>NC_040088.1:77769930-80269930 GCF_003369695.1 Bos indicus x Bos taurus | reverse complement strand
CTTTGGAACTCTGCATTCAGATGCTTATATCTTTCCTTTTCTCCTTTGCTTTTCGCTTCTCTTCTTTTCACAGCTATTTGTAAGGCCTCCCCAGACAGCCATTTTGCTTTTTGGCATTTCTTTTCCATGGGGATGGTCTTGATCCCTGTCTCCTGTACAGTGTCATGAACCTCGTTCCATAGTTCATCAGGCACTCCATCTATCAGATCTCGGCCCTTAAATCTATTTCTCACTTCCACTGTATAATCATAAGGGATTTGATTTAGGTCATACCTGAATGGCCTAGTGGTTTTCCCTACTTTCTTCAATTTAAGCCTGAATTTGGTAATAAGGAGTTCATGATCTGAGCCACAGTCAGCTCCTGGTCTTGTTTTTGCTAACTGTATAGAGCTTCTCCATCTTTGGCTGCAAAGAATATAATCAATCTGATTTTGGTGTTGACCATCTGGTGATGTCCATGTGTAGAATCTTCTCTTGTGTTGTTGGAAGAGGGTGTTTGTTATGACCAGTGCATTTTCTTGGCAAAACTCTATTAGTCTTTGCCATGCTTCATTCCGTACTCCAAGGCCAAATTTTTCTGTTATTCCAGGTGTTTCTTGACTTCCTACTTTTCCAGTCCAGTCCCCTATAATGAAAAGGACATCTTTTGGGGGCGTTAGTTCTAAAAGGTCTTGTAGGTCTTCACAGAACTGTTCAACTTCAGCTTCTTCAGCGTTACTGGTTGGGGCATAGACTTGGATTACTGTGATATTGAATGGTTTGCCTTGGAAACGAACAGAGATCATTCTGTCATTTTTGAGACTGCATCCAAGTACTGCATTTCAGACTCTTTTGTTGACTATGATGGCTACTCCATTTCTTCTGAGGGATTCCTGCCCACGGTAGTATATATAATGGTCATCTGAGTTAAGTTCACCCATTCCAGTCCATTTTAGTTCACTGATTCCTAGAATTTTGACATTCACTCTTGCCATCTCCTGTCTGACCACTTCCAATTTGCCTTGATTCATGGACCTGACATTCCAGGTTCCTATGCAATACTGCTCTTTACAGCACTGGACCTTGCTTCTATCACCAGTCCCATCCACAACTGGGTATTCTTTTTGCTTTGGCTCCATCCCTTCATTCTTCCTGGAGTTATTTCTCCACTGATCTCCAGTAGCATATTTGGCACCTACTGACCAGGCGAGTTCCTCTTTAAGTATCCTATCATTTTGCCTTTTCATACTGTTCATGGGGTTCTCAAGGCAAGAATACTGAACTAGTTTGCCATTCCCTTCTCCAGTGGACCACATTCTGTCAGATCTCTCCACCATGACCCGCCCATCTTGCATTGCCTCATGGGCATGGCTTAGTTTACCCCTCGTCCAAGGTAAGGAGCAGGTGCTGTGCTTTGCTGGAGCAGCTGTGAAGAGATACCCCACGTCCAAAGTAAGGGAAACCCAAGTAAGATGGTAGGTGTTGCGAGAGGGCATCAGAGGGCAGACACTGAAACCATAATCACAGAAAACTAGCCAATCAGATCACACAGACCACAGCCTTGTCTAACTCAATGAAAGTAAGCCATGCCATGTGGGGCCACCCAAGATGGGAGGGTCATGGTGGAGAGGTCTGACAGAATGTGGTTCACTGGAGAAGGGAATGGCAAACCACTTCAGTATTCTTGCCTGGAGAACCCCATGAACAGCATGAAAAGACAAAATGATAGGATACTGAAAGGGGAACTCCCCAGGTCAGTAGGTGCCCAGTATACTACTGGAGATCAGTGGAGAAATAACTCCAGGAAGAATGAAGGGATGGAGCCAAAGCAAAAAGAATACCTAGCTGTGGATGTCACTGGTGATAGAAGCAAAGTCCGATGCTGTAAAGAGCAATATAGCATAGGAACCTGGAAAGTTAGGTCCATGAATCAAGGCAAATTGGAAGTGGTCAAACAAGAGATGGCAAGAATGAATGTCGACATTCTAGGAATCAGTGAACTAAAATGGACTGGAATGGGTGAACTTAACTCAGATGACCATTATATATACTACTGTGGGCAGGAATCCCTCAGAAGAAATGGAGTAGCCATCATAGTCAACAAAAGAGTCTGAAATGCAGTACTTGGATGCAGTCTCAAAAATGACAGAATGATCTCTGTTCGTTTCCAAGGCAAACCATTCAATATCATGGTAATCCAAGCCTATGCCCAGCCAGTAATGCTGAAGAAGCTGAAGTTGAACAGTTCTGTGAAGACCTACAAGACCTTTTAGAACTAACGCCCCCAAAAGATGTCCTTTTCATTATAGGGGACTGGACTGGAAAAGTAGGAAGTCAAGAAACACCTGGAATAACAGAAAAATTTGGCCTTGGAGTACGGAATGAAGCAGGGCCAAGACTAATAGAGTTTTGCCAAGAAAATGCACTGGTCATAACAAACACCCTCTTCCAACAACATAAGAGAAGATTCTACACATGGACATCACCAGATGGTCAACACCAAAATCAGATTGATTATATTCTTTGCAGCCAAAGATGGAGAAGCTCTATACAGTTAGCAAAAACAAGACCAGGAGCTGACTGTGGCTCAGATCATGAACTCCTTATTACCAAATTCAGGCTTAAATTGAAGAAAGTAGGGAAAACCACTAGGCCATTCAGGTATGACCTAAATCAAATCCCTTATGATTATACAGTGGAAGTGAGAAATAGATTTAAGGGCTGAGATCTGATAGATGGAGTGCCTGATGAACTATGGAACGAGGTTCATGACACTGTACAGGAGACAGGGATCAAGACCATCCCCATGGAAAAGAAATGCAAAAAAGCAAAATGGCTGTCTGGGGAGGCCTTACAAATAGCTGTGAAAAGAAGAGAAGCGAAAAGCAAAGGAGAAAAGGAAAGATATAAGCATCTGAATGCAGAGTTCCAAAGAATAGCAAGAAGAGATAAGAAAGCCTTCCTCAATGGTCAATGCAAAGAAATAGAGGAAAACAACAGAATGGGAAAGACTAGAGATCTCTTCAAGAAAATTAGAGATACAAAGGAAATGTTTCATGCAAAGATGGGCTCGATAAAGGACAGAAATGGTGTGGACCTAACAGAAGCAGAAGATATTAAGAAGAAGTGGAAAGAATACACAGAAGAACTGTACAAAAAAGATCTTCACGACCCAGATAATCACAATGGTGTGATCACTGACCTAGAGGCAGACATTGTGGAACATGAAGTCAAGTGGGCCCTAGAAAGCATCACTACAAACAAAGCCAGTGGAGGTTTTGGAATTCCAGTTGAGCTATTTCAAATGCTGGAAGATGATGCTGTGAAAGTGCTACACTCAATATGCCAGCAAATTTGGAAAACTCAGCAGTGGCCACAGGACTGGAAAAGGTCAGTTTTCATTCCAATCCCAAAGAAAGGCAATGATAAAGAATGCTCAAACTACCGCACAATTGCACTCATCTCACACGCTAGTAAAGTAATGCTCAAAATTCTCCAAGCCAGGCTTCAGCAATATGTGAACAGTGAACTTCCTGATGTTCAAGGTGGTTTTAGAAAAGGCAGAGGAGCCAGAGATCAAATTGCCAACATCTGCTGGATCATGAAAAAAGCAAGAATGTTCCAGAAAAGCATCTATTTCTGCTTTATTGACTATGCCAAAGCCTTTGACTGTGTGGATCATGATAAACTGTGGAAAATTCTGGAAGAGATGGGAATACCACACCTGATCTGCCTCTTGAGAAATCTGTATGCAGGTCAGGAAGCAACAGTTAGAACTGGACACGGAACATCAGACTGGTTCCAAATAGGAAAAGGAGCATGTCAAGGCTATATATTGTCACCCTGCTTATTTAACTTATATGCAGAGTGCATCATGAGAAACGCTGGTCTGGAAGAAGTACAAGCTGGAATCAAGATTGCCAGGAGAAATATCAATAACCTCAGATATGCAGATGACACCACCCTTATGGCAGAAAGTGAAGAGGAACTCAAAAGCCTCTTGATGAAAGTGAAAGTGGAGAGTGAAAAAGTTGGCTTAAAGCTCAACATTCAGAAAACGAAGATCATGGCATCCGGTCCCAGCGCTTCATGGGAGATAAATGGGGAAACAGTGGAAACAGTGTCAGACTTTATTTTTGGGGGGCTCCAAAATCACTGCAGATGGTGACAGCAGCCATGAAATTAAAAGACGCTTACTCGTTGCAAGGAAAGTTATGACCAAGCTAGATAGCATATTGTAAAGCAGAGACATTACTTTGCCAAAAAGGTCCATCTAGTCAAGGCTATGGTTTTTCCTGTGGTCATGTTTGGATGTGAGAGTTGGACTGTGAAGAAGGCTGAGCGCCGAAGAATTGATGCTTTTGAACTGTGGTGTTGAAGAAGACTCTTGAGAGTCCCTTGGACTGCAAGGAGTCCAACCAGTCCATTCTGAAGGAGATCAGCCCTGGGTGTTCTTTGGAAGGAATGATGCTAAAGCTGAAACTCCATTACTTTGGCCACCTCATGCAAAGAGTTGACTCATTGGAAAAGACTCTGATGCTGAGAGGGATTGGGGGCAGGTGGAGAAGGGGACGACAGAGGATGAGATGGCTGGATGGCATCACTGACTCGATGGACGTGAGTCTGAGTGATCTCCGGGAGTTGGTGATGGATAGGAGGCCTGGCGTGCTGCGATTCATGGGGTCGCAAAGAGTCGGATACGACTGAGCAACTGAACTGAAAGTAATTAGCCTCCAATGAAAATAAATTAATAAATTTGCAAAAATATATATATATAAACATTTTTTATTAGTATTTTGTGCACAGTTTTAAATGATTTCATACAGTGTCATGAATAAAACGTTATTTTGACAAAAGCTGGAAAATAAAAAAGTTACTGCCAAAGATGATGCATCTTAAGAAAGAGAGAGAGGATAATAACCCCTTGTTTCTCCCCGTCTACCCTCTGCTGTCCTGTCTCCTGGGCACACTTCCCATGGGCAGAATCCAGCCAGAAGTCAATTGGCTGAGAAATGAGAAATGTAGCTTTCAGGATGAGCCCCTTTCAATGCAAAAGAGACAGGGAAGAGTGGAGAATGGAGCTGAAAGCAAGCGGATAAATGCTTTGCAGGGTACATTCTGGATTTACAATGAAGCCCTATAAAAACCCTGCAATGTTCACTTTCCAGAATGAAGGTCATATACTTCTGTTTCATCATCTGATTATGCAAAAGGACCTTTGAAAGCTTACAAGGAAATTCTAAAGAAGTCCCTGACCTGGGAAGGGGACCCAATGGGACCAGGGCCCCTCAGTTGGCACATCCCTTGGGGATCAAGCCCTCACTTACCTTCTGCTCTAACTGTATCTTCCAGCTTCTGAGTGGGAAGGACTCTAGAATCATGATCTCTGGAAAGTGGGAGTTGCTGTTGTTCAGTCTCTATGTTGTGTCTGATGTTTTGTGACCCCATGGTCTGCCGTGCACAAGACTTCCCTGTCCTTCACTATCTCCCAGAGTTTCCTCAAACTCATATCTACTGAGTTGGTGATGCCATCCAACCATCTCATCCTCTGTCACTCCCTTCTCATCCTACCCTCAATTTTTCCCAGCAGCAGGCTCTTTTCCAATGAGCTCTTTACATCAGGTGCCCAAAGTATTGGAGCTTCATCTTCAGCAAATGGGAAAGTGGGATAAATAAAGCAAAATGGAGGCTTCACAAGATTGCCAGTATTTCAATAAAAATATCAGACATAACAGAAGATTGACAAGACAGCAACAAAAATCAGTTCAGTTCAGTTGCTCAGTTGTGTCCAACTCTTTGCAACCCCATGGACTGTAGCATGACAAGCCTCCCTGTCCATAATCAACTCCTGGAGCTTACTCAAACTCATGGCCATCAAGTTGGTGATGCCATCCAACTACCTCATCCTCTGGCATCCCCCCTTCCTCCTACCTTCAATCTTTCCCAGCTTCAGGGTCTTGACAGATGAGTCAGCTCTTCGCATCAGGTGGCCAAAGTATTGGAGTTTCAGCTTCAGCATCAGTCCTTTCAATGAATATTCAGGGCTGATTTCCTTTAGGATGGACTGGTTGGATCTCCTTGTAGTCCAAGGGACTCTCAAGAGTCTTCTCCAACACCACAGTTCAAAAGCATCAATTCTTCAGCACTCAGCTTTCTTTATGGTCCAACTTTCACATCCATACATGACTACTGGAAAAATCATAGCTTTGACTAGACGGACCTTTGTTGGCAAAGTAATGTATCTGCTTTTTAATATGATGTGTAGGTGGGTCATAGCTTTTCTTCCAAGGAACAAGTGTCTTTTAATTTCATGGCTGCAGACACTATCTGCAGTGATTTTGGAGCCCCCCCCCCCCAAATAAAGTCTCTCACTGTTTCCATTGTTTCCCCATCTATTTGCCATCAAGTGATGGGACTGGATGCCACGATCTCAGTTTTCTGAACGTTAAGTTTTAAGCCAACTTTTCCACTCTTCTCTTTCACTTTCATCAAGAGGCTCTTCAGTTCTTCTTTGCTTTCTGCCATAAGGGTGATGTCATCTGCACATCTGCGACAAAGATATGCAATATGAACAGATTTCTGGAAACAGTCTACAATAACTCCTATTTTGCATTAAATAGAATATTTCCCTTTCATTCTATTTATTTACTTTTGGTTGTGTCCCTGGTCTGTGGGATCTTAGTTCCCCAACCAGGACTGAACCCATGCCAACAGTGGAATCTCAGAGCTTTAACCACTTTACCTCCAGGGAAGTTCCTTTTATTTTTTAGAATAACATTTTCAGAAATTCATGCTTTTTACCCTGCAATCAGAAGAGTATCACTTAGACCAAGAGAACAAACAGAAGGACTATTGACTGACCTAATAGCATGAAAAGTAATCAAAACTGCTTAATTAGATTGTTGCAGACTTTTATAAGGAAGACTAACATAGGGTTGTTGATATGTTTCTTCAATGTTTTTCCAGAATAAAATCTCAAATTGTGAACACTCTCAGGTTCACAGGTTTGATAAACTCCATTCTACAGAATACAAGTAGGGTCTTCAATGACAACTTAGACAGGAACTATACACCAGCACCATCCAATAGAAATATAACATGAGCCATAATAAAAAAAAAATAAGTGGTGGGTGAAATGAGTGAAAAGGGCCACTCATTTTTTAGGCACAAATTTGTACTTTTTAGGTATGAAGTTCTAGTTATAAAATAACTCATGGGGATAAAATGTACAGCATGGTGACTATAGTCAATAATGCTCTATTGCATATTTGAAAGTAGCTAGAAGAGTAGATCTTGAAAAAAAACAAAAACATGAAACTGGTGAAAGTCATTTTAAGAGTGTTTTAAATTCAGTACATCAAAAATATAATGTCAATATGCAGTCAATATAAAATTTAATTAATAAACTAATTTTGCTTTCCTTCTAATCTAATCTTTGAAATCTTACATGTATTTTGTTTTCAGCATGTCTCAATTCAGATACTAAATTTTTATTGGAAATATTTGATTTGTATTTAGATTTTATAAAACATACAGTTGCCAAGAAAAATTCATGTGTTCACGTTCTGAACACTTATTTTTAAAAAATGTTTTTCAGTAACTGAATCAAGTATCAGTTTTTAAGTTTTAATTAAAATTAAATACAATTAAAGTTCAGTTTTTCACTCATGGCCATGGTTGCTGTGCTTGACAGATGCATGATGCTCATGGCTACCACATTAAACAGTGAAAAATTCCGTGTGACCAGGACTGTAAAAACCTGAGTTTTTATTTTTTTACCTTTTTAACTTCATCATGCTACTTTTTGATGGGACCTATTTTTTTCTTCATAATGATTCATTTGAAGCCTCTAAATGAAAAGAAGCTGTGTTCTTGTTCCTAGTGTCAGTAAGGAAGCAAATGTAGGAGAAGGAGGGAAGCTTCACATGAGAGGATGTTTGTAGATGCATCAAAGAAAGAAAATCAACCTAAATCTTCAAGGTCTGCTGGATAGAATGGAGGTCCCCGGAGCAGAACAACAGGCTTGGGAAATGAACTTGTTCACTTTCAGACAGGGCTCTTTGTCACTAATGACAGAAACTTGATTCAAACTGGCTTTGACAATGAAGGTTTTCGATGGACTTGAGGAACTAAAACGTCTGCAGGCTCTGTAATGAGAAATGTGGGCATGGCTGAACCCAGGGGTTCAAATAATATCATCAGGAATTGATTTATCTAATCTCTTGATATCAGTACCTTGCTTTCAATCTCAGAGTTTCCCCAACAGTGGCAAGACAGTTGCCAGTCCATGTCCTGTCTTCACGTCCCTATCAGAGAGGGTGTGCTTCTTCCCTAAAAGACCCAGCAGGATTCTAGGGTTTCTGGTCATTGTCCTCTCCTTGGGTCACTTGGTCACTTGATTTACCATCTGAGCCACCAGGGAAGCCCCGAGGAGGCTACTTGGTTCCCCCAAAATGATTGGTGGCTCAGACAGTAAAGAATCTGCCTGCAATACAGAAGACTGGGGTTCGATCCCTGGGTCGGGAAGATCCCGTGGAGAAGGGAATGGCTACCCACTCCAATATTCTTTCTTGGAGAATTCCATAGATAGAGGAGCCTGGCAGGCTACAGTTCATGGGGTCACAAAGAGTGAGACATGACTGAACGACTAACACACATTCAGAGTTTATGCAGCTTCATGAGAAATACTATATCATCTGCCAAGTGTTTCATCTCCTTTTTGCATTTGTCTTGTGGGAATCCACACTTTTTCCAAGCTACTTAATCTTGAGGAAGTTGTTTAACCTCATTGTGCTTCAAAGTATTGTGGGAACAATAATAGGACCTTCCTTGTACATTCATAATAAAAATTAAATAAGCTAATATATGTGAAATATAAGACAATTCATGAATAGAGTCTGGCAGATAAGTTCTAAAAAATAGTCCACTAAATAAATCTGCAACAATGTGATATTATCTATTTGTATTAGAAAAGAAGATTCATTGACTTCTCAAGTGAGTTCATATATACCTCTTTCTGTCAAAGTGGGCTCCAGAGAGAGGAAAAACCACTGAAAAAGTTTAATGAATTAATGAATGAATTTCACTGTCAAAGTCAAGGATGTGTATACTTTTTTCAAAGGCATTCCTATGTCCTTAAATACAGTTCACCTGTATTGTGATTTCTGTCTTAGGAGGACGTGTCAGAATTTAATTAAATTAAAACCAGGGCAGCCCTCCTGTCAAAGACACTCTGGTTAAGTGAAATGGCACCAAGGAACCATGTGGGTATCATGACCATCATGAGGAATTGTCTTCTCTCTTCTTTTCTTATTGTCCCAATATTTGCTTTAATCAAGTTATAGGAGTTATAGTAAATGAGGTGTATCTGGGAAAAGATTCCTTGAGAAATTAAGGTAACATCTACAGTTGCTTGTGCTGGGGAAAGCAGGACTCAATCCTACTCAGAGGATGAAAATGCCCAGACATGGAGGGAGAATGAGGCTGCCAACTGCCTGGTCCTGATAACGCCAAGTTGACATCTGGTGAGAAGCTGAACCTCAGAATCCTATTTGGTTAGACATGCTCAATGAAAAAGAGCCATCCATGAAAGGTGATTCAAGGTACAACATCCTCTGCCTTCTCAACAGGGCTAGCGCTCTGTATCCATCACTTCCCCAACACCTGCTCTAAAGTTACCACCTTGGGGCCACGTCACTGACCAGGCACTGCATTCAGTAGCCCCTGGCCTGTTACAGGTATATTTAGCACTTGCAGGGACACACACCCATATCCTGCCCCCCCCCCCCACTGTCACACAGATAACGTATTAGATCAACAGGCTGGGGTCTGTGAATTTTCCCAGTTCCCCTCACCTCTCCATACCTACATTTTCCCAAGTAAATTTGCAGTTCCTTCCACCACGAAGCCTTTCTGTGGCCCCACACGGCTTGCTCTGGCCAGTGAAATGTGGACCGAAATGGCAGTGCACAAGTTTTGAGCCTACACCAAAGGGCAGCACATTTTCTACTCGCTTCTTTTGCTCAGAACTCTGCCATGCCATTCCTCTGGTTCCAGAAGAATGAAACACACGTGGAACAGAGCCATCCTGGCCAGCCAGCAAACTTGGAAGAATGGCAATGCATGTTTATTATTAGCCATGGGGGTTTGGGCTGCTCTGTTACATGGTATGGCTAGGTAATATTTGACTAGTAGACCAGCTATCAGCTAAGAGGGAGCAAGGCTCAGAGAGTCTTGGCCACAGCAGGTGAAATGTCTGGCAGGAGAGGCAGAATTGATAGGATCATCATTATAGCCATTCCTTATCCCTCCTTCCTTACTATCTGTAATTATAAAATCTAAAATGTGCAATGCTCAAGTTCCCAGAATGTTTTACAGCTGGGCCTCTGATCCAGTTCTAGTCAAAGATATAGAAGTAGAGATTTGCAGGGGACTCCTGAAAAAACTTTTGCTGTTTGAGCAAAAGATGGGAGGCTTCTGGTGCTGTCCTCCCTGCTTCTTCCTGCCTCAGAGGTGGTCTTGAAGCCTGGATCCATAGCAACCTACTGGCAAGTAGGAAATGAGCAGCATGAGGTCGAAAAACCAACAGCTTGCGGAAGAGATAGGAGGAAGAAGGAAGAGCCTGGGTTCTTGATGAGACTGCTGAGTAGCTAAACCAGCAGCAACCAATGCCTGTCTCTGGTCTTCTTCCAACGAGAGATGCAATCAGTGCCTGTTTTGTTTACACCTCTGTCACATGTGAAATGCATTCCCAGATGATATGCCTGTGTTATGGTTGGACTTGGATCTGACCCATTCTTTTACATCAGAAAGACGATGCAGTTTCCTCACTGGTATCGGAGAAGCTGAAGGAGGAGGAGGGTTCAGGATGGGGAACACATGTATACCTGTGGCGGATTCATTTTGATATTTGGCAAAACTAATACAATGATGTAAAGTTTAAAAATAAAATAAAATTAGAAAAAAAAAATAAAGGTTTTGTCACTATTGTGGAGAGGGAGAGAGAAACATCAGTCTTAGCATTTAACATCAAATAGGAGCCCCCTAGAAACAGATGGGGAAGCTTTGAGTACTTCTCTTTCTGTCCTGACCCATGTGATCCATTAAAATCCAACCCATCCATCATTCTTAGCCTGTTCCCTGAAGCTTTCTCAAACTCCAGCCAGAATGACTCACCACTTTCTCAGAATTCCTTTAGTTGTTTCCTGCTTATTTCAGCCTGGGTGTGCCCCTCAGTTGGCAGGTCACCCTTGGCCCTGCATGAATCTGGCTGTGTATGTGTCTTATCTTCCCTACAAGGATAGTGTCTCAACAGCCCCTGCAGAATGTCCTGCAGAACTTTGTAGAGAGTGGTCAGCATGCATCAGGCTTTCAGAACTAGTGTTAGCTTTTAATAAAATAAAGTGCATATGAACTTGCTTTACAGCAAGCCTAGCATCACACCCGGGCATGTGGGTGTATCTGGAAACCTAATTAGGGATTGGCAGCAAAAACAGTTCAGTTTAGGATGGTTTCTATTGTAGAGGAAGCAGATGAAAAAAGAAATGAGAGGAGAAATAAAGAACAATCCAAAGTCACCTCCAAAGAGCCCATAGTCTGTATCATTTATTCCCTCTTGGGAGCCTTCCTATCAGAAGTTCTGATAATAGAGAGTCAGCAGTCTGGCACACTTCTGCATTTTTACCCTGTTCCTTAAAATATATGTTGGATTGTTTAGAATTTTTAGCTACCACTTTAGTTAAAAAGAAGAGAGAAACTCTAACCTGGCCAGTGCCTGAATGCATAGCCAAGAAATGGGGTAGTGGGATCACTCCTTGGACTGGATACCCCAGATAAGGCCCTGAAACAAGGATTTGAGGCAAATGGCTTCTTTGGAAGAAGATTCCAGGAAACACAGGAAGAATGTGGAAATGAGGCAGCAAAGGGAAGGAAGCAAGCATGGATGGGTTCATGAGTTAGACGTACTTTGGCCACCTGATGTAAAGAACTGACTCAACTGGAAAAGACCCTGATGCTGGGAAAGATTGAGGGCAGGAGGAGAAGGGGACGACAGAGGATGAGATGGTTGGACGGTATCATCAACTCGATGGCCATGAGTTTGAGTAAGCTCTGGGAGCTGGTGATGGACAGGGAGGCCTGGCGTGCTGCACTCCACAGGGTCACAAAGAGTCAGACATGACTGAGCTACTGAACTAAACTGAACCTGTGGGTACCTGGATCTGGTGTCCTGATGGGGAGTTCCGTGGAGACCCCACCTCCAAAACATTTCACTATGTACAATAAAGTTACTACACCAAGGTTGGAAGAAAATATTATTTTTATAAAAGGCTTTGAGTGGTAGGCTTGGAGTTACCATTTCTGCTTCCTTATAATTTTTTAAACTTTATTTTCCACAATGAATGCATATCTTTGATAACCTCCTCACAAAACCTTTGAGAAAATATCATGTCGCTCATTGCCAATAATGACAGTAAAATGATTTTGTTGACTTGACCCATCTGAGCCTCTGCTGTCAGCTTCTGTTTAGCTCAAGGGTACCAGCTCACAGGAGCTTAGCAGCCTTTGCTCTGCTGCTCTCATTCCCCAAGAAGTTCATGTCTCAAACCAGTGCAGCCCTCCCAATAGTATCTATTCATTCTTTCAAGAAAATATGTATAGAGTACCAACCGTGTGCCAGGAATTTCCTTAGGCACTAGACAAAACCAGACCTCATCCTAACCCTCATGCAAGGAACTGAGCAGAAAAAAAAAAAAAAAAAAAGACAAACACACATTTTAAAGAAGTCTGTCTTTGAGAAGCACAACCAGGAGTGTTCTCTACAGGAGTTCTATGAGGTCCCAGTTCTCTGGGTAACTAGAGTAGGGGATTTTGATCTAATGGGGGAAGCTGCCCTTAAGAAGCGAGATTCAACCTAAGTTCTGAAGGATGCAAAGAAGTTAACCAGGCATAAGTTCACTGCATTTCTTATGTGTCCATGTTGGGTTCTTGACATGCTACTTTCCAACCTCTGTCCTCAAAGACATAGCCATCTAATTGTCAGGCCACAACCAAGTTTCCTAACATAACAGAGAGAAAAAAGAGCAGTGTTGGAGTAATTCCCTAGTGTCTGTAGAAAGATGGGAAAGTTCAAAGCAAGCGGCAGTCAATAAGCACTGAGCGATCAGGAAAACCTCTGTGGAGGAAGTGTAGCTTGGGTTCAGCTTTTATGCCAACAAGGAGGAAAGGTTCCCAAGGAAGAGCAACCACACGCCCAAATACTCAGAGGGGTTGACGTCAGGGGCCCTTCTGTTGGACAGTGAGATGACCAGCAGGATGAGAGCAGAAGCTGAGTGGCAGGTGGAAGAGATGACCTGTCCTTGGAGGCCTGGGAAAGATGCTTGGACGTGATGTGATGGGAGTCCATGGTGTTATCTATAGGAGGACTCATGGAGAGGAGTCAAAGGGGCTGATCCAAAAGGAGAGGAGCCAGAGGGGCTGGCCACAGTGATCCAGACAGCAAGAAAGAGAGCCTTTCACAGGGAGGACTGTCTTCCTTGTATCCATGGTAAACCAGGCTTGAAGAGGTTCACTGAATTTTTAGCTTCCGGAAAGGAAATTTCTATTATTAATAGAAAGGGAAACATCATTATATTACTTGATAGAATAGATTTTGTCTCATTTATTTTATCAATCTATCTCTTACAACCAAGGAAATATACTGAAACCCAATTGATTCCTGTCCTTTCCCAGAATGTCTCTGCAGAGAGACCATATTTGCAAGTCATCCAGGACTCAGCTCTCCTGGAGCAAACTGTGGACTGGGAGACCCTTCTCCTGCTCTAAGGAACCCCTCTTCCTGATCTTCAACACTCCTCCCACGAAAGTCGCTGCCAGCTGCGCTGAGGAGGGAGCGAGCGTGGGAGGGGTAGGGAATACTGTCAGACAGCCAAACTACTGCAGAGGCTGCAGCAGGGCGGGGCTGAGGAATCGCTTCCACCCAGAGGCTGGTGGACCGAGAGGCGCCCGCTCTGCCCCACTGCTTCCCGGGACCAGGAACTCCTTGGCGGGACCATACTTTGTAGGCCATTTTCTAGCATGTCCCCCTACTGGAATCCCCCCTCCTGTTATAGATCTCCCCAGGAAAGGTGAATTGCTAAATTCTATGGTGTTCTGTCTTACTGTAGACTTTAAGGGCCTTTTGAGCAACAATAGAGAGTCAGCTTTACTCCCGCTTCAGCACACACTGCAAAGCTCCAATCAAGACATTCTTCTTGTTGTTCAGTTGTTAAGTTGTGTCCGACACTTTGCGACCCCATGGACTGCAGCACACCAGGCTTCCCTGTCCCTCACTATCCCCTGGAGTTTGCTCAGGCTCATGTCCATTGAGTCAGTGATGCCATCCAACCATCTCATCCTCTGTCATCCCCTTCTCCTCCTGCCCTCAATCTTTCCCTGCATCAGAGTCTTTTCCAGTGAGTCAGCTCTTCACATTAGGTGACTGAAGTATTGGAGCTTCAGTATCAGCCTCAGTCCTTCCAATGAATATTAAGGGTTGACTTCCTTTAGGATTGACTGGTTTGATCTCCTTGCAGTCCAAGGGACTCTCAAGAGTCTTCTCCAGCACCACAGTTCTATGGGTGACAATCTGGAACTTTGCTCAAAACTCTACAGTAAGTCCCCTATTTTTGTTCTGAGAGCATGTTCCTAAGTCCAATTTGTTCTTAAGTCCAACAGAGTTAGCCTAAGGAACCCAGCTAACACAATTGACTATATAGTACTGTACTGTACTGTGATAGGTTTATAATTCTTTTCACACAAATAATATGTAGAAAATAAACAGATACAAAAAATAAAGAAAACATTTTTAATCTCATAGTACCTTGAAAAGTACAGCAGTACAGTACAACAGCTGGCATACAGAGGCTGGCATGCATGTTCACATCTTTGAAAGTTTGCAAAACTTGAAGACCTTACTGTATTTGCCTAGCAAACATGCTGTTTTTATTTTGATTTTAAGTTTATTGGGGCAGCACATAGAAATAATGGGGTATGACGGCCCACAACTTCCAAGCTTGTCCTTGATACCACCCCCTGAGCCCTTTTCAGTTACAGACTCATTAGAAGTCCTACACCCTTATCTGTACTTTCACACCAAGGACAAGTGGCTTGCATTCAGAAAAAATACAGTAAATACATTGTTTAATTATCTAACGTCCCTACGGACCTGGATACTTCCTTTCGGTGAGCACCTGCCTAAAAGGTTTTAAGGAACCCACTTTCCCCCAGACACCCGACTCAGATCAGACCTTTTCAGCTTCTGGGGCCTCTTTTGGAAATAGGAGCTTTCCTGAATCATTGACGCCCTCTAGTGGCTATCTCAGGCTGAATTCTTGCCTAAACTCAGCAGTCCTTCCATCCCCTACTAAAATTAAAACAAGCCCTGAAATTAAAAACAAAAAAAGAAAAAGCACTTATCCTTTTCCTCTGATTCTCTGAAAGTGCAAAAAAGCAAATTTAAGGATGTCTATTTTCTGAAACCATGAAGGTTCATCTGGCCTCTTACCAGCCCTGGTTGGTTTGGGTTTTAAAGCTTTGATGGCATTTTGCAGTCTGCTCTGTACCCCAAATGACTTTCCATTTGCCCCAAAGACATACTTTAATTTGGTCTTTAATTTGTTTCGGAGAACCCCTGAGTGTCTTCTTCTCAAAATCAACACCAGCAACGCATGGGAGGGGCCCAACTGTGTGCTTTAAGTGGAGGAGGGCAGACTTCCCTGCCAAGGTGCCCCCACAAAGCCTCTGTGTGACTCCAGGCACCAGGGGCAACACAGAGAGCCTTGTCAGGACCAGAGATGCTGCTGTCTCTTTTGACTTTGGTAGATAGGTGAAACCTGGGTGTGGTTTGAAATTGGCTACATTGGTCATTTTTATGAATCGATTTTTACAAACCCATGAGAAGAGTTCCTAATATAAATAGCCTGCATTATTCTTGTGTCACCTTCATCTGACCCCTGGGAGTGCTAAAGAAAAGCCCATCACGCTTACCTGGCCTTCAGCCTGAAGCAGGCAATTAGGCCCCTGCCTGGGAGGAGACTGGAGGAGGAGAAGGAGACAGTGCATCTGATGACACTGCTATTCCCTTGGCTGAGAGCAAACGAATATTTGCTGCACTTGTTCTGTGTGCTGACCATTGAATATCTCATCTAGTGGGGCAGGTATGACCATCTCCATTTTACAGATAAGGACACTGAAACACAGACTTAAATAATTTTCCCAAGATCATACTACGTTAGAGGCAAGGTTACGATTCAAATCCACTTCTAACTGTAAATCCCACTCTTTATTCTACCCTGCCTCTTATCTTACTTAGCTGAGGGTTTCAGGTCCTTGACTCAGTCTGTGTGAATGGCGTCTCTGGAGTTGAGCGATGTGCACCCTGCATGTCTGTCCAGAATGGCTCAAACTTTGATTGCCTTGAAACCCTCCCATGACCCAGATTCTAAGCCTGGCCTGAGGACTAGAATCTTGATACTCAAAATGTGGCCCCCAAAACCACAGCATCAGCAATGCTGCTGCTGCTGCTAAGTCGCTTCAGTCGTGTCCGACTCTGTGCGACCCCATAGACGGCAGCCCACCAGGCTCCACCATCCCTGGGACTCTCCAGGCAAGAACACTGGAGCGGGTTGCCATTTCCTTCTCCAATGCATGAAAGTGAAAAAATAAAGTGAAGTTGCTCAGTCGTGTCCGACTCCCAGCGACCCCATGGACTGCATCCGTCCAGGCCCGTCCGTCCATGGGATTTTCCAGGCAAGAGTACTGGAGTGGGGTGCCATTGCCTTCTCCGAGCATCAGCAATACTTGGGAGCTTTTTAGAAATATAAGTTGGCAGGCCCCACCCCAGACCCAGTGAATCACAAACTTCAAGGTTTGAGACTAGAAATGTATACCCAGAGCTTCTCAACTTTGAGGTGTACTCAGATCATCTGGGGATCTTGTTAAGTGCCGTTTCTGCCTCTCTAAGCAGCTCCCAACGGATGCCAATGCCGTGAGCCACCTTTGTAATAACATGCCCCTAAATCAGTAATTCTCAAACTTAAGCCTGCATTCAAATCACCTGGAGGGCTTAATAAAACAGACTGATGGTGCCCCATCCCCCAAAATTCTGATTCAGAGGGTCTGGAATGGGGCCCAAGAATTTTCTAACAAGTTCCCAGGTGACGCTGGTAAAAGGATCCTACTTTGAGAACCACTGCCCTAGCCTACAAGAACTTCCTTCAGTTAGACAATTAACCTCATGCTTTTTGGCTCTGCATTTGCGTGAAGCCATGCTTCGTCCTTGAATCCTGGCTTCTTAGGGTTGAGAATAACTTCGGAGACCAGAGGCAAGGTCAGGATGCCACAGCTAGACTTACTCTCTTCAGTGCTGTTTACTCTGCATCCTGCTGGCTCTGCAGCTCCATAAATTTTCCAGCATCCAGCAATTGCAGTGGTTTTCGTGAGCTCTGCATCTCAGGCTGGTTTTGTAAGCACTTGAATCCCTAGTAGACACATATGTCATTGGCACAATCTGTGAAAACGCAGGCGCCTCCTACCTCACAGCTCTTTGAAAAGAGGGCTTTGGAAAAAACCAGCAGCCGCACTGGCAGCCGTGGTGGGGAGAAAATGCAGCAGCCAGCAGGCAAACCCAGACAAGGTAACTCAGCACAGAGGCCCTGGAGCAAAGAAATAAACCAGGACTCTGACAGCTACTGCATTCACATTCTGCTGGGCAACCCTGAAAAGGTTGTTTAACCTCTCTGTTCCAGAGAAGATGGTTTTCCTTAAGGTAAATAATACTCTTATTCAAGGAAATGCATACAAGGGAGGGTCTCAGATATGGACTTAAATCAGTTTCTGTTAGTGACAAACCACTCATGATATTTGAGGAAAAAAGTAGTCCTGTATATTCCTTTTTCTTAATCAATTTTTATTGGAGTGTAGTTACTTTACGATGTTGTGTTAACTTCTACTGCACAGCAAAGTGCATATACATATATCCCCTCCCTTTTGGATCTCTCCCCCATCTGGCACCCCACAGTGCATTAGGTAGAGTTCCCTGTGCTATGGAGTATGTTCCCTTCAGTCGTCCTATATATTTTCTTGAAGCCGAGGCTTGGAACTGGCATGCCATCACTTCCATCATATTCTAGTGGCCAAAGTCAGACCCAAGACCAGCCCACTGCTTCATGGGAGGAGCTGCAACATTACATAGTAAAGACAGAGAGGAGGGAGTAGTTTGGAGCCACTTTGCAATCAACCACAGAGGAGTTTTCTCAATTTGGGAGACACTGAGACACAGATACCTAGGGAAATGGTTTACTTGGTTACTTGAGAAGTGAAGGAAATGCTAGTGGGAGCATAGGGGATTGAGACCCAGAGGAAAGCAGCTGGTAAAGCATGCACACTCTGGCCAGCCAGCACTCTGGCAGATAGAGCTGCATTTCACTGGAAAACTCTGGGAGTGCTGGACACATGCCTTTCTGTTATCCTACCTGAGAGACGGAGCTAAGGCATTTATGTATCAATTCTTAGCAGTTATTGTTGAGGGCTTTTTCCAGGGGGCACTGATTTCCCATCACTTCAGCCTCCCCTGCTGGGCAGGTGCTGGTAGCTGGTGGCCTGGCCCCTCTGCACCAAAGGGGTGAGGGTCAGGATATGCAAGTGGGACACCCGTGCTTCCTCCTGCCATGGTGATAAAAAAAGAAAAAGAAAACTCAAGCTTTGCTTTTAAGGTAGTTTAGTAGTAATATCTGCCCCCCACCCCTAGTTTGAGGTCTTTTTGTTTTATTTGAGGTGATGCTTCATTTCTTTTGCTAGCAAAGTTTGGAACACTAGATGGCGTCATACCAAGATATCATGCAGCTCTGGAAACAAAATGCGATGTTCCCGGTTGTCCTTGGAATTGAACGATTAGCAGCGTGAGTTGAGAACAAAGAGCTTTGTCTGCTGTAGCTGTGGTGGACCACTTCAGCTCTACCAAGAACATCACTCCGGCTGAACTTGCCCCTTGGCACCAATGTCACACACCATGGTGGGCAGGGGGTGGGGGTGGGCAAAGCGCAGAGGGCAGGCAGAGGTCACTGACCTTCTCTAAGGCGTGGTGTTCCCAAAATCACTAGAAGGAAGCAGAAAAAAGAATGAAACTTTCTAATCCCAGAAAGGTCTTTGAGCTGTATGGAAATGGGCCAGAAGGAAAACACGAAACTTATAGTAGAGATTCATTCTTGGGGCTGGGAGTGGAGAAGGGGATAGTAAATGAGGTTGAAAGGGAGGATCCAAGATATTAACATTTTATTTTAAATATTTCATGCAAATGAGACAGAATTTAAGCAATGATCAACTCTTTATAAAAGATACTAGGTAGTTGCCATATTATCTTCTCTACTTTTTCTTAAATTTCAGAAAAAGTGTGTAGGGAATAAGGTTGTGGGGCGGGGTGGGGGGGGCAGGGGGTGGGTGGGGAATGATGTTTTCCTATAATTAGCAAGGTATGATGCTGTGAAAGTGCTGCACTCAATATGCCAGCAAATTTGGAAAACTCTGCAGTGGCCACAGGACTGGAAAAGGTCAGTTTTCATTCCAATCCCAAAGAAAGGCAATGCCAAAGAATGCTCAAACTACCACACAATTGCACTCATCTCACACACTAGTAAAGTAATGCTCAAAATTCTCCAAGCCAGGCTTCAGCAATATGTGAATCGTGAACTTCCAGATGTTCAAGTGGTTTTAGAAAAGGCAGAGGAATCAGAAATCAAATTGCCAACATCTGCTGGATCATGGAAAAAGCAAGAGAGTTCCAGAAAAGCATCTATTTCTGCTTTATTGACTATGCCAAAGCCTTTGACTGTGTGGATCACAATCAACTGTGGAAAATTCTGAAAGAGATGGGAATACCAGACCACCTGATCTGCCTCTTGAGAAATATGTATGCAGGTCAGGAAGCAACAGTTAGAACTGGAAATGGACCAACAGACTGGTTCCAAATAGGAAAAGGAGTACGTCAAGGCTATATATTGTCACCCTGCTTATTTAACTTATATGCAGAGTACATCATGAGAAACCCTGGACTGGAAGAAGCACAAGCTGAAATCAAGATTGCCGGGAGAAATATCAATAACCTCAGATATGCAGATGACACCACCCTTATGGCAGAAACTGAAGAGGAACTAAAAAGCCTCTTGATGAAAGTGAAAGTGGAGAATGAAAAAGTTGCCTTAAAGTTCAACATTCAGAAAAAGAAGGTCATGACATCCGGTCCATCACTTCATGGGAAATAGATGGGGAAACAGTGGAAACAGTGGCAGACTTTATTTTTCTAGGCTCCAAAATCACTGCAGATGGTGACTGCAGCCATGAAATTAAAAGAGGCTTACTCCTTGGAAGGAAAGTTATGACCAACCTAGATAGCATATTGAAAAGCAGAGACATTACTTTGTCAACAAAGGTTCGTCTAGTCAAGGCTATGGTTTTTCCAGTGGTAATGTATGGATGTGAGAGTTGGACTGTGAAGAAAGCTGAGTGCCAAAGAATTGATGCTTTTGAACTGTGGTGTTGGAGAAGACTCTTGAGAGTCCCTTGGACTGCAAGGAGATCCAACCAGTCCATTCTGAAGGAGATCAGCCCTGGGATTTCTTTGGAAGGAATGATGCTGAAGCTGAAACTCCAATACTTTGGCCACCTCATGCAAAGAGTTGACTCATTGGAAAAGACTCTGATGCTGGGAGGGATTGGGGGCAGGAGGAGAAGGGGATGACAGAGGATGAGACGGCTGGGTGGCATCACTGACTCGATGGATGTTGAGTCTGAGTGAACTCCGGGAGTTGGTGATGGACAGGGAGGCCTGGTGTGCTGCGATTCATGGGGTCACAAAGAGTCGGACACGACTGAGCGACTGAACTGAACTGAACTGAGCAGGCCTGTAGAAGTTACATTCTTTTGTTGATTAACATTTGCTAAGTGCTTCCCCTTACTGAACCTTCATTTCCTTGTTTATAAAATGAAGATAACAGTAGTATCAATATCAGGGGTTGTAGTAAGTCTTAGATGAGGTGATATACTCATACCACCCAGCATGGCATCCCAGGAGAGATGCTTCCTCAGAAAATGCTCCCTTCATCTGTCCCCCAACTCTCACCATGGGGGTAAGCATTAGGATCCCCTCCCGTGGAGTCAAATGAATGACTGGTTACTTATCTGCTGGACTTCCCTGGTGACTCAGATAGTAAAGAATCCACCTGCAATGCAGGAAACCAAGATTCAACCCCTGAGTCAGGAAGATTCCCTGGGGAAGGGAACAGCTACCCACTCCAGTATTCTTGCCTGGAGAATTAATTCCATGGACAGAGGAACCTAGCGAGTTACAGTCCATAGTGTCACAAAGAGTTGGACATGACTAAATGACTAACATTTTCACTAAATATGGCTAGAAACAGAAAAAAAATCTTAAACAAAGCCTTATCCTGACTTCTCTGAGTTCAGGGACACCATTGGTTTAAGAAAAAACAAAAAACCAAAAGAAATTGTTTATGGAAATAAGGCTAGAGAGACCCTCTTTATGGAAAGAGTTCAGTTCACTTCAGTCGCTCAGTCGTGTCCAACTCTTTGCGACCCCATGGACTGCAGCACTCCAGGCCTCCCTGTCCATCACCAACTCCCAGAGCTTTCTCAAACTCATGTTCATTGAGTCAGTGACACCATCCATCTCACCCTCTGTCGTCCCCTTCTCCTCCTGCCCTGTCTTTCCCAGGATCAGGATCTTTTCCAATGAGTCAGCTCTTTGCATGAGGTGGTGGCCAAAGTATTGGAGTTTCAGCTTCAGCATCAGTCCTTCCAATGAATATTCAGAACTAATTTCCTTTAGAATGGACTGGTTGGATCTCCTTGCAGTACAAGGGACCCTCAAGAGTCTTCTCCAACACCACAGTTCAAAAGCATCAGTTCTTTGGCACTCAGCTTTCTTTATAGTCCAACTCTCACATCCATACATGACTACTGGAAAAACCATAGCTTTAACTAGATAGACCTCTGTCAGCAAAGAAATGTCTCTGCTTCTTAATATGCTATCTAGGTTGGTCATAGCTTTTCTTCCAAGGAGCAAGCATCTTTTAATTTCATGGCTGCAGTCACCATCTGCAGTGATTTTGGAGCCCCCAAAAATAAAGTCTCTCACTGTTTCCAATCCAGCCATGAAGTGATGAGACCAGATACCATGATCTTCATTTTTTGAATGTTGAATTTTAAGCCAGCTTTTTCACTCTCCTCTTTTACTTTCATCAAGAGGCCCTTTAGTTCTTCTTCACTTTCTGCCATAAGGGTGGTGTCATCTGCATATCTGAGGTTATTGATATTTCTCCCAGCAATCTTGACTCCAGCTTGTGCTTCATCCAGCCCAGCATTTCGCATGATCTACTCTGCATTTAAGTTAAATAAGCAGGGTGACAATATACAGCCTTGATGTACTCCTTTCTCATTTGGAACCAGTCCATTATTCCATGTCTGGTTCTAACTGTTGCTTCTTGACCTGCATACAGGTTTCTCAGGAAGCAAGTTAAGAGGTCTGGTATTCCCATCTCTTGAAGAATTTTCCACAGTTTGTTGTGATCTACACAGTCAAAAGCTTTAGCATAATCAATAAAGGAGAAGTAGATGTTTTTCTGGAATTCTCTTGCTTTTTCAATGATCCAATGGATGTTGGCAATTTGATCTCTGGTTCCTCTGCCTTTTCTAAATCCAGCTTGAATATCTGGAAGTTCTCAGTTCACGTACTGTTGAAGCCTGGCTTGGAGAATTTTGAGCATTACTTTACTAGCATGTGAGATGAGTGTCATTGTGTTTGAACATTCTTTGGCATTACCTTTGTTTGGCATTAGAATGAAAACTGACCTTTTCCAGTTCTGCAGCCACTGCTGATTTCTCCAAATTTGCTGGCATATTGTGGAAAGAGGGACTCTGGAATTTAGCAGTAAGCATTTTAGAAACTTTACAGTCTTCTACTCTGAAGGGGCATGAACCTAGTTCTAGAACAAACATGGATTCTTTGGTGTGGCTTATAAAAAGATACACCCTTTCTCCTTTGAATGTAATGAGAACTCTTGGTTTTTATGCAAATTAGAGAAAGCCCATAACCAGCCTCCATAGCACAAAATACCATGAGGGCAAGACAGCAGATAGTAATAATGGGCTGGTAAGAGGGGAAAATATGGGATGAGATCTATTACATGGAGGTGACAGAGCCTGCCCTCTAGGAGAGAGGGCTTCTCTGGCCTTTCTACATCTTGCCTGGGAAGCTAGGGCAGACTTAGAAGGGAACACAGTATTCCTCAGAGTCTTGTTTTATCTGGAGATCTCTGAATCTAGAAAAGATGGTCCTTAAAAACTGAGAAGGCAGAACCTAAACCCATTGGGCTGGGCGTGTTCCCTTCAAGGGTTACAAATAATCTCAGTCTTTTCCACACATCAGAGCCTGCTGGAGGTGTGTGTGTGTGTGTGTGTGTGTGTGTGTGTGTGGTGTACAGGGCCTCCCATCCATTTGATATCAGTTACCTATTACTACAGCAATGCTGGTAATAAACAGCTCCAAAATTAATGACTTGAAATGATAGCTGTTTCTTTAGCTCCTGAATCTAAGGCTTGCAATTGGGACTGAGCTGAGCTTGGAGGTTCTGGTCTCAGTTGGGCAGCTATTCTTTAAAAAGAAATAGCATGGTAAAAGAAGAAACCCTAGACCATCAGAAAGGAAGAAATACAGTAACCAAAACTATGCATAATGACAACAGAATTACCTTTTCTTCTTGAGACTTCTAAATTATATTTGACATTTGAAGCAAAAATTATAACATTGCCTGATATGCTTATTAAAATATGTAGAGGAAATATTTAAGAAAATTATGTTATGAACAGAGGAGGATAAATGGACATAAAGAGATAAGATTGTCTACACTTCATTCAAATGAGTAAAATGATGACAACAGTAGACTGTGATGAGTTTTATGTATATATACATATAAGAGCAACCATTAGGAAAAAACTATGCAAAGAGATACACTATTGATGAACATTACAGATAATTCAAGTGCAATTCTAAAAAAATTTTCAAATAATTCCTATGAAAGCAAAAAAAAATCATAAATGAAAAACAGAAACAAAAGAAAAATGAAATGGCAGACTTAGGCCCTAATATATCAATGCATGTGTCATGTATATGTTCTAAGTCATGTCCGACTCTTTTGCAACCCCACGGACTATAGCTTGCCAGGCTCCTCTGTCTGTGGGATTTTCCAGGCAAGAATACTGGAGCAGAATTCCATTTCCTTCTCCAAGTGATCTTCCCAACCCAGGGATCGAACCCATATCTCTTATGTCTCTTGTATTGGCAGGTGGATTCTTTACCACTGAGTCACCTGGAAAATAATATATCAATGTGTGCAAAGTCACTTCAGTTGTGTCTGACTCTGTATGACACTATGGACAGTAGCCTGTCAGGCTCTTCTGTCAAAGAGATTCTCCAGGCAAGAATACAGGAGTAGGTTTCCTTTTCTTCTCCAGGGACCTTCCTGACCCAGAGAGCCAACTCATGTCTGTTGCATCTGCTGCATTGGCAGGTGGGTTCTTAACCACTAGGGCCACCTGAAGGACATTGAATTTAAATGGTCTAAATATATCAGTTAAAAGACCTTGGCAGAATGGATTAAAAAATGTAATCCAACTATATATTGTCTACAAGAAACTCACTTCAAATATCACAACATACACAGGTTGAAAGTAAAACGATGGAAACAGTAATCAAAGGAAAGCAGGCGTGGCTAGTTAATAACAGATAATGTAGACTAGACTTGAGATAATGGGCTGGTAAGGGGGAAGATATGGAATGACATCTATTGAATGGAGATGATAGTTAATAACAGATAAAGTAGACTAGACTTGAGAGCAAAAAACAAAATTACAGACTTAGTGAGAGAGATTATATACTGATGAGAGGGTCAATCCACAAAGAAGACATAGTAACACCCACTGTGTATCCCCCAGGCAACAGAGATGCAAACTATATGAAACAAACCTGATAAAACTGAAAGAAGTATACAAATCTATAAGTTCAATTTCAGACTTCTACCCCTCTCTTTTAATATTTGACAGAACAACTTGTTAGAAAATTGGAAAAGATATACAAGAACTCAACAACACCATCAACCAACAGGATCTAGTCCACATTTATAGAGTATCCCCCAGCATTGGAGGAACACACATTCTTTTCAACTGCCAACAGAACATAGATCAAGATAGACCATTTCCTGGGTCATAAAATAAATCTCAATAGATCTAAAAGAACTGAAATCATACAGTGTGTGGTCTACCAATAGAATCAGCCTAGAAATCATCACTCTCCCTGTTCAAATTTATTTGCATAATGAAATTGACAAAACCTGCTATAGTTACCCCCCAGAGTTGATAATATACACAAGTAGCATTAATGGAAGAAGAAATTTTACAAATATAAGAACCAAATCTATATATAAAGATTAGACACTTGAAAGTTTTCTTTATGTAATTAGAGGCCTCAAAGTCCATCTCTCCTGATAGTTCAGGAACATAATTACCTGGCTAAGACTAACAACTAATTTCATTTTCACCATCAGTCATTAATCCCTGAATATAATCATAGAACAATCTTGGACAAGAGAAGAAAGAAGCCTGATCTCTTTTCTAGACCTTTGTTCACTCAAGAGGCCAACAACATGCCAACTGATGCTCTTCTTACTGCAAAGGATATTGTCAAATAGCCTCTTCTAGGCTGTATCATAGAGCACAGACCACTTTAAGGTATTTCAACACCTTTTTTCTATTTCAAGACTAGTCTGAAGAGATTTCATGGAGTTTATTCCATGCCTCTTCATGTGAGAAGAAAACCATTTGGCCATTTATAGCCTAAGGAGATAGAGATAGAAAGAGGAAAGTACGCATTGGCTACCATTTCTTTGGGGACAGAGAAAAGAGATTATTTGCTCTATTGGAAGCATTTGGAAGCACTGGGATAGTTCATGCAGCCATTAACTTTCAGTTATTCAAACAACTGGATGACTTTCAATTATTTCTAAATGAGCTTTTTTAATGAAGGGATATATAAGTTCATTTAATAGGAAATGTAATAAGAGTTGGTTGATCCAGGATCTCAATATTGTTATCTGGAGTTTAGTTTCTATATAATCCCTGGCTTTGCTGTTCCTGTGGTTGGTTTCATGTTTTAAAGTTGTCCAGGGGACAATGGTAGATTCATCTGACTTCAGTTATGGAAAGAGAGAATAGTTTACTCTTAAGACCAAGCCAAAACTTCCCTGGATGAAACCAGGAATCCTCTCATCACATGTCATCGAGACCAGAACTGGGTCACATGACTTTTCCCAAACCAATCACAGACAAGGGGGATAACTCTTAATCCCTTCAGACTCACTCCTCAAGCTGAAGGGGTTCCTCTGGGTCATACGGGCTACATGAGGATGGGGCATCTGTAAAAGAGAGGTTCTGTGAGGAAGAAAAAGGGAGTTAATGGGTTCTGTGTAGGCAGCTGGAGCTCAGTAACACTGAGTATGTTTCTAAGAGCAGAAATCTCAGACTCAAGCAATGAAGTGATCTACTTGTCTTAAAGAACTGAAGGAGTTCACAGATAGATCAGGCAAGGCCGTATCCAGCAAACCAGTGATGTCATTAGCACCTGGCTTCCCCATCTCTCTGCCCTCTGACTCCACACAGTGGTCTCCTGCCAGCAAAAGGCTACAGCAGATTGAAAGTTTGAATTGCTTAGCATGTTGAGTTGGGAGAGAAGTGGAAAAGGGGAATCAATTCTAATAGTTTCAGTGAAAGACTCTTCCTTTTTCCAGAACCCTCAGAAAACAGCTCCTCATATCTCATTGGTGCATGTGGGCATGCACCCAACCTAAACCAATTATTGTGGCCCAGCAGTGGCATTGACTAGTTTAATCCCAATCATAATCTCTATGTGTAAGGGTAAATTCACAGCAGTAAAAACAAAATGAAACCAAAACCCCACAAAATCCATTGGTTTAACCCAATACGATTTATTCTTTTCATTCATTCAATATGGATGGACAGTGACTCAACTCCACACAGTTGTTCAGGAACCCACACTCTTTTTCTGTGCAGCTTTGCCCTGGGCATCAGTGTGGATGTGGAAAGCAGATGGAGAGGGAGAGAAATGCTCTGGCCCCAGCTGGCATCCACAGCCATGGTGAAACGTGACTGCATTCACGCCTGCCCTGGAGCTACTTTGTCCTAACTCAGCCAAGAGGACTAGTGGGACATATTTCTGAGGACTCTGTCGCTAAATGGTACAACCATAGGGTAGGTTTGACTTTTCTAATTTTTTAATCTTTCTTCGAACTAACTGTGAAACTCTTTATGTAAGTTAAATTACTGGGCCATTTTTCCTTATTTCTGAAAGAAAATAAAGTTGTGTTAACCGTGGGCAAGCCACTTACCTTCTCTCTGTGTCAGCTCCTGCATCTGTAGACCCTTCATCTGAGCTCAATACTGCTTTAAGGTTGTGTACTCATTTGCTAGAACTGCCATTAAAAAATACCACAGACTGTAATATAAATGTACTTTTCACACTTATGGAGGCTAAACATCTGAGATCAGGTGTCTAGAGGGTTGTGCCTCTTTGGCTTGGACCATCTTCTGTCTATGTCTTTACTTGGTCTTTACTCTGTGCATGTCTGTGGCCTGATCTCCTCTTCTTAGAAGAATACCAGTCAATTGGATTAAGGCCCACCCTCATGACCTAATTTTACCTCTTTAAGGACCCTGTCTCCAAATACAGACATTCTGAAATACTGGGATATAGGATTTCAACATGTAAATTTGGGGAAGACAGATACAATTCAACCCATCCCAGGTTAAGATGAAGTTTAGATAAATTAGTACATGTTAAGACTTAAATCTATAGGTAGAGTGCAGTAGGTATATGCACTCAACATTAGCTATAAAAAGTATCTTATTTTTTTAGTAGTACCAATAGATGTAGTAGCAATGGTATTTGAAGTAGTATTAGTTCAGTTCAGTTCAGTTGCTCAGTCGTGTCCGACTCTTTGCGACCCCATGAATCGAAGCACACCAGGCCTCTCTGTCCATCACCAACTCCCAGAGTTCACTCAGACTCACGTCCATCGAGTCAGTGATGCCATCCAGCCATCTCATCCTCTGTCGTCCCCTTATCCTCCTGCCCCCAATCCCTCCCAGCATCAGAATCTTTTCCAAGGAGTCAACTCTTCACATGACGTGGCCAAAGTACTGGAGTTTCAGCTTTAGCATCATTCCTTCCAAAGAAATCCCAGGGCTGATCTTTTTCAGAATGGACTGGTTGGATCTCCTTGCAGTCCAAGGGACTCTCAAGAGTCTTCTCCAACACCACAGTTCAAAAGCATCAATTCTTCGGCGCTCAGCTTTCTTCACAGTCCAACTCTCACATCCATACACGACCACTGGAAAAACCATAGCCTTGACTAGACGGATCTTTGTTGGCAAAGCAATGTCTCTGCTTTTGAATATGCTATCTAGGTTGGTCATAATTTTCTTCCAAGAAGTAAGCATCTTTTAATTTCATGGCTACAGTCACCATCTGCAGTGATTTTGGAGCCCAAAAAAATAAAATCTGACAGTTTCCACTGTTTCCGCATCTGTTTCCCATGAAGTGATGGGACCGGATGCCATGACCTTCGTTTTCTGAATGTTGAGCTTTAAGCCAACACTTTCATTCTCCTCTTTCACTTTCATCAAGAGGCTTTTTAGTTCCTCTTCACTTTCTGCCATAAGGGTGGTGTCATCTGCATATCTGAGGTTATTGATATTTCTCCTGGAAATTTTTTTTTTTTTGACAATACTTATAAGACTTATTTTCTTTTTTTTTCTTTTTTAACTTTACAATATTGTATTGGTTTTGCCATATATCAACATGAATCTGCCACAGGTATACACGTGTTCCCCATCCTGAACCCTCCTCCCTCCTCCCTCCCCGTACCATCCCTCTGTGCTATCCCAGTGCACCAGCCCCAAGCATCCAGTATCGTGCAGGGAACCTGGACTGGCGACTCATGTCATATATGGTATTATACATGTTTCAATGCCATTCTCCCAAATCATCTCACTCTCTCCCTCTCCCACAGAGTCCAAAAGACTGTTCTATACATCAGTGTCTCTTTTGCTGTCTCGTATACAGGGTTATTGTTACCATCTTTCTAAATTCCATATATATACGTTAGTATACTGTATTGGTGTTTTTCTTTCTGGCTTACTTCCCTCTGTATAATAGGCTCCAGTTTCATCCACCTCATTAGAACTGATTCAAATGTATTCTTTTTAATGGTTGAGTAATACTCCATTGTGTATATGTACCACAGCTTTCTTATCCACTCATCTGCTGATGGACATCTAGGTTGCTTCCATGTCCTGGCTACTGTAAACAGTGCTGCGATGAACATTGGGGTACACGTGTCTCTTTCAATTCTGGTTTCCTCAGTGTCTATGCCCAGCAGTGGGATTGCTGGATCATAAGGAATCTCCACACTGTTCTCCATAGTGGCTGTACTAGTTTGCATTCCCACCAACAGTGTAAGAGGGTTCCCTTTTCTCCACACCCTCTCCAGCATTTATTGCTTGTAGACTTTTGGATCGCAGCCATTCTGACTGGCATGAAATGGTACCTCATTGTGGTTTTGATTTGCATTTCTCTGATAATGAGTGATGTTGAGCATCTTTTCATGTGTTTGTTATCCATCTGTATGTCTTCTTTGGAAAAATGTCTATTTAGTTCTTTGGCCCACTTTTTGATTGGGTCGTTTATTTTTCTGGAATTGAGCTGTAGGAGTTGCTTTTATATATTTGAGATTAGTTGTTTATCAGTTGCTTCACCTGCTATTATTTTCTCCCATTCTGAAGGCTATCTTTTCACCTTGCTTATAGTTTCCTTTGTTGTGCAGAAGCTTTTAAGTTTAATTAGGTCCTATTTGTTTATTTTTGCTTTTATTTCCAATATTCTGGGAGGTGGGTCATAGAGGATCCTGCTGTGATGTATGTTGGAGAGTGTTTTGCCTATGTTCTCCTCTAGGAGTTTTATAGTTTCTGGTCTTACGTTGAGATCTTTAATACATTTTGAGTTTATTTTTGTGTATGGTGTTAGAAAGTGTTCTAGTGAGGTGAAGTCGTTCAGTCGTGTCTGACTCTTTGCGACCCCATGGACTGTAGCCTATCAGGCTCCTTCATCCATGGGATTTTCCAGGCAAGAGTGCTGGAGTGGATTGCCATTTCCTTCTCCAGGAAAGTGTTCTAGTTTCATTCTTTTACAAGTGCTTGACCAGTTTTCCCAGCACCACTTGTTAAAGAGATTGTCTTTAATCCGTTGTATATTCTTGCCTCCTTTGTCAAAGATAAGGATTCTAGCTTGTGTTGGGCAGCTGCGACGGCACGCAGAGCGCAGCCAAGAGGAGCTACCCTGCATCCAAGGTCAGGGGCGGTAGCCGAGAGGAAGTAGCATTAGGTCCCTAGTAAAAATAAAGAAAATGGACAAGGGCCCATTATAAAGGAAAGGGGAAGATAGACTTTAAAGAGAATTGAGATGCAAGGGGATAGTATTTGTATCACAGAATTCCAGTTTTGGTGGCTGTATAACATGTCAAAATGTAGTGGCTTCAACCAACAATATTTATTTTCTTTAAGAACTTGCAATTTCAACAGGACCCAACAGAGAGCTGTCAGTTGCACTTGTCATCAGCTGGAGCAGCTCAAAATCACTCTGATGTCAATGCCAACTGTCGGCCCTGTTGAACACCTATGTAGGGCTCCTTCATGCAACCTGAACTTCCTCTCTACACGGTGGCTGTGTTCCAAGCATCCTGAAAGGAAGTGGAAACACAGTGCCTTTTAGGACCTCGCCTCAGAAGTCACACAAAGTGGTTTTGGTTGCATTCTACTCATCAAGACAAGTCCAGGTTCAAGAGAAGGAAACATGAACTGAAGGAGGAAGGCAAGGTTCTGGAAGAGTATGCAATCCTGGAAATATTGTGTGGTCATTTGTGAAGAATATGATCCCCTGCCTTCCACACAGAGAACTTCCTTCTGGGTTGGATCATTATACTGTGTTACTCAGTTCCCTGGAAATTGAAGCTAAAGTGATATACTTGGTAGAAAATTTTGATAAGAGTTTTACAAAAGAGAACTATGCAAGTAATGTTTTGGTGGGTTCCATAATCCCCTTTCAACTAAGCACTCACAGAAAGCAGATTGATTTTCTGATTTCTCAAATGATCTTTAAAAAGAAAAAAAAAAAAAAAAAAAGACTCTAGACACAATCATGTCACAGCCCTGAACAGGTAATTCAGAGACTTTCCTTTGTAAAATAAGGGCTAGAGATTAAGAAGATCCACAGTGCCCTTATCAGCTCTAATAGTCCATGAAAAACAGGAGAAAAAATAGAATGAATTAAGAAAATGTAAAAGCATTGTGCTGAGTCCATCAAAGGGAGAAGCCAAGCTGTTGCTTGCTTTATATTTGAATGCTGAGCATGGCTTTCATGATGGCAATAATAATTTATTGACAAAATGCTTTTATTAAATTGCCTTTACTGAAGAGGCCCTGCATGCTTTTTCACCACTTGCAACAATTAAAAGCAGCAGTAAACAGAGCCTTTCTATTTAGATTGAAAAGCAACAATTAAGCTTGCTCAGCTATAAATAGGAGGCCGTTTCACATCTATGGCCCCAACTGCACACATTAAAGACTCCAGCCCCTGATGCCCCCAATTTATTTCCACAGGACAAACCAATAAATTGTCAAACTCTGACCTGAAAACTGACAGTTTCTTAGAAAATGTAAGTAGGTAAATTATGCATAATTCTAGATAATTACTGGGATGTCCATGAGGCTAGGAAATCAGTATCTATGCTAGAGATCTAAATTTACAGGCAGCTAGCTCTTTCATTTTATCACTGTCAAACCATGTTTTGCCTTGGGTGGCTGTCAGGGCTGGCTCTCCTTTGCCTGGGAGGCAGAGAAGAAAATAATGGTTTTAAGAATTAGGGAAAGGAAAAGTGAAAATACAAAGCTCTTTCACTAGATTCCCATTAGTTTGAGTAATTCAGTAAGGAGACCAGAGCATGGACAGTCAGAGTGAAATATTTTTCAATAAAAAGAAAACAAAATTGCAAGTGTCATTCATCCCGTTTATAAACCATAGCTACTGAGTTTTCAAAGAAGTGAAAGCATTTGATTCAACCTCCTCATTTTCTGCAGGAGGAAACCTGAGGCTCAACAAGCCACATGTATTGTCCAAGGTCACAGACTTTGACGGTGGCAGAGCTGGAACTCAATAGCTTACTCGACTGCCACTTCAATGTTCATTGAGTGGAAAAATTTGCCCTCCTTTCATTCTTCTCAGTACAAAGACCAGATTAACGAGACCGAAGTAATAAAAGGTCCAAAGGGTGCCATAGTTCTTTGAGTGCAAGATGGTTTTCAAAGGCAACAGGATTTTGCCCCTTGGAGTTCCTGGGACTCCTGCCTTTGTGTCCCCCATCTAGGCCAAGAGTTGCCAATTTCCTAAAACCCCAAAGGAGTGATTTTCCAAAAATCTGACTTGGGGGATCACACCTCTCTGAGACTCAAGAGTCTTGGTTTTCTGTTTGCATGTGCCCTGTGTCTCCCAGTGCTTTATCAACTATCTATGACGTCCCTTGGATCAGACTAGATACTCTGTGTTGCCCCCTCACCTTCTCTACCCAGCTCTGTGCTTCAGGGGACTGACATTTATGGACTTCTAAATGGTACCCTAGTTCTTCAGCTACAGATGAACTTGGCTAATTGGCAGAGAATGAGGTGGGAGGAGGGGACACAAACAGGAGATGAGATAGCGAGAGGATAAAGAAGCCAAAATTTTTATTCCCCCATCTCACTTCCTGCAGAGTGAAGCAGAGTTGCCCAGCAGAACCCACCCCAGATTAGCCAAACCCCAGGTAAAGCCCAGATACATGAATGTGAGTTCATGACTTGTAGTAAATCACTCATTTTTCAGGGGTACTGTATTATGCAGCAATAACTGACTGATACAGAATATGACATCAAAAAGAAGAATTTAAACAATATGACCATTCCAAAAACTGAGATAAACATTTCTGAAAGCCAGAAACGGAAGTGAACACAGAACACAGAAGAGTAACTGGGATTGTATTTGCAGACTCACTGAACTCCAGATCCAGAAGCCAATGGAGAAATCTGAGTTCCTATGGGGTAACGAGAAAAAAAGTGTCCCAAAAGAAGTAAGAGGCTCATCTTCAAACTCACTGAAGTCAGAAGCAAGCTTGAAGTTTCCTCATACATTAAAGGATGCTAAAATAAGATCTTAAAACCACTGTCTGAGCTACCATTTATATAAAGCAATGTAGCAGGGAAGCTGTAACATAGGAAGTCTTTCATCGTGGACTTGGGCTTAACAATCTGTTGACTTGGTTGATGAATATGTAATGACTCCAATGTCAATGTAGTTTGCATGCCCTGAACTGCCAATACAAGACCCAGCTTTGTAGCTTTTTTCCTAACAATTTATTTATTTTCTTTTTGTCTGTGCTGGGTCTTCATTGCTGCATGTGGGTTTTCTCTAGTTGCATTGAGCAAGGCCTACTCTGTATCTTGGGCTTTCTCATTGTGGTGGCTTCTCTTGTTGCAAAGCGCAGGCTCTAAGGCACCAGCTCAGTAGTTGTGGTGCATGGGGGGCCTAGTTGCCCCAAGGCATGTGGAATCTTCCTGGACCAGAGATCGAACCCATGTCTGCTGCATTGGCAGGTGGGTTCTTATCCCCTGGACCACCAGGAAAAGTCCAAGACCTGGCTTTAGACTGACTGTTCTTGGGAAGTAGTTCAGTTCAGTTCAGTCGCTCAGTCGTGTCCGACTCTTTGTGACCCCATGAACCGCAGCACGCCAGGCCTCTCTGTCTATCACCAACTCCCAGAGTTCACTCAGACTCACGTCCATCGAGTCAATGATGCCATCCAGCCATCTCATCCTCTGTCGTCCCCTTCTCCTCCTGCCCCCAATCCCTCCCAGCATCAGAGTCTTTTTCAATGAGTCAACTCTTCGCATGAGGTGACCAAAGTACCGGAGTTTCAGCTTTAGCATCATTCCTACCAAAGAAATCCCAGGGATGATCTCTTTCAGAATGAACTGGTTGGATCTCCTTGCAGTCCAAGGGACTCTCAAGAGTCTTCTCCAACACCACAGTTCAAAAGCATCAATTCTTTGGTGCTCAGCTTTCTTCACGGTTCAACTCTCACATCCATACATGACCACTGGAAAAACCATAGCCTTGACTAGAGGGACATTTGTTGGCAAAGTAATGTCTCTGCTTTTGAATATGCTATCTAGGTTGGTCATAACTTTCCTTCCAAGGAGTAAGCGTCTTTTAATTTCATGGCTGCAGTCACCATCTGCAGTGATTTTGGAGCCTAGAAAAATAAAGTCTGACACTGTTTCCACTATTTCCCCATCTATTTCCCATGAAGTGATGGGACCAGATGCCACGATCTTCGTTTTCTGAATGTTACTTTTTCACTCTCCTCTTTCACTTTCATCAAGAGGCTTTTTAGTTCCTCTTCACTTTCTGCCATAAGGGTGATGTCATCTGCATATCTGAGGTTATTGATATTTCTCCCGGCAATCTTGATTCCAGCTTGTGCTTCTTCCAGTCCAGCGTTTCTCATGATATACTCTGCATAGAAGTTAAATAAGCAGGGTGACAATATACATCCTTGATGTACTCCTTTTCCTATTTGGAACCAGTCTGTTGTTCCATGTCCAGTTCTAACTGTTGCTTCCTGATCTGCATACAAATTTCTCAAGAGGCAGGTCAGGTGGTCTGGTATTCCCATCTCTTTCAGAATTTTCCACATTATTGTGATCCACACAGTCAAAGGCTTTGGCATAGTCAATAAAGCAGAAATAGATGTTTTTCTGGAACTCTCTTGCTTTTTCCATGATCTAGCGGATGTTGGCAATTTGATCTCTGGTTCCTCTGCCTTTTCTAAAACCAGCTTGAACATCTGGAAGTTCACGGTTCACATATTGCTGAAGCCTGGCTTGGAGAATTTTGAGCATTACTTTACTAGCGTGTGAGATGAGTGCAATTGTGTGGTAGTTTGAGCATTCTTTGGCATTGCCTTTCTCTGGGATCGGAATGAAAACTGACCTTTTCCAGTCCTGTGGCCACTGCTGAGTTTTCCAAATTTGCTGGCATATTGAGTGCAGAATCATCTTTCACAGAATCATCTTTCAGGATTTGAAAGAGCTCAACTGGAATTCCATCACCTCCACTAGCTTTGTTCATAGTAATGCTTCCTAAGGCCCACTTGACTTCACATTCCAGGATGTCTGGCTCTAGGTGAGTGATCACACCATCATGATTATCTTGGTCATGAAGATCTTTTTTGTACAGTTCTTCTGTGTATTCCTGCCACCTCTTCTTAATATCTTCTGCTTCTGTTAGGTCCATACCATTTCTGTCCTTTATCGAGCCCATCTTTGCATGAAATGTTCCCTTGGTATCTCTGATTTTCTTGAAGAGATCTCTAGTCTTTCCCATTCTGTTGTTTTCCTCTATTTCTTTGCATTGATTACTGGGGAAGGCTTTCTTATCTCTTCTTGCTATTCTTTGGAACTCTGCTTTCAGATGCTTATATCTTTCCTTTGCTCCTTTGCTTTTTGCTTCTCTTCTTTTCACAGCTATTTGTAAGGCTTCCCCAGAGCATGAACTAAAACTCAAACTTTCTAAGGCTAACTCCTATGCCCTCCAAATTTTATAACACTAAAAACAATAAAATAAACTGTATGTTTGCAGAAACTGGCATTTTCCAGTCCCTTAAAATCATCATAAATGTGTAGCATCTCCAATGGTGCTCCACTCAGATTCCCTTGGGTGACTTTGACCTTTTTAATGTGCCTTTCCTTGCCTTCTAAGTGTTTTGATTCCAGTTGTTCATCTCTATGATGCTCTGTGGAGAAGCCCCCTGGGGCTATCAGCTTGAGAGATAGAAGTTCCTTGGCTTATACATTCTCAAAAGTAGTCCCTAGCCAATGATTGACTGGGTTGGGAAGAGGAAATCCCAGCTCTTTTGTCTTGAAGTTAGGCCAAAATTTGAGGTGTAATTGACATTACCAACCACTCCTGAGGGTTAAGACTAAGGCTTCAACTTGACTTGGCTTCTTTCCTCCTCTGTCCTGCTTTCCACACCCAGTTTTTTCCAAGAGAACTTCCTCAATAAATCAAGTCACATGTGAATTCTCATTTCAAGATCTGCTTCTTGGAACCCTCTGCTAAAATGAGGACCATGCAACCCCATACAGAAGTATAGGGAAAGAACATCTGAGTGGCTCAGAGTTCCTGACACTCCTGTCTTTGGGAATTTCCAGTTGGTTATTTATGCACTGGGAATCTGGCATTGTGAATGTAGTTTTTGTCAAGCCAGAGAAAAATTCTCTTGAAGTTTCAGACATGAGGTCAATAACTATTGATTGGCCAACTTTCTGTCCCCAACAGCTCCTCCTGGGTCCAATTCTAGATGCTGCTGCTGCTAAGTCACTTCAGTCATGTTGGACTCTCTGCAACCCCATAGATGGCAGCCCACCAGGCTCCCCCATCCCTGGGATTCTCCAGGCAAGTGTTCTTGCCATTTCCTTCTCCAATGCATGAAAGTGAAAAGTGAAAGTGAAGTCGCTCATTCGTGTCTGACTCTTAGCGACCCCATGGACTGCAGCCTACCAGGCTCCTCCATCCATGGGATTTTCCAGGCAAGAGTGCTGGAGTGGGGTGCCATTGCCTTCTCCGAATTCTAGATGAGTGATAGTCAAATCTGAAGGATTCTTGGCTTACAGCTATCTTTCCCTCCCCCTCCCACTTTTAAGATTGGCTCTGAAGATACAAAAATGGTACCTTAGGGCTCTGGGTCTTAAGATAAGGACCACAGGTAGCCATACAAATATCCTCATGGCCTTTTGGGTTGGTGTGGCCATTTCTTCAACCCCCATTTTTTATCCCGTAGCTTTGTTTTTCTTTGCTTTCCAAGTCTGGATCTACAGGTAGGTCCTACATAGAAATCCAGGTCTATCCCATAGCAGACAGAAAGTCCATTACTCACTGAGGCTTAGAGTAATATTTATATAATAAAATAGTTACCATTTTAATGCATGCTGTATGCCATTTTACAAATGAAGAAATTGAGGTTTAGTAAAGAAAATTAACTTGCCCAGATTCACAAGGCTACTACATAGCTGGGTCTTACTACCAACAAATGAAGGATCTGGTGAGCCAGCTATGAGCCCTGAACCTCCAGGGATCTGACACATCATAGGATTTCCTACCCTGGCTTTTCTGACCCAGGCTAGAGTACTGGGATTGTCTGTGGTTTTCCTGATGAGTGTGCCAGTTGCTTCTTCTGGTTATGGTCCTGACATCCATTCTCTGCTGACTCGTTTCTCCCAGGAGCTGACACTTGCTTCTCAAGTGTGTCTTCACTTTCTGCCTGCCACCCACTATGTATACACAGAGCAGGAGGCTGTTCCCTAGTACACCTCTCTGGGGACTGCCCACTGCAAAGCCCTGCCCACTTCCTGCCAGGCTTGGTTCTGGCAACTAGGGACCTAAAACCCTCAGTGCGTCTTAGGTCAGGTCCCTGGAAACAGAGCCCAGGACGGGGAAAATCAGGGACCCACGGAGTATTGAGGAAGGAGTTTAGGAGAAGACTTTAAGGGAGGAAAGCAGACAGGACAGAGGAAGAAGGCAAGCAAAGATAGGTGCTCAGGCAAAATTGAAACTTGGCCTGATCCATGAAAGGCTCTGGAGGCACAATCACCTCCTCCTTAAGGCAAAGGGGCTGGACTTCTGTACTCCTGCATCGATCAGTCATTTCTGTGGTCTTCACCTGGGGAGGGGTATAGAGGTATAGTCTCCTAGGCATCATTTGGTGACAATTCTTAGGGAAGGGGGCCTCTGTGATCCTTTAGCAGCCAATGCTCCCAGCAGCTGGGAGCTGGGGGCTCTGCCATGCATCAGCATCTACTCCAAGTGCCCGAGCTGGGCTCTGAACCGAGGGGCCTCCACAGTTAGATCCTTTCTCTCACTCCAGCTCATGGCTCCTGGGCTCCTGCTCCCCACCAGCCTGTGTGTCTGGGATTCCCATGCCAGCTGCTCATCTACAGCTTACTTGATTTTAGTACAGAGTCAACTGCATTGGCGCCCGACACTTTATTAGTGTTCTAAATCTTTGTTTACAGTTACCAAGACTCCCCAGGTGGCAGCAAAAAAGTCAACAAGGAAATAAAGCTCCACCAGCTGGCATATTAGTTGGGGATCAAACCACCACACAGGTAACAGCTGGTGTGTGCCCACAAGCCTCAGGGCACTGCTGGCTCTGAGGCTCATCTGGAGTAACGTGTTTTGACCCCCGTTCTGGGCCTGCCCATTTATCCTCCCATCTTCCAGTTCTTTTACACCATGTGGAAGCTGGGCTGGTGATGAGTTTTGAAGCTGTTCCCTGCCTTTGACAGCCCAGAGCCATTCATCTGATCCAGCTGCTTGCTGCTATGCACATCCATCTCTTGGCAAAATCTGTGCCGTCACATCCCGTTGTTTTCTTAGTCTAAAACTCACATCTTCTGATGCTAAATCCTATGTGTTTCCTGGTGTATGAAATCAGCACTTTAATGTAGCCCTGCAAAAATCCTCCATCTCTTCTTATCTGGGACTAAAGAAATTAGGGTGGGTCCAAAGAAGTTATTCAGCGGGGCCAAGAGAAATATGCTGAACACTGCCGCTATTGCTTCATGCCTCCTGGTTTCATGCCCTGGACCACAGGTAGGTGACTCTCAGGCTATGACACCAAGAGGGTGGCAACAGGCTTGGGCTTTAGAGTCTGTGCCTGAATTCTGGTTCCAAAAAGAGTCAGAGCTGAGGACTTCCCTGGTGGCTCAGTGGTTAAGAATTCACTTGCCAATGCAGGGGAAATGGGTTCCATCCCTGGTCCAGGAACTAGAATCTCACATGCCTCAGGGCAACTAGACTCCTGTACCACAACTTCTGAGCCTGAGCACTCTAGAGCTGCATGCTGCAAACACTGATGCCCATGTGCCCTAGAGCCCCTGCACCGCAACACAAGAAGCCCCTGCAAGGAAAAGCCCAGGCACCGCAACTAGAGAGTAGCCCCGGCTCACAGCGACTAGAGAAAGCTGACACTTTCTCCAAAGGGCCCTGTGCTGCAGCCATAAGTAAATGTATACATATGTATATAAGAACTGGGTGATTTGGGGCAATAAATAAATAAATATTAAAAAAGAAAGTCAGCTGGGTGACTTGGGATAAGTGACTTGAAATCTTCATGCATCACATTTCTTCTCTGTAAAATCATAGCACCTATTACATAATGGCTATGAGGATGACATTTGAAAATACATGTTAAACACTCAGCCTTGAGGTTGTATCGAGATATAGCGGGGTCTGGAAGTTGGTATAAATGCACCCTCCCACAAATTAAAAAAAAAAAAGAAAGCATTTTACATTTGCAATTTTTATGAAAGCATTTGACCTTATGAACAGATGCGAAGGCCATTTTCAAGGACTTGGGCAGGGTCCATGCATGTGAGAGGCCCCAAGCTTAAAATTTATTAGCTTCACATTAAATCTGTTTTTCTTAACAGTCACTGTTCACTAAATGTTAGGTCTCAGGGATTTGGTGTGGGAAAGAGGGGCCTTTGCTTCTTATTCATGTGTTCCTAATTAAACGCCTTGCCTCTTGGGAGTGAGTCAGACTCAATAAACTGGTGATGTGGGGGTTGTTTAGGAGAATTTGTGTGGGGGGACAGGACCTTGGGAAAGGGATATGACCAACATATTACTTAGGGTTAGTAATGTTAGCTGCTACAACAAGCAACCCCTACAATTTCAGTAGCCCCAAAATACAAAAAAATACATTCCTAATTCATAAAGTCCACTGAATTCTGCTGGTTGGTGACACCCAGACTCCTTCATCTGATGATTCCCCATCTTAGTTCTTAGAATCCTCTCCATTTAGCTGATAGATAGAAGGGAAAAAATGGGAGATAGCTCATGGGAAATCTTCATGGGCAACATTCTACTGGAAGGAACTCAGACACATGGCCACAAGTAACTGCAGAGGAATCTGGGAAATGTGGTCTAGCTGTGCACCCAGGAAGAGAGGGAAGCAGATTTGGTGAGCGAGTTCAGTCTCCACCAAACCTCTAAGTTTGACTAAGCACAACAAGGCAAGGCTGAAATAAATTTTACTAGAGTCCAATAACAGGCAGAGCATTATCTCCAGACTGAAAATACAAGAGCATGAGAAACACAGGAGATAAAGGAATCAAGAGAGGCAGGCGTATGGCTTCAAAGGCTAGCATGTCATTTGTTGATCTTCTACTAATATTTTTAGAAGACTTAGTATATGGGAAGTTCAAGGGGCACCCTCTCTACTTCCAAGATATCCAAGAATGACAGAAGTCTGCTAAAATACTGGAAGAAGACCCCGGGCCGGACCATGTACCAGCCAGAGATAGGAGCAAAGAGTTGGGAGTAGTCCCACTCCTGAGAGGTAGAAAGAAATCCATGCTCAAAGAAAAGTCCAGTTTGGGTGAATAGACCTGAATATCAGAGAAGAAGCAGAAGACATTATATTTTTATAAGAGAAGATGGCAGAAACCACATTGGAAACAGAGAATCAACTCTGTCATTTGGCCATAGCATCCAAAAGAGAAGAGAGAGCTAAAAGCATTCCATACACACGGAGAGCACCAAGCAAGGTTTACTATGGATTCATGGTCTACATCATCTGAGTCTATTCAGCAATTTCCTCCAACAGAATGACAAAGCCCTGCAGTGACCTCAGGAGCCTCACAGTGCAAGTAATGATATTAGTTAAATAATGTTGGAATTTTTGCTTATCATGGGAACTGGAGGTACCATTGACACATCGGGTTTTTCTTATTTACCTACTGCAGAATAGGAAGCATTGGATTGATTTTCTCCTTCTTCTTCTTTTTAAAAATATAGCTCTGTTCTGACATGCTGTGGTTAAAGCTTATAAAGAGTCCAGTCTTCCAGTGTATTTCCAGGCAGCTTAAGCCAAGAAGGAAGCAATTGCTTTCTATCTTTACCCTATTCTATGGGGTAGGGTAAAGAATAGGGTCACCCTACCTTCAGTTCTGAAAGCCAGTGGACTCCAAAGTCGAACTTATCAGAGCCTTCCTGTCTCAGGGCCTCCAAATTTCTTCTCAGCAGCTACTGGACCTCATTAGTCAGCTTGATTTTACCATATCTCAAGTCTCAGCCTTTACCTATGTTGGAAGAATTTACCCAGCTTTCATGGTATCCATTTTTCCTCAATGCCCTGGCTCTGAGCTGTACATAATCCTGTTTAAATAGCTAGATCATTTCTTTCCAAATAGAAATTCTTTCCACATTTCATTCTGTTGTCAGATGACTCAACACCAACTGGGGATGTGCTCAGCTGTACCACCTGCTCCTCGTGTCCTTCTGTTTTAGCCTGATCCACTGATCTTTGCTTAGTCGCATGCTGTCTTCTCTCCCTGGGACCATTTTCCCATAGATCCTTGCTTGCCTCATTCCTGTTTATTGGTCAGGTCCAGCTTAAATTCAACTCCTTAAAAGCCCTCCTGTGGTTATCTAAAACATGACCTATCTCTGTAATTCTCTTCCATCTTATTCTGCAATTGTATTACTTATTTTTTTGTATTCATTACTATCTGTATCCACAACCAGAACACAAAATTCACAAGGGGAGTCACTCTGTCTTATTTGCCATGATAACCTCAAGACCTCTGGGAACTTAATAAATACTTGTTGATTAAATGGGCCCATTGATTATTTTCCAGCAACAGCATCATGTTTTATTTTTCCCTTCAGCATTAGCCCCAAGTTAATAAATCCAGATCTGGTCCCTGGAACAAAATTTTACATTGATTGGGAACATTTGGAACAAATACTTGTGATTTTCTATCTTGGAGAAATTTAACCAATAGTTCAGCTTCCCAGAAAATGTTTGCTATTATACCAGTGACATCTGGGGTTCTCCATACTTTTCCTAGAAAATATGTATAGGACTTGTAGAAAATGAGGAATATCATTCAGCTACAAAACTCAGAAAACTCTCTTTTGGCTTCCCTCTTGACTTTACAGTAGATACGAATAATTTATAGAACTCTCCCCTCCCATGGCTGCTCTTCCAGAAAGACGTGGTACTAAACTGTAAGTTCCATATATCAAAATTACTACTGGCTTGCTTATTTCTGTAAAACAAGTACCTAAAACAGCCCTTAGCATGTGGTTTTTGGTTAGTAAATGCAAACTGAATGATTTTTGAATGAACCAGAGACCAGAATTATAAACGTTTGCCAGTTAACTGGACAGAGTCTTGGCCCTTGAGAAGAAAGGAGTTAGCCACAGGATTCTGGGGTTGTTAGTAATTCTGCCAGAGTCAGTAGGAAGAGAATGGATTTTGCAGACCTGAATGTTAGCACATTAAGGAATACAAGGCTGGAGATCATTTTTGCTTTGGTTTAATAATTTTATCTAGAGATCTTTTCTCAATAGAACTTAGCTCCCAGTAACAGTTCAATATTATAATGAGAAGTTTTGTTCTTCCATTATTTTGGAGACATTTGAAGAGGAACTAAACAGCCTCTTGATGAAAGTGAAAGAGGAGAGTGAAAAAGTTGGCTTAAAGCTCAACATTCAGAAAACTAAGATCACAGCATCTGGTCCCATCACCTCATGGGAAATAGATGGGGAAACAGTGGAAACAGTGGCAGACTTTTATTTTGGGGGGCTCCAAAATTACTGCAGATGGTGATTGCAGTCATGAAATTAAAAGACGCTTACTCCTTGGAAGAAAAGTTATGACCAACCTAGGTAGCATATTCAAAAGCAGAAACATTACTTTGCCAACAAAGGTCCATCTAGTCAAGGCTATTGTTTTTCCAGTGGTCATGTATGGATGTGAGAGTTGGACTGTGAAGAAAGCTGAGTGCCAAAGAATTGATGCTTTTGAACTGTGGTGTTGGAGAAGACTCTTGAGAGTCCCTTGGACTGCAAGGAGATCCAACCAGTCCATCCTAAAGGAAATCAGTCCTGGGATTCCTTTGGTAGGAATGATGCTAAAGCTGAAACTCCAGTACTTTGGCCACCTAATGCGAAGAGTTGACTCATTGGAAAAGACTCTGATGCTGGGAGGGATTGGGGGCAGGAGGAGAAGGGGACAACAGAGGATGAGATGGCTGGATGGCATCACTGACTCAATGGATGTGAGTCTGAGTGAACTCCGGGAGTCGGTGATGGACAGGGAGGCCTGGCGTGCTGCGATTCATGGGGTCACAAAGAATGGGACACGACTGAGCGACTGAACTGAACTGAACTGAACTGAAGGTCCAAAAGAGGTTAGGACTGACTTGGCACAAGAAATTTAAAGGAGACATCATTTGCATGTTTTGACAATATCTTCACACTTTCACCTGTGCAGTCTGGTCTTAAGCACTCTTGCAAATATCTGAAAATCAGTATTCCATAATCCAGTCTGAAATGGTTTCCTCTGGAGAGTCATGTAAATGCATTCTGATCTCCCTTTTCCCCTGCATTCTGATTTTGCTTACATGCTTGGTAGTCACCCCCAAGGATAGGGAGGACGCAGAAAGAGTGTTAAGCATTGATTCAGTCAGATGGCTGTGTTCAGTTCAGTTCAGTTGCTCAGTTATGTCTGACTCTTTGTGACCCCTGGCTTCCCTGTCCATCATCAACTCCTCCTAGAGCTTACTCAAACTCATGCCCATACAAATAATGGAATTGAAATGCAGAGAAGATAAGTAACATTCCTCAGATCACACAACACTAGCAGTAAGCCTTGGATTGAATACAGATTGTTCTCTTAGCTGTGCATTGGCACTGCCTCTGACAAGGTAAAGTGACTTTTGAACAATCCCTGGGTTCCAGCCCTTTGTCTTTTCATAGTGCCTTCATTCTTAAAGCATGCATCCCGGAAGGTCCCTGTTAAAATATTTGGGAAAAATTCCAACACTAGATTTGCCTCCATCATCTGCTCACATTCCGGCAACAAAGTACCTACCTTACCCATGTCAACTTGGTTCTGACATTTTTCCCAAGATGTGAGAAAATGCAGAGATCAAAGAGAAAGTTTTAACTTAAGTTGTCAGCTTGATTCTGCTGCCAAAAATTCTCATGCTTAAAAATATGGCACAATACTTTTTGCTTCAATTTTAAAAAATTAAATGGTAGCTGATGCTCAGTTCTGTTTTCACTTGGGTCAAAGTAGATTCAACTTCAGCCTGTGTGAACAGTCTTCCCAGCCACCTTCCAGCTCCCAGAAAGGTCAAGGAAGTTGTGTGCAGCACAGAATTTGAGGGGCTCCCTCTCTGGTGCTTGGACCTCGTAGGCTTCTTGTTCAGATGCAAATAGACTGTGCCAGAAAACTGGCTCTCACAGTTGTCTGTTATTCTTGGGTGTGGGGCCCACGGTGAGATGTGGTTCCCCAGAGCATGGTGCCCAAGTACCCTCATGGAGCTCACATCCATTTAATTCTACAGAGATGCCAGAGTGCCAGACTGGAAGCCACCATCGCTTTGTCTCCAGGAGTCGTCGCCTCTCTTTACGCTGTTTCACTTTTCCTTTAGGGAAGAACACAGCACCCGACTGCCCCAACTCTGTTCTTTGCAGCACTTTTCACATTGCGTAGGTTTCAACCTAAATTAAAATGGGCCTTTAAAATAACTGCAGGGCTTTTAACCATTCAGGCATCATTTATTTTACTATTCCCTTAAATACCTTTTGAAAAATTTCTTAAGTCCAGTCAATTTGGGGGTTAGTTAGTGGGTATTTTAATTGACCATTCAATTTCAAATAAGGTTGGAGTAAATTATAACCCTCTTCAACAGCTCAACAACAATTTAAGGAAAATGAGACCCTGATTGAAACCATTAGGAATTTAGAAAGCAAACACGAATGTGGTCAGATGTGATCAAAGAAAACAGCCCAGGAATTTTAAAATCCTATCTTATTTTGCTTTTAAGAAAAATGTTAAAACCACAAAATTAGAAGAGATATTGCCCCGGCAAATTGAAGCCATTTAATAAACATGCCATTATTAGAGCTAGCATTGAGAAATATTGATAACTAAAATTTTATCTTTTGAAAAATAAAAATGATAGTTCTCACCTAGCCTGTAGGCTTGAAGCTGGGAAAGAAAACATTTAAATATCCTGTCATCTATTATATATGTGGATCAACCCATGTAATCAGATTCCGGATCAGATGGACCATCTGCAGACTCTGTAAGGAGAGTTTTCTAGCAGCCCCATTTTGTTTATTCTCTTTTTGGATTTGTGGACTTTACAGAATTTTATAGTGTGTGAATAATATCCTAATAAAGCTGTTCCAAAAACTATATATATTTATTTATATTTATATATACTTATATATGTATAAATATATACCAGGCCACTTCGTCCATGGAATTTTTTTTTATTTTATTTTTAAACTTTACATAATTGTATTAGTTTTGCCAAATATCAAAATGAATCTGACGTCCATGGAATTTTGGAGGCAGGAATACTGGATGGGTTGCCATTTCCTTCTCCAGGAGATCTTCCTGACCCAGGGATTGAACCCAGGTCTCCCACATTGTAGTCATACGCTTTACCATCTGAGCCATCAGGGAAGTCCCAGTTAGATATCATATATAACACATTATAATCAATATAGTGTGCATTATATATCTCATACACATTCAGTTCAGTTCAGTTGCTCAGTCGAGTCTGACTCTGTGACCCCATGGACTACAGCACATCAGGCTTCCCTTCCGTATTCCATGTCTGGTTCTAACTGTTGCTTCTTGACCTGCACACAGATTTCTCAGGAGGTAGGTGAGGTGTTCTGGAATTCCCATCTCTTGAAGAATTTTCCACAGTTTGTTGTGATTCACACAGTCAAAGGCATTGGTGTAATCAATAAAGCAGAAGTAGATGTTTTATAGGTTATGTATTATTAATTTTATATGTTCTGTATATGCATCTATATTTATATCATATAAGATTATAATAAATAATTGGGCATGTTATACAGCTGACCCTTGAACAATCCAGGATTAAGGGCAATGACCTTCTGTGCAGTTGAAAATCCAAGTATAACTTCTAGTCAGCCCTTCATATATGTAGTTCCTCGGTATCCATGAATTCAACCCACCTCGGATCCTGTAATACTGAAGCACTAGTCAGTGAAAAAAATCCCAGTTGAAGTGGACTCATGCAGTTAAAACCCATGTTGCTCAAGGGTCACTTGTAATTGTTAATGAGCCCTTTACCTTTCCTGGTCTGGTTTCAAAGCCAAAGACATCTAAATTCTTTTGCCCTCCACAAAACTTCCTCCTTTCATAAATACACCACCCCAACTTTCTCCACAGGCCTGACAATAAAAAATAAATAAATAAATAAAAATAAAAATCCTTTCTCGAGTCCATCCCTGTTTCAGGGGCTTTTCATTTGCTTCATTTTGTTCGGTACATCATGAGGTCAAGAGTCCTGAAGTCAACCTGCTGGGCCCTCATCCTGGCTGTACCACTTTAACAGTTGTGATTTAGTTCAAGTCAGCTCCTTCTTTTTGCCCAGATGACCCATCTGGAAAATGGAGGAGCAATTGAATTCATCACCTAAGGTCATCAGGAGGACTGAATGACTTCTAAAAATTCAGGGTATAGTCATTAGAATAGTGACTTAGGGGAAAAAAAAAACAAAACCCAGTGATTTAAGTTCAATAAATGATAGTAGTAGTAATATTATAGTTATCTTGTTGTGTGGATTCTCAAAAACATCTTACATTTTAAACTAATAAGGCCTTATAATTGGTGCAGAGTCAGCCTCATTCCTATTTGGAGAAACAGGAGAACATGACATACAAAGGCTCCATGGTCACTACCTGGGGACGGGGCCTGACAATCCATATTTGGAGTATCCCTTTTTGCTGTAAATGACCTTTATTTGGGCTTCCCTGGTAGCTCAGCGGGTGAAGAATCTGCCTGCAATGCAGGAGACCCTGGTTCAATTCCTGGGTTGGGAAGATCCCCTGGAGAAGGGATAGGCTACCCACTCTAGTGTTCACAGGCTTCCCTGGTGGCTCAGATGGTAAAGAATCCACCTGCAATGCAGAGCCCAGGTTTGATCCCTGGGTTGGAAAGACACCCTGGAGAAGGAAATGGTAACCCACTCCAGTATCCTTGCCTAGGAAATCCTATGGGCAGAGGAGCCTGGCGGGCCCCAGTCCATGGAGTCGCAAAGAGCTGGACATGACTGAGAAAATAACAGAGACCTTTATTTGCTTTTCCTAGCTAATCTCTAGATTAATTGCAAGTTTAGGGGGAGGGCCTTGATGTTTGCCCATAAATTTTCTGTGTTTAAAGGGAAGATTTTTATCACTGAATAATCCGCCATGAGCATTAGTCAAGAGGAGTGACTCAGGGCATCTTCTCAGAGGTGGCCAGCTGTAAGTCAGCTTATACAGAAAATTAATCTCTTCTGTCTCCTTCAGGAAGTTAGCAATTATTAGTAGTCAGCAAGGCAGAGAGTCTTCAAAAGAGGCATGTATGACAATGTCACCCTGAGTTTCTCCCAGACTCACTGATATTGGGGGAAAGTTGTTCCCTCAAGAAAGCTTTTGGGGAGGGAGTGCTCTCAGCAAGCAGATGCAACTAACGGAAGTCCATCGTGCCTGAAACTCACTGCAAATGAGAGTTGACTCCCACAAATATCCTGGTGCCTTCCGGGGAGGATAAGATTTCAGCTATTTTTGACTCAACATGGGATTGTTTCTACCCACTGCTGAGCACCTAGGATATCTTGAAAATGCTTACCCAACCATTCTGAGAGTTTGACTATCTGGCACCCCACAGCTGAGTACAAATAACATCCAGGTCTTTAGACCAGTGTGAATGGCCACAGAACTAGGGAATCAAAAAACGCGCATGAAGGGTCACCTACACCAAGCCTTCACTTGAGGCAGGGTTACACCGAAACCAAAACAGACAGATTTCTCTACTTCTTTCTGTTCATCTCTATCAGTGGGCTCTTAAAGTGCAGTTCTCAGACCAGCAGCATCAACCTCACCTGGATACCTGTTAAAAAGGAAATTTTTAGGCCTTTCCCCAGATTTACTAAATCAGAATCTCTGGGGTTGGGACTCAGAACTCTGTATCTCAACATGCCTTCCAGATAACTCTGAAGTCTGGGGATTACTGCTAAAGTCTGAGAATTACTGCTCTAACTAAAAATTACTGATATGTGTCTCCCACTCCTAGAAATTCTGATTTCATTTGGTCTGGAGAGCAGCTGGACAATAGGGTTTTTAAAAGGTCTCCAAGTGACTTTCATTGTACAGTCAGACTAGAGGCATAAGAAAATTCCATTGTTCTCTGTACCAAGCAGAGCACCCACATTTGTGAGGGTACAGCTCCAAAAAGACTCAAAGGCAGTGTAAGGTCATGTCATTTTGAGTGACTTTTCTTCTCAGGGTCTATCTACGCCTTTCTTGAAGCATCCACCTTTTTCTTCACCTTTTTGTTGTTGTTGTTCAGCTGCTAAGTCGTGCTGGATTTTTTGCAACCCTATGAACTGTAGCACGCCAGGCTCCTCTGTCCCCCATTATCTCCTGGAGTTTGCTCAAATTCATGTCCATTGAGTTGGTGATGCTATCTAACCATCTCATCCTCTGCCACCCCCTTCTCCTTTACCTTCAATCTTTCCTAGCATTAGGATCTTTCCCAGTGAGTCAGCTCTTCACATCAGGTGGCTAAAGTATTGGAGCTTCAGCTTCAGCATCAGTCCTTCCATGAATATTCAGGGTGGATTTCCTTTAGGATTGACTGGTTTTGTCTCCATGCGGTCCAAGGGACTCTGAGGAGTCTTCTCCAGCACCAGTTTGAAAGCATCAATTCCTTGGTGCTCAGACTCTTTTATGGTCTAACTCTCACATCTGTATACAACTACTAGAAAAACCATAGCTTTGACTATACAGACACTATATGTTCACCAGGGCTCACTCTATAAACTTCTCAGCTGGCATGTGGCCCAGCCAGCCAAAGTTGGGAGTGATAAACCAGGGATTGAGGCCAAAGCTCCATATTAAGAAAAGAAGTATCTCTGGCCAGAACATTAAGGACTTAAGGATGTGGGATTTTCGCCATGATTCCTTACTATCTTTCTTTGAGAACCTAACTGATACCCTATACTAATATCCTACCAAATGTTGTCAAGTCTCTTTTTCAGAAATTCACCACCCCCAAGACATTCCTTTTCATTTTCAGAACGCTCAAATTATGCGGTATTCTCCCCTTATGTTAAGCCCAAATCTGCTTCTGTTGATATGAATTCTAGATTTGCCTGCAGAACAGGTTCCTCTATGCGTCATACAACTCACCAAAACTGGGACACAGTTATCAGGTCTCCTCTAAATTTTCTCTAGATCTTCTTTGAGTTCAGAATTCACTTTCTAAATAGTGCCTCTTTGTTAGTAAATGCTATTGTGGTTCAGCCCAGACCCCATTTCCTCTGCCACATTTCCATTTCCCAGCTACTCTGAGTGTTGCCATTAAAAGTGTACAGCTACAGCTTTAGAAAATTGCCCAAGGCTGATGGAAGCCACAGCAATGGAGATGTGGTCACTCCTTATCCAGGGTCAGCCTTGGCCAGTAACTGACAGATACCCAGGGTAGGAGGCAAGAGAGCCCAGTCCCCTGTCTCACAGTGGGAAACCACACCCACACCTTAGTCTCCTCCTCATTCTTGAGATTCTTCCCACAACAAATCACTTGACAAAAATCCCCATTCCAGGCTCTTCTAGGAAATTTGACCTAAAACATTTTTATGTACTTACTTTTTATGTGCTTACTCAGGTTGCCACACATCTGTTTGACCAGCAGGATTAAAGCAGTCTGCTGAGCCCCAAAAGAACAATGCATAAAAGAGGGGTGGAGAACAGGTTTGACTAGCTTTGTGGGGTCAGAGTCAAGGCTGTAGGAGGCCTAGACGGCAGCTTCTACCCCACAGATGCTTTGCAGAAGGCAAAAGAACCAATTCTCAAGAACTCTGTTTTAATACCTCAGTCACATGTAGTAGATTAATTACAGAAAAAATGGCCCTGATTTTCCACCCCTCTTTGTATGCACACTTATTGCAATGTGATTTTGCAGTTTCTCTAGATGAGACACAGACTGTGTTCCCATCTCTTGAACCTGGGCTGGTCTGTGACTTGTTTTGAAGGATAGAATAGGAAAGAAGAAATGGTTTTCCAGCTCCAAGCCTCACCTCCGGTACCTTTGAGCACCTTTCTTCCTTGGACCCTTAGCAACCACCACATGACCATATCCAGACTAGACATGTGACCTAGCCATGCCATCATCCAGCCAGCAGCCAACTGACCACTAAGCACGTGGGTAAGGCTAGTCTCGAGCAGACATCCTCCAGTGATCATGGACTCACAAGCAGAGGTCAGCAGAGCCCTGAGCAGAAGGACCACCCAGCTGAACCATAACCTTGAGAACTAGCAATGATTGTTTTTGAAGATGCTGAGTTTGGATATGCCTTGCTAGGCAGCATTACTGTGGCAACAAATACTTTCACAACAGATGTCTCACATCTTCCAGACTCTTCTTGAAGAAACCCAAATGTGGGACAGAAGCCTTAAACTTCAAACTACAAGCAGCTCTGCATGTCTGATTTTGGACTTGAGGAGGTGGGATTACAGCTTAGAGCTCTAGAGAGAGCAAGAGGCCTGGTAACCAGAGGATACAGTGCCTGAGGCAGGGACAGTCTTCGAGCTCAGAGAACTTAAAGCCTTCTGTTCAGTCACAGGGGAAGTGAAGAGAGGGCAGGTTCTATTTCTGGCCCATCGTCCAGCAAAGGTACCCAGGAAGCCAGCCCAAAGGATATCAGGGAAGTTGGCGAATACCAGAAGGTTCCTTTATGTCAGTTCCCCATCAGCACTGCCCCTTTATACAGAAGTAACCGTGTTACTTAGTTTTGCCTGCTTTTGAATTTCATATAAGTGGAATCATACAGCATGTCTGATGTCTGCTCATCATTTTGAAACCAAGCAGGACCCTGCAGGGGCCACCCCAGTTGACCAGAGATTCATGGTGCAACTGTAAGCCATTCATGGTTCCTTCTGTAAGCAAGACCTGATGGGTGCTTGGAATCACACGATTGAGACAATTGTTTCTGAAAATAGAAGACTGCCCCTTCCCCTGCATATAGCCCCTTTCCCTATAAAATCCGAGCAAACACAGGGAGTGGAAATTTCGTTCTTTGGGATCTGAGTCCACCTTCTTCCCAAGACAGCCAGCTTCCTCAATAAAGCTGCCTTTCCTTGTGTCCAACTCTTGTCTCTCAGTATTGGATTCTTGAGCGGCCAAATCTTAGTTTGGTAACAAATTTTGTCTATAGGGTTTATATATGAGGGTCCATGTTATGGTAGTTTGCTCATTTTTTATTGTTCTGTAGTATTCCACTGGACTTCCCTTGTGGCTCAATGGTAAAGCATCTGCCTGCAATGCAGGAGACACAGGAGATTTGGGTCCGATCCCTGGGTTGGGAAGTTCCCCTGGAAGAGGGCATGGTGAGCCACTCCAGTGTTCTTGCCTGGAGAATCCCATGGACAGAGGAGCCTGGTGGGCTATAGTCTATGCGGTCACAAAGAGTCAGACAGGACTGAAGCAACTTAGCATGCACGCACACACAGTATTCCATGGTATGAATACAGCCCAATTTTTTATTCAATTCTATTACTACTAGACATTTAGAATGGGTTCTTTCCAGCTTTAACTTTATAAATAGTCTTGCTATAAACATTCTTACACAATCTCCCTTAGCATCTGCAGGGAACTGATTCCAGCACCTGCTCTGGATACCAAAATCCACAGATGCTCAAGCCCCTTATGTAAAATGGCACATTGTGTCTGCATATAAGCTATACACATCTGCTTTCATATACTTCAAATCATCATTAGATTATCTGTAATACCTAATACAATGCAAATACTATGTAAATAGCATTTCCCATGCATGGCAAATTCAAGTTTTTCTTTTTGGAACCTTCTATATTTTATTTTCTGAGTATTTTCAATCTGCGGTGGGTAGAGCATATGGAACCCTTAGATATACAGGGCCAATTCTACATGCTTTTTGATGCACATACATACTCTATTTTGAGAAAACAATAGATTTCAATCAACCCCTCTTTTGTCCATCATCAGGCCTGGGAAATGACCCAACACCCTTGTTCACCTGCTGACAACAAGCTGCTTAGATAAGAAATTGCATTTAAATCCACTGTCAACCCCTGCTCTGAGAGGAGGGAAAGGCAAGGAAGAGGGAGAAAAAAGGAAGAGGCAACTTCAGTGACAACAGAAATGATAATCATCTTAGCTTCACATTTTCTCTCTAGTAGCTATCTAAGATGCCGAAAATAATGACATTCATCTATCTGTATTGAAGATATGAAGACTCTTTTAAGGATGCAAATGTGCTTTTTAGAAAGGCAAACACATAAGATAATTAAAATGCTACAGTTCCTGTGTGCTTCATGATGTTCAAATCGTCTTCTTATTTACTAGCCCCTCACTACTCAGAGTGGTCTCCAGACCAGCAGCATCCATTAGCTTAGGAATCTGTCAGAAATGCAGAAACTCAGAGCTCACTCCAGATTTATGGAATCAAAATCTGCATTTTAACATGCTCCTCAGGTAATGTTCTGTACACTAATTTGTGATTGTTATTTGCTGTTTAGTGGCCAAGTGATGTCCAACACTCTTGTGACCCCACGGACACAAGACACACCTGCTAGATTCCCCTGTCCACTGGCTTTCTCAGCCAAGAGTACTGTGATGGGCTGCCATTTCCCTCTCCAGGGGACCTTCCGGATTCATGGACTGTGGATTCTTTACCACTGAGTTACCTGGAAAGTTCATGAAGCCCTCCAATATTCCTTATGATACTCATAAGCCCCTGAGAAACAGAGAAGAGAGGAGTCCTTGTTTGCATTTTACAGGTGGGGAAATCAAGACACAGAAAGGTGACCTTGAGGCACATGAGCACCCAGCCAGTTCCATGTAGGAAAGGTCTGTAGTGGGGAAATGCAGATTTTCATTACTTCACTCTGTTAACCAGTGACACGCCTAACACGTTATAAGGTCAAGCCTGTTCCTCTCTAGACAGTGCTGTCCTGATGGGATGTGCTGTGGTCTGAGTCATTCTGCTTGGAGGGTGACATGACAAGCCATCAGAAGGACAAGAGTGGTAGCATGATATCGGGGGGCGGATGGAGTAAAGGAAAAGCAGTGAGGAGACTCGTGGAGCAGCAGAGGGACATGGAATGGAGGCGGGGGGCGGGGGGGTGAAGCGGTGCCAGAGAGATTCCAAGCCCATGGCTTTGCTTGCTCCTTCTTCCCTTGCCTGCAAGCCAGAGAGCTGTGCTGTGACGCAGTCTGTGAGAGGCTATTGGCAGCCAGCCTGGAGCTGGCCCAAGCGCTCGCCGCGGTGCTCTCAGCCACTCAGGGAGACTGGAAGCTGCCTAGTGCACCTGTCCTGGGTCCCGCGGAGCATCCACACCACCTGCGCCAGAGGGGACCCAGCCCTGCGGCAAACAAAGCCAGCCAGACTGCAGAATGGGCTGGAAAGCTGGGTGCAGTAATGGGAAACAGGTGCAGCTCTGGGCATGCTGGGTTACACCTGCAGGGGGTGAGGATTCTAGGACTCCACTGTCTCTTTCTGCTCCTCCAGAAAGCAGTTCCAGGCTGCAGAGTTGTCGGTCAGGCTTGGAGACATCTGAATACTTCCCCTCGACTCTGTGACAATCCAACAGCCAGGATGACTAGCTCAGCAAGGCTCAGGGTTCATATCAGTGGATATGCCCTGCAAATCCAGCTGGAGGGGCTGGAAAATGCCCAGGGCTCTGCCTGCCTGGGTGCTGACATAGGAAGACTCCAAGAAGGCCTACAGCTCCCCGTTGGTACCCCTCAAGGATGTCAGATATCAAAAGGACAGTTAACAGTGGCCTTCCAAAGCCTTGGTCTGATTTTTTTCCAAACCCCAAATGCTGGCTCTAATGGCAGAAGTTCTAAAACAGGCTGGTGAGACAGCTACTTAAGGCAAGTAACGAAGCTCATGGGCTATAAAAGCACAGCGTATACTTAGCCATCTCCCTAAATCTGAAGACGAAACTCCCGTGCCACCTTGACCTGTGTCCTTACTGTTTCTCCCAGCTGCCATCAATTGTCCTCCTTCCCCGACGTTGGGAGATGGCTAGCCCCTTCTGTGAACAGCTGTGACCTCTATATGCAGTCAGGGTCCAGCTGTTCAGCAAGGGCACTGATACAACCTCCCAGCAGCTAAAACCAGGCCAAGGTCCAAAGCTGGTCCGTACGTGGGAGTGAGTGTTGGTGGGTAATCAGAAGAAAGGAAAGCAGGAGGCAAAATCACTGAAAAGAATCAGCTCAAAAACTAGCATTTCTCAGGCAGACTAAGACTTGCTTCCCGTGGAGTCCTGCCAGAGCAAACGGTGCCCTTTCCCACTCTCTGCTGTGTGCCTCTCCACAGCACTCCAAACAGGGCAGATCGGCAAATTCACTCAGAAGCCTACTGTGACAGTGGAAATGCTTTTAAAAATCTTCACAACAGAAATGGTCTAACACTGTATGTGTTAGATGCTACGTGGCCAGGGTATTAATTCCAGACGCCATGTTTCCTGAATTTGTTTCCAAGCTTTCCCCACCTGCTTGATTCAAACAAGCGCAGCTTAAAAATTTTCTTAATCTCTTTTTTGTTATTTTCTCACCAGCCTCCTAGATACTGGCAGGTCACTCATTCATTCAATGAATAATTATTGAGCACATTTCCTGCATGAGTCATTGTGCTGATTAGGCATAGATATGGTTTCTCCCATATAAGAGCTTTCTTTATTCAACAAATATTTGTTAGCACTACCTGTTCATACAGCACTCAATGAAGTGCTAAGGAAGATAAAAAGGCAGAGAGCATACAAGCCCTGCTGACGCTTTGGTTATATCAGGAGACAAGTTTAAGGTCACAGACTGCCCAATTCTATTGTCAAGGAAATGGATCCTTGCTACAGAAGTGTGGCCCCTTTGAAAACTTGTGAGAAATGCAAGTCCCCACTTGCTGAATATTCACTAGCTAAATAAGAACCTGCAATTTAACTTAATGCTCAGGAAATTCCAAGCACAGTGACCTTTGAGGTTTGACAGCTGAAGCTCTAGGAGTTTGGGGGAGACAGATTATTATGCACCTCATGATAACAGTCAAGAAAACATCCATACAGGAGTTTGTCTCTAAAGAATCATTGGGCTTTGACTGGATATAGAGGGAGCAAAGGATAGTAACTTCCCACTTTCGCAGAGTTAAAAAAAAAAACAACCATGTCTGTGAACTGCAGAAGGTAGTAAAATTCTGCAATCACATTTTCCACAACAGCAAAAGCTTTGAGTCAGGTAGGATGAGTCTGCAAATTCATGTGGCTGACAGTGTCAGGATCCCCAAGTGGCAGCTTGCCCAGTTTGGATAGCTTCAAGGTCAGATCGCCTGTTGTCCTGGAATGGACTGGCCCCTCAGCAATTCCTGGCTCTGCCCAACCTGCCTGTCAATCAAACAGATCGACCAGTGGAAATCAGCTCATTATTTTCCTGCAGTTACTCAGCCAATTGGCAGCTTCCAGCAAATTGAGTCCTGGAAAGGCATCATCTGAACGTCAGTGCGGTGGCTGCTTTATCAAGCCGGCCCAGGAGAGCAGATAAATCACTGTGAAGTTGTGATTAGAGGCTGTTTGCACTGTGACTATGGCTTAATATATTGGATCAGCCTGAGTGGGTTGCCTCAATTTTACTTGCACTCTCCCTTCCTGCATTCAATTTAAGAATTAAGCTTTTTGTTCTAAATATAAAAACTGAAACAAATAAAACAGATGAACAAATGACTGCGTTTATTCCTGTTTTCTACATACCAGCCCAAATGTCTGTGTTTCTCCAATAATTTAACCAGAAGAAGGTGATACAGAACTTCCCAACACTGTTGAATGCTTTGCTTAAAATTCAGGGCTGTGATCCACAGTGATAAAATATGCCCATCCATTCAGAAGTCACATCAAGGAGAATCTGCTCCGAAACAGGTAAGCTCTGAGGACAACATAGCCCCAGTCGTCTACATCAGGCAGATTTCTCTTCGGAATTATTTTCTAGTAGCTGGGATGGGCTTGTACCGAGACACATATGCCCTCTAACCCTTGCAGCTATGGCTTGTTTTAGGAGGCAGTTGGTGGAGGGGGGAGCTGAGCTAAAGCTGGGGAGCAGGACCCAGCTGACTGGTTCACAGGAAATGGAATTTAGGATTCTTGACTCATCAGCTCTATTCTAATCCCGTTAAGCTGATGCTTAACTAATAACATGGCAATAGCATCTGTCCTGACCCCACCACCACTCACCATGTCCCCACTACCCCCAGCTCTCTATTCTCTCTTCTCCAGGGAACTGGAAGCACTGGTCAGTCAACTGATCCTTTTAACAATCACCCTAGGTGTGATTTTAGATCAGTGCGGGCTCTGGTTATGCCTGAGCAGGACCAAAGGCTGAAGCAGGTACCCACGGAGAAGAGGAGACATCTCTTTATCTCGAGATTCTGCTTTTAGGAAGGAGTTTTGTATGGGAAGCTTCCAGCCTCCAGCACTGATCTCACCATTTTGCTCCCCCCTACACACACCCCACTCCACCATCTATCAGAGACTGAGTGCGTTGTGCAGTGTGTTTGAAATGATCAAATGGAACAGTGAGGAATCCGGAAGCCACACAGATAAGGAATGGTTGAAGGAACCGATGGAGCTGAGATGAAAGCATTACAAATGTTGGAGGCGGCAGTGTGTGAAAGAGGCAGCGGGTAGGTTCCTGAGCAACAGATGTAAGATACAAGCTCGGAGGATGATCTGCCTCCCCACAAAGAAAAGCCCCCCACCTCGGAGGCCAGGCCCTGCCTGCTGGAGTAGAAGCTCCCGGTCTTGACAGGCACTTAAGCCAAAGCTTGGAGACTACTGTACGAGACACGTGAGTTACTAGGGAAAGGGTGGAACAGAACTGTATCATTCTTTCATCTCTGAGATCCTGGGCTACAGGCAGGGCTCACCTTTGCAGGGGAGATTCTGTGGTCTCATTTTACACATATCCTCCTTTGTCACTTCCACAGCACTCCAGTTAGGCGGGTACAGTTGTTATATTTTATTTAATATTTTCACCCCATCTGCTTAGGACACTCTCGCCTTAGGTACTGTGTTATTCTCTCCCTTCACAATACTCTGGTCTTCTCCATGTTTTATGTCCTCCAAGAGCCCTTTCTCTTTTGCCCTTTGGATTGTGGCCATTTCCCCCCAACTCTCCATCCCTTACCCTGCTTTATTTGTCTTTATGGTATTTAGCACACTCTAAAGCTGTGTTACAAACAGACCTGTTTATCATCAGTCTCCTTTAGGAAAATAGAAGGATGTTGGTTGATTTTGCTCACTGCTCCATCCCCAGCACATGTCATCAAGGTTGTGGTCCATGGCAGAACATATGCATGCAATGGACAACTGAGTCTGTTTTACAGATGAGGACACCGGGGCACTGGAAAGGGGAAGTAATATCCCCAAGGTTACACAGCAAGTAAATATAAGAGCTAGGATTTGAACACCTTGATTCTGGGGTCACACACAACTGCCCCACATCATTTACCCTTTGAAGAAACCATGTTTTCCATTTTTTGAGGAGGGGGGTGTGAAATTTAAGATTTTATTTTCAATATTAGGTTAATTAACATTATCAGACATCCAAAAATACACAAACAACAAGTGCTGGACAGGGTGTGGAGAAAAGGGAACCCTCCTACACTCTTGGTAGGAATGTATATTGGTAAAGCCACTATGGAGAACAGTGTGCAGATTCCTTAAAAAACTAAAAATAGAGCTACCGTATGACCCTGCAATCCCACTCCTGGGCATACATCTGGGGGGAATCATCATCATGCACCCCACTGTTCATTGCAGCACTGTTTACAATAGCTAAAACAAGGAAGCAACCTAAATATCCATTGACAGAGGAATAAATAAAGATGTGGTACATATATACAATGGACTATCACTCAGCCATTAAAAAGAAGGAAGTGATGCCATTTGCAGCAACATGGATGAACCTAGAGCGTGTCATACTGAGTTAAGTGAGTCAGACAGAGAAGGGGAAATATCATATGTGCGGTGCCTAGTTGCTCAGGCTTGTCCAACTCTTTGCGACCCCACAGACTGCAGCCCGCCAGGCTCCTCTGTCCATGGAGATTCTCCAGGCAAGAACACTGGAGTGGATTGCCATGCCCTTCTCCAGAGGATCTTCCCAACACAGGGATCGAATCCAGGTCTCTTGCATTGCAGATGGATTTTTTACCGATTGAGGCACCAGGGAAGCCCAAATATCATATGACATCCTTTATATGTAGAATCAAAAAAAAAAAAAAAAAAGAAAGAAATGATATAAATGAACTTACTAAACAGAAAGAGACTCACAGACTTAGAAAATGAACTTATGGTTGCTGAGGTGAAGGGATAGTATTTGGACTTTGGGAAGGTTATGTACACACTGCTGTATTTATACGGGATAACCAACAATGGCCTATTGTATAGCACATGGAGCTCTGCTCAATGTTATGTGGTCACCTGGATAGAAGGGGAATTCAGGGCAGAATGGATACATATTTCTATACGGCTGAGTCCCTTTGCTGTTCACCTGAAACTACCACAACATTGTTAATCAGCTATACCCCAATACAAAATAAAAAGTTTAAAGTTTGGAAAAAGCATTATCAGAAATAAATGAAAATGTGTATTCTTATTAAGCTTTTTATTTTTTTAATTTTATTTTATATCGGAGCATAGTTGAAGCTAACAATGCTGTGTTAGTTTCAAGCGTACAGCAAAGCGATTCAGTTATGCAACCATATTTTCTTAGAGAAAAGCTGAAACTCTAGGAAATCCAATGACTGGCTCTGGCCAGATTACCTCTTGTTTTATTACTTCATATGACATGTCACTGTAAGCTGGGGGCCACTGGTTGCCACCAACATGGTTGCAAAAAGCCCTGAGAGAGAGTCAGAGGGCAAAAGTTAGCGGACACGAGGCTGCCTTTCGCCTGAGCGATCTCCAGGCTGCACTGTGACCAGGAGCAAGCATCTCAGAAGGGCGTGGGCACCGGGGCCTAACCTGACCCTGGGCAGATACGTCGAGTCTGACAGAGCTCCCGTGCCTGGGGTCCTCAGTTGGGGGGAAATGGCCACAATCCAAAGGGCAAAAGAGAAAGGGCTCTTGGAGGACATAAAACATGGAGAAGACCAGAGTATTGTGAAGGGAGAGAATAACACAGTACCTAAGGCGAGAGTGTCCTAAGCAGATGGGGTGAAAATATTAAATAAAATATAACAACTGTACCCGCCTAACTGGAGTGCTGTGGAAGTGACAAAGGAGGATATGTGTAAAATGAGACCACAGAATCTCCCCTGCAAAGGTGAGCCCTGCCTGTAGCCCAGGATCTCAGAGATGAAAGAATGATACACTTCTGTTCCACCCTTTCCCTAGTAACTCACGTGTCTCGTACAGTAGTCTCCAAGCTTTGGCTTAAGTGCCTGTCAAGACCGGGAGCTTCTACTCCAGCAGGCAGGGCCTGGCCTCCGAGGTGGGGGGCTTTTCTTTGTGAGGAGGCAGATCATCCTCCGAGCTTGTATCTTACATCTGTTGCTCAGGAACCTACCCGCTGCCTCTTTCACACACTGCCGCCTCCAACATTTGTAATGCTTTCATCTCAGCTCCATCGGTTCCTTCAACCATTCCTTATCTGTGTGGCTTCCGGATTCCTCACTGTTCCTCATCCTCTTTCGTCACCTTCTCCTCCTGCTCCCAATCCCTCCCAGCATCAGAGTCTTTTCCAATGAGTCAACTCTTCACATGAGGTGGCCAAAGTATTGGAGTTTCAGTTTCAGCATCATTCCTTCCAATGAACACCCAGGACTGATCTCCTTTAGGATGGACTGGCTGGATCTCCTTGCAGTCCAAGGGACTCTCAAGAGTCTTCTCCAACACCACAGTTCTAAAGCATCAATTCTTCGGTGCTCAGCTTTCTTCACAGTCCAACTCTCACATCCATACATGACCACTGGAAAAACCATAGCCTTGACTAGATGGACCCCAGGCAAACTCAGGGAAGATTCTCTGGCCCTTTGGATGATTTGAAACCATGCACAATGTCACTCTCCCATCAAAGGGGCTGAATGTATGTTCCCTGCTTCCTCTAGCCAGTTTTTTTCCCATGATAAAAATCAATTTTACTTGAACATTAACAGGTCATAAAAGGGAGTTGACATTGGCTTTTGTAGTTAATGAAAAATAATACAGACTTGAAAGTCAGATGAACTTGAATAAGAATTTGAGTTAGTTTCCCTCTGGGAACCTCATTTTTTTTTTTAACTGAAAAATAGGAACTAAGTCTGCTCACATGGTTTTTGTAAGGATTAGATGAGAAAACATAAAAGTGGACATTTTGCATTGATTTTCTCTTTGAGTGTCAGATCATTTTGCTGCTAGCTGCTTTCTACTCTTTCCGTGGGTACAGAAAAATGCATTATCTGAAGGAGATATTGGGGTTGAATCCAAAATATCAAAATCAAATTAACCAAAAGGTACAGACATCCCAGTTTGTGGCGGCCAGGGATGTGTTCCCTCCGTGCACTGTCCGCATCTGAAGCCCTGGAGGATCCTCGCTCTCCTGTCCTGGGCTCCCCACACCCTGGCTCACTGGACACCACCTTCCATTGACTCTGAAAGGACAAAGCAAAGAGAAAGGGAGGAGCCTTCCTGCTGAGAGCCTGCCCCAGGTCAAGCCATCTCCTGGAGCCCACAGTGGGAGCTCAGACACTTGTGAAGACCCACATAGGCCTGTGGATATCCCGGAAAATTCCATCTCTTTCAGTTGGACAAAATTAAGTTGCTCAGGATTTCCCAGGTGATGCAGTGGTTAAGAATCTGCCCACCAATGCAGAAGACACAAGTTCAGTTCCTGGTCTGGGAGAATCCCACATACTGCGAAGCAACTATGCCCGTGTGCCTAGACCCCACGCTCTGCAACGAGGAGCCACCACGACCAGAGGCCCAAGCACTGCAACTAGAGAATAGCTCCCGCTCATGGCAACTAGAGAAAGCCCATGAGCAGCAATAAAGACCCAGCACTGTCAAAAATAAAACGTAATAAACAAATAATTCAAGTGACCCAACAGGTTCAAGTTCAACCTAATAAGTTCTCTCTTGGGGTCACTATTGTTCTTCAGCTTTAACGTCACCTCGTGGAATCAGATGCTGCTGGTATGCTTCTCACTAACAAAGCACACGGAATGTTTGCTTATAGAGTACGATATTAACAGGAAATACGCTGCAAAACATGCTTGTAAAGTGAACCTGTGCTTATAGTGCTACCACAAAAACTTTTGCACCTATCTCTAGCTGTCACCAGTATCTTCTAGATTCTAATACAAAGTCGTCCAAAAGTTTACATCTGATTGTCTCTAAGGGAGGGTGAGAAGATGTATCTCCTATCTCTAGTGAGAGGCAGGCTCTTTCCCTTTCAAAGCCTATAATGCAGGAAAGGGTGTTCAGAGGTGCAGGTGAACAGCAAGGTTCTGGTCACTGTTGGGGCACCTGGAAATGAAGGTGAGTTTCATGTGTTCCCATACACTCAGTTCGAATCCAAACAAAACAAACACAAAATTAAACCTGATATCTTGGCCATGAGAAATCCTAAAAGTGCCTGGCACATGGCAGGTGCTCCATAAATTATTTGAATGAATGAGAGAGTAAATAAATGACAAATTCACAAGGCCTCTGATATGAATGATAAAGAGTTTTCCTGAAGCTCTGGTGAAAAGGGGAAGCTTGACTGAGACACTTAAGCCCAGTGAAAGAGTTTTAAATCTCAAAAATGAAGCAGATAATTACTTTTGCTTTATAGTTTCCAGTGGGTTAATAAACAATAGAAGGATTCTGGTACCTTCTCAGGAGGCTATCTGGAATGATACAGTATACTTGGTCAACTTTTCCCATTTGTTCCTAATGAATGATAAACAGTCTTAATGCTGTGCTACCCAAAGATAAAATCTGACACATTCTGAGGGAAAGAAGTATTAATATATACTTAGGCCAGGGTTTCTCCACCTTGACACCGTTGACATTTGGGCCTGGATAATTGTTTGTTGTGAGGAGGCACAGACCGTAGGGTGTTTACCAGCATCCCTGGTTTGTAGCAGCCCCATTCTGAGTCATGGTAATCAAAGAGTGTCCAGACACTGTCAGATATCCTAAGAGATAACGTTGCCTTCAGTGGATATTTAGAATTAAAATCTGAAATTAGAATTTTACAACGAAAATTAGATTTATATTAAAAATGGTCAAATGTTAAGTAAAACTGACTTCTGATATAGACAAAATTGAAAACTAAACTTTAAGTGCATCTCTGCCTTGATTCCTGACTCAAATCAATTAGACCTTGGATAGAGATCCGAGATCTCAAAGAGCATTGGATCCATGAGAAAAGATGCTATGCTAAATGATACTGATGCCAAAGCCTTTGACTGTGTGGATCACAATAAACTGTGGAAAATTATGAAAGAGATGGGAATACCAGACCTCCTGACCTGCCTCTTGAGAAACCTATATGCAGGTCAGGAAACAACAGTTAGAACTGGACATGGAACAACAGACTGGTTCTAAATAGGAAAAGGAGTACGTCAAGGCTGTTTATTGTCACCCTGCTTATTTAACTTCTATGCAGAGTACATCATGAGAAACGCTGGGCTGAAAGAAGCACAAGCTGGAATCAAGATTGCCGGGAGAAATATCAATAACCTCAGATATGCAGATGACACCACCCTTATGGCAGAAAGTGAAGAGGAACTCAAAAGCCTCTTGATGAAAGTGAAAGTGGAGAGTAAAAAAGTTGGCTTAAAGCTCAACATTCAGAAGATGAAGCTCATGACATCTGGTCCCATCACTTCATGGGAAATAGATGGGGAAACAGTGGAAACAGTGTCAGACTTTATTTTTTTGGGCTCCAAAATCACTGCAGATGGTGACTGCAGCCATGAAATTAAAAGACACTTACTCCTTGGAAGAAAAGTTATGACCAACCTAGATAGCATATTCAAAAGCAGAGACATTACTTTGCCAACAAATGTCCATCTAGTCAAGGCTATGGTTTTTCCAGTGGTCATGTATGGATGTGAGAGTTGGACTGTGAAGAAAGCTGAGCACCGAAGAATTGATGCTTTAGAACTGTGGTGTTGGAGAAGACTCTTGAGAGTCCCTTGGACTGCAAGGAGATCCAGCCAGTCCATCCTAAAGGAGATCAGTCCTGGGTGTTCATTGGAAGGAATGATGCTGAAACTGAAACTCCAATACTTTGGCCACCTCATGTGAAGAGTTGACTCATTGGAAAAGACTCTGATGCTGGGAGGGATTGGGAGCAGGAGGAGAAGGTGACGAAAGAGGATGAGATGGTTGGATGGCATCACTGACTTGATGGACATGAGTTTGAGTGAACTCCGGGAGTTGGTGATGGACAGGGAGGCCTGGCATGCTGCGATTCATGGGGTCACAAAGAGTTGGACATGACTGAGTGACTGAACTGAACTGAACTGAAGTCAACCATTGAAACAGCCATATTTCATAACACACCCATGTAGAATTCAGTGATTTCAAACAATGATCATTTGTTCTTATGTTTCAGGGTCCACAAGTCGGCTGGGGTCACTCAGAGTCTATAGGTCCACTAGGGCAATTGTGTTGCATGAATCTCTTTTTGAGATTCAGGTTGAAAACGGAGAGTTACTAGGGAGAAATCCTTCTCATAGTGGAGAAGAAAGTTTCCTGAAGCACTAGCAGAAATATACACTGTCCCCATTTGTCTAAGATGCCATTTCAAAGAAGGAGAAGCCAACACTATTTGATGTCAGAACATCAAGCAGCAGTGACCTTGTCACTTCCACCCACATTTTTGTTGTTCAGTCACTAAGTTGTGAATGACTCTGTGACTCCATGAAGCATGGCAGGCTTCCCTGTCCTTCACTATCTCCTGGAGTTTTCTCAAATTCATGTCCATTGAGTCAATGATGCTATCTAATAATCTCATCCTCTACCACCCACTTCTCCTTTTACCTTTAATTTTTCCCAGCATCAGGGTTCTTTCTGATGAGCCGGCTCTTTGCATCTGGTGGCTAAAGTATTGGAGCTTCAGCTTCAGCTGATTTCCTTTAGGATTGACTGGTCTGATTGTGCAGTCCAAGAGACTCTCAAGAGTCTTCTCCAGCACCACAATTCGAAAGCATCAATTCCTGGGTGCTCAGCATTCTTTATGGTCCAATTCTCACATCCATACATGACTACTGGAAAAACCATAGCTTTATCAATACGGACCTTTGCTGGCAAGATGATGTCTCTGCTTTTAAATACACTGTCTAGGTTTGCCATAACTTTCCTTCCAAGGAGTAAGTGTCTTTTAATTTCATGCTGCAGTCACTGTCCACAGTGATTTTGGAGCCCAGGAAAATAAAATCTATCACTGTTTCCACTTTTACCCCTTCTATTTGCCATGAAGTTATGGGACTGGATGTCATGATTTTAGTTTTTTGAATGTTTAGTTTTAAGCCAGTCTTTTCACTCTCTTCTTTCACTTTCATCAAGAGGCTCTTTATTTCCTCTTCACTATCTGCCCTTAGGGTGGTGTCATCTGTGTAACTGAGATTATTGATGATTCCAGCTTGTTATTCATCCAACTGATTCCAACTTGTGATTCATCCAACTGATTCCAGCTTGTGATTCATCCAACATGGCATTTCACATGATGTACTCTGCACAGGAGTTAAATAAGCAGGGTGACAATGTATAGCCTTGTTGTATTCCTTTCCCAATTTTGAACCCATCCATTGTTTCATGTCTGATTCTAAGTGTTGTTTCTTGACACACAAACAGGTTTCTCAGGAGACAGGTAAGGTGGTTTGGTATTCTTATCTATCTAAGAATTTTCCATAGTTTGTTGTGATTCACACAGTCAAATGCTTTCACGTAGTCAATGAAGCAGAAAAAAGTGCAAGTGTCAGTTGCTCAGTCGTGTCCAACTCTTCATGACCCCATGAAGCAGAAGTAGATATTTTTCTGGGATTCCCTTGCTTTTTCTATGATCCGATGGACATTGGCAATTTGAACAATAGTTCCTCTGCATTTTCTAAATCCAGCTTGTACATCCGGAAGTTCTAGGTTCACAAACTGCTGAAACCTAGCTTGAAGGATTTTGAGCATAAGCTTACTAGCATGTGAAATGAATGCAATTGTATAATAGTCTGAACATTCTTTGGCATTTCCCTTCTTTGGGATTGGAATGGAAACTGACCTTTTCCAGCCCTGTGGCCACTGCTGAGTTTTCCAAATTTGCTGGCATATCAAGTGCAGCACTTTCACAGCATCATCTTTTAGGATTTAAAATAGCTCAGCTGAATACCATCACCTCCACCACCTTTGTTTGTGGTAATGCTTCCTAAGGCCCACTTGACTGCTCCAGGATGTCTGGGTCTAGGTGAGTGACCACACCATCGTGGTTTTCTGGGTCATTAAGACCTTTCTTATACACTTCTATTTATTCTTGCCACCTCTTCCTAATCTCTTCTACTTGTGTTAGGTCCTTACTATTTCTGTCCTGTATTTGTGCCCATCCTTGCATGATGAAATGTTCCCTCAGTTTCTCCAATTTTCTTGAAAAGGTCTCTAGGCTTTCCCAACAGTCTAAGATCAAGGACACGTGATCAAGGCCTTGTATGTGTTAGGCAGAAAAGTACACAATTTCCTTGGAAGTTGAGAGGAAGGAGTGGAGATAAGCTGAATAATAATCTAATACAATTAACATATGAATTCAAAAACCACATTTTCAGCATCACCATGATTCTTCAGTCCTCACTCTCTCCATTTCTTTAAGAGACAGAGAGGGAGAGGTTCACTGGTATTTTTATCATGTTGGTGAAACTTTGAGAAAACACAGCTTAAATAGCAAAAATTTTTCTTAGTTACATTTAAGAAATCTATTAAATCAATAGTCTAGTCGTTTTGTCATTGTGTTTTGTTTTCAGGACCCTTGCAAATATTGTCTTAATTTGTGTTAATTATATTTAAAAGGAATCTTAAGAATAATATAAGTGGTTTAGCCCTGCTTCTTTGTAATTAGAATACTAAATAAACCATTTTCAGCTTGACAACAGCCAACAGCCTATGACAGAGGTATAGAGTCTATATTTTGTTCCATCTTCTTTATATACTCTGCTGCTTGAGTCATGAGCGTATTAGAAAGCTCTGTGTACTATTTAGGCTTCTATATGCATAATATAGAGAGGAACTGAAATGATTCCAACAACAAAATTATCATTGGAATGGAATAGAAATTGGCTACTTGTAGAATCTTTAATAAATATCTACCATAGATTTCATTAATTCATAAATATTAAAGTTAAAAGGTCACTACCCCTGATGCATATCCCCTGGGGCCTGATTGAGGCCAACCCCATAATTTTACCAGTGAAGAAAACTGAACTGAAAGAAAATTCCATGTGTTGTTCAAGGTCCCTCTTTAGCCAATGTGGTGGTTTAGTTGCTAAGTTGTGCCCATCTCTTGTGACTCCCTTGGACTGTAGCCCACCAGGCTCCTCTGTCCATGGGATTTCTGAGGCAAGAATACCCTTTAGCCGTGCTGCTGCTAAGTCGCTTCAGTCGTGTCCAACTCTGTGTGACCCCATAGACGGCAGCCCACCAGACTCCCTCGTCCCTGGAATTCTCCAGGCAAGAACACTGGAGTGGGTTGCCATTTCCTTCTCCAATGCATGAAAGTGAAAAGTGAAAGTGAAGTCGCTCAGTCGTGTCCGACTCTTAGCGACCCCAGGGACTGCAGCCTATCAGGCTCCTCCATCCATGGGATTTTCCAGGCAAGAGTACTGGAGTGGGGTGCCATTGCCTTTAGCCATAACAGATGTTAAATTAGATCTGGCTCCTAATTGTCAAACTCTCCAGTACACCACATTTTCTAATAAAGTAAAGGAATTATGGATAATTGGCCTGAAGGAGATTGTAGTAGTCTTGGATTTTAAGTAAACAGAAGTCTTTTCCATCATCCATGGTACAGAACTCTAGGATCTCAAACAGAATAAGCAAAGGCTTATCTTTTAACAAAATGGGATGCTCCTCAGTCTATGGAGAGGCAGAATGAAATTGATGATCTTCAGTCTTTCTGTGAGAATGTCCATTTTGTCACCTGATTCTCCATGTGCCACGTTGGGTGGAAACTCTTCATTCTTTGTGCTGTTTGATATCTTTATGACATCTGAAGTCTTTGGCTTTTCCCTCTTTGAAAAATTTCCCTTTGTTTTCTCCCACTCTTATGATTGCTCTCAGTTCTCTTTGCAGCCCTTCTTTTTCTCCATTTATCCCAAATGATAGTGTTCCCCTTAGCTCTTTCCCATCCTCACTCTGCATGCTGTTCTTAGAGCTTAGGACTGTGACTCTCAAGTCTTTGCCCCAGCCTAAATTTCTCTTCCTAACCCAGGGCCGTGGTCCATCTCCTGGTGAACATCTGTCCACCCAGAGGCACCTGACAACAAATCTCTCCCTGTGTTTATCCTTCAAACAATCACTTCCTTCTCCAACAACCCCGTCTCAGCACAACTTACCATTCACCCAGTTAGCCAAACCAGAAATGAGAGATTCAATGTCAATTTCACTTTCCCACCACATCTCACATCTAAGCACCCACCACCTGCAATTCTCTATTCTCAGTACTTTCTAATTGTTCCTTCCCTTCACTCAAAACACTGTCTGAGCTCAGGCATTTTGTCATCTCTTGCCTGGATTATGTACTGGCCTCCTAAACTGTTCCTTCAGCCCAACTCCAGCCCTTCTGTACAAGCAATCTGTACAGAACACACATTCTTCAGCAAGTTTTCTCTAATAAGGGAAACATTTGAGTTTTATATAATAACCTGGTTTATTCCATCACTTGCACTCCAAACATGGGACACTTGTTTATTCAGTCAATATTATTTATTAAATGCCCACAAAGGGGCAGGCCCAGAAAAACAATAGCAAAAAACAAAACAAAACACCAAAAACCCAAATTATCCCTCTCTTGAAGCTTAAAACCTAGAAGCCTAGTAATTGGAGATATGTAATAAAAAATTTAATAGATAATTATAACAAATAGTGTAAAATTTAAAATATATAAACACTTTTGAGAAAAACAGAGCAGAGAAGGAAGTGTAGGAATGTTGAAGAAGGAGAGCTGACATACTGCACCTAGGTTGAGAAGATGCCATTTAAAGGCCTTGTCCATCGTAGGCATTCATAAAACTACTCCTTAAACAATGAATACATGGATACATGGATCATTTCATATGATCTATGTTACAACTAGTGAATCACACACCAAAAATTCCTCCCCATTTTCCAGGTGAGGAAACTGGGGCTCAGAGATTGAAAAAAGATAGTTCTTTGTCTTCTTCTAAGATGAAAGAAGAGATTTCCAGCATTACCTCAGCACTGAGTTTACAACATGAAGGCTTGCGTGTACTTCAGGTGGTTTGGAGTTGGAAGTTCATTCTGTTGTAAAGAGTTTTGATCCATCCGGCATTGTACAAAACACAGAGGGTACAAAGCGAGGCTGAGTAGGGTCAGAGCTTCTTTCTGGGTTGGCCTGGCTTGAGCCCAGCAGACTAACTGTTCACTGACCCATGTGTTACTCATTCAACCGATGTGAAATGAGTGTTTGTAACAAACAGCAACCTAGATGCTGCGGATTCTGGTGTGAAAAAATACAGTCATGGAGCTCTTTGAAAGGCAGAAAATAGAATGAAGCTGGTAGTGGTGACTATACTGAAGACAAATGAGGCAGAATTGGGGATGGCAGGTAAGATCACAGTTAAATGTGGGAAGGAAAGGAGAAAACAATGGTCCTCATGGCAGAGACAGGTTTGGGGAGCTGCTAACAGGGAAAATAGATCCAAAGCTCCAGGAAAGAAGTTGGGTTAAATGGACAACTCTTGTCCAGAGCTCAACCTGCAGGAGTCACCTCAGGTTTCCCTATCCCCACCCCCCAGACAAAGGAAGCTTCTTTAAATTGACTACTGGTCTTTGCTTCACTCCAGAAATTCCCTTAAGTTCTCTTTCCTGATTTTCTTCCTTCTTCAATTTGTAATTCCAGGTTAGATTTTTCTTTTTAGACTTTTCTTTATGTTGACCGGTTTAAAAATCTTTACTGAATTTGTTGCAATATTGTTTCTGTTTTATGCTTTCCTTTGTTTCTCAACCATGAGGCATGTGGGATCTTAGCTTCCCAACCAGGGACTGAACCTCCATCCCCTGCATCGGAAGGCAAAGTCTTAACCACTGGACCACCAAAGAAGTCCTGAATTTTTTCAAATGTGGATTCATCCTAGAACTTAAGACAAAAGAGATCAAAGTACCTTCAAGGTGCTTAAAACCCAATAAAGCATTTCCCAAAGTGCATCATCACGTGCTGCTGAGGCTAAGAGGTTCTGTGCAGTCCTCTCCAAACCCCCACAGGATGAAAAAGCTTAAATATGGCTCATGCAGACATCTGCTTTAATTGAGACATGAGCTGTAATTTAATTTCAAATATTCTCTTTTGGCACACATGAAATGGGTAGATGGCATAGCGTGGGGGAATAGTGTGGTTTGGAGAAAGCCTGGGAGAAGAGCATTTTATAATTATTCTGTTTTCTCAGGGAGGAAAGATATCTTTTGGAAACTTAAGGCAAAAAAATTCCTTGCATTTACTTTGACAAATAACTTATTTTAATGGCAAATGATCCTGGATTTTCATTTACAGTATAAATATAAGGTCTCTTTTTAGAATCATTTTAATTTCTAAAGTGAGTACAAATGGCATATTCTTGGATTAGCTCTCTTAACCTCCTCTTTTCCTTCCAAGAGGTTGGAAGTCTTAAAATTACACTTTGCAGACACCCTTGCTATCAGGGTTCTGGATATGAATCACATTGTGCCAATTAGATGCAGTTGTCTGAGTTTTGTAATGTAGAAATAGAGTGGAGGCAGTAAGTTTTTGGCAGCTGAGAGGTTTGAGAGCAGCAGTCATACTCTGGGTTCCACTCTCTAGTCAACCGTCTCCTGGGAGTGAGGTGGTTATGGAGGCATCAAGAGTGAAAAACATGATAAGTAGTTTTTGACTTGGACACTGAAACCAAAATTCTGCTGGTGCCTCTGACTTCCATTCCTTTCACCATTTTGTAAGCACCCTAAATTAAACCCTCTTCTGCTTGAAATACCTAGAGTGGTTTTTCTTGCCTTCATTGAGCCCTGATGATGTAGTACATATGACAAAAATTGGGAAGATGATTAATACTGGTCTTGTGGAGCCATGGCTAGAAAAACACATTCTCAGAATTTATACACAAAGGAGAAATACACAGATTTCAGAAATGTTACAATCCAGAAGGCAAAATAAAGCTGCATGTGTTGAGGCAAACACTCATTAAGGGATGCTCTGTGACCTCAAACAACCTACTCAATTTCTTTCATAAAATGTTTTTTAAATTAAATTTAATTGTTTTAGAGCTCCTAATTGACTCATATTTCAACTGGATGGTCGGATTTGGGGGGACATTTTTAGTGGAATATAAGGAAGCAGAGTTTGTTTCTTCAGTTACCTTCATGACAGAGTAAAAATGACACACTTGTCTGAAGTCACCAACCCATTTGGTTTGCTATTCCATTGCCCTAGCTCTTGAATTTCTGAGGAAAGCAGACACCGGGGTCATTGTCCCTTTTATAAACATGAAGAATATTTTTGAGAAGCTGTAGATAAACTATGGGCATTTGGGACTTAATACCAATGACTGGGCATCTGTGAGGAAGACAGAAGCATGACCGTGGCTGCCGGTCCTGTAAACACTTGCATACCCAAGAAGAAGCTTGTTCAATTTCTCAGCAGGGCCTTGGAAAAATCTAGCTGCCTCAGGAAACCAAGAGATAAATAGAGCTTCTGAAAGCATCTACTAATATCTGCACTGTTAGTACTGTAAGCAGAGGAGCCTTTTGGATACTAAGCTGGCCAGTCTTGCTCTAGAGTTAAGGTAATCTCAGATTTCAGAGAGATCGCATAAGCAGACTCTGCCTCTTTGGCTACAGATTCTCCTTTGCATCTTCCCCTTTGACAGCAGGTCTTTGTCATTTTACCTGTCACTATCAATTATATCAACTTCTGTTAGTCGTTCTTCACTCTTCCTTTGGGCTGATTGGCATGGCCCCTGAAGACTTTTGATAGAAACATTTTGGAAAAGAAAAATCTTTCTGTTGGTGTTAATAAACTGGAAGACATAAGTTTAAAACTGTGGAAGGATCTCCATGTGAAGAAAGTCAGCCTGAAAATGAAGCCAGCATGAAGGAAAGATGAACAAATAAATGGACAGAGAGAAAAACAAGACAGAATTCTTTAAAGGCCTTGTGAGCCCTAGATCCAGACATACCTGAAACCAGTATACTTCCCTAGACTTAATTACATGGGCCAATGAATGATTTTTAATGCTTAAATCAGTTTGATGGGCTTCCTTCATAGCTTAGTCAGTAAAGAATCTGCCTGCAATGCAGGAGACCCGGGTTTGATTCCTGGGTCGGGAAGATCCCCTGAAGAAGGAAATGGCAACCCACTCCAGTATTCTTACCTGGAGAATCCCAGACAGAGGAGCCTGGCAGGCTACAGTTCAAGGGTCACAAGACTTGGACATGATTTAGCCACTAAGTTCAGTTCAGCTCAGTTCAGTCCCTCAGTCATGTCTGACTCTTTGAGACCCCATGAATCGCAGCACGCCAGGCCTCCCTGTCCATCACCAACTCCCAGAGTTCACTCAGACTCACATCCATTGAGTCAGTGATGCCATACAGACATCTCATCCTCCATGGTCCTCTTCTCCTCCTGCCCCCAATCCCTCCTAGCATCAGAGTCTTTTCCAAGGAGTCAACTCTTCGCATGAGGTGGCCAAAGTACTGGAGTTTCAGCTTTAGCATCATTCTTTCCAAAGAACACCCAGGGCTGATGTCCTTCAGAATGAACTGGTTGGATCTCCTTGCAGTCCAAGGGACTCTCAAGAGTCTTCTCCAACACCACAGTTCAAAGGCATCAATTCTTTGGCGCTCAGCTTTCTTCACAGTCCAACTCTCACATCCATACATGACCACTGGAAAAACCATAGCCTTGACTAGACAGACCTTTGTTGGCAAAGTAATGTCTCTGCTTTTGAATATGCTATCTAGGTTGGTCATAACTTTTCTTCCAAGGAGTAAGTGTCTTTTAATTTCATGGCTGCAGTCACCATCTGCAGTGATTTTGGAGCCCAAAAAAATGAAGTCTGACACTGTTTCCACTGTTTCCCCATCTATTTCCCATGAAGTGATGGGACTGGATGCCATGATCTTCGTTTTCTGAATGTTGAGCTTCAAGCCAACTTTTTCACTCTCCACTTTCACTTTCATCAACAGGCTTTTGAGTTCCTCTTCACTTTCTGCCATAAGGCTTGTGTCATCTGTATATCTGAGGTTATTGATATTTCTCCCGGCAATCTTGATTCCAGCTGTGCTTCTTTGAGTTCAGCGTTTCTCATGATGTACTCTGCATATAAGTTAAATAAGCAGGGTGACAATATACATCCTTGACGTACTCCTTTTCCTATTTAGAACCAGTCTGTTGTTCCATGTCCAGTTCTAACTGTTGCTTCCTGACCTGCATATAAACCACTCCAAATCAGTTTGAGCTGAGTTTCTGCTACTTATAATCCAAAATATCCATACTTTAATTGTTCTTTCTCAGTGTTAGCACAATGCTAAGTATGGAGCTGGTGGGCTTTTTCTCTCTCTTTTTTTAAACCACATTTCAGAACTCTTCTGATTCCCAGTTCCACCAGCAGTTATTTATTAAGCACCTGTCATATGCCCAGCACTGTGTCAGTTTTGAGAAAACTGAGGTCTTGGACATTGCCGTCAAAAAGTTCGAAGTCAATTTTGCTTTCATAAAGTCATCTCAAGATAGTAAGCTGGCTATTTTGTGTTACCAAAAGAGATTGTCAGGGCAGGGGGGAAAGGGGTGAACTGAGCACTTAATTTCAACATACTTGTGACTTTTACCAATAATTTCACTTTATTGCATAAACGGTTTTACTTAGTGACAGAAGTTACCTTTCTCCAAATGTCCTCATGTTTTCAACATGGTAATCACATCTTCTCCTTTAGAAAGTTACTTAGGCTCACCAAGCCTTAATTTTTCTCATCTATAACATAAAGGGGTAAAAGGGGTTCATCTGATACCTTCTCAAACTGAAACTCTGGCATTTAGCTCTTTTTTCCTTGGGAATAATTTCCTGGTCTGTTCTGTGGTAGCTTTTACCACATGTATCTCTCCCATCTCCCAAACCCAGGGAACCAAATGAGCTCTCAGAGGAGTCTGCCTTGCTTCCATTTCTAATACCTATAATCCATTCCCTATGCAGTAGCCATACTTTGCTAACAGTATCTCAGATAAAACCACACATTACCCTCGGGATAAAATTCAAATTCCTTCCATGGCCCCTGCCTTCCTTTGCCTCTCTCCTTTGACCTTCTCTTCTCTCCTTTGCTCATTGTCCTTCAGGTGTAATGTCATTTTAACTCATCCTTGAATCTGCCAATCTCAATTCCATCTCAGGGGTTGGTCTTATAAGTCTCTATTCCTAGAATACTTTTCCTCCAGATCTGGGCAGTTCTTGTTCCCTCACTCCATTTGGGCCTCTGCATGAGTCACTCATTCAAAGTGATTTCCTGACTTCCCTTTCCCTCCCCTATCTGAAATAGCATCTACTCCCACTCTTCTACTTATGTTGATTTATTTTCTCTCCAGTTCTTGTCAATTTTTGGAATTATAGTAGATCATGTTATGAAGGCACTATGTTATATAATTAACATTTAATTTAATATAATTTAATGTAAATTATATTAGCATAGAGAGTAGCAAATAATAGAAGCTCGAATGGTTTCTGTGGAATGAATGAGTAATTCTACTCCAATTCCCATATTAGCCATCTGTTTAGCTTCGAGGCATATATGACAATAACTCACACTGGCTATAGTATTTTGTTCTAAACATCTTTTGTTCTAATGTATGGACAGTTTTTCTGTCCAATTTTTAAGCAGTTTGGAGATTCTGTGAACAGATATCCTTTCTTTTTGAACTCTCACAGAATCTCATTAGCTAACAGAATTGTAATAATATTTTCATAAGGGATCATATTTTATTTTTAAAAAATAGTCTTTTCTCACATTTTTAAAAGATTCAATTGGGATGTGGCACAATTAACTTCTAAGATAATCTATAATGGGTAATAGATATAATTTAGATTGCCAAATGGAAACATAAAACAATGTTCAGAAGTCAGGGTTACAGACCCAGGATTTCTGAGCACCAAAGAATTGATGCTTTTGAACTGCGGTGTTGGAGAAGACTCTTGAGAGTCTCTTGGACTGCAAGAAGATCCAACCAGTTCATCCTAAAGGAAATCAGTCCTGAATATTCATTAGAAGGACTGATGCTGAAGCTGAAACTCCAATACTTTGGCCACCTGATGTGAAGAACTGACTCACTGGAAAAGACACTGATGCTGGGAAAGATCAAAGGAAGGAGGAGAAGGGAACGACAAAGGATGAGATGGTTGGATGGCATCACCAACTCAATGGACACGAGTTTGAGCAAACTCTGGGAGATAGTGAAGGACAGGGAAGCCTGGCGTGCTGCAGTGCATGGGGTCACAAAGAATCAGACACGACTGAGCAACTGAACTGACTGACTGAGGTACTTTACCAATGAGGTCTTTCCACCATGCTATCAAATTCATCCAGCTCGACAACTAGATTATAGTGATATGGTTCACCTAAAAGACCAGTCAGTTGGACGATGTGCTCCCAACTTACACAGAAAGCAGTTCATGGAAATCATTTCAGAATCTTCATCAATATTTGGTCCAAATTAGGAGATCAAGAACAAGAATCTGGGTCATCGTGATAAACCTTAGGAGATGAAACACTGAGAATCTTCTTGATATCTATGTGTACTAAAAGATAAGAAGAATGCACAAGAGGGACTTCACTGGTGGCCCAGTGGTTAAGAATCTGCCTTCCAATGTAGGAGACACAAGTTCAATCCCTGGTCGGGGAAGAGCCCACATTCCATGGGGCAACTAAACCTGAGCACTGCAACTATGAAGCCCATGTGCCACAACTGAAGAGAAGCCTGCACATCGCAATGAAGGGCCTGTGCACTGCAATAAAAGGTGTCAGTGCCACCACTGAGACCCGACGCAGCCAATTAAATAAATCACTGTTAAAAATGCACAAGTATTTTTGTCACACCACTGTTTGTAAAACGGTCCATTACTGTCCATTAACAGTAGCCTGGGTAAATAAATCACAGTGTATTCATGCAATAGATGACTATAACAAAAAATAAGAATGATTTAACAATCACATGCAATAATATTAATACATCCTACACACGTAATATTGATAGAATAAAAACACCAAACACATACTCACAAGAGTATGTCCTAAATGATTCTACATATAAAATTCAAAAATAAGCAGAACTAATCCATAATGTGAGGTCAGGAGAGTGGTTACACTTGAGGAATTAGAGATTAGCAGGGGACATGAAATAGCCATCTGGGGTGCTGCCAATGACCTAGTTCTGGTTTTAAAGTCCTGGTTACACGGATGTGTTCACTTTACCAAAATCCATTCAGCCATATAGTCTGTGTATGTTCCTGTATTTATTTTATATTTCAATAAAATTTTACTTAAAAAATAACCCTTCTTCATGTGTTTAAGGAATTTTAAGCCAAGAAAATTATGAAAGCTTCTTTTGTAAGTACCCACAAATTGATATGCCAACTTTTAAACCCATCCGAAGGATGTGTTGAAAAAATTTTGAATCTTTAGTTAAACCTCACAAAAAAGAACATATTTGATTCTGAAGATATCACATATCCTGAATTTTTCAAGAGAAAATGATTTGTTTTCAGGATTTCAAGTCATGTATTTTCTAAAAGTTCACTTATTCCCTCCTGGCCATTCACCAAAATACAGTCATCAATCAATCAGTCAAAAACTGAAAGAGAAGGCTGAGGATGCGTAGACACACTTTTTGTCTTCTAGCTCAGGGTATGAAATGCTGAGAGAGTTCTGCGTCATGAGGACAGCTCAGTAGGGAGTTGGGAGGAGGAGGGCAGGAAACAGCTGTCAGAGTGAAAGGAAGTAATCCCCAGAGGAAGTAACAGGGCAACATCTGAAAAAGGTGGCGGTTCAGATATTGCTCTCTAATCGGTGTGTAACCAGCCCCTGAAGTTTATACACAGGGGACTAGTTTATAAATCACACTATTTCAAGACTCCGCCTCTAGTAATAGATCACTACATAATTTGAATTAGTCTTATCACTGAGGACAACTAGAAAAAACTGGAAACATATATTTTAAAAATTAATAATAAAAGTCAGCTTGAAGGCATGAAAGAGTAAATAAGGTAGTAAAGAATTAACAAGTCAACATCCAAGGAAAGCTAGAGAGGTCAACCATTATTTGGTGTCACTTCTTGCTGATGTGGAAGATGCATCTGAGAAACTGTATAAAGGGATTTTTGCCAGTCTCACTGTATCAGGAAGATAAAACCTGAAACTAAAGTCCCAAGCTCTCATATATAATTCAGCTCTGAGTCATCTGGGGTGCCCAAATGATCTAAATTCCTAAATTGGATTAAGGTGGCCTCAAACTGCTAGTGCTCCAGGTACATGAACAAAAGAAATGAAATTCCTCTCACAGCATCACAGGTTGAAAAAATCCCCACAGATATTTTTCCAAAGATAATGTCTTATATAAAATAAAATCAGATAAAAATAAAAGTCATTAAATAGAAACATCAAAAATATCAGATAACATAAAGAAAACCATAGGGTCTCCTTACATGTAAATATAAAAAACAGAGTTTACAACTGTTTGCTACACTGAAACGATAAAAATTTAGATTGAAAAATTTGACATAGAATTTTTAATGATTCTTTAATGAACAAAATGAAAGTCTAGAACCTAAAGATACAATAGCCAAAGAAAAAAATTAATGGATGATTATAACAGCAGAATAGAGCAGAAGGAAGAATTTATGAACTGGAAGATAGCTTGAGGGGGAAAACAAATGAAGCATGGAAAGATAAAATAGTAAATCACACTATTTCACCAAGAGAAAAGCTGCTTTGAAACAAAGTCGTTCACATTGCCCCATTCTATACACCAGCTCCTTTTCCACCATCATTATAACTAGAACCCTAAACTGATATGCTGCCTCTGTGTAACTTTTTCCCTCACCAACACTATACTTTATGGAAATTTTAATTTGATTTGACTACGGTGAAAATATTCAAAGATGACAGACTTGGAAGGAAGTGGTTATACGCTTCTTTCCTCCTACAGATGATTTTTTTTGTCTTTGCAAAAAATTCACAGGGTATTTTTTAAATGTTTAAGTGTAAACGTCTTTAGACTCATTAAAAAAAAAAAAACACTAGTTTCTGCTAGTTTTCACTTCTGCTACAAAATGTGTGTCTGAGTGTGTGTGTGTGTGTGTGTTTTTCACACCAAGTAGTTCCCCAATTCTTAGTGGACACTGACTAAGTATCCTATAATTTAGCTCAGTTATGACACTAACTATCTGGAATTAGCATAGACCACACAGGTTAAGGGCTCAGTCCTACAAGACTGCTGTACACTTCAGAGGCCAACTGAAGGTCTGAGGTTGTCACTGTATTTCTGACCAACTAACTATAAATCAGAGATTCCCATTGACCCCTCCTCAAACTTAACAGTTTGTAAGAAATGCTCAGAGATTTCAGGAAAGTGCTTTACTTACTACTATCCATTTTTTTTTTTTTGTACACATTTAGTTTTATTGTAACAAAGCAACTTGTACACTTTTAACGTTTAAAACTGAGCATCATCTTTCCTTTCCAGTGAAACAAAAAGAAAAATTTAAAAATAAACAGGAACAAAATTACAATAGAGAATGTCAATTGCAAATAAGATCCTACAGGTTCTAAATAGCAAAATAGAAAAGATGAAACAACACCCTGTTCCTCCAACTAAAACTGTCTTTGGAATAAAAAGCCACTGAGGCACAACTCCAAACCACTTCTGATTCCACTACTCACTAAAAATCTTACAATAGTTAGAAAATATTGACTGCAAACATGAACCAAATTAGTGATGAAAAAGAATAAAAGAGATGTAAAGAACTCCACGCTAAAAATCCAGTCACATATAGTTAACAAGCACCTTGAAAAGAGACCATAAGTGTTACCCTCATAGAAAGCTTCCAGAAGGGGAAATAATTGTCCCTCCCTGAGATCATCTCCTTGCCCTCCCAACTCTAATTGAAATGTTCATCCAAACCCCAGACAACCTGGTCTGAGAAACTGAGCCCCCGATCTCAGTGGCACCTGCTGGTTTAGTGTTGATGGTTCTCCATTAGCATCATCACTAACTGCTACAATTCCTGTCTAAAACCACTTGACAATTCTAAGCCTTAGACTTTACATCTACAGAAGGGGTGCAAACCAGGTGATTTCAATTCTAAAGGCGGCTTGGGTCCTAAAATCTCATTTCTAAGATGCAGCATTCCATTTCATAACCCAGGTAGTGGTTACACAAATATTTACTTTATAATTATTATTGAAACTGAACATATATGTTTTATACTACCTTCTAAATAAGCAACGTTTGAAAATGTGTTGAAAGGGAAAAAATCCTATCAGAGGAAGCCAGTCTAGTACCATTCTTGAATTCATAAAAGTTGGTGTGAAAATTGAATGCTAGAGGCAAAAAGCCAACAGCAGATAGAAGCTTGTAAAATTCCTGAGGCTTCAAACCATTTCAGCGATAAGATAGAATCTAAGAAAGTGGAATGAGTGGGAACTTGCAGGGCAAGCTGGACTTTTACGAGCTCATAAAAGTTCCCTCAGTGGTCCTTGGAGAAAATTGAAATCCAAGGGTTGTTACTTAACAGCTGAATTTTCTCTTAGCCAAATGTAACCATGGATATACATAACATAGCCTAGGAAACAACTTTCTCCTAGTAGTTTACAATAAGGAGCATCTTAACATTCTCAAAATGACTTTGTTATAAAACTTATTTTTTGCAGCATTTATTTCTTTTGCCAAGCACTGTGCTGGAGTCACATATGTCTGCTCTCAAGGAGTGTGCAGACTCAGAAGGCTCTGTGTCACTTAGAATAAATTCCAAATTCCTTACTCCTTTCAACTAAGAACACCTCCACCACTAGATTTCTGTCTTTGTTTTAGCAAGCTCCCACCTCAGGGCCTTTGCACTTGCTGTATCTTCTACCAGATTCTCTTTCCCACATCTTTGCCTGGACCAGGTCCTTCTTAACATTCAGGTTTCAACTCAAATGTCAAAGATGTTTCTCTCAACCTCCCAATTAAAAAAATTAATGTTCTAGTCATTCTCTAAATAAATTCTCAAAGTAATGAACTCCCAATTCTCAATGTTCTTAAGTATTTGTTTTTTAAAACTAATTTATAGTCTTCCTTCTCTCAGTATTAAGTTCCATGCTATGCCCCAATGGCTGGATCAGTGCCCAACAGGTAAAAATTGCACATTAACTATTTTAAATTGCTATTATTATTGGTAAATATTTTGATACAAACTAAAATAAAGCTTAACAAAATGGTTTTTAAGGTTCTGTTTAATTTTAAGATTTACATGCTTCTAAATACTATCAATGGCATCTGGTCCCATCACTTCATGGGAAATAGATGGGGAAACAGTGTCAGACTTTATTTTTTGGGCTCCAAAATCACTGCAGATGGTGACTGCAGCCATGAAATTAAAAGACGCTTACTCCTTGGAAAGAAAGTTATGACCAACCTAGATAGCATATTAAAAAGCAAAGATGTTACTCTGCTAGCAAAGGTCTGTCTAGTCAAAGCTATGGTTTTTCCAGTGGTCATGTATGGATGTGAGAGTTGGACTGTGAAGAAAGCTGAGCGCTGAAGAATTGATGCTTTTGAACTGTGGTGTTGGAGAAGACTCTTGAGAGTCCCATGGACTGCAAAGAGATCCAACCAGTCCATTCTGAAGGAGATCAGTCCTGGGTGTTCTTTGGAAGGACTGATGCTAAAGCTGAAACTCCAGTATTTTGGCCATCTCATGCGAACAGTTCATTCATTGAAAAAGACTCTGATGCTGGGAGGGATTGGGGGCAGGAGGAAAAGGGGATGACAGAGGATGAGATGGCTGGATGGCATCACCAACTCTATGGACATGAGTTTGAGTGAACTCCAGGAGTTGGTGATGGACAGGAAGGCCTGGCGTACTGCGATTCATGGGGTTGCAAAGAGTCGGACACAACTGAGCGACTGAACTGAACTGAACTGAAATACTATCAAAGAGATCAAATCTTCATGGAATCGTAAGGTAGAGAAAGGGAGGATGAAGCCTGGTTGTGTCTGTCATCTATGTCAGTTACGTGATAGAAGGATTCACAGAAGTTGCTGTTAGTGTGGGGAAGATGCATCTGATTCTTCAAGGTAGAGAAGGAGAGAAGATTATTCCAGGTCAAGTACACAGCCTGAAAAGCACAAAGAGATAAGAATGCACATGTTGCTGGGACAGAGGATAAATGGACAGGAAGAGTCATTTGAGCATAGTCATGGAAGACTTTGGGCTTCATTCTGTTGTATGGAGGTGACAAGGATCAGGAAAATAAAATGACCTCATTGATCTTATGGAACTCTTCGTCTGAAAGTAGGAGGAGGAATAGACTTCTGTGGGTATGAGCAGCAGTGAATACTTTGGGATACAGACCAAAATGTGTGTGTGTGTGAGAGAGAGAGATTTGGACATTTTACTGGAGAGAGAAAACTTATAGTTTTCATCAAGGCTCCCAACATAAGATAAATAATAATAATAAATTAAAATATATACACTGATATAATGGGAAAGTAAGAAGTTTTCATTGAAGATAAAGAAAAAAATCCAACAGAAGAAATATTTGCTTTTTTAAAGGTGGTTTTCATGAGTAGTATAAGCCCCCCATTAATTGAGTCTTCACTCTTTTGGGAAATGCTCATATCATAAACATTCAGGTAGATTGCATGTTTCCAGAAGACAGAAGAAGGGCAATTTTTACTGACAATGTAGGAAAAGCTTAAACCACACCATATAAGACAGTAATTGCTTGAAGTTAGAAATAGGGGAAAATTTAGGTCTAACAAGCTAAGATAGAAAAAAATTAAAAGAAAAGGAGAAAGGTACAAACTTTATTTGGGTATGTTCTACGTGGTTCTTATGTCTGCCTCAATTATTTTGTTGTGATAGGTGGGCTTCTCCTCCATGATGAGCAGTTCGTCCCATGCCCGTATACACCAATGGTCAGTTCTTTGGTCATCCTTGAACCAGCTCTCTGCTGATGTAATTAACAAAACCATTCTAAGTTTAAAACAGAGTTAACCTATCTACCTGTTATAATAATGCTATTATAGCCTGGTAGAAACAGCCACAAAGTAGAGAAGAACGGGATCTTAATGATGAAGTTGAGGAAAGAAGAATTAAAATGAGGTGGGGGCCAACAGGAAAACCATGCAAGTCAAACCAACAGTCATCTCTGCATAGGGATCAACTGGGGGAAAACCAAGGTCAGATGAGGACGCTGGCAAGAGGAGCCAATAGGCAGAGGAGTCAGATGGCCCCGTCCTTGTAGAAGCTATGCACAACCCTCTGAAGAGGGGGAAGCTAGATTATAGGAATTGGCTCCAAGTCAGTAGGAAGAACTTGCAGGAGCCAGGAGGCTGAAAATGTCTGCCATCTGGAGAAACTAGAGGAAGGAGAATTGGAAGTCATGCCGATCAGGGATGGGGACTCAAGCAGAAAGCAAGGCTATTTGGCAGGGATGCCTCGGGTGGGGTCTGATGTCCCCACAGTGCTCTAAGTCCAGGATGCAACCTGCAGTTTGAGAGAGCTAGGAGAGTCAGCAATACAAGAAAGTTATTTCCTTTTCATATCCTGATACATCTATATTTTGAACTTGACATTTAGGAAAACTGTCTTTAAATATGTAAATGCAGTACTTCACATGTGATCTTACAAAAAAAAAAAAAAAAAAACGCATCAACTCTCCAAAATCATTAACCACAAATTTACAAAGTACAATTAATTTGAATTTTTTAAGGGTAAAAGGAAAAGATATGAGATCTCTCCAAATAGAGAATTTCTTCTTGGAGAAGCAAAACAAAACAAAACACAATAGAAGTCACTGAAATACTGGCAGGGCCTGAGAAGCAAAAGGTTAGTCATGGTTATAGGTACAGGGTTTTGAATGAGACCAGGTGAGATCAGATCCTGGCCCCACCATTTACAATTATGAGTTCTTATGCATCATTAACTCTGTAAACCTCAATTTCCTTCACCATAGAATGGGGGAATAGCACATAAAAATTTTATTATGAGAATTAAAATTCAAAATAATAATGTACATAAATTATTTAGCATAATTCCTGGTATATTTTGAGAGCTGAATAATTATTATCTCTCATTCCCATCTGGAAATGGTCAGTTTTCATTCCAATCCCAAAGAAGGGCAATGCCAAAGAGTGTTCAAATTATCATACAATTGTGCTCATTTCACAGGCTAGCATTTAGAAAAATGGATTCAGAAAAGGCAGAGGAACCAGAGATCAAATTGCCAGCATCCACTGGATCACAGAAAAAGCAAGGGAATTCCAGAAAAACACCTACTTCTGCTTCATTGACTATGCTAAAGCCTGTGACTCTGCAGATCACAACAAACTGTGGAAAATTCTTAAAGAGATGGGAATACCAGACCACCTTACCTGCCTCCTGAGAAATCTATATTCGGGTGAAGAAGCAACAGTTAGGACTGGACATGGAACAAAAAAATTGGGAAAGGAGTACATCAAGGCTGTATTTGTCACCCTGCTTATTTAATTTCTATGCAGAGCACATCATGCAAAATGCCAGATGGATGAACCACATGCTGGAATCAAGATTGCCAGGAGAAATATCAACAATCTCAGATACACAGATGATACCACTCTAATGGCAGAGGAACTAAAGAGCCTCTTAATGAGGGTGAAAGAGAGAGTTAAAAAGCCAGCTTAAAACTCAATATCCAAAAAACTAAAATCATGGTATCTGGTCCTAACACTTCATGGCAAATAGATGGGGAAAAGTTGGAAACAGTGGCAAATTTTATTTTCTTGGGTTCCAAAATCACTATGGATGGTGACTGCAGTCACAAAATTAAAAGACATTTGCACCTTGGAAGAAAAGCTATGACAAACCTAGACAGCATATTGAAAAGTAGAGACATCACTTTGCCGACCAAGTTCTATAGAGCCAAAGCTATGTTTTTTCCAGTTGTCATCTATGGATATGAGAGTTGGACCAGAAAGAAGGCTGAGCGCCAAAGAACTGATGTTTTCAAATTATGGTGCTGCAGAAGACTCTTGAGAGTCCCTTAGACTGCAAGGAGATCCAACCCAGTCCATCCTACAGGAAATCAATCCTGAATATTCATTGGAAGGACCGATGCTGAAGCTGAAGCTCCAACACTTTGGCCACCTGACACAAAGAACCATCACTGGAAAAGACCCTGATGCTAGAAAGATTAAGGGCAAAAGGAGAAAGGGGCACCAGAGGATGGCATCCTTGAATCAATGGACACGAGTCTGAGCAAACACCAGGAGATAGTGAAGGACAGGGAAGCATAGTGGGCTGCAGTCCATGGGGTCACAAAGAGTTGGATACAGCTTAGTGACTAAACAACATCATCCCCATCATCACTGTTATTAGTTAATTAGAGAGAGCTTCCAAACTTATTCATGAACAGTACTGATTAGTATTGAAATCATCCACACAGACAAAGAGAACAAACTTGTTGTTGCCAAGGGGGAGAGAGGTTGGGGGAGGAATAGCTTGGGAGTTTGGGATTATCAGATGCAAACTGTTATATACAGAATAGATAAACAACAAGATTCTACTGTATAGCACAGGGAACTATATTCAATATCCTATGATAAGCCATAACAGAAAATATTTAAAAGAATATATATGTATAGAACAGAATCACTTTGCTGCACAGCAGAAATTAACACAACATTGTAAATCAACTCTACTTCAATAAAATAAATTTTTTAAAAAAAATGATTGAAGCTGAGGGTGGGAGGGAGGCTCAGGAGGTAGGGGATATATATATATATATATATATACACACACACACATACATACATACATATATCCACATACATATATATTTGAATCAGCTATGTATATACATATATATATAGCTGATTTATATTGTACAGCAGAAACTAACACAGCATTGTAAAGCAATTATCCTACAATTAAAAATAAATTTAAAAAAATTTTTTTAAGTATTGAAGTCATTCATCTTCTACTGACTTGCTGTATGAATTTCACTGAATGATTCAGCTGTAAAAAGGGAAGAAGATCCATGTACAGGTTGAATGCTAAGAATTTAGATCATAGACATTGTTATTACCAACACTGCAGTGGCAGACATGGGGACTGAGTTCTCGTGTCAACTCAGCTGTGAAGTCACAAGCCACACATCTGTGCTAGGCTTCTATTTTTTCATTAGTAAACACACACAGTCGAACTGCACAGAGTACAAGCTTCACTTGAATTCTAAAATTCTTTGATTCTGCAGCTACTGTTTCAACTGTAGCACTTGTGAATTAAAAACAATATATCTCCACTTTGCCTATATCAGTCTACGGCTAAGGGTACTGAAAATGCAAAGTGTGTGAGTATTGAACCTTCACAGGTAAGGGATGGGTCGCCCTTCTCAGCCTAGCCTGCCTTTTCACAGCAGCCATTTTGTTCTGCACTTGGCTGGCTGCCTCTCCAGTAATTTTCTGCAGCAAGCTCCCTCCTTAGCCCAGCCAGCAAGAAGAAAATAAATTTGCCCAGCAGTCCCAGGCATCTCTTCGGATGTTGCAGGAGAGAGCACGCCAGGCATTTCACTGTTAATTATCAGCAGCCTGGCTGCTGTGGCCCCTTACTGTGCCAATTTGAGAGATGAGACGCTTTACACTGCTTATTAGGCTCAGCTAAATAAATATTACCCAGCATTAGTGTTGTCAGAGATACAGTCTGAATTCAGCTCCCTGGAGTGGCGATTGGTACCCAGGCTTTGCACCATCACTTTTCCTTCCTAGCCTCCCTCCTTCACTACACCTCTGTTGATCTCTTTCTGTCCTCCTTGGATATTCAGCTGGATTCTGACATCAAGGGGCTGAAAGATAATATCACTGAATTTAACTCTTTTGTTTATCAAACACCTGTACTATTAGATTTAAAGACCTCAGTAATAATCACCTCCTATTCTTGTCTCAACAGACTAAACTTCCCAGTCATGTGTTCTGAGTTAGAGCCACCATTCCCCCTCCTTCCAAAAACTCAGAGACGAATTTTGATAGACTTAAGTCCCCTGGCTGCAATGGTTGTTTTAAAGGTGGGACTATGACCCCAATCAGAGCAATCATAGCCCAAAAGACTTAATTTTAGAACTTATTCAAGCTTTTTAAAAAACAGACTTTCTCTTCTTCGCTGGATGTTAAAGACAGAAAATATAGCTACTGTTAACTATTTTGCAACCATGAGGGTAGCAACTACTGAGAATTTAGCCAATACAGAGAAAGTGCCACAAACAAATAGAGGAGAAAATACCCCCATGCCTGGCAAATCATTGAGGAGCCTGGTTTAAGCTTCATTCCAATTTTTGGGCATTTCAGTTCTGAATCATTTGCCTCCTTTATCATTTAAGTTTGAGTGAGGAAGTTGGGTACTTTCATCCACATATATCTGTTTGTTGTATGTAGTCTCCTTGATGTGCCTATTTGCAGCAAGTACAGGTACAGCCCTGCCCTTATTCCTTTAGCTCTTGACATAATAAAGCTCTCCTACCTGAATTTCTGGGCTCCCCAGGTGGCTCCGTGGTAAAGAATCCACCCAGTCAGACGTGACTGATGCACATGAATTTCTCCTCCTGAGGGTGTATTCTAGTGCTTCTAGTGCTTCCGCCTTAGAACTACTCAGGCCAATGGTGGTTTAGTGGCTAGGTCGTGTCCAACTCTTGCTACCCCATGCACTGTAGCCGGCCAGGCTCCTCTGTCCATGGGGTTTTTCAAGCAAGAAGAGTGGAGTGGGTTGCCATTTCCTTCTCCAGGGGATCTTCCTGACCCAGGGATCCAATCTGGGTCTCCTGCATTGGCAGGCAGACTCTTATCACTGAACCACTAGAGAAGGCCCTGTTGAGTAGTTTACATACATTTGGAGCAGCCCTCAGATAATAACTGACAGGGATTCATGGATAAATACCCCAGCCTCCTGGCTCCCTTTGGATAACTAACTCTGAGATGAATTCTCGGCATGGGCCCTCAGAGTCCCTCAGTGGGATGAACCTAATCTGATCCTGCCTCCCTGTCCCTGTCCCGCCTCCTCTTTATGGGCTTGCTGGCATCACCCTCCAACTCCACTACTCGCACTTGGGTCCCTGTGAGCAGCACTTAACAGAGCAGCAAACTAAAGCTACACAGGCCCACAAGAATTTATAAAAGCAACATCTACTTAGAGCTTTTAAAATGTACCCCACAAATTATTTAGCTTATCACAATTTTCCTCTTTCCATCCCCAAAGAGACTGATGTATACACAGACCATTTGACACTGACGCAGTCTAGAAAGCAGCTATGAATTCAAACCCCAGTAAGCCAATGCATTGTTTCTTGTCATTGCTGGCCAAACAGAGGGTGATGTACTAGATGGAAGATTTTAGGAAAGAGAGAGAGCTAAAAGCAAAAACAAGCCAAGTTGTGGACGATGCTCATTAATCCCCAGGCACCTGCAGTGGCAGTGAGGTGTCTGGATGCATCCACAGGGAGAATCAAGCCACTGAGGTTATTAATTTTGTGGTCCTGAAAAATGAGCAACACAGACATGTTTACTCTCTGGACACACTCCCTTTTCTGCATAGTCTCTCTCCCAGTTTCTAAACGCCCCATGCTAAGGAAAACATCACCAAGCATGGGGGCTTTGCCAGAAATGTGCATTTACACTCCAAACGGTACCTGTTGGGTGAAAAATGCACTTTAAAATAATGCCCTCTAACTACTGTCACTAATGGGTTGATGTCTATTATTTACATGAAAAATGTTAAAATGCAGACTCCTTTGTCTTACTTTTATTTGGGGCATTTCAACCAAAACACTCACTCTCATGCCAATGGGAAAAGGTCCACTTCTCCTTCTGTGTTCCTTTCCATCTTCTAATCCTAGACTCTTGCCAAAGAGCACATATGGCCACCAGGGCTTGCGCTGAGCCCTGTGCAATCCCGTTTCCCTCCTACTAGGAAGTACAATCATGAGATAGAGGAGGTAAAATAGTTCCCCTTCCTCATTTTATCAGTGAGGACAGAGAAGGCGTGAAAGTCTCAGATGACAAAGCTGGGTGGGACGTGAAGGACATCTGGTCCAACTCACCCCTGCCACAGAGGAGGAAACTGAGGCACAGGTCCGTGAAAGGCTTAATTCAAGACTTCATAGCTGGTCAGGGACAAAGCTGAGGCTGGGACTAAAGGATCTTGACTCCATCCACTGCCCCTCCTCCCCATACCAAGTTCATTAAGTTTCATGCGCACATTTGTTTTATCTTAAGCTCACATTTCAACCTACCTTATCTTGGATGCGGTGTGGGTGGGGTGTTTCTTCTTAGAAAATCAGAGATTACACCATTCCATTTAGGGGTCTTCCTAAATAACTGCACTAAGGAGAAACCCTCTAAGTAATGAATTTTGTCACAGGAGATCACTAGAAATACCCCATGGCCTTCCCTTCTCTCTCCAGATACAGCATGAAAAGTCAGATTGCATTGAAGATCCAACCTAGGTGTGTTTTGTATGATGCTCATCCCTAGTCTCAAACCTCTTCCTGGGCCTGAGCCCAGGTATTGGTGTGACCAGGAAAATGCCAGAGGCCATATGGACACCCCAGGCCACCTCCTGGATGAGGCTGGATGGCACACCTAGGAACCAGCTCACTCCAAGACATAGAACAGATGGCACCCCAGATACAAATATGCAGAATGTAGATGGCGAAGGTTGTTAAACAAGTGTGTATTTTTAGGTGGACTCATGAAAATCAAGGATTTTATAACTGAAGTGAAAGCCAAGCAAAGGAAACCACAAGATACTGTTCAAAGCTGTGCATTACTCTGTATTAGTTGGCACTGCCTCCCACAGCATGCTCCAACCTCCATTAAAAACCACTGAAAAATAACCAGGAAGAAATTAAGTAACAATCACAAGAAAGGATGTTGGTTTCAGCATTCCATACATACTGTGAGACCCTAAGAGGACACTGATGGCCACGCTGTTGTTCAGAAACACAAGAAGTGGGCTGAATTTTTCCTTAGCTTCACCACTTCGTTTCATGCTCCTTTCCTGACAGTCCCACCCTGACTACCCCACCTCATCTCAGACTACTTATGCTACATTTTGGCTGCACCAGGAACAAGGCCTAAGGAGCACAATAACAGTGCAAGTCACTGAATCAGTGGAATTGAATAAGAGGATGGACTTCTAAAAATCGCCAGTACAAACAGGCCCCATCAGAAAGCTTTGGGCACTTTGCTCCTTAATAATGTTTCCTTGCTGTGCAGTTATTTCCAGCTTACAGAACACTTTCATACTAATGATCTCACTTAATTTTGACATTTATAACAACCCTATGAAATAAGTAGAGAATGATTACTCTCATGTTATAGATGAGGAAATGGCACCTGGAGCGTGCCATTCAGAGATGTACAGAAAAGTGGTACCACTGGAACTTGAACTAAAGACTCTTTGATTCCATGTCTAGGATTGCAGTTGCCAATGAATCAACAGCCAAAAGGGCTTTCACTGGAGGAGAATTCCAACTGCTGCTAGAACAGCCTAATCCATGTATTAACTGATTTTAATGAGTTAGCATATCAGGGGGTGGAATACAATGGTATTCCCATATCCTGGAAACATTCCATATACAGAAACTAGATTCTAATTTATGCATTGTTGATCCTTCCTGCTTTACATCTCACTGTATGCAGGACATTTTGCACTTCCTCCCACTACAGACAGAATTCCTTCCCCTTTATTGACGAGGGGTTCAGCAATGTGAGTTGCTTCACCCAATGAAACATGAGCAAATGTGATGCGATGAAGACTCAAAATGAGCTTGCTTAGTTGAGTCTGACCTCTGGTGCTCTTACTATCTACCCAAAGTAGCTCACTGAACCAAGACCATCTGAACACACCCTAGATTATCCAACCTCCATCCAACCAGTGATGCACAGTATGGAAAAAAAAAAAGATTTGAAATGATTGGGTTTGGGGCTGATTTGTCATATAGCAATAGCTGACTGAAACACTACCTTCCTTTCATCTTCCTACCTTCAATTCAATGCAAATGCGTTTACCATTTGTTATCATTACTCTTGTTCCTTTCCAGTCAGTGAATCACCATCTCTTAAGTCCTAGATGAGCAGAAGCTTCAATATCAGGATCTGTATCATCATAGGATTATTTATGAGAAGCAATTATTGAGTTGGCCAAAAAGTTCATTTGGGTTTTCCTATAACATCTTACAGAAAAACCCAAATGAGCATTTTGGTCAACCCAATAATTTGGCTAGGGACCCAAATAAAAATAAAGTAAGTGAAGTTGTGTCCACAAAGGAGAACCCCATAGGTACCAGATAAATAATCAATGAGTGATGAAAAACTTTGGTCATTTGAAGGCTATTTTATAGTTAGTATGATAGAGAAAACACATTGTCATTAGACAATATTTTCCATGTGCTTTTTACTTGGTGCTTGGTGTGCTAGGAAGTCAGATTGCCTATCCACTAGTGGCTTATTAACTAAAACAGATAATACAGAGGAGGGTGTGTTAGTCATTCAGTCGTGTCTAACTCTTTGCAACCCCATGGACGGTAGCTTGTCAGGCTCCTGTCCATGGAATTCTCCAGGTAAGAATACTGGTGTGGGTTGCCATTCCCTTCTTCAGGGGATCTTCCCAACCCAGGGATCGAACCTGGGTCTTCGGCATTTTGGGCAGATTCTTTACCATCTGAGCCACCAGGAAAGCCCAATGCAGAGGAGGCAACACATTAGTGTTTCATAAATTGATAACAAGAGAGTAAATTTAAATATTTCACTTGGTTTGAATCAGTTATTTTGGCTTTGTTGGATGCATCATCAAAGCCTCAGAAAACCCAATTCTTCTGACTCCCTAGAAACCTGCATCAGGCTTCCAACTATAGAAAACTGCATGCTTTTCTTGGTATTCAGGAGTTTAAAATCCCCTACTTCTCCAATCAACTGCTCCAAGCTAAGATGGGGTAAGGAGCAGAGAAAGGGTAGAGTATACCAATAGCAGCACAGAAGGATGTAATTATTCATCAGGTATCTGGGGACAGTTTCCTGGAAATGATGGAAGACCATGTCTAACACCTGGTCAGCACTTAAGAACATTTGCTAAATTAAAGATGTGAGGAAGACAGGAACTAGACCCTGCCCCACCCATCCTTCCATCTTTCCATTCTCAGGTTCATGTCAGTTTGAACATGAACAGTTGGAGTCTGGTCCCTCCAGCTCTCATTGGTCCAGCCCCATGATTCATCTGTTACACACCTTCACACTTCTACAATTCTACAATGATCACATCCCCACTCCCATCCAGGCACAGTGACCTTGACACTTGAAGATTTTTCATTTTTGCTCTCAACTCCTTTCTTAATGTGCTCTAGTGCTCTGTATTTTGTACATAGCCGTCACCCTGACTGCAACTGCAGAAAGATGGACTTTTATCCTCAATTTTATTTTTAATGTTCTTTCTAACAGCATCATGCTGGGCACTGAAGTACCCAGTGTTATACCACCTATAAAGCACTTTATTCTACAGTAACTCATCTGACCTTCACTGCAGAGCTCTCTGGTAGATAGTACAACCCTACCTGTTCAAATGAGGACTTGAAGATACAAAGAGGGTCACAGAGCTGAGATACAGAGCAACCAAGATGCAAGCCCAGTTTTCCTGTCTCCAACTCTGGGACTTCTTTGCATCATGCCATTTTAAGAAGTACTAGCACTGCTAATATTCTTGGATATCCTTGATAATGTTCCAATTTAAAAGAAAAAAATAAAACAATTGCTAAGAAAAGAACCATACCATCTAGTATGACACACACCAAAAAAATGGCCACAAGAAGACTGAACCACTTAGAATGCCCATCTTTGCCCAAATGACCATTAGCGGTATTCTAATGATTTGATACAGATCTTACAATTCTAGTTTCAGTCTGCAGGACTCTCTCTCTCAAAAATAACTCCAGACTAAATGGGTAGGATGAGATTCAGTAAAAGCCCTATACTCTTTAAAGCTCAGCTTCCAGCCAAGCCTTCAAAGTTAGCTAAATAAGAAATGTCAGGAAAGACCAAAAATTGGCACAGCATCACGAATCACTCAACATCTACTGGAACCTCCTACATAAATTAATAGTTACATTCCAGAGTAACAGGGCACTTGGGTTTTTTTAAGGATCCTAAAAATTCCATCTTGAGAAGATGTCCAGCTTATTCAGTAGCCATTGTCCAGTCTGATTTCATTTGAGATCAATTCCAAATAACCAGCCTGAGTCTGAGATACCAGAAAAGTTCTAGGTCAGGAAAATGACCAGGGCTCATCTTCTAGCTGTTTCACTAATCGTGAAGTTGAGCAAATTCCTTGGTGGATCCTGACCTCATTCCTTCCACAAATATTTATTTGAGCCCCTACAGTATGCCAAGCACTGGAAGTAGAACAGCCCAACAGACACAGATCCTGTCCCCAGGGGACTCAATTTTTAGGGGAGATGCTTGATAAGCAGATAAGTAAACATACAATGTGCTCAGTCATTCAGTTGACAGCATGCAGGAGAACCTGCAGGGAGTGTGCCTGCTGTGTTCAAGGACCAGGGAGGAGCCCGATGTGGCCTGAACAGAAGGAGAAAGGGTAAAGAGGGGAAGGGAAGGAGGCGAATGTAACAGGGGCCTGATCTCTGAGGGCCTTTAGGCTTGGTAATGACTTGGGATGGGAAGTCACAGGAGGGGTCTGTGACAGTACAATCTGACTTGGGTTGCAGGAGCATGACTTCAGCCACTATATGGAGGAAAAATAGCTTTCTGCTCCCTGGAAGCAAACTGGTACAGATAAGAGGCACGAGAGGGCTTCCACTGGCCCTCTGTGAGCTGAGATCCCAAGTCATAGGCTTTACTGGACAAGTCACTGCCCATCTTGGTGGAAGCACCTCTAAGTTGGGGCAGCTCTTTCATCCCAGAGGCCCGGGGCAGTGCCAGTCCTCTGCCTTTAACCTATGGAGGAAGGACAGATTCCAGCTAGCAGGAGCTCCTGGGGGACTGGTGACCTCCCTGCCACCCCTGGAGCTCAAGGTGGCTTTTTGGAGTTGCCTTTTGGGTAGTTACAAACAGAAATGACCGCATTTCCAACCTGCCTCCAGGCTTGCTTTCCAAAAGTCATCTGGAAAGGCCAGTGGGGTTAAGGCATTTGCCTTTGGCCCAGCAGAGGGATTATTCTGTGGAGACGCAAGGCTTCAGGATCTTATTTCTCTTTCTAGGTCACCTGCTTGCTGCGAATTCACTCAAATACGAAGTTAGATATTTTTAGGGATATACATTTTCAGTGCATTTCTACTCTCCTACAAAAATTCCAGCTCGGCTTGGAGCAGGGTCCCTCTCCTTGAGGCTTAGAGAACCACCAGGCCTTTGGCATCCCATCGTTCCTTCTGGAACCAGCCCTCTGCACCACCGCGTTGCAGCCACTCCAAGAACCCTGAGTCATTTCACGGGTTCTGTTTCCCCGCTTTCCCCGGCAACGTTCCCGATGCCAAGGAGCACTGCCACACCGCGATCGCCCCGCTCCAGCCGTGCGAGCACCGGTCCCCTCGGCCTCTCTCCTGCCGTCGCGACCCTGGGCTGGCAGCAGCGGGCGGGTGCGGGGAGCCAGGCGCGGGGGGAGGGCGGAGGCGCGGCGCGCGCGGCGCCGAGTTGAGCGCAGGGATTCGCCCGCGCGCGGGCGGGGAGGCGGGCTCCTGACTCACTGCGGTCCCAGAGGGGCTGCAGCCCGGCCTCCTCCGCCCGCTGCCATCTGCCGCGGCGGGAGGCGCGGGCCCGGCCTTCCCGGGGTCGGGCGTCCTCCCGGGGGCTTCGCGAGCAGCCCGCGCTCACTTCCGCGGGCGCCCTCGGGGCGCGGCACCATCACTGTTTGTTTATTTCCACGTCTGCCCCGGAGACTCCGCCGGGGCAGAGCTTTCGCCCACCCCCTGATGAATTCGGGGCCCTAGAGCTTGGCACCGAGCCTGGCACGTCATCACGACTTGGGGGATCAGTAAACAGCAGTGGAAGGAAGGGGAAAGGAGGGGGAGGAGAGAGACAGGGCGGGAGAGAGGAGCGCAAAAGGAAGGGCTTTGAGTTTCCCTGCCTGCAGAAGCCCAGACGTCTCCCTCTGTGACGCTGGGGTTAAAGCCAGAGACGGGATAGGGGGTACGGGGGCTGGGCTTGGCCGCCCCTCACACACCCGGGGCTTCGTCCTCGAAGTTTATGTTCCTAGAGTGACAGGGAGGTGATCAGGAGGGAAGGAAAGGACAAGGAGAAAAGGGGGCGTCTCCTGCTCTTAAAAATGAGGGTGCCATAAACACTCCGTTGCCCCCAAAGCAAAGCAGGCTGGTGGCCCCTCCCTTACTATCATAATCACAAAGTTTGCAGAGCTGGAGGAGTCTCAGACACATCTAGGACCCCATATTACAGATGAGGAGAGTGAGATTCAGGGAAGCACTCATGTACTCAAGTCGAGGAAGACACGACAGGAACCACAGTGCTGGGGCTCGGATGTCCAGTCCCTTACCCTATCTACTGAGCCCACCGCCTCTGTCTGAGCTTTCTTCTCTCTTGTTTTCCCCAAAATGAAGGTTCTGGAAGAAGCCTCGCAGTTTGTTCTGCTCAGGGCCTGGACTCTGAAGATGTGGAGTTTTGGATGCAGAGACCCAGGCAACCAGCAGTCTCTGACCACCTCTGCCCCCAGCTCAGCAGGCAGAGCGGCTGCCAGAGGTTGCCTGACAACAAGCTTTCTGGGGCAGCTCTGTGCTCCGGGAGGTGTGTCTTTTGCAGTTCCAAAAACAGATTCTGCCATCTCATCCCCACATTTGCAGTCTCCAGTTGGCTTCTTGTGATTGGCCAGAACTTTTCCTCACTAGAAAGATGAGGAGAATTTGCCTCCTCCAACCAGCTGGGAGAAACATTCTGCAGCATGAAAGATGGGAATGACGTCCCACCCTCTCTGATGGGGACCAGGGAGACAGGTGCCTGCTCCACGGGCTGAATTATGCCAGGGACCCTCAAGGGTCTCTGCACCTGACCCCGGAGGTAGGAGGCCTCTGACAGGGTAGCTGACCTAGTACCTTTCATTCTGCAACGGGGGAGTGTCAGAGTGGATTCTTTGGCCTTCTGGACCAAAACGTTTCTCAAAATTTAAAGTTAAAAGTTGTCATCAGGGCTGGCAGCTTGTGTACACAGCAGGTGGTTGCTAGTATACTTCAGATTGGGGGCAATTAGCCTTTCCTACCTGCCTACCCCAGTTCACTCCCATGTCCCCTGTACCACCTGGATTCCTAGCTCTCCAGGGTCGGGAACTCTGCCCTGAGAGATGACCTCTTTCAGCCTAACCCGCAGGCTTTGAGGCATTCCCCAAGGTCAGGCTTATTTAGCTATTAATATTACTATTCCTAATGTGGCAGTTCTGGTCTTGGTTATGCATTAGAATCACCTGGAAAATTTAAACTAATACTGAGGCCCAGGCCACACCTCTGACCAAATAAAGCAATATTTCTGGAGGTATTTTCTAAAAGTCCTCCCACCACCCCCCACCAGGTGACTATAATGTACAGTGAGATTGAAAACCGCTGTTTGGATGGTTGCTGCTGGTTCTGTCTGCTCACATCTGTCCCCCTTCTAGTAACAGCACCTGACATGCCACAGAAAATCCCACTCTGTCTTGATCCATCGATTGAGTGATGCTCACCCCACCCTCACTTCTAACTTTCTCTGAGGGGCTAGCCGATGACCAGTTTGGCCAGTTAGCATTTGCCCTCCCCTGGAGAAAGTAATCAGTTCAGACACACTATGTAAGCTGATGAGTCCAGTGAAAATCAGCTTCTAAACTTTTGCTGAAACTTCTGGGAAGGGAAAGGTCTTTTTATGCTGCAGTTATTCAGCAGAAAACACGGGAGTCCCCGGCTTCCGGCAGCCATTTTTATCATCACGTGGAATAAGCCTGCCTGTAAATTAAGGCAACACAGAGGAAAAGCCAGATTAAGGATGGAGTGAAAAGATGGAAATCTAATTAAAACCATGCCTGAAGCCAGATACCCTTCGGTAACAGAAACAGATTTCCCCTCAGCCAATTTGAGCTGAAATATATGTGACGTGCCAGCATCAGAATTAATCTGTTACATAACTAGGTATCGCCTTGAAATGCAAAGGACAGAGTTCTGAGCTAAAGGATCACCACACAAGTGAGGTTATATATTCTTGGGCAACAGTCCCAAGCATCTAAAGACAACCAGAGGATGCTGCCCACCTTCAAGGATGGTGACTGTCAGAGGACAGGGTGTAGAAACTAAAGACAGACATGCCTACTGAATTGTTTTCTTCAATGAACATCGAGAGCCTCGGGTAGTTTGGCCTTAGGTACATAAGAAAAAGCTGGAGGCAGGGACTTCCCTGGTGGCCCAGTGGTTAAGAATCCACCTTGCAATGCAAGGGACAAGGGTTCAATCTAAGGGGAACTAAGATCCCACATGCTACAGGCAACTAACAACTAGCGAGCTACCATATTGCAACTAAGACCTCATGCAGCCAAATAAGTAAATTTTAAAAAGCTTGAGGCAGAAATAAAGAGGTTCTAGGTATAATGTGTAGCCTTTAAATAGCCAATAGGACAATGATACAGGAAGTTACACAGATCAAGACAATGCACTGGATGCTTTCTTGGTCAAGGGAAGTTTCCTGGAAAACATGCCCTCTGTCTGAAGGTATAAGGAAGGGAAGGGTAATTGACTCATTAAATTTTCAATTTGAAAATTATATTGCTTAGCTATTGCTGCATAACAAACCACCCCTAAACTTGATGACTAAAAAAAAATTATTTATTTGGCTCCACAATTTAAGGTTGACTGGATCCATCTCCTATCCTGGGCTTCTGTACGTGGTGGAAACAGGCTTCCAAGAGCAAGAAGAAAATCTCACACAAGGAATCTTAAAATCGAGGCTTATAGCTTGCACATTTTCATTCGATCACTATTTGTCAAAGCAAGTCACAGCTCCACTTTTTAAGGGTAAGACTTGCAAAGTCACATACAATGAACCAGTAAGAACTTAACTCAGAGTTGATTTGACCCAACCTTTCTTATCTGACAAGTGAGAAACTTAAACCGATGAGCTTCTCCAAGTCCTCTTCTTCTTACCCAGAAGTATTCTGGTCTCCACACTTGATGCTTTGTCTATTACACTTCTCTTTTCTTAATTGTTTCTCTTACAATATAGGTCACTTGGCTCCTGGTAAATTTTCCATAAAGTGACTAAGGATGACATTGTTTAAATTTGCTGCTTTAAATGAAAGCAACTGACACTCTTATTCTCAAGGTCAGCCACCAAATATATTGTGATTCTTTCTCTGGAGTTGGCTCTGAGACACAACAGAAAAAATGGATTCTATTTGCACAAAGCATAGTGTTCACCATCTAAATGGAGTGTGTGAACCTGAACCAAGACCATTCAATTCTTCCTCCAGAAATACTTTTCCTCCCCAGTTGCAGTTTTGAGTCTCCTAATGTAAAGCAGATTATATCACAAGAAATGCCAGGATAGATGAATCACGAGCTGGAATCAAGATTTCCAGGAATAATATTGTCAACCTCAAATACGCAGATGATATCACTCTGATGGCAGAAAGTGAAGAGGAACCAAAGAGCCTCTTGATGAAGGTGAAAGAGGAGAGTGAAGGTCAGTTCAGTTGCTCAGTTGTGTCCAACTCTTTGCGACCTCATGGACAGCACCACGCCAAGCTTCCCTGTCCATTACCAACTCCCGGAGCTTGCTTAAACTCATGTTCATCAAGTCAGTGATTCCATCCAACCATCTCATCCTCTGTTGTCCGCTTCTCCTCCTGCCTTCAATCTTTCCCAGAATCAGGGTCTTTTCAAATGAGTCAGCTCTTTGCATCAGGTGGCCAAAGTATTGGAGTTTCAGCTTCAGCATCAGTCCTTCCAATGAATATTCAGGACTGATTTCCTTTAGGATGGACTGGTTGGATCTCCTTGCAGTCCAAGGGACTCTCAGGAGTCTTCTCCAACACCACAGTTCAAAAGCATCAATTTTTCAGTGCTCAGCTTTCTTTATAGTCTATCTCTCATATCCATACATGACTACTGGAAAAACCATAGCTTTGACTAGACAGACTTTTGTCAGCAAAGTAATGTCTCTGCTTTTGAATATGCTGTCTAGGTTGGTCATAGCTTTTCTTCCAAGGAGCAAGCATCTTTTAATTTCATGGCTGAAGTCACCATCTGCAGTCATTTTGGAGCCCCCAAAAATAAAGTCTCTCACTGTTTCCATTGTTTCCCCATCTGTTTGCCATGAAGTGATGGGATTGGATGCCATGATCTTAGTTTTCTGAATGTTGAGCTTTAAGCCAGCTTTTCCACCTTCCTCTTTCACTTTCTTCAAGAGGTTTTTTAGTTCTTCTTCACTTTCTGCCATAAGGGTGGTGTCATCTGGGTATCTGAGGTTATTGATATTTATCCCAGTAATCTTGATTCCAGCTTGTGCTTCATCCAGCCCAGCATTTTGTACGATGTACACTACATATAAGTTAAATAAGCAGGGTGACAGTATACAGCCTTGACGTAATCTTTTCCCTATTTGGAAGCCATCTGTTGTTCCGTGTCCAGTTCTAACTGTTGCTTCTTGACCTGCATATAGGTTTCTCAAGAGGCAGATCAGGTGGTCTGGTATTCCCATCTCTTGAAGAATTTCCCACAGTTTGTTGTGATCCACACAGTCAAAGGCTTTGGTATAGTCAATAAAGCAGAAGTAGATATTTTTCTGGAATTCTCTTGCTTTTTCAATGATCCAACAGATGTTGGCAATCTGATCTCTGGTTCCTCTGCCTTTTCTAAAACCAGCTTGAACATCTGGAAGTTCACAGTTCACATACTGTTGAAGCCTGACTTGGAGAATTTTGAGCATTACTTTGCTAGCATGTGATGGCTCTTCCCTGGTGGCTCAGTTGATCAAGAGTCTCCCTGCAGTGTGGGAGACCCAGGTTCGATCCTTGGGTTGGGAAGATCCACTGGAGAAGGAAATGGCAACCCACTCCAGTATTCTTGCCTGAAGAATCCCATGGATGGAGGAGCCTGGTAGGTTACATCCATAGGGTCGCAAAGAGTGACTTCACTTCTTGCTAGTGTGTGAGGTAAGTGCAATTGTGGGGTAGTTTGAACATTCTTCGGCATTGCCTTTCTTTGGGATTGGAATGAAAACTGACCTTTTCCAGTCCTGTGGCCATTGCTGAGTTTTCCAAATTTGCTGGCATATTGACTGTGGCACTTTCACAGCATCATCCTTTAGGATTTGGCAGAGCTCAACTGGAATTCCATCACTTCCACTAGCTTTGTTCATAGTTATGCTTCCTAAGGCCTACTTGGCTTTGCATTCCAGGATGTCTGGCTATAGGTGAGTGATTACACCCTTGTGGTTATCTGGGTCATTAAGATCTTTTTTGTATAGTTCTTCTGTGTATTCTTGCCACCTCTTATTAATATCTTCTGCTTCTGTTAGGTCCATACCATTTCTGTCCTTTATTTTGCCCATCTTTGCATGAAATGTTCCCTTGGTATCTCTAACTTTCAAGAGATCTCTAGTCTTTCCCATTCTATTGCTTTCCTCTATTTCTTTGCACTGATCACTGAGGAAGGCTTTCTTATCTCTCCTTGCTATTCTTTGGAACTCTGCATTCAGATGCTTATAGCTTTCCTTTTCTCCTTTGCCTTTAGCTTCTTTTCTTTTCTCAGCTATTTGTAAGGCCTCCTCAGACAACATTTTGCCTTTTTTGCATGTGAAAAGGAGAGTGAAAATGCTGGCTTAAAACTCAACATTCAAAAAACTAAGATCATGGCATCTGGTCCCATCACTTCATGGCAACTAGATGGGGAAAAAGTGCAAACAATGACAAATTTTCTTTTCTTGGGCTCCAAAATCACTGTGGACAGTGACTGCAGCCATGAAATTAAAAGATGCTTGCTCCTTGAAAGGAAACCTATGACAAACCTTGACAGTGTATTTAAAAAATGGAGATATCACTTTGCCAACAAAGGTTGGTATAGTCAAAGCTATGGCTTTTCCAGTAGTCATGTGAGAGTTGGATCATAAAGAAGGCTGAGCACTGAAGAACTGATGCTTTTGAACTGTGGTGCTGGAGAAGACTCTTGAGAGTCCCTTGGACAGCAAGGAGATCAAACCAGTCAATTCTAAAGGAAATCAACCTTGAATATTCACTGGAAGGACTGATGCTGAAACTGAAGTTCCAATACTTTGGCCACCTGATGCAAAGTGCTGACTCATTGGAAAAAACCCTGATCTTGGGATATATTGAGGGTAGGATGAGAAGGGGGCCAACTGAGGACAAGATGGTTGGATTGCAGCACCAACTCAAAGGAAATGAGTTTAAGCAAACTCAGGGAGATAGTGAAAGACAGGGAAGACTGGCAAGCTGTGGTCCATAGAGTTGGAAAGAGCCAGACACAAGTTAGCAACTGAACAACGACAGCAACAACAATGCTGGTCTGTATTTCAACATCAGTTGTTTGCATTTGTGATGCGAATGATTAATTACAGTTGACCCTTGAACAATGCCAGAGTGAAGGATGCCCCCCAGTGCAATAGAAAATCCAATTATCATTTTACAGTTGGCCTTCCATATCCTTGATTCTGCATCTGCAAATTCAACCAACAGTAGACCTTAGTTGCTGCTGCTGCTAAGTCGCTTCAGTCGTGTCCGACTCTGTGTGACCCCATAGACGGCAGCCCACCAGGCTCCCCTGTCCCTGGGATTCTCCAGGCAAGAACACTGGAGTGGGTTGCCATTTCCTTCTCCAATGCATGAAAGTGAAAAGTGAAAGTGAAGTTGCTCGGTTGTGTCTGACTCTTAGTGACCCCATGGACTGCAGCCCACCAGGCTCCTGCGTCCATGGGATTTTCCAGGCAAGAGTACTGGAGTGGGGTGCCATTGCCTTCTCCGAGACCTTAGAAGTGTTGTGGTATTTACCGGAAGGAAATCTTGTGTATAAGTGGACCAGAGAAGTTCAAATCCATGTTGTTCAAGGTTCAACTATGTATCTCCTTCAGCATGCTTGAAATAATGACTATTGTAAGTCAGCTGAAGTCTTGTTTATTCTATTTCTCTAGCCTATCTTTTTCCCTCTCAAACTGACTGATTCATAAATTTAGTGTGTATCACCTAGTCCAGATTTTCCTATTTTTGCCACATACATATGGGAGATATACAGAGTTGCTTTTTTATATGGATAAATGTTGTCAGGCTGAATATAACATTTTTCCATTTCTTTTTCCATTCAACATGCTTTGAAATCTGATTCATATGGCTCTAGTCTGATTTATATGGCTCTCATTCATTCATAGTAATTGTTACCTAGTATTCCATCACATGACTATATAATCTTCCATTTTTATAGCTCTATATATTATCTTTTAATTTTCTCTAGTACATACAGCTCTTCGGTCTATACAGGGCTTTGTATCTTTCTTTTAGTATTTGCATGATACATCAAATACCTTTTCCATCTCTTGTTTCCTACCCTTCTGAGTTTTGTTACCTAAATGCTTCTCTGGAAAGTAGCAAATAGATATTTTTTAAACCAGTTTAATTGTTTCTACTTTTTATATAATCTATTTGTATTATTATAATAAATTATCTCTGCCATCCTACTTTGTGCATTCCATTTGGGAGATTGTTCTTTGCTTCTTTTTCTTCCTGTCCCTGAATTTTGTTGGATCCATTTCCTTTGGCTTCCTTTATTGGTCCCATATTATTTCTACTATTTTAGTGGTTATTCTTAAGTGTTTAGCATTTATTCTTAAGAAATCACAAGTTAATCTTCATCTTTCTCCTTCTTAAAAAATCGCAAGATAATCTTCACTTTTTTTCCTTCTTCCAAACAGTACAATAGTTTAGAATGCACTAACTCTGACCTTCTCTCACTCATGTTATTATTTTATAATATGCTTGTTCTGTATTTGAGATGGGAAGAGAGCTCTCCTGGGTCAGGTCAACCTTCCATTGAAAGTCCCATTAATAGAATTTCTAAGGATTGAATATTTGAAAATTCTGGGTATGCATCAAAATGTTGATAGCAATCATATTAGAATGATGTGATGACAAATGACTTTTTAATTATATATTTCAGTTTATTTTTCTGTATTTTTGTTTTTCTACATTTTCTCTTTTTTCCATAATGAAAAAGTAGAAACAAAGAAGAGAAAAGAAAGAACAACAAAAGTAAAGTAACATTTTTTACTACTTTATTCTCATTTTGCACTGTAGATTTTACTTTAACTAATGGCAAGATACAATTTCAAACTTGCCAATTAAGAACAGTTCAATCTCTATCACATGTCAGTTATCGACTGGCACAACAATGCCACATGAAAAATGATCTCAAAACCTCAGTGGCACATAACACTGAGCATTTATTTCTCATACACCTATATCTGCTGGTCCTAGTCTGGGCTTGCTCATGTATATGATATGGTAGACAGAATAATGGTACTCAAAGATGTCCATATCCTAATCCCTAGAACCTGTGAATATATTACTTTGCAGCTGTGATTAAGGATCTTGAGATGAAAAGATTATTCTTGATTATCTGGGTGGGCTTGATATACTCACTAGGGTTCATAAAAGAGATTGGTAGGAGGTCACACAGAAGAGATGCTATGCTGCTGACTTTGAAGACGGTTCAAGGGTCTGTGAGTCAAAGAATATCTGCAGCTTCTAAAAGCTGAGAAAGACAAGGAATCAGATTTCCCCCCATAGCTTCTGGAAAGAATGCAGTTCTGTGGGCTCCTTTGAGACTTCTGACCTCCAGATCTATAACAATAAATCTGTGTCCTTTTGAAAGTGAAAGTGAAGTCACTCAGTCGTGTCTGACTCTTTGCGACCCCAAGGACTGTAGCCTACCAGGCTCCTCTGTCCATGGGATTTTCCAGGCAAGAATACTGAACTGGGTTGACATTTTCTTTTCCAGGGGATCTTCCTTACCCAGGGATTCAACCCGTGTCTCCCACATTGTAAGCAGATGCTTCACCGTCTGAGCCACCAGGGAAGACCCCTTCGTAAGCCTCTAAAATTGTGATAATTTTTTACAGTGTTAAAAGAAAACTTTTACATCTGGGGATGTCTGGATGTTAGCTGATCTAAAAATGTCTTTAGCTGGTATAACTAGAGTGATTCAGTCCTCCTCCACGTAACTCTTCAGCCTGGGTATGTTTTCATGATGGTGGCAGACATAAAAGTGTAAGAAAATGGAAACAGATAGGCCTTTTGAGACTTAGGCTTCAAAGTGGAACAAATCTCTTCAGCTTCATTCTATTCACTAAAACAGGTGATGTAGCCACACATCTAGGAGTGTGGAAATAGACTCCACCCTAGACTTTACCTCATTAGAAAGAGGAGTTATGAGGTCCATGATCAAGGGCATGGATACAGGATGGGCGAAGAATTACAGCAAATAATGCAAACTACCAGAGTGAGGTTAACACAGTCTCATTTAGATATGTGATTAATCACTTTTAATTCCAGATGCTCTATCAAGAGTCTATCTCTTTTTTCTCAGCTGGCTTCACAATTTGATCTTGCCCTCTAATATGGAGTTTGGGTATAGGTAGATGTTTACATTCTTACCTACCTGTGGTTCTCTGCTGATTCCCAACGACCTCATGTTCAGATACGTCTCCCCTTATCTGGTAAAAGTCTAACATTGCTGCAGCCAGTGCTCATGGCTCTTGTGTAACTCATGGTCTGCCTTGCTGACTCATCCTTGCTGCAGTGATTTCCATTCAAACTTAGCCTGAGTGACACACCTTACTGCCCTCTCTACAAAATCACCACACCTTTTACTGGGAAAGGAGTCACAAGGCGGCACCCTCAGCTATCTTACATGCCCCGTTGTCCCCTTGAGCATGCAAGAAATTCTGAAATTTTTATAAAGCACTCTCAGGTTAATGCAGGTGGCATACGCTTTTTTGCTAATTAATCAGATCATGCCATGTGTGCATTTCTCTTTTGCCTTAGCCTCCTCCTGTTGACATAGGACTCCTCTAATAATCTTTAAAATTTCCTAGGATCTACTCATAAAAGTGAGAAATTATTCTCCCTATCTTGGCATTTCTCCAGAACAGTCTGGCTATTTCTCCCATTTGGCTCTAAGTAACAGAAAGCCTGACTCAAATTGACTAAAGAGGGAATAAAATTATAATATTACAAAATGGGAGGTCTAGTATTGGAATTGGTTGGTTCAAGACCTTAACAAAGTCAGCTGGGATGTGGGTTCTTTTAGCTTCTTCACTCTGAGAGCCACAATGTTGGCCTCATTCCAAAGCCAGATTCTAATTTGGTCAGAAGTTGAGTGTAAATCATATTGGCAACCTGCTTCCTCCATCAGCAACGGGAGAGGGTAGGAGAAAACTTCTCTGTAACCTTGTAGTAAAAGGCTTTTCCTTCAGCCTGATTGGACCAACTCAAAACAAGGACAGACAAAAGAAGGCCATGTGCTGATTGGCTAAGACCTGTATTTCTGAGCCAGTTGCAATTAAGGGGGTTGAGATTGCCATCATTTACTTCAATTAAGCCCCACCTCTGTCATTAGAGGTGAGTGTAGCTTCCTAGTAACAAGGACTATGTGAGATAAAGATGGACACTTAATAAAATCTTCATCCTGTCAATAAGGATATAGGCATTTATGGACTTATGTTTGCTGTTCAACAACAATGTTCCCTAAAACCAAGTTTTGAAAGATGTTTTTATATCTACTACAAAGATATAAAAACACTTCCCAGGTGGCACTAGTGATAAAGAACCTGCCTCCCAATGCAGGATACATGAGACATGGGTTTGATCCCTGGATTGGGAAGATCCCCTGGAGGAGGGCATGGCAACCCACTCCAGTATTCTTACCTGGAGAATCCCATGGACAGAGGAGCCTGGTGGGCTACAGTCCATGGAGTTGCAAAGAGTTGGACATGACTGAAGCAACTTAGCATGCCAAAGACCCAGTTCACTCATATCTGACCTCTTTTTTTTTTTTATCTGACCTCTTATCCTTCAGTTTCCCTCTCTGTTTTAGTGGTAGGAAAATTTCTACCCCCTTTTTGTCTCATTGAAACTCCTTCAAATACAGACTAAATTCTTTCTACCTCTGTGTCATTTTGAAACCTTGTGTTCAGACTCTAATTGCTTTTAATGTATAAAGGAAAATCTTTGAATTTAAAACTTCCTCTATTCCTTTGTCAACAAATGCTAGCTTCCTAAACTTTTGTTCACTAGACTTGAGAAAGCCCCTTCTATAATTCAGTGACACTTGGCATTTGTCTAGGGGGCATCTGCTTTCCCTGAAGATAAGATGCTTCTTTGGTGATCCAATGAGTAGAGAGTAGCAAGGCAGCAAGACAAATAGATCTACAGGAAATTCAGGTTGTATTATAGAAAAAGAGCAAAAAGATCATTTTTTCTCATCACACTTTTGCCTGCCTAGTTTTTCCTCCAAGCATAGAGTTAGAACCTTCAAATCTTAGACAATCTCAGCTCTGTCCATACTGCTTAACATCTAGCCCAAATGGCTTCCTAATTATTCCTGCCGCTGCTGCTGCTAAGTCGCTTCTGTCATGTCCAACTCTGTGTGACCCCAGAGACAGCAGCCCACCAGGCTTCCCCGTCCCTGGGATTCTCCAGGCAAGAACACTGGAGTGGGTTGCCATTTCCTTCTTCAATGCATGAAAGTGAAAAGTGAAAGTGAAATCGCTCAGTAGTGTCTGACTCTTAGCGATCTCATGGACTGCAGTCTACCAGGCTCCTCCGCCCATGGGATTTTCCAGGTAAGAGTACTGGAGTGGGGTGCCATTGCCTTCTCCAAATTATTCCTGCTGCTGCTGCTGCTAAGTCACTTCAGTCGTGCCTGACTCTGTGCGACCCCATAGACCGCAGCCCACCAGGCCCCGCTGTCCCTGGGTTTCTCCAGGCAAGAACACTGGAGTGGATTGCCATTTCCTCCTCCAATGCATGAAAGTGAAAAGTGAAAGTGAAGTCACTCAGTCGTGTCCGACTCTTAACGACCCCATGGACTGTAGCCTACCAGGCTCCTCCATCCACAGGATTTTCCAGGCAAGAGTACTGGAGTGGGGTGCCATTGCCTTTACTAATAGCTTCCTTCCTAGAAACTATTATAATTTGTAAGTATCTACTTATTTGCAATTGTGCCTATTTTTTGATAGTTTATTGTCTGTTTCCTGCATTTGAATATATGATATATGAATATAAGATATATGAGGGTAAAGAACTCAACTATATTGTTCACTACTATATTTCCAGCATTTAGCAGAAGATCTACACATATATAGGTTTTCAATTGTTGTTAGCTGAGTGAATGAATAAATATTGTCTCTTTCTGAATTGAATAACTCTTACACAGTCTAGCACATTTAGATTCATTATCTTAGCTGATTCTCAGAATGAAGTTATTCTGTCCACCGATAATAATAATGATAGTAATATTAGGGTACAGAGATGTTAAATGAATTGCTCAAAGACACATAGTAAGTGTTAAAGATGAATCCTGAACTCAGGCCTTTTGTCTCAAGTTCTATGCTCTCTCCATTCTGACCCATGACTTAAAATTCTCAAAATTTGGCAACCAAATTGGAAGGGAAGAAGTAAAACTGGCATTATTTGTAGATGACATGATACTATATAAAGAAAACCTTAAAGATTTCACAAAAAACTATTAGAACAAATAAATGAATTCAGTGAAATTTCAGAATACAAAATTAATATACAGAAATCTGTTGCATTTTTATACACTAACAATAACTACCAGAAGAAATGATGAAAGCAATCTCATTTTCAAATGCATCAAAAAGAATAAGATATCTAGGGATAATTTTAACCAAGAAGGTAAAAGACCTGTACTCTGAAAGCTATGAAACACTGATGAAAGAAATTGAAAACTACACAAATAAGTGGAAAGATATACCATACTTATGGATTGCTAAAATATCTGTACTGCCCAAAGCATTATAGAGATTCAGTACAACCCTATGAAAATAATAATGGCATTTTTCACAGACCTAGATCAAATTATACTAAAAGTTGTATGGAACTACAAAAGACCCAGAAGAATAATGCAGTCTTGAAAGAAAAATAAAGCAGGAAATAAGAGTCTTTCTGATTGCAAACTATAGAACAAAGCTGTAGTAATCAAAACAATATGGTACTGACACAAAAAGATACAATGATCAACAGAACAGAATAGATCCCAGAAATAAAGCCATGCTTGTATGGTCAATTAATCTATGACAAAGGAGTCAAGAATATGCAATGGCACAAAGACCACCTCTGCAGCAAATGGTGTTGGGAAAATTGTATAACCTCATGTGAAAGTATCAAACTGAGCTACTTATTCACCCCACATAAAAAATGAACTCAAAGTGAATTAAATAGTTAAATAAAGGATCTGAAGGGATAGAACTCCTAATGGAAAACATAGGCAGTATATGATTTGATATCAGTCTTAGTCATATTTCTTTGGCTATGTCCCTCAAAAAAGAGGAACAAAAGCAAAAATAAATAAATAGAACTCTATCAAACTAAAAATCTTTTATATAGTAAAGGAAACTATCAACAAAATGAAAAGAAAACTTACTAAATTGGATAAAATATTTGCAAACATATACCTAATAAAGGATTAATATCCAAAATATATAAAGAGCTCATAAAACTAAAGAACAACCAACCAAACACCTTATTGAAAAATGGGCAAAGGGCCTGAATAGGCATTTTTCCAAAGAAGAGGTACAGATTGCTAACAGGCACATGAAAAGATGTTCTACATCACTAATCATCAGGGAAAAGAAATCAAAACCACAGCGAGAAATCACCTCACACTTGTCAGAATGGCTAGTATCAAAAAGACAGGAAATAACAAGAATTAGTACGGATGTGGAGAAAAGGAAACACTTGTGTACTGTTGATGGGATTGTAAATTGGCTTAGCCACCATAGAAAACAATATGAAGTTTCCTTTAAAAATTAAAAATAGAATTACCATACAGTCCATCAATTCCGCTTCTAGGTATTTTTCCAATTAAAATAAAAACATTAATTTGAAAAGATATGTGTACCTTATATTCATCACATCATTATTTACCATAGCCAAGTAATGGAAGCAAACTCAGTGTCCAAGGAATTTGTGGTGTGTATATATATATATATACACCCATATATATAGATATATATGGATATATATATATAATGATTTAGTGACTAAACAACAAAAACAAAAAATATATACATATATATATGTCTGTGTGTGTGTGTATATATATATAAGTCACTGATGTGACTTAGCAGTAGCAGCAGTCATGGAGATACAATGTACAGGATAGGAAATATAACCAGTTGCTGGGAGCCAGCACGGGAGTCCCCACCCATGACAAGACCATGTGGGAGAGTTCTGGTGGGCAAGGAGAGCCAGAACTCGAGGGGTGCCTCTCTGGGCCTGCCTGAGAGTCTACCCCAAAATCTGTCTGTTTTACTATTTCACGACTTTCACCAACTCCTCTGACATTAACAGGGGGCTATCCCCGACCGCATTTCTCTGTAAGAAAATCAACTTAAAACTCTAGTTAATAAGTCTCCTGGACATAATAGGAGTGTTTCAATTTAAACCCCTCTGATGACTTTCTGGCTTGCCTGACAGGTTTGTTCAGATTCACAGCCTCCCCACGAGAGGCATGGGAAGCTTAAGATATTCTAACAATGCAGAGCTTCTCAGAGAGTTAAAATTGTTAAATAGAACTAGTAGAGGATTTCTTTGTTGAGCTAATGCTTGCTGCCAAGTTTCCCCACTCCAGTACTCTTGCCTGGAAAATGTTATGGACAGAGGAGCCTGGTAGGCTGCAGTCCGTGGGGTCACTAAGAGTCGGACACGACTGAGGGACTTCACTTTCACACTTTCACTTTACCTACTGTGTCCCTGGGAGTGTATTGATTAATATAGTTGGTGTATAGCAATGTAAGTAGTAGCTTTAATGTTTGTAACCTTAGACCCTTGAGTTAATTTTTTTCTTGTTATAGCCCACCACTTTTTGCCCTATTGGTATGCAACTTTATCTAATGCTTTTGGAGGGTGACGGCTGACTTTAGAATAATCACCTTTAGAGAAAAATAAGTTTTCTGAGGAAAAGGGTCATAAAATGTTAAGAGGCTTCCTGGCCAGAAGATGATGTAAATCACCTAAAACTTTTGCATATGATAAGTTTACAGGAAGAAAGCCTGGTTTTGATAAGGATCAAGGACTGCTGACCTTGTATGACTCTACCCCTTCCCCCATTATCCTCTATGCACAACTTAAGGTATAAAAACTGCTTTGGAAAATAAAGTGCCGGCCTTGCTCACCAAAGTTCAGTCTCCCTGTGTCGTTCTTTCTCTTTCCTTTTCCTATTCAGGCTGACTCCATGGAGCGCAGGGGCTCTCTGCGTTCACTTTCCTGCCTGGGCTTCTAAGACCCACTCAAGAAGGTGCCCAAGGTGGGGCACCTTCCACGATTCGAGAAGGCGCCTGTGGCCTACGTGAACAGAGTAAGTCCCATGCTGGGGCTTTATTGGCTTTCTGTGTAAACCAAGGAATATCAGCCTCTTTTCTCTCCTCTATTTTCTTAACAGCAAAATTCTTTCCCTATCTCTATCTCTTTATCTATTCTTTCACTGACACCGTCCTCCCGAGGGAATCCCTGGATCCTACTGGGGCTGGATCCTGGTAACCAGTAATTTGGTAATAATTTTTTATGGTGAAAGGCGGCAAGAAGATTTGTGATCATTTTGTAATGTATAAAAATATCAAATAATTATGCTGTGCTTCTGAAACTAATATAATTAGTCAATTATAATTTAATAAAAAGACAATATAATGCAAATGTGGGGAAAATATTTCGCTGGATTCAAGTCGTAGAAAAATAAAGTTCTTAGAGTTTAAGAAGCACTGTCTTGCCAAGGAGAACAGAATGAACAATGTTAGAGGTTGGGGAGCAGCAAGGAGCATTCTGGGAGGAATCTGGTGGTGCATTCTGGGAGCACTCTCATGTGGCAAACTTCCTAAAATGTCTAAGGAGATGCGAGATTTCCCACAGGAGAAACATGACTTTCCCCACCTATTTGACTACAAAAACTACCACTACTGCCTCTAGAATGCCCAGAATCAAGTTCGTTGCATAATACAAGAGTCTGAATGGAGGATATGGTATAGAAATCACAAGGTTAAAGGGAATTAAATTTAGCCTCTGTCTTCCTGGAATGTTAACTGGAAATAGAGTTACATGGGAGCAAGGCCAGCAATCAGAACTCAGAGATGCTTCTTCAGAAAATGGAAACATCCCGGCCCTGCAGACATGCCTCCCAAGGACTGGTATGGGCAGATGTGCAGAGCTGACCAAAGCCAGCAGGGAGGCTGACAGGAAGACAAGTAGTGTTTCCTTTGAAAAACCAAGGATTCTAAAACCAGAGATCTGAGGCAGCTCTGATGTTGTACAGCTGTGCACCCTCACACTTATTGAAGAGATTCTTCCCAGTATGAAATGGGATTGGCATTACCTCAGAAGCTCTACTTGTAGGGCCAGCGTCCATCCATCAGCAGTCACTTCTCTCACTGATACTTAGATAAAAGTTCTGCCAGTGGAGTTCATTCAGTTCAGTTGCTCAGTCATGTCTGACTCTTTGCAACCCCATGGACTTTAGCATGCCAGGGTTCTCTGTCCATCACCAACCCCCAGAGTCCACCCAAACCCATGTCCATTGAGTCAGTGATGCCATCCAACCATCTCATCCTCTGTTGTCCCCCTCTCCTCCTGCCCTCAATCTTTCCCATCCTCAGGATCTTTTTAAATGAGTCAGTTCTTCGCATCTGGTAGCCAAAGTATTGGAGTTTCAGCTTCAGCATCAGTCCTTCCAATGAATACTCAGGGCTGATCTCCTTTAGGATGGACTGGTTGGATCTCCTTGCAGTCCAAAGGACTCTCAAGAGTCTTCTCCAACACTACAGTTCAAAAGCATCAATTCTTTGGCACTCAGCTTTCTTTATAGTCCAACTCTCATATCGATACATGACCACTGGAAAAACCGTGGCTTTGACTAGATGAACCTTTGCTGGTAAAGTAATGTCTCTGTTTTTTAATATGCTGTCTAGGTTGGTCACGGAGAAGGCAATGGCACCCCACTCCAGTACTTTTGCCTAGAAAATCCCATGACCAAGGAGCCTGGTAGGCTGCAGTCCATGGGGTTGCTAGAGTCGGACATGACTGAGCGACTTCACTTTCACTTTTCACTCTCATGCATTGGAGAAGGAAATGGCAACCCACTCCAGTGTTCTTGCCTGGAGAATCCCAGGGACGGGAAGCCTGGTGGCCTGCCGTCTATGGGGTCGCACAGAGTCGGACATGACTGAAGTGACTTAGCAGCAGACTTAGCAGCAGCTAGGTTGGTCATAGCTTTTCTTCCAAGGAGCAAGCGTCTTTTAATTTCATGGCTGCAGTCACCATCTGCAGTGATTTTGGAGCCCTGAAAAATAAAGTCTGTCACTGTTTCCACTGTTGCCCGATCTATTTCCCATGAAGTGATGGGACTGGATGCTATGACCTTAGTTTTCTGAATGTTGAGCTGTAAGCCAGAGGAGCAGGCCTGTATTAGTTTCCTAGGGCTGCTGTAATAAGCACTACAAACTGAGTGGCTTAAAAGCAACAGAAACGTGTTGTCTCACTGTCTAGAGGCCAGAAGTCCAAGATCAGGGTGTTGGCAGGACCATGTTCCTCTGAGGCTGTAAATAAAATTCTTCCTTACCCCTTCTTAGTTCCTAGTGGTGGCTGTCAATCCCTGGTATTTGTGGGCTTGCAGCTCTATTATGCCTACATCTGCCCCAATCCTCATGTGTCTGGATCTTAATGATGTTTTCCTCTTCTCACAAAGAAAATAGTCATACAGGATTAAACCCCACTCTAATGACCTCATTTTAACTAAATTATATCTGCAAAGATCCTATTTCCAAATAAGATCCATTCAGAGGAACTGAGGGTTAGGACTTCATTTGGTTGTTGTGGTTTAGTTCCTAAGTCGTGTCCAACTCATGTGACCCAATCAACTGTATTCTGCCAGGCTCCTCTGTCCATGGGATTTTCCAGGCAAGAATACTGGTGATTTCCTGACATTTTTCTCCAGAGGATCTTCCCAACCCAGGGATCAAACACAGGTCTCTTGCATTGCAGACGGATTCCTTACCATCTAAGCCACTAGGGAAGCCCCCGGACTTCTACATATTGACATATAATTCAAATATAACACCTTCGTATTATTATCTCCATTTTTGAAAGAGGAAACCAAGGCTCAAAGAAACCAAAGTATTTGTGTGATATCACTACAGTGGATCAATTGCACTGCTACTGCTACTGCTAAGTCACTTCAGTCGTGTCCGACTCTGTGTGACCCCATAGACGGCAGCCCACCAGGCTCCCCCGTCCCTGGGATTCTCCAGGCAAGAACACTGGAGTGGGTTGCCATTTCCTTCTCCAATGCATGAAAGTGAAAAGTGAAAGTGAAGTCGCTCAGTCATGTCCAACTCTAACAACCCCATGGACTGCAGCCCACCAGGCTCCTCCATCCATGGGATTTTCCAGGCAAGAGTACTGGAGTGGGGTGCTATCGCCTTCTCCAATCAATTGCACTAGTGACCCTAATTTTCTGATGTCACTCTACAATGTTTTTCCACATTCATTCTGGGTTTGAGTCAATGGAATAGAGCAAAAATGATGTAAGCAGGGGCTTAAAACAGCTTTCACGTTAGAATTCATCACTCTTGAGTACTTCCGGAGCTTTGTGATCATTATGTGAATAAGCTCAGGCCATGATGATGACCACATGGAGAGAGAATCATCCCAGTGTTGCTATAATAAATCAGCCTAACCTCCAGTTGACCACAGATGCATGAGCAAGTCCCACCAAGATCAGGCAAGCAAAACTCACAGCAGATCCAATAGATGACCCATAGATTCATGAATAATCATGGATAAATGATTGCTGCTTTAAGCCAAAAATCTCAGATTAAACTGAGAATATCAACTTATGTAATCATATAGATAGTAAATCATATAGATTGTAAGCAGAGATGCTTGTGGTAAGACAGTGGGAGGGGCAGTTGTGGAAGGAAGTGTGGCTATGGCTATGCAATAAGCCACCCCAAAACTTAGTGTCATAAAACAACGATCATTTGTAAATTCTCACCAGCTTATGATTCCACTAGGAAGTTCTGCCACCCTGGACCAGTATTGACTGATTTTGGCAGGGCTTGCTCAGACATCCACTATCAGCTGGCAGGCTGGTTGTCAGCTGGCTGGTCTAGAGTGGCCTCAGCTGAGATGCTTTGGCTCTGTTCCATGTATCTCTCACATCCCTCCATCCCTCCAGCAGGCTAACTCAGGCATGTTCTCTTGGTGTGCAGAGATCCAAGAGAGAAAGGAAAAATGTGCATGCACTTTTCAAAAAGATAGCTGCTATCTCATTAATCAAATATCTCAGGGCCAGGTCCCAGAATCAGTGTGAAAGTTCACTAAAGAAAACTATGGATAAAGGGAGGCCTGGTGATCTGTGACATTAATGCAATCAATCTCCAATAGCAAGTCAACAGCCAGAAAGCTAGACAGAAAAACAAGTTCTTAGAAGAGAGAAAAGAAGGATGAAATGTCTGGAGGAAGAGGAACTAGGAAACTCAGAAAACAGTGTGATAGATAGCAAAATGAAAGTGAGTTCATGCACAAGTACCTAGAATAAATATTTAGGCAGAAGGGCTTGGGAAATACTGCCTACAGGTGGTCCCAGCTTGGCCCAGAATCCCTCCTACTAATGATCTCTGTTCATTTCCAAGGCAAACCATTCAACATCACAGTAACCCAAGTCTATGCCTCAACCAATAATGCTGAAGAAGCTGAAGTTGAACGGTTCTATGAAGACCTACAAGACCTTATAGAACTAACACCCCAAAAAGATGTCCTTTTCATTATAGGGGACTGGAATGCAAAAGTAGGAAGTCAAGAAACACCTGGAGTAACAGGCAAATTTGGCCTTGGAATACGGAAAGAAGCAGGGCAAAGACTAATAGAGTTTTGCCAAGAAAATGCACTGGTCATAACAAACACCCTCTTCCAACAACACAAGAGAACACTCTACACATGGACATCACCAGATGGTCAACACTGAAATCAGATTGATTATGTTCTTTGCAGCCAAAGATGGAGAAGCTCTATACAGTCAAGAAAAACAAGACCAGGAGCTGACGTGGCTCAGACCATGAACTCCTTATTACCAAATTCAGACTTAAATTGAAGAAAGTAGGGAAAACCACTAGACCATTCAGGTATGACCTAAATCAAATGCCTTATGATTATACAGTGGAAGTGAGAAATAGATTTAAGGGACTAGATCTGATAGATAGAGTGCCTGATGAACTATGGAATGAGGTCTGTGACATTGTACAGGAGACAGGGATCAAGATCATCCCCATGGAAAAGAAATGCAAAAAAGCAAAGTGGCTGTCTGGGGAGGCCTTACAAATAGCTGTGAAAAGAAGAGAAGCGAAAAGCACAGGAGAAAAGAAAAGATATAAGGATGTGAATGCAGAGTTCCAAAGAGTAGCAAGGAGAGACAAGAAAGCCTTCCTCAGCAATCAGTGCAAAGAAATAGAGGAAAACAACAGAATGGGAAAGACTAGAGATCTCTTCAAGAAAATTAGAGATACCAAAGGAATATTTCATGCAAAGATGGGCTCGATAAAGGACAGAAATGGGATGGACCTAACAGAAGCAGAACATATCAAGAAGAGGTGGCAAGAATACACAGAAGAACTGTACAAAAAAGATCTTCACGACCCAGATAATCACGATGATGTGATCACTGACCTAGAGCCAGACATCCTGGAATGTGAAGTCAAGTGGGCCTTAGAAAGCATCACTAGGAACAAAGCTAGTGGAGGTGATGGAATTCCAGTTGAGCTGTTTCAAATCCTCAAAGATGATGCTGTGAAAGTGCTGCATTCAATATGCCAGCACATTTGGAAAACTCAGCAGTGGCCACAGGACTGGAAAAGGTCAGTTTTCATTCCAATCCCAAACAAAGGCAATGCCAAAGAATGCTCAGACTACTGCACAATTGAACTCATCTCACACCCTAGTAAAGTAACGCTCAAATTTCTCCAAGCCAGGCTTCAGCAATACGTGAACCATGAACTTCCAGATTTTCAAGCTGGTTTTAGAAAAGGCAGAGGAACCAGAGATCAAATTGCCAACATCTGCTGGATCATGGAAAAAGCAAGAGAGTTCCAGAAAAACATCTATTTCTGCTTTATTGACTATGCCAAAGCCTTTGACTGTGTGGATCACAATCAACTGTGGAAAATTCTGAAAGAGATGGGAATACCAGACCACTTGACCTGCCTCTTGAGAAATCTGTTTGCAGGTCAGGAAGCAACAGTTAGAATTGGACATGGAACAATAGACTGGTTCCAAATAGGAAAAGGAATACATCAAGGCTGTATATTGTTACCCTGCTTATTTAACCTATATGCAGCGTACATCATGAGAAACGCTGGACTGGAAGAAGCACAAGCCGGAATCAAGGTTGCCGGGAGAAATATCAATAACCTCAGATATGCAGATGACACCACCCTTATGGCAAAAAGTGAAGAGGAACTTAAAAGCCTCTTGATGAAAGTGAAAGTGGAGAGTGACAAAGTTGGCTTAATGCTCAACATTCAGAAAACGAAGATCATGGCATCTGGTCCCATCACTTCACGGGAAATAGATAGGGAAACAGTGGAAAGAGTCTCAGACTTTATTTTTCGGGGCTCCAAAATCACTGCAGATGGTGACTGCAGCTATGAAATTAAAAGACGCTTACTCCTTGGAAGGAAAGTAATGACCAACCTAGATAGCATATTCAAAAGCAGAGACATTACTTTGCCAACAAATGTCCATCTAGTCAAGGCTATGGTTTTTCCTGTGGTCATGTATGGATGTGAGAGTTGGACTGTGAAGAAGGCTGAGTGCCGAAGAACTGATGCTTTTGAACTGTGGTGTTGGAGAAGACTCTTGAGAGTCCCTTGGACTGCAAGGAGATCCAACCAGTCCATTCTGAAGGAGATCAGTCCTGGGTGTTCTTTGGAAAGAATGATGCTGAAGCTGAAACTCCAGTACTTTGGCCACCTCATGTGAAGAGTTGACTCATTGGAAAAGACTCTGATGCTGGGAGGGATTGGGGGCAGGAGGAGAAGGGGATGACAGAGGATGAGATGGCTGGATGGCATCACTGACTCGATGGACGTGAGTCTGAGTGAACTCCGGGAGTTGGTGATGGACAGGGAGGCCTGGCATGCTGTGATTCATGGGGTCGCAAAGAGTCGGACACGACTGAGCGACTGAACTGAACTGAACTGATATTGACTAAACAAAAAAGAAGTTCTCAGAAAGCACAATGGCACCCACCTCATGCCACATGGCCTCCACCTCATGATCCAACATGGATACTGAAATTCCAGCCATCAACTCTGCATTCAGCTGAGGCCACTCTATGTGCAATAGAGGAAGGAAGTGAAGGGAGGTAGAAATTCTTTCTTTAAGGGAACTTTCCATTAGCCTCACACACTTCCTCCTACATTGCATTGGACAAAAGGTAGTCACATGACCACAGGTAGCTAAGGAAGTAGAGAAATATAGTTTTTGTTCTCAGGGAGGAGCACGTGTCCAGCTAAAAATAACATGTTCTCTCACTAAGGAAGAAAAGAAAAGGGATATTGAGGGGTGGTTTGAAAACATTTATTTTGGGGTGGCCCCCCTCCCTTTTGACCCCCCCAAGGAGCTTTTCTGCACATATGCAGTTGGGGAGGTCTCACTGACCTCAGGAGTGCTCATCTTACCTCTTTACTCCAGCAGAGCTCACCTCCTGCCATTAACTTTGTCCTTGGAGTGTCTAGGAAAAACAGCTTCAATTTGCTCTGCTTGACAAACTCCAGCTGCTCTGCCCAGGGGCCCATCTACCTCCTATGTCAGGACCGAACTTCACCAGGATCTGTGAGGAACTGGAAGCAGAGAGGCTACACTATGTGACTCACACCCGCAGAGCTGGGCATGCTCCCGTGTGGTCAGGGTCGTACCCAGAGAGATGAGGAGGACACAAAGCCAAGGATGAGCATCCATTTGTTCACTCTTACCATCCAGAAACCACTGGAGAGAGAAAAAGACGCCATGTGCTTGCAGCAGGTTCTCTCTCGCTCAGCTTTCGGTTTCCCAAGGGATAAAATGTGGACAGTGGAATCAGCCTCATAGGCTTGTTTGCAAGTTTATTTGGAAAATACCTGCCAAAGTTCCTGGCAAACACTTCCCCTTAATGTTGCAAGTTTCTTTCTCTTTTCTCTCTTGGAATAGCATAATCTGATTGTGAGGACACGTTTCCACAAGACAACATGATGAGAAAAGTTTGACAAGATGTCTATGCTGCAATGTAGTAACCACTAGCACCGTTAAGTACTTGAAATGTGTCTACTACAATTACAAACTGAATTTTTATTTTTCTTTCATTTAAATTTACTTAAATTCACATTTAAAATCTGATACTTGATTCATTTTCAGAAAATGCTTAAATCTGTTTGGAACTGCTTGGGGATATGAGTCTTCTTTTTCAACTATAAATTTTATAAAATCAAAATACAAATCAAGGAGCTCCTACGAAAATCTAACATTCAAACTAAGATGTACTGTATCAAATACTTACCAGATTTCAGATGACACCACCCTTATGGTAGAAAGTGAAGAGGAACTAAAAAGCCTCTTGAGGAAAGTGAAAGAGGAGAGTGAAAAAGTTGGCTTAAAGCTCAACATTCAGAAAACTAAGATCATGACATCTGGTCCCATCACGTCATTGGAAATAGATGGTGAAACAGTGGAAACAGTGTCAGACTTTATTTTGGGGGGCTCGAAAATCACTGCAAATGGTGGTTGCAGCCATGAAATTAAAAGACGCTTACTCCTTGGAAGGAAAATTATGACCAACCTAGATAGCATATTGAAAAGCAGAGACATTACTTTGCCAACAAAGGTCCGTCTAGTCAAGGCTATGGTTTTTCCAGTGGTCATGTATGGATGTGAGAGTTGGACTGTGAAGAAAGCTGAGCACCGAAGAATTCATGCTTTTGAACTGTGGTGTTGGAGAAGACTCTTGAGAGTCCCTTGGACTGCAAGGAGATCCAACCAGTCTATTCTGAAGGAGATCAGCCCTGGGATTTCTTTGGAAGGAATGATGCTAAAGCTGAAACTCCAGTACTTTGGCCACCTCATGCGAAGAGCTGACTCATTTGAAAAGACCCTGATGCTGGGAGGGATTGGGGGCAGGAGGAGAAGGGGACGACAGAGGATGAGATGGCTGGATGGCATCACTGACTCGATGGACATGAGTTTGAGTGAACTCCAGGAGTTGGTGATGGACAGGGAGGCCTGGTGTGCTGCGGTTCATGGGGTCGCAAAGAGTCGGACAGGACTGAGCAACTGAACTGACTGACTGAACTGACTGGATTTCAAAGACTTACTATAAAAAAGAGAATGTAAACTATTTTACTAACCGTTTTTACATTGATCATATTTATACTGATTTCATGTTAAATGATATATTATGTAAAATAGAATATATTATAAAGTTAATTTCATATCTCTACTTTTTTAGTGACTAGACTATTTAAAATTACATAAATGACTTGCATTATATTTCTACTGGATAGTGCTTGGCAGAGGATACCAGATAATCAATTGGATGGAGTTCTCTCAGTAGACTAGCTGGTGATTTGGGCCTTGTTCAGACATTTCATTAATTAATTGAGCACCTATTCTGAATGAGGGATAAAGTAGCACTTGAATACCAAATAAGCATATAAACAAACACTGAAACAAGGAAATTACAAATAATTATCATGAGTACAAGGAAGGGAATAGATACAGTAATGAATAATGGAGTAATTGACCAGAGAAGAGGGTGGTTTCCTTAAATGAACGAGCAGGCAGAAAAGGCCTCTGAGAAAAGGAGCATTTGAGTTAAGGCTTGAAAGGTAAAGATGAGCTAGAAGTGCAAATATCTAAATGATCATGATCTTAACCTTTTGTGAGAAATGCTGCTTTCCCCTCTGATAATGATACTACCCTTATCTTCTAAGGAGACAAAATTGTTGCCACTAAGTGCTCTCCCTCTGCCCTTGATAGGGCACTTATAGAACTTATCTCATTATGTTATCTGTGGGAGCATTTCCCAGTTTGATTCCTGAGCCCAGAAATCCTGAACAATAGCCAATACATACAGGTATATGGCCAATTTTACTCTTGTTACTATTTTGATTACAAAGATTACAAAGAAATTATTTCTGAGGAAAGAAGTTAAACAGGTGTTCTTTCCAAACTGTGACTTAATGGGATCAAGCTAGCACGTTTGAGGGAATAGAAATGCCCTACGTGGGCAATAATGGTAATTCTGAGAGGAGGACAGTGTGGACTTGGGAGTACAGTACCAACCAGCATTATAGTCCCATGGGTAGTTATTAGATCTGGAGAAGGGCATTCTCTTGAGGCTTTTATAAACTGAAAAATAGATGTAATCTGTCATGTTGAGTTCCGGAATTTTACAGGCAAATCTGATGAGGGGCACCATCTGTTTCTTAGACTTTGAGCCTGCAATATTTCCCTTAAACCCCTAGGGGCTGCTGTGAAATTGCAAATGTGCAGTGGAGCCATTTAAGCTCTAAGCCTTGTGTTTTTGTTTATTTTCTGATGTTCTGGCTAAAAACTCAGAAATCTGGTTAGCTTTTGTTTTACTTCACAAAAGAAGAGAGCTAAAGAAAACCTTCATATATGAAAACAGAGATGGAGGAAGATGACCGCGGTGTTGTGTTACCTGGAACTGAAGTGATTGGGAAGCCCAAGAGAATATTGAAATTCATAGGTTTGGAGAAAAGCCAAAAGAATAATTCAAGTTTAAAAAAAAAATTAACTTTTATATAATAAGAGAAATTCTATACCTACCTCAGATTTCTCCCCTGGGCTCCGAACTTATGGATCTAATTGCCCATTTGAAACCCAACCACCAAAAGAAAGCAGGATGTCTCATGGTCATCCTAAATGGCTAAAATAGAATGTTGGGGCTCTAGGCCTAGATTTTTTTCCAGTTAGGGAAATCAGAACCTTCTTACTGCTCAAGCCATACCCTGCCATAATCCATTCTATCATCAGATCCAGTTAATTCCTCCTCTTAAATTCCACCTCTTAGAGCTTCTTCTTTCCATCGCCAGAATCATCCCCCTACTCCAAGCTGCCATTATTCTGAATGGAAGCAACAACCTTTGAACAGGTGTCCTGGCTTCTATACTTACTTTCCAACCTCAATTTGTTCTGCAGATGGTAGTCACAGCCCAACCCAGGTCCAGGGGAAGTGACATGGACCCTCAAACTCTCAGTGAAAGAAATAGCAAAGAATTTGTGGCCATTTTTTAAAACTGCCCCAGTCTCTCTTAGAGAAATATTGGTACCCATTGTAAATCGCTTGCTTTGGCACTCCCTTTGCTTCTGGTGGCTCAGACAGTAAAGCATCTGCCTACAGTGTGGGAGACCTGGGTTTAATCCCTGGGCCAGGAAGATCCTCTGGAGAAGGAAATGGCAACCCACTCCAGTACTCTTGCCTGGAAAATCCCGGATGGAGAAGCCTGGTAGGCTACAGTCCATGGGGTTGCAAAGAGTCAGACACGACTAAGCGACTTCACTTTCCTTCTGGTAACAGGCTTTGCCCAATATGAAAACAAAATCCACAACAACTACATCTTCTACCAAGTTCATTTTTGCATGGTTTACCTACAAAAATAGAGCAAGCCTCTCTGTTTAGATTTTGAGGTGATTAACTCAGACCCATTGGAAAAGACCCTAATGCTGGGAAAGAGTGAGGGCAAGAGGAGAAGGGGGCAACAGAGGATGAGACGGTTGTATGGCATCACTGACTCAATGGACATGGGTTTGAGCAAACTCAGGGAGATACTGAAGGACAGGGAAGCATGGCATGCTGCAGTTCATGGAGTCGCAAAGAGTCACATATGACTTAGTGACCAAACAACAGCAACAACAACTCAGACTAGTCCTATACCTCTTTATTCTTGGCTCTTCAGATGGCCTTCACCAAATTACTTAATCTCTTTGGGTCTTGGCTTCCTCGTCAGATTTGAGGGTCCTTGTATCTCATCACTCAAACAGCTATCTGAGTTCAGTCACTACCAATGCTCACATGTCATGAATATACAGTTAATAATCAGTTTTGGTTGCTTTGATTATAAAAACAACTTCTAGCTCAACTTTGCATAAAACATGATGCAAATCTCCTGAAACATGAGCTGTCTTGTCACCCCTCCTCACCTGCATTCTTAAATCATCCAAACCAACTTTAAATTCTATGATTATTTCTATAGCCATTTTTCTAAAAGCCGTTTTCCTTTTTTGACCCAGCCAATTTGTCCCTATTCCAGTTTTCCAAGTAAGCTCCTATCTGATTTGGTCTCTATTTTATTTCTACAAGGTCTTCTTTTCTTTCTAACTGTTCCAATTTCTTTTCCTTCAATTGTCTTTTTCAAAAGGACTTCTTACCTTCTGTTAGCAAAAACTTGTAACAAAAAGCAATTTCTCCTCTGTTTGAATTTTATTTTGCTCATATGTTAAAAGTATAGTGCATACTGAAGCAGAGAACTAGATTGCTTTTCATAATGGGAGTTCATTTAAGCTGAGGTAGAAGACAAAGATAATATATTTTTTCAAAACTATTGAAAAAAGGTTTAAAAATTAATCATGATTAAATTGCTTATAAGGAAAAAGTATTTTTTTATTGTCAAGCCTCTTTTTCTAAATTTTAGTCCTGAACTATGTAAGAATATATCAGATGCATGAAAGCTAGTATAATAAAAGGAAATTCTTGTGAAAAGACAGTATTTTAAATCAAACTAAATCATTATCAGTATCAATAGCTCAGAGGGATAAACTATTTTTTCTTAATCTTTTTATGCAATATAATGCACACAGGGAAGATTATACAAGTAATAGAGTATGGTTCAATGAATTTTTCACAAAGCAAAAGCATCCATGTAACCAGCGAAAGGGTTGACTTTTGTCTTGCTGAAGATTTCTCAGTGACAGGCCCTTGAGAAACACTTGTATACTATCTTACATTGTTATTAACTTTATGGGAGCATGAAATTGTCCTCCGACTAAATTATACACTCTACATGGTTTTTACTAGATTCTCATAGTCTATAGATCATTTTTTTTTTCCTACCATAGAGCTAACTAAGTCTTCTTTGAACTGAGAACACCTCAATGAATGAATATAAACTATATTGAGACTCAGTTTGTTAAACATTAGTACATGTTCTATGTATTTCTATTTCCTGTTTTGCCTTCTAGTCTATTTGCTGGCCTCAACCTCATTAGCCAAATGCTGGAACGTCTTAAGACTCTTCTCTCCTTGACTTATACTTTCTCTCTAGTTGAGCTCAGCTTTTCCTATGATTTAAATAATACCTAAATGCTGAAGACTCCTGAATTATAACATATAGTATAGCCAATTAGTTTTTAGGAATTTTAGGAATCAGCGAACTAAAATGGACTGGAATGGGTGAATTTAACTCAGATGAGCATTAAATCTACTACTGTGGGCAAGAATCCCTTAGAAAAAATGGAGTAGCCCTCATAGTCAACAGAAGAGTCTGAAATTCAATTTTGGATACAGTATCAAAAATGACAGAATGATCTCTGTTCGTTTCCAAGGCAAACCATTCAATATATTGGTAATCCAAGTCTATGCCCCGACCAGTAATGCTGAAGAAGTTGAAGTTGAACGGTTCTATGAAGACCTACAAAACCTTCTAGAACTAACACCCAAAAAAGATGTCCTTTTCATTACAGGAGACTCAGGAGACTGGAAGGCAAAAGTAAGAAGTCAAGAAACACCTGGAGTAACAGGCAAATTTGGCCTTGGAATACGGAATGAAGCAGAGCAAAGGCTAACAGAGTTTTGCCAAGAGAACTCACTGGTCATAGCAAACACCCTCTTCCAACAACACAAGAGAAGACTCTACACATGGACATCACCAGATGGTCAATACCCAAATCAGATTGATTATATTCTTTGCAGCCAAAGATGGAGAAGCTCTACAAAGTCCGCAAAAACAACACTGGGAGCTGACTGTGGCTCAGATCATGAATTCCTTAGTGCCAATTCAGACTTAAATTAAAGAAACTAGGGAAAACCACTAGACCATTCAAGTATGACCTAAATCAAATCCTTTACAATTATACAGTGGAGGTGACAAATAGATTCAAGGGATTAGATCTGATAGATAGAGTGCCTGATGAACTATGGATGGTGGTTTGTGACAGTGTACAGGAGGCAGGGATCAAGACCATCCCCAAGAAAAGGAAATGCAAAAAAGCAAAATGGCTGTCTGAGGAGGCCTCACAAATAGCTATGAAAAGAAGAGAAGCAAAAAGTAAAGGAGAAAAGGAAAGATATACCCATTTGAATGCAAAGTTACAAAGAATAGCAAGGAGAGATAAGAAAGCCTTCTTCAGTCAGCAATGCAAAGAAATAGAGGAACACAATACAATGGGGAAGACTAGAGATTTCTTCAAGAAAATTAGAGATACCAAGGGAATATTTCATGCAAAGATGGTGCTCAATAAAGGAAAGAAATGGTATGGGCCTAACAGAAGCAGAAGATATTAAGAAGAGGGGGCAAGAATACACAGAAGAACTGTACAAAAAAGATCTTCATGACCCAGATAATCATGATGGTATGATCACTCACCTAGAGCTAGACATCCTGGAATGTGAAGTCAAGGGAAGCATCACTATGAACAAAGCTAGTGGAGGTGATGGAATTCCAGTTGAGCTATTTCAAATCCTAAAAGATGATGCTGTGAAAGTGTTGCACTCAATATGCCAGCAAATTTGGAAAATGCAGCAGGGGCCACAGGACTGTAAAAGGTCAATTTTCATTCCAATCCCATAGAAAGGCAATGCCAAAGAATGCTTAAACAACCTCACAATTGCACTCATCTCACACGCAAAGTAATGCTCAAAATTCAAACTTCCCCAAGCAAGGCTTCAGCAGTATGTGAACCGTGAACTTCCAGATGTTCAAGCTGGATTTAGAAAAGGCAGAGGAACCAGAGATCAAATTGCCAACAACCATTGGACTATCAAAAAAGCAAGAGAGTTCCAGAAAAACATCTATTTCTACTTTATTGACTATGCCAAAGCCTTTGATTGTGTAGATCACCACAAACTGTGGAAAATTCTGAAAGGGATGGGAATACCAGACCACCTGATATGCCTCTTGAGAAATCTGTAGGCAGGTCAGGAAGCCACAGTTAGAACTGGATATGGAACAACAGACTGGTTCCAAATAGGAAAAGGAGTACGTCAAGGATGTATATTGTCACCCTGCTTTTTTAACTTAGCATGAGAAACACTGGGCTGGAGGAAGCACAAGCTGGAATCAAGATTGCTGGGAGAAATATCAATAACCTCAAATATGCAGACAACACCACCCTTATGGCAGAAAGTGAAGAGGAACTAAAGAGGCTCTTGATAAAAGTGAAAGAGGAGAGTGACAAAGTTGGCTTAAAGTTCAACATTCAGAAACCTAAGATCATGGCATCTGGTCCCATCACTTCATGGGAAATAGATGGGGAAACAGTGGAAACAATGACAGACTTTATTTGGGGGGCTCCAAAATTACTGCAGATGGTGACTGCAGCCATGAAATTAAAAGACGCTTACTCCTTGGAAGAAAAGTTATGACCACCCTAGACAGCATATTAAAAAGTAGAGACATTACTTTGCCAACAAAGGTCCATCTAGTCAAGGCTATGATTTTTCCAGTAGTCATGTATGGATGTGAGAGTTGGACTATAAAGAAAGCTGAGTGCCAAAGAATTGATGCTTTTGAACTGTGGTGTTGGAGAAGACTCTTGAGAGTCCCTTGGACTGCAAGGAGATCCAACCAGTCCTTTCTAAAGGAATTCAGTCCTGAATGTTCATTGGAAGGACTGATGCTGAAGCTGAAACTCCAATACTTAGGCCACCTTATGCAAAGAACTGACTCATTTGAAAAGACCTAGATTCTGGGAAAGATTGAAGGCGGGAGAAGACGGGGATGACAGAGGATGAGATGGTTGGATGGCATCACTGACTCAATCAACATGAGTTTGAGTAAACTCCAGGAGTTGGTGATGGACAGGGAGGCCTGGCATGCTGCAGTCCATGGAGTCACAAAGAGTCAGACATGACTGAGCGACTGAACTGAACTGAACTGAACTGATAGTCAATTAATAACATTGATGTCCCCAGTTAATGACCTTTCTGTGTCTATACCCTTTTGCCATGTGACTTTGCAACAGCTCACATCATCAGGTAGACTCTATTTCTTTATTCACTGCATCTGGACTGGCCTTAAAATTTTCTTTGGTCAGTGGAATTCTGGAAAGGTGATGCTGACCAGTTATGAGCTTAAGACTCTACTAACTCTTAGAAACCCTCTTTCTATTTTATGAACAAGACCAAAGCAGCCCACTAAAGAATGAAAAGCGATATAGATTGCTATACCATCTGACAATCAACCAACTGCCAGAAACAAAGCCACTTAGCCAACACTCAGCTGACTACTGATGCACTAGAGAACCCAGGTGACAGCAAGGAAGATCCTCACTTAACCTAGGGTAACTCACCAACCTGAAAAGACACAAGCTAACAAAATAGTTGTTCTTTAAGTTTCTGATTTTTGGTATGGTTTGTTACATAGCAATAGCTAACTGTTGTATCAGTTTAGACTTACCTATAAATACACATTCAGCTACCAATATGACATCACTAAATGAATTACTTTTAGCCATCTTTTTAAAAAAAAATCCACATCAGACTGTTGATTTTCACCCCAAGTCCAAAATCTCCCTTCTCTAATCTTCCTCTAAGAGGAAACTCTTAGAAAGTAGCCCTACCATCCATCTAGTTCTTTGAATCAAAAATATGGAAGATACCACTAAGTTCTTCCTTTCCCTTACCTCCCACACTCAATCCATCAGAAAATTCTGTTGATTCAGCGCTTTAAATTTGTCTTAAATCTATTCACTTCTATTCCAGTCCCTTGTCCATCTCTTCTCTCAGGTTAAGCCATTGCTTACCTGTAGCACTACACAGCCTTTCATATGGTCTCCTTGCTTTGAACATCTCTACATTTTTTCTACACAAAAGCTAGAGTTTTAATTTTTAAATCCTATAAAATCATGCCTCCCCTGCTGAAAACCCTTCAAAGACTTCTCATTGCAATTAGAATCCAATAAAAATTCCTTTTTATGAACTATAAAGCTCTACATGTCCTAGTCCCTGCCATTTTTCTCTATAATTAACTGCATTCCAGCCACATTTACATTTTTACTTCTTTTAGCATAACCAAGCTCCTCCTATCTCAAGACTGTTATTCTTATTATTCATTTGCCACAAAATCTTTTCCCTTGCTCCCCATTCTTTATCTGGTGGGCTCCATTCCATACTTCTCAGGTTCAATCTCATCACCTCTTAGAGGTCTTCTCTGGACTATCTAAAGTAGTATTCCTGCCCCACTCATTTTCCTCCATATTCTATCTTGTTTAGCTCATTGAAATTCTTTCTGATTCTTGGTATGTTTATTTAACAATTTACTTTTTCTGCCTGTCTTTTCTACCTGATTAGAATTTCCATGAGGGCTAAAAATCATGTCTATTTTGTTCATTAGTATCATCAGTGCTAACCACAATTTCTAGCTCACTATAGGCACTTAGTGGGGACTTCTCTTGTGGCTCAGACAGTAAAAGTGTCTGCCTACAACTCAGGAGACTCGGGTTTGATCCCTGGGTTGGGAAGATCCCCTGGAGAAGGAAATGGCAACCCACTCCAGTACTCTTGCCTTGAAAATCCCATGGACGGAGGAGCCTGGCAGGCTACAGTCCTTGGGGTTGCAAAGAGTCGGACACACCTGAGTGACTTCACTTTCACTTTTTCACTTTCATGGGCATTTAGTAAATATGAGTTGAATAAATGAATTCAGTACAATCCTTTTAATAACAATAACAGGTAGATTTTTATCACTGCAATTTTATAAATTAGAAACTTGAGGACAAATATTATCTGTATCACCCTTATCCTGGCAAGATAGAAGGGATGGAAACGTGGTGACCAGGCTAATTTATCAGAGAATGGATGGGGGGCTGGAACCCAATAAATCTTTTGGGCAGTTTTAAAGAGTCTAACCTTTAATCCCTCAGTTGCAATGAACTGAGAAACAAGCAACCATGTGCTTACAAGGAGGGGTGAAGGTATAAAGGGATACAAAAAAGAGATGACCAACTCACATTAGTGTTTCCCACCTTGGAGTATTGCTCCCACTTCGAGAGTCTCATCCTCCCACAACTAAATCCCGATGGAGGAAGGCAGTGGCAGAGTAATGGCCTTTCCTCAGCATCTCCCTCTTCAGGCATGCAAGCAGGCTTAGTTGTGTCTGACTTGGAAAGGAAAATATTTTCCAGAAACCTCCAGCAGATTTTTAGGTACATTTCACTGGCCAAAATTTGTCCCCATTCCCATTTCTGGAAAAATTATTTACAAAGGAGACAAGATTTGCACATCTGGTTTAGATTCATCACCATTCATCACCTGGGCTAGGCTGGTTGCCGCACAATGAATCAAGATTTGGTATCTATAACAGATCATGCAAGTATAGTATCTGCTACAGCAATTAAATTAACCTGTGTGTGGTTTTCTTTGTCCCACTTTATCCTAGGTAGCATGACACTGAAGATCAGAGAGGTTAGTCTTCTTTTCTCAGAAATTGATGAACCCATATATTGTACCCAAAGAATTCAACCTCTCTCTTCCCAGAGGTGGATAAACTTAAACACCAGGCACAGTGTAACAAAAACAAACAATATAATAAAGCATTGTCCTGGTGATAAACCTGAATTTGTCCTGATAAACAAATTAAAGTACACTTTAAGTTCAGTATGTTATAAACAGCCTAGATATTCTAATATCAAAAAAGATTAGGCTAAATCTCAATATTCTCTTCCTCAAAAAGATACATTTTTATTTTTCACAAAATTCCACTTGCGTGTCTTGTTTCACCGGCAGTTGTACAAAAGAACTGAAAAGTGTGCATAGACTAACAGAGGCAAGTGTGGTTTGGTGGAGCCTGCCTTTGACTGAGACTTGGGGACTGGATTTTAGTCCTGGGATTTCCAAAAACTGGCAGGGTGAACTTAGGCAAGTCACTTCATTGCTTTTTCTATGAGATAAAGAAATGAAATAGACTGAGAATTTTCTAAGTTCTAATAGTCTGTAATTATATCTGATACCCACGTTGAAGCCAGTTGAACCATATAAAGGTAATTGATGCTAATAGTTACAACAAACAGCCCTCAAATTATAGTGGCTTTACACAATACAAGTCTATTTCTCATGTAACAGTCCAGCTGGATTTGTGAGGCCTTCCTGGTGTCTCCTCCAAGCAATGTTGTCAAGGACCCAGCTCCATTCAGCTAATGGTACTACCACCCTCTGCATTTGGCTTTCATGGTTCCTACAACAGAAAGAACATGAAGACTAAAACAAGGGGTTTTATAGGAGGCACTTCAGTGTGGCCAGATATACTAGGCAGAACTTTGTCACACAGTCTTGGACTAAATAAAAGTGAGGCTGGGTAGTATTGCCTGAGAGACCAGAAAGAAGTAACAAGTTTGGTGAGTTCTGAGCTAGTCTCTGCTGCAAACATTTGTAGAAAGACTTCTTTCTCTGAATTCCAAGTAACTGGAGGGAATGTTAATCTCACTTTGCATATTCCCACTGTATTACTCCTTATTCTATGTCTCCAAGCACTTCCTATGTCTGTCTCTCACTGCTGACTCTGGGCTCCCTGAAGGAAGGACCCTGCGTAGTTTGTCTCTGTGTTGCTAGGTCTTAGCATAGTGGAAGTCTTGGGATAAAGCAGAAAAGAGGAGATATTCCAACTGCTTTGTCTTAATGATGGTGGTGGTTAGTGCTCACTCCCAAATATCTATATTGTGGAGGGGTGATCTAAAGGTGAGCATTTGACTTGTGTCTGAGTTTGAGAGAGGGTAAGATTATGCTGGTTTAATACTTAAAGTTTGAGAAACAGCAACTGTCATTTCACAGGATGATAGGGAGGGTTTACTGAACTGGAGGTAGAACTGTCAACTTCGATCCCCATCAGTGATGAGGAATAGAGGGAGTGAGGAATAGAGGGAATAAGGAATAGGGTCATTGTACGTTTGTGAGTCTCTTTCAGCAGGAGCTGGCAGAGCCTTCTTTTTGATCATCTCAGGCCACCTCCTTGAGCTCAGGTCTTGCCAGGGAGGATATTAAGGTTACCACGATGACTGACATAATACTTCTGCTCCGTGACAATTCTTGGCTTTCCTTCTACCGTATCCCACCGTTCAGCACTGCTGCCCAGCATGGCCTAACCCAGAGTCCACTCCCAAAGCAGTGATTCTGCAGATTCCTAGAATTCCAAGATACCCATACCCCAGAATGAGAAAACCTTTCCACGGGAATCTCGGATTTTCAGTAGGCAGACCAGGGATATACTTATCAGCTTCCTCTTTTTCAACTTAAGGATGTATTTTAGGTTTCTTTTTTTAATTCAACAATAATAAGCATAGGTTGAATGCCCAAATTCTAAAACTCTACTATTCAATACAGTAGTCATTAACAGGATGTGGCTATTTAGATTTAAATTTAAACTAATTAAAATTAAGTAAAAATTTTAAATGCAGTTCCTCAGTCACACTAACCATATAGCAAGTGCTAAATGTTGTTAGTGGATCCTTTTTGGATATTGCAGCTCTAGAACATTTTCTGGTACCATAGAAAGTTCTATGGACAGGACTGCTCTAAAAACTGCTTTTGTACTAGTGTGTTTAGCTTTCCAGATCAAGTTATCTCACCCTTATTTGATAGAAAATATGATAAACTCTTTTAAAGAAATTAAGAGGACCTATGTTTTGCAAAAATTTAGACATATGCATGCAGTGTCAAAATAAGTTTTACATATTTGAAGGATGAGTCCACCCTCGAAAGCCAAATTTCATATCTCTGACATGAACAAAGTTTGAATTGCCTGGAGCTCAGTGATCATTATACATTAATGGCTTAAAAAAAAAAAAAGAAACAATATCTCCTGACACCTGAGAGAGAATACAAGCCAAACAATGTGAACCCCCTTCTTGTAACAGTAAAAGCAAAAAAGAACTGAAAAAGAAACTTGCCTATTTTTAAGAGTATTATCATATTAAAGAATACAATTCTATATTACCTTATTTGAAATCACTTATATGTGTATATTCCTTACACATGCTAACTTCTAAGCTGTATAATAAGATATGGCATTATTGTTTTTTAAGGTTAAAAGTTAGTCCACCCAAGAAGAAAGTGAATTAGCCAGAATTCTACTTCATCCCAGGTTGCTCAGTGGTATAGAACCTGCCTGCCAATGCAGGAGTCGTAGGGGACACAGGTTCGATCTCTGGGTTGAGAAGATCCCCTAGAGGAGAAAATGGCAACCAAGTATCCTTGTCTGGGAAATCCCATGGACAGAGGAGCCTGGTGGGCTATAGTCTGCAGGGTCACAAAAAGTCAGACACTACTGACTGACTGAACACTCAGTATTTCATCACTGGCCCAAGAGAAGCAGGGGCCCTACCTGACCACCAGTGAGGCCACCTGGCCTGTTATTAGAGCTGCTTATAAAACCTCTGTCTTTATTTCTAGGAATATAGAGGGGTTGCACTTCCCCCACCTTCTTAAGTAAAAGAGGCCATGTGATTTGGTTTACACAGTTAAATATGAACAGGAGCGTCTTCCAGTGGAAGTATATAAGTCCCTCTGCTTGGCTAATTCCCCCTTTCTCTGTATGTTGACAATCACAAAAGCCCATATTGGAGTCTCCAACAGTGGACATACATTAATGAGGACGATGAAGAAACGCCCTGCTAGTCTGCACTGTACAAGTAGAGGTTAGAAAAATAAACTGTCGATGGTGAGGCCATTATGAACATGAGGGGAAATATAATCTAGCCTGTTCTGACCAATACATCATGCAAATCCAGGTCATATAGCTTAAAATGGAAAAAGTGTGTTATGATTCTTTTGTTTCAGAATAAAAATAGAAAAGAACAAAAATAGAAGAGCTATATGCATGCAGATTAAGAACTAGATAGAAGCAATGGATCAAATTTGATAAAGTCAATCCTAGGCATGATTTCTCATAAGCATTAAATACAGAAAGAAAAAATAGCTTGTGCATTTGAGCATAATAAATGGTATGTACATATCTATTCCAGAGAAGGCAATGGCACCCCACTCCAGTACTCTTGCCTGGAAAATCCCATGGACAGAGGAGACTGGTATTGTCGGACACAACTGAGCAACTTCATTTTCACTTTTCACTTTCATGCATCAGAGAAGGAAATGGCAACCCACTCCAGTATTCTTGCCTGGAGAATCCCAGGGACAGGGGAGCCTGGTGGGCTGCCATCTATGGGGTCGCACAGAGTCGGACACGACTGAAGCAACTTAGCAGCAGCAGCAGCAGCAGATATCTATTCATTGGAAGGACTGATGCTCCAATACTTTGGTCACTTGAGGCGAAGAGCCAGCTCATTAGAAAAGACCCTGCTGCTGGGAAAGATTGAAGGCAGGAGGAGAAGGAGACGACAGAGGATGAGATGGTTGGATGGCATCATTGACTCATGGACATAGGTTTGAGCAAGCTCTGGGAGATGGTGAAGGACAGGAAAGTCTGGCATGCTGCAGTCCATGGGGTCGCAAAGAGTCAGACAAGACTGAGCGACTGAAGAACAAGATATCTATTTAAACTCTTCTATGAGCTTGGACCTCTTTTCCTGCCATGTTGAGGAAAAAAATTACTATATAGGTTATGTATATCTAAGATGCTTTTCCTACAAGAGCCTTAAAAATTTCATTCCCTTACTTCTAGATATACTGTTAAGAGAATTTTTTCCTTTAAGAATAAATAAACCACTGAGATTAACATCCAGCTTGCTGAGTCACTTATCTTCTGCTAGAATTTTAACTACAGGGATCTGAAGGCAGAAGAGAGAGAGAAACACACACACACACAGGTTTAGAGAGAGAAGAGAAAGAGACTAATTCTAGACAGAAAGAAGAAGAATTTATTAAATCAAATGGAAATAGCAAAAATATCCATTATCTTACTCTGTAGTGGGAGCCCAGAATACAATATTTTACTAAAAATTGCGGTGTAAATAAGGTTTGAGTTGGATTTAACAGTGAAAAAAGCAAGGTCATTAAAGTAAAAAGACCTAGTTTAAAAAGATTTGTTTTTATTCCAGGGCCTGCACTACAAGCTACTTGACATTGACAAAGTCAGCTCACTTTTCTGAGTCATAGTTTCCTCATCCATAAACAGGGAATAATAAAACTTACCGATAGGTTTGTAGGGAAGACAAAAAATATTATAAAATATGTTAAAGGTCTAGGAAATTATCTGATACCAAGCAAAGATCACAAATGTTTCCTTCTGTCTGTTGCACACCATCTCTTCTTAATTCTACCAGAAGATTTTTTTCTTGATTAAGCTTCTTGAAGACTAGCTATCGGAGGGCAAACTGTAGTTGCAATTCTGCCATTTCATGCAATATCGTGTTCTTTTTTACCTCCCTTATTATTTACTATTCAAAATAATTCTGAATAAGTTGATCCTATTTTACAAAGGAAATAGAATTAAAAATTTGTCCCAGTTTACAGAGATGGTCTTACAATAATGCAGCATGGCACATGTCCCCAAAAACTCAGTGGCTCCTAATAACAGCGTTTGGTGTGGCTGGTCAACCTGTGGGTCCACCGAGCAGCACTGCTGACTTGGGGTGGCCACGCAACCTGCAGTCATCTGGGGTTTGGTACAGCTCTCTAGTCTATATTCATAGAACTCTAAACAAGCAGCAGGAAGTACAATGATCTCTGGCTCCTTTATTGAATAAAATGGTAACCATGGACCCACCAACTAACTTTCCCTGAACCCTAAGCCAGAGATCTGCTTTGGTCCAGTGCCTTAAACCCAAGCAAGCGTGGAGTAGGAAAATGAGGAAGCATATAATCCTGACAGAAAGGCTGTCTGCATCCTCATGTTAACCTAAGAGAGGTGACTGATAGCAGGACAGAACCTACTTAGGGACATACAGATAGTGTATACAGATGCTTCCAGTGCCTACCATTTTAAGGGAAGGCCAGTAAAGCTGGGAAATTCACCACAGATGGAGATTATTGACATTGATGCTTCAGCACAGCACCACTCCAAAATGAGGTCCACAAGCCAGCAGAACCAGCATCACTTGGGAGTCTGTTAGAAACGTGGACTCCACCCCAGACTCCTGAATCTGAACCTGACAAGCACTGAGACACAGAGCAGTTTAGGACAGGGAAGCCTGGCGTGCTGCAGTCTATGGGGTTGCAAAGAGTCAGACATGACTGCGTGACTGAATGGAATTGAACTGAACTTGGGCAAGATGTTTAACTGCTCTGTGTCTCAGTTTACTCATCTGTTCAATGGGCATTGTGATAGTACAAACTTCATTAAGTTGGAGGAAGTTAAACCTGTAGTGTTTAGAATGGTGTCAGCAACATATAACATTTTATATTTGTTTGTTTGTGAAGTCATGAAGTCACTCAGTCATGTCTGACTCTTTGTGACCCCATGGACTGTAGCCCACCAGGCTGCTCCATCCATGGAGTTTTCTAGGCAAGAGTACTGGAGTGGGTTGCCATTTCGTAAATAAAAATAAATCCTGACTCCCTGTCTTGAGTGATTTCTGTGGTATATCCCAGCACTTCTGAGCAAAACATGTCCCTCTTTTCCTTCAAGATTTCTTTGACCACCATGAAGTGGTTCTGAAATCTACCTTACTCAATTCTTTCAAAAATTATTTAGATTTTTTAGCATGGTGAATATAAATTAATTTAATATGAATTTGTACCTGATAATTTGTTCTGGTAGAAGTTACCTGAGGCAGCAGGTCAGCTCCATCAGGGCTCCTTAAAAGAAGGGAATTGCATAAAAAAGGATTGAGCGGATAGAAGGGACCAAATGTAAATAAAGAAGTCATTCACAGCAGTAGTTTGAAATACTGGATACACTTGGGAAACTTAAAAAACATTGTCAATGTTCCGGGCCCACTTCAACAGAATTCAATCAGGATTTTTGGGAAAGGTACTAAAAGCGCCAAGATTTTTAAAAAGCTCCCTGAAGTAGGCTGAATAATGTCACCCAAAGATATCAGGTTCTAACCCCTGGAATCTGTAAACATTATTTGGAGAAAGGTCTTGCAGGTGTGATTAAGTTAAAGACCTTGAAATGAGATGATTATCCTAGATTATAATAATATAATAAATAATGTAATAAACTATGGAAAATTCTTAAAGAGATGGGAATACCAGACCACCTGGCCTGCCTCTTGAGAAACCTGTATGCAGATCAGGAAGCAACAGTTGGAACTGGACAGGGACCAACAGACTGGTTCCAAATAGGAAAAGGAGTTCGTCAAGGCTGTATATTGTCACCCTGTTTATTTAACTTATATGCAGAGTACATCATGAGAGACTCTGGCCTGGGGGAAGCACAAGCTGGAATCAAGATTACTGGGAAAAATATCAATAACCTCAGATACCCAGATGACACCACCCCTATGGCAGAAAGTGAAGAGGAACTAAAGGGCCTCTTGATAAAAGTGAAAGAGGAGAGTGAAAAAGTTGGCTTAAAGTTCAACATTCAGAAAACTAAGATCATGGCATCTGGTCCAATCACTTCATGGGAAATAGATGGGGAAACAGTGGAAACAGTGTCAGACTTTATTTTTCTGGGCTCCAAAATCACTGCAGATGGTGATTGCAGCCATAAAATTAAAAGATGCTTACTCCTTGGAAGGAAAATTATGACCAACCTAGATAGCATATTGAAAAGCAGAGACATTACTTTGCCAACAAAGGTCCGTCTAGTCAAGGCTATGGTTTTTCCAGTGATCATGTATGGATGTAAGAGTTGGACTATAAAGAAAGCTGAGCACCGAAGAATTGATGTTTTTGAACTGTGGTGTTGGAGAAGACTCTTGAGAGTCCCTTGGACTGCAAGGAGATCCAACCAATCCATCCTAAAGGAGACCAGTCCTGGGTGTTCATTGGAAGGACTGATGTTGAAGCTGAAACTCCAAATCTTTGGCCACCTCATGTGAAGAGCTGACTCATTTGAAAAGACCCTGATGCTGGGAAAGATTGAGGGCAGGAGGAAAAGGGGACAACAAAGGATGAGATGGCTGGATGGCATCACCGACTCGATGGACATGGCTTTGGGTGAACTCTAGGAGTTGGTGATGGACAGGGAGGCCTGGTGTGCTGTGGTTCATGGGGTCGCAAAGAGTCGGACACGACTGAGCAACTGAACTGAACTGAACTGAATCCTAGATTATCCTGGGATGAAGCCTAAATGAAATCGGACTGCATACATCCTTATAAAGAGGGTCAGGGAGAAATTTGGACAAAGGTACACAGAGAAGGTGTTGGGTACCCAAGAGTAATGTGTCTTCTGTGGTCATTGGGTGGAAAGTTCTACAGAAGTCTGTTAGGACTAGAGTGTTTTAGTGTTGTTCAAGTCTTTGATCCTTATCAATTTCCTATGTGGGGCTTTTTGCATTTTGAAAGTGGGGTAATGAAATCTCCAACTATTATTGTTGAATTGTCTATTTCTCCTTTCAATCTGTCGTGCTTTGCTGTTATACTTTTAAGATTATAAATGTCCTTGTCTCTAGTAATAATTTTTATTTGAAACATCATGTCTGTTGTTACTATGGTCACTGCAGATTTCTTCTTGTTGTTTGCATAGTTTTTTCTTTTTCCATCTTTTAAAATTTCAACATTTGTCTTTGATAAACTAGGTCTCCTATAGGTAGCATATAGTTCAATTGCTTTATTAAGAAAATCCATTTGACCAGCTTCTGCCTTCTGATTAGTGTCTTGAATATTTACATTTAATACAACTGATAAGGTAGGATTTATGTTTGGCTTTTTGTTATTTGTTTTGTATATATCCTACGTATTTCCCCTCAATTTCTCCATCACTGCCTTCTTTTGTGTTAAATTGATATTTTCTGGTATCAATTTTAATTGATTTTAATTTTAATTTTCTTTTTAAATTTTAATTTTCTTGTCATTTTTTTCTTTAACTGTACTTTTCTGGTTATTTTCTTAGTAATGCCCTGTGATTTACAATTACCATATTTATTTTAAGAATCTAGTTGAGATTAATATTAATTAATGATACCAATTAATATTAATATTGCTATTGAAACTATCTCAATAGTACACAAAAACTTTTCTGATATACCTCCAATCCCCTCTCTCCACCTTTATGAATGGTAATACAAATTTCATCTTTATGTTAATGTATTATAAACCCATCAACACAGTTTCATACATATGGATTAATGCAGATGTCTTCTCATAATAGAAGAGAAGAGTTACAAACCAAAAACTACTGACTTTTATGTTTAACCATGTATTTGCCCTTACTAATAATCTTCACTTTTTTTCATATGGATTTAAGTCACGATCTAACGTCTCTCCATTTCAGCCCTGTAGTGTTTCTTGTAAGGTGATTCTGCTGGCAGCAGATCCTTTCAGTTATTGTTTTGTTTTAATCGAAGAATGTTTCAAGCTATCCCTTTTTTTAAAGACAGCTTTGCTGAATATAGAATTCTTGGATAAAAGTCCTTTCTCTTCATCACTCTGAATATACCAGCTCACTGCATTCCTGGTTTCTGATTAGAAATCAGCAGTTAGTCTTATTGAGGATCCCTTGTACTTCTCTCTTATGACTTTCAAGATGCTCTCTTGGTCTGTGGCATTTAATAGTTTTATTATGATGTACTTCTACTTGGAGTTTACTAAGTTTCTTGGATGTTTAATGTTATTCCTCAAACTGGGAAGTTTGGGCCATTATTTCTTCAAATATTCTTTCTGCCCTTTCTTTTCTCCCATTCTTCTACTTCTTTTATAGATATTTGGTATGCTTGATAGTATGATCACTATCATGATACTGTGATCACTCACCTAGAGCCAGACATCTTGGAGTCCAAAGTCAAGTGGGCCTTAGGAAGCATCACTATGAACAAAGCTATTGGAGGTGATGGAATTCCAGCTGAACTACTTCAAATCCTAAAATATGATGCTGTGAAAGTGCTCCAATCATTACGGCAACAAATTTGAAAAGCACAGCAGTGGCCACAGGACTGGGAACGGTCAGTTTTCAATCTAATCCCAAAGAAAGGCAATGCCAAAGAATGTTCAAACTACCATACAATTGCACTTACCTCACAAGCTAGCAAAGTAATGCTCAAAATTCTCAAAGCTAGGCTTCAACAGTACGTGAACCAAGGACTTCCAGATGTTCAAGCTGGATTTCGAAAAGCCAGAGAAACCAGACATCAAATTGCTAACATCTGTTGAATCATAGAAAAAGCAAGAGAATTCCAGAAAAACATTTCCTTCTGCTTCATTGACTACACTATAGCCTTTGACTGTGTGGATCACAACAAACTGGAAAATTCTTAGAGATGGAAATAGGAGTCCATCTGACCTGCCTCCTGAGAAATCTGTGTGCAGGTCAAGAAGAAACAGTTAGAACCAGATATGGAAAAACGGACTGGTTCCAAATTGGCAAAGGAGTACGTAAAGGCCATATATTGTCATCCTGCTTATTTAACTTATATACAGAATACATCATGGGAATACCAGCCTGGATAAAGCACAAGCTGAAATCAAAATTGCCAGGAGAAATATCAGTAACCTCAGATATGCAGATGACACCACCCTTATGGCAGAAAGCAAAGAGGAACTAAAGAGCCTCTTGATGAAAGTTAAAGAGGAGAATGAAAAAGCTGGTTTAAAACTCCGCATTCAAACATGAAAATCATGGCATCTGGTCCTATCACTTGATGGGTAATAGACGGGGGAAAAGTGGAAACAGTGACAGACTTTAACTTCTTGGGCTCAAAAATCACTGCAGATGGTGACTGCAGCCAAGAAATTAAAAGATGCTTGCTCCTTGGAAGAAAAGCTATGACCCACCTAGACAGCATCTTAAAAAGCAGAGACATTACTTTGCCAACATAGTCCATCTAGTCAAGGCTATGGTTTTTCCAGTAGTCATGTATGGGTGTGAGAGTTGGACCATAAAGAAAGCTGATCACCGAAGAATTGATGCTTTTGAACTGTGGTGTTGGTATGTTAAATATTTGTTGCTGACTGTTTTTGACAAATGACCTGGGGAAGACACTATTCACATTGATTGCATTCTGCTGCTGCTGCTGCTAAGTCACTTCAGTCGTGTCCGACTCTGTGCGACCCCATAGATGGCAGCCCATCAGGCTCCCCCGTCCCTGGGATTCTCCAGGCAAGAACACTGGAGTGGGTTGCCATTTCCTTCTCCAATGCGTGAAAGTGAAAGTGAAGTCGCTCAGTCGTGTCCGACTGGTAGCAACCCCATGGACTGTAACCTACCAGGCTCCTCTGTGCCTGGGATACAGACAAGCCCTAAGAGCAGGTGTTTCCAGGGAACTTTTGTTCAGTTCAGTCACTCAGTCATGTCCAACTCTTTGCAACCCCATGGACTGCACCATGTCAGGCCTCCCTGTCCACCACCAACTCCCAGAGTTTACTCAAACTCATGTCCATTGAGTCTGTGATGCCATCCAACCAACTCATTCTCTGTTGTCCCCTTCTCCTGCCTTCAATCTTTCCCAGTATCAAGGTCTTTTCAAATAAGTCAGTTCTTCACATCAGGTGGCCAAAGTATTGGAGTTTCAGCTTCAGCATCAGTTCTTCCAATGAATATTCAGGACTGATTTCCTTTAAGAAGGACTGGTTGGGTCTTCTTGAAGTCCAGGGAACTCTGAAGAGTCTTCTCTAACACCACAGTTCAAAAGCATCAGTTCTTTGGAGTTCAGCTTTCTTTATGGTCCAACTCTCACACCCATACATGACTACTGGAAAAACCATAGTGTTGACTAGATGGAGTTTGCCAGCAAAGTAATGCCTCTGCTTTTAATATGCTGCCTACGTTGGTCATAGCTTTTCTTCCAAGGAGCAAGCATCTTTTAATTTCATGGCTACAGTCACCATCTGCAGTGATTTTGGAGCCCCCCAAAATAAAGTCTGACACTGTTTCCCCATCTATTTCACATGAAGTGATGGGACCAGATGCCATGATCTTCCTTTTCTGAATGTTGAGTTTTAGGTCAACTTTTTCACTCTCCTCTTTCACTTTCATCAAGAGGGTCTTTAGTTCTTCTTCACTTTCTGCCATAAGGGTGGTGTCATCTGAATATCTGAGGTTATTGATATTTCTCCCAGCAATCTTGATTCCAGCTTGTGCTTCCCCCAGCCCAGCATTTCTCATGATGTACTCTGCATATAAGTTAAATAAGCAGGGTGACAGTATACAGCCTTGACATACTCCTTTCCTGATTTGGAACCAGTCTGTTGTTCCATGTCCAGTTCTTACTGTTCAAATAGTGACAATTCTCTCTCTTTAAAAAAAAAAAAAACAAAACTATTTAATTGGAGGATAATTATTTTACAATATTTTGTGGGGCTTCCCAGGTGGCATGAATGATAAAGAACCTTCCTACCAATGTAGGAGATGCAAGAGACATGGGTTCCATCCTTGGTTCAGGGAGATACATCCCCTGGAGGAAGATATGACAACTCTTTCTTGAAGGATCTTCTGGGGAGTTCCAAACCAATTATGCTTCCCCGCCCCAGCCTCTAGGCTCATGGGTTTGCAAGGGTTCTACAGAGCTATGGAAAATGGAATGGAAGCAAGAAAAGTTAAATGCCACAAAACTTGCTGTTCTTACCTAGATTCAGCCATTTTTATTGAATAAATTGTTTGAATCAGATTGTTGCAAACCTTTGGCTAATTTCCAGAGGCCAAAAAAAAAAAAAGTTTTAGAAAAATTTTGTGAATGTTCTTATTGTGTTTTTCAAGGAGCAGATTTTGGAAATCACTACCACATCATTGCTAAAGTAACTCCTTTATGATTACTATTTTATTATTAAAATGTGAACTCCAATAGGACTCCTGCCCAGATGTCAGCTCCCCCATCTCACATTTAATCCACACTCTCTCTTTAGCATTACCCAGAAGAACAAAGAGATTAAAAATGCACTTCAACAATTTTTTTTTTCTTCTCCACTCTAAAAATGGGTGCTGTTTGGACAGACTGAACAAGCAAGGTTTTAGAATTGCCAAGGTATTATGAGATAGACATTTCAGATAGAACATTGCAGCCCACCCAAGTCAGAAGTGCCTGCTTAAAAGCATTTTGAAATAATTTTGATATCTCCGTCCTTTTTAAGAAGAGTAATGCAGTCACATTAAAAAAAAAAAAAAAAAAAAAACCCTCAGGAGTGGAATTGCTGAATCACATGGTAGTTCTATTCTTAATTTTTTGAGAAACCTCCATAATATTTTTACTTTCCTGGTGACTCAGATGGTAAAGAATCTGCCTGCAGTGCAGGAGACCAGGGTTCTACCCTTGGGTTGGGAAGATCCTCTGGACAAGGTAATGGTTCCTTATTTCTGTATTCTTCCCTGGAGAATTCCATGGACAGAGGAGCCTGGCAGGCTACAGTCTGTGGGTCACAAAGAGTCTGACATCACTAAGCGACTATCACTTCTCTTGTCAATAGTGCATAAGTATTCCCTTTTCTCTAAATCCTTGCTAACATTTGCTATTTCTTGACTTTTTTACAGTAGCCACACTGACAGGTGTGAGGTGATATTTCATTGTGATTTTGCTTTGCATTGGCCTCAGACTGGAAAAGGTCAGTTTTCATTCCAATCCCAAAGAAAGGCAATGCCAAAGAATGCTCAAACTACTGCACAATTGCACTTATATCACATGCTAGTAAAGTAATACTTAAAATTCTCCAAGCCAGGCTTCAGCAATATGTGAACCGTGAACTTCCTGATGTTCAAGCTGGTTTTAGAAAAGGCAGAGGAACCAGAGATCAAATTGCCAACATCCGCTGGATCATGGAAAAAGCAAGAGAGTTCCAGAAAAACATCTATTTCTGCTTTATTGACTATGCCAAAGCCTTTGACTGTGTGGAGTACAATCAACTGTGGAAAATGCTGAAAGAGATGGGAATACCAGACCACCTGATCTGCCTCTTGAGAAATTTGTATGCAGGTCAGGAAGCAACAGTTAGAACTGGACATGGAACAACAGACTGGTTCCAAATAGGAAAAGGAGTATGTCAAGGCTGTATATTGTCACCCTGTTTATTTAACTTATATGCAGCGTACATCATGAGAAACGCTGGTCTGGAAGAAACACAAGCTGGAATCAAGATTGCCAGGAGAAATATCAATAACCTCAGATATGCAGATGACACCACCCTTATGGCAGAAAGTGAAGAGGAACTAAAAAGCCTCTTGATGAAGGTGAAATTGGAGAGTGAAAAAGTTGGCTTAAAGCTCAACATTCAGAAAACGAAGATCGTGACATCTGGTCCCATCACTTCATGGGAAATAGATGGGGAAACAGTGGAAACAGTGTCAGACTTTATTTTGGGGGGCTCCAAAATCACTGCAGATGGTGATTGCTGCTATGAAATTAAAAGACGCTTACTCCTTGGAAGGAAAGTTATGACCAACCTAGATAGCATATTGAAAAGCAGAGACATTACTTTGCCAGCAAAGGTCCGTCTAGTCAAGGCTATGGTTTTTCCAGTGGTCATGTATGGATGTGAGAGTTGGACTGTGAAGAAGGCTGAGCGCCGAAGAATTGATGCTTTTGAACTGTGGTGTTGGAGAAGACTCTTGAGAGTCCCTTGGACTGCAAGGAGATCCAACCAGTCCATTCTAAAGGAGATCAACTCTGGGTGTTCTTTGGAAGGAATGATGCTAAAGCTGAAACTCCAGTACTTTGGCCACCTCATGCGAAGAGTTGACTCATCAGAAAGGACTCTGATGCTGGGAGGGATTGGGGCAGGAGGAGAAGGGGACAACAGAGGATGAGATGGCTGGATGGCATCACTGACTCGATGGACATGAGTCTGAGTGAACTCCAGGAGTTGGAGATGGAAAGGGAGGCCTGGCGTGCTGCGATTCATGGGGTCGCAAAGAGTCAGACACGACTGAGCAACTGATCTGATCTGATGATTATCTAATGCTGATTATCTTTTAATGTGCATGTTGGACATCTGTATGTCTTTGGAAAATTGTCTATTTAGGTTCCTTGTACAATTTTTAATCAAATTGTTTTATATTGAGTTGTATGAGTCCTTTGTATATTTTTGGATATTAACTCCTCATATCATTGACAAAAATGAACCTCCACACGGACTGAAGTCTCCTTAAGGCCAAAGTTCTGAGAAGAGGAATCCTCTCGTGGGGGCTAGCAGGGAGCGCCACCACCCGCCTTCCTGCTCCAGATGCCCCACCTCAAACAGCACAATCCCATCTCTTCACACGGGGCCTTTTCCTCTTTCTCACGTCTTGGCTGTCTCCTCTTCTTCCTCCATGAACTGTTCTCAATAAAACCAAAAATCTCCCTCTCTCCCTTCAAAAAAAAAAAAAAAAAATTATCCCATTCAGTAGGTTGTCTTTTCATTTTGTTATTGGTTTCCTTTGCTATCCAAATGCTTTTTAATTTGATGTAGGCTCATTTGTTTACATATGCTTTTGTTGTCCTCGCCTGAGGAGACAGACCCAGCAATTCCAGTTCTGGGTATTTTTCCAAAGAAAACAAAAACACTAATTCATAATATATATGTGCACTCCAATGTTCATTGCAGCATTTATACCAGACAAGATGTGGAAGCAACCTAAGTGTCCACTGATAGATGAATGAATAAACTCAGCCATAAAAAAAGAATGAAATCTTGTTATTTGTGACAACATTTATGGACATAGAGGGTATTGCATGAAGTGAAATGTCATATGGACAAAGACAAATACTGTATGTGGAAGCTAAAAAGCAAGTAAACAAATATAACAAAACGCAAACAGACTCAAAAATACAGAGAACAAACTGGTGGCTTTCAGAAGGAAGAGGAGTGGGAAGATAGACAAAATAGAGGAAGGAGGATTAAGAGGTGCAAACAGTTATAAAATAAGTAAGTCATGGGGATGTAATACACAACATAGGGAACATAGTCAAAAGTATTACAATAACCAAGTTTGGTGACATATGGTAACTAGACTTATTGTGATGATCATTTATTAGTATATATAAATATTGAATCCCTATGCTATATCCCGAAACTAATATTAAGTCAATTACGCTTCAATAAAATTTTTTAAATAAAATAAAATCTGGCGTTTTAGTGTTTATCCTTCTCCAAAGTAACCATCCTTAAATATTTCAGTTATAAGTTCTTCTTACTGTTTATAACCTTAATTTTAAGTACTGTAATTCTATTTCTTAATTTATCAACTTTAAATAATATTTATTAATTCTTTCTTATTAAAGGTTAGAACATGATCTAATTGGCCCTTTCTCTCTTATTCCAACACCTAAACTTTGTTACTTCTGTTAATTTTTGGATTTCTGCTGATTAATTTATATATAACTCAATATGTCACCATATAATATGATTACCTTTTCTTTCTTTTTGAGAAATTTTAATTGGAGGGTAATTCCTTTACAACATTGTGTTGGCTTCTGCCGTATAACAGTGTGGGTCATGTACATGTGTGTTCCCTCCCTCCTGAAGCTCCCCCAGTGCCTCACCCCACCCCACCCCTCTAAGTTGTCAGAGCACTAGGCTGAGCTCCCTGAACCTGACAGCAGCTGCCCACTGACCATTCTAGACAGGATGGTGCATATATGTCAGGCTCCTCTCTCAGTTTGTTCCGGCCTCTCCTTCACCCTGTGTCCAGGGTCCGTTCTGTGTCTGTGTCTCTACTCCTGACCTGCAATTAGGTTCATCAGTACCATTTTTCTAGATTCCATAGATATGTCCTAATATATGAAATCTGGTTTTCCCTTTCTGCCTTACTTCACTCTGTATAACAGGGTCCAGGGTCATCCACTTCACTAGAACTGACTCAAATGAATTCCTTTTTATGGCTAGTAACATTCCATTGTAACCATATGGACCACAACTTCTTTATCCATTCATCTGCTGATGGACATCTAGGTTGCTTCTATGTCCTAGTTATTATAAATAGTGCTGCTATGAACACTGGGGCACATGTGTCTTTTTTAATTATGGTTTTCTCAGAGTATATGCCCAGTAGTGGAATTGCTGGGTCATGTGGCAGTTTTATTTCTACTTTTTAAGGAATCTCCATAGTGGCTGTGTCAATTTTTATGCTCCCCTTCCTTCAGCAGCCCCTCAGTCACCAATCTCCCAACCTAGACCTTCTCCTACTCCCCCCTACCTGGTAACTGGTCACTCCTGGGCTCCTCCCATCAGCCTGTCCACTGTAGGTCTTACCAGCACCTCCTGAGCATCCTCAGTGTGGGGAGACATGAACCCCCTGCCTTCCCTCACTGTCATCTCGCCTTTGCCCCTAAACTTTATTTTTTTCTTCTATCAGCTTTATTCTCTTAACCCTTTACCAAATAAAATTGGATAAATTGGATCTTGTACATTAAATAAAATCTCTCCACCTTGTCTCTTCCTGTTAAAGCACCTCCTTTAACAGTCACATTCTGAAAGTTCTACCATCACTTTTTTATAATATTTAGATTCTGTTAGGTAAACAATTATATCTTTTGTGCTTGATATAAAACTTGATTATAAACTTTGAAAATTAATAAATAGCACTTAAGCATTATGATTATATAATTATTATCCATTACAGCATCAGGTAAAATAGTATGTTTTTAAACATTCCTATGGCACTAAATCTTCACCATAATAACAAGAAAATAAAGGGAAAGAATAAATGGAAAATATTTCCTTAAGCTCCATCAAAAATTTCTCAAAATTGTTTCATATTTGAACCAAAAAATCTAAGTTGTAGTTTTGCTTTTCCTCATATTTTTAAATAGGGTATTTTTATTTTTTACTGTTCTTAGAAGAAAGCTGTGGAAAATTCTTAAAGAGATGGAAATACTAGACCAACTTATCTGTCTCCTGAGAAACTTGTATGCAGGTCAAGGAGCAAGAGTAGAACCAGACATGGAACAACTAACTGACTGGTTCCAAATTGGGGAAAGGAGCCCAGCAAGGCTGTATATTGTCTTCCTGCTTATTTAATGCATATGTGGAGTACATCATGTGAAATGCTGGGCTGGAAAACTCACAAGCTGGAATCAAGATTGCCAGGAGAAATATCAACAACCTCAGATATGCAGATGCTACTGCTGCTGCTGCTGCTAAGTCACTTCAGTCATGTCCGACTCTATGTGACCCCATAGACGGGGGCCCACCAGGCTCCCCCGTCCCTGGGATTCTCCAGGCAAGAATTCTGGAGTGGGTTGCCATTTCCTCCTCCAATGCATGAAAGTGAAAAGTGAAAGTGAGATCGCTCAGTCATGTCCGACTCTTAGCGACCCCATGGACTGCAGCCCACCAGGCTCCTCCATCCATGGGATTTTCCAGCAAGAGTACTGGAGTGGGGTGCCATCGCCTGATATCACATTAATAGCAAAAAGTGAAGAGGAACTGAAGAGCCTCTTGATGAGGGTGAAAAGGAGAGTGAAAAAGCTTGCTCAAAACTCAACATTCAAAAAACTAAAATCATGACATCCAGTCCTATCACTTCATGGCAAATAGACGTGGAAAAAATAGAAACAGTGGCAGATGTTATTTTCTTGGGCTGCAAAATTACTATGGACAATGACTGTCACCATGAAATTGAAAGACACTTGCTCCATGGAAGAACAGCTATGACAAACCTAGACAGTGTATTCAAAAACAGAGACATTATTTTTTCAACAAAGGTCCATCTAGTCAAAGCTATGGTTTTTCCAGTAATCATGTATGGATGTGAGATTTGGACCATAAAGAAGGCTGACCATCAAAGAACTGATGCTTTTGAACTGTAATGCCAAAGAAGACTCTTGAGAGTCCTTGGACAGTAAGTAGATCAAACTAGCCAATCCTAAAGGAAATAAACCCTGAATATTCATTGGAAGGACTAGATGCTGAAGCTGAAGCTCCAATACTTTCTTTGGCCACCTGGTGCAGAGTTGACTCACTGGAAAAGACCCTGATGCTGGGAAAGATAGAAGGCATGAGGAGAAGAGGGCAGCGGAGAATGAGATGGTTGGATGGCATCACGGAATCAATGGACATGAGTTTGAGCAAACTCTTAAAGAGAGTGAAGAACAGGGGAGCCTGGTGTGCTGCAGTCCATGGGGTCACAAAGAGTTGGACATGACTTAATGACTGAACAATAACAACAATGCCATTGTCAGACTAAAACCATGATCAACCGTCTTTTAAATTATGCTGTTTGTTAGGTGATATAATTTGCACTGATTTATTTCTATACTTGCTTCCTTGCTTTGATACTAAGAAAGAAATCCAACATTAGTTCTAATATTTCTTAAATCTTTAGTCTACCTGCATTTTGTGGATTCCTTTGCAAATATATTTTATTAGGGTACAATTCTGTGAAATTGTTTTTCACAGACAGAACACAAGTAAACTTCCTGATTTTGTGTATATCTGGAAAGGTCTTTGTTTTGCCCTTTATTGTTTATGAACACTTTGGCTTGGTATAGACTTACAGACTAAATTTTATCTTTCTTCCAACATTTGAAGACTTATCCCATTGACCCTACCTTCTGGATTCACTGATGAGAAGAAGCCTGATGTTGATGTGATTCATATTTCTTTGTAAGCAACCATCCTTTTCTCCTCTACAGAAGCTCTTAAAATTTTCCCCAAGGAAAATGGAAAATTATTAAAAAGAAACAGCATATTCATTGTGTGGTGCTAACTTGTCAGTGAACAATACTTACCTAGTCATATTAATGCCTAAGTGATTATATTTTAAAAACTCATGATATTGAAAGAACAGGGAGAGGAAAATCTAAGAGAGCTTGACTATCATTGATCATAACAGGAAGTCAAATGATATTCTATTTTGTAAATCAAGAATTAACAGTGTTAGAGCCTTCCCTTAGCAGTTAAGAATCCACCTTCCAGCTCAAGGGATGTGTATTTGAACATTGGTTGGGGAACTAAGATCCCACATTGGGGGTGGAGTTGCAAGTAAGCCTACGTAATGCAACTAGATAAAGCCTGTGTGTCCAATGAATACCCACTGCAGCCAAAATTTTAAAAAAAAGAGTTAATGATGTCTGCATATTATTTAGAAACAAAAAAATGTACCCAAAGGAAAAGCTAATGTCATTGACAACTGTTGCCTCTTCAAAATAAGATGTAGATAAATAAACCAATAGATAAAGTCAAGAGCAGAAAAGTGTTATAAAGAAAAATAATTCAGAGTGAAAAAATAAAGAATGATAGTGAATTGGAGATTAGCCAAGCTTAGCTAGTTTGGATTGTCAGAGAAGGTTCCCTTGAAAAAGTAGCAGTTGACAAAATGAGACATGAGTGGGAACAAGTATTTTGGGTAGTATTTTGGGTAAAGTTAATAGTAAAGGCAAAGGTCCTGAGATGGGAGTGAGTTTGATTGTACAGTGAACAACAATAAGGCCAATATGATTGCAGTGAAGATAAGTGGAGAGAGAACGCTGGGAAAGAAACTTAGAGAGCTAGCCAGGAACCTGATCTTGTGATAGGAACCATCAAACATTTTTGAGAAAGACTTGTCTTGAAAGGTGTCATTGTGGCAGCTATGTGGAGAAATAGGGCCTAGGAGACAAGTTAGGAATTTACTTTTAATAATTCACTGAGAAATAATGGTGGCTTAAACTAAGATAGGATCTATGGAAAGTTGAGAAGTCATTGAATTTTAAAAATGTATCGACAATAGAACATTTGCTTATGGGTTAGATGTACATGTGAAAGAGATGAGTGAAATAAGATTTTTCATCTTCTTTCTGAGAAAGTAGGCGAATGTAGTTGCCATTTATAACACAGGGAACAAAGTGAGAGGAATCATTTTGGAGTTAAAAATCACAAATTCTTCATGCTAGGTTATAAATCCATATTTATTTTTTTATTTAAGTGCATGTGTGGAGTACAACTGGGGTTCAGAGATAAATAGGACTAAACATGTAAATATGAGAGCATTAATAGATAAATGCTACTTGAGGTTCTGTGTGCTGTGTGCTATGTGCTAAGCTGCTTCAGGCGTGTCTGATTCTGTGCGATCCTATGGACTGTAGACCGCCAGTCTCCTCTGTCCATGGGATTCTTCAGACAAGAATACTGGAGTGGGTTGCCATTTCCTTCTGCAAGGGATCTTCCCGACTTGGGGGTCAAACCTGTGTCTCTTAAGAGTCCTGCATTGGCAGGGAGGTGCTTTACCACTAGCGCCACTTGTGAAGAATTGGATAAAATCACCAAGAAATGAGTGTATAGAGAGGAGGAAAGGTCTTGACCTGAGCCCGGAGAGTTGAGAAGATGAAGAAAAGCCAGAGAAGGAGAATACCAAGATGCATCTGAGTATTACTTTAGTGAACAAGACATCTTGTGATATTGTTAATTAAGCACGTAAGTACGCTCTTTTGTCTCAGCAATATTTTTGGAGGTATGTCTCCTTATGCAAGGGCAACAAAAGCAAAAATAAACAAATGGAACTACATTAAACTAAACTATTTTTGCATAGCAAAGGAAACCATCAACAAAACAAAACGGGAGTCTACTGAAAGGGAGAAGATATTTGTATAATATGACATATCTGATAAGGGGTAAATATCCAAAATATATTTTTAAAAAGTAATACAACTCAACATCAAAAAACAAACAATGCAACTAAAAATGGGCAGAGGACTTGAATAAACATGTTTCTAAAGAAGACATAGAGATGACCAACAGGCACATGAAAAAATGTTCAACATCACTAACCATCAGGGAAAAGCAGATCAAAACCACAGAGATATCCTCTCACACCTCTCAAACATAGAATAGTTATTATCAAAAAGACAATAAATAGCAATATTGGCAAAGATGTGGGAAAAAAGGGAACCCTACTTTTCTGTTGATGAAAATGCAAATTGGTAAAGCAACTATGGAAAACAGTATGGCATTTCCTCAAAAAAATAAAAATAAAACTACCATACAACCCATCAATTCCACTCTTGGATATTTTCCTGAATAAAATAAAAGCAATAATTTGAAAAGATATATGCATCCCTATGTTCATAGTAGCATTATTTACAAAAACCAAGATATGGAAGCAACCAAAGTATGTCCATTGATGGATAAATGAATGAAGAAGGTATAATATACACATATATTAATATTTTGTACATATAAACAATAGACTATTACTCAGCCATTTAAAAATAAAATCTTATCATTTGCACCAACATGGCTAGACCTGGAGGGCATTTTGCCATGTGAAATAAATTATAGAAAGACAAATACTGTATGATTTCACTTATATGAGGAATCTAAAAACAAAAGAAATGAACAAACATAATAAAACAGAAACAAATTTATAGATACAGACAACAAACAGGTGGTTGTCAGAAGGAAGTGGGTGAAGGAGATTAAGAGGTACAAAGTTCCAGTTTCAAAATAAATGAGTCATGGGGATTATAATACAAAATAAATGTATAACATGAGGAATACAGTCAATAATATTGTAGTAACTTTGGTGATAGATGGTTATTAGACTTGTCATGATGATCATTGCTTAATGTATAGAAATACTGAATCACTATATTATGTGGTTAGAACTAACATAGTAGTGTGGGTCAATTATACTTTAATTTTTAAAAGGGGGAAGCTGAGAAAAAACAGCTGAATAACTTGTCTAAAGTCACACAGTTGAGAGTAGAGCCAGGGTATAAGCACAGGCCGTTTGGTTTGTGAGTCTCTACTGTGTTGCCTCAAGAAAGCCAGATTTTGGCCACTCTGAGGAAGAAAATGCAAAAGGGGAAGTCTCACAGTGATTAGAGCCATCTGTGTATGAAAAGGCTTGCCTTTCTGAAATGGTAGTGAGTCCTGTACAACCACAGGTGTTCAAGTACAAGTTGGACTACCACTTGGCCAAACTAATCAGAGTCTTACTATTCGAAATGTCATCCATGGATCAGCAGCAATGACACTACTTGGGGGCGTGATAGAATTTCAAGCTCCTCCCCAAGGCCACTGACTACCAAAGCTTAAGAAGCACTCTAGCACAAGATCTTTATGAAGCAGAGTTATAATGCAGGGGTGAGAAGCATGCCTGTATTGTCAACAGGGCAAGTCTCAGCTAAGCCAGTTTCTAGCCATGTCACTTATTTGCCTCAGTTCAGTTTCTACATCTGAAATGGGCCAATAACTGTATTCCCATGGGGTTGCTGTGAGGATTTAATGCACTTATACATGAGAGAGTCAGTTCCTAGGCAGGTTGATAAGAAGTCTGGGGTCCCTGAGGAGGAGAAAGGGTCTGGGACTCTCAAAGCAGAGATAGGGGTCTGGAATTCTCAAGAAGGAGGAAAGAACAAACTTTTTTTTTTTTCCGTCTTTGTCTCTCTACATTCCTTAGTCTTAGTCACATAAAACGTTTTTTTCTTTAAGACCTAAACTGATGATTACACAACAAACAACTCAGTTTAAACACTTTACTAAGGATTGGATTGTATCACAACAGTGTATCCTGCTTGAGGACACTTTCTCCTTTCTGAAAACATTCTGGCTAATCCTGTTAGCTTAAAATGTAAATTATGACAGTGGGTCTCCTAAGATCTTTACAACCTTGAGACATTCTTTCGATTTATTGCAATAACTAATTAAAAATGTATAGAACTCCCTTGCTTAGACTGGTGAGGAGGGCATTCTCCATCTCCCTTCTGATGTCTATGTCAGAAGTTTTCTCTGTCACTTTAAAAAAAACTGTGCTATACAAAAGCTCTTGAGTGATCAAGTCTGGTCCCTGTTCCCAAAGCTAAATCATCTTCTTCGGAGATCATGAATCCGACACTGTTCACCATAAGCTACCATCTTGGGAGCTGTCCAGCATCTTCAGGAGAAGATAAGAACACTAAGGACTCTACCCTCTCTGCTTTCCCAGTATACACGTTTTCTGCTTCTTGTGTGAATGAATGACACGCCCTGTGTGAAGCAAGTGATGAGCCCTGCTCTGCAGTTTCGCAGTGCTTTGTAATGACTGAAGGTAGCCCCAGAAAGGGGAACCTTGTTGGAGGTTTATATCGACCTGCCAATGCCAAGAGACAACCAACATCCCTGCGAGGGGAGCAGCCAGAGATAGGCAAAGCATGTAGAACGAACTTTCCTTTCTCAGTCACCTTTTCCTGGTCTCTTTGACCACTTTGTAATTGCGTGGGGAATTAGAACTACTAACATAATCTGTCGAATCATAGACTTGTGATCCATTCTGTTATTGTGTACTTCTACTTAGACCCCATGGATGGAAGTGCTTAGCCTTGCTAGATAGGCAAACTTTGCTAGAAAGTCACTAGGAGTACATTTGGGGCGTGGTGGAGCTCTAACTCCAGCAGCATGCGTGGGAACTAGACAGAGCTCTAGCTCCAGGAATGTCTCACAGGCTAGAGGTCACTCTCACGGGTGCCTGCCTCAGGGGCCAACAACCTGAAAGTGAGTCTTTATCATGGCTGTGCCTCCTATCTATGTGGAGGACACAGATCCAGAAGTGCAGGACTTGGTCAGATTGGAAGTGAAAAGTGTTTCTTCCTTTGGTAGTGCTAGCTCTTAGCAGACCAGAGGAGGCTCTCTGATGACTTCTATCTCAACTCCCTAAATATTCTTTCTGTGGAATCCGTGGAAATGAACTGAAATGATTGGTCTTAGTAGCTTGAGGACAAAAATCTCTTTTTCCTCGCTGGCCGGCCCTTTCACTGTCACATATACTAATGTGGCACTGACTCACTGCTTCTACTGCAGTCAGGACTGTACTCAGGAATGTGCATAGGCACGTGGAACATGGATGCTTCCCGTAAGAGTCCTAGCTTGGGAAGCATTCCACAAAGCTACTCTGCTCCATCCTGGGTGGCACCAGAGGAAAGGGGGCGAAAATCAGACAAAGTTCTTAATGGTGAGGAAATGGACATCAATCTGGGACGCCATCAGGTATAACCCTGGTGCATCTCCACCCGGCCTCAGTGGCAGAACCAACAGGGATGAGTAAGGCACCTGCATCAGTAAGGGACAGACCAAGTCCAACCAGGGAAGGAAACCTTCAGTGGAGAGTCTTTCTATACCCCCATCTAGAGCAGGGAGGGATGCCTCTGGTGGAAAGAAGCCACAGCTGTGGGTGCTGCTTTTTTCCCTCTTATAGATGGGAGCTAACAGTTCTATAACTACTCTTTTAAAAAGCATTTTAAAAACTGGGATAAGTTTAACCCCCAGAGTTTAAAAAAGACACTCCTGATCTTCTTCTGTGATGCTGAATTGCCAAGTATCTTTTGGAAGATGGGGAACACTAACCTGCTGCTGAAGGGTCTCAATAATACTACTGTTTCACAATTAGATCAATTCTGTAGAAAACAAGGGGAATGGGTAAAAGTGCCATATGTGTTGCTCTATCTCTCTGTGAGACATGCCAGACTTGTGTCCTAAGGGTGCAGATTTGGGTGTGAAACTTTCAGCTCCCTCCTGCCCTCTTACTTTGCCCCTGTAACTGGGATTCCCAACTGAACAGGATGAGAATCAGGGCACCCTTCCAGGAGGGGTTGCCTCAGTCTAGGTAGAAATTCAAAGTCCCAATTGTGGTTGAGACTATTTAGAGGATCCAAAAGGTACATGGAAGGTTTTATAGGACTAAGTTTACTTTATGACGCTACTTGGAGAGATGTAACACATGTCTTGGGACAGACACTGATTCCTGACTCAAAAACTTGAGTTTTGGGGGAAGCTACTACTTTTGGAGATGAATGGTTTGAATGTGAAACAAGCGGAAATAGACCTCCTTCCTACTGGGAGCCAAGCGGTTCCAATAACAGAACGGCTTTGCTGGATGTATTCTTAAAGGACTTAAGCAAACACACACTAAGACTTTACACTATCCTAACTTGGCTGACATAGAACAGGGAGAGAAGGAAACTGCTGGCAAATTCTTAGATAGACTATAGGAGGCTCTCCACAAGTTTACTGACATTGATTTCAAATTTCTCACTCAGTCAGCGCCAGATATCTGCTGTAAGTTACCAAAACAGGTGTTCGGACCAAATCAGTCTTTAGAAAAACTGTTACAGCAGGCTCGGACAATATATTACAGTAGAGAATATGAGGAGGACAAACCAAAGAAAAGGCCCAGGCTCTAGTGATGATTGAGAAAACTGCTAAGAATCAGCCTGAAGAGCAAAATACCCAGAGGGACCCAGGTGAAAAGGGACAGGCCTGTTATTTCGTGGAAAGGAGGGGCACCTCAAGCGAGATTGCCCTCAGGCATCGAAGCCACTCCCAGCCCCATGTCCAGTCTGTAAAGGACCACACTGGAGAAGAGACGGCCATCTGAGGCCTAGGTCCCAGGGCTTGGACTCTCAGGACAATCAGGACTGAAGGTGCTCAGGGGTCCCCACACAAGCCCCTGTTCTAATAAAATCTGAGGAACCCCAGGTGTTAGTAACGGTGGGGGGCCAATCCAGTCAATTTCCTTTTGGACACTGGGGCAACTTTCTCTGTGCTCACTGAAGCCCCTGGCCTGCTTTCCTCCTGATCCACTACTGTAATGGGATTCTCTGTATGAGCCAAGGGTTATTATTTCAGTCATCCTTTAAGCTGCAACTGGGACTCTGTGCTATTTTCTCATGAGTTTCTATTTGTGCTGGAGTTTCCCTCACCCCTTCTGGGGAGAGATATACTGAACAAGGTCTAGGCCTCTGTTTTCATGAATATGGAGCCTGCTCTTTCTTTCCCATTAATTGAACAAAATGTAAATCCTAGAGTGTGGGCTGATGGAAAAACTATCGGTTGAGCATAAAATGCTGTTCCGGTCATCATTAAGCTCAATAACCCTCACCTATTTTCACATCAAAAGCAGTATCCACTAAAGCCTGAGGTTAATGAGTGGGCAAAATATTACTGTACTGACTTCTCATGATGTAAGTGGGATCTTAAACTCTAAAGTTCAGAACAACAATACTCCATCTTTAAAGCTGCTGTAACTCAAGGAGTGTCAAAAGCTCGAGGAATAGAATATCACACTGTTCCTGGGGACCCCAATCTTCAGAAAAAGTTGAAAAGGCTGATGACATTATTAAAAGGCATCTGTATAAGCTAACTCAGGAAACACAAGACAGTTGGTTTAAAGTTTGACCCATAGCTTTAATGAGGGCTCGAACTCCCCCTAAGAAGAAGGGACTGTCTCAATGGCAGACTGTTTTTGTGCACAGATATTGTCATAGATCCTGAAGTCTTAGAATTAATTATGTGACTGAGCTTTCAGCTTATCAACCTCCTCATCAACTGAAGGCTTCCCATGGTGGGTTTCTCCGTTTCAAGAAAAGGACTTTCTTCAACTCTGAGAATACCTTCACCAACAACAATCATATGTGACGCCTCTTCTTGATCTGATGACATCTAACAATCCTAAGATGGAGTGATGTAACTATGGAAATAATGTGATTTTTAATTTTGATTATATTTTAACTTGGTTTAATGACTGTTTTGCCTTACATCTGTAACTGTACATGGGGTTTGTTTCTAACTGTCTGAAGGCTTTTAAGTTACAAATGGTTGTCCAGGATCCTAGAAGTGCCACAATCTCCTCCAACTATTACTTGGGGCTCCTGGATCAGAGGCCCTCAATATGAGGGTTAGGAGAATATGCTGCCTCAACAAATTTAGGGACAATGCCTCTCAACACCAGGAAGTACTTATGGAATGAAAATGATGCCCCTTTCTCTTGGCAACATAATACTCCTAAAAGAAAACAGGAGAATGAGAGAGTCAATTCTTAGGGAGATTGATAAGAAGTCCAGGGTCCCCAAGGAGGAGAAAGGGGTCCAGAGCCCTCAAGAAGGAGAAAAGGCTCTGGAATTCTCAAGGAGGAGGAAAGGACAAACATCTTCTTTTTTATTTTCTCTCTCTCTCTCTCTACATTCCTTAGTCTTACTAACATAAAACATTTCTTTCTTTAAGCCTGGAACTGATGATTACACAACAAACAACTCAGTTTAAACTCTGTACTAAGGATTATATAACAACATCCTGCTTGAGGACAGTTTCTCCTTTCTGAAAACATTCTGGCTAATCCTGTTATCTTAAAATGTAAATTATGACAGTGGGTCTCCTCAGATCTTGACAACCTTGAGACATTCTTTTGATTTATTTAATAACTAATTTAAAAAATATAGAACTCCCTTGTTTAGACTAGTGAGGGGGGCACTCTCCATCCCCCTTCTGATGTCTGTGTAAGAAGCATTCTCTGTCCCCTTTCATACCTTAATAAAGCTCTGCTACACAAAAGCTCTTCAGTGATCAAGCCTGGTCCCTGTTCCCGAAGCTAAATCTTCTTCAGAGATCACAAATCCAACACTGTTCACCTTAAGCTATCATACATGTAAAGCACACATCATAATGCCTAATAGCTAAGTACTCAATAATTGTAAATCACTAATAGAGTTTTGCCAAGAGAACACACTGGTCATAGCAAACACCCTCTTCCAACAACACAAGAGAAGACTCTATACATGGACATCACCAGATGGTCAACACCGAAATCAGATTGATTATATTCTTTGCAGCCAAAGGTGGAGAAGCTCTATACAGCCAGCAAAAACAAGACTGGGAACTGACTGTGGCTCAGATCATGAACTCCTTATTGCCAAATTCAGACTTAAATTGAAGAAAGTAGGGAAAACCACTAGACCATTCAGGTATGACCTAAATCAAATCCCTTATGATTATACAGTGGAAGTGAGAAATAGATTTAAGGGACTAGATCGGATAGAGTGCCTGATGAACTATGGATGGAGGTTCGTGACATTGTACAGGAGACAAGGATCAAGACCATTCCCATAGGAAAGAAATGCAAAAAAGCAAAACGGCTGTCTGGGGAGGCCTTACAAATAGCTGTGAAAAGAAGAGAAGTGAAAATCAAAGGAGAAAAGGAAAGATATAAGCATTGAATGCAGAGTTCCAAAGAATAGCAAGAAGAGATAAGAAAGCCTTCTTCAGCGATCAATGCAAAGAAATAGAGGAAAACAACAGAATGGGAAAGACTAGAGATCTCTTCAAGAAAATTAGAGATACCAAAGGAATATTTCATGCAAAGATGGGCTCGATAAAGGACAGAAATGGTATGGGCCTGACAGAAGCAGAAGATATTAAGAAGAGGGGGCAAGAATACACGGAAGAACTGTACAAAAAAGAGCTTCACGACACAGATAATCACGATGGTGTGATCACTCACCTAGAGCCAGACATCCTGGAATGTGAAGTCAAGTGGGCCTCAGAAAGCATCACTATGAACAAAGCTAGTGGAGGTGATGGAATTCCAGTTGAGCTATTTCAAATCCTGAAAGATGATGCTGTGGAAGTGCTGCACTCAATATGCCAGCAAATGTGGAAAACTCAGCAGTGGCCACAGGACTGGAAAAGGTCAGTTTTCATTCCAATCCCAAAGAAAGGCAATGCCAAAGAATGCTCAAACTACCACACAATTGCACTCATCTCACACACTAGTAAAGTAATGCTCAAAATTCTCCAAGCCAGGCTTCAGTAATACATGAACCATGAACTTCCAGATGTTCAAGCTGGTTTTAGAAAAGGCAGAGGAACCAGAGATCAAATTGCCAACATCCGCTGGATCATAGAAAAAGCAAGAGAGTTCCAGAAAAACATCTATTTCTGCTTTATTGACTATGCCAAAGCCTTTGACTGTGTGGATCACAATCAACTGTGGAAAATTCTGAAAGAGATGGGAATACCAGACCACCTGATCTGCCTCTTGAGAAACCTATATGCAGGTCAGGAAGCAACAGTTAGAACTGGACATGGAACAACAGACTGGTTCCAAATAGGAAAAGGAGTACATCAAGGATGTATATTGTCACCCTGCTTATTTAACTTATATGCAGAGTACATCATAAGAAATGCTGGGCTGGAAGAAGCACAAGCTGGAATCAAGAATGCCGGAAGAAATATCAATAACCTCAGATATGCAGATGACACCAGCCTTATGGCAAAAAGTGAAGAGGAATTAAAAAGCCTCTTGATGAAAGTGAAAGTGGAGAGTGAAAAAGTTGGCTTAAACTCAACATTCAGAAAACTAAGATCATGGCATCTGGTCCCATCACTTCATGGCAAATAGATGGGGAAACAGTGGAAACAGTGTCAGACTTTATTTTTGGGGGGCTCCAAAATCACTGCAGATGGTGAGTGCAGCCATGAAATTAAAAGATGCTTGCTCCTTGGAAGGAAAGTTATGACCACCCTAAATAGCATATTGAAAAGCAGAGACATTACTTTGCCAACAAAGTTCCGTCTAATCAAGGCTATGGTTTTTCCAGTGGTCATGTATGGATGTGAAAGTTGGACTGTGAAGAAAGCTGAGCACCAAAGAATGATGCTTTTGAACTGTGGTGTTGGAGAAGACTCTTGAGAGTCCCTTGGACTGCAAGGAGATCCACCCAGTCCATTCTAAAGGAGATCAGTCCTGGGTGTTCTTTGGAAGGAATGATGCTAAAGGTGAAACTCCAGTACTTTGGCCACCTCATGCGAAGAGTTGACTCATTGGAAAAGACTCTGATGCTGGGAGGGATTGGGGGCAGGAGGAGAGGGGGACAACAGAGGATGAGAAGGCTGGATGGCATCACCGACTCGATGGACGTGAGTTTGAGTGAACTCCGGGAGTTGGTGATGGACAGCGAGGCCTTCGTGCTACATGGGGTCACAGAATCAGACACTACTGAGCGACTGAACTGAACTGAATAGGAATATGCATCAGATGTAATGCTAGACCAGATAAATACCTCCTTTATCCTCTTTAAAGAAAAGAGTTTTATAAAAAGGATTTAAGAGGAAGAGGGTGGGAGAAATCAATTGATGCATAAATATCTTCAGTTTGAAATGCCTTTGATTCTTCAGATGAAAGAGTATTCAGTAAGAAGCTAGGAATATGTTTCTGAAGATCATGAGAGAAGGTGGGACTTGGAATATAAAGTGAAAGTGTTAGTTGTGTCTGACTCTTTGTGACCCCATGAACGGTAGCTCACCAGGTTCCTCTGGCCATGGAATTCTCCAGGCAAGAATACTGGAATTGGTTGCCATCTCCTCTTCCAGGGGATCTTCCCAACCCAGGAATCAAAACAGTGTCCTGCATTGCAGGTGGATCCTTTATCACCTGAGCAATCAGGGAAGCCCATACTTTAGAGAATTGTGGAAATAAAAAGAGATCACATGTGTGACAGTGCTTTACAATTTGTACAAATGTGAACAGTTCAATATTCTTCTCTTTGGCTTAGAGTATTAAAGTTTTCATGATGGAGAGTCAGGACATGTTCCATGGGGATATGGAGCTCCTAGAGGGCTTGTCCAGGGCTCAGGGAAATGTCCAGCTTAACGTGCAGGGCACCACAATTTTACTACTTCAAACCAAACGCTGTGGAGAATGAGCAGTCAACAGAGAAGGTAGAGACAGGAGAGAGTGCATGGTAGAGCACTTTAAGAAATGGAATGAGTTGCACAAACCGTCAAGTGAAGTCAGAGGTTAAAAAGAAGGGCAGTCCACTGGATATGAGCAAGAGGTCACTGATGCTATCTGCTGAGATATTAGAGTGCCTTGCCCAGCCTGGTACCTGTTAGCTAGCAGAACTGCACTGCTGTTCATGGCCAACACTAACAGAATGACCCCAGATAGCCTTGCTCCATCCCAGCCATATCCTGAATTATTCAAACCAATCCATCCCCACCTGATTTTCACTGCCAGAGTCCCTGGCTCTTGGAATCAATTCTTATTGAAGATCTCACATCATCCCCTCAAAAACAGTAGCTGACATTGATATTGATATTCTGTTCTGACTTCTGGCTGACTCTCTCAAATATATTTTGAGTGTTTCTTCTGACCTAATTTTTATTTATGCTCCTTATTAGGTATTGATCTCTGAATTCCCTCCTTGATTGAACTTGGCATTCTTTTATTTGGACTGTATTTCTTCTGCTTATCGAAAGTAATCATCTTGCCAGCCTAGATATTGTCTTGAAATTCAGCCCAACCAAACTTATGGTCAGTGATCCATAGACTCATCCCATTAGCAGCATGCTTGCATGCTAAGTCGCTTCAGTCATGTCCAACTCTTTGTGACACTATGGACTGTAGTCCTCTAGGCTCCTATGTCCGTGGGATTCTCCAGACAAGAATACTAGAGTGGGTTGCCATGCCCTCCTCCAGGGAATCTTCCAAAACCTATGGATAGAACTGGTGTCTCTTAGGTCTCCTGCATTGGCACATGGGTTCTTTACCACTAGTGCCACCTGGAAAGCCCATTAGCAGATGGAACCATAAAGCTGCTAAAGAAATTAGTAATACACAAGTCATAATATGTTGATGTTACCTGAAAAGGGGGGGGTATGGGGGCTAATTTTGTCTGTCAACTTGACTGAGCCACAGGGTACCCAGATATCTGGTCAAACATTTCTCTGAGAGTGTCTTTGGATGAAATTAACATTTAAATCAATAGACTGATGAAGCAGATTGCCCTCCCTAACGTGGTGGGCCTCATCCAATCAGCTAAAGCCCTGAGTAGAACAAAAAGGCTGATTCTCCCCCAAGTAACAGAATTCCTCTTGCCTGGCTTCTTTTAAACTGGGACACTGGCTTTTCCTTGTCTTCAGATTCAAACTGAAACAATGGTTTTCCATGAATCTTGAGCCTGCTGGCTTTTGGTCTAGACCTACACCATCATTGGCTTGGTGTCTTTGATCTCCAGCTTCTTGACTCACCCTGCAGGTCTTGAGACTCATCAACCTCTATCATCATGTGAGCCAAATCCTTATAGTAAATGTCTTTGCCTATATATATATATGTATATATACACACACACATACATATACACATACATATACACACACATACTAGAGAACAAGAAGGGGGAGGGTAGTATGGGGGAGAGAGAATGTATGTCTCTCTCTATATATATTCATTATCTATTGGTTCTGTTTCTCTGAAGAGATACAGATGGAGTAAGTTCAATGGGGCTGGCAGAGTCTGTACTAAAGCACAGTGATTCCAGTCTATACTAAAGCACAAATTCCCACTGTCTCATTTATTAGCTATGGTTAGGTTACTTAATCTCTCTACTCCTCAATTCCCCACTCTGTTTTACTAAAATCCCAATATATTCCAGTGTCAAGCATATAGCAGATAAATGTTGAGTAAATGAATGAACCAATTCAGGTGAAGAAACCAGAGTTGTTAATAGATACATATTTCATTAGCAGCTAATGAAAAAAATCAACCTTTCATATTAAAGCAGAGTTATGTCACTACTTAAAGGAAAAGTTTAAAGTCTCATCAAATTGAGAGATTTACTTTATCATTACTTCACAATTTCCTTTTGAGTTGGTTATAATTTTTGTCCCCATTTTACCTATGAGAGGACCAAGGTACAGAGAGGTTACAGACCTAATAAAACTCTTGAAAGACTTACTAAAGGAATATTGTGATCACTTTCAAATAACCCTTTGAAAGTTTGCTAATTTCAGCTACTATCTTCTCCTTCCTTTTGTCCCTGTCACAGGGTTCTTCCTCCCTGCTTGACCACCTTCATATCTCAGTATAGGAGAGAGTCCTAGGATGCATTCATGTACAAAAGAGACCTTATAATTTTGATGCCTTAAGGACTAGGAGTTTGGAAGCACTCAGCATTTGTCTGGTAAGTACTTCTCTTTCCATCCTACAATGTTGTTCTTAGTAAGGAATGAGGTGTTATTTGAAAATTTGAGGTGCAGTCTTTTTTTTTCCAACACAGCAACCCAGAAACAGAAACCAGTATCTTTTAGTCCTCCGTCTACCTCTCTGCCTCAGAGGTTTCAGGGAACAATGAGTTTAGATTTAGAATATTACGTTTTCCCCAGCTACTATTAAGTCACTGTCTATAAATGGGGCGGGGGTTGGGGTCAGAGCTGGAAAAATGTATGAAGAAAGCGGCAAGTAAGCCACATGGAAAGGAAACCAAGGAATTAAAACGGTTGATCTGTCAAATTGTATATTCTTGTGCACTCACGATATTTTGAAATATTGTTCATGGGTATGATCTTGGAGAAGAGGGTTCTGAGCTGGGCTAGTTCTAAACTACTTGCAAACTGACTTATAACATGTTATAAAAACTTTTTTATAATTATTCTTTGTGAGAGACAGTGAGAATGAAGTCGCTCAGTCGTGTCTGACTCTTTTCGACTCCATGGACTGTAGCCCACCAGGCTCCTCTGTCCATGGAATTTTCCAAGCAAGAGTACTGGAGTGGGTTGCCATTTCCTTCTCCAGGGGATCTTCCCGACCCAGCAATCAAACCAGGTCTCCCACATTGCAGGCAGACATTTAACCATCTGAGCCACCAGGGAAGTTTGTATCTTGTACCTTACCTGGGAGATATAAACTAAATACCTTACATCTGGAGTTACTGCAAACCAGAACACTTTGGCGCATGGTGTACCAGAAAAAGCTTTCAGAGACTAAATTAGCATAGTGTAAATATCCATCCAGCAGAGCAGGTAATTTTCTCATTACTCATCAAATGAGTTCCTAAGCATTCGTTACTCTACATGTTGGATCTTTGTAGAAATAACTCACAGGCAGCTGAATCATTTCAGAGCAAATTTCCTATCACTTTCCTTCTCTGTATGGCTTAGGCCTTTATGGATCCTGAATAACATAAATATGCTGGTTCCCTACTGGCAAGGATGACTGTGGATTTTTTTTTTAAATCAAGCAAGGAGAAAACCCTAGGTGGGGAAATCTCATTATCATATTAAAATGCATTTAGAGATGTCTGGTTTTCCTGAATAGACTTATATTTACCCAATGTCTATGTTTTCCAAATTTATTCTTTTCTCAGAACAAAATGAAGAACATTTCAAATAGCATCATTTTTAACAGAAGCACAAGAGAATGAGAAATGCTGCCTTCACTCAGCATAATCCTGTAGAGCTTGAGGTATTTTCTGTGATGCTTTGAATCAGTCTGACTCTCTTCTATACTGTGTAATTTTTAAAGATATCAATGTGGGGCATCAGCAGTTGAAAATTCAGAATACCAAGCCAGTCCTCCCCTGTGACTGCCACAGAGCTGTCGCCCACAGGATGCGCCTTCATCACTGACGTAGGTACTTTTTCAGTTTTACTATTTTTTAATCTGGAAAATCCCCTACCTCCTCCATTCCTGCACAAAACTTTCTGCCTGAATGACTTTCAGACTGAGGGCCATACACATATTCCGTTTCTTCCCACTGCAGGCTCCCCAACCCCTCAACTTTTATGGGCTAAAAAAAAGTCACATTTAGAGGAAAAAAATTGTGATCATAAAGTGTTTTGCTGTGACATCAGTGCATTTGCCTTCACTTCTCCCAGCCCATTCCAGCTTGCTCTAGAATGAAGGTGACAGTTGTAACTAGGAGTTTCATTGTCAAGTATCTGAGGACCAGGCAGATTCTCTTCTTCTTAACTGTATAAGAATCTTAAATGTTTAATGAAGTAAACACATTTCAGCAACACGTCCTGTTTTCAGAATCCAGCTTTAATAAAAACCCAAACACTATTTGTTAATTATTACTGAAAACATTAATATTTCAAAATACCCTTTGGTCAAGAAGTCTTTAAAGAGACAATAACATCCACTTATTTCAATTAAAGGTATTGCTTATTGAATTCTTACAGTTCTATTCGGTATAAATGTTCCCTTTACAACTCTGCTTCTCTTCTTTGTTTCTGGGATTCATTCTCTCTCTCGCTCTCCTTGTGCATTAAAAACCTAAGCTGGCTCTCATGCCTCAGAGCCGGGTTGTGTGTTGCGGGGGCTGGGGGTGTAAGTTATACGTTGTCCCCCATCCAACCCCCAGACAAGGATTTTCCATCACCTAAAAGGGGCCATCAAATTTTAACACTGCGAGGCACGACTTCTAATCTCATTCTTCCCGGAAAAGTACAAACAGTTCCTCAACCGAGGTCCCCCCTCCCACGCGCTCCCCAGCTTGCCCTCCCCGCGGAGAGTCCCGCAACAGCCTCCCCAACACCTATGAATCATCCGAGAGGCTGCCACCGCGGGACTATTTGCATATGCGCCCTCCACCGCCCCTCCCCTTCTTGGCGCCTAAAGCACACAACAAAGGACAACATTATTGCTTTATGATTATTCTTTTTAATCTCTCCTATGACCAGCACTACTAGCTTCTCTCGCCCACCTCTTGTTTTGAGCATCGGAAGGTCAGCCTCGTCTGGTACCCAGGGTTTGCGCAACTGAATGAACCAGCAGAATTTTGTAGCGTCCCAGCATCCTTGAACCTGTAGCTGTTCACATACTACCGGCTCCCCAGAAGCTTAGTCAATCCTATAAGGAATGTACAGCGCCTCTGTGGACTCTTCCTAAGAAGTTCAACATAAAACCCTAGGCTCCGATTGCAAATTCAACCCCAAACAGCGTCATCTATTTTGCCCTCCTCAAACAACTCTCAACTCCAAGCCTTGAACTCAGCATACCCACGCTGGTTGGGTTAACTACCTACTATTCCCTACCCTTTCCCCCAACTCCTTTGAAATCCCTGTGATGATTGCTCTGACGTACTTTAAAATAACGTGTACTAGTCTCTCTCCACAACTGACCACATTAATGCGAACTCCAAGCCCTCGATGCTACTTTGATAAAATGAAGAAATCACTCATAAAAATAGCAACCCACCAGACCATATATGGAGCTGGTGGGGGTTGACAGGGATGCCCCTTCGGACCAGCTTTTTTACAAAAAGCAAATTGCAGCTGAAATCCCCCACCCTCTTACTCCTCCTCTGCCTTCCCCTTCCGTTTCATGACTCAACCAAAGACTCAACTCAGCAGGGGAAATTTTTTGTATATATATAATCGCATATAGTCCAGGTATATGACACATATACATACGGACACACACCTATACAAACAAAACAATATCAGAAGACCAGTCGCAAGATAAATGAATTTGCCTGTGCCTGGGTGTTAAAGTGGAATCATAAGAATAGTCCCGTTCGGGTGTTTATAAAAAACTAAAATACAAAGCTTTGCAGTAAAGCGAGCTGGGAGCTGAGTCAAGCGCTCAGTACCTCGCGGCTCCTCCCCTCCCACCCCCGCCCGCGTCCTCCCCCCGCCCTCCCCTCAACACACTTCCTCCCCGCCCCTCCAGGAGATGGCTATTAAAAGCTGCTGACGTCAAAAGGGACGGCCATCTTTGATGAGGGCAGAGCTCACGTTGCATTGAAGACAAAACCTCGGGGAGGTCAGGTGCTGTCTTTCCTTCCCTCCCTGCTCCGCGGCTCCTCCACACTTGGAACCTGCAGGGGCCGGGCGAACACCACCCTCTGGAGAAGCCAAGGTAAGGAGACCCCCTCCCCAGGTCGTGGTTCTGGCACTGGCTGGCTGCATACCCATAAGGGACCACAGCTGGGCAGACCAAGTGAGCTTGGGTAAATACAAGAATTTGTGCACCCAGGGTGCGGTATTCCGTGTGTACGCGTCCGGCTAGACTCCCGCCTAGGGCTTTATAAAGTATTTTCGAGGTGAGCTGCTTGGGGAAGGGGTGAAAGGGGATAGTGCAGATGGAGCGATGGGGTGGAAGCGCAAGAATACGTACGGAATAACTTACTCTTTTGAAACAGTAGTGGGACCCTCTGTCTCTTCCATTTTGCGATGCAGTTTTCAGAGATGTTTAGGCTGCTGTTTTTGTTGTTTTTTTTTTTTTTTTTCCCCTTCTGTAGATCAAAACAAACCAACCCTGTCGTTCTGACCTTATTATCATGACTGCTGTCGTTAGGGAGGTATTATCCAGGGAAGAATTAGGTAGAAGGCAGGGTGTGGGCGCTGGGAGGCGAAAGAAAGGGGAGTTCCCGCCCCGGGCAAGCTGAGCTGCAGCCGCCACAGCAGCCTCCATGCCCCACAGACTTGATTTATGCCGCCTGCTCCACGTCAACAGCAGGCTGGCGGAAGGCGGGCGGGTAGTGCTGGGTGGGAGGGCTCTGCGGAAGACTGGCGGGGGCGGGGGCGGGGGCTCGGGCTCGCCTCCGGGACTGCGGCGGCCCGCTCTCAGCACCCTGGACAGCAACACCAGGGGACTGCGTTGGCGCCCGCGACCTTTCAGCACCGCGGATAGCGGTCCTGCCACAGCGCTGCATTTACCTGCGGCAGAGACGCCTGGCCAGGGCTAGAGGTTTCAGGCCAAACTGCTTCTCTGAGACTCCGATCTCTCGGATATCCCTAATAGAGCAGGCATAGTAGGTTAAAAGGAAAAAATAAATCCTTCCTACCGGACCCCTCTGCAGGCAATTAACCAGTTCCCATCCTTAGCTCCTGCATAGCTTCAGAAAAAAGTCTACTTATGGAAATTTTCTGTGTTACCCTCTCCCTCTCCTTACCCCCGCCTTTTTAAGGTAGAAAACAAACACATTTTTTAAGATCTGTACTTATCTTCCAGTAGGCAATCAGGGGTTTTATTTATTTATTTATTGACACAAAATAGATCTGTCTACAGATCCTAGGTGGTCATGGATAGGGTATATGCAACATGATCTGTTTATAGGAGTGTTATATCTTTTGACATGTATCTATTTGATAAAAAATATGGGGGTAGTTGAACTAAGCAAAATCAACTTCAATAGTGAATCCCTCTTCCTCTCCTTTATCTTTGTGATTAGGCATGAACAGAAGCACATACCCATAAAAATACATCTCTAAGACATATTATGGGTCTTGCAGGGTATAGATTTAACCTCTTTGGCCGTGGTTTCAGAATGAGAGGAAGTGTTTCCTATGGACATTGGTTATCTCAGGATAATTTTCTGATTTTGACAATATTAAGACTGGTTTTCCTCAGGAGAATCCAACTGTGTCCTTCAATGTGATGCAGATGGAAGGACCATGGTGTTAGACTGAAACTGGACTCTGACCTAAAGATCTGTGATTTCCTTTCCAGCACTGCGGGATTTTGCTGAGGCAGTGATAAGTACTTTGATTATTTTCTATTCTGACATTTTGAGCCTCTGAGTGAACAAAAATTGTTACAGGGATATTTCCAGCCATTGGTATGGACAAAAATCAATATAAAATGACCAGGAACAAAACTATGCTCACTGAGTAGTTGTTAAATAAGAGTAACAGCATCATGTGTAAGAATGTAGATACCACACATTAAATAAACGTTAGCATGATCCCTTGAAAAGTCTTAAAATAAGATCTTATATTGGGGCTAGTTAGTCATTAAGTCCAGTCATTTATATGCTGGAGGTGCTCAAATGCCCTATCCATATAGAGAAAGTACTTTTCATTCCTGGCTATTTATTTACTACTGTTTTACAGTTTTTTATGGATAACTATGCGGTTCCATGTAAGTATATATTCAACTGTTGTTGGATACAAATGTAAAATTATTATTTAAGTGTATGTAACTACATAGATGAATTTTATAACTCTGCAGTCTACAGATGAAATAAACAACTGTGTTTTAGTGATGGAAGGAGGGGAGACAAGATGGCTAGGAGTCTTTAAAAATGCTTTGACTCCATGCTGCATGTCCAGACAGCTCTCTGCGTAGTTGCGACAAATGAAAAAGCTCAACGCTTCCGGAATTACGTGCTTGGTCATTAGTAATTACTGCTGGGTTTGTTTGCTAGTGGAAGACTGGGATGGTGGGGCAGAGGTAGAGGACTGCAGTGAAGCTGGCAAAGGGCACAGATCTGGGAGGAAGTGTTGATGTGCACAATTATGGAGCTAATGGCTTACTGAGAAGTTAAACAGAAATGTAATTGAAACATGAATTTTAGCATTTACATTATGGATAAGCTTCAGGGGAAAAAAATCAAGATATTTCCTATCTTAAGTTTTAAATTTAAAAAATCCAGGGCAACACAGTGAGAAGAGGCAGAAGCAGATGGATGTAAAGACTTGCCAGGAAACATCAACACAGACCTTCTGATGGTACCTGCCTGTTTGCTCGCTGGAATTTTCTGCTTTACCACCTTGGCATTCAGAACGTGAAACAGTTTGCAATCTTATTAACCGCTCCATGGTAAAATCTGCCAAGAATTCACTGTCTTATTTTCACTTTGTTAAACATGCATGACCACACATGCACAAACACAGTACCAACTGCCCCTGAATTAGATTATATAAAGACACTTCTAAAGTCTTAAGTCTTGACCATCAACCAGAAGACTGAGGTGTCTGCCAGTAGCACCTCTTCTTGTAGCAGGCAGCCTTCAGCAGATCATGTAGGTGTCAGTGATTAGGAGAAATGAGAGATAATTTGAGAGAGAAGTTGGGAAAGAAGATATGAAGGATTAAAAATAGATGAATCTGCTTTTTATATGATGCACTATGAATAAACTTTTTCTCACGTCATGGAACTGATTTACAGCTCTATAAAGGGAAGAAAATTGGTTTTTTCAGCCTCAGTGCTAGATACATTTCTGCAATGTCATCCCTTGTCAGCAGAGACAAACCTGATTGAAAGATATTGATCAATCAGTGAGCACCAGATACATAAATGAACCCCACTGAAGATATAAAATCTCATGCTTATATGGTTTTTGACCTCAATAAGTTTAACATCTAGTATTCTTAATGAAAACAATAAACAACAAACATTTGTAAATAATACCAGAAAGAAAATACAATAAAACAGTAGAAGGAAAATCATGAGGGAGTATATAATTATTTGCTAAGTCAATGTGACCAAAAGTAAGGAATGAAAATTCTTAGGGCAATATTTCAGTGGACTAGAATGGTCTGAGAGAAGAAACAGAACCTAAGCTGGCTTTTGGAGGTTGGAGAGAGGTGGGGGGAAGTCTGCCAAGTAAAAGTTACAGCACAGGTAGAACTACAAGTTAAACAAACTCAAGTTATGCTCAGCAGACCCTAAAAATGCCCATCTATTTGGGTGGAGTGGGAGGCTTGTAAAGGGGAATATGCTAGAACAGTGAGTTAGAGCCGTCTATGAAAGGCCTTGAATGCTACACTGAGGAATTAGTGCTTTATCCTTTGAAGATGATTTCTGAGCAGAAGCTGATGTACAAAGTAGCCATGTCTTTTTTTAGCATTTTGGAATTGCTGTTGACCGAATGGAATTAAATTTGCATTCTCTCATAAATAGACAGTGGCAAAGTGTTATCATAAAGGATGATAAATTAAAAAAATAATAACCAGTCCTCATTTAGTCATCTGTTAAGATCACCCTGCATGGAGGGAACGGAGACTCAGATATAGAGAATGGACTTGTAGGAGAAGCAGAGAGTGGGACAAATGGAGAGAGGAGCATTGGCATATATACACTACCATGTGTAAAATGGATAGCCCGGAAGTGGCTGTGTCACGCAGGGAGCCTGCCTGGTGCTCTGGGATGGCCTAGAGTGGTGGGATGGGAGGAGGGGAGGGGAAATATGTGTAATGATGGCCGATTTGCACTGTTGTACAGCAGAAGCCAACATAATACTGTAAAGCAGTTTTCCTCCAATAAAAAAAATAAAAGAAGCCAGATATCTCAAAAAATAATAAATTTTAAGAAAGATCATCCTGCAGTATACACATGGGCTTCTAAGTCCTACCCAGAAGTTAATTGTAAGTTTCAAATTTTAATTATTGACTGGAACAAATTATTCAAGATGAGTGTCTACCAAGAAGGTCGAGAATCGGGTCAGAAATCTGGGGATGAGAGGTATCCAGAAGGTACACTTGAATAATAATCATGTGGAACACTCTTGTGGACTCTCTATGAGTATTCTGCATTGTCAAATACACTAACTGGATAGATGGGGAAAGAGGCCAGGCTTTCTATTCATGTTTCAGGCAGCATGACACATACAACCAGTTCCCAGTGGCCAAAACTGGAGAAAAAAGAAAGGAAGGAATAAAAGATGCTATGATAAAAGTTTGAAAAACTGAGGTAAAGTGGGCAGTATATCATATTTCTTTCCCTACCATCCTAGCATCCTAGCTGAATTTTGCTGATTACTGTCACTCCAGGGCTTGCTTGAGGTCTGAGCTATACCCATTTTGTTTTTAATCTTGTGGTTGCTACTCTCACAGCAGAGCTTCACAATTCCAAATTCTAATGTAACTGCTGAAACTGAAATAGTCCCTGGCTTCATGTGGAAAAATAAATGGCAGTTGCAGATATAGATCTTGTTGCTATTTCAATTCTTGCTCAGAAGTGTCAAGGGACTATTCTCATCTGTTCTTCACCAAAACACTGGCAGGAGAGACATCCTTAGGATAACATGTTGATTTCCAAGTTGACTCCCTGGGGCGAAATTGCAGATAGTGACGTTTGATGCTTTAGAAGGTCAGACTGATGGTTATTAAACTGAGTGCAGAGGGCCTTCCAAGTTATTAAGTAGAAGGGAGGAGATAGAACAGAGCACTGAGGAAACAGAACATGGTGAGTGGAGAAAGTTTTTTAAAAGTAATCTTACAAAAGGAAAGAGGCTTCAGAGAAATTTCCAGAGAATGCTGTCTGCACTTTGAACTCTTCAGAATTACTTTCATTGCTGTAATGATAATAGCTACTTGTTTCTACATAATTTTCTTCACAAGGATCTCAAAGCACTTCACCCAATATAAAATCCAAGCAGTTTCTAATGTCTAAATAAATGATGCAAACCGTAGTCAGTTCATATATGATATTAGTAACATTTAATAAGCCATAAATCTGAGAACAGAAATACCCAAAGCAGTGACTAATCAGAATAGGTCTGTGGGGGAGAAGAGTGAACCTCTAATTCTAAAAGCTTTTACCTGTGCTAGCTCACTGAATCCTCGTAACAGTCCTGTAATCAGGGTACCATTATTGTTTCCATTTTACAGAAGAGGAAACTGAGGCAAAGAAAGGCTAAATAACTTGCCTAACATTACAGAGCAGAGCCAGGGTTTAAATGCAGTCTGTGTGATTTCAGAGTCTAAGCTATACACTCTGCGACCTCTTGCATCATCTACATTTTTCATGTTGGCCAAATAGAGCACAGAATATACATGATTTTTTGTTTGTTTGTTTGCAGTATCTTTCCCCTTTCAGTTTGATGGCAGAGCATGATGGCAAGGATGCTTGCTGATCAGGAGCCAGGAGATCTGGATTTAGATCCGAAGCAACTGCTTTTTCTTTTCTTTTTTTTTTTTTGGTAGATTTTTTTTTAAAATTTATTATTATTATTTTTTTTTTACTTTATAATATTGTATTGGTTTTGCCATACATCAACATGAATTTCTTTAAATGAATCATTCAACCACTATTGAATGGTGGAACTGAGTTCCACGTGGAACTCAATTTCTTCATCTACTGAATGACAGAATTGAATGAATGTTTTCCAATATCCTTACCATATTAATGAAGTTAATGAAATCAGTGGTGAAAAGTCTAGGTGGGTGAGTCTGAGCCAGTTTACCTGGTGGTCTCAGAGGTTACTGCCTAATACTGCTTCAGTAACTGACCTGACTGCCTCTCTCAATGTGAGATTAATTATATCCACCGCTCCTCTGCTCCTCAGTGTTTCTCTCTCTTTTTTCCCCCTCAATAATTTCTTTGACATCATCTTTCTGAGGCCTTTCTGGTCAGACTTAAGAAACCTTGACTTTTTTCTCAAAGGCCTAATCTGAGTCATCACTGCTTTGGGGGATCTCCCCTCCTCAATCAGATTTATTGCTGTCTGGCACAGACTGTTTTTTTCAACCTGCCTAAACTTTTTATAATTCTTCTTTCAACCCAACTAACTGTTTTTAAAATTTTATTTCTAAACCCCCTTTTGATCGTGTCTTCTGTCTGATTTAAAGCAATTTATTAGCTGCTATATCCTCATTCTTCTTTCTTCTCCTACCTCTTAGAAAAGGGGAGAGAGAAGCTTTTTATAGAGTCTGTGAGATCATAAGTACTTAAAAAGCAACATTTTCATATGAACTGAATTACATGATTTAAGTAGCCAGCTCAAAAACTAATAACATTTGGAGGATGGGGAGAAGGTGGTGAAATAACATTACAAAAAAGTTTCAAGGATGAGGGACTAGGAGAGAAGGAAGCTTTAAAGGCTATGAGATTTAAAGTTCAGAGGTTACAGCTGGCGGTACAATATATGTTAATTAAATTCATAGTCACGTGGGGATTAAATTCACAAGTTCCAGAAAAGCCTTGTTCCCCTTGTTGCTATAACCTCATTCTTACTGCAGACTTCAGCATCTTTCCATCAAAGTAAAGCATGAGGAGATGCTAACTGATTTTCTTACTGCTGACTCACAGAGGTTAGTTTCAGCAGTGATTAACTAATAAGAAGAACAAATCTGTATCCCCAAAAAGAGATGGGGGAAAATCCTATTGAAGTGTTAGTGCTTCCTTTTAAACGCTTAACCACCATTCTGGAGGAACTCAAAGTGAATTAACAATGCTCAGACTGGATTGGTGCTGAATGACAGCTGCGCTAGGTTTGTGAATTGCTTTCTGTGGTTTTGAAAAATAAATTTGATCCTCTTAGTTAGTAAAACAAGCTGAAGTATAATCCCTGTGAAGGGAAAATTAAAACAACTTACTTATCTTTTATTCTATTGTTGGGTTTTTGTTACTGATTTTATTTGGTTCCTATTACCGAAAGGGGCTTCCCTGGTGGCTAGACTAAAAATCTGCCTGCATTGTGGGAGACCCAGGTTTGATCCCTAGGTTGAGAAGATCCCCTGGAGAAGGGAATGGCCACCCACTCCAGTATTGTTGCCTGGAATTGTTACCTCATCCAGGACAGAGGAGTCTGGTGAGCTACAGTCCATGGGTTAGCAAGAGTCAGACACAACTGAGTAACTATTGTGTTATATTACCCAGAAATGGCTAATTCTCATATCTTAAATTGAGACTGCACTTTCTGTCCGCTCACCTCATTTTCCAAAATTGTCCATTTCATACTTGAAGAAAAGGTTGTTTTTCTTCTAGAATGGTTCTAGGTTCAACAAAATGCCTATCTTGTCCCAGTTTCTCCATCATTTTCTATATACAAATGACCCTACTTATAGATTTTGAACTTGAGAGATGATTTTTTATGCCTACAGGCTTGAGTGAGTGGTTTCTGTTCTTTACTGACGACGTGTAAGAAAACAAAAGCCTCTCAGCTGCCCCCAGAGGCCAGAGTTTCCCTGGGCTCCTGCCTCATCCCTATTCTAGAGAAATCTCTCAGTGAAGCTTAGAGAGTCCTGCAAGTTGAACAGAATTCCCTTTCCACAGAGAATCTCAAGCCAAATTGCTGATCTCTTTTATTCATGTTCTGTACAGTTTCAAAGAATAGTGACTGACAAATTGTGAAGCAGTATATTTCTTAAATTTCACTGAGGTTGGTCTGACAGCCAGTTAGAGGCAAATCACACTGCAGCATAAACAGAAAGTAGAGGGAAATAAATGCCAGTAAGTCTGCTAGGAAGAACACTGGCAAAAGATTTCAGTATGCAATAGTTCTATCGAGTGAATTTTTTCATTTTCATAGGACAGTCCATTATAACTTCATTATGATACTAGAAAGCAAGATAGTATTCCTGATTTATGCTTGAGAAATTGCTGAATATATGAACTTTTTCCAGTTTCAAAGTGACTATCCCTCTATTCCCTCCTCAAACATAAATAAGCTGTCATTATAGCACTCTTCACTAATTAATTCAACAGATACTTATTGAACGTCTGTCTTGTCCCAGGAAAGCAGTACTGGTTAGTGAAGATAGAGCAGTGAATAAAACATACATGATTCTGCTTTCAGTGTATTTTTGCTGGGCATCCATTCTTGATGTATTTTTCTTTTAGAAGACACATTTCACATAGACTCCCTTTTAGACTCAAGGACATGAACCCAACTTAGAAAAATATTTGGCTCTCTGTCCAAAATATGCAACTGATTGAAGGTTTCTACTCAGTGATCAGTGTCCATGGAAAGGTTGCCATCATAAGCAAAATGTAAATTAAGAATCATCCTTAGCCATCTAGGAACTTAGGAAATATCTAAGATATTCCTGTGTGCAAATTTGTCTCTATTTGTGTGGCAACAAATTAGGATATCACTAAATTTCCTTTATATTCCTGTTATATTACAGCACCCCAATCTCTCCCTATATAGACCATTCCCCACCACTCATGGAGAGAATAGGTCAGGCTTCAAGAAACATAGTATTTTCTAGGTCAGAAAACCTAGTCCCAACTATAAAATTCATGGCACAAAGCAAGAATAGAGTGACTGAGAAAAACAGCAACATCTTTTAGGTGACAGTACCTCCCAAGCCAATCCACTCCCCTCCTCTGAAAACTCCCTTAAATAAGTTTCAAAGATTCAGGAACAAACAGAAGAATGTAATGATCTCCCAGCTCTTGCTTTTCAGAATCTACCTCTCCTTACCAATAAGCAATGCTCCCATCTTCCTTATAAGATTTATCACATTGCTTTGTAATTATGTACTTGTGAATTTCTCTACCCTAACGGACTATAAAGGTCTTTGAGACCAAGAGCAGTGTCTTAACCATCTTTGAATCCTCAGCACTTGTAACAATTCCTGTCACACACCAGGTATACAGGAAAAGAATGAGTGAATGGGAATGCCAACTACCCCTTTGCAGCGAATTCTACCACTGTAAGTAATTTCTTCTTTTATTGATCAGATATTATGATCAGAACAACTCAGAAATACAGATTCACCCTAAATGTTGGAATAAAATTATGTCCTAAAGAATTACGTTTGTTCATCCCAACTAGCTGCCAAAGTTTGGCCAATAATTAATTTTTCTGACCTGCTGTTTTATCACCTATGAGTCAAGAGTTAAAATGCTAATGAAGAATCAGAAGAATCTCAAGAAAAACCTTACTAAAAGTAGGTTTATATTCAGATATGAAAAACCACTGAAGAATGAAGAATATTGCCTATGAGTGATTTAGGCCAGTTTCACATATAAAGCCAAGCTGTTTAAGATATATAAGCTGTTAAAATTCTTTACTTTTCATTAGGATAGAAAGGATATTTTTGATATTTTTGCTGCCTCTCTTCGCATGTTTCCTGAGACATATAGTCAATGGAGACAGGCTGGTGGCTTCAGCTCACTCTTGTTGTTGAGGCCACGTATTTTGCTCGCTTCTGTGATGGAGTGGTGGCCTGGTATATACGAACTCTCCATGTTGAGTTAACTTCTGAGAAAATGTCCTCCAAACACGATAATTTCTAACTTGTCCTTTCAAACATCCAGTGTCCTCTTGCCTAGGAGAGAAAACTAAACTGAGACATGATGTGGTAAATTAGTCCCATTTATCATCCACCTGCCAATGCAAGACTCAGGTTTGATCTCTAGGTCGGGAAGACCCCCTGGAGAAGGAAATGGCAACCCACTCCAGTATTCGTGCCTGGAAAATCCCGTGGACTGAGAAACCCAGCAGGCTATAGTCCATGGGGTTGCAAGACAGTTGGACATGACTTAGCAACTAAACAACAACAATCGCTAAGAAAAAGCCATTACCAATGGAGCGTTGAATTTTGCATCCCCCTCCCCCACCCCTGCCAGTCCTTCTCTTGAAACAAGTCTAAAACCACTGAGCGGTTACTCTGTGCCCTACTTTCCCCAGCTGAGTGAAGGCACCACTTGTTGGCCACCAGACTTGTTGCGTGCCCACAGTACGCTGTGCTAGACCTTGGCATACGTTATCTCATTTAGTTTCCATGGCAACCTTAAAAGCCTTTGGAATTTCTGTCTCTCTGACTGCAAAGCCCATGCTTTTCCCTACCACCTCATAAATTTTCTCATGAGTCGCACACAATACGTTGAGATCTTCTTTTAGAAAATGTGCTCTGATGTACAGAACATGAGTCAGCAAAGTCTGAAGAATTCTGTCCTCTGGACGAAAAAGTTCAGGTGAGATATGGTGATGTGTGCTACCTGGAGAAACTCCTTGAGCGCTGAATCAAGTGTCAGAGGGCTGCATACCCAGCCCATCCCTGCCGCTTCAGTTATATCACCCTGACCAACTTGCCCAGCTTAGACTGAGCCTCAGTTTTCACATCTGTGTGAAGAAAGCAGTGGCAGCCTTGCATGCGTCTTGTGATGCTATGTGATGCTGAGCTTGTGGAATATTTTTACCTGCCCCAGGGAAAGAAGGAACTGGTGTCATCATGTTCCACTGTCCACCGTTTGCGGCGCCAGACGTCCAGTGTGCTTTATCGCAGGTCACATAAAGGCCATGTGCTTCTCTTCCTCTTTGTAGTGTGGATGTTGCTTACGGAAACAACAGGTCACACCACCACATTATTCTTTTATCTTCAGCAGCATGCATGATAAAATGGAAAAACGTGTCAACAGTCTTTGGTTTTTCTATTTGTGCAAGGATTTTTCAAATGCTTTTGAATAGCACCTCTGCTCTGGGAATGGCTTTGCGAGTCTCAGAATAGCTTTTGGAAATGAAGAAACTTGGGCTATGCTTTATCAAAGCACTGGTCCCCTCTTGCTTAAGGCCTTAAGTGTTACGGCCCTTGAGGAGTTAGAGATGATATGCAAAATTCCCTGCTCTGTTAAGCTTAAGAAAAAAATTTGCTGTAAGTTAGTGAACTGTTGCTGAAGCTACATCTGTTGGCTTCATTTTGTATTGAGTGTTAATGTTTTTGTTGGGGACCATTGGGCTCCTTATTAAATATTGTACGTGGGCATGTGTGTTTTTGTATATGCACATAATATATAGGCAGAGAGGTACAAACACAGACTCTCTTGCAGCCAGCTCCAGGTACAAGATTCCTACATGTGTCACCTCATCAAAACCTTTACCTTTATTCATGAAAACCAATAAATATAAAATCAAATATATAATAGAACAAGTCATGTGAACTGCAAAATGTATGCTCCAGCCTGCATTCACAGAATGATTTCCCTCCAAAGTTGGAAAATGCTCCCAAAGCAATTCTCTATGCAGCAGCGACCTTACATTTTAGGGGAATTCTTGCAAATTGAGACCCACAAAAGGAGGAAGGGCTTCAGAGATAAGTGTACTCAGGCACAGCAAGAATATCTTGGGTCCTGGCTTCCCCCTTATCCCTCCCAAGATGCAGAACATGCCCTCAGAAGATTTGCAGCTTGGAGGAGCAGAAAATGTAACCTCTCTGTGGATAAGAAAAAGAAAAAGCCAAATGGAGGACTGGGCTCTACTTGCTCACTGCCTGTTTCCCATCTTACAAAGCACTTAAGTTGGGTGTTGGAAGGGCAAATAAAGAAAGGAGTGGAAGGAATGGTGGAAACTATCTTCCCAAAGAGTGAAGGTTCCCATTTTAAGGGACGAGGGAGGAATTAACAAGTCTGAGAGGCAGAGAATGGATGCTCCTTCCACACAGCTAATAAGAGAGGAAACTTGAGTTTTCAGATCCCAAGCACAATACTGCTGACCCTCCACAGTCCTTGCTCTTTACTCTGGAACATTGGCTCTCAAACTGTCATCTCTGTACCAGCTACATCAGTGTCCCCCGAGTTTGTTAGAAATGCAGCTCTCAGGCCCCATCCCGTCCCACTAAGTCTGAAACTTTAGGGATGGGGCAAGAACCTTCCTGTTTCATCACTTCCAAGTGATTCTGGTACATGCTGCAGTTTGAGAACCAATAGCCTTTAGTAGGTCCTTCAAGTTTTCACCCTGATCTTGAATGGGGTCTGATGAGGATGAGGCATTTCCCCTGTTCTCTGCCACACAAAAGCTGTGCCTAGGTATTTGGAGAGAGAAGTCCTGTCCTGGGCCTCTGGTTAGAAATGTCCACTCACTCTTCTGACGTAGTTAATAATATATGGATGCTGTTGCCCATCAGAATGAGTTTGAAGGATGAGGAAGACAAATGTCCACAGAATGAAGACAGGGGTCATGGGTGGGGAACGTAGGGCTCCTTTGTTATCTTTTCCCCCCTGCGACAATCTCTGGCTCTTAGATTCTTCCTCCCCAAACTTAGAAAAATTTAACATCTCACCAAATGACAGAGTAGCCCCTTCTTTCTGCAGTTCCAGCCTGCAGCCTCTGAAGGATACCAGAGAGGAAACAGTACCCACTGTGCAAAGAATAAAGCACTTCTCCATGCCTTTGCTTTGGGCGCTTCAGTAAACTGCAGCTGGTGCAAGAAGGGAGTCTGACCTTTTCCACTCATCCTGCATGTTTTGTTTTCTGCTCTGGATCAGAGCACCAACTGTCCTTAGAAAAAGGATCCTGACAGCTCACATCAGGATCTGTGTGATTTCTGTCCTCAGCTCACATAGAACCGTAGGTTTGAGCTATGGCAGAATGTACAAATGGCATTTAAAAAATAATAATAATAACAAATGACCAGGCTCAGAGCTAAATTATTTACCAGGCCACAGGGTGAGCATTAAGCAGGACTCCTAACTCACAGTTCAGTGCTCCTCTCCGGTCCTGTTCTTCCTTGCCAGTCCTGCCTCAGCTCTTCCAAATTTCCTCTCCACTCAGGAGATGTCTCAATCTGCTGTTCCCCTCAGAGATCTCAGGCTTCAAATGGTGACCCAACATTTATAAAAGCATTTGAGGAACATTTTGATTCTGAGCTGCCAGGTAGAGCATCCTAAAATGATTGGCTATATTGCTTGTGTCTATTCGGGTTTTGCACATAACAGAAAAACCCAAATATAAATTATTTAGGCAAAAATGGAGATGAATGGTTGCTCAAAGAATCTGAGTAAATGTTGAACAGCCAAACCATGAGAAGGACAGAGAGGTTGCTGGAATTCAGGAACAACCCAAACCTAGTGTTAAGCACCTCCAAGGTTCTCCTGCTGCCTCGTGTCAGTGCTTCCTTCTGTACACTGACTGCACTTTCTCTCCTTAAAAAGTCAGTTCCTCCCTCCATATACCAGAAACATGGATGCCTAGTTTGTGCTCCCTGCACATCCACTATTGAAAACGGACGGCCCTCTATTGTCTACTGCCCATGTTAAAAGCCCTCAGAACAGCTCTGGCTGGTGCAGCTTGGGCCAGGTGCCCAGCTTATATCAGTTGATTGTGGGTGTGAACATCATGCAAGATTATGTTTTATGTGCTGGAACCACACAATGCAGTTGAGGGGAGAACCAGGTTCAGGGTTGGTATGATAAGCCGCAGTGTCTCCTACATGCACAGACTTAATGTTTATCAGGTCACTTACCAAATCTGGAGAACCCCATAGACAGAGAAGCCTAGCAAGCTACGGTCCATGGGGTCGCAAGAGGCAGACATGACTTAGTGGCTAAACTAAACCAAGCCAAAACCAATATTTAAAGACTTTTTTTTTTTTTTTTCACAAATTGCTTCCCGTGATATGACCTAATTTTTTAACTTCATGACAGCTCTCGAAAGGAAAGTTATTTTAAAAGTAACCATTTTGTGGCTATGCAAACTGAGGCATCAGAAATTTGACTGTCCTGGGAAACATCAGCTACCTACATAAGTTGACGACAGTGCCAGCTCAAGGAAAAGGACTGATCAGATGGCTGGTTTTGCTTTTAATCCATGGTTAACAAGCTAATGACCCTAGGCTTAATACTGTCCACAGGCTTGCTTTATTGGGCCAATGCTGAGTTTGCAAACACTTTAAATCTGAGTGCCTTAACACAGTATTTCTGTTTCAATTTGCCACAGAGCCTAGCACTAAATGTCTTTATATACCTGCTTCAATTCACACATCTATTATTTTGCCAGCCTGTAAGGGCATTTGAGTTTGTTTCCACTACCTAAAAGTAGTGATTTTCTTGGTGATTCTATGATCCTGCCAGAATCAGATACATCTAGAAGTTTCCTGGGTTATCTTTTCCTAGTCTTCATAGGTGATGTCAGTATTTGGAGACTAGATTGGTTGTATTAAATAGGCCAACCAAGTTTGTTTTTGACTTTTAATCTGAATAGAGTTAGCTTTTTTTTTCCCCCACTGATCCTCCTGGCAATCAATCTAAGGAAGTCTTTGGATCCCTTTGCAGGGTGATATGTTTTAATGTATAAGATGAAATACTTAGGATTTCATAGGGAATCAACTAAAGTATAGCTATCAAAATATTTAAATTGTGGGATAGCAATACATAATCTTTTAAGTATTTAAGTATTAAGTAACAATGTTTGGTCCAATAACTACCATAATTTCAAAGTGGTGCTGAGAATATAATATTCTGAGATATTTTCAACCACTGTAAAGTAATATGAAAACGTCCTAAGATTTCTACTGGCAGCTCATTAGGGTTTGAGCCCTCCCGGTGGTGGGGTGGGAGGAGGCTGATGGAGGGAGCAAGGGGAGTCTACATGCCATCTAGGTACCAGTGACAGCCGGGAGACCCTGAAGCCATTAGTCTTTGTTATGAAACAGTTTACCTTAAAACTTAGTAGTTTGAAACAGCAACCATTTCTGATCACTTACGGGTCTGTGGGAAACCTGGGTGGTTTCTTATTCAGCTAGTAGATTGGCTGGAGTCCTGTTGGTCCATGATGTCCTCACTTCTGTGAATGGTGGTGGGTCCTGGCTCTTGGCTGGGGCAATAGGAGTGACTGGACCACATATCATCCAAAAACAGCATGAGCGGGCAGGCCGCCATGTTTCGCATTTCCAAGTCCATTGAGGCCACGTTCATTATCGTCCCATTGGCCAAAGTAAGTCACGTGGCCAAACATACAGTGAGTGGGGGAGGGGCCACCCAAGATTGTAAATACCCAGAGGGGAATTATTTCAGCCATTTTTATAAAATTATCAACCACAGCCCCCACCAATCTTGGGAGCATAAGTCACAGAAACCCCTCCACCACCGCAGGCTGGGCTCGAGGCTCTGCCTGTCCATCTAGGGGCTTCCACTAATTTCCACAAAGCAGGGAACTTGGGCATGCATGATTATGACCCTGTCACCCTGTAGGCCTCGGTCCCTTCCTCAGCTAGAGTTGGAGCCCTTGGCCTAAGCTTGGATATCCTTGAGTCAGGAAGGCACCTGTAATCTTTTACTGAATCTCTCCAAGGTGGCCAAGAAATCATAGATCCAGATGTCTAGTCAATTCAGAAGGCAAAGGGAAAATTTTCTGCTCTAAACATTGAGGATGAGTAAGCATTTCTTTGCTCCAACTGGAGAAAAACATCAGTTTCTTACTGTTTTGTGATGATGTTCCTTTACCTGAAATTTCACTCGGGCTTGTCTCAATGAATTTGTATTTGAAGTTTTTTCTTTGTCCTTCCAGAAGTCTCCTCTGTATAAGAAAACCCCGCTTTGTCCTCTAATTGCAAAAGCTCCCCATAACGGTAGAAGCCGCCCTCAGCCAACCCACTATCCAATGAGGGCTTTGGAAATGAGAACCCGAGGGAGGAGGCAGTGGAAAAACCCTGAAAGCTTTTCAGCGGTGCTGCTGCTTCACGGAAAACAAGCCAGATACCTGCATCAGGACCTCGCAGCAGCCCCACCAGAAACTTCATCTTAGCTCTTCTGCAGATAAGCAGGGGACATCTGGCTCACCCCACTTTCTAGTCACGCACTTCCAAAGAGTATCCTGAAACCTGGCTGTTCATTTTTTCAAACCACTTCAGATGGCAGATGACAGGCTCCTGAGGATAAGACCCCAGGCAGAAGAGCTGTCCACTTGTTCAGTCTTGCAGCAGCTTTAGTTTACTGAATCCCCAAAGTGGGAAAAAAAAAAAAAAGAAAGAAAAAGGAAAATGCAAAGGCTTCTAAATGTTTTCATCGGAATGCTCTCTTAGGTAGTGTCCTCCTAGAAGCAGAGCCTGGGAGAAGGATGCAGCACTCTATTTGGGAGGTGATCCTAGGAAGCAGGGTGGTGTGCAGGGAGGCTAGCTCAAATGGGAAGGAAGCCAACACAAGGGGCATCAGAGAGCAGAGTGCCGCCTGCAGGGGTTCAGTCCCGGCAGGACCTCTCTCAGAGGGAGCGTACAATATGCCTGAATTGCCCCACATGAAGGGCATGGAATCTGGGGGTACTTATATACCAACTCTCATCCTTAAGTGGCTAAATGCCACTTGCACCCAGCCCTGCGAGATGCCAAGCTTACTCCCAAGAAGGCAGAAATCCCCGAAGGCACATAGGTGCTTGTCATACATGCTCTTAGAATATAAGGGAGAGGAGAGTACCGAGGTGATATAGGCAGAGAATCAAGAATGACTGCTACAGTTTTGCAAACTGTCATCTCCAGACACCCCAAGCGTCACAGCTGTCTCCAGCTTTGGCACATAGATATTACAACCCTTCATTTATTCAACATGTATTCACTGCACTCCAACTGGGTACCATTTATTCAGCATCTCTGTGCTAGTCACTAAGCTAAGGTTTTTGCATACATCATCTCATTTGATTCCCATGATAACCTACAAGGTATTACTAGTCTCATTTAACAGTTGATAAAACTGAGGTTTAGTAAGTAATTTAAGGTAAGTAAGTTACCTTAGTCTCTTGGCTTGAAAATGGCAGAACTAACATTCTCAACCAGGCCTATCTTCAAGTCTAAGCTCTATTCACGGTAACCCCTCTCTGAGGGCAGTGGGCTGTCCCTCTCATCTCCCAGGCCCCCCTACCCTGGGTACTGTGACCACTCTCTCTAAGCTCACTACATCTTTGAATCTCTGGATCCTTAAACATTCTCCAGCCCACACCCACCCGTCATCTGTGCTCCCCCATCCAGCATCTGTCAGGCGCTTTGTCTGGTCCTGCTGCTCCTGGTTTCCTACTGAAGGAGTCAGAGAACCATATCTCTGTGGCATCTTGTGATCTTAAGGCTGATTGCACCCATGGGCCCCTAGCAGACAGAATCAAACGGTTTGTTTTTAAGCACCAAACCAAAATGTAAGTCCCACTTTATCGTTGTTAACATTTAAAAAATAAAATGGCATGGGGTGAGGACCGAGAGAGGGAATAATTCTCTCCAGCTTGCCAGCCGGGGAGTGGGAGGGAGGTGGCAGCTCTCGCAGTCCCAGGAAGGATTCGGCAGCAGTCGGCACAGAACGTCAGCCTCCAGGTGGCAAAAAAAAAAAAATAGGAAGGGGAGCATGTGGGGTGCATAATGATGGTGCACAACTCCATTTTAGAACCCGTATATCTGACTTCATGGGGGCCTTCCTGTCATTTTGGAAAACATTATTGATAGAACATCAGTGCTGCTCTGAAGCCAGTATTGGTGAGTGGCTGAAACTCTCCACCCCTCACCGGACAAAAACAAGATAAAGTTGGCCTTGAAAGAACCCAAACTGGGGGGAGGGAGGGTCTCTGATGGAAAAATGCCCTGGTATAGATCAATGAATGTAAATTTCATGCCATGGGTTCACGGAACCCATTTAAATGACATACTCTAAAGTGCTTTAATGGAGATATGGAGATAAAAGCTAGGGCACCTTGGGTCATTCAGGCCTAGTTTGAATCCCATCTAAGACACCAGCTCTAGTTGCTTCTGAACCACTCAATGTGGTGCCCCAGGGATGGGGTTCCATCGTAGAATCATGGAACGTTGAACTGGAGAAAATGTTGAGAAGCCTTCGATTCAACCCCCTCACTCACAAGTAAGGACACTTTGGGACTTTTGTTATGAGTAGAGCTTCCATGCTACGCTGCAGTACCTGTGAGCCTTTCCTAAGTAGAGGTGTGGAGGGAGACAAGAGGGGGCAGAAGCCCTCTGGTCTGGGGGAGGTAGCCTGCAAACCCATAGCGGCCTCTCTAAAACCCAGGTGTAGTTCTTGTCTATTGCTGCATAACACTATTACCGCAACCTTGTGGCATAGAGCACCTCACGGCCCCATGGGCCCTGGGTCTGGGCCCTGAGTGGCATAGAATGTCTCATGGTCTCCTGGGTCCTGGGTCTGGGCGCTGGGTGGCATAAAGCATCTCATGGTTCTGTGGGTCCTGGGTCTGGGCGCTGGGTAGCATAGAACATCTCACTGTCCTATGGGTCCTGGGTCTGGGCGCGAGGTAGCATAGAATACCTCATGGTTCCATGGGTCCTGGGTCTGGGTGCTGGGTAGCATAGAACACCTCACGGTCCCATGGGTCCTGGGTCTGGGCACTGGGTAGCATAGAATGTCTCACAGTCTTGTGGGTCCTGGGTCTGGGTGCTGGGTGGCATAGAGCATCTCATGGTCCTGTGGGTCCTGGGTCTGGGCGCTGGGTGGCATAGAGCATCTCACGGTCCCATGGGCCCTGGGTCTGGGCGCTGGGTGGCATAGAGCATCCCACAGTCCTGTGGGTTCTGGGTCTGGGTGCTGGGTGGCGTAGAGCATCTCACAGTCCTGTGGGTCCTGGGTCTGGGCTCTGAGTAGCATAGAACACCTCACGGCCCCGTGGGTCCTGGGTCTAGGCACTGGGTGGCATAGAGCATCTCACGGTCCCGTGGGTCCTGGGTCTGGGCACAGGGTGGCATAGAGCATCTCACGGTCCCATGGGTTCTGGGTCTGGGCACTGGGTAGCTGGGATCTCTGCCTGGGGCCTCACTGGCTGCTATCCAGGGTCAGCTGGCTGCACCTCCTGAGGGCCTCTCCCAGGCATATTTGGGTGGTTGGCAGGATTCATAGGACTGAGGCTTCGTTCCCTGGCTGGCCAGCCACCAGGAGCCATTCTCAGTTCCTTGCAAGCCCCCTCGCAGGCCCTTTCAGAAAGCTGCAGTCTACTTCTTCAAGGCCAGTGGGAGAATTTCTTCAGGAAGGGCCAACCAGCTCCCTGTTCTAAGGACTTTCCCCTGATTAGGTCAGGCCCACCCCCTAGATGATCTCAAAATCAACTAATTAAGAACCTTAACTACCTCTGCAGAGTCCCTTTACCTCTTCCATTTGACATAACCTAGCCACCGGGTTATGTGTTATCCTGTCACAGTCACAGATGCCCACACCCAGTGCCCAACGGGGGGATTACACACAGAGCTTATGGTGGAATCTTCAGCACTGTCTTTTTTTTTTTTCCCTGATGTGGACCATTTTTAAAGTTTTTAATGAATTTGTTATAATATCACTTGTGTTTTATGTTTTGGCTTTTTGGCAATAAGGCATGTAGAATCTTAGCTCCCCAACAAGCAATCAAATCCATACCCCCTGCATTGGAAGGCAAAGTCTTAACCGCTGTGCCACCAGGGAAGTCCCTTGAGTGTTGTCTTAGAATCCTGCCCCCACACTGGGGAAAGGCCAGTTCCGTTTCCTATAGCCCTTCAACTGTCCACAGGCTCCTCTCCTGAGGACACCCAGACCCAAATCCATCAGTGGCCTCCCAAACGACCCTATCTCAGCAGCTCGGTCTCGCTCTGAACTGGGTAATTTGGTTATTTGCAGCCTGCCTTCCAGCCCGAGTTGGGGCCCCCATGCACTTTTCTGACCTTGATTGCCTCAGTCCACAGTCATTGTTCCAGAAGAGGCAAGGCCTGTGGAGCCCTGGAAGAGAAGGCAGGGGGCTCTGGAGGAATGCCTTTCAGTGTTCGCCGTTAGCAGCCCTGGGGACTGATGCAAAGGCTTCAGTCTCAGTGTGGGGCCAGCAGTCACGGCAGGAGCCGGGGTCCCTGGTGCGAGCTGTGGAGACGCCTCTGCTGTTGGGGGTGGGGAGGACGCCCCTTGGCCTCACTGAGCTTCCGTGGAGCTGAGCAAAAGATCTGGGGCCGCTCACCCTGCTCGAGAGGGGCTGTGAGGGCTGTGGGCCCTCGGTACATGAGTCCCACCAAAGCTGGGGCGCCCCGAGCCAGGAAGAGCAGTGAGGGCGTGGCCAGAGAGATGGGGACTGGAACAGACCTCGAGGGGCCAGTCTGACAGAGGAGTGCCATCGCCGCGCAAGGGTGGCCTCTTTTTCTGTGATTTATAGGCTGTCTGGTGACGCCTCCTGGGCCCCGGAGGTCGTCAGTGGGCTTAGATCCCCTCGACGCGGCGTTGGAGCACCAAGCACCGGCGCCTCAGCTCCCCTCCTTCCGTGCACTTCCTGAGCATCTGTTACGTGCCCAGTGCTCCTCTAGGCGAACAGGGCCAACAGTCGGGCAAGATCGGCAGGGAGATACGTTTTAGCAGGAAGAGGCAGGCATCCAACAAGCTGGCAGACCAAAAACGGTCTCGGATGACACAGGGGCTAAGCAGATTCAGAGAGGGTGAAGTGGAAATGAGACTGGTCAGGGTGGGCCTCTCTGAGGGCGGATGGCAGTCCAGCCCCAGAGGCGGAGGTGCCAGCCCTGGTGGGGGCGTGTTTCAGGATAGTGGTTCAGAGCCCTGAGGCAGGAGCCAGGCTGGTGTTTTCAGCAGCAAGGGATCAAAGCTGGTGGAGAAGGAAGTGATGTGGGATGAGGCGGGGTTGGGAAGTGCCAGGTCCTCGAGGACCACTGGGCCTTGAGGAGGGTCCAGCTTTTGGTGGAAGAGCACTGGAAACCTCTGGAGGGTTCCTCAGAGGGGCTTTATCTTTTTCCAGCATCATTCTGGATTGAGGTGAAACAAGAGCAGAAATAGGGAGCCCAGTAGGAGGCAACTGCGTCTCCTGACTGTGGCTGTGGATGGAGAAATTGAGACCGCATGAGAGCCATACTAGGGGTGCCCCGGGAGACACAGATGGTGGCCAGTGAGGATCATTGGGGTGGGAGGACCCTAACTACTGTCCCCCAGTCACCACTTGGAGCGGGATGCAGGCAGATAGAAGTCTGGTTCCCTGGTTGTAACAGAACTCAAGTGCAAGTGATTTGATGAGGAAGGATTCTCAGGTCAGCCTGTAAGAGTGTGAGGAGAGCAAGACAGAGAAGGGGAAAGAGCCCAGCAAGGATGCCATCTCAGCCGGGGACTAGCCTTAGCCTGGTCCTGAGCTCCGGAGGGCATGTGGCATCACAGTTCATCCTGCCTTGAGGCAAGGAGGTAGCTCCGTTCAGCCAGTCACTGGGCAGCCTGGACTCCCAGGCATCTCAGGGTGGGGTGGCCCATGAGCCAGGGGCAGGGCTCAGGGCAAGTCTCAGGTGTAACCTGTAAGCACAGCAAGCTTGACCTCTGGGGAACTGGTACACCTTCCAGTACAGAGTAATTGGGATCTAGGCAGGGCACCTCCAGCATCCCTTAGGGTAGCCACAACTCACCTGAGTGAGGGAGTGAGGTGACTAGGCCATAAAGTGCCCTGAAAACATTGGAACCAAATATAAATAAATTAAGTGAGCTAATATGGGAGGTCTGTTACAGGAGGAACTTCTCATTGTCCACAGGTTCTCTTCAAAAAAGCCTGTAAATAGTCAACTCTCACTAGGCACTTAATTGATCCCCAGATGTTCCATTCACTCAACTCCTCAGGAATAAATTTCTGGCATGCTGGATGATGTCATAAAACAAGCTCTACCCTCAGAATAAAACAAAGCAGAAGGATGAGTTTATTGCAAGGCTTTTGACCTGTGAACTGGAAAGCTCAAGACTCCAGGAGCAAAGAATTCTAAGTTGCTCACAGGCTGAGGGATTTATGGGATCGATACAGAAGCTATTTGGCTTTTTCAGCTGATTGATTGCCCAGTGATCGTTCTTATTTGGGTCAGGGCAGCTGAGTCAGGATCACAAGGAAATCTAGAGCTAATGGGAACAGAACTAGAGTTTGGGGATTGGCTGGTGTCCTCTGCTGATTTCTGAGAAGAGCCGTAAAGTCCTGTAAGGCTCACTTATGTTTCCTTTGCATGCCTATATTGACCATCTTGATTTCGTCCCTGACAATAGCAACTCCATTTTAGTTTGGTTCTACAAAGGGAGGTCTGAATACCCATTTAGCCAGCATAATTATGATTAGGCCCACCTAACCAGTACACCTGACCTGCCTCTTGAGAAATCTGTAGGAAGCAACAGTTAGAACTGGACATGGAACAACAGACTGGTTCCAAATCAGGAAAGGAGTACGTCAAAGCTGTATATTGTCACCCTGCTTATTTAACTTATACGTAGTATACATCATGGGAAATGCTGGGCTGGATGGAGGACAAGCTGGAATCAAGATTGCCAGGAGAAATGTCAATAACCTCAGATATGCAGATGATACCACCCTTATGGCAGAAAGCGAAGAAGAACTAAAGAGCCTCTTGATGAAAGTGAAAGAGGAGAGTGAAAAAGTTGGCTTAAAGCTCAACATTCCGAAAACTAGGATCATGGCATCCATTAGTTCATGGCAAATAGATGGGAAAACAATGGAAACAGTGACAGACTTTATTTTGGGGGGCTCCAAAATCAGATGGTGATTGCAGCCATGGAATTAAAAGACACTTGCTCCTTGAAAGAAAAGTTATGACCAACCTAGACAGCATATTAAAAAACAGAGACATTACTTTGGTTTTTCCAGTAGTCCTGTATGGATGAGAAAGTTGGACTATAAAGAGAGCTGAGCGCCAAAGAATTGATGCTTTTGAACTGTGGTGTTGGAGAAGACTCTTGAGAGTCCCTTGGACTGCAAGGAGATCCAACCAGTCCCTGCTAAAGGAAATAAGTCCTGAATATTCATTGGAAGGACTGATGCTGAAGCTGAAACTCCAATGCTTTGGCCACCTGATGTGAAGAACTGACTCATTGGAAAAGACCCTGATGCTGGAAAAGATTAAAGGCGGGAGGAGAAAGGGACAACAGAGGATGAGATGGTTGGATGGTATCACTGACTTAATGGACATGAGTTTGAGTAAACTCCAGGAGTTGGTGATGGACAGGGAAGCCTGGCGTGCTGCAGTCCATGGGGTCGGACATGACCGGATGACTGAACTGAGATCACAGAGAAGGAAGCAGTAGCTCAGGTGTAGAGTCACCTTAAGGCAGCTGCCCCTTTGACTTTACCTAAAAGGAAGTAGCTTTACTGCTCAACTCCTAAAAGTGTGGATCAGTGGTATCCAAAACTTGTCTGCAGATCAGAATTCCAATGGCTCTTATAAAAATCCCAAAGCTCAGGCCATATCTTAGAGCAATCAAGTCACAATTTCTGGAAGCATTTTAAAATAAACTTTTTACTTAGGAATAATTTTAGGTCTACAGACAAATCACAAGGATGTTACACTGCCCATCCAGTTTCTCCCACTGTTAACACCTTACATTTTCACATTTTACATTTGACACATGGTACATTTGTCACAACTAAGAAACTGACATTACTATTTATGGAATTCCGGATTTTATTTGGATCCTACCAGCTTTTTCATTAATGCTCTTTTCCTGGTTCAGGATCTAATCCTGGTACCACATTGCACTTAGTTGTATGTCTCCCCCATGTCCTCCGATCTGTGGTGGTCTCTCCATCTTTCTTTGATTTTTATAAACCTTGGTAGTCTTGAGGAGCATTGCCCTGTACCTGGTAGAATGTCCCCCAATCTGGGTTTGTGTGCTGTTGCTCTTAGCATTAGACATGAGTTACGGGTTTTTGGAAAGAATATGGCAGAAGTGAAGTGTCCTACTCACCACCTCCTGTCAGGAGGGACAGTAAATCCATGTAGTATCACTGGAGAGGTCTACTCCGGGACTTGCCAAAGGCGCATGCACGCGTGCTCGGTCATTTCAGTCGTCTCTGACTCTTTGCGACGCCATGGACTACAGCCCACCAGGCTCCTCAGTCTATGGGACTTTCCAGGCAAGAGTACTGGAGTGGGTTGCCGTGCCCTCCTCCAAGGGATTTTTCCGACACAGGAAAGTTGAACCCTCATCTCCTGTATCTCCTGCTTTGCAGGTGGATTCTTTACTGCTAAGCCCCTGGGGAAGCCCACTTGCCCAAGGCAGAGCTTGTCAAGTCTCTCCCTGCAGAGTTACTATTTTTCCTTTCCGTACACTCATGTTAGAAACTCAGCACTGAATCTAGCCCATCCTTAAGGTGTGTGTATGTGTGTGTAGTACCCAGACCCCACTCAACCAGCAAGAACCTGAGGGGCACACTTCCATAGCCACCGTACTGACCTCATCTCTTTGCCTTAGTTCCCAGTCACTATTATGCAAACTTCTCAAATGATCCAGGACTTGGCATACTCCTCAGACCCCCTGGGACTGAATCAGCACTTCTTGGCTATGTTACCTTGGGCAAACTGTTTAGTAACCTCTGAGCCTCAGTTTCCTCATCTTAAAAAAGAGTATTAATATCTATTTCTAAGATTTATTGTGAAGATTACATCAGATAATGCCTATAAAATTTTGACTACAGTGCCAGATACAGAGCAAATATTCCATAAATGTTAGGTACCAACCATAATAGTAATAATAGAAGTAGTAATGCCTTCCTTACTCCACCCATGTGCATTGGACATCTAGTACCACAATAATTTGTCTCAGTGATGAAAAACAATAAGTTGGAACTTATATTTGAAAGGAATGTATTAAACAATTCATTCCATTTTGTTTATGTATCAAATGAACACTTATTTAGCATTTACCTAGTGCCAGGCACTGTTCTAATCATTTTCATAAATATTACCTCATTTGGTCTTCAAAAAAAGCCTATGAGGTAGGAACTACTCTTAACCCCATTTTACAGATAAGAAAAACTGAGGCACAGTGAAGTTAAACAGCTTGCCTAAAAGGACATGGCCAGAAAGTGGCAGAGCCAGGATTTGAAGTGAGGAGGTCTGATTTTGGAGTCCATGCTTATAACCACTACAGTATTTTAAATGGTACTGTCAAAGGTATGGAGTGTTATGAGACTGTTTAAAATGGGGCATGGCCTGGTCGGGGAAGGGGACTCCATCAGGAAGTGTACCTGTGAAATCTTGGGTAAACTTATACCAGGAAAGTAAGTTGGGAGTGAGATAGGGGAAGGAGAGCAGAGATGTATGATAAGATTTGGTTCTCTCCAAGGCCATGTGATGTTAAGTATCCTTTACACAGGAAGTCTCTTTCTTACTGCTTTCTCAATTCTTGAAGATGCACTTGGGAAAATTCAGCAGGTCTTTGATGTTAGGGAGATGTTAGGAGAGGGGAGGACACTGCTTTCAATAACTCAAACTGGTGGTCAGTATAAAAGACTCTGGACCATTCAACACACACTTGTGCTCTGTCTTGCACACTTAAGAAAGTCAATCTGTCTTTCATATTTATGTCAAGAGTTTGGTTAACACAAAGGAAGCTTCTGATTGTGAAAACCTAGGTTAGCTGTGTTTCAGGAGAATGAATTTTCTCTTAAATTTGTGAGTCTAAAGAAAGTATTATTTCCTGGATAGGGTGGGTTTCTGAGTACTGCCAGGGCCTCACCCTGAGTATGTCTCCAGATCCATGTTCTTGCACCTGGACTCGGCTACAAACTTCTTGGTGCCAGAAATACTATCCTGTTTATCATTCACACACATGGCACTAATTCCCACTCAGTTGGTGCTTGGTACATATTTTTAAATGAATTTATAATTAAATAGACTCATGAATAAGTCTATTTGCTTACTTACCACTGCAGCCTATTTGAAGCCTCAGAAGCACATGTAAATCATAAGCTGTCTTTTCTCTTATCCTTTTTTGTCCCCATGTAAAATCATCTTTCTGCTTCCAAATTTGGCAAGGAATAGAAGTATATTAATTCACATCATGACTGAAATTTTAAACATGTCTTTACCTACATCTGATACTTCAAAGCTTCATGCCCTTCAGCCCAGGTAATGAGTATCCTCGAGGTTTGGCATTATTTAGTGGAGCTCATTGGAATTCATCTTATACTTGACTGTGTTGATTCCACTTCTTTCTGAAGCCTGCTGGGAAAACACAGAATTCTAGGGCTTTCACTAGGGTCATGTTGATTCTGAACTGATTCTGAGCAGTTATATTTCACAAATAGAGTCTTACTTGAATTTTCCTGATTGAGAGCAAAAAACAAACGAACAGAAAAACATGGGTGGTGGGCATGTGACGTGTGTTCTGTGCACATCTGTCCGTGTTTGTGGGGTGGGCACAGGAGGTGGAAGAAAAGAGATGAAAATGACTGACCGATTTATTGAGAGGCAAATCAGTTCATACTTGCAAGGTTTTTAGTGAAGATTGCATGATCAACTGGACCCAGGAAATTTTAATGTTTGGCTGAACCATAGAGAAGAGAGAAAAGAGGTAAACCACCTTGACAATGGCAGGTGTGTCTAGGGGGATGCTTTTCCCACCCACCATGCCCAGAATCTCCACAGTTCCCCAGCTGGCATCCACAGCACTCACTGAACCCGAGTGAAAAGTACGTGTGCTAGGAAAACTCACTTTCCAGACAAGTCTCCTGAACTTCCTACCAAATCACCACTTTTTAAGCCATAAAGAATTTCATGGGCTCTTTGAAACCCATAAAGAATGCATATGCTAAAAGTGTCCCTATAAAGAGAAAGGTGGGGATAAAAGAGGCAAATCGATCAATACCCATCACAAATATTCATTCTCCAGAAGCTGCTCACCAGGCCCAAGTGCAACATCCTATCAGGGCTCACGTGATCAGCGCCACACAGCATTTACTGACCATCTGCCACATCCTAGGCACTGTCCTGGCATGTGGCTGCCGTCTAACGTAAGGGTTAAATGGCGGGTGTTCCAGCCTCAGATCTGGCGGAAGTTATGTAATCTTCCTGTTCCTCGTTTTCTTCACTTATCAGATAGGGAAATAAATGGTAACGGAGTTGCTGCAGAGAGTATCACATTTTATTTTCCCAACTTCATTCTTCCTGTCCGGGCCCACAACTTCAGTATTATCTTTCAGACAAAGCTAGATGTTTAACTGGAAATAAATTTCAGCTTCAATAGAGGAAAAGGTTAAGAATAGAATGGCTGGTTGTTCCTGAAATGCCATATAAAAAATTTATATTAAGTCAGGCTTCTTTTTTTCCTCTTGGCCTATTTTCTTTTATTAAGGATGTGAAGACAGCACCTTCCATTACTGCCGTGCCTTCTGAGCATACTTTATTTCCGCTCTACTTGCTGCCTGCTGCTTACTCATCCTGATAGTACCACTATCTTTAAAACTCCTAACATAGAAGGGTATAAACAAAAATGATTTCTGGGTATGGAGAGAAGAATAGGATGATGGCACTTAGTAAACTCGATGTATACCCAGTATATCAGTTAGCATTTGCTGGGTAACAAATAACCCCCTCAAATGTAGTGGCTTCAACACCATTTATTTAGCTCATGATTCAAAGTCAGTAGTTTGAGTTGAGTTCAGTTGGGCAGTTTCTCTGCTCGTGGTTGGGCTCACTCTATGGTCAGTTGCTAGGTCAGGTGGATGCTAGTTGGTCTAGAGTAGTCTTAGCTGAGATGACTTATCTCTGTTTCACATGGTCTGTCTTATAATCCACTAGGCCAGCCTGGGTTTGTTCACCTAGAGGCTGCATGGATACAAGGAGGTATAGAAGTCACCCCAGTCTAATCCATCATCTGAAGCCCATGCCCATGGGTAATGAGGCCTAAGGTGTTTTTCTTCATGATAGACCACATAGGAATGAGCAAACTCACACACGTGTACACATGTACAAAAGCCAATAAATATATGCTTGGCTCTAAGGATAAAGAGACCCATGAGGACCCATATAATACTCCACAGCCAACCGAACACCTCATCCAATTCAGTTGTTAACACTTTCTCTCCTTTAATGCATATCATTTTTTATAGTGTTTCTTCTGGTTATAAAAACAATTAATTTTAATTGCAGAAAAAGTATGTAAAGAAAAGTATAAAAAAGAAAGTCAACAATGATCTCACAATCCAGAAGCAATAATTATAAATAATTATTTATTATATATATGCAAGTTCTCGGATAACCAGGCATTACTGTGAGATTGGAGGTTGTTATTCATTATTAGTTATATAGTGTTACATAGTGTGTGTGTGTATATGTGTGTGATTTCTGTAGTTATTCATTCATTCATTCATTTATTTATTCCTTTCCCTGGAGAGGGGCTCAGCTGGGAAGCCCTGGGATGCACAGTGTTATGAGCCCTACTCCCAGCAGCCTCTGGTTACTGATATTTAAGGGACTGTCCTCATCAAAAGAGGTGAAAAAAAAATTGCACAAAAGTTTTGCCTTTTGAAGCTACAGAAAGGAACTTGCTCCAGCACCTTCTGTGCTGTTTTTTGTTTCACTGGATTTCTTACGGGGGAAGAAACGAAACCCTCCCTGTGGTTGCCAGGGCGTCATTACGTGCTGACTGCGTGGAGGGTGGCTTCTGTAGCCATGTATGATCAGCTCATGGCTTTCTGGACGTCTGCCCTTGCTACTCAAAGTGTGGTCCAGGGATCAGCAGAACCACTGGGCAGCCTGAGAGACAGCAAGTTCATAAGCAGCACCCCAAACTCACTGGACTAGAATCTCTGTGGTTGGAGCCCAGGAATTTGTGTTTAACAAGCTCTCCTGGTGATTTTGACAGCTACGTTTTTAGAAGCTCTGGTGTTCTGAGAACTCTGTAGAATGGATTGATTTGCTCCCAAAGGAAGACAACTGATCTGTGGAGAGTTTTGAGTTTGCTCACCTAGTGACCCTCAGGATCACCTCGAGAGCTTATGAAAACGTAATTTTGGGGGCTGCATGCTCAGAGACTCCAGTTCAGCTGCCCTGGGGTGGGGCTCGTGAATTTGTATTCCCAGCGAGCCCCCTAGGGCTGCAATGCTGCCAGCCCTAGATCGCACTCCAACTAGCACCACTTTAGCCAACACCCTTCTGCAAAAAAGAAACTGACCTCAACTTTCAAGAACTTTTTGCGATCTCTGATTTTATAGTTACATTTTAAAAGGATATTTTCTTAATTTGGGAACTCACTTTCTTCAGAAAACCACTTATTTTTAAAACATTTTTTAACCAAAGTCTGTGGCCTCATCGACTCAAAAGGATATGAGTTTGAGCAAACGCTGGGAGATAGTGAAGGACAGGGAAGCCTGGTGTGCTACAGTCCGTGGCGTTGCAAAGAATCAGGTACAACAGACCAACTGAACAATGATGACAAAAACTGTTTGGAAATAGAGCTAGTTCTGGTGCATTCTGAAAGAGCTGGCTGAATCCAAGTGAATAGAAGGGTGCAAGGTACAGTCATAATTTCATGTTCTGGGAACTTTGGTGGCCTTCCAACTGGTTTCATTAGAACCAGAATCCCTGGCAAATATGGCTGGGGCTACATTGTCTGGGCACATTAGTCAGGCCCTACAGAAGTGACACCTGATGGCCAGCAGTGGCCTCTGTGTCTCTCATATTCCCTCCACCTTCTATGACAGAGGTCAGATAATGTGTGTGTGTATGTGTGTGTGTGATTTCTTAAACTGCTCATTGGATTCTCCAATAAATATTAACATACATTAATTAAGGACATATTGCCTTCAATGGTCAAAGGAAGACTGCCAAAAAACTGCAGGAAATGAGCAACATGTGTGTGAGCGCCTGCTCAAGTGTGAGAGCCCAGAGCCGGGTCAAACCAAAGCTGTTACAAGGTGTGTGAGCGCCTGCTCAAGTGTGAGAGCCCAGAGTCAGGTCAAACCAAAGCTGTTACAAGGAAGGGTGTGCTCTTACCCTTGTCCTCAAAATGAGTCATTTGATGTTTTCTGTGTGCTAGCCTCCCTCAAAGGGTGGCTGTTGAGGACCCATGAGGGGGTAGTGGAGAGGTCGGTAACATAAAGAGGCCAGTGTAACACGAAGTGAGAAATACGAGGACAGGACACCCAGGGGCACACAGGAGTCGAGGGGGCCTTGGCCCAGGCTACCAGCCTCCTCCCGGAGATACCACCTGCACTGAATTCTGAAGGCTGGGCAGAAGCTGGCCCAATAAAGAAGGCAGGGCCGAGTCTAGGGTTGATATTGCGGCAAGCAAAATCACAGGGATTTGGAGGATTACAGTAAAAGTAGGTAAGCATTTTCATCAAGCTGGCTCCCGAGGGAGCAATGATTAATAAGCACGAGACAGATTCTTTGGAAAATGTTAAACAAACCTGCTGCCACCTCCAAAAAGGAACACATAAATCGATTTGAAAGGATCTATGTTTGCACTTGTGATTAAAGCAGGCCAACCTTTTCCTGGGTGGCTTTTCTGTTTCCATTTTGTTATTCATGAAATCTTTCATTTCCCATCACATCCCTTTGAGGTTCTAGTGAATTGAACAGTAGGCCCAGAAAAGCCCATTTGCCTGTAATCCCTGCCTCCTAGAAAATGAATTTATGGAATTTTTAGGTATTTGTGCAGCTACCAGAAAAAGAAATCTCAAACCTGGAGAAACGGAAAGAAGAGGAACCTGGAGACTCAAGGCATGCATTCTCAATACTCTTGTGTCTGCCAGGTTATTACACCAGCACACGCCAAATACAAATGTAAGCCTTGTTTCTGCCATGGTTTCCATGACCTTCTAGAACCATCTGGAGTTCTAGCATACTTAAGTGGATAAGAAAATGGGTGCCTTAACTTACTGTCTGGAGACATAGGGATACATCGACACATTCTCAAATCACACGTGCAAACTCAGTAGTGTCCAAAGAGTTAAAGCATGACTGTCCTCTCAGCCCATAGTAAGTATATTCTAAAGGTTCCTTTATGTCATTAGTGAGAACCAGTAGGCTAGGAAAACACACTCACAGAGCATTTGAGGAATAAAGATTTATATAAACAGGAAAGGATGTTAGAATAAATGCTTTCAGTTAAGTATGAAACTGATTAATGTCTTATAGGGCAATAAAACTGTCATACTTGGGATTATCTTTTCTATTAAAGAGAAACCATTTGTATCTCTATGGACAAAAAACTCATTTGCTCAGTTGTCTATAAAGTACCATTTAACTTGATATTCTGTTCTCTAATTAAGAGGAAATAGTGAAAATTTGGGGGGTGATGGATATAGTTATTACCTTGATCACGGTGCTGGTTTCATGGGCAATGTACCTGTGACAATACAGTTTAAATATGTGCGTATATTTTATATCAATATGCTTCAATAAAGCTGTTAAAGAGAAAGAGAAAAAATAATAAGCCAAACAAAGAAACATTCCTCTATAATGTTAGACAATTCTCCAGTCTGATAGAAAAGGATGTGATCATTCTCCTTTATTTCCAAATTTTGGATAATTTTTATTAACACCAATTAAAACAACTGATTCTAGAATAAAAGAGATTTAGGTTTTGGTCACTTGCCAGTTGTGTGACCCTGGCAAAAATATTTAAACCTTCCTAAAGCTCAGGCTTTCTATATGGAAAAAAATAAATGAAGATTAAAAATAGCCTCCTATATAACTAGGATTGAAGGAAATAATACATGTGGAATGCTTAGCAAAATACCTAGTACATATTATATTGAGGACTAGTCAGTGTTCACTGTTTTTAGTTACTGTTTCTAAGGAAGAAAGGGCTTCCCTGGTGGCTCAGTAAAGAATCTGCCTGCAATGCAGGAGACCAGGGTTTGATCCCTGGATCGGGAAGATCCCCTGGAGAAGGAAATGGCAACCCACTCCAGTATAGCTGAGGAGCCTGAATGAGATAATAAAGTGGATAGAATACAGGCCAAGAATGAGGCACCAAGAGTACTAAGAACTCCATCATCTTGACCACGGCACCTCCCTTTACCTTACGTCTCACTTCTCACCTGTGGACTAGGAGAAGAATAGATGAGCACCCAAGTTGGATCTAACCCTTAAGTAGAACTCACCAGGCCTTGGGCCAAATCCTGACGGAAGTCTGGCTTCTTCTCATCCTGGAGCTCCTCACAGCTCTTGGAACTATTGGTCCCCAAGGCTGTGTAACCCAGTGGTCAAGGGGAAAGACTCTGGATTCAGACTCTCTGGCTTCAGATCTCAACTCTGCTACTTTCCAGCTATGGAACCCTGGGCCTTTCACTCAATCCCTCTGTTCCTTGGCTCCAAGCACCCTCCTCACAGAGTTGGTTATTACCCTGCATCTCAACACGGCTGGGCAGATGCTCAGCGCTCAGTGGCCCTTGCCTTATTATTAGAGCCTTTGCATGAGTGGCTGGGCAGCCAAGGGTCCTGGGTGTGTCAGCAGAACTGATGGGCATTGTTGACCTTCTCAGAGGGATGAGGCTTGAAGACATTTTTATATGCAGAACAATTTCCCTTTGGGCTGTCATTCAGTAACAGCTACAAAGGTATATATTTGTGTTACTAACACACATTGACGGCTGCATATACAGTCTAATGACACGGAAGTTCTGGTGATCGTGCACAGCCCGGCACTGGAGGGAAGGTGTTGACACTGCGCAGGGCCCAGGCAGGCAGGCTTCAGGGTGAGCTGGCCAGGCTTTGCCCCCGCTGACTGGCAGGGATCCCTAAGCAGGATGTGCCTCGTGCTCCCACAGAGCCCACAGATGGCTTCCCACCTGCTTTAGGCCAGATGACTTCTCCTTGGTTTTGGAGTACTGCTCTGCCCAGGGCTGCTAGAAGATGCATCTCCAGAGGCTCCTCCCCCAGGCACTGCGGGCCTGCCATGAGATCCTGGGTCCCTTTCACCAGCTTTTTACACAGTGTCCGCAGCTTCTGCTGTTCAGACAGCCCCCACCTCCTGCCATACAAAGAGCTGCCCCTGTATAGCCCCGCAAAGCTCGCCTCAGTTAGACAGAGTCTCAGAAATGCCTGCCTAGTCTTCGTGCCCTTCATCCAGGCAGAGGCTTTTGCCCATGACTAACTGGGGTGGGAGTCCGAAAGCCCAGCTCCCTGGCCTCAAGGCAGCACATAATCTCAGGCTGGTTTTACACTTTGTGGCTCCCTGCAGAATGAGCCTGTCTTGCGTGATGTCCTCCCCTTCTTCAGCCTACTTCCTCTATTATTCTCTCCCAGGTATCTGCTGAGACTCTTCCCCAGGAGAGTCTTGTACACAGATTCTTGGCTCAGGGTTGGCCCCTGGGAGGAATCAGTCCAGGACCACCTCCTTTCTCCCTGCTGTCACCAGTATAGAAGTGTCTTTCTGCCCAGAACTTGTGGGACCCCTATGGAGAAGGGCCCAACTTTTTTTATTTTTCTGTTTTATACTGGAATATAGCCAATGAACAGTGTTGTGATGGTTTCAGGTCAACAGCAAAGGGACTCAGCCATGCATATACATGTATCCATTCTCCCCCAAACTCCCCTCCCATCCAGGCTGCCACATAACATTGTGCAGAGTTCCCTGTGCTATGCAGTAGGTCCCTGTTGGTTATACATTTTAAATGTAGCAGTGTATACATGTGGAGTCCAACTTTGAAGTTCCTACAAAGTCAAGGCTTGTTTTGAGCAAGGGACCACCCTGAGCGACTGGTTTTGTAAGCACCGTGAGAGGCTTCCCTGGAGGCTCAGATGGTAAAGAATCCACCTGCAATGCAGGAGACACAGGTTCAATCCCTGGGTTGGGAAGATCCCCTGGAGGAGGGCATGACAACCCACTCCAGTATTCTTGCCTGGAGAATCCCATGGACAGAGGAGCCTGGTGGGCTGCAGTCCATGGGACTGCAGAGAGTCAGGCATGACTGCATGACTAACCCTTGGGTGCAGGAGGAGAAGCAGGCTGGGAGGCTTGGAGTCACAGTGGGTGAAGAGCGCAGCATTCAGAACCCTCCAGGGGTCAGACGATGTGTTCTTAAGGCAAGATGCCTTCTGCTCAGACCTGTATCACTGGGAGTTTTTTCTCATGCATGGGGAGGCCCAGAGCCTCAGGAGCTTCTCCCCAAACAGGTGCAGCCTGCTCTGAGCCTCACTGACGTCTGCACAGTTTGTTCAGCTTCCTCCTTGAATTCAGCCACAGCAGGGGGTCTGGGCATCCTACTGTTTCTTCATTTGAAGTGAGGGGATGGCTGAGATGTGGTGGGACTCCTCAGCCCAACCATCTGCCAACTAAGGGTCCCTGAAGTGACCTCAGGGAAGGCCACGCCCTACAGCAAGGGAAAGACCTGGAAGTTTGCTGGGTTGAGTTTGCCAGATCACACATCCCCAGGGGCCCTCGGGTTAATGCAATGACTGTGAGCACCACCCTGCCAGGTTTCCAAATGCTGGATGGTCTCACAAGGACTTTTTGGTGCTGGGAAGCACTTCTAAGTGATACTTGCTCCCCTGGCCACAGATGACACCTTTAATCTCGGCGACCGTCTTTCGTGTATATTTAGAGGAGCAAGTAACTCCTTGATCAAGATCGAGGCTGGGTGGGGGAGGGTCGATGAGTTAGGGTAAGCTAGTCTCAGTTTCTGAAACAGTAACATGATTAACACACACACACACACCTTTCCTCTGCCTTCTCAAGGAATGGAAGTACACTGAGGTCAGCTGTTCCTCTTTGTAACACAGTCACTAGGGGTCTGTACAATGTCTGGAAATAGGAAATGAATAGTGATGGTTTCTCAGACTCAACAAAGCTAGCAGAGTGATAATGCTAATGAAGTACAGCTCATTAAAAAACTGAGTAGGAAATGTCATGTGGCAGCCTGGAAGGGAGGGGAGTTTGGGGGGAAATGGATACCTGTATAGGTTTGGCTGAATCCTTTCACTATTCACCTGAAACTGTTATAACATTGTTATCCAGCTATACCCCAATACAAAATAAAAAGTAAAAAAAAAAAAGAAAAAAACTGAGTAGGCAAGTCTACCTTTCTTATGATTTAATAGAGGGATTTTAAGGAATAGAAAGGAGAAATTCAAGTCCTGCAGTCATCAAAAATGTTTCTGTGTTCTTGAGCATAATTAAAAATTCTGGGCTGCTTTTCTTTTGTGTGATATGGCTTTGATAGATTTCGTCTTCATTTAATTATTTTAAATAAGGATATTATGCACAGAACAACAAGACTATAATTATTATAGAATATTAAAAATAAATATATGTAAACAAAAATATATGAAAAGGGATCCCACTAAATTCAGAATTGATAATAACTCGATCGGAGACATTACATAGAAAAACCTTTCTTCATAGGTAATGTAAGAGTAAAACCAACATTACAAAGGGAGAATATATAAAGTAGAACAGATGGATTTAGGCAGGCCTGTTATTGGCAAAGCTACAAGCTGCTTGCAGACAGATTAAAGCCATCTTAGGGAGGATGAGATTTGAGTTGCTTTTCAACACCCAAGAGTTCTCTGAGGGAGCATTAAAACCAGAACTGGGTATCTCTAAGAAGTAGTGATGGTCAGAATTGAGACAAGAATACAGTCAAAATAGTTTGTTAGTAGTTTAAACCTTCATGAATATCTGTGAGTCTATCACCCATTACGAAGCACAGTTAACTAACCTACATGTTTTATTTTATATAAATTAATAGAGAAAGAATGAATTATTCCACAAAGAATGTTCAAAAAAGGGATTGTTTGGAAAACATATGAAATTAGAGTTTTAACTGTTTCTATATACACTCTAACATAAATTTAAGCTAGATTAAAAAGTTAAAAATAACCACTAAGAAAGACTGAAAGAAAATGAATATTTGACTGTTATTAGAATATTTAAATAGCTTGTAAATAAAAAAATTGAAGAGATCATCAGTTTAAAAGTATACATTGATAAGACTTTATAGGAAGCAGTTTTGGTAATATGTCTCAAGTGTCTGTGAAACATTTATTTGTTTATTTTGACCTGTAAATCCACTCCCAGAAATCCATTATCAGGAAATAATCCAAGAAGTAGATAAAGTTTCTATGTAAATATGTTCATGACAGTCTAACTTATAACAGGAAAAAAAGAAAACAAAAGTAAAGAGTATTAAATATCTAGGGATAAGCCCAATGAATCATAGCACATTTATATGATGAAGCACAGTATATAGTCTTTTAAAATATCTGAGAAACATTTAATGATTACTGAAAGTTTTCAAAATATAATTAATAAAAGAAAAAACAGGATGATATATATAATTATATTCTAACTGAAAGGTAAACTTATTTATATACATACACACATATATGTCGATTCTAAATAGTTCAATGGTTCTCAAATTTCCTGCAGTTAGAATCACCCAAACAGATTTAATATATCCTCCTGTCTAGATCCATTCTCAGAGATTCTCATCGAATTGCTCTGCAGTGTTCCTCAGACATCTAGATTTTTTTTAAGTTCTATAGGAGACTAATGTGCCTCCCACCCACCTCATATTTGAGAAACTAAAAAAAAAAAAAAAAAAAAAAAACTCCTTTTCACTAAGCATACCAGAAGAGAGCACTCCACTTTCCAAAGCAAAAGAAATTCATCAGGTGGCAGCTACAAATTTCATGGTATAGTGCCCATGGCACAACTCACCTATTCTATATTAAGAAAACTATCCAAAACTTGGAAATAAGAAATTGGATACAAGTCTAAGGGACTCACCTAAGGATTACTTACTTCTCTTTGTATGACTTTCTATTAACTTCTGATCAGGCTCCAGACCCTGTGAAGATCAGCTTGGAGATTTTTGTGTGCTAAAGATTTAAATGATTTCTGTCTAGTATAAAAGCTACAGTTTTACTGCCCTATAAGATATAAACCAGTTTGTATCTAATTTAGCAATCTCAATCCAGCATTATTATATATGAATTATCTGTGAACAAGCTTTTTTATCTAGTTGCTTCCCTCATTAATGAATTAAATAAATCTGGTTTTTAAACCTGAAAGCAAATGGATTTTTAGAAAATTGTTTATTAAGCTCTGATATTTATTTATTTATGTCCATACCATACCACATGTGGGGTCTCAGTTCCCCGAGTAGGAATCAAACCTGCACCTCCTGCCTTGGCAGTGCAAATCGTAACCACTGGACCTCCAGGAAAGTCCCTAAATAAATATTTGGCATATTTTTACTCTATACTTTCATGAGAGTTGTGTTTTTAACTTTTTGGAATTTTGCATTGGATTTATCTGTGATCAAACACAGATTCAATGATAGAAGCGAACACTGGAAATACATTGAGTGGGGATTTAATCCTGCATAAATATCTTAGCACTTGGGCACAGGAAGCTTCTTTCTCTCTGATGTTCTCAGTATGTGCCAAAAAAACCCCTAGGCCCTCTGCCCACAAGATTTAATCCAAAGTGCTTTTTTTTTTTTTTTTTGCATTGATTGATTTTATTTTTAAACTTTACATAATTGTATTAGTTTTGCCAAATATCAAAATGAATCTGCCACAGGTATACATGTGTTCCCCATCCTGAACCCTCCTCCCTCCTCCCTCCCCATACCATCCCTCTGGGTCGTCCCAATGCACCAGCCCCAAGCATCCAGTATCGTGCATCGAACCTGGACTGGCAACTCGTTTCTTACATGATATTTTACATGTTTCAATGTCATTTTAAACCCACTCCATATTCATGTTGTTGTTGTGTTGTGTTGCGTTTTTTAGTCACTAAGTCATGACTGACCCTTTTGCAATCCCATGGACTGTAGTCCGCCAGGCTCCTCTGTCCATGGGATTTCCCAGGCAAGAATACTGGATTGGGTTGCCATGCCGTCCTCCAGGGGATCTTCCCAACCCACGGATTGAACCTGCATCTCCTGCATTGCAGGTGGATTCTTTACCACTGGGTCAGCTGGGAAGTCCATATTAATGTTAGGGAATGCCAAATCAAGTCATCTAAGAAACCAGATTTATACTCTGGTGACTTGTTCTAAGCACCTGGAGATTTGAGTAAATCTCATACTACAAATCAGTCTTTGGTTCCCAAAGACTTATACAATCACATCAGAGACCCTTCACTATCTCTTGGAGTCCTTCTGCATTTAGCTGAGATTTCTGATGCTCTGGCCAGAATTTTTTATTTTTTGTTCACACTCTGTCTGTCAAGTACTTAATGATCTGGAAAATGCTAGACTGTAAGCCAGGAGCTTTGCTATTTAAAGAAACCCTAAAGTAAATTCATTTCTAGAACAAGTAATTTTCCATGAGTTTCTTAGTTTAATTGCCTAGTAGGTTGTTCCATGATGGGTGTGCTTGGAGTGGGCTTGAGTTTGAAGGTGCTGGCTGCTTCAAGAGACAGAGCTCTTATATAAGGCCAACAAAAAAATATATTATCTCTATTAGAGGTGAAAATTATATAGTCCAGGGGCAAATGCCTGTATTGTTTGATGGGAAATTATCAACAAAACTAAGAAATAACCATTAGGTTGGCATTTTTGGTTCTCTTACCTCCATAAAGTGGACTTTGCTAATGAAACAACTCCTTCCTGGGAGCTTGTCCACTTAGGAAATATTTTCCTGGTTTCTACCCACCTCCTATCCTTTAACACAAAGAAGCAGATGGTGTTGCTGATCAGTGACTCCCAGTTGCCATGGCACAAAGACCCCACTCTTGAGAAGGGCCTGGCTTTGCAGCATCACCATCGTAAATTCACCTTGACTTCCCTTATACAGCCGAAGAACACAGGTTTGAAAAGAAATTTTACACATCGCCTAATCCAGTGTCCTCTCTCTTAATTGAATCTGTCCACCATGGGCTACCACCCTTTCCCTGAGTATTTCCAAGAAAAGGAATTCGATCCATCCAAGGTGTCACACTCAGACCTTAGACTCCAAGGTTCTTTACTGAGCCAAACTCTCTTTTCCTATAACTTCCCCCCAGCGCTGGTGGTTTTGTTCCTTGGAGTCCATTGCACATTGTCTTCTGATGATTATTTGTAGATAGTCACAGCCTCCAGTAGTTAGAACTTGTGGGTCTCTTCTGACACGACTTTAAAACTAGATATTGTGTTAGAAAGAAAAAAAGATTCAGGATGAAGTGTTCTCTTCATACAAATATTATCAGAAAAAAGACACAACCCTCACAACCCTAGATGGACAACTTGTTCTACCAGTGCACATCCCAACTTTCTGTTCTTCGGGACACTCCAATAAGTACCTTGCATGAAAAGCTTAATCCAGGAGATTGCCAAAACATTCTAGTGGGAGGATTCACATGACCTTGTAATCAGACCATACCAGTGATTCTCAAAGTGTGTTCCCTGAACCATCAGTAGCAGTATCACCTAGGAGTCTCTTACAAATTATCAGGTCCTATTCCAGAGTTACTTACTACCTCAGCAAGCTGTTTTTGCAGGCTCTTCAGGTGAGAATCTGTGGGCAAGGGAATTACCTAACCATAACAGAATTAAGAACCAAATTCCAACCTTAGGCCAATGGCACATTCTGGACTGAGAAAGTATATATGTGTGCAAGTGTGCATACACATACACACACACTTTATGTTATGTGGGATATTAGTGCCTGTATTTCTAGCCGGTTCCTATATCTTGAACACTATCCACCAATGAAAAAGCATCGCTAACATCCATTATGTTAATTAGCAGGGCTCCCAGTAGATCCCAGGTGAAGGATACTGAAGCACTTGGAAGAGCTGTTTCAGGAAGGTGGGCCTCCGGGGTTCACCAAGACCATCATCACGTTTCTTCCTTGTAACCATCACGTTTTGTTCTGCTTTCTTCTCTCCCAGCTAAACACCCTCATGCCTTCCTTCATCCTTAGTATAATATGATTTCAAAGCTCTTGACCCCCTTGTACTCCTCCCAACTTCAAGCTAACCACAAAGTGATGAGTATGAATTCTGATAGATATCACTTGGTTTTTGGACTCCTTGATTCCAGGGAAAGGAGGCCTGGCAGTGGAGCAATGGCAGGTAAGGTCTCCAGGCATGACCCTGAGCGAGCTTTCGGAGCGTCCACTGAGTTCAGGATGTCTCTCGCTTTAGGACAAAAAAAAAGCTGGGCCTCTGTACTCCTGTGCCAGCAGGTTGCCAGCTGTGGGTCTGCCCAGAAGGACCTGGAGACTTGCAGGTGATCAAGCAGATCAGGTGAAGCCACATTAGGGTGGCTTTACAGAGAAGGTCACGGGCATGAGTCAGGAGTGAAACAGAAATAGGGGGTGATCACATGGAAACAATGGCGGGAAGTCACAGGGAGGCAAGCAGAGCCCCAATAGCATCTGCAACTGAAGGCAAGGTGTCAGGAGACAGAACATACCGTGGCTTCCTTCCAACTGCTGATTAGTCATGTGGGCACAGGAAGAATTTGTTCCAATGAGAATAAGGGTCTTTCTGCCTGGTCCTGGCTTCTATCTGTTCATGTGCTCCTGAGTGAAATCATTTTATTTAGGGCATTTTGTTTTTCATGTGGCCAAGTATTAGTCTTACATGGATATTGTCCTTCCCTTGGAAACCAAGCCAGATACCTTGTAATACATTTTAATCAGTTCCTTCTGAAGGCAAGATGGAGGAGGAGACCTGAAAGCAAAGAATTCCAGCTCAAGCTCCTACAGCCACCCTTTAGAGGAAGCCGTTCCTCTCCAGCTGCAGGCTGGGTGTGGCTGCACTAACCTGTGTAGTCGGCAAATACTGGTTAGATGCACAAACCAGTTACTGTGGTTTGCTTTGACTATGATCAGGGTGAATGAGATGAGATTCAGTTCTGCCTTTCCCTCTCTCCTGGTCAGTGATTCCTCCCAGTGTGGCTCCCACGTAAACAGTCAGAAACTGTTGCATAATACAAACCTCATTGCTAAATACCCATCTGACCACATTTGCAAAACAGAGAAAGGAAACATTGGCATTTTTGAAAGGGGAAATTTAGGCATAATCAGTGTTGGTTGTGGCTGGCTGCCTTGTTGCAATTAAGAGATGCCAAAGCTGGCTGCATTGAAATGCCAGGCCACCCCTGACCCAAGTCCCTAAAAAACAAAAACCAAGCCAAATCTGCCTGTCAGCCATGATGTCATTAATCCCAGAATAGACCAGGAAGGGGCTCATTTGGGAAGTTAGACTTCCCTTATCAAAGGAAACCAGATCAGGACTGTATCCATATAACCAGATGTACAAATATAGAGTCACATTTAGGAACAGTGTGGGATGCAACGGTTTGGAAGATAAATAAACCGAGCTTAAAAAGAACTGGGCTCTAATGGTAGTCAGTGCCGTCCTTCAGAAACACTCAGGGGCACAATGACACTTCTGCAAGCTGGTTGAGATATTTGTCACTTGAGATGGTTCTTAAGTCAAATTCTCCTATAAGGAGTGTATCCATGGTATTTAACCCAGCACATATTATGCTATCAATTGAGAACATGGTGGGGAGAAGCAAAGACTGCTGTTTCAGATCAAGATGACCTCCTAAATGCTGGACAGCCATGCACTTGGATTTCTAGATGGTTTTATCATAGAACTATCAGACCATTGAGTACTTGCAGGACCCTTCGGCCTTACATGATACTGCACGTGGATCCTCCAATTCTGGACACATAAGAAGGACCTGTGGTTTTGTCAAAAATACAGATTCTGAGACCTGGCAGTCTGCTGGTTAATATTTTGCTTTCCAGTGGGAGTGCAGGTTCAATCCCAGGTCAGGGAGCTAACCCCACATGCCCCAGGGGCAAAATAACAAAACATAAAATAGAAGCAATATTATAACAAGTGCAACAAAGACTTTAAAATTGGTACACCTTAAAAAAAATTTTTTTTAATGCATATGCCAGCCCCACCTTCATAGATCCTGTTCCATAGCTGGTGTGACTGGAAATTTGTATTTCAGTAAGCGAGTAAAATGTTTTAGATGCAAGGAGAACTCAGACCATGCTACCGAGAAGCCCTAAGTCACTTGTGACTTATCTGTGAACCACATAATGGACATATGATAGTAAGTCAGTTCATTCATGAGCCACTTATTCTTTATGTTTGAAAGATACTCTTTTCATTCAACTAAGACATTTATTAAAACCAGTAGTGAAAAGAGGTTAAATTTCATGCACAAGAATGTTCAAAACAGAGTAACAGGGAGCCAAATGTAGTCCACACTTTGAAGAACTTAAACAGCCATGGATCCAGCAGACTTAACAAATGGCCATTTTTAACAGTAGAACTGCAAACAGAATCTTGTTGCCTGTCATCTGCTGAAATTATTCTTTGCTCTGGTCCTGAGTTTAGCATTAAGACCTGTATTTGCATTATCATCATTTTCTGAAGAAGAAGAATTTATCAGGACCGTCCATAGAGTCTCCAGTATGCAAAGTCCCCAACTTTCTTTTTTGAGTTCTAATGATCTTAAATGATAAGTCTTAACCTTATAGACTCTATTGTTTGGGAAGATGAAAAGTCTCCAGTGCGCTTTTTCTTGTAAGCATCTTCTCTGTGCATTCTGAATGACATAATCTCATTGAAATCAGCCAGTTTGTCCACTTCCAAGGACAAGACTCTGTTGTGAAATATTTAGAACCATGGCCCCACAGAGCTTTAAGCTTTTGGGGAAGCAAATGCTGCTGGAAGTCTGCAGGTTGTGTAGACAGAGTTGAGTGAAGTAATGCATCCAGTCTGAGTGGAGGGACAGGCAGGGTCAGGCTCCAGAGGTGGGGCTCTCGGTCTCTTCCACTGCAGCTCTGTGATCTTGGTTGGTTATCAACTGGCACATCATTCATGCTTAGTGTGAAGATGATGTGTTTAGGGCAGCACGTCTCAAACATTTCATGCTTGGTGATCTTCTATGGCAGATGATCTGATTCTCTAGGTCTGGGTGGAGCCTAAGATTCTGCATCTTCAAGCTCCCAGGAGAAGCTGATGCTGCCGGTTTGGGGACCACACTTGGAGTAGCAAAGGTTTGGGGGACCCTATTATAAACCCCATATAAAGTTTAATGTAAAGTTCCTGGCCTGATTTCTATCACTTATTAAATTCTCAATAAATGACTATTATTACATCTAATATTTTGACAAAAGAGTTATGTGACATATAATGTTGGATAATTGTAGCTGATTTATCTTAATCAAGAAAGGCTGCTTCAAACCTAGGCTTAATTCAGATAATTCAGAATAAATAATGCTCCCACTGTGCTTTAGGAATCTTAGAGACTTGTCTCAGCAGCAATAACTGTGCTCACCATTCTCTTAGAGTGAGCATTTTAGATCTTGTAGCTGCATTAACCTCAAGGAGAAATTTCAACTGGGAAAATAATAGCACTGGGCCTATCCTTGATAACATCCTTGTACCATCACAGTTGGGAAAAGAGACCTGCCTCCAACCGTACCAAGTACTGGTCTCTTCTGGAGGGGAGGAGGAAAGCCCAGAGTAACAGAAGGCTGCCCCACTGTTAGCCTCTGAGTCATGAGCCAAGTGAGAGGGCCCACAACTTGGATGTGTGATACTGGTTTGTTCTTGTTGTTGTAGCTCTTTGGGTTTATTTACTGTTTGCTGAAGACGAAATGGATAGGGTAAGATATATATTCCCTCCTTTGAGTTTGACCTAATTTGTGCAACATAAATAACATAATGGAATGGGGTACACAGGTACAATACTGTTCTTTAACACTGATAAGAGCTGCAATCCACCATGAAAATGTAGCCATTGGGCAGGGTCCATATGTATGATAACACAGCTGCAAAATAGAAAAAGCAAATATGGACTGAAATATAAGAAGGAAAGAATAAAACAATCGCTCCTATGCAGAATGTGAATACACAGGAATCAATAGATCAAGTTGACTAAGGATTTCAGAGAGTTTGAATAACACACCTTCCTTTTCAGTTCCATCTGATGGGGGTAGGTAGCTAGATAGTGTCAAATACAGAATAGACCTTCTTTTCAAACACAAATTAAATATTCTCAGAAGTTGACCATATGTTAAGGTGCAAAGAAAATCTCAGCAAATTTCAAAAAGCAAGAATTGTATGGATTGTCTTCATTGATCATAATGAACGTAAAATTAGAAATTACCCAAAAATATTTAATTTAAATTTTAAAATCAAATTTTCAAATAACTCTTGAGTTATAAAAGAAATTAAAACTGAGATCTGAAAGTATTTAGAAATAAATAACAAAGACCATTCTATATGTCAAAACATGTAGAAAAGGGCCACAATAACACACAGGACAATTTATAGCAATAAGAAGTGTACTGTACCAAAAATAAGAAAAAATGTAAAATGAATCTTTTGTCAAGTCAAGAAGATATAAAAGGAATAGTGTAGTAACACATCTTAGGAAGAAAAGAAGTAAAATAAGAATAAAGGTAAGGGGAAAAAGAATTGGAGATTAAAAACATAAGTAGAGATGATAAATAATATCAAAGTTGGAATATATGTGAGATATATCTGTCAGTTGGAGAAGGCAATGGCACCCCACTCCAGTACTCTTGCCTGGAAAATCCCATGGACGAAGGAGCCTGGTAGGCTGCTGTCTATGGGGTTGCACAGAGTCTGACACTCCTGAAGCGACTTAGCAGCAGCAGCAGCAGCAGCATACCTGTCATTGAGTGTGAGTGAGTGAAAGTTGCTCAGTCGTGTCCGACTCTTTGCGACCCCATGGACTATACAGTCCATGGAATTCTCCAGGCCAGAATACTGGAGTGGGTAGCCTTTCCCTTCTCCAGGGGATCTTCCCAACCCAGGGATTGAACCCAGGTCTTCCACTTTGCAGGCAAATTCTTTACCAGCTTAGCCACAAGGGAAGCCCAGCTTCCTTAAAAATCTAAAACTAGAGTTACCATATGATCGAGCAATCCCTCCACTGGGCATATACTCAGAAAAGAAAAAAATTCTTATTTGAAAAATTAACTGCATTCCAATATTCATATATATATGTGTGTGTATACATATATATATATATATATATATATATATGTATATATGAAGTATTCCTCAAGCCATAAAAAACAGTGAAATAATGTCATCTGCAGCAACATGGATGGACTTAGAGATGATCACATTAGGTGAAGTAAGTCAGACAAAGACAAATATCCTATGATATCACTTCTATGTGGAACCTAAAAAAATAATGATATAAAGAAACTTCTTTTAAAAAAACAGAAACAGACTCGCAGACATAGAAAACAAGCTAATAGTTACCAAAGGGGTAAGGGGAGAGGAATAAATTACGAATTTGAGATTAACAGATACACACTGCTGTGTATTAAATAGATAAACAAGCACCCTGTGGCTCAGCTGGTAAAGCATCCGCCTGCAATGCGGGAGACCAGGGTTCGATCCCTGGGTTGGGAAGATTCCCTGGAGAAGGGAACGGCTGCCCACTCCAGTATTCTGGCCTGGCAGGAGCTGCAGGAGGAGAGAGACATGTCCTATAGAAGCTTCATTCAAACGATTAGCAGTGTGCAGAGACACAAAGATGTCAGATTCAGCTTTCTGTAATAATTCAGCCAATGAATATTGGTGTATATAGGTTTTTTTTTTTTTTTTTTTTTATGAAAGTGTGAAACATGAAGAGAAATAGATGTTAGCTCAAGGTACACTCTCTTACACTTTCTCCACGACATTCCTGCCCTGTGGCACTTGGACTGATAGCTGGTGTCCCCAGGATAATGGCCATCCATGTCTCTGTCAACCTTGTACATCAAAGCCACACATCTACATATCCATACTCACCCACGCTTCTTGAGTCCTAACCCCATATTTGAGTCCAGACCCTATACTGAGAAAGCAGTCTTAACCTAACTCATGTAAGTAAGTAAGCCCGTTCATGACAGAGAAAGGGTTTTCTCTAGAGCCTACCTGTCCTGTCTCTAGTGTGGGTCTTAAATAGACTTGCATGCAGAAGGAGAATGAGAACTTTTCAAACTACATTTGATGGCAGTGGGTAACTGCAGCCAGCCCACTCTCTACTGAGTACCTCAACGGCGGCAAATCCTCAAGACATCTCTGTCTCCAACACAAACCAGTGCTGCAGCTGAGGCTAGGAACCTTGTTCCACAGCTGGTCGTGAAAGCTAGGAGTCTTTATGAGGGCTGTGTGCCCATCCCAGATTAATCACACAAATTAATTGGACTTGCAATCCCAAAACTCTGTCAGTCAAAGGCAAATTCACTTTCATATTAATATTTCACTCCATGTGTCATTTCTTGTTTCAAAATGTGGTACAAGAGGCACGAACCCCATCACAGGAAGCTCCATCACAAAGCTCCAGAGCTACAGACAAACAGAAAAACACACACACCCTGTATCTGTATATGGCAAATATATGGTGCCCATGGGCAAGAACTGCTTTAAGGATTTCTGTTTAACTTTATTTAGCCTAGGGATTAGCAACTGTTTTCCGTAGAAGAGCAGAGAGTAAATATTTTCACTTTTGAGAGCCCTGTTGCCTCTGGCAACCACTCAGCTCTGTCAAAGTGACCTAAAAGGACCATGAAGGTTGGGGAACAAATGAGTGTGGAAGCGCTCCAGCAAAGCTTAGTTTATGGACCCTGACACTTGACATATACAAGATATTTTTCTTCTTTGAGTCTTTTTAACCATCTTAAAATGTAAAAAGCATCCTTCACTTACAGCCAGAATAAAAGCTGTCAGCAATCTGGATTTGACCATGCTTTCCGGAAGCCCCTGGTTGAGTCCACTGTTTCTCCAGCTCTAAACAACCACAAGGCCTTGCCCACTCCACCTGGGGACACTTATTAACATTCCGGGGGAGTGTTCTGAGGAGCAGAGCTACTCGAAGTGCCTTCCGTGTACCAACACCACCAGCATCTCCAGGTTGCTCGTTAGAAATGCAGAATCTGGGACCCTACCTCTAACTGACTCAGAGTCTCTGAGAGTGAGAACCAGCAATTTGTTTCAACAAGGTTTATGGTGAGTCTAATGCCCATTGAGGTTTTAGAGGTACCGCCCTGGATCACATCTGGAAAATCGTCATCTTGGAAGCATCAAATGCCACCTAAGGGTGTCAGAATGGTCCATTTGTTCGTTCAACAAGTCATTTAACGTGAATTGAACACCTACTAGGGACCAGACCCTTTGATAAACACTAGTGATTTGAGCTAATTAATAGGATACTGTTGGGCCTTTAATGGACTGGGAGAGAGACTTTACATCAGAGCCCCAGGGAACAGATTTGAGAGGCTCTGCTTCTAATTTCCTCACTTACTAAACAGGCTTTGCTGGCTGAGGCCACACTAGCAGCTTGGGCAACACCCAAGATGGAAAGTGAAGTAAAGTGAAGTCGCTCAGTCGTGTCCAACTCTTTGCGACCCGTGGACTGTAGCCCACCAAGCTCCTCCATCCATGGGATTCTCCAGGCAAGAATACTGGAGTGGGTTGCCATTTCCTTCTCCAGGGGATCTTCCCAAACCAGGGGTCGAACCCAGGTCTCCCACATTGCAGGCAGACGCTTTAACCTCTGCGCCACCAGGGAAGTCCTTAAATATACGAATACAGTCTCTCAGAAAACCTCCTATAGAGACACAGAATTTCAGATCCAAGTACTAACATCAAAGATTTCAAAGGGAGGAAAGGAAGCCAGGTTGAAAGAAGAAGGGGGAGGAGGCGGGAGAGGGGGTGAAAAGGGTGGCCTTACAGACATCTGCCACCTACAGATACCCAGGCGTTATGGGACTTTACCCTGGGCCTCCAGAGAAGGGAGGACTGGAACTCGGCCCTACCAGAAATCAAAACCAGAATTTGTGTTCTCTGCCAAGAGGAGGTGATCAGTCTCCAATCCTCAGCTCATGCTGAGGGCCCTTCGACCAGATTCCTGCGTCCAGGACTGGGGGACTAGAAAAATGGGGAAGGATAGGAAGGGTTAAGGAGAGGAAAGAGAGAGGGAAGGGGAGAGAGGTCAATAAAGTCTCTTGTTCCTTGCTGGTCGGAGCACTCTGGCCAGTTGTCCACATCAGGAGGAGACCAGGGACAAAAGGGTCCCAGTTGCAGCTGCTGGGTCTGGTCCATTAGCAGGCAAGCTGGCCCCTGAGTACCCCAAGATGGAGATTATGTGCTAATCTGAGTGAAGTGTTGCGTGTCAGTTCAGTTCAGTTCAGTCGCTCAGTCATGTCCGACTCTTTGCGACCCCATGAATCACAGCATGCCAGGCCTCCCTGTCCATCACCATCTCCCGGAGTTCACTCAAACTCACGTCCATCGAGTCAGTGATGCCATCTAGCCATCTCATCCTCTGTCATCCCCTTCTCCTCCTGCCCCCAATCCCTCCCATCATCAGAGTCTTTTCCAATGAGTCAACTCTTCGCATAAGGTGCCCAAAGTACTGGAGTTTCAGCTTTAGCATCATTCCTTCCAAAGAACACCCAGAGTTGATCTCCTTTAGAATGGACTGGTTGGATCTCCTTGCAGTCCAAGGGACTCTAAGAGTCTTCTCCAACACCACAGTTCAAACGCATCAATTCTTTGGTGCTCAGCTTTCTTCACAGTCCAACTCTCACATCCATACATGACCACTGGAAAAACCATAGCCTTGACTAGACGGACCTTTGTTGGCAATGTAATGTCTCTGCTTTTCAATATGCTATCTAGGTTGGTCATAACTTTTCTTCCGAGGAGTAAGCGTCTTTTAATTTCATGGCTGCAATAAATGCCACTTCACTATTAACATTCTTTCAGCTACTGAAGTTACTGCTAATTGATATTATTATGCTTCTTCTGGTGCTGCCTCTTAGAATCTAATATGCGTGGGTTTGGGGGGTGTGGGGGTGATTTATCAGATACCAACAATAAATGTCCCAACAGAAGATCTGGAGGTTCATTCCATGCTTTCGTTCCCCCTATTCTTACCAGGAGAGTGGACACTGCTGTCTCAGCTTTGAAATACTATGCACCTGAGATCTCTCAGATGCATCACCAACCCCCCAATCACAGACATACCCCCACTCTTTAGAGCAAGACAAGAGCTGGGAGCACCAGGGAATGGGGATCGTGAAAGTGATTAAAAAAATAAAAAGGTGTCTATCACACGGTTTTGCTGCCACTGTGCCAAGTGCCCGTTCGCCAGGTCCCTATAGGTGACCATGAGCTTGAGCTTAGTGGTCCCTGCAGCTGTTCTTCAAGTGCTGAGAATAGCAACTTTAAGAGGAGATTGCCAAGGAAACACATGAGACGCACACGCGCGTGTGTGTGATGCTACAGATCTGAAAGCACACGGACCTCTGCCTTCTAACAAACTGGTCTATTTAAAGGAAAGTTAGGTTTCTTTCTACCTCCACCAATGCAGCAGAAATACAAAGATGAGAACAGGGGAGAAGGTGCTCTTGTTTGTCTCCACGTGGAAATCCTTTGAGAGGTGCTGCTTGGAGACTGGAGACTCAGGCCCTGTGCTGGTTCCCCAGGTTTCAGGCTTCCATGGCTGCTCAGCACTGCGTGCAACGTGCCTCCTGCCCAGCCATCAGCAAAGGAAAGCTAATTAAGAAACACTAGACTGGTTCTACTTTTGGCAAAGGCTACAGGTTTATCGTGAAGGTGCAAGCCTTTCTGATGACTAAGCTCCCACATCCTTACAAATGAGGTTGATCAGAACTTCCTATAATATATGCCCCTCCCCAGTAGCCAAAGAGACTGGTATTATTTGCCCGGTTGAGAAAGCTGGGCTCAGAGACATTGATAAACTTGCCCAGAGTTACCCAGCAGCTGAGTGCCAGAATCAACAGTCCACCTCGGCCTTTCTGATATCACAGCTACAACCTACGATGTACTCAGTGTTTCCACTAGGTCACCACTTTATCCTGGAGAGCAGACCCCAGCCACAGAGGATCACAGGAATTTTGTTTCTGCTCATCTCAAGGTTCAAGAGTGGTTTGGTATAAAAATTGCTTCCAATTTCTGTTTCCTAGATCCCTAATTTCTAAAATGGAGACTTACGCTAAAACGCAAAGCATTTACAGCTCTACATCATAAGAACTTACTCTGGTGACTAATATGGAGGAGGAAGCGGGGAGGGGAAGCAAGGGGCCGATTGGCTTTGGAGGGAGCACTCTGGTTATCTGTAATTTGCACAACACAGGATTTCAAGAGCATAACCAGAAAAATGCACAGGTCACGTTTCACCACCAATGACCCATTCTTCTTTGGAAAAATTCCTATGCACCCCCACATCAGCCCTCTAGACAATCTGTGATAATAACTGAAAGACACTATAGATTTTCTGTCTTTTGCTTCTGAATACAATAGAATATCTCAGAAGTCCATGCTGTATTATTCCATTTGTATAAAATTCTAGGAAATGCAAACTAATTTATAGTGACAGAAGGCAGATAAACCATTGTCTTGTCACCGTGAGGAAGGTGGGGGACGCAGGGTACAGTGTAATGGAGTGAGTGGGTGGGTAGGATTACAAAAGGCCTGAGAGGAAACTTCTGGGGGTGATGGATATGTTTATTTTCTTAATTGGATCATGGTTTCCTTGGGAGTATGTTTCAAGATGTCTCAAATTGTGTACTTCAAAGATGTGGGATTTATTGTATGCCAATTATGCCTCACTAAAGCTGATAAGAATAAAATAAAAATAAGTGCAAGGTTAAATGAATTCTAACCCGGAGCCACATTCTTCCATTCCAAACGTGGGTGGTGTGTATCTTTAAGAATGCTTCATGAGTAGACGGGTATCTAGCTCCACTGTAAAGTAGGCAGAGAGGCACTCACGTGGCTTTTGGAGAAGCAGCTTAATCCGGTGCCCTCCTCTCTGAGCACCGCTTCCAACTCAGAAGATTGCTGAGGCATGGAGACAGAGAGCGTGGACCATTTAGAGCTTCCGCTAGTTGGGCACAACAGCGTGTATACATAGAAACACTCATATGGTCAAACCTTTTTCTTTCCAGGCTCCGTGGCCAACCCGTCCCTGACGCCCCGACCCAGGCGCCACGCCCGCCCACACCGCTACCATGGCTGAGGACGCGGACATGCGCAATGAGCTGGAGGAGATGCAGCGGAGAGCTGACCAGCTGGCCGATGAGGTGATAGAACCCAGCCCCGGGAAGCAAGCAAGAGATGGGCAGCCACGTAGTCTATTTTAGTCAGGCTGAGGTGGGGAAAGAGCTTCTTCTCGTGTTTCAGAAGAAGCAGCATTGATTTCCTATATACCTAAGGCCTCTGCAGACAGGAATGGGTTGGTTATAAAACTTACATGCAGATCAGTGACTGAGCCCAAACTCCCAACTTGTGAAAATCTAGAGAAGTCACGATGCTTTGAGAAAAGCAACGTCTCTGGATGTCTTACAGCCACTGGTGTGCAGGAAATGGCTCACTTCTGAAAGCTGGTTGTTACATTGTCCAGAACTTTGCAAGCTGGTATTAAAATTGAATTATATAAACTGAAATGAAATAGATTCTATTAAAATCAAAGGTAATAAATGCTTAAATCTCATCACATCCTAATGATTTTACTACAATCTATGCTTTCAAAGTTCTTGGCATGTGCAGTATCTGTAGTGTGAGGATATAATCTACCAGCATGTGACCGATGAACCTTCCCAAGTTCACCTTTAGTGACACCACGGTGCACTTAGAAATCAGAGAGGGAAAAAATATTTAGACCATGGAATCTGCAAACACTACAAATCAGGACTTGACCTATTGTTTTGTTGATCCTCTAGACTTAAGAAAGTGGAAAAATATTAATAACAGATTAAATTTTGAAGGATGAACATCCACAGCCATTACACTATAAAACACACACACACACACACACACACACACACAACTGAGCAAATCTTCCAGTATTTGAAAACTATGATTGTCTTCAACAGAGAAGCCACTTGCATCATTGACAAATGAATAGAATTGTAACATACGTCTTTCTTCACTTTGCTTTTATTCATTAATGTAAATGAAAATATCAACCAAAAAAAAAAAAAAAAAGAAAATATCAACCAGTGTTCATACCAGAGCTGCACTTGTTGTCTTCATGCTTAGCTGTGGACACAATAGTTCAGCAAAATAAACAAAGTTTTCTGTGAAAATCCATTGGCTATATGGAATTTGCAATAAAGAGTATTATGTATTTTATTAGTAGTAGTAAGTTTTATGCTATTATATAAATAGCATCCTTTATATCATTTATATCCATCCTTTATATCATTAAAATAACACACTTTTTTTTTTTCTGGTGAGCCTATTGTTAGGCATTTACCAGCACACCACTGCTTACAGCTCTTCTATTTCAAAAAGCAGCCTGCTGACCGTTCTTCCCAGAAAGTGAACATGCTTCATGTTCCTAAAAACTCTTGTCCCAAATAAGTTTGTCACTTAAAAGCACAGCTTTTGAGAAATCACACTCGTTGCTGAATTCTAATAATTTCAAAAGAACTGAGAAAAAAGTGACCACACTATGCCCAAGGGACCAGTGCTGAATTCATTTTTTCTTATCTTAGAACCGAGATAATTATAGCTGTCTCCTGTAGGCTAGTCATTTCAAACACGCTTGATTTTTTTTTCCACCCTAGGGCAACAACTTAATTTGTACTGATAAGAACTTCCAATTGTGTTTCTAGGAGCTTTATAAGAAACTTGATGTTAGATTCATCTCAATTCATGAAAAACAATGTCTTTAAAATTCAATATTCTTCATCCAGAGGGACAAAATTAGTCCTCTGCGTATTTGAGATAATTTTTCATGACTCCTCCACATGCAGAATTATCTTTTCCGGATTACTTTGTCTTTGATATCAAGATCAGCTTCATATGGTTCTGATTTTATGACAATCAGCTTTAATGTAATTGCTTTAAGGAATCTTATTATGTAGAAAGCCTGATAGGAAAGAGATTGAAATTGTGTTTCTGTTACAAACTTCAAAGAACATGTGATAATGGCCCTATGTGTTTCCCAAGTGAAGAAAGTTTTCTGATTTTCCTCGACCTCTGGATCCTGCACTCATAATATTTATGTTTTTTTGTCTCAGTCTCTGGAAAGCACCCGTCGTATGCTTCAACTGGTTGAAGAGGTAAGGAGTGACCATATTTTAAGATGAACATTCCCTTTGGCTGACGTATTCTTTGCCTAGGCCCTTTGTCTTTCCCTTGGCCACCGTCCCTTTGATTTCAGTGTGAACGTAGGTACCAGAAAGCCACATAAGGAAGGAGATGCTGTATTTAAGCTGCCAAGTAGACATCAAAGTATTCACTCTCCCTCCAGCCCAAGCTAAGTCTGGAAAGCAGAGGAAAATGGTATTTCCAAGTAAATAAATGCTCCCAAGAAATCTTAACAATGTATCAGAGTGATGTTTTTTTAATATACAAAAGAATTGTCCACATAAAAATCCTCATTTGTACTGATTTGGATGCCTCTAAATTGCATCTAATCTTGGCTTTCTGTTCTGACTTTAGCCACATGTATGACTTTTAAAAATATGTCTCCATAGAGGCATCATATTTTTAAAAATTGTTAGATTTAGAGTCAGGAACTAAAATTTGTGAAATAATAGGAAAATTACTTAATAAAAGGAAGCATTAAGTCTAGTCATGTGAATATAGCTCTTTTTTCATTCCTGACTCTGGACTGAACATTCATTTGCAAGGCATGGTTAATGAATCCTTGACTATTTTTAAATGGGTAAAATAGGGCAGATAGCAATAATGGAATCAAAAGGGCATTTGCAATAAACTCCACTTATTCCAATTTGGGAGAGCAGCAGTCAACCAGGAAGAATAAATAGATTAATTGAACTTGTCCACTGGGAGAGATGAAGTGGAAAAAGAATGGGATGAGCTATATTTATCTTAACTGAATAAAACAAGTCTAATCGTTTTATTCAGTGAGATGCTGTTTTAGCTATGCTTTGAAAATGCTTATCAACGTATGAATTCATGTGTGGTTATCATCTTCAGAGATCTTGGGGGTTTTCTAGCAGAATGATTAAATGAGCCTACTGGCCTCATGCTTCTGTTAATTGCTTCTGCAATGACATGAAAGGAGGAAAAGATAAATTTTATAAGGCGAAAGGAAAGGGCAGCCATCTCTCACACTATAGAAGCCATCATTTTCCCTTATTTCTGCAGCTTCAGCTTCTCAGCTAAGAATGAAACAAAGCTAAACATGACTTGTCACAGGAAGGGGAGGAGAAGGTGACAACCAAGAACTTGGAGGACCCCCAGGAGGGTGGGGGTGGGCTGCTAAACGAAATCTGTTGTCATGAAAAAATGATAGTGTGAGCCTGCAGTGTAACAGAAATTGGTCTCACAGGAAGGCAGGCCAGCCAGGGGCCCTGGGCAGGCACACGAGGAGGCAACCTTCGCTCTCTTAATGAAGAGAAATGTTTTCTTTGCTCCATGCTGGGGACACCATTCATGCGGAAATACTTGAGGACCAAGAAGGAAGCACAGATATACTAAATCTAAGAGTGCTGGCAGGGCTTTCCGAATAAACGTGTTGCCCCTCAACCTGTCATGAGAACAAGTGAAAGGAATAAATCTGAGTAACATCCCCACATGAGCTATCACGGTGACTGGAAGGCAGGGAGCTTGGAAGTCAGCTGATGTCATTATCTTGATATATAATGATACATCTGTATGACCTTCAACTGTGGCCTCCAAGCTCATATTTAACTTGTGTGTATGCACGTGTGAAGCAAATTTCTAATCTACAGAAACTATCACCAGTTTGCCCTCCTGTGCAATGTTGAAACACTGCCTAGAACATGACAAGTGATAGAGAAACGTATCGAACGCACCTTTCCCCCCGCCCCTCCCCACCCTGAGCCTTTGGGCTGTGCACACTTCTCTTTTGTGTGTCTTCTTAAATTGCAGGCAGTGTTGGCCAGTCTTGGAAAAGAAGCATCTGCTCTAATTCTCTCATTTATTCTGGAGGAAAACATCTCAAAAGCTCTATTGATTGAAGTAGGATTCTCAAATCATACATTTTTGTTTCTCCTAAGTGTTTCTGCCAAGCATAAAGTTGCATCTTAGATCAGGGGATGAAGCATATGGATGCTGTTTCCTACCTCTAATGAGAGAGAGGAGGCTATTAGACTTTCGATCCTTAGGAAGTTATGAGCAAGGCATAATGAGACTAGATTGATTGCTCTTATATCCTCCTGGGTTATTTTATATTGATGGTCGGATGCCTCTTATGTCTAGGGCATTGACTAGTCAGATGATATTCTGCTTTTGAATCAAGAAGGAAATTCTCTTTAAAGAGAATCGGCATTAAATATTCATCAAGGGCAGAAATCATTAGGAAAATTCGAGCATTGAAGTACTAGGATCTTGCCCATGATCCCAAAGTACATCAGTGCCGTATAATTTGAATTGAGCTGAATGCTTACTGAAATTCAGTCTTAAAGACAGGAAAGGTTACTCAGCTTGTGAAGTCTCCCTAAGGTAAACAGTTCCACTTTCAGTGCAATATAGGACTTTGTGCCATCCCTCGTGGACTGCAGGGTATAACAGAGTGGAAGCATGGAGGCTTAGTTTTTAGTAGAAGCTACCGTGAGCCTATCAAGGACAATGTAAAGTCACACGGTCAGTGGAGAAAGTTCAGAAAAGCTGAATACCATATACACTTAAAAAGATTGGAAATCACATAGCACTTGGTTTTTAGGGAGAGTTGGGAACTGGCTGTTTTGATGGATGCATTTCAACAAGTATTTACGGAATGCCTGATTCTGGGGGTGGAAGATAAAAATGGATATCATGCAGGAAAACTTACGAAAATAGTTCTCCAAAGTCAAGACTCCCCCTCTTAGGAGCACAAAGGAGAGGACAGTGATTTCTAAAGGAAGAGTCATAATACTAACTGCAGGAAACGGTGTCTACACGTTAATGCCTTGGGCCATGAAGCTAAACCAGGAAAAGCCAAGCTGCTGTAGGGCAGCCTGATCCCAAAGCCCCACAAAGAGCTTCATGCCATGGTGGTTACTGAGGGCTCCCCAATGTTGATGGGTGTTTTAGCATCTTTTCATTCCAACTTATCTTTTGAAACATATTGGCCACAAGAAGAAAGTAAGTATTCTAAAGCTATGTCTTTATTATGCCATATTTTCTACCAAAGGGGAGATCAGGCTGCACAATTGTTTTCAGGTAGACAGACGGGAGGGTGTTTTGGAACTCTAGCAGTTGAGAGAGTACCCGGACTGGCCTAGTTTTAGCTCAGGTGTATTGGACTTTGGAGAAAGCATTTCAGGATGACAAAATAAAGACTTTAAAATGTTCTATAAACATTGTCTTAGTTCATCAGCAAGAAAAAAAATAAGACAGAGAAATAAAAGGTAAATAAAAAGAAATGAAAAAAAAAGTCCCTGACATCTCCAATTCCCCCTGTTATTAGGTAGACAGGTTTCCCAGGAATCTCAAACAGGAACCAAGAATTGAACTAAGACAAATATAGAACCACCTCCTCTCCCTCCTTGCTATTAAAACATAACACTCGTCTTCTCAGCCATGTATTTGTCTGGCCCTTACCTTAGTTCCAGGGGAAGAGTAGAAGCTTAATAACCATTTAGTGAATAAACCAACCTAGGGACTTCCCAGTTTTATTTAGCATCTCTGTCTTTGTCTGAAACATGGGGAAGCATCTAGACCAGTGCAAGTTCGATGCATGAAGCAGGGCACTCAAAGCCCGTGCTCTGGGACAACCCAGAGGGATGGGATGGGGAGGGAGGTAGGAGGGAACTTCAGGATGCAGAGACACATGTGCACCGGTGGCTGACTCATGTCGATGCATGGCAAAAACCACCACAATAAAGTAATTACCCTCCAATTAAAATAAGTTAATTTTTTTTTAAAGAAAAACATGGGGAAGCATCTAGAAAGGTCAAGTGACTATTCCTCAATCTCAGTTGCTGGCTGAGCTAACACGATCCAGTATTCCTGACTTTCTGATCTGTGCTCACTGCTTCTGTTCTCCCAAATTGAGGCATATCTGGATTGTTCAGTGAATCATTCCAACAGTGAAATATTGAGCGCCAAATTGAACAAAGAGGAAATTATACTTGCAGGGCTTCATATAAAATAAATGAGTAGAGCAAAAAGGGTCAACAGCTGAGAGCTGGGTTGACTAAACTGAAATCATTCATCTGTTGCCCATCCTCTGTCCCCAATAGAATGGAACAGAGATCTCATACATGACCTTGAGTTGAGTCCTCACAAAAGAAGATACTCCCTAAGATGACTCTGTCCTCACCAGAACTTGCATTATCACATCTGTATGTCTGAACGAGCCATCTGCTTCTTAAAATTTCTTCTCATACGCAATGGCTAAAATTTTCAGAAAAGGGGCATAGAAATTAAAGTAGCCCATGAGGCTCCTCTGTCCATGGGATTCTCCAGCCAAGAGAACTGGAATGGGTTGCCATTTCCTTCTCCAAGGGATCTTCCCAACCCAGGAACTGAACCCAGGTCTCCTGCACTGCAGGCAGATTCTTTACCATCTGAGTTACAAGGAAAACCCCTGTTAAAGTTCAGGCTAGTGTAGATGAATTTCCATTTATAGCACACTGAAGAACAACGTTTTGAAGTAGCTTCTGGGGTCTAGAATCTTGCTGCTAGTATACATCCTTGCACCAGCCAGCACTGATGATCTTGTTCAAGATGCAAAATCTTTGGCTCTATCGCAGTCGTACTGAATCAGGATCTATATTTTAACAAGATGTTTCCTATGCAGGGGATTCACATGCACATCAAAGTTTGAGAAGCAGTGATCTAGAAGCTTCTTACGGTAGTTGGTAATGATATTTTAGTTTGCCCAGATATCCTGCTATAGATGCAGTTTGTGAAGGTGTTTATTTTAGTAACCCGATTGTAATGCTAACTGTAGGCCAGGCACTGTTCTAGCACTGTGCTAGAACAGTGAATTCAGGTAACAACTTGAACTCAAGTAACAACTCAGTGAGATATGAACTATTATGATCACGGTATTACAAACGAGGGAACTGAGGCCCAGAACACTTAAGACCCTTGGCCAAGGACCCATAGCCAGGAAAGAAAATCACCAGGATTCCAGGGCAGAGCCTGGCTTCAGAATCTGTGCTGTCAATGACTCTTGAAGTCACGCTGAGCCATCACTTTCAAAACTATATCCTGAATTGGCAGCTAAAGTTTATCAAAATGTGTTCAAACACTAGTTCAGAAAGATACATGCACCCCAGTGTTCATAGCAGCATTATTTACAGTTGCCAAGGTATGGAAATGACGTAAGTGTCCCTCAACAGATAAATGGATAAAGAAGCTATGGCATATATATACACAATGGAATACTATTCGTCATAAAAAAGAATGACATTTTGCCATTTGCATCAACATGGATGGACTTGGAGGGTATTATGCTAAGTGAAATAAGACAGAGAAAGACAAATACTGTATATCACTTTTATGTGGGATCTAAAAAACACAAAAGACTAGTGACTAGAACAAAAAAGAAGCAGACTCACAGATATAGAGAACAAACTAGTGGTTGCCAGTGAGAAAAAGGAAGGGGCCATATAGGGATGGGGGAAAGGGGCTATTATGAGATATATGAAATCAGGCATGTGAACCTTGTGAAAATTATACAGCACTTTAAAGAATCTTTCATTCAATTTTTTTTTTTTTTTAAAGCAAAATACTTTTCTGTCTGGGAAAGTTAACTGCACACATTTTCTGAAACAGTGAGTTTATAAAAGCTCACAGAAATAATTTTCGTTGTTTAAATTTTTTGAAGCCCTATTGGAATTGAATCATTGAAGAACTGTTCAAACAACAACAACCCAAACCTTCTGTTGACCTCCAGTAACATCTCTCTCTCTCTCCTAGTTTACTGTAAGCCAGTAGAAAATAAAAGGAGCCATGAGAGATGTGTTATTTTAGAATTTATTCTCAGGGCTGCCATGAGTGTTCCTTGAAAAACCAATTAATCCAAACTTTAAGCAGTACCATTTAATACCTATCAACAGTCACCCTATGAAATGGAAGGTCTTTACTTAACTAGTTAGGATTCCTGGGAATGATGATTCCTAAGTATGAGCAATACAAATATCTCTGCTCCTTTTCCCACCCATCACCAACTCCCACTTCCCTCCACCAAATAGTTCAGGGCTGTTGGACATATTGAGATCATAAGGAGTGAGGTGTGGGTGCCTTTTATAGACTTCTCCTGACCTGAAAATCTGCAGTAAAACTTGTGGATGAATTATTTTCTCACACTATATTGTTGTGCAGAATTTTAGATTTCATTAGCAAAAGCCCTTATCTTCATCTTTCAATCCCTTTTCTAAATCTTGCAGAAAACCTCTCCATAGAGAAAAATAAATGGAAGATTGAATTTCCTTTTGAGCGGTATTTCTCAACCTTTGTGATGCAGTCATCTCTTTTGATAACCCTAAAAATCTCACCCCACCTCCCACACAAGATTCCACACACATCTTCCCAGTGGACCACCCTTCCCCAATTCACTGATGGAAACTTTCTGATATATCAAGCCAGAGAAGTTTTAGTCTCAAAGATTTTGAAAGATTTTCTTTCTGTGGTTGGTGTTACCAAAATGATAGGCATTTTTATGTTCCAGATATAGAATTACAGTATGATATTATATGTGTATATTCCAAGTCCATGTCAAGCCCCAACCCCAGTTCTACCCCTTGGAGACTGAGCTGTATCGCCCTCTTCTATCTGAGAATCACTGAATGATCAGGTCCATAAATGACCCGCCCCTCTGAGTCCCTCCCCAGCCCCTAATATTCTTCACCATATTTCCTTCCTCTTTTTCCTTTGATCCTTCTGCATTTTCCATTTCTAGGGCTAATTGTCCCCTTACTGATTTCTCTTTCTCTCTTTTCTCTCTCTCTAACTCTTTTTCCACTTTGCTACATTATTGGAATGTAGAGTAAAGATGCTGGTATCAGGACTTTGGTTATGTTGGATGAACAAGGAGGTAAGTTCAGATTTCTTCAGTAAGAACAATTCCTCCTCTGAATAAAATGCATTTAAAAATGATTTGTGCACCCACAGGTGGTCATTGCATGTGTTACGCACATATAGAAGTGTAAGAGTTCTAGTTTTCATCTTACTTTTTTGTTCCTTTTTCTTTTAAAGAAATTGGTATATGTATAGAAATGTCTTCATGGTTGAATAAATGGTACTACACTCTCTGTTATATGTGTTGGGGTAAAAGAATTTTGAAGGCAAAAGTCATTTGTTTGGATTTTTTAAATGATAATATTTTGGACAGTTTGGGGATTCTCCCCCGTAGCCCCAATCTTTCCCATAAATTTGGTGTTCTTCTAATAATTCCTAGATAGAATGAGACTGGCCGTTTTGATTTATAAGTCATTATGAGAGTTCCTTAAATAACTAGAAGCTTTTTTAACAGGCCATAAACTGAGGGAAATCATTGGAAAATGGAAAATTGAACCACTTAAAATATTTTAACTTTTTCATTTAATTATAAAAATAGAGGCAGTGAAAATCAGAGTACCAGCTATTTAGTATAGCATCTTTATAGTTTACGGTGGAATCTAGAAGGGAGTACTAACATATTTCCCTTTGACTTATTTGTCTAGTCATTCAGTGATGCTTTAATTCTAGCTAGAAGTTAGTTGCCTGATTCCATTCTAAATTCTTATCATAACAAACAGATTTGGCAGAAATATTTTCTCTTTATTTGTATTTAATGTCAGCATTAGAAAATTCTCAGCAATCATGAGAAATTTTTAAATGTCAAAGATAAAAAGGTAACATTTATTTAAAACATGGAACATCATAAACAAACTCCAGGAATAAATCTCAAATTGAGAGGAAAATTGCCTTAATATGTAAATCATCAGCTTACATGTAGACTAATGAAACTATGCTTTACCCAACGACAGTAATAAGATGCCACTCTTTAGCCGACGGCACGACTTTTTTTAACTGATAATAATCAATACTGTGAATATGCCAGGAAAACAGAAACCCTCAATCTACATGTGGGCATTGTTGATTGATACAAACATTTAAGAGTAATTTGATAATATACACACATTTTGATGTGCGCCCATCTTTCAACCAAGATATTTCACTCCTAGAATTAGATGCTGCAGATATTCATTGACAAATCTGTGAAGAAAAATATACATGCCTTACCTATAATACTGCAAAACTGGATACAACCTAAGTGTCCGGCAATGAAGAGGCCAACCACATTAATTATGGTATGGCCGTAAAAGAAATTCTGCATAAAGTGTCTGCAACCATTGCAATATATAATATAAATCTTTATTTACTAACCTCTGAGGAGTTGGGGCAGGGACTGCGAGGGACTGAACTACTCTTAGGGGTCCTCTGAGAAACAACTGCTAGGAATCAATTAGAAATACATTGGTGAAGAGGAGACAAGCAGGAGTAGGCAGGGAGAGCCTTTTGTGATGTGGGCCTGACACTTTTGAGAGGGGAGAGGGTGGATGGAGGCTTGGGTAGGAATCTCATACTGCAATGCTGCTCTGAGAAAGTCTCAGCCAGACTGATGTGCAGCCCAGGAGCAAAGACTACCCAGCGGGGCAACACCATGCTGGGCAGGATTGCCTCCAGGCTAATAAGTCATGCTCAGTCATTGGCTAGGAGCATCCCAGAGTGGGCGTGGCCTCCATGTAAATATGGGAGATCATAGACGTGCGACAGCTGGAGGTGTCAACTAACTAAAGAGGCCCTCTTGGAAGGAGATCTGAGTATACCCTCATGGCTGTCAGTAAAGACATTTGTTTCTAGATTATTTATTTGTATTAAAATTTTTCAATAAACATACACTAACTAACCAGTTTTTTAAAATCGAGAGAAAAGTTCTTTTAAAAAAAACAATGAACATCAATCCCAACACTTGCCCTCTCATTTAAAAAAATATAAATTACAAAATTAATACAAAAATAATTAAGTCTAGTAGAGTTGTATTTTGAAGGGATTACAATAACTATAGCAGTCTTCAGAATTCCTCAAATGAATTTGCTATAAATTTTAAGACTTGCTGACTTGATCTGTATAACAACGTCCCAGACTTTGAAATTCAGGATGCACTGTCATTGCGTTTTTTAAAAATTGTATTTAATTAGGCAACATGTGCCCATATAGAAGAGTGGTACTTCATTTCCAGTGCTAAATTGATACATATACACTCAAAAAGAAATATAGAGTTCTACCTTATTAACTCTCTTTAGTTAATGATTTGCATATGAAAGGACTAGAAAAGAAGCATTGCAATAGAAAAAAAGGATAATGCCATTTTACCCCTAACTATAAAGCTTTGACATAAAGACATGAAAAATAATACATAAAATCTGAAGTTAAAAAAAAGTAAGATATTGAGTTGCAAATTACATTGTACTTTGATGAAGAAAATCGAGACAAAATTTGCCAAAATCTCCAAACAAATGCAAAAATAAATTATTCTTAAACATAAGTGAGTCCCAAGAATATCTTTATATTATTCTCAGAGAAACAAACCAAGAGTGCAGATATTCCCTGCAAGACAGTTCATGTTCTCAGCTAAGACATTTCAGTTATGGCCACACAGCTAAATTCTCGGCTGAACATATTTCCTAGGATAACGTGGGTTTTACCAGATGCATGATGGATAATTGATATTGAAGAGAAACACACAACTGTAAACCTTCAAAAGTAGGTGGCTTCTGCCTGATCTTAAGTGGTATATGTTCCATTTATACTGTAAGAAGAGATTAGGATCTTTTTAAATGAGTCAACAACTATCTTCTCTGCCATTGTAAATGCATTTGAATGCTGTATATGCTGTGTTTAGTTGTTTAGATTAGTAACTGCTTTAAAATTTCTCTCCAATTTATGCTCTACTAATTTTATCTTTGCCTGAACACCGAAAGTGTTGACTGCTTCTACCCTTCAGCTGCATAGAAGTCTCAAGAAACAGTCATCCTCCTAAAGAGCCATTCCAGGTTGCCCTGCTAAATGCTTGAACTCAGAAATTCCTTATGGGATTCTTGTTTTATACTCAGGTATCAGGAGGCCATGGAACACTGAGCATGACAGCTGGCCCTGGAAATGTACTGCATCCTGAGATTTTTCTGTTCTACGAAAGAAATCCCCCGATATACCCTTACCTCTAATGTGGGATGATTTAAACTTTCACTTCCATATCTCTTGTCCCCTTTGTTGGTTTTTACTGGGTTGTATGTTTGTTTAGATGCTGAAAATGTGGCTCTTGGGAAAATCCAATGGGAAAAACTCCAAACTAGACAGTGAAATCTTTGGCCACTGCCTGGCAGAGTAAAGGCACAGTAAACCATCATCCAGAGGGTCTGCCAACATTTCTAAATGGTTCATGGCCCTACAAGAGAGCATTTGTGAAAACATCCCTCTTGTTAAAGTCCCCTCACCAATCTCTCTTATGAATGACTAAAGCTGCTATTGTCCTATATGGTAGCCACTAGTCAAGTGACTATTTAAATTTATTTAAATTAATTACCATATGTTCATCAGTGCACAGGAAAATTAAGATCATATACTCAGCATGTGTAACTGGATACACTCATGAAGGCTTATACATTGGGTCTTGCTATTCTTCTATTTTTTTTCTTATTAGATTGAGGATTCTAATGGCCCCATGCTGCTTTACTTAAGTAATATTAATAGAAAGTAAAAGTCACTCAGTCATGTCTGATTCTTTGTGACCCCATGGACTATACAGTCCATGGAGTTCTCCAGGCCAGAATACTGGAGTGGATAGCCTTTCCCTCTCCAGGGGATCTTCCCAACCCAGGGATGGAACCTAGGTCTACCTCATTGTAGGTGGATCCTTCACCAGGTGAGCCACAAGGGAAGCCCAAGAATACTGCAATGGGTAGTCTATCCCTTCTCCAGCAGGTCTTCCCGACCCAGGAATCAAACCAGGGTCTCCTGCATTGCAGGTGGATTCATTACCAACTGAGCTATTAGTAGAAATGATATCTAAACTTAGATCCCTAAGCATCCTGCCATTGGTGGATCCATCACAAATAACCAGTCATCCAAATATCATGGCAGAAATAAGAAAGAACAATTTCTTGCCCCAACATATAGTGTGATGTACTGGGACACCTCCCCAGTCCAAAACGTTATTTCCCTCCCAGTCTCCAAGAGTAAACAGAGAACAGTCAGAAAGTAAGTTTAGGGAAGTAAGGAGCAGTCAAGCCTGAATACTGCATTGCATCAGTCTCTCAGATGTTGTTGTCCATGTCAGAATGGAATGAGGATATTGATTGCTTTCAAGCATTTCCTGAGAAATATCTTCACAGAAATCATTGAAGTGCTGTGAAGTCCCTATAGTCCAAACATATTCGCAAACATAACTCGATTACACTCTAAAGATTGATATTATTTGGGGTACCTACTATGTGCCATGGCACTGAAGAAAACAGACAAAAGTCCCTGACTTCATAACATTCACATTCTAAGAGGGGACAAGAAAAGGGAAAGAATGTTATCATTAGAATATCTGTGACAAAATTGTTCCATGATGTTTTTTCAGGATTTGACTTACATTGTGTATAATGATACATTCAGCCAATATTGGTAAATATAAAATAGTTTTCAGAATCAACTGTTCTGAAAGAGCTCCAGAATTCTACTTTGTTATGATCTTTGCTGTACAAGCTGCAACCCATGGCAGAAGCCCACTCTCAGAAATAGGGATTTGACTCTGCCTGTTTGTATGTTTTCATTTGGATTCTCTAGTTCAGAAATCTAACACTTGTGTACCAATTTGCTTTTATTTATGTTATTTTCTAACCCTTGGAGACACAGTGAGTGGGGCTCCTATATTTTGCTGAAAATACTAACTTGAGAAATTACTTAGGAAGGGCAAACACCTGAATGTATGTCCGCATGCCATAACCTGTGCATGTGTCAGCTTATTGGTCGAGCCCAGCATATTTGCCCTCTCTTCCCAGATAGGGGAATATGGGCCTACCTGCCCACAGTCCTCTTGGTTTCAAGCACTCTGCTGGGCCATTTCAGTTCCTCTCTGATAAGAGCAGACTTTCAGGAACCTTGTCCTGACCAGTGGGGAGAATGTGGAGCTCCAGAGCAAGCCAGAAGGCTGGTGGAGGTGGAGCACCCCCAGAGGAGGGATGCTCTACTAGTCTCTCACAAGTTCAATGAGAGCAACTAAGATTCAGGCAAGATCACTCAAATGAACTTGAGAGGCTTCAGATTTTTGAAGCAATGTAGAAACAAGTATTTCAAATCATTCTTTACAATCAATGCCACCCACAGTGAACACATCAAAAGAAACCTTTACTTTCATAATTCTAGGAGGCAAAATCTCACTGCAGGAACCACTTTCATCTTCCCCCAGACACCTGCAGGTGGTAATGAGCCATGCCGAGTGGGGCCACCCAAGACGGATGGAGCATGGTGGAGAGGTCTGATGAAACGTGGTCCACTGGGGGAGGGAGTGGCACACCACCCCATAGTCCTGCCTTGAGAGCCCCGTGAACAGTATGAAAAGGCAGAAAGATAGGACACTGAAAGATGAACTCCCCAGGTCGGTAGGCGCCTAATACACTACAGTGGAGAAATAACTCCAGAAAGAATGAAGAGATGGAGTCAAAGCAAAAGCAATACCAACTGTGGATAGGACTGGTGATGGAAGTAAATTCCAATGCTGTAAAGAGCAATATTGCATAGGAACCTGGAATGTTAGGTCCATGAATCAAGGGAAATTAAAAGTGGTCAAACAGGAGATGGCAAGAGTGAACGTCTACATTCTAGGAATCAGCGAACTAAAATGGACTGGAATGGGTGAATTTAACTCAGATGACGATTATATCTACTACTGCAGGCAGGGATACCTTAGAAAAAATGGAGTAGCCATCATGGTCAACAAAAGAGTCTGAAATACTGTACTTGAATGCAATCTCAAAAATGACAAAATGATCTCTATTCATTTCCAAGGCAAACCATTCAATATCACAGTAATCCAAGTCTGTGCCTCTACCAGTAATGCTGAAGAAACTGAAGTTGAATGGTTCTATGAAGACCTACAAGACCTTCTAGAGCTAACACCCCAAAAAGATGTCCTTTTCATTATATGTGCCTAGAGTGCAAAAGTAGGAAGTCAAGAGATAGCTGGAGTAACAGGCAAATTTGACCTTGAAGTACAAAACAAAGCAGGGCAAAGGCTAACAGAGTTTTCCCAAGAGAACGCACTCGTCATAGCGAACACCTTCTTCCAACAACACAAGAGAAGACTACACATGGACATCACCAGATGGTCAACACCGAAATCAGATTGATTATATTCTTTGCAGCCAAAGATGGAGAAGCTCTATATAGTCAGCAAAAACAAGACTGGGAGCTGACTGTGGCTCAGATTATGAACTCCTTATTGCCAAATTCAGACTTAAATTGAAGATTCAGGTACGACCTAAATCAAATCGTTTACAATTATACAGTGGAAGTGACAAATAGATTCAAGGGATTGGATCTGATAGACAAAGTGCCTGAGGAACATGGACAGAGGTTCATGATATTGTACAAGAGGCAGTGATCAAGACCATCCCCAAGAAAAAGAAATTCAAAAAGGCAAAATGGCTGTGAGGAGACCTTACAAATAGCTGAGAAAAGGACAGAAGCAAAAGGCAAACGAGAAAAGGAAAGATATACCCATTTGAATGCAGAGTTTCAAAGAGTAGCAAGGAGAGATAAGAAGACCTTCCTCAGTGATCAATGCGAAGAAATAGAGGAAAACAATAGAATGGGAAAGACTAGAGCTCTCTTCAAGAAAATTAGAGAGACAAAGGGAACATTTCATGCAAAGATGGGCTCAATAAAGGACAGAAATGGTAGGGACCTAACAGAAGCAGAAGAAATTAAGAAGAGGTGGCAAGAATACACACAAGAACTGTACAAAAAAGATCTTCATGACCCAGATGACCACGAAGGTGTGATCACTGACCTTGAGCCAGACATCCTGGAGTGCAAAGTCAAGTGGGCCTTAGGAACCATCACTAGGAACAAAGCTAGTGGAGGTAATGGAATTCCAGCTGAGCTATTTCAGATCCTAAAGATGATGCTGTGAAAGTACTGCACTCAATATGCCAGCAAATCTGGAAAACTCAGCAGTGGCCACAGGACTGGACAAGGTCAGCTTTCATTCCAAAATCCCAAAGAAAGTCAGTGCCAAAGAATGCTCAAACTACTGCACAATTGCACTCATCTCACACGCTAGCAAAGTAATGCTCAAAATTCTCCAAGCCAGGCTTCAGCAGTATGTGAACCATGAACTTCCAGATGTGCAAGCTGGATTTAGAAAAAGCAGAGGAACTAGAGATCAGATGGCCAACATCCACTGAACCATCAAAAAAGCAAAAGACTTCCAGAAAAACATCTACTTCTGCTTTATTAACTATGCCAAAGCCTTTGACTGTGTGGATCACAACAAACTGTGGAAAATTCTGAAAGAGATGGGAATACTGAACCACCTGACCTTCCCTCTGAGAAATCTGTATGCAGGTCAAGAAGCAACAGTTAAACTGGACAGGAACAACAGACTGGTTCCAAATCAGGAAAGGAGTACATCAAGGCTGTATATTGTCACCCTGCTTATTCAACTTATATGCAGAGTACATCATGCAAAATGCCTGGCTGGATCAAGCACAACCTGGAATCAAAATTGCCTGGAGAAATATCAATAACCTCAGATACACAGATGACACCACCCTTATGGCAGAAAGCAAAGAAGAGCTAAAGAGCCTTTTGATGAAATTGAAAGAGGAGAGTGCAAAAGTTGGCTTAAAATTCAACATTCAAAAAATGAAGATCATGGCATCCAATCCCATCACTTCATGGCAAATAGATGGGGAAAGAATGGAAACAGTGACAGACTTTATTTTGGGAGGCTGCAAAATCACTGCAGATGGTGACTGCAGCCATGAAATTAAAAGATGCTTTCTCTTGGAAGAAAAGCTATGACCAACCTACACAGCATATTAAAAAGCAGAGACATTACTTTGCTGACAAAGGTCCGTCTAGTCAAAGCTATGGTTTTTCCAGTAGTCATGTATGGATGTGAAAGTTGGACTATAACGAAATTTGAGCGCCGAAGAATTGATGCTTTTGAACTGGTGTTGGAGAAGACTCTTAAGGGTCCCTCGGACTGCAAGGAGATCCAACCAGTCCCTCCTAAAGGAAATCAGTCCTGAATATTCATTGGAAGGACTGATGCCGAAGCTGAAACTCCAGTACTTTGGCCACCTGATGCAAAGAACTGACTCATTTGAAAAGACCCTGATGCTGGGAAAGATTGAAGGCAGGAGGAAAAGGGGACAACAGAGGATGAGATGGTTGGATGGCATCACCGAATGTATGGACATAAGTTTGAGTAAGCTCCGGAACCTGGTGATGAACAGGGAAGCCTGGCATACTGCAGTCCATGGGGTCACAAAGAGTCAGACACCACTGAGTGGCTGAACTGAACTGAACCCAGATATGTGCTTCAATCCCATCTCAGATCAGCTCTCCAGGAAGCCCTTAGCAGTTCCTCAAATGGGGTTGTCATCCCTATTCTGTCTGTTCTTAATGTGCTTCTTGTTTTGAAGATACTGGGCTCCACTTCCCCAAACCAATCTCTCATTTGATAGTTATTTTGATCTATAGACTAATTTATTGCATTCCTTAAGGAAACTGAAATAAAGTGTTTGGAAAAGTACTGAATTCTCTGGAATGTGAAGAGTTGTCAGCCATCCATTTTTTTAGCCCCTTCAAGAATTTTCTTAAAGATATGACTATACCTATATTTATTCAGCAAAGTTTGCCAGCACTACACTGTTATTTCCTGTGGCTATCACATACTAGATAAACATTCTGTTTTCCCCTGTCTCTTGAAAAGCAGAGCAGAGACAGCAGATTCCTAATAAGCTGAATTCTGTTCCTTAGCCCCACAAAAGACAACACAACAGCTACAGCTTCTTATTTTCCAAATGGACAAGCAGTCTCTCCAGTTTGGAATGACAATTTAATGTGAAATTGTTTTTAAGTAATTATTTATGCCCTTTTATACAGGGAAGTTTTTTTATACCAGTTTTATTCTAATCATGTCTTTCTTCCCAGAGGTATAGGCATGCATGCATGAAAATACAGTTGAAAAGAGGAATTGAAGTGTGAAGGTTTTGTAAATAGCCGGCCAGGACATCCCACTGCTGCCTTAATGGTCTTATGTGCTCAGTCGCTATGCCGCTATGCCGTGTGTGACTCTTTGTGACCCCATGTACTATAGCCCACCAGGCTCCTCTGTCCATGGGATTTTTCAGGCAAGAATACTGGAATGGGTTGCCATTTCCTCCTCCAGGGATCTTCCCGACCGAGAGATAGAACCCTCATCTCCTGCAATGGCAGGCAGATTCTTTGCCACTGAGCTACCTGAAAAGCTGAAAAGTCATAAAAGCTGTTTTAAAAATCACTTCATGGAACTTATAGTTTACTCAGTTTAATGACACCACTTTTGAAAAATTAATCAAGTTGATGAGTGTAACCCTGGCAACCTAGAAGTATGATTTGTTTTTATGGCCATCAGTCTATGTCTTAAGATACTGTCTAAGGTCAGCTTTCCTGGCAGTGATGACTTAGTACTGTTTCATGTTCCAATCCATTGCCTTTCTCCAGGAATTTAATGGTCCAGTACCTGTAATGTTGCTGTGCTGATATTGCTTTTCTTACAGCTTCTATGAATTGAATATTAAAAACCAAAAACTGCCTATGGCCTGCCTTTGGCTAGACAGCCATTCCTAGGGGGAAAAAAAGATATGGTACCTACTGCTAATTATCACTATAGTTGTTATTTTTCCCAAAGGAGAAAGTGGATTATTTTCTATCCTTAGCTGATTGGGGATGCTAAAAACCAAAAGAAAGAGGTGTTTTAAAGTTGAAGCAGACACTTTCTCTAGTACCATTGCATTTGAATGCCTAAAACATAAACTAACACCCTATTTTCTTTCTCTTGGGTTTCACTGGTGTCTGAGTAAGTGAATACGCTGTGCTGTTTTCCTGGACATTCAGAATCAAGCAGGCTTACCTACCCCACCCCATCATGTCTGAACTGTAAACTATATGAGCATCACTTAACATTTTCTTCCATCCCTGGCTGCATAGGGCATCGACAGCCAATTCTAGCAATGCATCTCCTCAGACAATGCATTGTAATAGCTCTCCCTCTTTTTCAAATTCCATTTCATTTCTCATGTTCTGTTGAAAACCCCCAAAAAATTCATTCCACACTGTCATCCCTTTGTCCTAACCAGAACAACTCGATCGTGTTGAAGAAGGCATGAACCATATCAACCAAGACATGAAGGAAGCTGAGAAAAATTTAAAAGATTTAGGGAAATGCTGTGGCCTTTTCATATGTCCTTGTAACAAGTAGGTACTGGGTACCAGCTCTAATCTGTGGCGTCCAGTTTTCTTTCTTTCTTTCTTTTTTTTTAATGTCAAAGTGAATGTCTGAAGTTTTGTCTTTTTTTTCTTTGTCCTTTTCCATCCGCTTCATTCTGTGGGGATAAAATACTTGTGTTTAATCAGAACAACTGGAACGCATTGAGGAAGGGATGGACCAAATCAATAAGGACATGAAAGAAGCAGAAAAGAATTTGACGGATCTAGGAAAATTCTGCGGGCTTTGTGTGTGTCCCTGTAACAAGTAGGTGCTGCCTGCCTGCCTGAAGCTTTGATTTCCCAAGGCCCATCTCCAAGCCTTGACAAGCTCATTCCTGCTGGGTGCAAAGGCAGGATGAGTATGTGGCATGCAGAACAGATCAATACCGTCTCTAATGCATTCATCTCATAGCATAGATGATATTAGTGGGAGTAAACTGTTGATGCATTAAAAATCAGGCATACTACAGTGAAAGCTTCACTGTCAGCAACTTTTATTGATGAACGTTTCAACATTTTCCAGAAAGTGTACCTCAAGACAGAGACTAACCTCAAGAAAGAGGCACCACCCAGGGAATTTTATGTTCTCTAAATCCCAAAAACCAAAATTGCAGATTTAGAAAAGACTGGGGGTAAGTTTGGAAGTTGAGATACACATATGTATCAAGGTTTGATTTTTCAGAAGCAAAAGTAACAGGTAATTTGGCCCAAACAAGCATTCCATAAGTTAGAGAGTAAGACAGAGATTCACCCTTTCAACTGCCCACCAGTTACCAAATCTGGTCAGCGGTTAGAACATAGATGCCGCAGCTGCACCCAACGCAGAGGCAAAGAGTCCTTCAGCAAGAAGTGCTCACGCCTTAGCAAATTGGACCCATCCCTCTCCAATTCTTCCTTTTGGAAGATCTCCCGTACACTGGCCGAAATGTTGAAATGTGTAGATTTTGCATGCACAACATCACAAAACATTCAACTGTTAAGGTTCTGCAATGCTTTTTTGGAATGTAGCAGAAATGTGACATGTGGTTATAAAGGTTTGCAACAGAAGGAACCTGAAAATTAGTGTTCTGGAAGGTAGTCTTATTTGACTAGCAGTGGAAAAAAAAAAAAAAAAAATGCATGAGCGGATTGTCCAACATGCATTTGGAAAATTAAACCCATTACCCGATTCCCCTCACCCCTCCTACTTCCCTTTGAACAGAAGCCTTTTTCTAAAAGCTCTCCTGATCCTAGCTTTTAGAATAGAAATCGATGTCATTTCTAGCTGATTATATGACCATTCACATCCTTTAAACTTTGAGGCTGATTTAAAATATCCCACTTCCTGTTTAGGAGGGGAGGGGCTCAATTTACAAATAAATTTAAGTGTTTTTTTTGTTTTTTTGTTTTTTTAAGAATGATCTACAGTAAAACCTGATTAACTGGAATCTAGCTAACTTTAACCTTCAAGTATATTTATATTTGTGTTCGTTTTGACTTTTAGCAAAAAGAGGCAAATAAACAAAGGGGAAAATCCCATCAGGGATTTAACAGCATTTCTCTTAAAGGTCAGTCTAGGCAGTTTGCATTCTCTCGCTCAGTCTTCATTCTGTAAGTTCCACATCCAAGCGGACCAAGCAATGAAAGCTGAGCTGCAGAGGAAAGGCAAACAGACATATCAAGAGAAACCAAAACCAAGGAATGCTTTGATCATGTTCCCTGCCCTAAGACTCTAAGGCAGGAAAGTGGCTCAAGAGTCTAACAGAGAGTCAGCCATCACTCTTGATACTAAATTTACCTCCATGGCCCACTGTGTTAGGAAAGTCCTATAATTCACCAAAATAGCATTCCAGTTAGTCAAGATTTAACTGTTCATCATTTTCAGTGGCCACTTGCCCCCAGGTGAGATGTCTACCTATTTTGTGATGAATTTCATAGATACATTTTCCCCATCCACCAACTGTGTGGACAAAGGGTGGAGGCAGGCCCCCCTCCCTCCCTGTGACAGATTCTAATGCTCAGATGAAATCACGACCCCTGGGAATTCCACGTACTAGTTGGCACTAATTCCTTATTACACAAGAGACCCTAACTGAGCTTCAAAGCTTGACTGAAGTGTTCCCTATTGTGTGTAAATAATGCTTTAAAAACCATGTGTCACAGCACAGTGGCTGGTGGCGCCCTGCACTCTCTGGGGGCTTCGCCCTGTCTCGGCATGTTTCGAGGGACTATGGTAGATGTCCCGCAGTTATGTGAGTCTATGTGCAGCATTGTGGGTGCAGTGATTTGCCTTCGTTCAGAAACGCAAACTTTCCCACTCCCTTGACTGCCAAAGATGGTACACAAGACATTTTACATAGCAGAAAGCATCACAAGGTCCATATAACTTCTGTTAATGTAAGGAGGGAGGGGATGGGGATTTGGAAAATAACAAAAACAAAGCCATACTCTAAACTCTATTAAATTCATTTTTGGATCCTGTCCCACTAAGTGGCCCTGGCTCTTTAGAGCAGTGAATTCTGACTGCTTGAAGGCTATGGCATTATACATTAGATGTGGGAGTTGCTGAATTTCCATCTGTACAATTTTCCAATTTGTCGCTGGGGTTTCTTGGTCCCTAATATTCAAATATTAGTCTTAGTGCCAGTTTTAATAGATGGCTATGGTCCTCCAGGAAAAAAAAAAAAAAGGTTAAATTCTGGTGTCGTATAATAGAGAATAGAAAATGTGAAAACAGGACCAAAAGAAGTTCTGTTCTTGGACTAAAAAGCATGTGGCTTCTACTATGCAAAGAACATAAAAACATCTTTGATTGCTCAGTTACAACACACCCACCAAAATATGCTGCACACGTGTCTATTGGGCACAATAGGTATGCCTGGATTTTAAGTCTCTCTCCAAGGCAGCTCAGTGAAATATGGCCCACAGAGACCACACCAGTTCCATACCACTTTCCCCTACCACATCCCAGGATAGTTTGAAGTAGGCAGCTATAACCACTCCCGTCCTGTCCCTCAGTCCAACAAAGAAGCTATTGAACCTGCGTTTCAAATCCTCATGAAGGCTATTACTGTCCTGCTACTGCCTTTTTTGAGAATGGTCAACTTCTGGAGTAGTTTGGCTTAAATGAGAATGCTTCACTTTCTACTCATGCCTGTAGCTGGTGCATGAAGAAGATGTAGAGGGATTTCCCTTTTTGGTGCTAGATGGCTTGTTCTCTCTTCTATTTTCCTGCATTCATTTCACTATGCCTCTTTTACTTTTTGTCTCTGTGGACAAAGGTTTGTACATCGACTCTGGATGTATGGTGACTGTTTGGAAGTACCGATATATTATCTAATTCAAATCACTCTAGAGGCAACTCAAAGACCATCACCCTTGGCCAACCACCAATCCTGTATGTTCTCCATGCAGAGTGAGAATGCTTGGTTCTGCACATGCATTGGGGGAAAACAATTAAAACGGGAATCTTTGCATGATGGTGTGTAAAAACTTGGTCCAGGATGTTTTTCTTGATGACAGTGTGTTGCTGTGGTGTGATAGACACACTCTACTTGGCAGTCTTGTTTTGTGTCTGTCTGCCAGTATGTTTTTTTCTGTGTTTTGTGTCTCCAAATATAACCATGTCATTGAAATAGAACTGAATGTCCTCCAACTACGTTAATCCTTGTCTTAAATCCAACTAAACTAACTAAAATGAAATCCTTAGTAGCTGAGGCTTGGTGGTGGCCAACTGTTTGGGTCTGGATTATGATATATCGGTATTCTCTAATGCCTCGAATTAAAACTCATTCGCTTGGTTCGGTTCTGAGCTTGAAGAGGTAATGATTGTTGTGAGCTTGATGCGCCGCCCCTTTTGCTCGTCACTCACCCTCTTTTTTGCATAGGCTTAAATCAAGTGATGCTTACAAAAAAGCCTGGGGCAATAATCAGGATGGAGTTGTGGCCAGCCAGCCTGCTCGCGTGGTTGACGAACGGGAGCAGATGGCCATCAGTGGTGGCTTCATCCGCAGGTGAGCCTTGTGCAGCTGGCACTATAGCAGTTGCCTACTTTTGAGTGACAAACCACTCCAACCTGAGTGGGTTTTAAAACAACACTGGGAAGTTCCCTGGCAGTCCAATGGTTAGGACTCGGTGCTTTCACCATCATGCTCTGGGTTCAATCCCTGCTCAGAGAACTAAGAGCTCACAAGTCGAGTGGTGCCACCAAAAAAAAAGAAAAAAAAACACCATTTTTTTTTTTTTAACTTCTGAATCTCTGTGTTGACTGAGCAGGTCTTCTGAGAGCATCTCCTGGGCTTGCTCATTACATGCAAGTGGGTGCAAGATGATCTAAGACAGCAGTGCTTCCTTGTCTGGTGACTGGCTGGGGCCGTGGGTATGAGGCGTCCCTTCTCTTCTATGCGACCTCTCCCCAGGCAAGCCCATGGTTCTTGTGTGGTGGTGACAGCACCAAAGGGTAGGCTCCCACGTGCAAGCACTTGTCAGGCCTTTGCCCACATTTCACTGGACAAAGCCAGCCACATGACCACATCCAGCATCAGTGTGCAGTAAACAATGTTTCACTCCATGACTTTGATTGGACAGAATTTATGAGATTATGTACAGAGATGCGGGCAGGGTCAATAATAAGGAATGGTGAAACATCTATGAACTAGCAATGGCAGGAAGGATACTAAAGGGACAGGAGAGAACTGTCACCGGAGCCCAACAGTAATTATAGCTGTGGGCAGAGGTTGAGATGCCTGGGCTTACTCCATACTGACTGTATCAGAATCAGAATCTCTAGAAGTGAAATCCAGGTGTCAGTAGTTTTTAGAGCCCCTCAGATTTTAATATGAATAGAAGGCTGAGAACTATGGAACCAGAAGTAAGTCATAGCTGCTGACGATCATTTATGTAAACTTCTTTTCTACATATGAAACCTGGGAAGTTCCCCTTTAACTTTATCTGGCCTAGATTGCTTTAAAAACCCTAGAGGAGCAGTCTACATTGGGATTTACCATGAGGGATGGGTTTTAACCCCTGTGAGCAAATTTTAGCCCATCGCCATCTGTAGGAGGAAAAACCCAGACATTCTGAAATAAGTATCTACCATTTACAATAAAGTTAGTGTGGTATGTGCCCATGTCCATTAGCTGGGTCAAAAGCAGGTGCCAAGAATGAGAGAGAGTGCAAAAGGTTTATTAGAGAGCAACATTGGGGAGGGAAAGGGGGGAAGTAAGACTGGGAAAGAGCTGTCAGACCATCAGGCAGAGCTGGCAAGCAATCTACCAACTCATTGGGAACTCCACAGCAAAGTTGCTCATTGGAGGAATTCCACGGTAGGTAGAAATGACTAAGTCTTTGTAAAAAGTCTTGCTTCGTCATTGCCTGGGGCCACCTTGAGAACAAGACCTCAGCTCAAAGCATACCTAAAGGAATGAACAATGAGAAGCTGTCAGCTAATCACACTCCTTACAACTGGGCGATGAGTTCTTTCTTTTTTAAAACAATGAGTTCTTTCTTAAAGACAGATTGAGCAGTGCATGGATCCATACAGTGCAGGGGGTGAACTGTGGCTATATAGTAGCTATTAATAAAAATGATATGTAAATAAATTGCAATTAGAAGTTTTTTTAAGGAAAAAAAAAAGTGCCTTCTTAACTTTCAAGCTGAGTTATGAAAAAAATGGGAACTCCCTTTGGGGAAGGCATTTTGAGAGCCAATTCCTTCCTCCCTACATAGGCTGAAACAATATTTTATCACGGTTTTCTTCCTTGAAATCACCTACTCACAATGTCACAAAAAACCACATAGCATCGAAACCTGAGCAAGTAAAAATCGTCTTGAAAAAGTAGTTCCCTTTGGAGTTCTTGGGAGCAAATAGGATTAAGGGGCAGACTGTTATTCTCATTACTCTTCCCATTAATGTTTGTCCCAAGTGGAGAAGTAGATGAGTGGAGAAACTCTCGCACTTAGTACAATAGCTTTTCTTTCCTTATAAATTTGAGTCTTGGAGATTTTGATTGACATTTCACAAAGAAAAGTACAGTTTCTAACTGGTTCCACCTTCATTCTCTAACCTGGAATCCTCCCAACTAAAATGATTTTAGCCTCAAAACATGAAAATTGGGATAGTCATAAAGGGAGGAAATGAGGTGTTGGTAGAATTGAGAGAAGTGATATATTAATCTGCTCAATATGCCGTCTTTAAAAGTAGAAATTTAAGTGTTCAATAATGCATTTACAAATTATTTTCCTATCTACACAAGCTAAAATGTTCTCATAGAGAACAGAGATTTAAAAAGGATCGGATTGATACCTGGAGATCAATAGATTTTCCCTAAGCTTTGGGTCCTGGGCATTTGAGTTTTTCTTACCTTCTAAAACCTCTTCTTTGATGCCCAGGGTAACAAATGATGCCCGAGAAAATGAAATGGATGAAAACCTGGAGCAGGTGAGCGGCATCATTGGAAACCTCCGTCATATGGCCCTGGATATGGGCAATGAGATTGATACACAGAACCGCCAGATCGACAGGATCATGGAGAAGGTGAGCACGGGGCAGTCAGCAGGTTTCTGTTGCTTATCACCTTCTCTGAAATAACCACCAAGGAAGCGTGAATGGCTTAACAAGACCCTCAAACCGTGACTTTGGATTCAGGCCCTGGTAGATAGACATCTTCCCCTTAATTTTCCGAGACAGAAATACAGCAACAGATAAATAAATAATAAGGTAGAATTTAATCTAGCAGATATTCCTCAGGGCCACCTTTACTATAGGCATTGTGCTAGGCATCAAAGGACATATTAAGATGAGAAAGACACCATCTCCACTGCCAAGAAACTCATAGCCTATGGGAGGCAGTGAGCATCCAGAGGAAAATAATTTGTCAAGAAAGTTGCACATCAGATGCTAAGTCAGGTTAGATGGGGAAAGATTTCAAGGGTCAGGGGATGGGAAAATCTCACCCAAAAAGATGAATTTGAATTGAGTCTTGAAGGTTGGTTAAGAGCTTGTCAGAGATGATGTAGGAATAGAATCAGGAAATGGAGGGAAGAACAGTTATTTTAGGTTTGCCAGAAGATGAATACGAGCTTTGATTCTCTAAGTGCGGAAGCTCAAATGATAGTTCAAAAAGGCCCAGATTCCATTTCCAGTTCAAAAGTGCACATGTCCAGATCTCGAAGTAGGCAACATAATCTAATGAAATTGAGTTCATATAAGGACACCAGATGTCACACTAAGACTGAGCCGCCTAGTGTCAGAAAGAGTAGAGACAGTCAAGTGGAAAAAGATAGGGTTGGGGGCTTCAGATTAGGAAGGAACAGAAAGAAGCACTGGAAAGCTTTTATAAAAAGATTTGGGGCACCCACACCTTATATTCTACACTATGCAAATCTGATACAGTCTCTGTCTTTGTGTTCCATCCCCTCCCTAATCAGTAGACTCCTAAATATTATTTATATTCTCAAGATATCCAAGTGCCAACAGGGAGAAATAGGCAAATTATGAGTTTAATGGTAACTGTGCATCTATAATCAATTCTACTTAGCTAATCTTGTATGATGTGAGTTTATTCCTTGGAAGATATTGAAGTTTTGAGCCTGAAACCCTGAGTTTCTTTTCAACAACTCATTCCACTTTGGTTGGGGGTCGAAGGGCAGTTTTTGTGCTCTCTTGAATCGTAAGACTAAATACTCTGTTTCTTGGGATCTGAGCATCCTCCACTGACTTAAGAAAGGAATGAGTAGACTTAAAGGGAGCGTTTTGCCCTATTGTGTTCTATGCACTTTATAAAGATATTTGACTGCATAATATTTTGCCTAATCAATATTGAGCTACACAAATGTCAGTGTAGTTGACAAAATACCTGTGCTTTGCTTACTTCACAAGTCATGCTTATTGTTGGTAAGAGCCTTTGATGTGCTAAAGCTTTTAAGCTGTGTAAATCAATAGATTTTTAGAACAATATTGAGAGTTTCAAAAAGCCCTGGAGCCAACAGAAATGGATCTAACCCATTATGGCCCAGAAAAATGAACTAAGAAATAATTGCTGAACCACCTTCCAATAGGAAAATGATTCGGGGGGAAAAAAAAAAAGGAAAAGTAGCCATTTTTCTATCCAAGGACCCAATTGACTCACAGATGTAGGGAGATAAAATATCTCTAACTCAATTAGAGTCCTAGAGAGAGAACTTCTACTAAGAAAGAGGGGTCAAGTCTTTATTGACAGAGCTGGGCTTTAAGCAAGCAGTTTTCCTGGAAAGGCAGGTGGCATCTTAATCTACCACTTCACATCTCTAGGTCTATTCTTTAGGGGAAAGTTTTCATTCTGGGCCCAGTTTACTGCAAGAACCAAGACTTGTGCAGCTATAGTGTTTCATCAAAAGTCAGGCAAGTAGATAGGAAATAGCCATTATAGTTTATCTCATCCTTGGATAACGAATTGCTTAAGAAGTGGGGCAGGGGTCTAGTTCCCTTCTAATAACTAGCCTTTTTTTCCTCAAAATAAAAATGTGGATATGATTGAGATAAAACCCATTTCAATTCAGCATTGCCCCAAATGATACATGTTACATGATTATTAGTAGACTTCTACCTTCTTTTGCAAATTCTTACTTCTGATCATAGAAAATGGTGTGCAAAGATCTGCATATCCAGGATTAAAATCATACTGTAGGACTAAAGAGAATCTTCTATTTCTCCCATATTCTCTCATGACCCAAACAACAACCCTCACCCAACTCCACCAATCATGATCCTTTCTCATCACTTCAATTAGTAGTGAAGTTTTGGGAATCCAAAATAATGCAGTCTTCAGTACATTCCTATGGACTGTCAAGAAATTACTTTGTCCATTTGAAAACCCTGTTTTCTGACTTAGGGTATTTATAAATAGGCAGTCTTCTAAGGCTGGAATTGTATGATTCTTTTAGAAATCTATTAAAATGGGGCAAGTTTCTGTCAGGTCTTTATGGGAACTGTTGCTAAGGAAACAATAATGTTCAAACTTGGATTTAAAATTGTCCGTGCAAGATGCAATGCACACATCGCATCTTTACTGTTAAATACAGTAAAGTTGAAGATTGAGCATTGCTCACGGTCTCCCATCAGTATGGAAGCATGGCGTTTGAAAGCTAAGATCTTGAGTTCCAGCAAGGCTTTCCTGCTCACCAGCTTCACGACCTGGTTCCTCATCTGATACTGGGGTGGGTTGCTATTTCCTTCTCCAGGGGAAAGATAAGAAGAGAACAGCTCAAACCCGGGATCAGAACAGCCTGTCGTGTAAGATACAGACATCCTCTTCCAGAAGTCAGAGTCGTGCCCGAAAAGCTACTTGCCATGGTCTGGAGTTAAGATTTCCAGAGTGTTCAGAAGCGTGGGCTAAACAGCCCCTTCTACCTCTTCCGCTGGTTTTTTGGATCAGGTTTTCTCACAAAGGCAAATCATGTAATGTATCTTGAGTGTATTAGCAAGTTTAGGATTCTCTAAATAGAAATGTGAAAACAGAGATGGGATATATTGTATAAATATGTCTTACAAGAGTAAACACAGATGCATTCTCCAAATACCAGGAAGACAAGTGAAAGAAGATTATCTCAGGATTTTTTTCCTAAAAGCACATATGTTATATAATATAATAAAGATTTGGCTCCTGTGGTGTCAGATATTGTATAGGCTGGAATTTTGATATGCTTCGGAAAGAACTGAGGTGGACATCACAGATGCTCATTGACGATACGTCTGTTCTAGCTCCTCCCAGATTCTTTGAGTGTATCCAAAGAGTAGCCTTATGCTCTACTTCAAAACATTCTCTTGTACCATCACATGAAGCCTCACCAGTGCCTTCATAATGCAAGAAATCCTAGAATGTTTGCCTTCAGAAGTGCTATCTGTTTTTAAATGTATGTTTTTTCCTTATTTGGTGCCCAGTCATGTCTGACTCTTTGCGACCCTGTGGACTGTAGCCCACCAGGCTCCTCTGTCCATGGGATTCTCCAGGCAAGAATACTGGAGTGGGTTGCCATTTCCTTCTCCAGGGGATCTTCCCAACCCAGGGATCAAACCCAGGTCTCCCGCATTGCAGGCAGACGCTTTAACCTGTGAGCCACCAAGGAAGCCTTTTCCTTATTTGAGCAGTTCTCAAAGTTAAGTCTGGAAAAATAATCAGCATAATCCAATCTTAAGGAACATTTCACATTGATCTGAGCTTCTGATTTTCCTTTGGATCAAAGTGTTAGTATTTCTGATAGGACTTGTAGCTAACGAGGGAATACTAAAGCGTTTGGGAATACTAAAGCGTTCAGGAAAACTGGAGAGAAATACCCATTTTCCAAATTAGAAGCCTAAACTTCAAAACTACGAGTCTAAAGATCCAAACAATCAAGGAAAATTAGTGTTCTGCCTTAACTGTTTTGAAGTCAACTCTTAACTATCCAAACAGATGGTAAGGAACCATTGCCAGATAATTCAAAGCTATGAACAGCCTAGAAATATTTTTCTTTCACTTGGCAAATTTCTATTTGAATAGTGGTAACTCTAGTGTCCTGGGATTTCACAACTAAACTGGATAAAGAAGACACAACTTGGTGGAGATTACAAAGCACCAGGCACAGTTGTTGATGTGAAAGCAGTAATCAGCGAATAAGTACTGTTGCTATAAACCAGTCCAGTTTCCCTGCCCTGCCTCTCAGTTTCCTGGCCCCTTCCCAGGCTGGAGAGAGACAGACCACATTACCAACCACAATAGAGCAGAAACAACAGCCACAAAGGAACGTTTGTCTTCCCTTCTGCTTGCTGACTCGTATGTTCTTCGGTAATGTTAGGAATAGTTCATTTTCTGGCGTTTAACAGTATATCCAGGTAGTAGTCCTAGGTTTCATGATGCATGTAGAGCAAAAGAGAACTCAAGCAGTGAGGCAGTCAGTCAAAATACAAAATGATAGTAAGTGTGTCTCTGTTAAAACAAGCCAGTTATCAAGCTGACAGGAGTAAGTCTTCAGAAATGGGACTAAAAAATCTTAAATATTGCAAAAGCAAACCACGTTTTCACCCAACAGAAGTAGTTGTAAGATAAGATATATTGAGCACTTCATTTCTGCAAAACATTATTCTAAGACCATTATGTGTAGCAACTCATTTCATCCTCATAGCAAACCTAAGTAGTAAGATGACTAACAGTGATTATAGTGTGGACTCTGACTCCGGACCTTCTGACTCTGGTTTCCCCATTTATTAGCGCTGTGACGTTAGACAAATTGCCTAAATCCTCTCTGCTTGGTTTCCTCAGTTGGAAATAGGAGCTAACAACAGTATATCCCTCAGTGTTGATATCAATCTTGATGTTGTCCCAGTTGAGTGAGCAGGACCTAGTAGTGGTACTGTGCTCGCCAGCAGTGTTCTTTACTGCCCCCAGCTTACCGTGCAGAAAGCTGAGGCCCCAAAATGTTAAGTAATCTGCCCAAAGTGACACTGCTAGTAACTGTACAAATAGCAGGAATTCAACTCAGTTTAACAGATGTGAATGTCTGCCATAGAAGTCGTTGGGTGTCGTTCCAGAAGAGAAAGATAAATGATATGTCTCTGTCCTCCAAAGAACACTCTGTGATAGGGAAAACAGTCTTGAGAACTAAGTCATGAGATCAAACTTCTGTGATCATGCTCAAGTCCAGCCAGTGGTTCTGGGAAAACAAAAGAAGGGATGGTTCATTCTGATGAAAAGGAAAGTTTCAAAATGCCTTCACCCAATAGGAGGCATTGGAACTGGACTCTGAAGGGGTCCAATAGAATTTTAATGGATAAACTGAATTTTGTTTTTCTTTCCCCTTTTTCTAGGCTGATTCCAACAAAACCAGAATTGATGAGGCCAACCAACGTGCAACAAAGATGCTGGGGAGTGGTTAAATGGCCCGTCTGTGTCTTCTTCCAAATGCTGTTGGGCAAGATAGCACCTTCATGCTTTCTCATGGTATTACCTAGTAGGTCTGCACACATGCACACATCAACCTGCCCCCATTGTGAATGTTGTTTTGTGTCATCCATCAGCCCAACGATACTACGTGTCTTCTGTTTTTTCTGGGTCTCCTTCTTTCCAAAGGCTATATATAGTGGTCATTTGGTGGCTCTAACTTTTTATGTAAGATGTCTTGGGTTTCATTTTACCTTTTCTCTTTTCAATGGTGTTTGCTGAATGATAACAAATTAGGAATGCTCAATGTGCTGTTGATTCTTTCAGTACACAGTATTGTTCTTGTAAAACTGTGACATTCCACAGAGCTACTGCCACGGTCCTTTCTTTGGGTGTCAGGCTCTGAAACTCAAAATTTGCTGTCTTTGGTTTCTCATGGCTGTCATCTGTCTTTATGATTTCATGATTAGACAACGTGGAATTACCTAACAGGCATTGCACTCAAAGTGATGTGATTTATGCATTTATGCATGAGAACTAAATAGATTTTTAGATTCCTACTTAAACAAAATATTTCCATGACAGTAGCATACTGATGAGAAAACACACATACAACAACAGCAGCAACAGCAAAACAACAACAAAGCATGCTCAGTATTGAGACACTGTCAAGATTAAGTTATACCAGCAAAACTGCAGTAGTGTCACTTCTTTCTGTCAATATTTAAACTTATCAATCATAATCATCCTTTTTTAAAAAAAATAATTTTAAAAAAAGATGGGTTTGACATACTCACCATTCAATCATTTCCAGCAAAATATACGTTTGACTGAAATTATGTCCAATGGATGTAATATAGAGTTTGTTTGCTGCTTTTGAAGACTGTGTTTTGGAGAAAGCAACCTTGCTGTGAAACAGTGTGGAGATGTAAATTTTATAAGGCTGACTCTTACTAATCACTATTTCCCCTGTGGTTTGTTATCAGTACAATTCTCTGTTGCTTAATCTAGAGCTATGCACACCAAATTGCTGAGATATTTAGTAGCTGATAAAGAAACCTTTAAAAAAAATAATGTAAATGAATGAAATATAGATAAACTATGAGATAAATATCATTACGGCATGTAATATTAAATTCCTCCTGTCTCCTCTGTCAGTTTGTGATGTGATTGACATTTTGTAGCTAGTTTAAAATTATTAAAAATTATAGACCCCAGATGTCTGCTTTAATTTCTTCATGGACCCTGTCTGAGTTTGTACTCACATGAGAAGAAGAAATCTGGCTACAGTCCCATCACTCCTAAGAAGTCAGTTCTGTGTGCTAAGGACACCGTGTGGGAAAAGCAAAGGTGTCCCTTCTACACATGATCCATTGGCATTGAAACGTGGCATGATTTTTATAATCTGTTTCACAAATTCTTATGTAGAGATCAGTGTTGGCCATGGGGGGAATGTAATTCAACCAGGAGGCACAGAAGAAAAAAAAAAAATCCATAGGAAAAATCGGTAGTACTCAGACTTGGCTGTACATGGATTAAGGTATATTAGGTGTCAATCAACTCTCATCTTCCTTCTCTCCAGTATCACCCCACCAAACTGAGGCCACCACGACCACCACCACTGCTGCCTCCATTTTATTTAGCAGCTTTATTGACATATCATAACATTCACCCATTTAAAACGTATAATCCAGTGTGAAAGTGAAAGTGCTAGTTGCTCAGTCGTGTCCAACTCTTTGCCACCCCATGGACTGCAGCCTGCCAGGCTCCTCCATCCATGGGATTCTCCAGACAAGAATACTGGGGTAGTTTGCCATTTCCTTCTCCAGGGGATCTCCCCAATCTAGGGATCAAACTTGGATTTCCCACATTGCAGACAGATTCTTTACCATCTGATCCATCAGGGAAGCCAATATATTCAATATTTGTATTATCCAATAGTTTCTAGTATATTCATAGTTGTGCAATCTAATTTTAGAATATTTTTATCATCCCCCAAAGAAACTCCATACCTATCAGTAGTCATTCCCATTCCTCTTCCCTCAGCCATAGGCAACCACTGATTTAAGTTTTGTCTATAGATTTGCCTATTCTGAACATTTCCTATAAATGGAATGGTACAATATGTGGTCCTTTGTGACTAGCTTCTTTTATTCAGCATCATGTTTTCAAGATTTCATCCATAGTGTAGCATGTATCAGAGTTTTCCTTTTTATGGCCAAATAACATCTATTGTATGGAAAACATTTTGTTTATCCTTTCATCCATTGCTGGACATTTGCAGTGTTTTTACCTTTGGACTCTTATCAGTTATGAGGCTCTGAACATTCACACACAGGTTTTTGTGCAGACGTGTGTTTTCAATTCTTTTGATGTCACCACTTTCACCCCCATTACTGTCTCTGCCACCGTAACCTCCGTCATAACCTGTACCCTTCCAGCTCCTCCACCACCACTGCTTTGACTACCACCACCTTGACCTTGCCACTACCTCTACCGCCTCTGAATCATCCTAACTAGCACCTCCTTTATCACGGCTCCATCCCCAGTCATCACCACCACCCCATCACCACTGCTGCTGCTGCCCTTGCCTCCCCCTCCACCTCGTCACCAGTGCCATCATTATCTCCTCACTCCTGCCACCTCTGCTGCTTCCCTCTCCTACCCCGCAGAGGCAATGCAGGTGAATTCGTCCTGATCACCTTGGCTCACTGCCAGGTCATTTTACCAGTAGTTCCAGAGGTTTGGTGAGAGCTGTTAAGAAATGAAACCAGTGATGACAAACTCATCATCCTCAGCAAATGTTTGCAGTTCTTTAGCTTCTCCCCAAGTTTTAGAACAAGTTCTAGAGATACCCAGATGCTCAGGGAAGTTATTCTAAGGACCAACTCTAGCAAGACATTTATGCCTTAAAATTAGGTAGTAGAGAGGATGCTCAAAGATGGGGAAAACAAACATACCATGTATGTCAAAGCAACTAAGGGGTTGATCTATGGGCTATGTTAGAAAATTCTTTTCCCAGCTCCATCTGTTCTTAGTGAAGTGAGTGTGTTTCCACATTGTTTGAATAATTAAAACCCCATACTGGATATATGAATAGTAGGACATGGGCATCCTGCTTTAAGGTCCAACACATAATTCATTCTGAAGCATATTTCCTTGGATAATTGAGCTTGTCTAGCCTCAGCTCTAATGCAGTCAGTTCCTTTTGGCTAAAGGAAGACATATTCTCCAGGGATGAATCAGATCTGGGTAATGCACCAACTCAGGAAGTACACTAGAAATACAATTATTGGGGCAAGGCAGAATACTGCAAGGCCTAAATCTTCCACAAAAACACTAGAAGGTGGTCCTGGGTCCTAGTGACAGAGCCCTTTCCTCTTGTCTGCCTCTCGTTTCTCCTGGTTCTCCTCCTTCCACACCCTCTCCTGGCCTCTGTTCTGACCACCTCGCCCCAAGCTTTGTGGCACTCATTTGTCAGCCCATTGACAACTGCACTAGAAACTGAGAAAAAGGGAAGAAAATTCATACTTTTGATCATCTAATACAAGCCAGGTGCTGTGCAAAGTGCCTCATTTATGATGACTCATTAAATTCTTAAAAATTCTCTAACCTTGACACTATTAGCCCCATTTTGCAGAATAAATTAACAGATTACCTGAACCAGATTTATCTTATTAAAGCTAGTAAGTGATACTGGCATGATTTGAGCCAGATGTATGCCTCCAAAGCTGTAGACAGACCTAGAAGATAACCCTTCCCAAGTGGCTCAGTGGTAAAGAATCCATCTACCAATGCAAGAGTCATTGGACGCTTGGGTTCTATCAGTGGCTCGTGAAGATCCCCTGCAGGAGGGCATGGCAACACACTCCAGTATTCTTGCCTGGAGAATCCCGTGGACAGAGGAGCCTGGCAGGCTACAGTCCATAGGGTCCCACAGAGTTGGACACAACTGAAGCGATTGAGTACACATGCACACACATTCAAGCTGGAGGGTTTATCTGCTCAGATAAGTCAACCACTAAATATGAAGTATATCTGACGGTAAGTGTGCCAGAGAAATGTAAAACACTGAAGGAGATAAAGAGTGTAGGAGGTGGAAGAGAAGATGCTATTTTTTAAAAGAATGATGACTATACTCAACTGCAGGTAGGCTGGGTGAACTGGCAGCTGTCTGCTGAGGCTCCTCCCCTTTTCTCTCTGTGGTTTCTCATTCTCCAAATCAATCAGGATTTGCTTTCCTGGCAAAATCAGATAAGTCCAAGAAACAGAGTTTAGTTCAGTCACTCAGTCCTGTCCAATCCTTTGCGGCCCCATGGATTGCACCATGCCTGGCCTCCCTATCCATCACCAACTCCCAGAGTTTACTCAGATTCATGTCCATTGAGTCAGTGATGCCATCCAACCATCTCATCCTCTGTTGTCCCCTTATCCTGCCTTCAGGGTCTTTTTCCAATGAGTCAGTTCTTCACACAGGTGGCCAAAGTATTGGAGCTTCAGCATCAGTCCTTCCAGTGAATATTCAGGACTGATTTCCTTTCAGTTCAGTTCAGTCACTCAGTCGTATCTGACTCTTTGTGACCCCATGAATCCCAGCATGCCAGGCTTCCCTGTCCATCACCAACTCCCGGAGTTCACTCAGACTCACGTCCATCGAGTCAGTGATGCCATCAAGCCATCTCATCCTGTCGTTCCCTTCTCCTTCTGCCCCCAATCCCTCCCAGCATCAGAGTCTTTTCCAATGAGTCAACTCTTCACATGAGGTAGCCAAAGTACTGGAGTTTCAGCTTCAGCATCATTCCCTCCAAAGAAATCCCAGGGCTGATCTCCTTCAGAATGGACTGGTTGGATCTCCTTGCAGTCCAAGGGACTCTCAAGAGTCTTCTCCAACACCACAGTTCAAAAGCATCAATTCTTCAGCATTCAGCTTTCTTCACAGTCCAACTCTCACATCCATACATGACCACTGGAAAAACCATAGCCTCGACTAGACGAACCTTTGTTGGCAAAGTAATGTCTCTGCTTTTCAATATGCTATCTAGGTTGGTCATAACTTTTCTTCCAAGGAGTAAGCGTCTTTTGATTTCATGGCTGTAGTCACCATCTGCAGTGATTTTGGAGCCCCAAAAAATAAAGTCTGACACTGTTTCCACTGCTTCCCCATCTATTTCCCATGAAGTGGTGGGACCAGATGCCATGATCATCGTTTTCTGAATGTTGAGCTTTAAGCCAACTTTTTCACTCTCCACTGAAAGTGGAGCCTCTTTCATCAAGAGGCTTTTTAGTTTCTCTTCACTTTCTGCCATAAGGGTGGTGTCATCTGCATATCTGAGGTTATTGATATTTCTCCCAGCAATCTTGATTCCAGCTTGGGCTTCTTCCAGCCCAGCATTTCTCATGATGTACTCTGCATATAAGTTAAATAAGCAGGGTGACAATATATAGCCTTAACGTACTCCTTTCCCATATTGGAACCAGTCTGTTACTCCATGTCCAGTTCTAACTGTTGCTTCTTGACATGCATAGAGATTTCTCAGAAGACAGATCAGGTGATCTGGTGTTCCCATCTCTTGAAGAATTTTCCACAGTTTGTTGTGATCCACACAGTCAAAGGCTTTGGCATAGTCAATTAAGCAGAAGTAGATGTTTTTCTGGAACTGTCCTGCTTTTTGATGACCCAACAGATGTTGGCAATTTGATCTCTGGTTCCTCTGCCTTTTCTAAAACCAGCTTGAACATCTGGAAGTTCACGGTTCACATACTGTTGAAGCCTGGCTTGGAGAATTTTGAGCATTACTTTGCTGGTGTGTGAGATGAGAGCAATTGTGTGATAGTTTGAACACTCTTTGGCATTGCCTTTCTTTGGGATTGGAATGAAAACTGACCTTTTCCAGTCCTGTGGCCACTGCTGAGTTTTCCAAATTTGCTGGCATATTGAGTGCAGCACTTTCACAGCATCATCTTTCAGGATCTGAAATAGCTCAACTGGAATTTCATCACCTCCACTAGCTTTGTTCCTCATGATGCTTCCTAAGGCCCACTTGACTTTGCATTCTAGAATGTCTGGCTCCAGGTGAGTGATCACACCATCATGATTATCTGGGTTGTGAAGATCTTTTTTGTATAGTTCTGTGTATTCTTGCCCCCTCTTCTTAATGGCTTCTGCTTCTGTTAGGTCCATACCATTTCTGTCCTTTATTGTGCCCATCTTTACATGAAGAGTTCCCTAGGTTTCCCTAATTTTCTTGAAGAGATCTCTAGGCTTTCCCATTGTATTGTTTTTCTCTAAGAAAAAAGGCAGAAGCAGGCAAAATCTCTTGAGATCTAGGCTCATTGCTTCTACTACTTTCTATTAGCCAAAACAAGTGACAAGACCAATTCAGATTCAAGAGACAGGGAAATACATTTCTTATTAGGAAAAGGTTAAAGTCATACTGCAAAGGGTGTGGATACAGAGAGAAGTGAACACAGCAGTCTTGGCCATCTATCTATGATGTGTATGGAATTTTCCTTTCCTCCTCTGCATCCTTATTCTCACAGAGAAACAAAAGTTCAGGGCAGACCCTCTGTGTAACTTAGAGTAGGTATATGCAGGTATTCCTCCCCTTTAGTGGTGGTAGTAATGGTGTTAGTTGCTCAGTCATATCCAACTCTTTGTGACCCCATGGACTGTGGCCTGTCAGCATTCTCTGTCCATGGGATTCTCCAGGCAAGAGTACTGAAGTGGGTTGCCATTCCCTTCTTCAAAGTATCTTCCTAACCCAGGGATCGAACCTGGGTCTCCTGCTTGCAGGTAGATTCTTTACTGTCTGAGCTACAGGGAAGTCCCATTCTTCCCCTTTAGTCATATTAAAAAATAATAATAATAATAACGGAGGACGCAGCATGCAGCTGCCCAAGGGAGGAATTGAGAACCCAGAGCAGAGTCCGGCACTGCTGACAGGATGTGGCAGCCAGTCGATAAGACTGACCTTAATCCCAAAATAATGAAACTAATCCCTCCTATTCAAAGCAATAGGGTTTCAGCACCGTCATTAACCCCTACACACCAGAACTGGAAAGAAAACACTTTAAAATGTTCAAAATAGAACTGGATCCTTGACCAGCACTTGGCAAATACCCTTATTCTAGAAACCTCTGTGGTTTTTCCCTGTCATCTTTTATTTGTTGCTATTTTGTGAGAATTTACACTGAAATATCTCAAGAGAATGGTGCTTTCTTTAATTTTTCTTTCCTTCCAGTCTTTTCTGTACAAAAATATACTCTTCTCTTTACTAAGAGGATAAAAAGACTGATTACTCAGGGATGAAAAAGAAATTATGTGTGTCAGAGACAGCTTAAGTACACACAAGATGTATCCTGGGTGTCTAGGGGAGTGGGGGTGTGGGAGGTGACTGCTGTCTTCCAAGGCACTGTCTTACTTCTTTAAGGGAACTGTGACAACCACCAGTTTAGGAAAGATGAGGCAAGTGCTAAGGGTGTGTGTTTTTAAACTTTCAGAGGCCGGGGGAAGAAAAAGCCCAAGAGACCTAAACCCATATCTTCATTTGCTATTAAAGGCAAAACCCCCACCTAAACCAATGAGATTCTCCAGGAGGCTAAAGCTTTTATCTGTCTCCACTGATAATCCACTTTATCTTCCATACCTATCAATTTGACCACGGCAATGGCCCACTGGAATTCCCAGCCTCCAGAATTTCATTTCTGCACCTTAAATATGGAGAACCTGCTCAGCTCTGAGAACAATAAACAGTCAAGATATCCCTACCAACTATCTCAATATAATTATTATTCCAGAGCAGTTATTCAAACCAAGAAGAAACACGAAGTACCTTGGAAATGGTTTCCTCCAAACTCTAGGGGCTGAATCAGGGGCATTCCAGGCTGATTTCTCAGAAAACAAAGCTGAGATTGATGCATAAGTCTAAGTAGTTTATCTGGGAGTGTGATTTTAGAGAGCAGGAAAAAAAGGATAGGAGAGTGAAATAGCAAAGGAAAGGAAGCATATGCCAGAATGCATACCAATTAGCCAAGTACAGGCACCTGGATGTTTGATTTCCATGGGGAAGCTGAGCCCTATGAAATGCACACCAGGGCCATCTTCTTAGGGCAAGCAGGAGAGATTCGCCCATCAGCTTTTATCTCCCTTTGGTCAAGGGTAGCCACAGGGCAGAGCATCAATTCCCTTGTACTTCTTAGTGATGCTCTTGAATGTCAAGAGGTTCTTTTTAAGGATGTCCCACAATAGAGGATCAAAGAATTCCAGGCAGAAGTGAGAGGTGAGGCTGAGGTGGGTACTGTCTGCCCTTGTGTGAAACTGGTTGAAACCTGCATGACATTGGTCACCACTTCTGTGGCTGTGGTGAGAGAATTGGAAGGTATGTTTAAGAAGCATCTGATGTGCTTTGCATACAGTTTTGTGGGTTGCATACTGCTCAGTCTTAGGAGTCATCACTCACATCATAGCAGCAGCTCCCTATTTCCCTGCTTTATAATTAGGGTCTCAAGTGAGATTTTGTTTGAAAAAGCTTCCACTGCTTAAAAAAAAAATGTAAAAACAACATAAGATGAAGTATTTAAAGCTTCTGTTTTACTATAATTTGGAGGACCAACAGATATAGTTTGGAAGACCAAACTGAAGAATAGATTGAGGGGTTGGGAATCAAGTTCTAAATACTGGTGGTGGATCAAAGATTTTGGATAGCAGCAGAAAAGTGATAAAGAAGGCTTGGTTTTGAGTCCTGAAGACCCAGAGACAAAGGGTCAGGAAGCTTAGCATGAGGTGGGCGATAAGGAAAAGTGACATCACGGAAGATAGCATTGAGTGATTCTGGCAAAATGACAGCAGAGAAGAAATTGAGGGGGTGGGGGCAGAGAATGGTGTAACTAGTCAAAAGGGAATAAGAAAGAGATATGAAAGAGAACTTTTAGGCGATACTATTACCTGAAGGATTGGAGAACAGGGGCTGATTATAGACTCGGGCCCCTGTTGCCACTTCTCTTTCATCTTCTGAAAATAACCTGACCCACAGTCCCTGGTCTTTCTCTACCTTTATGCTCACAGCCATCAAGGTGACCTTGAATATAAGCTTCTACACTGCAAAGCTGCTTTCATCCTCAGTCTCACCTATATTGCCGCAAAGTTCAGAGAAAAATTCATCTCCGACCCAAAACTTCACACTTCATTGTCTTGTGTTCTTACATATCTGCTCATGCCCTTCAAACTCATCTAAACTTTTGGCTGCTCCTCCTCTGTTCTTTCTCAGTCAGTCCAACTTCCTAATGTCACCAAGATGCTTGGTACACAATGCTCTCCACTCTTGTGTTAATATCTATAATTTCCTGCCCTTCAACCCTGAATGATAAGCCCCAGGCTCTGAATAATACAGTCCTCCGCCTGGCCTCTCTTGTATGAACTCCTTGGGAACACATGGTAAAATCATACAAGTTCCTGGACGGGTGCCAGTGAAAACAAATGGTTCCGCTAGAACTCTCATGCGTGTAGGTGGCAGTGTCAATTGGTACAACCACTCTAGAGAGCAGTTTGGTGGTATATTTGGTCCTCCATACCCAGGATTCTGCATTTGCAGAATCAACCAAACACAAATCTCTTGGTAAGGAGCTTGAGCACCCATAGATTTTGGTATCCAATGGGCCTGAAACAAATCTCCTGGGAATAAAGAGGAACCATATTTACAAAAACTAAACATAAGCAAACACTACAATTTAGCCATTCCATCTACAAAAGCTAAACACAAGCAAACCCAGGCAAACACTATGATTTAGTCATTCCATTCCTGGATATCTACCCATCAGATATGTACTGTACCTTCATTGATCAAAAGCATGTACCAAGATATTCATCACCAAAGTATTCATTATAGACCCAAAGTGGGCTTTACCCAAATGCCTATCAACTGTAGAATGAAGAAATCTTTTATGGTTGTTTGCACATGGAATTCTTATAGCAATAGGAATGTACAAACTATTGATGGACAAACTGTATATTGCTAAAGCAATATACATGGACCTTACTAATTCAATGCAGGATGAAAGAAGCCAAATATAAAGAACATTTTTACTTAAAAAATGTTGTTGATGTATATTAGATTTATAAAGTTGTGTTAGTTTCAGGTGTTATTTTCAAATGTACTGCAAAGTGATTCATTTATATGAATCACTATATATATTTATATATATTCATTTATATACATATGTGTATTTTCTCAGATACTTCTTATTACAGGTCATCATAAGATAATCTATCTTGAATATAGCTCCTGTGCCATACTGTAGGTCTCTGCTGCTTCTTTTAAATATAGCAGAATATATGTGTTAATCCCATATTCCTAATTTATCCCTCCTCTCACTTTCCCTTTGATAACCATATGTTTGTTTTCTATCTGAAGAACACTTTATTTGAGTTTATGTATATAAATTTTAAAAACAACAACAACAACAAATCAATCCACAGAGTTAGAATTTGGAATAGCAATTACCCTTGGGGTGAAGGGTTAAGAACTTAATCAGGACACAGAGAAGTTTCTGGGGCATTGATAATGTCCTGTTTCTTGATATCAATGCTGGTTACATGCATGATTCAGTTTGCACAAATTCACTGAACTCTATATGATATGTGTGCAATTTTGGGGATGTATTTTATATACCTCAGCAAGAAGTCTCAAAACAACAAAATACAGTCTCCAAATACATCTGGCTCTTCCTTCAGCTGTAAGGGTCTTTTAAATATAAACAAACAAGTTCTGGCCTACCCTTTTCCTTTCCTTTCTACAAGCATGATTTTACCTTTTATTATAAGACAAAAACTGAAGTTTCAGAAGGATCATAGTTATGAGCTCTGTGGAAGTTCCCCTTCTGTCTGTCTTTATATTCTTGTGTTAGCTAACTGCTTTTGCTCTCTCATAATGTTGCTGCAAGAAAAGGAAAGATACACCCAGCTAAAGGCAGAGTTCCAAAGAATAGCAAGGAGAGATAAGAAAGCCTTCCTAAGTGAACAATGCAAAGAAATGGAAACAATAGAATGGGAAAGACTAGAGATTTCTTTAAGAAAATTAAAGATACCAAGGGATTATATGCAGAGTACATCATGAGAAACGCTGGGCCGGAAGAAGCACAAGCTGGAATCAAGATTGCCTGGAGAAATATCAATAACCTCAGATATGCAGATGACACCACCCTTATGGCAGAAAGTGAAGAGGAACTCAAAAGCCTCTTGATGAAAGTGAAAGTGGAGAGTGAAAAAGTTGGCTTAAAGCTCAACATTCAGAAAACGAAGATCATGGCATCTGGTCCAATCACTTCATGGCAAATACATGGGGAAACAGTGGAAACAGTGGCAGACTTTATTTTGGGGGGCTCCAAAATCACTGCAGATGGTGATTGCAGCCATGAAATTAAAAGACACTTACTCCTTGGAAGGAAAGTTATGAGCAACCTAGATAGCATATTGAAAAGCAAAGACATTACTTTGCCAACAAAGGTCCATGTCGTCAAGGCTATGGTTTTTCCCGTGGTCATGTATGGATGTTAGAGTTGGACTGTGAAGAAAGCTGAGTGCTGAAGAATTGATGCTTTTAAACTGTGGTATTGGAGAAGACTCTTGAGAGTCCTTTGGACTGCAAGGAGATCCAACCAGTCCATTCTGAAGGAGATCAGCTTTGGGATTTCTTTGGAAGGAATGATGCTAAAGCTGAAACTCCAGTACTTTGGCCACCTCATGCGAAGAGTTGACTCATTGGAAAAGACTCTGATGCTGGGAGGGATTGGGGGCAGGAGGAGAAGGGGACGACAGAGGATGAGATGGCTGGATGGCATCACCTACTCGATGGATGTGAGTCTGAGTGAACTCTGGGAGTTGGTGATGGACAGGGAGGCCTGACGTGCCTCATGGGGTCGCAAAGAGTCAGACATGACTGAGTGACTGAACTGAAATGAAGGGACTATTTCATGCAAAGATGGGCACAATAAAGGACAGAAAAAGTAAGGACCTAACAGAAGCAGAAGATATTAAGAAGAAGTGGCTAGAATACACAGAAGAACTATACAAAAATGATCTCACTGACCTGGATAACCATGATGATGTGACCACTCAGCTAGGGTCAGACATCCTGGAATGAGAAGTCAAGTGGGCTTTAGGAAGCATCACTATGAACAAAGCTAGTGGTGGTGATGAAATTCCAGTTGAGGTATTTCAAATCCTAAAAGATGATGCTGTGCTCAATATGCCATCAAATTTGGAAAACTCAGTAGTGGCCACAGGACTAGAAAAGATCAGTTTTCATTCCAAAGAAGGTCAGTGCCAAAGAATCTTCACATTACTGTACAATTGCACTCATTTCACATGCCAGCAAGGTAATGCTCAAAATCCTCCAAGCCAGGCTTCAACAGTACAAGAATTGAAAACTTACATGTTCAAGCTGGATTTAGAAAAGGCAGGGGAACCAGAGATCAAATTGCCAACATCCATTGGATCATAGAAAAGGCAAGAAAATCCCAGAAAAACACCTAATTCTGCTTCACTGACTATGCTAAAGCCTTAGACTGTGTGGATCACAGCAAACTGTGGAAAATTCTTCAAGAGATGGGAATACCAGACCACCTGATCTGCCTCCTGAGAAATCTGTGTGCAGGTCAAGAAACAACAGTTAGAACCAGACATAGAACAATGGACTGGTTCAAAATTGGAAAAGGAGTACATCAAGGCTGTATATTGTCACCCTACTTATTTAACTCATGTGCAGAGTACATCATGTGAAATGTTGGGCTGGATGAAGCACAAGCTGGAATAAAGATTGCCGGGAGAAATATCAATAACCTCAGATATGCAGATGACACCACCCTTATGGCAGAAAGTGAAGAGGAATTAAAGAGGCTCTCAATGAAGGTGAGTTGGACACAACTGAAGTGACTTAGCAGCAGCAGCAATGAAGGTGAAAGGGGAGAGTGAAAAAGCTGGCATCAAACTCAACATTCAAACAACTAAGATCTTATCATCCAGTCCCATCACTTCATGGCAAATAGATGGGAAAACAATGAGAACTGTGACAGACTTTATTTTGGGGGGCTCCAATATCACTACTGACAGTGACCAGCTATGAAATTAAAAGACGCTTTCTCCTTGGAAGAAAAGTTATGATGAACATAGACAGCGTATTAAAAAGAAGAGACATTACTTTGCTGAAAAAGATCCATATAGTCACAGCTATAGTCATGTATAATTGTGAGAGTTGGACCATAAAGAAGACTGAGTGCCAAAGAATTGATGCTTTTGAATTGTGGTGTTGGAGAAGGCTCTTGACAGTCCCTTGGACTACAAGGAGATCAAACCAGTCAATTCTAAAGGAAATCAACCCTGAATATTCATTGGAAGGACTGATGCTGAGGCTGAAGTTCTGATATTTTGGCTGCCTGATGAGAAGAGTTGACTCATTGGAAAAGACCCTGATACAGGGAAAGATTAAAGGCAGGAGGAGAAGGGACGACAGAGAACAAGATGGTTGGATGGCATCACCAGCTCAATGGACATGAGTTTGAGCAAGCTCCAGGAGGCAGTGAACAATAGGGAAGCCTGATTGCTGCAGTCCATGGGGTCTCAAAAAGTCGGACACGACTGAGCGACTGAACTGAATGTTGCTGCAGGGGACCGACCATGCATCTCAACCCTTCAGCTCCTGCTCTCATCACTTAGTTCTGCATTCTCTAAATCTTATGTAGTAAGATTCCCAGAACAGGGACTCTATTTACCTTCTCCCTTATTTTTACAACAAGAAGCATCATAGGTTGCTGACTCATCTACATTTGAATTGGTTGTGCTTAGTCACGTGCTCACTCTTACTCCAATTAGTCATTACTGGAGAGTTAGATCATGTGATGCAAACATAGCCAGCTAGTCAGCAGGAGCTTTAAGGAAAGAGAGTGCAGTGCAGTGAGTACCTATTTATATCTATAAATTCACCTTAAATCTTTAATCTAAAAGATTTATTTTTTAATTTAGATTCTCCCAAAGCAGAGCCTGAGTCAAGGACTTGGGAGGTCATCCCAGGGAGCAGGAATGAGGGCTCTGGTAAGGAAGAAAAGCCAATACAAGCATGCGTTGTCAACATCACTGCTCTGAGCAATGGAGCTCAGTTCCATGGGCACCTCTGAAAAATTTACAGAATGCCTCTCAGAATCCTCCATTCTAAAGAGGAGAGACAGTAGCACACTTTTTTCTTTTCTTTTCTTCTTACTTTACTAAGATATAATTAGCATACAACATTTTGTAAGTTTAAAGTGTACAAGGTGATATTTGATACGTGTTCATATTGCAAACTGATTATCACAATAAAGTTAACTAACACATCTGTCATCTCACATAATTACAATTTTGTGTGTGTGTAAGAACATTTAAAATTTACTTTCTTAGCAACTTTCAAATATATAATGCAGTATTAACTATAGTCTCCATGCTGAATATTATATCCCCAGAATATATTCATGTTATAACTGGCAAGTTTGACCCTTTGACCAAACCTCCTGATCACCCTCATCTGGAGCTCCTGACAGCCACTATTCTAGTCTCTGTTTCTATGAATTCAGCTTTTTTCGGGTCCCACGTGTAAATGAGATCACATAGTATTTGTCTTCTTTTATCTGGCTTACTTCATTTAACATAATGCCCTCAAAGTTTAGTCATGTTGTCACAACTAGCAGGATTTTCTTCCTTTTCTAGCTGAATAATATTCTATTATGCATAAATACATTTTTAAATGTAGTCATCTGCTGATGGATACTTAGGATTGTTTCCATGTCTTGAATTATGAATAATGCAAGCAGAAGCCTTTAATTCATTAATTCACATTCACATGAGTGTGATTGATTCCCCCACAGAGGTATTAATTCCCCAATCCCTCTAAGATTGCTTGTACTGAGCAAGCTGTCACTGGTGCGCATGGCATTGGAGAAGTTCCGGACAAAAGGGAATACTCTAAGTACAAACCAGAGGCAAGATGATGCCTGCTCGAAAAGGCCGTACAGGACTATTTACCCAGCCATGGCTGCAGTCAAAGCTGAGGCCAAGAGACCATGGATGGATCTCCTACTGAGAAATAGTTAACAACCCTTGTTGTCTCCATTTTCTTGTCTACTCTCTGCAATATATCTCTGACCCTTCCTGAACTTTAATTCAACTCTTGGGCAGGAACACCATGAAATTCAGCATAGTTTCTGGATACAAAACCAAGAAAAAACTTTCCAGCCTCTCTGGAATATTTGATACTTTTGACCTCTGACTTCAAAACTCAATCTTCATGTTTTAAGAAACCACTTTCTTCTGAAACTTCTCAGTCTCCTTTCTCTTTTCTCAGTCTCTGAATGTTCTCTTCCTCTGCCCATCTTTTAGGAGTTGATGTTTCCCTAAGGTACTAAATTTGGTTCACTTCTCACTCTACATAAAGCCAACATTCCCTGTAAAAGCTTCAGCTACAGCCTCCAGGCAGATGTTTAAAACTGGGGCTTCTCTTCTGAAGCCCCAAATCATATCTGCCTGCCTACTAAACACCTCCTCCCAGCTCACCCACAGACATTTCAAATTCATCATGACCCACAATGAAATGCTTACCACTCCCCCTTACAAAGTTTTCTCCTTGGGACTGAAGCCAGGTACCACTCACTCCCTCACAAAATCTGTTGCCAAACCTTGTTTACACCACTTCTTAATATCTCCCTTCTCTTGCCCTCTTCTTATCTGTGGCTATATCTGGAAGATCATTGATTCAAGACTAGCCTCCCCCAGGGGATAGATGCTTGGGTTCATACCACTCCCAGTGGAGAAGGCAATGGCACCCCACTCCAGTACTCTTGCCTGGAAAATCCCATGGATGGAGGAGCCTGATAGGCTGTAGTCCATGGGGTCGCCAAGAGTTGGACACGACTGAGCGACTTCACTTTCACTTTTCACTTTCATGCATTGGAGAAGGAAATGCCAACCCACTCCAGTGTTCTTGCCTGGAGAATCCCAGGGACGGGGGAGCCTGGTGGGCTGCCATCTATGGGATCACACAGAGTCGAACACGACTGAAGTGACTTAGCAAAAAAAAAAAAAAATTACCACTCCCAGAATGAACTTAAAAAATCACCAATCTGTTCATGTTATGTACCTTCAACCTTTCAATGGCTACCTTTAAGATAAAGAACAAGGTTTTCAACAGGACATATAAAGTTATTCATGATCCAGTGGCTGCCAAGAAATAGGACTCATTTATTATTATTGCTCCCTAGCTTACTAAGATGCTTAAGTTTTCTGAAAAAATGGGCTTCCCTTGCACCTACCTCAATCTCCCAACCCACTCTAGAAAACACCTGCTCATGCTTAGGACTTCATTCAGGCATGAGCTGAAGTCTTCCACCGCCCTGACTGCTCTGAGGGATATTTAGGCACTGCCTACTCACTCTTCCAGAGACCCTATTAGATCCTCATGTATGACATGCATCATGTTGCACTGCAAAATTTGCCTGTATATTTGTCTCTTTCTTGACACTATAAACTTGTATCAGTTACTATTTTTGTGTAACAAGCAATCACACCAGCTCTGTGGTGTGCAACAATAAATATTAATGTCTCACATTCAGTTCAGCAGATCTGAGCTGGCTGGTTCTGCTGGTTTCTGCTGGGCTCCCTCATGCCTCTGTGGGTCGTTGCATTTCCCTCTGGTCTTACTTTGGCTGGGACGGTTTAGCTTGGATAGCACTGTTCCATCTGTATCTTATCCTCGAAGGTAGAGGTTTGACTTCATTCATCATGGCACTTGATATTGAATTGTTGAGTTGAAGGATGTAGCAAGATAGCTAGTTCATATTGAGTATGTTAAACAGAAAGCACTAAACTGAAGCCAGCAGCACCCCCTACTCTTATTCTCATAAGTATGACTCTTTGTCACTATTTCCATGATTATGATGTAAGACTTTATACCCCTTGCAACCTCTCAGCAGACCATTCACATACCGGTATTTTATCCACATACCGGTATTTTATCCACATACCGGTATTTTATCCACATACCGGTATTTTATCCACATACCGGTATTTTATCCACAGGGTAACTTGTTTGCCTTCTCTGGAGCTATTGGAAGGAAAGCTCCTCTGGTGGTTTAAATTCCTTGATGTTCCCTCCAGTAGATGAAGCCTAATTCTCTTCCCTTTTAGTGGACATTTAGTGACTCACTGCCAAGGAACAGAATAAAGCAGAAGCGCTAGTGTGTAACTTCTAAGACGAGGTTGGCAAAGCCCTGTGACTTCTTCCTTGTTTCCTCTGGGACCACCAGCTTTAGGAGCAGAAGGCAGTTTCCAGGTCATGAGGTCACTCAAGCATCCCTATAGAGAGGGCTTCATGACAAGGAACTGAGGCCTCCAGCCCAGGGGCACAGGAATCAGCCTCCTGAAAGCAGATCCCGCGGCTCCTTCTGAAGGCTGTAGTAGTCCTGTTATCAACCACAAGTTCATGTGCCTGGTGCACAGTGAGGCTGAACAGTAAAACACTGGAGTTTGGAGCAGAGAAAGATTCATAGACGGGCCATGCATTGCAAGGTTAAGTGGGTGGTCATGTCCCTCAAAATTCTAAATTCTTGGAAAGGGTTCAGGAAAGCATTTTTAAAGGCCAGGTGAGGGAGGGGCATCGCCAGATGTGTGATCAGCTTGTGCACAATTGTCTGATTGGTTGATGATGAGGTAACTGGGCAATTAACATTGTTAATCCTTAGGCGCCCAAAGATCTGGGGGCTAAGTGCTCATGATCTTCAAGTAGTTTATTTCTTCCACTTGGTGTTGGTTTTAGCATCTGAAAAACTCAGGGATTATGCATGAGATACGACTATCTGGGTGGGCTTCCCAGGCAGTGCTAGTGGTAAATAACCGGCCCGCCAGTGCAGGTAGACGTAAAGAGACTGGATTTGGTCCCTGAGTTGGAATGTTCCCCTGGAGGAGAGCGCAGCAATTCACATCAGTAATCTTGCCAGGAGAGTGCCACGGACAAAGGAGCCTCATAGGCTGCAGTCCATGGGGTCAGTCAGACCTGACTGAAGCAACTTAGCACACATGCATGCACTATTATCTGGGTACTTCAGAGAGGAGCTACAGCAAAAGATATGGGGGTGGGATCTGTCCCAGGAAGGCCCATAGGGTCCTACTCAGTTACAGCCCCAAACAACATTTTGACAGGAACTTCACGAGAGACCCTGAATCAGAATAACCCCTGATTCTCAGAAGCTTTGTGAGACAGTCTATGCTTGTTGTTTTAAGCTGCTAGGATTGGGGAGAGTTTGTAACATAGCAAAAACCCTCTTTAATGGACTCTACACATGGACATCATCAGATGGTCAATACCGAAATAAGATTGATTATATTCTTTGCAGCCAAAGATGGAAAAGTTCTATACAATAAGCAAAAACAAGACCAGGAGCTGACTGTGGCACAGACCATGAACTCCTTATTGCCAAATTCAGACTTAAGTTGAAGAAAGTAGGGAAAACCACTAGACCATTCAGATAGCACTAAATCAAATCCTTTATGAGTATATAGTGGAAGTGACAAATAAATTCAAGGGATTAGATCTGTTAAACAGAGTGCCTGAAGAACTAGGGACAGAAGTTCCTGACATTGAACAGGAGACAGGGATCAAGACCATCCCCAAGAAAAAGAAATGCAAAAAAAGAATGGTTGTCTGAGGAGGCCTTACAATAGCTGAGTAAAGAAGCTAAAGGCAAAGGAGAAAATGAAAGATATACCTATTTGAATGCAGAGTTCCAAAGAATAGCAGGGAGAGATAAGAAAGTCTTTGTCAGTGATCATTGCAAAGAAACAGAGGAAAACAATAGAATGGGAAAAATTAGAGATCTCTTCAAGAAAATTAGAGATACCAAGGGAACATTTCATGCAAAGATGTGCCCAATAAAGGACAGAAATGGTATGGACCTGACAGAAGCAGAAGCTATTAAGAAGAAGGGGCAAGAATACACAGAAGAAATGTACAAAAAAGATCTTAATGACCCACATAACCATGATTGTGTGATCACGCACCTAGAGCCAGAGCCAGACATCCTGGAGTGTGAAGTCCAGTGACCTTAGGAAGCATCACTACAAACAAAGCTAGTGGAGGTGATGGAATTCCAGTTGAGCTATTTCAAATCCTAAAAGATGATGCTGTGAAAGTGCTGCACTCAATATGCCAGCAAATTTGGAAAACTAGGCAGTGGCCACAGGACTGGAAAAGGTCAGTTTTCATTCCAATCCCAAAGAAAGGCAATGCCAAAGAATGCTCAAACTACCACACAATTGCACTCATCTCACATGCTAGCAAAGTAATGCTCAAAATTCTCAAAGCCAGGCTTCAACAGTACATGAACTGTGAAATTCCGGATGTTCAAGCTGGATTTAGAAACACCAGAAGAACCAGAGATCAAATTTCCAACATCCGCTGGGTCATCCAAAAAACAAGAGAGTTCCAGAAAAATATCTACTTCTACTTTATTGACTATGCCAAAGCCTTTGACTGTGTGGACCAAAATGGGAAATTCTGAAAGAGATGGGAATACCAGACCACCTGACCTGCCTCTTGGGAAACCTATATGCAGGTCAGGAAGCAACAGTTAGAACTGGACATAGAACAACAGACTGGTTCCAAATAGGAAAAGGAGTATGTCAAGGCTGTATATTGTCACCCTGATTATTTAACTTATATGCAGAATACATCATGAGAAATGTTGGGCTGAATGAAGCCCAAGCTGGAATCAAGATTGCCAGGAGAAAGATTAATAATCTCAGATATGTGGATGACACCACCTTTATGGCAGAAAGCAAAGAAGAACTAAAGAGGCTCCTCTTTCAAGGAGAGTGAAAAAGTTGGCTTAAAACTCAACATTCAGAAAACTAAGATCATGGCATCTGGTCCCATCACTTCATTGCAAATAGATGGGGAAACAGTGGAAACAGTGTCATACTTTATTTGGGGGGCTCTAAAATGATTGCAGATGGTGACTGCAGCCATGAAATTAAAAGACGCTTGCTCCTTGGAAGAAAAGTTATGACCAATCTAGGCAGCATATTAAAAAGTAGAGATATTACTTTGCCAACAAAGGTTCATCTAATCAAAGCTATGGTTTTTCCAATAGTCATTTATGGATGTGAGTGTTGGACTGTAAAGCAAGCTGAGCGCAGAAGAGTTGATGCTTTTGAACTGTGTTGGAGAAGATTCTTGAAAGTCCCTTCAACTGTAAAGAGATCCAATCAGTCCGTCCTAAAGGAAATCAGTCCTGAATATTCATTGGAAGGACTGATGTTGAAGCTGAAACTCCAATAATCTGGCCACCTGATGTGAAGAACTGACTCATTAGAAAAGACCCTGATGCTGGGAAAGATTGAAGGCAGGAGGAGAAGGGGATGATAGAGGAAGAGATGGTTGGATGGCATCACCAACTCAATGGACATGAGTTTGAGTAAACTCCAGGTGTTGGCAATGGACAGGGAGGCCTGGCGTGCTGCAGTCCATGCGGTCGCAAACAGTCGGACATGACTCTGCAACTGAACTGAACTGAACTGTAACACAGCAACAGATAACAAATATTTGTTATTTGAATAACAAATTCAAATAATTGTGAATAAATTATTGCACCTTCCCCTAATGATCAGGTTCCATAATTGCAACCTTACAGTGGCTTCTAAATAGCGTAAAGGGGGGAAAAGGCAGCAGCAAAACCCTTACCTTGGAAGCCGTCTTTTGTTGTTGTTGTTTAGTCACTGAGCCATGTCCAACTCTTTTGTGACCTCGTGGACTGTAGCCCAAAAGATTCCTCTGTCCATGGGATTTCCCATGCAAGAATATTGGAGTGTGTTGCCATTTCCTTTTACAGGGGATATTCCTGACCCAGGGATCAAACTTGAGTCTCCTGTGTCTCCTGCATTGCAGGTGGATCCTATACTGCTAAGTCACCTAGGAAGTCCCTGGAAGACTTCTGCTGCTGCTGAGTCACGTCAGTCGTGAATGACTCTGTGGGACCCCAGAGACGGCAGCCCACCAGTCTCCCCTATCCCTGGGATTCTCCAGGCAAGAACACTGGAGTGGGTTGCCATTTCCTTCTCCAATGCATGGAAGTGAAAAGTGAAAGTGAAGTCGCTCAGTCGTGTCTGACCCAGTGGTGCGCCATTGCCTTCTCCGGGAAGACTTCTACCTAATACTTAAAAAAAAAGAGAGAGAAAGAGAGAGACAAAAAATATCTCTCTACCTTCCTTGGAGGCTAATGGAAAACAATCAAGTTTTAGGAGGGACTGTTAAATCTGACTACAAACACTGTCCCGGAAATCTGAGTTGGGAATTTGTAGAAGAACTAAAAAACTCTAACATCATCCCTTTGACTGAAACCCAATTCCTAATCTTCAGATTCCATATTTATCCACTACCCCCTCAGAACAACTAGACTGCCAGAACTCTAAAATGACACCCAGTTTCTTGAAGTGTCGCATGCTTTGTGTTCCCTAGGTTGGCTCTGAGACATGAAACACTGCTGGAGAACTCCTGTTTTAAACCCAAAGGTGATAATGAGGGAAATTGTGAAACTCCTAAAAATCGTGGGAAAAGGGATCCGCGTTTGTGGTTGTAAGTTACGGTTGTTTAGGAGGCAGGAGAAGGAAAACGGACAGAGGAGGAGACTAGAAAAAGAGCATGGCAGAAAATAAACACAGGCTCTGCAGGTGCAAAGCGGAGGGGAGCCCCAGGTCAGAGGCCTCAGGAAGCTTCCGAGCAGGCTGAGCTGGAGGTCTTGATGGGCGGGTTCACAGGGGAGCGGCCACCCACCCACACACAGCCAGCTCTGGCCAATTATGTGAGGCCTTGGGGATCCTCACATCTCCCCATTAGCCACTGAACAGCAGCATCTACCTCCTCTTCATGCCAAGAAACAAACACTTGCTAAGATGCCACTTTGCACTCAGCATGGTACCAAACCCAGAAAATACAAAAATTAATAAGGCCCTTGGGGATTCAGAACTTAACAGGGAAATTGACTTAGGGACAGTCATACAAGAGAATAGGGGGAAAAATAATAGAGCAAAAGCAACGAGAGAGGATTGTTCAAGGAACTGTGGGAGGGACTTCCCTGGTGGTCCAGTGGCTGAGACTGTGTGCTCCCAAGGCAGGCAGCCTGTTCCCTCCCTGGTCAGGGAACTAAATCTCAGAAGCTGCAGCTAAGAGTTCACATGCCACAACTTAAAACAACAACAAAAAAATCCCACATGCCATAACAAAGATGGACGTTTCTGCGTGCTACAACTAAGACCCAGTGCAACCAAGTAAATATTCTTTTTTTTTAAAAGAAAGAAACTGTGGGAGACGGAGGAGGTGTGTTGACTCAGACTGGGGCCTGGAGGTGGTGGGAGGAGGGGTCTAGAAGTCTCCCTGGAGAGGCAGCACCTGAGCTGCAGACAGGCATCATTCTGTTGGAGTGTGTGTTGCAGGGACAGGTAATACCAGAAAAAGGTAATATTCCAGTTGTAATACTTTCTGATGGTTTCTATAATAAATTACCATAGTTGGGTGGCTTAAAATCATAGAGTTTTATTGTCTCACTGGTCTGGAGGTTACAAGTCTGAAGTCAGGGTGTTGGTAGAGCCATACTCCTTATAGAGGCGCTAGGGCAGAATCTGTTCCTGCCTTTTCCAGCTTCTGGTGGTTGCAGGTACTCCTTGGCTTAAGGCCACATCCATCTCTGCCTCCATCTTTACAGGGTCAAATTTCCCTCTGCCTGTCTTATAATGATACATGATTGCATTTAAGGCTCACCTGAAGAATCTAGATAATCATCCATGTCAAGATCCTGAATAATTATAAAGATGTAAAGATCTGTACAGATCCTTTCCCTTGTCAGACTAACAGTTTCCAGGGATTAGTACTTAACATCTTTGAGTGACTTTTATTCCATGTGCCACAACAACCTAAGACCTACATGTGCAAAGACCACAGTAAGTGGGTATTTTAGCCACCCTCCAGCTGAAGGAAGAGTGAGCAATGAGGAAGGTAGACATCTAAGCATGAAGCATGTATTTACAAAGATTGAGGACATTGGGGAAAGTCAGGAGGTCAGTGAACGTCAATGGAGGGGTCCCAGGGCCTGCAAATTCTTACTGAAAGCACTGATGGGAGGTGCCCCACGCAGACGATGCCACATGAACCAGGGCAACCCACCACCAAGGCTTGAGTGACATTGGGGTACTAAAGGGTGGTCCCTGAGCTAAAGTGGCACGTCTCTTAGTGCCCTTCACGCCCCAGAGCTCCGCAGGGGCTCAGGTTGAGGCTACAGATGAGACCACACCTCCGTCCCACTCCTGCCTGGCTTTGCCCTGCTCTCCTCACTCCGTCAGTTTCCTCCTTAGTGCCTGCCCTAAGTAAGAATCCTCATCTCAATCTCAACCTAAGATAGTTTCTTCCCCTTATGACGATGTGGATCTTAGGATGGTGTTAGCTAAGAGGTCAGCAAGCAGAAGTTCAAAACAGTTGTCAATGAGTTCTGGGAGAATGCTAATTCTATACGCACTAAAATGAGGGAAGAAAGTTTTAGCAACAAAATTGATATTCAGTAAGTGTTAATAGATACCAAAAATTTGATGGTCTGCACAAAGTAGAGTGTTTTTCCCTTTTCCCCATAACTGGTTTCTAATTAAAGTCTATTCCTTTGGCACTTATCTCATTCCTCCTTGCACTGAAAATTTGTTTTTGCAACACATGTTTCGTTTTCACTAACTAAAGTCTTAAGTCTTTGTGGATGAGGGTCATGCAGTAGGGCCTTCCCCCCATAATGCCTGTCACCATAGCTGCCATTCAATCAGGTGCTTCACTAACACTCAAAGTTCACATTCACCTGGTTTACATGGGCTTTAGCATTTACAGGGCACTTCACGTACCCAAAGTGTGGCCGTGGGCTGGTAGCACCAGATTCACCTGAGAGCTTGTTAGAAACGTAGAATTTCAGCCCGCAGCCCAGATCTGCGAGTGAGAGCCAGCAGGAAACCACTGGCAATGGATAGATTGGAGAGACGATTGTGGACAGAAAGCCACAAAGAAGTGCGAGAGCAGCAGGAGCTGATCCTGCCCCAAACCTGCCTCCACTGTGTCCTGCCTTAGGAGTGCTGGGCCAGGCCAGTGCAGCCCCATTCCACCACTGAGCTTCAGACCCCATGTTCAACACAGGCTGCTTCAGCAAAGGACTTCCCTCAGCCTCTGTTTTCTCATCACTGAAACAGGAATAATCTCAGTACTAGCTCACACTGCATAAATAAATTGTGGTTCATCCATGGTACAAAGGAATACTGTGCAACCTGAAGAATGAGGTGGGCTTATATCTATTGCTATAAAAAAATGGTCAACTTATATTTCTATGTAACACAAGATTCTGAACAGTAAATTGTGCACATGTCTGTGTGTGTGGTTAAATATAAAAGATGTTGCGTGTATATGTGCATTATACACATATGTATACATTGCCTATGTGTGTTCCACATATGCATTACATATTGTGTGAAGTTAAAGGATTCATTAACATAGACACACAAATAATTATTACTTATATATTGTGTATGTGTGTGTGTGTGTAAGAGTTCTCCAGTTTTAACCTCTCATACACACATACTGATTATAGGTGAGATTCAGGAATATCAGTGAAAATAAGAACATCAAATTCTTGTATATGAGAAATGTACTTTCTAAGAAGGCAGCCAACAAAGAATTAAATACATGAATAGGATAATTATAGATTGTGACTAATGTTATGAACGAAGCTATCTAAATGGTCTGATTGCAGCTTGGGAGAGGCTTGTTGATAAAGGACAGTGAGGATCTCCAGGAGGAGGTGATGCTTAAGCACAAACTGATGGAGAGTGTGGTGACTCACATTGCTAAGGAAAGGGCATTCCAGAGGGAGCAGTATGGGCAAAGGCTCAGAGACGGAAGGGGCTGGGCTTATTTGAGGACAAAAATAGAGCAGGTCAGTAGAATAGGATTATAATAAAAGGATGGAACAGTGTTTTATAATAAAACTCAGATGAGCAAGCATGGTATGCAAATCTTGAGAACTGTGCTAACATATTGGATTTTATCCTAAGAACATCATGGACATCACCAGATGATCAATACCAAAATCAGACTGATTATATTCTTTGCAGCTGAAGATGCAGAAGCCCTATACAGCCAGCAAAAACATCACCACAAGTTGACTGTGGCTAGATCGTGAACACCTTATTGCAAAATGCAGAAGTAAATTGAAGAAAGTAGGGAAAACCATTAGGCCATTCAGGTGCAACCTAAATCAAATCCCTTTTGATTATACAGTGGAAGTGACAAATAGATTCAAGAGATTAGATCTGATAGACAGACTGCCTGAAGAACTATGGACAGAGTTTGGTGACATTGTACAGGAGGTGGTGATCAAGACCATCCCCAAGTAAAAGCAATGCAACAAGGCAAAATAGTTGTCTGAGGAAGCTTTACAAGTAGCTGAGAAAAGAAGAGAAGCTAAAGGCAAGGAGAAAAGGAAAGATATACCCATCTGAATGCAGAGTTCCAAAGAATAGCAAGGAGAGATAAGAAAGCCTTCCTCAGTGATCAATGCAAAGAAATAGAGGAAAACAACAGAATGGGAAAGACTAGAGATCTCTTCAAGAAAATTAGAGATACCAAGGGAACATTTTATGCAAAGATGGGCTCGATAAAGGACAGAAATGATATGGACCTAACAGAAGCAGAAGATATTAAGAAGAGGTAGCAAGAATACACAGAAGAACTATATTAAAAAGATCTTAATGACCTGGATAACCACGAAGGTGTGATCACTCACCTAGAGTCAGATATCTTGGAGTGAGAAGTCAAGTGGGCCTTAGGAAGCACCACTACAAACAAAGCTAGTGGTGATGATGGAATTCCAGCTGAGCTATTTCAAATCTTAAGATGATGCTGTTAAAGTGCTGCGCTCAATAGCCCAGCAAATTTGGAAAACTCAGCAGTGGCCACAAAACTGGAAAAGGTGAGTTTTCATTCCAATCCCAAAGAAAGGCAGTGTTCAAACTATAACAAAATTGCACTCATCTCACATGCTAGCAAAGTATCAGGTTTCAACAGTACATAAACTGAGAACTTCCAGATGTACAAGCTGGATTTAGAAAAGGCAGAGGAACCAGAGATCAAATTGGCAACATCCATTGGATCATAGAAAAAGCAAGAGAATTCCAGAAAAACACCTACTTCTGCTTCATTGACTACACTAAAGCTTTTGACTGTGTGAATCATATGAAACTGTGGAAAATTCTGAAAGAGATGGGAATACCAGACCACCTTACCTGCCCCCTGAGAAACCTGTATGCAGGTCAAGAAGCAACAGTTATAACTGGACATGGAACAATGGACTGGTTCCAAACTGGAACAGGATTACATTAAGACTGTATATTGTCGCCCTGATTATTTAGCTTATATGCAGAGTACATCATGCAAAATACCAGGCTGGATCAATCACAAGCTAGAATCAAGATTGCGGGGAGAAATATCAATAACCTCAGATATGCAGATGACACCACCCTTATGGCAGAAAGTGAAGAGGAACTAAAAAACCTCTTGATGAAAGTGAAAGAGGAGAGTGAAAAAGCTGGTTTAAAACTCAACATTCAAAAAACAAAGATCATGGCATCTGGTCCCATCACTTCATGACATATAGATGGGGAAACAGTGGAAACAGTGACAGACTTTATTTTCTTGGGTTCCAAAATCATTGCAGATGGTGACTGCAGCCATGAAATTAAAAGATGCTTGCTCCTTGGAAAAAAAGCTATGACCAAGATAGACAGCATATTAAAAAGCAGAGACATTACTTTGCCAAAAAAAGGTACGTATAGTCAAAGCTATGGTTTTTCCAGTAGTCATGTATGGATGTGAGAGCTGGACCATAAAGAAGGCTGAGCACCAAAGAATTTATGCTTTTGAATTGTGGTGTTGGAGAAGATTCTTGAGAGTCCCCTGGACTGCAAGAAGATCAAACCAGTCAATCGTAAAGGAAATCAGTCCTGAATATTCACTGGAAGGACTGATGCTGAGGCTGAAGCTCCAATACTTTGGCCATCTGATGTGAAGGACTGACTCATTGGAAAAGACCCTGGAAAGATTGAAGACCAGAGGAGAATGAGATGACAGAGGATGAGATGGTTGGATGGCATCATGGACTCAATGGACAAGAGTTTGAGCAAGCTCCAGGAGATGATGAATGATGGGGAAGCCTGGTGTGCTGCAGTCCATGGGGTGACAAAGAGTCAGACCTGACTGAAACACTGAATAACAACAACAATCAAAAGTTTTATCTAGGGGAATAACACCCTCTGAAATGTGTTTTTAAAAGATCCTTTGCCTGCTGAGTGGGAACAGCCTTGTGGGGAAAAGTGAGGGAAAGTGGGGCTGCTTCTAAGAGGCCCTAGCACAGATGCTTTAAACTAGGGCAGTGACTGTGTAGGTGGAAAGAAGTGAGCAAACTCGAGAATGACATTGGAGATAAAACCAGAACTAGACCATGGATCAAAAGATAAAGGATTGGTATGGGAGTCAGTCGGCCCTTGATTGATCTAGATTGTCTCTACCTGAGACAAATGTAACAACTCAGTTCTGCTCCATATATCTCTCATTCTCCAGCAAGAAAGGCTGGGCACATGTTCCTGGAGACAGCAGAGACACAAACCACAGTGGAAAGGAAGAAGCTCCTTTTCAAGCCTCTGCCTGAGTCACATCTGCTCATATCCCATTGGCTAAGGCCAGGTAATATGGATAAAATCAGAGTCAAAGGGCAGGGGAGCAAGCTCAGCCTCTGGAAGGAAGACGCTGGAAAGCCACAGGGCCAAAGGCGTGGATACCAGAAGGGCTGAAGAATAGGAAGACAGAGCTTTTCAAAGGACTGGCAATGCTACATTAACAGCTGGGAACCGGAGACAACAGAGGTTAACATGGTCCTGAAATGTTGAAAGTGATAAGTGCCTGTCACTTAGGAAGCCAAGGATTAAAGTGATGAAATCAGTGCTAGTCTGTGAAGTGCCTTAGGGTCCAAGGCTATGCCAAATATTCAGGATTCTCTGCTCTCTGACCAGTTTTATTTTATCTCAGTGAAGCAGAAATTGTGGGACAACACGAGATAGGCTGGTAAACAATTTCATTTTCCCTTTAGTTAAACTATAAGTCCTTCTCAGTTATTATTTAACTGGTGCCTTCCCTGAGTGCCTCCCTGATAGCTCAGTTGGTAAAGAATCCACCTGCAATGCAGAAGATCCCAGTATGATTCCTGGGTCAGGAAGATTCCATGGAGAAGGGATAGGCTACTGACTCCAGTATTCTGGCCTGGAGAATTCTGTGGACTGTATAGTCCATGGGATCCCAAAGAGTCAGTCACACCTGAGCGACTTTCACTTTTTCCCCCTGAGTGAGATTTGCCTGGGTCCCACACCCCCAGCCTCGCAAAGCCCATAGTAATTTCTCTAGAGGAAGCAGAATTTCTACTACTATCCTCAGGCAACCCATTCCAACAGTCAGGTGAGGGTGGTGGTGGTGGTGATGTATGGTCACTCTTTTTTTTTTCCACTTAGGACATAAATTATAGGTCCTTAACGGCATCAATTGTAATGTAACCTCATTGGGACAAGAAAGGATAAGCAAGCATCTCCCTAAAATTTCTAGAAACATAAATAGCAAAGAAATAGGACATTTAAACCAACAAGAGCTTTTAGCATTAGGTCTGCAGATGTTGCTTGCTTCTCTCCAGCACTGTAGATCTGTGGCCTGTCTCTGGGAAGGAGCGGGAAGCCTTTGGGCACCTTGCTCAAGAACAGGAGATAAAAGTCATGCTCTGGCTATCCCATCTGCTTCCTTGAAGAGGGAAATATTATAAAACAGTAATGCCAGGGCTCCAGGCAAAGCAGTTTCTCAAGGGATCTCTGAGTTAATTCAACCAACATGTCTTCTTCCATGTAAACTTAGAATCGTGATAAGGGTGGGGCAGACGGCTGCTGAATGCACTGGCTGTTGGCGGACAGTGCAAATGAAAAGGTACCATCTGTTCAGTTGTTGAAAAATGATGATGCATAAATGCGACTTTTTTTTAATGTTCCATCTGGGTATAACTGAATTGCCTCTTTAAAATAAAAAATATCCTTCTTTGATATAAATCCTTTCTTTTAATGTTCTCCGTCCATTCTTTGTTTTTTTCTGTAGGGTTTATTTCATGAGAAGTATGATGTGAAATATTAAAAGCTAAGAACGAAGGCCTCTAGGGGATGACTGTGGTGTTTTTGTTTCTTTGCCTGACTTGTTCTTTATTTTCTTGTCATTTCAAAAATACTTTCCATATGCAAAATTTCCTCTCACCCCCCACCCCCCAAAAAAATACCCTTACTGAATAACTGGAAAGACATGCGGAAGGAAATTATCAGTCTGTTTTCTACATAGAGGAAGAAAACAGCAGATGAATTTGCCAAAATACCCAGTCGCCCACATTTCTAAACCAAGAAAAGGTGTAATTAATCTCCTTTTAGAAAAATTGTGTTGGTTCTCAATAACATTCTGAGAATAATAGTAAGGGCAATTAGAAGCACAACTTGAGTTCAGAGTGACTACCTTTTGAAGCATTGAAAGCATAAGCAGGAACAAAAGTATATGGAGGAGTCTTTAACGTGCCTCTCTCCAGGTACAATTATAGATTTGAAATCTGCTGTTACTTTACCATGGCAACCTTCATACTTAATTTCCCAACCGTTGAACTCCTGTCATCCTATTCCTTTGAGAGAGCCCTTCAACTACTGCTTTCCCTGAACCCATGTCATGTCATTGCCTTAAAAACCTAATATTCCTCCAAGTACATGCTATGAGCACACTTGCCCAGACCAAGAACAACAGCAAAGACTAGGAAGAATTTAGCTATGTTCTCAGCAAAAGCACTTAGATGTGTTCTATCTGAATGATGGATACCAACAATTGAATGTAACTCTGAACAGTGCCGACTTTGAAAATAGAAACTTGGTTTCTTGTTCTATGCAATTCCCTTTAAATAAAGTTATTAACTATCTACAGTTGCTGGGAGCCTCAGGAAATACATGATTAGAATAAACCATATTGTCTGATCTCAAGAAGTTTACAAATATGGAGGGAGAACTAGAAAGCTGCATCACCTGGGACTTTGTTAGAAATGCAAATTATCAGACCCCACCCCGCCCCCACCCCCTGCCCCCGCCCAGACCTTCTGAGTCCAGATCTCGGGGAGACAGGCATAGAAATCGATTTTCACAATTCTTCCATGTGATTATGATGCTCTCTAAACTTTGAGAATCACGGCTATAAAGCAATAGAGCCATCGCACTGTAAGACAGATACAAAGTGCTTTGAGTAAAGGGAAAATCACATCTGCTTTGGAAGGAGGACTTCCAGGATTGACTGTTTCTATAAAGCTTTAAAAGCTTGCTAAGATATTGAAATGTCGGGAGTGCAGTGGAAGAGGACATTCTGGATGAGTGAAGTGAAGTGAAGAAACAGAATTAAGAAAGCAGAAGGCAAATCAGAGAGTCTAGATTGATGAGCATGGAGGGAGATGGAGAATGGGATCAGAAGACAGGTTGGGGTCTCAAGTGCCTGCTGAGGAATGAGCTGTCTAACTTGGTGGGCAATGACAAGCCACTCCGGTTTTTAATCAGAAGAGTAACAGGATTAGAGGGGTGTTTTTGGAAGATTCATCTAGGGTTTCCACAAGATAACGGTGTAGGAAGACATGCAAAAAGTGGGAAACAATTGAATCGACAATTGCAATGGTTTGGGTAGGTGATAATAAAAAGTTTCAACTAGGGAGTTTTCAGCAGAGATAGAAAAATGAGGAAATTAATTGGAGAAGATTTGAAGGACTAGACCAATAAGATTTAGCAATTAATTCTACATTAGGAGGGAAAGAATAAGGAGAATCAAAACCTTGGTTTACAGCAAGAGATTAGTAATGTCATAAACCAAAGAATAAAGTAATTAGGAAGAGGAGTTGGATTTGGTAGGGATTTGTTTTGAACGTGCTTAAGGCTCTGTGGTAGGGTCATTATGAAATTGGGAATGCAGGCACAGAGTTTATAATATTTACAATGTTTCAGCTGCGTAGGGCCCTGCCTGGCTAAGCACATGACCTATAATATAGGCACATGACCTATATTCTGCGAGTCAACCTCACACTGACTTTGTGAGAAGCATTATTATACCCATTTTTTTATTACCTAAATTAGATTCTGTGGCATATACAGAAAATCTGAGCTAACAATGGCTTAAACACATAGAGTTTATTTTAGCATGTAGAAGAGATCATAAAGTGCAAGGCTGAACAAATATGTCACAGCCAACAGAGTCATCAGGGAGTCAAGTTTCTTCTAAAGTGCTCTTCAGCATCCTACAGTGGGGGACTCCATCCTCAAGGGATCTCAACATTCAAGATTGCTACTGAAGCTCCAGCCATCAGGGAGGGGATGGCTAAAAAATATGAGAATGGATACTTACTGAATATAAAGAACAGGAGGCTGGAAGAAAGAGCCTTTGAAGAATGACCTGAAGGGAGACCTGCAAGGATGCCCAGAAGAAAGAAGCATCGTCCTCACCACAGGCAAGGAAACAGGCTTCAGTACGAAAGGTGGAGCAGGCAAGCGGTGTCCAGTGGTGCGGCCCTCAGGGCTGGAAAATGCTTACTGGATCGGAGAGGGTGAGGTCCTTGATGAATTCCAAAGAACAACATAATTCAAGTGTTCTGTGGCAGTAGATCTTAGAATCAAGGAAATATTAGGTGGTGAAGCAATAACATCTCTACCATAAAGTTTGGTGCTTTGGGGAAAGAGAAAATCATGATAGTGGCTGAGTTGAACAGTGTTGAGGTAATGTTTCCTTAGATTAGAAGACCTGAACATAATTTCCTTTTATGATGTCAGGTCTCTGGGAGACTAGATTTAAATTGCTTGAATGTGCATTGAGACAACAAAGTATGACTTCTTCCATGATCAGCAGCTCCAATCTGATTCCTCCCAGGGAAAGTGAAGCAAATATTCGCTGATATTATATCATAATAAACGGCTGATATTACATTTTGTAAAGGCTGTCTGATAATCTTAATTAATTCATTTTTGTTTTTCACTTCAAAAGCTGGCTGGAAAATCATCTAGCCCTGCCTTGTGTTCTTGAAGAAAAATTAAATTGCAAAAGCGAGGATGTTTCATTAGCCTCTGCCCTTTCTCAAGGTCAGCGAAGGCTCTCTGGATGCTTTTGCAAGGCTGCAGAATCTGAAATAGCAGGGCTATGGCTCCATTTCAGCAAAAATAAATATCATATTACAATACATTGTTTTTGCAGCTGACTGAGGCTTTGGTGTAGGGGAGATTTCATTCTACAATTGCAAATAAAGAGAGAAGTTGCTGGCAGGGCAATGTACAGTGTTTGCATCATTCTTTATGAAGCCATTTTCTCCCCTCAAGGAGTGCATTCCCAGAAGACTTTTTCCCCCAACAAGCATCTGGTGTTTCTGCAGTGCTCAGCATGCATGACTTGCTTTGAAGGCTGTTAAAAATCAAGACAGATAGTTGGACCAGCTTCCTTGGTACATTTCATTCCTCACTCCCTAACTTTATCCCTCCCCCTATATCCTGCCTCCCCCAAACCCTTATACTACAAAACTATAAAAGACGGGCAGAGACTAAAACTACAACATACTTTGAATGTCTAATTTTTTAACCTGAAGCTAGTGAGCCATAAAACCCTAGGAGCTAAAAGCTGCCTCAGACAAATCCAAATCTTCTAGCTTTAAAATAGCTACATATATTTTACCATTTTAGCTATTTTGAGGTAGATTTTCTCACACATGTGTGCTTATTGAAATTAAATGTGTTTCATCTTAATCCTCTTTTTTCTGCTGGAGAGAGAACAGAGGGCACTTGTTTTCTAACTCGTAAAGAATAAATTTGAGCACCTGGGGTAGGCATTAAGTCATCTGACTATGTGATTTCTATCTAAACTGATTATGTCTGATGCTGCTTTGGAAACTAGGTACATGTAGGCAAGGGAGTTGACTTACTTGAACCTGCCTTTTAGTGTACAGGTGTTACCACAGGGCTGTCATGGTTTGTATCCCTCAGAAACAAATCCTAAGAAGAGATTTTGAGGAAAAGTATCTTATTTTGGAGGTGATCACAGGAAACACTAGTAGGGGAGTGGGAGAGTGAGCAGGGAAGAAAAGATATTTAATAAGATCAGATCAGATCAGTCGCTCAGTCGTGTCCGACTCTTTGTAACCCCATGAATCGCAGCACGCCAGGCCTCCCTGTCCATCACCAACTCCCGGAGTTCACTCAGACTCACGTCCATCGAGTCAGTGATGCCATCAAGCCATCTCATCCTCTGTCGTCCCCTTCTCCTCTTGCCCCCAATCCCTCCCAGCATCAGAGTCTTTTCCAATGAGTCAACTCCTCGCATGAAGTGGCCAAAGTACTGGAGTTTCAGCTTTAGCATCATTCCTTCCAAAGAAATCCCAGGGCTGATCTCCTTCAGAATGGACTGGTTGGATCTTCTTGCAGTCCAAGGGACTCTCAAGAGTCTTCTCCAACACCACAGTTCGAAAGCATCAATTCTTCAGCACTCAGCCTTCTTCACAGTCCAACTCTCACATCCATACATGACCACAGGAAAAACCATAGCCTTGACTAGATGAACCTTTGTTGGCAAAGTAATGTCTGTGCTTTAGAATATGCTATCTAGGTTGGTCATTCCTTTCTTTCCAAGGAGTAAGCGTCTTTTAATTTCATGACTGCACTCACCATCTGTAGTGATTTTGGAGCCCAGAAAAATAAAGTCTGACACTGTTTCCACTGCTTCCCCATCTATTTCCCATGAAGTGGTGGGATCAGATGCCATGATCTTTGTTTTCTGAATGTTGAGCTTTAAGCCAACTTTTTCACTCTCCACTTTCACTTTCATCAAGAGGCTTTTCAGTTCCTCTTCACTTTCTGCCATGAGGGTGGTGTCATCTGCATATCTGAGGTTATTGATATTTCTCCTGGCAATCTTGATTTCAGTTTGTGTTTCTTCCAGTCCAGTGTTTCTCATGATGTACTCTCCATGTAAGTTAAATAAACAGGGTGACAATATACAGCCTTGACGAACTCCTTTTCCTATTTGGAACCAGTCTGTTGTTCCATGTCCAGTTCTAACTGTTGCTTCCTGACCTGCATACAGATTTCTCAAGAGGCAGATCAGGTCTGGTATTCCCATCTCTTTCAGAATTTTCCACAGTTTATTATGATCCACACAGTCAAAGGCTTTGGCATAGTCAATAAAGCAGAAACAGATGTTTTTCTGGAACTCTCTTGCTTTTTCTATGATCCAGCGGATGTTGGCAATTTGATCTCTGGCTCCTCTGCCTTTTCTAAAACCAGCTTGAACATCAGGAAGTTCACGGTTCACATATTGCTGAAGCCTGGCTTGGAGAATTTTGAGCATTACTTTACTAGCGTGTGAGATGAGTGCAATTGTGTGGTAGTTTGAGCATTCTTTGGCATTGCCTTTCTTTGGGATTGGAATGAAAACTGACCTCTTCCAGTCCTGTGGCCACTGCTGAGTTTTCCAAATTTGCTGGCATATTGAGTGCAGCACTTTCACAGCATTATCTTTCAGGATTTGGAATAGCTCAACTGGAATTCCATCACCTCCACTAGCTTTGTTCATAGTGATGCTTTCTAAGGCCCACTTGACTTCACATTCCAGGATGTCTAGCTCTAGGTCAGTGATCACACCATTGTGATTATCTGGGTCGTGAAGGTCTTTTTTGTACAGTTCTTCTATGTATTCTTGCCACCTCTTCTTAATATCTTCTGCTTCTGTTAGGTCCATACCATTTCTGCCCTTTATCGAGCTCATCTTTGCATGAAATGTTCCTTTGGTATCTCTGATTTTCTGGAAGAGATCCCTAGTCTTTCCCATTTTGTTGTTTTCCTCTATTTCTTTGCATTGATTGCTGAAGAAGGCTTTCTTATCTCTTCTTGCTATTCTTTGGAACTCTGCATTCAGATGTTTATATCTTTCCTTTTCTTCTTTGCTTTTCACTTCTCTTCTTTTCACAGCTATTTGTAAGGCCTCCCACAGCCATTTTGCTTTTTTGCATTTCTTTTCCATGGGGATGGTCTTGATCCCTGTCTCCTGCACAATGTCACGAACCTCATTCCATAGTTCATCAGGCACTCTATTTATCAGATCTAGGGCCTTAAATCTATTTCTCACTTCCACTGTATAATCATAAGGGATTTGATTTAGGTCATACCTGAATGGTCTAGTGGTTTTCCCTACTTTCTTCAATTTAAGTCTGAATTTGGCAATAAGGAGTTCATGGTCCTAGCCACAGAAAGCTCCTGGTCTTGTTTTTGCTGAAAGGATGTTTTAATGAGAAATTGGGAGCTTCCCTGGTGGTGCAGATGGTAAAGAATCTGCCTGCAATGCAGGACCTGCTGAGTCGCTTCAGTCGTGTCTGACTCTGTGCCACCCCATAGACGGCAGCCCACTAGGCTCCGCCATCCCTGGGATTCCCCAGGCAAGAACACTGGAGTGGGTTTCCATTTCCTTCTCCAATGCATGAAAGTGAAAAGTGAAAGTGAAGTCACTCAATCGTGTCCAACTCTTAGCAACCCCATGGACTGCAGCCTACCAGGCTCCTCCATCCATGGGATTTTCCAGGCAAAAGTACTGGAGTGGGGTGCCATTTGAGATCTGGGTTCAATGCCTGAGTCGGGAAGATCCCTGGAGAAGTGAATAGCTACTCACTTTGGTATTCACTGTGGGAAACCGGTGCTTGAACCTGTGGAGACCTCTAGGAAGCTCTGCGGAAAATGCACAGAGATGTCACACTTGAGTAGCGGGAAAACTTGGGCATTCATCAACCAACTCCCATGAGTCATTAGTGACAGTCCTGGCCAGAGATGTCGATTCTTCCCAAGTTTATCTGTAGATGTAATGTAAAACAAATCAAAATCCTAGCAACTGTTTTGTAAATATCAAAGGATTCTAACATGTATATCAAAAAGGAAAAGACCTGGAATAACCAACACCATATTGAAAAAGAACAGAGACTTAAACTGCCCAATTTCAAGACTTACTAGATAGCTACCATAATCAAGACAGCATGGTACTAGGGGAAAAAATAGATACATAGATCAAAGAAGCAAAATAAAGAGCCCAGAAATAGACCCACAGAGTATAGCCAAATGCCTATCACACAAAGTCTAACTGATCTGTGACAAGGGCTCAGAGGCCATTCAATGGAGAAAGAACAGTATTTTCAATAAGTGACACTAGACACTAGATACAGGCCTAACACTTTGACAAAATTTAACTCAAAGTGGATGCTGATAGACTTAAATGTAAAGTGAACAACTGTGAAACTTCTGAAGAAAATGGCGAAAATCTTTATGACCTTGCGTTGAGAGACAGTTTTTAGCTGCAAGACCAAAACTGATATGTTGGATTTTATTAAAATGTAAAACTCCTGTTCTAAAAAGACACTTAAGAAATAAAAGACAAAATAGAAGAAAACAATTGCAAAACACAAATCTGATAAAGGACTAGTATCCAACATATACAAGGAATTGTTAAAGCTCAATAATAAAAAAATCCAATTAAAAACTATAAAGATTGTCATACTGGATAAAAACAGCAGGTAGAATATGATCCTGATTTTGTAAATAATAATCATAACAAATAAATTTTTTTCAATAGCCAAATCCTTTATTCTCTCATTTTTCTAAAGGGAGTTGTAAATTGTAAATATTTCCTTTCTTAGATCCTGTTTTTTCTAAACTTGCATAAATGGGATTATACAATGGAAGAAGGAATTGCAGGACAAAGAGTGACAGGCAGATAAGGTAAAATCCTTAAAGGGGAGTAGGTACACAGAGAGCGTGGAGGCCTCGGGCCCCATGCTTCATAGACTGTGTGTTGTTACTGTTGTTTAGTCACCAAGTTGTGTTCGCCTCTGTGTGACCCCATGGACTGCCAGGCCTCTCTGACCATGGGATTTCCCAGGTAAGAATATTGGAATGGGTTGCCATTTTCTTCTCCAGGGGATTTTTCCAACAGAGGGACTGAACCCTTGTCTCATGCATTGGTAGACCGATTTTTTACCACTGAGCCACCTACCCTTTGGTGGTGACAAGACCTCAGAAGGAAGCTTCCATGGGTAATGAGCCTCCCATTGGAGCAGAGCTCTCTGTGCTCTTGCAGGCTCTGAAATAGTACAGCTCCTGTCCTCCTGAACTGCTGGACAACAGACAACGATGAAGGATACCATGGTGGGTAGAAGGGCAAAGGCCTTCCCCAACTCTGCAAGTAGTGATTAAGCCTCTCTGTTTTCTCTTTGACTTCAAGGAAAGTCAGGAGCCTCAATACTTACAAGGATCTTTGGACAACCTTGTAGGTTGAAAATCAGAGATACACTTAATTTTATTTGAAGAAAATAAAGACACAATGAGTTTGCTTATACGATGTCATATGTGCTGGAAACACGTGAATGGAAAAACAACTGTAAGAATGCATATAAAAATGATTATAGATGGGGAACACTGGGTAAAGATTACTGATGATTCTTTTTTATTTAGCTGTGCTCTTTGATTTCCATACAATGAAAAAATATTACCTATCGTAAAATGGGGAAGGGTAAGCTGAGTGGTATGGTATAGAGGGCCTAGGTTTTAGACCCACATAAACCTGGGTTTGAATGACTAATTCTTTTACTTATTAGCTGGGAGAATCTGAGAAAATTATTTCCATTTCTAAACTTCATGTCTTCATCTAAAAATGCCAGTGATGTCAATCTTGCAGAGATATCATAGAGATTATAATGAGCATAGAGTGCAGAATCCTTTTCTACATAATTGTACTCATGATAATTGTACACTTTAGACTGGTGAACTTTGTAGTATGTAAATTATATCTCAGTACAATTGTCAAAACACACACACAAAATACCTATAATACTGTTGTATGAATATTTAGACCAGCTATGGAAATAGCTAACTTAGATACCTTGAAGCATATTTATAAGTTTGGCATATATCCATCATTTATATCTTTAAATTAAAGACAAAGAAAAGAGCATTGCTTTCTTTTTCTCTAATGCCAACTCTGAAATTTTAAGGTCTCCTCCTAAGAATGACCTTAAAATGAGTCCTAAGAATTAGAGGTCTATCTGTGTTCCTTACATTGCTCAGAGGTCACTTAGTCCCTGAATACCTGGCATTTGTCTTCTACTGAAATAGAAAGAACAGTCCTTGTTAAGGGATGAATTATGGCCCTCCAAAATTCATATATTGAAATCTTAGCTTTCTTACCTCAAAATGTGACTGTGTTTGAAGATGGGGGTCTTTAAAGAAAGAGTTAAGTTAAAACAAGATCATTAGGGTAGGCCCTAATCCAATGTGACTTGTGTCCTTAAATGCAGAGGAGATTGGGACACAGAGGGAAGGCCGTGTGAAGACACTGGGAGATGTAGATAGACATCTACAACTCAAGGAGAGGGGCCTCAGAAGAAACCAACCTGGAAACACCTTGATCCTGGACTTCTAGCCTCCAGAATTAGGAGAGAATAAATTTTTGTTGTTTAAGCCATCCAATCTGGGGTACTCTGCAACAGTAGCCCTAGAAAACAAATACAGTCCATCTGCTTGCTGAATTTTGAGACTGTCGAGAGAAATCCAGTTAACATTTAGAAAAAGCTCAAGAATCCTTTCTCAGAAAAGTTACCATTTTTATAAAAATTGTTATCTAGTATGGTGCACATACTTAAAAGTATGATATGTGGCAGCTATTTATATTCCAAGACATATAGCAAAGAGACTTAATCTTTAGATGGAAATAAAGTGTGACAAGAAGGAACATATCAAATTACAAGTTTTTGTGGTATCCCTCTTCATTCACTTCCAAGGATATAGGATTTGCTTGGTTTTGTTTGGCAGGACATCGTGCTGAGAGACACAGTAGAAACAGAAAAATTGAAGATGAGAAGATGAAGTTATTATCTCTATTTAAAAAAAGAAATAATAAGGGGAAGAGTTTGCACAACTGAACACAAGTGAGAGAGAAGAGATTCAGGAACAGCCATTAGAGGTGGGATTTGGGGGTTAGAGAAAGAGGTGTAAGAAAGTAGTCAAGAAGGCTTGCTGGACAGAATGAAGTGTGGTGTCTTGGTGTCTTTTGATTTCTCATGAAAATTGTCATAAGACTTTCACATTATTCTCCAAAGCATTTGATTCAAGGTTCAAGGATTCACAGTGCTTTTCCTGACGTTCCAAAATGTTGAAACTCGTGAAATCAAAAGAGTGTAGCTTGAAGGACATCTCGTTCATGTAGTGTTTCTCTTAAAATTTTCCACACCGTGAAACACAAAGCAATATGCTCTAAAGACAATGATTAAGCAAAGGGTATTTTAAAGTTTACTCTCCTTCCCTTTGATTTCTCCAGCTCCCAAGTACCTGCTATTCAGTCCGTCTGTTGTCCTGTTTTGATTGTTTCTGGCAAACAGACGCAGGAGGAGAGCACGGTTGCCTTTTCTGTTTTATAGAACCTTAGAGAGACAGACATGATGTTAGTCAAGTTTTCTTTTGTAGGAAGAAGTTATGAAGGACTGAAATACAGCCAAAACATTCTCGGATGTTTTCAGTGGAAAACTAGCAATGTTTGTCTCCAAGTTATCTGATTCTGCAGGGCCTTTACATCTGTCATTGTATTAATGTTCTCCACAGATCTTTAAGTTATAGACAACTGAAAGAGATAAAAATGATTCTTGTCCACAGATATGCAAATGCATTTGGAGGAGGTTCTATTAATTTTCCTCCCTCTCTGTGGAAGAAGCGATTTTGGCACCAATGAAGCAAATCCAAATTCACTGCAACATTCCTGATAGCCTACATACGTGTATTTTTTGGGAGTCTCCTTTGAACTGGTGGTAACATCCTAGCAGTTCTCTCACTAATTAATGAATTAAATAAAATCTTTGACGTGTGCACATTTTTTATATTTATGAGGATTTTTTAAAAAATTATCTTTTAATACTTTCATAAATTGACTGTCTCTAAGCTTCTAGGAGCCCAGCTGAACCTTTTACCTGAGATTGAACTAGACATAATAAAGTGAACTACTCTTTTGGAGTGAGGAATAGCAGGGGATGGCTGGGGAACAGCATAGCTGAACTGACCTCTCTGTACCTTGTCAAGAGTCTCAGCTGTGTCCATCTCCAATGAACCCAGGATAACTGAGTTATGATCTGCATGACATTTTTATCTCTGACATTCAGTTTGACTTTCAAGTCAAATCAAAGAGTAGGAAAAAAGAAAAACATGATCCAAAATGAAACAGCATATTTTGCAGCTTGTCACTACACCATCTAGTCTAATGTGAAAGAAAATCCATTTCATTTTGCCACTGCCTGCTGATTGGCGTGAACTCGGCTCTCCTTCAAAGGTTCAGCCTCTCCTGAAAGTCGGTACAGTCGGTACAGTCGGTATAGTCATTGCTGTGAGCCGAACTGGAGTTGGAATTTTCAAATTCCCCTATGGCTTGCTTTTTGGGGAAAAAATACATTTAATGAATGGTTTTAGCATACACTATTACTTTGCCAACAAAGGTCCGTCTAGTCAAGGCTATGGTTTTTCCTGTGGTCATGTATGGATGTGAGAGTTGGACTGTGAAGAAGGCTGAGTGCCGAAGAATTGATGCTTTTGAACTGTGGTGTTGGAGAAGACTCTTGAGAGTCCCTTGGACTGCAAGGAGATCCAACCAGTCCATTCTAAAGGAGATCAACTCTGGGTGTTCTTTGGAAGGAATGATGCTAAAGCTGAAACTCCAGTACTTTCGCCACCTCATGCGAAGAGTTGACTCATTGGAAAAGACTCTGATGCTGGGAGGGATTGGGGGCAGGAGGAGAAGGGGACAACAGAGGATGAGATGGCTAGATGGCATCACTGACTCGATGGACATGAGTCTGAGTGAACTCCGGGAGTTGGTGATGGACAGGGAGGCCTGGCGTGCTGCGATTCATGGGGTCGCAAAGAGTTGGACACGACTGAGCTACTGAACTGAACTGAACTGAATAGCTACTTTAATTCTATCTCACTTTCATGTATGGAAATAAAGGTAACATCAGAGAAGCAGAGAAGCGGGGCAGGCCAGAGGCCGGTACACCGGCTGCAGGGACTTGGGAACCTGGCAGAGCAAGGCCACGCAGGCATGTGAACCAGAAAAGGCCGCCTCCGGGGTGCAACGCTGCGGGGTCTTTCGGCTCCGGGGTCTTTCGGCGGCGTGCCATGAAGCGCTATCTTCACGGATGCTCAAGTGTCGAGCGCAGTGTTCCAGCTGAAGCGCATCACCGAAGGCATCCTGGAGCGGCCGCCGGACCAGAGTGGCTGTGTACAAGGAGCCCTAGCTTCTGGACGAAGGCAGGGCATTGGGCGAGTGTGGCTTCACCAGCCAGACAGCGTAGCCCCGGGCCCTAGCCACAGTGGGGCTAGCCTTCTGGGCAGGTTTTTTGAGGCCCTGCGCACCCACCGAGGCCTTCTCCAGCCCACCTGAGCTACGAGGTGTGATGGAGCCACAGGACCCAGGAGGCAGTACCAATGAACAGGCTGTGCGATGAGAGCGACCCCTCTCCCCATCCACCCAATAAAAGAGATTTGAGTATTTAAAAAAAAAGAAAGAAAAGAAAAACCAGCCCAGATGTTGGTATTCCGCTCATCCATATTCTGGTATTTTCCTTCAGGCATCTGGAGATAGCACTTAAAAGGAAAAGTAGCAGGTAATCTTGCCTTGGTAACCATGTATACAAAAGGAGATAAATAAACATACAGAACCGGTTGTATTTTTGGAAATGGTGTTGGAGCAAAGGTTTTCAGACAGCCATCCAGATTAATCCAGTCCGTGTTGTTTCTTTAGAGGCCTACTGTCGCTAGACCACAACCAGTGTGAATTACAGACGCTGGTGAGATTCTGTAGACTCCCTGGTCCCATCTGCAAACAGGAGTAGGCAAAACGCCATCTTAACCTCAATTCTAAGAAATAAATATTGACAACATTTTCACCTAGGTTATCCGCAGGGCTGAGTTTCAGCCAGCACGAGCAGTTTGTGAACTGGTAGTGCTGACTGGTAGTTAACCATGACTGTGAGCCCCTTGGGTTATCCTCAAGTTATCTCAGTCATCCCATCCTCTCTCCCATAGATCCCCAGAATCAGCCAGCTCTGAGACTTAACTCGGGCTCAGAGTAGAGAAACAACCTTCATTGATGAGTCCATGGCAATTGCCAAGTGTCCTCAATATTTGTGTGCTAAATATTCTTCACTTTATACCCCATATTACATTCCTCACATTACCAAATTTTTCACAGTCTATTTTTAATTCAGTTCCTCTAGGCATCCACCAGCACAAATCAATGCAAATCTCTTTAAAAACAGCAAGTACAAGTAAATAAATAAATAATAGTGTTCTCAGGACCAAAAAAAAAAAAAACAGGGACAAATAACAAAGAAAAATTCAGGAGAACCAAACCAATCTTGACCCAACCTAGACAGCATACTAAAAAGCAGAGACATTACTTTGCCGAAAAAGGTACGTATAGTCAAAACTATGGTTTTTCCAGTAGTCATGTATGGATGTTAGATTTAGACTATAAAGAAAGCTGAGCACTGAAGAATTGATGCTTTTGAACTGTGGTGTTGGAAAAGACATTTAAGAGTCCCTTGGACTAAAAGGAGATCCAACCAGTCAATCCTGAAGGAAATCAGTCCTGAATATTCATTGGAAGGACTGATGCTGATGCTGAAACTCCAATACTTTGACCATCTGATGCGAAGAACTGACTCATTGGGAAAGACTCCCATGCTGGGAAAGATTGAAGGCAGGAGAAGATGGGGACGACAAGGGATTAGATAGTTGGATGGCATCACTGACTCAATGGACATGAGTTTGAGCAAGCTCTGGGAATTGGTGATGGACAGGGAAGCCTGGCATGCTGCAGTCCATGGGGTCGCAAAGAGTCGGACACGACTGAGTGACTGAACTGAACTGAAGCCAATCTTAATACTACATCCTGGGGTCTCAGATTCAAAAAGGATTGTGAAAACTATTCTAACAAAGGACTCTAGCACAGTCAAGTGAAGACTGAGTATTGAAGAACTACACAGCCTGGTCTAGTGGAAATGACTGGGATGTTTATCCACCCACTGGCAGAGGGGCCCCCAATTGGGAAAGTCTGTAGGGCAAGGACAAAAAAAATAGAAAAGAGAGGAAGCTTTGCAGATTACTACCTCATGTAATAAAATACACTGTTCTGTGGAGGTCTAAAAAAAAAAAGGAAAAAAATCTCTGATTTTATACATGTGCTCAATCCAACTTGTGTGCTCAGAAAAACTTATCCATTTTGATTTCGTTTTGTTGTTGTTTAGTCGCTAAGTCTTATCTGACTCTTGTGACCCCACGGACTATAGCCCACCAGACTTCTCTGTCTGTGGGATTTCCCAGACAAGAATACCGGAGTGGGTTGCCATTTCCTTCTCCATTTTGATTTCTAGTTTCCCTCAGTTACTGATACTGTGCTTCTACACACCAAAGATCGGATGCTGCTGCTGTCTCGCCCACATCCCCCTACTCCTCTGAGTGGCTTGGTGCACACTGGCCCAGCTTTCAACAGCCAGTCTCTGCATTTCTTTCCCCAGGGTTTTCACTGTCCTCTGGAGCCCCCTCTGCCAGTCAGTGTATAAATGTCCCAGTTCCTTTGACCCTAACCCTGACATATTCTTCACTAGCTTACAGAATTTCCCCAGCAAAATAAGCTCCAGTTCTCCATAATGGTAACTGACTCAGTGAGACACATCACTGACTCTTTCTTCCCCGTCTTAGAAGATTGCCAGTGTGTATTTCCTTCACCTCCTAAATAATCCTGAAACCTTGCCAATTTACACTCAAATTAACTCCCAAACTACTCTCAAATCCTTGTCTCAGGACCTGATTTTTAGGAGAACCCAAAATAAAACTCAAGAGACATTCATTCACTCACTAAACTCTTTTGAGTATTTCTTATTTAAAAATCAAATATTTTACAGTTTAATAATCATTTCAGGTACAGTAAACAGTATTAGGAAAGCATAGTTGATGATTATTTTCATATTATATGCTTTTATTATTAAATTCATTTCTGTTCAGTTAAGCCTTAAAACCACAGATATCCAGTATCATTCCTTATGATATGAATATAATATTAAACACTTCATTTCTTTGGTGTTGTAAAAATGTTTTGTTGAAAAGGAAGAAAGGAAAATAAAACTATTCTACATACACTACAATGGTGCCCAACTTTATAATCCAGTTCTTTTCTTGAAGTATATAGAAGCCACTTATATACAGGAATTACAGCTATATAAATGGCACTAGGTAATTTTGATTTTATACCTTTTAAAAATCTGTCTTCTCCAAGTTATCCCCAATAAGCATATGTAAATCATAATAGCAATCATTAGAAATGAAATTCTTAAGAATAGGCCCTCTTTTCTTCAGTTTCAGTGGTACAGGAGATTCTGAGGTTGTTTAAGCAAGACAACCACAAAGAAGAAAGCAAGCGTGGGAGCAAACTTTTCATGATTATCCACATAAATTAACTATGCCAGTAACTAATGACAATATGTGTTTTCTAGAACCCAAAACCTTCTCAAATTATGATACAATTATGTGTTTATTTTGTTTAGCTGTGTATCTGACTTTAATAGTAGATACTGTTTAAAAGAAAATACTTAGAGGGTCTTCCCTGGTGGTTAAGACTATACACTTGCACTGTGGTGGGCATGGGTTCAATCCCTGCTCAGGAACTAAGATCCTGCCAGCAGCGTGACATACCCACCCCCCACAAAAAAAATTGCATTTGGATGCAAGCTAACACTGTACTTATGATTTGGTCAGGTTGTATGTTCCTCTACCACTGTGTATTCTATATTTTACAGTTTAAATGAGAATGATTAATAATATAAAACTTTGGGATTTTGAAGAAACTGGTTATTAAAGTCTTTTCAAGTATTTCTACTTTTTGGAATTTATTGAGTTTTTTGTGTCCTGATTTTTTTTTTAATGTGGTCATTTTTATGAGTATTTCATGGGATGTTGAGGAAAAAATACATGTGCTCTATTTTCAGGGTATAACTTGATACATATCAATCAGTTCTACTTTAAAACTATGCTATTTAGACCTTCATTTATCCTTTCATATTTTTTATCCACTCAAGCTATTATAAACTCCAGAGTAATTTGAAGTCCTTTACTACAACATGCTTCTATTTCTCTTTTTATCATCTATATTTTTGCTCTATGATTGTAGTTGCTATGTTATTTGATACATAGATATTTATAACTGGTATGTTTTTTGGATTCTTCAAAACTACAAAGTGCTGAATTTGGAGCTGAGTCATACTTTTCTGATACCATTATCCTAATCCCTCCATTTTTTAAAATGTGTCCTTTTTTACTAGATTTTGCCCACTCTTCTATTCTAAGCATCCTGAATCACTTTGTTTGGCGTGTCTCTTATGTGACATAGAATTCACATATTTTTAATTCAATCTAATCTGAAATTCTTATTTTAATATGTCGGTTAAACCCGTTTATAAATACTGAGATGGCATATGTTTGTTCTTGGTTCTATCATTCTGTCTTCTTATTTTCTGCTTTTATATATTGTAAAGACTTTCTCTGTATAGTCTGTTGGTTTGTTTTCTGTCTGTAGCTCTGAGTTTTAGGAAGATCTGTAGTTCTGTTCTGGTGATTACTCTTACTAATGCATTTAGCTAGTACCTAATAGTCCTCTGCTAAGTGACTTAGCAGCAGCAGCAGCAGCAGCAGCATGAGAAATAATAAAAATAGCATTTTCTCTTTCTTCCACAACCCTTTCTCTCCTCTACCACTCATATCAATAATATTACCTTTCTTACTGTTATCTTTGCATTGTTAAAAACGTGTGCATCTATTCTTTGATTGAAAGTGAAGGTGAAGTTGCTCATTCATGTCCGAATCTTTGCAACCCCATGGCCTGTAGCCTACCAGGCTTCTCAGTCCATGGGATTTTCCAGGCAAGAATACTAGAGTGGGTTGCCATTTCCTTCTCCAGGAGATCTTCCTGACCCAGGGATTGAACCCGGGTCTCCTGCATTGTAGGCAGACGCTTTACCATCTGAGCCACCAGGGAAGCTAAACACCATAGTGGCAGTCGTCCAGCTTTTAATGATGTTATTTAAGTCAGAGTCACTATGGATGAGAAAATCATCACATTTAACTACCATCTGAGCTTCAACTTCTGTAGGTTGTAAAATTTCTGTATTGTCCATAGTCCTTTCACATGAGTGCATCACCTTCTAAAAGTGTATTCTTACAGTGCTTTCTGAGATCTGTTTTTTCCGGGTCCTTTTACTAATTTCTTGCTTTCTTCCTTCTCTTCCTTCTTGCAGCTGTTGCTCATCTCTGTTGCTTTATTTATTTCATAGTCTGTGGATCGTATTGTCTCCTACTTTCACAGAAGATGACATCTATGAGGGAGTAGAAGTTTTTTATTCTTCTAGAAAATATTATACAATTTTCAGGAATTAAAGAAGAAAGAGGCTTGCTTATACAGACTTGCTCATACCTGAAGTCCCTAGATTGGTGTTTTCTGTTGTTTTGCTTTCTGAACATGTGACCCTTACCCATTCAAATTCAGAATTAAGCCCCTTGAAGAAACACAAAAGAATGACTCCAATCATAGGAATTGTAGGTGTTTTAACAAGACAATGAAGGAGTCATTGGTAGGATAATCTTTTCTAGCACCTCTCAAGGTGCAGAAGTAGATGGCTCACTATTCTGGCTAAATAATTATCTGCGCCAATTTAACCATTCCTCATTTGGTAATAACCATTTTCCTTTCAGTTCAGTTTTTACATGTCTAATTTCATAGAATTACAGATTATTAGCAATAAGACTGATGCTAAAGTTTATGTTCCCAAAAAAGTTTCAGCTGTCGATGTTTTTTTCTTGGAAGAGAAACATCTTTTGCTTATTCTTAATTGCTCAAAGGCTTTTAGAAATTCAAACATGACAAAAACTCTCCAGGCAAAGATTTCAGTCAGTGAACATTTCTATCTAGATTACTTCAGCAAGATTAATAAAATTGAAAAGAATTGTTTGTCTATAAAGTTAAGGAACTGAGAACACAACCTATTGGTTAGGTCATGGTTCCCCCTTGCTTAATTCTCCCACCTTCGTGAAATATTGGCCCAACTGTAACAAGGGTTTGATGGAAATTCACTAGTAAGAAGATTCAAGCCACTGTCTATTACAGGCTAGGGAGTCTGACTTTCAATGTAGTCTTACTGATTACTTTTGCAAATGCTGTGAATACTCCAAAAGGAAAGGCTTTGCATGTCTTGATATTCCACTGGGAATCACTAGAACTTGAGGGATAAGGACGAGAGCAGTCTGGTGCAGTAGAACAAAAATGAGCTTTTGGACCCAGCAGTCCATATACTCAGCCCCACCACTTACTGGGCCTCAGATGCCCATCTATAAGATAAAGAAAATGACACCTTTCTAATACAATGGTATGAAGACTGCCTAAGGTCATGTACATAAAGCACACAGGATGTAGCAGATAATTGATAAAAGTCACTGGCCCTTCTTTGTGCTTCCCAGCTCCTCCTCTATTTCTTTCTTTATTTTTTTTAAATTTTATTTATTAATTTATTTTTGGCTGTGCTGGGTCTTCATTGCTGCATGAGTTTCCTCTAGTTGAGGCAAGTGGGGGCTACTCTTTGTTACAGAGCACAGGCTCTAGGAGTGAAGGCTTCAGTTGTTGCAGCGCGTGAGCGCAGTAGTTTGGTGCATGGGCTTAGTTGCTCCATGGCATGTGGAGGTCCCCTGCGTTGGCAGGCGAATTCTTATCCACTGCACCACTAGGGAAGTCATAATTCTTCCTTTTTGCCTTGGACTTAAAGTAGTGCATTTCTTTGTTGGGAGAAGGTAATTGTTTACCTAGTGGAGCGTATATAGTCCTCTAGTGATCTGGAGATCACGGAGAAGGCAATGGCACCCCACTCCAGTACTCTTGCCTGGAAAATCCCATGGACCGAGGAGCCTGATGGGCTGCAGTCCATGGGGTCGCTAAGACTGAGCGACTTCACTTTCACTTTTCACTTTCATGCATTGGAGAAGGAAATGGCAACCCACTCCAGTGTTCTTGCCTGGAGAATGCCAGGGATGGGGGAGCCTGGTGGGCTGCCGTCTATGGGGTCGCACAGAGTCGGACACGACTGAAGAGACTTAGCAGCAGCAGTGATCTGGAATGAAATGGAATTTTTGCTCCCAAGTCTTATTTGGCTTACTAGTGACCTGCCCGAATATGGCATCTCTCACTTTGTTTTGTAGTTGCTTTTTGCATATATATCAAGGGAAGCCTCTTGATTTCAAAATATTCAAAGGCTATATTTTCTTCAAATCTAAATATTTACCCTGTTAGTTATCTATTGCTGTACAAAAAATTACCCCCAAATTTAGCAGCTTAAAACAACAAATGCTTATTTCCTGGTGTTTCTCCAGAAGAAACTGAACTGGGTGATTCTGGCTTGGGTTCTCATAAGATTGCAGTCAAGGGACTTCCCTGGTAGTCCCGTGGCTAAGACTCTGTGCTCCCAATGCAGGGGGCCAGAGTTTGATCTCGGGTCAGGGAACTGGATCCCACATGATGCAACTAAAAATTCACATGCTGCAAATGAGAAAAAAAAAAAAAAGATTGTAGTCAAGCTGTCTGCTATGGCTACAGTCATCATTTTTCATATTTTTGGTTTTGTTTAATATCACGTCAAACAGATTCTCTTTCTGCCTTTTTCTTTTTGAGGTTCGATTCTTTATGAGACAGAAACTCCAGCATCAATTTACTTTTTAAAAAAACACTCAAATTACCCCTAAAGACAGTCTATATCCTCTTCAAAGAATTTAATACAGTTAAAGGCATGGATTAAGGCCGGTGACGATAGTTGGCTTGGCAATAGGTGACATGTTGTATGAAAAATTATGCACCTTTAAACACAAGAATTGTATTCAGCTCACACACACGGAGTTCAGGGACTCAGGAAGCTGAGGGAACAAAGACTCCCATCTCACACTGACTGTGGGCTTACCCCAAGTCAATGAAATGGCAAGTGCTAATTGAAAGGTGTGTGTTTTTGCCAAGTTGAATTCATATAAGTTAAATACATTTATGTTCAATACAGATGTGTTGAAATGTAAAGACATTTTCTAATTTATGTGTAAGCACTGAATTATTAGTTTTATAGGATTTGATATCTCACCTTATGCATTTTCTTTCCAGTATTTTAGAGCTTTGCTCTGCTTGTTCATTAATGTTCTAGTATTTAAGTACTTGGAAACCAAAGACCTTTTCCCAGAATTTGATGAACTTTTGGTATGTCTTATTCCAATCATATAGATAATAATTTAGCTAAAATTATATGCTTGATTTTTTACATTTATCTTGAAGGAAATCCTTAATTTAATTAAATTTATGCAGTATGAAAGGCAGTAGTATATCTCAATCACAAGTATAAAGTCCAACTAGACACGCACAGGCTTTTGAATTAAACCTATCCCTCAGTATTGGTTTGTCGTGCTCATTCCTCTAGCTATTGACTGGATCTCCTGGCTGATAATCAATGGCTTGAAAGTTTAAGAAATATTATATTTTCAAAAGCATTGTTGAAAAACAAATTTGAGAAAAATTTTATTGATCATTTTCCCTAAACTGGAATACTGTTTATCTTTATAGCTGAATCCCTTGTCCTTGTTCACAGGAGGTCAACATTCTACTGCAGCTGAGTGGACAAACCAACTCTAAACTTTCAGTTGAACAGAAATCTAGAGGTCATTAAATGTTGAATGTCTTCCTTCTGTTATCATTGTTAAAAAATAATATCTCCTATCTGAAAATCTAGTGCTTGCATTCTCCATGGAGAACAATTTCTTCCCAAGCTGTTATGTAATCTCTATTCACTGAGTGATGTCTTTACCACTGCTGTGTTTAATAATTTGCTCTGATGTGTAGGTACAGATGCAAAAACATTTTGGTTAAAGGTAAAGGAGTTTTAAATAAATTGGCTCCTCTGATCAGGAAGAATACTACTGAAACATATATGCCATGACTACAGTGGTTTCCATCAAGTTTGCCCACTGAGTTTTTCTAGAAAAATGCCTGGCACATAGTACATGCTCAATGAATATTTGTGGAATGGTTTTATGGTTGGAGCCATCTTTTAGGTGCCATTAACTTTTGTCACATATTTTACTTTATTTTAATACCTCTGTATGAGTTTCCTAGGGCTGCCATACCAAGTTACCACAGACTTAGTGGCCTCATTACCAAATTACCACAAACTTAGAGGCTAAAGAGCCTCTTGTTGAGGGTGAAAGAAGAGAGTAAAAGCTGGCTTAAAACTCAACATTCAAAAAACTAAGATCACGGCATCATTTCATATTAAATAGCATCATTTCATAATAAATAGAAGGGAAAAAAATGGAAACAGTGGGAGATTTTAATTTCTTCGACTCCAAAATCACTGAAGAAGGTGACTGCGGCCATGAAATAAAAAGATGTTTGCTCCTTGGAAGAAAAGCTATGACAAACCTAGATAGTGTATTAAAAAGAAGAGACATCACTTTGCCGACAAAGGTCTGAATAGTCAAAGCTGTGGTTTTTCCAGTAGTCATGTATAGATGTGAAAGTTGGACCATAAAAAAGGCTGAGCAATGAAGAACTGATGCTTTCAAATTGTGGTGCTGGAGAAGACTCTTGAGAGTCCCGTGGGCAGTAAGGAGATCAAACTAATCCATCCTAAAGGAAATCAACCCTGAATACTCATTAGAACAACTAATGCTGAAGCTGAAGCTCCAATACTTCAGCTATCTGATGTGAGGAGACGACTCATTGGAAAAAATCCTGATGCTGGGAAAGACTGAAGGTAAACGGAGAAGGGGGCAGCAGAGGAAAAGATGGCATCACCGACTCAGTGGATGTGAATTTGCACAAACTCTGGAAGTTAGTGAAGGACAGGGAAGCCTGGAGTGCTGCAGTCCATGGGGTGCCAAAAAGTCAGACATGACTTAGCCACTGAGCAGCAACAACAGTGGCTTGAAACCAATGAAATTTTCTCTCACAAGTCTGGAGACCAGAAGTCTATAACCAATCTGTTGGCAGGTCACACTTCCTCCAGAGGCTCTAGAGATAAATCCTTTTCTTGCCTCTCTGTTGCTTTGTGGCTCCATAACTCCAGTCTCTGCCTCCAACTTCACATGGTCTTCCCTTCTGTCGGTTTCTTCTTCTCTTCCTGTAGGGATATTTGCCCTTGGATCTAGGATACACTTTATTAACCCAGGTGGATCTCATTTTGAGATCCTTCCCTTAATTATTACAGACATATTTTTCAAAATAAGTTCACATTTACAGGTACCCTGGGGTTAGAATGTGAACATACATTTTTGGTACCCCAATTTAATCCACTGTAACCTCTGATTATCAGTTTTAAAATTCTGTCCATTCAACACACATTTTGTTAAATGTCTATTTTGTGTCAGACCCCAAATGAAGTGAGGATGCAAACATCACTGTGATACAGCCACTGACCTTCTTCAGCCAGATAACACTATTTTAAAGATTTTTACTCTAGATCTCTCAGACTTGGAATAATATAAAATTGAAATTTTATTTAAAATAGAACAGAATTTAAACTCACATAAAATAATGTCCTGTCTACTCTGAAATCTCTTCATGTTAGTTTTTCCATGAGTTCTAATGAACACAGTTCATTGCTGTTAATTTTTCAGTTGTGATACCATTCATCATTTCAGATATTATTTCACAGTAATCCCTTTCAAAAAATTCCATGATGTGAGACACTTTTAATTAGTTTCACCATATTTTATTTCACTACAAATCAGAGTTTGTGCAGGACCATTAAACTCAGTGAGAGCCTATTTACCTCTGCGCCTTTGTGTCATTAAGGTGTCATCAGTATTTCTCTGACTGAATTTAGCAGTATTTTGTCTTCAGCTGGTTTCTCCGGCAAGCACAGCCTGCAAAAATGTAGATAGTATATTTGCAAAATAATCTCAGGGAATAGGAATATGGTATAGAAAGAGGACCCCAGGGCAGGAAAGAGAAACAAAACAGGAATATCAAGTAAGACACCACTATGTGGCAACTGGTGCTTGACCACATAAGACTTTTTTGAAGAATCTTATAAAATATATCACAGGGACAAAATAGGGACCATTTACCCACCCATTGGCTTCCATTACTCATTGGTTAAGAGTCCACATCCCCTCTCATCTGGTTGCACACGTGTAGATGCTGAGCTGTTCCCTAAGGTACTTGCATAAAAAGGGAGTGGCTGGTCTTAATGAAATACATTCCCCAAAGATGATCAAGGAATGTCCTGAACTGGTCACTGTAGCAAAAGGTGGAATAAAAGGGCCAAGTTCAGTTCAGTCACTCAGTCGTGTCCGACTCTTTGTGACCCCATGAATCGCAGCACGCCAGGCCTCCCTGTCCATCACCAACTCCCAGAGTTCACTCAGACTCATGTGCATCGAGTCAGTGATGCCATCCAGCCATCTCATCCTCTGTCATCCCCTTTTCCTCCTGCCCCCAATCCTTCCCAGCATCAGAGTCTTTTCCAATGAGTCAACTCTTCACATGAGGTGGCCAAAGGACTGGAGTTTCAGCTTTAGCATCATTCCTTCCAAAGAAATCCCAGGGCTGATCTCCTTCAGAATGGACTGGCTGGATCTCCTTGCAGTCCAAGGGACTCTCAAGAGTCTTCTCCAACACACTATAGCAATAGGTGGAATAAAAGATAGGGCCAAAACGTTATGCAAATGAGCATGAGGGGTCCAGCATACTTTTACTTCCATACTGCCAAATGGGTTATCCTCAGCTTATGAGACTGTAGTTTTAGGAGCAATATGAATCACATCACTGGAATTTCACATCAAGAAACAAGGCCTCCAGATGGCTTCAGAGGTGAATTCTATCAAACATTTAGAGAAGAGCTAATGCCTATCCTCCTAAAACTCTTTCAAAAAATTGTAGAGGAAAGACCATTTCCAAACTCATTCTACAAGGCCACCATCACCCTGATACCAAAACCAGCAAAGGCAACACCAAAAAAGAAAACTACAGGCCAATATCACTGATGAACACAGATATAAAAGTCTTCAACAAAATTCTAGCAAACAGAATTCAGCAACACATTGAAAAGCTCACACACCATGGTCAAGTTGGGTTTATTCCCAGGATACAAGGGTTTTCAATATATGTAAATCAATCAATGTGATACACCATATCAACAAATTGAAAGATAAAAACCGTATTATAATATCTATAGATGCAGAAAAAACCTTTGACAAAATTCAGCACCCATTTATGTTAAAAACTCTTTAAAAAATGGTAATAGAAGGAACCTACCTCAACATAGTAAAGGCCATATATGATAAGCCCACAGCAAACATTATTCTCAATGGTGAAAAATTGATAGCATTCCCTCTAAGATCAGGAACAAGACAGGGGTGTTCACTCTCTACACTAATACTCAATATAGTTTTGGAAGTACTACTTTGGCAATCAGAGAAGAAAACAAAAAAAAGGAATCCAGATCAGAAAAAAAGAAGCAAAATTCTCATTGTTTGCAGATGACATTATAATGTATAGAAAACCCTAAAGATACTATCAGAAAATTACTAGAGCTAATTAGTGAATTTAGCAAATTGTGGGATACAAAATCAATACACAGAAATCACTTGCATGCCTATATACTAACAATGAAAAATCAGAAAGAGAAATTAAGGAATCAATCACATTCACCATTGCAACAAAAAGAATAAAATATCTAGGAATAAACCTACCTAAGAAGACAAAAGAACTGTATAAAGAAAATTATAAGACATTGATGAAAGAAATCAAAGATGACATAAACAGATGGAGAGAGATTCCATGTTCCTGGGTAGGAAGAATCAATATTGTGAAAATGACTATACTACCAAACGCAATCTACAGATTCAATGTGATCCCTATCAAATTACCAATGGCATTTTTCACAGAACTAGAAAAAAATTTTTCACAATTCATATGGAAATACAAAAGACCCTGAATAGCCAAAGCAGTCTTGAGAAAGAAGAATGGAGCTGGAGGAATCAACTTTCCTGACTTCAGACTATACCACAAAGCTATAGTCATCAAGACAGTATGGTACTGGCATAAAAACAGAAATATAGACAAATGGAAGAAGGCAGAGAGCCCAGAGAAAAACCCACACACCTATGGGTATCTTATTTTTGACAAAGGAGGGAAGAATATACAATGGGGCAAAGACAGCCTCTTCAATAAGTGGTGCTGGGAAAACTGGACAGCTACATGTAAAAGAATGAAATGACAACACTTCTTAACACCATACACTTTAAAGATAAACTCAAAATGGATTAAAGGCCTAAATGTAAGACCAGAAACTGTAAAACTCTTAGAGGAAAACTTAGGCAGAACACTCAATGACATAAATCAAAGCCAGATCCTCTATGACCCACCTCCTACAGTAATGGAAATAAAAAACAAAAGTAAACAAGTGAGACCTAATTAAACTTAAAACCTTTTGCACAGGAAAGGAAACTCTATACAAGGTGAAAAGACAACCCTCAGAATGGGAGAAAATAATAGCAAATGAAACAACTGACAAGGAATTAATTTCCAAAATATACAAGCAGCTCAGACAACTCAATAGCAGAAAAACAAACAACCCAATCAAAAAGTGGGAAAAAGACCTAAACAGACATTTCTCCAAGAAGAATATAGATGGTTAACAAGCACATGAAAAAATGCTCAGTATCACTCATTATTAGAGAAATGCAAATCAAAACTACAATGAGATATCACCTCACACTGGTCAGAATGGCCATCATTAAAAAGTCTACAAACAGTAAATGCTGGGGAGGGTGTGGAGAAAAGGGAAGCTTCTTTGGGTTCCAATTTTGTGGGAATGTAAATTGATACAGCCACTATGGAAGATGGTACGGAGATTCCTTAAAAAGCTAGAAATAAAACCACCATATGACCCACCAATCCCACTGCTAGGGATATATCCTGAGGAAACCAAAATTTAAAAAGACACACGTACCTCAGTGTTCATTGCAGCACTATTTACAACAGCTAGAACATGGAAGCAACCTAGATGTCCATCGACAGATGAATGGATAAAGAAGTAATGGTACATATACACAATGGAATATTACTCAGTCATGCAAAGGAATGCATTTGAGTCAGTTCTAATGAGGAGGATGAACCTAGAGCCTATTATGCAAAGTGAAGTAAGTCAGAAAGAGAAAGATAAATATCACATACTAACACATATATATGGAATCTAAAAAAGATGGTACCCATGAATTTATTTGCAGGGCCACAGTGGAGAAACAGACATAGAAAACAGACTTATGAACCCAGGAAAAGGGCAGGAGAGGGTGAGATATATGGAGAGAGTAACATAGAAACTTACATTACCATATGTAAAATAGATAGCCAATGGGAATTTGCTGGATGACTCAGGGAACCCACACAGGGACTCTGTAACAACCTAGAGGGGTGGGGTGGGGAGGGAGATGGGAGGGAGGTTCAAGAGGAGGGGACATATGTATACCTGTGGCTGATTCATGTTGATATTTGGCAGAAAACAACAAAGTTCTGTAAAGCAATTATCCTTCAGTTAAGTAAAATCAGATTAAATCCCCCAGAAAAGAAATCTTAATAACTAAATGTGCCATTTAGATTTGAAACTATTTTTTGAAGTATTACTTAAAGATTTTTAATATAATAAATCTAATGTATGTTAAACCTTAAAAAAAAAAGAAAAGAAAAGAAACCAGACCTCTGATCTTGGAGAAGTGTGCCTTAATTTCCTCATTTGCATAAGAGGATAACAAAAGCCACACTTACCTCATGGATTTACTGTAGTGAAGCCAAGATGAGAAAATATACAGAGAGTGCTTAGCCCAGTGCTAAGGATTTTCTGACACTAACTTTCTGATACCAGCTGGGTGTCCAATAATCCAGTTGCATTCTGATGTGCATTACCAGGAGCTAGCACATACCGGATGCGACTGGTGCACTTAGCACGGGCGGCTGCGACTGGCGCACTTAGCACAGCCAAGAGGAGCTACCCCACGTCCGAGGTCAGGGGCAGAAGCCGGGAGGACCCCATGCCCGAGGATCCGCTGGATCATCGAAAAAGCAAGAGAGTTCCAGAAAAACATCTATTTCTGCTTTATTGACTATGCCAAAGCCTTTGTGTGGATCACAATAAACTGTGGAAAATTCTGAAAGAGATGGGAATACCAGACCACCTGATCTGCCTCTTGAGAAACCTGTATGCAGGTCAGGAAGCAACAGTTAGCACTGGATATGGAACAACAGATTGGTTCCAAATAGGAAAAGGAGTACGTCAAGGCTGTATATTGTCACCCTGCTTATTTAACCTATATGCAGGCTGGAAAATCCCATGGACGGAGGGCCCTGGTGGGCTGCAGTCCATGGGGTCTCTAGGAGTCGGACACAACTGAGCGACTTCACTTTCACTTTTCACTTTCATGCATTGGAGAAGGAAATGGCAACCCACTCCAGTGTTCTTGCCTGGAGAATCCCAGGGACGGGGGAGCCTGGTGGGCTGCCGTCTATGGGGTCACATGGAGTCAGACATGACTGAGGCATCTTAGCAGCAGCAGCAGCAGCAGAGTGTATCATGAGAAATGCTGGGCTGGAAGAAGCACAAGCTGGAATCAAGATTGCCAGGAGAAATATCAATAACCTCAGATATGCAGATGACACCACCCTTATGGCAGAAGGTGAAGAGGAACTAAAAAGCCTCTTGATGAAGCTGAAAGAGGAGAGTGAAAAGGTTGGCTTAAAGCTCAACATTCAGAAAACGAAGATCATGGCATCTGGTCCCATCACTTCATGGCAAAAACATGGGGAAACAGTGGAAACAGTGTCAGACTTTATTTTTTGGGGCTCCAAAATCACTGCAGATGGTGACTGCAGCCATTAAATTAAAAGACGCTTACTCTTTGGAAGAAAAGTTATGACCAACCTAGATGGCATATTGAAAAGCAGAGACATTAGTTTGCCAACTAAGATCCGTCTAGTCAAGGCTATGGTTTTTCCAGTGGTCATGTGTGGATGTGTGAGTTGGACTGTGAAGAAGGCTGAGCGCTGAAGAATTGATGCTTTTGAACTGTGGTGTTGGAGAAGACTCTTGAGAGTCCCTTGGACTGCAAGGAGATCCAACCAGTCCATTCTAAAGGAGATCAGCCCTGGGATTTCTTTGGAAGGAATGATGCTGAAGCTGAAACTCCAGTACTTTGGCCACCTCATGCAAAGAGTTGACTCATTGGAAAAGACTCTAATGCTGGGAGGGATTGGGGGCAGGAGGAAAAGGGGACGACAGAGGATGAGATGGCTGGATGGCATCAGTGACTCAATGGACATGGGTCTGAGTGAACTCTGGGAGTTGGTGATGGACAGGGAGGCCTGGTGTGCTACGATTCATGGGGTCGCAAAGAGTTGGACACGACTGAGTGACTGAACTGAACTGAACTGAGCACATACCTCCCAGGTTGATGGCTCAGTCCCATGAGACTGCCCCCTCCCCACCCTCAGATGCCAGCTGCATGGCCACAGGGTCCCATGCCACCTACACTTATGGTTGAAAGCTACAAATTCACAGCTTCCTATGCCTGCTCAAGTTTGATAATTAACTGAAACAACTTGTAGAATTCATCAAAACAATATACTTACAATGATCATTTTATTAGGAAGTATACAAATCAATAGTCAGATGAAGAGACACATGGGATGCAAGGTCTGGCAGGTCCTAACGCCTGTGCAGTTAGGGTCCACTACGCTACCAGCACATTACATGTATAAACCCAAGCCTCACTGCTGAGCTTTTTAATTGAGGTTTTATTGAGTAGACCCGCTTGATTAAATCATTAGCCACATGATTAAACTCCATCTCCAGCTACTCTCCCCTCCTTAGTAGTTGGGAGATGGGGCTGAAAGTCTCAACCTTCCAATCAGGTGTTTGATTTTTCTGGTCACTAGCCCCCATCCTGAAGCTCTATAAAGCCCCCATCTTAAGTCATTTCATTAGCATAAACTCAGTGGAAAGCGGTGGAAAGCGGCTCATTATGAATAGCAAAAGATACTCCTATCATTGAGGAAATTCCAGTGGTTTTTGAAGCTCTATACCAGGAACTAGAGACAAAAATCAAATGTATTTTTAAAAATTATACTGCAGCATGATACATAAGAAGCTTTTGTTGAACATGGATGATAATTATTCCTAATTTCTGGAAGTTCTACCAGGTACCACCATCATCTATCATCAACACCCACACAACAACTTTGCTTCATTAACTTTTCAATTAAAAAGTAAATCTTTATATGTTGTTGCTGTTCAGTCACCCAGTCATGTCCAGCTCTTTGCGACCCCATGGACTGCAGCACGCCAGGCCTCCCTGTCTGTACCCATCTCCTGAAGTTTGCCTAAGTTTATGTCCATTGCATCGGTAATACCATCCAGCCATCTCATCCTCTGATGCCCTCTTCTTCTGTCCTCAATATTTCCTAGCATCGGGGACTTTTCCAGTGAGTTGGCTGTTCGCATCAGGTGACCAAAATACTGGAGCTTCAGCTTCAGCATCAGTCTTTTCAATGAGTATTCAGGGTTGATTTCCTTTGATTCACTGGTTTGATCTCCTTGCTGTCCAAGGGACTCTCAGAAGTCTTCTCCAGCATCACAGTTCAAAGGAATCAATTCTTTGGTGCTCTACCTTCTTTACAGTCCAACTCTCACAATCCTCCATGACCACCGGGAAGACCATAGCCTTGACTATACAGATCTTTGTTGGCAGAGTAATATCTCTGTTTTTCAACACCCTGTCTGGGTTTGTCATAGCTTTCCTGCCAAGAAGCAATCATCTTCTGATTTCATGGCTGCAGTCACCATCTGCAGTGATTTTAGAGCTCAAGAAGAGGAAATCTGTCAGTACTTTCACATTTTCCCCTTCTATTTGGCAAGAAGTAACAGGGCTGGTTGTCATAATCTTAGTTTTTTTTTAATATTTAGTTTTAAGCCAGCTGTTTCACTCTCCTCCACCCTAATCAAGAGGTTCTTTAGTTCCTTTTCTCTTTCTGCCATTAGAGTGGTATCATCTGCATATCTGACATTGTTGATGTTTCTCCCACCCGTCTTGATTTCAGCTTGTAATTCATCCAGCCCAGCATTTCTCATGATGTGCTCAGCATATAGGTTAAAAAAACAGGGTGACAACAGACACCTTCTGCCGGGGACCAGCCCCGGCTGATCCAGGGTATTCGAAGCGGGGACTGCGTCGGCGAGGATCAGGAAACAACTGCTTAATTAAACGTTAATTAAGGATATAAAGAGTAATAGAATGAGGATAGCTCAGTGAAGAAATTCAGTGGAGAAAAGAGGCTGAATAATTCAGCCAGAAGGTAAGAGAAAGAACGACATGGTGAGACCAAGTTTCGGTGAACAAAGCCCGTACTTTATTTTCCAAAGTAGTTTTTATACCTTAAGTTATGCATAGAGGATAATGGGGGAAGGGGTAGAGTCTTGCAGCAAACCAGGCTTTCTTCCTGCAAACTTATCATATGCAAAAGCTTAGGTGATTTGCATTATCTTCTGGCCCGGAGGCCTGTGAACATTTTAAGACCTTTTCTTCAGAAAACTTATTTTTCCCTAAAGGTGATTGGTCAGGAGCCACCCTCCAAAAGCATTAGATAAAGTTGCATTCCTACAGCGCAAAGGTGTGGTGGGCTATAACAAGAAAAAGAATTAACTCAAGGGTCCAGGTTACAAACATTAAAGCTACTACTTACACCAATTATATTAATCAATACACTGCCAGGGACACAGCAGGTAAGGGATATGGAAACTTAGCAGCAAACATTGGCCCAACAAGTGAAAATCCCTTCACCAATACAATTTCTAATCAATCTTTTAACTATTCAAAAGAATCTGTGTTTACACAGTTTAGAACATCTCCTGCCTCTCACAGTTGGGAGGCTCTGAACAATCACATGTGGCCGGAAAAACCTATTCAGGCAGGCAAGAGGATTTCCAAAGGAGTTTGTAGGTTGAAACACTGTCGCACCCAGGAATTATTAACTGGAGCTGTAAGCTAACTCTTTTTTCAGAGAGAGGTAGTGGGGGACAGCCCCCCGTAAAGTCAGAGGTGTAGCTGAAAGCACAAAGCAGAAAGTAGGCAGACTCTGGTTTTGGGGGTATATGCTCGAGAATTTCCAGGGGGACTCCTGAAGCTCGATCCCGCCTTTGCGTATGCCGAGCCTCCTTCCTCATGACCTTTGTCATGGGCGGAGTTCCTCACGCTGGCTACCGGCAGTGATAGAATTCCAGTTGAGCTATTCCAGATTCTGAAAAGTGCTGCACTCAATATGCAATATGCACTCAATATGCAATATGCCGGCTCCCGGCAACCTTCACAGATCACTACCTGGTCATGTATCACTAATATGTCCTGCATAACTCAATGAAACTATGAGCCATGCCATGTCAAGCGACCCAAGATGGATGGGTCAGACTGGCAAGTTCTGACAAAACATGATCCACTGGAGGAGGGAATGGTAAACCACCCCAGTATACTTGCCATGAGAACCTCATGAACTGTATAAAAAGACAAAAAACTTTATGCATACATACATACACAGAGTAAAAGAGTTGGAAGTGGTTAAAGTACCAGCTCAATTTAATTTCCTTTGGCAAAATGTAGGAAATATATGTTTAAAACAAAAATACAAGCAATAATTCCTGAAAGACCTCCTAAATGAAGGCATTAGATGGAGTAGGGTGCTATTACCTAGAAGCATAATCAACAGTTCTTGTTCTCAAGGTTAAAATTCTAGGCAGGGAGAAGTGCCATTAGCTTGAAACTGAACATTATGAAAGATAAATATGTGGTACAGAGAGCAAGCAAAGTAATATTGCAAAGCCATTCTTGAGCAAATTAATAAATGTATTCTACAAACAATACATGTCAGAGACAATCTATACAAATAAAGGAAGTGTTTATAAGCAATTTTTAATATCGGGATTGGTAGAATTTAAACCTTTGGAGGAACAGGAGAGGACCTTGAAAGATGTAGAAAGTGAAAGTTGCTCAGTCGTGTCCGACTCTTTGCAACCCCAGGGACTATACAGTCCATGGAATTCTCCAGGCCAGAATACTGGAGTGGGTAACTTTTCCCTTCTCCAGGGGATCTTCCCAACACAAGGATTGAACCCAGGTCTCCCACAGGTGGAGTCGTTACCAGCTGAGCCACAAGGGAACCCTGAAGGATGTAGAAGGGCAGGAGCAAAATCCAGGAGAAAAGAAAGACAAAATGCAGCCCAAACTTTTGTCTGAATAACTAGCTCACCCTTGCTCATGTTTTAGGTTTGAAATTAGCAACACAAATCTAACATTAGCAATGTGTCTAATGTTAGACACATTAGCAAAGGGTCTCATGTTTATTCATGGTCTTTTCACTATAAGGAGCCTGTGAGGATCTGTTGGGGAGTTTATTGTAGCAAAGGAGGGAAAGATATTGAGGTCAGTTGTAAAAATGGAATCTATGAAACCAGTGAATTCAGGACAATGTATTCAGGTCACCAAAACTTTGTGAAGAAACAAATATTATGAAGAGGGGAAAAGTGGGAATTTTTTATATTCTTGAAATCATGTAAGTGATCTGAGCCAGAAACATAGGTGGAATGTGACCCAGTAGGGCAGGGAGTTCCACCGAGCATGAACACATACCCACTGGGGGCTGCCTCCATGAGGACCTGGCTTCTCCCATCTGTTAATGAGAAAAAACATACCCAAGTGAAGTAAATAGTAATTAGAGGTGGACCTAGCAGTGGCCTCTAGGGCCACCTTGGCATTTAGATCACAAAGGATAAAGTCAAAATGAAAACACTCTTAAGTTATTTATAAAGGGATTAAACTGAACCTATTTGTGCAGGAGTTTCTAGGCCCAAAAGATATTTCTCTCCCTGGCCTTGGTCAGGGTCAGTCTATAACAAATCTAATGATGCTATATCCACATGGTCTGACTATTTTCCTATTGGCATTGCTACATGGAAGGAATCTTAAGCTGAAAATGACAGCTGAGAATGCTGACTTAGGATCTATAATATTGTGATTTATATTAACAACAAGAAATATACATTTGGTGTTCTTTTCACTTTCCTGGTACAGAGCTCCTAAAAGACTTGTAGTTTAAGTGTGGAGAACCATAATGGTATCTTTTATTATGTTAATGAGGTGACTTTCAGAAAGCCCTAGGTTCCCTAAGAATGTGAGAGAGAGATGTGAGAATTGGACCTTAAAGAAGGCTGAGTGCCAAAGAATTGATGCTTACTATTGTGTTGTTAGAGAAGACTCTTGAGAGTCTCTTGGACAGCAAGGATATCAAACCAGTAAATTCTAAATGAAATTAACCCTGAATATTCACTGGAAGGTCTGAGGATGAAGCTGAAACTTCAATACTTTGGCCATCTGATGCAAAGAGCTGACTCATTGGAAAAGGCCCTGATGCTGGGAAAGACTGAGGGCAGGAGGAGAAGGGGACAGAGGATGAGGCAGTTGGATGGCATCATCAACTCAGTTGGCATGAGTTTCAGCAAATTCTGGTAGATAGTGAAGGACAGGGAAGACTGGCATGCTGCAGTTCATGGAGTCCAAAAGAGTTGGACACGACTTAGTGACTAAACAAAAACAACAGCCTAAGAATGCAGGCTTCTAGCTTGTTAGAGGGTCAGGACTTTCAGTCCCCTGCGCCCTCCACCCACCGCTGGCAACCATGGGGGAGGGGAAAGGAGATGGAAATTGAGTTTAATCATCCATGGCCTATGATTTAATTAACCATGCTTATGTAAAGAAGCCTCCATTAAGAAAGACAGAAAAAGAGAGGAAAGAAAGAAAAAAAAAAGAAGGAAAGAGAGCTTCTAGGGCAGTGAACAAGTAAAAATTTGGGGACAGTGGCATGGTCAGAGAGCACAGACTCCTCATACATCTCCCATACGTTGACCCTATGAATCTCTTCATCTTGCTGTTGATTTGTGTCATTTAAAATCCTTTGTAATAAATCAGTAATCCAGTGAGTAAACTGGTTTCCTGAATTCTGTGAACCACTCTAGCAAATTAATCAAACACAAGGATTGGGTTGTGTTTGAGTGTGGTTGGCTATATAATTTACAGCCAGTTGTTCAGAAACAAAGGCAACAAAATGGACTGTGATTGGTATCTGAAGTGGAAGTCTGTCTTGGGGACTGAGCCTTTAACTTGTGGAATCTGATGCTCTCTCCAGGTAAATAGTGTCAGAATTGAGTGGGATTATAGGATACCCAGATTGGTGGTGTGGGGAAAAGACTCACATGTTGAAACAGTGCAGAATTGTAGGAGTACAGTGGTGGAGCCTGCCCACAGAGCATACTGGGAGGAGCACAAAAGTCAATAGTAGTGGCTATTATTTCATTTGATCTTTACAACCCCAAGAGAAGAATACGCTTTATTGTTTCTATGTTCTGCAGATGAGAAAACAGAGCTCCAGGAAGATTAAACAATTTTAATAGTGATAGCTCATCTAGAAACTAAAGCACACAGGTGCTCTGACTACAAAAATAAATGCTGTGAGCTTTCTATGCATTAATATTTTTCTGTCTAGTCCATGAATATTTTCCATGATACAGTTGCGGACTCTGTTTTCTGTATTTAGTATGTTTAGAACCTGAACAATAAGGCACAAATCACCTCTCAGGAAGCTCAATATGCTTTTCATTCTTTCTAACTCAGTGTTTCATTTTGCTTTGTTTCTTAAATAATTCATTACTCATTTATAACTTAATAAAATAAAATTCTTCTTCCTAAACAATTGGAAATCTGAAGCAATAATAATTTTTATGGACAGAGATTCTGCAAAGGCATATGAAATTGCTATGTGGGGAAATTTATAATGTTCTGGGAATCTGAAAAAATAAAAACAAAAGCCAATACAAACTGTATTGCCATAAATCATCAGTCAGTTCAGTCACTCAGTCATGTCCGACTCTTTGTGACCCCATGGACAGCAGCACGCCAGGCTTCCCTGTCCATCACCAACTCCCGGAGCTTACTCAAACGCATGTCCATAGTATTGGTGATGCCATCCAACCATCTCAATGTTGTCGTCCCCTTCTCCTCCCGCCTTCAATTTTTCCCAGCATCACGGTCTTTTCAGATGAGTCAGTTCTTTGCATCAGGTGGCCAAAGTATTGGAGTTTCAGCTTCAACATCAGTCCTTCCAATGAACACCCAGGACTGGTCTCCTTTAGGATGGACTGGTTGGATCTCCTTGCAGTCCAAGGGACTCGCAAGAGTCTTCTCCAACACAACAGTTCAAAAGCATCAATTCCTCGGCGCTCAGCTTTCTTTATAGTTCACATCCATACAGCCACTTTTCCTTTTTGCGTTTCTTTTTCTTGGGGATGGTCTTGATCACTGCCTCCTGTACAATATTAGGAACCTCTGTCCACAGTTCTTCAGGCACTCTAACAGATCTAATCCCTTGAATCTATTTCTCACTTCCACTGTATAATTGAAAGGGATGTGATTAGGTCATACTTGTATGGTCTAGTGGTTTTCCCTACTTTCTTCAATTTAAGTCTGAATTTGGCATTAAGGAGTTCATGATCTGAGCCACAGTCAGCTCCCGATCTTGTTTTTGCTGACTGTATAGAGCTTCTCCATCTTTGGCTGCAAAGAATATAATCAATCTGATTTCGGTATTGACCATCTGTTGATGTCCATGTGTAGTCTTCTCTTGTGTTGTTGGAAGAGGGTGTTTGCTATGGCCAGTGCGTTCTCTTGGCAAAATTCTGTTAGCCTTTGCCCTGCTTTGTTTTGTACTCTAAGTCCAAATTTTCCTGTTACTCCAGGTATCTCTCGATTTCCTACTTTTGCATTTCAGTCCCCTATAATGAAAAGGACATCTTTTTGGGTGTTAGTTCTAGAGGTCTTGTAGAACCATCCAACTTCATCTTTTCCGGCATTGCTGGTTGGGGCATAGACTTGGATTACTGTGATATTGAATTGTTTGCCTTGGAAATGAACAGAGATCATTCTGCCATTTTTGAGACTGCATGCAAGTACTGCATTTTGGACTCTTGTTGACTATGAGAGCTACTCCAGTTTTTCTAAGGGATTCTTGCCCACAGTTGTAGATATAATGGTCATCTGAGTCTTCTTTGTTAGAGCCACATCTGGTAAAAAAAAAAAGAAAAAAGATACTAATAAATTAAATGGAAAATTTGCATTCGAGTATTATCTCTATAGCTTCTAATCATAAACTGTTAGGTGGGACAATGGACCTTAGTTTTAGATTCAATAAAATGAGGATAATAATATTTACCCTTTGAAATATTGCTAAAGTTATGTCAAATGTGACATCAAGATCTCCATTGGGTTACCATTATCAAAACCAGAGACCCAGAGAAGAAAGGGAGAAAGGTGCAGAGTACTTACTTAAAGAGATAATGACTGAAAATTTTCCAAGTCTGGGGAGAAATTTGGAAATCCAAGTTCATGAAGCACAAAGTTTCCCTCTAAAATTTCAACCTGCAAGATATTATCCAAGACATAGCATAATAAAACTGTTCAAAGAAAGAGAGAATTTGAAAAATAGCAAGAGAAAAAAAATGTCATATACAGAGAACCACTATGTCAGCAGATTTCTCAGCAGGCAAATTATAGTCCAGGAAACATGGTAATATATTCAAAATGTAGAAAGAAAAAAACTGCTATCCAGAATACTTTACTTGGCAAAGCTGTCCTTCAGAAATGGAGTGGCAATAAAGACTTTCCCAAACAAGCAAAAGCTGAGGAAGTTCATCATGACTAGACTTGCCTTTAAGAATGCTGAAAGGAGCTTTTCAAGATGAAAAAAAGGATTCTAATTAGTAACACTAAAACATATGAAAATATAAAACACCTGTAAGGATAAGTATTAATATATGGTCAAATATAGAAAACTATAATACTGTATTATGTTGGTGTGCTAAGAACTTAACTCTAATATAAAGCCTACTGTTGCCGTTGCTAAGTCACTTCAGTCATGTCCGACTCTGTGTGACCCCATAGATGGCAGCCCACCAGGCTCCTCTGTCTCTGGGATTCTCCAGGCAAGAACACTGGAGTGGGTTGCCATTTCCTTCTCCAATGCATGAAAGTGAAACGTGAAAGTGAAGTCGCTCAGTCATGTCTGACTCTTTGTGACCCCATGGACTGCAGCCTACCAGGCTCCTCCATCCATGGGATTTTCCAGGCAAGAGTACTGGAGTGGGTTGCCATTGCCTTCTCCAAATATAAAATCTAATGGAAAAAATTATAAAAATAACTTGTAGCTACAATGTGTCAATGAATATACAATATAGAAAGAGGTAAATTGTGACATTCAAAACAAAATGTGTGTGTGGTTATGTAAAAGGGTAGAATTTTTGTATGCAATTGAAGTTCAGTTGTTATTAGAGTAGAATAGACTATTATGACTATGTGCTCAGTCACTCAGTCTTTGTGACCGCATGGACTGTATGACACCAGGTTCTCTGTCCATGGAGCTTTCCAGGTAAGAACGCTGGAGTAGGTTGCCATTCCTGCTCCAAGGGATCTTTATGACTGAGGGATTGAACCTGTGTCTCCTGCTTCTCTTGCATTGGCAGATGGATTCTTTACCAGTGCCACCTGGGAGTGTTTTATATAAATCTTATGGTGAAAATGAAGCGAAAATCTACAGTAGGTACACAAAAGATAAAAGGAAGGGAATAAAAAACTACCAGTATGGAAAATCATCAGTTACCAAAGGAAGACATCAAGGGAATAAAGGAACAAGAAAACTACAGAACAACCAGAAAACAATTCAGAAAAATCATACTATAAGTCCTTACCTATTAATAATTATTTAAGTGTAAAAGGATTAAATGATCCAATCAGAAAGTATACAGTAGCTGAATGGATTAAAACAAAAAAACAATGCCCAAATATATATTGCTTACAAAGACTCACTTCAGTTTTAAGGACACATGTAAGTTCAAGGTGGAGGAATTGAAAGAGATTTTCCAAGAAATTGGAAGTCAAAAAAGAATAGGAGGTAACTATATTCATATTAAACAAAATAGATTAAAAAAAGTAACAAGAAACAAAGAAGGTTGTTATATGATGATAAAGAGGTCAGTTCATCAAGAGAACACAACAATTTAAAATATATATGTGAGATTCCCTGGTGGCTAAGTGGTGAAGAATCCATCTCCAATGCAGAAGACATGGGTTCCGTCCCTGGGTTAGGAAGATCCCCTGAAGAAGAAAATGGCAACCCACTCCAGTATTCTCGCCTGGAGAGTCCTATGGATGGAGGAGCCTGGTGGGTCCTTCGGGTCGCAAAAGAGTCAGACACAACTTAGCAACTAAACAACACTGGCAAATATACATAACAACAAATATATATGCACCCAACATCAGAGGACGTAAGTTTACACAAATAGTAACAGATCTGAAGGGAGAAACAGACAGCAATCAATAATAGTAGGGGACTTCAATAGCCTGCTTTCAACAATGGATAGATCATTCAGACAGAAAATCAGTAAGGAAGCATTGAACCTGACCTGTACTTTAGACCATATGAACCTAAAAGGCAGACCCAGAACATTTCATCCTACAGCAACAGACTATACATTCATCTGAAGTACACATAGAACATTCTCCAGGGCCGATCGTGTCACAAAGCAAGTCTTAGGAAATTTATGAAGACTGAAATATACCAAGTATCTTTTCTGACCAAAATATTGTAACACTAGAAATAATGACAGGAGATCAATTGAAGAATTCACATATATGTGGGAATTATACAACTCCTGAACAAAACGTTAATCAAAGAAGAAATCAAAGGGAAATAAAAAATATCTTGAAACAAATAAAAATGGCAGCACAACATACCCAAACTTACAAGATGCAGTAAAAACAATTCTAAGAGACAAGTTTATGAATAATCACTTGGAAAAAAATGAAATCTGACCTCTGTCTTATACCACTCGCAAAAATTAGCTCCAAATGGATTAAAGGCTTAAATTTCAAATGTGAACTAAAAAACTGTTAGAAGAAAATATGGGAAAACCTCCTTGACATTGGTTTTTGCGATGGTATTTTAGATATGACACCAGAAGCACAAGGAACAAAATCAGAAACAAGTGTAACTCCATCAGACTGACAGCTTTTTACAGCAAAAGAAACAACCAGCAAAATGAGAAGGCAGTCTAAGGAACTGGGGGAAATATTTGCAAACTATCTGATGAGGGGTTAATATTCAAAATGTGTAAGGAACTCATATGACTCAATAGCAAGAAACATAAACAAATAAGCTAAATAATATAATTTAATCCAGTTCAGAGAACCTGAATAGACATTTTTCATACAGAGAGATTGTAGAATGATCATTGCCAGTGGCTCAGGGATGGAGAAAATGGGGAAATGTTGGACAAAGAGTACAAACTTTTAGTTTTCAGATGAATAAATAGTAGGGATCTAATGTACAGCATAGTGACTACAGTTAGTAATACCATATTATATATTTGAAAGTTGCTATGGGGGTAAATCTTAAATGTTTTTAACATACACACAAAGATAAGCATGTGAACTTACGGAGGTATTTACTAACTTTATGGTGGTAAAGGTATTATTTCACAATATATATGTTTGTGAAATCATTAAATTGTATATTTAAACTTATATAATGTATATGTCAATTACATCTTCATAAAATAAGTACTGCTATTTTGACCTTGTGTTACCTCAGTCTATAACTAATTTGTAAAACATCAGGAGCAGTGGTCTTGAGGTCCTCTGCATTGACTCAACAGAAAAAGATTATTTGGGGGAAACATGACGACAACTTTGCGATAACCTGTCTATTCGTACTAGAAAAATAACCCAATTGTTTTAGGTTCAAAGTCCAGCCACTCTGTTGCTATAGTGCGTAAAGCTCTATACTTTGCTTGGTGTTATTTCTTGCTGCCTCTGAAATATATTGCAAGCAATCTTTTAATTAACTTCAGTGTTGTTAGTTCTGCCTAATTATTCTCTAGAGGCAAACCAGAAAATACAGACATGAAAATAAAGCTTGGTATTACAGTGAAAACAGGTTGGTAGTGGGTAGTGAAAATGACTGAAGAGTAAGTAGGTGATATTTCTGCATAGTCTATATGTAGAATAAAAATCTCTACAGCCATGAACTTTTCTAAATTGACACCTCTGGTTATAAAAATTATAATAATAGCTTCATAGAGTTTTACACAAACAATATAATTAATATATTTTTGTATTTCAGTTTCTGCTGATATCTTAGTCCTGATTTTTACAGAGCCCTTCCCCTTGCATGGAGAAGGCAATGGCACCCCACTCCAGTACTCTTGCCTGGAAAATCCCATGGATGGAGGAGCCTGCTGGCTGCCGTCCATGGGGTCGCTGAGGGTCGGACACGACTGAGAGACTTCACTTTCACTTTCCCCTTGCAAGTTTCTAATTTTAATTCATTAAGTAGATTGTACATTTTCTATGAAAAGACCATCACATAGTACATTCAGTTGCCAGGATTTAAAAACTCAAGCTAATACAAACAAACCAAAAACCACAAGCCAAAAACCATTTTTTAAATAAGCGTTAATAGAGACTTTTTGTGGGTTTATTCTCTATTCTCTAATCACTTAATATTGGACCCGCAACACAGATACAATGCAAAGAAGGATGGTCAGATTTTTTGAAATTAATCTTAGGATTGCTTATTATGGCAAAAATGGAAGATAGAGTAAATGGAAGTTTCTGTTCCCTGCTACTTCTAGATTTCTATTTTGTAGAAAGAATATCTTTTAGTAAAGTACAGGAAAGTGGTTGCTTTTTCTTCCTTGTGACAAATGAAGCTGAATAAATACATATATATTTTTTCCATAACACCTTTTGTGTTCAAAGGTTAAGCAGGCTTCTAGAGGGACAAAATGATGCTATTAAATAAAATGCAAATCTTTAAAGAGCATCTGTATTATATGAAAGTGAAAGTCACTCGGTTGAGTCCAACTCTTTGTGATCCCATGGACTATACAGTCCATGGAATTCTCCAGGCCAGGATACTGGAGTGGGTAGCCTTTCCCTTCTCCAGGGGATCTTCCTGACCCAGGAATCCAACTGAGGTCTCCTGCATTGCAGGCAGATTCTTCACCAACTGAGCTATGAGTTAAGCTCTCTGTATTATATATCTTAGTTCAAAACCATCCAATGCTTATTAGATCAATTCTGCAACCTCACATGCACTTAGGCACTTAGAGGATTTCTACTTTAAATATTCTCACACTTTTCAGAATTTTTCAGCATCTTAGCAGCAGCTCAGAGGCTGCCAAGTGTGCTAAGGACGGACTTAACATAGACTGATGCTGAAGCCCAGGTTATGTCCTCCTCACTGTAATCCATGGGGTCACAAAGCGTCGGACACGACTGAGCGACTTTCACTTTCAAGTTCAAGGGGACAAAGTTCTAATCTCAGCTAATCATTCATGAAATAAAGAACAGGGAATGGTTGACAGCTAGAATATATAAAGAACTCATACAAACTTCCCTGGAGTCCAGTGGTTTAGACTCTGCACTCCCAATGCAGAGAGGACAGGTTTGATCCTCAGTTGGGGAACTAAGGTCCTGCATGCTACACAGTATGGCTAAAAAAAAAAAAAAAAATAGAACTCATACAACTCAGCAGCAGATCTGACAAAAATTGGCAGATGATCTGAATATATATATTCTTGAAAGTTGCTGAGAGGGTGAAATGAAATAAGTAGATGATATAATGCAGATGTTAGTGACACTTTGGTGGTGATCATTTTATAGTATAAAAATGTACAAATCAACACGTTGTATCCCTTAATTACACAGTGTCATATGTCCTTTATGTCTCAACAAAACTGGCATAAATAATTAGAATAGAATAGGATAGGAATATTGCTCCTAGCACCCTTACATGATCTTCAGTTCAGTTCAGCTCAGTCACGTCTGACTCTTTGCAACCCCATGAAATCACATCACGTCAGGCCTCCCTGTCCATCACCAACTCCGGGAGTTCACTCAGACTCATGCCCATCAAGTTGGTGATGCCATCCAGCCATCTCATCCTCTGTCGTCCCCTTTTCCTCCTGCCCCCAATCCCTCCCAGCATCAGAGTCTTTTCCAATGAGTCAACTCTTCGCATGAGGTGGCCAAAGTACTGGAGTTTCAGCTTTAGCATCATTCCTTCCAAAGTAATCCCAGGGCTGATCTCCTTCAGAATGCACTGGTTGGATCTCCTTGCAGTCCAAGGGACTCTCAAGAGTCTTCTCCAATATCACAGTTCAAAAGCATCAATTCTTCGGCACTCAGCTTTCTTCACAGTCCAGCTCTCACATCCATACATGATCACTGGAAAAACCATAGCCTTGACTAGATGGAGCTTTGTTGGCAAACTAGTATCTCTGCTTTTGAATATGCTATCTAGGTTGGTCATAACTTTCCTTCCAAGGAGTAAGCGTCTTTTAATTTCATGGCTGCAGTCACCATCTGCAGTGATTTTGGAGCCCAGAAAAATAAAGTCTGACACTGTTTCCACTGTTTCCCCATCTATTTGCCATGAAGTGATGGGACTGGATGCCATGATCTTCGTTTTCTGAATGTTGAGCTTTAAGCCAACTTTTTCACTCTCCACTTTCACTTTCATCAAGAGACTTTTTAGTTCCTCTTCTATTTCTGCCATAAGGGTGGTGTCATCTGCATATCTGAGGTTATTGATATTTCTCCTGGCAATCTTGATTCCAGCTTGTGCTTCTTCCAGCCCAGCATTTCTCATGATGTACTCTGCATATAAGTTAAATAATCAAGGTGACAATATACAGCCTTGACGTACTCCTTTTCCTATTTGGAACCAGTCTGTTGTTCCCTATCCAGTTCTAACTGTTGCTCAAGAGGCAGGTCAGGTGGTCTGGTATTCCCATCTCTTTCAGAATTTAAGAAGGGCTAATTCAGATAAAGTGTCTAAATCAAGCACTTCTCAAACTCTAACATGTATTAGAATCCCTTGGACCTCTTGTTAAAAGGAAGGTTCCTGCTCATATCTGGGTGGGACCTGAGCATCTCTTTTCCTAGCAAGCTCCCAGATGATGTCCATGCCATGATCCACTTTGGGGAACAAGAGTCTAAAGCCTAGATCACACTCCTTGACACACAGTCAGCACTTAACGAATAGGTGTTATCTTATTCGCTTATATACCCATGCATAAAATGAGGCCACGACTACATGAAACATGACATGAAACGTTTTATAAGTTATGTGCAGAGTCTACATATTCTTTGCCTTATGAATGTACATAAATGTGGCCACAAAATAATGGGACATAGAAACTGCATGTGATAATCACCCTGGTACCTTGACAGTCTCAAGTTAGGGTCAATGTTAGATTTTGCTAGAATTGAGTACACTTTCTCATTTAACTTTCCAACTTCTCATTGATTAACTTTTAAGACTGAATATTGCTCCTCAAATTATAAGTCCCTTAAACTGCTCTCTAAAAGTTCAGAAATGGTTAAATCAGTACACCTGTTTTGGCTGACAAAAGCTAGTCATTGAAGAATATGGAAGGCTGCAGCATGCTGTGATGCTAATGAAACAGTGAGTGAGGGACTTTTCATTTGAAACCTGGAATTACTTTATTTTTTTTTAATTGAAGCACAGTTGATTTACAATATTGTGCCAATCTCTGTCCAGCAAAGTGACTCTGTTTACACATACATATTTTTTAATATTCGTTTCCCTGATGGTTTACCAGAGGACATTCAATATAGTTCCCTGTGCTATACATTAGGACCTTGTTCATCCATTTTAAATACAATGGTTTGCTCTACCAACCCCAAACTCCCAGCCCACCCCTCGCCCTACCCTCTTTCCCCTTGGCAACCACGTCTGTTCTCTATGAGTCTGCTTCTGTTTTGTAGATAGGTTTTTTTGCACCATATTTTTGATTTCACATGAAAGTGATACCATATGATGTCTGCCTTTCTCTTTCTTACTTACTTGACTTTGCATGATAATCTCTAGTTGCACTTATGTTGCTGCAAATGGCATTATTTCATTCTTTTTAATGCCTGAGTAGTATTTCATTATATATATCTACTACATCTTCTTTGTTCATTCATCTGTTGATGGACATTTAAATTGTTTCCATGTTTGGCTATTGTGAACAGCGCTGCTGTGAACATAGGGGTGCATGTATCTTTTTGAATTATAGCTTTGTCTGTGTGTTTTCCAAAGTTGGATTGCTAGATCATATGGTAATTCTATTTTCAGTTTCCCGAAGAACTGGCATACTGTTTTCCACATTAGCTGTGCCCACTTATATTTCCACCAACAGTGTAGGAGGGCTCCCTTTACTTCAAACCCTCTTTAGCATTTGCTACTTGTAGACTTTTTAATCATGGCCATTCCAACAGTTGTGAGGTGGTACCTCATTGTAGTTTTGCTTTGCATTTCTCCAGTAATTAGTGATGTTGAGCCTACTGACCATCTGTATGTGCCTACTGACCATCTGTATGTCTTCTCTGGAGAAATATCTATTAAAGTCTTTGGCCCATTTTTCAGTTGGGTTATTTTTTTGTTGTTTTTGAGTGGTATGAGTTGTTTATGTATTTTGGAGATTAAATCCTTGTCTGCAGTATCATTTGCAAATATTTTCTCACATTTTGTAAATTATCTTTTGTATGTGTGTGTGTGTGGTTTCCTTTGCCATGCAGAAAGCTTTAAGTTTGGTTAGGTTCCATTTGTTTATATTTGTTTTTATTGCTATTACCTTGGGAAATTGACCATGGTATATCTCTGATATACCATTTATGTCAGAGAATGTTTTGCCTATGCTCTCTTTTAGGAGTTTTATGATGGCTTATGTTTAAGTCTTTAAGCCATTTTGAGTTTATTTTTGTGTGCGACATGAAGGTGTATTCTAACTTCATTGATTTAGTGCATCTGTCCAACTTTCACAGCACTTATTTGCTGAAGAGGGTATCTATTTTATATTCATGCCTCTTTTGTTGAAGATTAATTGACCATAGGTGTGTGGGCTTATTTCTGGGCTTTATATTCTGTTCCATTGATCCATATGCCTTAAAAAAAATACTGTTTTGATTATTGTAGCTTTGTGATATAGTCCACAATCTGGGAGAGTTATGCCTCCTGCCTTTTTATTCCCCACCCCTCAGGATTGCTCTAGCAGATCTTGGTGGGGGTGGGGGGTGGTTATGGTTCCAAATAATTTTTTGGATTATTTGTTCTAGTTCTGTGAAAAACATCATGGGTAATTTGATAAGGATTGCCTTAAATCTGTAGATTGCTTTGGGTAGTATTATCATTTGAACAATGTTAATTCTTTCAATTCTGGAGCACGGGATATCTTTCCATGGATCTATATCCTCTTTTATTTCCTTTATTAATGTTTTATAGTTCTCAGTATGTAAGTCTTTTACCTCCTTGGTCAAATTTATTCCTAAGTATTTTATTTTCTTCGTATAATTTTAAAAGGTTTTTTTGTTTTGTTTTTTTTTTTACATTCCCTTTCTGATATTGTATTGTTAGTGTAAAGGAATGCAACCTTTGGGGTTACTTTAAACCATGAGATTATTTTAAGACATAAGGAAAGTCTTGAAGTTTAATTTTGAGTATCCTTACAGATGGAATACAGAGGGACAACTTCAAACACTGAACTGAAAAATATTACCATACATGGAAATCTATTTCAAAATCACCATGGAATACCCATGTACTGCTGGTGTGAGCATTTTGGAAAACCCATTGGCAGCGTCTGCTAAAGCTGAAGGTCTGTATGCCATATGACCCACTTATGGAATCCCACTTGTAGGCACACAACAGGAAAGTATTTGCATGCTTACTGAGGGACATGCACGAGAGAGCTTAAAGCAGTACTAGTCACTGTAACCCAGAGCAATCCCAAACCAAAGGGCCACGAATGGTCGCAGCCTATCATACAACGGAAACCACACAGCAGTGCAACCAGTGCAACTCCAGCTGTGGCAACAATGTGGGTGAATCTCAAAAATATGTTGACCAAAGAAATAAAATTAAAGACAAGGAAATTAAATACAGACATGGAAAACCAGCTTATAGTTACCAAGAGGGGAATCAGGGAGGATAAATTAGGAGTTTGGGATTAACATATGCACACTACTATATACAAAATAGGTAACCAATAAGGACCTATTGTATAGCAAGAGAAATTATACTCAATATTTTGTAATAACCTAAAAGGGAAAAGAATCTGAAAAAGAATATTATATATCTATAACTGAATCACATTGCTGTATACCTGAGACTAACATATCATTGTAAATCAAATGTATTAAAAAAAAATAAAACTTAAAAAAAAAGTGAAATTAAAACCAAACAAAGTTAACCTATAGTCTTAATTTTGGATGGTGCCACCACTTGGGGTGGGGACCATAGGAAAGACTGCTGGAGTGCTGGTCATGGTCTATTTCTTATCTGGACACTGGCTACAGAGCATGTAAGCTTTGTGATAAGCTGTCTATCTGCTTGCTTGTAATTTGTGCAGTTTACTGTATGTATGCTATGTATTGATAAAATTTACAATACAAAACCCCCTGAGACTGTCTTAAAAGTGATTAATACTTTTGAAGTGCTTGGTTATTCTAGTCAGTAAAGTATTTGAGAAAAAATAGATGATTTGTTTATGAATTTTTAATCTGTCTTTGATCTGACACATCTTAGCTCAGATCCATTCTTTAAAAGATGATGTCAAAAGAAAAATCTTCAGAAATACACTTAGAAAAAAAAGTAGCATGTTTCTTAAAGGAGGGCTACAGCTTCCCAATTTCTATTTTCTTTTCATTAACCTGTGAGGTTCCTTGAGCAAAAGCCAATTAAACAATCACAGACTCAAGGGACCCCTTCCTTCTTCTGGCCGAGAAAGTCAGTGAGCAGAACTTGGGAGGCAAAAATCGGAAGATCTGAAAAGGATTCCTGAGTTTTCTCAAAAGCTGCAAGAACAATGGATCTGTCCTGAACCACCCACCATTAACCACACTGAAGTAGATGAACTTTAAAAAGAAAGAAACAAACGCTGTAAACTTCTTGGGGAATGAATCATCATTGAAAATTATTAGCCCACATGCAAGATGCCATTTCTAGGTGCTCCCAAAGCTTTTTAATATTCCCCTCATTTCATCTCTCCCTAAAACCCATCTCTCAATCCAAATAAGTCTCTTCTTTTATTGCAAGATCTCCTGGTTGGGTTTCTAAGGTTGGTCCCTGAGGAATCATACAATTTTCATTACAAATCCAGCTTGTTTGTGGGAAGAAATCTGTTAAATGAGCTTTTCCAGTGTATACCACTGTTCCTGTTCATTTGTTTCCCTTCAGCTTTTCCCAGCTGAAATTCACTTTTAAAGCTTTTTTTTTTAAACAGCAGCTTGCAGTCTACAATCTCTTATTCATAGTGCCCAAATAGGAAAAGCTCTGAAAACTAAGTTTCCTTTAAATTTAATGACAAAATCAGAACTCACATAAAACTGTTTATAGTGTCTATTTATCTCTCTTACTGTGAATTTTTATGTTTCCTTGCAGAGATTTAAATGTGTTTATTACAGGATGCTGCTTTGGACCTCCCTGGAGATGTAATACAATATGCCAGGTATGCACTGCATTAACTTTCTACACTTCCCGAATTTCCAGTTCCAAAGCACATCTGGGATTGTGGAGCTGTAAACAAGAATTCCTCTCCAGGAGTGGAAATGAACTTATTCAGCTACTAGAGAGATTTAGGTTAAATTTAAACAGCAGTCTTATGGCCAGAAGAGTGTTTCAAATGGATATTTTCTCCCAAAAGCCTGTATAGAGAGATCAGAACCAATATTTAACTTGGAATTCAAGCTTAAAAGTTAATTCCAGGCTGACTACAGGACTCTGAACCCTACGTATCAGGTCTTTTTCCTACTGGTGAGATAAGGAGGTAGATACAGGATGCAACTCAACACGTTTGGGGTGAGTCACATAATTAGGAAGAATGGAGGATAAAATATGAATGTTATTGCAAACGTTTGATGTGCCTATTTTTAATGTCTGAAGCAGGTGATAAAACTCAGTTCCCTGAATCCATTTTGTGGATTCCTCAATTGAGAGGGTTATTAGAGTGATAATCTTGGTGGAACCTACTTGCCTCCCACTTAAAAGTCTCCTCTGTGTGATAATAAAAAGATTGTGAGACTTTGCAAACTAAGAAACCTCTGTATTTCATTTGCTTGAACTTCCATTACCATAAATGTCAAGCTTAGCTGCACAAGCCATGTTGCATAGAGGAGGTATGGTAATTTAACCAAACTGTAGATAGCTGGTTCTCTAGTTTGGTGCATCCTTTAGAAAGAGATTAATGCTTGTAGCCCACACTCAGAAATTCACATTTGTCTGGAGGGCTTCTTGAATATCAGAAGTTTAAAGTTTAAAGTTACGAGGTGATTTGACCACATAGCCAGACCTGGGACTCCTGCTTCAAAGAAGCCTCTTAAAAAATTCGAAGATATACCATCTCCCAAGATGTTTGGGGGATATGCCTTTATAATGACATTGATAAAGCTATTATAAGGGACATTATATCAGCTAGTTATCACTGTGTAACAAAACCAGGGGTAAGGGCTAGACAGAAGGTAGAAGAGTTTTTGCAGTAGTTATGGAGAAGGAAATGGCAACCCACTCCAGTATTCTTGCCTGGAGAATCCCATGGACAAAGGAGCCTGGCAGGCTACAGTCCACGGGGCCGCAAAGGGTTGGCCACGACTGAGAGACTTCACACACACACACACAGACACACACACACACACGCACACAAATGCCAACCAAGGATTAAAAAGGAACAATGTAGACAGAACAAAAGAATGGGATGAAATGGACATCTGCTTACCAAGCAGAAGAGTTAAGAAGAAGTGACAAGATTACACAGAAGAACTATACAAAAAAGATTTTAATGACATGAATAACCACCATGATGTGGTCACTCACCTAGAGCCAGACTGCCTGGAGTGTTTGTTGCCTCAAAGAGCATTTCTAGGAACAAAGCTAGTAGAGGTGATAGAATTCCAGTTGAGCTATTTCAAATCCTAAAAAATAATGCTGCTAGAGTGCTGAGCTCAATATGTCAGCAAATTTGGAAAACTCAGTCATGGCCACATGGCTGGAAAAGGCCAATTTTTATTCCAATCCCAAAGAAAGGCAATGCCAAAGAATGTTCAAACTACTGTACAATTGTGCTCATTTCATATGTTAACAAAGTAATACTCGAAATCTTTCAAACTAGGCATTAGCAGTATGTGAATCAAGAACTTTCAGGTGTACAAGCTGGATTTAGAAAAGGCAGAGTAGTAAGAGATCAAATTTCCAGCATCCGCTGGATCATAGAAAAAGCATGGGAATTCCAGAAAAACATCTACTTCTACTTCATTGACTATCCCAAAACTTCTGATTCTGTGGATCACAACAAACTGGAAAATTCTTAAAGAGGTGGAAATACCAGACCACCTTACCTGTCTCCTGAGAAATTTGTATGCAGGTCAAGAAGCAACTGGATATGGAACGACGGACTGGTTCCAAATTGGAGAAGGAGTACCTCAAGGCTGTATATTGTCACCCAGTTTATTTAACTTATATGCAGAGTACATCATGCAAAATGCCCAGCTGGATGAATCATAAGCTGGAATCATGATTGCTGGGAGAAATATCAACAACCTCAAATATGCAGATGATACCAATCTAGTGGCAGAAAGCTAAGAGGAACTAAAGAGCCTTTTGATGAGAGTGAAAAAAACTGACTTAAAACTCAACATTCAAAAACTCTAAGATCACAGCATCCAGTCACATCACTTCATGGCAAACAGAAGGGGGAAAAGTGGAAACAGTGATAGACTTTATTTTCTTGGGTTTCAAAATCACTGCAGATGGTGACTGCAGCCATGAAATTAAGACATGCTTGCTCCTTGGAAGGAAAGCTATCACAAACCTAGACAGCATATTAAGAAGCAGACATCACTTTGTTGACAAAAGTGTGTACAGTCAAAGCTATGGTTTTGCTGGTAGTCATGTATGGATATGAGAGTTGGACCATAAAGAAGGCTGAGCACTGAAGAATTGATGGTTTTGAACTGTGGTGTTGGAGAAGACTCTTGAGAGTCCCTCGGACTGCAAGGAGATCAAAGCAGTCATTCTTAAAGGAAATCAGTCCTGAATATTCATTGGAAGGACTGATGCTGAAGCTGAAGCCCCAGTACTTTGGCCACCTGATGTGAAGAACTGACTCATTGGAAAAAGCCCTGATGCTGGGAAAGATTGAAGGCAAAAGAAGGGAATGACAGAGGACGAGATGTTTGGATGGCATCACTGACTCAATGGACGTGAGTTTGAGCAAACTCCAGGAATAGTGAAGGACAGAGAAGCGGGCGTCCATGAAGTCACCGAGTTAGACATAACCTAGAAACCGAACACCACCACTACTGGTTGAATTGAGTTTAGTTGTCAGTCTGAGCACAGGTCACTCAAAGCCACTGGTCTTTCATCACTCTCAGCTGGTTAGACATGATGAAGCACAGGGTTCATTTTGGTATATTTTAAAACTAAAACTCTAAAAGAGTGGGGCTCAGGCTTTAATGTGCACACAAATCCCTTGGGCATCTTGTTGAGATGCAGATTCTAATTCTCTAGTCTTGAGATGATTCTGAGATCCTATCAGTGGCCAGGAGACTGTTTTTCAAGGCCTGAGTTTTTCAAACTTCACTGTGCATTGGAATCACCTGGAGGGATTGTTAAACACAAGCCCACCCTCACATCCTGATTCTGTAAGTCTAGGGTGGACCTGCAGAGAAGGCAATGGCAGCCCACTCCAGTACTCTTGTCTGGAAAATCCCATGGATGGCAGAGCCTGGTAGGCTGCAGTCCATGGGGCACGAAGAGTTGGACACGACTAAGCGACTTCACTTTGACTTTTCACTTTCATGCATTGGAGAAGGAAATGGAAACCCACTCCAGTGTTCTTGCCTGGAGAATCCCAGGGACGGGGGAGCCTGGTGGGCTGCCGTCTACGGGGTCTCACAGAGTCAGACATGACTGAAGCGACTTAGCAGCAGCAGCAGGGTGGACCTGAAATCCTGAACATTCCTGCCAGGTGATGCTGCTAATTCAGGACCACACTTTAAGATTTTAAAAAAATCAGTTAAATAAAACAGTTACTCTTTTGGATTTATTGTTAATATCTGAATATTTGCTTTCAAATTGAAATAAGCATCTAGATAAAATATTGAATAAAAATTTCCTTGTGAGCTTTATGTGCTAAAATTCAATCATTCAGCTGAAATTTGTATTTATTACTGAAAGAGTAAAATACTATTATAATGAACAACTGTGAAAGGTTTTTACAATTTTAGGTAAAAAATTAATTATTAAAAACTTTTAAATAGTTAAATCGATAAAGAAATAAATCAGCCTAATAGGAATATTAAGCATGAATGCTGGGTAACTTTAGGAAGAATAAATTATTCTTCTTGAGGCAATAAATGTTTGTACAATTTTAAATGAGAATAGAAGGCTGAATAATTGAGATTATCTACAAATCATGTTTATAGAGTTTGCATAATTATTAGATTTGTATCATTTATGAGATTGAACAAAATATCTTCAAAAACTATATTTCCATTTTGCTATTTAATTCCATTTGGGCTGTGAGTTTTTAAAGAAAATAACCTGTCCTAGAAGTTCATTTTAAGTTGACAATATTTGGCTTCAGCCTATTATTTATTTTAACACTAGGCTATTTGGCATTCAGCCAAATTGAGGATTTGGTACACTTCCAACATGACTCAAGAGCTGGATTAAGGGAGCTCCCAAGATACTGGGTCAGGCACTGTCCCGAGGGTTTCTGCTCCTGATGAACTGGAGCATCTCACATCTCCCTAGCCAGCTCCCCTCACTGAGGATCTTTGGGAAGTCAAAGCCAGTCCATTGAACTCCTTTATTTCAAGGATCAAGTGAGATTAGGGTTGCCAGATTAAATACAGGATGCCCAGTTAAATCTGAATTTCTGATAAATTATTTTTTAGTGGACGGATGCCCAATGCAATGTGTGAGACATTCCTGTATTTCTTTTTGCTATGTCTCACATCATTAGGCCCCAGGTGCAAGACACTTGTCCATGGATTATAATACACCTTTATTTCAGTAATTTTAAAATGTGGGGGGAAATGAATATCTTAGAATTAATAAATATGATACTTTGACTTGCCTCATTTATATAATGAGAATATCATTATCGTATTGAATAAATATGAAGATCCGACCAAGAAATTAATAATCAGTTCTTGTTGCTCAATCCAGTTTTGAATTGCACAACAGGAACTTTAGCTTCCAAGGTAGAATGTTTTCCAATGACTGCTCCTGTCAAAGCAGCACAAGAGGAGGTTACAACTTCTTATAGACTTTTTAGGACAAATACTGTATAATTCCATTTATATGAATTATCTAAAATAGTCAAAATCATAGAAAGTAGAAAGGTGATTACTGTGAGTTAGTGGGGGATGGGAGGTAGAGTAATTAATATTTACTGGGTATACAGTTTCAGTGTTACAACATGAAAAAGCTTTAGAAATCTATTGCAAGAAATGTGAATACCTTTAACTCTGCTTGACCACTTACAAATGGTTAAGAAGGCAAGTTTAATGTCATGTATGTGTTACTTCAATGAAAAAATTCTTATAGTCTATTCGTTTAAAGTTCCTTCCTGTGTGGGTCAATACTAAGTCAGTCTTATGATCACTGAGTGAAGAATTATCTTTATTATTAAAATGCATCAGAATTCAATGTCATATAAACAGAAAGTAGCTGAATCCATGAGTCTGTATCACCTATGCACTCATCCATCCTTTGATCCATTCATACATGCATGCATCCATCAATCCATCGATTTATTCATTTAATAATTCATCTGACAGCTATTGAATTTCTATTCTGTGCCCAGTACTGGGATTAGATATGAAGGAAACAGAAACAGAAAATGTCCTTGTGTTCAAGGAAAGGTCCAAAAATGTATTGCAATGCCCTACTTCTTAAGAGACTATAATACTTTTTGCATCTCAAATCTCTGGAAAATAGTTAATTTCTTCTTTCACATGTAATTCTCATCCCTTTCCCTTATTGACTATTCAAATCCCACCCATTTCTTCAAAGGCAACTCACACCCTCCTATTCTATGAAGTCTTTCCTGGATATTACAAATCTCTCCCTTCCTCAGATTCCTAAGTTCATTAAAGTACATAATTTGGCTGCTAACTGGGTATTGGATGAGTAAAATATGTAAAGTGTTAGAGAGTTATATGAGCTAAGAGGAAAAATCAAGTGGGAAGAGAGGATATTAATATCTGCAAAAGAGCTGGGTTGAAATTTTAAATGAAGTAACCAGTAAAACTCTTACACAAAAGCAGAATTCTGAGTCAGATCAGATCAGTTGCTCAGTCATGTCCGACTCTTTGTGACCCCATGTATCGCAGCACGCCAGGCCTCCCTGTCCATCACCAATTCCCGGAGTTCACTCAGACTCACGTCCATCGAGTTAGTGATGCCATCCAGCCATCTCATCCTCTGTTGTCCCCTTCTCCTCCTGCCCCCAATCCCTCCCAGCATTAGAGTCTTTTCCAATGAGTCAACTCTTTGCATGAGGTGGCCAAAGTACTGGAGTTTCAGCTTTAGCATCATTCCTTCCAAAGAAATCCCAGGGCTGATCTCCTTCAGAATGGACTGGTTGGATCTCCTTGCAGTCCAAGGGACTCTCAAGAGTCTTCTCCAACATCACAGTTCAAAAGCATCAATTCTTCGGTGCTCAGCTTTCTTCACAGTCCAACTCTCACATCCATACATGACCACAGGAAAAACCATAGCCTTGACTAGACGAACCTTTGTTGGCAAAGTAATGTCTCTGCTTTTGAATATGCTATCTAGGTTGCTCATAACTTTCCTTCCAAGGAGTAAGCATCTTTTAATTTCATGGCTGCAGTCACCATCTGTAGTGATTTTGGAGCCCAGAAAAATAAATTCTGACACTGTTTCCACTGTTTCCCCATCTATTTGCCATGAAGTGATGGGACTGGATGCCATGATCTTCGTTTTCTGAATGTTGAGCTTTAAGCCAACTTTTTCACTCTCCACTTTCACTTTCATCAAGAGGCTTTTCAGTTCCTCTTCAATTTCTGCCATAAGGGTGGTGTCATCTGCATATCTGAGGTTACTGATATTTCTCCTGGCAATCTTGATTTCAGTTTGTGTTTCTTCCAGTCCAGCGTTTCTCATGATGTACTCTGCATATAAGTTAAATAAACAGGATGACAATATACAGCCTTGATGAACTCCCTTTCCTATTTGGAACCAGTCTGTTGTTCCATGCCCAGTTCTGTTGCTTCCTGACCTGCATACAAATTTCTCAAGAGGCAGATCAGGTGGTCTGGTATTCACATCTTTCAGAATTTTCCACAGTTTATTGTGATCCACACAGTCAAAGGCTTTGGCATAGTCAATAAAGCAGAAATAGATGTTTTTCTGGAACTCTCTTGCTTTTTCGATGATCCAGCGGATGCTGGCAATTTGATCTCTGGTTCCTCTGCCTTTTCTAAAACCAGTTTGAATATCTGGAAGTTCACAGTTCACGTATTGCTGAAGCCTGGCTTGGAGAATTTTGAGCATTACTTTACTAGCATGTGAGATGAGTGCAATTGTGCGATAGTTTGAGCATTCTTTGCCATTGCCTTTCTTGGGGATTGGAATGAAAACTGACCTTTTCCAGTCCTGTGGCCACTGCAGAGTTTTCCAAATTTGCTGGCATATTGACTGCAGCACTTTCACAGCATCATCTTTCAGGATTTGGAATAGTTCAGCTGGAATTCCATCACCTCCACTAGCTTTGTTCATAGTGATGCTTTCTAAGGCCCACTTGACTTCACATTCCAGGATGTCTAGCTCTAGGTCAGTGATCACACCATTGTGATTATCTGGGTCATGAAGATCTTTTTTGTACAGTTCTTCTGTGTATTCTTGCCATCTCTTCTTAATATCTTCTGCTTCTGTTAGGTCCATACCATTTCTGTCCTTTATCGAGACCATCTTTGCATGAAATATTTCTTTGGTATCTCTGATTTTCTTGAAGAGATCCCTAGTCTTTCCCATTCTGTTGTTTTCCTCTATTTCTTTGCATTGATCGCTGAAGAAGGCTTTCTTATCTCTTTTTGCTATTCTTTGGAACTCTGCATTCAGATGTTTATATCTTTCCTTTTCTCCTTTGCTTTTCACTTCTCTTCTTTTCACAGCTATTTGTAAGGCCTCCCCAGATAGCCATTTTGCTTTTTTGCATTTCTTTTCTATGGGGATGGTCTAGATCCCTGTCTCCTGTACAATGTCATGAACCATAGTTCATCAGGCACTGTATCTATCAGATCTAGGCCCTTAAATCTATTTCTCACTTCCACTGTTTAATCATAAGGGATTTGATTTAGGTCATACATGAATGGTCTAGTGGTTTTCCCTACTTTCTTCAATTTAAGTCTGAATTTGGCAATAAGGAGTTCATGGTCTGAGCCACAGTCAGCTCCTGGTCTTGTTTTTGCTGACTGTATAGAGCTTCTCCATCTTTGGTTGCAGAGAATATAATCAATCTGATTTTGGTGTTGACCATCTGGTGATGTCCATGTATAGAGTCTTCTCTTGTGTTGTTGGAAGAGGGTGTTTGTTATGACCAGTGCATTTTCTTGGCAAAACTCTATTAGCCTTTGCCCTGCTTCATTTCATATTCCAAGGCCAAATTTGCCTGTTACTCCAGGTGTTTCTTGACTTCCTACTTTTGCATTTCAGTCCCCTATAATGAAAAAGACATCTTTTTGTGGTGTTAGTTCTAAAAGGTCTTGTAGGTCTTCATAGAACCATTCAACTTCAGCTTCTTCAGCATTACTGGTTGGGGCATAGACTTGGATTACTGTGATACTGAATGGTTTGCCTTGGAAATGAACAGAGATCATTTTGTCATTTTTGAGATTGCATCCAAGTACTGCATTTCGGACTCTTTTGTTGACCATGATGGCCACTCCATTTCTTCTGAGGGATTCCTGCCTGCAGTAGTATATATAATGGTCATCTGAGTTAAATTCACCCATTCCAGTCCATTTCAGTTCGCTGATTCCTAGAATGTCGACATTCACTCTTGCCATCTCTTGTTTGACCACTTCCAATTTGCCTTGATTCATGGACCTGACATTCCAGGTTCCTATGCAATATTGCTCTTTACAGCATTGGACCTTGCTTCTATCACCAGTCACATCCACAGCTGGGTATTCTTTTTGCTTTGGCTCCATCCTTTCATTCTTTCTGGAGTTATTTTTCCACTGATCTTCAATAGCATATTGGGCACCTACTGACCTGGGGAGTTTCTCTTTCAGTATCCTATCATTTTGCCTTTTCATACTGTTCATGGGGTTCTCAAGGCAAGAATACTGAAGTGGTTTGCCATTCCCTTCTCCAGTGGACCACATTCTGTCAAATCTCTCCACCATGACCCGCCCTCTTGGGTTGCCCCATGGGCATGGCTTAGTTTCATTGAGTTAGACAAGGCTGTGGTCCTAGTATGATTAGATTGACTAGTTTTCTGTGAGTATGGTTTCAGTGTGTTTGCCCTCTGATGCCCTCTTGCAACACCTACCATCTTACTTGGGTTTCTCTTACCTTGGGCGTGGGGTACCTCTTCACGGCTGCTCCAGCAAAGCGCAGCCATTGCTCCTTACCTTGGACAAGGGGTATCTCCTCACCGCTGCCCTTCCTGACCTTCGATGTGGGATAGCTCCTCTAGGCCCTCCTGCGCCCGCACAGCCACGGCTCCTTGGACGTGGGGTTGGTCCTCCAGGCCACCACCCCTGGCCTCGGTCGTTTGGTTGCTCCTCCCCGCCGCCGCCCTTGGCCTCGGGCTTAGGGGCGTGGGGTATCTCCTCCAGCCCGCTGCCCCTGGCCTCGGGCTTGGGGTGTGGGATATCTCCTCCCGGCCGCCGCCCCTGACCTCGGACGTGGGTTAACTCCTCTCCTCGCTGCACCTGGCCTCCGGTGTGGGTTGCTCCTCCCTGCTGCCGCCCCTGGCCTCAGGCATGGGGTGTGTGGTAGCTCCTCCTGGCCGCTGCCCCTTGCCTCGGGTTTAGGGCCGTGGGGTAGCTCCTCCCGGCCGCCGCCCCTGACCTCTGACGCTGGGAATCTTCTCTTGGCCGCACCCCCGACCTCGGATGTGGGGTAGCTCCTCTCGGCAGTTCCTGTGCCGTGGCAGTCTGGTATTCTTGGCCGCTGCCCCTGATCTCGGAGGTGGGGTAACTCCACTTGGCCGCTGCCCTTCGGGCATGGGGTCCTCCCAGCTTCTGCCCCTGACCTCAGACGTGGGGTGGCTCCTCTCGGCCGCGCTACGGCGCGCCATGTCGCAGCCGCCTGCGCTAGTGACCTGAATAAAGTAAAGGGTAAGCAATCTGGGTATTTGGGAGTGTCCGTTCAAGCAAAAAGAATAATTAATAGAATGGTCCTGATCTGGGAGAGTGCCTAGTATGTTGGAGGAACAGGAAGGAGACCACTGTGGTTGCAATGAAGTCAACAAAGGAGTGAAACTGGGAATGAAGTCAGAGAAGACATAGAACCAGGTCACGTGGAGCCTGTAGGTTTTACTAAGAATTTTGGCTTTTACTCTGACTGGAATAGGGTGCCATTGAAGGGTTTGGGAGGAGAAGTGACCTGATCTAATATTTATTTTCTCTCTACTTATTTTTAACATTATCTCTTCATCCTCTGAGTTGAGAATAGAATATGAAGTTGGGTAGAAGTGAGGAGGCTACTGTAATAATTTAATCAAGAAATAATGATGGCAGGAATCAGTGGTGGCAGTGAGGTAGACAGAAGTAGTTGAATTTGGACTATATTTTAAAAGAGCTGTTAGGATTTGCTAATGGATCAGAGGTGGGATGTGAAAGAAAGAAAACAAAAGATCACACTTGCGAAGCTAGAAGCAGCCCTTGACTAAGAATGGAAAGATTGTTTGGAGTGTATATCCAGTTTGGAGTACACAGATGGTATTGAAAGCCAGGATACTGGGTGAAACCAGCTAAGGAGAGCATGTAAGTAGAAAAGAGAAAATATCCGAGGACTGAGCTCTAGAGATGTTGCTGTAATTATCTCCATCAGAGCAGAACACTCTGTCCTGCCAGAAAGGAGTGTTGCCCAAGTCTTCATGATCCTTAAATCTTAAGACAGGTTAGGAAATCCTCTGGAGTGGAAATTATAAATGTTCACTGGGCATCTTTGGCATTAAGGAGAAAACAGAAAAGAGAGAACTTTGGAGATAAAAATTGTGCTACAATTCACGGGGTCGCAAAGAGTCAGACACGACTAAGTGACTGATCTGATCTGATCTGGTCTGATGAGCACTCTGTGATACCTGTAAGCTGTCTATAGCATGTGAAGTGGACACAATCTATATAAGAGAGAATAAGACAAAAAATAAGAAATGATTTGGTAACTGAAGAAGAATCAATGTCACAAGTGTGACCATCTGACACCAATTCTGTACTACCAACTGGATGTCCAACAAATAAATTCTGATGCTAACTCCCCAGCATTAGTGCAGACCCCACAGACAAGGCCTGAGCAAGACTGACCCCACCTCAGACACTAGCCACAAATCAGATTCCAGGACATCTGCACTGCTTAACAGTTGGTTACAAATTCAGGAGCTGCATGAACCTCTCACTGTTTATAATTTGCTAGAATAATTTGTGGAATGCAGGAAAGTACTATTCTTAACAATTACAGTTTTCTATTAAGAGTATGGATCTGACAGATGGAGCAAGGCATGGGGCAAGGTTGGAAGATAAGGCAGAACTTCATACTGTCTTCTCATGGAATTCAGGTACGTCAATTTCCCGGCACGTCGAGTTATTCACTCACCAACCAGGAACCTCCCATGAGCTTCTGTGTAATGGTAAACCGGATGTATCAACTTGATTGGGTCACTAGCTGCCTAGATATTTGGTTAACCATTATTTCTGGGTATGTGTGTGAGGTGGTTCTGGATGAGGTTACCATTTGAATCAGTAGACTGAGTAAAACAGATCATCCCCCACCAACGGAGGTGGGCCTCACCCAATCCATTGAAGACCTGAAAAAGCATGAGTAAGAAAAAATTCCTTCTCTCAGCCTGGCTGTCTTTGAGCTAAGACATTGCTCTTCTCCTTCCCTTGGACTAGGGTTTGGATGGGAACTATATTATTGACTCTCCTGGGTCTCCAGTTTGCCAGCTGCAGACCTTGGGATTATCAGCCTCCATAAGGAAATGGCAACCCACTCCAGTATTCTTGCCTGGAGAATCCCATGGACAGAGGAGCCTGGTGGGCTACAGTCTATGGGGTTGCAAAGAGTCCGACATGACTGTGCAACTTCACTTTCACAATAATATGAACCATTTCTCATAGAAAAATCTATGAACATAGAGAAACAGGAGATCTCTTCGTCTCTCCCCCACTCTCTTATGCTCTCATTTGACCCTTCAACAACATGTGTTTGAAGTGCACACTCCACTCATATGTGGATTTTTTTCAATAAATTCTATAATACTACATGATTTATAGTTAGCTGAATTCACAGATGCCAAACCACAGATATGGAAGATTGACTATAAAGTGATACACAGATTTTCTAATGCACAGGGGTCAGTGCTCCTGACTGCCACATTGTTCAAGGGTCAACTGTATACTGCTGGTCCTTGAGAACCCAGATTAACGCACTCCAGAGATTTTCTTGTGGTTTCAGTACTTGGGTGTGATTGATCATATCACTGTCATATGATTGAACTCCATCTCCACCCCCCTCTCCTTCTAGGAGGTTGTTGTTCAATTGCACAGTCGTGTCCAACTTATTATGACTCCATGGACTGCAGCACGCCAGGCTTCCCCATCCTTCACCACCTCCCAGAGCTCACTTAAACTCATGTCCACTGAGTCAGTGATGCCATCCAATCATCTCATCCTCTGTCATCCCCTTCTCCTCCTGCCCTTAATCTTTCTCAGCATCAGGATCTTTCCAATGAGTCAGCTCTTCACATCAGGTGTCAACGTATTGGAGCTTCAGCATCAGCATCAGTCCTTCCAAAGAATATTCAAGACTGATTTCTTTTAGGATTGACTGGTATAATCTCCTTGCTGTCCAAGGGACTCTCAAGAGCCTTCTCCAACACCATAGTTAAAAAGCAGTAATTCTTCGATGCTCAGCCTTCTTTATGGTCCAACTCTTATGTACATACATGACTACTGGAAAAACCATAGCTTTGACTATACGGACATTTGCTGGCAAAATAATGTCTCTGCTTTTTAATATGCTGTTTGTAATAGCTTTTCTTCCAAGGTGCAAGTGTCTTTTAATTTCATGGCTGCAGTCACCATCTGCAATGATTTTGGAGTCCAAGAGATAAAGTCTGTCACTGTTTCCATTATTTCCCCATCTATTTGCCATGAACTGATGGGACCAGATGCCAAGATATTAGCTTTTTGAATGTTGAGCTTTTAGCCAGGCTTTTCACCCTCCTCTTTCACCTTCATCAAGAGGCTCTTTGGTTCCTCTTTACTTTCTGCCATAAGGATGGTGTCATCTGCATATCTGAGGTTATTGATATTTCTCCCGGCAATCTTGATTCCGGCTTATGCTTCAATCAGCCCAGCATTTCACATGATGTACTCTGCATAGTAGTTAAATAAGCAGGGTTACAATATACAATCTTGATATACTTCTTTCCCAATTTGGAACCAGCCCATTGTTTCATGTCTGGTTCTAACTGCTGCTTCTTGACTTGCATACAGGTTTCTCAGGAGGCAAGTATGGTGGTCTGGTATTCCCATCTTTTTAAAGAATTTTCCACAGTTTGTTGTGATCCACAACAAAGGCTTTAGTGTAGTCAGTGAAGCAGAAGTGGAGGTTTTTCTGAAATTTTCTTGCTTTTTCTATGATTCAACAGATGTTGGCAATTTGATCTCTGGTTCATCTGCCTTTCCTAAATCCAGATTGAATATCTGGAAATTTTTGGTTCAAGTACTGTTGAAGACTTGCTTGGAGAATTTTGAGCATTACTTTACTAGCATGTGAAATGAGAGCAATTGTGTGGTAGTTTGAACATTCTTTGGCACTGTTTTTCTTTGGGATTGGAATGAAAATTGACCTTTTCCAGTCCTGTGGCCACTGGTGAGTTTTCCGAATTTGCTGGCATATTGAGCACAGCAGTTTCACAGCATCATTTAGTATTTGAAATAGCTCAGCTGGAATTCCATCACCTCCACTAGCTTTGTTTGTAGTGATGCTTCCTAAGGCCCATTTGACTTTGTACTCCAAGACGTCTGGCTCTAGGTGAGTGAGCACACCATTGTGGTGATCTAGGATAATTCCAACTTTTAAATCATGGTTGGTCTTTCTGGTGACAAGTCCCCATCCTAAAGCAAACTCACTATGAGTAACCTCATTGGCATGACAAAGACATTTTTATTACAGAAAATTCCAAGGGTTTTTGAGGCTCTGTGTCAGGAACTGGAGATAATGAGATATTTTCTTTATTATACCACAGTGTGAACCATTGCATTCAATATTTTCCAAAATGGCTGCAATGCTATGTCATTTGGCACACTTTTCTTTGTAATTCACTTGGCTGCACCAGGTCTTAGTTGCAGCATGGGGGGATCTAGTTCCCTGACCAAGGAGCAAACCTGGGCCCCCTACATTGGGAACATGGAATCTAAACCACTGGACCACCAGGGGAGTCCCCCCACCCCCTACTCTTCTTACTGTCCTCCTAAGGAGACATGGTAACTATATTATTGTTTAGTCACTAAGTTGTGTCCTACTCTTTTGAGACTTCATGGACTGTAGCCCACCAGGATCCTCTGTCCATGGGATTTCCCATGCAAGAATACTGGAGTGGCTTTCCAATTCCTTCTCCAGAGGATCTTTCTAACCCGGGGATTAATCCAGCATCTCCTGCATTGTCAGGCAGGTTCTTTATCACTGAGCCACCAAGAAAGCCTGATGACTTCATTTCCTCCCCTTAAATTTGAGTGTGCTTGTGACTACAGTGACAGTGATGCTAGGTGACTTCTGAAGTTGGTTTGTAAGAGGTAAATGCAATTTTTGCATCATCTCCCTTGGGACACCTGCTCTGGAAATCCAGACACCATGCTGTGAGGAAACTCAGGCTACGTGGAGAAGCATCTATATGTGCTTTGGCGGACAGGTTCTGCTGAAGCCCCAGCAGAGAGCGACACCCATCGCTAGACATCTGACTGAGGAATACTTCAAGAGGACTCTGGCCTTAGCTGCCACCTGCCTGCAATTGCATGAGAGACTCCCAACTGAGAACTGTAGTTGAGACAGTGAGCCTCCAAACCATGAGAGATAATAACAATAACAAGTTATTGTTGCTGTTTTATACCACAAATATGTTGTGGGTGGTTTTGCAGCAATACGTAATTGATACACAGGGATTTCCCATGAATGAAATTTAGCTGATATGAACAATTTGCTATTTTTTTTCATCTTGGGAATAAAATCTAGATGAATGCACCCAATAAAATGAATATGTTGAAGGAGAATTTCATGCCTGGACTCTACTCCTAATGGAGTTTTCTCATTTGCTCCCTATATGACCTTGGACAAGTCCTGACATGCGTTTGGCCTCTGGCTTTTCATCTGTTAAAGGATGGGAGTGATGTGGATGACTAGAGTGTACTGTTCAGCCAAGTTTCTTGCTTTCTCTGTTCTCAGACATGAAACTTCCATGGTTATATTCTTCTTTCACAACAGATAACAATGGAAGGTTGGTTCATGTTGACATTTTATACTACAGTTAAAGGAAGAAACAAGTCTTAGCCCACAGGCTGATAAATCTTAAATATTATACATTTTTATAAAGAAAGAGTAAATTGTCCTGGAGTAATTAAACTCCAAGCTAAGACTTGAGCAAATTGGTTTGAAATATTATAAACTGATCACGAAGCACCTTTCACTCAGAAAATTGTTGTCAGTTCTTTTTAAAATGTGTGCTTTGAAAAATTACCTGTCACTGATGATTTTCCCTCCACTCTTCTGAGGCTGAGAATGATTTAACTCAAACTCTATAGTCAAAGCTATGGTTCTTCCAGTAATCACATACGGATGTGAGAGTTGGACCGTAAAGAAAGGTGAGCACCAAAAAGTTGATGCTTTTGAATTGTGGTGCTAGAGAAGACTCTTAAGAGTCTCTTGGACTGCATGGAGATTAAATCAGTCAATCCGAAAGGAAATCAAGCCTGAATATTCATTGGAAGGGCTGATGCTAAAGCTGAAACTCCAATACTTTGCCCAGCTGATGTGAAAAGCCGACTGACTGGAAAAGATCCTGATGCCGGGAAAGATTGAAGGTGAACAGAAAAGGGGGCAGCAGAGGATAAGATGTTAGATAGCATCACAATTGAATGGACATGAATTTGAGCAAACTCTGGAAGATAGAGAAGGACAAGAAAGCCTGGTGTCCTGCAGTGCTTGGGGTCACAAAGAGGCAGACTCGACTTAGCAAGTAAACAAGAACAACTGTAGTTTTTAAGCCTAGGCTTTCAAAGTTAAGAAGCTAAATAAATTTCTGTAATTTTGGCTTTTGATGCTCCTCTATATGTAATCTGAGGAGCTGTGGCTGTGCGGGCACAGGAGGGCCGAGAGGAGCTATTCCACGTTCAAGGTCAGGAGGGGCGGCCATGAGAAGATACCCCTTGTCCAAGGTAAGGAGCAGCGGCTGCGCTTTGCTGGAGCAGCCGTGAAGAGATACCCCACAACCAAGGTAAGAGAAACCCAAGTAAGATGGTAGGTGTTGCAAGAGGGCATCAGAGGGCAGACACACTGAAACCATACTCACAGAAAACTAGTCAATCTAATCACACTGAGCACAGCCTTGTCTAACTCAATGAAACTAAGCCATGCCATGTGGGGCCACCCAAGACAAGTGGGCCATGGTGGAGAGGTCTGACAGAATGTGGTCCACTGGAGAAGGTAATGGCAAACCACTTCAGTATTCTTGCCTTGAGAACCCCATGAACAGTATGAAAAGGCAAAATGATAGGATACTGAAAGAGGAACACCCCAGGTTGGTAAGTGCCCAATATGCTACTGGAGATCAGTGGAGAAAAAACTCCAGAAAGAATGAAGGGATGGAGCCAAAGCAAAAACAATACCCAGCTGTGGATGTGACTGATGATAGAAGCAAGGTCTGATGCTGTAAAGAGCAGTATTGCCTAGGAACCTAGAATGTCAGGTCCATGAATCAAAGCAAATTGGAAGCGGCCAAACAGGAGATGGCAAGAGTGAACATCGACATTCTACGAATCAGCAAACTAAAATGGACTGGAATGGGTGAATTTAACCCAGATGACTATTATGTCTACTACTATGGGTAGGAATCCCTTAGAAGAAATGGACTAGCCATGATGGTCAACAAAAGAGTCCAAAATGCAGTACTTGGATGCAATCTCAAAAACGACAGAATGATCTCTGTTCATTTCCAAGGCAAACCATTCAATATTACAGTAATCCAAGTCTACGGCCCAATCAGTAACACTGAAGAAGCTGAAGTTGAATGGTTCTATGAAGACCTACAAGACCTTCTAGAACTAACACCCAAAAAAGATGTGCTTTTCATTATAGGGGACTGAAAAGCAAAAGTAGGAAGTCAAGAAACACCTGGAGTAACAGGCAAATTTGGCCTTGGAATATGGAATGAAGCAGGGCAAAGGCTAATAGAGTTTTGCCAAGAGAACACACTGGTCATAGCGAACACCCTCTTCCAACACAAGAGAAGACTCTATACATGGACATCACCAGATGGTCAACACTGAAATCAGATTGATTATATTCTTTGCAGCCAAAGATGGAGGGGCTCTATATAGTCAGCAAAAACAAGACTGGGAGCTGACTGTGGCTCAGACCATGAACTCCTTAGTGCCAGATTCAGACTTAAATTGAAGAAAGTAGGGAAAACCACAAAACCATTCAGGTATGACCTAAATCAAATCCCTTAAGATTATACAGTGGAAGTGAGAAATAGATTGAAGGGACTAGTTCTGATAGATAGAGTGCCCGATGAACTATGGACAGAGGTTCGTGACATTGTACAGGAGACAGGGATCAAGACCATCCCCATAGAAAAGAAATGCAAAAAAGCAAAATGGCTGTCTGGGGAGGCCTTACAAATAGCTGTGAAAAGGAGAGAAGCAAAAAGCAAAGGAGAAAAGGAAAGATATAAGCATCTGAATGCAAAGCTCAAAGAATAGCAAGAAGAGATAAGAAAGCCTTCCTCAGGGATCAATGCAAAGAAATAGAGGAAAACAACAGAATGGGAAAGACTAGGGATCTCTTCAAGAAAATTAGAGATACCAAGGGAACATTTCATGCAAAGATGGGCTCGATAAAGGACAGAAATGGCATGGACCTAACAGAAGCAGAAGATATTAAGAAGAGGTGGCAATAACACACAGAAGAACTGTACAAAAAAGATCTTCAAGACCAAGATAATCACGATGGTGTTATCACTGACCTAGAGCCAGACATCCTGGAATGTGAAGTCAAGTGAGCCTTAGAAAACATCACTACGAGCAAAGCTAGTGGAGGTGATGGAATTCCAGTTGAGCTATTCCAAATCCTGAAAGATGATGCTGTGAAAGTGCTGCACTCAATATGCCAGCAAATTTGGAAAACTCAGCAGTGGCCACAGGACTGGAAAAGGTCAGTTTATTCCAATCCCAAAGAAAGGCAATGCCAAAGAATGCTCAAACTACCACACAATTGCACTCATCTCACACCCTAGTAAAGTAATGCTCAAAATTCTTCAAGCCAGGCTTCAGCAATACGTGAACTGTGAACTTCCAGATATTCAGACTGGTTTTAGAAAAGGCAGATGAACCAGAGATCAAATTGCCAACATCCACTGAATCATCAAAAAAGAAAGAGAGTTCCAGAAAAACATCTATTTCTGCTTTATTGACTATGCCAAAGCCTTTGACTGTGTGGATCACAATAAACTGTGGAAAATTCTGAAAGAGATGGGAATACCAGACCACCTGACCTGCCTCCTGAGAAATCTGTATGCAGGTCAGGAAGCAACACTTAGAACTGGATATGGAACAACAGACTGGTTCCAAATAGGAAAAGGAATACATCAAGGCTGTATATTATCACCCTGTTTATTTAACTTATATGCAGAGTACATCATGAGAAACGCTGGGCTGGAAGAAGCACAAGCTGGAATCAAGATTGCCAGGAGAAATATCAATAACCTCAGATATGCAGATGACACCACCCTTATGGCAGAAAGTGAAGAGGAACTAAAAAACCTCTTGATGAAAGTGAAAGAGGAGAGTGAAAAGGTTGGCTTAAAGCTCAACATTCAGAAAACAAAGATCATGGCATCCAGTCCCATCACTTCATGGCAAATAGATGGGGAAACAGTGGAAACAGTGTCAGACTTTATATTTTGGGGCTCCAAAATCACTGCAGATGGTGATTACAGCCTTGAAATTAAAAGACGCTTACTCCTTGGAAGGAACGTTATGACCAACCTAGATAGCATATTTAGGTTTAAAGCAGAGACATTGCCATCAAAGGTCCGTCTAGTCAAAGCTATGGTTTTTCCAGTGGTCATGTATGGACGTGAGAGATGGACTGTGAAGAAAGCTGAGCACTGAAGAATTGATGCTTTTGAACTGTGGTGTTGGAAAAGACTCTTGAGAGTCCCTTGGACTGCAAGGAGATCCAAGCAGTCCATTCTGAAGGAGATCAGCCCTGGGATTTCTTTGGAAGGAATGATGCTAAAGTTGAAAGTCCAGTACTTTGGCCACCTCATGTGAAGAGTTGACTCATTGGAAAAGACTCTGATGCTAGGAAGGATTGGGGCAGGAGGAGAAGGGGACGACAGAGGATGAGATGGCTGGATGGCATCACCGACTTGATGGACGTGAGTCTGAGTGAATTCCGGGAGTTGGTGATGAACAGGGAGGCCTGGCATACTGTGATTCATGGAGTTGCAAAGAGTCAGACACGACTGAGCGACTGAACTGAACTGATACGTAATCTGACCTCTACATACCTTACGTGAAAATATATTCCAAATGGGTTGTAGATTTAAGTATGAACGGTAGATTAATAAAGTAAAAAAAAAAAAAAATAGAATATCTTCATGACTTTGAATAGGCAAATTTTTTTCAAAGCCCAATACAGAATTCTCATCATAACACAAAGAATTGATTAAATTTGACTATATTAAAATTATAAACTTCTGTTCATCAAAAGACACCATAAGGGAATTAAAACACAGCCCACAGAAAGAACCCTTGTATTACATTTATCCAAGAAAAGACTTTCGTCCAGAATATATAAAGAACTCCTAAACAATCAATGAGGAAGAAAAAAGATGGCCATCTGATAGAAACAGGAAAAAGACTTGAATAGATACCTTATTAAACAGAATACCTAAACAGCCAGTAAACACTTGAAAAGGTACTCAACTTTATGCAAATTAAAACCATAAACAAAATAAAATCCACCAGAATAACCAATTATAAAGACAGAAAAGATTAAATGTTGGGTAGGGTGTGGAGCAACTGGAAGTTTCACACGGTTATTTGTGAGTTGCACTGGCTTTATCTACTAATGCTGTGAGCATACATGTTTCAGCAGTTCCACTCCTAGTTATATACCCCAAAGAAATTCATACATATGCTCACCAATGACATGTACAAGAATATTCTTAGCAGTGCTATTCGTAATAGCCAAAACCTGGAGACAACTCAATGTTCATCAACAGAAGAATGGGTAATGAATAAACTGTGATCTATTTAGACAAAAAAATAGCCAGAAGAATGAAATATCAATAACTTCACAAAACAACAAGGATGACTCTCATAAATGATAGGTGAAAGAAGATGGACATGAATACTGCTTACTGACACTATGCTGCCCATTGAAGCAAATTTAGAGATAATCACTAATGTCTTTACCTATTACCCATGAAGGGAATCAGAACATGCCAACTGAAGACATGCCACAATGGCATTTTGATTTTGCTGTTGTTCAGTGGCTGTCATGTTAAGCTAAAGGCATTTGAGAAATAGCAGGTGCCAGAAAGCCTCTCTGAACTCCCTTTCTACTCAAACACACTTTATAACATTTCCCATAAGAAAGCTTCCCTCCTTGTACCAGGAAGAGAAAAGCATTCTTATCATTGGAGATGATTTGATGCCAAAATGGATTTTTATAAAACAGCCCTACTAAAATAACCCTTATCTCCCATTGGTTTCCACTCAATATTTCCTTGCTGTGCATCCTGGGACACTCAGGCAAATCACATATCCTCTGCGCCTCAGTTTCCTCATCTGTGTTACTATTATTTGGTAGGGGGAGAGGAGGCATGCCATGGGGCTGTGGGATCTCGGTTCATTGCAAGGGATTGAACTGGGGCCACTGCATTGAAAGCTCAGAATCCTAACCATGGGGCCAGCAGGGAACTCCATCCCCATATATTTCCTAGTCCCCTTCGCATGATTTACTGTCCCAGCCCAAACTCCTTTGTCTTGTCACTTCCTCAAAATTTATCATGTCTTTGTTTACAAAAAGTATTTGAGCTCTTGATTCTAACTGCTTTTTTTGTGTCTCCATTTTTCTCCTGAAGATTCTTGTGTGCACATAAAATTATTAAATAAAATTGGTATGCTTTTCTTCTATTAAGGAAGTAGGATTCCATTTATGTAAAATACAAAAAAACAGATGAAACTAATCTAAGTTAGAAGTCAGAATAGTGGTTTCTGTTAGGAGGAGGTGGTGACTGAAGGAGACTTAAAGAGAACGGTCCTGTTTCTTGATCTGGGTGCTGGATACATAACAATGTTCAGCTTGCGAGTACTCATCACAGGTGTGTTTATGTGCACATTTCTCTATGTATGCTGCAGTTCAATAACGTGTAAAATAAAATAGCAAAAACATTCTCCAATCTTTTAGAAGACTGCACCTAAGAATGTAATTATAGTTATTCTATCTGATGGGTGTTTTCTTAAAAATAATAGAGTTAATCAAATTTGGATTATTTATTTCAAGTGCTCAAGTGGAAGCAACTCTCTAAAGAAGGCTGAGATGAATCCTTTGATACATGAATAATTACGGTTGGTGACATTTTGGAGTTCAGATGCTCTCAGAGTGAGACTTTTCTAAAATCTAGTTTCATATTTTGATTCTCGGATCAATATATGTAAAAATAAAATTAAATTTTGCTCACTTGGGAACCTAATCATATTAAGACCTTTTGAAGATTTCTGAATCATGACTCCACTTTTTAATGTTTATTTCCACCTGCATTGGGCCAATATAGCCAGAAAAGTTCTTTTGAACTTCATAAATAGCAAAAGCACTTAGAGGCAGAAATTTAAATGTATGCTCTGTTAATATTTTCATGTCAATGATATTATCAGATATGTGAGAGAATTAACATGGCATTCAATAGTTTAAAGGAAAAAAAGTTTTGTAATATTGAAATTGTTAGGACTTGTTTACAGTTACTGCTCTTCTTGAGGGCAAAAAATATATATATATCACATATATGTATACCCTATCCCCTTTATCCATTCATCTTTTCATGGGCCCAGTGGTGGGTGAGGACAAGTCCTGGAACTATTGTCAGCCCACTGGTGGGCAGAACTGAGTTCTGGGGTCTCTGGCTGCCCAGTACATGGAGGTCCTGGAGTTGCTGTTGACCTGCTGGTGGGTGATGCTGGAGCCCAGGTGGTCCCAGGCTTGTGTTCTCCCCATGGTGGGTGAAGCTTATCTTGAGGCTAGCGCCAGCCCACTAACAGTGAAAATGTAGCCCTAAGGTCTCTAGCTGTGGGACCAAGGATCCAAGAGCTAGTGTCCACCCTCTGATGGATGGGTCTGGGTTCTGGGCCCTCTGGTGGATTGTACCTGGACCTGGGGTGGCTGGTGGTTCAGGGAGTCCTACAGCAGCTATTCTGTGGTGGGTGCAGCTGTGTCCCCAGCTGGCTAGCTTCTTGGCCTGAGTGGGTCCTACTACTGATGCCTGCAGGCTGGGTGAGTGGGTTCAGGTCCCAGAGTCAACAAGCTAGAAATAGGACTTTCCAGCACCAATATCCCTGTGGTAGAAGAGCTCCCCCAAATGGCTGCCACCTGTGCCTGTGTCTACAGAGTGAGTCCAGGTGCCTGTTCCCTCTTCAGGAGTCCAAGATCAGTAGGTGGGTCTGAGCCAGACTCCTTTCACATTACTGCTTCTGCCCCTAGTCTTATAGCATGAGAGACTTTGTGTGTGCCTATAACAGTGGAGTCTCTGTTTCTTCCAGCCAGCTGTCTGACGCTTCCAAAAGTGAGCCCTGTGTGAGTGTGTGGTCGGTCTCTTCAGTTGTGTCTGATGCTTTGTGATCTCACGCCTGCCAGGCTCCTCTGCCCGTGGGGTTCTCCGGGCAAGAACACTGGAGCCAGTAACCATGCCCTCCTCCAGAGGATCTTTCCAACCCAGGGAGTGAAACTGCACCTCTTACATCTCCTGCATTGGCAGGTGGGTTCTTTACCACTGGTGCCACCTGGGAAGCTCAAAAGTAAGCCCCCTGGCCTTCAAAGCCAAATGTCTGGGGCCTTGTCTTCCTGGCCCAGGACCCCTGGTCTGGGGAGCCCAATGTAGAGCTCAGACCACTTGCTCCTTGAAGAGAACTTCTTCAGCTGTAATTATCCTATTTGTGGGTCACCATCCAAGGGGTATTGGTCTTGACTATATGCCATTTCTACACTTCTACCTGTCATGTTGTGCTTCCTCCTTTCTATCTTTGGTTGTAGAAGACCTTTTCTGCTAGTCTTTAGGTCATTCTCATCAATAGTTGCTTTGTAAATCGTTGTAATTTTGGTGTGCCAATGGGAGGAACTGAGAGCTTGGGGTCTTCCTACTCTGCCATCTTGGCCACTCCCCCTCAATAATTTCTCATTATCGATGTGAAAATCATCATACTTGAATTCATTTTGATATTAAATATCCTTTAAAAATTATGCAATTTTGCAGACATGTCTGACAATCCTAGATATCAATTAACTGTTTTGCAGATTAATAATGATATGTAGCTTTTTATTGTTCAGCCTGGTTGACTATATCCTGAATTCATAGCTGCACAATCTGTTTAATGTACTTTAGGCAGATTTATTTTTGTAGCAACTTGAAATACAAAAGAAAGACAAAAGCAGTGGTTTCCACTTCACTGTAATAAATGCAATAATTATTTTAAGAGTAGTGCTCACTAAACTTTCATTATTCTATTTAGATGGCAAGCTGTTATTAACAGGAAGCAAAATGCTATTAACAACACATGCTACAGGGTCATCATTAACTGTGCTAGACTATTACTTTTGTAGCCCTTTAGACATACATGCACTTTAGTTTGGCATGATGTCCCTATCATTTTCTATGTTTGCCTGATATATTTTAGGATGTAGATCTTCAACAGGAAAACCAAAAAGAGCTTTCTTGTTTGGAATTGCTAGGTCCATGTTATATCAATAGGCTTTTTTAATCCATTTAAACAGTAAAACAATCTTTTGAGATATAGTAATAATGATGTTAAAGCCCATAAATTATTTTATATATTTCTCACTTTCAATGTTAATTTAAGTATTTGAGGACACTATTAAATGATATAACCTTCCTTATTTCAATATCCCAAAATATATGTTTCTCATTGACTAGGGAAGATGTAAATTTATGAAACTTTTAACATCTCAAAAAAAAGTTCTTTAAAAAGTTCCAACTATCCCCTCTTACTATTCAAATTGTACTGTCAGTCTAAGTCAATGCAATGAGGTCAAAAAAGGGGGGGGGGAGGAGAAAACTCTATTCACTAATAGTATAACTGTTTATCTCCAAAGCCCAAGACAGTCAACTAACTAGAACTAGCAAGGAAGTTCACTAAGGAAATTGAATTAGAGTGTAACACACAAAATTGCTTTCTGCAGGTTTGTTTTAACCAGTGGAGAAACATGACATAAAGATATCATTCACTGTAACAAAAAACTTATAAAATAACTAGGAATAAACTCAACTATAGAACATGAAAGACATAATGATACAAAATATATTAAAGAACTAAATAAAATCAAAGTTAAGTTTGGAGATAGACAATTTTTCAGGATTAGCAGCCTAAATATTACATAGATGTCTTTACCATCTGAGCCACCAGGGAAACCCAACATAGGTGTCAGTTATGTACAAACAACGAAATCCCAATTAAAATCCCAAAGAATTTTCATGGGCCTTGTCAAGATAATTGTAAAATTTACCTTGGAGAGGAACAAAGTGGTGGAGGAGTAGGTGGACATGGAGTACATTTCTCTCCATGGATACATCAGGGATATACCTTCAGACACAGAAGTGCTTGCAGAACACCAGCTGAGAGCAGGCAGGAGTACCTGACCAGTGGAAAAGAATATATGCTGCTGCTAAGTCGCTTCAGTCGTGTCCGACTCTGTGCAACACCAGAGATGGCAGCCCACCAGGTTCCCCCATCCCTGGGATTCTCCAGGCAAGAACACTGGAGTGGGTTGCCATTTCCTTCTCCAATGCATGAAAGTTAAAAGTGAAAGTGAAGTTGCTCAGTTATGTTCGACTCCCAGCAACCCCATGGACTGCAGCCCACCAGGCTCCTCTGTCCATGGGATTCTCCAGGCAAGAGTACTGGAGTGGGGTGCCATTGCCTTCTCCAAAAGAAGATATAGAACCATGCAAAACTCGATAGGATGAAGGAAGTAGGGGGGGAAAGAGGAGAGTTTATAGGATTGGACCTGCCCTCAGCAGGTGGGGAACTGAAGCAGGAGTTTGATCCCAACATTAGGCAATTGTTTGGGACAGAGGAGAAACAATTGATGTTGAGAGTGAAGCAGCTGATCTGTGACAGTCTAAATGGAATGAAAATCACACAGACTATCTTTGCCGCAGCCATCCATATCCCGTACAGGAACACAAGTCCCCTAGATGGCACCGTGGCTGGAAGCTGGAGTATAGGGGTTGTGGGGAAATCCCAGGGTGAGTTCTGCTATTGACTGTGGGGAGACATCTCTGGGTGATATGAGGAAGGAGATTGTGGTGTGAAATTTCTGTGGAGAAAAACCAGGCAGCCATGGAAGCAAAAAACCTCACCTCTTCCCACCAGAATGCAAGCACAAGTCATATAAACCACTGGACCAACCTTATGAGGGCAGAAACCAAAAGGAAGAAAGAATTCAACCTCAAAGCCTGGGAAAAGGAGACCTCAAACATGCTAAGTTAAAAAAAAAAATAATGAAAAGGCAGAGAAATACTGCACAAATGAAGGAATAACCTAGAAACACATAAGTTCAAATAAATTAAGAGGAAATAGGGAAATTACCTGAAAACTGATTCAGAATAATGATAGTAAAGATGATCCAAAACCTGGAAAATAGAATGGAGAAAATGCAAGAATCAATTAACAGAGACCTAGGAGAAATAAAGCATAAACATACAGAAACAAAAAACACAATTACTGAAATTAAAAATACTCTAGAAGAAACCAACAGCAGAATATCTAAGGCAGAAGAACGAATCAGTGAGCTGGAAGACAGAATGGTGGGAATAACTGCTGAAGAGCAGAATAGAGTAAAAAGAATGAAAAGAACTGAGGATAGTATCAGAGACCTCTGGGACAGTATTAAATGTACCAACATCCCAATTATAGGGGTCCCAGAAGCAGAAGAGAAAAAGAAAGGGTATGAGAAAATTTTTGAATAAATTATAGTTGAAAATTTCCTCAATATGGGAAAGGATATAGTCAATCAAGTCCAAGAAGTGCAGAGTCTCATACAGGATAAACCCAAGGAGAAACACATTAAAACACATACTAATCAAACTAAAAAAGATGAAACACAAAGAAAGAATATTAAGAGCAGCAAGAGAAAAGCAGAAAGTAACATACAAGGGAAACCCCACAGGTTTAACAGCTGATCTTTCAGCAGAAACTTTGCAGGCTGGAGATGGAAGGATAGACAGAAAGGGAAAAATCTTTCTGTCTATCCTAACCAAGATTACTCTACCCAGCAAGGATCTCATTCAAAATTGATGGAAAAATCAAACAGCTTTACAGACAAGCAAAAGTTAAGAGAATTCAGTACCACCAAACCAGCTTTACAACAAATGTTAAAGGGACTTACATAGTCAGCAAATACAAGAGAAGAAAAAGATCTACAAAAGTAAACCCCAAACAATCAAGAAAATGGCAATAAGAACATATATATCAATAATTACTTTAAAGGTAAATGGATTAAATGCTCCACCAAAAAACACAGACTAGCTGAATGGATACAATAAAAGACTCATATACATGCTGTCTAAAGAAACCCACTGCAGACCTAAAGACACATATAGACTGAAAGTGAAGGGATGGAAAAATATATTCCATGCAAATAGCAAGCAAAAGAAAGCTGGAGTAGCAATCCTCATATCAGACAAAATAGACATTAAAATAAGGAATGTTACAAGAAACAAGGATGGGCACCATGTAATGATTAAGGGATCAATGTCTTCCAAGAGGAAGACATAACAATTGTAAAGATGTATGCACCCAACATAGAAGCACCTCAGTACATAACACAAACACTAACAGACATAAAAGGAAAAATTGACAGTAACACAATAATACTAGGAGACTTTAACACCCCACTCACACAAATGGACAGATCATGAAAACAAAAAATTAATAAGGAAACACAAGCCTGAAATGACAAATTAGATCAGATGGATCTCATTGATATCTTCAGGACAGTCCATCCAAATGCAGAAGAATACACTTTCTTCTCAAGTGCACATGGAACATTCTCCAGGATAGACTATATCTTGGGTCACAAATCAAACCTCAGTAAATTTAAGAAAATTCAAATGGTGTTAAGCATCTTTTCTGACCACAACATCATGAGACTAGATATCAGTTACAAGAAAAAAAGCTGTAAAAAACACAAACCATGGAGAGTAAACAATACATTTCTAAAGAGCAAACACGTTACTGAAAAATCAAAAGGGGAATAAAAAATTCCGAGAAACAGTTGACAATGAAACCACAAAAACTCAAAACCTATGGGATGAAGCAAAAGCAGTTCTAAGAGGGAAGTTTATAGGATTACAATCCTACCTCAAGAAACAATAAAAACATCAAATAGACAACCTAAAGAAATAAATGAATCAGAGAGAAAAAAAGAAAAACAAATTAAAAGAAATGAGGACAATCTCAGAGACCTCCAGGACAATGTTAAATGCCCCAACATTCAAATCATGAGTCCCAGAAGAAGAATACAAAAAGAAAGACCATGAGAAAATTCTTGAGGAGATAATAGTTGAAAACTTCCCTAAAATGGGGAAAGAAATAATCACCCAAGTCCAAGAAACCCAGAGAGTCCCAAACAGGATAAACCCAAGGCGAAACACCCCAAGACACATATTAATCAAAGTAACAAAGATCAAACACAAAGAACAAATATTAAAAGCAGCAAGGGAAAAACAACAAATAACACACAAGGGGATTCCCATAAGGATAACAGCTGATCTTTCAATACAAACTCTTCAGGCCAGGAGGAAATGGCAGGATATACTTAAAGTGATGAAAGAAAATAACCTACAGCCCAGATTACTGTACCCAGCAAGGATCTCATTCAAATATGAAGGAGGAATCAAAAGCTTTACAGACAAGCAAAAGCTGAGAGAATTCAGCACCACCAAACCAGCTCTCCAACATATGCTAAAGGATCTTCTCTAGACAGGAAACAAAAAAAGGGTGTTTAAACTCAAACCCAAAACAATAAAGTAAATGGCAATGGGATCATACTTATCAATAATTACCTTAAACGCAAATGGGTTGAATGCCCCAACCAAAAGACAAAGACTGGCTGAATGGATACAAAAACAAGACCCCTACATATGTTGTCTACAAGAGACCTGCCTCAACACAGGGGACACATACAGACTGAAAGTGAAGGGCTGGAAAAAGATATTCCATGCAAATAGGGACCAAAAGAAAACAGGAGTAGCAATACTCATATCAGATAAAATAGACTTTAAAACAAAGGCTGTGAAAAGAGACAAAGAAGGACACTACATAATGATCAAAGGATCAATCCAAGAAGAAGATACAACAATTATAAATATATAAGCACGCAACATAGGAGCACCACAATATGTAAGACAAATGCTAACAAGTATGAAAGGGGAAATTAACAATAACACAATGATAGTGGGAGACTTTAATATCCCACTCACACCTATGGATAGATCAACTAAACAGAAAATTAACAAGGAAACACAAACTTTAAATGATACAATAGACCAGTTAGACCTAATTGATATCTATAGGACATTCCCCCCCCAAACAATGAATTTCACCTTTTTCTCAAGCACACACAGAACCTTTTCCAGGATAGATCACATCCTGGGCCAAAAATCTAGCCTTGGTAAATGCAAAAAAACTGAAATCATTCCAAGCATCTTTTCTGACCACAATGCAGTAAGATTAGATCTCAATTACAGGAGAAAAACTTAAAAATTCCAACATATGGAGGCTGAACAACACGCTGCTGAATAACCAAGAAATCACAGAAAAAATCAAAAAAGAAATCAAAATATGCATAGAAATGAATGAAAATGAAAACACAACAACCCAAAGCCTGTGGGACACTGTAAAAGCAGTGCTAAGGGGAAGGTTCATAGCAATACAGGCATACCTCAAAAAAACAAGAAAAAAGTCAAATAAATAACCTACCTCTACACCTAAAGCAACTAGAAAAGGAAGAAATGAAGAACCCCAGGGTTAGTAGAAGGGAAGAAATCTTAAAAATCAGGGCAGAAATAAATGCAAAAGAAACAAAAGAGACCATAGCAAAAATCAACAAAGCCAAAAGCTGGTTCTTTGAAAGGATAAATAAAATTGACAAATCATTAGCCAGACTCATCAAGAAACAAAGGGAGAAAAATCAAATCAATAAAATTAGAAATGAAAATGGAGAGATCACAATAGACAACACAGAAATACAAAGGATCATAAGAGACTGCTATCAGCAATTATATGCCAATAAAATGGACAATGTGGAACAAATGGACAAATTCTTGGAAAAGTACAACTTTCCAAAACTGAACCAGGAAGACACAGAAAATCTTAACAGACCCATCACAAGCACAGAAATTGAAACTGTCATCAGAAATCTTCCAGCAAAAAAAAAAAAGCCCAGGTCCAGATGGCTTCACAGCTGAATTCTACCAAAAATTTAGAGAAGAGCTAACACCTATCCTACTCAAACTCTTCCAGAAAATTGCAGAGGAAGGTAAACTGCCAAACTCATTCTATGAGGCCACCATCATCCTAATAACAAAACCTCACAAAGATGCCACAAAAAAAGAAAACTACAGGCCAATATCACTGATGAACATAGATACAAAAATCCTTAACAAAATTCTAGCAATCAGAATCCAACAACACTTTAAAAAGATCATACACCATGACCAAGTGGGCTTTATCCCAGGGATACAAGGATTCTTCAATATCTGCAAATCAATAAATGTAATACACCACTAACAAATTGAAAAATAAAAGCCATATGATTTTCTCAATAGATGCAGAGAAAGCCTTTGACAAAATTCAACATCCATTTATGATAAAAACTCTCCAGAAAGCAGGACTAGAAGGAACATACCTCAATATAATAAAAGCTATATATGACAAACCCACAGCAAACATTATCCTCAATGGTGAAAAATTGAAAGCATTTTCCCTAAAGTCAGGAACAAGACAAGGGTGCCTACTTTCACCACTACCATTCAAGATAGTTTTGGAAGTTTTGGCCACAGCAATCAGAGCAGAAAAAGAAATAAAAGGAATCCAAATTGGAAAAGAAGAAGTAAAACTCTGTTTGCAGATGACATGATCCTCTACATAGAAAACCCTTAAGACTCCACCAGAAAATTACTAGAACCAAACAATGAATATAGTAAAGTTGCAGGATATAAAATCAACACACAGAAATCCCTTGCATTCCTATACACTAATAATGAGAAAATAGAAAGAAATATTAAGGAAATCATTCCACTCACCATTGCAACGAAAAGAATAAAATACTTTGGAATATATCTACCTAAAGAAACTAAAGACCTATATATAGAAAACTATAAAACACTGGTGAAAGATTCAAAGAGGACACTAATAGATGGAGAAATATACCATGTTCATGGATCGGAAGAGTCAATATAGTGAAAATGAGTATACTACCCAAAGCAATATATAGATTCATGCAATTCCTATCAAGCTACCAATGGTATTTTTCACAGAGCTAGAACAGATAATTTCACAATTTGTATGGAAATACAAAAAACCTCGAATAGCCAAAGCAATCTTGAGAAAGAAGAATAGAACTGAAGGAATCAACCTGCCTGACTTCAGGCTCTACTACAAAGCCACAGTCATAAAGACTGGCACAAAGGCAGAAATAGAGATGAATGGAACAAAATAGAAAGCCCAGAGATAAATCCATGCACCTATGGACACCTTATCTTTGACAAAGGAGGCAAGAATATACAATGGATTAAAGACAATCTCTTTAACAAGTGGTGCTGGGAAAACTGGTCAAGCACTTGTAAAAATGAAACTAGAACACTTTCTAACACCATACACAAAAAGAAACTAAAAATGGATTAAAGATCTAAACATAAGACCAGAAACTATAAAACTCCTAGAGGAGAATATAGGCGAAACACTCTCCGACATACATCACAGCAGGATCCTCTATGACCCACCTCCCAGAATATTGTAAATAAAAGCAAAAATAAACAAATGGAACCTAATTACAATTAAAAGCTTCTGCACAACAAAGGAAACTATAAGCAAGATGAAAAGACAGCCTTCAGAATGGGAGAGTTCAGTTCATTTCAGTTCAGTTGCTCAGTCATGTCTGACTCTTTGTGACCCCAAGAATCGCAGCAGGCCAGGCCTCCCTGTCCATCGCCAACTCCCGGAGTTCACTCAGACTCACGTCCATTGAGTCAGTGATGCCATCCAGCCATCTCATCCTCTGTCATCCCCTTATCCTCCTGCCCCCAGTCCCTCCCAGCATCTGGATCTTTTCCAATGAGTCAACTCTTCCCATGAGGTGGCCAAAATACTCAAGTTTCAGCTTTAGCATCATTCCTTCCAAAGAAATCCCAGGACTGATCTCCTTCAGAATGGACTGGTTGGATCTCCTTGCAGTCCAAGGGACTCGCAAGAGTCTTCTCCAACACCACAGTTCAAAAGCATCGATTCTTCGGCACTCAGCCTTCTTCACCCAACTCTTACATCCGTACATGACCACTGGAAAAACCATAGCCTTGACTAGATGAACCTTTGTTGGCAAAGTAATGTCTTTGCTTTTGAATATGCTATCTAGGTTGGTCATAACTTTCCTTCCAAGGAGTAAGTGTCTTTTAATTTCATGGCTGCAGTCACCATCTGTAGTGATTTTGGAGCCCCAAAACATAAAGTCTGACACTGTTTCCACTGTTTCCCCATCTATTTCCCATGAAGTGATGGGACCAGATGCCATGATCTTTGTCTTCTGAATGTTGAGCTTTAAGCCAACTTTTTCACTTTCACTTTCATCAAGAGGCTTTTGAGTTCCTCTTCACTTTCTGCCATAAGGGTGGTGTCAAATGCATATCTGAGGTTATTGATATTTCTCCCGGCAATCTTGATTCCAGCTTGTGTTTCTTCCAGTCCAGCGTTTCTTATGATGTACTCTGCATATAAGTTAAATAAACAGGGTGACAATATACAGCCTTGACATAGTCCATTGTCCTATTTGGAACCAGTCTGTTGTTCCATGTCCAGTTCTAACTGTTGCTTCCTGACCTGCATATAGGTTTCTCAAGAGGCAGATCAGGTAGTCTGGTATTCCCATCTCTTTCAGAATTTTCACGGTTTATTGTGATCCACATGGTCAAAGGCTTTGGCATAGTCAATAAAGCAGAAATAGATATTTTTCTGGAACTCTCTTGCTTTTTCCATGATCCAGCAGATGTTGGCAATTTGATCTCTGGTTCCTCTGCCTTTTCTAAAACCAGCTTGAACATCAGGAAGTTCACGGTTCACATATTGCTGAAGCCTGGCTTGGAGAATTTTAAGCATTACTTTACTAGCGTGTGAGATGAGTGGAATTGTGTGGTAGTTTGAGTATTCTTTGGCATTGCCTTTCTTTGGGATTGGAAAGAAAACTGACCTCTTCCAGTCCTGTGGCCACTGCAGAGTTTTCCAAATTTGCTGGCATATTGAGTGCAGCACTTTCACAGCATCATCTTTCAGGATTTGGAATAGCTCAACTGGAATTCCATCACCTCCACTAGCTTTGTTCGTAGTGATGCTTTCTAAGGCCCACTTGACTTTGCATTCCAGGATGTCTGTCTCTAGGTCAGTGATCAGACCATTGTGATTATCTGGGTCGTGAAGGTCTTTTTGGTACAGTTTTTCTGTGTATTCTTGCCATGTCTTCTTAATATCTTCTGCTTCTCTTAGGTCCATACCATTTCTGTCCTTTATCGAGCCCATCTTTGCATGAGAATGAGAGAAAATAATAGCAAATGAAGCAACTGACAAACAACTAATCTCAAAAATATACAAGCAACTCCTGCAGCTCAATTCCAGAAAAATAAATGACCCAATCAAAAAATGGGCCAAAGAACTAAATAGACATTTCTCCAAAGAAGACATACAGATGGCTAACAAACACATGAAAAGATGTTCAACATCACTCATTATCAGAGAAATGCAAATCAAAACCACAATGAGGTACCATTTCACACCAGTCAGAATGGCTGTGATCCAAAAGTCTACAAGCAATAAATGCTGGAGAGGGTGTGGAGAAAAGCGAACCCTCTTACACTTTTTTTGGGAATGCAAACTAGTACAGCCACTATGGAGAACAGTGTGGAGATTCCTTAAAAAACTGGAAATAGAACTGCCATACGACCCAGCAATCCCACTGCTGGGCATAAACACCGAGGAAACCAGAATTGAAAGAGACACGTGTACCCCAATGTTCATTGCAGCACTGTTTATAATAACCAGGACATGGAAGCAACCTAGATGTCCATCAGCAGATGAATGGATAAGAAAGCTGTGGTACATATACACAATGGAATATTACTCAGCCATTAAAAAGAATACATTTGAATCAGTTCTAATGAGGTGGATGAAACTGTAGCCTATTATACACAGTGAAGTATGCCAGAAAGAAAAACATCAATACAGTATACTAATGCATATATATGGAATTTAGAAAGATGGTAATGATAACCCTGTATGTGAAAGAGCAAGAGACACTGATGTATAGAACAGTCTTTTGGATTCTGTGGGAGAGGGAGAGGGTGGGATCATTTGGGAGAATGGCATTGAAACATGTATAATATCATATACGAAATGAAGCACCAGACCAGGTTCGATGCAGGATACAGGATGCTTGGGGCTGGTGCACTGGGATGACCCAGAAGGGTGGTATGGGGAGGAAGGTGGGAGGGGAGTTCAGGATGGGGAACACGTGTACACCCATGGTGGATTCATGTTGATGTATGGCAAAACCAATACAATATTGTAAAGTAATTAACCTCCAATTAAAATAAATACATTTATATTAAAAAAAATAGACAACCTAACTTTACACCTAAAACAATTGGAAAAGAACAACAACAAAAAAAAACCAAAGTTAGCAGAAGGAAAAAAAAATCATAAAGATCAGAGAAGAAATGAAAGAAACAACAGTAAAAATTAATAAAACTGAAAGCTGGTTCTTTGAGAAGATAAACAATATTGGCAAAACTTTAGCCAGACTCATCAAGAAAAAAAGAAAGAAGAATTAAATCAATAAAATTAGAAATGAAAAAGGAGAGATTGCAACAGACAATACAGAAATACAAAGGATTATAAGAGACTATTATGAACAACTATATGGCAATAAAATGAACTACCTGGAAGAAAGAGATAGATTCATAGAAAAGTTCAATCTTCCAAGATTGAACCAGGAAGATACAGAAATTATGAACAACCCAATTACAAGCACTGAAATCAAAACTGTGATCAAAACTGTCCGAAAAAACAAAAGCCCAGGGCCAGTTGGCCTCGTAGGTGAATTCTATTAAACATTTAGAGAAGAGTGAATGCCTATCCTAAAACTCTTTCAATAATTTTCAGAGGAAGGAACACTTCCAAACTCATTCTATGAGACTCCTGTCACCCCGATTCCAAAACCAGGAAAGACAACACAAAAAAAAGAAAATTACAGGCCAATATCACTGATGAACATAAATGTAAAAATCCTCAGCAAAATTCTAGCAAACAGAATTCAACAACAGATGAAAAAGCTCATACACCATGATTAAGTTGGGTTTATTCTAGGGATGCAAGGATTCTTCAATATATGCAAGTCAATCAATGTGATACACCATACTAACAAATTGAAAGATAAAAACGACATGATCATCTCAATAGATGCAGGAAAAGCCTTTGACAAAATTAAACACCAATTTATCACAAAAGCTCTTCAAAAAATAAGCACAGAAGGAACTTACCTCAACATAGTAAAGGCCATATATGATAAGGCCACAGCAAACATTATTCTCAATGGTGAAAAACTGAAAGTATTCCCTCAAGATCAGGAGCAAAACAAGGGTGTCCACTCTCATCACCATTATTCCACTTAGTTTTGGAAGTCCTAGCTATTGCAATCAGAGAATTAAAAAAAAATAGTAATAATAAAAGAAATCCAGATTGGAAAAGAAGTAAAACTCTCATGGTTTGCAGATGATATGACACTATACATAGAAAACCATAAAGATAATATCAGAAAATTACTAGAGCTAATCAGTGAATTTAGCAAAGTTGTGGGATACAAGGTGAGTACACAGAAATCACTTGCATCCCTATATACTAACAATGAAAAATCAGAAAGAAAAATTAAGGAATCAATCCCATTCACCATTGCAACAAAAATAATAAAATATCTAGGAATAAAACTACCTAAGGAGACAGAAGAACTGTATATCGACAGTATAAAACAAAAGACGCTGAAGAAAAGAAATCAAAGATGACATAAAGAGATGGAGAGATATTCCATGTTCTTGGGTTGGAAGAATAGATATTGTGAAATTGACTATACTTACCAAATGCAATCTACAGATTCAATGTGATCTCTATCATATTACTGATGGCATTTTTCACAGAACTAGAACAAAAAATTTCACAATTCATATGGAAACACAAAAGACCCCAAATAGCCAAAACAGTCTTGAGAAAGAAGAATGGAGCTGGGGGAATCAACCTTCCTGACTACAGACTATACTACAAAGCTACAGTCATCAAGACAGTATGGCACTGTCTTGAAGAGAAATATAGACCAATGAAAGAAAGAAAAAATATAGACCAATGGAAGAAGATAGAGAGCCCAGAGATAAACTCATGCCCTTATGGGTACCTTATTTTTGACAAAAAAGGCAAGAATATAAAATGGAGCATAGACAGCCTCTTCAATAAGTGGTTCTGAAGACACTGGGCAGCTCCACTTAAAAGAATGAAACTAGAACACTTCCTAATGCCATCAACAAAGATAAACTCAAAATGGGTTAAAGACCTAAATGTAAGACCAGAAATTGTAAAACTCTTAGAGGGAAACATAGGCAGAACACTCAATGACATAAATGCAAGCAAGATCCTCTATGATCCACTTCCTAGAGTAATGGAAATAAAAACAAAAGTAAACAAGTGGGACCTAATTAAACTTAAAAGAGTTTGCACAGTAAAGGAAATTGCAAACAAAGTGAAAAGACAATCCTCAGAATGGGAGAAAATAATAGTTAAGAAAACAACTGGAAAATAATCAATTACCAAAATATACAAACAGCTCATACAAGTCAATAGCAGAAAAACAAACAATGCAATCAAAAAGTGGGAAAAATACCTAAACAGATGAAATGTCTGTCCAAAGAAGACATACAGATGGCTAACAGATACATGAAAAGATGCTCAACATCATTCATTGTTAGGGAAATGGAAATCAAAACTACAATGAAATACCATCTCACTCTGGTCAAAATGGCCATCATTAAAAGTCTTCAGACAATAATAGTTGGAGACAGTATGGATAAAAGGGAACCCACTTTCATTGCTGATGGGAATGTAAAGTGATATAGCTACTATGGTAGTCAGTATGGAGATTCCTTAAAAAACTAGGAATAAAACCACCATATGATCCACCAATCCCACTGCTAGGCATATACCCTGGAGAAACATTGCAGCACTATTTATAACAGCTAGAACATGGAAGCAACCTAGATGTCCATTGACAGATGACTGGATAAAGAAATTGTGGTACGTATATACAATGGAATATTACTCAGCCATAAAAATAAATGCATTTAAGTCAGTTCTAATGAGGTGGATGAGCCTAGAGCCCATTATACAGAGTGAAGTAAGTCAGCAAGAGAAATATAAATATTGCTTACTAATGCATATATGTGGAATCTAGAAAGATGGTACCAATGAATTTATCTGCAGGGTAGCTATGGAAAAACAGAACAGACTTAAGGACACGGTCAGGGGGAGGGGAGGAAGGAGAGGGTGAGATGTATGGAGGGAGTAACATGGAAACTCACATTATCATATGTAAATAGATAGCCAGTGGGAATTTGCTGTAACACTTAGGGAACTCAAACAAGGGCTCTGTGACAACCTAGAGGGGTGTGATGGAGAGGCAGATGGGGGGAGGCACAGGAGGGAGGGGACATGTGAACGCCTATGGATGATTCATGTTGATATTTGGCAGAAAACAACAAAATTCTGTGAAGCAATTATCCTTCAATTAAAAATAAAATAAAATTTATCTGAATCCCCAGAACCTAGAACAGAACCTGGCATATAGTGATAGTGTTACCCATGTGGGGTGATTTAACAATCAGTGAATGGACAATTTTAACTTCTACCTATTCCCAGGTAGCTCAGTGGTAAAGAATCTGCCTGCCAATCCAAGAGGTGCATGAGATGTGGATTGTGTCCCTGGGTTGGGAAGATCCCCTGGAGAAGGAGATGGCAACCCAGTCCAGTGCTCTTCCCTGGAGAATCCATATGGACAAAGGAGCCTGGAGGGCTACACTCTGTGGGGTCATGAAGACTTGGTCATGACTGAGTGACTAAACACAGCACAGCAAGTAAGAATCATGGATCAAAAAACTGACTGTGCATACTCTATATTTGATTTCATATTTTGAAGTTGTTCCTGCAGCAGAGTCCCAATGTTTCCATTAATTCATTGATTAAGATGAAAATAAAAACAGAAAAGATTCAAATATGAGAAGAGAGGTTCATCCATGAAGATAAACAGGATTTAATTTATAATAGAAAATGGTGAAGATATTTCTTGTAATGCTCAATAATAAAGCAAAATACAGCATTTAAACAAGACCTTGAATTCATCTGTGTTTTAAAGACCTTATTTTCACGTGCCATGAAGATAAAACATTCTATTATACTTCATCATCAAGTGTAACCTAATTTGGTAAAATATTCATGCACAGTAAGTCCACAAGTAAAATAAGAAAGAATGGCTGACACTTTCTCCTGAGAAGTTGATGGAAATTCCTATCTTAGTTTTAATAAGTCATTTAATTTTCATGAGTAATCTAAGAATTTTCAAGTTGCTTACATAATTATAAAATAGATTCAAACATTCTTCACATATATTTACTCATTTCAAAACATATATAAACAAGAGTAAAGAGATTCAGAATAGTACCTTTGAAGTATCTTAAGCACCATTGATAAATCAGTTCAGTTCAGTTCAGTCGCTCAGTCATGTCCGACTCTTTGCAACCCAATGAACCACAGCACGCCAGGCCTCCCTGTCCATCACCAACTCCTGGAGTCCACCCAAACCCATGTCCATTGAGTTGGTGATGCCATCCAACCATCTCATCCTGTCGTCCCCTTCTCCTCCTGCCTTCAATCTTTCCCAGCCCCAGAGTCTTTTCAAGTGAGTCAGCATCAGGTGGCCAAAGTATTGGAGTTTCAGCTTCAACCTCAGTCCTACCAATGAACACCCACGACTGATCTCCTTTAGGATGGACTGGTTGATCTCCTTGCAGTCCAAGGGACTCTCAAGAGTCTTCTCCAACACCACAGTTCAGAGGCATCAATTCTTCGGCGCTCAGCTTTCTTTACAGTCCAACTTTCACATCCATACATGACCAATGGAAAAACCATAGCCTTGACTAGACAGACCTTTGTTGGCCAAGTAATGTCTCTGCTTTTTAATATGCCGTCTAGGTTGGTCATAACTTTCCTTCCAAGGAGTTAGCGTCTTTTAATTTCATGGCCGCAATCACCATCTGCAGTGATTTTGGAGCCCAGAAAAATAAAGTCAGCCACTGTTTCCCCATCTATTTGCCATGAAGTGATAGGACTGGATGCCATGATCTTAGTTTTCTGAATGTTGAGCTTTAAGCCAACTTTTTCACTCTCCTCTTTCACTTTCATCAAGAGGCTCTTTAGTTCCTCTTCACTTTCTGCCATAAGGGGGTGTCATCTGCATATCTGAGGTTATTGATATTTCTCCCGGCAATCTTAATTCCAGCTTGCGCTTCCCCCAGCCCAGCGTTTTTCACGATGTACTCTGCATAGAAGTTAAATAAGGAGGGTGACAATATACAGCCTTGACATACTCTTTTTCCTATTTGGAACCAGTCTGTTGTTCCATGTCCAGTTCTAACTATTGCTTCCTGACCTGCATACAGATTTCTCAAGAGGCAGGTCAAGTGCTCTGGTATTCCCATCTCTTTCAGAATTTTCCACAGTTTATTGTGATCCACACAGTTAAAGGCTTTGGCATAGTCAATAAAGCAGAAATAGATGTTTTTCTGGAACCCTCTTGCTTTTTTGATGATCCAGCAGATGTTGGCAATTTGATCTCTGGTTCCTCTGCCTTTTCTAAAACCAGCTTGAACATCTGGAAGTTCATGGTTCACATATTCTGAAGCCTGGCGTGGAGAATTTTAAGCATTACTTTACTAGCATGTGAGATGAGTGCAATTGTACAGTAGTTTGAGCATTCTTTGGCATTGCCTTTCTTTGGGATTGGAATGAAAACTGACCTTTTCCAGTCCTGTGGCCACTGCTGAGTTTTCCAAATTTGCTGGCATATTGAGTGCCATTGATAATAAATGTTAATGATTTGTTGACATAAATTCAATCCATTTTTCTTAAAAAGTCAGGGAATATTAAATTTCTTTGCAATGAAATCACCTAGTCAGTATTCATAGATGTGGCTGAGTCACTGATAAAAATAATATATAACACATTTATCTATGTTTCTAGTGAACCAAGACTGCCAGAGGGATTTAATAAATATGCCCATCATGCATAGTCTCTGACATAACCTAAGATAATTAAAATTATGCTGTTACTGTCTATCTGATTACTTGAAAATTAAGCAAATGATTGAATATCCTTGTGATCACTCCACCAAAGTTTATAAATTTGTAATTTCACTTTATCACAAGTAAAATTTTTAAACTCTTTCTAGGAGTTTCTAAAATAATGTGGAATTCCCAGCCTGTTGAAATCTGCTGGAAGATTTTTCCTAGCTCCTATTTATTAAGTGCTGCTTACATGCTTACATTCTGTGCTAAGAGCTTTAAATTCATTATTTAATTTACATAACAATCACTTGAGATTAAAAAGCTCACAAGAATTAAGAGCTTAGTTAAGTATTTAAACTAAGGTCTCTCTGTCTTCAAAACACCAGAATTCTCAAATACCTGTATCTTGACTCCTTCTATCTATATAGATTGCATAGATCTGTCTATGTCCTCAAATCTGTGACAGTCTATAAAACACATCATCAACTTAATAGTAACTATTTTGTGTGGGGAAAGAGACACCCAAATAATGTATACTTTGGTTTTAAGACACTTCAATATTAGAAAAGTTAAATGTAAAAATATGCAACAATAACAACAAAAACCAACTCATAGTTATTAAAAAGATCTATGGTTTATTAGCAATGAACAGTATTCATGGTCTTCTAAAATATAAAATCAAAATATTTTCTGGTAATGGAAAATCATTCTATTCAAAATAGCAACAGAACAATGAAATACTTAACAATTCATATAAATCCCATCCCTTGATCTCCAAGGAGAGTAGAAGGGCTGGAGGTTGAATTAGTTGCCAGTGAACAATGATTTAATCAATTATGCATATGTAACAAAGCCTCCATAAACCCCAAAAGGAGAGCATTCTAAGAGCTTCCCGGCTGCTGAACAGGTGGCAGTGTAGGGAGAGTAGCCCTCTCTGAGAGAGCGTGAAAGCCCCTTGCCCTTTCCTCATGACTTGCTCTGTGTATCTCTTCCATCTGGCTGTTGCTGAGTTATATGCTTTTTATAGGAAACTGGTGATCTTGTGAGCAACATGTTTCTGTGAGTTCTGCAAGTCACACTAGCAAATTAATCGAATCCAAGGATTGGGTCATTGGAACTGCTGATCTATAGGATCTATAGCCAGTTGGTCAGAAGTACAGGTGATATCCTGGACTTATGATAGGTGCCTGAAATTATTTTATTTGAAATTTGATTATTAGTGCATTTAAAAATATAATGTGACTTCTAGTTTCTCATCCAGTATATTAGGAACTTAGAAATCATCTCTACATCCAAACAAGTAAAAAGTCGAACAAACTGAAAAATCGACAACTTGCCTTAGATCTGTGAAATGTTGCTCTGATCACCAAATGTGTGTGAGTGTTTGTGTGTGTGTGTGTGTGTGTGTGTGTTGGAGGTGGGATAGACACCTTTCCCCACACCAGCAAGCAATTCTCCAGATATCAGCAAGGTCCTACAATTCAACTCAATTCTGACACTCTTTGCCTGGAGAGATAACATCAGATTCCATAGGCTCAAGGCTTAATCCAACAAGATCTCCCCCTGCTCTTCCTAAGGAGGGAAAACCCTGAGAAGCGCTGGTGAAGTTCAGAGTCCAGGAGCACCAGCTCACTGGAAGACCAAGACCTAACCATAGGACCTTAGAATGCCACTCTTCTCAGAATTTACCACTGCCTCATGAAAGACCTCTTTACCAAGATCCCTTTTACACAGTGTGACATATCTGCCTTCTAACACCTGATGAGAGTAAGCATGACGATGGTGCAAAGAAGGGGAGTACCAGAGGCACAGGGTGATTTAAGGAAGAAGCGGGGCAAGGAGATAGAACCCTACAAAAAAGATGATTGTAATTAAAGGACAACAATAAACAGAAACGAATTGAAATGTTTGGTGGTGAAACCTGGTTTATGGATGCCCATTGTCTCTGCTGGACAGATTTTACTCTATGTACAGCTGTAGCCCTGAAGAAGGAGGATTTACATCTTGACAACTTTAGCTATCTATAGGGAGTTGAGCGGTGAAACCCTCAAAATACCTAAGTCCTGTGCCCTATCCTGTGAACACGATCTTATTTGGAAATAGAGTTTTTGCAGATGTAATCAAGTTAAGGATATAATCAAGTTGACATCAGATCATCCTGGATTTTGAGTGAGTGCCACCAGGGAAGTCCCCCAATGTGAATTCTTAGTTGGAAATTGTCAAGTTTCTTCATTTCCCTCTTAAGTCACAGTTTATTACAGATAATGGTATTCCACTAATTTTAGCATACCTAGTCTATTGATTATCTCTCCAACAAATGGCTTAGTATACATATAGGAAAAATTTAAGAGATCAGATACTCTTTTTTGAGTATTACTATGTCCTATATAAAGAAGCATAAAAATCTACTTGTAATCCCAAAATACAGGCTAACATTGGGTTTAGAAACATCTAAACTCAAATTTTGTACATGAATGGCAAAAATTTACAAGGATTATGGGATACTTCCCTGGTGGCTCAGATGGTAAAGAATCCGCCTGCAATGCGGGAGACCTGGGTTCAATTTGTGGGTTGGGAAGATCCCCTGCAGGAGAGCATGGCAACCCACTCCAGTATTCTGGCCTGGAGAATAGCCATGGACAGAGAAGCCTGGCAGACTACAAGTCAGACACGACTGGGCAACTAAGCACAGAGTTACTAAGTGGAAATACTTAGCTACTTGAAAAAAAATTATAAAGCTATCAGATGTTCAAACTTCCCTCTTACTTCAGATTAAAAGATAGATTTATTTATACAGCTGAAACAGGACCCTATAACATATGTTTAGTCTCCTTGACTATTCTCCAAAGATTATCAGAAATGAATAACCTGACTAATCAGATATTTTGACAGGGCCCACATTGATTTTGAGAGTGATTTTTTTTACATGATATTCTTAAATAGTAACCTATATAATTTATGTCATTATAAACAATATTGTTTTATTTTAAACTTATCCAAAAAGCTGTTCAACAATATAAGAATACAGAATACGATAGGTCTTATAAAAGTACTTATAAGTTCTTTTCAATCATATGAATGCCTAAGTAGTTTTGATCATCAAACTGAGTCTGAGAATACCTATGATAATAAAAAATAATACTACTAATAATTTAAATATACTGTGGAAAATACTTCACTCTTAACAGTTGATTTAAATGTTTAACATATAAAAATTCTCTAATAGTATAAGTGGAAGAATTAAGAAATTGGATATTTACTAGACCAAATGAATATTTTGATGTAAAATGTCTTAACTTGTATTAGTTCTCCACTTTTTTTTCTGTGCTGCCAAAATCCTAACTTCTTTAGATTAATAAGATGCTAATCCCTACGGTTCAGTAAACTTCACTAATAAATAATAATGATAGAACACGAGACATGTTCTGTGAGTCCCACAGACATGCTGAGCCATGTTCATGGGCTTCATTCTCCTCTGTATGATGCTCCTTTCCCTTTTTTTCTGTAGCTATCAGGGCTTCCTGTTCTGTCCCCCGAGGAAATGCAATACAATGGTTAGACTTCATCCTACTTTATCAGAAAACAATGCCCAAAGCTTAACTCAGTTGATATTTTATTGTTGTTATTTCTGACAAGATGAGCTCCTTTGAAATTATTTTCTTCAAGAACTTGCATCTCATATTTTACCATCTGAGGTTGAATGATGATTTCCTTGTACTGTTGTTGTTGTTTTTAATTTCCAGTGTTTTCTACTTAAGATTGTATACCACTTTAGAAAACATGAATTTATAAAAATACTTCAACAAATTTATGACACACTCAAAATGAGAGCACTGGTGTTTCACAAAGAGACGTTACTGAACTCGGCAGAGTTAAAAACGACAATTAGAGATGGCTATCCTGAGAAGTGGAGACCTCCATAACTGATGAGGTCGGGTCGAGAGGTTTGCTCCAGCGTCCCTTCTTGGGCAACAGTTGAAATGCAGTCGAGGGCCAAGGAGACCCGGGACACTTCCCATGTTCCTAAGTGAGACCCTTTCTTAAGTGAATATAAAAACCCCTTGGTAAACACGTGTGAAGAACACTACCTTTGTGTTCGGAGTGATAGTGAAATGCAAAGCCATGGCATCAAGAATTTTTTTTCCACTTGTGTGATCAAATTTTTAGTATGTAATTATAAATAAGCTTTACTCTTGCCTTTATTAGGGGTCGACTGCTTCCTAACAAATTACACCCAAAACTTAAAGCAAAGTTTATTATCTCATAGATATATGAGGAATCAATCCAGGAGTGGCTTTTTTAGATGCTCTGCTTCAGGGCGTCTCATGAGGCTGCAAGGATAAACGTTAAACTCATCCTGAGGCCCACTAGGGAGAAACTGCTTCCAAATCCACTTCTGTGGTTACTGGCAGGATTTAGTTCCTTGTGGGCTGTTGGCTGGAGCCTCCCGTAGTCCCTTGTCCTGTGGGCCTCTACTTAGGGAAGCTCCCAACCTGGCCAATGGCTCACTCCATCAGAGTGATATTGAAAAAGAGGCCTATCTTTTGATCACACAGTATCGGAAACAATAGCCATCACTTCTGTGGTATTCAACTCATTAAAATCTAGTCATTTGGTTCCACTTACACTCAAAGGGTGTACGCCAGAGGTGAGATCAGTGGGAGCCATCTGGGAGGCTGCCCATCACGTGCAAGATACATCCACCTCCTTCCCAGATCCCCCAGATACTCATCACATTACAACATGAGCTAAAAGTCTAGAACCTCATTACTGAAGTCAAGTCAGGGTGGGTGAGGCTCCCGGGGTGTGATTCTTAGCTCCAGGAGCACAGGTCCTCTCCATCTGTAGACCCACAAAAACGAGTTATGTCTTGACATACAGTGATGGATCAGGCATAGGATAACCATCCTAAGACACTCCTGTTCACCAAGGGAGAACAGGGAAATGCAAAGGAATTTACACGCAGCCCACACTCAGACGGAGGGATTAGACCGGGGTCTACAAACCAGGAGGCGTCTCGAGGCTGCCCACCACTCTACCTGACTGACCCTAAAAATAAAGGACATGAAATTTTAGAGAAATATTTTATGAAGCTTGCAGTGTAGCTGATTTTTGGATATATATTGTATTGCTGTGAGTTTGTATTACAATTATTTTCTTTGACTTAGGATAAAAATTCTTTCAGATTTGTAAGAATTTTGGAGGAAATTGCTAAACCATTCTATCTCCCTCTATCATGACTATAGATATGACCACTGACTCTTAGGTTGTTTAATTTTTCCAAACTTTTCAAGATGTTTTCCTAAAATTTAATGTAACATGTTATAGCTCCATACTGACTATTCTAGCTATATTCTGTATTTCTTCTTCAATTTATCAATATATTTTGCTTTTCAAGTTATATTCCTTGATATGACATGTCTTTGAGTATGAGAATTGTTGTAGTTTCTTTTTGGCACTATTGACTGAAATAGAGAAATAGTTTTTCCACTTCTTTATGCTGTTTAAAATGAAAAAGTATGAAAGTGAAAGTTGCTCAGTCATGTATGACTCTTTGTGACCCCATGGACTATACAGTCCATGGAATTCTCCAAGCCAGAATACTGGAGGGGGTAGCCTTTCCCTTCTCTGGGGGATCTTCCCAACCCAGGGATCGAATCCAGGTTTCCCACATTGCAAGCAGATTCCTTATCAGCTGAGCCACAAGGGAAGCCCGAAAATACTGGGGTGGGTAGTTTATCTCTTCTCCAGGGGATCTACCCAACCCAGGAATCAAACCAGGGTCTCTTGCATTGCAGGCAGATTCTTTACCAACTGAGCTGTCAGGGAAGTTACTATATAAAGTCTATTTTTTTCTTGATTACACATTTCCTCAGAATAACAGAAATGAAGAACAATAATACAAACTAGCAGTTGCAGGTAGAGCAGCTTCTACATCAATTACCCAATTACTGAATGATACAGTCTCAGATAAAGAACCTGGAAATTTTACTGAATGTGCAGTTTGAACACTTCTTTTGAATGAACAGTCTGTATCAGATGCTTTGTGATACTTCGGAATCTAGCTTTATACTTTAAAAATATGTAATTACTACTAAGTAAAAAATATCTATAAAAGTATATCCAAGCAAGAACATAGACTAGGATGTTTTAAAATTTCTGTATGCTCTTAGAATGACGTCAAAATAACGAGAACAGAAACTTATAACAATCTACAGCGGTACCTATGAACTCACTGACATAATTACCATATTTTCAACAATGCTTCATATTTTTATTATTCTATAGTATTTCTATTCAAGAATCAATTCTTTTTTCCTTAAATAAGTAAATCTATGATTTTATGAATCATCAATCTCAATATGGAGAACAGGCCTTTCAGAGAGAACATATAAACTCAATGCTTTTCTTTATTGACACGTCACTAGTTTTTCTTTTTGTAAGATAACATTACATCAGTTTGTATCTTCAATGACACATGAAAGATCCAAAATCAAACTGGCAGTCTCCACAGCCACCTGCAGGCCACTAAGCTTCGCGGTAAAGCAGTCCAAGGTCAGGGTGTCGGCCGAGCCTGTGGCTTCACGGGAAAGGCAGGTTTGCGGTGGGAAGGGATGACGAGCACTTCTTAGGAAGGACCAGCTGAGTTCTTCCTGGCTGCTGTAGAGTCCACAGCCACATCTGGAAGGCAAATCTGGCCAGTTCACAGCAGAAGGCAAATTGGCCTGAACCGACCAGAAGTGTCCGTATTTGCTATCGGTAAGAATTTCACCTCCGTCGTGCTCTAGAGAGCCAGCGAGAGATTCAAGTGCGCTGCAGAATGCTTCAGTGATCAGCTGGAGTTCTGTCTGAGAGCATCTCTCATCTCGAAGAACACTTTCTGGCTCATTACGGGTCTAGAGAGTAACAAAACCATTGAAGACATAGAACAGAGCAATTAGGATGACAAAAATGTTTCTGAAAAATACTTGATCAAACACTTAGTCATACAGTACTTGGCTGTTGGCACAAGGCTAATGGGCAGGGATGGGCCAGCTGGCCAGGCTAATCCATTAACCTGGTTGTTACAGTAAAAGCATCCACTGCTACTGCTAAGTCACTTCCATTGTGTCCGACTCTGTGAGATCCCATAGATGGCAGCCCACCAGGCTCCCCCATCCCTGGGATTCTCCAGGCAAGAACACTGGAGTGGGCTGCCATTTTCCTTCTCCACTACCAGTCATTTTATCAGAATGAATGACTCAGAATTAACCCCACCATCAATTTGTTCTGAAGGATTGCCAGTAGCGGTAGTGCCTTTGTACAACACGAAGGACAAGGCATAATAAGTGAATCACAGGCTTCCATACACCCAGAAGGAAGCTCGTGAAGACTAATGAAGTCACAAACGAAGTACTTATTTATACTCAGTAAACATTTGAGATTTGTTTAAAATGCAAATACATGTGTTATAACTAAGACAAAAACCATCTAGGGACATGTATCATTTTCACCTTAATGTTTAAAAAATAAGTATTCTTCACTTTAATTAATGACAAGGTTATATAATTTTGAATTGCTTTTCTTCCACCGTTCTAAAAAGTTTATTCTAGAAATTTCATGAGAGAAAAAGTAACACATTAACAAACTCATCACTGAATGATCGTTAAAAATCTGTATCTTAATTACTCAAAAACAATGACCATTTTTTCCTTTTGCCCAGGAGACTGGAACCAGATATCATGTCTACTGCACATTCCCTCCCCACATTTTCAGTGCTATATTGTTTCCTCAAAAATCCTATTCACTGTCCTTCTCCAAAAGACTTTTTCCAGTCTACTCAGTTCCATTTGCAGACTATATTATTGTCTCTTCAGCATCAATAGATTGGCAATGGTTTTGTTTTTCATAATGTACATTCTGATAACTTTTCATGAAGAAGCTTTATATTCATACAGATTTTAAGTTATTTGGGGAAGCAAGTTATTTGGGCATGTCTGTGGAAAACATTCACACACTCACCAATCCCAGGCATCCCAGAGACTCTGCACTCCTGACTGATCAAAGAACCAACTGCAAGCACTTGGAAAACACATACCTTTTTGTAGCTACTTTCAAAGAAAGTAGGTCAGTGTTAATGAAATAATAAGAAATATGATGTGTGACATTTATCTACTATTAGGATATGGAGTCTCATAGATTAATAAAAACAATTCTATTTAATAGAATTAACATGTATCATAAATGAATACCATTTAAAATTATAACAGAATCTAATAATTAGATGCTTTAATAAATGAAACTTTTTCTGGAATATTCAGAAGGTACTGAAGTTTTTTTGTAGAATCTCAACACTTTCATCATGAATATCAATTATTACTGTATCTTAGCAGTAGAGATCTCTAGGACGACAACTCCCATCAACAGAATACTCATTCAGTACAAATGAACTTACTTAGAAAACAGAAACAGACTCACTGATTTTGAGAACGAGCTTACAGTTGCTGGTGGTAGTGGTGGGAAGGGATAGTTAGGGAGCTTGAGATGGACATATACACACTGCTATGTTTTAAATGGATAACCAACCAACAAGGACCTGCTGTGTAGCACACTGAACTCTGATAAATGTTATGTGGCAGCCTGGACGGGAAGGGGGTTTGGTGGGGAGAATAGATACGTGAATATGTATGGCTGAGTCCCTTTGCTGTTCCCCTGAAATTACGTCAACGTTGTTTGTTAATTGGCTATACCCCAATACAAAATTAAAAAGTTAAAAAGAAAAGAAACTAGAAAAAACCCCAGAATGCTCATTTCAACAGGCAGTATATTTAGACAGTCCTCAAAGAATGTGATCATCTGCTAAAAGGCTGGATTAATAATCATTGTGATAAAGATATGAGCTTATATTTTCAAGTATTATTTTCCTCAAGTGTTTTTAAATACAATATTGATTTCAAGACTACTGAGAAATTAAGCATTAAAGGCTCTTATTATCTCATAAAATGCATGTTGCTGAGAATTCAGATAATTTAGGAGGGACTATCTAACCTACCTTGTGTCTGATATATGCCACCAGATGAGTTTCAGTACAGCCACCTCCCAACAAAGCATACGGGTCCTTGATTGTTAACTGCAAAGCATGCAGTGCTGTTTGACACGTGAGCTAAAAAAGAAACAATCACCAGAATCTGACGTTGACATCATAAACACAAGGAAATAGAGCCATGTTTTCAAGGCAACTTAGACAGTGGACACAAGGAGCCTGATTTTAATTGCAAAAGAACAAAACTAGTGTCACCATGGTTGTCATGTGATGAATACATTTTGGAATAATAAAAATTAGAAACGAAAGACTACTTTAGCCAGATGTTTGTTTTCATGGACTGGATTAATATTCTCCTTCATATACATTTAGCTCTTCAAATTGAGATTCACAAACACAACTGGATCAGCAGAGTGCTAATATTTCTAACAAAAATACCTGCATCTAAATAAATTAGCTGTATAAATGCTATATAGAATTTATTTCAAGCTGCTATGGAAATGATCCAATCCAGCAGCAATAAAAACACACAGACCTTGAATATTTACCAGGCTAGAGCCTTGAGTATCCATTCTGCCAGTCTGTGACAGTACCATTGGGCATCACTTTCACTGTATAAAAACTGCATGTGTTATTGCTGTTTGTGAACATCTCTGTTAAGAAGTGGATGATGGGTATAACTGGGGAACCTATTTCTAAGTGAGTTATTCATACACATTAGCATCAAGTACACAATTCAAATTAATTTCTTAAGAAAATTTCCCATCAAGGACTTTTATATTGCTTGTAGATTACTAGAAATAATAAGAGGCAACATATGCCAAGTTTCTGTATCACAGGAAAATAAATCAGCTTACTTATAACTGTAATTCTCACATTTTGGTTGTTTTTGCTTTCTACACCACCTAGGAAAGTTGTGAAAAAAGCACAGCTGACTGATGTGAAAAAAATTATAGTACCTATCTGATTCTTTAATCCCTGCCCCAGTCCCTAGATAAGGAATTCAACATTTATTACCTACCTTCAGCTCATCCCAGGCTGTGTCATTTCTGTTGCAGAGAAGCAGGCTACAGATAGTTGTTTTGTTAGGAATAAGATGAAAAAAATGTTTGCAGCCAAACTTTGCAATGCACAAATCTTTTACACTTCCATAACTACTGGGGGAGATTGAGCCCAAGGAACCAATAGGCCATGTTCCTATTTTTTAAAAAAGTTTAGAAAACACAAAATAGATGAATAAACATGGAGCTTACAATCATTTAAAATTACAATATCCATTCCTAGCAAATATAAAAGTCCCAAAAGCACAGCATTTAAAATATGAAATATAGGATAAAGAAATAATAAGATGCATCTTCTTAAACTATAAATAGTATTCTATTATTCAAATGATGTGCAAATAAAGCAACGGTTCTTTTGATTTATAGACTTCTTTGAACATTTGTTAGAAGCAATTCTGCACTCTCCAGAAAAAGGCATGCACAATTTTGCATACCTTTTCAGGAAGTCCAGGAACCTTGGAAGCCCATTCAGGGATCAGAGACCCCAAATTAACAACCACACTAATCTGAAATAAGATGAAATTAGGAGACAGGATATTTTTAAAAGGTGTTATTATTTTTACCTTAAAACTCACAAACTAAGCTATGCAGAGGGCTGTATCACTGAATTCCTTTGGGGCTCCATTTAGTGAACATACAGGATTTTTTTTCTTTGCCAAACAATTGTTTGTATGTAAACAACTACCTAAAGCATGTCAAAATAAAGTATGTGAACTTATTATTTCATTTTGTTATTCTTTATATTTTGCCCTCCCTCCTGCATAGGTAAAATAATAAAATTTTACAAAACACAAATTAATAAAAAAATGAATGAAGGAGAAGTTAGGATGACTTGAAGGTTTCTAAAATCTCTAAATGTAATTAAGTTATATAAGAAATGGCAACAAACTTTTAAGAAGTAACAATGGTTTAAAGTCTTAAGATTAAAACTATAATTCAGCAATGCACCTCCTTGGGCCAGTTTCCTCTCAAACGAATGGAATTAAAACAATAATGTCTAAATATTCTTGCAGCTCATGAACAATTTCACTTCTTTGAATATCCTTTCTTCTTTACTTCTGAAGTCTCAAAGAACAAGGAATACTTGAGGGATCTAAAATTTAAGAAAAAGAAACAAACCCTACATCTTGTACAACTTCAATGGTGGAACCAACAGAAAATTTGTAAGGCAAGGCTCAGCTTTCCTGCTGCCCAGCCTCTGATGTGGAGCAAATCACTGAACTCTTCTTGGTGGGCTTCCCCATAGGACAGTAAAGTGGGGGTGATCATGTCCATTTCACAAATCAAACCAAAAGTTAAAAATGTTTTGTAAGCCATGACAAGCCTCATACCCACCAGTCTACCAAGCACAATAACCCCATTACTCATCCTAAATTATCCAAAAAGAGGAATTAGGTTTGAAGCAGGAGGGAGAGGTAATTTCAACCTAGATAAAATGGATTAGGCCCAAACATACTTCATCTATTGTTTAATGGAGCCACAGGGGCCTGATAAAGAGTTTTTCTCCCCGCTTTCTCTTTTGTCTCAAAAAAGTTTCTGTCCCCAAGATCCAGGACTATAATTCTGGCTTTATGTAAAAGTGTTGGTTGCTCAGTTGTGTCCAAGTCTTTGCAACCCCATGGACTATAGCCTGTCAGGCTCCTCTGTCCATGGAATTCTCCAGGCAAGAATACTGGAGTTGGTAGCCATTCCCGACTCCAAGGAACCTTTCCTACCCTGGGATCAAACCCGAAATTATGTGGGGGAACAGAGCACAGCATGTCTATAAAAGAAGTTCACACTCTCCCCAATCCCAGGCACCCACTGGTAGTGCTGCAGTCTCTCGATGACACTGCTAAGCAACCAACCAATCAGCAGCAAATACTTGGAGAACGCTTAACTTTTTGTATCCATTTGCAAGTGAAATAGGTCAGCTCATGTTGTACAACACTCTAGTTATCAGTGGGATAAAAATCAGTTGTGGGCTGGTGTGGAAACCAAATGCCCACTTACACTATTTCTATGGAAAAATTCTTCAGTTTAAAAACTGACATCATAGTATTTAATACTCAATATTCGTAACTTGAAATCACCTGCTCATGAAAAGCCAGTAAATACTTAGGGATGTGGGTCTGACCCACAACATCACTAATGAGTTCCAAAGAGTGATTGCCATTATTTCTTAACAATTTCCACTCTGATGATCGTCTGACAATAGTCCAGATATACTAGGGATTCGATACTGGCACTCACACTTCTTCTCTGATGACTTATAAAAATAGTCAACTTTAACAGTTTTACCAAAATTTATTAAACTCTTAAGTCCAACCACTTATAAATTGAAATTTATCCAAATGAAATGATTCTGATAGGTTATCAATGCAGTTAAGAGATAAAGACAAGTGGCTCAAATCAGGAACTCTCTAACTTGTCATTTCTCTTGGTCTCTATTAGGTGACTACCAACCTGTTTCCAATTTGCCAGGTTTGTAAAATACAGTGAAATTCTTGCCTGTTATAATTTTATATGTTAATAAATGTATTATTGTTAATTCAACAAACATTTTAGAACCCCTACTATGGACCAAGCTTGTTTTAAACACTAAAAGTAAAAGGCAACCCCAGCTCTCAAGGAGCCTAGCCGGAAATATCTGGGATATTTAATCATGTGCTAGCTTTAAACAAACATACACCCTAATAATACACACACATACCCTAATTAGAAACCACTATTTAGGCAGAAGTACAGTCGATTGTTGGAGTTAGATAACACAAAGTGACTTAAGAGCTTTGTAAAACTCAAGTAGAAGAAATCTGTTTAGATTATGAGACTTTATATGACTGTAAGAATGTTAGCTTTCTCGATAATCTGTTGAATGTTTGGGGGTTAATAGCTGTAAATTATGGCAGACTCTGCAGTACATTTGGGGCTGGAAAATACCTACAGAATAGTCATCATCACTCAATTTTTAGTAAGTGAACAATACAGGATCTTTTTCAGAAACAACCTTTGCTGCCAGAAATGATACACACACACACTGTGAGGTTGGCAGCTTTTCAAATTGTTCAATATGTTAACACAACACACCAAGAATATCTTTGTCCAAGGGAAGTGTGATTTATTAACTATAAAGGGCAAAAACTGAGAGTGCTTTTTACCTGTCACTTTACTCAGGGGTTCCATCAGAGACACGCCAATTCTGTCTACAGCAATAACATGATGAGTTCTGAGAAACTGTTTCAAAGATGGGTGTATAACTTTTTGACACAAGACAAGATCTACATGGTCACTAACTAGTTGTTTTCCTAGGTTAAACAACTGGTCCAGAGCTGCATTTTCAAGAGAAACTCCGTAACTGACCAACAGTGTTCCTTCTCCAGTATCAGAAAGGTCTCCGGATAAAGACACACAAAAGAGGGCCACCTTGAAGGAATCTGATTTTTTGATAGGTAGTATCTTCATCAATTGAACTTCTGATACTTCAATAAGTATTCCAGGTAACACAGCAGAATCTATAACCCTTTGCCCTTTTAAAGGAACAATTATACTCTTTCCTAAAATGATGTGCTCTTGGGCGTTCTCTGGAATTGTAAGCAGAAAGGCTCTCAGAATCAGAGTACTGATATGGTCAACTTCCTTTGCGATGAGCATGCAGGCAGGTTTACTTGTTAATATGCTGCGTACCAAACTCAGGAGGATCTGGGTGCTACTAAAGTCGACTGGGATTCGGCAAGCACAGCCCTCAGATTTCAAGTAACTGGTGCAGAGGCTCAAAAGATGCTTATTTAACTTAATAACCGTGGTGGGTGCCAAGCCTAGTCTCTGAACATTTTCGACAAGGTTGCAGCAAAGAATGGCTGTGAATAAGCCGCCATCGCTGAAGCAGGCCACGTGATTCCGCACGGCGGCCGTCAGGACCTTTAACACGGGGTGGCTGACGGGCAGGCCGGCGAGGAGGGCAGCCGACTGGGACGTGGTGACCACGGAGCCGCCCCGGCCGTTGTGCAGCTGCTTCAGCCTGCCCGCTGGGCCGTAGCACGACATGACGAGGCCCTTCAAGGCCGCCAGGCTGGCCCTGGCACGCTCGCCCGTCAGGGGGTCACTTCTGCAGATAGAGGGCTTTTTAGCTTCTAAACGAGACATGTTACTGCAAGGTAATTTGTGAAGAAAGTTTTTATTTTGTTAACCAGAGTTTTCTATTCATTGTATTGTCGTGGGTTTTAACATTTAACAAGATTATCTTTTAGGAATCAAGAGTTAGGATTTACAGCATTGTGGCTCTAAAATTAAATATTGAGCTCCATGCTTATGAAGCGAATCGGCACATAAGGATCGATATAATGACATTTTAGTAATTCCAAATATTTATTTTACTTCATTATTCAAATTCTTTTGTTTGCCTTCAGGCTGAGACTTTACAGACTGTTTTGCAGCCCTCTGTATAAAATACGTTCCAAGATGGACACCTATGAAGGAAACCACAGCTACAAGAAGCCAGTTCTTTCTGATCCAACTGCTATTTTTCATCTCTTCTTTCTAGCTCAAGCTCTGACTCAGAGCTGCTTCTTTCTACAAGAAATAAAAATAAAAAACATTTTAGAGAAGTAACCCCAAAACATTTTATAATTGAAGCTTAGTAATTAATTTTAATGCTCTGCTCCTTCTTTAGAAAAAGGAACCACCCACAGGTACAAATCTCCAGAAAATGAGAAACTTAAGACTAAAAACATCCATTTCTTTATTCTTCAATGAATCTCTACAAGGAAAAGTACTGGTATTTTAATAATTCTGGAATGCACAACAAAGTCAGGAAGCTTATAGTACACAGTTTTTTAATATGATATGGTTCTAGAAAATGGTGTGTGTATATATGTGTATATATATATAGTAAAACTCATAGAATCTGGTCTCGAGGTCTCAAATGTTTTTATTCTCTTGCATCAAGATCTAGTGATATTTTTTTCTCTAACTTTGGTTTGCTTGGAGACCTTAGGTCTGAATATAAGTGCATTTGTATCAAATCCTATTTGTAAATAATTATGAAAATGAGATAACCGTCAGGATTCCTAATATAGACACGATCTAATGTACACTATCTAGTCTACATCTAGCTGGACAAATGTGTACAACACATTTACCAAAGAAAAAACCATGTTTAAAATATCTGGCTAAAGTCAGAGCAATCCTATGTAGTTTTACCCTATCAGTTAATGATACTCAGTGTTGATATCTTACAACTAATCCACTCCCAAACTACAGCTATGACAATAAATACAAAAGCCGGGGAATGTGCTGGATGACAAGGAGAAAGACAGGACTGGATTGGCAATCTGGCCTCAAAGAGGGTAAATAATGTACAATGCTGCCGTTTACCAGGTGTGCCCGCACTTGTACTAGTTTCCTTAATGAGGCTGGAAGAAGGGAGCCGGAGGCGTAAACTTCTGATACTATAATAATGTGTGGAGATCTGTTGAGGTTTGGTGCTTTGAAGGTAAAGGTTCAACCAATTAGCGGTTGTTTTCATGAATATACTAACCCTGCTAACCACGTGGACTGTGTTTAGCATAAATAAAACTAACTGAACTACTCAGACTACAGTCCTGCCCAGAGTAGACTATGGCACAGTACTATACAGACCAGGAAGGTGATCTGAAGACATGCAAAGATGTGAAGAGAACAAAGGAATGTTATGCAAAGTGTTATTTTGGTTATCACACCTCCCAATTTAGTTACAGGGCTGTAACCATGGCAACTGGGCCCAAATAAAGTGAAAGCAAGGATGGCCAGCTTTCTCACTGCAATGATAAAGCTATAGTTGTGTCTTTTTACAGCACAAGGAAACAAAGTTTCTGTTCATCTCATATGAGAAAGAGCCAAATAACTTAAATATTATTTCAAAGCTTATTTTAGATTCAGCAAAATCTGTGAAATACATTTAAATGCAAGCTTAGTGAAGTGACTTCCATATGTAAATTTGCATATTACAACACCCACACAAACCACAGAAACCACAAATCTTAACAGACTGTGACCAATAAAGTGATTTACCTGGTTACTTTTCAATACATAATAGTGACATGCGACTTTTCAAAAGGGGCTAAATTGGCCCCTCTCACGTCTTGTGGTAATTGGACCAGTAACCACATCTTTTGGCTAGTATCTTTATGAGAAAGGAACAAAGTGTTGGTGACCGCCAAATCATTTTCAGGATGTCAAAACTGCTGACTCATGGTCCTATGTCTTTCTCTAGACAACATAACGTTCAACTGAGAAAATGGGGGACATAAAACACAGGGCTGGCTTATAGAATAGGTTTGGAAGTGCCAATTCAGTTCTTTCTTTCTTCCTAACAATGTGACCTATTATTCCTAAAGTTAACATCACATGAATGGCCCTGACTATTCCTGGATGCACTGGCCTGGCAGATGGTCTTTTTGCAGTGATGCATAACAATTAAATATTAATAATACTAAAACTTCCATGACTGTATTCTCAATTCAGAGCTATAAAATATGATCTAAAGAAATATAAACAGGTAAAATTTTTTCCTAAAAGGAAGCAGGGTTCTTTGGAGAAATGGCTGAGGCAAGAAAGAAATGAGACAAGCTAGGGACTTTTCCTGTCAAAAAGTAATAGTTATTAAAAAATGACACAGGAAACAACTGACAAAGGATTAATCTACAAAATATACAGCAGCCCATGCAGCTCAACGCCAGAAAAACAAACAACCCAATCAAAAGGTGGGCAGAAGACCTAAACAGACATTTCTCCAAAGAGGACATAAAGATGGCCGACAAACAATGAAAAGATGAGCAACACTGCTCATCGCTAGAGAAATGCAAATCAAAGCTGTAAAGGGTGTCACCTCACACTGGTCAGAATGGCCATCACGAAAAAGTCTACAAACAACAAATACTGGAGAGGATGTGGAGCAAAGGGAACCCTCCTGCACTGTTGGTGGGAATGTAAATTGATAGAGCAACTATGGAGACCAGTATGGAGATGTCTTAAAAAACTAGGAATAGAACTACCATGTGACCCAACAACCCCACTACTGAGAAAATTGTAACTGGAAGAGATATGTGTACCCCATGTCCGTTGCAGCACTTTTTACAACAGCTAGGACGTGGAAGCAACTTAGATGTCCACTGACAGATGAATGGATAAAGAACTTATAGTACATATATACAATGGAATATTACTCAGCTATAAAACATTAACACATTTGAGTTAGTCTTAATGAGGTGGATGAACCTAGAGCCTGTTGAACTGAGTGAAGTTAGCTGGAAAGAGAAAGACAAATATTGTACATTAACGCATGTGTAGGGAATCTAGAAAGATGGTATTAATGAACCTATTTGCAGCACAGCAATGGAGAGGGACACATAGAGAACAGACACTGGACACAGCGGGGGAAGAAGAGGGTGCAACAAACTGAGAGAAGAACATGGAGACATATACATCACCATATATAAAACAGATAGCCAGGGGGAATTTGGAGGGAATCTAAGATGGGACAATTTAAGCATTAAAAAGAATATTGATGATAATGACTGTGATAATTCAAATTTATGCCAACTTCTGAATTCATCAAGAGCAAAAACTCTCATTGCTACTAGAGCATTAACTTGTTATTATAAAAACTGATGAAGGGAAACAAGGGCTTCCCTGGTGGCTCAGTGGTAAAGAATCAGCCTGCAATGCAGGAGATGCAGGTTTGATCTTTGTGTTGGGAAGATCCCCTGGAGAAGGAAATGGCAACCCACTCCAGTATTCTTGCATGGAAAATTCCACGGTCAGAGGAGCCTAGTGGGCAACAGCCCATGGGGGGTTGCAAAGAGTTAGACATGACTTAGCTGCTAAACAACAACAAAGGAAAACAAAGCCTATATTTTGCTTTTCCTATATAAATGCATTTTGAGGGGGTAAATCAAACTCACCTGAAACTTGCAAGCCTGCTACTTCCCTGGGAGGTGGTTCTTCTTAGGACTTGTAAGTGCCAGACTGTCTGGTTCAGAGAGGTTGTCCTTACTAGGAATTTGGAAAACAGGGCTGCTTTTGATCCTGTGCCACCCCAAATGTATGAACCCAATCAGAGGTACCATAACAACCAGAACTTTGTAGTCTTTCCAGAACTTCTGAAAGCCCATAGTACTTCAGCATCAGTGTACCTAAGAAAAGGTTGACAGTTAAAAACAAAATTAAAAAAAAAAAAATCCCTCTAAAATTACACCTCTAAAGCACAAGCAAAATACTGCCCTCTAATAAAAGCTACCTGTTAAAAAGTTTCTAAGTACAATACATTGCAATGTTATTTAACAAAAAGAGGTAAGTTGCAGACTTACAGGGATAGCAGGAGATCAGGCTTGAAAACATACAGGACAACACTAAAAGTTTAGTCAGCAATTATGAAGGAGCAACATCACCTACTGGGAAAGCTGCTGGAAACTTTGGGAACACTCATGCATCAATGTTATTGTCTTTATATAATTAATTTCTCTGACCCACAACAAGTTAAATCTACTTAGTCACAATTTTAACAGATGAACCAAATGGCAATCCTTAAATATGCAGTGAGAATTCAGATTCTGCATTCTGATAGGGTGTGAGTGATGATCTTTCCACTGAAATGTTGTCAAGCATTGGTCCCAATTGTAGCAGAAGACTTTTGGCTTGAACTCTGTGAATGCCATCTCCACATTTCTGTGCTGAGCCTCTGCATTTAGAGTGTTTACCCTTATCACTAACTATATCCTGTAAGGGTTATTTCTCCTTTACTGACTATGCCAAAGCCTTTGACTGTGTAGATCACAACAAACTGTGGAAAATTCTTAAAGAGATGGGAATACCAGACCACCTGACCTGCCTCTTGAGAAACCTATATGCAGGTCAGGAAGCAACAGTTAAGAACTGGACATGGAACAGCTGACTGGCTCCAAATCGGGAAAGGAGTACCTCAAGGCTGTTTATTGTTACCCTGCTTATTTAATTTACATGCAGAGTACATCATGAGAAACGCTGGGCTGGATGAAGCACAAGCTGGAATCAAAATTGCCAGGAGAAATATGAATAATCTCAGATATGCAGATGATACCACCCTTATGGCAGTTAGTGAAGAAGAACTAAAGAGCCTCTTGATGAAAGTAAAAGAGGAGAGTGAAAAAGTTGGCTTAAAACTCAATATTCAGAAAACAAAGATCATAGTATCTGGTCCCATCACTTCATGGCAAATAGATGGGGAAACAGTGGAAACAGTGGTTGACTTTTTTTGGGGGGCTCCAACATCTCTGTAGATGGTGACTGCAGCCATAAAATTAAAAGACGCTTACTCCTTAGAAAAGTTATGACCGAACTAGACAGCATATTAAAAAGCAGAGACATTACTTTGCCAAAAAAGGTCCGTTTAGTCAAAGCTATGGTTTTTCCAGTAGTCATGTATGGACGTGAGAGCTGGACTATAAAGAAAGCTGAGTGCTGAAGAATTGATGCTTTTGAACTGTGGTGTTGGAGAAGACTCTTGAGAGTCCCTTGGACTGCAAGGAGATCAAACCAGTCAATCGTAAAGGAAATCAGTCCTGAATATTCATTGGAAGGACTGATGTTGAAGCTGAAACTCCAATACTTCGGCCACCTGATGCGAAGAACTGACTCACTGGAAAAGACCCTGGGAAAGATTGAAAGCAGGAGAAGGGGACGACAGAGGATGAGATGGTTGGATGGCATCACCAACTCACTGGACATGAGTCTGAGTAAACTCTGGGAGTTGGTGATGGACAGGGAGGCCTGGCGTGCTGCAGTCCATGGGGTCACAAAGAGTCAGACACGGCTGAGTGACTGAACTGAACTGCTAAGGGTTATTGTCAACAAAGTTTACTTGAAGAAACTAGGGCTAGGAACTTGTCTGCAGTTTCAAAGCTCCATAGTATTAAGAACAGTTTTTTTGCTCTGTCTGTTCTGGAAAGCATGAAATGTGGCCCAGGAGGTCTGTTTCTGATGATCTCTTGGGTTTGGGGTTGTAAGTCTAGATGACCTCTAAAGACTTCTTACACTTTTTTACTCAAGGGAGCTCACTAGGCTTTAGTGATGAGCTTATACACTCATAATGCTCTGAATGGACCCGCTCTCCAAGCTCCCTTCTGGGCAATGAAGGACAATAAGGACTGTTAAGAATTAGGTTCAGTGGCATATATGTGAGTTCCATTATGAAATCACTTATGGTAATTTTGTGTGAATGTGTTTAGAAAAATGTCTGAACATAATTTTTATTTATACCTTCCCTTTTAAGGCAAGATTAAAATATAGGACTAATGAGCTACATATCTGAACTGTGTTCTGTATGTACATATTAAAAATAAACAATGCTTAGAGTTATGCCTATGTACATATATTATTCCCAGCATTAGAAACGATTTCTCCTCGAAGTACAAATTCACATTTCATAAGGACTTTTTTGCTAACTTAAACAAATTGCTAGAGAAATCATGGCCTGCTTTGTAACTTCAAGTATTTTTAGCCCTCTCTCTTCCCTCAAGGGCTTTGGCATTCTATATGCTTTTTTGCAACCTTTAGGACCATACCTTTTATTGACAAACTCATGTTCTAATCTTTGGAGAAAGTCAATCACAAATAACTGTATCATGATTACATTTCTTTGTGGAGCCCACTGTGCAAAAGCCTTTGGGGCATTTGAGATTTGAGGAACAATAAAACCTCTGAGGGAGGCCCTGGGTGATCAGGAATAATGAGGGAAGAGCTTGAAGACTTACTTCTGAGATGGAAGGAGGGACTTGAAGCTGTGCCAAAGTCAATGGTCTGTGTTGACAGGTGGCATTTTTGTCCACAAAATACCTTCAATTAAAGGATCAGGATATACTGTCCTTTCACATCCAGTCTCAATACTTAAGGTGACTTTAAGCATCTCCAACTCTGTCCCTTTTGACATGAGCTTGTCAAGTCACAGCACTTTTCATAGACAGCACCTCTGCCCCTGTTTACTTCTCATGATCACTAACATATCATCATATTTGTCACTTTTTCGTGAGTTATGAACTTTTAGGAAAACAGCTTATAGAAAAGACTCATTAGGAACGGGGGTAGTAGTGGTTTAGTTGCTAAGTCATGTCTGACTCTTGCGACCCCATGAGCTGTAGCCCACTAGGCTCTCCTTCTCCATGTTTGGAATGAAAGAATAAAATAATAAAGCTGAGATGAATAACTCAATAACCAAACTTCAGAATAAATCCAGGTCCAAGCTGTAACAGCAATGTCTGGACTGTGGTACTATTCCCTCCATGCACAACAGATCACAGTATGGAATGTCATGTGCTAGGAGCCCTCGGATTAGGATCAACGTGGCTCCCTGTACTCAACGTCTCTTTGGGTCTTCCCTGGGTTAAGACAAGGGAGGTACTCCATTCTGTTTATAGTGTGTTTAACAGGTGAGTATCCTTTTCCACTAGAATAAGATGCATTAAGGATCAGTGCATCTTTTTCTAGATTTAGGTTTAGTTCAGCCTTGCAATTAGTATCTATTTTGGCTGAAAACTCATTATTTGCCAAATGATCACTGAGGCCCAGCAACAGCACTTCCTGATATAATAATTTTAATATTTGCTCAACACCTACATGCAGCCATTTCCTCATATTCTCTGCGTCTCATATATTGATTTGGCTAATGGAGGTGAAAAAGCAGGTAACTGACTTCCAGTGATTATTCTGTCGTCCTTTGTGAGGCTTGGAAGATGATAAAGATCAGAATGACAGGGCATTTTACTTTACAAAGTACTTTTAGAGTCTTCACATTTAAATCCACATAAACACGCTGAGTATCACACCATCTCCAGCAAGTAAGATAGACTCACAATGGCACAGCAATCTTCACCTACTTTGTTTCTTTTACTTAGCGTCTTTCCAGCATTTTATATATACTGTCGCTTGTATAAATCACATACCAGGGCAGACACGTTAGACTTTACTAAATAAGGCTCCTTGCTAGTTGTAAGAAAAAGACAACAAAGTAGTTAGTGAAGCAATGTGTTCCTTATTTTTCTCGTATCTTCTTGTGGGGCTTTTGCTATGCTAAGTCACTTCAGTCGTGTCCAACTCTGTGCGACCCCATAGACGGCAGCCCACCAGGCTCCACCGTCCCTGGGATTCTCCAGGCAAGAACACTGGAGTGGGTTGCCATTTCCTTCTCCAATGCATGAAAGTGAAAAGTGAAAGTGAAGTCGCTCAGTCGTGTCCGACTCTTAGCGACCCCATTGATTGCAGCCTAACAGGCTCCTCCGTCCATGGGATTTTCCAAGCAAGAATACTGCAGTGGGGTGCCATTGCCTTCTCCGTGTGGGGCTTTTAAATACAATCAAATATACTAGGGGTATACAATTTGATTTAATCCATTTTTTTCTTCTAAAGTCTTTTTGTGGAATATTTTCAAAATGAAACTTAGTATCACTGCCCTTTTCTAAAAACTATAACACAGGCTTACTTTTTAAAGTTAGAAAATACAGTAATAAGAAAGCTAAAAAAATCTGTAATCTTTTTGGTTTTAACAAAAATATGACTGCAATATACACTCTCTCTTTGTAATCTCTTCTCCCTCCAATAATATAATCTTCATTATGATTTTTAGTAGTTATATAGCTTTTATGGCGATATCCTAATTTAACAGATCACTGATTGATAGGAATCTGAGATTTTTTTCAGTTTTATTGCTAAACATGCTGAGTACTCTTGTAAATCCTCCAGAGTCCATGCTATAGCCTCTCTATGCTGCTTCTCAGGATAATCAAAGTCTTACTAGAATTCCTAACAATTAACTCATTTTTCAAATGAATTTAACAAGAAGGTTTTTAAAACTTTGACTTTTATAAAGGTTCACAGTGCTGAACAGCAGGGAGACAGGGAGTTCCAACTTGGGGATGGAAAACAAAGCTGGATACAGCTTTTCTTGAGATGGCCCTTCCCTCAAAACATTTGGCAAAGAGTTATTCCAAGTGGTGTGGAACTATTTTATGGACAGAAGAGATTCCTAAGTCTGAAGCAAGATTTTCTCAAGAATATGCTCCAAATGATCACATTTGCCAGGCAAAAACAGGCTGGCTTCTAAAATGAGTTAGTGCTTCTTCATTCACAGAGCGTTTCAAGTTTGCTTGGACTAAAGCAGTGACACAGACCACAGCAAGAAGACGTCTTCCCTCTCCTTACCCTCCTCCAGTCTACCTGCCACTGCCGGTATCTTTCCTGGGTCCTCTCTAAACACACTCCTAAGAAAAGCAAATGAAAGCAGAAGGTGTGGGGCTCTTTTGCAAAGATGGAGGAAACTAAGAAAAAGGAAAAGAGATTAGTAAATTTTACATTAGTAAACAGAAAGTAGATATTTACAGTTTTATCCATTGAAATGCCTCTGTTAAGTATAGAAAATGTTTATACACCATTGACACAGATGCTTTCTTATATCCTTCTTTCCAAAACAAATACTTTGTATTATTCAAAAAGTTTCCTATTTTTTCTATTTGTTTCCATAGCAATTTTATGAGACCAGTTTATATATGAGGAAACACTAAATGATTCTAAAATTATTGTCAGTTAATATGGCACACGTCTTGGAGTTTGGAGTCCTAAAGTCTAGGCTGGTATTCTTAATGGCAATTTTCAAAAGTTGAGTATTAGTATCTCAGCTTTGGCAAGAGTCAATCAGAATTGCCAGTGCATAATGATGTGTGCCAAGAACATTCTGGGCACTGCTGAATAGCTGTGCGGGTCGCTGAGGTCAGGTTCCCCAGTGTATTACACCTGGCATGTCTTTATTCTCACAGCGGGATACATTAGAGGTTAACAGGTCTTGTGCCACTTGGTCCAAAATGAGAGGGCAAACAAGCCCATATCCTCTAAACACACACCCATGATCTAGTAATGGATGAGTGGAGCTAATTTTAGCCGCTATTTTTTTTTTTTTTTTTTAGCTCAGTTCTTAGTGCTGAATAAATAGTGAGAAATTAATGAGCAGAATGGAGAAAAACTGGTTACATCTCTGCCCCACTAAAATATCATAATCTTTTTGACTGCATAGAACTGATCAGTAACGTGAAGGGCAAAAAGAGCACTTAATTCTAAACAACCTGGCCCTGGCTATCAGATTACTCTTGTATGCACACAGTTAAAACCCTATCCATTAGGCCTACAATAACCCGGATGCAGGCAATGCGGGGAAGGCTCTCATTCTGCCTATTGGGCTTGCGGGGCGCCATCTGCTGGCCTCTTGAACACAGTGTAAGGCAGATTCTTACGTCTTCATTTGGCTCCGTTTAAATTTGAAAAAAAAAAAAAGTTTAAAACATTTTTAAAAATTATTGAATGTAATTTAAACATGAAGAGAACACTAAATGGAAAGTTGAACAGTTAATTAACCCAGCTCTTGTGGCTGTGATATTTCATTAAATTTATTGGAATTGTATAATGCCTTTTCTTCTGGCGTGACAAATGTTGATTTTAAGTATCTGTGAATTCCTCATTCCTGAAATCTAATTACTGACCCTGAAAGTAGTTCTTTTTATCCTCAATTTTAATACAACAGTTCACATTTTGGCAATTTTGTGTACACGTTAGAATGGACTGCATGGTGTCTTCAGGCCTATTGAACTGACTGGTATGCCAAACAGAACAATAATTTCTTTTTCTTTTCCCCCTTTTCTAACTACATCACCTAAAATAACAGCTTTGCTGAACTTTGTCTTGTCAAAACACAGACAACAAAAAAATTACTGTCAATCCTTGATTAACTGAGTGGACCATGTGTCTTAGTGGCTTAGTCCTGTCCCGACTATTTGTGACCCCACGGATAGTAGCCTGCCAGGGTCTTCTGTCCATGGAATTCTCCAGGCAAGAACAGTGGAGTGGGTTGCCATTCCCTTCTCCAGGGGATATTCCCCACCTGACCCAGGGATCAAACCCGAGTCTCCCTCACCGCAGGCAGATTCTTTACTGTCTGAGCCACCAGGCTTACAAAAAAATAATGGAACGCTTCATGAATTTGCCTATCATCCTTGCACAGGGGCCATGCTAATCTTCTCTGTATCGTTCCAATTTTAGTATATGTACTGCCGAACCTGAGCTCTAAGTTTCCTTTCTGCAAAATCTTTCCCCTACCTTGACCAGTAGGCAGTAACTGGTCAGAATCAGCTGACCAGCACAGCCTGGTCTGGAGCGGGTCAGGACCAGGCGCAGAGCATGGTAAAAGCATAAGCATTTTACGATCTCTGATATCCTCTACTCCATTACTGTGAATTCAGTGTCTTTATAAATAAGTAGTATACTGGAAGCATCACAAGTTTTATATGGGAGCTTTTAACTGTCCACAACCTAAAATTTGAACAGCAAGTGAATAAGTAGCAACTAACAAGGAAAAGACGATCAGCTTTCTGGCAGGCTGTGGCTTATCAGAAAAGTGTGGAAAGTCGTTATAAAACTTCGGGTTGTCTGAGAATCTTTCCAGTCCCTTTCACCATCTTTACACCTGCCATTTGACATGGAAGCTGGTGGGGAGTTACTGAAGACAGTGGAGTGGGCTCTTAGTGCTGCAGCAATGCCTTTATGTTCCCCTGGTCAGATCTGAATCTCAAAAGGGCTGGTTTCTGTCCTCACCATTTCTGAGATTTCTATTTTACTCTCTAACTTGGTTTCTTCAGATAACCTACTGGCCAGAGGACACTGTGGCTACTGGGTCTGAGCCCCTCTGCTTCCCGCTCCCATGTGGTAAAACTTCCGTCTCAGCTCCCATTTTCACGTCCTTCCTCACTGTCTCGGAGGAGGACCAGACACTTCTGGTCAGTCAGTCCCACCTGCCACTGTGTCTTCAGGGTCCCAACTCCATCACCCCTCCCCCCCCCAACTTCTACTTTCTATCTCCCACTTGGAACTGGTCTTCCTCCTTGGCAAAACTGTTTTTCTCCACTGAAAAGGACCAAAAGCAAATTCCCTAAAGCCACTACCCTTTACTGGCCCTTCCTTCTAGGTACTAGACACTGATTCCTTTCAAATAACACATTTCTAGAGCCAATTCCCAGGAGAAGGCAATGGCACCCCACTCCAATACTCTTGCCTGGAAAATCTCATGGACAGGGGAGCCTGGTAGGCTGCAGTCCATGGGGTCGCTAAGAGTCAGACATGACTGAGCGACTTCACTTTCACTTTTCACTTTCATGCATTGGAGAAGGAAATGGCAACCCACTCCAATGTTCTTGCCTGGAGAATTCCAGGGACGGTGGAGCCTGGTGGCTGCCGTTTATGGGTCGCACAGAGTCGGACACGACTGAAGCGACTTAGCAGCAGCAAAGCTAATTCCCACTTCCATCTTCACACCCAAGTAATTTGCTTTTGTTCCACTCTCCATGGAAACCGCTTTGACTATAAAGATCACGAATCTCTCCCTATAATCTCTCTACAGCACTTTTGATGAATTCTTGAAACTCTTTAAGTACCTGAGACTAGTCTGATCCTTCTCGGTCTCCTTTAATGGTTCCTTGGTCTCCATCCACCTGTTCACCCTTCTCAAAGCTCTGTCCTTGGCTGTCTTCTCCCTCTGTTCATTTCCTGGGTGTCCTCATTCACAACCAAAGCTTTTACTTTAGCTTTGTGACTCCCATGCCTTCATTTCCAGCTTAGTCCCACATGTCCCATGCTGCTGTTCCCCACAAGTGTCTAAACTCATCTCATATAAAAATGAATCCTCTTTCCTTCCCAAATTGCTGTTTCTCCTCTACTTCCTGCCTTTTTTTTTTTAAATAAAGAAATTATCTACCTCACTGTTCAATTAGAAAATCTAAATACGGTGGATTCTGCTGTTTCTTAAACTCCCCATCAAGTCAGTCACCCAATTCTCCATTTGACCTGACATTTCTTTTGCACAATTTCTCCCTACCGCCATAGTCCAGACCCTCATTACCTCACTTGCTTCTAGTCCAATGGTTCTCAGTGTGGTTCCTTCGCCACTGGCAGTAGCATCACCTGGGAATTTATCAGAAATGTAAACTCTTGGGCTGCCCCGGAGCGACTGAATCAGAACTCTATACTGGGATTCAGTAATCTGTGTTTCAACAAATTCTTTAGGTAATTCTGAAGCTTAAATCTGAAAACCACTATTCCACTCTCTACCCTCTTAACACTGCTATCTTGGTGAAAACAACAACAGATACAGTTGTGTTGCTCAGAAGCCTTCAATGACATTTTTGACTAGAAGTGAAACCTACACTTCTTTGTACAGCACAAAAGATGGGATCTAGTTCCTGCCTACCAGTTTCCACAAGGTAAAGCACAATACATCGTCTTAGTAAGAATGCACTGTTGTGTAGTGATCAAGTGGACAAGCTGTGGAATCCTATTGCCTGGGCTTTGCATCTCTGCCTTATTACAGTACAGCTGGCTGTGACCCTGGATGATTCCTTAACCTCACAATGTACATCATCCATAAAATGAGAGTAACACTGACAGCCATATCACAAGGTTGTTGTGCAGTTATCACACACCTGGCACTCACGCTGGACTCTGTTACTAGATTTCAGGATGTTATAGAAAAGGTTGCTGCTAAGTCGCTTCAGTCATGTCCGACTCTGCGCGACCCCATAGACAGTAGCCCACCAGGCTCCCCCGTCCCTGGGATTCTCCAGGCAAGAACACTGGAGTGGGTTGCCATTTCCTTCTCCAATGCATCAAAGTGAAAAGTGAAAGTGAAGTCGCTCAGTCGTTCCCGACTCTTAGCGACCCCATGGACTGCAGCCTACCAGGCTCCTCCGCCCATGGGATTTTCCAGGCAAGAGTACTGGAGTGGGGTGCCACTGCCTTCTCCCATAGAAAAGGTTAACAGGCTCCAAAAGTGAGGGCCAGGAAAGTTCATCATGAAGGAAAGAAGGAAACTCAAGGACAAAGCAAAACAGCAAAGACAGGGTGATAAATTCATATTTGTTTCTCTGACAACAATTAATGAAGTTAATGGTGCTAAGTGATTAAATATGAGGGTTCCATATGAGGGTTCCATCATCCATAATGATGCTTTGAGTAATGATGGAAATCAAATTCTAACCTCCCCCACTAAGTATGATCTTAAGCAAAAGACTTATTTCTTGCCTCAATTTCATAGTCCATAACATGGTGCTATATAATGAGAATTCCTATGTATTTACCTAGGACTTCCCTTGTGGCTCAGACGGTAAAGCATCCGCCTTCAATGAAGACCAGGGTTTGATCCCTGGGTCAGGAAGATCCTCTGGAGAAGGAAATGGCACCCCACTCCAGTACTCTTGCCTGGAAAATCCCATGGATGGAGGAGCGTGGTAGGCTACAGTCCATGGGGTCGCAAAGATTTGTACACGACTGAGCGACTTCACTTGGTCTTGGTCTTACCTACGTAAATATTTATTGTTTATCCAATATCTGATATGTGAACATTCAATACAGGGCAGCAATTATTCTTATTGTATGTACAATATCTTCAATACAAATCAGATATAAAAACAGGCACTTCTGGAGACTCCTGTCTGATCCAAGCTCTGGGGAGTGTGCAGACAGATGTCAGTCCCAGGACTGACTGTGGGAAGAGTTGAAGTTATGCTGTCTTTCGGGAACAGTGGGTATCCAATAACTGATCACTGCAGGGATATAGTCTTGATTCTTCCCTCCAACTTAGGACAACTCTCAGAGTTACTGTGAGACTTGGTAGATACTCTCCTTGGGACCATACTGCAGCTCAACTTTTTCTACCCACCATTCTACCTCTTTTCTTCCTTGGTAAGATCCAAAAAGTACTAATAAATGTCCTGGTCATAAATCTCCTTAGGTCTGCTTCCCAGGGAACCCCATCTAGGACAATCTGGAAACATCTTGTTCATTTATCAATGTACTTGTTGACTGTTGCCCCTCCCATTATTAAATATAAGGTCAATGTGATCAGGGCCATGCTCGTGTTGGCCACTTCTGTATCTGCTAACTAGGCAGTGTGACAAATATGAATATAAACTGCCGGTGTTAATGAATGCATCAATGAAACTGCGGGTAGAGCGAGCCTCTGAAACACCAACAGGATGTGAGCCTGCTCTGGAATGGGAGGAAGAAGCATATGACCTCAGGAGGCCTCCATCTCAACAGGGTTTCCATGCCCAGAATGTCCAAAGCGCCAAGTCCTGCTTCTGCCGTCCGAGCTAGTACTGCCACACGCTGCGGAGTGCTCCCGTCAGAGGGCGGCTCTCCAGGCAGACACAGGTCTCAGGGCCAGGGCATTCGGCGCCTTCCCTCGGGCGCCTTTTCCGTCTACGTTTCGGTGCGGCCGCGCGGATCCGAGGGAGGAGAGTGCACACCCGGCGCTGTGCGCACACCTTCGGAGCACCCCCGCTCCTCCGCGTTCCTCCCGGCAGCAAGCGCCCAGCGCCGAGGCTGCAGGTTAAACGCAGTCTCTAAGGAGCCGGCCCCCCAGCCCCGCCCCCGGTCTCCTTCAGTGACCTTTCCGAGCGAGGACGAGGCACCGAGGAGCCCCGGCCCCCCTGCAGCCGGGCAGAGAGTCGGCTCCCCGCGGCGGCCCTGGCCTTCTCACCTGCCTGCCGGCCGCCGCCCGCAGACCCCAAGGCCGCACCTCGCGCCGCCGCAGCTCCCGGAGTTAGGCCCGCTCTGGGAACCGAGCATGCGCAGCCCCGTGCTCGCGCAGGCCCGCGGCTCCTCCGGGCGTTGGTGACGCTTTCGGCCGGGGACGCGGTGGTGGCGACCGGAAGACCGGGGGCGGGGCTCGTCTGGTGTCTCTCTAGGCACACTGTCGGAAGTGGAAACGTTAAATGACGGGTCACACGGCCTTGCTGAGGCACTGTGTCTCCCTTTTTGCCCGCGCTTAAGAGGCGCTCATGGAATGGAAACGTGACCAACCGCTCTCGGCGGGTCCCGGGCCTTCCGGCCTTGACCAAGGGCGACGCGCCGGATCCCGCGGCCGCTCACCAGCCCTGGTTTTCCGGAGCGACCGCCCAGAAGACCCGGAGAGAGGGCGCCGCCGCGGCCGCCCCTGTGGAGTGGGGCGTGCGGGAGGCCCTCAGCGGTGCGGCGGCCGCCCCTCGTCCACGCGGGGGCTTACGGGGGTCGGAGGCCCCTGAGTCTGTGCGCTCGCCGGCTAGCTCATGTCCGTGCCGTCACCCCTCCCGCTGATGCGCTCGAGGGCCAAGACTGCATTCTTCCGTTCAAAGGAACTGTAAGAGAAGTTATGTTCATGGATAACTGTCTCACAATGCACCCGCCATTGAGAAAGCCACCTTCATCTGCCAACCCGTGTTTTCTATACTCGTTCCCATCAAACATTCGGGAGACTTTTCCCCTTTTTGTGCTAGTAATTTTCAAGAAACATTCTGTGTCACAGAAATGTTGAGTTTTATTTTTCTCTGTTTCGATCGCCCTTCTCCCTGGCATAGCGGGTAACTGGTTTGTCACCGGCCAATCGAGCTCGCCTTGTTCGCGGTCCCTAGATAGAGGTCCTTCGCCGCCATGATTGTTTTGGGCCCTCGTTGGAAGCCGCGAGACCTTGCACGGAGGACATTTTTGTTTTTGGAAGATCCCGCGCGCTCTTCCGGCCGTTAGCTTAGTGTTCGCCGCCATCTTAAGTCCTGGTTGTGGCTTCAAGCGGGCCTCGAAGCAACCCAGGCCATCTTGTGTTTGGGCGGCGGCTGCAGGGCTTCTCTGCGCGCCCGGGAAGCGGGAAGGAGGTCGGCACCCGGAACACCAGAGCTTCCAAAGGCTGGCTTGGGAGCTTCTGGCCTCCTTTCTAGTCTGAGTTTGCACAGCCAGGTACCCTGGACAGTAACTAAACAAAAGCCCGACCCCAAACCCTGCCACCATCGTAGGTAAGAACTTGGAAATGCTGGGAACCTAAGACGTTCCTTCCCTTGCACTCAGCTGTGAGCCCAGCTCCTCTCCCGCTTCGGTTATTTCCTTTGATTAGTGAACCTTTCCTGAATCCTTATCCCTGTGCTTCCTCCTCTCTGTTTTAAACAGAAGGGTGCCGGAAGCCTGGGCTTGACAGTGGAAGTTTTGGCCTGGGAAATTGTTATTATTTGGACGAAATGGAGTACAGTGACAGGGCCAGGTATTTATATCAAACATCTACATTGTATGGAGAAGGCGAAGGCACCCCACTCCAGTACTCTTGCCTGGAAAATTCCATGGATGGAGGAGCCTGGTGGGCTGCAGTCCATGGGGTCGCTAAGAGTCGGACAGGACTGAGCGACTTAGCAGCAGCAGCAGATTCTCCTTCCCAGTTTTCAGTTTGTGACATACAGATTGTGTTTGTATATACATTCATTCATTTATTCAGTACATTTGTTGAGTACCTGGTGTGTACTAGGTTGTAAGGATTCTGTAGTAAATGAAAACCACTTTATTTCATGAAGTTTCCATTCTGTCACCTTGAGAGCTACTAGGTTGGGCAAATAACAGTGTTTTCTGGTTCTTAGACCTGCTATAATATACAAACAAGTATTCGTTTGCTCCTTCCCCTATCTTCCCCCGCTCCTTTTTCCTCCTGGACTAGGAATAAATCATACTGACACTTTATTTCTTGGATCCTGGACCTGACTGCATTTGTAGATGAACTGGTTAATTTTACAAACAATATTCAAGGTACTTAAGGCCTTGCTGCTCCAGTTGTGAACTGTGTATCAACCGCTTGAACATCACCTGGGAGCTTGTTAGAAACGCCGCTGACTCAGAATCTGCCCTGAGAAGCACATCTTAAGTTCAGACAGCACTGACTGAGGGCACGGACTAAAGACAAAGACTTTCTCTTTACAACTTGTGCTTCTGAAACAATATATGGTCAGTATAGTCACGCTTTAAATGAAGTGGACGTGTGGCTTTATATTCATCAGTTTAATGTCAAGATGCCAATTTAGCATTCTAAAAAGTTGAGGATTTGTCAGCCCCATATACTGTTATGTAACATTTGCTATGCAACACCTTTTGTCCTATGTGCATGTTTTATTTTTAATTTATTTGAAGTTGAACTCAAAATTCTGTTTGTTTTCAGTAGTTCAATATCAACTTGGAAAACCTTGGAGCATAGTTTACCAAAGCTTTTTTGGCACCTTGCATTCTGTCATTTTAAAATAACAAATCTAAATTTAATTTATTTCAGGGGTTCTCAGCTTTGGTTCTCAGCTATGAAAAAATCACTTGGGGTGCTTAAAAAAACCAACAACCCAGACCAGTATCAGTAGACTCTGAGATCTGTGGATGGAATTTAAGGAAGTTAAGGTATTTGAGAAACAACAAATGAGTTTTATATTTTCTGTGTTGCTATTTGTTAGATTTTTCTCGCTTGTAGATTTACTTAAAATAATTATGAAGAGAGTTGGACTGGAAATGTGGTGAACTAGCTTCTTAGTAACCCATCAGCTTGCTGTTTATTGTGTCCTAAGCAAGTTATTCAGTCTTTCTTTCCTTTATCCATCTAAATATTAATTGGGAAAAGAAGAACGAAGGTCCTGTTATGTTTTATTTAGTCTCTTGTGTATGTTGCAAAATGTAGTGGATATTTATATTCTGTGCATGTGAGGAAAAGAAGTATTTTGCAAGTGCAATATTCACTGCTTCTGATTTTCCTATACTGTATCTTGTATATGCTGGTAAGCATAATGGGTCTGGAAATGAACTCTAGAGCCAGACTCTCTGGGTTGAAATCCTAGCTCTTCCAGCTACCAGCTTAAACTGATTACTTAACCCTTTTGTGCTTCAGTCTCTTGTTTAGTTGCTAAGGGGTGTCTGACTCTTGCTTACCACATGGACGGTAGCCTGCCAGGCTCCTCTATCCATGGGGTTTCCCAGCAAGAACACTGGAGCAGGTTGCCATTTCCTTCTTTAGGGGATCTTCCCAATGCAGGGATCAAACCCGAGTTTCCTAAATTGGCAGGCAGATTCTTTACCACTGTGCCACCTGGGAAGCCCTATACCTTAGTTCAGTTCAGTCGCTCAGTCGTGTCCGACTCTTTGTGACCGCATGAATCGCAGCACTCCAGGCCTCCCTGTCCATCACCATCTCCCAGAGTTCACTTAAACTCACGTCCATTGAGTCAGTGATGCCATCCAGCCATCTCATCCTCTGTTGTCCCTTTCTCCTCCTGCCTTCAATCTTTCCCAGCATCAGGGTCTTTTCCAGTGAGTCAGTTGCTTCATCTCAAAAATAGGGTTGATATGAGGGTCAGATAAGTTAATATAAGAAAAGTGCTGAAAACAGTGCTTGGCACATAGTCACAGCTATGTAAATGTTAATTAGGTATTATTCTATTTAAGTCTTCGGATTATTAAAGTTTTGTTCATACATTCAAATCACTAATGGGTAAAGGTATTGTAGTTCCATGACTTTTTAGGCCACGTATCCATTTGGGAAAGAGGGTGATTTAAATACAATATGCCAAGCCAGGAAGATGTGTGAGTGAGAGGTTTTTTTAATGATCTTTTTCTTTTCTCTGAATAGCTTTATGGAGGTATGATTGTCGTACAGTAAACAGCACATACTTAAAGTATACCGTTTGATGGTGATTTACATGTATATACCAATGAAATCAACACTTGAGTCAAGATAGTGAATGTACTCATCACCTCCCAAAAGTTTTCTCTTGTCCTTTTGTAAACCCTCTGGGCTCTTCTAGACAACTGCTGCTCTGTTTTCTGTCACTCTAGCATTTCCCAGAATTTTATCTAAATAGAATCTTCATGTATGTGCTGTCTTGGGGGGTGGCGTAGTCTGCTTTTTTTCACTCATTATAATTGAGGGCCATCTTTGGTGCAAGTATCAGTGTTTCATTCCTTTGTAATTGCTATATTCAGCAATTTGTTAGACTAATTTGTTTGCACATTGTTAATTGAAGGGCATTTGGATTGTTTTTATTTTGATAGTGGTCATTTTCACATTGGAAAAAAAAAAAAATAATTATTTGGTGGCCAGTCAGTTCAGTCGCTCAGTTGTGTCCGACTCTTTGCGACCCCATGAATCGCAGCACGCCAGGCCTCCCTGTCCATCACCAACTCCCAGAGATCACCCAAACTCATGTCCATTGAGTCGGTGATGCCATCCAGCCATCTCATCCTCTGTCGTCCCCTTCTCCTCCTGCCCCCAATCCCTCCCAGCATCAGAGTCTTTTCCAATGAGTCAACTCTTCACATGAGGTGGCCAAAGTACTGGAGTTTCAGCTTTAGCATCATTCCTTCCAAAGAACACCCAGGCCTTCCATATGCAGAGAACCTAGGAGGTGCCAGTGGTAGACTGTGTTTGTTTGGGACTTTGTCTTTGACATTATTTAGTTTATGCATTCACGTTTTCTGAATGAAACGTTATAGTTTTTTAGATGCCAAACATGTCATCTATATTGAGTTGTTAGTGGGTTGGATCTCTTTTATTGAGATATAATTTATATGTAACGTAATAGTTTCATATGTACAACACAATTGTTTGATATATGTATATATAGTTAAACAACTCAGGGGGTTAGGGGTGCTGACCCTCTGTGCTGTTGAAAATCTGCATACAACTTTACAGTGACAAGCTCACAACTCAGCCCCCATCTGAGATTCCACATCTTTGAATTCAACCAACTGTGGATCATGTGATACTGTAGTATGTATTTATTGGGAAAAATCCAAGTGAAGTGGATTCTCATAGTTCAAACCTTGTTGTTCAAGGGTTATCTGTATAGTACGGTTTTATTAACTGGTCACCATGTGGTACATTCCCAGGGCTTACTTATTTCATAACTGGAAGTTTGTACCTTTTGACTCCCTTCACCCATTTCACCATCCCCTACCATCCCTTCCTCAACACCCCACCCCCTGCCCTTGCCCCACCAACGACCACCAATATTTTCTCTGTATCTGAGTTTGGTGTTTGTTTTGTTTTAGATTTCACAGAAAAGTGGATCATATTATATTTGTCTTTCACTGTCTTACTTATTAGAAGAATGCCCATTCATGTTGTCGCAAAGAGCAGGATTTCCTTTCTTCATGACTGAATAGCATTCCATTATATATGTGCATACACCGTAATTTCTTTATCCATTCATCTATCATGGACACTTAGGATGTCTCCCCTGTCTTGGCTATTGTGGTTAATACTTCAGTGAACATGGAGGTGCAGATTACCTTTTCAAGTTAGTGTTTTTCTTTTCTAAAGATAAATACTGTGAAGTGGAATTGCCACATCATATGGCAGTTATATTTTTAATTTTTTGAGGAACCTCCTTACTGTTTTCTATAGTGGCTAACCAATTTAAATTCCCATCTACAGGACACAAAGGCTCCCCTTTTTTCACATCCTTACCAATACTTCAGTTGCTCAGTAGTGAACGACTCTTTGTGACCCCTTTGACGTCAGCACGCCAGGCTTCCCTGACAGTCACCAACTCTCGGAGCTTGCTCAAACTCATGTCCATCGAGTCAGTGTGTCGTCCCCTTCTCTTCCTGCCTTCAGTCTTTCCCAGCATCAGGGTCTTTTCCAGTGAGTCAGTTCTTCACATCAGGTGGCCAAAATATTGGCCATCACCAGCACTTATTTGTTGTCTTTTTGATGATAGCTATTCTGACAAGTGTGAGATGACATCTCATTGTGATTTTGAGTTCCTTTTCTCTGGAGATTTGGAGGTGCTGAGTAGGCTGTCTGAGGTCATGTAAAAAGGTAGGATTTGAACGCATGTCATTTTTGCTAGAACTCGAGACCATGACTGCCTTGTGGGTCAGCGCCTGTTTCTGACAAAGTATTAAATAAAAATTAGATGCTGTTTTTTAGTGAAGCAACCACACAGGGCCAGGTGGGGATTTTCTGTGGGCCCCACAGGAATGGGAGGCCCAGAACTTGGCTTAGATGACCACGTTAAGGGTATAGAGTGAACTGTGGACTTAATCTTGGTGGGAGATTTCAGTATATGACCTACATTTAAAGAAAAAGAAAACAAAATCCTAATTTTTTTTGTGTCACTTGCATTATTTTCCTGTTGTTTCCATTTGTTTTTTGTTTTTTTTTTTCAAGTTCACTTTGGCATTCAGAATTATCATATGAATAATAGGAAAAGCTGATTCACTACTTTTTTACACTGTAATTACCTTTTCAAATTTTATCAGAGTTGTCAGCAAGATCTTTACTCATTTATCATTTTTCCTTGGTATTTTGTTAAGGTTTGTGATTTCTTCTTCATATTGTCCTTTTATGCGTGTGTGATAAAATTAGATTGGGGGAGTAGGGGCAACAGGTTATGAAATGATTTCTCATTCCTGAATTACAGTTGTTCCTTCATAAATTCTAGGGCCTTTGTTGTTTTAAGACAATAGAAGAGAGTATAACATATTCTTGGTAAAGTTTGAAATCTGGAGATTAGAAGCCTAAAGCTAATTTCTGATCTTTTAAATCCTGAGTAGGTGCTTTGGCTTGTGATGCAGACCGGCAGTGCTAGATGGAAGACAAATGTGAATTTCAGAGTGCCTTGAATTTTCCCACAGAATAATCTAGAAGGTCACAAACTTTAATAGAGTTTATCTCTGCTTTGTATTTAAATGACAGGACAATCATGATATTGTTTCATCTACTTCCATTCCCTCCCCAAATTAATTTTCTTAAGGATTTTAGGATCTTTCCCTCTCCACTAAAAACACATATTTTTGGTGAGGTCAGACGCTATTGAAGACTTTTTGTGAAAGAATGCCTGTTTACAGGTCAGAGAAAATGGGCTCAAGAATGCAGGGTAGAGGATGAGATACTGTTTGTAAGACATATACTTTAACTTCTCAGTATGTTTATGAAGATTATATGCTTTGAGATATTTGGAAAATTGATCTTTTTGGAGCTTGTTCTGAACTTCTTAAAAACAGGGTGTAAAGTAAAAATTCTACTGCATGTAGACTCGAATCGGCAGCTCTGATAAAGCTTTTTTAACATTTATGCTTTGAACCCCAGGCCCTGAGCTTGCTGTTCCCTCCTTAAAGTAATGCTAGGAGCCTAGGAAGGTAATTTTTTAAGGTGCATGTTTGCTTTTTAACTGTGTGTGTGCACATTTATCTTTTAATGATCAGTATGTAGAGGCTAATAATACCTTTTTCATTCAGATGAATGTAAGGATGTCAGTATTTTAAGGACAAAAACAAGTCACTGAAAACCTCACATTTATGACCTAATAAGGCTGAAACTCCAGTACTCTGGCCACCTCATGCGAAGAGTTGACTCAATGGAAAAGACTCTGATGCTGCGAGGGATTGAGGGCAGGAGGAGAAGGGGATGACAGAGGATGAGATGGCTGGATGGCATCACCGACTCGATGGACGTGAGTCTGAGTGAACTCCGGGAGTTGGTGATGGACAGGGAGGCCTGGCATGCTGCGATTCATGGGGTCGCAAAGAGTCAGATACTACTGAGCGACTGAACTGAACTGAACTGAACTGATGACCTAAAACTTCAACCAGGTATCTCTTGCCCCTTATGTTCAATACAAACACTTCCATATTTTCTTTACATTTATATGCATCTTAGCTCTCTCAACTTCGGCTGCATGATATATGTAACTTACGTGTTATTTGTGTATTGAAATAGGACCAGAGTACCTTGACCTCCTGTTTAGAGGGTTTAATAAGGAATTTGGGATTTGGAGACAGTAAAGATGTATTAGATTAATAGGTATAAGTCTAAAACAGTAACACAGTCTGTAGCCACTGATTTCAGTAACATCAGCAGATTCCAATTAGCAGGCTTGACACTTACCTTTGCCCTGCTCCAGGTTATCAGAGGGAATAAGAATGGCCCCTGTTCTCAGAAAGCTCTGGTCACAGGGAGGGGAGGGACTGAGGAGCAGAGTTAAGTGAGTGGAGGGGGTGTGGAAGGGCTGGGCTGGCCCAGAGAAGGGACCCTTCACTTTGGGGATCCCTAGAGAGCTCCCGAGGAGCAGGCGGCAGCTCAGTTGGGTTTCCAATGATAACTCGATCTTAGGAAGAGAGGACCTTCTCTAGTGTGACACGCATATGTACACATATGTGCTGGCCCTGCGTGTTCAAGGTCACATGCCCAAGTTGGCTGTGGAGGCCTCGGAGCTGTGACGGTCCCTGAGCCGGGGGTGGTGGGGCTCATACCTGCTCCAGTTCCTCGCCTGACGGTTTCGAGGCTGGAGAGTGCCAGGATGGAGACTGGAGCTTCTTGGAGAGGCCCGGGCCCTTCAGGACGACCAGCTCTTTGGGGCCTGAGACCGCCTGGCACCCCCTCCTGTGGTTTTCCCTCCTTGGGGGAGGCAGACGGCTGTCTGCGGCTTCCTCTGTCCTGTCCCGGACGACAGGCGCTGAGAGGAGAGAGCGCCCTGTGTGCTGCCCCAGGCCCCTGGCAAATGGCCTTCCTGTGTTTAGACTTCAGCCTCCCAGGGTTTCATAAAAGGACAGTGAAGACCTTGCCCCTCACCGCCCCAGGGTGGTCGTCAAGGCAGCAGTAACGCAAGGGGTCAGTCAGAGATGCCTACGGGCACCGCCGCCACCTCACCAGATGTGGGGAGACTCAGCAGGGAGGCTGGTGCTCTCTGGCGCTTCTGCTGCCCCTCCCTTCTGTTGGTCTGTTCTGTTATGAATACGCGTCTGCACGTCTTACACACACCTTCTCTCAGTTTGTGGTTCCACCTCACCCCCCTCCCCAACTGAAGTTTAATTTTTTTAACCTTTTTGTTTTGAAATAATTATAGATTTGCCCCAAATTGGCATAAAAGTACATGGAGTCCCCTGTACCCATCACCCAGCTTCCTCCAGTGGTGACATCTTTTGTGACTAGAGTGCAGCTATTAAAACCAGAAAGCTAACATCGGTACAACCTCCAGAGCTTATGAGATGGAACCAGTTTACATGCATTTGTGTAGCTGTTTTTATCATGTGTTTCTATTCCTGTAACCAGCACCATAAGCACAGTGTAGAATTCCATTGCCAGAGCTTCCTTCTGCAGCTTCCCTATTCCTAACCCCTGGCAACCACGAATGTGGTCTTCGCTTCTATAATTTTGTTGTCTGAAGAATGTTATATGAGTGGGATCATACATTCTATAACCTTTCAGATTGTCTTGTTTCTCCTGAGGATCATCCCCTTGAGATGATCCAGCCAAGCGGTCGTGTGTGTCAGCGGTTCAGTTATGGTTGCTGAGTGATGTCCCATGGTACACATACGCCAGATCTGTTTAACCACTCACCCACTGAAGGACACCTGGGCTGTTTCCAGTTTTTGGCTGTTATGAATAAAGTCACTATGAACATTTGGCTACAAATTTTTATGTGAGCCTAGGTTTTCATTTTTCTGGGGTGAATTACCAGGAGTGCAAATTTTAGATTATGTGGTAAGCACATGGTTAGTTTTGTAGGAAGCTGTCAACAATCTCTTTTCTAGAGTGGCTCTGTGATCTTTACAGTCTTTCCAGTAGTGTAGGAGACATGCCTGTTCTCTGCATCTCCACCAGCATTTGTTGTTACCTGTTTTTTTTTTTTAATCTCTTTTTTTATTAGCCATTCTGGTAGGTATGTAGTGATGGCTCATGATGTTGAGTGTTTTTTTTTTAATTGAAATATAGTCAGTGTATACTGTTATGTATAGTCAAGCCAACAAAGGTCTATATAGTCAAGGCTATGGTCTTGCCAGTCGTCACGTACGGTTGTGAGAACTGGACGATAAAAAAGGCAAGGCTTCAAAGAATTGATGCCTTCAAACTGTGGTTCTGGAGAAGACTCCTGAAAGTCCGTTGGACAGCAGGGAGATCAAACCAGTCAATCTTAAGGGAAATCAACCCTGAATACATGTTGGAAGGACTGATGCTGAAGCTCCAGTACACTTGGCACATTGGAAAAGTCCCTGATGCTGGGAAAGATTGACAGCAGAGGAGAAGAGGGCGTCAGAGGATGAGATGGCTGGATGGCACAATGGATATGAACTTGGGCAAACTTCAGGAGATGGTGAGGGACAGGGAGGCCTGGCATGCTGAAGTCCATGGGGTCGCAAAGAGTCGGACATGACTGGATGACTGAACAACAACTGTTTTTTAGTTTCAGGTGTACTATATAAATGATGCCTCATTTGCATACAGCATAAAATGATTCGAGTGTCTTTCATGCTTATTTCCCATGTTTGTCCTCTGCTGACATACCTGGTAATGTCCTTTGCCCACTTTTTGACTGGATTGGTTTTATTTTTTTACCATTGAGTTTTGAGAGTTCTTTATGTGTTCTAGTTTATAAGTTGTTTACTGGTTATGTGGATTGCAAATATTTTATTCCAGTCTGTAGAGAAGTTTTAATCTTAATACTGCCAAATCTACCATTCTTTTTCTTTTTGGGTTATACTTCTTGTATCTAGTTTAAAAATACCTTCCTTTCTCAGAGCTTATGAAAAACATTTCCTGAAAGCTGCTAACCGTTCACATTTGAGTTTGTAGCTCATCTGTAGTTGATCTTTATGTGCTGTGTGAAGTAGTGGTCCAGTTTTCTATTTTTCCAAGTAGACACACGGTTGTTGGACCACAGTTTGTCAAATGAACAGTCTCCTTATTTCCCACTGATGTGCACCACTGCTCCCGTCACCGTTTCCACGAGCCCAGGGGCTTGTTTCTGGCCTGTGAAGTCTGTTCCTTCGGCCTGTTTGTTTCCCCTTTGCCAGCACATTATTTGATTTACTCTGGCACTGTGGTAGTTTTGCAGTATCTGGTAAGACTGACTCCCTTCATTGTTTTTCTTTTTTTGTTTTCCTTCTCTCTTAGTCCTTTTTGTTATTCTTCAGATTCCCTGTTTAGGATTGTGCCTTGGATTGCATAAAGTTTGAACAATGTGATGAGGTCTGGCACATGTCTTATTAAATTCATCTCTAGATATTTTAAGTCTGTGGAATGCTAGTATGATGATATTTTCAGAAATCTATATCTTCTGCTTGTTTCAAAGAAATTGCTTTTAACATTCATCAGTAAACATGTTTGCTACTTTTTTTTTTTTGGTAGATGCTTTTCTCACATTAGCTTGTTTCTATTCAGAGATTTCTAGTGTTTTTCTTTTTTTTCTATTTCTATGAAAATGATCCTGTGCTTTTATTCTGCTTCAGTTTTTCAGTATGGTAATTGTTGTAGTATTAAACTGACCTCGCCCTGCTTGGATAAACCTCACTTGGTTCTGAAGTATTTTGTACTGTATCGCTTCTGTTTGTTCAGGACTCTTGTGTCTAGGTTCAGGCGTAGAGCTGGCTGTGATTCTCCCTTTCGTGGTCTGCCCTTGCGCAGTGTCAGTCTCCGGGCTTCATAGGCTGAGTTGCACGGTGGGAGGGGCTCCCTTTCACCCTCTGCTCTGGAATCATGTGTACATTTTGGCATTATTTATTCTTGGAAGAGCTGCTGGATTTTGGATCTCTTCTTAGATCACCTCTAAGAAGAGACCTTAGAGGTCAGCCTGTCCAACAGCATTGTTCTTCTGAGGCAGAAAGAATTAAATGCTGAGGCTCCAGTCCAGAAGGCCTGGTCCACTGTCTCAGGACTCAGCAGCCTCATCATTGTAGAAGCCCTAATCCCGACGTAAAGGTAACAGCCATTTTATTACCTGAGAGAGAGGGCACAAAGCCTTCACATCAGAGTCTACACAAATTCATAGGGAGACTTGAGAATCATCCCATCAGTATGACAAACAGGTCCCCTAGGTTTCTAGGGTCATCGGATTAAGTTAAAGAACCGAGAGGGGAAAGGGAGCCTTGGGCAGCACTCTGACAGCTCATGGAAAGCTGTGGGGAACAGGCAGAGGCTTCCCTGGCTCCACTGTGAGCAGCTCTGTGTAGGAATAACTCAGCGGGCCATTAATGCATGTATTGCCCTTTGTGATGACAGGTGATAATTTTCACCTGGAATATCAAATATTCACTGTATGGTGTTTTTTCATGAAAGTCAATAAAGATTCAGTGTATTTTTTGGAAAATTTCCCAGAAACAGCAAACATAAAATAGTGTCAGCTCCTGTTTCAGGATTATTTCTTCATCCAGCAGACTTTCTTGAGCACCTTCTAACTTTGATAACCTGCTCCTTCCAGGATGGATAAGTGTGCTTTTACCTGTTTGGAAAACAGCAAATTGTTTGGGTTCATTTTATGCTTCAGCTCCTCCTGTAGTTCATTTCTAGCCCCTGTGCATAAAGCTGTAGTGAGGCAGAGGATATGCGCCTTATTTAAAGGACTTCAGCAGGTGTGCAGGTCAAGGTCTACACAGCTGCTGTCCAGATGCGTTACGTGCTTTATCTTGGTGCCCTGTCACATAGCATGATGGTAATTAAATTGATTCAGGCCACATTTGCCTTAGCTGTGGAGTCCCTTCCTCCCTTCTCCACACCCCCTACCTCTTCTGTCTCTTACCTTTCCCTCTATTTCTCTTTCTTTGATGAGCAGGAGAGAACCACCCTCCTGCAGCCTTGTTTGAAGTTGTGCTCCGTGTTGGGAACGTCTGCCTTGGCCAGGGGAACAAGGACATGCCTACCTTGGCAGCCCAGTTAGCCTTTGACCTCGCAGTTCTGCAGGGGACAGATGATGCTCAATGGCTCTCAGTGAGGTGACCTGACTCTTCTCCTGCCCTCGATCTTCAGCTGTGAGACCCTGGCATGATCCCCCAAGTTCTTGTTGGGGGAATAGATGTCAGGCCTGGGAATAGATGGTCTGTAAGGGTGTCTTATAGTTCTAAAATTGTTAGTTTTTTGAGATTGCAAACACTGTGGGAACAAGTGAAAAAAAAATTGCATTGAGAGGCAGAATGCCATATGGTATTAAAAATGGGTTAAAAATGAGAGTAAGGTTATACAGTTGCTTTTTATTTATTTATTTTTTGCATGCAGTCTGTTTTATACTAGAGATCATATTATTTCATATAAAAATATGCCTTTCAGTTCTGGATTCTTACAGATTGTATTTTTGAGACGGGGCTTTGATGATGCTTTTTGAAGAATCCAGATCTTAAAACATAAATGCAGCTGCTCTTGCTTTACTGATTAAAGGGGGGGGAAATGAGCATTTTAAGAGTCAGCTGGAACCTTATTGTGAATTGAAAATATAACTTTCACTATAATATAGCTCTTAATCTATCTAACAGCAGATATGGTCTAAAGCCTTGTAATAGTCTTCTGTGTGGGCCACCTGTCCTTCTGGAAAAGGAAGACATACTGGAAAACCAGTGTGTAATTAAAAATAATTAGGGCGCACGTGCTTCAGATTTGGTTGGATACTTGTTGGCAGTACTCTTTTCCCTGTTCCTCTGTCTAGCTGAACTACTAGTATCCTCTAAATATCCCCAGAGAGGGACTCCCTAAATTCTTAACAGAAGTTACTCAAACCTGATTTAATATATTTAAAGGAGCTGACTGTGTGTTTATCTGGCTCAGATAATACAATGTAATTTTAAAGATTTAACTAGTTTTCAGAACAACCTTTATGGATGTTGTTTTAAAGCACATGTTCTTGACTTTCTAGAAAGTTATTTTTTCCATTTACACCTCTGTAGAAATGGGCTTGCTAAGATGAACATGATTAAAAAACATTCTAAAGCATATGCATTGCATTGTTCAGGGAACAGAAGTGAATAGATTAAAATGAAATTAAAATGATTTAGGGTTTGGATAAAGAAAGATATTTTTGTCTATTAAAAAATAGAATCAAAGATTATAAGATTTTTTTTTTAAATTTCCCATTGACTAAGTAATAATAACTGTTAACACTCATCTGGGGCCTACTATTTGTAAATGATGAGACTGTTTTCATGTACTTAGTCCTTTCAATAATTTTAAGTTAGGTATTGCTACCCCTATTTTATAAATAAGGAATCTGGGATTCAGAATAACTGCTTTTCTTCTTTTGCATTATGATTTATTGCAGGATATTGACTGTAGTTCTCTGCTGTGCAGTATCATATTGTTGTTTCTCCACTGCAGGTATGCTGGTTTGCATCTGCTAATCCCAGAGTCCCAGGCTGTCCCTCCCCAGCCCTTTCTCCCACTGGCAGCCCCCGTCTGCTCTCTGTCTGTGAGTCTCTTTCTGTTCTGTAGACAAGTTCACTTGTGTCATATTTTAGATTCCACATGTGAGTATTTGTCTTTCTCTCTCTGACGTACTTCACTTAGTATGATAATCTCTAGGTCCATCCAAGTTTTGCAGATGGTATTATTTCATTCTTTCTCATGGCTGAGTAGTAGTCTATTGTATGTGTGTGTTGGAGAAGACTCTTGAGAGTCCCTTGGACTGCAAGGAGATCCAGGCAGTCCATTCTGAAGGAGATCAGCCCTGGGATTTCTTTGGAAGGAATGATGCTAAAGCTGAAACTCCAGTACTTTGGCCACCTCATGCGAAGAGTTGACTCGTTGGAAAAGACTCTGATGCTGGGAGGGATTGGGGGCAAGAGGAGAAGGGAACGACAGAGGATGAGATGGCTGGATGGCATCACTGACTCGATGGACATGAGTCTGAGTGAACTCCGGGAGTTGGTAATGGACAGGGAGGCCTGGCGTGCTGCAATTCATGGGGTCGCAAAAAGTCGGACATGACTGAGCAACTGATCTGATCTGATCTGATCCTACGGAAAAAAAGAGAAATTCATGGGCAGTTCACATGGCCCTTGTGATAGTTAACTGTCAACTTGTTTGGGCTAAGGGATGCCCAGATAACTAACAGACATTATGTCAGACATTATGTCTGTGAGAGTGCTTCTGGAAGAGATCACCATTTGAATTTATGAACTGAGTAAAGCAGATGACCCTCCCCCGTGTGGGTGGGCATCATTCAATCCACTGAGGGTCAAAATAGAACAAAAAGGTAGAGGAAAAAATGAATTCAAGATCTAATTTGGGATATCCATCTTCTCCCGCCCTTGGCCATTACCACTCCTGGTTCTTGAGCCTTTGGACTTGGACTGAATCACACCACTGGTTTTTCTGGGTCCCCAGCTTACACACAGTGTATCGTAGGACTTCTCAGCCTCCAAAATTTCATGAGGCAACTCCTTTAATAAACACATGTATATATGCATACATGTGTGTGTGCATTTATATCTTCTATTCATTCTGGAGAAGCTTGACCAACACACCCCTCTATCCTGCTATAGTCTCCAAATAGAAGACTGAAACCTCCTCTTTTAGGGAACTGGATCTAAAAGTACTGACATCAGGGGTTCCCCAAGGAAACAGTCAAGACAGATGGTTCTAAAGTGAAGGCCACACCCACAAACCCCACATCTGTGTGCAGAACTAACTTCCATCTCCTAGTGCCCCACTCCCAAATACACACAGATAAACAACGACAAATCATCTACCATGTAAGGAAAAACTCTATTATGAAAGAAAGTTAAACAGAAAAAAAACTACTTGGCTGAAACCCAGACTATGCAAGGAGAAAGATACTTTCACTGATATCAGCAGGATAGAAGATATTACATCAATAAATATTTTTTTAAAGGAGCTTCTGAGAAGGATAAATATCATATTCTAATGCATATAAACAGAATCTAGAAAAATGGTACTGAAGAATTTATTTACAGGGCAGCAGTGGAGAAACAGACATAGAGAAGAGACTTATCAACATGGGGAGAGGGGAGGAGAGGGTGAGATGTATGGAAGGAGTAACATGGAAACTTACATTACCATATGTAAAATAGATAGCCAACAGGAATTTGCTGTATGGCTCAGGAAACTCAAACAGGGGCTCTGAATCAACCTAGAGGGGTGGGATGGGGAGGGAGATGGGAGGGAGGTTCAAAAGAGAGGGGATATATGTATACCTATGTCTGATTCATGTTGAGGTTTGACAGAGAACAACAAAATTCTGTAAAGCAATTATCTTTCAATAAAAAAATAAAACATAAAAAGGAGCTTCTAGAAAGCAACTAAAACTATGATAAGTGAAATTTAAAACCTTAATAGAAGGACTAAAGGATCAAGTTGACTAAGTCATCCAGGAACTTCAGAAATAATAAAGATGAAAAATAAGAGAGAATAAATGAAAAAACTAAAGGATCCATACAAAAGTACCAACATGTAAAACTTAGGATTGAAACAGACACATATCAGGGCATATATAACAGGAAAATTTCAGACATTGTTGAAAAAAGGATTTTAAAGTATGTGTACAGGAGGGTGAGTTGAGGGAGTAGGTGAGTTGGGAGGAGGGGGATGGGAAGAGAATATTTGGCTCCAAACTACCCAGAGCAACTCTGGAAGCTAAAATAATGGAAAACTATCCCCCAAAATCTGAAGAAAATTCTTTTCAAACTCCGACTACATTTAAACACAAGGGGGTGTGGGTGAAAACATTTTTAGATGTGCAAGATCTTAAAAAATGTATATTCTGTGCATCCTTTCTCAGTAAGCTACTAAGGATGTGCTTCACCAAAATGAGGAAATTGATCCCAAAAAAGGGAAGAGACAGGAAAAAGGAAGGCTGAGATAGGCAAAAGGCAAGAGGAAATCCCTGGATCTGGTGAAAGCAGATTCCTGCCTGGGACCCATGGGCTAGACAAGCAAAGAACCACAGTCCCGGAGAGGTGTCTTCAGGAAGTGTCTGGGCAGATGCAGATGAACTTCAGACAACCAGTATGGAATATGAGATTGAATTAGGACAGGTATGTGGAAAGCAAAGCAACTGAATAATACAAAGCAATCGCTGATTCCAGGATAAACAAAAAGTATGCAGAAAATAATAAGTAAAGAGTACTTCACACAGTTCAGTTATGACTAGCATTTATAATCATGATAATAAACAGCAAATATTGGCCTAAATAGTACTATGCTTTCAACAAAATTTAAAGAATGGGAAATGTGTGTGTATGTATGCGGTATGTAAGGTTAAAGGGAGCTCCCTTTAACCTTAATGGAATGTTTTAGAAACAAAACCTAAAACCAATAATAGCAACAATCTACACAGCCACAATAGTAATCATAAAGCAGCAATACAGCATGAAATTTAGTGATAAGGACTCAATTCCTTTTTTAAGTATATAGTTGATTTACAATGTTGTGTTAGTTTCTGCTGTACAGCACAGTGATTCATTTATACATATATATATACGTTCTTTTTTATATTCTTTTCCATTATGGCTTATCACAGAATACTGAATATAGCTCTCTGTCCTACAGAGCAGGACCTTGTTATTTACCTATTTTATATACACAGTTTGCATATGTTAACCCCAAACCCCCCCTTCATTCCTTCCCCATCCCTACCCCTCTTCTCTATGGATACGGATCCAATTCTTAAATGCTAAATTCTGCTCCAACCTGCAGAGCAAGCTGGAGAGAGCTGCTGTGGAGGAAGGGATGGGGTGGGAAGGATGCCTTAACTCATGAGTCTTGTGCGTGGAATTATCTGCCTGTTTAGATCCTGCACAGATACTTTTTGAGCAGCACTGTCCAAAAGAAATGTAATGCAAGGCACAGATATAATTTTAAAATTCCTAACAGCTACATTTAATAAAAAGTTAAACAGAAATGGTTAATTTTAATAATGTGTCTTATTTAACCCAATAAACCCATCCCGTTATCACTTCAGCATATAATCAATATAAAAATGTTTACATTCCTGATGTTTTAACTAAGCTTTCAAATCAGGTATGTATTTTGTTTCCAGAAGCTTAATTTGTACTGGCTACGTGCTAAGGGCTCAAGAGGTACTTGCAGTTAGTGGTGACCATAATGGACAGTGCAGTTTAAGGGATTTTGGTTATATTATAAGAAAAGCACTTATTATACAAACAGCTTGTGTGGCTCAATATTAAAAAAAAAAAAATCAAAAAAATAGGCAGAAGACCTAAACAGATATTTCTCCAAAGAAAACATACAGATGGCCAATATGCACATGAAAAGATGCTAAATATCACTAATTATTGGACAAATGCAAACTACCATGAGGTACCGCCTCACACCTGTCAAAATGGCTATCATTAAAAAGTCAAATAACAAATGCTGGACAGTGTGTGGAGAAAAGGGAACCTTCCTACCCTACTGGTAGGAATGTAAATTGATGCAGCCACTATGGAAAACAGTATTGAGGTTCCTTAAAAACATCAAAAATAGAACTACCACATGATTTAGCAATCCCATTTTTGGATATATATATATATGCAGACAAACCTATAATTCAAAAAGACACACACCTCTATGTTCACAGCAACACTATTTACAACAGCCAAGACATGGAAGCAACCTAGATGATCACTGACAGATGGGTGAATAAAGAAGATGTGGTCAGTTCAGTTCAGTCGCTCAGTCGTATCCGACTCTTTGCGACCCCATGAATCACAGCACGCCAGGCCTCCCTGTGCATCACCAACTCCCGGAGTTCACTGGGACTCAAGTCCATCGCGTCAGTGATGCCATCCAGCCATCTCATCCTCTGTCGTCCCTTTCTCTTGCCCCCAATCCCTCCCAGCATCAGTCTTTTCCAACGAGTCAACTCTTCGCATGAGGTGGCCAAAGTACTGGAGTTTCAGCTTTAGCATCATTCCTTCCAAAGAAATCCCAGGGCTGATCTCCTTCAGAATGGACTGGTTGGATCTCCTTGCAGTCCAAGGGACTCTCAAGAGTCTTCTCCAACACCACAGTTCAAAAGCATCAATTCTTGGGTGCTCAGCCTTCTTCACAGTCCAACTCTCACATCCACATATGACCACAGGAAAAACCATAGCCTTGACTAGACGAACCTTTGTTGGCAAAGTAATGTCTCTGCTTTTGAATATGCTGTCTAGTTTGATCATAAACTTTCCAAGGAGTAAGCGTCTTTTAATTTCATGGCTGCAGTCACCATCTGCAGTGATTTTGGAGCCCAGAAAAATAAAGTCTGACACTGTTTCCACTATATGCTGCACCTGGTATTTTCCAGACCAGAGATCCTCTGTCTTACTTTCTCCAGAAAATAATTCTCTAGGCTTCTAGGTAGGGTGAAAAGAGCAGTTGCCTGGCTGTAAAAGGTATAAGAATTTGATTCCTTTTATAGCCAAATAATATTCCATTGTTTGTATATATCATATTTTGTTAAGCATATAGCGATATAAGCTTACCTCAGAAAACAAGAAAGATCTCAATTATTCCATTATGTTTACCCATTCATAATTTGATGGGCATTTGGGTTCTTTCCACTTTTTGGTTATTATGAATAATGCTGCTATGAACATTCCTGTATAAATGTTTGTGTGGACATATGTTTTTCTTTTCCTAGGTACATATATAGAAGTGGAAGTGCTGAATCATATGACAACCCCATGTTTACCTTTTGGAAGAATTTCCAAATTGCCAAATTATTTTCCAAAGTGGCTCTAACATCTTACATTTCTCACCAACTATGGATGAGAGTTCTAATCAATCCATATCTTTGTCAACGCTGTTGTCTGTTTTTTGTATTTTAGCCATCTTAGTGGGTGAAAAGTGGTGTATCATTGTGGTTTTGATTTGTATTTCCTCAATAGCTAGTAATTTTGAACTTATTATTTGTGCTTATAAGTCCATTTGTATATCTTCTTTGGAGAAATGTCTGTTCAAATATTTGGTCCATTTAAAAATCAGGTTATTCATCGTTTTTTTTTGTTGTTCTAAGTGTTCTTCATGTTTTCTGGACATGAGTCCCTTACTTGAGATGTGACTTGCAGATATTCTCTCCCATTCTGTGAATTGTCTTTTCGAGTTCTTGATAGTGTCCTTTAAAGCACTCAAGTTTTAAATTTTCATGAAATCTGATTTAACATTTTTTTTTTTCTTTCATGACTTGTGCTTTTGGTATGTATCTAAAAAATTATTGCCTTATGCAAGATCAGTGATACACTGGTAAAGAGCCCGCCTGGCAATGCAGGAGATGCAGGAGACAAGGGTTTAATCCTGGGTTTGGAAAGCCCCATGGAGGAGGAAATGGCAGCTGACTCCAGTATTCTTACCTATGAAATTCCATGGACAGAGGGGCCTGGCAGGCTATAGTCCATAGAGTCGCAAAGAGTTGGACGCGACTGAGCATGCACATATGTAAGGTCATAAAAACTTATGCCTATGTTTTCTTCTAAGAGTTTATAGTTTTAACTCTTACGTTTAGCTCTTTCATCCCTTTAGAGTTCATTTTTTATATAGTAGAACATAGGAGTCCAACTTTATTCTTTTGCATGTGGATACTCAGTTGTGACAGAAACATTTGTAGTAAGGACTGTTTCCCCATTAAATTGTCATGGTATATAGGTTAAAAATCAACCGAAGATAAATGTAAGGATCTGTTTTTGAATGCTCAGTTTTAGTCCACTGATTTATGTGAGTTTTATGACAGTACAGTACCACACTATTTGGATTACTTTGTAGTAAGTTTTCAAATGGGGAAGTATAAATTCTTCAATTTTGTTCTTTTTAAAGATTATTTTGCCTACTACAGAAGTCTTATATTTTTATACGAATTTTGGGATGAGATTATCAGTTTCTATAAAGGTCAGCTGAGATTTTGATGGAAATATGTTATAGATTGATTTGGGGTATATGGCCATGTTAACAAAATTATTAAATGTTCCAATCTATGTATATAGGATATGTGTCCATTTACTTATGTTTTAAATTTCTTTAAATAATATTTTATGGGTTTTGTTGTATAAATTTTATTGGGTTTTTTTTTTTTTTGTTAAATTTTTTGTAAGTATGCTGTCTGACATTATTTTAAACATACTTCTTTTCTTAATTTCCTTTCAGGATTATTCATTGCCAGAATATAGAAATGTAGTTAATTGTTTAATATATTTACATCTTATAACCTTAGTTCATATGCTTTGTAATCTAGTAGTTTTTTTTTTTTTAAATTAGGATTTTCTACATATAAGAATGTGTTACTTGTGAACAGAGATAGTTTTATCTCTTCCTTCCCATTCTGGATGTCTTTTATTTCTTTTTCTTGCCTAATTGCCCGGCTGCTGCTGCTGCTGCTAAGTCACGTCGGTTGTGTCCGACTCTGTGTGACCCCATAGACGGCAGCCCACCAGGCTCCCTCGTCCCTGGGAGTCTCCAGGCAAGAACACTGGAGTGGCTTGCCATTTCCTTCTCCAATGCATGAAAGTGAAAAGTGAAAGTGAAGTCACTCAGTCATGGCCGACCCTTACCGACCCCATGGACTGCAGCCCACCAGGCTCCTCCATCCATGGGATTTTCCAGGCAAGAGTACTGGAGTGGGGTGCCATTGCCTTCTCCAATTGCCCTGGCTAGTACCTCTGATACAATGCTTTGTGGAAGTAGCAAGAGCAGACATCACTGTTTCTCCTCCTTAAGGAGAAAGCATTCAGTTGTTCATGATTTAGTATGGTTTTAATAGTGGGTTTTTAGTAATGGATTTTCTTTTTTTCTCTTTTGGATGCACTGCATGGCTTGCAGGATTGGAGCTCCTTGACCAGTGATTGAATCTCAGCCCTCGGCAGTGAAAGCAGAGTGTTCTAACTACTGGGCCTTCAGGGAATTCCTAGGTGTGAATTTTCTATAGATGTTCTTTACAGGTTGATAATACTTCTTTCTATATTCCTAGTGTGTTGGATTTTTTTGACTAAAAACTGTTGGGTTTTGTTACTTATTTGAGATAATAGTGTGCTTTTTCTTTTATTCTGTTAATATAGCAAAGGTTGCATGCTCTTCCTTCAGATTTATATATAGTAAAGAATGTAACCATTTGGGGTTCCTGGGTGGCACAGTGGTAAAGAATCCACCTGAATGCAAGGTGTGGGTTCCATCCCTGGGTTGGGGAGATCCCCGGAGGAGGAAATGGCAACCCACTCCGGTATTCTTGCCTGCAAAATTCCATGGACAGAAGAGCCTGGTGGGCTATAGTCCATAGGGTCACAAAGAGTTGGACACGACTTCGCACCATGATGATGATAGTATGTTATACAGGTTAGTTTTCAGATGTTAGACCAATCTTATATTCCTGAGATAAATGTATTGTGGTCATGATATATAATCCTTTTTATATGTTGCTGGCTTTGGTTTGTAGTGTTTTGTTGAATACTGGTGTGTAGTTTTCCTTTCTTCTGATTTTTCTTTTTGGTATTGGTACGTGTGTGCATGCCAAGTTGCTCAGTCGTGTCTGACTCTTTACAACCCCATGGACTGTAGCCCTCCAGGCTCCTCTGTCCATGGGATTCTCCAGGCAAGAATACTGGAGTGGGTTGCCATGCCTTCCTCCAGGGAATCTTCCTGACCCAGGGATTGAACCCACATCTCCTGCATTGGCAGATGGATTCTTTACCACTGAGCCACCTGGGAAGCCCCTTGGTATTGGTATCAGGATGTAACTGGCCTCTTAGAATGGTTTGAGAATTTTTGTTATGCTTCTTTTAAAGGGTCTGTGAAGGACTGATATTAATTCTTCAAACATTTGGTACAATACATCTGGGCCTCTGCCTTTCTTTGTCAGCAGATTTTAAATTGCTAATTCAATATAATATTTTTGTTAAGACCAGTTATAAGTGGGCATTCATCTTGCAAAAATACATATTGATATTTGATTCTTTAGCCAACCTTTCTCTGATATAATATCCAAATAGAAAGAAATTTTAATATACCTACTTATAACTTTCTTTTTTCTTTTGTTAAAGGTCTGTAATTATTCTGGAACCAGTAAACCATGGCATCAAAGAAATTTGCTGTTAAAGTAAGTGTTGCTTAATAGCTTTCTTTAAAATGATTAATCACTTTCTAAAATAACCAAGCCCTGTATTAATTGAAAATAGAAGCCCTGAACTTTCCTTTTGCTTTTTAAATTTGGGAGACCACTGAAAACTTGAAGTTGGTGATTGAAAATGAGAAAATGAATAGTTCATATGGTCATGGCAGTTTCTTGATTAAAGTCTTTTATAAATGCCTTTGGGGCTAACTTGGTCCTTAATGTTAAAAATTACGGTTCACACTGCATGTCCATGACATGATTTTTGATTATGACAGAGCAGGCAAAAGAAAAGAGGCAGGCAGCCCGTGCTGCACCCCAGTGAGTAGCAGGAGCTAGTTCTCCTGCCTCATGGCCCTGCTTTGTTTTCCTCTCATAAGCATCTCTTCTTTATCTGTTGATGACTGGGTCTGACCCTTGCCTGTGAGGGAAGGGTCACCTGAGAGGGAAAAGAGAGGAGAAGAATTGATAAGTAGTGACTATGATTGGCCCTCCAGGTTGTGCAGCCAGGGGTCCTGCCTCCCAGCAACTACAGATTCCGTCTCCCTAGAGGGACCACTGCATGAAGGATGCTTTCACATACGCGTGCTCTTTAGGGCATGTTCTCTATGCTAGTGTTTCATTAAGCAGAAATTGAAAACATCAAATCACACCAATTCTAGTGGTTGTTAACCAGATCAGATACTATATAATATTGTAGTCATGTCTTACCTTTATGGAGCCAGTGCTCATTAGATTTACAACCTATTTATAAATTTCATCACTTACAATTATTTCTAGTATTTGTATATTCTGTATGTAGTTTTCTTTCTGTGAGAGATTATAAGGTGAACTTTCACTATTTGTCTGTCTAGAAATGTATTTGGTTTTCCTCTAGAGAGTAAAGTTTGTTTAGAATTTCAAGTTGCACATCATTTCTCCTCAGCACTTTAAGGTATTTTCCCTTGTCTTCTGAAATCTCTTACTGCAAGTGAGAAATGTTTTAATTATCAATTGGTACTAAAAAACCACCTGAAAATATAGTGACTTGAAACACAAGCCGTTTTACTCTCAGGATTCTGGAGGTCACCAGAAAAAAACGGGTTGGTTTTTCCATTTGCGGTTGACTGGGGCTGCAGTCATCTGGGACCTCAGAGCAGCTGTTGCATCGAAGCTGACGACTGTAATGGCTGACTGTGCTGCAGTCTCACCTGGGCTGTTAGTGCTGCCCTTCAGTTCCCATTCAAGTGGCTGCTCAGTATGGCTTGGGCTTCTCCTAGCTTGGTGGCTGAGTTTTGAGGGATGGGCTCCCAGGGCAAGAGTTGCCGGAAGAAGGAAGTGTGTAATTCGTCCAACCCTTGAAGACCTGGGCTTAGAAGTCTCAGATGCATTTCCTCCACATTCAGTTGGTCAGGGCACTCAGAGGTCAACTCCAGGGAAGATGGAGCTCTTGATGTGAAAAGCAGCTTGTGCTCACAAGGAGGGGAGCCTCTGAGGGTGCAAATGTGGAGACCAGTCAGCTCAGAAATCTACTTGTGATTCCTTTCTCTGTTACCTTGCTTATCAAGCTATCTTGGTTCTCTGTGGTTACTTTTAAGGTTTTATCTTTGTCTTTGATAATCTACAGTTTCCCTGTGAAATCTTGAGATATAGACTTATTTTTATTTATCTGGCTCAGGATGCAATGTACTTCCTTTGGAGGAGTCAAGTCTTTTGTCAGTTTTGGAAAATTTTGGCTTTTTTCTCTTCAAGTACTGCGCGTCTCTGTTCTCTCTGTTTCGTTCTCAAAAAACCAAGATCATGGCATTCGGTCCCATCACTTCATGGCAAATAGATGGGGGAAACAATGCAAATAGTGACAGACTTTATTTATACAAAATCACTGTGAACGGTGACTGCAGCCCTTGGACGTTTGCTCCTTGGAAGAAAAGTTATGACATACCTAGACAGTGTATTAAAAAGCAGAGACATTTCTTTTCCAACAAAGGTCTGTCTAGTCAAAGCTATGGTTTTTCCAGTAGTCATGTATGGATGTGAGAGCTAGGCCATAAAGAAGGCTGAGTGCCATAGAATTAATCATTCTGAACTGTGGTGTTGGAGAAGACTCTTGAGAGTCCCTTGGACAGCAAGGAGATCAGGAAATCAACTGTGAATATTCATTGGAAGGACTGATGCTGAAGCTGAACCTCCAATACTTTGGCCAACTGATGTGAAGAGCTGACTCATTAGAAAAGACCCTGATGCTAGGAAACATTGAAGGCAGGAGAAGGGGATGGCAGAGGATGAGATGTTTGGATGGCATCATCAACTCAATGTGCATGAGTTTGAGCAGAATCCTGGAGATGGTGAACGACGGAATCCTGGCGTGCTGCAGTCCTTGCAAAGAATCAGACAGGACTGAAGCTCTGAAAGACAGCGATTCTTCTGGAACTCTTAAAACTTGTGGATAGTCCTGTATAATTGTTTCTTATATGCTGGAGGGTGATATTAACTCATCCAAGACTGAGCCCTTGCAGACTCTCTACTCAGAAAAAGACTGGGCCTCTTGCAAAGCTTTGCCCAAACTGACTGATCCGTTTGGGCAGACAGTACTCATCAGGGGCAAAGCGTGGGCCCCAGGCACCTGATTATGTCAGAGTTGGTCTGTTGATTTCCAAAGCATACACCCTGCTGTGACAAGTTCTGCTCCCAGATTGCTCAATCTCACAGCTGCACCAGGTGGCGCTAGTGGTAAAGAACTGGCCTGCTTGATCTCTGGGTTGGGAGGATCCTCTGCAGGAGGAAATGGCTCTCCACTCCAGTATTCTTGCCTGGGAAATCCCATGGACAGAGGAGCCTGGCAGGCTGCAGTTCATGGGGTCGCAGAGAGTCACAACTTAGAGACTGAACAACAGTAACAACAAAATATTTTCAGAATCTTTAAAAAAAAAAAGAGATACAAATGAGCATATTTACAAAACTTAAGCATACAGACATAGACGTATTTCCACTGTTACTTAATGTTTGAAATACGTGGTGGGAAGACCTACAAGCCTGGCCCTGCAGAGCCGTGGAGCGGTTTCAAGTTTACTTCTGCTGGAGCCATTGGCACTTGGGTGGTTTTGGACCAGGTTTATGTTCATTTCAGGGCTTGGAATTCTACCACCTGTGGGCAGTCTGACTTTGTAGCCCACAACCAAGTGTGGCACAAGCTTCGTGCTTTCAGTCTTTTCCACTCTTGTTCTCGCTCTTCTCCTTCCCCCTTCCCTTTCTCAGAACCCTGGGTCGGGGGCAGGCTTCCATGCTGCCTCCCTTGGTCAGGGAGCAGAAAGGTTTTTGCATTTTCATGAAGGGCACAGTTTCTCAAGAGAAAGAAGGAAAAGCTCTCTTGAATAGCTTTTATTCCAAGAAATTGTGGACAAACTTATCCACATGAACTAGAGTGTATTATATGAGATATCTCCAAATTGAATATTTATTTCTATAATATTTCTGTTTCAAGCTTTGTATTATGTCTTTAAGCTATTATGAAGAGCTGAAAGTTTTCTCCACAACTCCTGACTTAACTGGAATCAGTTTATTCCCAACTCCTCTCTCTCCTTTTCCTACCCTCTTTGGGCATTAGGATGCCAGCTCTCAGCTATCCTGGCTTCCAGATACTCTGACAACCAGGCTTGAACCTTTCAAAGGCATGATTATTTTTTTTTCCAGCTTGATTGAATTATTGACATAAAACCCTTTTGTAAGTTTAAGGTGTACAGTGTATTGGTTTGAGAAACATATAAATTGCAAAACGTTTATTTACCATAATGTTTAGTTAGCAAACATATCCTTCACTTAATTACTGTTTTCTTGTTACGGTGACAACATTAGAGCTTTACTCTCAAGTATACGGTACAGTGTTGCTAACTATAGTCACCAGGTTGTATATTAGCTCCCTGGAACTTTGTTGTTTTTTGGTCACTAAGTCATGTCCTAGTCTATTGCGACCCCATGTACTGTAGGCTGCCAGGCTTCTCTGCATGGGATTTCCCAGGCAGGCTTATCTTATAACTGAAAGTTTCTACCCTTAAACCAGTATCCTTTCATTTACCTACCCCCTCAACCCCGTACATCCACCACTCTACTCTGTCTCTGTGAATTCAAAGGTTAAAGATCCCACATGTAAGTGAAATCGTACAGTATTTGTCTTTCTCTAAGGTACTGACTGCACTTAGCATAGTGTCCTCGGAGTCTATGTTGTTGCAAATGGCAGAATTTTCTTCTTTGCTATGGCCAAATAATATTCCACTGTATGCATATACATTTTCTTTATTCATTCGTACGTGAATGGGCATTTAGGTTGTTTCCATGTCTTCACTGTTGTGAATAATGCTGCAGTGAACACAGGAGTGCAAATATCTCTTCAAGATAGTGATTTCATCAACATTGTTAATAGGCTATACCCCAATATAAAATAAAAAGTTAAAAGTAGTAGTGATAAAAAAGATAGCAATTTCATATTTCATATCCTTCACATATAATCACAGGAGTGGGATTGCTGGATCATATGGTACTTGTATTTTAAAATTTTTTTGGAACCTCTATTTTCCGTAGTTGTGCCACTAATTTACATTCCCACCACCCGTCTACCAGGGCTCCCTTTTCTCGACATTCTCACCAGCATTTGTCTTTTTTCATAATAGCTACAATAGCTTGTGTGGTTATAGCTCATTGTGGTTTTTAGGTATATTAGGATATTGACTAATACTGTTAGGGATTTATTAATTTTATTATTCTTTTCAGAGAACCAACTTTTGGCTTTGATTTTTTTTTTTTTTCCTGTAGGGTACTTGTTTTCTGTTTTATTGATTACTTTATTATTTCCTTCCTTCTATTTTCTTTGAGTAAATTTGTCCTTTTTCTAGCTTCTTAAGGTAGAAGTTTAAACCACTGATTTTGAACATTTTTTTTTTTCCTAATATATACACTTAAAGCTATAAATTCCTAAGCACCTACTTCGGTTCAGTTGTTCAGTCATGTCCAACTCTTTGTGACCCATGGACTGCAGCATGCCAGGCCTCCCTGTCTATCACCCAACTCCCAGAGGTTACTTAAACTTATGTCCATCGAGTCAGTGATGCCATCCAACCAATGATGCCATCATCCTCTGTTGTCCCCTTCTCCTCCCACCTTCAATCTTTCCCAGCATCAGGGTCTTTTCCAATGAGTCAGTTCTTTGCATCAAGTGGCCAAAATATTGGTGTATCAGCTTCAGCATCTATCTTTCCAATGAATATTCAGGACTGATTTCCTTGAGGGTGGACTGGTTGGATCTCCTTGCAGTCCAAAGGATTCTCAAGAGTCTTCTCCAACACCACAGTTCAAAAACATCGATTCTTTGGCGCTCACCTTTCTTTATAGTCCAACTCTCACATCCATACATGACTACTGGAAAAACCATAGCTTTAACTAGATGGACCTATGTCAGCAAAGTAGTGTCTCTGCTTTTTAATATGCTGTGTAGGTTGGTCACAGCTTTTCTTCCAAGGAGCAAGCGTCTTTTAATTTCACAGCTACAGTCACCATCTGCAGTGATTTAGGGGCCCTCCAAAATAAAGTCTGTCACTGTTTGCATTCTTTCCCCATCTATTTGCCATTAAGTGATGGGATCAGATGCCATGATCTTCATTTTTTGAATGTTGAATTTTAAGCCAACTTTTGCACTCTCCTCTTTCACTTTCATCAACAGGTTCTTTAGCTCTTAAACTTCACTTTCTGCCATAAGGGTGGTGTCATCTGCCTATCTGAGGTTATTGATATTTCTCCCGGCAATCTTGATTCCAGCTTGTGCTTCATCCAGCCCAGCATTTGGCATGATGTACTCTGCATATAAGTTGAATAAGCAGGGTTACAATATACAGCCTTGACATACTCCTTTCCTGATTTGGAATCAGCCTGTTGTTCCTGTCCAGTTTATTAACTGTTGCTTCTTGACCTGTGTACAGATTTCTCAGAGGGCAGGTCAGGTGGTTTGGTATTCCCATCTCTTTCAGAATTTTCTGTAGATCATAGTTTATTGTGATCTACACAGTCAAAGGCTTTGGCATAGCCAATAAAGTAGAAATAGATGTTTTTCTGGAAGTCTTTTGGTTTTTCGATGATCCAGCGGATGTTGGCCATCTGATATCTGGTTCCTCTGCCTTATCTAAATCCAGCTTGCACATCTGGAAGTTCATGGTTCATGTACTGTTGAAGCCTGGCTTGGAGAATTTTGAGCATTACTTTATTAGCATGTGAGATGAGTGCAGTTGTGTGGTATTTAGAACATTCTTTGGTACTGCCTTTCTTTGGGATTGGAATGAAAACTGACCTTTTCCAGTCCTGTGGCCACTGCTGAGTTTTACAGATTTGCTGGCATATTGAGTGTAGCACTTTCACAGCATCATATTTCAGGATTTGAAATAGCTCAACTGGAATTCCATTACCTCCACTAGCTTTGTTCTTAGTGATGGTTCCTAACGCCTACTTGACTTCACACTTCAGGATGTCTGGCTCAAGGTGAGTGATCACACCTTCATGGTCTGGGTCATGAAGATCTTTTTTGTACAGTTCTTCTATATATTCTTACCACCTCTTTTTAATATCTTTTGCTTCTGTTAGTTCCATACCATTTCTGTTCTTTATTGTGCTCATCTTTGCATGAAATGTTCCTTTGGTATTTGTAATTTTCTTGAAGAGATCTCTAGTCTTTCCCATTCTATTGTTTTCCTCTATTTCTTTGCATTGATCACTGAGGAAGCCTTTCTTATCTCTCCTTGCTATTCTTTGGAACTCTGCATTCAAATGGGTATATCTTTCCTTTTCTCCTTTGCCTTTCGCTTCTCTTCTTTTCTCAGCTATTTGTAAGGCCTCCTCAGACAACTGTTTTGCCTTTGTGCATTTCTTTTTCTTGGCGTGGTCTTCACCCCTGCCTCCTATACAATGGCATGAACCTCTGTCATAGTTCTTCAGGGACTCGGTCTGTCAGGTCTAACCCCTTAAATCTATTTGTCACTTCCATTTGTTAAGCACCTGCTTCCATCTGTTTGTCAAGCACATAACTTATTTCTATCCTTTTGCTTTCATAAAGATGCAGTTCAAGTAGTAATTTTGCTTTGATTCATATCAAAATATTTTCTAATTTTCATATTGTTTCATTTTTGATTAATGGGTTATTCACATGTGTAGCTTCTAAGTGTTTGGAAATTTTTTAAAAATCATTTTGTTATAGGTGTTTTGTATAATTCCTCTATTTTGGTTAATATTTTATAAACACTTGAATAATCTGATGGTTGTTGTGTACAGTAAACTATGTATCTGACTCATGTCAAGTTTGTTATATGTGTTGTATAAATTTGCTATGTGTTTACTATATTTTGTCTACTTGATTAATCAGTTGAGAGTGCTGTATTAAAATTTCCAACTATGATTTTAGATTTGTATATTTGTCCTTTTGTTGATATTTGCTTTGTATATCCTGAGGGCTTCCTTGGTGACTCAGTGGTAAAGAATCTACCTGCCAGTGCAGGAGATATGGGTTTGATCCCTGGGTGAGGAAGATCCCCTGGAGAAGGGAATGGCAACCCACTCCAGTATTCTTGCCTAGAGAATCCTATGGACAGAGGAGCCTGGCGGGCTATAGTCCATGGGGCTACAAAGAGTCAGACACAACTTAGCAACTAAACAACAGCATTATCTTGAGGCTCTATTAATAGATATATACAAATTTATCATTGCTTTTTCTGTTGAATAGAATCTTTAATCAATATGAAATATCTCTTTTTATTTCCAGTCATGGTTACCCGAAAGTCTACTTGTCTGATATTAGTAGGGCCTACATTTGACATTCTCCAACCAAATAGCTGGGACTCCACTGGATTCCTGAAGCCCAGTAGTCATTCAGTGCCACCCATGTAAGGAAAGTTTTTAATTAGCATTTCCTTGTCTGTTCTTAATTATGAATGGACAAAAGATACCACCATAGATGTAAGGATGACTTGAGAAACAGAGTTCCAAAGAATAGCAAGGAGAGATAAGAAGGCCTTCCTCAGCGATCAATACAAAGAAATAGAGGAAAACAATAGAATGGGAAAGACTAGAGATCTTGTCAAGAAAATTACAGATACCAAGGGAACACTTCATGCAAAGATGGGCTCAATAAAGGACAGAAGTGGTATGGACCTAACAGAAGGAGAAGATATTAAGAAGAATACACAGAAGAACTGTACCAAAAAGATCGTCATGACCCAGATAATCACGAAGGTGTGATCACTCACACTCACCTAGAGCCAGACATCCTGGAATTGAAGTCAGGTGGGCCTTAGTAAGTATCACCACGAACAAAGCTAGTGGAGGTGATGGAATTCCAGTTGAGTTATTCCAAATCCTAAAAGATGATCCTGTGAAAGTGCTGCACTCAATATGTCAGCAAATTTGGAAAACTCAGCAGTGGCCACAGGACTCATTTCAATCCCAAAGAAAGGCAATGCCAAAGAATGCTCAAACTACCACACAATTGCACTCATCTCACACATTAACAAAGTAATGCTCAAAATTCTCCAAGCCAGGCTTCAGCAATACGTGAATCGTGAACTTCCTGATGTTCAAGCTGGTTTTAGAAAAGGCAGAGGAACCAGAGATCAAATTGCCAACATCCGCTGGATCGTTGAAAAAGCAAGAGGCTTCCAGAAAAACATCTATTTCTGCTTTATTGACTATGCCAAAGCCTTTGACTGTGTGGATCCAATAAACTGTGGAAAATTCTGAAAGAGATGGGAATACCAGACTACCTGACCTGCCTCTTGGGAAACCTGTATGCAGGTCAGGAAGCAATAGTTGGAACTGGACATGGAACAACAGACGGGTTCCAAATAGGGAAAGGAATATGTCAAGGCTGTATATTGTCATCCTGTGTATTAATTTGTATGCAGAGTACATCATGTAAAATTCTGGGCTGGATGAAGCACAAGCTGGAATCAAGATTGCTGGGAGAACTATCAATCACCTCAGATAGCAGATGACACCACTCTTATGGCAGAAAGTGAAGAGGAACTAAAGAGCCTCTTGATGAAAGTGAAAGAGGAGAGTGAAAAAGTTGGCTTAAAGTTCAACATTCAGAAAACGAAGATCATGGCATCCGATCCCATCACTTCATGGCAAATAGATGGGGAAACAGTAGAAACAGTGGCTGACTATTTTTCTGGGCTCCAAAATGAATGCGGATGGTGATTGCAGTCATGAAATTAAGACACTTGCTCCTTGGAAGGAAAGTTATGAACAACCTAGACAGCATATTCAAAAGCAGAGACATTACTTTGCCAACAAAGGTCCGTCTAGTCAAGGCTATGGTTTTTCCAGTAGTCATCTATGGATGTGAGAGCTGGACCATAAAGACAGCTGAGTGCCGAAGAATTGATGGTTTTGAACTGTGGGTGTTGGAGAAGACTCTTGAGAGTCCCTTGGACTGCAAGGAGATCCAGCCAGTCCATCCTAAAGGAGATCAGTCCTGGGTGTTCATTGGAGGGACTGATGTTGAAGCTGAAACTCCAGTACTTTGGCCACCTGATGTGAAGAGCTGACTCACTGAAAAGACCCTAATGCTGGGAAAGATTGAGGGCAGGAGGAGAAGGGGATGACAGAGGATGAGATGGTTGGATGGCATCACCGACTTAATGGACATGAGTTTGGGTAGACTCCAGGAGTCGGTGATGGACAGGGAGGTCTGGTGTGCTGCGGTTCATGGGGTCGCAAAGATGACTGAGTGACTGAACTGAATTGAACTGAGAAAGAAAACTGAGAAAGAGAGGGGAAAAAAGCTAATGAACCAACTAGGGGGGGTAGGGTGATTCTAGTGAGTAAGAAAAGACTTTGAAAAAATTTGAAATTATATCTTCCTAGCAAAAAAGGAGACTGTTAAAACTATCTAACAAGTTGTAACAATAAGCATGTTATGAATAAGGGAAATTCCCCAGAAAATGTAAGTGTTCTTGTAAATTGAAAATATAATAGAAATAAAAATTTAGTAGTATACCGGACAATAGATAAATATCTGCCCAAATAGTAGAGCAGAAAGATAATAGATAAAAAAATGGAAATATACCATGGGCACTTTTTTTGGTGGTCCAGTGATTAAAACTCTGAGCTTTCACTGCATCAAGCATGGTTCGATCCCTGATCAGGAAACTAAGATCCCACATGCCATGTGGCAAAAAAAAAAAAAAAAAAAGGTGAGGGGGAGGATAGCGCAAAAATATTAGAAATTAGAGAGAGGTATAGTCTTAGAATGAAAAATTAGCATTCTGGAAAGGAAAACAAAAAAATGATGGAGAAGAAAATTATGAAGAAATAATAAAATTACTAGAAATGATAGCACAAAGTTACTATTTGAAAATTTCTGTGAGTGGACACCTAAAAAAGGCAGTGAGAACAAGTAATACTTAGTCATATTGTGCTAAAATTTCCTAACAATGGGAACTCAGAGAAGATCCTGAAAGGAAAATAGGTCACATGCCGAAGATCAGATTCAGAGCAGCCTCCTCAGCAGCCGGAGCTGGACAGTGGAGCAGGGGCTTCGGTATTCTGAAGATGATGGATTCCAACCCTGAATTCTTCCCTCAGCCCTGTTTTAGATCACATGGTCAGCTGGAATAGAAGTGTTTTCAGACTTGCAAAGACTAAAAAAAGAGTCCTTCTAATGTACTCAATTTTAGGAAGGATGTGATTTCTCCCAAATGCAAATGTGAACAGAGAAAGGATCAGATATAGGATCTTGGAAATAGGGAATCTAACAGGTGAGGGTCTCAGCAAATCCCATAATGATGAGCTATGTCTTATGCTTGGAAAGTAATGTTTGGAACAGGACAGATGGTTCCATGGACAATCTCCCCAACAAAAAATGAAATAAATAAAATAACACATGCATTTAAATGTATCGAAAGGAGTTTTGTAGGCCTGTCAGAGAGTGTGGGAATGATTTAGTGCTAGAAATAAGGGAACCTAAACAAAAGGAAAGTGACGTAGCCCTTCATCTAAGCAAGCAAAAGACTATGCAAGATAGAAAAGTAAGCATAGTATACTACACTCCTCAGCTTTGAACATTTCCTATGTTGTGGTCTCCAAATTTTGGAAGGCTGGCAAAGGGGATGTGTGAGAGAGTGGGTTGTAAGCATTGTGTTTTCATTTTCCACAGATAGTGCTTACATTTGAAATAATAAGAGGTTATAGTATAAACAAAATACCTAGAACTATTTAGTAAATACGAGGTGAAATGTCTAAAAGTTTTCAGTGTGGTTGCTCCTAGTGAGTGAGAGTTGGGGTGGGGGTGGAGGCGGGATGGGGCGGAAGAGGCCTGTTTTTTATATTTCATTTTAATCTGTGTACATAAATTGCTATGACAAAAAATCAAATGAATAAATGTAAGTTAAAAAGAATTAACCTATGCAGATTTTCATACTGATGCATTTACTTTTGACCCTTAGGGTTGAAAAATACCTGGATAGAACATGATTTCCAAAGTAACAGAAAACCAGATGAACACCAGTTTGCCACTCGCACCTCAGGTGTTTATTCTTACTCCAAATAGTATTAATTATCCATGCAGACAGATTATTCTTATTCAAATGAAGAAAGGTCTTCTGACCTTCCTTTGAGGAAGAGGGCTTTTTTTTTTTTTTAACTGCTGTGACCCTGGTCTTGATCTTTCTTATGATTGCTACCTAGGCTAGAATTCCAGGAAATGGCAGCAGTGTATGAGATGAAAAAGTCCTTGGAACCCCAGCTTTCAGGGTCTCAGGGCAGGAAGACATGTCCTGAACTGCAGTGAAGGCTTTCTTAGCTGAGAGTAGTAGTGGCAGCAGACACATGTCTTCCTGGGGCTCTTGAGTGATCCTAATTCTAGCTCTGCAGCCTCCCCATTATTTCAGAACTTCCGTAATTATTAGTTCTTTAGAGAACCAGGGGGCAGCAAATTACATCTGACACAGAGGAGCTGCCTGTTTTTGTAAATAAAGTTTTATTGAAACACAGACACTCCCATAAAAGCACCCTTGCTGATTTTATGCTATAATGGCAGAATTGAATAGTTCCAACAAGAGCCTTATTGGTGCAGAGTCTGAAACATTTATGATATAAGCTGATTTAAGTGTATAAATGTATCTCTCAAGGCACATCTCAGTTCCTGCCAGCCAGGTTTCAGAAGCTCAGTATTCACACGTGGGTAGTGGTTGCAGCTGGATTGGACCACTCGGATCTGAATCAGTGCTTCCTTCTGTACCCTTGCTTCCTTGTATCTTGTCAGAGTAGGCTTTCAACGAAGATACCTTGGGTTAAACTGGCTGCAAGGGCTGGGTAAGTTCGGAAGGTCAGGGCAACGCCATTTCCTTTGCAAGTGGAAGCAGAAAATAGACATGGACATATAATGTATTCAGAGTTTATTAAGAAAATAAATTTAAATAATAAATTTCTATTGAAATTGTCAAATCAGTATTCATGGCATCTACCTCTGAAAAGTTTAAGGATTGATTCCACTACAGGTTTTTAAAAAAACTATGCAGTGTCATCAAGTCTCATTCCCATGCAGTTATAATTACAATCTTATTTAAAGTGTTCAGCTTTGGTTCCAGCAGAGCAGTACTGTGAAAGGTTCCTACTTCATTGTCTGTCTCTGTTTGTAGATCATTTCCTCTGCTTCCTGCATCTGTTTTCTTGGATTAGTTAGGTATTACACCAAAGTCTAGAATTCTTTGGCTACAAAGCTTGCTCTGCTGTTTCCCCTCCCTGCAGCCCACTTTATTGTGGGTGGGAAAATTTTTGTTGGGAGGGTTTGATTAATTAGAAGGGATTCCTGGCTTCCCTAGCATTGGCAGCCTGGGAAGATTAGAGCCTGGCTTAGTGACAGGCCAATCTGTATTTAAGGAAAAACTCGGACCAGCCAGATTTCCCTGGAATGTGGATCTGGCTTTGTCTTCTTCCACAGGGAGTGTGTAATGACCGCTGCCTCCTCCTTCCCACCCACTCCAGGAGACCTGAGGCTTTTACTTGTGTTGATAGTTGTCTACTTTTTATTTGGCGGAAGGGGGTGGGGAGAGCAGGGGTGTGGTGTGTTAGACTACGGTTTAGGAAGGCTGAGTTATTTTCTAATTCTAAAAGTAACAGATTTAAGATTTTATTAATGTTAGCACAGAGAGGAGAGATTTTCACGTTTAAAAAAGTCTCCTTGCATCTTTACTATCAATGTTTTTCTTTCTACTCCTTTGTAGCAATTATAGTTTTATGTGTTCCCCTCTAAATTTCAATAACCTTAATCTCTGCATTCCTAAGAAAAACTGCAAAAAGAGAAATATGTCCAAGAATTGACAGTAGTTTTCCCTTTATAGTAAAAGTGAAGAGCAACTCTTTGAACTTCCAGAGAGAGAAAGTTTATGAATAGCAAGTAGCAAATGGGCTTTTGTCTTGCTGGTGTGCCTCAATGAATAACTTAAGTTCTGTGTCCTAGGTTTTTCAGTTACCTAAAGGGGAGTGCAGTACTTTGTCATCAGTACTCAATGCAGAAAAAGTTACACTGATGTTATGTATTGAAAAAAGATTTATGCAAATATTTTCATACTGTTTGAGTTCTAGTTAATGACTGTTAAGTTTTAAGAAAGAATAAAACTGATGTAACAAAATAAATCACGCAAGTTTTCAATGGTTACTTTTTCACCCCAGTATTTATGTATTTATTTGGCTGCACTAGATCTTAGTTGTATCGTGTGGGACCTAATTCCCTGACTAGGGATCGAATCTGGGCCCCCTGCAATGACAGCTGAATCTTAGCCCCGGGACCGTTAAATGGTCACATGTGTGTGTCGTCAGTCACTCAGTCATGTCCAACTCTTTGTGGACCTGTGGACTGTAGTCTACCAGGCTCCTCTGTCCATGTAATTTTCCAGGCAAGAATACTGGAGTGATTTCGAGTTGCCATTTCCTATTCCACAGGATCTTCCCTACCCAGGGATCCAACCCACATCTTGCATTGCAGGCGGATTCTTTACTACTGTGCCACTTGGGAAGCCCAAATGGTTACATTCTTTACTAGAAATAAATCTAAAGGAAGAGCATGCAACCTTTATCCTTGAGAATGTTTTTCCAAAGGAATTTGTCTTTGTGAAACTTTTCAAGGTGAAAGAAGTACCTCTGTCCTTCTCCCAGTACTTAAAGTCTTCATCTTCCAGTTCCTTCTTAATTCTGCCTATTCTTTGGGCAAACTTGAAGTTTTAAAGACATACAGGATCCCTATGAGTTTGCCTGGTGGAGGATGACACACACCAAGTTGGCTGCTCTTCCTTCCCCACTGCACAGTAAACTTGTTCTGTTTCATTGCTCCTGTTGGGAACTCAATGTGTGCTGAGTACTTGATCTGGAATAAAATTCATAGACGTTCACCAGCTATCACCCAATTAAATTCTGCCTCAGGCTTAAAGCTTTCAGGGACCATCACATTCCAGTGAGAGCATTTGTTCTGCGTGTTGATGACTTTGAAACCAAGTTCTTGTTGGGTCTGAAATGAAACTTCCAAGTGTTACCTCTGCCTCTCTGGCCAGACACCCAGTTTTCTGGGCATTATTTCCCCCATTCCTTCCCACATGTGTCAGCACATCTTTTCTTTTGGTCGGGGGTGGGCGGGGGGGGGGGGGTTGGTGTGATTAGAAAATGTTTAAATACAATCCTGGCTTCTCAAACCCTCTTTTCAGATTCAACTTTCCACCTGCCTGCTGAAGTCTATGCCTAAATTGATCCCTGAAACTGCACACTAAAAATTCAGTTTATCCTATTTTCTTCTAAATTGGCTTTTGCTTTGGATGTCCCTGGACTTAGCAGCCTACGCTGTCTCCTGGTCCTTCCCTCACCGTCGTGTGTAATGCATCCATCCTTAACAAAGTGTCCTGGACTTGCTTCTTCTCTCTCCTTTTCTTATAATTCAGCCTTTATTATCCTTGTTGTTTATATTTCTGCACTGATCTCAGCATGATCTCTATGCCTTTCTTGTGTTGCCATTCCAGTGCCTCTAGAGAAGTGCCAGGATAATGTTTTCTTAACACCATTTTCACCATGTTATTTCCTTGCTTAAGCGATCAGAAGTAATTCTTTCTGTTAAATGAGATCTAATCTAAACTTGCCAGCTGACTTCAAGCCACTCTGATAACTCTTTTCCCTTTCCTCTTTAACTTTGACCCATATTTTCATCTTGAAACTTGGGAACGTGTCCACCTGTTTCTATGAAACTGATGAATTTGCATTTCCTGCAGTGGTCTGGCCTGTGGTTTTCTGTCTTCCTGTGCCCTCTCACCTTTTCTTGCAAAGTCTGTAGCATCAACTTTTCCCAGGCTTGACCAAAGCCTTGCTTTTATTTTCACACAAGATCTAAACCTTTCCTGTGTTGATTACCCTCACACGTTGTTCCTCTGACTACGCGCAGTTACACCATCATGTGTTATATACACACACACACACTCTCTCACAGCATATTCCTCTTAGCTACATTTCCCAAGACAAAGGACCTGTGCTCTGCTTCTTGGGTATCTGCCTTGAGTAATTCAGAACTTTTCTGAGGCGCCCAGTATCCCTCATTTTCATATTACAAAGATGAGGAATTTCTTTCCTCATGTCTTACAGAGAACAGGGAAGTCACTCCAGCTTAGAGTTATTTCATACTGGTCTTTTTTCAGTCCCAAACAGGAAATGTTATAATCTCCAATTTTATTTCTTTTCTTTTAAAAAAATTTCATCTCAACCTGTTTCTCCTTTTAGGAGTTCCTGTTTGAAAATATTTTAAGTGATTCTTTTGAAAATAGTCTTTGTTAATAGCTAAAATGACGTTGTGTAGAATTTGCTTCTATGAGGCCTTTAGGAAAGTAAATTGTTTCAGTACAGTGATGTTAATTCTTTGGACATCTTTTTATTTTATTTTTATCAGGACCTTACTGTTAGACTATGTAGACTATGGTATTTAGATTCTTTTCCAACATGCATACAAAACACATGTATATTATTAACTTATGCTAGTGTAAAAAAAAAAATCTTAGTAGAAAAGCAGATTCAGGATGTCTCACAGATACAAGAGCTCATTCTGTCTCTTGAATTCTCTCTGAGGGCTGTAGAGGGCATCATTGTTCCACGAGTAACTCAGTAGACATGGCGATCCAAGAAAGGACAGCAGCCCAAGTGCTTTTAAAATTGCTGGCACGTTCCTACATGATCGTGACATCCTAAATGCCGATGTTTGTCAGCCTGGGAGTTGTTTGTTTACTGCACCAATAGCCTGCTAGCCCGTGGATGTGTAGATCGCCGTCTCATGGACCTCCTGACCAGGAAACACAACTGTTAACCACAGCAGTAGGAAGCAGTCAATCCAAGCTATCCACAGAGGCCTCAGAGAAAGCCTTCTCAGTGACACAAGACTGCCTCTGGCGTGCCGCCCTTCCAGATTCTGGAAGCGGAAGCAGGGGGCTGAGGGTAAGGGTCCTTTTGGTCCTGGGAAGGCTTTGGGACCCCAGCCCAACCCTGGTCCTAGCAGTAAAGACTGGAAGGATTCGGCTGGGACAAAGTCCTTGAAGTCACAGTGTTATTATAGTACTGTACTTCCTACTCACCTTTCCTTATTGTTATTGTTACATGAACTTTGGAGATGTGAGGCTGAAGAAGTGAGCTGTGGGGTGGGGACTCACAGAGGGTCGTTGCATTCCAGAGCCCCTGGGAATGGAGATGATACTTCACTGAATGGCCCACATGTGCAGCAGTCCAGTCATGAGCCCAGTGATCTAAAGGTGCACAGTGTCCATCTATTCTTATTGTCCTCTTCAGGGCTTCTCTGGTTGTAACCTCTTGGAATACCCATGATTAAGTAATATAGGAAACTAGGCCACTGCATATGTCACTTTTTTGCACGTGAGTAGCATGTGACAATAACATTCTGATTTTCGGACTACTAGAAACACCAAAGAAGGAATGAGTTTGTAATAGTCACTCTACACAGCAATAGGCACGTGCTATGTTTTGTGAGTGTGGTCTGAGATAAGGGAGAATGTTACGCCATTTGTTTCACAGAGATTTGGTGTCATATAGGTTCTGGCAAGGCCTGTGCCAAGTCTGACATCCTAGTTCTCATGACCTGAAAAACGCACTCTTATGGGTCAGTATTGAGATCATGTCTTATAAATTTCTGTGATTCTTTGTATCCTTTTCATGTGACTAGGTTCTTTTACAGTACTTCTTGAGATTTAGATCCTCAGATTTTTGAGGAAGATATCCTAGAAGATGAAATTAGCCTCAGACTTGCAATCAGGGTTCCTGATATCATGTCATGGCCTCACTTGTGAAACGTGGATGACTGGATGAATTGTGTTTACCCCTCTGAGCATCCATTTCTTCAACTATGTGAAAGTGCTGTTATTCCTGTCTGTTTAACAGAGTTTCTTATGGGTATCAAAGTAATAATTAAAGACAGTGCTGTCAGAGTGTTCGGGAAAAGAACACTTTATGCGGTAGTTATTTTACAGTGACATTCTGTACAGTGTTAGAGGGACTTGGCCTGGGTGTCTTACTTGTTCTTGCTGTCATAATTCTTTGGAGTGAGGACTAGTCTAATTCTTTTCATATGTGAGGTGTCAGTTAGCAGATCTTCATTTATCCCTAGTGTGCAAGGCCCTGGGTTAGGCACTAGAGACACAGACAAGGGTGATGATTGCCTGTCCGCCTCCTCAAGGTGGTTTGTAATGAGAAAACGTGTCCCAGTTTAAACAGCAGTAGGTTAGGTGACATAGACGCTGCCTTGCAGAGCTGAGTTGTGAACGAATGAGTAAGGTGATTTTGTTCAGGTCTCTCTCTTTATGGGACATTGTGGCAAAACCATAGATCACTCAGGTTTTGGGGAGTATCATTTGTGTGTCAGTTTCCCTGGTGGTGGGTAGCCAGGGCCAGAAACCAGAGGGCTTAGATTTCAATCCTTGTTGTTGGTTCTTGACTATGGGCAAGTCAGTTAACCTTTTGTTTCAGTTAGCCACAGCTGTATAACCAAGCAGCCCCAAACTTTCATAATTCCACGGGTCAGAAAATCTAGGTGGACAGTCTCTCTGCTTCACATGGCATTGACTAGGTCAGTCATTTGGAATGCATTCAGATACCCACTGGGTCGGAAAGCTCAAGAGGACTTCGCCCCCATGTTGGTTCCTTCTCCCCAACGCCTTTCTCTTCCCAAGGTGTCTTGTCATTCAGTTGTTTAGCTTGAGCTCCCTTACAGCATGGTGCTGGCCCTCCAGAGGCCATGACGCTGGAAGCTTCTCGGCTTCCTAAGGGCTGTGTCTAGAGCTGGCAGGCTCTTCCTTCTACCATACTCTAGCCATATGCATGTGTGCTCAGTCAGATCCAACTTTTTGCAACTCCATGGACTGTATAAATAGTGCTGTTCATTGATTTTTCCAGGCAAGAATACTGAGGTACGTTGTCTTGCCCTCCTCCAGAGGATCTTGCCAACCCAGGGCTCAAACCTGTGTTTCTTGCATCTCCTGCATTGGCAGGCATATTCTTTACCGCTGGCACCACCATATTCTGTTGGTCAGCAAATCACAGGGTCTGGAGAGAGAAAATAGCCTCATCCTCTTGATGGGATGAGCAGCATGCTTGTGCAAAGCGGGGAGGATTGTTGGTGGCCATCTTTGGAGACTGTAAAGCATTTCTTCGTATCTCTTAGATCTTATCTGTTCAGTGAGGTATTGAATTACTGAGTCTCCAAGGCCCTGTCTGGCCCTATATTTTTATAATTCCATAAATTCTTACTGGAGGAATTTTTTGTGTATGATGCAGTGGAAAGAATTTGGGCTTTGGCTGCAGAAAGGCCTGGGTTTGAACCTGGTCCTCACCACTGACCTGCTCTTTGGAAAGTGATATAAGTCTTTGTTCCCATCTGTTAAAAAGGGTTAATTAGTGTTAATATAAACTCCCTTCTGGGTTAATTGTCCATCTCAGCACAAAGTCATCACTTAGAAATAGTTAGCATTGTTTCCCCTTTCACTTCCTCCTTACCTGATAGGCGCCTTTTCAAAGCCAATATTAGTTGAAGACTTTAATTGCCATTCATTTTGCTTAATTTTGATATAAAGATGATTAAGTATTTAATCTTGTTTTGCTGGTACAAGGGAATTTTTCTAGTTCAAGTAAGACTGTTCAGTTTATCTGTTGTGGTTTTATATATTATTCCTATAACACTGTTGCTCCTTAGAAAGCATATTTAAAAATAAGTATTTTGAAAACACATTTTTGGTCTTTGAACAGCTGACTTATTTGGCCCCTGTATCTAGTATCTTTTGTCTGGAAGAAACAAAAAGCCATGTGCAGTGGCCAGCATGCAGTCTGCCTGTTTGCACTGTTGCGGTGCCTGGCCTGTGGACCAGCACTGGTGTGTGAGGATGGGACGTGCAATTCTGTCAGCCTAACTGGGTCCGAAGTGAAGCTCAGAGACAAAGGACAAGAAGAGAAAAGACAGAGTCTGGTTTTCAAAATATGTTCCCTGAGCCCAGCATAAGCATTTCTAGTGCTAATTGCACTATTTTTATATCAGTGTTATTGTGAGGGCTAAATGAGATGATGGACTTCCCTGGTGGCTCAGACGGTAAAACGTCTGTCTACAGTGTAGGAGACCCAGGTTCTATCCCTGGGTTGGGAACATCCCCTGGAGAAGGAAATGGCAATCCGCTCCAGGACTATTGCCTGGAAAATCCCATGGACAGAGGAGCCTGGTAGGCTACAGTCCATGGGGTCGCAAAGAGTCGGACACAACTGAGCGACTTCACTTTCACTTTCACTTTTCACAAGTGCTTAGCAGAGGTAACCATATTAATAAAAGTTAGGCACTATTTCAGTAGTAATCATCATCATAACAAAAAATATGCATTACTGAGATTAACTTTTTTCTTCCAGTGTTTCATGAAGCAGCTTGCTGGGTTTTCTTTTGTTTTTTGTTTTTTTTTTTAAAGCTACCAGAGTTCTTATTTATCCTTTAAAAATTTTTTTATATAAATTTTTTTATTTTAATTGGAGGCTAATTACTTTACAATATTGTATTGGTTTTTTGCAACTGATCTCAGTCTAAGAACATTTCATGTTGTCAAGTAAATAAAGTCTTGTTTAAGCAGTGTCTGAAGGTACTTAATAATTCTGAAGATAATCCTCCATTTAAAGTGGTGTTGAGAGATCATATAACATAGCTATGCAAATATATTCAAAGCCTTAATGTTTGTGGGAGTAATTAATGCTATTGAATGAGTCCTCAGGCAGTGTCTGAACTCTGGTTGTTGTTTGCTGTTAAAAAAAAAACCTATTCTTTCTCTAGACCTCCTTTCTTCATTTAGACAATCTGTATCCTTAAAAGTCCACATGGAGTCGTTTTCCTTTCCTTTCCTTCCTTTTCTCTTCCTTTCTCTCTTTCTCTCTCTTGTTTCTTTCTTTGATTTGTGGTCAAGTAAGGATCATGGTTAACCCCAGAAGGAAGGCCAATAGGGCCGCAGAGGGCCTGGACCCAGCAGGACCTGGGCCTGGGGGCCCGGAGCCTTTGTGCTCATCAGCCTGCTGCCTCGGTCGCTTCCTCTTTTTCTCGCCTGTAACCACTGTGTGTAAGCCAAATCCCCAGATGAAAGCTGTGCATTGGTCTTTGCGGCCTGGTGATTCAGAGGCATGGGTGCTCTTGGGTGTCGGTGTCTGACCGCGGAGCTGGCTGTCACTTACCTTGGCCCCCTCTGGCACCTCCATCCAGCGGGTGCTCTCACTGAGGGAGCCTTGGGCTCAGGGTGGCCACGGCAGCTGTCTTGCCTGCGCTTCCTTGTCTCGGCTTGAGGCTGGTCTCATCGTCTCGTCTGTCTCCTTTGGGCCAGCATGTGGAGAGGCTAATGTAAAGCTGCTCTGCCCTTGGCGGGTGGGATTCTGGGCAGAGCCAAGGGCCCCCGAGAGCGCTGTGCTCTGGGGTTTGTACAGCACCCCCTGGGAGTGCGGCCTTCCAGGGGAGTGAGCCAGGCCCTGGTCCCAGCCCCATCCAGGTGGCTCAGCTGCCGTGGCTTTGCTCATTGGGCCCGGCACAGAATTTAACTGGGAGCGGGACCAGGGAGGGAGAGATGGCATAGAACACACAGAAAAGCATGATGTAGTCCAGCTCCTTCACAGACAAGGTGAGCATCCTCGTGGGGCAGAAGGTGAGGCTCTGAAAACTTGCTCAGGAGAACTTCAGTTCAGTTCAGTCGCTCAGTCGTGTCTGACTCTTTGCGACCCCATGAATTGCAGCACGCCAGGCCTCCCTGTCCATCACCAACTCCCAGAGTTCACTCAAACTCATGTCCATCGAGTCGGTGATGCCATCCAGCCATCTTATCCTCTGTCATCCCCTTCTCCTGCCTTCAATCTTTCCCAGCATCAGAGTCTTTTCCAATGAGTCAACTCTTCTCATGAGGTGGCCAAAGTATTGGAGTTTCAGCTTTAGCATCAGTCCTTCCAAAGAACACCCAGGACTGATCTCCTTTAGGATGGACTGGTTGGATCTCTTTGCAGTCCAAGGGACTCGCAAGAGTCTCCTCCAACACCACAGTTCAAAAGCATCAATTCTTCGGCACTCAGCTTTCTTCACAGTCCAACTCTCACATCCATACATGACCACTGGAAAAACCATAGCCTTGATTAGACGGACCTTTGTTGGCAAAGTAATGTCTCTGCTTTTCAATATACTATCTAGGTTGGTTATAACTTTCCTTCCAAGGAGTAAGCGTCTTTTAATTTCATGGCTGCAGTCACCATCTGCAGTGATTTTGGAGCCCAAAAGTCTGACACTGTTTCCACTGTTTCCCCATCTATTTCCCATGAAGTGGTGGGACCGGATGCCATGATCTTCATTTTCTGAATGTTGAGCTTTAAGCCAACTTTTTCACTCTCCTCTTTCACTTTGATCAAGAGGCTTTTTAGTTCCTCTTCACTTTCTGCCTTAAGGGTGATGTCATCTGCTTATCTGAGGTTATTGATATTTCTCCTGGCAAACTTGATTCCAGCTTGTGCTTCTTCCAGCCCAGCATTTCTCATGATGTACTCTGCATATAAGTTAAATAAGCAGGGTGACAATATACAGCCTTAACATACTCCTTTTCCTATTTGGAACCAGTCTGTTGTTCCATGTCCAGTTCTAACTGTTGCTTCTTGACCTGCATATAGGTTTCTCAAGAGTCAGGTCAGGTGGTCTGGTATTCCCATCTCTTTCAGAATTTTCCACAGTTTATTGTGAACCACACAGTCAAAGGCTTTGGCATAGTTAATAAAACAGAAATAGATGTTTTTCTGGAACTCTTCCTTTTTCCATGATCCAGCAGATGTTGACAATTTGATCTGTGATTCCTCTGCCTTTTCTAAAACGAGCTTAAATATCTGGAAGTTCATGGTTCACGTATTGCTGAAGCCTGGCTTGGAGAATTTTTTTTTTTATAATTCAAAATATTTATTTTTTTTAATTTAATTTAATTTTTTAACTTTACATTATTGTATTGGTTTTGCCATATATCAACATGAATCTGCCACAGGGTATACACGTATTCCCCATCCTGAACCCTCCTCCCTCCTCCCTCCCTGTACCATCTCTCTGGGTCGTCGGAGTGCACCAGCCCCAAGCATCCACTAGCGTGTGAGATGAGTGCAATTGTGTGCCTTATTTAAAGAGTAAGGACTGTATATGTTAGTCACTCAGTTGTGTCTCACTCTGTGACCCTATGGACTGCAGCCCGCCAGGCTCCTCTCTCCTTGGGATTCTCCAGGCAAGAATACTGGAGTGGGTTTCTGTGCCCTCCTCCAGGGGATCTTTCCAACCCAGGGACTGAACCCGCATCTCTTACATCTCCTGCATCGGCAGGTAGATTCTTCACCACTAGTGCCACCTGGGAAGCCCCTAAGGACCATATAGGGCTGGTGCTAATCAAGGCTTTTGGAGGAAGAAACAAGCATGTGCAAACTACCGAACTGGAAAGGGTGCTTTAGGATAGGGAGGTGGAGTGTCTCAGAACCCTGGCCCGGGCTCTCTGGTTGAGCCCGGGAAGGTCGCAAGACAGCCTCAGGCTGCCCGTGGCAGCTCCCTGTGGGCCTCTGTTTGAGGAGTGGAGCCCTGTTCTCTGTCTCTGCTTGTTACCCATGCTTTGCTCTCCTGTGCATGATGTGCACCATCGCAATGGTGCCTCACCTCCCCAGTGATGTCTTTTATAAGCCTGCAGTGCCTTCCACCCCAGTGCAGCCTTCTGGAGGGAAATTTGGGTAGGCATTACTCCAGTGACTGTGGCACAGGGGCAGGGGCACTTAGTGTGTCATGACTGTCCATGCCCCCCTACCATTGGGCCTGGCAGTTGTCAGGATTAAATGCACAGATGAGCCTAAAAGTTACACAGCAATATTTTAAAGTTTAGAGACTTCACTATAAAGTTTCTCTTGGCAGTTCCATAGAAGGCCTTTTTATAGAACATAACAAGTACTTCAAGTATGTGGTGAAGCCTCTGGGGCATCCAAGAGGTAACTGGAATAATCTGACCCTTGAGAAATTTCTCTTGGTACTGAGGATGAGGGCGATCATAATTACTGCATTGGCTCAGACAGTAAAGCATTCATCAGCAATACCAGAGACCTGGGTTTGATCCTTGAGTCAAGAAGATCCCCTGGAGAAGAAATGGTTACCCACTCCAGTATACCTGCCTGGAGAATTCCATGGACAGAGGAGCTTGGCTGGCTGCTATTCATAGGGTTCCAGAGAGTCAGTCACGACTGAGTGACTAGCGATATTTACACTTTGCAACTTGCTTCATTGTTGATGTGCTTGTTGAAGCATTTTAGGGTCATTCACATCCTCAGTGTGTATATGTGTTATAACAGTTAAAATATTGCAATAATCAAGTCAAGTACCAAAGAGGGTGTCATCCTACCAGAATTTTTGAGTATCTACTCTATGGTTGGCATTCTGAATCAGGACTCTCAGTAGGATGCATCTGGCCTTAAATCTTGAGTTCTGAAGCACTGAGTGCATTCCAACAAACCCCTAGTTAGCCATGAGTCTGCATATTTGTCTCTGACTCAGCATTCCATTGTACTTTGCCCTGAGTGCAAAACTATAGAAAGTGCATTGTAGCTTCATTTTTAATTGTCATCAAGCAGTGCTGCATGCCTCTGTGCAGTCTCCCAACAGCTGATGAAATGCTTACTCTTTTAAAGATGGCCTGATGGAATCAGATGGTGCCGCGTCATTTCCGACGCTGCTGGGGTCTGTTTCACTTCCTACAATGACTGATCCTCCATCTGCCATGACATTGCATTCCTGGGCTGCTGCCCCTCACTGGGTTGGTGGCTGGACTGTTTATTTTTAAGAAAAGTTAAAATTATCCAGGGAAGGATGTCTTCTGTAAAATTTACATGAATCAGCCTCTCCCTGCAGGGATCTTGGGAGGGGTGTGTATGTGTATAGACTAAAAAAAAAAACATTTTCTGGAAAATTTTAAATCTATTAAAGGGGAAGGAGTATAATGAACATAGAACCCATCTTCAAAATTGTGGATAGTTTTAAGTAATATTCAAGCTAAAGGCTGGTTTAAGAACAGCAAGTGGTACCATGTGACTCCAACACTCGTGTGTTTAAGCTGACTTTTCCAAATTTCAGCACTGTTTGTAATTCTTCTCTACAAAACCAGAAAAGCCTTAGTTCTACCATCAGTCTTTGGTTTAAATAGTATGAGAAGTATGAGATCTTACTGGGGCCTTAGTGTGAGTTTTCTCATGACAAAAGCAGCCACCCAAACATTTTGGTGACCTTGGTTCTGAAGATGCTAATATTCCTTAGATTTCTGAGTTTACTGTGAAGGGAATTCTTGTTGAGATATCAGTGCATGGTGGTTAGATGGGCCCACCTCTTTTCCTACCTATGGGATCCTGATTCCTCCTCTCCAGTGTTGGGATGGCTTCCCCCATGGCTCAGCAGGTAAAGAATCTGCATGCAGTGCAGGAGACACTGGAGACAAATGTTTGATCCCTGGGTTGGGAAGATCCCTGGAGGAGAAAATGGCAACCCACTCCAGTATTCTTGCTTGAAAAATCCCATGGGTAGAGGAGCCTGGCAGGCTACAGTCCATGGGGTTACACAGAGTCAGACATGACTGAGTGACTAAGCAAGCAGGGTGGGGATAATAAGTGCCAACCTTCACATTGTTGTTACATAGAAAGTATTTAATCCAGTGCCTGGCAATTGTTAACATTCACTAAATTGAGCCCTTAGCAGTCAAGTTAAAGATACCAGCTGGGAGAGATTCTTACATTGTCTCGTATCTTGGGATCCATTGCCTATTCCAGTTCTTAAGTTATCTTCCTTCAGGATGTGTCTTCCTATTAAGTAATTTTTATTTGCTTTCCATGTTTATTAGGTTTTCTCTAATTGTTTTAATCTCCTTTTTCTTATATTTTTCATTCTGAAAAATGAGTATAGAAACCATACCACAGTAAACATGGTCCTAATGTATAGCACAGGGAACTATATTCAATATCTTGTAATAAACTATAATGGAAAAGAATATGAAAAGAATATACACACACATACATTTAACTGAACACTTTGCTATATACTAACACAACATTGTAAATTAACTATACTTTTCAAAAAATTGCACCATGACTATTGAAACCTTTTTACTGTCAGTTCATCGATATTCAGGGTTGTCAATTTCTTGACTGTCTTATTTTCACTTATTAATTCTGTAATAATACTGATTTTGATTCTCAATTTGTTTCTTTATTTTCCCCCTTGATAGTAATCTACTATTCTTTACCAGATTACTCCAAAATTTAGACATTAAGACAACAAACCTTGCTGACCTAGCTAGGTAACTTTTCTTCAGTATCTCTCACAAGGATTCCGTCAAGATGTCAGCTGGGCAGCGGTTATTATCAAGGCTTGATTGGTGGAGCCTTATCAGTACTTCCAGGCTCCCTCAGTGATCCTGACAGGAGATCTCAGGTACTTACTTGCTGTTGACTGGAGACATCTACACATGGGCGTCTCCATAATGCAGCTCACAACATGACAGCTGACTTTGCTCAGAGAGGGCAAGAGAGAGTGCCCAAGAGGGAAGCCACTGTCATTTTGTGAGCTTCCATCAGAGTGACATCACACCATCAGCCCTGCCATATTGTTTGCTAGAAGCAGATCGTTGAGCCTGGCCCACACTGAAGAGAAGGGGAGCGTGGAACCAAGAGATGAGGACAACTGGAGGCCGCCTTAGACGCTGCCTGCCTCACCCTCTTTCTCATGTTGTTGTGTTGCGTCTATCTTTGGGCTCTTGAGTTAGTGAGTTTAGCTCCTAACTGCTATTTATCACATTGTGTTTTATTTTATTTTTAAAATTTTTATTGATGTGTAATTGATTTACAGTGTTGTGTTAGCTTCAGGTGTGTAGCAAAGTGATTCAGTTATACATATCCAATATCCGATTATACATATACACTCTTTTTTAGATTCTGTTCCCACATAGGTCATTACATAGTATTGAAGGGAGTTTCCCGTGCTATGCCATAGACCCTTATTATCTATTTTGTGTGTAGCAGTTTGTGTATGTCAATCTCAATCTCCCAGTTTCTCTCTCCCTCCATTTTCCCCCTGGTAACCGTAAGATTGTTTTCTACAACTGTGACTCTATTTCTGTTTTGTAGATAAGTTCATTTGAACCATTTTTTTAGATTACTTATAAGTGATATCATGAGATTTATCATCTTTAGGGACAAATAAGTGACAAGTGAGTGACTTACTCCACTTAGTATGACAGCTTCTAGGTCCACCCATGTTGCTGAAATCACACTGTGTTGCCTTTTAGGTTGGCCTTGTACCTTTTGTTCTCCTCTCGTATTATGTTTTTGATGGAAATGCACTTAAAACCGTGCCATTTATTTCAGTCTTGATTTCTTGGTGCTCCTCCTCAGACATTCTCTTTGCTTTGGTGTAGTATGAGTGACTTTTTAATATTCTTCCCTCTGTATCTAAAGCCAGTTTGATTTCCTTTCAAGCTGTAGTTTGAGAACTAGGTATTTTGGCCAGCCTACTTTTATGTAGCTCTTAAGGATGGCCTCTGGAGGAAGGAAACAGTTGAGGTGAGGAGGTTAAACACCAGAATACCTGGATTCCTCCTCTCTTCTGAGGCCTTGTTAGCCACCCTGTGTTAGAGTTCACCTCTAGTCGGGGAGGGCTTGGGCAGCGCTGGATCCTCTTCCGTTGGGACATCCTGTTGTTAACTCTGCCTCCCAAATGCTCATTTACCATACTTCATAGCAGGAAGTTCAGTTCAGTGCAGTGTCTGACTCTTCGTGACCCCATGGACTGCACCATGCCAGGCTTCCCTATCCATCACCAACTCCTGGAGCTTGCTCAATCTCATGTCCATCGAGTCGGTGATGCTATCCAACCATCTCATCCTCTGTCATCCCCTTCTCCTCCTGCCTTCAGTCTTTCCCAGCATCAGGGTCTTTCTAATGAGTCAGTTCTTTATATCAGGTGGCCAAAGTATTGGAGTTTCAGTTTCAGCATCAGTCCTTCCAATGAATATTCAGGACTGATTTCCTTTAAGATGGACTGGTTGGATCTCCTTGCAGTCTAAGGGACTCTCAAGAGTCTTCTCCAGCACCACAGTTCAAAGGCTCAGTACTTTGGTGCTCAGCTTTCTTTATAGTCCAACTTTCACGTCCATACATGACTACTGGAAAAACCATAGCTTTGACTGGATGGAACTTGGCTGGCAAAGTAATGTCTCTGCTTTTTAATATGCTGTGTAGGTTGGTCATAGCCTTTCTTTCAAGGAGCAAGTGTCTTTTAATTTCATGGCTGCAGTCACCATCTGCAGTGATTTTGGAGCCCCCGGAAATAAAGTCTTGTCACTGCTTCCATTGTTTCCTCATCTATTTGCCATGAAGTGATGGAACTGGATGCCATGATCTTTGTTTTCTGAATGTAGACAAGCATATTTCCTGGAGTAGGTAAGTGGGCTGAGGAACTTTGGGGATAATGATAGAATCACTCTAAAACTGAATTATGATGATGGTAGAACAAGTCTACAAATTTACTTAAACTCATCAAAGGGGGAACTTAAAACAGGTACATTTTATCATATGCAGATGGTTTGCTACTACTGATTGGAAGATGTGTGAGAGTCCTACCTAAAAATGCAAATTCGATTTTAATTACTTTCTAACTGTAAAAGAAACCAGTACGAAAAACGTGGAGAAAATGAAAGTAATGCCTTCCTAAAAGTATTCTGTGATGAGATAGCCTTTTATTTATTTTATCCTAATAGTAAAACATGGAGTCTAGTAGAGTCAAATCTTGATGGGCTTTAGATAACAAAGATAGAAATAATGTGGCTGCTGCTGCTGCTGCTGCTAAGTCACTTCAGTCTTGTCGACTCTGTGTGACCCCATAGACAGCAGCCCACCAGGCTCCCCCGTCCCTGGGATTCTCCAGGCAAGAACACTGGAGTGGGTTGCCATTTCCTTCTCCAATGCATGAAAGTGAAAAGTGAAAGTGAAGTCGCTCAGTTGTGTCCGACCCTCAGCGACCCCATGGACTGCAGCCTTCCAGGCTCCTCCGTCCATGGGATTTTCCAGGCAAGAGTACTGGAGTGGGGTGCCATTGCCTTCTCCGAATAATGTGGCTGAAGGAATTAAAAAATAACCCCCACTTTTTTTAGCAGCAGCTTCATTAATATAGCTAAGGAATATTTATTACGGGCTTGTTACTCTGGTGATCAATTAGAAAGACAGACAAAGAAATATGGCAAGCTTCCCATCAGTCAGCCTTCCAGTAAACAGATGGGCAAAGACTTCTGTGTGCTTGTCGCTGTGTGAGGCACCACGGGATGTACAGAAATTGGGAGGTCCTTAGGGGGAGGGCTGTGTTTTATGAATTCTTCCTTTCTTTTTTCCTGCTGCGCCCCATGGCATGTGGGATATGAATTCATTTCTATGGCTGTGATTCTTCATATATAATAGGTGCTCCGTGGATAATTAGCACATAAATAAATGAAAGAATAAGTAAGATAGAGTCCTTATCCTCTGGAAAAGTTGTGTTCTGCTTAGCACACTAACCCATGTAAGGGGGAATGGTCCCATGTCAACACCAAGTGCTCATGTTGTCCATGTCGGGCCTGAGGAGAAGGAGCTGGCGGCCAGGACTGCTCAGCAGAGCCTGTGCAGTGAGTGGTACCCAGGTGGGTCCACCTGAATCCTTGACAGAGAATACATTTGAATGCTGTGCATACACAGGCTACAGGGTAGAAAAGAAGTTGGTTTGCGGGAGACCTCAAAGAGCAGGTGCTGACTCTGGTTGTAGAGGGAAGAACTGGAAGTTGAGTTGAGTGGTGAGAGTGGCTGCAGACTGCCTAGTGCCCAGGATTTGAAACCCAAAATGAGATTGGGTTTGTTTCATGGGGCATAAGGGAATTGGTGGTTCTTGAGCCAAAAGTGATTAGATTAAAATTTAGAAACTTGCTGTTAAAGTTATTGATGGACCGAGTGGGCAGTTTGGCTATTTTCACATCTTTTACCCAAGATGCTTATGTATTTAGCAAAGTTTGTATATTTGTTGTGACATGTTCTTTTTTTTTTTTTTTTTCCTGGCAGCTTAAGCAAAATAATCATCAATTCTTCACTTTTTCTGTTTGTTTGTTTGTTTTGCTAGATAGGAATTCTCACACTGTCTTGTAAGAACAAAAATGTTTTATCTGAAACATTCAAGCAGAAATTCTTTTAGGGCATGTCATATATAGGACACCAAGTGCTGCCTGGAGGGTTCAAGTGGAGCTATGGCACACACAAGCGGAGCAGACAGTTAGAAAAGTAGCTATGTGGTGTCACTAGGGTTGAGAGGAAGGAGGAGCCAGGAAGGAGAGGTTTGGCCCATGTGTGTGCGAGACACTTTCCCATGTCTTCATAATGTCTCAGTAACATTTTTAATCCCTACATGACAGAGAAGAAATGAGACCCAGGGCCAGTGTCTATGGACATGAGCATTTCAGGTATCAGGTATATGCTTGGGTGAATTTTCTGATAGAATTCTTTTTTGTCTTTTGTAAAATTAATTTTTATTGGGTATAGCTGCTTTGGGCTTCCCAGGTGGCACGGTGTATGTATAGAATCCACCTGCCAAGCAGGAGGCATGGGTTCAATCCAGAGGTTAGGAAGATCCCCTGGAGAAGGAAATAGCATCCCACTCTAGTATTCTTACCTGGGAAATCCCATGGACAGAGGAGCCTGGCGGTCTGCAGGCCATGGGGTCGCACAGAGTGGGACATAACTTAGTGACCAAATGGCGGCAGCAGTCGCTTTCCAACGTTGTACAGCAAAGTGAATCAGCTATGCATATGTATACACACATACACATAGACATACGTATACATCCCCTCTGTTTTGGGTTTCCTTCCAGGTTAGGTCACCACAGAGCACTGGGTAGAGTCCCCTGTCTTACACAGTAGGTGCTCATTCGTTATCTGTCTTATATGCATATCAATAGGGTGTGTGCGTCAGTCCCAGCCTCCCAGTCCCTTCCACCTCGCCCTTTCCCTTGGTACACATACATTTGTTCTCTACATCTGTCTCTCTACTTCTGCTTTGCAAATAAAATCATGTATACCATTTTTCTAGATTCCACATACATGTGTTAATATACAACTGATAGAATCTGGGTAGGAAAGGCAGTCAGGTCTGTGCGTCTTGTAAGTCAGCACTGTTACATGTTTGCTGGGATGGATGATCAGGCAGACGGTATAACCAGGGCAGCTCTGTGTATGTCCCTGTTTACAAAGTGTTAGACTCTCAGATAATAGTCCTTCAAATATTGCTTAGAATCAAATTCGTTACACTAAACATTCAACCCTAGCATTTCTTGGAAGGTTTAAAGATTGAACCCTTTGGAAAGATTCTAATCTGAAAAAATTTCTCCTGTTGGAACAAACTAATGCTTGAATTTCAGCACTCAAACTTGGTTTCTTTTGAATCATCAAATGAAGGGTGCAATTAAGTGTTAATTTAGTTTGCTTGATCACTGACTTTGATCCACTTAGCGTGGGCCTTAGTTCCTACTCAGTAAACAGAGTTTTTGGATTAGAGCAGCCCTCACACCCTTGCAGCTCTGAACTTTCTGTCCTGTACTGTAGAAAACTATTTATTCCTAGAGACAGTAGCTCTTTGAGGGTTAAAAATGAAAACAACAAGAAGGAAAGCCACATCCAGTCTAATCCTGCTCAGCTCTTATTTACTCCGACATTTTTGGGAACTGTAATAACTTGTTAGATCTTGTGCAGTAAAACATGATTCCAAATTTTCCAAGCCCAGCTGTAGATCAGGATTCTAAAGGCCTAAATGGAAAAGGGTGGGCGTGTGTTTGTCAAGAGGCCACTTAGGGAAATCAGTTCCATGTAATTTTTAATACAGTTCTTTGGATAGACTTTTTTATGACTCAGTGTTACAGATGTCATTAATTTATAATGGAAAATAGTGAGACAATATGAAAATTTTCTTCAGCCTCAAGAACACTTAGGCAACAGGGTGAGTGATGGTTGAACAGTTTGAACAGAGGCTGCTATGAAATACCACTGCTAGGCACCAGGCTGAAGGGTCAGTCCGGCCTCTGGCCTCTGATCCTGCTGGGTTGGCAGCCAGTCCCTGGGTTACTAGGGCAGCAGAAAGAACCAGTCTTGTTGGAAATGCAAGGCTCTCAAGGTTTCTTCTCACCAGAGGAGATTCTACATGCATTTCTGCTCTGGGCAAGCTAAGAAAGGTAGTCTCGGATAAAATAGGAGAGTGGGTTTAATTTGTCTTCCTTCAAAGGCTTGTTTCCACACACTCACCTCCTCTGAGCAGTAGACACTTTAGAGATGAGTACTGCAGAAATATTTCAGGCGTCTTTGTGAGGGAGGAAGTTAAAATATCTTGGTGAACGTTGATCAAAGGGTAAGATGTTTTCCTTTCTCTGGTTTTGAAGGTTTCATTGCCTTTTTCAAAATATCAACATATTGTGGGTGACTTCATAAGTAGGGACTCCATAGCCTAAGCTAGAAATAGAGAGAATCTTGTGAACAAGAAAGGCTGCTGGTGTGAAATTGTGAGACTTGGGTACAGCTCATATCATGATCAGAGTTCCTCCTGCTTAGTCCTTGTTCTGGGTTGAATTGTGTCCACTTCCCACCCACCAGAAGATTTGTTGAAGTTCTAAGCCCTGGTGCCCCAGTAGGTGACCTTATTTAGAAACAGTGTCAGTAAAGAGGTAATCAAGTTTTAGTGATGTCATTAGGGTGGGCCCTAATCCAGTAATACCGCTGCCCTTATAAAAAGGGGAAATTTGGATACAGTCACAGGCAGAAAGAAGGCCACGTGAAGATACTGGGAGAAGGCCATTTTGCAAGCCCAGGAAAGACTGAGGCCACCAGAAACCGGGTGAAGCCTGGAACAGCTTCTCATCATAGCCCTTGGGAAGAATCCACCCTGTGACAACCTTCTTTGCAGACTCCCAGGCCAGAAACTGTGAGACAATACATTCCTATTGTTTTAAGCCACCCAGTTTTTGGTACTTTGCTACAGCAGCCCCAGGAAATGAATATAGTTCTGATCCCTAAAAGGCACAGAACTGTGAGCAAGAATCTCAGTGTCCTGGGCTTCAGCTTCCCTATTTGTAAAGTAGCAGTCTGAGAGTGGATGATGTCAGGACCTTTGTGCTCTGACACTTGGTGATTAATTCTTCAAAAAGTGCACTTGATTTCCAGCAAAGTCACTGCTGTTGTATTTCCTAATGTAGCTTTAAATACGCAACAAATACATGTTTTTTTTTTTTTTTTTTTCAGTTCCCACTTTTCTTCTGTTCACTCAGGAGTCATTGATGATACTTCCCTTAAACTAGATATTGGGCAAGGCTGTCCTTCCAAGTTAACCCACTAGACAAATGACAGCATGTCTAGTCTGTATAGAATGTGTAACCAAAAGCATTTAACTGTCATCTACTACCTGGAGGTTAAAGTATTTTGAATGTCAGTTCTTTAACTTTTCATCCCTAGATTTGTGGCTTGATTTCTTTTAGACATCCACAGACATATTCTAGTTTCCCAGAGGAGCCTGCCACATAGACATAGGACACTTCTCAGCTCCATAATCAGTAGTGTAGGCAGCGTACAGATAGTAAAATAAGGGAAAGCGGTGTTACCTTTGAACCTTGTTTTTTCCTTTTCTTTTCCTTAATCCCTATATTACTGTGGATAATTTTTTTAAATGTGCCTTAAGCTTTTTAAGGAGAGATAAGTAATATAAAGTTTTCTTCTCATTCTAAAAGAAATCACTGTGTGTTAGGGTCAGAGTACAGGAAGGACAGGTCATGCGATGACTGGTACACTTGCCCTCCTGAGGTTCTCTCATGGTCTTCCTGTTTCCCTCAGAACCCTTTTAGAGCGTCTTCCTCTAGAATATTCGCTGTCCTCAGTCTGCCAGCACTGAGAGACCGAGGGGCCAGGTGAGGCCTAGGGAGAGAATTTTAAATGGGGATAGGCGGAGCCCTGGTGGGCTGTGGCTGGATGGGCCTTCATTGCCCTGTTTTCTCTGCGCTCCTTAGTGAGAGGGTTAGGAAATGGCTAATGAGGACAGTTTCACTGTATTCAGCCAAATTAAAGGTAATGATTTTATTCCCATGTTTAATGTCACTTGTCTGGTTCTTCAAGAATTGCTATGCCATCTTCTGAAGTATTTTAACACATGCCTTGTTTTCATGCCTTATGTCTCCCTCCAGTCTGACTTAAATTTTCTTTTTCTTCTTCATATAATTCTACTCCACCCCAAAGATAAATAATCTTTCATAGATTAAAACACTGGGAAGGGCCTAACATTAAGGTCCTTAGTGTTGGTGTCTATTCTAGCGAGGCTCCAGTGAATCACCGGTGTGGGTTATAAAGAATGACACACCTTAGGAAAACATCGTCACCATGAGAGGCCTCAAGAACAGCTCTGCCACCTGAACCTAAGACTTGTGTTTTAAAAGGAGATATTTTTAATATTTAAACTAATGAAACTCTGTTTTTTAAAAGATTACAACAATCTTTGTTAAAGTTCTATGCACAAATTATTTATGACTGTTTTTGATTTCATTTTGTGCCTGAACAAATTATAATAATTAAAATATTCCCCTTCCGGCTGTCTCTTCATGTGGTTCTAAGCCTCTGCCCTGGGCTGGGTTTAGCAGATCAGTGGAAACAAAGGACTTGTTCAGCTGAATTGTGCATGTGGTTTCCTGCAACATTTTCTTCTTATGGTGTTAAGTATAGATTAAAGATAAATATATCTCCCCTTTTTATATTAAGATTCATGGTATCATAGATTCCTCTGACATCACATTGTTGGGTCTAGTCATTCATTAAAATTTTGTGAATTTTACCAGCTCTTTGATTCCAGTGCCCTTTTTTTTTTTTTTTTTTCCTGGAGAATAGTGTTTTGGCATTTTATTTCTTCCTCTGTGCCTTTTCTGAAAGACTCAGTGAAATAAAGGAAGGATTTGAGACTCAACCAATCTTGCTACTAGTTAATAGAAGTTGAAAAGATGTAATGGGTTTTCTGCAGCTTAACATTACTAACTAAAATAGTGACTTAGATTTTTTTTTTTCATTGCTGTTTGATCATTTTATCTTAGTGTCTCTGTCGATTTCCCTTCTCCCTCTGAACATAGCTTCTCCTGGTAAGAGTCCAGTTTGCATTCATTATTTGATTTGAATGCTCTGATTCAGTGGTTCCCAACTTGTTGCTTTCTGCTGCCACACAGATGGCTTTCACATGCCTCACACGCTCACAGGGGTGTACCCAGGGTTGTGCAGAATGCTAAGCAAGCTCCTGGTAATTCCGCCCCTCTCTTTCCCATTCAGGATGGGACAGAAGGAAGCAAGTGAAAAAGAACTGTTTTGTCGCATGGCCGTCAGTTGTTCCACTTTTTAATAAAGCAAATTGTTATAAATTCTGGTGCTTGAGATTACTGTCTTGCCTTATTCATTTATAGGTTCAATGGCTTCTTAAAAATAGTTCTATTTGAAATACTAAATAAAATGAATAATAACAGAAGGGAGCACCTCTGTACTCATTCTCCAGATTGAACATTTCATGACATTTTCCCAAACATAGTATCTGCCACTTTGTTTTCTAGATAAGAAAGGAATTAATACTTTTGCATTCCCCCTCCTTCTCCCTTGGGTTCCCTATTTTTACATTATTTTTTTTCTTTTTATTTTTTTATTGAAGAGTAATTGCTTTACAGAATTTTGTTGTTTTCTGTCAAACCTCAACATGAATCAGCCATATGTCCCCTCCCTTTTGAACCTCCCTCCCATCTTCCTTCCCATCCTTCCCATCTAGGTTGATTCAGAGCCCCTGTCAAGTTTCCTGAGGCATACAGCAAATTCCTGTTGGCTATCTGTTTTACATATGGTAATATAAGTTTCCATGTTACTCTTTCCATACATCTCACCCTCTCCTCCCCTTTCCCCTTGTCCATAAGTCTGTTCTCTATGTCTGTTTCTCCATTGCTGCCCTGTAGATAAATTCTTCAGTACCATTTTTCTAGATTCCGTATATATGCATTAAATACAATATTAATCTTTTTCTTTCTGACTCACTTCACTCTGTATAATAGGTTCTAGGTTCATCCACCTCATCAGAACTGACTCAAATGCGTTCCTTTTTATGGCTGACTAATATTCCATTGTGTATATGTACCACAACTTCTTTATCCATCTGTCAGTGGACATCTAGATTGCTTCCATGTTCTAGCTACTGTAAATAGTGCTGCAGTGAACAATGGGATACATGTGTCTTTTTCAATTTTGGTTTCCTCAGGGTCTATGCCTAGGGTTGGGATTACGAGGTCATATTATGGTTTTATTCCTAGTTTTTTAAGGAATCTCCATACTGTCTTCCATAGTGGCTATATCAATTTACATTCCCACCAACAGGGCAAGAGCATTCCCTTTTCTCCACACCTTCAGCATTTATTGTTTGTGGACTTTTTGATGATGGCCATTCTGACTGGTGTGAGATGATATCTCATTGTGGTTTTGATTTGCATTTCTCTGATAATGAGCGATGTTGAGCATCTTTTCATGTGTCTGTATGTTGTCTTTGGAGAAACGTCTGTTTAGGTCTTTTTCCCACTTTTTGATTGGGTTGTTTGTTTTTTTTGGCATTGAGTTGTATGAGTTGCTTGTGTATTTTGGAAATTAATCCTTTGTCAGTTGTTTCATTTGCTATTATTTTCTCCCATTTTGAGGGTTGTCTTTTCACCTTGTTTATAGTTTACTTTGCTGTGCAAAAGCTTTTAAGTTTAATCAGGTCCCACTTGTTTACTTTTGTTTTTATTTCTATTACTCTAGGTGGTGGGTCATAGTGGGTTTTGCTTTGATTTATGTCATGGGGCATTCTGCCTATGTTTTCCTCTAAGAGTTTTATAGTTTCTGATCTTACATTTAGGTCTTTAATCCATTTTGAGTTTATTTTTAAAGTGTATGGTGTTAAGAAGTGTTCTAATTTCATGCTTTTACATGTAGTTGTCCAGTTTTCCCAGCACCATTTATTGAAGAGGCTGTCTTTGCCCCATTGTATATTCTTGCCTCCTTTGTCAAAAATAAGGTACCTATAGGTGCGTGGGTTTTTCTCTGGGCTTTCTATCTTGTTCTATTGGTCTGTATTTCTGTTTTTGTGCCAGTACCATACTGTCTTGATGACTGTAGCTTTGTAGTATAATCTGAAGTCAGGAAGGTTGATTCCTCCAGCTCCATTCTTCTTTCTCAAGACTGATTTGGGTATTCGGGCTCTTTTGTGTTTCCATATGAATTGTGAAATTTTTTGTTCTAATTCTGTGAAAAATGCCATTGGTAATTTAATAGGGATCACATTGAATCTGTAGATTGCATTTGGTAGTATAGTCATTTTCACAATATTGATTCTTCCTACCCAGGAACATGAAATATCTCTCCATCTGTTCATGTCATCTTGATTTCTTTCATTGTTGTCTTATAATTTTTTTTGTGTACAGTTCTTTTATCTCCTTAGGTAAGTTTATTCCTAGATATTTAATTCTTTTTGTTGCAGAGGTGAATGTGATTGATTCCTTGATGTCTCTTTCTGATCTTTCATTCTTAGTATATAGAAATGCACATGATTTCTGTGTATTGATTTTGTATCTTGCAACTTTGCTAAATTCACTATTTAGCTCTAGTAGTTTTCTGACACTATCTTTTGGGTACAGTATCATGTCATCTGCAAACTTTACTTCTTATTTTCCAATCTGTATTCTATTTATTTCTTTTTCTCCTGTGATTGTCATAGCTAGGATTTCCAGAGCTGTGTTGGAAAATAGTGGCAAAAGTGGACATCCTTGTCTTTTTCCTGAGCTTAGGGTTTATGCTTTCAGTTTTTCACCATTGAGAATGATGTTTGCTGTAGGTTTATCATATATGACTTTTACTATGTTGAGGTAGGTTCCTTCTGTGCCCATTTTTTGAAGAGTTTTAATCATAAATGGGTACTGAATTTTGTCAAAGGCTTTTTCTGCCTCTATAGATATTATCATATGGTTTTTATCTTTCAATTTGTTAATATGGTGTATCACATTGGTTGATTTGCATATATTGAAGAATCCTTGCATTCCAAACCCAACTTGATCACGATGTATGAGCTTTTTGATGTGTTGCTGAATTCTGCTTGCTAAAATTTTGTTGAGGATTTTTGCATCTATGTTCATCAGTGATATTGGCCTGTAGTTTTATTTTTTCATGTTGTCTTTGTCTGGTTTTGGTATTAGGGTGATGGTGGCCTTGTAGAATGAATTTGGAAGTGTTCTTTCCTCTGCAGTTTTTTGAAAGAGTTTTAGAAGGATAGGCATTAGCTCTTCTCTAAATGTTTGATAGAATTCTCCTCTGAAGCCATCTGGTTGTGGGCTTTTGTTTTTGGGGGGAGATATTTGATCACAGCTTCAATTTCAGTGCTTGTAATTGGGTTGTTCATAATTTCTATTTCTTCCTGGTTCAGTCTTGGAAGATTGAACTTTTCTAACAACCTGTCCATTTCTTCCAGGTTATCCATTGTATTGCCATATAGTTGTTCATAATAGTCTTTTACGATCCTTTGTATTTCTGCATTGTCTGTTTTAACTTTTTCATTTCTAATTTTGTTGATTTGATTCTTCTCTTTTTTTTTTTCTTGATGAGTCTGGCTAAAGGTTTGTCAATTTTGTTTATCTTCCAAAGAACCAGCTTTTATTTTTATTTTTCTCTACTATTGTTTCTTTCATTTCTTTTTCATTTATTTCTGCTCAGATCTTTATGATTTCTTTTCTTGTACTAATTTTGGGAGATTTTTTTGTTCTTCTTTTTCCAGTTGTTTTAGGTGTAAAGTTAGGTCATCTATTTGATTTTTTTTTTTCTTGTTTCTTGAGGTAGGATTGTATTGCTATAAATTTCCCTTAGAACTGCTTTTGCTGCATCCCTTAGGCTTTGAGTTGTCGGGTTTTCATTGTCATTTGTTTCTAGAAATTTTTTGATTTCCCTTTTGATTTCTTTAGCAATTTGTTGGTTATTTAGAAACATGTTGTTTAATCCCCATGTGTTTGTGTTTCTTACAGTCTTTTTCTTGTAATTGATATACAGTCTCATAGCATTGTGGTCAGAGAAGATGCTTGATATGATTTCAATTTTCTTAAATTTACTGAGGTTTGTTTTGTGACCCAAGATGTGGTCTAACCTGGAGAATGTTCCATATGCACTTGAGAAGAAGGTGTATTCTTCTGCATTTTGATGGAATGTCCTGAAGATATCAATGAAATCCATCTCATCTAATGTATCATTTAAGACTTGTGTTTCATTATTAATTTTCTGTTTTGATGATCTGTCCATTGGTGTGAGTGGGGTGTTAAAATCTCCTACTATTATTGTGTTACTGTCCGTTTCCTTTATGTCTGTTAGTGTTTGTCTTATGTATTGAGGTCTTCTATGTTGGGTGCATGGATATTTACAATTGTTATGTCTTCCTCTTGGACTGATCCCTTGATCATTATGCACTGTCCTTCTTTATCTCTTGTAATATATTTCATTTTAAGGTCTATTTTGTCTGATATGAGGATTGCTACTCCAGCTTTCTTTTGCTTCCCCTTTGCATGGAATATATTTTCCCATCCTCTCACTTTCAGTTTTTATGTGTCTTGAGGTCTGAAGTGGGTTTCTTGTAGACAGCATATATATATGGGTCTTGTTTTTGTATCCATTCAGCCAGTCTCTGCCTTTTGGTTGGAACATTTAATCCGTTTACATTTAAAGTAATTATTGATATATATGTTCCTATTGCCATTTTCTTGTTTGGGGTTGATTTTGTAGATCTTTATTCTTCTCTTGTATTTCTTCACTATATGAGTCCCTTTAGCATTTGTTATAAAGCTGGTTTGGTGGTACTGAATTCTCTTAACTTTTGCTTGTCTGAAAAGCTTTTTATTTCTGCATCAATTTTGAATGAGATCCTTGCCGGGTACAATGATCTTGGTTGTAGATTTTTCCCTTCCATTGTCTTTAATATTTCCTGCCATTCCCTTCTGGCCTGCAGAGTTTAGGCTGAAAGGTCAGCTGTTAATCGTATGGGGTTTCCCTTGTATGTTACTTGTTGCTTCTCCCTTGCTGCTTTTAATGTTCTTTCTTTGTGTTTAGTCTTTATTCATTTCATTAGTATGTGTCTTGGCGTGTTTCTCCTTGGGTTTATCCTGTATGGGACTCTTTGTGCCTCTTGGACTTGATTGACTATTCCCTTTTCCATGTTGGGGGAATTTTCAAGTATAATCTCTTCAAAAGTTTTCTCATACCCTTTCTTTTTCTCTTCTTCTCGGACCCCTATAATTTGAATGTTGGTGTGTTTGATATTGTCCCAGAGGTCTCTGACACTATCCTCAATTCTTCTCATTCTTTTTACTTTATTCTGCTCTTAGAAGTTATTTCTGCCATTTTATCTTCCAGCTCACTTATTCATTCTTCTGCTTCAGATATTCTGCTATTGATTCCTTCTAGAGTATTTTTAATTTCAGTAATTGTGTTGTTTGTCTGCATGTTTATTCTTTAATTCTTCTAGGTCTTTTTAAATTGATTCTTGCATTTACTCCCTTTTGTTTTCAGGGTTTTTTGATCATCTTTACTATCATTATTCTGAATTCTTTTTCAGGTAGTTTGCCTATTTCCTCTTCATTTATTTGGACTTCTGTGTTTCTAGTTTGTTCCTTCATTTGTGCAATATTTCTCTGCCTTTTCATTATTATTATTATTTTTTAACCTAACTGTGTTTGAGGTCTCCTTTTCCCAGGCTTCAAGTTTGAATTATTTCTTTTGGTTTCTACCCTCCTAAGATTGGTCCAGTGGTTTGTGTAAGCTTTGTATAGTGTGAGATGAGTTTTTGTTTGTTTGTTTGTTTTTCCTCTGATGGGCAAGGCTGAGTGAGGTGGTCTGCTGATGATTGGGTTTGTATTTTTGTTTTGTTTGTTGTTTAGATGAGGCGTCCTGCACAGGGTGCTACCGGTGGTTGGGTGATGCCGGGTCTTGTATTCAAGTGGTTTCCTTTGTATGAGTTCTCACTATTTGATACTCTGTAGGGTTAATTCTCTGGTAGTCTAGGGTCTTGGAGTCAGTGCTCCCACTCCAAAAGCTCAGGGCTTGATCTCTGGTCAGGAAGGAAGGTTCCACAAGTGGTTTTTTATGGCATTAAGTGAGATTAAAGCAAATATCCTACAACGAGAAACCAAAGATGAACTGCAGACAAATGGCAGTTACAGGATCATGAAAATAATAATTAAAATAATGGAATATACACATATACTCATGAGCAAAGTCAAAACAGTCCAACAAAAATAAAGTAGAATAGATTGACTCAGCAAAAAAGGCAATCATAAATTGTATTTACCAGTTAAGAACAAAACTAACTAAAGCACAAACTGGAAAACAAAACTAAAGCAAGGTGCCAAGTGGGAATAAAGTAATGAAAACAAAACTAACAAATATATTGAGAGGACAGGAAAGAAAGAAAACAAATAAAGAATAGATATGCAAAGTTAAATAGAGGTAGATGAAGAAGATTTATATACATTAAAGATTAACTGCAAGAGGAAAAGACCAGTAGGAAGGGCAAACAAAGGTATAAATGTATAAAAAATATAATAGAGTTTTAAAAATTAAAATTACAAGAAAGAGAAGAGAGAAAAAAAAAGGAAGACGAAAGAAAAAAGGAAAACTCCACAGAACTGCAAAAGCCCAATGTAGAGGCAGAGGTTTATAACAACAATAAAAAAATGTGACTGAGAAATATAAGAAGGAAAAAAAAGCTCAAAAGCTTAATTAGATTTCATCAGTTCTGTTCAGTTTAGTCGCTCAGTCGTGTCCAACTCTTTGCAACCCCATGAATTGCAGCACGCCAGGCCTCGCTGTCCATCACCAACTCCTGGAGTTCACTCAAACTCAGGTCCATCGAGTCGGTGATGCCATCCAGCCATCACATCCTCTCTCGTCCCCTTCTCAATCCTGCCCCCAATCCCTCCCAGCATCAGAATCTTTTCCAATGAGTCAACTCTTCGCATCAGGTGGCCAAAGTATTGGAGTTTCAGCTTTAGCATCAGTCCTTCCAAAGAACACCCAGGACTGATCTCCTTTAGAATGGACTGGTTGGATCTCTTTGCAGTCCAAGGGACTCACAAGAGTCTCCTCCAACACCACAGTTCAAAAGCATCAATGCTTCGGTGCTCAGCTTTCTTCACAGTCCAACTCTCACATCCATACATAACCACAGGAAAAACCATAGCCTTGACTAGACGGACCTTTGTTGGCAAAGTAATGTCTCTGCTTTTGAATATGCTATCTAGGTTGGTCATAACTTTCCTTCCAAGGAGTAAGCGTCTTTTAATTTCATGGCTGCAGTCACCATCTGTAGTGATTTTGGAGCCCAGAAAAATAAAGTCTGACACTGTTTCCACTGTTTCCTATCTATTTCCCATGAAGTGATGGGACCAGATGCCATGATCTTCGTTTTCTGAATGTTGAGCTTTAAGCCAACCTTTTCACTCTCCTCTTTCACTTTCATCAAGAGGCTTTTTAGTTCCTCTTCACTTTCTGCCATAAGGGTGGTATCATCTGCATATCTGAGGTTATTGGTATTTCTCCCGGCAATCTTGATTCCAACTTGTGCTTCTTCCAGCCCATCGTTTTTCATGATGTATTCTGTATATAAGTTAAATAAGCAGGGTGACAATATACAGCCTTGATGTACTCCTTTTCCTATTTGGAACCAGCCTGTTGTTCCATGTCCAGTTGTAACTGTTGCTTCCTGACCTGCATATAGGTTTCTCAAGAGGCAGGTCAGGTGGTCTGGTATTCCCATTAGATTTCATAGTGCCTATAAAATTGACAACTACAACTGAGTGGGTGGGGGGAACAAAAAACATCGAAAGGAATCTACAGAACACGTCAAAACATAAGAATAATAAATGTTTTTCTTGAGTCACTGCTGTCAGAGTCCTTTCCCTTGCTGGGAGTCAGTCTACCTCACCTCCCTTGGATGCCCTCCAACACTGTGCTGATCTCGGACCTGCTCTGGGGGCAGCTCAGATTCTAATCTGGTCCTACTCCTCTGTGTTCTTGCCTTCAATGTCCACAGCTATCAGAACTAGTGAGTTTTCTTTTGTGGGAGCTCTCAGTGGCCTTTTATATATTTCATAGACACAGAGTCTGCCTAGTTGATCGTGTGGATTTAATCTGCAGCTTGTGCAGCTGGTGGGAAGGTTTTGGGTGTTCTTCCTTAGCCACACTGCCCCTGGGTTACAGTTGCGGTTTTATTTCCACCTCTGCATGTGGGTCATCCACGGGGGTTTGCTCTTGAGGCTTCCCTGGAGGACTTGGATTTGCCCCTGTGAGGGCCAGGTGTGGAGGTGTTGCAGCTGCTTGGGTCACAGGGGTTCTGGCAGCACCAGGTACTCAGGGGAGTTGGCGGCGAGGGCAGCAAGAAGTACAGCACTCTAGAAGGGTATGGCAACCAGTATTGGCCAATATGCTCCAGTATTCTTGCCTGGAGGATCCCCCTCCCTGACAGAGAAGCCTGGCAGGCCACAGTCTGCAGGGTTGCAAAGAGTCAGACACGACTGAGGTGACCCTGTACACACAGATGCAAGAGTTTTTTTGCCTGTGGCAACTCTGCCCCAGTGAGGGTTGAGTTTGAGGGTGGTGCAGCTGTTTGGCTTGTGGGGACCCTGGTGGCATCAAGTGTGCAGGGACATGGACTGCCTCAACCCCAGGAGTTGTGGCCCTATCAGAGTCTTTTTTGGAGCCTCTTGTAGCTGGCGATCAGAAGGCCTCTTTGGCCAGTCTTTCTCCATAACTCTGCCACTTAGCTCTCCATAGCTCAGGCACTTAGAGGCCTCCCTTGCCTGGAGTCCATCTCTGTTGTTCAGTGCATCGGGCATATAGAGGCCTGCCCCCTGGCTGGGGTCCTACTCTGTACATTGGCACGTCAGGCACTTAAAGGGGCACCCTGGGTGGGGTCCTCTGTAGATCGGCGCATCAGTCACTTAAAGGGGCACCCTGGGTGGGGTCCTGCTCTGTAGTTCAGTACGTCAGGCATTTGATGGGCCAGCCTCTCTACTGTTCAGCTGCGGATGCTGGCATGTGGGGGGAGAGAGGCTATGATGATGGCTCCACCCCCTATGCATGACTCAGCAGTATCGCCTTGCTTCCATGGCTGCCTGGCTTTCCTCCACAGGCATTTCCCACCACAGTCTCCTCCCTCACATCCCCTCAATCCATCTCTTCACAGTCAACAGCAGCCCTCGCCCTGGGATTGCTCCACAATCCCCAAACTCCAGCTCCCAGCCGTTGTGCCTTTTAGGGGACCAGCGTCCTATCTGGGGTCTGTAGGGGTCAGCAAGGTCTGTCTGATTCTCATTCCGTTTAGGTTGCCACTGATCAGCTGTTTCACTCCCAGCCTTAAATGTTTCTTCTCAGACTCAGACAGTTGCCCTGATGTGGGGATTGGACCCCTGCTTCAGTTGCCCCGCCCTCTGAGGTCCAGTCCTACTAACACTCCTGTTTCCCCCCTAGTTCCTTCGTCCTACCGAGTTTTGCGTGGTTCTGTATATTCTTTTCCGCTGGTCGGGTCCTCCTGCCTGCTCTCAGCTGGTGTTCTGCATGCACTTCTGTGTCTGAAGGTGTGTTCCTCGTGTGTCCGTGGAGATGTATACTCCATGTCCTCCTTCTCCTCCACCATCTTGTTCCTACATTATTATTTTATCCAACTAGATTTTTTATGTTTATTCTCTGTAATCCTTTTTATGACACATTTTGTCCTTGGTTCTTTGTGTAAATGGGTTTCATGTTTATCGCTAGGCCCTTCTCCCTCTCTGCTTACCTCTCAGTGGGCTGGGGTTCTTCAAACTAGAGAATCTTCAAGAAGGGCTTCTGGATATTATCTTCTCTGAGGTTTTTGTTTTTTATTCCTTCTTGACATATGCCTTCTTGTCAGGTATGTTGGGACCAGTGACTTGGATGGATGGATGTTCTTGGGTTTAACTTTCTTTCCTTCAGAGCACTTAGACTTTGTACCATTGTCTTTTCCATTAAATGATGTGGAGAAACCCTTATGACTGAATTTTCTGTGTGTACAGCTGACAAATTCCTGACGTCTGTAAAGTAAACAGCTTTTTAGTGATTATGCTCTACCAGTTTTCCCCAAAACTTGATGTATCTTTTAGATAACAATAATTTTTTTCCCCTTAACTTCATATATAGGAGGTTTATTCTATTACATTTTTAAACTTTTGTATTATGTGAAAATGTGATCAGATCAGATCAGATCAGTCGCTCAGTCGTGTCCGACTCTTTGCGACCCCATGAATCGCAGCACGCCAGGCCTCCCTGTCCATCACCAACTCCCAGAGTTCACTGGCACTCACGTCCATCGAGTCAGTGATGCCATCCAGCCATCTCATCCTCTGTCGTCCCCTTCTCCTCCTGCCCCCAATCCCTCCCAGCATCAAAGTCTTTTCCAATGAGTCAACTCTTCGCGTGAGGTGGCCAAAGTACTGGAGTTTCAGCTTTAGCATCATTCCTTCCAAAGAAATCCCAGGGCTGATCTCCTTCAGAATGGACTGGTTGGATCTCCTCGCAGTCCAAGGGACTCTCAAGAGTCTTCTCCAACACCACAGTTCAAAAGCATCAATTCTTTGGTGCTCAGCCTTCTTCACAGTCCAACTCTCACATCCATACATGACCACAGGAAAAACCATAGCCTTGACTAGACGAACCTTTGTTGGCAAAGTAATGTCTCTGCTTTTGAATATGCTATCTAGGTTGGTCATAATTTTCCTTCCAAGGAGTAAGCGTCTTTTAATTTCATGGCTGCAGTCACCATCTGTAGTGATTTTGGAGCCCCAAAAAATAAAGTCTGACACTGTTTCCACTGTTTCCCCATCTATTTCCCATGAAGTGATGGGACCGGATGCCATGACCTTCGTTTTCTGAACATTGAACTTTAAGCCAACTTTTTCTCTCCCTACTTTCACTTTCACCAAGAGGCTTTTTAGTTCCTCTTCACGTTCTACCATAAGGGTGGTGTCATCTGCATATCTGAGGTGATTGATATTTCTCCCGGCAATCTTGATTTCAGCTTGTGTTTCTTCCAGTCCAGCGTTTCTCATGATGTACTCTGCATATAAGTTAAATAAACAGGGTGACAATATGCAGCCTTGACGAACTCCTTTTCCTGTTTGGAACCAGTCTGTTGTTCCATGTCCAGTTCTAACTGTTGCTTCCTGACCTGCATACAAATTTCTCAAGAGGCAGATCAGGTGTTCTGGTATTCCCATCTCTTTCAGAATTTTCCACAGTTTATTATGATCCACACAGTCAAAGGCTTTGGCATAGTCAATAAAGCAGAAATAGATGTTTTTGTGGACCTCTCTTGCTTTTTCCAAGATCCAGCGGATGTTGGCAATTTGATCTCTGGTTCCTCTGCCTTTTCTCAAACCAGCTTGAACATCAGGAAGTTCACGGTTCACGTATTGCTGAAGCCTGGCTTGGAGAATTATGAGCACTACTTTACTAGCGTGTGAGATGAGTGCAATTGTGCGGTAGTTTGAGCATTCTTTGGCATTGCCTTTCTTTGAGATTGGATAATGTGATACAAACGAAAAAAAGAATACGGGCATACCTTGTTTTATTACAGTTTGCAGATACTGCTTTTTTTTTTTTTTAACAAATTGAAGGTTTGTGGCAATCCTGTGTTGAACAAGTCCATAGATGCCATTTTTCCAACAGCATTTGGTTTCTTTGTATCTCTGTTTCACATTTTGGTAATTCTTAGAGTATTTCAAATTTTTCATTATTATTATTTTTCTTATGGTGATCAGCTATCTCTGATGCTACTGTTGCAAAAAATTACAACTCACTGGAGAGTCATGATGGTTAGTATTTTTAGCAATAGAATATTTTTTAATTAAGGAATGTACATTGTTTTCTATACACAATGCTATTGCACACTTAATAGACTACAGTATAGTCTAAACATACCTTTTACATACTCTGAGAAACGAGAAAATTCATGTGGCACCTCTTATTGCAGTGGTCTAGGACCGAAGCCCCAGTGTCTTCGAGGCCTGACTGTGTATGTAAACGACATCCAACAGAAGAGATCCTTCTGCCTTTTTCATTTTCAAAGTTTCTTGGCTGCTTTGGGTCTTTTGGTCTTCCTTAAAATTTTGAGATTTTCATTCAAGTGAGATTGAGTTTATACATCAGTTGGAGAATGTTGTTATCTTTATGATTCTGAGTCTTCGAAGGCCTTAAGCGGGATTTTTTGTTAAGTTTATTTGTAGACATTTTGTTTTTCTTGCTTCTGTATGCTATGCTAAGTATGCTAAGTCACTTCAGTCGTGTCCGACTCTGTGCGACCCCATAGACGGCAGCCCACCAGGCTCCCCCGTCCCTGGGATTCTCCAGGCAAGAACACTGGAGTGGGTTGCCATTTCCTTCTCCAATGCATCAAAGTGAAAAGTGAAAGTGAAGTCGCTCACTCGTGTCCGACTCCTAGCGACCCCATGGACTGCAGCCTACCAGGCTCCTCCGTCCATGGGATTTTCCAGGCAAGAGTATTGGAGTGGGGTGCCATTGCCTTCTCCAGCTTCTGTAAATAGGATCTTTTATTTTATTATGTTTTGAAATAGATTATCACAGGGTTTAGGAGAAACCACCAACCTTACTAAACTCTCTTATTTTAATAGTTTATTTTAAATAGTTTTATATTTAATAGTTTCTGTAAGATTCTCTTGATTTTTCTAAATGTATTCAGTCATTATCCACAAATAACATCAATTTTGTCTCTAGTATTCACTTCTTACATTTCCCCTTTCTATTTCTTGAGTCATTGCATTGGGTAGGGCCCCTAAATCAGCAGGAATGTAGTGAATGCTTGTCTTATGCCTAATTTTAATGGAGAGAATCTTTAAGTCTCACTGTTAAGAACAGTTCCTGCTTTAGGCTTTGATAGGTACCACTTTTCAGATCAAAAATGTTCCCTACTGATCTGGGTTTTGACCACATTGTGTCATGAATCAATGTTAAATTTTATTGAAGATTTTTTTTTAAATTTATTGAACTGATTATGTTTTTCTTTTAATCTCTTGTTATGGTACATTACATTAGTATATGTATATATGTATATAGTGTATGTATATAGTGTAATATGTGTTCTGCTTTTGTCAATATTATTATTCTTGGGATAAACTCTGCTTTGATTTGCCAGTATTACACTTAGGATCATTGAAACTATTTTCAGTTAGTTTGAAATTATTTCAAACTAATAAATGAGCTTTATCTTTAATTTTCTTTCTTTCTTTTTTTGGACTGTCTTTTTTACTGATCTTAGTAAGTGAATTGAGTAGCTCAGTTTTTTAAAAAAATTATTGTAGTTTAAATAAGATTGAGGTTATCTATTTCTTGAAGACTTTGTAAAACTCTTCTGAAACTCCCTGGGTCTGAGTTTTTGGGTTGGAGGATATTGACTTTTTATTATTGGTTCATTTTCTTTAACACTTATTGATTTGTACATATTTTAGTATTTATTTTAGGTTTGATTTAGTGATTAATATTTGTTAGAGAAGCAGGCATTTCATCCATGTTTTCAAAAATATTGATACGTTGAATTGAGTTATAGTTTTCTCTTGTTATTTTGTTTTAAAAACATTACTCTTAAGATTATGTCATCCTTTTCATACAGGATTATTTATTTGTGCAGGAGGTTTACCTGCTTAATTTGTTTTTCTAGTAAACCAGAATTAGGTTTTGTTAATGTTTGCTATTTTTTAATTTTCTGTTTAATGTCTACTTTATCTCTTTCTCACTTTCTCTCTCTACTGCTCCCCCACCACTGTCCCACCATTTCATTCTGTATGTCTCTTTCTTTGATTTATTTTGTTTTAAATTGAATTTATTGTAATTCCTTCTTGTGTTTTAGAAAATTCAAAAAATGCTATAAAATTGCTTCCAAGTATCACCTTTACTTTAACTGCATTTTATATATTTAGATGTTAATTTCTAAATATTTTGTGATTTTCATGGTTTTTTTTAATTGCTTTTTATTTAGGATTATATCTTAGATTTTGCAAATAAGTACTTAAAAGAACATTTTCTGTAGTCTGAATGATAGCAACTGTTGGAAATTTGAGACTTCCTTTTAGACCTCAGTCAGCTTTTGTAAATGTTCCATGTATAATTGAAAAGAATTGGCATTCTACATTTACTAAATACAGGATTCTATTTAAATAGCAGATCAGGCTTACTAATTTTATTTCTCAAATATTCTACCTGACTTCTCAGTTTCTGATGCTATCTCTGATTGTTGTTAATAGATTTATTATTTTCTCCTTATAATTTTGTTAATTTTTGTTTCATATATTTTGAAACTGGTGCTACTAAGCACAAACAAATGTATGATTTTCTATTATCCTTACATATTTTTCTATTTTTATTATCAAATATTAGTCTTTTGTCATATTAATGGTTTTTTGCTGAAATAATATTTTGTTTGGTATCAGTATTTTTTTAACCAGTTTATATTTTGGTTGAACATGAGACCTTTGTTTTTCCAGCTCTTTGCAGCTTCTTTTTTGTAAGCATCAAATAGCCAACTTTTGTTTGGTTTGTTTGCCCAGTATTATAATCTATACTTCTGTGTCAGTTACATTTATTGCAAATATTGTGATATACTTGGATGTATTTCAACTGCAGTATATTTTGCTTACCATTTATTTTCTTTGGATCTTCCCCTTTCCTTCCTTCTGCCAAATTAATCAGAACCTTTTCTCATTCCTGCCCATGTGAAGTCACTCTTGTGGTTTGAAATACATATATAGTAATTCTTTTCTTATAGAACTTTAGGTAAAATAATGTCCAACTACAAGTAGCAGAAACCAAATAGAGAGACACAGACAAGTAGATGTTACTCTTCTTGCACAACACAGAAGCTGGAGGTGGACCTGCCATCAGGGACCTGACTCTGGTCCAGCATCGTCAGCCTATCCCCTGTGAGGGTTTTTCCTTGGTTTTGCTGCTTCATGGCTGTGAGCTGGTTGGTGCACTTCGGGCATCAGTTTCCTGCGTGCCATGAGCCTCCCATAACCGGAAGGAGGCTGAAGAGAAATTGAGAATGGGGTTTGAGGTCAGACCGTCTGCAGTGTCTCCCACATATATTTCATTCTAAAATTTTCTATCGAATTCTGTGGTTGGTCAATATTTCTATCCTTTTTGCATATTTCACTATAATTTAGTATATTTTATTAAAACAAGCAACTTCCACACTGTTTTCTTAATACAAAATAAATTGGTTATTGACTTTTTTTTCCAGTCATAAGTTTATGCGTAAATGGATGTGTGTGTCTCTTTTTAAAAATTAGTATCTAGACTGATTATTGCTTCCTTTATACCTTGCTTTTCCTTCAAGACTCCTTAAGTGAGAGATTGTGGGGGTCTTTGGGGGATAGACTGTGTTAGTTGTTTGATGTTAGAAATGTTTCTGCAGAATCTTGGATGGTAGTTTACATGGATATAAATTTTTAGGTCAACAGTGATTTTCCCTGAGCATTTTAAAGGTATTACTGTTCCACTGCCTGCTAATTAGAAATATTCTATAAGATTTTATGATAACTTTTAAGCTTCACAACTTTCTTTTAATCTCTAGTATTTGTGGTTTCACTCTAGTGTATCTAGGTGTGGATTTGTTTTATGCTTTGTACCCAAAATCGTTTTCATCTGAGGAATCATTTCCTCAATTTAGAACATTCTTCACTATACTCTCTTGAAATATTGTTTTCCACCATTATGTCCAATTTCCTTTCCTTAACCCTTATTCTAACCTTATTGCAGCCTTTCAACTTGTCTTCTGTGATATATGTGTTCTCTCATACGGATGTATTCCTCTGTTTGTTTTTCTCTCTGTTCTGTTTGGGGAAGTTCCCCAGTAGTATCTGCTAGCTTACTAAAATTTTTTTCTCAGTCAACTTACTTTAGTCTAGACCTTATGCTGTTTAAATTTTTTTCAAAATATGTTCTAAGATTTCTTATTTTTTCGTTTTCTATTTTTCTTACCAGTTTATTTTTTTGTCTCTCTATTATAATTTCTTTATATTTTAAATGAAAAGTGTTTTCATGTATCTCTTTAAAGTTCTCAAATATATTTATTTATAAGTCTACTAGAATTTTCCAGAAAATTAATTTTTTTTTTTTTTTGTGGATGTGCCTTGCAACATGCAGGATCTTAGTTCCTTGACTAGCAGTGTTTGAACCACATGCTCTCTGCAGTAGAAGTGTGGAGTCTTAACCTCTGGGCTGCCACGGAAGTCCCTAATTATTTTTGTAATTGGTTTTATTGCCTACCTTTCTATCCATTAGAATTCTGTATATATTTTGGAATTTGGTGTTTATAGGCTCATTTTGAGTAGGTGGTGGTGATGGCTGTTGCTACTGCTGTTTCTTCTCTTCTTCTTCCTCCCCCTCCTCTTTCTTTATTGTTTTATTTTCCTCTATTGCTCTCTGTATGAAACCCTTATCTCTAATTTGCATTTTCTATAAAATTGTCTCTTCTCACTGAGAACCAGTTCTCTCTTCTCTTGGCTTCTCCAACATGAGGTCTAGAACCACATCTTAGAGTATATTTAATTAGTTCCCAAGTTCACATTGTTCTCATGTTTTAAGGTCTTTTAGTTTGGGACGCATCTGTAATTCATGGTCAGTCATGGCTTAGTTGGTGATTTTTGTTCCTTAGTTATATGTAAAATTATATTATGCCTTACAATTGATGACGTTATAGATTTGATGAAATATCAATAGCTAGTGTAGTTTCAGATCATCTGTCCTGCAGTCTAATGGGTGCTGTCCGGCTGAACCAGTGAGCAGCTCTGTTTAGCTGTCAAGGCTGTGTTTGTATTCTCCTGCCTCCTTGTGACCGCAGCATTCTTTCATCTTACTGTCTTAGGTCATTTGTTAACAGTTTTCTTCTGGGTAGTCCTTCCTCAGGCTTCAGTCCAGCCTTAGGGTTCTCTTTCCAGTTGTTCGGCAGGAGACTCCCCTGCTCCTGCCTCAGGTCCTGGCATCTACCCTGCCCCTAGCTTATCTCACAGTCATTTCTTTGAATTAATGTTTTAAATTGAAGTGTAATTGATTTACAATGTTGTGTTAGTTTCAGGGGTTCATCATGTATATATGTATAGATTCTTTTTCAGATTTTTTCCCATATAGGTTATTACAAAATATTGATGTAGTTCCATGTGCCACCCAATAGGTCCTTGTTTATCTATTTTATATACAGTGATCTGTTCATGTTAATCCCAAATTCCTAATTTATTTCTCCCTGTCTTCCCCTGTGATAACCATAAGTTTATCGTCTATTTTGTGAGTCTGTTCTGTTTTGTGAATATGTTCATTTGTTTTTTTTTTTTTTTAAGATTACGAATATCTGTTGTTATTGTTATTTAGTCACTAAATTGTGCCTGACTCTTTGAGAGCCTATGGACTATAGCCCACCAGGCTCCTCTATCCATGGATTTCCCAGGCAAGAATACTGGAGTTGGTTGGCCATTCCCTTCCCCAGCTGATCTTCCCAACCCAAGGATCAAGCTTTGCATCTCCTGTGTTAGCAGGTGGATTCTTTACCACTGAGCCACCAGAGAAGCCCAGATTCCATATATAGCTGATATTATATGGAATTTTGTCTTTGTCTGTCTGACTTACTTCACTTTGCATGACCATTCTAGGTCTATCTGTGTCTCTGGCATTATTTCATTCTTTTTTTAATGCAGATATATATATATTATATATATGTATCAATTTATCAGCATATCACATCATCTTTATCCATTCATCTTCATGGTCATTTCTCACCCGTACCTGAGTTTTGAACTTTGCTTTATCAATCATTTTGCTAGTTTGTGGATGGTTTAAAAAATTTATCCTTGCCACAGGGATGCTACAAGATGAGAACTTAATAGATTATAATGATGACTATTCTTGTTGACCTCTTTTCCTCTAAGTAGAGAAAATAACTTAAAGTAATTGGACTGTGTGTTCTTTGTTGAGGGTTTAACTGAATCTCACAGTAAATAGAGCTAATTGTGATGATGACTGCTGTCCAAGATGCAGATGAGCTCAATAATTGAATCCAAGGAAATGGCATATGTCAAAGATGAAAAAAAGAAAAGCTGTAGTTATTGTCCAATTCTTAGGTGATTAATTTAAGAAGCATGCACCCCTTGTTCAGGAGACCAGAAGATTCTTTTTAAATTGTATTCCTTTATTAGATATTGCTGTCTGAGCTCTGGGGATAGGAGAGGGCTTTGCATTTATGATATTCTGTGTCAAGATTCTGCCTTTTTTTTTTTTTTTCACATGAGGGAAAAAGATGGACTTTCCTAAGAGTCTGTTAGTATATTCTTTGCCCCTACCTATGCACTGGGTACTCATTTTGGGATTCTGTTTTGTAGCCGACTTTGTTTTATGTGGTCATGTTCTCAAAACAGATGCTTTCAAACTGCATCAGAAGCAGCATATGTGGTGTGAGCACGTTAAGCCATGTCTGCAGGGGGACTGTGCATCAGAGCACTCTACAACAGTCTTTTCCTGAGTTTGTTTGGCCTGGTCATCCTTCTCCACTGGCCTGATGAAGTTTGATTAGATCAATTTGTTGTTTTCTTTACATGAGTTATGTCTGTGTAAATCTGGAATGTTCCTCTAGGAAGCACTAACTTAGCCATATGTATCAATACTTACCTTGATTGTGGTTAACCTAGGTGGAGCTATCGCAGTTACTATTTAGCAGAAACCCTAGTGCCTTGGTGGCAGGGATAACGGTGATGGTAACTAGCGTGTATGTATGTATGAGCCCCTTCAGTCAGCACCCTGCAGTGCGCTGATTAGCGCTTCGCACGGAGCACCTCATGTAAGAGCCACAGCACCAGCCGTCTTGTGACCGTTCACTTACTTTTCAAATGAGAATCTGAATGTGATAGCTCACTCTTTGTGTCATCTTGGCTAGGCCATAGTACCCAGTTTCTGGTCAAATACCCATCTAGATGTTGCTGTGAAGGTATTTTTTAGATGAGGTGTACATGTCAACCTATAGACTGTGAGTAATGCACGTTATCCTCCATAATGTGGCTTCACTGCATCCAGTCAGTTGAAGGCTTTAGAGAAAGAACTGAACCTCCAGACTGCCTTGTAGACGTAAGCTTGCCACACTAACTCCTCCCTGGGTGTCCAGGCTGCCAGGCCCACCAGTCACTAGCCAGTTTGTAAAAATACATCTATCTGTCCCTCCATCTCTGTCTGTCTTCCTCTCCCACCATCTCTACAGTTCTGTTTACACATACGCACACACATGCCCCTACACTGAGACATCCCAAGCTGTCTAGCTCCAGAAGCTGTGTCCTAAGGCAGTACCGAAAAATTTCTGCCACACAGATAATTCAGTTTACATTTGAATTTTATTTATTCTCCTTCCCCTCTCATTTATCCACTCAAAAAGAGATGCTAATAAGTAGGAATTCAAGCTTAAAAGGAGAAGGGTCTTCATCTTTAGAGTCACTGCCTTCACTGAAGAGTTATGGTGGCTGTTTGGAGTTGCCAGAGAGCTGTGGGCCCTCCCTGGGGTCCTGGAGATGCAGTGCTCGTGTAGCACAGCAGATGCTCTTCCTTCAGGTGTCACTGTTCATGAAAGATACTTCCGTCTCCACAGCAGGTGCCTCGCTTTATCACCTCTCCACCATCACCACTCTGCTCGGCATTGGAGTCTGGTCGCCAAAGGCCCTCCCCTGTCAGAGAGCTCTTAACTTATTGAATGGCTGCAAAGGTGATGGTCATGCTAGATGGCAGGTTATGCTTGCTTCTGCTTAACCAGGCAAGCAGACTCTAAAAGGTCTGATGGTAAAATGAGAATTTTGGTCACCATCAAGAAAGGTCGATGTCTCAATGTATTCATTTCTTTACATTTTCTTCTGACCCACAGACTAAGAAACTTTAATGCTTCATTATTTTTGAAAACGTGTTCATACTTTGTAATGTTCTAACTACCCATATAAAAATGTAATGGGTACAAGTGTTTTTAGAGTCATGATGACTAGGTAGATCATTTCTCCTTTAGTAAATGTAGACGTGATCTCTGATTTGTGTGCAGTTTCACGTAGCAAAGAATGAACAGACTTTTCATTGGGTGGAGCTGAGAGGGCAGTTTATTATTTTTTCTTTAGGATAAGTACTCAGAAGGGTGTCCCCACACGTCCCCCCTGCTTCCACTGATGAACGCCTTTATTCTCTGAAGGCTCCAGCCTCCATCTCATGCTCATGCCCTTTGCTGTCTACCCCTCTGCCTACAATGCTCTTCCCCCAGATAACACCTTCTCTTTGAGGTCTTTCTTCATCACCCCATTAGAGGAGAATGTAAAAGCTGGCTTAAAACTCAGCATTCAAAAAATTAAGATCATGGCATTAAGTCCCATCACTTCATGGCAAATAGATGCGGAAAAAGTGGAAACAGTGACAGATCTTATTTTCTTGGGCTCCAGATGCACTGAGAACAGTGACTGCAGCCATGAAGTTAAAAGATGCTTGCTCCTTGAAAGAAAAGCAAGGACACACCTAAACAGCATATTAAAAAGTAGACATCACTTTACCAACAAAGGTCCACATAGCCAAAGCTATGCTTCTTCCATTCGTCATGTACAGATATAAGAGTTGGACCATAAAGAAGGCCGAGTGCCGAAGAATTGATGCTTTCAAATTGTGGTGTTGGAGAAGACTCTTGAGAGTCCCTTGGACTGCAAGGAAATGCAGCCAGTCCCTCCTAAAGGAAATCAGTCCTGAATATTCATTGGAAGGACTGATGCTGAAGCTGAAGCTCCAATACTTTGGCCACCTGATGTGAGGAGTCAAGTCATTGGGAAAGACCCTGATGCTGGGAAAGATTGAGGGCAGGAGGAGAAGGGGTTACAGAGGATGAGATGGTTAGATAGCATCAGTGACTCAATGGACCTGAGTTTGAACAAACTCCCAGTGATACGGAAGGACAGGGAAGCCAGGCACGCTACAATTTGTGGGGTCGCAAAGAGCAGGACATGACTCAGCCCTGAACAACAACAGTCTGCTAACTACCCATGCCCCTACTTTTTCTCTTGCTTCATCCTTCTCTGCTACTCAAATACTTCACTTTTTTTGTAGGGGTGGGGTTGTCTGTCTTCATTGTAGGGATTTTTACCTGACGTATTCTCTGCTATGTTCTTAACACTTGAAATAATTTTGGGTCTACAGTAGGTACTCAGTAGATATTCAGTGAATTTCTAGTCCTGATATAGCCTTTCAGAATGTGTCTCTAGATCTTTAGACTTGATGGTTAGTACTGCCTTTCCTGCTCTTTGACCTTGGCATTAGTGGCCACAAGCCTGGTTCCCCCTCAAGTTATAGTGCCTTGGGTGGCTGTAGGCACCCCTCCAGCCTTGGTACAACTGTGGCCCACCAGTGTTAGAGCCTTCTGTGCTTGCTGTCTTTTCCCCATATTCCCTTAACTCATTCATTCAGCCTACATCCACTTAATCCATTCCTTCTGGGTGTGAATGCAGGCCTCTTGGGAGCTCCTAGTTCTGCAGGGCCCACTGTCCTCAGAGCTCCTGTGAGTGAAGTAGCTACTGCGTGTCCTGAACAGCTGCCCAGTGACTGGTGGGCGGATTTAAGTAGAGGTGGCCTAGAGGCACGTCTGGGTTGGCTGGACCATGGAGACAACCAAGGAAGTGTGGCAGTGCTGAGCTGCCCCTGACGAGTAGCCACGTGGGCCGTTTGTGTGACACTGCTCTTTAGGCCACCTTGCTGCCAGCATGCATGCAGGAGGGCTGGTGTGTGTGCCCTGGGCTTTCACATGCCGCAGTGCTTGCATCTGAGGGACGCTTGCATTCACAAATGCCAGATTTCTTTTCTTAGCTCAAGACAGAAATCACCTCTGTGTATTAGTTTCCTGGGCTGCTGTAACAAAGGACCACAAACTGGATGGCTTAAGAACAAAACCTGAGGAGCTTCCCTGGTGGTCCAGTGGCTAAGGCTCCACTATTCTAGTGCAGGGGGCTGGGTTTGATTCCTGGCCAGGGGCTTCCCTGGTAACAAGTGCTAGTGGTATAGAACCCTCCTGCCAACGCAGGGGACACAGGAGATGGAGGTTGGATTCCTGGGGTGGGAAGATCCCCTGAAGAAGGAAACGGCAACCCACTCCAGTATTCTTGCCTGGAGAATCTCATGGACAGAGGAGCCTGGCAAGCTGTAATATATAGGGTCACAAAGAGTCGGACACGACTGAAGCGACTTAGCGTGCACGCACACAGGGAATTCTATCCCACATGTCGCAACTAAGAGTTGGCATGCTGCAAATAGGTCCTGCACGCTGCAGCTCAAAGCTCGTTGTCCTCAGTGAAGATCGAAGATCTGAGTGCTGCAACTGAGACCTGCCACAGCCAAATACAAATTAAATACTTAAAAAAACAAAAAACAATATTTTTTGTCTCATAGTTCTGGGGGCTGGAGGCCAAAAATCAAGGTGTTGGCAGGGCCTGCTTTCTCTCTGAAGACTCTGGGGAGGATCCTCTCACCTCTTCTAGTCTCTGGTGTTTCAGTCTTTCCGCCCCCCCCCCCGCCCCATCATCATCATCATCACACTGCGGCCTTCCCTCTCTCTGTTTCTGTCTTTTCTTCTTCTTATAAGGACCTCCTAACCTCAACTTGGTTGCATCTGCACAGTCCCTATTTCCAAATAAGGTCACATTCACAAGTTCAGGGAATTAGGACTTTAATATCAGTATATCTTTTTTTAGTGGGAAGTGGGGTGGGAATACAGTTCAGCCAGCAGCACTCTTTTTGAGGCAGAAGCAGTAACCAAGGAGAAAGGGGAGACATTTTCTAAGGCTAGAGAGCAGAGTTGTGTCTTTTGGACAGTTTCAAGTTTCCCTCAATACTTTTGTCTTTATTGAGTGGCTTGTCCTAGGACGAAAATCTTTCCTCTCCAGACCCTGGAGTGCAGTTTACTTGGTTAAGTAATCCTGTGTACCTTCTCTCTCTGGGGTCTGGGAGCCCTGGTAGAATAGACAGATGAGCTATGAATGGAGAGTTCCCTAAAAATGCAGGAAGAAGCATCCTGCTGCAGGTGGAGGCCAGTCCCGTGGCGGGGGTGGGGCCTCAGCCCTCCAGTGGGGCAGTCGTGGACGGCTGCAGCAGGATGGGGTGGTAGAAAGGTGGTTGGAGACTTTGATGTCAAGGGCTCCCCTCCAAAGGTGTCCTTAGGGCTTTGCTGCTCGTTGCTCTGTGGCAGTGTGTGGCAGGTGGGCGGCACTGCAGTTGCTTGGTGGACTGAGGAGGCATCATCACCTGTTCTCCTCATGGAGAGGCAGAACCCTGGCCCCCTATTTGCCCCCTTGTAGTGCAGGAGCCCAGTTACCGGGTCTGTGCAGGAGCCCCAGCAGCTAGAGAGAGGCCTCCGAGAGGCTGGAGGGATTTTCCTGTCTGGAAAGATGGTGGCCACCGTGGAGGAAGGCCAGCTTCATGGCCATGACCCACTGTCTGCAAGGAAGAGTGTGCAGCACACACCCAGCAGTGCTTAGGTAGCCGGAAACGTGGCAACTCCATACCCCCAAAGTGATCTTTAAAGTGGACTTATTTACACTGTTGTCATAGCAACAGGAAAACTCTTCTGACCTATAAGCAGTGGAAGACTCTGTAAAAGAAACTGTAGACGGAAAAAAAAAATAATGCAGAAAAAAAAAAAAAAAAACCCTGTAACAACGTACCATTCTTTCACTTATTCAGTCAATTGAGAATAACAGTTTGTGCGTTTGGCAGTCAAATGGGAAATGGCCTTGCGTGTTACAACATGAACCTGATTACATGAAGTGATTTATTTTCTTGTTTAGACACAGTGTACCAAGAACCTTCTTCAAGTGGAAAGCTGTTAAAAACGTGAGAACCAGCAGTGCTCACTAACTTAGAGGAATGATAAATGCAAACAGCCCAGAATCCAGAAACTGTCTTGAGAATAACAGTTTATACTGTCTTTTCTTTGAGCATCTAAACCCTAGACTCTGGGAGTAAGTATGCAACTTTAGTCCATCAGATGTAGGTCATTTTTCTTTCTGTGAGGTCTATTTCACTTATATCTTGTCTGGACAGGGTGGAGCCCCTGCTTAAATTCTATTTCTAGCTTGCAGAAAGACTGAATTATCGTAGACCAAAGCCAGTGCTACTTGGAAAATGGGAAAGGCGAAGGAGACAGGACATGTCTTCCTGTCTGGCCCAACTGTGAACTTGGCTGGGACCCTGTCTCTGGTGGGCGCTCCTGGGAGGTTGCACAGGCCTGGGTCAAGCTTCTGGGCCGGGCCTGTTAATGCCTCTCATCTCGTGTGAAGGCCGGTCCTTGGGGACTCTTTCCTGGCTCTTTCTGCCACTTGACTCTGTGGTCAGCATATTTGTATGTGACCTTCACTAGAAATCTTTAGCCCAGAGACCTGGTATGCTGCTCCTGTCCTCTTTCTCAACCGTTTTCTATCTCTTACATATATATATAAAATTCTGTACTGTATATATGCACATATAATTCAGTTATATCAAATTATAATTTTTCTTCAAAAACATACTGCAGTGAGATTTCCTGAAGCCCTCCTGCCCCTCCCTGCTGCCTTTAACCCGTACCTCTGTCCCTTAGCCCCCACATGTCACATCTCAGTTCCCGCTCTGGCTGGGGAGCTGCATCCAATGGGCCCGTTGTATGCGGCTCCTCTCTGTGTTCATGGCTATGATACTGAAATATGATTCAGGACCACACACAGATAGCAAAGTCTCTGGCCACTTAAGCATGTAAACAGTCTAGCTTTTTATAAAGTGGAAAAATATTTCTTGTGCACTATTTTAACATGATCAGCATGTTGAAACTTGGTGAGCAACTGTGTCAACATTTCTTTGGCTGGAAAGAGCCAACCTGGAGAGCCTGGTGGTAACATATAAAAAGCGAAGCTGCTTTGTTTACTACTGGGATTTGGGCAGCAATTACAGCCTGCAGTTGACTTGCAGACTTGAGACATAAGTGAATAAGTGAAATCATTATTTTTTGCATCATGATTAGGCTAGTTGAAATAATGATTCCTTGTCAGATAGCTAAGATTCCTTCAGAGAATCAGAGGAAAATGGATAGCTGAGTTCCCATGAAGTCCTTTTATAGAAAAACTCACATCGTACCTGGTCTGCCAGTGTCTTCTTTTGTTTCAAATATTTACTGAACACCTCAAACATGTCAGATTCTTTTTTACACGCTGGGCGTGCGGATTAAGTGGGATAGACGGGCTATTGGCTCATGGTGCTTGCTGCTGCTGTCTCAGGGGAAACAGTAAATAAGAAATCAGGTACACAAAAAAGACAATATTTGTGATTGCTCTGAGATGGGTTTGCTCAATGTCAGATATTTATGGAGGGCACTTTTGAGTCTATTAGGGTAGCTCAGAGTCTCCAAACTAATGCATTTCTTCTCTTACAGGTCTCCCATGCTAGCACAGGAGGCAGACAGTAAGCAGTAACTAAAATAAGTACATACATTAGGGCTTTCCTGGTGGCTCAGTGGTAAAGAATCCACCTGCCGGTGCAGGAGACACAGGTTGAATCCCTGATCCGGAAAGATCCCACATGCAGCCAAGCAACTAAGCCTGTGTGCCACAGCTATTGAGCCTGTGCTGTAGAGCCTGAGAACTGCAAACTCTGAAACCTGCGCACTCTGGAGCCCATTCCCCACTGGAGAGGCCACCACAATGAGAAACCCAAGAACCCCAGCTAGCGAGTAGCCCCCACTCGCCACAGCTAGAGAAGACCCCACAGGGCAATAGCCAAAAAGAAGACCCAGCATGGCCAAGGGTAGATAAATAACATTATAGATAGAAAACAACATGCATTCGATAGTGTGTTCGTCACTGGTAAGGACTATCCAGCAGCAGAAAGTAGAACAAGGTGAAAGGTTACCAGCAGTGAGACCGGAAGTGGACAGGCTGCAGTTTTAAAGCGATGATCCTTGGAAAGCCTGCCCGAGAAGGCTGGGCGAGCTTGACAGGTCAGCTCAGAGGTGTCTGGGGAAAGAAGGTCCTAGGCCTGTGGAGATGCCTGTGTTTGAGGACAGCCAAGGGGTAAGCGTGGCTGGAGCGGGAGGAGTAGGGAAGGGCAAACAGGACACCCAGGTAACTGAGGGTGTCGGTGTGGGAGCAGCGCCACAGCTGACAGAGCCATGAGGCTGCTGTTTGGTTTTTTAAATTTTAACATCACAGACTGATTTCTGTCTGACTGTGCTGGCTCTCGTTGCTGAGTGCAGCCTCTCTGGTTGTGGCGAGCCAGGGCTGCTCCCTAGTTGTGTGTACAGGCTTCTCTCTGAGAGGGATTATCTCGTTGCGGAGAACAGGCTCCAGGGCGTGTGGGTTCAGTCGCTGTGGCACACAGGCTCAGTTACCCTGTGTGTGTGGGCTCTTCTCCGACCAGGAATCAAACCTGTGTCCCTTGCATTGGCAACCGGATTCTTAACCACTGGACCGCCAGGCAAGTCCTATTGCTTTATTAATTTTTAAAACACGTATTTATTTGGCTGTGCCAGGTCTGAGTTGAGGCATGCAGGATCTAGTTCCCAGACAGGAATGAACCTGGGCACCCTGCACTGGGAGCATGAAGTCTAAGTCGCTGGCCCACCAGGGAAGTCCAGGGGCCGATCTTTGGGGCACAGGATGTCAGGGAAGGCTCTGGATGAGGTTGTGAGGCTTGAACTGAGACCTGAAGGGTTTGACGAGCCTTTCGCCTGTGGAAGAGTTAGGCAAGCCTGGTTCAGGCCTGGGAAACGAAGGAACAGCAGGGACCAAAGGCTCAGGATAGGAAAGAGCACCTCCCCGTCCTCCATGTTGCCGTGTGAAAGCGGGGCCGGGGGAGCTGGGGAGGGGGAGACGGCTCAGTACGCACTGTGTGGTCTGGGCAAGGTGTGCAGGTTTCCCTTGAAGTGAACGAAAGAGGTAGAGGAATGTGGCGATGCATGCCTTTCTACTGTCTTCTAAGGTTTGATAGCGGGAGGAGAAGGCAGCCTAAGCCACATCTGGAGGGAAAGCTGCATACGGGCTGGGGCTTGATGCCCTTCCTCCGTCCCTGGCCCCTGAAGCTCAGCCCGAGTCTGCTGATGAAGGAGGCACACAGGCAGGGGGCGTTTGCGTGGACGGACACGTGGACCAGTGACTCACTGACATACCTCCCAGGCGGACAGAAGCCTGTTACCTTTTATTCTTTGAGTTATTTGGAAAACACAGACACAAGATTCGAAGAATAATATACCAGCCATCCAGAATTTATAGTGCTTAATATTTTGGCGTATTTGCTTCCAGCCTTTGTAAAATTGACTTCTCTGAGACCTGGGTTTGATCCCTGGGTTGGGAAGATCCTCTGGAGAAGGGACTGGCTACCCACTCCAGTATTCTTGCCCGGAGAATTCCATGGACAGAGGAGTCTGGTGGGCTCTATAGTCCACGGGGTTGCAAAGTGTCAGATACGACTGAGCAACTAACACTAAGACTTCGTAAAATTAGCACGTGTGTGTGTGTGTGTGTGTGTGTGTGTGTGTGTGTTTATTCTTTTCAATTCCGTCCTCAGTTGCTTTCCCAACTCTAGAGGCAGCCATGTTGAGTTGACCGAATTGGCTTTTAGCAGATCTTCTGTTTCTGGTTTGCACCTGGGGATAAGGAAGGCAGAGAGCAGAGCTGGCATTTCCCAAGGCTGGTGGCAGGCGTGGGGACCCAGCTCTGCCCTGTCTGGAGTCAGGCGGTATCTGTGCATGGACCTCGCCCTGGAACGTCAGGCCTGTTCCTCGAGCCTCCCACAGCGCTGGGCCCCAGGCCCACGTGGACAGAGCCTGTGACAGCCCCACCCTGAAAGCCCCTCCCGTGTCTCTCACTGGCATCTCTTTAGCATGATGTGTCCTGGATCAGCTTGTCCTGGCTCCTGACATCATCAGGATGCGTGACAACTTTTCCAGATAACCAAAGCATATCCCTTTTTTATTTGAAACACTTTTGGTGGAAATTATCCTCAGATGTCTTGCAGATTTAGATTTTCTGAGTGTCTTAGATAAGATCTGTTAATCTTCTGTGGAAGATTAAGATCTGTGGATTGACCAGGGTTATTCCTTTGCGCATCAGCGGCTGTGTCCATTGATGTTCCAGGGACCGCACACAGCTTCCTCCAGCACACAACTTAAGGCTGCTTTGCTGAAGCTTTGCTACCAGCGTTCGCTGATTTGCAGCCCTCTCTCTCCATCAGCCAGCAGCTCTTCCCTCTCACTGTTGTCAGTAGACTTGCCTCTGACTCTCCCTCAGTTCCACTTCTCACTCCTTACCTAGGAGTCCCCCTCTGCTTTGGCCTGGGAAACAGATAATCAAATGAAGAACATGCTGGGTAAAGTCACAGAAGGCTCCAAGTGGGTGCTCTCCACTGAGGGCTCTCTAAGTGAGGGTGTCTGTTGGACTGGCCGGCAGACATGGTTCGACATGTGGTCTCTTCCAGATGACTGGTGCTGAGAGTAGCACTGTCCTCTGAGGCCCAGTGGCTGCATTTCTCCCTTCCTCACTCACTCCTCCTTCCTTGAGATTCTTCCCACCTTCCCTGAACAAGAGCTTGGGACACAGGGCCTCTTAGGAGCTGCTGTGGTGGCTGCCCTCAAGTTATAATTCAGCGTTAGAGAAATATGACTGTAAAATTGTTGAGGAAAGTCATTACTGGGTCTGTAAAGCTTCTTTTTTCTAGAACCAGCTGTTCAGTTTTAAAGGCAGGAGGGAACATTGAGAGGATCTCATTCTAGCACCTAGTTTTACAGCTGAAGAAAGCAAAGCCCCAAATGAAAACTGACGGAGTTCACCAAGTCCGTAGTTGCTGACTGAACAGTGCTTCCGTCGTGGAGCTGTCTGGCCTTCGTGGTCAGAGGCGCCGGCTGTTCACTGTCATGACCTGAGCACACAGGCTGGTAAGGGCCGTGGGAGTGGGGAAAGTAGATGCTCTCTCTTCTGTGCCTCGTTTCCTGAGCTTGGTGGGATGCCACCTCAGTGTAGACTAGACTTTTTACTGGTTAATAAAAGTGATTGAGAACGTATTCACTGTATCAGCAAAGGTTTATCCAGAAAGATGTTCATTGCAGCATTATTTACAGTAGTGAAAAATTGGAGATAGGTGGTCCACCATTGGGCTGATGAATAAATTTTGAAATAGCTCTGAAATTGAATATTACACTGTCATTAAAGCTGCATGTACAGAGTTATTAATAATAAAGGTATGACAAAGTCACTGGTTATCTTTGAGTGTACTGTTATTAAGTAGGCAAAATTAGGAAGTAAGGAAAATAATATTGAAATTATGTACCATATCACCTTAACTATATAAAAACTTTAAAGAGAGGAAAGACTGGCAAAGGAATATCCAAAATGAGAGTTTTTTTGGTGAAAGGCTTTTTTTAAATTATTTTTTCCTGTACTTTAAGAGTTTCTAGAATGTCTGTCTACTATTTTTATAAGCTAAAAAGTATTCTTTGATGATGCAGTGTGGGGAGGGGAGTGCAGAAACAGCACTGAACAGGGAGACAAGCTGAGAAACCATATTCAAACCTGCACAGAAGGAAGGCCCATCCTAGCAGCCCTGCCGAGTGTGGTGCCACCAGACAGACACACAGGCCAGGCTTACCCTGCAGTTGTTGCTGTTCACTTAGTTGTGTCTGCCTCTGAGACCCCGTGGACAGCTCCCTGTGCTTCACCCAGAGTTTGCTCACACTCATGTCTGTTTCCTTACCCCTAAATGTAATTGTCTGGTTCTTAACCAGAGAAACAGTGATTTGCTCCAGCACTGGAGGGAAGAAAGGAAAAATTGGCCACATTGGATTGATTTATACACAGACAGTCCCACACAGTGTTTTATTTCTTTTTACATTTAAAATGTTTTCAGGAGTAACATTGGTGTGTTTAGAGCCCAGTTGTCATGTAAGCTCTGAGTCTGCTGTCTGTGCCCAGTGACAGAGGTCCTTGTTGGTGGTGCTCCTGTGAGCCTGTGTGTGAGGCCCTGCCCTCGGCCTTGGCCCTTGCGGGTTTTGTTGATCAGCTTCTTAAACAGAGCCTAAGAGGGAAAGAGGACAGGCGGGACAGGGCGCACAGGCGGGGAAGAGAGGAGCCCACCGCCCAGCGCTCTCTGAACACAGGGGAATAGAGCTCATGCTTGCTCACTTGCTGCTCTGTGGTAGACGGCAGGTGGGAAGGGCCAGATTCTAGCAGATGCAATCTTACTGAATCTTCACTGCAATCTTCTGAGATAAGAATCATCACCCCCTTGTTTCAGATAAGGTAACTGAGACTCAGCTAGCACTTGGTAGAGTTGGAGTACCTAGCCAGGTGTACAGAGCTCCAAGCTCAGGTGCCTCCTACAGTGAGGGCAGCTTACACTCCAGGGAAGTCAGGAGAGAGCCCCTGGCCGAGGACCACGGTGGGCTGGCCTGTGTTGCCACGACAGACGTTACTGGGGCGGTAGGGGAGCCGCAGGGTTCACTGTGCCCCCAGCACACTGGCCGTGCTGCCCATGTGGTCTGCCCGGGAAGGCCGACGTGGAGCTGGGCTCCAACAAGTTCCAACAGAAGTACAAACCCTGACCTTTTCCTCCTGCCAGTTTTATGGAAATTTCTGCAAGGCACAAGGCAAAGGGTCTCTGAGGGCTCAGGCCCACTCTCCCGGGTGGCAGGTGGGGATGGGTGGGCACAGACGTGGAGAGGACATAGCTGCTGCTTCAGCAGCTTTGTTAGGGTTGAAGTTCCTCCTCTTTCCGCCAAGTCAGAGACTGAACTGCAAATTGCTGTCTCCTCTGAGGCGGCGGTGGCTGAGCCTGCACCTGGGTCATCCGCATGAGCCCTGATGCCAGGTCCTCCTGGACCTCTCCCAACCCCATCCCCTTTCCTTCTGCTGAGACTTGTCCGCCCCGGGCCATTCTCACCGTATCTCCTGCCGTTCCTCCTGCGTGGGCTCTGGCACTGCATCCTGAAGCTGGTGAGGGCCTCCTCCTGGTCAAGATGTGTCTCTCCTGCCCTTAGGCCTCCACATCTGCTCTCAGGCCACCTGGAGGTGGGGGTGGTACCAGGCACTGGTCCTCATGTGATCTTACGCTTCACCTCTCTGGGTTCAGTTGCCACGTTGAGGAAAATCATACACACCCAACAGGGTGGGCATGGGGACAGCGGGAGGACAGGTGATGGGTGAGAAGGGGTCTCGCCGCCTCCTTCCCTCTGTCCCCACTTCCTCCTCCTCCACTCAGCCTGAGCATCCTTGCTCCAAAAACCTGTCTCATTGATAAAAAGCTTTGGATTGGTGGACTGGACTCTTCTTAGCTGTGGGATTTTGGCCGAGTTACTTACCTCCTTTGAGCCTGTTTCTTCATCTGCAAGGATGAACATAGAACCATCTACCATACTATTTTCTGTATGTAATTTGTTTTATAAACTGTAAAGCACCACGTGCAGGAGGAGCATTTATTATGCATCCTGTGTCCATCTGGCCTGAGAGAACTTGAGGTGAAGGTGCGAAGATGCAGTAGCCTTATGAAAAGGCATTTCGTGCTAACAACTCATGAAGCAGACGGACGGTGTGGGTTCTAGTAGTATGCTCACCTTCATCCGTTTATCCAGTGCCCATATTCTCAATGTTTCAACTGAGAAAGCACACCCATGCTTTCTCCTTCTGCTCTTTAAAAGCCCTTGATTTGGGTTCGGCTTATCAGTGAATGACGCTTCGTCCCTCAGGCACTGAGGAGCGCCTGAGTCGTGCTCGGTGGCCACACTTGCGTGCTGTGCACCCGCAGCGGGAGCCACGGGCCTCTGACGCCATCAGCTGGCCTCGCCCTGCCACGGTGAGCGGGTCAGGGCCACTCCACTGCAGACCAGGCCGCCGCAGCAAGAAGGGGCCTGAGCTTAGCCCCTGGCAGATGATCAGTGGGTCTTGGTTGAATGGACCCAGCATGAATTGGGCACAGTGTGACTCTGCAGAATCCTGCCAGGCAGAACCACTGGGTCTGTTGTTTGGGACCAGCCACTTCCTGGATTAATCCATCAGCCACGTTGGTCTGTTGGCACTCTGGTCTTGCCCCTCCGTTCACCTTTCTGGCAAAACAGAGTTTCTGGCAAAACAGTTGTTTTCTTACTGTTTTGAGTTGCTAGTGGTCCTTTAAAACTTAAAGTTTGCGAGACACTGTTCTCATGATCTGGGACATCTATTTAACCTTTGGTGTGTCATACTTCCCTATCAAGAAGATGATATGCACTCGTTTTTCAGGGACACATAAAACTTTCTTTATCATAATCACAGAGGGATAAAAGAAAAACCCCTGAAGTCATTTAGTACCAACTGTCACCCTTCGGCAGCTCCCTCTGCACCAGCCCTGGTTGGTGCTGCCTCCTGGGGCAGCGTGTCGGGCACGTTGGACCCTGAGAATGTCTGTTTATCCACCTGTCCACAGGCAGTAAGTGAGCTGAAATCTGCCTACCTAAAACCCGCCCCTGGTGGTTTTAATTTTGTCAACAGAGTATGTTTGCCAGTCCTTCAACAATAATAACAATAATATACATGATTAATTTAATAAAAGCAGCAACAGCAGTGGCTCTTGTGATCTGATTTGCTGCTCACCATCTGCCTGTGAGGAAGGTACTGTTACTATGCGAGCTCACAGATGAGGCTCAGAGAAGGCAAGGACCCCAGGTAGGACCTCACTCAGGACCAAGGTGCTGACTCCCTCCGTCCCTGGGTGCCAAGACTGGCGCCTGTCCTTCCCACCCCAAATCTTTTTTTCTTCCATATTATGTACTTCATGCTATTGGGCCTCCCACATAGAATGATGTTCTCAGTCCTGACACCCGGATAGTCCTACTTCTTTGTATCCTTTCTAGTTTGACAGAATGCTCTGAAAATTTGGTGCCCATCAGGAAGCTGTGTTTTGATAAATTTTAGTTTCATTTGAAATATAGAATTGCTACATAGTAGAAATCCATGTTAAAAAGAAGTGATTTGCTCTTATATTCTTGTCGAAGAATAGCACACAGATGTGACTGTGGGCTCAGAGGACAGAGTCCATGAGTTCCGATAAGCCTAGAACAATGGTTGTCAGATTTTTTCGGTAAAAAGCCAGATGCTGGATATTATGGACTTGCTGGACCATACGGTCTCTGTGGCATGAACTGAACTCTACCAACACTGATGAAAGCAGAGGTGCTGTGTAAACAAAGGAGCACGGCTGCGTTCTAGTAGAACTTGATTTACAGAAACGGGCAACAGCTGGGTTTGGACCTTGGCTCAGTTTGCATTAACGGGATTGTCCTTGATGGTGAGAAAAGGTTTACAAGTGGATGTTAAGTAGGAAAGTCCTAGTTATTTTGCAATAAATATTAATAATACACCCTTTTAGTTTCAAAAGTGTCTTGGTCAAGAAATTAATATGTTGTCACCCTATATGTTCCATCATTTAAGGTTTTATTTTTAAAAGCACATTATTTGGCTGCCCTCGGCCCTCGTTGTGGTGTGCAGGGCCTTCTGGCTGCGGCATGTGGGCTCTGGGCTTCCCAGGCGGGGCAGGGGCAAAGAAGTCGCTGCAGTGCAGGAGATGGCAGGCTCCATCCCTGGGTGGGGAAGATCTCCTGGAGGAGGGCATGGCAACCCTCTCCAGTACTCTTGCCTGGGAAATCTCATGGACAGAGGAGCCTGTTGGGCTGCAGTCCATGGGGTCATGAAGGGTTGGACACGCCTGGGCACAAACACATAAACACACATGTGGGATCTAGTTCCCAACCAGGGATCAGGGCCCCCTGCATTGGGTGTGCAGAGTCTTAGCCACTGGATCACCAGGAAAGTCCCACCTGAAGATCATTAAATGAGACCACGATGAAATAGGAACTGTTCTTACTTCTGTTTTGTGACCTTTCCATAGATTTCTATGCTTTTCTAGTCTGAGAGGAGGGCCTGGCGTGGAGGGGAGCACTTGGAGGTGGGGATGCAGAGACTTTCCAGGGGAGTGGTTACAGCTCAGCTTTGTGCAGAGCTTCCTCTGTGCAGGGTGTGATATAAAGGGCTTCACACAAACCATCTCCAGAAATATATACTAATCCCATGCGTGAAATAGGATTATTATTCCCGTTTTACTGATGAGGAAACTGAAGCACAGAAGGTTAGGAAATTTGCTCAGGGTTGCAGAGCTTGTGGTTGGATTTGGATTTGAACTGGATGATCTGACCTCAAATCTTCATGACCTAGATAATCACGATGGTATGTGATCACTCAGCTAGATAGAGCCAGACATCCTGGAATGTGAAGTCAAGTGGGCCTTAGGAAGCATCACTACGAACAAAGCTGGTAGAAGTGATGAAATTCCAATTGAGCTATTTCAAATCCTAAAAGATGAAGCTGTGAAAGTGCCACACTCAGTATGCCAGCGAATTTGGAACACACAGCAGTGTCCACAGGCCTGGAAAAGATCAGTTTTCATTCCAATCCCAAAGAAAGGCAATGCCAAAGAATGCTCAAACTACCACACAATTGTACTCATCTCACACGTTAGCAAAGTAATGCTCAAAATTCTCCCAAGCCAGGCTTCAATAGTATGTGAACCATGAAATTCCAGATGTTCAAGCTGGTTTTAGAAAAGGCAGAGGAACCAGAGATCAAATTGCCAACATCTGCTGGATCATGGAAAAAGGAAGAGAGTTCCAGAAAAACATCTATTTCTGCTTTATTGACTATGCCAAAGCCTTTGACTGTGTGGTTCACAATAAACTGTGGAAAATTCTGAAAGAGATGGGAATACCAGACCACCTGACCTGCCTCCTGAGAAATCTGTATGCAGGTCAAGAAGCAACAGTTAGAACTGGACATGGAACAACAGACTGGTTCCAAATAGGAAAAGGAGTACGTCAAGGCTGTATATTGTCACCCTGCTTATTTAACTTATATGCAGAGTATATCATGAGAAACTCTGGGCTGGAAGAAGCACAAGCTGGAATCAAGATTGCTTGGAGAAATATCCATAACCTCAGATATGCAGATGACACCACCCTTATGGCAGAAAGTGAAGAGGAACTAAAAAGCCTCTTGATGAAAGTGAAAGAGGAGAGTCAAAAAGTTGGCTTAAAGTTCAATGTTCAGAAAATGAAGATCATGGCATCTGGTCCCATCACTTCATGGCAAATAGATGGGGAAACAGTGTCAGACTTTATTTTCTTGGGCTCCAAAATCACTGCAGATGGTGATCGCAGCCATGAAATTAAAAGACACTTGCTCCTTGGAAGGAAAGTTGTGACCAACCTAGACAGCATATTAAAAAGCAGACATTACTTTGCCAACATAGGTCCGTCTAGTCAAGGCTATAGTTTTTCCAGTGGGCATGTATGGATGTGAGAATTGGACCATAAAGACAGCTGAGTGCCAAAGAATTGATGCTTTTGAACTGCCATGTTGGAGAAGACTCTTGAGAGTCTCTTGGACTGCAAGGAAATCCAACCAGTCCATCCTGGAGGAAATCAGTCCTAAATATTCATTGGAAGGACTGATGCTGAAGCTGAAACTCCAATACTTTGGTTACCTAATAAGAAGAGCTGACTCATTAGAAAAGACCCTGATGCTGGGAAGGACTGAGGGCAGGAGGAGAAGGGGACTACTGAACAGAGTGGAACATCCACGTCCAGCAGCAGCATCTGTCTGGGACACGTGTGACTTCTAGTGGGACAGGGGAGTGAGAGTGGCTCCTCTTATTTCTGGACTCTTAGTGGGTAGTTCCATGTTTCTAGCTCAGTGACTTAAAGAGAACACCAAGTTGCATATAATTTTCAAAGGGAGTTGCCTTCTTTCGATAAACTAGAGCCAAAAGGAAATCTTCAAAACTAATTCCATCAATTTGTATTATTCTGGGTGGTATTTTTTTGTACAATTTCCAAAGCAGTGACCCTAACCACAGTGAGGACAGTCCTTTGGAGTTTTTGCAACCTACTCAGTCAGAGAAAAGCACAAAGGAGGGGGCCTGTAGGTTTGGTTAGAAGCCTCCTCCGGGGGCTGGGAGGTGAGAGGAGAACCAGGGCTCTGGCCCCGCCTTTCAGTGTGTGTTCATCGAGGTGTAGTACACGCGGTGTGCTTTCCCAGACTTTTGGTGTTGCCCCAGGACAGCTAAGTTCATTTTGGCATCAGAACAAATGAGAGGATGTTTCCCATTTGCCGGACTCTTGCCACAGGTTCTTTCTCTGTTCTGTTAAGCTCCTGGCTGAGTTCTTTCCTCTTGTCCACATTTTAACTGGTGCTAAGGCACCAAGCGCAAAACTCTGCAAACAGCTTTCATCTTCGGGCATTCTGGTCGGAGCACACTGCAGTTAGAGTTCACACAGCACGGAAAGCTCCCCCTCTGCATGATGCACTAAACATTTAATAACTGTACAGTAATCCTGGATAGTTTCAGTGGGCCACACGGGAGCCTTAATGTGGTAAAAATGTACTTCTTCACTGTCAAGTTAACTTGTGGCAAACTGAGAGAAATTCTTCGAAGCAACTTTGAGGGGTTGGACATTTATAAGCCTAGAAACAAATAGCGTATTCTGAAAGTAGTGTTTATGTAAAAAGAGATAATTGAAATAGAGTATTAACCCGGAGTTTGGTGCGTTTCTTTGCAGAGCAGTCCTTTTTAGGTTGGAGAGCCGTGTCCCTCCATGACAATGCAGAGAGGTTGTGAGTAGGGCCTGTGGCCAGACCAGCAATGGGACACAGGTCCGTCTGGCCCCAAGATCATGCTCTTTGATTCAGAATGTGGAGTGTTTGAATTTGACCTCTCTTGATGTAAAATCCTGCACTTTTGGAAAAAAGCAATCAAAGGTCAATGTGTATTATTAGTTAATTGAATTCATATTTATTTCTAAGTGGAAGCATTTCTTAAGAAATTGTTCTCTGTGAGACAGGTGTGCATCTGTACCAATGCAGTTGTTTCCAAAAGCTCAGAAAGGACTGATTGAAACAAGGACCAAGTCCAGTATTGTAATTTTCCTTTGTTTTGGCGTATTTAAAATAGTCTTACTCCAAAGGAAATCCAGTCAAAACACTCACAGGTATAATGTGCATAAATTAAGGATTTAGGAAACTGATATTTCTCAAGTATTTGGGGAGGAAATGATGTCTTCTGAATTAGCTTCATGACATAAGCCTGGCTCATTTCACTTGCCCGAGTACTGTATCTGAATGATATCTATATCTATATCTATATCTATATCTATATCTATATCTATATCTATATCTATATTTATTTGAAACATTTGTTGTTGTATTTTAGGTCTGTTTACATGGTTGGTATCAGAATATCAAGTAATTTGTTTTTTAAAGCCAAGATTATTATAAGAGCAATAATGTCTTTACCTCTGACTTTGTTGTGTGGTCACTTGCAATCTCTCACTTGCTTTTTGAGGCTATTTTTATCTATAACACAGTACCTGGCCTACTGCCTTCTTGCCCATGGTTAGTACACATACACACACACACACACAATCTAGATCCTGGCAAGCCCTTACTGTATGAGGTGAGACTTTGATTTTTGATTCAGAGAAAATGACAGTCACAGTCTACAGCCTGTGGTAGACTGCGACTCTGACTGTGGTGGTTATTGAGTGACACTGAGCTATGGCTCTGGGGGCTGTTTCAGGAGAAAATTTCCCCACGTTGGCAGCACTCAGGAATGAAGGTTGTGCTTCTCAGACATGTGTTTGTTTGCACGTCAATTCTGGGATGTTTTACAATAAGTCAGATTCTTGCTTAATGGCTCTTCACCATCAAGATGGGTCTGACAAGGAGACGCTCCCAAGCTCACCCCACTGAAGGCATTCATGAAGCAAACATCAAGTAATAAGTGGGCTGCTGTGTTTTTAGGCAAGAATTTGCTGGCATTAGCAAAGAAAACCCCAGCATGGCTCAGGTTGTCTCCATTGACTTCTAATCGTCTTTCCCTTTAACAGAGTGAAAAATGTCTGGGCAGTTACAGCTTTGTTCTAAAGTGGCCCATAATTTTGTCTATGTTTTACATCCCAGTGGATTCCCAAGACCAAATATGGTATCGTTTCTCAGAGAGGTCTCCTTTTCTTTCCCTTCAATCTATACAGTATTTAATAGATTTATTTTGAGGTCATGATTATCTTTTAGGTCAGCCTGCAACTTAAAACCTGGTAGACTGATGTGGTGAGCACGATAGTAGCTTAGAGGGACTGTGGGATGAACTGTGCATGTCTGTTCTGATCACTTTAAATTAAAAGCCATCATGTTTCAGAAAGCATTTGTAAGAACACATGAAATTGTTTAGACCAGTCTTTTCTCTCAACTCCATGCCATCATTTCTTACTGGTTCCATGTTTCCATATATACCGCATGCAAAAAGACTGCTTCTGTTTTATCCACCCTCACGTGGTTGATGCCCTGCTGGGTGTTGTTGCGCTGCTGAAGATCAGGGGTACTGCCATTCCCCTGAGTCCGGCTTGATGAGGGGCACATCAGCGAGAAGAGAAGGGTGGAGGGGCTGGATTTGAGACAAAAGACACATGGGCCGGAGCTCCCTATGAGGTACGGTTAAACAGAGGGTTCTAACAGAAATGAGGTCGGTGAGCATCTCCTAACATATAGGAAATGTACAGTGCTGACGTTTATCAAAAGAAATGAACAGGTAGAATGTGCGCTCTTAGGGTAGTGGGAGTCTCTTACTTAGAAGTTCAGTTTCTGGAGACGTGGCAGCCAGCGTGGGGTCCCAGCTCCGTTGCTTCAGCTCATGGACTGTGAGCTGTGGACTCAGGGCTCGGTGACTAATTTCTGGGGAATGGGTGTGGGTCCCCGCTTCACTGGATCAGTCTGAGGAGTGAGTGGAGAGCACTCCCTGTGCTGGGGGGGCCTGGTGCTCGCACCCCACCCGCTGTGTGTGCTGACATGGGACAGCTGTCCCTGGGGCGCGGGGCTGGGACCATGCTGGACCCATTCACGAAGGTGCCTGGTGCAGCGTGTCAGCTCCCATCCCTGCGATCCTGAGCAAGGCTGTTAGCTTCTCTAGGCCTCAGTCCATGGACAGGTCTGTCAAATAAGAGCTTTGCTCTCCAAGATCCTTCCAGAATGAAAAAAAAAATTTTTTAATTGAGAATAAATAGTACTTTAATATTTCAGAGTGCTGTTCAGGAAAATGAAGAGTTCTGCTAGGAAGGCACTTGCTAACTTTGGGAAAATGTTGATTAAACCGACATTGTTGCTTTCCTGTTGGAAATCGAGTCTTGTCACTCTGACAGATGGCTGCTCTCCGACCAGCATGTTAGCCCTTTCTAAGGAAGGCAGAGGATGCCTGCCTAGCGCCGATGATTAATGCTGTCCCCAGAAAGGTGGTAATGAGTTTGGTATTTTTTTTTCCTGCTTTGTGTTCTGAAAGTAATATTTCTATAAATTCACTGTAATAAAACTGTTGCATTAGATACATTTAAAAAAATTTTTATTTGGCTCTGCCGGGTCTTAGCTGTGGCATGCAGAATCTTTAGTTGAGGGATGCAAACTCTTTAGTTGCTGAATGTGGGATCTAGTTCCCTGACCAGGGATCAAAAAATAAATCCAGGCCCCCTGTATTGGGAGTGCAGAGGCTTAGTCATTGGACCACTAGGGAAGTCCCTGGATACATTTTTAAAAGTCCACTTATATTGAGTACGACTTACATGCAATAACATGTACCCATTTGTGTGTAGAGTTGAGCGAGTTGTGACCAGTGTCTGCACATCTGTGTAGTAACCACTGCCTTGCTGCTGTTTGGTTGCTCAGTCGTGTTCCACTCTCTGCCACCCCAGGGACTATAGCCTGCTGGGCTCCTCTGTCCATGGGATTCTCAAGGCAAGAATACTGGACCGGGTTGTCCTTTCCTTCTCCAGCGGATCTTCCCAACCCAGGGGTAGAACCTGGGTCTTTTGGTTGGCAGGCAGATTCTTTATTACTGAGCCACCTGGGAAACCCAACCACTGCCTTAAAGATGTTTAAAAGCAACTTTATTGAGATATAACTCACATACCATAAAATTCCCTCATGAAAATGATATTTAAATCCAGTGAGTTTTAGCATATTTGCAGGGTTGTGCAACCTTATCACATAGTAAGTTTAGAGCATTGTCTTCACCCTAAAAAGAAACCCCAGGCCCATTAGCAGTCACTCCCCATTCCTCCTCCATTCCACCCTCCAACTCCTAGCCCTAGGCAGCCATCATTCTACTTTCCATCTTTATAAATTTGTCTATTTTGGACATTTCATATAAGTAGAACTATACATACAGTATGTGGTGTTTTGTGACTGGCTTTTTTCACTTTGCAATTTGTTTTCAGGGTTCATCGATATTGTGGCATATATCAGCACTCCATTCCTTTTCATGTTTGAATAATACTCCATTGTATGGATATACTATCTTTTGTATATCAGTTAATGAACATATTGTTTGTTTCCACTTTGGGGGTACTATGGATAATGCTGTTACAAACATTTGTGTAAAAGTTTTTGTACGCTTGCTAGGAGTGGAATTGCTAAATTGTATGGTAAGTGTATGTTTAACTTTTTGAGAAACTGTTTTCCAAAGTGGTTGTATCATTTTACATTTTTACTAGCAATGCATTGGAGAAGGAAATGGCAACCCACTCCAGTGTTCTTGCCTGGAGAATCCCAGGGACGAGGAGCCTGGTGGGCTGCCGTCTGTGGGGTCGCACAGAGTCGGACACGACTGACGTGACTTAGCAGCAGCAGTAATGTAGGAGGATCCAACTTCCCCCACAATCCTCATCAACACTTATTGTTGTCTGTCTTCATGATTATAGCCATCCTAGTGGTGTGAGGTGGCTTCTCATTGTGATTTTAATTTGCATTTTCTTGATGGCTAAAGATGTTGAGCATCTTTTCACATGCTTGCTGGCCATTTGTTTATCTTTTTTACTGAAATGTCTATTGAGATCCTATGCATTTTTAAATTTGGTCACTGTCTTTTTTCTGTTGTTGTAAGAATTCTGTGTATATTCTTATCAGATACATGATTTGCAAATATTATCTCCCATTTTTTGAATCATCTCTGCTTTCTTGATGGTGTACTTTGAAGCTCAAAAGTTTTAATTTTGGTTAAGACTACCTTATTTTTTTCTTTTTTCACTGTGTTTTTGGTATCATATCTAAGAAATCTTTGCCTAACCAAGGTCATAGAGGTTTACATCTATGTTTTCTTCTAAGAGTTTCAGAGTTTCACATTTGGGTCTGTAATCCATTTAGAGTTAATTTCTGTATATGGTTTGATGAACAGATCCAACTTCATTCTTTTGCATGTGGTATCCAATTGTCTCAGCAGCATCTGTATTACATGTGTGAACATGTATTTTTTTTGCTTTTCTTTTTTAATTCTTTCCCCCATCTAAATTGTCTTGGCATCACATTATAGACTTTGAAAGAAAAGCAGTAGTTTTATTCAACCCTCTCCCTTCCCAGAAGTGATGACTCTAAACCTACTTAGCTGTTTTTTTCTGATTTTTACCTCTATATTTCTAAATACCATGCTTATGTAGCAATTCTTGAGTATTATGATGAAACTCTCAATATATTTGAATTTGAACCATTTTAATGTACATCCATATTGTGTTTCATTATTACGACAATGTTCTATTATGACATTGTTTACTGCTGAGCTGAGTAGTAGTATATGCTGAGTACATTTCTTTTTCTTCCTGTGTCATTTTTGTTTTCCTTTGCATTGACCTGTTCCTCCCCCCATCTTGTTTCCATTGCTTGCTGTCTTCTGCGGTCTGGCCGGTCTGGCCCCACCCCCGCCCCCCCACAGCGGGTCTTTAAAGCTCCTGCCAGCGCGGTTCTCCACATGGCCAGACCCCACAGGTGATCTTCTATGCCGTTTGTCCCCTGTGTCTTGCCGAGTTCTTTGCTCAGGAGGGGTCATCCTTCCTGCAGCTGTCTTGCTTTATTCATTCCAGGCTGGGTGCTCTGTGGGTTGCTGTCTTCCAGAGGCGCCTCCTGCTCTTCTTTTTGCTTCTCCTCTCTACTCTTCCTGAGATCTCCTCTTCCCAGATTAGCCAGAGATCCTTACATACACCTGAAGAACCTGATGCCCAGATTAATGAAGCTCCTTATTAATATCCTTGACTCTTGATTCTTTTAATATTTATTAGTATCTGAGCCACCAGGGAAGCCCTTTAATAGATATTAACTATTAATAGATATTAATGTCTATTAGGATAGTCTACCCTATCCTTCTCATAGCTACCAAAAATGATTTGAAAGCAGTTAAGAATCCTGAGTCAAGAACACCTTCCTTTCCCAGAACGAAAGTCTCAGCCATCAGAACCACAATTCTAGGAACCAGGAAGTTCCCTGGAGTCCACAGGTGGTTCTGTGTCCCCAGTCATGGCTGCCGAAGGCAAACACTTTCCTCCCCATAGGCCTGTCTTCACTGAATCTGCGTCTCTTTTGCATACAGTCCTGGGTTGGCTTGACTTCTGGGGCACATCAGAGAAGAAGTTGGAAACACTTTCAGTTAGGAGCAGAGGGAATGCTAGAAAAAGAAGTGCCAGTTAGCCAAGGGACAGAAGGCAGAATGATTGTTAAAGTCAGCTTATAGTTGATAGACCTGAATTACACAGCATTTAGTATCTCGTTTAATGTCACCACAGAAAGTTCTGCACTAGCTAGGCTCACAGAGGTGTCGCTTCATCATGGCGCTTCTGGTGGCTGCCTGCCTCCTCTCCCCCTGCCCGCCTCCAGCTGTCTATCACAGAAGCTCTGTGTGAGGCGTTGTGCAAGGTGTTCCTCATAGACACCAGACTGTTTAAAGGAGTAAGTGAGTTTGAATTTTCTGGAAAGTAATTTTATGTAGGACAACCTTTTGTCACAGTTACAAATAAGAGAAATATTACCTTACATCCTTATGAGAATAGGGTACCTGGAGGCCTGACTTAACCCCCTTTCTCTGCTTTTGAAAGAGGAGCCTGGGGACTTCCCTGGTGGTCCAGCAGTTTTGAATCTGCCTCCCAATGTGGGGGACACGGGTTTGATCCCGGTCCGGGAACTAAGGTGCCACGTGCCACGGGGAAGCTAGGCCTGTGTGCCACCAACCACTGAAGCCCATGCACCCGAGAGCCTGTGCTCTGCAACAGAGTGCCCGAGTGCCTTTGCAACAGAGAGCCGCATCGAAGACCCAGCACAGCCAAACATCAAATAATCAATTTAAAAATAGCTTTTAAAAGAAGTGTGATTGGTTTTTCTAAAAATTAAAAGAATTAAAGCACAGCCTAATGACTGTCCTTATAAATGGCATTTCTGTCATTGAAACTGTTTAATAAGTTAAAAAAAGTATGTATGTTCATATGTATGTATATTTCAGTGGTAATTTTAGAAATCTCCTGATCTCTCTCTTCATCCCATCTCCTTTTCTCCTTGTGTCTTACTGTTGTAACATCATCTTGCTTAACTAGGAAATCTATTATTAGAACATGTCAAGGTTCTAGAAAGGCCAGTTTTGCACAACATGTTGAAATAAAAACATATTGAATGTGTTCTTTGGGATGCTATCTTTAAATCTGGCCACTTCTTAGAACAAAAAATCTGAAAGTGGTTTTAGCCAGTATCAGTCCTGGCCCCTTCAAGATTGTCCAAAGGAGATTGAGGTTAAGATTTTTCTAGCGAACGCAGGACGGAAGTGGAACCAGAGCATCTCCGGCTGGGCTGCCTCTCACTTTGACATCAGGAGGGAGCAGCCTTCGGTTCTGGGGCCTGAGCGAGTCCTTGCACCATCAATGGAACTAGCTCTTGCATTCAGCACGTTCTCCAAGCCAGAGCAGCCACTGTGGCAAGTGACAGAGGAGGCGGAGTGAGCGGCAGGCTGGGGGCAGGCGGCTCAGAGAAGGGGGGTAGGCATCTGAGCGTGTGGTGATTCGCAAGCCTTAGAAATGATTACTAGTCAGAAAAAAACGTTTTGATCTTTCACTGTCAATAGAAAATGCAGGTTGTGTTACAGTTAATGGGAAGGGATTATTAATTTCTCCCTAGTGTTGCCTTTTTCTTGGGATCTTAGATCTTTTTGAAAAAAAAAAATAAAGCCCCCTCCTCCCAAAGCTCAGTGCTCCAAACTGGTGTTTTTCGTGTTGCTCCTTTATGCCCCACCCCCCCCAGGAGAGTGGAGGTGCCCTGTGGGGGGAGCTTGTCCCCTCTTTGCCCCATTGCCCCAGGCAGCTCCACAGGGAGCAGAGGGGAGGGGGAGGGGGGAGGCGCCCGGCTCCCGGCCTCCGGAGCCCGTGGGAGGAACTAAAACCTGGGTTTTGCCCATCTGTTGGTCCTCACCTGGTGCCTCCCCGCAGGTCCTCACCTGGTGCCTCCCCGTGTCCTCCCCTTCCCGCCCGCCCACTGGGTGTTCCAGAGAAGGCGGGTCGTTTCCTTTGTGCTGTCAGCCCAGGCGCTGTTACTGCCTTCCCCACAGAGCACCCTCTCATTCCTGTTCACAACCACTGATGCCGTTAATCCACGCATGCCCCTCGACCCGGGTGCGCAGTGGAGACGGGGGTCTCTCCCTTCTGGTGCAGCCTGCCGGTGGGGAGCAGGCCACACTGCCTGGGTCCTTTCTGAACACAGAGTTTGGTAGGATGGCAGGGCGTCACCATCAGCCTGAGCACAGAGCCTGCCTCGCTTCCTTCTGTGTCTGTGCTGGGTCTTTGCTGGTCTGCTTCCTTTGGTTGTGAGTTGTAGGGCGCAGGCTTCTCATTGTGGTGGCTTCTCTTGTTGTGGAGCACGGACTCTGGCGTGTGCGGGCTTCAGTGGTTGCAGCACGTGGCTCAGTAGTTGTGGCTCCTGGACTCTAGGGAAGTCGGGGACCACGACTACTTATTCCCTCATCCTCCCCAGCACCTGGCAGAATGCCTGGCATCAAGGACCCAGTACTGCCTGAGTGAATGAGTGAACAGTGTGTTGCAGGAGATGCTGCATGGGAGCTGGAGGATATATTTTGTGAGAAGCGCATGTGAAGCTTTAAAATCATGAGCAGATTAAGGAGGTGAAGTACTTTTTAAAATGTGAATGAGCAGAGGTGGGTGTGATGTTGGGCAGTTTGCCTCTGTTCCTGCCTAACACAGGCCTAGGAGGGTGGGCGGGCTGATCTCACACAGAGCCCACAGCAGCTCCGGGGTTGGGAGGCAGGGCCCCGCGAGGGCAGAGAGCTGCGAACTTCGTGGGGTAGTAAAGTGGACAGGCCGGGTCCCCTTGGCACTGACTGTGCAGTTACAGGCCTACTTCATGGAGCTCCGGGCGGGTGCCAGGGGCCTTCTGCAGAGTCACCTTGGTTCTTCCCAGACTCTGGTGCAGCCTCAGTGGTTTCTGAGTTTACATATTACACGTTACAGGCGTGGCCGTGGTGGGAGACACTCTGGACCACGTGCCTTGCCCGAGTCCCACATTGCTGAGCGATATGAAGTGATCGTTCTGTCCTTTAGGGCCAGGCCAGCGGATGAAGTCAGGTGCACACAGGGCTCCCCAGGGGCCACTCTGTGGTGACTAGTCGAGAGTCATAGGGAAGAGATTTAACTGGGAATGCAGCTCACTGTACACATACGAATGTCTTTAACATCTAAAATACTAAATAATTTTTCAGATTGGTTTCAAGTTTTCCTTTGACCCATGAGGGTGCCGGATGGTAGTGGAGCTATAAAAACATTAGGCATGTACATTTGTACATTGAGAAGACAATGAAACACGGTGTCAAGAAGGACAAGTGGGATCCAGTTACTCACTATTTGATCTTATCTTTTCAAAGCCTTAGTTTATAGCTCTCAAAAATGGGGATCGTGATTTGTGCTTATCTGTATTGTAAGATTTTCTGTTGATGGGTGGGGCTGTGTTCTCTCCCTGTTATTTACCTGAGGAAATCAGTCCTGAATATTCATTGGAAGGACTGATGCTGAAGCTGAAACTCCAATACTTTGGCTACCTGATGCCAAGAACTGACTCATTTGAAAAGACCCTGATGCTGGGAAAGATTGAAGGCGGTAGGAGAAGGGGATGACAGAGGATGAGATGGTTGGATGGCATCACCGACTCTACAGACATGAGTTTGGGTGGACTCCAGGAGTTGGTGTTGGAGAGGGAGGCCTGGTATGCTGCAGTCCATGGGGTCGCAAAGAGTCGGACACGACCGAGCAACTAAACTGAACTGATGACCTCAAGTGCATCAAGCCTAAATTTCAGTGAAGCCTCTCCATCAGACATCTGAAGGTCAAGGTGTCCAGAAATCTCATCTCTTACCCTGTTACACTTGCTTGTTTCTTGGACATTTTCCCCTTCCTCTCTCTCTATTTCTGCCGCTGTCATCTTGGTTTAGGCCACTGTCTTCTGTTGCCTGACTCTTGTAGCCACTTACCTAGTTGCATGCCTTTGGTTTCTCCCTTTGTCACTGATCCTCTCATCCAGAGCCAGGGTGATCTTTTTTATTTATCTGTGTGTATGTTTCTTGTGTAAAAGACACATGTTTATCATGTATGATATAAAGTCCACAGTACATCATCTAAAAGGAAAGAAAGAGAACAAGAGAGTCTTATCCACTCTGCTTTGTTTTTGTGTTTTTGTTTTGTCTTTTCTGGGGGGAGGGATGGGGAGGGCTGCACTGTATGGCCCAGGGACTCAGTTTCCTGACCAGGGGTCTAACGTGGGCCCGTAGCACTGAGACCGTGAAGTCCTAGTGACTGGACTGCCAGGGAATTCCCATCTCCCTTGTTCTTTTGTTTTAGATGTGGTTTTCTTTATAGCTTATGTAGTTTCAAATATCAAATAGCAGTACTCCAGGATTGTAATGAAAAGTAGCAGACCCTGCTCCTCCACTTTTCCTTATCCCTAAATCTTGTGCCTCAGAAGGTACTTCTTTCTGGCTGTTTATATTGTACAATTGCTTGCTTTCCAGACTTTGACATTATCTCCTCGCTTCTGTAGATGGGAATTAGCACTGCTGTGCCTCTTGCTTCTCACTTGCCCACGAGGAAATGTTCCCTCTTGGTGTCCTCCATAGTTACATCACAGTGTTTAGTTGAGACTGTCTTTAATGTTTATATTATTATAACTCTACAAGTATTTTCATTGCTGTGCCAGACTGTGTTCCACGAATATTTCCTTATTTTTATGTTTTGTTTTCCCTGAAGTTTTGAGTTGCTTGTTTGTTGTTGTTATAGTTTTCTTTGTTGCTGTCACTCTTTATCTCCGCAGTCATGCAAATGAGCTATAAAGTCCTTCCAAAGACTGTTTCCGCACAGCCCACGCCACCAGGCGATGCATCAGTGCACTGCTTCGTCTGGTCCTGCAGCTGCCACCCCGCTGCCTGCTCTGGACCGGTGGCTCGTAAGGCTCAGCACGCGGGCATCGCCCTCAATGCGTTGTCACCCCCGTCCTATGTCAGGTCCTCTTCCTTACAGTACTCTTCCCACTCTCTTGATTTACTGTCTGCTTGGTGCTTCACGTCTTAAGAAACCCCTGAGGAGGGGCTGTGGACGCGGGGTGAGGGCTCGGGGACCCTGTGGCACGTGTTCCGCTGCCTGCCCTCCTGGAGCTGAGCATCTGAAGGACCGCACCATTTACAGACGTCCTCTCCTCACCTCCTTGCCAGGCCTGCTGACTGGTCCTGTTTGTCCTTGCCTACATTGGAGGCACGAACATCACCTTTCCCACCACAGCTTCCTGTGTGATTTGACATCACTGCATACTTTCACACCTTTGCATTTGTTGGTGCTATTCCCGTGGTCTGGAGGACTCTTCTCCAATTTTCCACCTGGTAAAAAAGTCTAGACATCAACCCAGATGTCTGTTCAGGTAATAAAATTGTAGCTGAGAAGGAACATTCCTACTTTTGTGCAGCAAAGTGTGAAATAACAGTTTTTTTTAGCAGGAGTATGGCAGTTGTTAGATTTAGGTTTGTCAACTGCCTTGATCTGTTTTGGAAGGACTAGGGTGTGTAATTCACTAACAAATCTGGTGAATACCATTTCCTCAGTTTCAGCATAGCAGACTTCAGAGATGGTAAGCAAGCTAACCGATGCCGACTGTTGGTCAGAGATAGATCTTCAAGATTGTCATTCAGTGGTTGTTTCCATCAAGTTATTTTTGACTTTCTGAGATATTTTTAGTAGACCTCTGTTCTCTCTCAGTGGTGAAAGCTGAAGTCTGAAATCAAGTCTGAAGTTGGTGGGGTCTTGCTCCCACTGGAGGCTTTGGGGGAGAACCCATCCTTGGCCTCCAGCAGCTTCCAGTGCAGGTGGCCGGCTCCCTTGTCTTGTGGCCACATCCTTCTTTTTGTCTGCAGGTCATCTTCTCACCTGTGTGTCCTTGTTCTGTGTTTCTTGTATGATTGGATTAGGGCCCATTTGATAAACCAGGATGATCTTGTCATTTCATAATCCTCAAAAACATGTGCAAAGACTTTTTCTCTAAATAAGGTAACATTCACATGTTCTGACAATTAGTCACCATGAGGGCTGCCATTCAACCCATGAAAGCCTCCAAGGTAAGGTGCCCTTCGAGATATATGGTCTCTGCTGATAAACATACATTGTTTTTTGGTCATAGTGACCACATCAGTCAATATGTTGCAGGTTCATTCAGTCATTTTAACAGATAAACCTACCACGAACCAGGCCCCGTGCCAGGTCCTGGCTTTATAAACACTAACACAGACACAATTCTGCTCTTCAGACGCCCACAGTGCTGCAGGAGGGATCAGCTTTCCCCAAGCATCCTCATCTATTATTTGAATACATAATTTTATTTTGAATAACAGGAGAGATACGGAGTTAGAAATACAAAGAGAAACTCTGGCAAGTGTTTTAGATATGTGGAGAAGGTACAGAGGGGACTAGTCAAAGGACTGTTAATATTTAATAACTTACCAACCAGCAGTGTCTTGAGCAGACTTTTAATGTGCGAAGTGACTTGATGGTAGAAACCCAAATTCCTCGGTAAACCCAATGAACTCTACAGAATCCTCTCAGTTTATTTCACATGAGACCCTTGACTTCTTGCCCTAAAAGTTTACTCCATTCTATTCCCAAGGAAGGTGTTTTCATAAGGTGCAGATCAAATGGAGGTTAGTCTTCAGCCTTTGGAAATGCTTTATTGCTTTCTTTTGTTTTAGGGCTTTATTGTACTGAAAACGGTTTTTTTTTTCAATTATTCTTATAAGGTTCTCTTGGACTTGGGTAATAAGGAAGAATAACTTACAATCCAAAATTATAACCTCTAGTAGATGTTCTAATCCAAATTTTCTTCACAGTGCAGTGTGTTCTAGACAAGCTGTTATCATGAATAAAGGACCTAAGTTTGTCAGTGATTTCCTTACTGGGGGAAACAAAGATTGACACACATGTAAGATTATCCATTAATATAAATACTCCTTTTCATTTGCATTCCGTCCTGCATTTTCATCTGGGAAAGACAAGGGTGCAGGGACAGCTGGTGCCTCTGTAATTGCACACAACCCCCAGCCTGCCTGTCTGTGCACTCCCGGGAGTGTGGGTCACAAGTGTCTCCCTCTGTCGTGCATGTTCCAATAAGATGAAAAGGCTGACACACCTGGTTTTTCTTCCACACCTTCCCCAAGTAATTGATCATTATGGGTGCTGTGTAGCCATTTATCAGGTAAGAATAGAATTGATTTTATGTTTACTTTTTGAAGCTAGAAAATAGTTTTAAGCTCTTAGATAATTTAGGAAATTTTCCAACTTTGTACTATTTTCCCAACTTTGCTAAAGTTTGAAATGATATCAAAACAAAACAACATTAAAGCAACTTGTAAAATCCTTGCAAACATGACAAGAACTGGAACCTTCCTGAGAACGTGACGTTAGTTTCAAGCATCGCCACTGTTGAAATGTAGTTAGTTCTCAGGGCGAGAGTGACTCGTTCAGTGGGGTTTGTGCCTCCCGTTGTCACTTGTCTCTGCACCCTCCCTCTTCGCTCTGCTTCATCTGACGCTCACAAGTGATAATGAAAACACCAACTGACATTGACAAAAGTGAAAGAAAGTGAAGTCACTCAGTCGTGTCCGACTCTTTGCGGTTCCATGGACTGTAGTCTACCAGGCTTCTCTGTCCATGGGATTTTCCAGGCAAGAGTACTGGAGTGGGGTGCCATTTCCTTCTCCAGGGGATCTTCCTGACCCAGGGGTCGAGCCCAGGTCTCCTGCATTGCAGGCAGACGCCTTACCCTCTGAGCCACGGCGGCAGCTTCCATCGACATCAACAAAGCGGAACGTAATTTTACTAGGTCACCTGGGAGGGTTGAGAGGGCCAAGCTTCATTGGCTGGTGTTCTATTTGTGGATTGTTTTCCTTTCTCTCTTCTTTTTTAAACCCCTGGGAACTTGCATTATTATGCCAGACTAGGTCTTCAGAATAAGCCCTGGACTTGCTTCCCTGCGTCCCGGGACAAGCAAGGAGGGCCTCGACTCCTCAACCTCAGTCTGAAGACCCAGAAGAAAGAACGCGTGAATCTAGGTGAAGACCCACCCTGACTGTAGTGCTGGCCAGGATTTGTCCTCCAGTACTGTTGCCCTGGCCTGGAAAGTTTGCCTGGTCATGTTAGATGTTCTTGCAATTTGGGATTTTCCTTCCAGGCATAGATGTAAACATCTCACCACCCTTAAACTCTGTGTCCAAATGCAACCCAGGTCAAAGTTGAAGCTATTGAAGATGTCTGGAGTTTTCCATTGTATCACATGCCTCATCAACATGGGAGCTATTTATTATTTCACTTTGAGCTGTGCATGGAAAATACCTGGTGATATATTCATGATTGCTTGGATGGATTTCTGAGTCTCTTTGCTTTGAAGTAATAAGTTTAGTATGGTGTCTGACCAAAAGTAGATTCAGATTTTGCTCATAGCTTTAACTTTATTAAAGGTCCAGCTTGAGGAGGAGTAGGTTAATGTAATTTCTCTGTCATGCTAATAAGATATGTGTGATTTTTATGTTTAGATAGTATGTGTTTTGCTTTTGCAGCTTGTGAAAGAAGAAGATAAAATAAATGCCTTGTTGGTGAAAAGTGATCCTGACCACTCACATTCTTTTTTTTTTTTTTAATCCTAAATTTGTTAAAATTCCATATCACTATGAAAGGAGGATCCGAAGTCTTTGAAAATCCGAAAACCCTTTCCCACAATTGCTGTCATGTAAAATGTTCTTTTCAATTCTAGCCCCCTGGGATATAAATTAGCTTAAGCCAAAATTAACAATACTCTTGATGCCAGGACAGTTTCATGAGTTCAGGAAGCTTTTTGAGCCTCTGCCCTCAGAAAAGACTCATTTTGGCAGTTGTTTTATTTCTCCATTATTTCTCCATGGAACGTCCAAGGCTACGTGAAGTCCCAGAGCTTTCACTTAGGGCTGGGCCTCGGGAGTCCACCAGCAGGGCTGGGGAGGGGAGGTTCTGGTTCTTGCTATCGGGGTGTGGCGGCCTAGGCAGGGCTGAGCCCATAGAGCATGGTGCTTCTTGGAATTTTTGGGAATTTGTACTGGGGAGCCAGCTCTGAACAGCCTGGAACTCTGTCACTTAATGTTGAAGTGAAGCTGCTTTGTAAAGACACACACAAAAAAAGTCAAAAAGTATTTCAGGGGAAATAAAGACTGTTTTTGGAAACAATAATAGCATAGAAAGCCTTTCCTCTGTTACCTGCCTCAGAGTAAGGCAGTGAATACAGTCGTGGAGGTTCAGCTTTGGCGATCTGAAGCACAGTACTACTCTGGTTTGTACTGCCCTTTATCATGTCTGTTTGTTTCTGGTGTAAGTCTGTATATTTAGATGGTTCTGTGAGTCTGAGCTTTTTTCTTTGTGAGGTCTGTTTATACATTTGGAAACATTGGTGAGCATGGTACCCCTGGTGTTTTGTGGCTTTGAGCTTTTGATTCTTTTCTGAGGCTGCCGCCATGACGTTAAGCTTCGATGGAGTCAGGAGCATCAGAGGGGAGAAGAAAATGATTACCAGTGGTTAATAGTATCCCAGAGCTTTAGGAGTTTGGGAAGAGTGCCATTTCCATGAAGGAGTCTGAGAGCTCACATGGTGAGAAGCTCCCTGACCACATGTAAATTGAAAAACAGATTTCAAAATCAGTTTTGATTAAAATGGGAATTTGAGCCTGCTGCTGAAAACCAACCCTCTTGCTATAAATTATTTATGGCATGAGCACAAGGGTTTGGTATAGAGGCTGTAAGCCTTTTTTTAATCTCACTTCAGATACCGGTTTGATTATAAAAAGAAAATAATTAATTTTGGTATTGAAACAAATTTTTTAAAGGGAGGTTCTGTTCCTACAGTGACTCTAAGGTAGAAAAAGAACAACCACTGATGCTTTTCAAAAGAGCCAGTGTTGCACTTGGGTTCAACGTAAAACTATAAGTGGCAGGTCTCAACTAACACAGTTCATCATGTTAGACGCTTGACGAGGTACTCCTTAAAGTGGGTGCATCAGTGGCCTATGGAGCAAACATTTGTGGAGTCTTGAGCTTTAAACATATAGTTAGGTTGATTCTGGCTAACTAGGTTGTGCCGTGTCTGTCTCGTGGAAAGACTGCTGAGCGACAGGACACTAGTGTGGGGTGCCTAGTAGATGGTATCGGGCAGCAGCCCAGCCTGTGGCATTGCCTCCCTTTCTGGGATCAGAACCCCCACCTCTGGCTGCTGTGGGATCAGACCCTCACCCTCGCCTCCTGCCTGCAGGGAAGTTCAGATAGTGAGGGGAAACTGGATTTTTAGACACAGATACAGAGACTGGTGAATGTTCGCAAAGATGGTGTAGTCTCTCTTTTCATTGTATAGGGTTTATGAAAGATATGTATATATCTCAGATGTATCGATCTATATTTCAGATCAGCATTATGTTTATATGTCCTTTTGGTCTTATTTATGTTTGCCTCCTTGTTCTAACATAGACTGAAAGAAGTGGATTCAGTCTCCTGAAACTCTGGTGTTTCTCTTGTTCTTAAACATTTTATTTATTCATTGAATATTTATTGCTTGCCTCCCATGTACCAGGAATGGTTCTTGGCCTTGGGAACACAATTTTGAGTGAGATTGACAAGGTCCCTGGTCTCACAGAGGTAACACTGTGCTGGGGGAAGACAGATGCTGCCAAGGGAAAAAACAAGATGATTTCAGATGCCAACGAGAGGAAGAAAGGGAGCAAAAGACAGGAGATGGATAAAAAGGGACTAGAAGTGGCTTCAGTTGAAATAGGCTGGTCAGAGAACCTCTCCCAGGGGAGGGAAGGTAGCATTCGTAGAAGTCCAAGTAGAGAGAGGGAGGTGCTCCCCGGGATCTGGTGGAAGCAAGCTGTGGCAGAGGAAACAGAGGGGCTGAGGCAGAAGTGACCGTGGCGTTTTGGAAGAGCAGGTGCAAGGGGTTTCTGTCTGCATCTGTCAGTGATGCTGGGTTCTCGGGAGAGCTCCCATTTCCGTGTAGCTTTCGTCCTCTGTCACTGTGAGTGTCCTCCCCCAGCTCATTTCCTCCTGCTGCTGCGACTGATCGGTTGTGTGTCAGCGGTGTTGGTGGCTTTGCCTCTGCTGGCGGGGCGGTGCCTGTACTGAGTCCTGGGCTCCTCTGAGTCACCCAGAAGTTTCTCCGGTTGACCAGAGTGGTCTCCAGAGTTATGTGTGCACATTCCCCGGTGGCACTTGGAGGGAGGGAGATCGTCCACCTTACTCTGGGGAGAACATTAGAACTCATATCTGACTTTAGCATAATAAAAGATTAATCAGAAGACTGCCCCCAGCACTCTCGGCTGGGGCTTCTCTTTCTGGACAGGTGATCCACGGGAGGAAGGGGGCCTCTGTGGAGGGCGCACCTGTGGGGCCCTCACCTGCTGTCACTCTCCGGGCTGGACATACTGTGCAACAGACTTTGCATGGTGTCAGGGTGATTGTTTCATAAAGCACAACCAGTCTCCAGTCCCCACCTCACCCCAGCTCCTGTAGTGGGATATTGTGGTGAAAACTGCCAGAGTCTTGAATAGAGTTTTACCCTCTAAGTGACACCCCCACCCCAAGGTAGGTGGGTGTGCCCCCGCTGAAGTTTGGACTTGGTGATGGCTTGCACATGGTTGCTGAGAAAAGAGTAGTGTCAGGGTCTTGCAAATGAGCAGGTGTTGGTGCCTCTGGCTGAGCCAGAGCAGGGAGGAGAAGCAGTCTGGGGAGAAGGTGTCGGTCTGGACAGGTGGGGAAGTCACGGTATGAACTTGAGGTTTCATCCTTAGACTCATGAATTCCCAAATGGTGAGAGAATAACCTAACTCCACACATGTTGCTGGACTCATGCCCTAGCCCCCCACCCATCCACCACTCGCTGTTGCATAACTTTTTATTAACCAAAAGCAAATTATTTGCTTCATGAAACGCAGACAATGAATAAGCCTGCACAACGGAGTGAATGGTTTGTCAGATGAGGTCGAAGAGTGCTCTGTTCAGAAAAGATCAAAGACGCTGAGCTGGAGAAGCACTGTTTGGCAAGATGAACTTGGAAACATAGGGAGCTGAGTCTGACGTCAGGGACCCAAGTGAACTGGTGATCTGCCCGCCGGTGCAGAAGATGCTGGAGACATGTGTTCTATCCCTGGGTCGGGAAGATCCCCTGGAGGAGGAAATGGCGACCTACCCCAGTATTCTTGCCTAGAGAATCCCATGGACAGAGGAGCCTGGTGGGCTACAGTCCATGGGATCTCGGGGTCAGACACAACGACTGAGCAACTGAGCACACACACACAAACCCACACACACACACACATGGTCGCTCCAATTTGCAGCCTTCTAATTTGCTATTTACATAAATTCTCCATTCAGAGATCTTTAAAGCAACATCTTGTTTTTGGAATGTGAAGTTTTATGGCTAGTAGGACCAGGGAGAGATGGTAAGGTTGAAATGTGTTGGTTGGGTTGCAATGAGCTGTACTTCTGCATCATTCATTGGAAATATTGGAAAGGTAAGTATTTCAGCTGCCTGTTAATTCATCCCAGGGAAGGTAAGGAAGGCAGCAAGCCCGGGTCTTTGCAGGCGTGCTCCTTAGGAGCCTGCCCGTGTGTTTCCTGAGGTCTGAGTGCTTTGGCAGGTTGTTACCCTGACTGCAGGTAAGGCCTGGCCTCCGCTGCCTGCCAGCCAGGCCGCCGTTGCCCTCTTCTGGTAAGGGGCTCACGCTGCAAATGTCCCGAGTTTTACAGGGAGGGAAAACTCCAGCTCATCTTTCACTGTTGGTCAACTACACTGCCAGCTGGCAGAAAGTCCTATAGTGAAGTGAATGTTTGGTTTAAGATGTTGTAAGATATACTCAGACCATGGAACCATGTGAGGGTCTAACCTTACTTACAGTTTTGGCTCTTGGGGGCTACCTTCAATATCCATATCGTTTTCCACAGTCAGGCAACTTTCTCTTTGGCGAAAAAGAGTTCCTTCAACCTTTTCTCTGCCTAGCAAACCCCGTCTGACTGCTTCATTAGCTCACACATGTGTGAGTTTGCATCCCTGATAATGGCAGCAAATGCAGGGAATATGGTTTTAATAAAATTTTCGTATCTAATATCTCTGAAGCATTAGGGCCCAGAACACTATAGGCCTGGGCTAAACAATTTATATCCAATAGGAGCATTTTAGCCTTGCTTGATGACATACTTACACAGTTTTTAATTTAGAGATGAGTTTATGTTACATGGGAAAACTTAAGAATATATTAAAATAACTAACTGTTGGAAAGGGGACGTGAGGATATGGGGTTACCATGTATGGTGGTGAAGCTGTAGCCAAAAGCCAGTTTCTGTTCTGCTGAGGCTTGTTCTTTCCGGATGCGTCTCTGACTGGCAGCCTGTCTCTCTCTCCCCACCTGGGAGGGAGGTAAGCCCTCGAGTGAACCATCTGGGCTTTGCTGTTTCAAGGACCATTGTCGTGAGTACCTGGAGTGGAAATACTATTTTGTGAAGCATTTAAGCACTTCCTTAGTACAACACCATTTAATAGATTTTTAAATGACCCATTAAGTAGCTTTTGGCACTTAAAACCTTGAGAGTGTCCCCAGTCCAAGCTAGCTACCCTCCTTGTTTTGGTTACTAAGGATCTAAACACATAATGTTGATCTTTTTAAGCTGGATCAGTTTGATGTTTGCAGTTCGTTTATCAGTATAATTTTTCTAGGAAGTTAATAATGACAAGACATACATCAAATAGTCATGATCTCAGTATGATATTAATGATGCATGAGACGACTCTTCAGGGTTACCCCATCCACCCTGTGCTGAGACCCCCCACAGACTGCCCCGAATAAAAAAGGTCAGACAACTGTCTTTCCCACGAATGGTCAGTTACCATTTAGATTTTTACAAAAGTAGTGACATAGTCGATTCTAAAAATGTTATCTGTTCAGAATTCCTGCATTTATTTTTTCATTCATTCATTCCTTGGTTTAGGCCTTTTTTGAGGTTAGTAGTAACACACAAATGCTTTATAGAGTGGAGGTAATCTGTCAGTTGGCCTTGTGATTAATCATGGGACAGAATTGTTTGTTAGCAAATTATATCTTCAGACTCATGGAAAAAACCCTCATTGATAACATCCATCAGGATCATGGCTGAGAGGACCCTTTCCGTGTTTTCTGGGCAGTAGGGCAGGAGGAGCAGTAGCCCCGGTGCGCTCCTCCAGCTGGGCATTTGGTGGGGCATCTTTCGCTCTGGACTCTCTGCCCTTCTCTGTCGCCCACCCCCGCTGGCCCTGGATCTCAACCTGTCCTCCAATGCCTGAGAAAGCCCTCTGACTTCACATGGGAGTTTCTGGAGCAGGACCTCTTTCCTTAGGCACTAATGACAGCATGAACCAGATGATCCTTTGTTGTGGGCCGTCCTGTGTATTGTGAAACATTTAGCAGCTATTCTGGACTCCACCCTCCGGATGCCATTGAAGACAACCCTAAATGCTTCCAGACGTTGCACGCTGGGGAGTGCAGGGGGAGATGGGGGTGATTTTTGCCTCAGAACCGCAGTTCTAGACTATGAATGGTGTATTCCTTCTGCTTTAGCTGCATTACTTGGAGGTAAATTGCACTGTCACACTTTCTCAGTAGGTGCTGATATATGGCCCATGATGTATTTTAGCCTGAAGATTCATTAATTTGAGGAATTCAGGGTAAGGAATAGATTTTCTGTTGAAGGCTAATGCTCAAGGGAGAGTTAATCAGGGGGTGCATACCAAAAACAATTTAATTTAGCTTCTTTTTTCTCACCAAGAAAAATATTTAGTTCCCTAGTTTGTTTAAATTAGGAACAGGCATAATAAAACTTTATTTCATAGTAATAACTAACTGTAAACTTCATCCTTGCCATGTTGAGGCAGAGATGAGGAGGAGAGGATCAAAGCAGGCAAATGATGTGTAGAGATAAGGAAGAGTAAAATCTAAAATGGAAAGAAGGGACAGGAATTTGAGGAGAACAGAAAGCAGGTTGGAGGAAGAAAGACTTGACATGATAGTGACTGTCTTGAAAATTGCTCCTGCTGCTCATCTAGCGGCAGAGTTCTCTTTTCAAAAATTATTACTTGTTACCTACTAATGATTAGTAAATTTATCAGATCAGATCAGTTGCTCAGTCATGTCCGACTTTGCAACCCCATGAATTGCATCACGCCAGGCCTCCCTGTCCATCACCAACTCCCAGAGTTCACTGAGACTCACGTCCATCGAGTCAGTGATGCCATCCAGCCATCTCATCCTCTGTTGTCCCCTTCTCCTCTTGCCCCCAATCCCTCCCAGCATCAGAGTCTTTTCCAATGAGTCAACTCTTTGCATCAGGTGGCCAAAGTACTGGAGTTTCAGCTTTAGCATCATTCCTTGCAAAGAAATCCCAGGGCTGATCTCCTTCAGAATGGACTGGTTGGATCTCCTTGCAGTCCAAGGGACTCATAAGTGTCTTCTCTAACACCACAGTTCAAAAGCATCAATTCTTCAGCACTCAGCCTTCTTCACAGTCCAACTCTCACATCCATACATGACCACAGGAAAAACCATAGCCTTGACTAGACGAACCTTTGTTGGCAAAGTAATTTCTCTGCTTTAGTGAATATGCTATCTAGGTTGGTCATAACTTTCCTTCCAAGGAGTAAGCATCTTTTAATTTCATGGCTGCACTCATTTTGGAGCCCAGAAAAATAAAGTCTGACACTGTTTCCACTGTTTCCCCATCTATTTCCCATGAAGTGATGGGACCGGTTGCCATGATCTTCGTTTTCTGAATGTTGAGCTTTAAGCCAACTTTTTCACTCTCCACTTTCACTTTCATCAAGAGGCTTTTTAGTTCCTCTTCACTTTCTGCCATAAGGGTGGTGTCATCTGCATATCTGAGGTTATTGATATTTCTCCCAGCAATCTTGATTCCAGTTGTGTTTCTTCCAGTCCAGCGTTTCTCATGATGTACTCTGTGTAAATTTATCAGTGTGCATAAATCTTCAGTTGCTCTCATTAGTAAATCTTCAGAGAATTCTTGGAAAGACTGGGAGGGAGGGGAGAGAGGGAGTGTGTGCAGGGGAAAGGGGTTTGCTGGTACAAAGGATCATTATATTTTGGTTCGTAGGGGAAAAAAATGACCAGTGAAATATATCACCTCCAAGGGTAGGAAGAATCAAGCAGATACCAGGGTCTGCTTCCCTGTCTCTAGTTTGTAAGGGCAAATGCAGACTTCAGATTGAAATCGTTTAAAGATGACCTTTTCCACAGTGGTTCTCAACCCAGCAAGCAGGCTACAATCAGGTAGGGAGATTTTAAACAATACTGATGTCCAGGCCCAATTCTGCTCTCTCCCAGTCTGATTACGTTGGTCTGGGGCAGGCTTGGACACAGGCTTTCAGTATTACCCAGGGTATCCTGATGAGCTGTCAGGGGTGCACAGCCCTCTTCTTAGGCCGATGGGCCTCAAAGTGTGGTCTTCAGCAGGAGCAGCATCACCTGGCAGTGTTAGAAATGCATGTTCTCTGTCCCACCTCCAGCTGTGAAATAAGAAACCCTGGGCGTGAGCCTTGGCAATCCGTGTCTGTAATCTGCTCTCCTGATGAATCTGATAAATGGTCAAGTTTGAGAAACACTAGTTCAGGCAGTAGGTAGCAGTGCTTGGAAGATGTTGAATCCCGAGTCAAGAAAATGGAGTAGCAGCTGGTAGAAGTATCAGCTGCAGTCGCTGAGACCGTCTTCAGAGTTCAGTCGCCTCGGGAGACTCCTCACTTATGCAAGGAGAGCGCCTGGGAGCTGTAACTTTCCACCGAGAGCCTTCATGAGGCTTAATTGCTAATGTGTAGGTAGCAGCTGATACCAAGTTGTCTCTCCCACTGGTTTCTGTGAAGCTTTCAACCTTGCTCTCAATATTCCTAATTAACGATCTTCAGCTTCTGAAGCCATTTCATCAGTGGTCTCCTGTCCCAGCACGTTTCCCTTTGAGCTGTCCTTGAAAGCGGTGTTATTCCCAGCAGTCAGTTAGAAAAGGAAAATGGAAGCGGCTCTACGCAAGTCCTGTGACCAATTAACTGCCTCCCTTCTCTCCCCTTTGCCATTCTGTAAAGAGGGCTCGGGGAAGAAAGCCTCCGACTCCCCCAGCAGGCCCCGCCCGTGGTCGTCCAAAGTCTTCTGTCATCCCATTTGCTATTTCAATTTCCTGCCTTAGCCACGAACTAGTTGAAAATTCCCTTTGAACTCGGGCGCATTTTGTAGAAACCTGATGAAGCAGCCATGAAAGTCGTTAAGAGTCCTGAGATGCAGGGCAGGGCTATAAGGGAAATTCAAGCACCAAATTTTAAGGTTCATTCTCAGGGAAAGCCAAGGGATTAGGAGCGATTATGGTGGCTGCAATAATAATTTTAAGAATTCTCCTTGAATTTTGTTTTCTAATTTGATAAGGCAGGGTCAAAGTGAAAGGGGTGAGAGGTGAAGGGAAACTTAAACTGCTTAATCCTCTAATTGTCAGTAACAGCTTTTACGGCTTCACTTTCTCTTTACAAGGAAAACACCTTGAACTAAAAAAGTTCTGTTGGATCAGCACCGACTGTGGTAAAGTTCAGAGAAATTTCCCAGGTTAGTCCCTATCATTCCCTCACATGCCATCCTGAGGAGGCTTCTGGAATTCCCTGCAGGATGGGAATCCCCTTGCATCACCAGGCACTTCCTATTACAGGGGTCCCAATGTTTTCTCTTTTGGTTTTAGTCTCTCGTTCAAATAACAGGACCAGGGTTTCTGAACCAGGAGTCACTTTAGGGAAGTATCTGTGCTGTTCAGGACAGTAACTACCAAGTAAAGTAGCCATAAGTTCATTAATAAGTCAATTGCTAATAAATATGCCAGCAAATTTGGAAAACTCATCAGTGGCCACAGGACTGGAAAAGATCAGTTTTCATCCCAATCCCAAAGAAAGGCAATGCCAAAGAATGCTCAAACTACCACACAATTGCACTCATCTCACACGCTAGTAAAGTAAGGCTAAAAATTCTCCAAGCCAGGCTTCAGCAATATGTGAACCATGAACTTCCAGATGTTCAAGCTGGTTTGAGAAAAGGCAGAGGAACCAGAGATCAAATTGCCAACGTCTGCTGGATCATCAAAAAGCCAAGAGAGTTCCAGAAAAACATCTATTTCTGCTTTATTGACTATGCCAAAGCCTTTGACCATGTGGATCACAATAAACTGGAAAATTCTGAAAGATGGGAATACCAGACCACCTGACCTGCCTCTTGAGAAACCTATACACAGGTCAGGAAGCAACAGTTAGAACTGGACGTGGAACAACAGACTGGTTCCAAATAGGAAAAGGAGTACATCAGGGCTGTATATTGTCACCCTGATTACTTAATTTATATGCTGAGTACATCATGAGAAACGCTGGGCTGGATGAAGCACAAGCTGGAACTAAGATAGCTGGGAGAAATATCAATAACCTCAGATATGCAGATGACACCACCCTTATGGCAGAAAGTGAAGAGGAACTAAAAAGCCTCTTGATGAAAGTGAAAGAGGAGAGTGAAAAAGTTGGCTTAAAGCTCAATATTCAGAAAACAAAGATCATGGCATCTGGTCCCATCACTTCATGGCAAATAGATGGGGAAACAGTGGAAACAGTGTCAGACTTTATTTTTTGGGACTCCAAACAAAATCACTGCAGATGGTGATTGCACCCATGAAATTAAAAGATGCTTACTCCTTGGAAGGAAAGTTATGACCAACCTAGACAGCATATTAAAAAGCAGAGACATTACTTTGCCAGCAAAGGTTCATCTAGTCAAGGCTATGGTTTTTCCTGTGGTCATGTATGGATGTGAGAGTTGGACTGTGAAGAAAGCTGAGCCCCGAAGAATTGATGCCTTTGAACTGTGGTGTTGGAGAAGACTCTTGTGAGTCCCTTGGACTGCAAGGAGATCCAACCAGTCCATTCTAAAGGAGATCAGTCCTGGGTGTTCTTTGGAAGGACTGATGTTGAAGCTGAAACTCCAATACTTTGGCCACCTCATGCGAAAGTTGACTCATTAGAAACAACCCTGATGCTGGGAGGGATTGAGGGCAGGAGGAAAAGGGGACGACAGAGGATGAAATGGCTGGATGGCATCACCGACTCGATGGACATGAGTTTGGGTGAATTCCGGGAGTTGGTGAAGCACAGGGAGGCCTGGTGTGCTGCAATTCATGAGGTCGCAAAGAGTCAGACGTGACTTGAGCGACTGAACTGAACTGAAACTTATAAACTAAAAACTTAAATGAACTAGAATTAAACTCCTAAGTTATATAAGCCTCAATGCAGGTGCTCTGTAGCCACATGTGGCTTGTGGCCAAGGTGTTGGACAGAGAGACACAGAACATTTCTGTCATCACAGGAACTTATCAGATTGCGCTTTGTTGATTTTGTCACCCCCATTAGTTGGAATACTGCAACTGCAAATGATACCATTATTTGTTAACTATTCCCAGTTTTGGCTGGATGGCATCACCGACTCTATGGACCTGAGTTTGAGCAAGCTCCAGGACTTGGTGAGACAGGGAAGCCTGGCGTGCTACAGTCCATGGGGGCAAAGAGCCTGACACGACTGAGTGACTGAACTGAACTGATTCCCAATTTATTAGTTAGCTACTCTTTTTAACTGCTACTCTGTTTTTTTCTCTTTGAATTTAATCCTAAGGATATCTCTGTGAGAGCTATCCCCTTTTATAGACAAGAGGATGAGGTTCAGAGAGCCTGAGAAACTTGCTCCAGGCTTTATAGCCAGTAAAAGCTACAGGTGGTGGTGGGATACACGCCTGCTTGAATCTAAAAGCCCATGCTTTGTATGTGAAATTGTTTCCAAAGGTAGCTTCTCAGATTCTTGAGATTGGTAAGCCCACATCCTTAGGGGTACGTGAAGAAAAAACAAAACACTAACCAGTGTTGTGCTGGATGATTGCAGTGGCCAGTCAATCAAATGCAGCAAATCAGTAGCATACCTTTCCCTTTGTCGTTTTCCTGACTGCTCCCGACTAGCCCAGTGCCCCGTAATAACAAGGCAGTGTTTATACAGTTGTCTGTTTTCATGTGTTCTCTGTCAGCACAGTGTAGTCTCCCAGCTCGGCTGCTGAGCATACCCCGTCCCATGGCACATCGTTTCCTGGTTGGAAAGCCTGCTGGCCAGAAAGTCTTCCTTATGTGAAGCTGATACTTGTCTCCTTGGGATTTCTCTGCTCTTAACTGGTTTTGTATCCCTAAGGCCCTAAAGCACTGAAAAGGATCATTCTTCCACCTTTAAAAGTCCTGGTAATATTATTTTATCCTGATTGTTTTCTTTTTTAGGTTAATCATTTCACTTGCTTCAATTGATCCTCATAACGTGATTTTCAGTGTTGCTCTTATCCTGGTCTCTCTTATGGTTTGTCTCTATTTGAATGTTGATTCTAACTGAGCGTTAAATGTGTAAAACATAGCCATTGTAATGCTTATCCTGGCCAATACTGTGAAGGCAAACTAAAAGGACATTTCCATCATCAACCACAGCATTATGCTGTCCACTCACAGAGCTTCCCCTAGACTAAGATGACCTCTGTGCTCGGGCTGTTAGTTTTTTTGAATCAAATGTTGACCTTTGTGCTTGCTTAGTTGCTCAGTTGTGTCCGACTCTGTCCAACTCCATTGACTGTAGCCCACCAGGCTCCTCTGTCCATGGGGATTCTCCAGGCAAGAATACTGGAGTGGGTTGCCATGCCCTCCTCCAGGGGATCTTCCCAATCCAGGGATCAAACCCAGGTTTCCTGCACTGCAGGCTGATTCTTTACCGTCGGAGCCACCTACATATATTCTTGTTAAATCCCATCTAGTTAAGTTGAGGGCTTCCCAGGTGGCACTAGTGGTAAAGAACACGCCTGCTGATGCCAGGAACATAAGAGACTGCAGGTTTGATTCCTGAGTTGGGAAGATCCCCTGGAGAAGGGCATGGCTACCCCTTCCAGTATTCTTGGTGGGGAAATCCCATGGACAGACGAGCCTGGTTGATCTCATCTTTCTGAGTTACAGAGATCTAGGTTTTTTGTTTGTTTCTTGTTTTTGTGCCAGATTCAGTTTTTGCTGTGCAGCCTCATCCATTGACTTTGTGGCATGTTCACCGCATCTTCATGTCACTGCTGGGAATGTGGACCAAGACCAGGGTCAAGGGAAAAGCTCTTCACCATCTCCCTCCATTTTGTGGTTTAGCCATTAATGACTTCTGTGGTTATCGTTGTTGAACAAGTTATGAATCCATCTAAGTGTCATTTCATCCATGATGAAATTTTTCTGTTTTTTCTTTACCAAGATTCATTTGTTCATTCACAGATTCATTCAGTCAATATTTGCTGGGACCAGGCAGGCCCTCTTGCAGGGAGAACTGTTCAGGTTCGTTAACAGATGGGTTGCAGAATATGAGAGACACAGAGGCATCCGGGATGACTCCAAGGTTTTGACCTGAATGGCTGCAGAGTGGAGTTGTCATTTCCCAAGTCAAATCAGGTAAACCTAGTGGGAGCAGATTTGAGGTTAACGTGTTAGTAGTTTGGTTTTGAACTTGTGAAGTTGTAAATTTCTATTTGGAGATGGAGACTGTCTGACTGGATATGTGCATCTCCAGCTGGAGAAAGGTCTGGGTTGGAACAGAAACATTGGACATGACTGATATGTGAAGCCTTGAGACTAATGGGAGTGTAGGTGGAGACAAAGACATCAAAGGACTGAGCTCTGTTTAGATGTTGGTGCAGTGGGGACAAGCGTGCAAAGGAGGCTGAGGAGCGACCAGTGAGGAGGGAGAACCAGGAAAAGCATGGTGGCCTGGAAGTGAGGGTTTCAAGGATCAAGTGAATGAACCACTTTGTTACGATGGCACCGAGGGCTTCCCTGGTGACTCAGTGGTAAAGAACCTGCCTGCCAGTGCAGGAGACATGGGTTCGATCCCTGATCCAGGATGATCCCACATGCCACAGTACAACTGAGCCCCTATGCCACAACTTTTGAGTCTGTGCTTTAGACCCTGGGAGATGCAACTCCTGAAGCCCATGTATCCTAGAGCCCATGTTCAGCACAAGAAAAGTCACCGCAGTGAGACGCCTGCACACCACACTAGAGAAAGTCTGAGCAGCAGTGAAGATCCAGCACAGCGAAAAATAAATAAATAAAATTATTTTTTAAAAAGGTGGTGCCGAGAGTCACTTACTGTGAGAACTGAGAACTGTTTACTGGATTGGCTGTGTGAAACGTCATAGGTAACCTTGACAAAAGCTGCTTTGGTTCTGTTGTTCAGGCAAAACAATGTTACGGGAAACTGCCTGATTCCCGGCTGAGGTTCGTGTCTGCTTTGTCAGTCAGATTTCGCCAGTTGTCACAGACTAGGCGCCGTGGCAGAGGGTACTGAGGTTAGTTGTCGTAACTTGGCTTCTTCTGGATCCTCTCTAATAGTCTCTTAGGGCTCAGGTTTACGGCCACAAAGCCTGCCTTCCTCCCCCTTCTGCAAAGCGCAGTGCCGTCTGCCCCTCTCCAGGATCTCGTGGCGACTCCAGCGCTTCTCATTACCCCAAGCTGTGTAATGTGTAAAGGGGCCAAGCTGTGTGCAGTGCTCACCCTCTTTGTGCTTCAAGGTAGGTTTCCCTGAACCCAGTGGTCTGGACTCATTTAAAGGACTTAAGTGCAGTGTGTGACCTCCCTGTCTGTTTTGGGCTTACAGCTTCCTTCCTTTCCATTTCTGGGCTTTACTTTCCGTTTCTTCCTAAGACCCTACCTTGGTCCATCCAGTAGTTTTCCTTTTCCCTTTGGATTTCTGTCACCATCATCCTCATCCAGAGGGCAGTTTTTAAGATGCTCAGGGAAGCCTTATTGTATCTGTGGTTCTCAACCCTGGCTGTACATCACATGTATCTTTGAAGGGTTTCTGGTTTTTCTTTTTAAGGAAAATAATAATTTGTGTTTCTTAGAATTCTAAGACAATTATCGTCTTATCATTATGATAAAATCGTGGTGTACTTTGCTCGTGGGTTTTAGAATTATATTCTGATGACCTGTTGCCATCTGTTGTATTACATTGTGAAACCCAGTCAGATTTTTTTCCCCTTCCTTTCTAATGTAACCTCCAGAAAATTTCCTGTATTGTATAAAGCACGCCAGAGTAGTCCTCAATGAGGTATAGTAGCCTATAGCAGAAGTTCGTAGACTTGAACCTGCACCAGAATCATCTAGAGGGCTTGTTAAAACACAGGCTACTGGACTCCACATCTGTAACTTTTGGTGGAGCAGGTCTGAATTTGCATATCAGACAAGCCCCGGAAAATACTGATGCTACTGATGCTGTGAGCGCTAGACCTCCAGACTCTAGTGGACAAATATCCTTAAGGCTGTATGCACAGAGAGCTTTCCTGAACCGGCAGAACCAGGGTGGCCGGGCGCAGAGGGGGCTGGTGCGTGACGGGGCTGGGCCTCTGAGACGTCAGTTGCCCTGGGCCCTGCAGCAGTGGAGACTCCTCATGTGCCGGAGGCCTCGGGTCCTCCCTCTGAGGTGGGCTTTGGCTGCACCGTGTGCCTGGCTCCCTGTGACTTCCTGTGATGGTTATAGTAGCCTTGTCTTGAGCCTGTCAGAGTCGGCTTGGAAAAGCCTTAGCCCTACCCAGGTTAGAAGAGTAAAAGGAGCCCCTTTTATCACCAGAACCTACACAAAAATAATACTCCAGAGACAGTTAGATGACAGCTGGATTGAACAGAGGTGCCTGTCACAGCTCTACTGGACAAGTCCTTTGTTATATTTGAAAATAGAGCAGATTCCAGAGGAAAATTACTAATGTGAAGAGCTCCTTAAGATATTTTACATTAACCAGATAAACAGAATTCCTCCAAGGTATCCAGAGCCACCTGAGTGCTCCTCAGAGATGCTCTGGTTCCCCCACGCCCACCCCAAGAGGCAGGAAACCTGTGCTACCATCCTGGATCTCCCTTCCTCTTTCAAGAAACCTCCCTCCAGGACTGACCACCCTGTCGAACAGTCCACACATTCTGACCATTGATTACTAGGGGAATATTTACAGGATTTTTGTTTTCATTTTTGATTCATTTATATTCTGTGATAAATTTCTGTAACTGATAGGCTGCACTGCTTTCCATTTGTTCTTGACATTGAAGAATGCCGTAATTCTTTGGGAATATAAAAGAAAGGTTTTTAACATGTTAATTTTTAAGGCTTACATTGAAATTCACATTCCAAAGCTTCTTTTTTTTTTAATTTATTTATTTTTTAATTGAAGGATAATTGCTTTACAGAATTTTGCTGTTTTCTGTCAAACCGCAACATGACCCAAAGCTTCTTGATGACATAGAGGGTAAAGCGGGGAGCAGAATTTGGTGACATAGACTGGGTAAAGCGGGGAGCAGAATTTGAGGACATAGACTGGGTAAAGCGGGGAGCAGAGTTTGAGGCGCCAGCACCCCTCGTGTTCACCACTTTTCGTTTTCAGCTTACTAGGTGGTTGGCCATTAGTAATCCTGAGCACCCTTCTGACCAGCCGAAATGCTACTAAACTGAATGGGGCTTGTTTTTCTAGCAACTTAAGACCCTCTCAAGATAAGTTCCCTATAGACAAGTACAGAATAATTTCTGTCACAGCATCTTTTCATTTCATGCTCTCCGTTACAGAAATACATGAGAAGAGGGTTCAGTGTAACCCAGTGTGATTACAAGCAATCTGTTCTTCTTCTGAGAAGCAGCGTGTGGTCAGAGTAAAGGGATTATGAGGCATTTATTAGCTTTTAAGAGGAATAGGTGGAAACCTGTGCCCAGGCTGTTTGTAACTCTTTTGGAACTGACAATTAAGACTTCATTTAAAATAATCTGGAGTTGGAAGCAGATTCTACCTTTGGAGACAAACAAAACAAAATAACCACTTTGATATTTGGCAAAACTAATACAATTATGTAAAGTTTAAAAATAAAATAAAATTAAAAAAAATAAATAAATAAAATCTAAAAAAAAAAAAAAAAATAACCTGTATTTCTTTCTTGAGCCCTTTGGATGGTTAGCACTATGCTCCAGTCTTGTGCCTGGATTCTCTCACTTAGTCCTCAGAACAGCCCTGTAAAGCATCTTTCCTTATTGTCCTGTTGTGCTCTAAGGGCCTTAACCTGGGGCCTGTGGTCTGAGGTGCAGGCAGGGGGCTGTGCCAGGCCCATGCTGCCCCTCACCACCCTGTTGCTCGCTGCTCACAGGCTCTGTACGTGGCGCAGGCTGGTCTCCTAGGAATGATGGCCTGGGGGTTCCACTGAAAAGGAGAAATTTTGGAAAATCATTGAGGTTAGTGTTTAAAGAAATGAAGTCAGTTCTTACCTTTCCAAGGGAGTGACTGAGGGTGTGTTTCTAGCTGTACTCTTCATACAGTAATGGATTGTAGAGGCTGCAATTCGTCCTCAAATGCTTCGTAAAGGTTCCAGAGCATCTGTGAAACTTAAACCAGCCTTCATCACACCACTTTGTTGTCTGCTTTCTTCTGAGCGGCACTTTGCTCCCCTTCTCAGATCTTGTCCATGGAGACTGTGAAGCACTGTGTGAGCACTTTAGGTAAGACCCCCCAAACCCTTTCTCTGCAGGAGACCAGAGACAACCTACCGAAGGACACCAGCCCCTGGCTCTGTTTTCTCCCCCTTTTTGAAGCTGTCATCGCAGCTGTTAGCTCTGCTCTACTGCCATCTTCTTTCCTCACTCCTGTGTGATTTGCTCCCTGCCCATGTACAACCTTTTCCCAACCATGGCAATAAATCTGTTAAGAAAAACAAACATGTGACTGGGAAGGCCTATAATCCCTGACCTATAGTCAGACGCCCTGCAGCAGAAACCAAACAAGAGAGACACTCTCACTCCTCTTGATCCCTCAGACAAGTGACACCCTGCCCTGCATCCCTCTCTACCAGGAAAAACTTGACTTCAAGGGACCAGCCATCCATTCACAACCAAGGGAAGCCCTGAGTGCATTCCCTCTAATGGGTCTGAATTCATGTAGGCGATCCGGGGTTTCATCAGAAGGTGGGACCCTGATCTTCTGGCATGGGGTGGTGGACATGTCTACCTGTTTTCTAGAGTGACAGCATTCTGTTCACGTAGGAAGGACCCTGAGTTACACTGAACTTGATGCTGTTCTCAGGACGGGATATAGGTGAGAGGGTGGTAATTTCTCCTAGTGAGAGAGCAAGCCAGACACTTAAGTACTTTTCATCACTGATGTAGTTTTTAAATTTATTGGGCAAACAATCTTCCCTGCCATCTGGGTGCTAGACTTGGTACTAGCCATTGATAACCCAGAGGTAACGGGAAGGCGCACCTCCCCAGAGTCAGCCCCGGGAGCGGGGAGGCAGGTTGTCCTGCGTGGACAGCCTGTGACGAGTCCCACGACAGAAGCACAAATAAAATCCTGTGGTGGCAGAGAAGAGCCCATTCTCGCCTAAATCTGGCCAGATAGCGCTCTGGGGGCAAGAGCTCGTTGGTTGCTGCTGTTTTTGTCTCAGCTGACTCCACTGAGCTTCTCCGTGCCCTGTGGTTTTTACCGTGATGTCTAGCCTCGAGACAGGTTGCCAAGACGAAGTGGAGCCCATGCTCTCCTGTTGTCTGTTCTAGAGCGGAGGGTTGGGGGGGGGTTTGCCTGCTGTGCTTGGGGGACCTGCGTGAACCAGCGGATACCGCATCAGGTGCCAGACCTAGAGTGGCTCTTTGGGAAGCCTTTACAGGAGCAGACACATTGTGGGCCAGCAGAGTCCAAGTACAAGGTTGTAAACCCAAATACCAGCAGGAGATGGGACCTGAGAGTATACGGCATCTTGAAGGAGACCCAGTTATGTCCTTTGATAAAGGGGGATACTGATACCCAGTATCAGTAGAGGGGAGAGGGGAGCTGGGGCAGCCCTCCTAAGCCAGGCTGTGGTCAGAGGAGCTGGCGGTCTTGGAGTCTCGGTGCCGGCCATCCTCCTGTTTGTCAGCAGAGGCCTCTCTCCAGGCCGTCTCTGTGCTGGGCCCCTGACTTCACCCTGTCTAATTCTGTGCCTAAGATTCTAGAATGTTCCTCGCGCCTGGCCTGGCAAGTACTGTTGGCCAGGACCCACACCAAACAAAACCCAGCCCTGATCACCAGGGATCTTTGGAAAGAGAGAGAGCTCTCAGGCTCCTCGGTGTCTCCAGAATGCTGAGTTGGGATGTCTGTGCCTCTCCTGGGTGTCAAGAGTTAATGCAGGGCTGTACCGCAGGGCTGGACCCGGGACCTGGCACCCCGCAGGTGCTCTGCGAATCGGGGCTGCTGTGGTCGCCAGCTTGTTTCCCCCCGGGAAGTGTCTGCTCCGGGAGATGGTCTCCTCCACCGCCCCCTAACCTGCCTTGCCGCGACCACTGGTATACGCCCTCCTAAAGGGGTGCTGCTTTCTCCTCTCAAACATAAACTCCAAGCTGGGGTTTCCAGAGTGAGTGAGTGAATACGGAGCAGGCCCAGGGAGTTAAATGGCCAAAATACTTGCCTTGGCTTTTCTTCACCCTGAGCTCTCTGGCAGGGCTGTCAGCGTCATGCCTGCCACCCCACCCATCTTGGGCTCAGGGTGTCATGGTGCCCTCTGCACCCCCTTCTCCCCAGCCCCACCTGCTTGCTCCAGGCCCTCCATGGCGGGGCTATAGCCTCCAAGCTGCCCCGTCGTCCAACAGGATGCCTGCTCCCCAGTAGCAGCCGCAGGAGCTGAACTCTGGGCCTGCCTCCAGCCCAGGAGAGGGAGCTGCGTGGTCCCATTCAGAGCCTTAGGGTACCCTGCCAAGTGTGGCCCAGCTGGGTGTTATGGGTCAGCTCGGCACTCATCTGGAGGAAAAGGGGGCCAGTGTAATGGAGGAGGTTCCAGGCCAGGTGGCCCTAAAGGGGCCCCCACGAGGGGTCAAGAAGTGAGTCCCAAGGGGCCTTCACCAGGGGGGGATTCCTTCAAAGCAATGCATGTGGGTGGACTCCAGAATCCGGCACCTCTGGACCTGACTCCTGGGGCTGTCACTTCCCGCCTGTGTGATCTTAGACTTCACCTTTGCCTTCCCTGACTCCACTTCCTTACCTCAAAAAGTGTGAGCAACAGTCCTGTTCTTTCATTGCTCAGGGGCGAGCTTTACATCAAATACTGTGAATTAAAGGGAGAGTTTTAGACTGTGCCTTTTCTTGAGAAGTCATGGGACTTTTAAATTTTGTGCTCTATTGGTTCGTCTTGATATGAATGTGTGTAATATTTTGTTGAAGTCTTTAGTAAAGTTGATGCTCTGGGAAGACAATTCCCTTGTGCTTTTATGAAGACCTTTAGGAGAAACGTCTTTCTGGATTGCGTATCAGGATGGATTGGGTTATCCTCAGCACTGATTTGTTCTATCTTACAGCTTCTGATGGGCCTCTTATTTCTCACGTTGGTAACTGGTGCAAAGAGAGCAGAGTGCTACAGAGACTTAGGACACGGTGGGGCTTTTGTTCAGACCTATCACACCTGTCGCTGGCTTCATTTTATGTCTTGACTCTTGTTTTCCTCATTTATTTTCCCATTTAAATCTTTGCCTTGTTAAGCCAAGCTGCCTTAAATCCTTCATTCCAGGTGGGTGTATGATGCCAGTGACACGTGACAGAGCTCATATAGGAGTTGCCCCCAGGGGAATGGCTGGACCTGCCCATACGCCCACCCTTGCCCTTCCTCCCCGTACCCACCTGCAGCTCCTGACTGTCTTCCGAATGTCCTCACGCCCACCCCTCCTCTCCCAGAGCTACCTTCTGCTGACTTTCATTAGGGGGTTTTATATATATATATAGTATGTGTGTGTGTGTGTGTGTGTGTATATATATATATGTATGTGTGTGTGTGTGTGGACTGTTTGGGTTTATTTTTTTCCTTTTTTATACATTTTTAACTTTTAATTGGAGAATAATTGTGTTACAGTACTGTGTTAATCTCTGCCATATAGAAACATGAATCCACTATGGGTACACGCACATCCCCTGCCTCTTGAGCCTCCCCACCAGCTCCCACCTCCCACTCATTAGGGTTTTGTGGTGGCTTTGAACCTGGAAGCCTGGCCCTGGGCATTTCTGCCTCCAGCCTTGAGTCTCCTTGCCCCTCGGGGCACGTCTGCGGCTCCTCCGTGTGCTGAGCCCTCCTGCCCTGTGGCCTCAACTGCTGACCTGCCCTGTGTCCACATAATGAGACTCAAGTGTCCCCAGAGCACCCCCGGCTCTCTGGGCTCTTTCTCCACCATTCGGCTGTGATGCCTCCCCTCCGCCCTGGCCTCCCTCGGGCAGAGTTGGGAACTCCCTCTGGTCCAGGGGTGTTCGCTGTGGTCATACCTCCTGCAGGGCTTGAGCTGGGGTGTGCGCTGTGGTCACACCTCCTGCAGGGCTTACCCTGAACCCCCCCGCCCCAGGAGGGAATAAATAACTGAATGAATGAAAGAGAGAATGTGGGGAACCTTCCACGCGTCTCAGAGTTCTGAACTTGTGTCTGAGATGCCAGCATGAATGAGAAGTGTCAACATCCTCACTTTGCACTTCATTGTAAAATTAGAGGACAAGATTTCTCTCATCTGGAGGAGGAAGCCTTGGTACTCATTAAGTTTTGGCTCTGGAATTTTTAGGCAAGAGATAGGAAAAATCACCAACATACTTGGTTGGCAGTGGGTTTGGGGTGAAGTAATCTGAGGATCCTTGAATTCCCTTTTTCTAAAAGATGGAAAATGAGCGGTTGTCACTGGTGATGACATAGTTGTCACCACTCCAGAATAAGGAGGGAGAAAGTGATTCCCTGACACATCAGTGTATGGAGCTGTCTGAATGACCCTGGCCCTGGAGCGGGGAGTCCCCAGTTTGCAGATGAGGCTGTGCTTTGCCCTAAACTCAGAGCTCAGGTGCCCTTCTCCCTCCATCTCCCTCTCCCTCTCTCCCTCCCTCCCTCCTTCCCTTTCTTCTTCTCTGCCTCTGCATAGTAAGCATTCACTCTGAGCCAGCACTGTGCTGATCCCAGGGGTTGCAGAGGGACAGAGGTGTGGTCACTGTCTCCACCCAGGAGCTGCCAATCTGGCATGGGAGGCCCCTTCATGGAGCAGCCACTTCATGCAGAAGCAAGCACAGGAAACATCACTGATCTGGAGGAGGACGGGGTAAACCCTTCAGAAAAGTTCCAAAGGAGTGGCCACACTCCTTCAGGGATGTGCAGGGGCCCACTGAGCACGGGAGCACTGCTGCTTTGGAAGCAAAGAGCACGTGCCCAGGAGCCACAGGAGACGGTGAGGATGGGGCCTTAGCAGAGCTCGGGCCTCTGCATGGCGGGCGTGGCTCTGCTGGAGGCTGAGGCTCTGAGAAGTGGTGCTGATGCTCCAAGTGGGAGATGACGTGAGCGAGGAGCCAGAGGGGAGGGGAGGGGGGAGGAAAGTATTTTAACTCTTGAAGAAGCAGAACTGGCCAGGCGTGGTGACCGATGGTGCAGGCTGAGGGGAAGGGAGGAGTGAGGGGTGACTCCCAGGGTTTTGGCCGAAACCTCTGGGCGGAGGAGAGAGGAAGCTGGACCGGCCCTGGGCTGGCTGACTCCCAGCCCAAGCCGGGATGCAGCGCTTCCTCTCTCTGCAGCCACTAGGCTGAGAGAGAGCGTGGCCTGTGTGGAGGACTCTGAGAGCCACTGGTGCTCTGTGCAGAAGAGCTGGCGAGAGGAGAAGCAGGCTCTAAGTGTGGAGGGGAGGGCTGGAGGCCTCGCTTCTGGCTGCCATCAGAGCTGGCTTTCCTGCTTTTTTCCCCTTTTCACTGCTGTTTACTCATGAGAGAAAAGAAGCAAAGCTTTGAGAGCAGGGACTTCAGAAAGGCAGAATACCTGTGATTAGTGTGGGAACTGCAGAGTTCTTGTTGGAGAGCTCAGAAGGCTGGCTGCACCCCTCTGCGGGAGCAAGGAGGCGGGGTCTGGCAGAAAGCTTAGGAAGGTTTGAGTACCAGACTGAGAGTCAGTGATTTTTTTTTTTTTTTAAAGACATTCTGGTCAGGCTGCTGATAAGCAAACAGACTAGCTTTTTTTTAATTTTTGTTTTATATTGGAGTGTAGTTAACACTCCAACATTAACAATGTTTTGTTAGTTTCAGGTGTACAGCAAAGTGATCCAGGTATACAAACACGTATCTATTCATTTTCAGATTCTTTCCCCATTTAGGTTACTGCAGGATATTGAGCGGAGTTCCCTGTGCTCTGCAGTAGATCCTTTTTTATCTGTTTTAAATACAGCAGTGTGTATGTCTGTACAGCAGTGTATATGTGTACATAGCTTATTTGTGATCAGAGCTACAAATGATGAAAAGTGAAAGTGAAAGTCACTCAGTCGTATCCAACTGTTTGCGGCCCCATGGACTGTATAATCCTTGGAATTCTCCAGGCCAGAATACTGGAGTGGGTAGCCTTTCCCTTCTCCAGGGAATCTTTCTAAGCCAGGGATCGAACTGGGGTTTCCTGTTGGCAGGCAGATTCTTTACCAACTGAGCTATCAGGGAAGCCTGCACAAATGATGAAAAAAATAGCAAATTGGATCTTAATATTCAGTTCTTTTTAGAAAGATTCTACACAGTATCAGTTCAGGTTGTTGAAACATCACTATTTGTTTTTAATGTTCTATTTTGTATTGGAGTATGCTCAAAATTCTCCAAGCTAGGCTTCAGCCATACGTGAACCATGACCTTCCAGATGTTCAAGCTGGTTTGAGAAAAGGCAGAGGAACCAGAGATCAAATTGCCAACATCCGCTGAATCATCAAAAAAGCAAGAGAGTTCCAGAAAACATCTATTTCTGCTTTATTGACTATGCCAAAGCCTTTGACTGTGTGGATCACAATAAACTGGAAAATTCTGAAAGAGATGGGAATACCAGACCACCTGACCTGCCTCTTGAGAAACCTATATGCAGGTCAGGAAGCAACAGTTAGAACTGGACATGGAACAACAGACTGGTTCCAAATAGGAAAAGGAGTATGTCAAGGCTGTATATTGTCACCCTGCTTATTTAACTTCTATGCAGAGTACATCACGAGAAACGCTGGGCTGGAAGAAACACAAGCTGGAATCAAGATTGCTGGGAGAAATATCAATAACCTCAGATATGCAGATGACACCACCCCTATGGCAGAGAGTGAAGAGGAACTAAAAAGCCTCTTAATGAAAGTGAAAGAGGAGAGTGAAAAAGTTGGCTTAAAGCTCAACATTCAGAAAACGAAAATCATGGCATCTGGTCCCATCACTTCATGGCAAATAGATGGGGAAACAGTGTCAGACTTTGTATTTTGGGGCTCCAAAATCACTGCAGATGGTGATTGTACCCATGAAATTAAAAGATGCTTACTCTTTGGAAGAAAAGTTATGACCAACCTAGATAGCATATTCAAAAGCAGAGAAATTACTTTGCCAACAAAGGTCTGTCTAGTCAAGGCTATGGTTTTTCCTGTGGTCATGTATGGATGTGAGAGTTGGACTGTGAAGAAGGCTGAGTGCCAAAGAATTGATGCTTTTGAACTGTGGTGTTGGAGAAGACTCTTGAGAGTCCCTTGGACTGTAAGGAGATCCAACCAGTCCATTCTGAAGGAGATCAGCCCTGGGATTTCATTGGAAGGAATGATGATAAAGCTGAAACTCCAGTACTTTGGCCACCTCGTGCGAAGAGTTGACTCATTGGAAAAGACTCTGATGCTGGGAGGGATTGGGAGCAGGAGGAGAAGGGGACGACAGAGGATGAGATGGCTGGATGGCATCACTGACTCCATGGACGTGAGTCTGAGTGAACTCTGGGAGTTGGTGATGGACAGGGAGGCCTGGCGTGCTGTGATTCATGGGGTCGCAAAGAGCTGGACACGACTGAGCGACTGAACTGAACTGATACTCAATTAAGTGTGTTGTGATAGTTTCAGGTGAGCAGCAAAGAGACTCAACCAGACATACATATCTGCATTCCCCCCCAAAGTCCTCTCCATCCAGGCGCCCACGTAACATTGAGCAAAGTTCCGTGTGCTATGCAGTGGGTCCTTGTTGGTTAGCCATTCTAAATATCACAGTGTGCACATGTGCATCCACAACTCCCTGACTATCCCTCACCCCCGTCCTCCCTGCCCCACCCTGGCAACCTTAAGTTCCTTCTCTAAGACTGTGTATCTCTGTTTTGTGAGCTCATTTGTTTCATTTCTTTTTAGATTCCACATATAAAGGATCTCATACGATATTTCTCCTCTGTCTGACTTACTGCACTCAGTATGGCGATCTCTAGGTCCGTCTGTGTTGCTGCAAATGGCATTATTTCATTCTTTTTAATGGCTGTGTAATATTCCATTGTGTATAAAACCATCACTATTTTTTTTTTTAATTTGGAAAATCATCTTTGCTAATGACAAAGGAATAGCAGAGAACTTAGTTTGACCGAACAGTCGGGCGGAACACCCACAGGAGACCGGGTGGAATGTGTGTGAGGCACGTCTTCCCTCTTTGGAGGGGCTCTTGTTCTGGGATCTCTGGAGCCCTGACAGCCCATGGGCACTGAGCTTCCATGGGAGAAAAGTTACATCCTTATTTTGACCGAGTTCTAATAAATTTTGTTTTTATTGTGAATGAAGTGTTCAGAAGACAATATTATTAGCGGTATTTGTTACCATTAGAAATCACAGCTCTTTCCATATTGTAATATAATCGTGGCAGATACCTGAAAACATCACATGTGTTCGTCATTGATTTGGATTTATAGATTATTATTGTTCAGTCACTAGGTCGTGTCCGACTCTTTGCCACCCCATGGACTGCAGCACGCCAGGCTTCCCTTCACCAACTCCCAGAGTTTACTCAAACCCAAGTCTATTGAGTCGGTGATGCCATCCAACCGTCTCATCCTGTGTTGTCCCCTTCTCCTCCTGCCCTCAATCTCTCCCAGCATCAGGGTGGTTTTCCAATGAGTCGGCTCTGTGTCAGGTGACCATAGTATAGTAATAGCCAGTGCTTTATTGAGCAAGTACATCCATTGCCGTATCACAAATTCTAAAACGTAAATAACTGTATTTCAGTGTAATTGGTTTTCTGTTTAGTTATATGCATTGTGTCTCCGTGCATGTAAAACATTATTATGAACAGGTTTCATCAGCTTCACCACTGACCCAAGAGGTCTGTGTCGCATGAAGCTTAATAACCCCCGGCTAAGATTCTGTAGTTGTGGCGTGCTACCTCCACCTGGTGGCAGCATATTCCTTAAAGGTTAAATTGATAACAGAAGAAACTTTTAAAATAACATATTTGGATATGGTTTTCAAACCTTTTTGACCACAGCCCACAGTAAAAATTAGGCTTTATATCCTAACTCAGTATACTCATACTTAAGTTTCACAAAACAAGACTTAACTTTACCATGTGACACACTGATAGCTTTTAGCCCATTTCTGTTTCCTTAAAATGCTGATTGCAACTCATTAAACAGTAATTCTGGGGTAACACTGTGCTGTTTGACGTCGTGGGAGACCATCTTTTATCATACTTCACGATTTATTACCCAGGCCAAAGTTCACTTATTCCCACACATTTTCAGGGACATAATATTTACATTTAAAGTAACTGTCAACAAATATGAGTGTATCTTTACACAGTATTTTTAAAAATGTATAATATTGATATGTGCAGTGGAATGAGCTGATTTTACTTGTATCACAAGACAGAACAATCCCATCATCACAACACGTCAGTCTCTGCCTAGGCAGTCAGATCAAATCAGATCAGTCACTCAGTCGTGTCTGACTCTTTGCGACCCCAGGAATCGCAGCACGCCAGGCCTCCCTGTCCATCACCAACTCCCAGAGTTCACTCAGACTCAACGTCCATCGAGTCGGTGATGCCATCCAGCCATCTCATCCTCTGTCGTCCCCTTCTCCTCCTGCTCCCAATCCCTCCCAGCATCAGAGTCTTTTCCAATGAGTCAACTCTTCGCATGAGGTGGCCAAAGTACTGGAGTTTCAGCTTTATCATCATTCCTTCCAATGAAATCCCAGGGCTGATCTCCTTCAGAATGGACTGGTTGGATCTCCTTATAGTTCAAGGAACTCCCCAAGAGTCTTCTCCAACACCACAGTTCAGAAGCATCAATTCTTCAGTGCTCAGCCTTCTTCACAGCCCAACTCTCACATCCATACATGACCACAGGAAAAACCATAGCCTTGACTAGACGAACCTTTGTTGGCAAAGTAATTTCTCTGCTTTTGAACATGCTATCTAGGTTGGTCATAACTTTCCTTCCAAGGAGTAAGCGTCTTTTAATTTCATGGCTGCAGTCACCATCTGCAGTGATTTTGGAGCCCAGAAAAATAAAGTCTGACAGTGTGTCCACTGTTTCCCCATCTATTTGCCATGAAGTGATGGGACCAGATGCCGTGATATTTGTTTTCTGAATGCTGAGCTTTAAGCCAACTTTTTCACTCTCTACTTTCACTTTCATAATGAGGCTTTTTAGTTCCTCTTCACTTTCTGCCATAAGGGTGGTGTCATCTGCATATCTGAGGTTATTGATATTTCTCCTGGCAATCTTGATTCCAGCTTGTGTTTCTTCCAGTCCAGCATTTCTCATGATGTACTCTGCATATAAGTTAAATAAACAGGGTGACAATATACAGCCTTGACATGCTCCTTTTCCTATTTGGAACCAGTCTGTTGTTCCATGTCCAGTTCTAACTGTTCCTTCCTGACCTGCATACAAATTTCTCAAGAGGCAGATCAGGTGGTCTGGTATTCCCATCTCTTTCAGAATTTTCCACAGTTTATTGTGATCCACACAGTCAAAGGCTTTGGCATAGTCAATAAAGCAGAAATAGATGTTTTTCTGGAACTCTCTTGCTTTTTCCATGATCCAGCAGATGTTGGCAATTTAATCTCTGGTTCCTCTGCCTTTTCTAAAACCAGTTTGAACATCAGGAAGTTCCCAGTTCACATATTGCTGAAGCCTGGCTTGGAGAATTTTGATCATTACTTTACTAGCATGTGAGATGAGTGCAATTATGCTGTACTTTGAGCATTCTTTGGCATTGCCTTTCTTTGGGATTGGAATGAAAACTGACCTTTTCCAGTCCTGTGGCCACTGCTGAGTTTTCCAAATTTGCTGGCATATTGAGTGCAGCACTTTTACAGCATCATCTTTTAGGATTTGGAATAGCTCAACTGGAATTCCATCACCTCCACTAGCTTTGTTCGTAGTGATGCTTTCTAAGGCCCACTTGACTTTACATTCCAGGATGTCTGGCTCTAGGTCAATGATCACACCATCGTGATTATCTGGGTTGTGAAGATCTTTTTTGTACAGTTCTTCTGTGTATTCTTGCCATCTCTTCTTAATATCTTCTGCTTCTGTTAGGTCCATGCCATTTCTGTCCTTTATCGAGATAGCCCATCTTTGCATGAAATGTTCCTTTGGTATCTCTGATTTTCTTGAAGAGATCCCTAGTCATTCCCATTCTGTTGTTTTCCTCTATTTCTTTGCATTGATTGCTGAAGAAGGCTTTCTTATCTCTTCTTGCTATTCTTTGGAACTCTGCATTCAGATGTTTATATCTTTCCTTTTCTCCTTTGCTTTTCGCTTCTCTTCTTTTCACAGCTATTTGTAAGGCCTCCCCAGACAGCCATTTTGCTTTTTTGCATTTCTTTTCCATGGGGATGGTCTTGATCCCTGTCTCCTGTACAATGTCACAAACCTCATTCCATAGTTCATCAGGCACTCTATCTATCAGATCTAGGCCCTTAAATCTATTTCTCACTTCCACTGTATAATCATAAGGGATTTGATTTAGGTCATACCTGAATGGTCTAGGGGTTTTCCCTACTTTCTTCAATTTAAGTCTGAATTTGGCAATAAGGAGTTCATGGTCTGAGCCACAGTCAGCTCCTGGTCTCGTTTTTGCTGACTTTATAGAGCTTCTCCATCTTTAGCTGCTAAGAATATAGGCAGTCACTGTGCTGATTATTTTGACCATGGATTTAATCTTGGTTTTCTAGAACTTTATATAAATGGAGCCATACAGTTCTCATTTTAGCCTCACTTTGCTCAGTGCAGTGTTACTGAGATCATTCCATGTTGAGCAGGTCAGTGGTTTGAAATATAGTACAGTTTGTATTAATATATTCTCCTGGTGAGAGACTTCTGGGTTGTCTTCCATTTCGACTCTCGAAATTAAAACTTTCATGCACGTTTGTATACATGCCTCTGTGTGCACATGTTTCATCTCTCGCAGGTAAATACCTGAGGTAAAATTGCTGGCTCAGATGGTAAATAAATGTGTTTAACTATAGTGAGCAGACAAACATTTGCCAGGGTGGTTGATCCATTTTCCGTTTCCACTAGCAGTGTGTGAGTGTGGGTCGCTTCCCATCCTTAACCTACGTGTGACGTGCATCAGTCTTTATCCCTGCTGGCACTGCCTTAGGTATGTAGTTGTGTCACTTAGTAGTGAGTGTTAATTTGCATTTACTTGATGAATGATAATGTTGAACACTTTTCCACGTGCTTATTCACCAGTTGTTTATCTTTGTCATGGAGTGTCTGTTCAAACTTGAGTTGTTTTTTAACATCAATTTGTAAGAGTAGTTTTTACATATTTTGGGCACCAGTCCTTTATCTCATTCATATGCACTTATGAATATTTTCTCCTAGTCTGTGACATACATATCTATTTTATTAATGATGTCATTTGATGAGCCAAAGTTTTTTAATTTTGATCAAGTCTAAGGTAGTGATTTTTTCTTTTATATTTAATTTTCTGGGTCTTGTCTAAGAAATCTTTTCCTACCCCAACATTGGGAAGATAGATGGTATTTTTTTTTTAATGTTTAGGTCTGTGATTCATCTCAAATCAGTTTCTATTTATGGTGTGAGGTAGGTGTCAAGTTGCGTTTTTTTCCCCCCATATTTTGTCTCGTATTCTCACTATTTGCTGAAAATATTTTTTTCACCATTGAATTATAGCACAGAATTTAAAAAAAAAAACTGTTTTGCCAAAGGGCTACAAAATTGAATTTCCCTGCTGGCCATAAACCAACCAACAATACTTTTCTTAGTTAGTTTAGTTCATCCATTTATCTTGTGATTCTCAAGTTACTTTATTCACATAGTGTGAGGTTTTATGAAGCTACATCTTTTTATAGGGTCTGTAGCCATGCCACAGAGCTACTGGTTCTGTGGCTTTTTAAATTAGATTGAAATTAGGTAAAATTAAAAATTCAGCTTCTCAGTCAACAAAAGCCACATTTTAAATGCTCAGTAACACATGAGGCTATTTTCTTCCCTATTTACCAGTGCAGATAGAGATGTTTTCATTTCTTCCACAGTACTAGATAGCACTAGCCTATAGAAAAAGAAAGACTGGTTTTATATAGTTTTGAGGCATATTTTAATGAAACTTACTTAGTTTTGATACTGTCATTCAGCATCTTCCTTGCCCATTTTCATCTGTCTGTGCTTCTATTTCTATTCCAAGATGTATAGTCCCAGCCAGTGCTTTTGTTAGTCTGAAAATGCAGTTACTTCTGTCTGCTCTCTCCCACCTGGAAGAAAGAATTTCCCTGTGTGTGTCTACCAGACTCCTTTTCTGGAGCCTACCTGGCACTGACCTTTTTAACTCTTCTCAGTGTTAACTGCTGAATTTCTGGGCATCCTCCGACAACTTATAGTGTAGAGATAGGTATTTTCTCTTTCCTGTCCTGATTAAAATTAAATTTCTCCCTGGCATTTCTATAATAAATATTAAAATTGCAAAAAGCAACAAGTTATGAGTTTTATCATACCCCATATTAACATTTCTGTCCAGCAGTGAACTTTGTTGCCATTTCATCATGAGCAACCATGTAGGAATTTGTAAGCTTTTCTCTCATTGTTCACTGGGTGTGAGCTAAGTCTTTCATTAATGTCTTTCAGTGTGGGAACTTTGCTGTCCTGGTGGATCTTCATGTATTGCCGCAAGGCTCAAGCAAAGACACTAGCTGGTTTTCTGAACAGAAGAAAGAGGTACCAGGAAACTTTTCACTATTTTTTAAATTGAAATGTCGTTGATTTACCATGTTTCAGGTGTACAACAAGTGATTCACTTATACACACACACACACACACACGTATGTTCTTTTCAGATTCTTTTCCATTATAGATTATTACTTGATATTGAATATAGTTAGTTCGCTGTGCTATACAGTAGGTGCTTAAAACTTTTTCACTATTTTAAATGCAAGGAGCTGCTCTTAAGAGGAACATTAGCTTTTTTTCCAGCTCTAATTTTCATTAATGGACAGTAAATCTTGAGTGCTGTTTAATCCTTGAAGAAGAGTTGTCTTTGCCACAACAGACATACTCCTGCTTTTTCTGTTGTTGTTCCTTCAGAAACTGACACATCCATCTATTTCATATATTTCATTTGCCACTCTAGTATTTAAACCAGAAATTCCCTACCTCTTTGTTTGAGGGAAAGGGTTCTTTGTATTAAAAAAAAAAAAAAAAAAAAGATGATGAAGAAGGAGAAGTTAAAGTGACTTTTCCAGGTAAGCAGGGATTGTAATCCTCACTGGTCGTAATGGATGGACTGAGCCCCTGGAGCAGGTGTGGGGTTGACACAGGCTGGTTTTGGTCACCTGTCTGAAATCTTCTCCTGTACCACATGATCCTTTGGCAAAAGTATGGGGATGGGTGACAGCAGCCCTCCTCTTACAGTGGCCAGTTGCAAAGCAGGTGGCCAGTCAGTAAAACAATTGATTGTATGACAGGACTGTGGTGTTGAACCTCCTCAAACCTCAGCCGCCTCCTCTGTGGATGAAGGGTTCCCCCAGACCCTGGCTGAGTCCCTCCCAGCCCTCATTTCTGTGGTCCCACCAAGTGCTGCGGTGGCAAAGGCAGAAGGTGCCTCCAGCTCTCATCACGTGCTTGGCTTCCTTCTCGAGACCCTTCCTTATGAGCGAGCAGGACAGTGAGCCTGTGGCTTTTACGTAACTTGCCAAACGTAACAGCCCTTGGTATCTTCCATGATGTTCGTTGGTCACAGTAGCTTTTTAGAGCTAGAAATAAATCCTATTACCAGGTGGTATGTGGAGAAAAACTAGTGATGGTGGTACTTTTTGGCACCACTTCTTTACCCCTTTACTGTGACGACTGTTTTCACTCAGCTTTTGGAGATAATGAGAAATCTCCTAAAAGAAAATTTATAAGTAATACATTTTCAGTCAAAGGATAATATTATTAGGACTTTGTTGATCTCTGTTCATTTCCAAGGCAAACCATTCAATATCACGGTAATCCAAGTCTATGCCCCAACCAGTAACACTGAAGAAGCTGAAGTTTAACGGTTCTATGAAGCCCTAGAAGACCTTCTAGAACTAACACCCAAAAAAGATGTCCTTTTCATTATAGGGGACTGGAATGCAAAAGTATGAAGTCCAGAAACACCTGGAGTAACAGGCAGATTTGGCCTTGGAATACAGAATGAAGCAGGGCAAAAGCTAATAGAGTTTTGCCAAGAGAACGCACTGGTCATAGCAAACACCCTCTTCCAACAACACAAGAGAAGACTCTACACATGTACATCACCAGATGGTCAACACGGAAATCAGATTGATTATATTCTTTGCAGCCAAAGATGGAGAAGCTCTATACAGTCAGCAAAAACAAGACCGGGAGCGGACTGTGGCTTAGATCATGAACTCCTTATTGCCAAATTCAGACTGAAATTGAACAAAGTAGGGAAAACCACTAGAACATTCAGGTATGACCTAAATCAAATCCCTTATGACTATACATTGGAAATGAGAAATAGATTTAAGGGATCAGATCTGATAGACAGAGTGCCTGATGAACTATGGACAGAGGTTCATGACATTGTATAGGAGACAGGGATCAAGATCATCCCCATGGAAAAGAAATGCAAAAAAGCAAAATGGCTGTCTAAGGAGACCTTACAAATAGCTGTGAAAAGGAGAGAAGCAAAAAGCAAAGGAGAAAACGAAAGATATACCCATTTGAATGCAGAGTTCCAAAGAATAGCAAGGAGAAATAAGAAAGCCTTCTTCAGCAATCAATGCAAAGAAATAGAGGAAAACAACAGAATGGGAAAGAATAGAGATCTCTTCAAGTAATTAGAGATACCAAAGGAACATTTCATGCAAAGTTGGGCTCAATAAAGGACAGAAATGGTATGGACCTAACAGAAGCAGAAGATATTCAGAAGAGGTAGCAAGAATACACAGAAGAACTGTACAAAAAAGAGCTTCACAACCCAGATAATCATGATGGTGTGATAACTGACCTAGAGCCAGACATCCTGGAATGTGAAGTCAGGTGGGCCTTAGGATGCATCACTACAAACAAAGTCAGTGGAGGTGATGGAATTCCAGTTGAGCTATTTCAAATCCTAAAAGATGATGCTTTGAAAGTGCTGTACTCTATGTCAGCAAATTTGGAAAACTCAGCAGTGGCCACAGGACGGGAAAAGGTCAGTTTTCATCCCAATCCCAAGAAAGGTAATGCCAAAGAATGCTCAGACTACCACACAACTGGACTCAACTCACACGCTAGTAAAGTAATGATCAAAATTCTCCAAGCCAGGCTTCAGCAATATGTGAACCGGGAACTTCCAGATGTCAAGCTGGTTTGAGAAAAGGCAGAGGAACCAGAGATCAAATTGCCAACATCCACTGAATCATGGAAAAAGCAAGGGAGTTCCAGAAAAAACATCTATTTCTGCTTTATTGACTGCCAAAGCCTTTGACTGTGTGGATCACAATAAACTGTGGAAAATTCTGAAAGAGATGGGAATACCAGATCCCCTGAGTTACCTCTTGAGAAACCTGTATGCAGGTCAGGAAGCAACAGTTAGAACTGGACACAGAACAACAGACTGGTTCCAAATAGGAAAAGGAGTACATCAAGGCTGTATATTGTCACCCTGCTTATTTAACTTATATGCAGAGGACATCATGAAAAACGCTGAGCTGGAGGAAGTACAAGCTGGAATCAAGATTGCCAGGAGAAATATCAATAACCTCAGATATGCAGATGACACCACCCTTATGGCAGAAAGTGAAGAAGAACTAAAGAGCCTCTTGATGAAGGTGAAAGAGGAGAGTGAAAAAGTTGGCTTAAAGCTCAACATTCAGAAAACAAGATCATAGCATCCGGTCCCATCACTTCATGGGAAATAGATGGGGAAACAGTGGCTGACTGTATTTTTCTGGGCTCCATAATCACTGCAGGTGGTGACTGCAGCCATGAAATTAAAAGACGCTTACTCCTTGAAAGGAAAATTATGAACATCCTAGATAGCATATTAAAGAGCAGAGACATTACTTTGCCAACAAAGATCCGTCTAGTCAAGGCTATGGTTTTTCCAGTAGTCATCTATGAATGTGAGAGTTGGACTATATAGAAAGCTGAGCGCCGAAGAATTGATGCTCTTAAACTGTGATGTTGGAGAACACTCTTGAGAGTCCCTTGGACTGCAGGGAGATCCAACCAGTCCATCCTAAAGGAAATCAGTCCTAGGTGTTCATTGGAAGGACTGATGTTGAAGCTGAAACTCCAATACTTTGGGCACCCGATGCGAAGAGCTGACTCATTTGAAAAGACCACGATGCTGAGAAAGATTGAGGGCAGGAGGAGAAGGGGACGACAGAGGATGGGATGGTTGGATGGCATCACGAACTCAATGGACATGGGTTTGGATGTACTCCAGGAGTTGGTGATGGACAGGGAGGCCTGGCGTGCCACAGTTCATGGGGTCACAAAGAGTTGGACATGACTGAGCGACTGAACTGTTGTCATAATTTTGCTAAGGATACCCAGCGACCTCAAACTGGGAGCAGAAAGGCATAGGGTTCTGTGTGATGGGATTTATCATGCTAGTGGCATGAAATGTTGACATTATCATTCAGGTAAATAGCCCTGGACTGTGCTCTGCAAGACTTTGTGTTTGATAGGCCATTGCCTGCTCCTCCAGTCCACCTTCATGTCATTCCAACCTTTGGCTTCTCAACATATGTCTCCGTGATTCAAAACATTTAATTCATACCCCCAAAGTGACCAATATGCATCCAAGGGGACCTCATCCAAGAAGTTTGACTTACATTAGCAGCATCCTCGGAGAAGGCAATGGCACCCCTCTCCAGTACTCTTGCCTGGAAAATCCCATGGACAGAGGAGCCTGGTAGGCTGCAGTCCATGGGGTTGCTAAGAGTTGGACACGACTGAGCGACTTCACTTTCACTTTTCACTTTCATGCAATGGAGAAGGGAATGGCAACCCACTCCAGTGTTCTTGCCTGGAGAATCCCAGGGACGGGGGAGCCTGATGGGCTGCCATCTGTGGGGTCGCACAGAGTCGGACACGACTGAAGCGACTTAGCAGCAGCAGCAGCAGCAGCATCCTAGAATCCACCTTTCCAGGCCCAGATTTTCCTCCATTCTCTCCCAACTCTGCTGCCTCGGCTTTAGACCTTTTATGTTGATATGCTGTCATTTTTGCCAAGAGTCAGTTAATTTGGAAGGCTTTACAATAAATCTGTGAGTACATGACTCACTTCCCAGCCAACGCGTGAAGCCAGAATTTTCCAGGGTGCCACACGCAGCTGCAGTGCCCTGCCTGTGCTGCTGTTGGGGCCACAGGGCGCGCCTTAGCGACGGGACTCAGGGCGCGATGGGGCCTGCACGGCTCCGCTGTGGGCCGTGAGCGGGCTCTCCACTCAAAGCCAAGGATACGCTCTGTGGCTTCTACCTCACGCTGTTTCTTCAAAATATGGTCACTGACTTTAAAATGGATCTGGGATAATGTGTGTGTGTTTAAGAGAAGAGAAGAGCTAGTTGAGGATATGACTTTAACCTATGTTCAGTGTGCCAGGACTTTTATGTTTTTTAAATCATTAGATCATCTCAAGATTGGGATATCATGAGCAATCAGTTTGATTGCATTTTAATAGCTACTCTGAGTAATGAAAGTCTTAAGAATATCCTGTTTCTTTTCAGAAAAGGAACTCATCACATGTATTAAACATGTGTTTATTTTGAGTCCAGCCTGAGTAGTCTTTGTACCCAAACAGTTGAACTCAGGCTCTTCCCCTTGTAAACCTAGGAAGCACAAATGAACCCCTGGGAGCCTGGAGATGTTGGGTACAACTCTGTCTTGCTCATTGATTGGTCTTCCTGCTGCCCCTCGAGTTTAGATGGGAATTTGTCTTTCCTTGTCTTGCCCTGGTTCTGAAGAGAACAGTGCTTCGCCAGGTGTGCTGTGGTCAGTTACTAGGGGACCTCGACGCAGCACACAGGATCCACCTTCCATTTGTCAAACCTGCTCAGGAAGGAAAGCCCCGTAACTACAGGGAGAGAGTTTGCATATGTGGGCCTTGGCTTTATTTTTGTCCTCCTATTTTTAGTTCTGGCCTTATAGGGCATTTATGGCCAAATTTTAGCAATCCTTGTTTCCATGTACGTCTTTCACATATTTTCTAGCTCAGTCATCGTTGAACCCTGCATGTGAAGCAAAATTCTTTAATTGTTAAAACAACAGTATGAGCAAGGCTGCCTTTCTGTTGCACCAACAATGCCAAAACCTTCAACTGTAAATGAATACCTCTGTATTCCACAAGGCACCGCATCTTTGGGCTGCAAAATGAGATCAGGAAGGAGGAGACCAGAGTTTGTATTTTATCGAGAAACTCATGTTTGTAAATTAAGTCCGGTGTTTTCTATACTCTTTGAAGAGTACGTGTATTTGCAACAAAAGAAAAGCTTGGCTCTCGTTGCCCTTCAAAGCAGCTTACAGCTCTGTCCTCGTTTTAATTTATGAAGATTCTAAGAGATCAACCTGAGATGGCATCGCAAGAAACCAGTGAAACAGGTTTGAGGTGACCTGAAAACTCTGAACCTTCTGCAGAGTCCTTAGGAACTGAACCAGAATTATCCGTCCTTATACACCAGTTCTTAATCTGGGTTAAGAAATTTAGATTTGGGAGCAATTTTATTTTCCCTTTCCCTACATCAGATTACGTTTTTCTGATTGTATAGCTAACGTGAGCAGTGTCATCCCATTGTACAGTTAGGCTTTAAGTTTTATTTTTCTTTTTTATAAATAACACTGATACGTTAAAAACAGTAGCTCCATAAATTTGGGATGTTGACATTCAATTAAAACCATGTTTTTCTGTTGCCTAATAAATATTAATTTACTTTTGAGCAATAAAGAAGTTAAATTATTTTTTACTGTGAATAGATGAATAAAGAGCAGTTTTCACAGAAGCTTATACAATGTCATCAACAAGCCTATGGAAGAAAATCAGACTCTTGATTTCCAGTTCTGTGTTCAACTTACCATCAGTGCTGTTGTTTTTCAGTAGATTTGTAAACCCCAGAAACTAATGAATTATAGTGGTTAGATATTAAAGTTTTTTGAACCAAGTTTTAAAAGTAGGAAATTTCTGTGTAAAAATCACTGTCTCTAGTTCCTCTTAAATCAGAAAATCTGGTGGCACTGTGCGGTGGGTCCCAGCATGAAGTCTCAGGGCACTGCCCCTCCTGACTGTCTGGGGCTCCCCCTGACTTGCCCTGACTCTTTGGCTCCTCCCAGTCTGCAGTCCCTGCCCAGTAGGCCCATCTCTGGGGCTCCCGCTTGTAGCCAGAGTTGGCTCTGTTCTGTCTTCTACTTGTCATAGTCCCATTGGTTGATATTTACATGAAAACAGCCTTTCCCTCTCTGATTTTCTCACCTCCTTGCCCTGATTTTTACATTGGTGTTTTTATCTTCCTTTTAGAAATATGAAACTGAGGCAGAGAGAAATGAAGAGAGGCAAAATATATTTCTTAGATCACAGAGTAAGCCAGCATCATGGTTTCAAACAAAGCTTAGTGGCAGATTTAAATCTTCAGCATTACCCATGAACATATGTAAATGCCTTTATTCATAGCTAAACTAAAAAGCAAACAAAATGAAATGTTTGATTTTGGCTTTTTCATATGCATGATACTGACTTTTTTTGCACTGTGTTGAATTAGAAAGTTATGTGTAATTTTTTTTTATTTACTTTAGGAAGTCTGTTTACTGTTAAAAGAAACCATTGATTCAAGAGTGAAGGAGTACTTACAAGTTCGTAAACAGCACAGGCCATCAGATACAGAATTCACAAGATCCAATCCCTTGTCCTTAAAAGGTAGGCACGAACTACTTTGATTTCGGATAAAATTTCTGCTTTGTAGAGATGGCAATTATGTTTGACTCTGACTGTCAGAGTCAGAGTTGTGTTGTTGTGTAGTGATACATTTTAAAAATACAGCCTAATGAATATGCTTTGTTTGGGTAAAGAAAATTAATCAAAAAGCCCTAAAGGGCTTTTAATGGTAGGCAAAATATATAAAAATAGAAAATACAACATTCCTAAGGAAACTATAAATTCTTTAAAGGATTTTTTTTTGACAAGTAGTCTTGCAAATAGATTTGCAATAATACTTAATTTGGGGTTTTATGCTTTTCTAAATGCTTTCATATATGTCACTATCTCAGAGGTTCTCAGCTGGGGGTGGTTCTGCCTCAGGGGACATTTGGTAATGCCTGTGACAGTCTGGATTGTCATACCTGGGGTGGGAGCCATGGTAGAGAGCTGTTGGCCCCTGGTGAGTAGGGGCCAGGAATGCCACTAAACATCCTACAGTGCACAGGGCAGCCCCCTTCCTGCCAACCAGGCAGTGTCCCCCAGATGTCAAGGGCACTGAGGTTGGAATATCCCAACCCCTTACCCTAACACCCTGTTACCCTGAGAATGGTAATATCTTTGAGTTATGGGTGAAGAAGCAGAGGATTGTGAGATTAAGGGGGTTGCTTGAATAAAATGTCATCTTCTTGAGGACCAAGATCATCTCCTGTATCTGGCATCTTCCCCTCCCTTCTCCCCACCCCTGACACTTAGGCTATCCCTAATGCAGAGATTTGGGGATATGAATGAAGGACTTCCCTGGTGGCTCAGACGGTGAAGCGTCTGCCTACAGTGCAGGAGACCTGGGTTCAGTCCCTGGGTTGGGAAGATCTCCTGGAGAAGGAAATGGCAACCCACTCCAGTATTCTTGCCTGGGAAATCCCATGGATGGAGGAGCCTGGCAGGCTACAGTCCATGGGGTTGCAAAAAGTTGGACAGACTGGGCGACTTCACTTTCTTTTACCTTTTCACTTTCAATGGAGGAGGACTTAGATGACAAGTGGCAGAGCCTGACCCCTCAGCCCAGTGTTCTCTCCACTCTGTCATCACTGTGTTTTTTAAACTTTTTAAGTTAGCGTTTCATGGCACTCTGTTGCACAAATACAGTCTACCCCTGTTAATCCTCAGAGGTCAGTACTGCATTGCTGTGAACTAGATTATGCTAATGTAATAGTCCTTTAGGGAAACAACGGTTAACGTCCTCCCCTTTAAAGGCAGACTCAGTCTGCACCGTGTACTTGGGCACAGCTGGTAAGGAGGCAGATAAAGTTTTCTCAACAGAAAGCCTCAAACAAACAGAATTTTCAATCCAAACAATATTGTATTAGATGACACTTTGTGGCATTTTGCTTAGGAATAGTTGAAGTCTTGAGAAAAACTGTAGCAGACGTAGTGAGTGGCCCTTTGTAACTAACTGAGACGGAAAAGGAGCAGAGAGAGTTCTGAGACCCCAGCTCCACCATGGTCATGGCTTGCTCAGCACCAATTCTCAGGTGGTCCCTGCCCTGGTCTCCTCTCCTCAGTTGAGTTCAGTTCAGTTCAGTCACTCAGTGGTGTCCGACTCTTTGCAACCCCATGAATTGCAGCACGCCAGGCCTCCCTGTCCATCACCAACTCTCGGAGTTCAATGAGACCCACATCCATCTAGTCAGTGATGCCATCCAGCCATCTCATCCTCTGTCGTCCCCTTCTCCTCCTGCCCCCAATCCCTCCCAGCATCAGACTCTTTTCCAATGAGTCAACTCCTCACATGAGGTGGCCAAAGTACTGGAGTTTCAGCTTCAGCATCATTCCTTGCAAAGAAATCCCAGGGCTGATCTCTTTTAGGATGGACTGGTTGGATCTCCTTGCAGTCCAAGGGACTCTCAAGAGTCTTCTCCAACACCACAATTCAAAAGCATCAATTCTTCTGCGCTCAGCTTTCTTCACAGTCCAACTCTCACATCCACACATGACCACTGGAAAAACCATAGCCTTGACTAGATAGACCTTTGTTGGCAAAGTAATGTCTCTGCTTTTTAATATGCTATCTAGATTGGTCATAACTTTTCTTCTGAGGAGTAAGCGTCTTTTAATTTCATGGCTGCAGTCACTGTCTGCAGTGATTTTGGAGCCCCCCAAAATAAAGCCTGCCACTGTTTCCACTGTTTCCCCATCTATTTGCCATGAAGTGATGGGACCAGATGCCATGATCTTCGTTTTCTGAATGTTGAGCTTTAAGCCAACTTTTTCACTCTCCACTTTCACTTTCATCAAGAGGCTTTTTAGTTCCTCTTCACTTTCTGCCAAAAGGGTGGTGTCATCTGCATATCTGAGGTTATTGATATTTCTCCCGGCAGTCTTGATTCCAGCTTGTGCTTCTTCCAGCCCAGCGTTTCTCATGATGTACTCTGCATATAAGTTAAATAAGCAGGATGACAATATATAGCCTTGACGTACTCCTCTCCTCAGAGAAGTGCTAACTGCTCACTCTCCCAGCCTCTCTCCCAGGCGGGGAACTCACAGTGTTCTGACCTCAGGATGAAATCCAGAGCCTTTCTTGAGCTCATGTGGGCAAGAAGTTTGCTTTAAAACAGAAAATTAATCTTACTCTACACACAATTTTAATTTGTTTTTCCCACCTAACATAATGTAAAAGTCCTTGATTCATTTTTGGCTGGGCTGAGCCCCAGGTGTTGCATGGGCTTTTCTCTAGTGGCCCGTGGGCTCCCCTCTGGAGCACTGCACAGGCTTCATTGCAGAGCCTCTCCTGCTGTGGAGCCTGGGTTCTGGGCACATGGGTTCAGGAGCTGCAGTCCCCAGGCTCCAGCACACACACAGGCTCAGTAGTTGTGGCGTACTGGGCGTGGTTGCCCAGTGACACGTGGGATCCTCCTGGACCAGGGGTTGAACCCATGTTTCTTGCATTGGCGGGTGGATGCTTTACCACTGAGCCACCAGGGAAGCCCTTATAGAAGTCCTTTAAAACATGCATCACCATTTTAAAAATTTAATAGATAAGAAGTGGTGTCACATTCTGGTTTTGGTTTGCATTTCTTTAACAATTAGTGATACTGACCATCTTTACATTATTAACTATTTGTGTATCTTTGGAGAATTGTCTGTTGGCCCGTTATTTAATTAGGTTGTTGTAGGAGTTCTCTATATGTTCTGGATATTAATCTCTTATCAGATATGATTTGCAAATATTTTCTCCCCTTCCTAGAGAAATGGAGAAAACAAAGCCTTTTCCCATCTTTATAATGTCCTTTGACACAAAAGCATTTTTAATTTTAATGTAACCAGTTGATGTCACATCCATGAAATCATTTCTAGATTCAATGTCATGGAGATTTTCCCTGTTTTTTTCTTCTAAGAGTTTTATGGACTGCTGTTAAATTAGGCCTTTGATTCATTTTGAGTTAACCTTTTATATGGTTTAAGTTCAGGGTCTCACTTCATTCTTTTACTATCCAGTTTTCCCAGTGCTGTTTGTTGAAAAACCTGTCCTTTGCCCCACTGGGTGGCCTCCGCATCATTATTGAAAGTCATTTGACCACAGTCGTAAGAGTTTATTTCTGGGCTCTCTCTTCTATTCCTTTGGTGTGTATGTCTGTCTTTATGCCAGTACCACACTGCTTTGATGACCATAGCTTTGTAGTAAGTTTTGAAATTAAAAAATGTGACTCCTCCAACTTTGTTACCATTTTTCAAGGTTTATTTTGGCCACTTGAGGTCCACATTACTGTTTTTAATAACTACATAGAAGTCCATCAGTTGTCCGCCGTCTGATTTATCATTGGGACATTTAGGCTGAATCTCGTACTTTCGCTGTTGTAAACAGTGGTACAGTGGACATCTTGATGATCTAGATGTTTGCACGCTTCAGTTTCTTTATAACATTTCTGTCTGTCTGTCTGTTTGACCGTGTCAGGGCTCAGCTGCAGCTGAAGGGTCGCCGTTGCATCACGTGCAGTTTTCCCTCATGCACAGACTCTTTAGCTGTGGTGTGTGGGCTCAGTAGTTGGACTTAGTTGCTCCTTGGCATGTGGGATCTTAGTTCCCCAACCAGGGCTCAAGCCCACGTCCCCTGCATCACCAGGGAAACCCTAGTATTTCTGTTTCATGTTCATACTTTTATTGGTTTGTAAGAGCTCATTAATTAAGGATATTCATACTTTGTGTGATATATATATTGCAAGTAATTTGCCTCTAGCTTGGTTTATTTAACACACAACTACAAATGCGCAGCCTCTTTTTGCCTTCGGGAGCCTCTGAGGTGCACTTGTGGGATGAATGCCAGGCTTCCCTGGCGGGGATTAGTCGTGTGGTTGATGGCTGGATGGAGGCAGGGGCTGCTGATGCAACAGTGTGCTGCTCACTCTTGGGTGGAAAGGCTGTGCAAAGTATCCCTCTTGGAAAGTCACCTCAGCGTGACAGCCCATCTTCTTTCTGCTTCTGGGGACAGATGGCCTCTGAGCACACCTTCTGCAGCCCACCCCCTATCTGGCCCCCTTTCTGCTGCCTCTGGCCAGTCCTCGGCCCCACCTCGCTGGACACTGGACGCCGCCAGCAGCCCCCTAACTGGTGCCCCTGCGTCTGCTCTGGCTGGTGCTCCCCCTGCGGTCAGCACCCGAGTTAGGGTAAGACCTTCACGTCACAGCCTCATCTTGCATACAAAGCCCTTCAGGCTTTCCCCTGTGCTCCAGGGTGAAGGCTGGTACTCTGAGGTGACCACCTCTGCAGCCTCATCTTGTGCTGCCCATTCCTTCTTTCATGCTGCAGCACAGCGGCCTCAATCCCTCTCTGGCACTCACCCAGGGGCCTGTGCTGGCATGGGCCCTCCCCGTCTCCTTCCGCTCTCCACTCCAAGTCCTCCTGTAGGGAAGCGTATCCTTGTCCACAGTCCCCAGGTTCCAGGCCCGCCAGCACCCTGTGCTTTGGTTCACACCATTTGATTCATGTTCATCTCTGCAAATGGGTAAGTCGCCTGAAAACAGGTTCTGCCTCTTTTATGATCTATAGCACATTTTCCGGTTCTTAAGAACTGTTTGTCCAGGTGACGAGTTACATGCATGAATGTAGCTCTCCTCTTCCCAGGAAGGCCAAGACTGCTGCAACTCACCTCTCCTGCCCTGTCTCCTCCCATGGCTTCCCTTTTCTATTTCCTGCAAACCTGCATTTTTGACACCTCTGTGCCTTTATACTTTCGGGTTTCTCTTTTGTCTGGAAAGATCCTGTTATTCAGCTTTTAAGACCTAGCTCAAATACTTCTTCTCCAAAGTCTCCCTCAGTTTGCTGTCTTCCTTGCTCACAGCACTTTATAACACTGGCCACTGTATTATGACTGTAATGTAATCATTTTGCCTGTGATTTCATTTCTCCCTCTCTTTGGTGGTAAAGATTGAGGGATTGTCACCCCATGGCTTCTTCTTTTTTTTTTTTTTCCTTCGAATTTCCATGCTGCTTAACTCGAGAGCAGAAACAGACAACTCTGCTTCACCTCATTGCAAACTGTTCATTTCTAAAGGTCAGAGCATTGTCCACCCATCTCCCCAAGGCTGCCTTCCACAGGGGGCCAAGGCTCATCATCTCCTGAGCCAGGTACACCTGCCAGGATGAAATGGGCACACACGGTGATGCGCCCATCCAGACTGTTTATTATCAGCATCACTTGGCTGCTCCATAGTCTTACTTTAAATGACTTTTCCCAAAAGCACTTTCAAAGCTCCGAGCCGTAAGGAAAGCCTTGCCTGTTTACTCCTCAGTGTTCCGTTCGGTGTCTCGTGTGCCCTGAAAACAGAGTTGTTCTTACCGTCTTGGTGGCTTGGGTGAAAGTTGTATGGTTTTCGCTTTTGTGTAAATTGGCTGTCTTCTCTCATGTGCACGAATTTCTTACCTTTCTTATTTCCAGATCTGAGTAATGATATTGTGCTTCATCCTGGGGTAGACACTGATGCTGGGTGAACTGAAGTCAGTAGGCTGGTAACTTTGCTGATTACTCTAAAAAAATTAATATGTTTCATGCTCTGAGTTTCATGCTCTAAGTTATCCTTATTAAAACTAACATAAATTACTTTGAGGCCATTTCCTTAATCATAAAATACTGAGGAATACAGAGACTGCTGACAAAAACTCAGTCAGCAAACAGCATAGCATAGACATTTGCCAACAGCGTCATCCTTCTTAAGTCACCTGGAATAACTTCAATTGATTTAGTAAAATTAACGTTGGAAGAAAGTTTTTTTTTTAAGACTTAACTGTCAATTTCTGTCAACTCTACCTCATTAATATTTTTCCTCTTGGCCTTGCCAATATTGGGTGTTACCAGTATCTTTTAATTTTTGCCAGTCTGACAGGCCAAAAATAAAAGAAAAAAAAAATGTCTTGTCCTTTGATTTTTATCTTTCCTTTTTTGTGTTCGTTGACTGAGCTGTGTGTTTGTAGCCCATGCTTACCTTTGTACTGGGGCATTCACCTTTTTCAAGTTTTTCACTTTTTCTCAGTGTCACTTCCGGGTCAAGGCTGTACTTAATCAGCTCTTGAATCACTACCACAACCTTCTGATTTCACTTTCAGTTCATCCACATCTCACTTCCAAAGTGCTTCTAAAATGACCTTTTGAAAACAAAAATGTGATAATCTTCACTGTAAAGACTTTTGTGGTCAGGAACCTTAGTTGCCTCATGAAAAGAAAAGTGAAAGTGAAGTTGCTCAGTCATGTCTGACTCTTTGCAACCCCATGGACTGTGGCCGGCCAGGCTCTTCTGTCCATGAGATTCTCCAGGCAAGAGTACTGGCATGTGTTGCCATTCCCAACCCAGGGATCGAACCCGGATCTCCCACACTGCAGGCAGGTGCTTTGCCTTCTGACACCAGGGATAGGCTTTGTTTAATTTAATTTCTCCTTGAGGCTAGCTGGCATCAGTCTGGCTCTTCAGTGGAGAAGCTGTTGATTAAAGATAGTATAGATAGTTCACAGGATCTACCTGTGGGAAAGCCAGGCAGCCTGGTTCTGAAGCTGCACAAGACAGCACAGCCTCAGCCTCAAGATGAGGGGCGGAGCTTCCCTGGTGGTTTCAGTGGTTAAGAATCCGCCTTTCAATGCAGGGGCACAGGTTCGATCCTCTGTCAGGTAACTAAGATCCCACATCCCACAAGGCAACTAAAGCCTGCAAGCCGCAACTAGAGAGAATCCTGCATGCTGCAGTGAGAGACCCCGAGTGCTGAAACTAAGACCCAAGCAACACAGCCAAATTTAAAAAAGAAAGAAAGAAAGAATCTTATTTTTTAAAAAAGATGGGGGAGAATGGCTTTGGTACGTGAGCCCTTTCAGTTGCCATCTATGAAGCTCAGGACTGAGCCTGCAGGAGCGTGGCAGCCTGGCCCATGGCCACGGCACTGTCTTCCTCTGAGCTCACCACAGATCCCATGGCCACATCCCGGTTACCGGTGAGCCAGGGAGCCTGAAATGCTTCACTGTTTTTACCTTGGAAAAGTGGGGCTTAACAGAGTATGGGAAGTTACCAAAGCACAGGGAAGATGGTCAGAAGTTTTGGGAAGGTGGAAACGAGTTAGCGAGGTCCCCTGAAGGTCTCGTGTTGGCTTCCTTCTTCATAAACTTCTGAGCAATGATGAGCTTTTGCAAGAACACAGCTTTCCCAACTACAGGTGAAATATGCTCAGTACCCCCTCCAAGAAAGAGAAGCCAAGTCTCACATCTGAGCTCCACACCCGAGATTTCTGTGTGATATTTATTCCTCTTTCCCATCATTCAGAACCCATATTGGTTTATTTATTGGCTAAATGATGAAGCTAACTATTGCCAACATACCTCGAATAAAAAGCCAAAAAACTTGCTTAATATGTAAATATATACGTGGTGCAGCAAGGAAGACAGTTTAGGAAGATGCTACCGTTCTAACTTCTATGGTCAGTTACATGAAATAAATGGTTGGTGTTTATATCTTCCTACTTGTAATTTTATTTCATATTCCCTTTGTCTTTAGGCAGTAATTCAGCTGATCAGGACTCTTGACTTGGCAAGGTGACTGACATCTTCCTTCCTAAGGGGTTTGAGCCCTCAGTGGTCCTGCCTTTCTGAGGCTGCCATTTGTTGTTTTTCAGTCACTCAGTCATGTCTGACTCTTTGCGACCCCATGGATTGCAGCACGCCAGGCTTCCCTGTCCTTCACCATCTCCCAAAGCTTGCTAAAACTCACATCCATTGAGTCAGTGATGCCATCCAACCATCTCATCCTCTGTTGTCCCCTTCTCCTCCTGCCTTCAATCTTTCCCATCATCAGGATCTATTCTAATGAGGCATCTCTTTGCATCAGGTGGCCAAAGTACTGGAGCTTCAGCATCTGTCCTTCCAATGAATATTCAGGACTGATTTCCTTTAGGCTTGATTGATTTGATCTCCTTGCAGTCCAAGGGACTTTCAAGAGTCTTCTCCAACACCACAGGTCAAAAGCAGCAATTCTTTGGCCCTTAGCCTTCTTTATGGTCCAACTCTCACATCCATACATGACTACTGGAAAAACCATAGCTTTGATTAGATGGACCTTTGTTGGCAAAATATTGTCTCTGCTTTTTAATATGCTGTCTAGGTTGGTCATAGCTTTTCTTTGAGGAGCAAGCATCTTTTAATTTCATGGCTGCAGTCACCATTTACAGTGATTTTGGAGCCCAAGAAAATAAAGTCTCTCACTGTTTCCATTGTTTCCCCATCTATTTGCCATGAAGTGATGGGGCCAGATGCCATGATCTTAGTTTTTTAAATGTTGAGTTTTAAGCCAACTTTTTCATTCTCCTCTTTCACTTTCATCAAGAGGCTCTTTAGTTCCTCTTCACTTTCTGCCCTAAGGATGGTGTCATCTGCATATCTGAGGTTATTGATGTTTCTCCCTGCAGTCTTGATTCCAGCTTGTGCTTCATCCAGCCCAGCATTTCACATGATGTACTCTGCATATAAGTTAAATAACCAAAGTCACAATATACAGCCTTGACATACTCCTTTCCCAACCTGGAAGCAGTCCATTGTTCCATATCCAGTTCTAACTATTGCTTCTTGACCCGCATACAGGTTTCTCAGGAGGCAGGTAAGGTGGTCTGGTATTCCTATCTCTTGAATAATTTTCCACAGTTTGTTGTGACCCACACAGTCAGAGGCTTTAGCGTAGTCGATGAGGCAGAAGAAGATGTTTAGTTTTTGCTAACTTTTAGCACTGGATGCACTCTGCTTGGTCACACCCATTGTATTGTATGTTACCTGTATACCTTGTATGTTACCTGTATACCTGGTTGCTTCTTTTGTACACCATGGACCAGCATTTCAACCCCACTTTGGTCTGTTTGTCTAACGTGATGAAAGAGGTCTAATGTAATTCACCCTCCATGGCTGGCCGTCTCCTGCCATGTGAGAGTTGGTGGTGAGTCTCAGATTAGTTGCATTTGGCAGGGCTCAGCCTCAGTGCATTTAAGTCTGTGTTGTTGAGCCCAAGTGTAATATTCATCCTTGCCATTGTGGCCACCTCCCTTATGAATCCTTGAGCAGCTACTTTGGCCCCTGTGAGAAGAGGCTGGCCAGCGCCCTTGGGGCAGGCTATCTGGTCCAGCTTATTATGAGATCCTCTTGCTGGGGCCTTTCAGAGAACGTTCACATCAGATCCAGATATTCTCACATGCTGGCTAACTTTTCCCCAGGTGTCCCTGTCCCAGCGTTTCTGTCCGTTGCAGAGTAAATCTTTTCCAGTCTTATACTCAACACCGAGAAGACATTTTCACAGAGCTGCCCAGCCCTTTGTGAGATGACCTGAAGCCAGTTTCTGTTATCCCCCTCTGATGGGTTACAGTGGCAGTCAGAAACTCCAAGACTTAGCACTGTCTCAGAGCCAGTGTCTAGTCATCCTCAAAAGCTCTGGTATTTCCCTTTTATCACTGTTGTTCGTGTTTAGTTGCTCAGTCATGTCCGAGTGGACCATAGCCTGCCAGGCTTCTCTGTTCATGGGATTTCCCAGGGAAGACTACTGGAGTGGGGTGCCATTTCCTTCTCCAGGGGATCGTCCTGACCCAGAGATTGAACCTGTGTCTCCTGCATTGGCAGGTAGATTCTTTACCACTGAACCACCCGGGAAGGTTTTCTCACTGTGCAAATTCCCTGGTAAACAGTTGCAGACCCGAAAGGGAACATTACAGAACAGACTTGCAATATTTTTGAGGATTTCCTATCAGCTTGGCACTGTAGCCTGACTGACAGGCCCCAGAACGTCGCACCATCTCCCTCTGGCCTTGGCGTGTGCTGTCTCCTCCCCTGACACCCTTCTCCTCACCCGCCCCTGGGCTCGCTCTGCATCGCCCTGCAGGCTTGTTCTTCCCGTCGTTTCCCTCCGGGAGCCTTGTCTGGCTCCGGGCGTCTTCTCTCTCAGGGAGCTTTTCCCCCATCTTTTGGCATCCTGGCCAGTGGCATGCTCATCACTCCCTTCTCCTGGGGCGGGGGTTCTCCCGACAATCACTCGGCAGGAGGACACATGGTAGAGGCAGTGAAGGAATGAGCAGAGGCTGCACTCAGCGGTGTTTGTTGGCCCTGGCTTCGTGCTGTGCTTGTGTCACGGCATCTGTTGCCCCTTCATCAGAAGGCAGGTGAAAGCAGCCTGGGGGTTACAAACTGTTAGTGTTCCACAGTTGGTCTTAAGAAAGGCAAAACCACATCCTGTGCCATCCTAAGAGGAGCCGCGGTATTTTCTGTCCTTTCTGAGGAGAGCTGCCCTCCGGCCCCGCCCATCCCAGGTGACCTCCAGCATCACCGCTCGTCCTAGTTACTGTTTCTGCGCGTCAGCCTGCTGGGCGCCAGCGCTGTGCTGGGACTCCCGTGTACCCACGGTGGATGCTCAGGGCTCCCCTTTCTAGCAGCGTCCTTCCCCTTGGTTCTGAGGATGAGAACCACTCAGCATTCAAGCAACTTGGCCCAGCTCCGATGACTGGCAAGTGTCAGGGGCATCTGACAACATGGCTGTCAGGGTGCCAGCTTCTGTTCACTACTCTGGCGTCTCTGTTGCCGTGGCAGGACTGTGTGTGTCTGTTTTCTCTTTTAGTACATTTTCCCTCTAATCATGAAAACAAAGCTGTGTTGAACCATGTGGAAGCCAGGAATAGCGTTCTACTTGACCTACTATGTGGGAATCTTTGTTTTAGATTTTTCCCCCCTCCTCTCTTGTTCACAAGGTAGAAGAGGAGAAAGCAACTCCAAAAGAGGGCTCATCTTCTAGCTCCAAGCACTTACCTCAGTGCGTTGTCTAACTGTTCAGTACACTTTTGTGTTTGTAGGGCAATTTTTTTTTTTTTTTTTACTGCCATTGTTCCATTCTGTGTAACCTTTTTCTTGCAGTTAACATCTAAGAAACCCAGTCCTTTGGAAAATGCCATAAAATAAATTAAATTTTCCTGGGCACTGTGGTTTCTGTCTGCCTTGGCTTTTGATTTGGCTTTTCTTCTAAGCTGAATGCTCCTCTAAAAATCTTAGCTTGAATCTCCAGCCAAAGTGTGTAGCTTGCTCTCCTATGGCATCCGAGGCATCTTCCTCGAATGTTCAGGGCTGGGTGGCCAGGCCCCCTCCCTTCGTCTGCACCCACGCAGCATCCCCAGGGGTGCTTGGAGGAGGGCACTTTACCACCATGTTAGGAAATCAGCGGGTGTTCATACTACAGGAGGAGCACAAGAAAAAGACGAGAATTGCCAAAACAAGCAAGTTCTTCCTATTCTTCCCTCCGCCTGAAAAACGCTCCCCTCCTTTCCCCAATGACCGAGGTGCTGTCCCCGCCAAAGAAAGCTTTCCCCCTGCTCCCCCGACACAGGCCTCATTGTGAGCCATGCTCCCCATGTCCCCAGGAGCACACATTCATCTTTGTGCTGTTTGTTTGGGTTTGTATTTATTTTCCCAGCCCATTGAAAAACAGCACCTTTTCCTATTTAAAAGAAATTTTAGAAGCAAAACCCTTTTCCCTTTGAGCCCAGCGCTTCCTCCGTATAAACCATCAGACATTTTTAGTGTTAGTTGCTCAGTCATGTTCTACTCTTTGGGACCCCATGGACTGTAGCCCGCCAGGCTTCTCTGTCCATGGGATTCTCCAGACAAAATACTGGGGTGGGCTGCCATTCTGTCTCCAGGGGGTCTTCCCAGCCCAGGGATTGAACCTGGAACTTCTACACTGCAGGCAGATTCTTTACCGTCTGAGCCACCAGGGAAAGCCTTCAGCGAGGACAGTGAAGGCTTGCTCTCGGAGACACCATCCTCACACACTCACGTTGCTATCCTTTCCTTACACATTAGGGACAGTGAACATGACTGTCTTTCTGACAGTCTTAGCCCTGGTGAAGCACAGACCCTGGGCGGAAAGCCCACCTTAGACGTCACCTCGGCCTGTATTACCACCCGCCCCTGCCCGTCAGCCACGGCCTGGGGCTGTGGGCGCCGTCAGCACTGCACTGAAAGGGTGCCTCTGACTTGGAGGGAGGAACCGGGCACCCGTGTGGTTTTACAGACAGTAAAACCGCACCACAGAGTTTCAAAGATCTGTCGTTCTGCTAAATATCCTTAATATTGAGACATTGTTTTTTTTCCTATTCACAGATCTTTACAATAGAAATGGATTTCCCTAGATGTGTCCTAGGGCACCGTGGCAACATGTGTTTTCTCTTTACACATGTGTTTAAATAGCTTTGGTTATTATTTACATTTCTTCCCATAATGTACTCCATCAAAACATTTGCTCGGCTTTCATCCACATGTGAGAAGCTCACCAGGGCAATAATGGAAGCCAGTGCCCGTAAGGCCTTTGGGGAATGTGCCACAATTCCAGCAGAAATGACTTTTTCCTGGAACTGGAAATTTGTAAAACTTGGTTTTACACTTTTTACCAAAAGTGTGCTAAAGCCGCCCTGATAGCACGAGAGGCTCTGCATCTTCAAAAGCTGGGGAGACTGGGCCAACCGTTTTTGCAATAAATGGAAAGAAAGGCAAAATCTGTGAACTTTTACACATTATGTTTCCACTTGTTATAGTTACCTGTTGTGGACATTGCTTAAGTTGTAGTAACTTTTCTTTTATTTTTTAATTTTATAAGAAATTAAAACACACAGAAAAACTAATATGCAAAGCTTTGAAATATATAATATAATATAAATATAATATAATATAAAAGCTTCGAAAAACTTAGGATTCTTTTCACCACATCAGGAGGTTGTCGAGTACCAATTTGAACTACCTAGAAGACCTTTCCGTTAGTATAAACTTGATTAAATGGACCCTGCTGGCTGGTGCGTCAGCTGCTTCCCCCCGTGCACCCTGGCCTTCTTTCAGAAGCCCCTGCCGGCACATAGGAGATGCAGTGATTTCTCCCTCATACAGCAAAGTCTGAGTTGCCATTAGAAGATGTGCTCAGTCACTCAGTTGTGTCTGACTCTCTGTGACGCCATGGACTGAAGTCCATCAGTCTCCTCTGTCCATGGGATTCTCCAGGCAAGAACACTGGAGTGGGTTGCCATTACCTCCATGGGATCTTCCCTACCCAGGGACTGAACCCATGTCTCCTGTGTCTCCTGCCTTTGCAAGCAGATTCTTTACCACTGAGCCACCTGAGGTGCCATTGCTGAGGTTCAAATTACTATGCCGGTTCCATTGGGGCTTTTCTGGTGATGCAACCCCTGGCTTAGTGGTAAATAATCCGCCTGCCAAGGCAAGAGGCTCAGGTTCAATCCCTGGGTTGGGAAGATCCCCTGGAGAAGGGAATGGCAACCCACTGCAGTATTCTTGCCTAGAAATCCCGTGGACAGAGGATCCTGGCGGACCGCAGTGCATGGAGTTGCAAAAGAGCAACTTAACAGCAACAGCAAACCCCATTTTTACTGTTGAGTTTGCTTGGGCTGGTTCACTTTCTGCTTCCAAATTTCTTCATATTCAGAAACTGGGAAGTGCAAAACAACTTTACCAAATCCCCTGGGACTCTTATGATTCTAGAAAGATCTTTGTCATCAGATGGTGGTTGCAAGACTTTTTTAAGGAGTTCTCAATTGGCTGAGAGCCCAGCCCATTAATCAGCTTTATGAAGACGGACCGTGTATTAACTAGAGCTTCCAAAGATGCGTCCTCCTTGGTGGCAGGTGGGACTGGCTGGCTTCCTGCCCTGTTGGGAGAGCCACCTGCCACTGATGAGAGGAGTGGGATTGCACCATTCTGTGAGTGAGCTGTCTGTTCTGCCACAGTATTTCTAATGGTGACAGCTGGATGGGGGAGCCTGAAGTTCTCATGGTTTACCCAGGGAAAACTATGGTTTTTCCCTTGCATGTTGCAAATATGGCCCTTGGGACACTTGCCTTGTATTATTCAAATGGTTTGGCTGTCACATTGTGTGTGTATGTGTGTGTGTGTGTGTTCAGGTGACAGTTGGGGGTCAGAGGAGATAGTGAGACGCACCCCTACTAAAAAAGCTGAATTTTCCTTTGGCAAATCCCAGATAAAATCTTAAAGAGTGACAGCCTCTCCTGAGTTTGACATATACTAATGAGGAAAGTTCTCCTCCCCTACCCCCCCACCCCTCTCCACCCCCCGCTCCTCAGAAGGCAGTGGCCGTTTCTCACAGAGGTTGCATATAATTTGTTAATGTGTGGGATGACAAGGTATAGTGGAAACTGTTTACCTTGGCATGTACTATGCATTTCTTGGGAGTTTTATGTCCATTGCCCTGTAGCAATAGCCTTCCTATGTCTGGGAAGCACTTATGGCATTTACCAGCTTGTCTGTTCCCTTCAAATTCTTTTCCTTTGGCCAGAACTTCTGATCACAATGCCAAGATTTTACAACTTGTCGCAATTGAGTTTCACATCACTAATATTAATAGCCACTGGGAAGCTCCAGAGAGAAAGCAGATAGTAGTTATCTGACTGACTAAATGTCTGTAAGAATCCTTTGACTTTGAAGGACACAGAGGGCACGTGAAGAGGCTCTGTCTAGTGGAGGGGAGCACGCGGGGGTTTTGTGTTTGGGACTGGGAGCTGATAATTAGTTATCTTGGGAATTTGGGGGACGGTAACCCAAGTGATGATTAAAAGCTGGAGTGCTTTCGTTCTCAAATTCCCTAACACGACACCCTTTTATTCAGAATAAAGATGGAGAATCTAAAATGATGGTTGTTGCAGTGGTTGTTTTCAGCTTACTACTGCAGTTGTTTGCAATGAAGACAATTTTATATTCACTGAAATGTATAATATATGAACTGGGCAGAGTGTACCCACTCCCTTTGGTACAGGAGACATTTATATCACCTCTAAATGAATCCACCGCAGGTTTCTGAGGGAGGTGGATGTTCATGAAGCATTGCAAACCCCTGGGCTATTCCCAGGGAGTTGAGGAGAGGCACATTTAATACCTGCTCAACCACACTTAATTGTGGAGCTGGTTTATATTTGTTGTTGCAGTGCAGTGCTGTTATTACTTAGAGCCTAAACTCCAATCAGCTTCAAATGGATCTCAGCTATTTGATCATAAACTATTTCACTAATGGGAAACTTGGCTTAACCTATTGTGTGGAATGTCTTGAGAAAGTCATCCATGTCTACATTAAGCAAAACCCAGACTAGCTCCACACGACCTCATACCTAAAAAATGAATCCCTGGGAAGAGATGCTGGTTTTAACTTTGAGGCCAAGTTCTGGGGTCATAGGTTGGTGTGTATGTGCTCGTAACTGTGTATGTTTGTGTGTTTCCGTGTGTCTTTAATGCATAATATAGATATGTATAAACCCACAAATATAAGCTGCTGCTAGAGAAAATAAAAAGTTACAAGGCCTGAAAGGAGACACCAAAAATATGATTTCCGTCCAAATATTTGTAGGAATTTTACTTAATTGCAACCAGAAGTCTGACCTGGAAGTGTAGTGTTTTGACCTCCTAGCTGTCTGGTTTCCTATTTGCAGTGTTTCGCTCTCCCCCAGCTGTGAGAAAATATATTTTACACGGTTTTAACCCTGTGTATTCTTAGAAACACTGAAGTAGGAATTATTCTCCTGGGGGAAGAGAAATTCTCATTATTTACAAGAATGACTCGTAAAGGTTTCTTTTAAATAGAAAACATTTTTGAAACACTTAGCAAATCTTTCTCTGTAAGATATGTTTGAAAATAAAACAGCTTCTGGATTTCCTTTCAAGGTAATGTGAACTTCTGGGAGACTATAAGATTATTGTGATGTGTCGGTTTATCCTCATTTTAGTAAAATACTGTTTAATAACAAAAGTGTACGCTTTAGAAATAGTTCTCTTGTGAAGAGGCTTTTTTCCAGTTCTAGCTTATTAAATCTTTTGTTCCTAGCCTTTTAGAAAAGTAAAAATAGGGCTGAATAAACTTTGGGAGGCTGTAGTGGTGTTTGGTATCTAATGGGCCAAAAGACAACACTGCCTTGTAGTTAGGGTGACTTAGGTCTAGGAGGCCTACTGTTGAAAAACTGTAGAATTGACACATCCGTTGCTCATAGAGGCATTTGCTGAATATAGCAAGATGATGGAGAATGTTGTTTCTGTGTAGCCTTAGAGAGTTTGCCTCAGACTTCATGGATTTAAGAGTGAGAAACACTGACAGTTCCCATCCATTTAGCTCAAGAACATTTCATCCCATGCTCCTTTTTTGTTTTTTTTTAATAATAGCTTTCTTGAGATATAATTCATATACCAGGTGATTCACTCATTGGACATAAACGATCCAGTGGTTTTTGTATATTCAAAAAGCTGTGCAACCATAACCAGAAAACATCTGAGAACATTTTCATCACCCAGTGAAGCCATTACCCACCGTCTCCCCCAACACCCGTCTTGCCGTCAGCAATTGCCGTTTCTATCGCTTTGCTTAGTCTGGACCTTGCGTATAAGCTGAATCATACAATATGTTGTTTTTGTTAACTGGCTTTTTAAATGTATCATGATGTTTTCCAGGTTCTTCCATGTTGTAGCATTTATCAGTAGTAGTTCTTTTTACTGTCAAAATAGTCTGTGGTATGGCTATATCACATTCATTTATTTGTTCATTGGTTGATGGACATTTCTTTTGTTTCAACTATTTGACTATTAGGAATAATGCTGGTATGAACATTTGTATAGGTTTTTGAGTGGATATTTATTTTAAATTCTTGTGAGTATATACCTAAGAATGGAGTTTCTAGGTTATTTTATACCTCTGTATTTAGTGCACTGAACTTTCAGCCTGTTTTTCAAAGTGGCTGTACCATTTTATATTCCCACCAAAAGTGTAAGAGGGTTCCATTTTCTCCACATCCTGTCAGCACTTGTTATTATCTGTCATTCTGTTTATAGCCATCCGAGTGGATGTGAATGGAATAGCAAATGGCAACCCACTCCAGTACTCTTGCCTGGGAAATCCTGTGGACAGAGAAGCCTGGCGGGCTACAGTCCATGGGGTCCCAAAGGGTTGGACACGACTGAGTGACTAGACAACAACAAACGGATGTGAAGTAGTATCTCGTGGTTTTGATTTCCATTTTCCTGATGGTTAATGATGTTTTCCATCTGTTCAGATACTTGTTGGCCATGTGAATATTTTCTTGACAAGATATCTTTTCAAATCCTTTGCCTATTTTTTAAAATGAGTTGCCTTTGTATTAGTGAGTTTTTATAAGAGTTCTTTACATATTTGAGATACAAATCCTTTTTCAGATATATGACTTGCAAAATTTTTCTCGTTGTCTAAGGATTGTCCATTCACTTTCTAAATGGTATCCTTTGAAACACTTAAAGTTTTAAATTTTGATGATGTCCAATTTATCTGGTTTTTTTTTTTCTTTTCATTGCTTGTCCCTTTAATATCATATCCAAGAAGCAATTACATGAAGCCTGTGAACATTTACAAGTATCTATTTTTTAAGACTTAATAGTTTTGCCTCTTACATTTAGCTGATTAACCCATTTTGAATTAATTTTGTATACAACGTGATGTATGGGTTCAACTTCATTTCTTTTACATGTGGATATCTAGTTGTCCCAGTACCATTTACTGAAAAGATTATTCTATCTTCATTTAATTGTATTGGCAGCCTTGTCGAAAATCAGCTGACAGTAAATAAGAGGGTTCATTTCTGGACTCTCGATTCTATTTCTGTTCATTTGTCTTTATGCCAGTGTTGCACTATTTTAATTACGATAGCTTTGTAGTAAATTTTAAATCATCCCCCCATTCTTTTAAAGAACTATTTTCTTGTCTTCCCAGCAAGGTTAGAGCTGACATTTACTGGTCAGGATCAAGACTCTGTTTTAACCTAGTCAGTGTAAGCACCATTTTAAATTACTGTAAGCAATTGTTTTGACAATTGTTATAAAACAATTGTTTTAACAATCATTATAAAACAGTTGTTTTAAGAATCATTATAAAACCTGACTTTAAATGAATTAATTAAATATTATTGATTCTGCCAGGGTTTTAAATTAAACTCTTTCACAAATGTATCAACTCCAGTTACTCCATTTTAATCAAATCAATGAAGAGAAAAGTGATTCTTGTTATAGTCAAGGTCTTCGTATTAATGGGAAAACCTCGGGGTTATCAGTATTCGTGAGGCATGACTGGGGACACGCATGAGTCTCAGTCACTCTCATTAAAATCCTTTACTTTAGGTTGTAAAGTTGACTGTGACTTAAAGTCTGGTCTCCTTTGCTTATCTGTCCAGCCTCATCCTTCATCCCTTTCCTTCTGTGCATTTTGAACCCTGCCCACCAGCATCCCCAGGAGCCACCAGGAGTGGCCTGTGGTTTTACACAGACGTGGGTGCAATGCCCCCCGCCCATCCTCAGTCCTCCTGGTGGAATCCGCCTGACGCTTCCACACTCTGCCTGGATGTTCTTGGGGGAGGTTCCTTGGGGATCTCCCTCCTCCCAGATGAATCCGTTTGTTCTACCCTTTGTTTCATTAGACACACCCTTTCTTGGCACCCGCAGTTCCTGCAGCATCTGTTGTTGCCCTTCATGGTCCTTCTCCTCTGTCTCTTCTCTGGGGTAGATGTAGGAGCAGCAGGGCTTGGATGCCTCTGGTTTGAGTATTACTGTTAGAGGAACAGCTTTTGACAGAACAGCATATATATATATATATATATACACACACACACATATATATTTCCTATTCATGTTGGTCCCTATAACTCCTCTTCCACAGTCATTTTCGGTAGAATGCCTTGAGACTATGGGGAAACTCCAGTGTGCTGCCAGCCTGCACCTGCATGACAGCTCATCAGTGTGATGTGTACTGTCATGTTCAACTTCTGTTACATGACTAACAGAATTTCTGGGCAAAGATGAGCATTCCAAGCTTGTTTAACCCTGATGGCCTTACTGCCATTTCCAAGGAATCTCTGATTTTTACTAAGTTCAGTAAAGTTTTTGTTGGTGGGTTTGTTAGAAAAACTGTATTTTGAGAAGGGAGCTGAGAAAAAGTTGACCCTTGCTCCACTGCCTTGAGAGGGGATTTTAATGGCGGGAATGAGCAGAGTGGAAGGGCAGACACAGGTGGATGGGAAAGAAATGGGCCTCAGAGCTTGGGACCTCAGGGCAAGTCCAGGGCCCAGGGCTGGGGGTGATGACAGCAAGTATGGGCAGGGCTGGCATGTCGGGGGACTCTGAGAAGTACTAGAGCTTCCTGTAGAACCTGGGCACAGTAGGCTTGGTGGGAGGCAAGTGCCCCTGAGAAAGGGTGAAGGCAAATGCAGTAACCCAGCAAGTAACGCAAGGCCAGGGAGGAGCACAGGAGGGACCAGGCAGGGCTGGAGGCTGGAGGAAACGCACGCGCTCCTGCCCTTGTGTGGGTGGCCTCAGCTTTGAGGCTCATAGTGGCTCCAGGACCCCATTGAGAGCCCCGGAACTCCCCGTGGGCCACTTCAGGTCCTGCAGAGGGCCAAGCATCCTCAGATAGCAAGCAGAGAGGCTCACATCACATGGCCCTTCTCGTAAAAGCAACTAAGGGAAGGGAGAAAGTTCCTGTGAAAAGAGCAGGGAGCTGTGTCTCAGATCTCAGTTAAGTGAGTTTAAGCGTGATCTTGAAAATGTGAGGGGAGAGAGAAAGAACAGGGGAAGGAGAGTGGTTCTGTGGGAGGCACCGCCAGGAAGCTGGGAGGTTTGGGATAATGAAACGTTCTGGGAGGCTTTGTGGAGCCTCAGGGGATGGTGAGTTCTCAGCATTCAGCAAAAGAAAAATACGCAAGTCAAGTGGGAATGGGGTTTTCATGGAAGGATGGAGCAGCGCCTCCTCCCAGGGCTGGGCGGCTGCACGGGCTACGGCTAGGGGACAGCTCAGTCCCCGCCCGGGTGCATCTGACCCTCTCCATGGGCCTGAGAGGGTCTGTTCACTGCGGTTCTACTCTGGCCCTCTCCATTGCTCATATTTCCTGGACACCTCTCTTTCTTTCAGTCTTAGCCATGTATTTAAACCTGTTTTTTCTTTTTCCTGGATTCTGTGTTTTTAGTGGGAGGGTCTCCTTGAGCTCAGCCTGTCAGATTCCTCAGATTCAGTTTTTAGCAGTATGCTCATTTTACTGCAAGGCTGTATCTTTTAAAGAATGGTGGACTTTTTAATTCCATACTTAATGTTGATGTTGTGGCTTGAGTCTGCAAACTATATATATATCTGTATCTATACCTATCCATATAACTATATCTGTAATCAAGTTATATTTTCAGCTTGGGCTGCTAATAGTTAAAGAATCTGAGAGTGAGGTTACGATTCCTGTTTTAAGTACAGTGGTGTGTTTACTGAGGCTTCATAAAGATAGAGCTTTATACTTACCTGTTGGGCTATTTCTGCTTCAGTTGCCTTTTAATCTCCTTAGAAAAGATGATTCTAAAGATTACTGCTGAATTTCACAACATATAAAGAATACTTTTGCATTCTTTATAAAATATTATTTCCAAAATGAGCAAATTACCTCAAAAAGCAAGCTTTAATCAAGATTTATGTTCTGAGACTTTGAAAGAAGGCTGTTGTTAACACAAAATATTTAAAAGAAAAATATGCATCTTTTTTAAGATTCTTGAATATTTTCATCCAGTGATGGTGTTTCTTTTTTAAAAAAATAAGCTTCTTCAAAAGAATCTTCACTCTCATTTTGTAACCTAGAAATTTCAAATACATACAACAACAGAATCCTGCAGCGAACCCCCACTTCCATTGTCCAGCATCACATTTTTAACATATGGCCAGTGTTATTTCATTTGTCCTTTTTCCTGTCCCTCCCCCCAATTATTTTAAAGTAAATGCTGGATATCATATTATTTTACACAAAAATGATTCAATATGTATAGCTCTAAACGATGTGTTTTTTTTTTTTTTTTTTTTAATGATCAGAGTGCCACCCAGGAAAAGAAATATATTGATGTCATCAGATATATAGTCTGTTTTCAGAGTTCTCTGAATATCTCTTCAATTCCTTTATAATTGGTTTGTTCAAATCAGGGTCCAAACAAAGTTGATCTACGCGTTGATTGCATTCCGCTGATTCTCTTTACCTAAGATAAATATCTCTTTGAACCATGAGAACACTCCTCCCAGCTTTTTTTCCATGTTATTTACTTGTTGAAGAAACTGGGTCAAGTGTCCTCTGGAATTTCCCACATTTGGGGTTTGGCTGCATCTGCATGGTGGAGTTCACATGCTCTTCCAGCCCTGTGTTTCCCGTAGCCTGGCAGTGAGCGCTCTGATGAAGTCAGGGCCCCTGTGCTTGTTCCTCGTGCAGGAGCCCTCTGTGGTAGTTGGGCTGTACTTACCACAGCCTCTCATTGGGCAGCACATGATGCTTGGTTGTATCTCTTTTACTCTCATGTTAACAATGTATATGTGGCAATAATGGAGTTTCTGTTTTATGATCTTTTTATCAGTCAGTATTTTCCATTGGTTCTTTTGATATTTCTACTATAGTACATCAAGGCTGTATATCGTCACCATGCTTATCTAACGTATATGCAGAATACATCATGAGAAACTCTGGGCTGGAGGAAGCACAAGCTGGAGTCAAGATTGCTGGGAGAAATATCAATAACCTCAGATATGCAGATGACACCACCCTTATGGCAGAAAGTGAAGAAGAACTCAAAAGCCTCTTGATGAAAGTGAAAGTGGAGAGTGAAAAAGTTGGCTTAAAGCTCAACATTCAGAAAACGAAGATCATGGCATCCGGTCCCATCACTTCATGGCAAATAGATGGGGAAACAGTGTCAGACTTTATTTTTCTGGGCTCCAAAATCACTGCACATGGTGATTGCAACCATGAAATCAAAAGACGCTTACTCCTTAGAAGGAAAGTTATGACCAACCTACACAGCATATTGAAAAGCAGAGACATTACTTTGCCAACAAAGGTCCATTTAGTGAAGGCTGTGGTTTTTCCAGTAGCCATGTATGGTTGTGAGAGTTGGACTATAAAGAAAGGTGAGTGCAGAAGAATTGATGCTTTTGAACTGTGGTGTTGGAGAAGACTCTTAAGAGTCCCTTGGAATTCAAGGAGATCCAACCAATCCATCCTAAAGGAGATCGGTCCTGGGTATTCATTGGTAGGACTGATGTTGAAGCTGAAACTCCAGTACTTTGGCCACCTGATGTGAAGAGCTGACTCATTTGAAAAGACCCTGATGCTGGGAAAGATTGAGGGCAGAAGGAGAAGGGGACAACAGAGGATGAGATGGTTGAATGGCATCATCGACTCGATGGACGTGGGTTTGGGTGGACTCCGGGAGTTGGTGATGGACAGGGAGGCCTGGTGTGCTGCGGTTCATGGGGTCGCAAAGAGTCGGACACGACTGAGTGACTGAACTGAACTATAGTAAACATAAGCAAAATAAAGTTTAAAAGACCACATTATGTATTCTTCTAAACTTTGCCTGTAGCATCTATAGTTGGTTCCTTTTTTAACCAGAGCCTCTATGAGATCTGATTTAGCATCTTAATTAAGATCATAAGTCATTGTATACCTATCGCTTTAAGTTTTACATATCAAAATGATGTACATTTTGTGTAAACTCTAAGGACTTAAGGAAGATAAAAAAAAGGAAAAGCAGGTGGTGAGGTTTTTGGTTTCTTTTCCATATGAAAAACTTGATCAGTGGGCAGTTAAGAAAGAGAAAAGAAAACAAAGAAGGCATGAGAGATGTTCTTTGAAATCTTCCAGAGGTGCAATAATAATTGAGCTGATATGCACTGGCTTCTCATAAATTGTCTTGGTAGTCTGGGCATTGAGTACCTTAGAAATTAGCTTTCTCCATGCCTCTTCACTGTTGCTATAATATTCTTGCTAAAGGCCTATTTGTTTGTGTTTAAGGAGCCAGGGTAGTTTCTCTCTTATATTCACTTACAGAACTTGCGTTTTGTTTTTGTGTTCCAAGAACTTTGTCAAGTACCACCATTACTTTACCAAGCCTCCTGCTACTAATTTTATTATAACAGACCAGTAAATCAGCAAAATAAGATTTAGAGCAGTGACTTCCAAACCTAAACTGTGCATCAGAATCCCCTGGAGCTTTCTAAAAACAATCTAGTTCTCTGGCACCTCCCCAGCTCTACATAGATTATCAGATATGAGGGTTGCAGGAATCCTATGCATGTGTCAAAGACCCTAGCTTTGGAGATTCAGATTCCCCAAGTGATTTAGATATGGGAAGGGAGCTCATGCTTGGGAGTTGGAAAAACTCGAGACCCATAGATGGTTGCTTGAACTTCACAGTGGTTTATTTAATAACTAGAAGAGACAGTGGGATTGATGATAAATGTTGGACATATTTGGTGTTTTCATCCATGGCTGGATGAGTGCATCAAAAATGGCAAAAAAACCTAGCACCTCGTAAAGGAGATACGAATCCCAAATGACTGACAGTCCTGAGAGGAATGTTCGTTGCAGACGTAGGCTGAGTAGCGCATAGAGAACAGAAAACAGCCTACCTCCACCCGGAGGAGAAAGCAGCGACCGCCTGTGTGAAGGCCAGAACCACAGTAAGGGCCTTACTGACTGAGAGGCAGGGCCTGCTGAGAAAGCCGGCAGAGCCTGGGCAGCAAAACGGGGATGCGTGATGCGCTCCCTTCACTTCTCCAGTTTCCCCTGGAGCGCCTCATCCTTGCAGAGTGCCTGGAATAGACGCTTGTCCTTCTGTGCCCTCTTTATCACCCTCATTCATCCTTCTGCTGTGGAGTTACTCAGAAGTGCTCTCAGCCACCTCTTGTTGGTCAGCTCCTAGTGTTTCATTGTATTTCTGCCTTTGCTAATGCGTTTGATCTTGAAACTCTTTTCCCTTAACTTCTAAGACCTCTCTCCCCTGGTTGCCCCTCTTCCTGTCCGGCCATGTCTCCTTGTCCTCTTCACATCTCTTTTGACATGCTCCATGGTGGACGTTTTTGCCCTTTGCCCAGAGTTGACTCAGCATTTTCTCCGGTCTTCACGTCCCTCTGAAGTCCACGCCTCATTTCTGTGTGCTTCCCAGACAGCTGTGCTCACTGTCTGAAGCTTGGGTCATGGTCTTACTGATTCCCACCACCACCAACCCCCCGCCCCGTTCCCGCCTCCATTCACCCCACCAACAAAGCCGAGACCCTCCTCTGCCCTCGTTGGTTGTCGACCACCAAACCTGTCTCTGCTTCTGTCCCTGAAGCGTCCCTTGAACGTGTCCCTTTCTCATTAGTCCTGTGACGACCTGCGATCCTCATCTTGCCCTACTTGGCTTGCGGGAAATTCTACCAGTTTCCGCCGCTCTGTGCCATCATGGAAATGCAGGCCCATGTGCTACATATTCTGACATTTCAAGCAGAGCTGGAAGTCCATATTTTCATGTAAACTTTCTGAATCCTTAAAATGCTTGTAACTAATTTAGAAACTTTGATAACACCATGTGCACCTTCATAGGCCACTAGTTTGTAATGTTTTACTTAAACATAAGGTAAAAATATCAAAGAAAATGTGATTTTGTTGTCTTTTGGCATGAGAAAAAGCTTTATATCAGAATTTCAAAACAAGACATGTATTTGACTAAATAAAATTGGAAAACACTTTGGCCAAATAAAAATACTATAAACAGTTAAAATATAAGTGATACTATGGGAAGAAAAAATTTTCAGTTAAAGGTCAATGTAGTTCTTATAAAATTATGCTTATAAATCAGTGTAAAACATAAGTTCAGAAAAGCTCTGTTCCCTAATAGAAATAAACAGAGGACGTGTAGAAATACAAATGAATCTGAAATAAAGCTTGTCCTTACTTGCAGTCAAAGAAATAGAGATTAAAAAGCCGTGAGCAGTGGTGAAGCCATGCGCACCTGTTCTGTATTTGAAGGTCCAGTATTGATGCGTATGTGGGGAAATGGACATGATCGTATACTCCTGGTAGGAATTTAAATTGGGCTTCCCTGGTGGCTTAGGTAGTGAAGAATCCACTTGCCATATGGGATACCTGGATTCGATCCCTGGGTCTGAAAGATCCCTGGAGAAGGAAATGGCAACCCATTGTAGTATTCTTGCCTGGAAAATTCCATAGACAGAGAAGCATGGTGGGCTGCAGTCCATGGGGTCACAAAGAGTGGGACATGACTGAATGACTAGCACTTTCACACTTTAACTTTCACACTTTTCTGGAATGGAAGGTGGCAATTTCACATTGGTCAAAGTTTTAGCAGAATTCTGGAAATTAGGAAAAGAGAAAACAAATTTATCATTAAAAAAAAAAATCAAAGTTCCAGGAAACAGTAAAAAAGACACTAGGAGGCAAGAATTGAAGTGGAAAAGACTAACAACTTTCTAAAGCATTGAAGGATATGTTCATATGTTCTCTGGTTTAAGAAATCTCAGCATCCCAGCAGGATAAATTTTTCAAAAGATCCTGGATATATTGTAGTAAATTTCAAAACACCAAAGACTTAAAGTGTTAGTCAGTGTTAGACAGGCTTCTCTGTCCCTGGAATTCTCCAGGCAAAAATACTAGAGTGGGTAGGGGAATCTTCTCAACCCAGGGATTGAACCCAGGTCTCCCACATTGAAGGCAGATTCATCACTGTCTGAGCCACCAGGGAAACCCCTGATGCCCCAATGTGGGGCCAAAAAAAGAATAAATAGAAAACCGTAATAACCCCTGTTAAAGAATTTAGACCACTATTTCAGAAGTACCGGATCTGAACATTTTACCAAGGAATTCCCTCAAAATTTAAGAAATAGGTAATTGCAATTTTGTATAACAGAATAATAGCTAACATTTCCAACTCATTTTAGTATAACTTGACACTAAAACCAGATAAGGACAATACAAGAGAGGAAAGTTACAAGCCAGTCTCACTCAAACAATAAAAATAGAAATCCTAAACTAAATGTCAGCAACCCAAATTTGACAATGTGGAAGAATCATGACAGATGCCAAGTTGGTTCATAATTAGAAAGCCTATTAGTATTTATCATAATTAGAAAGCCTATTAGTATTTACAACATTAATATGTTATAGGAGAACAATGCATATGGTAACTAGATTGAAAAAAAAGTAGCTATCATTCATGATAAAAAATTCTTGGAAAGATTAGGATCATGTCTACAAAAGTCTATAGCAAATATTGTTCTCAGTAGTAAAACATTAAAAGTGTTCCTTTTATAACTGTGAGGACCACAAAAGTGGTTACTACAATATTCAACAATTACTGGAGGTTCCAGCCCAAACAATAAGACAGGGAAAATAAAACAGGTGAAATATTGGAAATAAAGAACAAAATTTTAGGGGGTAAATGTATACATAGAAAAGTCTAGAGGAAATATGCAGACTAATTATTAGAATTAATAAGATTTAATATCTTTTTCAGCTGTAGGTCAGCATATAGAAATCATCTTATTATAGCAGACAGTTGGAAAATGTAATTTTTAGGAGCTGATACGTATAGCGGTAGCAATTAAAAAAAATGGGAAGTTCCTAATAGTAAACTTAATAAAGTATGCAATAAATTTATGTAGAAAATTTTTAAACTTTATCGAAAGACATTTTAAAAGTCCTTAAAAATAACTGGGAGACTTACCATGTTAAATGCATATGAAATCTCATTATCATAAAGATCTTATTTTCCCCAACTTAATCTATAGATTGAAGGCCTTTCTAACCACAGCTCCCAACAAAGTTTTTTCCATGAAGTTTGACAAGCTAATACTAAAAGCTGTTTGACAGTCTGCAGGACCAAGAATAACTCTAAGTAATTTTATGAAGAGTGGAAACTGTGTTGAGGATCAGGAGAGGAACTTGCACTACTGGATATTGGGATTTACAAATGCAGCTCAGGTAATTACCACAGTGTGCACTGACTCTTGGTCAATGGAATAAAATAACTCAGAGAGACCAGTTTATATATGACACAGCTGGCAGTTCAGATCATTGGGGACCTTCTGTTTGACTGTTCAATAGAGAACTGGGGAAAGAATAAAAGTGGATTCCTAATGGATACCATACACAAAGTCAATGTACATCGCATTGAGACTTGTTAAAAAATCAGATCATAAAGCAGCATTTCTAACCTGTCTCCATTTGTGTAAAAAGAGACAAGAATATGTGTGTGATTATATATCCTGAGAAAAGATCTGGAGGATATTGAAGTTAAGGTGACAAGTGACTCTCTCTGGGTGGTTGGATTTTTGCTGATTTAACCATCTCTTTATGCCTCTTTTTTGTTTCTGTTTAGTTTTTTTTTTTTTTTTAATACATTAAGTGTATATTACTTTTAATTAGAAATTTTTTTTCATTTTTAATTTTCTGCCTATTTGGTATCTATTTTATTTTTAGTCTTCTTTGAGATTATCTTTTCAAATTCTTCTTGGCAACTTCCAAACTGCCTCCTCCTTTCACGCACAGAAATAACATTTTCATTGTAATTTTGATTGAAATTGTCTGGCGCATAATAGTCAGTCAGTACATGTTTGTTAAATAGATAAATATGGGGACAATTCACATCTTAACACTGGTTAAGCCTTCCAACCAAGAACATGATATGTTACTCAAATCTTTTCAAGTCTTTTTTTTCCTAAATGTGAGCTTTTCTGTTTTCTAAAAATACAGATCTCACACCTTCATGCAATTATTGTTTTCTAAAATGGTATAATCTTTTCTTTTCCCCCCACATTGAGTCAGACCGTTAACTGTGTAGCTTTGCCATCAGGACTTAGAAGTGTCAGAAAGATGATTAAATGTAGATAAGCATATCCTGTGTAGTGAGGTCAAGGACCGGGGTTTATTTAGCTTAGAGTAAATGACTGCATTGAAACTGAATACCTGTCTCCAAGCACGTGATAGTGGCCAGCTTTCCTTCAACTCTGCTGAAGACAAGACACAGGAAAATGAACTTCAGCTAGAATGTGAGTGACTCAGATTAAAGATTGCAAACTGACAGTGTGACGCCAAAGTGGCCCTTGGGAACATTTTCTTTGGACTGTAGAATATATTATAAAACTTTGAATTCATTGCTAATTTGAAATTTTGGAGGTCTCACATGAAAATTTAGATTTCCAGCTTTTCTGGCAAGGCTTAAAATCTAGTATCCTGTGCCGGAGTTTCAGTGGCAGCTGATGGCTGGAATTCCGAAGCGACTGCCCCTCTTTAAAACAGCTGTGTGCTTTCTCCAGTTCTCCATGTCAGAACCCAGCCCTTCCTGTTATCTGCCTTGCCCTCTAAGCATTTTAGTCTGCAACCTCAGCTCCAGTGATAAAGGAAGAACTGAGTTGCCCATACACAGGCATGGCATTTTTCATTTTCAGGGTTGTTTTTAAAATGTGGTTTAAATATGGTCTGACTACTAAGCAAGAAGTGGACCAGGTGATTTCTCAAAGGTCTTTCCTGTCCTGTGAGTCTGTGATCCTGTTGGAATAGTGCCATGGTTCAAGAACTCAATGCATATGGTTGTCGAAGCTGCAGTGCGCCCATTGCAAGGCACAGAGCCCACAAAGCTCATCGTTCATCTGGTATTTCTTCATGTTGGGCATAGGAAGTTTGACAGATTTTGCAGAGGACCTGTTTCAAGAGCCTAGAGTTCAAACAACTAGCTACTTAATTTAGAAGATTTGCTAAAAGTCTGGTTCTTTTGTACATAGTTATATAAATGTGAGTGAAGGACTTTGTGAGTAACTTTAAGTTTTATAAGTATCCAGTATCACATCACTCCCATCATTACTGTGGGGCACCATTGTTTTGAATATCATTTCATCTGTGCTTGAATATCATCTAAGCACAGTTTTCATATTTAATGTTAAGGGTATATATACTCTTATAAACAAAAAAGTAGGAAAGCAGTGTGGGAAAAAAATCTGAAGTGATAATGTCTCAGTCTGTGGAAAATTCTTAAAGAGATGGGAATACCAGACCACCTGACCTGCCTCTTGAGAAATCTGTATGCAGGTCAGGAAGCAACAGATAGAACTGAACATGGAACAACACACGGGTTCCAAATAGGAAAAGGAGGATGTCAAAGCTGTTTATTGTCACCCTGCTTATTTAACTTGTATGCAGAGTACATCATGAGAAATGCTGGGCTGGAGGAAACACAAGCTGGAATCAAGATTGCCGGGAGAAATATGAATAACCTCAGATACGCAAATGACACCACCCTTATGGCAGAAAGCAAAGAACCAAAGAGCCTCTTGATGAAAGTGAAAGAGGAGAGTGAAAAAGTTGGCTTCAAACTCAACATTCAGAAAACTAAGATCATGGCATCTGGTCCCATCACTTGATGGGAAATAGATGGGGAAACAATGGAAACAGAGACTTAATTTTGGGGGGCTCCAAAATGACTGCAGATGGTGACTTCAGCCATGAAATTAAAAGATGCTTGCTCCTTGGAAGAAAAGCTGTGACAAACCTGGACAGCATATTAAAAAGCAGAGACATTACTTTAACAACAAAGGTACATCTAGTCAAAGCTATGGTTTCTCCAGAAGTCATGTATGGATGCGAGAGTTGGACCATAAAGAAAGCTGAACACAGAAGAATCAATGCTTTTGAACTGTGGTACTGGAGAAGACTTTAGAGTCCCTTGGACTGCAGGAAGATCCAACCAGTCCACCCTAAAGGAAATCAGTCCTGGGTGTTTATTGGAAGGACTGAAGCTGAAGCTGAAACTCTAACTTTGGCCACCTGAGGGGAAGAACCAACTCATTTGAAAAACCCTGATGCTGGGAAAGACTGAGGGCAGGAGGAGAAGGGGATGACAGAGGATGAAATGGTTGGATGGCATCACCAACTCAATGGACATAAGTTTGAGCAAGCTTGGGGAGCTGGTGTTGGACAGGGAAGCCTGGCATGCTGCAGTCCATGGGGTTGCGAAGAGTCAGACATGACTGAGCGACTGAACTGAACAGCACTGAACTGATGGATCTTGTAAATAATAATAGCATGTGGCCAGTGGTATTACATACAGAGTCTGTAATACTGAGGCTACAGGTAGAAAAATTGTTTTGTTTTTTTCCTGACTAAATTTCAGTTCAGTTCAGTCGCTCAGTCGTGTCCGACTCTTTGCGACCCCATGAATCGCAGCACGCCAGGCCTCCCTGTCCATCACCAACTCCTGGAGTTCACTCAGACTCACGTCCATCGAGTCAGTGATGCCATCCAGCCATCTCATCCTCTGTCGTCCCCTTCTCCTCCTGCCCCCAATCCCTCCCAGCATCAGAGTCTTTTCCAATGAGTCAACTCTTCTATGTGGTGCCCAAAGTATTGGAGTTTCAGCTTCAACATCAGTCCTTCCAAAGAACACCCAGGACTGATCTCCTTTAGAATGGACTGGGTGGATCTCCTTGCAGTCCAAGGGACTCTCAAGAGTCTTCTCCAACACCACAGTTCAAAAGCATCAATTCTTCGGTGCTCACCTTTCTTCACAGTCCAACTTTCACATCCATACATGACTACTGGAAAAACCATAGCCTTGACTAGACGGACCTTTGTTGGCAAAGTAATGTCTCTGCTTTTGAATATGCTGTGTAGGTTGGTCGTAACTTTCCTTCCAAAGAGTAAGCATCTTTTAATTTCATGGCTGCATTCACCATCTGCAGTGATTTTGGAGCCCCCTAAAATAAAGTCTGACCCTGTTTCCACTGTTTCTCCATCTATTTGCCATGAAGTGATGGGGCCAGATGCCATGACCTTCATTTTCTGAATGTTGAGCTTTAAGCCAACTTTTTCACTCTCCACTTTCACTTTCATCAAGAGGCTTTTGAGTTCCTCTTCACTTTCTGCCATAAGGGTGGTGTCATCTGCGTATCTGAGGTTATTGATATTTCTCCCGGCAATCTTGATTCCAGCTTGTGCTTCTTCCAGCCCAGCGTTTCTCATGAGGTATTCTGCATATAAGTTAAATAAGCAGGGTGACAATATACAGCCTTGACGTACTCCTTTTCCTATTTGGAACCAGTCTGTTGTTCCATGTCCAGTTCTAACTGTTGCTTCCTGACCTGCATATAGGTTTCTCAAGAGGCAGATCAAGTGGTCTGGTATTCCCATCTCTTTCAGAATTTCTACAGTTTATTGTGATCCACACAGTCAAAGGCTTTGGCATAGTCAATAAAGCAGAAATAGCTGTTTTTCTGGAACTCTCTTGCTTTTTCCATGATCCAGCAGATGTTGGCAATTTGATCTCTGGTTCCTCTGCCTTTTTTCAAACCAGAGAAGTTCACGGTTCACATATTGCTGAGGCCTGGCTTGGAGAATTTTGTGTATCACTTTACTAGCGTGTGAGAGGAGTGCAATTGTACAGTAGTTTGAGCATTCTTTGGCATTGCCTTTCTTTGGGATTGGGATGAAAACTGACCTTTGCCAGTCCTGTGGCCAGTGCTGAGTTTTCCAAATTTGCTGGCATATTGAGTGCAACACTTTCACAGCATCATCTTTCAGGATTTGAAATAGCTCAACTGGAATTCCATCACCTCCACTAGCTTTGTTCGTAGTGATGCTTTCTAAGGCCCACTTGACTTCACATTGTAGGATGTCTGGCTCTAGGTGAGTGATCATACCATTGTGATTATCTGGGTCGTGAAGATCTTTTTTGTACAGTTCTTCTGTGTATTCTTGCCACCTCTTCTGAATATCTTCTGCTTCTGTTAGGTCCATGCCATTTCTGTCCTTTATCGAGCCCATCTTTGCATGAAATGTTCCCTTGGTATCTCTAATTTTCTTGAAGAGATCCCTAGTCTTTCCCATTCTGTTGTTTTCCTGAATTTCTTTGCATTGATCACTGAGGAAGGCTTTCTTATCTCTTCTTGCTATTCTTTGGAACTCTGCATTCAGATGCTTATATCTTTCCTTTTCTCCTTTGCTTTTTGCTTCTTTTCTTTTCACAGCTATTTGTAAGGCCTCCCCAGACAGCCATTTTGCTTTTTTGCATTTCTTTTCCATGGAGATGGTCTTAATCCCTGTCTCCTGTACAATGTCACAAACCTCCATCCATAGTTCATCAGGCACTCTGTCTATCAGATCTATCCCTTAAATCTATTTCTCTCTTCCACTATATAATCATAAGGGATTTGATTTAGGTCATACCTGAATGGTCTAGTGGTTTTCCCTACTTTCTTCAATTTAAGTCTGAATTTGGCAATAAGGAGTTCATGGTCTGAGCCACAGTCAGCTCCCAGTCTTGTTTTTGCTGAATGTATAGAGCTTCTCCATCTTTGGGTACAGTATTTGGCCACAAGTAATTATTTTGCTCACAGGTTTTTTTTTTTTTTTCTTTTTTTCTTTTTAATGGGTCTAACCAGTTTGCCCATTTGTTTTGGCATCAAATAGACATAGCTTTATTGTGACTCAGAGTCCAGTACTGTCCTTATTTAAAGACATGAAATGTTATCTCAAGGGAAATGTTTTGGAGTCTCTAAATGTCTTGGGTAATAAGTGAAATTTTTAACCCAGGACCAAATATTCCATTTACCCACCCAAATTGTTTCCCAGTTGTGGTCTTAGACTAGGCTCCTGTGTGTATTCTTAAACTTATGAAGGGCTCTTGTTTTTGGTTCCCACAGAACAATTTCTTTCTGCATCCACACCCACATCAGCAGTGATGAAGGTCAGACTGAGACCCACAGAATGTTTCAGAGGGCTCCATAAAGTCTTTTCCCAAGGCCACGTGTCACACTTGGTTTGTCCTTTAAGTTCTAACAGATGGTATCAAACTCATGACTTTTCTAGCCTTGACCGTCTGATAAGGACAGGTATCACTTTCCAAATAGGCACAGTTCCCAAAGTCATGACTTATGACATCATCTCTCCTGAATGAAATAGCTTTAAAATAGATGCAGTCTCCATCTTTTAAGTATGTTCTGTGTTCTGGAGTAATCCAGCACCAAGACAGTGTCCGTACTTGATAGGTATCAGCCCCTTTCTTCATGCGGTCTTATTAAATCTTACTCAAGTCTTCATCTGGTGAGTGAGCCCTGACTCACGACCTCAGCCTGGAAACAGTCACAAGTCTGAACCGGCTCACAGGAGGGAGCTGCTGCTAGTTCAGCCAGGAGGCATCTGGTTGCCACCAAGTGCCCTTTCTTCCAGCAAAAGTAGACCAATATGAGACCACTCTCCCACCTGCTTAAGTAAGCTTACCTTAGCTGAAAGTTGAAGTATTTATAAATTTAAGGTTTTGTTTCTTTGAAATCAACTTTAGGACTAAATCTTCAAATCATCTCTGTTCTAGACTTCAAATTGTGATCACAGCTTTAGTTTAAACTTAAAATTTCCTGCAACAGCTAAAGAAGCCATCAACATTAATAAGTGGCTGGCATTCTAAAAGAGTGGATAAAAGGGAAAGAGAGAGATTATTCTAGGTGAAAGAGACAAAACCAGATGCAGTGTGTGACCTTTGGTTGGATTCTAATTCAGGAGTATCAGTAATTTGGGGGACAGTTTGAGAATTTCAATGTGGACCATTTAAGCAATAATGTCATGTCAGTTACGATTATGGGATTTTGTGATGTAGGAGAATGTCATTGTCTAGGAGTCTGTATTACATATTGTGGAGTTATCTGTAAGGATATCTATTCTGAAATGGTATATAGCAAGTGTGTATGTGAAATATGATACAATATTAACCATTATTGAGTCTAGATGGTGGGCTTTGGGTGTTCATGGCACTGTTTTTCCACTTTTCTGGGTGTTTGAAATTTTTCATGCTTGTGAGTAATGATACAAACGAAGCAGTTGTCTCAGGGAGAGGAGTGCTGTGAGCCACAGTAAGTCTTGCTGAGGGCTTCCTGTGGTTTGAGAGAAGGCTTTGCTGGAGGGGATTCTGAGTGGTGGGTGGAGCGTACTGTGAGTGGTACTTTCCTGCCCAGGCCCCAGGCTAGCCATCCAGGGGCTCAGCAGGTGACCCCAAGGCGGTTTCCCAGGCTCCTGTGAATTGCTTTCCTAATCACAGTGGGAGAGGGCTTCCCACCACAAGCTGGACCGCAGCTTCCCCTTGGCAGTCTTGCGGAAGCTCAGGTCACATTGGCCAGGAATCCCTGGAAAACAAGCGAAGCTGCATGGCTTTACAGTAAAAACTCCATGTTGTAGATTTGCTCTTAGCATCTTGGGATTGTGAAATATCAATATAACGACCCAAATAAACGACCACTTCCTTCAAAAGTACTATTACTCATTGGAGCACAGTACTACTTAAGACTAATCTGCTGCCTCCCTAAGTCAGGGTGGAACTTGTTCAACTCACATTTGATTTTTTTGTTTTTTTGTTTTTCCTTTCTATTTCATAAAGTCTCTAAATTTCTAATAAAGCCAGTTGGAGCAGTTTATTTTAGACAGAATGCAAAATGAAATAGTAGCAGAACTCTGTCCTTAAAGCAGAGACCACCCTTTCTTTATCTCACAAAATGACCCCATCTCCTTTTTTTCTCGGGTTCTTGATGTTCTTTGGAGAAGAGTAGAAGGAAGTGCATGTGGCAACAGGTCGGCATCTAGAACGTCACTGGGGCATTGGGAGGTTGTCTGTTGGGAGGTGGTGGGCAGTATGGTAGCTCCTTATAAAGCATGGTGCTTGGGAGGCGCAGGGATAGACTTTGGGGGCTGCTGGGGAGACGCTGGCCTCTGGCTGGGACTGGACGCCTCGTACATCAAGCAGTGCAGTGTGTGTCTGTCAGTCTGTCAGTCGTGTCTGGCTCTTTGTGACCCCGTAGACTGAGGCCCGCCAGGCTTCTCTGTCCTTGGAGTTCTCCAGACAAGAATGCTAAATTGGATTGCCGTTCCCTTCTCCAGGGTATCTTCCCAGCCCAGGGATTGAACCTGGGTCTCCTGAATTGCAGGCAGATTCTTTACTGTCTGAGCTACCATGGGAACCCAATTATTTTTTGAAATAGACCTACCTGAAGACTACTGGTGGTAAGATGCTTCCATGATAAAGCAGTTCTCTCTCTAATCCTAGTCTCTATTTGTGGCTAAACATAGATTTTTCAGGCTAAGGAGGACCACAGTAGCTCTCAAGAAAATAGGCATCCTTAATTGTGATTTACAAGTGCCTCTAGATTTTGGAATACCATTGCCATGTAATTTTCAGATGAAAAGGTGTATGATTTATGAAAAGGTAAAGATGAAATCACTTTATGATTTCCATTTTGCTTCTTCCTCCCAGCCCTGACCCCAGTTCTGGGCTTTTAGAGCATCAATATTGCAAGCCTGTAGCTGGTGCCCAAGAAGGGGGAAGCAGAGGGTCCCCTGGATTCTTTGCCAAGCTGCCATTTAGCTTTCAAGCATAGTGGAGCTTTGCTTGAGCCCCGGATTAGTACACAGTCTCAGAGGCCTGCTCAACTCAGTGAAATCAATGTCATTAAAGAGCAAAGATAATGCAGTCTTTATCACTGCCTGTTATCTGTGGACAAATGAAATACAGCTCCCTAAGTATGTCAATTCAGTGTATTTCAACAGCTGTGAGTTTCTTACGTATCAGAGTTAGGTTACTGTAAGAACAGACACAAACACTTTTTGTGTTTTCTCTCTCTTCTGCTTTCTCTTTAAACAGTAAGGTTTCCCACAGCCAGTATAATTTGGACTAAGCAAGTGCAAATCTCTTTTACATGGTAAACTTACCATTTCTCTTATAGGTGTGTTCAGCAGGGTTTTCCACTAAAACCATAAGAAGATACAGGGTTAGGAAGGATTCCCTTCAAGATAATCCTGTCCTGGGGGCAGTGAGGGGAGTGGGACAGAGGAGGAAAGATTTCAGTAAACTCCACTCTCCTAATAATGTCAGTAGTAAAACAGTCAGAGTTTGACTTATGCTGCTTTATTTTCCTAGAGGGGGAGGCGGTGTATTGAGACAGCTGACCAAGCAGGATTTAGTTATCACTCAAGTGGTATCTCCAGATACCAGGCTTCCTGAACTCATACTGGAACTTTCCTAGTCAACTTCAGATTTAGCCCCTTCCTACCAATAACACTTTATTCCTGGAGATTTTGTACAGCGAAAAGAGTTTGGAGAATTGGAGCATGTTCTCTGACCCCTAATCACGTGGAACTATAAGCGTTAAAGTGTGATCCGCAGCAAAGGCAGAGTGACTTTGATAACATATTCTTGTTGTTGTTCAATCCTTTGCAAAATTCACATAATAAACCATTACTTTGAAAATCACTTCTCTTTGTGTGTTTCTATGTCCCTGACTACCATCCCCCTCCCCCAGCTGCAAGACAAATAAACAGATGTGGATGTCACTTCCACTCTCGCGGTGACCTAAGGTCCGAAGTATTTGTTTTAAAGCACTCAGAATAATGCCAGTGGTGTGCATATTTCATTTGACATTTTAAGCAGAAGAAAGCCACATGACCAAAATGCAATCCACTTCAAGTGTGTTAGGAAAAAACATATTTCATCTCTGTAAACCTGGAGATTATCCTGTCATAGATGTCACTGTTGTTGCGAAATCCCCACGGCTAAAGCAATTGTGTAGACAGAACATCAGGTCTGTGGTCACTGATGTTCTGGATCTTTCTGCTGGATATCTTTCTGAGGATAACAGAAGGATACTTGAGTGTAGAACTGGAAACTTCTTTAATTGTATTTTTTATATATAAATTATTTCAAAACAAGGATCGTATTGGTCTTTGGAGAGTCCAGTGGACCTGGAGACCACCTCTTTTAAGTCCTGGACCTTCCAGTTTTATGACTAAAACCCTGACTCTGAGGATAAGCGATTTGCTGAAGTTGTTTGAGGACCTGGGAACCCTCACCCTTCTTCGGTGGGCCTTTCACTTCTGATTCTTCCACCGGGTACCCAACTGTGTTTACTAGACATTTTTACTTGATCATTTCTGGAGGCTCGTTGACAGAGTGCTTTATACTTGGAGCAGAGCTGGAAGGGAGGAAAGAAGGGAGGGATGGAGAGAGGAGGGAACTATGTTGGTACTTGCCGTGACTACGGAAGTTTTGTTGCTGCAGAATTTGATGATGGTAAGAGGAATGGTGATGTCTCCATCGTTACAGATGGTGGAGTGCACTCCTTCAGACCAGGTTTCTTTAGCTTAACTTTATGCTTGTGATATTTAGTCCTGATATGGCCTCTAGCTGAAGTTCATTTACTTTTAGGGGCAGAGTAGGATTTGCACTGTGTGACTGTTACCTCCCCCACACCCCACTTTGTTTTCAATGAAAAATTCTACTTTTGATGGATATTTGCATCAGTTCCGGTTTGGGACTTCTGTGAAAAGTGCTATTCATGCACCCTGTGTTTATGCTTGAGTTCAGCTTTAGATTCTGAAAGCAGCTGTCAGTGCATGAGAATTCCTGTTAGCCCACATTCTTGCCAACAGTTGGTGTTCATGGCCTTTTCCAGTTTGGCCATTCTGGTGGTTGGAGAGTTTTTTCTGCCTCTTTTTTGGGGGGAGGGAGGGGGACTTATGTCATATTTCGTTTCATCACATCCTATATAAAGACTTTATTTGAATTAGAATAACTTATAGGCAAAACACACTCCTCTTCAAATACTTTAAACTCTTCGTTATGTGAGCTGATAAGCGTGAGCATCAGAAAGTGGCCAGTGGTACAACCGCTCAGCCTGAATTAAGCATCTTACCTGAGGGCCTGATTGTTAGGCCTGTTTGGTCCGACCTCCTCAGTTAGGCCATTTTCCAGATAGAGTAACTGAGCCGTTTCAGTGATTGGAGGCCATTGCAGGTGCCGTGGCCAGGCCTCCTAGGAGTTACTCAGGCATGTGCACCTCTTCCTCTGGAAGAGGCCTCTACAGATCCTCCTACTCTGACTCCCTAGGCAATCACTGAGTGCTCACTGGGCGGCAGGCGCTGGGCCGGGCCTGTGGGGTTCCTTCTCAGACAAGCGTTTAGTCTGATGCTGGCCTCTTTCACTTTACAGGCGTTTTCATTTTACTTTATTGCAGTGTAGTTGATTTACACTGTTGTGTTGGTTTCAGGTGTACAGCAGAGGCATTCAATTATACGTATATATATATACATTCTTTTTCATATTCTTTTCCATTATGGTTTATTAGAGGATATTGAACGTAGTTCTCTGTGCTATACAGTAGGTCCTTGTTGCTTATCTTTTTATATATAGTAGTGTGTATGTTAATCCCAAGCTTCTAATGGATCCCCCTTCACATTTCCCCTTTGGTAACCATAGGTTTGTTTTCAAAATCTGTGAATCTGTTTCTGTTCATAAGTAAGTTCATTTGTATCATTTTTAAAATTCGATCCCACACATGAGTGATGTATGATACTCACTTTTCAGGTTACGGCTTTAACATCACAGCCTACTTCCTAAAAAGAGGAATACGTCTCCGCTGCCTGAGGGGCTCACCAAGGACAGGTAGGAAGCCGATTTCTTGGGTCATTCTGCACAGTGAGTGTGTCCTTAGAGAAGGAATGAAAATTAAGGAATGACGATTCCTAGTGGCCACATAGCCTTCATGAAACTGAAGTACTAATTAAGAGTGTTTGCAAGCGCTTGAGATTATTTTTTTCCATCTTGCTCTGTTCACTGCCTGCCTCAGTCCAGTGAGCGGGGCCATGCTCCGCCTTCCTTTCCTGCTGCCTCTCGGCACTTGAGCATCCAGAGTCACTTCAGGCAGTTAGACCGCTGTCTGTGAACACTGAGGCCTTGGAGTACAGAGCGAGCGTGTGTGTGAAAAAGTGCATTCCCGGCCCTGAGCTGCCAGGGCCTCTCCGTAGGTGTGTGATGGGGCCCCCTGCCCCCACGACTCCCCGAGTCAAGATGTCCACTGAGGAGATGAGGTCAAATGTGTCCAGCCAACAACAACAGAGTCAGATGCTAACAACTGCTCTCCAAGTCCATCTGAGCTTTGGAAAGAAAATTTAACTCAGCTTCCTTTGCTGATTTTAGTAAATAAGATATGAAACAGGGACATTAAAAATGAACTATGCGGCAACTATACTCCAATAAAAACTTAGGAAAAAATAAAAGCAGTAGTACTTCTGGCACCCCACTCCAGTACTCTTGCCTAGAAAATCCCATGGACGGAGAAGCCTCGTAGGCTTCAGTCCATGGGGTCTCGAAGAGTCGGACACGACTGAGTGACTTCACTTTCACTTTTCACCTTCATGCATTGGAGAAGGAAATGGCAACCCACTCCAGTGTTCTTGCCTGAAGAATCTCAGGGACGGGGGAGCCTGGTGGGCTGCCGTCTATGGGGTCGCACAAAGTTGGACACGACTAAAGCGACTTAGCAGCAGCAGCAGTACTTCCAAGTAAAATACAGTATTCTAAACAAAGCAACAACAAAAAATGAACTGTGTAAAGGTTTGGTCTTGGGATCTTTGCAATTATCTGCACTTTCTTAACTTTAAGTGTCACTTGACTGTATTACTCTCACGGTGGGGCCTTCCACTCTGTTCAATCCTCTTAGTCAAATAAATCAGTTAACTTTGTATCTGTTAAAATACAGCCTAGCCACCCTTCATGGTAGGGACTGCCATTGCCTAAATTTTTATTTAAATGTTCATGAAAATCTCAGTTACAACCTAAGCAGAGTGAAGGGCTTTCTGTTGATAAATACCTGGCACCAAATTGCTTAAAATCTGCTGTTCTAGCATTCTTATTTTTCAGAGGAATCATTTGATCAGATCAGATCAGATCAGATCAGTCGCTCAGTCGTATCCGACTCTTTGCAACCCCATGAATCGTAGCACGCCAGGCCTCCCTGTCCATAACCAACTCCTGGAGTTCACTCAGACTCACGTCCATCGAGTCAGTGATGCCATCCAGCCATCTCATCCTCTGTCGTCCCCTTCTCCTCCTGCCCCCAGTCCCTCCCAGCATCAGTCTTTTCCAATCAGTCAACTCTTCGCATGAGGTGGCCAAAGTACTGGAGTTTCAGCTTTATCATCATTCCTTCCAAAGAAATCCCAGGGCTGATCTCCTTCAGAATGGACTGGTTGGATCTCCTTGCAGTCCAAGGGACTCTCAAGAGTCTTCTCCAACACCACAGTTCAAAAGCATCAATTCTTCTGCGCTCAGCCTTCTTCACAGTCCAACTCTCACATCCATACATGACCACAGGAAAAACCATAGCCTTGACTAGACGAACCTTTGTTGGCAAAGTAATGTCTCTGCTTTTGAATATGCTATCTAGGTTGGTCATAACTTTCCTTCCAAGGAGTAAGCATCTTTTAATTTCATGGCTGCAATCACCATCTGTAGTGATTTTGAAGCCCAGAAAAATAAAGTCTGCCACTGTTTCCACTGTTCCCCCATCTATTTCCCATGAAGTGATGGGACTGGATGACATGATCTTCGTTTTCTGAATGTTGAGCTTTAAGCCAACTTTTTCACTCTCCACTTTCACTTTCATCAAGAGGCTTTTGAGTTCCTCTTCGCTTTCTGCCGTATGTCATCTGCATATCTGAGGTTATTGATATTTCTCCCGGCAATCTTGATTCCAGCTTGTGTTTCTTCCAGTCCAGCGTTTCTCATGATGTACTCTGCATATAAGTTAAATAAGCAGGGTGACAATATACAGCCTTGACGAACTCCTTTTCCTATTTGGAACCAGTCTGTTGGTCCATGTCCAGTTCTAACTGTTGCTTCCTGACCTGCATACAAATTTCTCAAGAGGCAGATCAGGTGGTCTGGTATTCCCATCTCTTTCAGAATTTTCCACAGTTTATTGTGATCCACATAGTCAAAGGCTTTGGCATAGTCAATAAAGCAGAAATAGATGTTTTTCTGGAACTCTCTTGCTTTTTCCATGATCCAGTGGATGTTGGCAATTTCATCTCTGGTTCCTCTGCCTTTTCTAAAACCAGCTTGAACATCAGGAAGTTCCCGGTTCACATATTGCTAAAGCCTGGCTTGGAGAATTTTGATCATTACTTTACTAGCATGTGAGATGAGTGCAATTGTGCGGTAGTTTGAGCATTCTTTGGCATTGCCTTTCTTTGGGATTGGAATGCAAACTGACCTTTGCCAGTCCTGTGGCCACTGCTGAGTTTTCCAAATTTGCTGGCATATTGAGTGCAGAACTTTCACAGCATCATCTTTCAGGATTTGAAATAGCTCAACTGGAATTCTATCACCTCCACTAGCTTTGTTCGTAGTGATGCTTTCTAAGGCCCACTTGACTTTACATTCCAGGATGTCTGGCTCTAGGTCAGTGATCACACCATCGTGATTATCTGGGTTGTGAAGATCTTTTTTGTACAGTTCTTCTGTGTATTCTTGCCATCTCTTCTTAATATCTTCTGCATCTCTTAGGTCCATACCATTTCTGTCCTTTATCGAGCTCATCTTTGCATGAAATATTCCTTTGGTATCTCTGATTTTCTTGAAGAGATCCCTAGTCTTTCCCATTCTGTTGTTTTCCTCTATTTCTTTGCATTGATCGCTGAAGAAGGCTTTCTTATCTCTTCTTGCTATTCTTTGGAACTCTGCATTCAGATGTTTATATCTTTCCTTTTCTCCTTTGCTTTTCACTTCTCTTCTTTTCACAGCTATTTGTAAGGCCTCCCCAGATAGCCATTTTGCTTTTTTGCATTTCTTTTCTATGGGGATGGTCTTGATCCCTGTCTCCTGTACAATGTCACAAACCTCATTCCATAGTTCATCAGGTACTGTATCTATCAGATCTAGGCCCTTAAATCTATTTCTCACTTCCACTGTATAATCATAAGGGATTTGATTTAGGTTATACCTGAATGGTCTAGTGGTTTTCCCTACTTTCTTCAATTTAAGTCTGAATTTGGCAATAAGGAGTTCATGGTCTGAGCCACAGTCAGCTCCTGGTCTTGTTTTTGCTGACTGTATAGAGCTTCTCCATCTTTGGCTGCAGAGAATATAATCAGTCTGATTTTGTTGTTGACCATCTGGTGATGTCCATGTATAGAGTCTTCTCTTGTGTTGTTGGAAGAGGGTGTTTGTTATGACCAGTGCATTTTCTTGGCAAAACCCTATTAGTCTTTGCCCTGCTTCATTCCGTATTCCAAGGCCAAATTTGCCTGTTACTCCAGGTGTTTCTTGACTTCCTACTTTTGCATTCCAGTCCCCTATAATGAAAAGGACATCTTTTTTGGGTGTTAGTTCTAAAAGGTCTTGTAGGTCTTCATAGAACCGTTCAACTTCAGCTTCTTCAGCGTTACTGGTTGGGGCATAGACTTGGATTACTGTGATATTGAATGGTTTGCCTTGGAAACGAACAGAGATCATTCTGTCGTTTTTGAGATTGCATCCAAGTACTGCATTTCGGACTCTTTTGTTGACCATGATGGCTACTCCATTTCTTCTGAGGGATTCCTGCCCGCAGTAGTAGATATAATGGTCATCTGAGTTAAATTCACCCATTCCAGTCCATTTCAGTTCGCTGATTCCTAGAATGTTGACATTCACCTTGCCATCTCTTGTTTGACCACTTCCAATTTGCCTTGATTCATGGACCTGACATTCCAGGTTCCTATGCAATATTGCTCTTTAAAGCATCGGACCTTGCTTCTATCATCAGTCATATCCACAGCTGTGTATTGTTTTTGCTTTGGCTCCATCCCTTCATTCTTTCTTGAGTTATTTCTCCACTGATCTCCAGTAGCATATTGGGCACCTACTGACTTGGGGAGTTTCTCTTTCAGTATCCTATCATTTTGCCTTTTCATACTGTCATGGGATTCTCAAGGCAAGAATACTGAAGTGGTTTGCCATTCCCTTCTCCAGTGGACCACATTCCGTCAAATCTCTCCACCATGACCTGCCCACCTTGGGTTGCCCCATGGGCATGGCTTAGTTTCATTGAGTTAGACAAGGCTGTGATCCTAGTGTGATTAGATTGACTAGTTTTCTGTGAGTATGGTTTCAGTGTGTTTTCCCTCTGATGCCTTCTTGCAACACCTACTGTCTTACTTGGGTTTCTCTTACCTTGGGCGTGGGGTATCTCTTCAGGACTGCTCCAGCAAAGCGCAGCCGTTGCTCCTTCCCTTGGACGAGGGTTATCTCCTCACTGCCGCCCTTCCTGACCTTCAACGTGGGGGGACGAGGGGTATCTCCTCACTGCCGCCCTTCCTGACCTTCAACGTGGGATAGCTCCTCTAGGACCTCCTGCGCCTGCGCAGCCACGGCTCCTTGGACGTGTGGTTGGTCCTCCTGGCCACCACCCCTGGCCTCGGGCGTGGGGTTGCTCCTCCTGGCCGCTGCCCCTGGCTTCAGGTTTGGAGCGTGGAGTATCTCCTCTCGTCGCCCCCCCCGACCTCGGACACTGGGTATCTCCTCTCGGCCTACCTCCCTGAGCTCGAACGCAGGGTAGCTCCTCTCTGCCGTTCCTGTGCCATCGCAGTCTGGTACTCTCGGCCGCTGCCCCTGACCTCGGACATAGGGTAACTCCTCTTGGTCGCCACCCTTCGGGTATGGGGTCCTCATTTGATAGAACTGGCAATTTTGAATTCTAGTTCTTTTTTAAAAAAACTATTTTATTTATTTATTTAGCTGTGCTGGGCCTTAGTTGTGGCATGTGGGAGCTAGTTTCCTGACCAGGGATTGAACCTGGGCCCCTGCTTTGGGGGGGTTAGGGAGGTCTCTTGAATTCTGGTTCTGATTCACTGATGAGCTACTGTATTTCAAGATTGTCATGTTGGGAGAGGAAGTACAAATAATGAATTCTGTGGCTTCATTTCCCTTTCCAGAAAGCCGGAAACAGACTGGTTATCACTTATCTCAATAAGATGTTCTAAGCATTAGTGAATAAATATTAACTGCTTTGTTAACTTTGTTTTTCTGCCTTTTCAGTGTCCCATCTATAGTTACCTAGCCAGATAAAGCATCCATGTAGTGAAAGTGAAAGTCACTCAGTCGTGTCCGACTCTTTGCGACCCAATGGACTATACAGTCCATGGAATTCTCCAGGCCAGAATACTGGAGTGGGTAACCTTTCCCTTCTCCAGGGGATCTTCCCAACCCAGGGATGGAATCCAGGTCTCCAGCATTGTAGGCGGATTCTTTGCCAGCTGAGCCCCAAGGGAAGCCCAAAGCGTCCATGTGGGGTCAGAGGTTAAACACACCCAAGCCCCCTGCAATGGGGGTTTCTGCCTGAGGACCAAAAGGGAGAAACAGAACAGCATGTCAGGCCCCGGTTGCAGAGACTGAGCAGCTGCACGTCTTGTGGTGAGCTGTGAAGCACCAGGGCAGGGTTCTGAGCAGGGTAAGCGGAGCTGTTGTTGAAACTGCTAACCCACTTGCCCCAAGTAGAATGAGTTGGAGGAGAGAACGCGACCCCCAAGGAGACAGCAGGTGAGGAGAGAGTGGATCCCAGAACATCATTTTGATGTAATTTAGCCTCTCCAAGTGGTTGAGGCACTGACTGTGCAGGAGTCATGTGTCTGTGTAACTGACACTTTCACGCCTGTTCTCTGTCTCTGTCTCAGGGCCCTCCCACTGACATTTCTTGTGGGCAGTGTGCATTGTATGTAAAAGGCTTCACTTTCATGACTCAGAATAATAAAAATTGGTTACATCTAAAAGGAAGGCTTTCCCTTTTAGAAACAATTAGCTTTCTTTCCATTGTAAATACGATACATGTGTATTATACAAACACTGAGGCAGTTGTTTAGGCGCTGAGTCATGTCTGACTCTTCTGCGACCCCATGGACTATAGTCTTCCAGTCTCCTCTGTCCATGGGATTTCCCAAGCAAGAATACTGGAGTGGGTTGCCATTTCCTTCTCCAGTTCAGCCAGTGAAGTGAAGTGAAGTCGCTCAGTCATGTCTGACTCTTTGTGACCCCATGGACTGTAGCCTATCAGGCTTCTCCATCCATGGGATTTTCCAGGCAAGAGTGCTGGAGTGGGTTGCCATTTCCTTATCCAGGGGATCTTCCCGACCCAGGAATCGAACCCAGGTCTCCCACATTGCAGGCAGACACTGTACCGTCTGAGCCACCAGGAAGATCCAAGTAAGAAAAGGGGGAAGAGAAGACCCTCCCACTCCCCATCCCCCACCCCAGAATATTCACTGTCAACATGGGCTAAACGTCACTCCAGACATCACCCCAGAGGTCCATGGGGGCTGCGTGGATGAATAGAGAGATGGACAGACAGACAGAGAAGCAGGCACATTTACTATTCAATCATCCTTTCATTGAATGTTGAGGAGTCTGGTTCTGTGATTCATTTCACCTTCCCCACCCGGAAGTCAGTGGTTTTGCTTTAAGAAATTGTAATCATAGGTCGTTGCAACTGTGGTATAGTTGGACCGGCTTTCCTATTGCACATCTTTTAAAATTTATTTTATTGTTTCTGGCTGCGCTGGGTCTTTGCTGTGCGCAGTCTTTCTCTAGTTGTGGCGAGGGGAAGCTACTCTCTAGTTGCGGTGTACCAGGCTTCTCACTGCAGTGGCTTCTTTTGTGGCAGAGCACAGGCTCAGAGCAGGCTTCAGGAGTTCAGGCTTATGGACTCGAGAGCACAGGCTCAATAGTTGTAGTGCACATGCTTAGCTGCCACACCACATGTGCAGTCTTCCTGGACCAGGCATTGAACCCACATCTCTTCCATTGGCAGGCAGATTCTTAACCACTAGACCCCCCAGGGAAGTCCTTCTATTGCACATTTAACTGTTTCCTTAAGAATGATCATTAATTCCTAATCTCCAACACTGCTATTTTCATAGCCTGGTTCAGACTGGGAATTTGCCCGGCAGCCTAGGGAACCTCTCCAAGGCCAGGTGACTGAAGAGGGGAGAGGGAAACTAGCAAGAACACTGACAAGGTGTGTTTTCAGATTTCCTCCCTCTTCCTATGTATGTCTGAACACTCAGCAGTAAATGTTGATCCTGTCTCCCAAATGTGAGTCTGAACAGAAAACAGCAAACTGACCCAGGAGGAAAGCTGTGATGGCCCTGGGTGCCTGGGGCTTTCTAGGGATACCATGGTCCAGGGGCTCAGGTGGATCCATCTGCAGCCTCCTCCTCTGCCCCTGGAGCTTTGTGCTTGTCCTGTGCTGTTGATGGCAAACCCTGGAAGGAGGGGAGGGGAAAAGACACGTGTCTGATACGTACATGCTTATCAGTGTAAGGCAGAATTCTTGGACCAAGCATTTCTGTGTTCAAAGTCTTTTGATACCTCGAGTGATGTGATTTCTTTCCTTTTGTACAGAACTGCAAGTGTTTCCCGACAGGTTTGTGGTCTGTGTAAGTCAGCTTGCATTCAGTCGTGATCTTTCGGCAAGTCAGAGTGAAGATTTGGTATGTATTAAAAACTCTATAAGCAAATCTGCTTGAATGAAAAGTTACTGTAATAAATAGAACTGTTGAGCCCTCAATGCATGTTTTAAGGAACCAAAAATATCCTATTTTGCGTGATAATATTGATTCATTGATATGCTCTTTTTTTCCTGAAGACTTCTTGAGAATTTAGCGTGATCAGTAGTATAGCAACATAAAATGAGAAAGCACATACTACAAAAACCATGAAAATGCTTCTGATAGTATTTAAATGAAATATAAAGCATTCTTTAAATGAAGTGAGCAAAATCCACATGTTTCCACTGGAAGCTTTCATTGGGGTCAGTGGCTTTTGAATTCTATTCCATGGTGAATCACTGACATTTTCATGGAAACCAGTACTTTTCCCCAATGTGCTGTTTCTTAGCTGATAGGATTTGTTTTCCCTCTCTTTTCTTGTGCTCAATTTTGAGCTCCGTCAATCTTATTTCTGTTTCAGCAGAGCTCTTTATGCAGACAAGTAGATTCTGAAAATTCACTCCTAATGTTATAGCTTACAGCCTTGTCTTTTAAGCTTAGCACATACATTTGAGAGTCTCCGTGGGGTGTGTGTGTGTGTCTTGCTGCAGTCACAGCCCAATCTGTCTGAGCTTACCTCTGTACCAATTTTTGTTTTTCATATTTTTGGACTTGTGACTTGAAACTTTAACAAAAAGGAAAAAGCGTCTAGCAGACCTTGAACCTGGACATGATATATGTCATGATTATTATGCTTCTAAAATAATTTGTGAGGATATTAGATTACCCCTTATGTTTGTTATCTTTTAATCCATTTGAAATTTGGCCCTCATGGTCCAAAACCAGCTTCTTATCTCATCTTAAATAAATACATAAGAAAAGTGTTTTAGAGACTAGAAGGCTGAACAGAGACCCAAGAAGAGTCTTCTGAGGATTCATATTTAAATTTAGATACCTTTTCCAGAACAGGTGAGCCCTTCAGAAAATGCAATGAGGCACTTATTCCATCTAGCAGCTAAACTCTTAAGTATACACATTAAGTGCAATAAATGAAGCACATCTAGTGACAAGTGTTAAAAGTTTATTTCAGAAGCATTTCTAGAATGTTGAATTATCTTAGTAAATTAACAAATACTAAAGTAATAATGCTGCTGGCAAACAACTGTAATGTAATATAGCTTAACTGATTCTCAGACCAATGAAAACAGTGATTTGTGGTTCGAGAAGACAATTGTACCACAAAGTATTACTGTTTTCAGATAGAATACAGAAAAAATTAGATCTTGTATGACATGTAATATTAATACTTAATATTTTAAATTATTAAGGATGAGTTACAACATCTCCATACAAATGAAATATCATCCTCCTTAGGGGCACTGGTATTTGTACAGATGTAAGCTTTCTATAGCTGCTGTCATATAAATCTTATAATCTGGAGGACTTCCTAAATGTGAAGAATTTTCATTATGAAAAGTTGACTGGTCTGAGCGTTTTGCACAAGCCAGTTCCGTTTTCTTATCTTCGAAATGTTCTGATATCCAGGGATAACACTGGTAGCTCACCAAGTCAGCTTATGAGAAAAGTGCCATTTCCATCTTGAGGCTCTTTCACTGTTTTGCATGCTTCCCTTTAGCTGTGGTCAGCCTTCAGCTTCCCTTGTCCCCACCTCTGACCATCCTTCACATGCACACTTCCCTCGGTCAGCTAATGCTGGGCACTGACGGGGCAGCTTCAATCCCTGGCACCTCCGAGCCCCTCTCTGTGTGTCCAGCCCACCTGTGCAGCCCCTCCTCGTGGTCCTGTCCCCCATTTCCTTTCAGCGCCTGCTCCAGGAATAATAGCACACCCAAGTCAAGCAGGGGGCCCTGTCACCCACAAATGCCCCATCCAGCCAAGACCCTAGTCCTTCCGTCCCAGGTGCCTCCGAGTCAGTCCTCCCTGACGCTTGGCCTCTGCAGAGCCCTCCCCGTCCCGGCTACGTGAAGATCAAAGAACACCTTTCCCTGCCAGGATGGCCTCCTGCTGGTAGACGCCCGTGGGGTCTGGCCCTCCTCTGACTAGCCCTTGAACTTCCTTTGTCCCTTAAAGCTTTGGATCATTTTATCCGTTCACAGGGACACTCGCCCCAGGGCCAGATCCATCTCGTTTCTCTCAGTAGTTACTTTCCAGGAACTAGGGGAGGCCTGGGAGTGGGCTTCCTGACTGGCGTATTGGAGCCGTTTTGGGGAAGAACATCAATCATTTGTCCGGTAACTGTTGACTTCGCTCCCTCTTCCCCAGCTGCAGAAGTGGCGGGGGAGAGTGGGCACCGGGCAGAGCCTGGCCGCCTTACTTGTGCTGTGGCCCCAAGTAGAGGTTGCTTCCTCCTACCCCTTTCCTCTTTTCCTATCGGATCTTCAGTGTTGAAGTGATGACTGGCTGGAAAACCTGGGAGCGTCTGTTCAGAGCTGCTCCGCCTGGATGCAGGGCAGCCCAAGAGAGCAGCCGTGCCAGACGAAGGAGCGCCCAGGGAGCACCCCACCTTTGGGGGCCGAGTGAGTGCAGCCACGCTGCTGCCCAGCACTGGGAAGGTCTGTCTCCCGCCCTGCACGAGGGCCCCATGCGGGGAGGCGCTCCGTGTTGCAATAGCTCTGTCCCTCATGCCCTCATGCCAGGGATGTGGGAATCGTGCTGTGTACTTTGGGAAGAAAGGGCATGATTACGGGATGAGTCACTGTATTTTTCTTACTACAGTTTCTCATAAGAAATCTCGAAGCCCTTATAGTCTCAGTTTTGGAACTATTGCTAGAAGTGGGTCCTTTTGCAGTTTTTACCTTTAGTTTCAAAGTTTTGCTTTTCCCCCACCTTCTTTTTCTTAAAAATATGAACAGCAGGAAGCTCAGCAATGTTGTCTTGCATGTTTACAAACCCAAGTCCCTGTGTCAAGACTGCTTTCTCTGATGTAAAGCCTGGGAACCTTTGGGAAAGTCAAAATTATTTCTCATTTTTATTATTCCTTTATTAAGGGAAATAACCAATAATAACTGAAGCCATAACTTTACTTTCCAAAGTAATAAGTTTATTGTGTAAATAATCACAGACCCATCTGGATCTGGGACATTTCAGAGTCAGCACAAAGCTGCTGTCTCACAGAGCGTTGGTTACAGCCACTCCTAGTCTCTGGTGGCCCTTCCCATCTGTTCTTACCATCACATTCTAACATAATTTGCTGAGTGCTGACTCTGTGCCAGGAACTCTGGCAGGCACTGCGGAAACAAAGAAAAAGAAAGAAATCATTCTTGCCCTCAAGGAGCTTACAGTCTTGCAGATCAAGGGCTGTGAAGGTGACCTGGCGACCCAAAAATTTTAATTTAGGTAGAGCCTCCCTTTTTTTTAAGGCGTATCCATTCTGTACCTTAATGGTTCATTTGGCCCCTCTCTACAATTCAGAAGGAAAGTTCAAAAGTCTTATTTTCTTTTAAACCTAAGCTGTAAAAACCTGTGATTCTTTGGGAAATTTAAAAAATGGTGTTTAATACTAGTGCTGCAGAAAAGTAGATGTGGGCGCTAAGATGTTTAGGCTGTCTTCCTCACCTTCCTTTGACATGTGACCAAGCTGTGAAAGCATCTGCCAGGAGTCTTCAGAAAGCACTACCCCTCGCCAGAGCATCCTCTCAGTGGAAGGGTTGCTGGCATGCCCGACAAGGGACAATAGTTAAGCACTAAACTATCGTTCAATCTTAAAGAACACTCCATCTAGTTTATGAGTATAAAATTGAAGTGAAAATGAGTCTAAAGAAGCAATAAACTGCCCTTGCCTGGGTTATTTTTAGCCTGGCTGTCCTATTTCTCAGTTGTGAGTAACTGAACCTCGGTGGGCCTTAGTCCTCCTGTCAGTCAAGGGAGAGAGTATCAGAGTATATCAAAAATCCTTTCTCACACTGTTTCTACCAGAAAAAGTGGATGAAAATACATCTAAATAAAAATCACAAAATAATTTTACACAAAAGAGCACTTGTAGCTTTAAAAGTTGAGATTGGAAAAAAAATTCAGGGGAGGATTATATTTTAATCTTAGGAAAGATAAATAGAAATTGAAACATTTTAGTCCTGAATTTTTTGTTGTTGATGTTCAATCACTAAGTCATGTCCAACTCTTTGTGACCCCGTAGACTGCAGCATGCCAGGCTTCCCTGTCCTTCACTATCTCCTGGAATTTGCTCAAACTCATGTCCATCGAGTCAGTGATGCCATCCATGTCGTCCCCTTCTTCTGCCTTCAATCTTTCCCAGCATTAGGGTCTTTTCCAGTGAATCAGCTCTTCGCATCAGGTGGCCAAAGTATTGGAGCTTCAGCTTCAGCATCAGTCCTTCCAAATGAATATTCAGGATTGATTTCCTTTAGGATTGATTAGTTTGATCTCCTTATAGAAGAAATAAAAGAATTTGTGTACTAACTTCATAACCCAACAACAGAATTCTTTAACTTTCATGAGCAAACTTCCATATAAGTTTAAAACAGATCATTCAAGAAAAGAACTCTTTTTTAATACCAAAAAAATTAATAAGTAGTGGATGATTTTTCTATGCTTTTCTTACTGTATCATAGACTTTAAGAATCCATTCTTCTTATTGTATTTCCTAAACAGTGCTAGTGGTAAATTATATGGAAGCCATTAACAAGAGATTCATGTAGCACTAGGAAATTTTCCTTGAGTGGGAAGAGGTAATTTCCATATTTCACATTTCCCACAGTGTTTTGAAGTTGGTTTTTTACTTAATAACAGCTTACCAAAATTGTACATGTTCACTGTACAAAAAATTTCAGAATCAAAACATATACAAAGAAAGTAAAAATTACCCATAACTCCCAACCCAAAGATAGCTTCTGTTAATGACCTAGTCTGCACTCCTCTATACTTCATACTTGATAACTGAGGTTGGTCTGTATTTAGTTAACAGGACCCATTCATTTGTGAATTGTGTGTTTATGTCCATTTTTCTATTGGTATTTTTGTATTTCACAAACTTCTTACTATATAAAAACTTCTTACATAGTAAGGAAAATAACTTTCAGTGAGTTTATCATTTTCTTTTCAATCACATGTCATTTTTGCTGCTTGGTAGATGTCTGTGTCCTCGACAGGGCCTGTGGATGGGCCGGATAAGGATGGGAACTATAGCAGCATCCATCACACACCTGTCCTGCGCTTCTGTGGATTGGCAGGGGAATGATCCTAATGGAAATGCTGTGTGTTGGGGGATGAAGATGCTCTTGGTTGGTCTGGTCTGTCTACAATAGTTTTTTTAGACAATGACAGAGACCATAAGAAAGCTTTTTCTCATGGAATATCATTTTTTTTTTAAAGATGAGCTATCCTTTGTTGGTATGGGACTTCCCTGGTGGCTCAGACGGTAAAGCGTCTGTCTACAATGCGGGAGACCCGGGTTCGATCCCTGGGTTGGGAAGATCCCCTGGAGAAGGAAATGGCAATCCACTCCAGTACTATTGCCTGGAAAATCCCATGGACAGAGGAGCCTGGTAGGCTACAGTCCATGGTTTCGCAAAGAGTCAGACACGACTTAGCGACAGGGCAGGGCTATCCTTTGCTTGTATGTTCCAGTAGCCTGATCTTTTGTTCTCCTTTCCTAATAATAAAATTCTCCCAAACAGTTAGCCAGCAGTGTTTGTTAATGAGTTGTCTCCTGTCCCCTATTTCCAGCCCTCCAAAGGAATCTGCCCTGGCCGAGTTAGAACAGGAAGGATAGATAATTTAGCGTAGAAATTGGCTTGGTTAGAATAGTTAGAGAGGGTAGATAGAATGGGGAAGATCAAAAGGGTAGTTAGAATAGGCTGTGTCTATGCCCCCTGATCCTTTGTGCCTTTGCCCCATCATGTACCTTCCCTTCTGAGAAACCTATTGTCTCCCTTTGATGACCACTTAGATGATTGATTGACTTAGGAAAAACATGACAGGGAATAAAACAAGTGAAATGGGGACCTGACTTTGACCACCACCTCTCCCCTCACTCACTTGATGACCTTGGACAAAGCATTTGGCTTCTTGGGATTTGTTAAGCAGAAGTAAAAGTGATGCCCGGGACTTCCCTGGTCCAGTGTTAGAATCCTCCTTCCAGTGCAGGGGACTCAGGTTCAATCCCTGGTCGGGGAACTGAGATCCCATACGCCTTAGGGCAACTAAGACTGTGCCCTACAACTACTGAGCCCTGGTGGCACAACTGAAGAAGCCTGCGTGCTGCAACAAAGACCCAGGCAGTCAAAAAAAAAAGAAGTAAAAGTGATGCCTGCCATGCAAGTGAAACGATGAATATAAAAGTGTCTTGTAAATTCTAAAGTGCTGATGCAGTAGTAATTATCATCACCATCATCATCTCATCATTCCCGTCCACCATTCTTCCTATTCTTAACCTGAAGAAGAGCTCATTTAAGTGCCATTAATGCTAGATGAAATTAAAAGACGCTTACTCCTTGAAGAAAAGCTATGACAAACCTAGACAGCGTATTAAAAGGCAGAGACATTACTTTACCAACAAAAGTCCATATAGTCAAAGCTATGGTTTTTCTAGGAGTCATGTATGGATGTGATAGTTGAGCCATAAAGAAGGCTGAGCACCCAAAGGTTGATGCTCTCAAACTGTGGTGTTGGACAGGGTTGTTGAGAGTCCCTTAGACACCAAGGAGATCAAATCAGTTAATCCTAAAGGAAATCAACCCTGAATATCCATTGGAAGGACTGATGATGAAACCGAAGCTCCAATACTTTGGCCATCTGATACAAAGAGCTGATTCAGTGGGAAAGACCCTGATGCTGGGAAAGATTGAGCACAGGAGAAGGGAATGACAGAGGATGAGATGGTTGGATGGCATCATCAACTTGATGGACATGAGTTTGTGCAAGTTCTGGGAGATAGTGAAGGACTGGGAAGCCTAGCATGCTGTAGTCAGTCCATGGGGTCACAAAGAATCAGACATAACTTAGCGACTGAACAACAACAATACCAGATTAGCAAAGAGCTAAACACCTTACCCTCTGTGCTAGTGAGCTTCTGAAGAAGCTCAGTTCTTATTTTTCATCTCATTTGCCAACCCAGCATCATTTTGCAGCTATAAAAACTAACGTACCAGAGAGTTAAGTGACACATCCTCGTTTAGCCAGCAAGTCGGTGATGGACAGAGGGACACAGCAAAAGCATAAACTTGTGACCTCCTGTGGGAGCTCTGCTCACCACCATCCACAGGGGGAGGAGGGAGAGAAGAGACCACCCACTTAAAATGCCTTTCTTTCCAGTAGCTGCCAGTAGACTCCCAGTGAGACGCTGCTTTGGAGGAAGGACCCGGCCACTGCTCTAAGGTGCAGAGGAGTTGGGAAACAGCAGATTTTTCAGGCTGGGTTCCTAAAAGTGCACACAGCCCCTAGAACACCCACTGTGAGAGAGCACAGACCGAGACGACGTGCAAGGGGATCCTGTCGGGAACGTTCATTAGTAAACAGATGATTTAGAATTCGGTGCTTCCTTTCCCAAGCAAGCAAGGCTGTATGTGGGGCGAGGTTCCCAGACTTGTCCACAGAAGCCGTTGCTATCATGAGATTGGAGACTTGGAAAGGGGGTCTCACTGTCTGTTCGAGGGAGATGGGAAGAGCTGTTCCTTCTGTATCCCTGGGCAGAGGGCCAGCTCTGAGCAGAATTGTGAAATGAGACAGTCATCTAATGGCTTTGCTCAGGCTCTCACGCCTCTTTCCCACCAACAGCCAGGCTTGTAGTGGGCCTCGCTGGCCAGGCCTGCCACCCGCCTGCTGTCCTGAGCGTTTCCTCACCTCTTTCCTCTCCCATCCTGTCCAGACCCACCTGCTCGGCCACAGGAGACGCTAGGGTAAAGATAACCACCACCAATGAAGGACTGGTGACCTTCCTGCGGGTGCTGACAGTTTGCAGCCCCAGGCTTCTGTGCCGGAAGGTATTTTTGAATAAGAGGTAGAGTAGTTCTGCCGGGGTGATTGCCATTAAGTTTCTATTTTTCACAGCTGTTTCCCTTCAACTTTTAAACTGGGTATTATTAACCTCTGATTCATGAATCATCTGAATTTTTTTTTAAAGGGGGATATGAATTTTTATGACCAGTGCATTTTCTTTGCAAAACTCTATTAGTCTTTGCTCTGCTTCATTCCGTATTCCAAGGCCAAATTTGCCTGTTACTCCAGGTGTTTCTTGACTTCCTACTTTTGCATTCCAGTCCCCTATAATGAAAAGGACATCTTTTTTGGGTGTTAGTTCTAAAAGGTCTTGTAGGTCTTCATAGAACCGTTCAACTTCAGCTTCTTCAGCATTACTGGTTGGGGCATAGACTTGGATTACTGTGATATTGAATGGTTTGCCTTGGAAACGAACAGAGATCATTCTGTCGTTTTTGAGATTGCATCCAAGTACTGCATTTCGGACTCTTTTGTTGACCATGATGGCTACTCCATTTCTTCTGAGGGATTCCTGCCCGCAGTAGTAGATATAATGGTCATCTGAGTTAAATTCACCCATTCCAGTCCATTTGAGTTCGCTGATTCCTAGAATGTTGACATTCACTCTTGCCATCTCTTGTTTGACCACTTCCAATTTGCCTTGATTCATGGACCTGACATTCCAGGTTCCTATGCAATATTGCTCTTTACAGCATCGGACCTTGCTTCTATCACCAGTCACATCCACAGCTGGGTATTCTTTTTACTTTGGCTCCATCCCATCATTCTGTCTGGAGTTATTTCTCCACTGATCTCCAGTAGCATATTGGGCACCTACTGACCTGGGGAGTTTCTCTTTCAGTATCCTACCATTTTGCCTTTTCATACTGTTCATGGGGTTCTCAAGGCAAGAATACTGAAGTGGTTTGCCATTCCCTTCTCCAGTGGACCACATTCTGTCAGATGTCTCCACCATGACCTGCCCACCTTGGGTTGCCCCACGTGCATGGCTTAGTTTCATTGAGTTAGACAAGGCTGCGGTCCTAGTGTGATTAGATTGACTAGTTTTCTGTGAGTATGGTTTCAGTGTGTCTGCCCTCTGATGCCCTCTTGCAACACCTACCATCTTACTTGGGTTTCTCTTACCTTGGGCATGGGGTATCTCTTCACAGCTGCTCCAGCAAAGCGCAGCCAATGCTCCTTACCTTGGATGAGGGGTATCTCCTCACCGCCGCCCTTCCTGACCTTCAACATAGGATAGCTCCTCTAGGCCCTCGTGTGCCCACGCAGCCACGGCGTGGGGTTGGTCCTCCTGGTCACTGCCCCTGGCCTCTGGCATGGGGTTGCTCCTCCCGGCTGCTGCCCCTGGCCTCGGGCTTAGGGGCATGGGGTATCTCCTCCCGCCCGCTGCCCCTGGCCTCGGGCTTAGGGGCGTGGGGTATCTCCTCCCAGCCGCTGCCCCTGACCTCGGACGCGGGGTAACTCCTCTTGTCGCCGCCCCTGACCTCAGACGCTGGATATCTCCTCTCGGGCACCCCCCCCCCACCCTGCCCCGACCTCGGACGTGGGGTAGCTCCTCTCGGCCGTTCCTGCGCCGTCACAGTCTGGCACTGTCGGCCGCTGCCCCTGACCTCGGACATGGGGTAACTCCTCTCGGCCGCGCTTAGCGCACCCATCGCAGCCGCCTGGGCTTTAGCGCACCCGTCGCAGCTGCCTGCGCTTTAGCACGCCTGTCACAGCCACACGCTAGTAAAGTAATGCTTAAAATTCTCCAAGCCAGGCTTCAGCAATATGTGAAATGTGAACTTCCTGATGCTCAAGCTGGTTTTAGAAAAGGCAGAGGAACCAGAGATCAAATTGCCAACATCCGCTGGATCATGGAAAAAGCAAGAGAGTTCCACAAAAACATCTATTTCTGCTTTATTGACTATGCCAAAGCCTTTGACTGTGTGGATCACAATAAACTGTGGAAAATTCTGGAAGAGATGGGAATACCAGACCACCTGATCTGCCTTTTGAGAAATTTGTATGCAGGTCAGGAAGCAACAGTTAGAACTGGACATGAAACAACAGACTGGTTCCAAATAGGAAAAGGAGTACGTCAATGCTGTATATTGTCACCCTGCTCATTTAACTTATATGCAGAGTACATCATGAGAAACGCTGGACTGGAGGAAACACAAGCTGGAATCAAGATTGCTTGGAGAAATATCAATAACCTCAGATATGCAGATGACACCACCCTTATGGCAGAAAGTGAAGAGGAACTAAAGAGCCTCTTGATGAAGGTGAAAGTGGAGAGTGAAAACATTGGCTTAAAGCTCAACGTTCAGAAAACGAAGATCATGGCATCTGGTCCCATCACTTCATGGGAAATAGGTAGGGAAACAGTGGAAACAGTGTCAGACTTTATTTTCTTGGGCTCCAAAATCACTGCAGATGGTATTGTACCCATGAAATTAAAAGATGTTTACTCCTTGGAAGGAAAGTTATGACCAACCTAGATAGCATATTCAAAAGCAGAGACATTACTTTGCCAACAAAGGTTCATCTAGTCAAGGCTATGGTTTTTCCAGTGGTCATGTATGGATGTGAGAGTTGGACTGTGAAGAAGGCTGAGCGCCGAAGAATTGATGCTTTTGAACTGTGATGTTAGAGAAGACTCTTGGGAGTCCCTTGGACTGCAAGGAGATCCAACCAGTCCATTCTAAAGGAGATCAACCCTGGGATTTCTTTGGAAGGAATGATGCTAAAGCTGAAACTCCAGTACTTTGGCCACCTCATGCGAAGAGTTGACTCATTGGAAAGGACTCTGATGCTGGGAGGGATTGGGGGCAAGAGGAGAAGGGGATGACAGAGGATGAGACGGCTGGATGGCATCGCTGACTCGATGGACGTGAGTCTGAGTGAACTCCGGGAGTTGGTGATGGACAGGGAGGCCTGGCATGCTGCAATTCATGGGGTTGCAAAGAGTCGGACATGACTGAGCGACTGATCTGATCTGATCTGATCTGATGAATTTTTATGTTTTTCTGGCGAAACTATAACAGCTCTCCTTTAGTTTTCAGAGTGCTCGATGAGCACCCTCCCTTCTTAAGAAGCACTCATTGCAAACCTACATATTTTCTCGAGCGTCCAAATTTTGTCACACTTGTGTGGCACCAGAGACTCAACTCTAAGGCCCCAGGTTGTTTAGGATTTATCGTTAGGCTCTCGAGGGTTAGATAAGTATAAACTGGAAAATCCCTATGAAATGTGTACTGCCTGCAAGATCACTTCCTTGATTTTTTTTCACTAATTTCATTTTCAGGTTAGCATTCTTTGCAGCTATTTTATTGGTACTCCCAAAGGTCTGTACAAGATAGCTTCATAGTCATTAATTCAGAAGACATGAAAACTTTTAAAAAGTATTTAAAATTTAAAAAAAAAAAACATGCTAGGGGGTCTGCTGTTAACCCAAGTGGCAACATCATCAGCAAACGTGTGCTCCTCTTCCCCTTAGAGACGTGTCCTTTCTTGTGAGGGTAGAGAAGCAGAGGGACCAGGGGCCAGAGGAGCCTGCTGAAGCAGAAAGGCTTCCCGCTCACAGTGGGAACTAGGCTGATGACAAGGCCTCATGGTCGTCAGTGTCCTCATCTCTGAGATGGAGGAGGGCGTGTCTGCCAGCGGGGCATCCCAGGAGGACTGGTCCCTCTCCAAGTGCTTCTCTCTATAGCGTCTCAGGACAGCTGCCCTCCACCATTATCACGTGTAAAGAAAGCATCTGCTGGCCACAGTGGGATCCAGAAGATTACACTTTGCTCTTCATTTCCCTGTGTTTGCTGTGGTTCCAGTGAGTCAATGCACCCATGTCTATTCCTGTATTTCTTTTCATTGTTGATGACTGCTCCATCCCACCTGATTTTTCCTTTTCACTGCCTTCACTTATTAAATATCAAATAATGTAAGAAAATCTTAGAAGTGAAATTTGGGAGAGACAGACCTCTTCCTCATTTTAGGACCATGGCTTCTACATGGCCGTGTTGCATCGTAGTCCAAGGCTGTAGTCATTGTCGTAGTTCACGCTCTACTTGGGCTACTTGGAATTCATCAGGCATCACACAAGAATAACTTTTCTTTGTGCTTTTATTATTGTAAAGTCATGAAAAACTGAAAGTAGTTTGTTTATTACTTTAATATTAGTATTTGCCCCCCCAAATAAGCTAATAAGATATAACTTTTGCTTTGCTTTTTAAAAGAAATTTTTAAAATTTATTTTTGGCTGTACTGGTTCTTAATGGCTATGCACAGGCTTTCTCGTGTTGCAGTGAGTGGGGGCTCGCCTCTCGTTGTAGTCCATGAGCTTCTCATTGTGGTGTCTACTCTTGTTGCAGAGCATGGGCTCTAGGCATGCAGGCTAAGTAACTGTAGCATACGGGCTTCATTACCCCTTCGCATGTGGAATCTTCCTGGACCAGGGATCCAGCCCCTGTCCCCTGCATTGGCACATGGATTCTTGACCTCTGGACCAACAGGGAAGTCCCTGCTCTGCTTTTAATTGTTTGCAAAAGACTTTTATTGTTTGTGAAGGGCTGTTGCATACAATAGCTTGTTCTGTGCAGCAAACCCAAGAAGAGATGATATCAGCCTTAAACCTTTTAGTTTTCAAAGAACAGGAAGGCTAACTAAATGTTAGGAAAAAAAGGAAGGTTTTTGGCTCGTGTGCCTCAAAAGCCCACACTGTGAGTATGTTGATCAGAGGCACAGACTTTCATCAGGACTGTTGCTCACAATCCATTGGGTCTGCCTTCCACACTGTTTGACACATGCTCAGCCTGTGTGTGGTAGTGGTCCTGGTGGCTCCAGGTTCATGGCAGAAGAGAGCAGGCCCCAGCAGTCCATGTGTCTCTGTGAGGCTCACAAATTCTGGACTCGACTGGCCTGGCCTGGGTCACAGACCCACCTCTGGAGTCAGGCTTGGACACGAGACCTCCTGAAATGCCTGGACATTAGAAGGACCTTGGGGACATGATTCCCTAAGAGAGAAATCCATTTCCAGGAGATGGTGAGTGCCCACTGTGTAACTATCATTATCCCCCCACTTAAAAAAAAAAGTAGATGAGGAAACTGATGCTCAGAGAAGACAAAGGGCCTGTCTGGACGCCACAGTGACATAGTGACCAAGACAGCAGATGACCCCGGGCACATGGGGAGGGTGCTGTAGGGGACCAGGCCTTCTTCCTCAGTCCTGGCCCAGCTAGATGTGTGGCTCGAGACACTTAGCCGCTTGGGCCTCGTGCCATCAAATAGGGACACAGCCTGTCTGTCAATCTCAGTGAGGCCCCAGTGAGGGGTGGGAAAAGGACTTTAATCACATAAGCTTCCTACAGATGGAAAGCATCCTTCACCTTCTTATAAACCCATGTGGTCTGTGCAGGCATCAGATTTTCTTTCACAACAACGTCAAGAAAACATGTTCAGTCCTTTCCAGTTTCCAAAGTGTGCTTCATATACCTCGCTGCGGTTAAATTCCCTACACAATCGTGAACCAACTCTAAGGGACTTCAGGAACCGGCTCTGGGACCAGCCATCAAGGGGTCCGTTCCTTGGCCTCTGTCCCCTTCGCCTCTGTGCTCCACCCCGCATCCCGGGAGCATGGAGCCCGTCTGATCGGTTCTGGGTGTTCCATTCTCAGCAGATGTGATTATGAGGAATTCAGAGACAGCCACGTTATGACTGTAACTTAGGCTGCATGTTCTACTAGTCCATGAATTACCTACTTCTAAAATATCCTGGTTGAGTTGTTAATTATTTTCATTTGGGGGTAAATAAAATAGAATCCGAAGAAACTCGTATATAAAACCATGAGAAAATGGATCCAAGTCTGAGAAGATCAAGACTGCGAGTACCATACTGCTACATTAAGTGTTACTGTGAGAAAAGTTCTTAACAACACTGAGGGTCTTTTCTTCCCCTTCTCCCATTATTGCCTTCATACCTTGCAGGATGTTTTACAGTCCTGGACACAAGCATTTGGCGGCTCTGTCATACCATCTAGCTGGGGCTGAGAGGGGGGCCTGTGCTCCAGGCAGCAGGTGGGCGGTGTGGCTGGTGTGGGCTGTGACACTCGTGCCCACACAGTGCCTGACCTCATGGCCTTCAGGCTCTGTGCACCTCGGCTGGCACTGATATCCTGGGGGCCTGCAGCATGACATTCCCAGCACAAGCCACAGTCTCAGGTGAGCAGCGCTTGGCCATGCTGCTCGTCCGCCAGTGGGACGTGATAGTGACAAAACTCCTCGTCTCCCCAAACGCTTTTGAAGGTGGCATTGGTGAATACACAGAAGCAGTGCCTGGCACTCAGTTTCAGGTTCGCATGTAGTGGGTGGTCACTTCTGGCCAGATATGCCTGCTCCAGAGTCATCCCTAACTCCATTACCCACCTGGCCCACAGCTACCACCCTGTGTCTCTGCTTCCCCTATACTGCAGAACTCCTCAAAGGTGTCATCCACACCTGTGCTGGCCAGTGCTGTGGCCACCAGCCACATCTGGCTGTTAAGAGAGTGAGAAAGTACTGGAAGTGTCTAATACACCCCAGATTTCATAAGCAGTCCACAAAGGTAAACTCTGTCAGTAATCGTATATTGATCACTTGTTATGAAGATAACATATGGATTCCTTGGTGGCTCAAGGGTACAGAACCCACCTGCCAATGCTGGAGACATGGGTTCAATCCCTGGGTTGGGAAGATCCCTTGGAGAAGGAAATGGCAATCAACTGCAGTATTCTTGCCTGGAGAATCCCATGTATCAGAGGAGCCTGGCAGGCTACAGTCCGCAGGATGACAAAAGAGTCAAACATGACTCAGTGACAACAACAGTGTGTTATTGAAAACTGGTGTCATCGATTTCCTGTTTTTCATGGGTCTCTGGGAGATTTAGTTACCTGCACAGCTCAGCTTGTATTTCTACTTGAGAGTCCTTGTCTCCACTGTGCCTCCGCTTCACTCTTGAACCCCTTCCAGGTACACTTAGGTCCCAGCACTTCACCAAAAATAACTTTTGTCAAATCACCCTCTACTAATGACTTTTCAGTCCTAAATGTTCAGCAGGCTTAGACGTGGTTTTCACTGTTGATGAAGCCCTTTCTCCTGTTGCCTCCAGGGACACCAGGTTACCTTGCCTCTTCCCTCTCCTTACTGAAAATTCCTTCCTAGTCTCCTTTCTGAATCCTCCATGTCTTCTCAACCTCTGTTTTCTCACCCAAGGGCACTCCCCCTGCAGCTCATCCACACAAAGCCTTTAAGTGCCTACCACCTCTGTGGACTTCCCAGCTTGGTGTCTGCAGACAGAACTCTCTGGAAGCTGTAGCTTAACCACCTGCTCAGCATCTCCATTTAGACATCCAGGACAGCTCTGAAAGCCTACATACCTAAAACGGGCTTCTTGGTTTCATTTCCCCAAGCCTGCCCCACCCCCAGTACTTCCTATATTAGTAAAGGGTAACTTCCCTCATCCAGCTGTTTAAACCAGTACTTCTTGTATGGTTAAAGGGTAACTTCCTTCATCCACAGATCGTGGAGTTATCCTCAACTTTTTTTCTTCTTCTCACTTTTTGTATATAGTCCATCAGCTCATTCTGTTGGGTCTCCTTGATTTCCGATCAAACTACTTCTCACCACCACCTGCCTCCTCCAAGACCTGTCATCCTCAGATGGACCATTACAGTAGCCTTATCACTGGCCTCCCTGCCTCCACCCTTGTCCCTCCATTATACCCAAGGTGATCCTTTCAAAATACCAAGTCACTTTTCTTGGGATCTTCTAGTGGCCTTACCGTCATCATCAACACATACACACCTACACACAATATGTGTGCACCTCACCCCTGTTCCCTGATCCCTGCCCCTCTTCTTCATAAGTGGCCCACCCTCCACACAGATCTCTGGGAAAAGCTGTCCTTCATACCTACCACAGTCTTCCCTGACCACCCAGCGACCCCTTCGAGGTATGTTTCTCCTCGTGACACCGTCAGCGCCTGACACTGTCTGTCTGCTTGCTGTCCTCCCCGCTGGAATGGGGACCCCATGAGAGGAAGAGCATGTTCTGTGGGTCCATGTACTTTCCAGGTCTAGGTCCTCAAGGACCTCCTGCAGCGGCTGGCCCTGAGTCCAGTGGTGCCGACTGGATGACTCTGCTCAGTTTTCAGTTTCACACCCTTGTAGGACAAGAGTTTAGTAACTCTGCCGGGCATCAGGATCACTGCGAAACTTACCTAAAATTCACATGCCCTCACCCCACCCCACTTTGGAGACCCAAAATGCAGTAGATTCTGGGGTAGACTCCTGCATGTTTTTGAACAAGCTCCTCAGGTTATTTTGAGGCCTGATACACCTGGGCCACCCTCTACCAGATGCTGCCGCAGTGAGCAACTCTACACTGTGTACCTGTCACTCTGCTCTGAGGATCGTATTTCCATGTGTTATCAGCAGTCCTTGAGTCACCTGGGAACCTAAATATAGCTCTCGTAGCCCCACCCCAGATCTTGTGAGTCAGAACTTCCAGGGATGGGTCTCAGGAATCTTTTTTTTTTTTGAAGCCTCTGAGAGCCTTTGGGAGGCCCAGTTGTGCTGTGTGCCCTCCTGGAGGAGGATGTAAATTAAGAGTGAGTATTTTTAATGTCTTTTTAGGCCAGCTTCACTCCCCATCCCTCATTAATCCAACAGTATCCTATTCAAAAGTAGTTGTACTCAAGTAAGTAAATCCTTGATTTGTCCACGATTTAAACTTGCTCTGTAATTTGAACATCCACCAGTGTTTCTAACTATTGGGTTGGCCCAAAAGTTCATTCAGGTTTTCCCTGAATGAACTTTTGGGCCAACCCAGTACATTGCAACACAGCCTCATTCTGGTGGCTACTTTCTTTGTCATCTTTTGTATTTAAGAATTTAAAATATGTCTCCCAGGTTGGACTGGACAGCACTGGAGGTAATGCCTACCCCACCATACTCAGATTCACCTGCTCAGCCTTCGCATTGAACCCGTGGTGGAGCACGTGGCTTTGGCTGTCCTCAACTTCATATGCATACACTCTCTGGTCTCCAGAGCATCCCCAGGGATGGAGGCAGTCCTGACTACTTGTTCTGGGCACCCACATGAGCTGCTCAAGCTGCTGAGGAGGGTGTCTCCCTAATTAGACTTCTGGGTCCAGTAGCCTTGCCCTACTGCTGTTTGTTTTTTTTCCTGAAACTGTATGTGGACAGCTTTACAAGCCAACCCAAATTCCATGGACAGATGAGCCTGGTGGGCTACAGGTCATGGGTCACAAAGAATCAGACATGACTGAGTGGCTTACACTTTCACTTTCACGGGTGGAAATTTTTAAAACCACAATCCTCAACGTACTACCAAAGATAAATAATTGAGAGAGGGGGCTGGCCATAGTTGCAGCATTGTATTCCTTAGCTGGACTCCAAGCTAGCATCCAAGTGGTGAGGGATCATGGTGATTGATGAGGGCCCAAAGCAATCCTCTTGGTTTACCTGTTTCTTAAATCCTGAGTCCCCATGGGGTGCTCTCTCTGGGCTTTGGATAGCCTGTGCTGTGCTGTGCTTGGTCACTCAGTCGTGTCTGACTCTTTTTGACCCCATGGACTGAAACCCTCCAGGCTTCTCTGTCCAGGGGATTCTCCAAGCAAGAACACTGGAGTGGGTTATCATGCCTTCCTCCAGGTGATCTTCCCAACCCAAGGACTGAACCCAGGTCTCCTGTATTGCACATAGATTCTGAGCCACCAGGGACAGCCTACCAGTAGCCTTTTGGAGTATGTTGTGTTTGTCTGTCTTCTTTGCAGATAGTGTCAGGGTCGTTAGTCACATAGAATCTGGAAAGAAGCAGGGTCACCTGGGTAAGCCCCGGAGGCACTTGCCACCTTCACAGCCTTAAGAGTCTTGCCTCTGGATAAGCTACAGTTGCATTTTGATGCCAGATGTGAGACACCATTAGTAATCAGGATGAGTCCCATGGGATATCCTGTTCCCAGGTGAGAGCTGCTTCCTCTAGAGTACGTGTTCAGGGCACCGGAGGCTGCAGTGTGGTGACAAAGGGGTGTGAATAACCCTGGAGATGTGAGAATGAGAGATTTCTAATGAGCTCTGACAGTTCAAGGGCTGAAGGAGTCTAACCTCTTTTTTCCCCTGCCCACCCAGTCCTCATACAAATGTAAATATGCCTCCTTCGACAAATTGACAAACTGCCAAATGTGGTTTTAATTTGTAAGCAGGAGACCCTGCCTTGCCTTTTTCTTTCTTCTTTTTATTTATTTTTCTTTCTTTCTTTTTTTGAAAATATGAAGTCACAGGCTTTGCACTTTTTGAGCCGGACATTTCCTTCTGTCACTCTTGCTGCTGCTGTTGTTTTTCTCTTCCAAGGACATTTTCCTCCATTGTTGTCAGAAGAATTCGGGATGAGAGTCCGTTGTCCTGTTTTTTAGAGGTGTTTTTGAAGTTCCCATAGGAAATGCAGAGTGCTCTTTAAGCTTAAAAAATAAATAAATAGAGGCAGCGGTTAAATCCAGTGTGAGATGCGAAGAGTGTCTGTATCACGGCCTTATGTTTTGTGGTCTGTGCAGTATCCATTGTTGTTATTTATGACCCTGTCTCCCTCCATTGTGGACTTCTTCCAGCCTTGGGGAATTTACATCATTCCTAATAGCAAAAGGCTTTCTGGTTCCCACAGAGTTGTTCAAAGCCTGACTCATGCTCCTTATGTTAATTGTGCAGCTCTGAAAATACAGCACTTTACAGGGTGTGGTTGTAAGGGGAAAATCTACTGTACTTACAGGGCATGTTTAGAAGCGTTTCACACATAAATCTCAATCTCTCTCTCTCCCTCTCTTCCTCTCTCTCTCTCTGTCATTTAACTTTTAAACTAACACTTTTGGGTCAACAAACCTAGACAGTGTATTAAAAATGTATTAAAAAGCAGAGACATCACTCTGCCCATTAAGGTCCGTATAGTCAAAACTATGATTTTTTTTGATATTCTTGTACGAATGTGAGGGTTGGACCATAAAGAAGGCTGAGTGCCAAAGAATTGATGCCTTTGAATTGTGCTGGAGAAGACTCTTGAGAGCCCCTTGGACAGCAAGGATATCAACCAGTCAGTCCTAAAGGAAATCAATCCTGAATATTCATTGGAAGGACTGATGCTGAAGCTGAAGCTCCAGTGCTGTGGTCACCTGATACGAAGAACTCATTGAGAAGATCCTGATCCTGGGAAAGATTGAAGGCAGGAGGAGAAGGGGACCACAGAGGATGAGAAGGTTGGGTGGCATCACTGACTCAGTGGATGTGAGTTTGAGCAAACTCCAGGAGATAGTGAAGGACAAGGAAGCCTGGCATACTGCAGTCCTTGGGGTTGCAAAGAATGGAACAGGACTTAGCGACTGAACAACAGGAAGTCTTAAGGGAAAGAAAAGGGACTAGCATTAAAATGCAGTGTAAGTGAAAGTCTCTGAGTTGTAAGTCTGACTCTTTGTGACCCCATGGACTATACAGTCTGTGGAATTCTCCAGGCCAGAATACTGGAGTGGGTAGCCTTTCCCTTCTCCAAGGGATCTTTCTAACCCAGGGATCAAACCCAAGTGTCCCACATTGCAGTTGGATTCTTTACCAGCTGAGCCATAAGGGAAGCCCCAAAATGCAGTATAATCCAATAAAACCAATTCTATTCTGTTCACTAACTCTTAAAACTGACTTGGGTTATAACTAGACCCTGAGTGACAATTGGTCCAGGTCTAAACCTCAGGAGAGTTCATGAGAGCAAAAGGTTGGTGCTCAGTGGTGCAGGGCAGTGATTGGACGAAGTTCATAGCATCGCTCTGTGGGACATGCAGGCATTATTCCAATGGCTGCAGCCTACTAGGCTCTCTGGCGTGTCAGTCTTACTTCCAGTGTAGGTCTGCTGGTACCTTACCAATACCATTCCTTGTGGCAGCAACATTTTACTATGAAATTTCATGGAGAAGGGTACTGAGAAACATACTAGAAATTGAAAGAATTTAACACCTTGTCTGAATTATCTAGGTGCTAACCAAAAGGAAACAACTTTCCAAAAGAAAGAAATTGGTCAATATTGATGATGGTTGGGAGATTTGTACTTTTTATAGCTACTTCTTTATGAAGCTTCCATGTTTAAGGATAGATAGATAACCTAAGAATTATCTAAAACCATGTTAGTGCTGTTAGTTTAAGGGGGAAATAACTCGGGAGTGTTTTAGTAACTAGGAATCTCAAACTCTGGTTTTCAAAGTACCAGTATTGAAAGGCTGAACTCCTGACATGTTTTGCAAAGGCCATACTCTATTTTTATAGATAGAGAAGATGTAAGAATTCTGAAGTTCATCAGGGTACAGACACTGTGCCCCCAGTTCTCTCTGGAAGGCCAGGCCCACAGCCACGTGGTCACCTGGCTCGGGCATCGTCACATCCGGGGCCTCAGAGCTCTTGGTTCTGGCCGAGAGTTCCCGGATGGCTTGGAGTCACCATCTTGCATGTTTGTGGCACACATTCACGAATGAAACGTGTACTGGGAATCCAAGAGAAGTGGTGGTGTTCAGTCGACAGTTGGGTCCGCCTCTGTGACCCCATGCACTGCAGCATGACAGGTATCCCTGTCCTTCACCATCTCTTGCTCAAACTCATGCCCATTGCGTCAGTGATGCTATCTAAACACCTCATCCTCTGTTGTTCCCTTCTCCTTCTGCCTTCCATCTTTCCCAGCATCAGGGTCTTTTCTAATGAGTTGGCTCTTCACGTCAGGTGGCCAAAGCATTGGAGCTTCAGCTTCAGAATCCATCCTTCTAATGAATATTCAGACTGACTAGTTTGATCTCCTTGTAGTCCAAGAGACTCATAAGAGTCTTCTCCAGCTTCACAGTTTGAAAGCATCACTTCTTCAATGCTCAGCCTTCTTTATAATCCAACTCTCAGATCTATACATGACTACTAGAATAACCATAGCTTTGACTATACGGACCTTTTTCGGCAAAGTGATGTCTTTTTTTAATACACTGTCTAGGTTTGTCATAGGACATTCTAGACTGAAAAAAATTAAAATAACCTAACACTATGTAGTTTCAACCTGTCCTCACCAAACTAAATCTGTTCACTGGGGCATTTGGAATGGAAATGTTTTCCTCCTGTGCAGTTAACAGATTACTGGTTGACTTTTGTTGTCTTTTGCAGCAGCCAGGAAGAGCTCTCCACAGAGCATCAGGGGATCGTACTGGGTGTGTGGAACAACTACTTCCTCCCGGGGCAGAGCCCAGGAGAAACGTTCTGCGAGAAATGTAGGTCCTGTGGGTTTCATCTTGTTCTCTCCAAACTGTCTGTATAGATGGGGACACAACACGAGGGCTAGAATTCAGCAAGAGTGCATGGACCCTAATCACAGAAGCCCCTCTGGCACTGATCCTGTCCAAAGTCACAGAGCTGGGACTTTTTCTACCTTCCAGACTTTTTCTCTTGCTTTCTGGACAGTGGGAAACAAGGCCTGGCTTCACAGGTATGTTGCAAGGAGTAATTAGTGACAAACACTTTGAAGATGAAAAGCACCTGTTGATGGTGTTTCATACAACTTTCCAAGCAACCCCAGACAAATCGGGAAACATACACTGCTTTCCTCAGGGGCCTCTTCTGACCCTCATGTCATTATGATAATCTTTGGGAGAATGATAGCTGTAGTAAGAATATGAATACATGTATTGGTTTCCAGATGAAAGCTTAACCTAAAGAAATATTTCAGCCTCAGTATTTTGAGTTTGGTGGTTCAAGAAACGTCTTTCCATTCACAAGTCTACAAATATATGCCAAAATCTCTGGTCTGTAAAATCTCCCTGGCCAGCTTCTATCCTGCCCCTCCAAGTGAATGTCACACAGTACAATCTGCATTGTCTGTTGTATATATGTTATAGACAAGGGAAAGTTTAGAAAGTTTCTGTGTGTTATAGAAAAGTTTGTGTGTGCGTAGAAGAACATGCTTGTGTGTACACACACACACACACAGACTCTGCTCTGTGTATTTGCTTCTGGGGAAAAAATCAATATATCAAATATAGGTAATGTTGATATTTAACATCTGAAATGAATGCCTCCCTGCCTTAGTTAAAATATGAACTCCATTATAATGCCATTGTTAACCAGTGATCAATAAGTAAAGTGTGTCCCAGTGTGTTGGAAACTGTGAAAGCTCTTGCTTGATCCAGTCTGCATATCAATAGACACTTGGGATTTTTTGTGAGATTGGCCAGGGGGTGAGGAGAAGGGAGGTTAACACATGCCTCCTGCTTCAAGTGTAAGAAATATGACATGGGGATTCCAAGGGAAACCTGGCCATCACAGGTTTACGAATCAAAAAATTCTTTGTTTGTTTTAGTGTGAACAGAACTGAGACTAAAAGCAGCACCATGAGTGGATCTCGGAGCAACAGGACCAGTGTGGGAGCATCCAGTCACTCGGTGGCTGCAGAGGGAGCATGGAGGAGGCGGGGGCTGCCAGCCTCATCCAGCCCCCCGGCCATGGGACAGGCGGAGGATGACAGGAAGGCATCTGAGACCCACCAGGGGCTTCCTGCTCTGAAGCTGGAGAAAGGTCATCAGGCCTGGCCAGGAGCAGCAGAAACCTCATCCCAGGGTGCGGTTGCAGACCGGGCTTCTAAGCAGGAGCCTTGTCTGTGGCTGTGAGTCAGCATTCCCTTGTCCAAAGCAGAGTCCTCGAGGGGCCAGAACACCGCAGAAATGCAGGAAGCGCAACCCTGCGGGAGATGCCGACCACCACAAGAGAGTTTCTCTTAGAAGTGATCGATTAGCCCCGAGGGAAATAATAGTGGGAAAAGCAAAGTTGCCAGGGTCCTGCCAACTTGAGAGCTGTCAGATCCGGGGTTACTTTTGAAACAAGATTTGGCAGAAACTGCATCTAATGAAGAGTTGCATGTTTTGGAAAACTCTCTCCTCCAGACATCTTACGAAAAATAAGCCAGGGCAGGCATAACTCAGCCACAAACACTGAAAGCTTAGCTCTGACTCAGGGCAGCCCAACCAAGAAAAGAAAAGGGTGGAAGCAGCTACTTGCTCACAGAAGAGGATTGCAACCCCGTCGTGGAGGATGTCGTGACCAGACCTGGGACAAATGAGCAGTGTGCCTAGAAGCCAGACTTACAGGAATTCAAATGATCATTTTCAGTAGAAGATATGTACCTGCATTGGGCTTAACTTTCAAATCAGCAGCCTCCGGGAGCTTGTTCTGACAACACCGCTCCTTTCTGGTTCACACTTTAACATCAGAAATTTACTTTAGTGCTAAAGAGCCATTAGCTTTGTCGGCAGTGACAGCATCCATAGAGGAAGCACATGAAGAAACCAGTGGTGTGCCTCGTCACATCCTTGCATGAAGCACAGTGACCGTGATGCTGTCTTTGCTGGCCAGTCCTCCTGCCCTGCAGCCTGAGTCGGGCAGCAGTGGTGAACAGGCTTACGGGTCACCCCATCTGCTTGCGGCCCCAGCGTCATATCTGAAAGTATGTGAGAAAGGCAGAGCCTGGGCCCCACCCAGACCTACAGAATGAGAAACTGGGTGATTCTGAAACCTGCTCAAGTTTGGCAACCCCCGGGCTAATTGCAGACCCCTTGGGATTGGTTTCCTGCAGCCTGACTGTCCTGGCCCCCAGCGCATCAGCAGGGCCCATGTGTGGACATGCAGCCGTCACGACCCCTCAGACTTACGAAGCACCTGGCTCAGGGTGTGAAGCACTGTTCCCAGGTCCTTAAGCATGGTGGCCACAGCACCCCGGGAGCTGTGACTGCGCTAAGAGTTGCAGGACATTTACATATAGTTTGGCCTGACATTAGGGGGAGACGTCAGAGAGGCTTGTTCTTTCTTGTAGTTCAGGCATGTCCCTACCCCTTGCCCCTGCCCCCACCTTTAAGACTCTGGTGAAGTTCAGAACAGATCCAAGCCCAAGAGGAATTCAGTGGGCAGAGTTTGCAGTTCCCCACTTGGAAGGCTGCCTTGGAAATCTAAGGGCAGCTTAGATTTCACACCAGGAGACTTCCATTTGCAGGATCACCCACTGTTGTCTCCAATGGGCTTGCTGAAATGTCATGTAGTGAATCATAGCAATGACTTATTTTGGATGGACAACTACAGTAGATTTTCTTAACCAAGTTTTATTCTGAAATAAGGAAGGAAACTATATTCAAAGGCCACCCATCAAATGTGTCTTTTTTTCCTGCTCAACATTGGGTGGTCCTTTGAAGTAATACCTCCTCCCTGGTAACACGGAAAATCAAGATATTCCCCAAAGTGTAGGAGTTAGCAAAAAAAAAGAAAAAACAGAAAAAGCCCAACAAAATGAAAGAATATGGAAATGGACACAGTGTAAGTTCATTCTTAAGATTAGTGGTTTCTCCCAGCTCATTCTGTCCATCCCCCACTCGCCTTTCCTTAGATTGTAGGGCAGGACTCATGAAGAGGCAGCCGAATTTCATGGCACTATTTTGGGTCGTGAAGCTAAGTCTTCCTTGCCATGCCTGGCTGTGGATGCAGGCCTTCTTCTTTGATGCTCCAGACTCTTCTGGAGACTTCTTCCCTTCCTGGGAACCCCAGCCTCACCATCCCCACCAGAAACGTAGCCCTGCCTACTGACGTCTCTTCCTCTTCCCTCCTAGCTCTTAATCTTCCCCCAGGTGCCTCCGTTCACTGGGCTCCACAGTAGAAGAGGTAGCCCAGCAGAATACCAACCACAGTGGAGTGGAGTCCACTCCTCCAGGAAGTGCAGACTGCCCAGGGCAGAACCCTCCTGAGGAGGTGATAGAACATGGTCTGTCCTGAGCCCCCTCTCAGAGTCACCCATTTTCTGGGTGTGCTTGTCACTGAAGTGTTGTTGAGTCTTAAACAGAAACAGTTGTTGCAGTAGTTTAAGCAGAGAGGGCACAAAATAACAACCCAGGTGATAGGCCAAGAAACAGTGAGCTCCCTGGAAGAGTCTGGAATAAGGAAGAGCCATCCCAATAGCTGCTGCCTGCCCCAGAACTAGGGGGAGCTGTTTGAACTAGAGGCACCAGAGAAAGTTTTTATCAGGTTTTTATTTCATTAGTTAATCTGGGCCTGGTGGTTAAAGCCAGTACTTGTATGTTTAATGATTATCTTTCAAGAAAATTCTTGGCTTTAGAGTTTGGTGTATTTGTGGATATAATGATGACTGAGTTTCAGACTTCCCATCTCCCAGTGCAGAGCACATGGTTCAGTCCCTGGTCGGGGAACTAAGATCCCACATGATGAGGGGCAACTAGAGAAGGCCGTGTGCCGCAGCTAGAGAAAAGCCTGTGCAATGCAGTGAAAAGCCAGTGCAGCCGAAATTTAAAAACAGAAAAGTTGTTTAACAGCTGTGTCATTGCACAGCTGTAGATCAGTAGGGTCTTTCTCACAGCCTTCATGTACATGGGTTTTAACAGTATTAGCAAAGGGACCAACTTTCTGCTTCTGCACAGGGGCATGTGTTTGAGGAATTTCGCCTTTAAGCATTTTCCTTCCACATGTCTGAAACACCCCTGGTTCTCTTGTTTCTTGAGTGGTTGTTTGATTCTTTGGATATTTGGAAGTTCAGAGGGGAAAATGGATGCCAGGTTTTTTGTTGCTTATTAGGTGGGAAATGAAGAATTGGTTCTCTACTGCTGGAAGTGGGTGTGTTTTGATATTCTTGATAATCTTAGTAATTCATCTACAAATCTGAGACTCTGTCAGTATTCTTGGTTAAAAAGAATAAGTTCTTCAGCCACTCACTTAATAACCCAAATTAAATGTATATTCAAGTTCCTGTAACTCTGATGCTTGGAAGAAATATGGATACTATTGATTAATGTTATAACTTTGAACTCCTTAACTTTCTCAATGTCATGGCTTCTAATTCACCTCCATGTGCTTCCAAATGACTTTTTAATAGATTGTTTTTTTGTTTTTTTTTAATATCCATAAATGTCTGAGAACAGTCAGTGTGACTTTTCTTCCACATTTTTCTTTTCTTTGCCTCTGGAGGTTACCTGTCATCCAGCCGTGCATGTAAATTGTGAAATGCAAAGGAGCAAACATTTGGGCAGAGAGGAATAAATGTTGTAGCTTTTGTTCACTCATTTTAAATGAAGAAAGTAGGAAAATGTATTTCATTTAATAAAAAGCACGAGTCCCAAAAGCCCTCTGTAGTTTTATTTATGGAGAACATAGCTTCTCTCTAAAAAATGTTTCTCAAGATATATCTTGAAAACATCAATGGGATCACAGTTTGTTTGCTTTCAGTGTCTTATTTGTACTTTAACCTGAATTGTGCATGTTGGTGGCCTTTGACTTCAGGCCGAGCTGGGAGAGGGCAGTGCACAGGAGGGAAGGGAACCATCACAGGAGAGTGCTGGGGTCACGGTGCTGCCATCCCGTGGCCTTGAATTCATTCTGGGCAGGCCCCACTGCAGTCTAACACACAGTTCTGGAGACTGGTCCTCCCTTGGCTTTCCTGAGAGCCAGCACCACTCTCCAGCATGCTGTGCTATGGCTTGCATATAGAAATCCTTTTCATTTCTTCTTTTCTTTCATGAGGAAATCTCCATGCATGGTTTGTCAGGACAGGAGAGTTCAAACCTTGTTATTGAAATACAAATCAATTGAAACGTGTTGGAACAAGTAGGAAAACAAAGTTAAGCTGATTTCTGTTAAACAGTTTAAAGTCTTCTTCGGTACCAAATAAATTAAGCGTTGTAAAGTGAAGTTAATTCGGATAATCACTCAGGGCAGAGGTCTAACCATATAGATCACGGGTATTACAATTTATGGTATAATTAGATCCTCAGAAATCTGCAGAACTCCCTCTCAATTGGTTTCTGTGTTTACTTAACAAGACACGGAACAAATACATGTCAATGTGTAGCTGAACTGAAGGGACTTGAGTGGATGAAGTTACTGCCTTTAACTGTCAAGAACTACTCAGGGTCAGGGTTGGATTTAATCATGTAAGTTGTGTTATGCAGCATGATTGCCATTACAGTTACTTATTAAAAATCTTGTTAATTAAACAAATCAGTAAAATGAGGAAAACCATACATTTGATCCCAGAGCACCTGACCAGGCAACTAAGGGTGTGGCTTTTTGTTGGTTTTTTTTTTAATTGTGGCTGCTCTGGGCCTTCACTTCATGGCAGCATGCGGGCTCTTCATTGCGGGGTACAAGCTTTTCTGGTTGTGGCACACAGCCTTCCCTAGATGTGGCACTCAGGCTTAGTTGCCCTACAGCATGTGGGATCTTAGTTCCCCAACCAGGGGTCGAACCCACGTGTGCTACATCAGAAGGCAGAGTCTGAACCACTGGACCAGCAGGGAAGTCCCCTAAAGATGTGGATTTGACAGAGCCCCAGAGTAGATGTTCTCCAGTCAAGGCAGAAAGCCAGTCGCTGCCTTCATCACCAGGCGAGGCGTCTTCTCCCACTGACCTTACTCTCTTGTTTGGTTTCAGCTACTAAAATAGTTTCCCTGGTGGCTCAGGTGGTAAAGAGTCTGCCTGCAAAGCAGGAGACCTGGGTTCAATCCCTGGGCCTGGAAGAGCCCCTGGAGAAGGGAATGGCTACTCACGCTGGTATTCTTGCCTGGAGAATCCCATGGGCAGAGGAGTCTGGTGGGCTACCTTCCATGGGGTTGCAAGAGTTGGACACAACTGAGCGATTAACACACACTAAAATAGTTTCAATGGTTGTGCATTCCTAGGGGATGAAATTAGTGTGTAGTAGTAAATGAACCTATTTCATGAATAAAAAATAAAATTGTTTTAGTGTGTATCACTTTTCTTTAAAGCAAGTAAATTAATTAATCCTAAGGAATATGCATTCAAAATGCCCTTTTCTGAACACACAATTTAAAATCATCTTTCATTGGTTGGAGACTTTTTCCTCCTTGGAGCAGTTCTGATGGTTTGAAGACTGTTAAAATAATCAAAGGAGCTCCTCATTTGAACCATTGGCCCTAAAAATTGAGGCCTGGAACACCCTGTGCAGATGTTGCGATTAAATGTAAGACTAGGGGTGGTCTTTACAATGTAGCTATATTCCCACTTCTCCCATTTGTGAGCTGAGATAGACTCCTCTAGTGAGGGGTTAAAGTATGTGACCTTGACTTCTTTCCAGAGACTCTTGACATTTCCCAAGGGGATTCCGCTCCATTTCCGAAGTACAGCACTGAGTGAAGTCCTGGGCCGCTGCCTCCTCTGCGCTGCCTCTTATGACAGGTTTCGAGGCCTCTCTGGTTGCTTGCAAATATATTTCCCTTTGGATCCTATGCATAATTTTTTAGAAGCATTTCAAATCAGATTGGGATAATACTACCTGACTCAGCATGAAACGCTGAGAGCCACTGCACCCAAGCCATTTCTTGGTGTTTCAGTCACAGGCCCCAAGTGCCAGCCCAGGAAAGCCACTCTTCCCTGTCTGCTGCTGCTGCCAACCCTGGTACTTTGCCACCAATTGGTTCCTGTGGTTTGGAGACAAGTCACATAACCTCCCAGGCCTCGGTTTCTTCATCTGTCCAATAATATTTGACAGTAAGTGCCACGCCTGGCTCCATAGAACCCCGAGGTAAACGTACCACTCTATGCGTTAAAACTCGTCTGGTTAAAAATGGGTTCAGTGTATGGACACTGGTCACACATTGGAAGGACCTTGTGGGTCATTAGTAGCTTCTAGTTAAATCAGAATCCTTGAGATTTGGCCTAGGCATTGGCAGTTTTAAAAGCTCCTCAAATTCCCATGAGATGCCATAGTTCAGAACTGTTGTTTAAAAGTAGGGGTGGCAGTTTTTGTGTGTCTAAATACTGGGTGCTAGAAGAGGCAGGGTCTACGAAGAGCTGAGTATCCTTGAGAAGGGCTTTGTGCAGGTCAGAAGTGGGCCTGACAGACAGCTGTGGGAAGCTGCGTGCAGCACAGGGAGCTGAGCTCGGGCTCTGTGACGACCTGGGGGTGGGCTGGGGTGGGGACGCCCGAGAGAAAGGGGGTGCGTGTGTACGTGCAGCTGATGCAGTTTGCTGTGCAGCAGAAACTACCACAACGCTGTGAAGCAGATACACTCCAAAAACGAAACGTTTCTACTGGAAACTGGAAAAGGCTTAGGTGACAAGGTACCAGTAGGTGTACGTTTTACTCCCACAGAGAGACCCGTTCTCTCTTCTGCAAGTCCCCCTGTGTTAGTTAGCTCTGCTGCTTTACACTCGACACATCAGAGCCCAGCTTCCTCTTTGTAGGCACTGAGACATTGTTACCCTCCTACAGAAGATGGGTTTTTAAAGCACCTAAGTAATTGTCTGGGCTTTGCCTTTGATCCACTATCATTAATATCATTAATAAGCTCTCAAAAGTGCGTGTGAATCTCAAGTTCACGCTTAGCAGGGCAGTGGAAGAAAGAACGCTTTTAAAATAATTTGGCTCAGAAAGCACATCTGAAATAACCCTGTGGGAAAAAGAGGAGAATTTCTCATCCTTGGAAGGATTACCTAGGACAGAGATGCTGACCTTGTGTTTTAAGTTCACTTACATTTCGTAAAACCTCATTCATCCCCCAGCCTGATTTATTTTAGGAGGTGAAGCAGGCTGTGGGAGGGGAGTCTGGTGCTATGCAGTTTTCATGTTTGCTTTCTGTTTTTTTTTTTTTTTCCACAGTTACCCAAAGATCATAACATGCATATATTTCTTTAAAAAAAAAAAAAAAAAAAAAGGCTGCTTCATGAGCTTTACTACAGCTTTTCTCTCAGAAATCAGCGCTGAAGAATTCTTTGCTCTGCAGGCTTCCACAGCGATCCAGTCCCAGAAGGCGGGTGCCCAGGGCGAGCAGAGCAGTGACCTCTGTGGGGGAGAGGTCAGCTGAGCAGCGAGGCTCAAAAGGGAGGAAGAAAAAGCAGCTCCTCAGCGGGGAGTTTGACTTGCTTCAGGGCAGAAGAGCTTTTATAAATAAGGTCCCAGGCTCCCACGCCCTCTCGCCGGTCTTCTGTTACCAGTCCTGTCTCTGCCCTTAGACACATGCGCACACACTCATGGACTCACACAGACATACAGACACATTCATGGACACACAGTAGTGGATGCACACACACACTGACACACATTCAGACACAAAGACACATGGACACACTTAGACACAAACATTCATGGATATGCATACACAGTCATGAACACAGACGTACACACTCATGAACACAGACATACACACAGATACACATACACATTCATGGACACACAGACACAAACATTCATGGACACCTACAGACATGATCATGAACACACAGACACACACACACTAGTGGACACACAGGAACACAGTAGTGGATGCACACATAAAGACATTACACATGGGCATACATACACACTACACAGTCACACTCATGACACACGATACACTGGTGGACACAGACACTGATAGACACACATGGACACATGCACACAGTCACACTCATGGACACACTCAGACACACAGACACAATCCTGGACACACATTTGTGGACACATACTCATTGCTACGCAAACTAGTGGACATGTACACACAGACATGCTCACGGACACACCCTGGTGGACACACACCCTGGTGGACATGGCCCCGGCTCTCACTTGCCGTGCCTGCCTCTCCCCACCTGCCTCTGGATCTTCGGTTGGACAGACATCCTTCTCCAGAGGAGCAGGTGATGGATTGGCTGGGGATTTTTCTAGGCCCAGTGGCTCCTACGGCCCTTTCAGTTCCTCCACAGGCTCAGCTGGTGAGAAGAATGTGGAGTGCTTGTTCCCAAACCCACCGTGGGTGCCTGGGAGGACTGAGACCAACCCATCCGTCTGTGCCTGCTGTCAGAGGGAGGAGGGGGATGGTCAATCAGGACGACCTCCAATCTCCATGGGACACACAGGGCCAGAGCTGGGAATGTGTTCTCACAGGAGGGGCCTGGAAGACCTTCCCCAAATGATGCCGGTGTGGACAGGGGCTTGTGAAACAGCAGCTTTGCTTTGCTGTGTATATTCTCCTTCCGCATGCTTTCCTGTGAGCCTCTTGCAGTGCCCTCTGCTCCGTGACCCTGCAGAGCAGGGTGGAGCCTGCCTGGGCGGAGCCTGGGGCATCTAGCAAAGCGTACTCAGGCGGCTCTGCCATGGGAGGAATGACTCTCCGAGTCAGAGACACAGGTACAAGGTCTGCTGGTGGCTGGCCGGGGGCAGCGCTCAGCATCTTCTGGCTTTTCTCAGGACCTAATGCAGAAACCCCTTGTGCTGAATCCCTTTCCTATTTTCAATCTCTCTGACTTCTGTAACCAGCCAGAAAAAACTCCCTGCTTTTAAATCTCCACTTGGATAATCATTGCATTTTAAGGTGAACTGATTTGGTAACTTTAATTATGTAAAAAAAAAAAAAAAATCCCTTCACAGTAGGACCTGGATTAGTGTTTGGTCAAATAACCAGGGGTAGGAGTCTCTAGGGACCGTCCACCACCATATCCAACAGCCCTTGGCTCTTCTCTAACACAGGTGCAGTTCAAGGGAGAGAATGGGGGGGCTTCCTCGGTGGTCCAGTGCCACCAAGTGAGAAGAAGGCCATACTGCCAAGGCAGGGGGCAAGGGTTTTCATCCCTGGTCTGGGAACTAAGATCCCACGCATTGTGCAGTATGGCCAAAAGATTTTTTAAAAAGTGAGAATGGAGACAGTCATTGAAATCTAGCTGGACTTCATGTTTTAATGGACTCTGGTCTCACGTGACTTAGACTAATACAGAGGGTGCGTTCTTTCTTGCTGCCCTCCCTTTCTGTGAATACTGACCAAGTGACACACATTTCTTATCACCATTTTGCAGATGGGGAAACTGAGGCACAGAGCATTTTGGAAACTTTCACAAGTTAGTAAGTGGCAGAACTGAGAATCCAGGCCTGTCTAAACCCCAAAGCGCAGTGACTTCTGTTGAGCCACAGTGGTGTGAGCCTAACACCGCCCAGACAGAAGATACTGGCGCCAGGACTCAAGGAAGAAAGTGCTGCAGGGAAATCAAGGAGGTGTGGCTCCGGAGTGCAGGCCCTGACTACTCAGGGCTCGGTAGCTGAGAAGGCGAAAGTGACAGGCGGCCAGCTAGGCCGCGGTGGAGGCCTGTCTGTTTGAATTTAACTACAGTTGACTTAGTATTGTGTTAGTTTCAGGTGTACAGCTTCAGATGCTTTGCTTTACAGATAATTACAAGATACTGAATATAGTTCCCTTTGCTATACAGTAAACACTTATTGTTTATTCTATATATAGTGGTATGTGTCTTTTAATCCCATACTTCTATAATAATTTATCCCTCCCTCTCCCCTTTTGCCTTTGGTAAACACAAGATTTTTTTCCTCTGGCTATGAGTCTGTTTCTGTTTTGCAAATAAGTTGATTTGTATTATTGTTTTTTAGACTCCACATATAAGTGATCTCGTATGACCTAAATCAAATCCCTTATGATTATACAGTGGAAGTGAGAAATAGATTTAAGGGCCTAGATCTGATAGATAGAGTGCCTGATGAACTATGGACTAAGGTTTGTGACATTGTACAGGAGACAGGGATCAAGACCATTCCCATAGAAAAGAAATGCAAAAAAGCAAAATGGTTGTCTGGGGAGGCCTTACAAGTAGCTGTGAAAAGAAGAGAAGTGAAAAGCAAAGGAGAAAAGGAAAGATATAAGCATCTGAATGCAGAGTTCCAAAGAATAGCAAGAAGAGATAAGAAAGCCTTCTTCAGTGATCAATGCAAAGAAATAGAGGAAAACAACAGAATGGGAAAGACTAGGGATCTCTTCAAGAAAATGGGAGATACCAAAGGAACATTTCATGCAAAGATGAGCTCGATAAAGGACAGAAATAGTATGGACCTAACAGAAACAGAAGATATTAAGAAGAGATGGCAAGAATACACAGAAGAACTGTACAAAAAAGATCTTCACAACCCAGATAATCACGATGGTGTGATCACTGACCTAGAGCCAGACATCCTGGAATGTGAAGTCAAGTGGGCCTTAGAAAGCACCACTATGAACAAAGCTAGTGGAGGTGATGGAATTCCAGTTGAGCTATTCCAAATCCTGAAAGATGATGCTGTGAAAGTGCCTATTTGAATAGGCCAGCAAATTTGGAAAACTCAGCAGTGGCCACAGGACTGGCCAAGGTCAGCTTTCATTCCAATCCCAAAGAAAGGCAATGCCAAAGAATGCTCAAACTACCGCACAATTGCACTCATCTCACATGCTAGTAAAGTAATGATCAAAATTCTCCAAGCCAGGCTTCAGCAATACGAGAACCATGAACTTCCTGATGTTCAAGATGGTTTTAGAAAAGGCAGAGGAACCAGAGATCAAATTGCCAACATCCGCTGGATCATGGAAAAAGCAAGAGAGTTCCAGAAAAACATCTATTTCTGCTTTATTGACTATGCCAAAGCCTTTGACTGTGTGGATCACAATCAACTGTGGAAAATTTTGAAAGAGATGGGAATACCAGACCACTTGATCTGCCTCTTGAGAAACCTATATGCAGGTCAGGAAGCAACAGTTAGAACTGGACATGGACCAACAGACTGGTTCCAAATAGGAAAAGGAGTTCGTCAAGGCTGTATATTGTCACCCTGCTTATTTAACTTCTATGCAGAGTACATCATGAGAAACACTGGACTGGAAGAAACACAAACTGGAATCAAGATTGCCGGGAGAAATATCAATAACCTCAGATATGCAGATGACACCACCCTCATGGCAGAAAGTGAAGAGGAACTCAAAAGCCTCTTGAAGAAAGTGAAAGTGGAGAGTGAAAAAGTTGGCTTAAAGCTCAACATTCAGAAAACGAAGGTCATGGCATCCGGTCCCACCACTTCATGGGAAATAGATGGGGAAACAGTGGAAACAGTGTCAGACTTTATTTTTCTGGGCTCCAAAATCACTACAGATGGTGACTGCAGCCATGAAATTAAAAGACGCTTACTTCTTGGAAGGAAAGTTATGACCAACCTAGATAGCATATTCAAAAGCAGAGACATTACTTTGCCAACAAAGGTCCATCTAGTCAAAGCTATGATTTTTCCTGTAGTCATGTATGGATGTGAGAGTTGGACTGTGAAGAAGGCTGAGCACCGAAGAATTGATGCTTTTGAAGTGTGGTATTGAAGACTCTTGAGAGTCCCTTGGACTGCAAGGAGATCCAACCAGTCCATTCTGAAGGAGATCAGCCCTGGGATTTCTTAGGAAGGAATGATGCTGAAACTGAAACTCCAGTACTTTGGCCACCTCATGCGAGGAGTTGACTCGTTGGAAAGGACTCTGATGCTGGGAGGGATTGGGGGCAGGAGGAGAAGGGGATGACAGAGGATGAGATGGCTGGATGGCATCACTGACTCGATGGACGTGAGTCTGAGTGAACTCCAGGAGTTGGTGATGGACAGGGAGGCCTGGCGTGCTGCGATTTATGGGTTCGCAAAGAGTTGGACACGACTGAGAGACTGATCTGATCTGATCTGATGATATTTATCTTTGTCTGGCTTCACTTTGGTATGATAATCTCTAGATGCATCCATGTTGCTGCAAATGGCAATATTTCATTCTTTTTGTGGCTGAATAATATTCCATATCACATCTGCTTCATCCATTCATCTGTTGATGGACATCTGTCTTGGCTGTTCTGAACAGTGCTGCGATGAACATTGAATGTGAAAGTGTTAGTGGCTCAGTCATGTGGGACTCTGCGACCCCATGGACTGTAGCCCGCCAGGCTCCTCTGTGCATGGAATTCTCCAGGCAAGAATACTGGAGTGGGTTGCCATGCTCTTTTCCAAGGGATCTTTCCCACCCAGAGATCAAACCCAGGTCTCCCACATTGCAGGCAGATTCTTTATTTACCATCCGTGCCACCAGGGAAGCCCCTCTATGAACGCTGAGGTGCATGTATCTTTGTCAGTTCAAGTTTTCATCTTTTCCAGATATATGCTCAAGAGTAGGATTGCTGGATCATATGGTTAGCTCTATTTCCAGTTGTTGAAGGAACCTCCAGACTGTTTTCCATAGTAACTGCGTCAGTTTTTCTTCTGTTCAGGCCTTTTTACCCATGTTGGATCAAGAACTCACAGTTCGCAAAGGTAAAGATGCCAGCCATGGACGCAGCTGAGCGAGGTGGGAGGCCTCGCTCAGCGCCCCACCCCCACACTCCTTTTCTTTTATGTCTTGGCCACTTCGTCCTTAGTTTTGTGCAAACCTGTTGCTGTTTCACATTTGTGCTCTTCCTTTCTGATTGGTGCCTTGGATTCTTTCAAAAACACTTCCAGAAACCGTCCTGCGGAGCCAGAGAGCCCCCGAGGATATCTGACTGTCATCATCCTGAATTTGGGGGGGTGTACATTTCTGTCTCCAGGACGGCGTTTTCCTAAATGGGTCCTCGAGGGTGCCTTGGCGCATAGGAAACTTTAGCATAAAGCGTGTAATTCTGGGCTCCCCAGCATGAGCAACAGGTTGAAGACGTGGGATCCGCTCCGGCCCCTCCTCGGCGGGTGGGGACACGTGGAGGAATCCAGTGGCCCATGGGCGGTTCCGGGAATCCCCGGATGTGTCTATGCTGGCCCTGGCCACGGATGGCATCACGTTCAGCCGCCTGGGAGTTTAGTCCTTTAACTAGTCGGGTGCTATTTGCTCTGTAGCCTGCCCTGGAGGCAAGCATGGTGGAGGGGCTGTGAGAGCAGGCCTGCTGCAGTGGCAGTCACCTGACCCTGCCCGCCCCTCCCAGCTGCTGCCGAAAGGACCCTCTTGAAAACCCGGTGAGGTGCGCCTGTGCGTGCAACGCAGAGGGAGGGGCAGGATGTAGGCGGCTGTCGCTTGCTTTCCTTTCTCACCCTCTTTTCCTGCGATTCATTTTCTAATTCCGTGAAGCAGAAACTCAAAAGGAAATCCGAAGCTGGCCAAGAACAAGGGATCGCCTCCAAAGGAGCAGGGCCATGTCTGCCTTTGCTTTGGGGAATGTGCATTGTTCGTGGGGTCGTAAAGCTGTCAATTTCTAGGCAGAGTCTGGAGGAGGCAAGCTCGGATGGTCACACTGACTTCGTGGTGGCATCCTGTGCCTTCATTTTGGTCCCTTGCTCACTTCCCAAGTTTGCATCTTTGACAGTCACATCAAGGGCAGATTCTGGAGATAAACCTGACAAATCCCCAGAAGACGCTGAAAACACAGCAACCCAGCTGACAGCCCCAGATTCTAGCCCTAATTCTTGCTTACTCCGTGTGACCTGGAATGGGTCCCTGATCCTCTTTAGGTCCCAGTTTTCCCACCTGGGAAAGGAAGGGCGGATCCTTTGCTTGGGAAGGTCTCCGATTGCGTTACTATCCAGTGAGTCTCCCATTAAGTCTTTTCAGCTGCACTTTCTGAGAAAGGCTGAAGTAAAGCAGTTTTTCCCCCTTCAGGTGGAAAACAGAGCCGGGGCCAACCCTTCTGGGTGCGGACCTGTCATTAGGAAGCCAGCTGCCAGCTTGTGTTCCCTTGGGATGGAGGAGGAGCCCCGCGGTCCCTGCCAGGAGAGGGTCCCTTTAACAAAAAGCTGGTGCCGCCATCTGCTTTCGCCCTCTGGGTAATTCAGCTCCTGGGTGCCCTGATGTGGAGAGTGGCGAGGGAGGCGTTGGGGGGGGGCGGGCGGGTAGGTCAGTGGGCAGGCCTCGATTCAAGGTTCTTATTGGACTTTAGAGCCTTTACTCGCCGAGTTAATTTCCCCAACTTGCCTATCACAGGTTAATACTGGACCCGTGCATAATGATACATAATTTAAGACTTGTAAAAGCTGCCCAGGACTTGAAAGGAACACAGTCTAAGCCAGGAGCCTGTGCCTGGCATGCAAGAGCAAGTAACACAGGTAGAATTTATGTCCAAAGCGGGAGAGCCGCACCCTCGTGACACCATCTCAGAGGGTGCCACGCTGTGTGCAGGCCCTTCTGTGCCAGGCGGCAGCACCCGAGCCCTGCAACCATCACCCCCACTTGCACTTAACCACCACTGGAAAGCAGTTAGTTGTTCACAAGGGGAAGTTCTTTATTCTAAGACCCAGGAATATCTCATGGATGTAAAGTGACACAACATGATTGCCCTAATGGTTTCTGAACTCTGTTTTTAAGACTTCTGGGGCCAGAACCCCACAGAACTGCCCTGGGGCACCCTTCTACTTCTGATAGCCAAGCTGTCTGTTGGCATAGTTGGAGCCTGACATAGCCTGAGTCGGGATGTTTAGCTGCTTGTGGGATGGAAAAAAAATGTTAAGAAAAATAATTGTTGTTTTTGCAAACTATCTATTTAAAACAGAACCTCAGGAAGCAGATTTCTGTTTCAAGGCTCAGATGAATCAGAGCTTACAAAGTATAAATACACATTAGCAGGAGGAGGCTTCCCATAACCCAGTGCTGGTGTGCCTTCCCAGCCCCGGAACCTCTGACTCCTGCTTCTCATTCCCAGCAGAGGCAAGAAAGCAAGCCTCCATGGAAGCGGAAGTGCTGGAACCTCGCTCAGCCCGAGTTGCAAACCTCTGCAGGCCAGTGGAAGTTTTGTATTTTTTCTTTAAAAGCAACTGGTTGTTCACCACACACTCGCTCACTTTAGGGTCGACAGGTGTATGCTGTTCGGAAATGTGGCAAACCCACAGGCTGATTCCTTGGGCTCTTTGCTACCTAAGAAAGATTACCAAATAAGTTAACTTTGACTCACTGACCCCTCAGATCAGCCAATAAAATGAAGCGCTTACACCACAACTTGCTCAAGGGGTAGTGTAATTGATTTACTTAAAAATGATGTCAGGTGGCAATTGAGCAACAAACTGGCTTCCAGACTGCTTAATTCAGTTTAACAAGGAGGAAAAACCTTGTAATTAACGGAAGAGCTTGAATACTTTGGAAGCTGTTTTCAAAGTCTGCCATACCTAAGCTGGGGAGGGTGGGGGTAGGAGGGGACAGCTTGTTGAAAACTATAAGTTCCCAGGCCCCGCTTGCAAGTCAGGGGCCAGGCCTGGGATTCTGCATTTAAGAGAAACCCCTTTGCAAGTTCTGCTTCTCTGTTCATCACCCAGTCTCACTTGACTTTTAGTTAAGCTATACTCCCTTTTCTGTTCTAAGTCTACATTGTATATATATGTCTAGAATCCTAGGAGTTTCCCATCCTAAAGCAACCAGCTTTGAGCTGCTGTTTTCCTGGAGTTTCATGGTATATATGTACTAATGTTGGAATTCTAGTTCATCACGTTTCTGATGGGAAAATTCTTCATCTTCCAGAGCCTGATTATAGAGGGCATAGAGCTTTCAGGGGGTGGGGTGGGGGGAGGTTCTGGGGCTCTTCTCTTGCAGTTCCCTGCCCCCAGGACAACCAGGACTCCAGTGCAGGATGCCTGCTATCTGAAGAAAGGTTGACACCTGCCCTTAACAACCAAGGTCCTGGCTTCGAACTGTGTCCAGATGAGCCTGTCTCCTCCTTTCCACCACCCAGTGTGACCTGTGTAGACGGCTCCTTGAAATAACAAGATCACTCCTCTCTTAGAACAAAGAACTGCAGAGGTCATCAAACTTTTTTCTTGGCACACAAGCATCTGGCAACTACCCAGGGAATTTGGGGGTCCTGCAGAATCCAAGTTTACAAACCACCAGAGCAAGGTAGTATTGGAATTCAGATTTAGTCCTGCTGGTCGGTCTGCTCCTCCCTCTGACCCCACCCTGCAAAGAGCCGCACCCGGACAGGGAGCCGTCATGGGGACCACCCAACTCCACAGAGAGCCGCGCCCAGACGGGGAGCCGTCGGGGACCAGGCTCGTCTCGGTGCTTGTCCTTGGTGGCACCTCCCAGGTGAGCCAGAACTCCGTCCCCGCCCCCGACCATGCACAAGGAACAGGGGCCTGCCATCCGTTCTTAACCACGACACCCGCTGGGACACAGCTCCTAACCTGGTAGAAAGAGAAGGGTCCCAAGAATGAAGCAAGATCAACATCCGCATGGCTTTTCCTGCGCTCAGCCTGGCGCTCCAGGTGGACGTGCACCACGAAGACTGGATGGGGTGCACAGCCGGAGAGCAGCCGCTGGGCAGAGGGCAAGCTGGGGCTTCCTGCACAGAGGAGGGCACTCCTGGCAGCTCCCTGAAGCTGCTGGAAGCTGTCCACGAGCCCGTCACTGGCGGCTCAGCCTCCACGCAGAAGGTGCCAGAAGTAAGACCCCCCCACACACACCCCCGACACCACGTTGGCACGCCTGTTGCCCACAGCTCTCCTGCCCGTCACCGGCGGGACAGCCCAGTGCCGGCTCCCAGGGCTGACCAAGAGGGAGGCCGGTGGCGGCTCACCCCTGGGAGCAAGGTGATGAGCGGTGAGACGGGCCCTCACCCCCAGAGCCTGGCATCACCACCTCCTGGAGGCCAGCCTGGAGGCAGGAGCATGCACAGAAGCCTCGAGGGTGTGGTCCGCAGTGACGCCAGGACAGTCCTATTCATCCAAGTAGCCAGAGAGGAAGAGAAGGCATCCTGCCTCCCTCCTAATCCCTCAGCACCGATTCCAAGCTATTTAAAACCCTCTAAGGTGGGTATCGCCCCAAAGTTGCTCAAAACAATTCACATCCACACTGCAGGCCATTAATCCAGTGGTGTTTATTCAAGCAGTATTCACACTCGCTGTTGAATAACAAGGGCATCAAGACCCCGAAGATGGGGCTCTCACAGCTCCAGCTTCACAGCAGCCTCTCTGGGAGGGGTTTCAAGAACTTAAGATGAAGGTGATGGCTGAAAAGGCTTGCCGTTCTTGCTCTGGGTCCCCGAGGAGTACAGCCTGCTTCTCTCATCCCGGTCACCAGACAGACCCAGGCCAGCGGCAGAGGCACAGCTGGGCAAAACTACGTAAGCTCAGAAGAGGCCACACTGGTCCATGTTTTCGTACAAAAAATTTAATAAATATGACTTTTCAAAATGTATTGCCAGGAACAACACCAAGATGCATGTTTATGTTCGTATAACACTAAGAGGACAATACAAAGGATCTTCATGGTCTCAATGGTGAACAAAATCAGTTTTGAATAAGCCTTTTTGAACTTAAACTTCATCATAGCGTTTTGATTTCCTCACTTAAGGCAGGCAATGGACTCTATGGCAAATCTAAACAGTGATCTTACTGGACATTTTATGGTTCAAGTATTCAACTAGCTTATTAGAATACTCCCTAAATGCAGTAGATAAAAAAATCAAATCAGTCTTACATAACGAATGGTGAAAAGAAATCAGAATTTACAAAATAAGATTGGTGTGCTTCCAACTTCACACAATTAATTTGATATTTTTATTGATCTTCAACCACTCAACATTTTGGCTATGTTTAGTCATAGCTCACCTTGTTCCCTTAAACTGCTAGGCAGCAGATCATCTGCCTGTCTCTCTTCAAGTCTTAAAAAAAAAAAAAAAAAAAAACCTGTTCTAGACTAATTCTCAAACTGCCTCTCAGTCGGGGTTTTAAATATCTGACGTCGTACGGAAAAAAAAAAAAAAAAAATTCCACCAGTATTCCAGGCACAAAAGGCCCACCCTATTGTCTTAAACTATTTTCAAACACCTTAATTTTGGCTTATAGGCAACACATAATAAGAAAATAGGTTCAAAAAAATAAAGCCATACGCTTATAACGCTATCAAAAACCTTCAATTCTAAACACGTACATATAAATAAAAAGGAATGATGTCTTAAGGCTCTTGATTATTAAGTTAATAAATCAAATATACACAGTGATTAATAAAAAAAAGAATTATTTACATAACTATACAAAATTCTACTTTTGACACATTTTTCCTCTTTAAATTCTTCATTTTACCAGCAACTGCTGACATCAAAGTCCCCCCTCCCCCAACAACAACAAAATACAATAAAAAAAAAATAAATAATAAACTCATTTGTGATAGTTGCTGTGGTTCTGAGCTGCAAAGGCACTTTTCAAATACAGAACTACTTGGACGTCATCATAAAACCAATATACAAAAACAACTCAAGAGTCAATAAATATAAATAAAAACTATGATCCTAAGACTGCATCACCATCGGGACATCTGGCAGAAATGGAAGCTGGGCGTACTCCTGGGAGCCTGATCCGGAGGTGCAGGCAGGCGGGGGCGGGGGGCCCGGTGTTTGCATAGCTGCGCGGTGCGGTGCCACCCAGCCAACCACGGAGACTACCACTGCCAGTGTAAGCCAGCTTGTCAGAACTTAAATTAACACGCGACTCTACATCCAGGACAGCGCGGGTCCGGAACACGACAGACAGGGCGGCTGCGGGAGCGGGAGCCCCGGGAGCCCCTGGACAGCGCCCGCCCGTCTGCTATACGATGTACTCCATGCGGTTCAGGCTCTGCGCGCTCTCCAGGTCTCTGTTGTCCTGTTTGTTTGTCCAGTTGGGGTGTTTGGCCGGCGTGCCATGGGCGGGCTTCTCCTCTCGGTCGACCAGCGTGTACGTGGCCTGCTTGGCGAAGCGCGCCTTCTGCTGGTGCTTGTCCATGTCGTCCTCCTCCACCTCCGAGTTGTGTGTCCTTATTTTGGACATTTTGGAGTTCTTGCTCTCGTAGTCCTTGACGGGGACCGTGTTGGCCCCATGCTTCTCGATGGGGTTCTTAATCTGGTTCAGCTGCTCGCGCACGTTGTTGGTGGTGTTATCCTCAGAAGCGGCGCGCGCGTGGCTGCCCGGCTTCCGGCGCTTGCGCACGCACCAGTAGAAGGCGGTCACCAGGCAGCAGACCCAGGCCACGGTCAGCACCGAGCTCAGCAGCGGCACCAGGAAATCTGCACGGCAGGGCGGCAGCGGGGAGCCCGGTGAACCACACCGCAGCCCCAGCCCTTTCCCCACCCGTACCGTCCCTCCCAGCGTCCTCAGAGACCCTGCTGGCCTCCCCAGAGAGACCGGGCCAAACGGCAGCCCATACGGGTGCCCACCTCCGTGTGGGGAGGGGCGTCTGGGCCAGGGGTGGGGAGTCCGGCTACTGAGACAGCTCATGAGATGAGTGGTTCTCAGAATCTTCAGAAAGAGGGCCCTGGGATGCATGGCTCCAACGCCCCCGGGGGTCCCTTGCCAGCTATAGCACAGTGATGCTCCAGGGATCCCCGGGGGACTCCGGCTGCCCTGCAGGGCCACTGAGCCATTCATCAAAGCTGTGCTTAGGATGGACTGTTTCCCAACCCCAGAGCACAAGCAGGCTCCACGAAGACACATACTCAGGGTACGGCAACACTCTGCCAGGGCGGTGCCTGACAGCCAGAGACAGCCCGCAGGCAGGGGACAAGTCAGGCCACCTCTGCCCACAGTCATGGGATCCAGTCATGTCAGCCAGCCTCTGTCTTCTTGCTAGTTAAAAATGGGGGTCCTTGAACAGGGAACCGGCAGGTAACTTCCCGCCTGGGGGTTTTCCTGGATGTAGGTTGTGCTGGTCTTATTGATGAGCTGGACAGGACGGTCCCCACAGAAAGGGACCCCGACCCCACCACCTACCTGTTCTGCTCTTCAGAGGACGCCTCTGAACTCTTACTTCCGCAACGGCAGCAATCAGCGAGCTGTTCCCGTCACGTTTACTGACAAGATTTATGATTTTGTCGGTGATCTCCTTGATAGGGTTTCCATCATCCCGGATGTCTTCAGCAGACTGGAAAAGGAAGCATCAGACCCAGGGGGTCAGGGACACTCACCAGTCACTTTTACTCAAAATTATTTGACCATACATGTATGCTATTCCCTGGCGGCTCAGACGGTAAAGAATCTGTCTACAGTGCTGGAGGACCCAGCTGGGAATTTCTGGGCTGCGAAGATCTCCTAGAGAAGGGAATGGCAACCCACTCCACTATTACTGCCTAGGAAATCCTATGGACAGAGGAGCCTGGTGCGCTATGGTCCATGGGGTTGCAAAGAGTTGCATACGACTGAGCTCCTAACACACATGTACGTCAAGCTCTCCTTCCATGTATCTGTTCATCTGGATACCAGCTAAGTGAGCTTTCTGGGCTACTTCCAGTGAAACGACTCGGTGTGAATGGGTCTCATACTCACAATGGCCACGTGTATTTCATTGTTTGCAGAAGGGGAAGGCTCGCAAGCTATGTAAATCGAATATTCGGCAGAAACATTCTTCAAAATATTCAAATTTCGCAGTTCGCTGCAAATATGCTCCGTGGTGAGACCCTAGAATGATATTTTAAAATCCACAGGTGTGTAAGGGAGAGGAATGAAAAAAGACTGCTGTTTACTTGAAAGGGAGGCTGCGTGCAAGCCGAGCTTTGGTGAAGGACAAGAATCCAGGCTAAGGAAGAGATCCGAGCTCATGATGTCTCTGCTTTAGGGCAAGTGGACACACCCCACCCTCCAGAGCCAGCCAGAAGTGTTCCATACCGGCGACATCATCTCCTTGTTGAAGGTGAACGTGATGTTGGCACAGTTGTCCTGGTAGTAGGGGTCGGACGCACACTTGGTCTTCACGGGCTGGAGGCTTGATGACCGGCACTCGCCCACCCCAGTGCAGGGGCGCACAAAGCACTGGGTGTCCAGGATGGGCACGCAGCTCTGCCCGCTGGGGCACTCGCTGTGCCCTCTGTGCAGTGAGCAAGGGCGGGGGCCACACCACACCTGCAGAGACAGAAGGAGTGCAGCTCAGGAGGCACCCGGCAGCGGCCCGCATGGCCCCAGGACAAGGGTGGCCAGGCTGTGCCTACCTTGGAGCAGGCCACCCTCCCATCCAGGCACTGGCAGGCGTTGCAGTCGGCGTCCCACTTGGCCCCGTCGGGTATCACGCTCCCCATAGTGACGCACGACCTCCCTGAAACTGAGACAGAGACCTGTGAGTGGCAGGAGCTGCCCTTTCTGTGGACCGTCCTCCTGATTCTTCACTCCCTGCCCAGCAGGAGATGCTGATGCCCGTCGCCCTCTGCCCTGTGACAACGCAGCTGCTCCCAGCGGGCAGGCATTCTTGGCCACCCCCCAGCGGGCCCTGCACCTGGCCACGCGACCAGCTATGGTCAGTGCAGCGTCCAGGGACGGGAGTGAGCGGAGTCTCCCCCTGGGAGTGAGCTCGGCCCCTCGAGAGCCTGCCATGTGCCAGGAAAAGGACACACCCTGGGTAGTGCTGGTCCAAAAAGGGTGGGGTGGCACACAGAACAGAACTGGGTGCCCAGCGTGAGGCATCCAGCACTCTGCTTGCCCTGTGTGCCCACGAGCATCACAACTGCCTGCTGTAGGCACAGAGGATGGGGAGGGTTGTTACAGAGCATAATGGTGACAAAAGCTGGCTAAAACTAAGTGACTCTACTTTCAAAGGACCCTCAGGTTTCCCGGTCCTGAGGGTCTCCAGCAGATGTGCCCTCTGTGTTCTCTCCCTGAGCATGATGTCCTCACACAAACAGTCAAAAAGGTGGCTGCAATGCCTGCTCAGCCCAGGGGACCCACGGCAGCGGGACCTGGCCCACATACCTTCCTGGCATTTGGCACCACTGTGCCCTGGGGGGCAGATACAGCGGTAACCATTGATCTCATCCACGCAGGTCGCCCCGAAAGCACAAGGTGAAGACTGGCACTCGTTGATGTCTAGGAGAAATGGTCAAATTTAGGCTCCAATGGGAGGCACCAATGCTTTTCTGATAAAATACACAGACAGGATCTGCAGGCCTAAGTATAGGCTGAGTGCATTTTCATCATGTGACCAGCACCCAAATGAAGAAATGATCATCATACTGCCAAAGTCTCCGGTCACTGCCACCCAAGGGTTACCACTAGCCTGACTTCTAACAGCTTAGAATTTCTCATTCGGGGAAACAGCAATTTTTAATTAAATGCTCCTTTTCTCTGATAGTGTAATTTAGAGAACAATGGCCAGCAAAGATCTTGAAAAGGGTCAGCTAGCAAGTATCTTAGGCTTTGTGGGCCATGTGGTCTCTTGTCACAGCTGCTCAATTCTTGCAGCATGAAAGCAACCCTTGACAGTACATAAACAAGAGTGTGGCTGTGGGTCAATAAAACTGTATTTACAAAAACAGGCAGTGGGTCAGATTCGGCCCCCAGACCATCATCTGCCAATCCTTGATTCAGAAACATGAAATAGACACAAAGTCCCCCACCCAGTGGAGCCCCTGGTGGCTCAGTCGGTAGAGTCTGCCAGAAGTGCAGGATACCCGGGTTCAATTCCTGAGTCAGGAAGACCTGGGAAGATCCTGAGTTGGGAAGACCCCCTGGAGAAGGCAATGGCAACCCACTCCAGTATTCCTGCCTGGAGAATCCCATGGATGGAGGGGCCTGGTGAGCTACAGTCCATGGGGTCACAAAGAGTTGGTCACAAGTGAGTGACTTCACTTTCACTTTTCTTTCCCCCACCCAGTAGTTCTTAAAGATTCAGACTTGGGGACTCAAGGAGGACCAGTTTAAAAGTTTAAACAATTATTGAGGGATAAGAACATACACAAAGAAGCACAACTGATCTATAACTTTTTTTGGCAAAAGAAAGGGCATGTAAAAAAGTAGGGAAAAGGCTCAGAATAAACTGTAAACTTCCTAAAAAACTGGATTTCCTGACCTCATTTTGTCTGAATCATTTCAGTGGGGCCTGATCAAGCCTTGGAAACCACAGCCTCAGCCCTTCCTGTGGCTGAGGTCTGAGGCTATGCATCCTTGCCCATCGCTTCATGCTACCACAGGAGAAGCACACTTTTCTTATAGCCTCAGAGTAGATTAACCATCAGTTGCTGTGGCCGAGCTCTCCCCAGGAGTGAGGGTGGCTGTGCACCCCAGGGAGAGTCCAGCCAGGGGCATCTTACTCCCAGCTGGAAGCAGGAGACTAATTGTCAAGGCTACTCAGAACCATGGCCATAACTGTTTTAGAGATGAGAACTTTTAGACTAAGGGGTGGGGAGACAGCAGTCAGAGGTGGTCCTTACTTATTCTGCAGTCGGGCCCAGCGAAGCCAGGGGCGCATTCACAGCGGTACCAGTTCTCACCATCCACGCACGTGCCGCTGTTGTAACTACGAGAGCAAAGGCCACTTGGTTACCACCTCCCTGTCTGCCACTCCCCCGCCAAAGGTGGCCCCACACCGGTTATGATGGGCAGCTCTCAGCCCTGCCCACACGCACCAGTGCCTGGGTCCCACCCCCAGAGCGTCCAATTCACAGTTCCTCGTTGCAGGAGCTCCGGTTGCGTCCCAGGCACTAAACCCTCCAAGTCTGAGCATCACTGCTCTAAACGTGGACACCATCTGACTGAAGTGTGGCCCACGGACTGGAGTGATGGGCACTGCCTGGGAGCTTGTTGGAAAGAAGGAATCTGCAGCAACCCCCAGCTCTCCTGAATCAGAAGCTGGATTTTATATAGGAGGCCCACACCTGTCACAGCCAACAAGTGCCTGCATAATAGGGCACCATGCTTACCAGGGATGAGGACTGCAGTCGTTGGTGTCTGCAAAGTAAAAAAAAAAAAATTTAAAAACTTAACAGAGAAGCCTTCTTAGCCCTAAGTGAAAACACCCGTGATTTCCACGATACCCAAATGATAAGGCTGTCATTAACGCCAGCAGGAGCTTAAGACCCCTGCTCAGTTGGAACCAGGCCCATATCACACTGCTGCAGTCACCATGGGACACTCATACACAGGAAGAGGCCCTGGGAGGGGTGGGCAGGGGGCTGTGAGAATGGTTCTTGGTCAGACCAGGGCCGGGAAGCAAGCCACCATCAAAGCCCACAAGCGAGATGCCGGTGGCCGTGGGTCCCTATGGACAGTCCTAGCCAAGCTGCTTTGACCGCGTGAAGATGGGCTTCGTGATGCGTTGCACCGTGGGCACAGCGGCAGGGGCGCTCTTCGGCACCTTTTCCTGTCTCAGGATGGGAATGCGGGGTCGGGAGCTGATGGGCGGCATTGGAAAAACCACGATGCAGAGCAGTGGCACCTTTGGCAAATTCATGGCCATCGGATGGGCATCCAATGCTAATCAGGGCAGTGGTTGCACACAACATCCACCCCCTCCCGTCAGTTCCATCCCATGTGTACTATAATAAAGCAAGTCTTTGAGTATTCGGAAAAAGAAAGAAAGATTAATCATAATGGAAACGATTCTACAAATAAAAAATGTTTCTCTTGTGGCCAAATGGGGCATTTTTGCCAGCAATGTCCTGCCAAGTAGGGACAACAAGCCGTGCCAATCAACCTCAGGTAGCGCAGGACTGGACCTCAGTTCCACCAACGAAACAATATTAACCCCTGACGTGCCGGTTACTCCGATTCCAACGGGAGTGGCTGGCCCCCTACCTGAGGGCGTTGTAGGACTTGTGCTGGGGCGTGGCTCGCTTTCCCTTTAAGGGATTTCGGTGGTGCCTGGTGTAGTAGATTCTGATTATACTGGGGAAATTAAAGTTTTGATCTCGCCGCCTACTAAAACTATGCAAATTAATAAAGGTCAAAGAATAGCACAGCTTTTGCTTTTACCTTATTATCAGATAGGACTTCTCAAGCTAGGGGCCCCAGAGGATTTGGATCCAGCGATCTAGGTTTTTGGGTGCAGGAAATTACAGCTTCTAGGCTTTTAAAAGATCTTTTAATTCAAGGAAATAAAATGTCAGGGCTGTTAGATACTGGAGCAGACGTCTCTTGCATTGCTGGAAAAGACTGGCCCTCGTCCTGGCCAACATGCTTAACCAGTGCCAGCTTTGTAGGAATACGGTCAGTGCCCTCGGTTGCTAAGAGCTCACAAATTTTGACATGGTCAGATGAGAAGGGGGCACAAGGCACTTTTTGTTCATATGTGGTTCCTTCACTACCTTTTTCTTTATGGGGGAGAGATATATTATCTCAGGTGGGAATGCTTTTATATAGCCCAGATGAAAATGTTACTAATCAAATGCTGCAAATGAGGTATAATCTTGATAAGGGGCTTGTTAAAGATCAGCAGAAAATTGTTTCTCCATTAGAGGCGGTTCCTAACAAGGATAGAGAAGGTCTGGGATATTCAAATTTACCCTAGAGGCTCTTGCTCTTGCTGCCGACCCTATTACCTGGAAATCTGATAATCCGGTATAGGTGGAACAATGGCCCTTAACAGCTGAAAAGCTATAGGCAGCTGAGGATTTAGTTATGGAACAACTGACAGCCAGCCATACAGAGCCTTCTAATAGCCCTTGGAATACTCCTATTTTTGTTATTAAGAAAAAATCAGGAAAATGGAGATTGTTACAAGATTTGAGGGCTATAAACGCAACTATGGAAGACACAGGGGCCCTCCAGCCGGGCCTCCCTTCCCCAGTGGCTGTGCCTTTCCAGTATAATGTGATAGTTATAGACCTACAGAATTCTTTCATTACCATCCCCCTGGCTGTTCAGGATTGCAAAGGGTTTGCTTTCAGTCTCACTTCAGCTAAAGGGAATGAAAAATAGGCTCATCTTGTGTCAGAAATTTGTAGGCCAAGCTGTGCAAAATGCTAGAGGAAAGTATAAAGATCTATATTTGATACATTATATGGATGATATTTTGGCAGCTCATAAGGACAGAACCTTGTTACAACAAATTTTATCTGAATTGATTGAGGCCTTGGAAAGATGGGGTTTAAAGATAGCTCCAGATAAGATACAAGTAAATCCTCCTTTTTCTTATTTAGGGAGGGTATTAAATACCCATACCATGAGTCATGCCCCTTTGCAGCTGCGGAGAGATCGTTTACTAACTTTAAATGATTTCCAAAAATTATTAGGGGATATGAATTGGATATGGCCACATTTAAAACTGACTACTGCAGATTTAAAGCCTTTGTTTGTTTGCTTAAAAAGCGATCCTAATCCCAGTTCTAAGAGAAAGTTGACTAGTGAGGCAGAGTGGGCTCTTATTAAAGTGGATGAGGCTTTAAATGATCAGTTGATTAGGATTAATATTACCAGAGGATGGGGTTTAATTATTCTCGCCACAGAGCATACACCTACAGGATGCTTGTGGCAAGAAGGCCCATTGGAATGGCTCCATCTACCAGTGACCCCAAGAAAAATAGTTTTATCTTATCCCAGCTTGGTGGCACAATTAATTATAAAAGGTAGAAAAAGAAGTGTGGAACTTTTTGGAAAAGAAGTAGCAAATATAGTGATTTCATTCAATAAGGATCAACTGCAATTTCTTTTACAAAACAGTGATGATTGACAAGTTGCCCTGATAAGATTTCAGAGGTCAAATTTTGTTTCATTTGCCCTCAAGCCCCCTACTGCATTTTTTGAAAGCACATCCAGTGATTTTTCTGAAGAAATTTTCTATTCAACCTTTGGAAGGGTCAATTTTAGTTATCATAGATGGTTCCTCTAATGGTAAAGCAGTCACAATTATTGATGGAAAATCCCATGTTCAGGTAACTGAAGAGACATTGGCCCAGAGAGCTGAGTTGAGGGTGGTTATTTGGGCTTTTCAACATTTAAGAGACCACACCTTCAATCTTCCGACTGACTCCCGATATATTGTAGGGTTATTTCCTCATATTGAGACTGCTAATATTCCAGAAAATAAAACTACCATCTTCTCCTTGTTATTTGATTTACAGAAGGAGATTAAGTATAGAGATAAGAAATATTTTGTGGGACATAGTAGAGCCCATTCCAGCTTACCTGGCCCTTTGCATGAAGGAAATGCTTTGGCAGATGCATTAACTAAAGTAATTGCTTTAAACTTACATGAAAAGATTGACAAGGCCAAAAATTCTCACAAAATTCATCATCAAAATGCAGCTGGTTTAAGGTATGAATTTCATATCTCTAGGGAAACAGCTAGACAAATAGTCATGTCCAAATTGCCCAATATTTAATCCATCGCCACCATTAGGAGTAAATCCCCGAGGCCTTAGGCCTAATGCTCTCTGGCAAATGGACGTAACTCATATCCCGGCCTTTGGAAAACTGTTCTTTGTGCATGTTACCCTGGATACTTTTCTCATGTTATTACAGCCTCTGGTAGATCAGGTGAAGCAACAAGAGATATAATTCAGCACCTGTTTCAATGCTTTTCCCAAATAGGACTCCCCGAACAAATAAAAACAGATAATGCCCCAGTTTATACTTCTGCTGCTTTTAAGAGATTTTGTCAACAATTATCCATAGTACATTCAACAGGAATACCTTATAATCCCCAAGGCCAAGCCATAGTGGAAAGGACGCACCAGACTTTAAAAAGTCAGATAGCTAAATGGAGACAGGGAGAATTTAAATATTCCTCTCCACATCATGTTTTACATCATATTTTGTAATTAATCATTTAAATGTGGACACACAGGAGCAGACTGCAATGATGAGATACTGGACTCCTGAAGGGGCTACGACTAGGCCTCTGGTTAAGTGAAAAGACGTCCTTACAGGAGAGTGGAAAGGGCCAGATATACTGCTAACTTGTGGGAGAGGGTATGCTTGTGTGTTTCCACAGGATTCCACTTCTCCTGTTTGGACCCCTGAGGTTACTAAAATCCCTGGGGTCCTGGATTCCGGGACCGAGGAAAGATGAGGAGACCAGAAGCTCGTCGGGTCCAGACCTGAGGGAGCCAAGGAAATGCCAAACCCTTCGCCTGAGGCTTCACGGCTAGTGCATCACTTCAGGCACCTGGCGCTTCAGGAGAGACATGCTGCTCGAGCTCAACCCTATTCTGCCCCACCTCGTCGCTGTCATCGTACTTAAACAACCACCTCCAGCACGGTACCAACTTGGAGCCAGCTAAAACATCTCGCTCAGTAGGCTGAAGAGTTAATAGAAAGGGGGAGATATGAGGCTACTCCTACGATAATGTTTGTGGCTATGCTTGCTGTGTTGGCTTGTCAGCCGAGGCCCTCCAGTGAAGAAAAGGTACATTGGGCCTATTTGCCTAATCCATCTTCTTTCCAGCCTGTTGATTGGATGAATGAGCCCATTCGTGTTTTTGTTAATGATACTCTTCTTTTTGCCAAGTTTTGCCAAGAAAATGTACTGGTCATAGCAAACACCCTCTTCCAACAACACAAGAGAAGACTCTACACATGGACATCACCAGATGGTCAACACCAAAATCAGACTGATTATATTCTTTGCAGCCAAAGATGGAGAAGCTCTATACGGTCAGCAAAAACAAGACCAGGAGCTGACTGTGGCTCAGACCATGAACTCCTTATTGCCAAATTCACTTAAATTGAAGAAAGTAGGGAAAACCACTAGACCATTCAGGTATGACCTAAATCAAATCCCTTATGATTATACAGTGGAAGTGAGAAATAGATTTAAGGGATTAGATCTGATAGATAGAGTGCCTGATGAACTATGGACTAAGGTTTGTGACATTGTACAGGAGACAGGGATCAAGACCATCCCCACGAAAAAGAAATGCAAAAAAGCAAAATGGCTGTCTGGGGAGGCCTTACAAATAGCTGTGAAAAGAAGAGAAGCGAAAAGCAAAGGAGAAAAGGAAAGATATAAACATATGAATGCAGAGTTCCAAAGAATAGCAAGAAGAGATAAGAAAGCCTTCCTCAGAGATCAATGCAAAGAAATAGAGGAAAACAACAGAATGGGAAAGAATAGAGATCTCTTCAAGAAAATTAGAGATACCAAGGGAACATTTCATGAAAAGACAGGCTCGATAAAGGACAGAAATGGCATGGTCCTAACAGAAGCAGAAGACATTAAGAAGAGGTGGCAAGAATACACAGAAGAACTGTACAAAAAAGATCTTCATGACCCAGATAATCACAATGGTGTGATCGCTGACCTAGAGCCAGACATCCTGGAATGTGAAGTCAAGCGGGCCTTAGAAAGCATCACTATGAACAAAGCTAGTGGAGGTGATGGAATTCCAGTTGAGCTATTCCAAATCCTGAGAGATGATGCTGTGAAAGTGCTGCACTCAATATGCCAGCAAATTTGGAAAACTCAGCAGTGGCCACAGGACTGGAAAAGGTCAGTTTTCATTCCAATCCCAAAGAAAGGTAATGCCAAAGAATGCTCAAACTACCGCACAATTGCACTCATCTCACACGCTAGTAAAGTCATGCTCAAAATTCTCCAAGCCAGGCTTCAGCAATACGTGACCCATGGACTTCCAGTTGTTCAAGCTGGTTTTAGAAAAGGCAGAGGAACCAGAGACCAAATTGCCAACATCCGCTGGATCATGGAAAAAGCAAGAGAGTTCCAGAAAAACATCTATTTCTGCTTTATTGACTATGCCAAAGCCTTTGACTGTGTGGATCACAATCAACTGTGGAAAATTTTGAAAGAGATGGGAATACCAGACCACTTGATCTGCCTCTTGAGAAACCTATATGCAGGTCAGGAAGCAACAGTTAGAGCTGGACAACAGACTGGTTCCAAATCTGTCATGAGTATGTCAAGAGTATGTCAAGGCTATATATTGTCACCCTGCTTGTTATATGCAGAGTACATCATGAGAAATGCTGGGCTGGAAGAAGCACAAACTGGAATCAAGATTGCCGGGAGAAATATCAATAACCTCAGATATGCAGATGACACCAACCTTATGGCAGAAAGTGAAGAGGAACTAAAAAGCCTCTTGATGAAGGTGAAAGAGGAGAGTGAAAAAGTAGGCTTAAAACTCAACATTCAGAAAACAAAGATCATGGCATCTGGTCCCATCACTTCATGGGAAATAGATGGGGAAACAGTGGCAGACATTATTTTTGGGGGCTCCAAAATCACTACAGATAGTGACTGCAGCCATGAAATTAAAAGACACTTACTCCTTGGAAGGAAAGTTATGACCAACCTAGATGGCATATTGAAAAGCAGAGACATTACTTTGCCAACAAAGGTCCATCTAGTCAAGGCTATGGTTTTTCCTGTGGTCATGTATGGATGTGAGAGTTGGACTGTGAAGAAGGCTGAGCACCGAAGAATTGATGCTTTTGAACTGTGGTGTTGGAGAAGACTCTTGAGAGTCCCTTGGACTGCAAGGAGATCCAACCAGTCCATTCTGAAGGAGATCAGCCCTGAGATTTCTTTGGAAGGAATGATGCTAAAGCTGAAACTCCAGTACTTTGGCCACCTCATGCGATGAGTTGACTCATTGGAAAAGACTCTGATGCTGGGAGGGATTGGGGGCAGGAGGAGAAGGGGACGACAGAGGATGAGATGGCTGGATGGCATCACTGACTTGATGGACTTGAGTCTCAGTGAACTCCAGGAGTTGGTGATGGACAGGGAGGCCTGGCATGCTGCGATTCATGGGGTCACAAAGAGTCGGACATGACTGAGCAACTGAACTGAACTGAACTCTTTTGGGCGGGCTTCCATCTATCCTAATAATGTTAAAACAGTGGTCAGCACTCCCTTCGATTTTTCAGGCGTGTCCATACCTTCCTCTCTACAAGGAGCAGCTCCAGTTTTGAATGGATGCGTTAGCACTTCCCTGAAAGGCATGCTTACTGATTCTCTGAGAAGTGATGGCAAGAGAGACTTTTGGTCTTTACAGCTGCTGATGCCAGGGGGTGCAAGAAAGACTATTTGATGCCTTAAAAAAGGCAGCCCCTCATTTAAAGGACTATCCGAGTTGTGCAGTCCCCACTTCGGACTCTGATGAACAAGGACTACAGGCTTGGGAAAGCATAAGCAGAATTTATGGCTTTCCTCATTGGAAAGAATGCATGTACGCCATAAAGTTATCTATTCCCATTGCTGCCACCGGACATTTTCTGACCGAATGGGGGTGCCCCTATCTTTCTAATCAACGATGGGGCTTGATTTATGTAGAACCTTATAGGTCCACATGGAATAATTCATTTCTCCCTATGGCTTTAGTAATTACTAGGTGGCATGCTGATGGATGGGTTCCTCCTTTAGTGAGCTTCAATGGGACGGGTCCCATGCAGCCTGAGTTATGGAAAGGACTGGCTGCCATGGCACCTGTGACTTTACATAGACCTTTAAATGAACAAAGATACATTGTACGGGCCTGTGTACATTCTCCCTATGCCTTTTTGTTGGCCAGAAATCAGAGTGATTTGGAAGTTTCTGAAGGAGAAACTGTTTACAATGTTATATGTGTGAATTGTTTTATATCAAATTGTGTTGATGGGAATGATTACAATTATAAGGTTGTGATGATTGTAAAGCAACCACCGTATTTGATGGTCCCTGTAAAATTAGAGGGACAATCGTTTGATGATTATGCACTGAAAGTTTTATATGAACTTAATGGCTTAATTTCTCGATCTAAGAGATTCATTGCAGCTCTGGTTGTGGGAATAACTGCCTTGATTGCCATAATTGCATCAGTTACGGTTTCTGCTGTTGCCCTGTCAAAAGAAGTGCATACGGCCTCGTTTGTCAATCAGCTGTCCAAAAATGTCTCCATAGCTCTTACTATACAGGAAATTATAGATAAGAAAATAGAAAATAAGGTCAATGCTTTAGAAGAAGCAGTTTTGTTTATGGGGCAAGAAATTACAATTTTAAAAATTAAATTGTCTTTAAGGTGCCATGCTGAATTTAAATGGATGTGCATTACCCCTCTACAAGTGAATGAGTCCATGTGCTCTTGTGAACGCATTAGGAATCATATTTTAGGCATCTGGAATCATTCATATTTTAGTATTGATATTTCTAAGTTACATCAGGATATTCAGAATATGAAGCAGGCAGAGTCTGACTTTTCCTCTCAATGGCTTTCTAATTCCCTCTTTGAAAATCTGGAGGGGTATCTTTCCCATGGATCCTTTTCTACAATAATGATTAATGCGGCCATGTGCTTTTGCCTGTTAGTTCTGATTTGTGTAATGGCCCTGTGCCTTTTTAGAATACTCAACTAAAGTGTTTCTGCTCTATCTACTGAGTTTCATACCTATGCTCTAAAAAATAGAAAAGGGGGAGATGTCAGGAGCCGTGTTAGGCATTACTGACAAAATGGAGGCACAGCCCCCAGCCCCCTCTCCTCATTCTGCAGGCACAGACCTGGGATTAAGGAGTTAGGCCTTGTAATTCTGACTTGTCTTTTCCTCTCCTTGGCTGAGTTGACTGAAAAGGAATATTAAGGTGCTTATTGTTCTTGAAAGGAGTATGAGAAGGCACAAAGCCTTCTGCAGCTGTGCTCAGAAAATAATTCATAAAGTTAATCATTGACATTTGTTCAAAGAGTTACAAAAGAGTGTTCCAGGATGAGCACATAGGCCGCAGCTTGAGGACATGGGAGGGATTGCTATCTGAAGCCTATTTGTGAGGAGAATGTTTATGGCAAAGAAGTTTACTGAATGTAGGGCTTAGAAATAATTAGAACACTTAGAAGTTAAAGATTTAAGGAATGTTGTAAAGTTAGCATATTTTACTATAGCTTATAGAAGTTAGGAATTTTTAGAGACACTATAGCTAGAAGCCTTTTTAAGAGATAGTGAGCTTAGGATGTTAGGGACAAACAGGATTTAGGAAGATAAGTAATAAACTGAGGAATGTAGCATGAGTTACAATGTAATCACATGTTAACTATAGGACACATTAGAGGAGGTAGATAATATATGATAAGGCTGATTCCCAGAGAATCACTGAAGCAGGAACTCTGAAGAACAATGATTTATGGAGATAATAAATCTGGGAGAGGGGAAACTGAAAATGTCAAACCTCTGGCCTAATGTTTTTGTAAAAGTATAAACGAGAATCTTAAACTTGAAATAAACAGGCAGTCCAAAGAAAACTGAGAGGCTGTCTCATTCACTGACACCGTTCACCTCTTCAGGTCAAATCCCTGGCTGCTGGAGTTGGACTCCAGCAGTGGGTGACTTTCTCATGCCCGGGGCAGGGCTGCCTCCCATCAAGGCCCAGGTGATGTGCACGGAGCCATCACACAGCTCCGCTTCTGGTTTCCATCGCTAGCCCCCGGGGGTCAGGATGGGCTCTCGCAGAGCTCGGGGTTGGGGGGACACTCACTCTGTGTGCAGATGGGCCCTTCCCAGCCTTCCTTGCAGACACACGTGAAGGACTCGCCATTGACCACGCAGGTACCCCCGTTGTGGCAGGGGCTGGGCAGGCAACTGCTGTTCCGAGCTGCGAGACAAGAGCAAACAAGACCATGCTCCCTGAGGCTCCAGAGACCTCGCGAGGGACAAAACACAGGCCCCGGAGAGCGGTCCCAGGGACTTGGATGCCCTGCGTGCACCACAGCCGCAGGGGCAGAACGTACCTATGTTGCAGGTCGTGCCTTCCCAGCCTCCAGGGCACATGCACTTGAAAGCGTCCCCCTCGTCATAGCAGGTGCCACCGTTATTGCACGTGGCCTCGTCACACTGGCTGTCACCTGGACGAGGAGATCGGTGTGAGCCCAGGCCGCCCTCCCTGCACCCCCAGACACAGGCCAAGGTCCCCGCCGGCCCCCACTTACGTGAATGGCACGTCTTGCCTTTCCACCCGTTTTTACAGTCGCAGTAAAAGTCATTGACCAGGTCGCGACAGGAGCCTCCGTTGTGGCAGGGGTTCTGGCTGCAGTCGTTAATGTCTGCAGTGAGAGCAGACACCCAGCTGAAGCCACTCCCAGGCCCTTCAATGCCCTACAACGTGCAAGAGGCACGTCTCTCCACCTTCACCCCATTTTCCACTCCCAGTTCAAAAACCAGCACAGCCAAGCCGGGACTTAAGCAGGGTCAGCCTTTCCCAGGAATAAGGAGCCCGGGACAAGTCATGGAAGTTCAACTCAGGATAGGCAGAAAAGATGACCCCTTTCTTTGTAAGCTGGGATGTCAAGCATGCTAATTCCGGGGGCTAATTCTCAAAGCATCTCCACAGACACTCCCTCCCATGGGCTGGCCAGAGCACCACTACAGTAGTGCACATAGGCTCTCCTGTCCCATGGCAGGAGCTGCTGGGGCCTTGCTTCCAGAAATTCTCACTAAAAGGAAAGGCCTGCCGGGCTGCCTCTGCCCCCCGCCCCAGCGCGGCCATCCCGGGCTGCCTCTGCCCCCTGCCCCAGCGCGGCCGTGCCCAGGGAGCCCGACGCACTGGTCTCGCAGTGGGCCCCCTCCCAGCCGCCGCTGCAAATGCACGCGTAGGAGTTCACGCCATCGATGCAGGTGCCGCCGTTTCTACAGGGGTTGCTCTCACAGTCGTTAATGTCTGGGGAAGGAGGGGACACAGAACCTGGGTGAGTGCAGGACCAGCGATGCCACCGCCAGCGCTCTCCTAGGAGTTTCAAGCTCCTCCCGAGAAGAGCCACCCGACACCGCCACGCTGAACTCCATCAGGACTGTCCTGCAACCTGACAGGCAGCTGGGGAAGCAGGGGCCTCCAAAGGGCAACCCGTCCATTCGACTGAACATCCTCACACGAAGCTGCTCAGTGAGGGTCAGGAAGAAACTGCGATGGAAGGCGGACCCCCCTACCTATGGAGGTTTCACAACCTTCTGAAACATATGTGCTAAAGACCCCAGAGGCATCAGTGATCTCAGTTAAGCACCACCTCGGTCTTGGATCCTAGACGGCACCCCTGAGCTGGTCTTGCCTAAAAGGATCCAGGCCCCAGCCCCGCCCCCACGGCTAGGCCAGGCAAGGTGGGGCCCTGACGCCACGTGGTCTTACTTTCATGGCAGTACGTTCCGGTGAAGCCTTTGTTACAGTCACAGGTGAACTTGCCTCCCGACTGACTCTTGCACTTCCCGTGCGGGCCGCAGACATTGGAGGAAATGTAGCGCACCCCTTCCGGCGTGTCATTGGAGGCCATGGCCACTGTGCAGCTGTCAATCACTGCAAGACAGACCCGGGCTCAGTGCCCCGCCAGGGACCCAGCGTTCCCAAACCCAAGACCCAGGCCGCCTGCTCTCCCAGAGGCAAGCGCCATTGGCTACTGAGGGTAAGAAGCCCCAAGGCACCTCGGGGGCCAAGATGGCCATGTGCTGCATGCACTGTGACAGGCAAAGCCAACATTCCACGCAGAGGAGAGTAGTAGTTGCTTTTTTTTTTTTTTCTGCGGTATTTATTTCCTGTGGAGCCGAGCAGCTCATGCACGCAGGCCCTGTCCACCCTTCCTGCTACATCCACCAATTCTGCTGGAAGCTGGCTGATGAGGAGGAATGGCTTTCCCCTCCACTCAGTGGCACACAGGGCTGCAGGACGGACTTGCAGAACCTAGGGCTAAGCCACCTCACACGGCCACAGGCGCTAGTTACATCTAAGTAAATTAAAGTTAGGTAAATCAGGGTTTCTACTTGCCCCGATCGCTCTCTAAATGCCCTGGACCACATGTGGCCTGAGGCTCTTGTACCTGCTGGTGCAGAGACCACCAAGGCAGAAGGCGCTGCTGAAGTGGGTGCCCCAGGCAAAGTCTCGGCTTGCAGACCAGCCCGTCCCAGGACAGGATGCTAAATGAATTTCCTTCTCTCCCCAGGCTACTTGCAGGCATGGCCCCTCCACTGGCGGCCTGGGTAGATTGTTTCCACGTGTTCTGGCTTCCCTCCAAAGGGGCTATCAATCTACACTCCCCTCGAGTGTCCCAGGGCAGTGACAAATGGCCAGAGAGGAGGAGGAGCTTCGCAGAGGAGCCAGCGTTGAGCGGGGCAGACGGTACCTTCGCAGGGGGTGGTGCGGCAGTGGTCTTTAAGGTGGGAGCAGTTCTTGCCTTCATAGTCCTCAGGACACTTGCAGAAATAGTCGCTGGCTCGGTTGTAGCACTGGGCACCGTTTTGGCAGGGATTGGGCTCACAATAATCGATGTCCAGCTGTGGGACCAGGGACCAGGCAGGGAACAAAGTAAAACAAAGGCGTGATTACGACTCCTCTGGGGCAGCGGCCCCCGGAACGTGACCCTTCCAACTGCTTCCGTCAGGAGGACACGCAGCACGATTTATAGCTGTGTCCTAGACACTGTCCAGGTAAGCATTTGAAAAAGCAGGGCAGAGTGGGAGAGCGCTGGGTCTGAGATGAAACAGACAAAAAGAAGGGGCGGGAGGGAGGTTCAGGAGGGAGAGGATACGTGTGTCCTCATAGCTCATTCACGCTGTTGCATGGCAGACACAACATCGCACAGCAATTATCCTCCAGTGAAAAATAAAGAAATCAACAGACACCCGGAAGACAATCACTCATCAGTCTCCTTTCACGGCTTATCTCGAAGAGATCCCTAGTCAAGAGGAGACTCCAGGCAGTGTTGGGGGATGGAGGGAGAGGAGGAGACATCTGTGAAAACCTGGCCATCTGCGCTCCAGCCTGGCTCACCTGACAGAGGTTTCCAGAGAAACCAGTGGGACACAGACACTGGAATCTGTTGATTTCGTTCTGACAGTGACCCCCGTTGAGACAGGGGTTGCTGGCACACTCATCGATGTCTGTCTCACAGTGATCACCTGCATAGCCAGGTGGACAGATACAGCGATAACCGTTAACCAAATCCTGGAGGAGGAGAAGGAGGGGGAGAAACACATGCATTTTTTTCGAGGTGCTGCACAAACACGGGGCTTCGGTGGTTCAACGTGACTGTTTTGGTTCAGCTGATTCACTGAAAGAGAGGCCATGCCTTTCCAAACATGAAAGAGGAATTTCTATGTGCATGCCGTCAAGATGATTCCCAGGAGGGAGGCTGGGGGTAACATGAGCCCGGGCGAAGCGTCCAGAGCCTCACTTTTCATCTGCAGTTTAAAATCCCCCAGGGACAGAGCTTTCCGGGGGTCCCATCAATCTTTAGGCTTGTTGTCAATCAGTAAGGTTTTGACTGAAGTAAAGATTTACATACCCGACAGGAGGCATCATTCTGACACTGGCCGACGCAGTCATTAATATCTAAAAAATAAACAAGCCATCACATCAGAGGGGCAGTTTACATTGAAATTGGGCTTAATTGAAAAGCCTTCTCCTCTCAGGACAGATTAAAAACCTCCAATCAGATTTCCTGTGTGCTTCCCATGAGATAAGGTTATTACTGGGTGGGAACACTCCCTAATTCTTCCAGACTGAGCAACTGTAACTTCACATCATTGTTTTAACCACCTTATCAGTGTACGGCCTTTTTACCAGCTAATGAGCCTGATAACAAGTATGTTTTCACTGAACACTCCTTCTCCAAAAACATTCCCTCTATAAGGTTTTCCTTCTACTCCTCAAGTCTTAAACCTGGAGCCTGACTATATATAGCCGGCCAACACCTTCAACACCCTGGCGTCATGAAAATCAAAGTGCTGAGAACCTCACTCACTTATGTCACAGTTTTGACCCATCCAGCCTGGGAGGCAATTGCAGTAGTAGCTGGCAATCAGATTCTTGCAGGATCTGGCATTTACACAAGGTTTGGCCTCGCATTCATTTGCATCTGAAAGAAAGAGGATGAACAGTGAGAAATGGGGTTCTACTCCCACCCCAACCCTCCCACACCCACAAAAGAAACCACCAATAGTTTGTCTGAAGTGAGACATTTCAGTAAGCTCGCTAAATAAGAGATACTATCTGGAACATCTGAATCCTCCTAGCCATGATCCAATAAGGCACGCTGACTGATCACTTCCCAGCTGCTGTGAACAGCCAGCCCCCAACCAGAGGGCAGAAAGCACCAGGCACTTCTGTGCAGAACCCAGCGCAACCTAGTTGCTGGGATTTAAAAGTGGCAGAAAGAATGCAGACAGCTCATTCCTCATGAGATCATCCCCGTTTGGAACCCAGCTGAACACTTCTCGGACAGACGATTGACATGGTTCGAGGAATCCCACGACTTTCCCACAGGGCCTCCAAAAGCCAAGCCATTTGCATACGAGGGATTTCTCCCAGGCTCGCTGGAGCGACCCTCGATAATAAATGACTTCTCGGGAGGGACGGCACGTGAACTGGCACAGCCGGTCACATGCGTCTTCCCCAACAGCTCGGAGGACTCACGCTAACCCTGGTGCGGGGGCTCTCTTACCTAACTGGCACGTTTTGCCAGTCCACTGGGGCGGGCACACGCACTGAAATCCGTTAACCAAGTCCTGGCAGGTGCCCCCGTGGGCACAGTTATTTGGAGAACAGTCATCAATGTCTGTTCGACAGAGAGAGGAGAGGGTTGGCAACTTAATCTCAGTCCATTTGATAATCAGGTAGTTTAACACCACCCCTCACATGAGGGACCTTCACTTAAGAGCAAGGCACCTGAAGTGACAGCCACGATGACGGTAAGGCCCGATTTTAGCTTTAAATCCCCCACTGGCCCAGTTCATCTAATCCCCGACCTAAGCAGGCAGGAGAGCCAGCTGGATTCCTAAGCGTTAGCCCTTGGTAATTTGGGACACCATCTCTGCCCACCTTTATTTCTAAAGAAAAGTTTCATCTCAGCTCAAAGGTAGCTAAGGAGCAGTAAGGATAAATAACTTTCTTCACTGGTGAAAAAGATCACATTCTTATCTGCTCACAGAGTTCTCTCAAAATAACATGCCTGGGGTACCCAACCTCCCACTTCTGCACTGGACTCCAGGGCCTTTGGAGGGGTGGTCTCCTGCACACTCAGGAGGTGGCAGACTCTCCCTATGAACCTGCTCGCTGAGCCTTCATGCCCCAGGAAATGGGAAGAAAGGACGCCACCTTTCTCTGTTGAAACAGGGCACAGCTGGCAGCAACCAGAGTCCCACAAGCAGTGGGGGCGATCCCAACCCCAGGCCAATCCTTAACTGTGTTGCCTCCTGCTCTCAGGAGTAGATGACAGCGGACCTCAGGCCTGGCGACACCCCAGGAATCCAGGGGCTTGTTAAGGAGTACAGACTCCCCACCTCCAAGGGAAATGGTAGGACCCACACATCTTGGTAACTTGGTAGCCCTGGTCCCTCTTGGAAAATGTTTGTCCCCACAATGAACTTCAGTAGTGACAACCTCCCCCACAGGTGGTGTCTGCAGGGCTTCGAGGAGAACCACCGCCCCCAGGATTCAATCCAGAGGAGGCGGGGCTCCAGGGGGAACGTGCAAAGGGAGAAGCTTTCCCGGGGAGCCTCTTCCCGTCAGAGCTGCACGTGCTGACTTAGGAGGCTGCCTCAGACAGGGGAGCCCCTCCCACAGAGACAGACCCGGCACTGAGATGACATGGGGCCTCGATAGCCCTGCATCTCGACACAGTGATCCGCGGCCCCCACCACACACCCACCCCCGCACCGAGAAAGGACACGGGTCAAAGCCCGGACTTACTTGTGGAGCACGTAGGGCCAGTCCAGCCCGGAGAACACTCACACTCAAACCCCAGGGAGGTCTCCTTACAGCTGCCTCTGTTGTGGCAGGGATCAGAGAGGCAGGCGTGCTCCGCTGTGGACACCAGAGGGCCATCAGCATGGGACGCCCACCAAGAGGCTAACCGGACGCAAGCTCCCCGCCCACCCCACCCAAAGCCCACCCCTGGGCCACCAGCTCGAGCTTGTTCAAGAAATGATGCATATACACTAACATGTGTAAATAGATAGCCAATGGGAATTTGCTGAATGACTCAGGGAGATCAAACTGGGGCTCTGAAATAACCTAGAGGGGTGGAAATGGGTGGGAGGGAGATTCAAGAGGCAGAGGACACAGGCGTACCTGTGTTAACATAGGTACAACATATTAATTCATGTTGATGTATGATCAACAAATCAAACCAATGTTGTAAACCAATCATCAATTTAAAATAAATAAATATTAAAAAAAAAAAAAAAGCAAGCAAGCAAGCGTGGGACACAACCCCACTGTGTCTGGGGAAAAAGGAAGTCATCTTTCTTGCTAAGCTCTGGTCACCTTTCTCCCAGCTTCCGACTGGAAGCTGGGTCACTGCCCTGCACACGCTGCCCCGATGCAATCAGCCACACCCAAAACACCTGAGCAACTGGAGGGAGGTTTCAGAGAGCCAGGGAGCTGCTGGGAGCACAGGTCTTAACACCGGAGGGCAGTTTCACCTTTTCCAAGTCTCTAAGTGTATTTGAGTTGAGCAGACAGAAAGAGTGGAAAAGGGGGCTTTCTTTGCACCTAGACTGCTTACCGATTTCACAGTTGGGCCCGGAGTACCCTTCGGGGCAGGAACACTGGTATTTGTCAGGCCCTGTGTTGCTACAAGTTCCCCCATTGAGACATGGCTGGTGGGTCCCGCAGTAGTTGAGATCTGCCAAAAAGACCCCAAAGAAGTCTCTCAAAAATCAGAGAGACGGCCCATCTGCTGCGTTCCTAGACCCATTCCTCTTTACAAACTAAAACCAAGAGAAATAAACCCAAATTCACAGCGTTAAAGGCAAGTTCAAGCAGATTTGGAATAAAAGCCCAACAAACAAACATAAAGGAAAGTGGAAACCCAGTTCCCGCGTGGACGCACCTTTGTCGCAGAGCTGGCCGCCCCAGTTGGTCTCGCAGAGGCACTGCCAGGGCTCGTTACACGTGCCGTGGACGCAGCCGGGGTGCGGGATGCACTTGTCGCAGTACAGGCCCTGCCAGCCGTACTGGCACCTGGGGACACACAGCACGCCAGCCTTACCCTCCAGAGCTGGCGGGGAGAGCTGAGCCAGAAAATACAAGCCCTCGAAGCCCAGGCTTGCTAGTTTTGGTGACCGCCTGGTAGACGCTCAAGGTCCGTCCAGGGGTTCCCTCTGAACAAACATTTTCACAGTGGGACCGAGGGCCCCTCCCAGGCCCAGGTGACTCCCGACAAAAGGCGGGCTGTCTAGGGAGAGGCCCTTGCAGGGCCTTCCTGCACAAAGCCCCTCTCTCTTCTCGGGTTCCTGCAGGAGCCCAGGGTGGGGAATCAATCAAGCCCTAGGGGCGGAGGAGAGGGATCTCCCTCCAGTGACAGCAGCCATGCACAAGTCCTGCAAATGTGGCGAGTTTTACACCGCAGCTCCACTGGGGTCCCTTTCAGAGCAAGGCATGACCCCAGCACACAACAAGGCATCAAGATATCAAGGGTGGCAGAAAACTGCCTCCCACGGAGGCGTCCTGAGACGGGACAAGGAGGGAGGAGGCACCCTTCCTCGCAGAGATGGGGTTGGATCTCTGGACACATGTCTGCAGGGACAGCGAGGAAAGCGGACCGTGCTCAGAGCCAGCTCTGTGGGTGACCTATGACCCATCATCGTGGCTGCTTATGCTCTCTATTCTATAGCAGTTATTTCTCACTTTGCAAAAACCGAGTCAACTCAGTTTATCCAGTATTGGGGAAGGGAGGTGCGTTTCCTTGATAAATAAGCGCATCACTAATCGGACTCTTTGGAGGCCAGAGAGTGCCTTTGATCCTCAAACAAAACCAGAAGCACACACCTTCACCTGGGACAGGGCTCAGCTACTCTTCCCTCAGGTTTCAAGCCCTCTGCAACTGTGTCTTCTCAGAAATCCAGCTTCAGCAAACAGGTTGGAGCAGAGGGGAGGGGGCCCCCATGGCAGAGTGAAGGGGGAGTAAGCAAGGGAGAGCAATAGGCAAGCATTTCCACGGCGGGCCCACGAAAGCTGTGTCAGAACCGTCTCCCCCTTCCCACTCAGCTGAACTTGGGAAAACAAGCACCCCAAGACGCAAAGGCTTTCTGCTTCCAGAGAGCTGAAGGCAAGTTAAAAATCTTCGTCATGGGAAAATTATAGGGATCCAGCTAATGGCTAATCACCCATGGCCGCGAGTCAACTTAGCCCCTGAGAATTCTGACTAACCACTTCCTAACTTCTAAAAGCAAGCCATCCACGCCCCAGTACAAAGAACCACCAGGATGTGCGGTTTAAAAATCAGACACAGGATTCCGGTTGATCTGAAATGAAACTTCAGTCTAAATGACAAATGACTATTTAATGGAGTAAAAGAAGAACAAAGTCAATGCTTTGGTAGCAATTTCTTTAAAAGTGGACCCTCAAGTTGGTGGGAGTTCACGGTGATGCTCTTGATACTCTTAGCCTAGAAGGTAGATATTAAGAGGGAGTTGCTTTTGAAATAGCATTCTTGTCACTGTCTTTCCCCTATTCCCTCCCAAATGAGGGCTTGCTACACCTCTTCAATTTGCTTAACAAAATGCAAGAAGAGACAGCTGAGGACCTGCCCTCAGCTCTTAATTAATGAGAGCTGGATCCCCAAGCATAAAAAAGGAACCACAAGAGGCCACGGATGACTTCAAAAGAAAACAAATAAAAATACTGACCCTAAAACAGGCATCCACAAAGTTGTCCCAGTTTAATAATATATGATTAAGGTTCTCATGAGAAATTGAAGCGACTTTCCTCACAGGATGATTCACAATTAAGTTTGATATTATTGGCAGGCTTGCAATGAAGCAAGACCGTGCATCCAGGAAAAGGAACCCAGGTCGACTGGGGAGCAAGAGAGGCAGGCAGGTTCTCTCATGTGGAGGAAACAGAACAAAAACACACCCTTGTCGGCCACCATCCAGAGGGCTGCTTACAGGTCGCGGGCCATCCAGCTACGGAGCAGCAGACCAACCAGAACTTCCTCTGGCCGCAAGAGGGTTCTGTTATCATTTTTCTTTCAAGGGAAGGGGAAGGAGCCGGGTGGAAGGCTATGCAAATGCCGTGTGGGAAAGTCACACCTTCAGTCAGTAAGGGCCTGCGTGTCCAGGCAGGAGTGGGAGGGAGACTTTGAGAGAGGAAGGGCTCAGCTCTGGAGACAAAGCCTGTTGTTCTGGCTGGGAGGGCCTCCCCTGGCAGCGGCGTGTTTATTCTGATGACGGGAGCAGAAATCAGCCCCTGGCTGATAGTCATCTGAGCCCAACACAGGCGGGTGCCCGCGAGCTCGGCTGCTCTGAACCCGCGAGCACCCTTCAGGAGCAGGGCCTGCTCCCCACGATGGTGCCAGCTGCCCCCACTGGTAGGGTCCGCCCCAAACCCCCTCGGCTTCCGGGAGCATAACCGCCTCTCTGGAGTGCAAGGACAGGGACATCTCAGAGCAGCCTCTTCCGTTTGACCTCAGTGGCCCTGAGCTCTACTTCAGCCTCAAGCCTCAGAGCTCAGCGCTCCTGGCGGCGAGCAGAGGTGGCAGGGAGCACCCCGAGGTGCAGGCGACCAGGGCGGTCCTCTAGACTTTCTGAGCAGCAAAACCATGTGGCTGAGGTGGGCCGGTCAAAATGCAGATTCCCTGGGCCCAGCCGAGGGAGTGGGATCATCTAGGTGCAGGGTGGTACCCTGGAACCTGCATTTCCACACACGCCCGGTTAATTAGGGGAATGACACAGTACCGAGGTTTGTCCCTCCATCAACAGCGGCATCACTGGAGGCTTGCTGCAACTGCTGAGACTCGATATCCGCCTGCCCCTCACCCGCCCCCGACTCAGAATTCGAGACCTCACAAGAGCCCCAGGTAACGTGAGTTTGAGAGGCACTGCTCTAGACTATGGATTCGTAAGCTGCCCTTGGCTCAAACTGGAGTGGCTTTGGGGGTGAAAACAACAGGTCCGAAGGACCCATGTAGTGTCACATTAAATCTGCTAATCCTTCAGGTCTGGGAGGGGAGTAAAGTGGGTGCTCCTGTCAAAATGCCACAGACAGCCACAGCATTTCCTGAGACAAGCCTTTCCCAGATGGGCATGATGCACATTTCAAGAAGTTCCAAAAGCTGTAAGCGGGAAGTTGGGGACGGGGGGGTGGGGGGGGGGTGGGAAGGTCTAGGTTTGGCTTCTTGCATTGTCCCGCGCCATAAAAGAACAGACTTCAAAGGTCGGCAGCAAAAGTCTGCATTCATCAGGCTCAACTGACAAGATTCCAGCCCAGCCATTAACCTCTCAGCACCGGCCGGGCTCCCGCCTGCGAAGGGGGCCAGGAGCTCGTGCTAATCCCATTCTAAAGAATGCTCCACTTTCCCTACTGATGGGAAAAGTGGGGGAGGGCCGGGAGACCGAACACCGCGGCGGTGGGGGGAGGAGAGAGCCCCCAGCACCAACCCAGTCCTGGACAGTCCATTAGCACTTGAAGGGGAAGATTATAACAACGTGTTATCAATTTACAGAACCGTTAATACATGAAGTCACTCGCTATGCCCAGAAGTTTTTTTTTTTTCCAAGAGAGAAGCATGTACATTCCAGTGGACAGCTGGTATAATTTAATAAGCTTCGGATGTGCTTATTTGAATTTTTTTTTGGTCAAGTTTTCTTGTCCTCCAATGAAAGATAGGCATATTCACAGTAGAGTCAGTCCTCTTTTTGCATTAAAGGGATAATTATTAGGGGGAAAAAAAAGTCTAGTTGTTTACCTGCAATCGCCTGGGAGTTTGCAAGACCCATGCTTGGGGCTACAGCCCTGTCGGCAAATAGCTGTAAAAAAGATAAAAAAGGGAAACAAAGAAGGGTGCATCAGTGCTGCCAGTCTCTCGCAGGGCCACAGTCACGGGAATGGCCTCATCCGACAAAATCCACTGTTTTAAGAGATCTCATTTCAAGTACACTATAAGGAGAGGAAGATGGGAGGTGCCCCAAGAACGAATCCAGCTTTAAACTTCAAGGCCACACGAGCAGATCCTCAAACGCGACGCTATGTGTGGACAAAATGCAGGCAAGTGGGTAGGGGAAGGGGTGCCTCTGAAGGATGCCTGCCCTGCTCCCACCCTCGCCAAAACAAAAAGAAGGCCTAATCCTCCCCTGGTCATCTTCCTTCCTCCATCCTCCAGCCTTCCTAGAACCCTCCGACGAAACACCTGGGTCTCAGAAACCCCACGGGACTCACAAAGCCAACCAGGCCGACCTTGCTTGGCAGGCTAATCCACTAGCCGGATCTAGTGGTACTTTTTTTTGCAAAGTATTCCTACAAAGCAATTCTGCTTCTTTTACAGAAAAAAAATTTTTGAGCAGACATTAAAAAATAGTGGGCAGATACTTTTAAGTAACTGTTACTGATTTTTAGGACATCAACTATTTAAAATATGTTTATCAGTCCTTTTATTTGGATCCCAGAAAGGCTACCTTTTCAAATTCCTGTCTCTAATTATTTAAGAAAGCATTTTTGCCTGAGAGACCAGCAAATTCTTCTTTGCTCTGCCCTTCAGCCACAGTTCAAAAATTCATTTTTTAACTTGAGTTTATCTTAAAGGAATTTACCAAATTATATGAACCAAGCAGAGTGTGTTAATGTTCTTAAGGGCCTATTATATGGTTAACTAGAATTACCCACCAATTTGCTCTGAATGAGAAGCTTTGTAAAGGTGAAGCCCACAGACAATTCTGTGCACATCTGTGAACTGGTGCCAACTCCCTGAATTCTAGCAGTCAGGGCTGACAATTGACGGGACGTCTGAGGTGTATCCCACTGTAGATACATTCGATTCACCGCTCACTCTCTCCCCCAAAGCCCTGCCCCCAGAGATGCCCAGTGAAGGTTGCCGGGAGGCCACCTTGAGCCTAGGGTGTTGTTTCTCACAGGCTCTCAGACACTGGCTGGGTAACCCCATCTCAGCCAGGATCTGTGTGAGGTCAGGGGCCTTAAGCACGGACCCTGAGAAGCGGGGTCAGGCAGAGAGAAGGCGCTGACGGCAGCAAGCAGAAGAGGAGCGGCTGAGCCGGAACTGGAATGAGCCGGAGCCTGGCCTTGGCCCGATCCCAGGTGCAGCTCTGGAGTGCGGACTGCAGCCCTGAATCAAGGCCTCGGGGGTGTGGCCCGCACACACCCGTGTCAGCCACTCACAGGCTGAGCCGGAGGGGCTAGGCGTCAAGCAGCATCCGTTTAGCCCAGGACAGCGCTCCGGAGATGGAGCCACTGTGCGGGGTTAGTGGGCAAGACTCACTGGGGGAGTAGGTACCGACAGCAGCTTTGTGTCTGGGGCCTAGAAAACAGCCCCCATCTCCCAGCCCGAGATGCCACCTGACCGGAGGCGGGTGAGACTGTGGCCCTCACGGTGACAGCGGTCGAGCACGCACACACACCTTTGTTGCACTCGGGGCCCATCCAGCCTTCCATGCACGTTTTGTTCCCATTCTGGTCGCAGGCATAGTGTCCAAAGAAGTCGTCTCTGGGTCGGCAGAACTTATTGCAGCCGAAGCCATAGTAATAGTCATCGCAGGTTACTCGGATCTGATACTCAAAGTGGGCAACCCCTGTGTTCTGCTTCAGTGTCTGCCACTGCCGGCCGGGGTTGATCATGCCTGAGTAGGAAGCCTTTTCAATGATGCTGTCAGGTTCTAGAGTGGGGGGGAAAAAAAGGATTAATCACAGTGACCTTCACGTCGGAGATTTCTCCCCCAACCATTCTGATGATTTTTAATAACAAATGCACCTGGTACAAAATGGCAGAAAATAAGCCATTCACCTCCCTCTCCAGAGGCAACCACCATACATTTACCTTCTTACTTCCAGTATTTCATTGTTTGCAAATAAAGTGAAGTTAGCTACCTCACTTCTGAACTGTGCACTGAGGTTGTTTTTGGCCTTTTGTTAATAAGGAAGGCCACAAGGAACGGCCTTGAACGTATTTGCCTGCATGTTGTTCTAAAAGAAAGAAGTATCCCCGAAACAGAAGTACTAGGTCAAAGACACACACACAAACCCACTTCCACCCAGAAAACTCCAACCACCAGAAACGAAGCCCTGTCCTCCTGCTCTCCCACCAGCAGAGCAAACTTTGCCAACAGCAGTGCCAACACTGCGTGTTACTGGACCTTCTCATTTAATGGGTGTTTAACCGATCGTGAGGACCCTTTTGACAAAGCCGCGTGTATCTCTTCCTCTGAACTGCAAGCCTGTTTCTCTCCTTCACCAACTCTTCTATTGCTGCTGGTAATACTGGTTTGCAAAAGCTCTTTATATGTAATAGAAAGAGGCCCCTCTCTTATGGAAGGCTACTCTCCAAGAAATTTCCTTATCCCAGGTCAAGGTTAGCAACCTTTCTTTTCTGGTTTTAGAGTTGTGTATTTTGCTTTAGAAAAGCTGTGTCTCTCCCAAACTCTCCACTGGAAGCCAAAGAGTAATTCTGGGTGTTTTTTTTTTAAGTTGAAAACTTTGCTGCCTCTTAAGCTGGTGTTTAAACAGCAATACCACGAACTTGATGTATTTGAACTTTCACCTTTGCCCAGAGGGTAGATGGGAAAATCATTCACCCCAGTTTACCAACAGGTGGACTGAAGGTTTTTTCCAACCAAGTCAAGTTCCTTAAAGACTGCCTAGACTCAGCCGGGGCCAAAGCGGCTCCAGAAAGAGGCAGTGGTCCCTGCCCTGAGGTCACGCATCATCTAGTAGGGTAAGAGACAAATACAAAAACAGCTCCAAACTCAAGTGTCCAGAGCTCAGAGCAGGGTTGTGAGAAGGAAGCGAGGCCCCAAGTCAGCACCCAGCCTGGTCCTGTGTTTATTTTCTTAAACCTGCTAGTACCAACCCTGGAAGCCTTGTCAAATCTAAGGCCGCCTTGGAGCGACCGTTAGGGCCTGCGTGCAGTGTCTCTGTGATTCTTACCCACCCACACCCCTGTTTTTCTAGGCCCAGGGCCTGTGCTCATTTGCAAGGCTGGGCAAATGCCACGGGTGACCAGGACACGGGTCTCCTGGGTGGCCTCGGCCACCCTCCACCTCAAACAGCACCCAGTCCACACCCTCTGGGCGCTTACATTTGGGCAGGACAAGCCTTGGACAAGCCCGCATACCTGCAGACCTACACCCCAGCACGCATGAAGCACCTGCAGAGAACGCTTTCCTAACCTGAGTTTTGCAAATAAACACGGGCCAAAGAATGACAAAAATGTCCCTCTATTAACTGTGTGTTTGCTCTGCTGGTTCAATTAAAAAGTGGAGTGAGCTATTACCATGTGACGATGAGATCTTAATAAAGGAATTACTTAAACACACTGGCCCTGGCTCCGAGGCCTCCCCTCCACTCAGGCAGGTAACAACAAACAGTTCAGACGGCAGTCCAGAGTAATCCGAAAGGCACAGGCTGCCGTGTCAGTGCTCTGGTATGCTTTCTGTTTCCGGAAGATGTTGTGGGACATCATGTTGGAATCCTCAATGGGGCGAACAGGGCTGTACAGCTGCCCTCATACCTGCATGACGGATTCTCCCTAAGGGCTGAGAGGGAGCCTAGTGTGTCTGTGACACACTCCTGGCATCCGGGTTACAGAGAGCATGTCTACTGACTGCTTCTTCTAAGCTCCTGCCACCTGAATCATTCTTCCTATCAGCTCAGGGCACTACCAGTGTTTCTGGGCGAGTTCAGTTGGCAGTCCAGCTTTAAGACTGGAAGGGGGACTTCCCTGGCGGTCCAGTGGTTAAGAATCCACATTCTAATGAAGGGGACGCTGGTTCGATTTCTGGTCTGGGAACTAAGATCCCACAGGCCTTGCAGCACAGCCAAAGATAACAATGATAATAAATAGTAATAAAGAGAGTAGAAGGGGATGTTAGCAGGCCTTCCTGCAATTGTGAACTGCGTGAAGATGGAAGGCAAAGTACCCGCAACAGTTCTGCAGGCCAAGGAGGAGGGCATGAGAGGCGAGTATGAGCAGAACCCTGGAACCACGCCAACCACAAACCTAGATGGCAACCTTGGCCAAGAAGGCTAAGTAAGATATAAGGAAAACCTGGTCTAAGGATGCCAACTCGTGCTTACATACCTATTGATCAGAGTGATAAAAAGAAATCATTTGCTCTGGGAAACAGTAAAATCTACACCCTTAGATAGCTCAGTCCTGAGAGGTAACAGCAATGACCTTGAGGGCAGATGACAGCAAGGCCATCCTATACTTCCTGACACATGTGTATCTCCTGGGCTTCGAGTGGGCCGGGCTCTGCTCCTGAGGGTTCACTGCAGAGCTGCTGTGAGAAGGAATTCTCAGTTCCAAAGCTCAGGGCTCTGCCTCTAAATCTGAAGCCTTGTTTGGTCCCTAAAGCGCAGCCAACTCCATTTGGGTTACTACACATCTTCAGGTTCTGCCCTCATGGAGGACAGTCCCCTTGGGAGGCATAGAGTGTGAAGGGAGTAAAAAGCAAAAGTCTCCAGGGAGAGGGAACAGCACGTGCTTGAGGCAGGAGAGAATGTGATGCATTCTGGTGACTGGTGGGGTACGATTATATGTGACAGACGACAGTGTGGCATGTGAGATGGAGCAGACAGGGAGACAAAGCCGGGCTGTGAGAGGGGCTTTGGGGCCACACAGATGTCCCAAGGACAACAGGAAGCTGCCAAATGGCTCTTAGAAAGGTGACACTCAAACGTTACACTTTGAAAAGATGAAGATGGCAGGAGAACACAGAAAGCACCAGAAGCGGACCAGGGCAGATAGAGGTCCATTAATTCAGCCGTTACTATAGGAGTTCAGGCATGAGCAGAAGGTGGCGCAGACCAGGACTGCAGTGAGACGCCAGTGAGGTGCTGGACACAAGACTTTCAGGACTCGGAGGTGGATTAGAGGCCAATGCGGAGAGAGGGCGGTACATAGGGAGTGCCGCCCAGACTCCTGGATTATGGTCCTGGGCGTTCAAACGCTGCTGCCAGTCACCCATCGAGGGCCCTAGGCAAGCTCCGCTTTGGGAAGGGAAGATGACACATTGGGTTCTGAACGTGCTATAATTCAGGATACCTTAGAAGCACTGCGAAGGGAAGCTGGAAAAGCAAGTGGGTAAGCCACTCCCAGCAAACCCCAGCCCCTCCTCATTGGGTTAACAAGGTGAGCTCAGTGCCCTGCAGGGGACACCCTGCGACTTGGAGGCAACCCTTCACTGTAGGAGTAAAGGTCTGAAAGGCCTTTATCCCCACCCCAACATTTTGATGCACTTCCATGGTTTTACCTCCCAGCAAGGACGAGAGGCTCCAGAACCCCCAAATGGAGCAGACAACCCTGGGCAGCTCTGGGCGGGCCCCCGCTTCCGGGGAAGAGCCCCCTGACCTGTGGGTTGATGGGAGGCCTCAGAAGGGCCCTGCAGATGCTCGGGGCTCTCTGCACACCCCGGCAGGTATCCTGATCCGGCTCTCACCAGGAGCCAGCAGGAACCTCAAGGATGCTCGCTCCACCAGCCTGTGTCAACATTGACACCGGGAGAGCTGAGGAGCCTATCCCTGCCCCACCCCCGTCACCCCAATGCTTAGTGACCACTGCAATCAGGTCCCTGTGACATAACACTCACCCAAACCCCAACACATGGCAGGGGAGGGAGCAGAACCAACAGGTGCCCACAACCCTGCCTGGCACCAGCCACAACCCAGGCTGGGCACAGACTCCCCTCCCCCCACCCCCACCGCAGGACAGGGCATCACCCGGGGACGGGACAGACGACAGATCTCGACTCAGATGCTAAAGGGAGGGGGTGACCCAAACAGCCTGCAGCCTCTGGTAACTGGCTCAGCAGCAACCAGGTGGGCCCAGGCAGCCCAGTGAGACAGGGCTGGCCCTATGGTGCCCCTTCTGATGTTCACCGATCCCAGAGTCAGGAAGAAAAAGTAAGGTGAGAAGAGAGGGAAATGTTACCAGCAGCAACACTCCAAGGGTCAGGGTCAGAGGATGAGCCCCGCGGAGGGAGAGGTCAGAGACAGCGGGCTGATGAGCCCCTCCTCTTGTGCAGAATCGGATTTCAGCATGAACCAAGATTCCCCATGACAACCACCCAGATCCTGCTGGCAAAAGGGGTACTAACAGAATCAGCCAGGGAGGGGAGGCGTAGTTTGAAGGTACAATTCAGGAGCAGAGGCCCTGTTCTAGCCAGACAGCTGCCATTCCCACTCGCATCCTCCAGGGCTCCCCCAGCCCCTGCGCCCACCCGCCCGCCCACCCCCAGAGGGCAGCCCGTGCTGAGAATAGGGTCAGCTTTCAGAAGGGGACAAGGCCAGCGTGGTGGCCGCGAGGCACTGGAGCCAGCTTCAACGAAAGGACTGTCATGCCCAGTGTGGGAAACAGACCACTCAGGCCTCACCTGCTCACCAAGTGAAATTCAAGGTCGGTCTTTCGAGCCCAGAGCCACCTCTGGGGCTTTATCTTTCTGATGAGAGATTAAACACTCACTTAAAATTTAAATGGACTTTTTAAAAGTCACTACTTTGATCCTTTCACAGTCTACAAGGTTTTAGAGTTGTAAAACCATTAAGATCTCTATCCTAAAGATAATCTAAGGCCTGTATTCAGGGGCTGAGTTAACTAGAAATCTGTTCTGGCCACTTAATATTCCAAGGGAACATTCTAGGGGAAGGGATGGAAAAAGACTCCATGGAGAGGTTCAGGATGGGGAGTGGGTGGGTACAGAGGAGCTCTGACAGGCCCGGGGACTTGCGGTGTGCTTCCAGACTCACAGCTTGAGCCCGTGGTTTGATACTTACGGACAGTGTCATTGCTGGAATCCCACGCCTCCACGAGCAAAGTGTAGGACCTCTGAAACACAGATAAACAACAGCTCAGTATTCAGAAACCGGGGTCAGCTCGCAAAGGTCAGGCTTTCTCGGCCTGCCTGCACGCTCTGCCAAACAAAACCGTGCGCCAAGACGGGACCCATCTTCGCCGTGAAGCGAGGTCCTGGGTGTTCAGACCCAGACCAGCTCCCCACCCACCCCCAGCGCCCACCCCAAGTTGACAGAAGACGCAGCGCTCCCTGTCGTCCACAGGCAGGTCGCCCCAAGTTCCGAGCAGGAAATGCCCCCTCCCGATTTGTGCACACTCGGCGGGTGGTTTCCCCAGACGTCCCAGCCCCTGAGCCTGTGGCCTGAGAAAGCTGCACAAAGAACTGATTCTCAGCTAAGCTACCAGGTATCTGGGCTGGGGAGTGGGGGTGCTCGTCCACTGAGGAGGGCTGCGGACTGCTGTTTCACTCCGGGCCTTGCTGGGGAGGCCCCCGGGGGCCCCCTTTCCTTTTCAGAACCCTTTGAAAGCCCTGTCTATGTGAGACCATCTCGGCTCCCACAAGTATCAGGTGACTCTAGGAAGCAGGAGGGGTGGGTAGGTGCAAAAAGACTCTGAAGACAAAGGCAGCAACCTAACTTAGGGGTGCACAGTGCTGGGGGTGGGGGTGCGGTGCTGGTAGAAGATAGGAAAGAAAGTATAAAAGGAAGAAAGAGCTGCACTCCATGGTTATATTTATTGATAAACTTTATCTGTCAATAAGATCTAACATTCCAGGAATAATCAGAGTCCACTAACCAAACAAATTCCCTGGATACTGGCGGGATGCCAGCCATTCTACTGAAGGCACCTTTTATCTTACAGCTTATCTCAGAATTCCACCTCTCCCCTCAAAATCCAAGCCATTAGCAAATTCCCACTTTTACTCAAATCTTCATTTGTAACTTAGGATGAGGTCAGTCTCACAAAACACCAGGCTTTCAAGAAAGCGTCTGCTGTCTTCGTGATGGGAAATATGTCCAGGAGGGGGTGGAATGGGACAGGCGGGCACATGAACATTTCTCTGCACCCCTGCCTTTCACTGTCCAACACCAGTATGCTGGGAAGAGCAGCGTATATCGATCAAACACTGCGCCACAAGAAGGTAACTACAAGGTGAAGGCAAAAACAGAAGGGGGGAGGAAGAAATTTTAAAAAAAAGGAGCTTCATTCATAACTCAAGGCAAGCTTACTGCTCACACAGCAACCCAGCAGGTCTTTGAATATAAAAGTATCTTGTGATAGACCCTGCCTTGGAATTCAGCCGAAATATGTTTCATACTCAAAGCAGAGTAGGATTCCATTTCGTTCACTGATAACTGTGGGAAAATGCTCTGAGAAGCAAGCAGAACCAGGCAAGCCGGGGCATATACCCAGCCCTCTCCTGCAACCAGCCAGAGGTCCAAATTCACTGCTGTCATTGTTGATATTTTATTAGCGAAAGTTACACCTTATTTACTGCCTCTGCGTTTCCTACGATTTCCTACAAATTACAGGACCCCTCCCTGAGAACAGCAAGAAGTGAAGTTTCTCTACAGACGTGAGATGAGAGCCAGGTCCAAACGAGGCCACACGTGGGGCTGATGCTGGATAACGAAGCCCTTCACTTACAGGTCACGACGAGACCCACCTCTCCACTTGCACATATTGCTGCAATTTATCCTCTGATTAAACGCACCAACACGTGGAGTTCTGACAGACTTGCACCAGCACTAAACACGTAATGCCCACAAGCCCCACGCAAGGAAGGGCCTCTGGGATCAGCTGGCGTGACAGCAGCAACTGCTTAATGCTCAAGGGAGGGGGCGGCATCGTTCTCACACAAGGTCCTAGGAGGCCAGGCTGCCTTCAGACTCATCCTCCCAGAACTGGGAGACCTCAGAAGCCGCTGGCCAACTCGCCCCGCCTTGAGGGGAAGGAAGGCCTGCATCTGGGTCTTCCCACGAACCGCCTTCTAGGAAACAGACGTGGGCTGGGGGCTGCAGCATTGGCGGTCTTGGACGGTCTCACTCCCAGGCTTCAGAGCAGGGACCACAGGTCTAAGACTCACCTCCCAGGGCAGGAGGACTCCTCCCCACCCAACCTTCAGGGCAAAGAATCCTCTCGGAGGCCCCTATTAGGGGGCACTCTCATCCCCCACTCCGTCCCCACACTATAGATCAGCAATCGAGATCATTTGGCAATGATTATTAGTTGCCAGGGAGCTTTAACTTTTCCCAGGCCCATGCTTGACCTCTGTGCATCCCAGAAGGTACATCCAGACTCCAGGGTCCAGACCACGCATGCTCACCTTATGCTGTCAAGGCCAGGTACCAGGTCCCAAATCGGCATTCCACTACAATCACATCACATCCAAGTGGCCACTGCCAACCTAACCCCAAGGGAGGCCGAATCCCAAGGCCCTCCTCACAGCGTGGCATGGGGGGCAGGTGAGATGACTGGCAGGTGTTCCAACTTACTAATAAGTTCATACAAACACCCCCACCCCCAAAGAAACACAAAAGAAAACTGCACACACCTGGATTTTTCTTGGTTTCAAGCTATAAGAATAGGATTCTTATATAAAGCTACCTGGCATTCACCTATTTTTCCTTTTTATCCCCAGAAAAACAGCCAGGGGGCAAAGCAGGAGGGATGGGCAGGATCAGGCCTTCAGTTTGGGCTCACAGAGTGAATGGCTCTGCCCCTCCCCAGCTCCAGGGAACCTGGCAACCCGGGAGGTGGGTCTCCATTCTGTGCAGCAGGAAGGGGTAATGGTCAGCTTTCAGAAGGCCCTTTGGAGAGGATGCCCTGGGATTCTACTTCGAGGAGGGTCCTGGCCTCAAAGCGCCCCCGTGCCTGCCCCGTCCCTGGCACCTGGGCTGCGGGAGGCCTGAGTTCCGCACCCATCCTGCCTGCGGGGGTTACCTTGGCACCGGGCAGAGTGGCCAGCACTTAATTGCCACATTAAGAAGGGGGGATGTGAGAAACAAGGTGATTGTGCTGAGAGCTGGGAGCTTCCTTTTCCTGGCAACAGTGGCAGCCAAACCAAGCCCTGAGAAGTGGCGGCTTCCCCTCCTGCAAAGCTGACAGACACAGACAGCCCACCCTGCAAACAGCACGCGTGCAGCGTCCAGAGGCCCTGGTGGGTGGCGGGGGCACGCCCTGGAGCGCCCAGCGTGCCCGGGGGGCCACTGTATGCAGTCATCGCCCCGGTCAGGCTGGGGCCCTGGGCTCTGCTGACTCGACGGTCGCGTCCTGTGGCTGGCCCTGTATCTGCACTATTTGTGAGGCGGCGGCATTATTCCCTGTAATCCTTGTTTCAGTCAATCCGGCCACACTATTGTCCTGCCTGCGTCTGGGTGGCCAGAGTAGAATATATTCCAGGCACAAACACATTACATAAAGGCTCCAGAAATGCCATGTGTGGGCACACACGTGCTCACCCCGACAACTCACGTGTGTGGCAGGGTTTGGGCAAAGTGAGGCACACAGCAGGGACGGCCACCCCATGGCGGCCCAGCTGAAACCTCAGTCATAGAAAGCAATTTAGTCTGCAGGGCTTGACATTTCAATAGAGTCTGATCTGGTTACAAAGGGTGATTTTCTCATGAAACTCCACCTCAAAGACTCACCAAGCGGGGCCCCAAAGCTCGGATCCAGATTGGAGACTCTCAATGAGATGCCCCCACCCCCTTTCCCATCATTACCCCTACCTGTTTGAAAAGCATCCCACTGATAATTAAATGCACCAGTTACAAAAGGGTGGCGAGGTTAATAGATAGAATACCGAGAAGCCAGCCAAGCACAACCGTCCGGTTCACACAGAGCAAGCCTGAACAAGATGCCTTTCTCCTCATTTACCAAAAGGGCAGAGAGACTGGGCTGAGCTGGTAGAGGACCCTGGACGTTTGACTATTTATGTAGCACTTTTAACCACTGGGACCCACGCTGTGGAACTGCCTCCCTGCACACACACTGCACCAGAGACAAATGTCTTTGGTGCCATAAAATCAAGGGCCACAGGGGAGGGATCAGAGACCAGTATGGGAGTCACAACACAGGCACTTACCCCCCCACCAAACCACCCCCCAGCAACTCCCCACCCCCCACCGGAGCCAAGATAGAAGCAGGACATTTCAGAATCCAGAAGCCTACTCCTCCTCCCCTACCATACTCCTCCTCCTCTAGAAAACCCAAGAATCATCACTTTCCATGTGTACTATTAAAAACATCTTCCTAAAGTTTAAAACTAGGTTAGCTGTGTTTGGGTCTAACTTTTTTTTTTTTTTAATGTATTTAAAGACTGGAGCAGCTTGGCACCTCACCTCGGCAGAGAGGGTAGAAACATGTCTCTAGAAGTTTACCAAGGGGAATTCTCAGGAATATTTGCCTTTACGGATTACCATGCTAATTGTATGCATGTCCAGAGATTATGCATTCTTACACGGTAACTAATCTTGAACGCTTGGCACTAGAACCAGGTTCTGGCCCTCCTACAATGGGCCAGCAGCTGCTCCGAATCCAGCCCAGGCCTCTGTATTCCTGTTTTCAGATCAGGACATGAAGACTCTGTTGCCTTGGCTTCGTTTTTTCCTGAATAACATTTTTCCTCCAAGCTAAACTTTACACATGCCTTCATCCAAAGGTCCGTTACAACCCTTTGCTGTATAGATTTTAGGCAGCGTTCAGATTTTTAGGCTGGCTTTCCAGGAGGCTGCGTGCTTTGCAAAGGGCTGCTGCCCCTCCTCCTCACCCATCCAACTTCCCTAAGTGCCTGCATGCCAAAAGCTCTACCAGTCTTGAGAAATGTTTGAAATCCCTGTAGAATGATGGGTGTGGAGTTGGTGGGTTGCAAACTCATGTAAGTACTGGAGATTTGAATAAGTTGCTAAGAAACAAGACAACAAGGAGAAGAACACACCGAGGCTACACCTGGAAGAGGAAAAAACTATGAGAAACCTAGTACCTTGCACAGGGAGTCCAAGCAGGGAGCAGCCATTGTGCAGACCCACAGCACCAAGCGAGCACAGCTCAATTTTCTCCCTGGCCAGGTTTTGCAATGTAGACATATCATTTCATCGCTTTAGTATGGGGGAGGTGTTTTAGGGCAAAGGGTGTTTTCCCCATACACAGAAAGTCCCTTGCTGTGAGCATGTGCGCACGTGAGCTGTTTGTGTGCACGCACACTGATCACGTGGGTGGCACATTCTGACTGCAGAAAGGGGCCAGGTCCAATGAGAACTCCATCCCTCCACTGGCTACCCAGGGACCAGGGACCTGGAAAGTGAGAGTCGCTCAGTCATGTCTGACTCTTTGAGACCCCATGGATGATACAGTCCCTGGAATTCTCCAGGCCAAAACACTGGAGTGGGTAGCCTTTCCCTTCACCAGGGGATCTTCCCATCCCAGGGATCGAACCCAGGTCTCCCGAATTGCAGGTAGATTGTTTACCAGGGAATTTACAAGGGAAGCCCCAGGGACGCGAAGGACAGCATAAAAGGCAAAGGCATGTCAGTTGCAGTCTGTAACTAACCTTATAGCATCTGATTTACCCAGTGTCAATGGCATTTAAATAAGAGGCAGAGAGGTGAGGTGCCTGAACTGCTTCTGACAAAGTTTCTCCAGATTCACTTCACTCTAGGGCCAGCAAAACAGCAGTAGAGCGAACTGGGGTTCCTAAAAAGCTTTTCAGGCTGGATAGTGGTAATTATACTAATGTATTTTTAATGAGCAGGCACTCCTGGGATTTAGTACTAATTTTGGAAAGTGCAACTTACCCATTTCAGTGATTTCTAAATGGTTATTCCCCAATCTTTTCCGTTGAGCCCAATTACCTTTGATAATGTATGGTCTTATCACTGGGTTCCCTGATTGGAGGATCGTAAATCAGGCTCATTGCTTCAAGTCAAGCCCCTTCCAGCAGCACCACTAGGGTAATCAGAGCCACTGAAGAAAACCACCACCAGGCTGGGGCAGTGGACCCAAGTGGGACATAATCAAGAGGGCAGACCCACACCACAGAGCTTCTCACAAGGGCACTGTGATTATACTTCACATCTGACGGAATCATTTCCTCCTCTCCCATTCCAGACCATGATCAGTTGTTTGATTTGGGTCATAATTCCAAACAAAAGACGTGAATTACACCACCTTCTAAAGTGACCTTCTTCTCTGCACTCTGAACCACCTCTCTGCCACTTTCAGCAAACCTGGGAGGACCCATGCAGATGGTAACTGTGGCTGCCTAAGGGTTAGAAGCTTTGGGGCCTGGAAGTTCAAGGTGTTTGTTTTAAAAAACCATATTCTCCTGAATTCTGTACCCAATTCAGCTATCACCTATTCAAGATAGCCCCTTTAAATAGACACACTCATTAATATTTAATTGGTAAGCTGATATGAAGCTGTGCAATCTACTTCGATACTTATCCAGCTACCTGAGTGCTTTCACTTCAGTTAACACTCACGCTGCAATCATTCTTGCACGTTACAGACGTTAGGGTTTCTCCAGCCACACTGGAGCAAACAACAGGGCACACCCCAAGTCCACACTCCCGTGGGAAGTCAGGCTTACATGGCACAGCAGCCCTTCTGGGGGTGATGGGGTGGGGACGTGTTTATGAGGGACACAGGCATTTGGCGCAGCTTCAAAAGAACCACGCTCGCAGTGCAGCCCCAGCTGTCTTCCCCATTCGAGAAAAGCCAAGAGTCTATTTCATGGTTGGTGACCCGTGGGGCCTGGAAACCACAGAAGAGCACCAGCGAATCAATCGGCTCCCTGCCCTCAGACACCACTTCCGCTCGTTCCCATCTAGGGCTCTCTGCCAAATGTCAAAAGGAGACAGACACACCTCTGGGTCGGCCTCCCCAGCCAGCCTGGGGAGCAAGACTCCTCGTGCTCATCCCAGCTGGTTCTCTGACCCTGCTCCCCACGAGGAGCCTCAGCCAGCCCTGAAGCTTTCCCACATCACTAATAGGATTCCTTTTATGGTCTTGTGAAAAGCGAGGGGCTCCACACAGATCCTGCCGGCGGTGGAGCCACCTGCGGGCCCCTTCCCCCTAACTCCAAACACACGGTCAAGGGCGAGGGCCGTCAGTCCTCACAGTAAACTTGGGTCCAGCCAGATTAAAACGTGGCCAACCTCTTTAGCTTAGAGTTCTCCCTAATAGGGGATTAACAAACAAGATAAACGCTCTGTAAAAATGAAATCCCGCAACAGGCCCAGTCCTCCGTTCTCAGCGAATCCCACAAACCATAGGGGTTTATAAGCCCCTTTTAATGGCACGTTTCTGATAACTGTCTTATCTCAGACAGGCAGAGGGCACTTTGTAGTGCCAGCTCCAGTCAGCGCGGGCCTCGAGAGCCGCCGGGGCTTCCCACACACTCCGAGGCCAGCTCCCTCCCCCCTCTCGCAGTCAGGATCCCAGCCCCAGCCCCGCCGTAGGAGGCGGCAGAGCGCGCCCCGTCCGAGCACGTGGCGGAGAGGACCCCGCGGGGCATCGAGCGCCCCCTCTCACCGCCCGCCCGCCCGGCGCAGGGCCGGCAAGCCCCGGTCCTGGCACCGAGTCACGCCTCCCGGGCGGCGGGAGTGGGCCAGAGGGCACCCACACGTCCCCCTCCCCTTCCTGCTGCGACCGCGCTCATCTCCTTCCTCCCATCTCGGGATGCTGCCGGGGCCCCGCCGGCAGACCCTGCCGCGGGGGGCCCGGGCCTGGAGCGGCTCTGGAGCCGGGGGTCTGTGTATTTGCTCCCGCAGGGCCTGCCTCAGGCGGGCCGCCCGTTCTAGGCTTCTGCGCGCCCCCCAAGTGCTCACGGGGGCCGCGCGCCTGCCGGACGAGGGCGCACCCCCGCCCTTCCCGGGGAAGTTTGCAAACACAGCTGTTCCAGAGCCCGGGAACCGCTGGAAGTGAGGCCACCAGAGCTACGCCGCGCGGGGGCGAGGGCAGGAAGGGAACTGCAGGGGGCGGAGGCTCCCGGGCCCGCGGCGCGGGCGAGAGCCCGGCCAGCCCGCGGCGCCGGCCCCCCCAGGCCCTAACCCGGCCCGGAGCGCGCCCCCGCACGCACCGAAATCTCCCGGGGAGCAGCGGGAAGCGGGCTCCCCACACCCTCCAGGAAGGACACGCCCGCCCTCCGGGCTGCTCACGGGAAACGGGAGGGTGCCAATTGGACGGCTTTGAGAGGCCAGAATTGTGCCCAGCCGCCTTCCACAGCGCATCAGGTTTAATTGGTTGAGCAAAGATCATCCATAATGACCTCCTGGCTCGGGCGGTTACTCTGGGGCCTCCAAGTTGCAAGTTTCAACCGGCCCTCCCGGGAGCCTTGCCTGACAATACCCTCTCGAGCCCCACTTTCCACTTTTTTTTTTTTTTTTTTGCGCGGAGCAAAAAGCATCCGGACTGGGGCTTGCCAAGATCTAGCACAGAGCCCCGGCTCCCTGACCACCACCCCCATAGACGTCCCGGGCCTGCGCCGAGTTTCCAGCCAAGGCCCTTTAAATCCCTCTCCTCTCGCAAGAGAAAGCAGAGCTCGGCCCGGTCCGACCCCGGCCCGGTCCGCCACTCACCGGCCAGGCGAAACTGAAAGGCAGCACGATGCGGTTGCGTTCGTTGCCGCGACTGGCTTTGAGGTCGAAGGTGTTGCCCCCGATGACAGGCGTGGACCCCGAGCCGAAGCTGCACGGCCCCCCGGCCGTGACGCGCGACTGGTACTCCTTGAGGCACACTTTGAAGTACGTGTCACACTCGTCGCGGGAGCACTTGCGGTCCCCCGGGTTCCGGGAGCCGCCGCAGCAGTTCCCGTTCTGAAGCTCCCCGTTCACGTTCTCCATGGACAGGATCTCCAGCTCGAACTGCCCGGAGGCCCCGCACACCTGCCGGCGAGGGAGGGAGAGAGGTCAGCGCAGGGGAAAGTTGTTTTCTTCGAGGGTGGAAGCGGCGACTCCCTCCCCGCCCTCCCTGACGAGCCCTTGGCGCCAAGTGAAACTCATTTTGCAAAACTGGGTGCAAGGACTCAACGCGATTCCCGGGCTTAAGAGACTCGAGTGTGGGAACAATCCGACACGACGGTCCCCTGGGAACAGGAGCGGCGCGAACCCGCCGCCTGGAGGGTACATTTGGGAGCCCGGGGGTCCCCCTGGTCCAGGTGCAGCCTACCGGGCGCAGGGGCCCAGGCGGGAGCCGGAGCCCCAGGGCTCCGAAGCCCGCTCCAGACGCTCAACCGCAGGCGTCCAGGAGCGCCGCGAGGGGAAAGAGAGGATGGGCCGGCGAGGGAGGCCCGGCGGGCTCCTACCTTGGCTCGCAGGGCGCAGAGCAGGGCGAGCAGGAGGCTCAGGGGGCGCCCGGGCCGGCCGCGCGTCCGTGGGGACCGCATCGCTGCGCCGCGCGCCGCGGGCACTCGAGACGCCGCCGCCGCTGCTGCTCGCGCTGGTGCTGCCGCCGGTGCTGCCGTCGCCGCTGCCCCTGCGGCCGCCGCGTCCCGGCTCTAATATACTCCGCCGATTGGAGCATGCACGACTGGAAAACAACACCACTTTTCAAAAGCCCTTTCAAGAGCGGCCCGTTCCAGAAGGCAAAGAGCCCGGCCTCCTTTTATTATTCTGATGGCTTCTTTGAGGCGCTCCCCCTCCTCTTCCACCTCCTGGCTTTCTTTCCTTCTCTCGAGCTCTTTTATTATTATGATTATGCGCAGCCTTTTATTCCCTTTCAGATCAGCTGCTTGAAGAGGAGGGAGGGAGGGGAGGAAGAAAAAAAAAGCCGGAGCCCAGCTCGCGGTCCAGCCGCAGGTAGCACAATGACGCGTGCCCGCCCGCCCGGCTCTCGGAGAGGGACTCAGGGAGCGGGTCTGGGAGCCGCGGCCCGGGCTGGCCACCTCTACCCAGCGCGCGGGGCCGGCGCATGCGCCCGTTCATATTCATGAGGGGCGTGCCCACCCGCGCCACGCCCCCGGCGCTGGGGGGAACGGGGAAGGGCCCGGGGGCTCCGCGGCCCGCGGGGCGGCGCGGGTGCTTCGGGGCCGGTGCAGACCCCCTGGCTGCCGGCGGTCGGGCCCGGCGGGAGCGGGTGGAGCGCGGGGGGACGTGAAGGCTCTATTGCTCGGGTGCGCGCGGGCCCCGCGCAGACCGCCCCCTCGGGCGCTCCGGGCAGTGAGCCGCCGGCTGCACGTCGGGGTGTAGGCGCCGCGGCGCTGCGGAGCGGTCGAAGCGGGGTGGCTTCCGCCTTCCGAGCCGCCTGCGTCAGCTGCGGCTTCGCCCCGGGCGCCGGGCCCGCTCCCCGAGAGCGAGCGAGCGAGCGAGCGCGTCGCCCGGAGCGCGCGGCTGGCGGCGGCGGGGCTGGCGCGCGGGCCGCCGGCTGCTCGCCCCGCGGAGGCGACCTGGGCCGGCGCTGCTGGGAACTTGGGAAAACTTTCCCGGAGCCGGGCTGGCCGCAGAGGCGAGGGGAAGCCTCGGCCGCGCCCCGCTGCCGCCCAAATCCGAGTCTGCGGAGCCCGGGAGGGCCCCCGGCTTCCTTCTCCAACCGCGCCCGGGCGGAGGCGGGGAGGTCGGCGGGGTAGGGGGCGAGGGCCCCACGCAGGCTCGGCGAGCGCCCGGTGGTGAGGCCGGAGCCCTGGGACTCGCGCCTACCCGCCCCGCCGCCCGGGACGCAGTGCCGTGATTGCACCTGTAGGCGGCCTCGGAGCCGCTCTGGGTGGCCGGAGCCCAGCCTGGGAGAGACTGTCTCCCCGCCGTCGCCCAGCAGCACAACTGGGCTTCTCTGGGGGTAGCAGTGGAAACCAATGCTATTTTCTACCTTGAGGCGAGCCTCGCAATTAACAGCGACACTCTAGGTCACAACCAAGGTCAAAGGAAACCTGCCCAACGCCTCTATCAGCCCCTTTCTGGGGGGACCTGCTGCTGTGTTGGAGGGGATCTCTTTAGGGAAAAGATCGATTTCCCCTGAAAGGTGCACCAAGTTAGACCTCTATATGGGGTACGTTCTACGGGAAAGCGTGACTATTTAGGAGCCGGATCATGGCTCAAACCCTCAGAAGCTGTTGACCACGATGGGCTGCAAGGGTCAAGGGAAAATATTTTCCAAGCTCCTGTGTCAAAAGAGAATAAAAAGATAGCTAATTGTGGTTATTTGTGGGTGGGTCGATACGGACAGTATTTTCAGTACTTGCTCTCATCAGGCTAGAGAATAAAACAAGGCAGCTAACTGACCTCTTTACACTGGTTCAGGATCACCAAGGATGGTTTAGGAATACTGGCATTTTAACAGCCTAAGACGGAGAAGACAATGGCACCCCACTCCAGTACTCCTGCTTGGAAAATCCCATGGACGGGGGAGCCTGGTAGGCTGCAGTCCATGGGGTCGCTGAGGGTCGGACACGACTGACCGACTTCACTTTCATTTTTCACTTTCATGCATTGGAGAAGGAAATGGCAACCCACTCCAGTGTTCTTGCCTGGAGAATCCCAGGGACGGGGGAGCCTGGTGGGCTGCCATCTATGGGATCACACAGAGTCGGGCACAACTGAAGTGACTTAGCAGCAGCAGCAACAACAGCCTAAGAGAGACAGCTTTTTAATGGTAATATGTCCCATCTTGATGGTCATTGGTGAGAGAACTAGTCCATATTTTGGAAAGGACATTTCCAAGAGCAGAATCATAAGCAGTAGCACCCGGGGTGTTTTGCCGTAATGTACCCCAGTCCTAGCTCCCCCCAATTATCCTAAATACAAGGCATCCATCTTTCATACGTAATCACATCTAGACTTTTCTCACCAACATTTCCATACAAACCAATCTCTCCCACCTCCTATCTGCCCCCTTCTTACCTCTGCCCCCAAATTTTCCATAATTGGGGTGCTAAGTAATGGTTTAAAAGCAAAAGGTTGGTATTGGAAAAAATTCACAAAGGCTAGTAAGGTCTTAAAATGCTCACTCCTTGCTGTTCCCCACGTCTGAACCCGTTTTGTTTCTGTGCCCCTGTGACCTCTTCCACACACCCCTCAGGAAGGAGTCAAGCCGTTAGCTGAAGAGTTTAGATCCAGCCACCCAACTTAACTGAGAGGACTGCCTGAGACGCCAGATGCCTTCAGGTGGGAATATGATGTGCACATAAGCTGAGGTTAGCTCCAGGCCACAGGTGAGGTTAGCCCCTTGAATAATAACATTGATTTCTGAGGGATGGAAACTGATTAACCCTACCCAAAATGAGTGACTGAACTGAACTGAAATGTCAAATCACAAATAAACATGAAATTCTCGGGTGAAGAGTATGGTGCCCCTCACCTTCCTGAGCTTGGGAACCCACTTTTAGAGAAGATAGCTGTGGGCTAGAAGGGATTCTTTGGAAAATTTTCAGTTGAGCCTTTTGCAGCTAGTTGGTACTCCCCCAAAAAGCCAGTCACGTTTTCCACAACCAACATCAAGGAGACGCTCTGCCCTCTACTTCCTCCCAGCCGGTTCTCAGCCTCCCTCCCTGGAGAATGGGGAACTACTGCAGAAAAAACTCCAATATGCAAAGTCCCCCTTGGCCAGAAGTCCTCAACCTTTTTGACAGCAGGGACTGGTTTTGTAGAAGACAATGTTTCCAGGGACCAGAGATGGGGAGGGATTGTTTCAGGGATGGTTTTGGGATGATTCAAGTGCATTACACTGGTTGTGCGTTTTACTTCTTTATTACATCAGCTCCACTTCAGATCACCAGGCATTAGATCCCAGGGGATGGAGATCCCTGCCCTTGGCCACTTGCATCCTGACTTTGGGTGTAGCCTCTAGTAAGTGACCATTACGGAAAAACGTTCCCATGAACACCATCACACCTGTAAGAAGGGGAGAGGCTGGTGGCCAGTTCCTGTCTAGCTAGTCTTGTGCGCAAATCATAACTGTCTTTGAGTATATTTCTATTTTAATTTTAAAAAGATGATGCATTGTTTTTCTTTTTCTACCAAACTTCCCTACCTTTGCTGAATCATCGACAAACAGTAATACTGAACCCCCTCCCCCAACACACATACAACAAAGGCTTACTTAAAGACATTCAAGCTATAATAACTGTATTTAAATACATTTAGTTGGCTTAAGTCCCTGGTTAATTGACACTGTGATGAAAATCAGCAAGTCAATATTTATTGAGAACTTCATGACGTGCAACAACATGGGTGATCTCAGAAATATGAAGCTGAGCGAAAGAAGCCAGACACGAAAGACTGCATCCTGTCTGAATCCATTTCTATGACGTTCTAGAACAGACAAGACTAATCTATGGTCAAAAAAAAAAATTGAAAGAGTGGGGAGATAGGAAGGTGGAGAGGAGCTGGGAATGGCCTGAGGCCTCTTTTGAGGGATGGAGAGAGGGATAAGGATCTGTCTCTTGATAAGGCTTTGGATTACACAAGTGTATGCACTTGTCAGAATTCTATTAAATAGTACACTTAAGATTAGTGCATTTCATTGAGTGTTCAAAAATAAATTAGTAATACTCAAACTAAGTTAGTTATATGAGTGCTGAAGTATTCAGAGGAAGAGAAATGCTATTTGCAACTTGAAAATGCATAAAAAATTAGAGGGACTGATGGATGAAGAAGGCTGGATCACTTGATATATGCAGGAGCAAAATATTAAAGTGTTAGTGATAGGATCTAGGTGGTGGGCACACTGGTGTTCATGTAAAATTCTTTCAAACTTTTCTGTGTTGAAAATTTTTCACTATAAAATGTTAAGGAAAATAGCTATTGATGTGTCAGGTATTATTTAGGTCCACAGAATAATGGACTGAATAAACTAGAGGGCATGCTTCTAAGGGATGATGATAGTTTTTTTTCTTTTTTTTGTATTTCAAATGTTGTTGTTGCTTATCAACCAGATGATGATAGTTTAGATTGTGGTAGTGAACACACGGGGCTTCCCAGGTGGCGTGGTAAACAATCCACCTGCCAATGCAGGAGATGTGACTTCTATCCCTGGGTCAGGAAGATCTCCTGGAGAAGGAAATGGCAACCCACTCCAGTATTCTTGCCTGCAGAATCCCATGGACAGAGGAGCCTGGCAGGGTACAGAGTTGGACATGACTGAGCACACATACAGTGAACACGAGGAAGGCAGTTTCATTCCCCCACACTTTTTCTCCTAATCCTTTCTTTCCAATAAGTAAGAGTGAGAGTGAGGTTGCTTGGTCGTGTCCGACTCTTTGCGATCACATGGACTATAGCCTACCAGGCTTCTTTGACCATGGGATTTTCCAGGCAAGAGTACCGGAGTGGCCATTTCCTTCTCCAGGGGATCTTCCCGACCCAGGAATTGAACCCACATCTCCTGCATTGCAGGCAGATGCTTTACCCTCTGAGCCACCAGGGAAGCCCAATAAATAAGAGAAGAAAGAAAGAAAGTTGTTCAGTCGTGTCCGACTCTTTGTGACCCCATGGACTGTAGCCTACCAGGCTCTTCTGTCCGTGGGATTTTCCAGGCAAGAATACTGGAGTGGGTTGCCATTTCCTTCTCCAGGGGATCTTCCTGACCCAGGGATTGAACCTGGGTCTCCCGCATTGTAGGCAGACGCTTTACCATCTGAGCCGCCAGGGAAGTCCACCATAAGTAAGAAAGACAGGTCCAAATACAGAGAAAGGGTGTGTGAAATATCTTTCAGTATCTTCCTTTTTCTTTGAGGATGAAGTTTGTGCAAGTTCATGAGCCCCCTTCCATGGAAAAGTAGTTGTGATATGTTTATGTCCCTTTACAGCAGGAGCAAAGAACACATCTGTGTCCTCCAAGCTCTCTACCATATGACCGTCTCAGAAAATATAAGCCTTTGTAAACTCTGTGTAGCTAGCTCCCCAGAGAAGCACATCATTTGATTACACAGCCACCTCCGTGGATTATTCTTATTCTTCCACATCACAAGGAGTCCTGGACCAGAAAGAAAGAACCACCTATGGGCAATAAATTAGACATTAACAAATCAGGATAAAGTTATACTTCCCACCACCATCATAACCAGATCGCAATTTATACACCCAAGCACTGAGTAGATCTAACCATTTCCCCCCCAAAGCTTCATTTTACATACACAAGAGATCTGAATTCATTTTCTTTGGAAACTAGAACGATGAATTTCTTGAATTGTCAACAGTAATTTTGTATGAGCTTTGCTTTAAACATTGTTTTGGTTTTGCTTTGAGCTCAGGTATTTATAATTTTGCCTGTCTTGCCCCAACCCTGTTTCACATTCATTATCTGGAAATCTATCAGGCCAAATAGTTACGTGTCCATGTCCTCCTTAACAAGCCAATCACAGAAAGTCGGGAAAATCCCCAAGATAGAGAATTCAGGAACCCTGGGACTAATTTCCTCATTTCACTCCTTGAATTAAAACCAAAAGGGTTTTAAATGACCTTTCATAAGTTTGTATCTGCCTGCCTGCAATGCAGGAAAGCCAGGTTCGATTCCTGGGTCAGGAAGATCCCCTGGAGAAGGAAATGGCAACCCACTCCAGTGTTCTTGCCTGGAGAATCCCATGGACGGAGGAGCCTGGCAGGCTACGGGCCATGTGGTCGCAAAGAGTCGGACACAACTTAGTGACTAAACCACCATAGTTTCATCATTTAATGGGGCAGGGAGAGTACTTATAGAATGTCCTGTTTTTTAATTTTTATTTTTTATTGTGGAGAGTCTTTGAAAGTGAAAATCTTGTGTGTAAATTGCTGTTAAATTGGCATTCTCAAACAACCATAAATGATTCACCCACCTTCCTTTTTCTGGTGATAACGTAGTGAGTTTTCTGTTCTGTGAATGACACCTGAATGACTTGACCCATGGATGTTCTGGGATAATATTTTTGAAACTAAATTACCATTTGTACAGTTGACTGATCTGAATGAAACTACCAATTTTCTATAATTTGAAAGTGTGACTGAACTCTTATAAATCTTTTCATCTCCTAAAAGGCTCTGAAAATTACACTTCCAAAAGCAGGTGAAGTGAAGTGAGTGAAAGTCACTCAGTCGTGTCTGACTCTTTGCGACCCCATGGATGATACAGCCCATGCAATTCACCAGGCCAGAACACTGGAGTGGGTAGCCTTTCCCTTCTCCAGGGGATCTTCCCAACCCAGGGATCGAACCCAGATCTCCCTCATTGCAGGCGGATTCTTTACCAGCTGAGCCATAAGGAAAGCCCTAAAGCAGGTAGCATTTGGAAAATGTTTAATACCGCAATACAATTCACTTTTCAGCACTTTTTCATCTTGTTTGCACTCAACTTTCTAAACCTGTGCAAACCCAAATCTGCCTCCAGAACTCAAAAAAAAAAAAAAATCAAAGTGGTTGTTGGAACTAGAGAAAAGGAGAGCTAAATATATCCAGTTATCTGAGAAAGTTTTAAAACATGCATAAATGTGAGAGTCAAAGAAAGATAATTACACCTGCCAATGGCATGAAAGCCACAGGGCTTCGAATCCCCAGATTTCATGTTTGGGTTAATGGTTCTCAATAAATAACAAGATTGTGTCTGTGTTTGACATTTTTGTTCTCAAGCCAGTGATTTCTTTACTGATGGCTTTCTCTCAGAAGTTACTAAGGACATAAAATGTGGATGATTGCAATACTTAAGGTTATTTTTTCATTTGGAAGGTAAATAACTGTTTTTATTATTATTTTGATGCCAAGAGCACTCAAGGATGGCTAAAGAAACATTAGCTTGAGCACAGAAATATTGGCACAAGGAGTAAGTTTCAGATCTGTAGTTACAGGTCATAACAGGTTACTGACACACAGATTTTCACAGACATCATTCAGAAATAATTTAGGAACACATCATAGATTCTTTTTTGTAAATTAAGGCATAGAAAACTTTGAATGATTATAAAGAAAGTTTCAATTCTAAAAGATTTCAGTGAACTGGTAATTTTTTTTCAAAGGCAGGTAAAAACTAGAGAAGCCAATTACATTATTTTAGGATAGTTTGGCAATAATTCATGTGAGGAGGAGGTGGGGGTTTTAATAGACCACACCTGTGACATACCTTAATTGTGTAATCAGGCTGCTAAGAAGTAGGGCCACAGTACAAGGTTGAATTACTAGAAATGCAGGGGGTTAGCAGTCATGGAAAAATAGCCCCAGCATACTCCCCACTAGCCTTAACACAACTGAAGGGTTCTCACCAGCTCTCAGCATTATTTTTTAACAGTTGTGGTAAAATACACATAAGATAAAATTTGCCAACCTAACCATTTTTAAGTGTACAGTTCAAAAGTGTTAATTAAATCCACATTGTTGTGAAAACAATCTTCAGAACATTTTCATCTTCTCAAACTGAAAGTCTGCACTCGTTAGACAATTCTCCATTTCTCCCCTCTCTTGACCCCTGTCAATCACCATTCTACTTTTGGCCTACAAATGTGACTAGGTACCTCACGTAAGTGGAGTTATACAGCATTTGGCTTTCCGTGGCTGTCTTATTTCATTTAGCTGATGTCCCCAAAGTTTATCCATGTTGCTGCATATGTCAGAATTTCCTTCCTCAGGCTGAATAATAACCCATTTGTATGCATATGCTACATTTTGTTTATCCATTCTTCTGTTGATGGACACTGGGCTGTTGTGAATAATGCTGCTATGAACATGGGTCTACAAATATCTCTTCAGGATCCTGCTTTCAATTCTGTTGGGTATATGCTGGGCACCGTTTTAAGAGGCATATCGACCGATTGGGTCATGCTCAGAAGGTGGTGAAAGATCAAAAACTGGAGACCTTTAAGGAAAGCATTTGAAGGACTTGGGAGGGTCTTGTTGGGAGAAGAGGGAAGAGGAGGCGTAGCAGCTGTCTGCAATATTGGAAAGGCTGCCTTAAGTTGGGGGAGCAGACTTGGGATGCTATAAGTGGCAGACTCAGCTTAACAGGTGGAGGTTATAAGGAAGTTGATTTTGACTCAGCAGAAAGACAAGACTGTTTCCATAAAAGCTATTCCTCAATGTAACAGGCTGCCTGGGAGGTAGTGAGTCCCTACTCTTGAAGGTAATCAAACAGGCTGCTGGGACCACTTGTCAGCAGCAGGAGAGAGGGAGGTTCCTCATCCTGGGTGGGATGTTGAACTTGGTGGTTTCCTAGGAACCTCATCTCTATGAGGCAATGGCAAAGTAAATGGGTAGGGTGGGAATTCAGATCTCTACCCACAAAGACAATCTAGGAGCCAGTTTTGGACAAACATGATGCTGACCCCACTGATTGGGGATCAGCAGAGCCTGGTGTGCATGGGTGAGAATGGCATGGACTTATCCGCTTTCCTGAACTGACTTGTTGAAACTGTCACACTCATGTTCACCTAATGGCTGCAGCAAATAAATCAAGTATAAATGTTGCAGAGTTGGTCACCTTAGCCCCGGCCTATTACCTTCATCTCTCCCTTGCTCCTCTGCAGACCGTCTGAGGCCAGCAGCATTGGCTCCCCCTGGAAGCTGGAGAGAAAGGCAAATTTTCTGGCCCTCATCCCAGACCATCCTATTGGAATCTGCAATTTCACAAGATCCCCAGGTGATTCATATGCACGCTAAGGTCTCATCCACACTGAAGACAGAAACAGTCTTTGCATTAGATAAGCAGAAGTTATCAGAGGTTCTTTCCACTGACTGGTGGCCATATTGCGTTACTGGGTTGGTTACTCAAATCTACATTTTGGGGGTCCCATCAATCCTGAGCTCCGTGTCGTAATGGGAATTTCTTACATTTATTTTTCCAACTATATATTTATACACCAGCCTAGTCTTTAAAAAAAGATTTCAAGTGACTTTCAGGTAAAATATGTGAACAGATAAATATCAGGACCAGGGAAAAGGGAGCTTGAAGGTAGATCTTAACCAGGGAGGAAAAATAATAATAAGTGAAGACAGGTCAAGCGCAACTACCTGAGTGGAGAACTGGATGATGAGCTTGCCAGCGGAAGAAAACAGTCAGCTGCAAGATTATCTGCAGAGCGCCAACAAGCTGGTCCCTCAGATGGAGCAAAGCTTTCCCTGGTATTTTGTGATGCAAGATACCCACGTTTATGAAGGTGCATGATTATGAAAATATAGAGGGGCTTGGGTCTTATATTTATGTAACTCTGAAAATACAACTGTTTCTCAGAATGAGACACCTGGAGTTGAGGCCTGACACCAAGCACTGCTCTGAGAAAGTGGTGTGGGGGTGGGCAGGAGAGGAAGATAACTTGGTCCCAAGGGTACATCTTTCTGCGAGTTATACTTAATCCAAAAATGATCCCCAACTGTCTAGCGTGGCGGCTTTTTTTTTTTTTTAATACTGCTCAGCAACTATTACTGAATCACTGAATAAATTCTCATGTGTGGGAAATGATTACAGATTAAAATCCTAGCAATTTAATTGTTCTTGTTCAAAAAACATTTCACAAATCACCCTGCCCAAAGATTGACCCAGTGTAAGTTCTAACAATACAGTCTGAGATCTCTGATCTTCTAGTTTACATGGTTGTAATTACCTAGGTCAGTAATAGAGTGAATTTCTTTCTTTTTTTTTCAATTGAGTTCTCCTCTTGTGTAAACTTATTGATTTTGATGAACTCAGTAAACTTTTTCTGGGGAGTAAAACTAATGAGATATAAGTACCTTAATTGTGAGAGAGGGTACTTATAAAAAGCTTTTTTAGATAAGTACTGAAATAAGCCATTTAACTTTCTCAAAAACGTGAGTTTTATGAGGAAAAAAATGGCATTTTGGCTAATCTTCAATCAAAAGATACTAGACTTCATTGTTTTTTTAATCTTGATTTTTTCCAGACCTCCACTCCACAGATAACAGTAATAAGGTTATAAGCTTAGAGCCAGGGAGTTTAAATTTACTTCTCAAGCTTTCTTCATCTAGCCTTTCCTGCTTTCAAAATTGCATTAATACTTCACCTGGCACAAACCCAACATTATATATTATGTCCAGTTCTGTTTTATTTTAATCCTCTTCATATTAGCTCACAGTTAAAGCAGCTCTCTAGTGGTAGCAACATGAGAATAAACTGGACATCAAAATTACATGAATAACACCTAGCATAAGGTGGTCATATAAACAGTACAGTATATTCTTAAGGAGGCATTTGATATATATTCATTAAAATACTCTGTAGACCCATTTCATAAAGGCATTGCATAAGAAAAGTGCTCAATTAGCTCTAAGATAGTTTTTTTTTTTTTTTTAATTACAAATTAATCTATGACTGGTGAATTGCAGAAAATCGCCCCAACAGTTTGCCACCTCCTTCTGCCCCAGCCCCATGTCTGTACTGGCCTCATGACTTGCTGTGGCCACGAATCAGTGCAGAAATGACAGTGCACCAGCTCAGGGCACAGGCCCAGAGAACTTGCTTCCCTTTCGCTTCAAGACTCTGCCATGGGGACTTCCCTGGTGGTCCAGTGGCTGAGACTCTGCACTCCCAATGCAGGGGGCCCAGGTTCGATCCCTGGTCATGGAACTAGATCCCACATGCCGCAACGAAGGATCCTGCGTGCTGCAACCAAGATCAAAGCTCCCACGTGCCACAGCTAAGACAAGGTACAGCCAAATAAATAAATATTAAAAAAAAAAAAAAACACACAAACTCTGCTACAGTCATGGGGCAAGCTGCGTTAACTGGCAGGAGGGTGAGAGATTATGGGCAGGAGAACTGAGTGATCCCAGACCAGATTTTTCTTGACCAGTCTCATCTGACCCACCAGTTGACTCCAGACAAACCAGGAAGCCCAGCCGACATCAGGAAGCCCAACCTCCCAGGTGACTCACAGACTTGTGAGAAATAACTGCTCCGTTTTAAGTCAATAGGTTTTGGAGCTGGTTTGTTATACAGCACTATTGTAGCCGTAGATAACAGTATGGTTTCCATGCGTGAAATTTTTGAATAGTTTTCATTCAGTTTATTTAAATGAAATTCCCCCAAAAAACCACTCACTTCTTACATCCACCACACCCATCCTCTTGCAACTGCCAACCTGTTCTCTATATCTAACAGCTTTTTTAAGTTTCCCCATATAAGAGACGTCATATGGTATGTCTTTGACGTATTTTATTTAATACCCTCGACATCCACCCATATTGCTGCACATGGCAAGACTTGTTCTTTTTATGGCTGAATAATATTCCAGTTTACATATATATCACAATTTCTTTAGCCTTTCATCTACCCATGGCATGTAGGTTGTTTTCATATCTTAGTTGTTATTAAGTAATGCTGCAATGATCCTGGGATGGGGGAAGTGCAAACGTCTTTTTAAAATATTGTTTTTGTTTTCTTTGGATAAATACCCAGAAGTGGAATTGTTGGATCATATGGTTTCATTGCAATCCCAAAGAAAGGTAATGCCAAAGAATGATCAAACGGTCACACAATTACATTCATTTCACATGGTAGCAAGGTAATACTCAAAATCCTTCAAGCCAGGCTTCAACAGTACATGAACTGAGAGCATACAGACATAAAAGCTGGGTTTAGAAAAGGCAGAGGAACCAGAGATCAAATTGCCAATATGCCCTGGATCATAGAAAAAGCGAGGGAATTCCAGAAAAGCATCTACTTCTGCTTCATTGACTATGCTAAACCTTTGTGTGGATCACAACAAGCTGGGAAAATTCTGAAAGAGATGGGAATACCAGACCACCTTACCTGCCTCCTGAGAAATCTGATGCAGGTCAAGAAGCAACAGTTAGAACCAGACATGGAACAACACACTGGTCCCATATTGGGAAAGGAGTACGTCAAGGCTGTATATTGTCACCCTGCTTATTTAACTTATCTGTAGAGTACATCATGAGAAATGTCAGGCTGGATGAAGCACAAGCTGGAATCAAGATTGCTGGGAGAAATATCAATAACCTCAGATATGCAGATGACACCACCTTTGTGGCAGAAAATAAAGAGGAACTGAAGAGCCTCTTGATGAAAGTGAAAGAAGAGAGTGAAAAAGCTGGCTTAAAACTCAACATTCAAAAAACTAAGATCATGGCATCTGGTCCTATCACTTCATGGCAAATAGATGGGGAAAAGTGGAAGCAGTGACAGAGTTTTTTTGTTGGGCTCCAAAATCACTGTGGATGGTAACTGCAGCCATGAAATTAAAAGATGATTGATCTTTGGAAGAAAAGATGACAAACCTAGGCAGTGTATTAAAAAGCAGAGACAGCACTTTGCCAACAAAGGTCCATATAGTCAAAGCTATGGTTATCTTCATAGTCAGAAATGGATATGAGAGCTGGACCATAAAGAAGACTGAGTGCCAAAAACTGATGCTTTCAAATTGTGGTGCTGGAGAAGACTCTTGAGAGTCCCTTGGACTGCAAGAACAAACCAGTCAATCCTAAAGGAAATCATCACCAAATATTCATTGGAAGGACTGATGCTGAAGCTGAAGCTCCAATATTTTGGCCACCTGATGTGAAGAGCTGACTCATTGGAAAAGACCCTGATGCTGGGAAAGATTGAAGGCAGGAGGAGAAGGGGGTGACAGAGAATGAGATAGTTGGCTGGCATCATCAATTCAATGGACATGAGTTGAGCAAAGTCTGGGAGATAATGAAGAATAGGAAGCCTGGTGTGCTGCAGTCCATGGGGTCACAAAGAGCTGGACATGAGTTAGCAACTGAACAACAACAATGGTAGTTGCATTTTTAGTTTTTTGAGGAACCTCCATACTGTTCTGCATAGTGGCTGCACCAATTTACATTCCCACCAACATCGCACAATTGTTCCTTTTTCCACATCCTTGCTGACTCTTGGTATTTCTTTTTGATGTCTCTTTGATGAATAGTCATTCTGACAAGTGTGAGTTGACACCTCTTTGTGGTTTTGATTTGCGTTTCCCTGATGACTAGTGATGTTGAGCACCTTTTTGTGTACCTGTTGGCCATCTGTATGTCTTCTATGGAAAAATGTCTATTCAGAGCTTTAGACCATTTTTTAATTGGATTTTTTTTTTTTGGTGATTGAGTTCTTTTGGATATTAGCCTATTATCAAATATGTGATTTGCAATTATTTTCTCCCATTCAGCTGATTACTCTTTCATTTTCTTGATTGTTTCCTTTGCTGTGCAGAAGCTTTTTAGTTTGATGTAGTCTTACTTGTTTATTTTTGCTTTTGTTGCCATGGGTGAAATTTTAAAGAAAACAGAACCACAAAAATTACTTGTAAGCATGCAATGAGTAGTAATTACCACTAGTAAACTTCTGTGAGTTAAGCATAGCCTGGGCTAACCAACCTTACTCAGTGGCCTCCACTTCAGAAAGGAAGCTGAAATGTGAGCTCAGGTGGCATTTTTATACAAATAACCTTGCGTCTGCTCAAGTTATCTTAAAAATATGTTATTTGCAGGATCCCCTAAAAAAGTCAAGATAGAGGCTCTTGTAAACATCCTTTGCTTAGCCTAGTCATCGATTTGAACTATGTCCTTCATTCCTTCGTTAATAAATATTAACTGTAACCCACAGCATGGAGAATTCTGGCAGCTAATAGGCTAATTTCTGTTCCAAAGAGGGGTAAGATGTTATATTTTCCAATAGTCAGTTTGGATGAGCTCCCAAAACTGTATATGCCAGTTGTACTTGTTATTGTAGTTACATCATTTAATTCACTATCACATAAACCAATGAAATATGAGTGCTGGAGGAAACATGTTGCTTCTATGCAAATTAAATTGAATATAGCTTGATGAGAGTAAGTGTGAATTGCTAAAAATAAATTCTTAGTGAGTGAATATGAGCAAGACAGCTTTAAAACAGAGTGGGAATCCTCAAACATCTTGTGAAAAGGCAGATCCTTATTATCAGTCTGGGGCAAGCCTGGGAGTCTGTATTTCTCATGAGCTCCCAGGTAAGGCCAATGCAGCTGGTCCCAGAATGCACTTGGAGGAGGGATGCTCTCAAGGCCATCGGCACTGGTGCAGAGGCCGGGATGTCCCTTGGCAAGAAGCAGCGGTCCCAAATGGTCCTTTAATCATGTTATCCAAACAATATAATTTGCCTTTCATTTTTTCAATGAAGAATTTGAAGAGGGAACAAAAAGGGAAACTGTATTAAAAGGATGAGAGCAAAGAAGGATGCCAAGGCCATGCATTCTTCGTGAGATAAAGGAGGAAGCCCCAAGGGGAAGGAGTTGGGACCATCTGAGTAAGAAAACCCACTGCTTGTGTCTGAATGTGATCTCCTCTGGGAAGTAAATGGAATATAGTCACTTGGTCACCAACTGCAGGAACATGTGATGGGATCTAGAACGCTCATTGGTTACCACCATCAGGAAGAGGGAGGGTGTGGTTACGGGGGAAGCCGCACTAGGGCAGAGAGTTTCAAAACTTCTATTCACACCATTCATGCCATAAGTGTTACTATTCCCTGCACATGGTCGTCTGATCACCACCATCATACTCAAGATCTGGATATTCCCCCGGCCCGTCGTGGCTGCCCCTTTGGGCTCAACCCCCTCTCCCCAGCCCTGTGGCTTTGCCTTTTCTAGAATGCCATATGGATGGAGCCACACAGCATGCAGCCTGAGTCTGGTTCTTTCACTTCACATAATGCATTTGGGATTCTCCGTGTTGGTTGGTGTGTCAACGGCTCAGTCCTTTTTCATTGCCTGGTGATGGTTCGTTGCTGGGATGTACCGCAGCATGTTTATCCATCCCCAGCTGGGAGACCTTTGAGTTGTTTGGGCTCCTCATGATTACGAGTAGCTGCTATAAATATCTGAGTGCAATTTTTTGTGAGAACATAAGGCACCATTTCCGGAGAAGGCAATGGAACCCCACTCCAGTACTCTTGCCTGGAAATTCCCATCGACGGAGGAGCCTGGTAGGCTGCAGTCCATGGGGTCGATAAGAGTCGGACACGACTGAGTGACTTCACTTTCACTTTTCACTTTCATGCATTGGAGAAGGAAATGGCAACCCACTCCAGTGTTCTTGCCTGGACAATCCCAGGGACGGGGGACCCTGGTAGGCTACCACCTATGGGGTCACACAGAGTCGGACACGACTGAAGTGACTTAGCATAGCATAGCATAAGGCACCATTTCTCTTAGGTAAATGAATACCTAAGACTGAGATTGCTGGGTTCCCATGGTAAGTGTATGTTTGTAAAAAACCTGCAAATGAACCACTGAAGAGAAGCTGCGGTCAGAGGCTCTGCAAAAGTCAGGGAGGCTGGGGTTACCTCCCCCAGCCACTGTCAGCTTCTAGACCCATCTGCTGAAGCTCTGTGCCTCCTCTCTGAGGGAGGCTTGGAGCCCACCTTTCTCACCAGCAAATGTGCAACCTCCCAAACACCACCCTCCGGGGTCAGGCTTTGTTGCCAGATAATGTGACTTTGTAAAGAAGTCTCCTCCCTCCTCCCTTCTCCTCCCCCCAAAAAGGAGGCTAAGAAAGGCTCTCAGATCAATCCTCAGCAGATACGCAGAGTCACAAAGCTCCAGCAAAGCCTTTATTCTCCCTTTGGAGCAGCTGCTGCAGCACCCCGCCCTGCAGAGCTGGCCCCCAGTGGAAACCTGAAAACTATTCATATCATTTAATCCTGTTGAAAATCCTCTCTGCTCTTTCACTGAGGTGCGGTCGGCCGAGGTAAACCTGGGCTTAATTCATATGTTGGAAGGGAGATGAAAGGTGTCATCACATGATCTGACATCCTATCCAGGAGGCTGACTCTTCCCTAATGTGGAAGAGTCATAACCCCTGACTGAGAGGAGCTAAAGTCAAGTCTTCAAGGAACAGTCCCATTTGGACTTTGTTTTACTGTGCACTCACTTTAGAAGACAGCAAAACTGCAGAAGCAAAGTAGGCGGTGTGAGGGGATTTGAGAAGCCCTTCACTATGGCTCATTCATGTTAAGAATCTACCAGATTTTTTACACTTCATACCAGACATGGGGAAAAAAGACTCTTAAGACCATTTTTACCCTATTGCCAGTCATAGCCATGAGGCTTGGGTTTCTCCTCTGGCACCAAAAAGTGTGAGATCTTAGAACCAAGTTCTTTAATTTTAAGAAACTGATCCTAAGATACTGATATATCCAGAATGATCATCAAACCTACTCTTTTTTCTTCTAGAACTCATTGATACTTAACAGTACCAACAGGCCCCCAGACCTTCTCTGTTCTTTCCAGGCTGGGAAAAGACTTCTTATGAGTTCCATGGGTCATACAGTTAGAGAGAAAGCAAAAGAACATAAGAAACTGGATGCATAATTTCACAGAATACATTCTTTCTGGCTTGCTTTGAGACCCAAGTAGGATTTGGAGAATAAGTGGTCCCAGGTGGGCTAGTTTAGGGTGACTTCCTTATGAGGAAAACTATTATAAGGCCCCCATGAAAATGCCAGTCTCCTGGCAGATGACATTTAAATGCCTTCCACTGGGTGAGGGATGGCCCAGGAAGCACGCTGGAGAAACACAGATGGAAGGACCATCCTGGAGAGTTTGTCATCCTACGGTCCTTGAAATGTGAGGACAGCAGCAGGCAGATGAAACCTGTGATCAGTGTTCCCCATCTCTGTTACCTGTTGGGGTCACCTGGGGAACTTTGAAGAGTATAGAGGCCTGGGTCCCACCCCCAGAGACCTTAGTTTAATGGGTCAGGGTTGCAGGCTGGGCACTGAGACTCTTTAAATCTTCCAGTGTGTAGCCATGGTTGAAACATGCCTCTGGACAAACTACGTCCCAAGTGGGCAGATAAATGCATGACATAACCAGAGCCTTCTCTCCCCTGGAGGGCCCATCAGGTGTGTGTCTCATGGTGCTATGGGCCAGGGAAGTTAGGTGAGAGGAAGCTGTAGGGTATGTAACAATTGGGATCTGCAGTGGTCATGAGAGAGAAACTGGGAAAATGCCACATTAGCATTTGTCAAATGGGGAATGGGACTGGGTGCCAGAGAACTAGGAAAGCGTGGAAGAGCCCTGAGTACAGTGTGTTTCTTCTGGATCATGCTTGCTTTGTGATCAAAGTTCAGATTATTTTCATATGTGTTTTCTCATGCCTCTAGAGGCAATAAAGCATAAGGAATAAAAGATAGTCTTGGGTTGGAACCCCAGCTATGCTTTGATTAGTGCTGCCATTTGGGCAGGTGAACCCCTCCAAGCCTCAGTTTTCCTATCTGTAGAATGGAAATAATAGTACTTTCCTCATAGGGTGGTTGGGAAACTGAAATAATTATGTAAAATAGTTAGCTCGATGCTTGGCATGTGGAAAACTTCTCATGTGTTTTAGCTTCATTTACAGTTATCATCATGCACAGGGTGTGGGGTGGAGACCAAAGTCCATGGGTGAAGATTTTCTGACTGAGAATGGGAACTAAAAAATATTAAAAACTCCAGAAGCTAAGACTGATGGAGCTCTTCAAGAGAGACAACCTGGGGCTTCCCTGGTGGTCCAGTGGTTAAGAATTTGCCTAACAATGCAGAGGACACGGGGTCCGATCCCTGGTCCAGGAAGCTCCCACCTGCCTCAGAGCAGCTAACCTCTGGAGCCCCCGAGCTTCAGCTGCTGAAGTCCCGTGCCGGGCTTGCGCTCTGCAAAAAGAGAAGCTGCCAGGGCCGGCAGCCCTCACCCTGCGGGGAAGGGGGACCCCGCTCCCGGCCACGGAGGAGGGAAACGAAAATAAATACACACTTTTTTAAAAAGAAAGACACCCTGACGGGTAGCTTTGAGCTCTGAGCAGCTTCTTCTCTCTGAGGAGGTCTGTGTTGGTCGCACTTTCACAGAGGAGGCTAGAATGTAACCAGGGCTAGAGGCTGGGGGTGATGAAGTAATTGTGCCATGAAGAACTTGTCGGGTCGGTTTGAGTTGAAAGTGGAGCGTCTAGAGGAACAGTAACACTGGCCTGTGGATGGAGCTTGACTCTATAGGCGGCGCAGCAGAGTGGGTGCGGGGCTCGGCCCGTCAGCGAAAGGGGGTGCGTCCTGGGCCCGAGTGAGCGCACCCAGGGGAGGAAGGCGGGGGGAGACACTGGGTGTGCTACGGTCGTTGGGAGGCGTGTGTGTGTGTGTGTGTGTGTGAGAGTGTGTGTGTGAGAGTGTATGTGTGAGTGTGTGTGTGTGAGCATGTTAGTGAGAGTGTGTGTGTGTGATGAGTGTGTGTATATGAGTGTGTGTGTGACTGAGTATGTGTGTATGTGAGTGTGTGTGTGACTGTGAGTGTATGTGTGAGTGTGTGTATGAATGTGAGTATGCGTGAGTGTGTGTGTGTATGAGTGTGTGTGTGAATACGCATGAGTGTGTGTATGAGTGTGTGTGACTGTGTGAGAGTGTGTGTGTGACAGTTTGTGTGTATGTGAGTGTACGTGTGTGTGTGAGTGAGAGTGTGTGTGTGTGTGTGTATGAGTGTATGTGTGTATGTGAGTGTGTGTGTGACTGTGAGTGTATGTGTGAGTGTGTGTATGAATGTGAGTATGTGTGAGTGTGTGTGTGAATATGCATGAGTGTGTGTGTATGAGTGTGTGTGACTGTGTGAGAGTGTGTGTGTGACAGTTTGTGTGTGAGTATGTGAGTGTACGTGTGAGTGTGTGTGAGTATGTGTGTATGAGTGTGTGTGTGTCAAGAGAGGCCCAACTTGAGGCCAGTGAAGAGCCCACTCTCACGTGAGACGGCTTGTTGAGGTTTCTGGCCTTGAACCTGCACTTCTTTTGTGTGGCCACCGGAAATGTGAGAAGGCTGGCAGGAAGGGTCTCGAGTTCACTAGAGATGGAATTGAACACCTCCCTGTTGGATGGACACGGCTGCAGCCACTTCACACACGCTGCTGGGTGGGTGAAGTTCCTCATCTTAAGGAGCTGTGGCTGACTCTGAAGCCCCTTTTCATGGCAGGGGCGTGGATGCTCCCAGTCCCCTCTGGGAGGCTCTGCTCCCTGGCCCCTGCTGAGCCCTTACTGCATTTATAAAGTCCTGCAGGGCTGACCTGTCAGCTGCCAAGCAGCTCCCTAAGATCTCCCAAGTGGGGTACTTCTCACAGTCCAATGTACAGAAGAATTGCTTTGAAAAAGTGTTAAATAGGGACTTCCCTGGTTGCCCAGTGGTTAAGACTTTGTGCTTCCAGGGACCTGGGTTCCATCTCTGGTCAGGGAACTGGATCCTGTGCATTGCAACTAAGACCCATTGCAGCCAATAAATAAATAAAATTGTTAAACAGATTAATTCCTCTCACCCACAGCAATGCAGATGTAACACAGCAGGGGTGGGGCCTGAGAAGCTGCTTTTTAACAAGCTTCTAGATGCTCCTGCTGCTGGAGAAGGCGATGGCACCCCACTCCAGTACTCTCGCCTGGAGAATCCCATGGACGGAGGAGCCTGGTAGGCTGAAGTCCATGGGGTCGCTAAGAGTCGGACATGACTGAGCGACTTCACTTTCACTTTTCACTTTCATGCATTGGAGAAGGAAATGGCAACCCACCCCAGTATTCTTGCTTGGAGAATCCCAGGGATGGCGGAGCCTGGTGGGCTGCCGTCTATGGGGTCGCACAGAGTCAGACACGACTGACACGACTTAGCAGCAGCAGCAGCAGATGCTCCTGCTGCTGGGCCAAGGTCTACATTTTGCACAGCCTGCCCCAGCCCCTCTGGAAGTTTTGAGTATGTGCCTTTGCTTACCGGCTGGGGTCGGGGTGGAGGGGGCAAGTGGATATTAGTCAGTTCTCCAGGTGCTGTGGGTTGGGATTTTGGCCTCATGTAGGGCTTCTTGGGGCAAGCTTATTAATAGAACTCAAATGTTGACCCTTTTAGAGGAGAATTTTCATAAACCAGAGTCTGGATGTCAAGTTCTTCCAAGAAGAGCTGCCATTTCTTACTGGGTCCCGTTTTGGCACATGAGACATGAAGGATAAGATGAGGATGAGACATTTTGTAAATCTAGAATCTGTATGCCAACAATGCTTTGGTGTAATATACTTTTTTTTTTTTTTTTTACACTGGGGGGTGCTGAGAAGAAGGCAGGCTTCTCCTCTTAATGAACGTCTAGACAATTTTGTCCACTCTGCTGAGTTTCCTTTGCAGTTTGAATCTCAAAACCAAAATTTTCCACAGGGGATCCTTTTGTTTCTTCTGGATCTGCCAGAATGAAATCCTCAATTCGGTTTGACCCCACCCCACTTTCTTTCTGGACCTCACAAATAACACTTAAAATGTGAACAGAATCTCTTTTTTGAAGGAGCAAAGTCTAATCTCAATGTTCTGTTAAAAGAAAGACATCTGGATTGACAGTCCTGGTTTTTTCAAACACGTGGACTTCTGAGCTTCGGTAACTGAAGGAGGGTGTAAGTTTCTGCTGCCTCTCAGAGCCTCAAAGGTTCCCCTATGATGGCCGAGCTGAGAAATCAGAACAGTCCAGAGTTTGGTGTAAACAAATCCTCTTAATTCCTATTTGGGGTTTGTCACTGCCTGAATAGCTGAGCAGTCTCTATGTGGAGTCATTTTACTTAACCATTCTTATTTTGTAGACTCACCACCCATCCCAAGGTGGCCCTAAATAGAGTGAGGCCCCGTGTCTCCACGAAAGGAGGTGATTCTTAGGCAACAACTGGAGTTTATTTTGATCTCTATCTTTTGAAGCCAGAAACTGTTCATGTGTAACTTTAAAGAAAACTGTGATTTTTTTTTTTTTTTCCTAGAGCAAAGCTGTAATTTGAAGTCAGGATTCTATTAAAAACAGACAAATAATTCCCATTCCTTCCTGGTCCTGCCTATTGTTTTCTTAAGTTTGTTTGGATTCTCAGATTGAATCCTGCTGGCTAACCTTCCAAAGAGAGGGTCCCGGCTGCTGCCATCCAGCGAGGTGACTGTCTCCTAAGCTCTTTGGGGAACACATCCTGTTTCCCCATCAAAGAGGCATTTGGAGGATGTGGGAGACTGTCTCTTGTCTTCCCTGTTCAGGCAGCCTTTATTTCCTCCCCGTGTTTTGTCTATAGACTGCTTCAGTCTTCCGAAGAACTGTCCCTAGGAAGCAATGTTGGTCGAGAGCCAATCTCATTTATAGGTCATAAGCAGTAAACCATGGGATTGGTTGAAGGAACCCATGTCCTGCCCCTAACAAGTGGTCCCCCTCCACCATCCTGCACACACACACATCAGAGACAAAGATCTGATACACGGTACCTCTAGATGCCTTCACTGATGATGCTCTAAGTGTGCCACATCCTTCCACGCCATGGAGGGCATCCCTAATCCTGTGACTGTGGCTCCTTTTTCTCGGGGGGCCTAAGGTGACCAAGATTTTTCATGTAGCCAGTGTTCACTAATCAGAGCCTGGGTGTGAGTTGCAGCCTAGCAGCCATACATGAGTCAGGTGTTGACTTTTCTTTTGAAAGGAAATTATTCTGGAGACCGTGACACAGAGATATCATCACTTTTCTGTGACTTTGACTTTTTCTTTTCCTGGGTCCACACGGCCATGCTGGCCTACATCAGGAGAGCAATGCCACCCTGCCCTGGATTTTCTTGCTCTGAGAATGGTGTAGGTTCTTACCGGGGCTTGCCGAGAAAATTCCTAGTTGAGCAATAATGAGAGAGGAAACTTTTTTCCCCTCAATCTAAACCTGAAAGATCCACTACTGATTAAATATATCTGGTCAAGAATCACTTCTCTTAAGCTCTAAACTGAAACCTCTAAACCCTGAATATTCTTTCCCAGAATATTCCAGAGACAACCGGGCAAGCTGTATGATTTCCAAGTTGCTTTTTCCTTAGGGAGAATGAGTGATGTTTGAGCTGGGCAGACATGGAGCTCTGCGCATCCTGATAAAGATAGGGACTTTAGGCTAGCAGAAAAAAAAAATCCAAATAAACAGATTTTCAAACAAACCAGCTTTCCTTTTGGTAGCTGAAAAGGAAACCCCACATCCAGGAGGAATGCAGATCAAAGCAGAGTCTACAAGTGATGCAGAAACACATAAAATAACAAACAAGCCTGGTGGGAAGAGGGACCTTTTTGTAAAAGAATAGGCCTCTTCAAATTACACTGAAATTGAATGCAAGATTGCAGGCAAAGATACATGAATTGGGAATACAAAGCTATAGTTTCTTTCCCCTTTTTTGGAGCCGAGGGTATACCTTTGATAGGTCAGATTGAAAGCCACTAAAAGCAACGGACAAAAGATAGCCCCTTGTTGGAAACCTTGCCGAGCCTACCTTTTGCTTTGCCTTGGTCTCCCTCTTTCTTGGTATAAAGTGGACAGAATAATGAATCTGTTCTGGTTGTAAAAGTGGAACCCGAATCGTAGTGGTCTCTGAGCATTCCATGTCAAAAATTGGGCCTTTTCACTCTGGCAAACCTAGTTCTAGTTAAAAGTTTTCCCAGGTGAGTTGCAGGTTTTAAATTGTTGACCTGATGACATCCTCATTCAGAGGCTATCCTTTTCCCTGGCGTTAAAATTTATTTGGGTCAAAGTCTCAATTGGATCATAGGTGGCAAGCTGCAAAACCAGTCTTAGGACACTTGATCTTTGGGAATTAAGCTCCTTTAAAATCCTATCTGTGTTCTGATAGTGAGGTGCTGAGTGGCTACCGAAGACACAGACTTCTATTGGTTGCTATCACTCACAATTTAAATGTCGAAGTAACTGTCAGTGTTAAGCATCTGCTTTTTGAGAACCATTGGAATAAGTGCTTATGCTATCTGTGTAGCTCAGTTGGTAAAGAATCTGCCTGCAGTGCAGGAGACCCAGGTTTGATCCCTGGGTCAGGAAGATCCCCAGGAGAAGGCAATGGCAACCCACTCCAGTATTCTTGCCTGGAGAATTCCGTGGACAGCGGGGCTGGTGGGCTGTAGTCCATGGGGTTGCAAAGAGTTGGGCACGACTGAGCGACTAACACTTACTATGTACTAAGTCACTTCAGTCATGTCCAACTCTTTGTGACCCCATGGACTGTAACCTGTCAGGCTCCTCTGTCCATGGAATTCTCCAGGCAAGAATACTGGAGTGGGTTGCTATTTCCTTCTCCAGGGGATCTTTCTGACCTAGGGAGCGAAACTGTGTTTCTTATATCTCCTGCATTGGCAGGTAGGTTCTTTACCACTAGCATCACCTGGAAAGTCCTGGAATAAATGGTTGGTGGAGTTTGAATCCTCTTTAAAGGACCTTGGGGTGTTAACTGTATGTTTAGTTGAGCTTTTAGCTCATTTCCTACCTCCGTTTGGAAAGGGGAACGAAGCAGTATTAGCTTCACCTGGGAGCATTGCCTGAGGTCTATTCCTCAGAGTGGAATTTTGAGTCCCAGAAGGCAATGGCAACCCACTCCAGTATCCTTGCCTGGAAAATCTCACGGACAGAGGAGCCTGGTAGGCTGCAGTCCATGGGGTCGCTAATTGTCAGACATAACTGAGCAACTTCACTTTGACTTTTCACTTTCATGCATTGGAGAAGGCAATGGCAACCCACTCCGGTACTCTTGCCTGGAGAATCCCATGGATGCAGGAGCCTGGTGGACTGCTGTCTATGGGGTCACACAGAGTCGGACACGACTGAAGCGACTTAGCAGCAGCAGCATGTTTATAGTATCTTCCAACATATTGGCTGGTGCCAAGTTGTTCTCCAGGGTGGTTGCCTCCATTCCAACCCTGCCACTGTGTAATAATAATTCTGTGTCCTATTGTTTCATACTTTCCCTAACACTGATATCATACTTATTCTTTTTTTTTTTTTAACCAAATTTTGATGACTGGAAAACAGTACTTTGTTTCAATTTGCGCTTTCCTACTTGTGAAACTGATTCCCTTTCTAGATGGGAATTTCCTCTTCAGTAAACACATCTTTTGCCCATTTTCTCCCCTTTTGAGTTGTTGGTCTTTCTCTTGCCTGTTTGTGGGAGTGAGGTCCCTCTTCCAGACAGTGACTATTTACCATGCATGACAAGCAGTGCAGTATGTGGCTTGAGTTTATTTTTTTTAATGGTGTCTTTTAAATATATATAATTCTATTTATTTGTTTTGTTTTGGGCTGTGCTGGGTTTTCGTTGCTGTGTGGGCTTTTCTCTGGTTGCAGCGAGCAGGCTGCTCTCTGGCTGGCGTGTGAGGGTTCCTTGCGGTGGCTTCTCTTGTTGGGCAGCACAGGCTCTAGGGCACGCAGGCATCCGTATTTGCAGCGGTGGGCTCGGTCAGCTGTGGTTCCGAGGCTCAGAGCGCAGGCTTAGTAGTTGTGGTACCCAGGCTTTGTTGTTCCACAGTATGTGGAATCTTCCCAGACCAGAGATTGAACTCATACCTCCTATGTTGGCAGGCAGATTCTTTGCCACCGAACCAACAGGGAGGCCTTGGTGTCTTTTAATAAATAGAAACATTAACTTTTAATGTTGTTGAATTTATTCATCTCTATTTTTGTGATTTGTGGGTTTTTTTGGGGTTTTTTTTTGGTATATTGTTGAGAACTTTACCCCCAAATCATAACAGATTCTCCTGTATTGTCCCCATTAGGCCTTTAGACCACCTGAATAGACTTTTGTGTGTGGCATAGAGCAGGGACCTAGCTTTGTGTGTAATGAGCTGTCCCACCTGCAACATAAATACGTAGTCCACTGTTTGCTCGATAACCTATGGTTCCTCATCTATTACCTGTCACCTTTTCATGTATGAATGGGACTGTTTCAAGAGTCTCTATTCTGTTCTATTTATATTTATCTTTGTGCCAATTCTATACTATATTCACCACCATCACTGTACTTATTGATACAAATATTGAATATTTGGAAAATGAGTTTCTCCCTTCATTCATCCTCATTCTCTTTAAAAACTGACCTGGCTGTAATTGGGCTTTTGTGCCTATGTGTGGATTTTATAATCTGATTATTAAGGTTCATAAAAAAACATATAGACATTTTTACTGAAATTACATTAAAATTATATTTTAATTTGCTGATTAACATTTTATGATTTTGGCTTTCCATCGATGAACATGGTATAATACTTTGAGTATTAAATTTATTTATTAATGACCTTCAATAATTCATTTGTCTATGAAATATTTGCATATTTTTGTTAGTTTCTTAAGTACCTTATATATATTTTTGGCAGTTTCTATTGTTTGCCACCAAGAACTCTGGCATATGCATTCACATTTACGCTCCCAGCTGAAAATGTCTTAGGTGTTCAGTGAAAGTGAAAGTCGCTCAGTTGTGTTTGACTCTTTGCAACCCCAGGGACTATACAGTCCATGGAATTCTCCAGGCCAGAATACTCGAGTGGGTAGCTTTTCCCTCCTTCAGGGGTCTTCCCAACCCGGAAATGGAACTGGGTCTCCTGCAGGAGGCTGTATAATACATGGCTTTTGCCTTTGTATCTCACATTTTCACTGAGGAGCCAGGACACATGGAATGCCAATCATCGTCAGAGCAAGTTGGTGCTGAGTAGTACAGAAGAGGGAAGAGGCTATAGATGAAGTGTTTAGTCGGAGAGGGTCTCATAAAACAAGTGCAGCTGGAAAGTTGAGTTAGATCTTGATAAAGAGATAAGATGTATAAGTTGGAAGAAAGTCTGTGAACATAAATTTAAGCCTATGAACATCAACATGTGTTTAAGCAACAGAAATTTGGGGTTAATGAGAGACAAGGGTGTGGCCAGACTCTTGATGGACTTGAATGCCAGGATAAAGCACTTGAGCTTCATTTTTTCCATAGCGAGGCTTCCGAAGCTGGATGATACGTCAAATTGTAATAGTGTGATTGTTTCCTTTCTACAAAGAGGCATAAGAAGTCGGCTTTCCTTGTGATAAATCTTTTAAATTTATTTTTGTTCAGAGCTGGTGAGAGTGGAGGCACAGCAGTTGCTCTACATGGAATCAGTACCTTAAGGATAGGTTTTAGAGTGGGCATTGATTTCAAACATTAGGAAAAGCTTTTGTTCTAGGAACTGCCAAGGAAGTGTGGCCCAAGTACAGTGAACAACGTGTCTTCTTTTTACCTTCATTTTCTTCCTGTAAAAAGCATCTTATTATCAGCATTTCCCAGGGTACTATCTTGGGGTTTCCTGAGAAATGGTCAAAGCTGGGCTAGAGCTTCCTGAGAAACACAAAGGGACCTCCAGCTATCCATGACCCTCATGACATAGTTCTCCTGACTTTCCACGGCCCAACAGGTGATTTATTTCCTTCTCCCTCAAAATGTGTTTTCAATTTTATTGAAAGTTTGCATGTTCTTTCTTCACTGGGCATCATGCCCTCTTTCCTGAAAGAGCCAGAGACCTGTCTCAGCTGCTATGGCAGGGCCGCCTGACAGTGTTGGGGAACTGATAGGACCTGTGCAGTAGGGGCTGGCGTTGGGGCTGCCAGCCGTCAGAGGAGGCCTCCGGGACGGGCCACCTTCTCCTCTTAAAGCCCAGGAGACAGCTCTCTGCAAGAGCCGCAGAGCATGCCTGCTGGGCCTGTGCTAGCACTTGGAAATCCAAGGAGGTATCATTCATCGGGGATGTTGAAGTTCCAGGAAGACAGTAGCAGACAATGCTGCTGTACATTTCATTCTCAGAAGCATCAGGAGGCTCTGAGTCCACAGTACCATTCAGTTCTTTCCCCTCACCTGGAATCTCTGCTCTTTCAGCTGCCCCCTTCCATTCTTCCTTCTCTAGCCTTCATCCCCTACAGTGGGGAAAAGCATTCCTGGCCATTTTGCAATGAAAGGCCAACAAAAATGCACCCTGTTATTTCTGAACACCACCCCCCCCAACTCCTGCCGACACACACGTGTATGTCAATGAGTCACCACCCAGTACTCAGTGTACCGTGAGCATCAGGTTTCTAGGCAATGGGCAGCCTGTCCCAAGTGAGATGTATGTCCTGAGACCACATAAGCCCCTTTGGAAACAACAGCTCCAAATAAACTTGACAGTAGTTAGGCTGTTATCTCTCAGCTCTCAGCTCTCCCTGTACACTCTGTAATTCTGGAGCTCAGACCCCGTTAATCCTGGTTTAGCTTTGCCAGCTGCTGCCCATAGTGGGTGCTAGATTGAGACGACAAGGTTGGAGGAGGCAGTCCGAGCTTTCTGTTTGAATGGGCATCACCAGAGTATCCTTTATTCTCTGGCTGCTAATGCTGCTAAGTCACTTCAGTCGTGTCCGACTCTGTGTGACTCCATAGATGGCAGCCCACCAGGCTCCCCCGTGCCTGGGATTCTCCAGGCAAGAACACTGGAGTGGGTTGCCATTTCCTTCTCCAATGCATGAGAGTGAAAAGTGAAAATGAAGTTGCTCAGTCGTGTCCGACTCCTAGAGATCCCATGGACTGCAGCCTACCAGCCTCCTCCATCCATGGGATTTTCCAGGCAAGAGTACTCGAGTGGATTGCCGTTGCCTTCTCCGTTATTCTCTGGCAGTAGGAGTTAATTGATTTGTGGTTTATTTCCCATTTGCAGCATCAGCTTGCTCGCACCCCCTCAGGCGCTCGGTACCAGTCGCCGGGGTCCCTCCTCAGAAGCCTGGGTCTCTCCCTCTGGAGTGGCTGAGTCCTGATCCTTTTCAGTGGCCCCTTCTCAGTCCCACAGGGCCCCTCCTCTCCTCCATCTAAATTTTAATAATTCCAATCTCTTACCTTTGTTTCCCCAGCCCTGGGAGGGCAGCCTGCTTTCTCCAGCTTCTGTCTCCTTGAGACTCTGGCCTTCCGTTTTTGTCTCTTCAGTTATTAGCTGGAACTTTATACCTGGTTAACAATTCCTTCTATTACATTCTCTCTTCAGTCTGGTGTGATTTCTGACTGGACCTGAGCAGACCAGCGGTTCTCAAGTCTTAAAGTGCATCAGAAACGCCTCATGAAAGCACAGATTTCTGGGCCCATTTCTAGAGTTTCCAATCCAATAGTTCTGGATGGGTCCAGGGATTCGAATTTCTAGCAAGTTCTCATGAGATGCTGACCCTGCTGGTCCAGCAGTCACACTTGGAGAACCACGGCACTGGACAAGGCCACCTGCCCCACATAAACCCCATTGGTTAATGAGTTAATGGTTTTTTTAAATTTATTTTTCTATTTTTGGCCGTGCTGGCTCTTCATTGCTGTGCATGTGCTTTCTCTAGTTGCTTGAGTGGAGGCTACTCTCTAGTGGTGTGAGGGTATCTCATTGCAGTGGCTTCTCTTGTTGCAGAGCATGGGCTCTAGGCATGTAGGCTTCAGTACTGGGCATGTGGGGTTATTTGTTGTAGCACACAGGCTTGGTTGCTCCATGGCATGTGGAATCTTCCCAGACCAGGGATAGAACCCATGTCCCCTGCATTGGCATGTAGATTCTTAACCACTGGACTACCAAGAAAGCCCCTTAATGATGTTTTAAAAATGAAGTAATATGAGGTCCAGGATGCTGCCACTTGCCAAAATAATAAGAGGGGACCAACATCTCACCAGCTTTCCTGCAGTGTGATGGATCAGAAGGTGTCACTCCAGAACGATGTGTGAGACATACTTCTGGCACTTTAGAACCCACAGGTCTTGGATCAGGATGGATTCAAGGAGGAATGACATCTCAGTGGTTCTGCACAGTAGTATATTTCAACAAAGAACAAAAAACTCCATATCCTACACCTGGCCAAGCTGAATGGCTTCATCTTTGACTGTTCTTCACACTCTTTACTTAGAGTATACATAGTGATCTTATCTTTTTTTCCCACCCTGCATGTTATGGGATGGCAGTGAGGATCCTAAATCCTCCTCAAAGGAATAGAAACCATGTAATAAGGAGACACTGCTCTTCTGCAATTCCTTAGCACCATGCTTGGCTTGGTTGGCAGTGAGGTGAGGAGACCAGACAAGGGAATTGGAGCATGAAGGTCATCAGAAATCCAGATGAGGGACGAGTCCAGTGAGGGACAAGATGGGAATGCCAAAGCTCACTGAAACCAATTACTATAACTATGCAACAGATTCCCCACAAACGAAGGACTCAAACCAGCAGCAGCAAAAATATTCATTAATAACAATATTTATTTTCTTGTGAATCAGTAATTTGGGCAGGGTTTGGTGGGAATAGCTCATCTCTACTCGATTCAGGGTTCTTTGGAGCAGCTTGAAGGCTTGACTGGAGGTCCTGTGATGGTGTCCTATGGTGGATGCTAGTCGCGGGGCGTTAGGTGGGACTGTTGGTGGGAGCGTCAACATCTGACCTTTCAATGGGACCTGGGTTTCCTCACAACCTGGTGGCTAGGTTCCCAAGTGTGAATAGGGAGAGAAGGATACAGAGAGAGATGGAGAGAGTCGTGAGCACCAGGCAGAAACGGCACCTTTTCCATGACCTAGCAGCCTCGGAATTTCCATCGCACCACTGCTGCCATATTCTATTGATTGGCCAGAGCAGCTCGAGCCTTGGTTCAAGAGAAGGGAATCAGACCCCCGCTTCTCAAACTGAAGAGTGTCAAGGGTCTCAAGAGTACAGAGGACTGGTGGTTTGGGGAAGAAAACAGTCTGCTATCCCATTTATTTTCATCGGAAGCCCTGGCCATCTTTACACAGACAGACCCATTCTTCTCATTCTCTGGGGATTGGAGCAGAGGGAGATACATGACGTGGGAATGGGGCCAATTGGATTCCACCCTGGCTGAGAGTGTAAGTAACTCAGAGAGTGAGGTGTTGTATACCTGGATCTACTCCTGGAGCTGTGGTGGCCTGTGGACTGGAGAACTGGGGTAGGAAAGAAGGAAAAAAGGAAAGAGGAGATGGAGTCTGTTCCTAGTGGTTCCCCAACTTCTTCAAATTGCCCCACTGGATTTTGCCATCTTGAGGCCCTCTTGTGTGGTAAAAAAAACAATTCCCTCTTTACTGAGCTAGTTTGCATGGATTTCTCTAGTCTGGGTGGATGGCCAGGCAGGGGAAGATGGATTGATTCCTCTCTGTTTTGCACTAGGTTGTCCCTGGATCTGTTTTCCATGGTTCCTGCCCTTTGATTTTATGCTTCTTATCAAGGATGGCCCCACCTACCACGCCCATAATTCCTCAACAGATATTAAAGGCTCAAGCAAATGTCTCATGGAAAGAGGCCAGGGTAAGTAAATGAGCATTTATTTACAAATTAGCTAGGTTTATTTTAAGTTTTATTTACACAAAAGGCCACATGGGGAGATGTTTCATGAACACATTTTATTGATAAAAATAGGTGGAACACTGTCACGGTTTCCATCAGGCTGTTCCCCACGTTCCTGGACCCTCTACTGGCTGAGAGTGTCATGCCTCGGCCTCTGTGTGCTTTGATGCCAGCAGTGGGAACTGCTGACCTTCTTCAGAGGACCACCCTTGGGCTATTGGCGCTGCTTTGCCCATCCTGCAAGCAGGGATCCAGAAGTACCTGGGAACTTCTGTCTGCTGGCGCAGCCTGGAGCCGGTAGCTGGCAGTGTGGGTGTGTGGAAGCCCCACTCACTTGCTTCCAGGTGGGACAGAGCATGTTCCATCATTCATGCCACAGGAGCCCACAGAAGCCCACAGAATCAGACTGGGGCTGGGACTGGGTCTAAAATTGCCACTTCCTGGGACTTATTTCTCCTGTCCTGTTTCCCCATCCTTCTCCTATTTCTCTGGGAGTTCTTCCTGAGTAAAAGAAGAGCTTGATCCATTTAAGCACATGAGACCTTGTCTCAGGTTCTGCTTCTTGAGCACCCGGCCTAAGACATGGAAATTCTCTAAAATGGAATGTGATATCATGGTAAGAGAAAAGTCTTTCAAATGGTAGAATTTGGACTCAAATCCTTGCCTGCAGAATTGATCTAATATATACATCCATGGACTCAGTTCACTTTCCTAATTTTGTCTCCAAACCTAAAAATTGGAGGTAATAATCACTGCCTTGTGACTACAATCTTGCAAACATACCTATTTTATGTCTATAAATCTGTAATTATATCCTAAACAGTATTTGAAAGCTATAGGTCAACACTGTCCAATAGGCCTTTCTGTAACGATGGAAATGTTCTCTGTACAATTCAATACAATGGTCCCTAGGCATATACGGCTGTTGAGCGTTTTAAATGTGGCTCATGTGACCAAGGAACTGAATGCTTCATCTTAATTAGCTTAAATTTAAGTATAAATAGTCACATGTCACTAATGGCTGCCATATTGGACAGTTTGAGATAGATCAGGTGATAGAATTGTAAAGTTAATTTCCTAATTTTTAATAATTGTATGGTTGATTGTGTAAGCCTTGATTTTGGAAATACACACCAAAATATTTAAGGGTAAATAAACATCATGTCTGTTTTAACTTATTTTCAAAAAATTTAGAGGAAATACATACTATCACTGTTATATATACATATATATATATATATATATATATGCTTCTATCATATTCTCTATGGTAGAAATCAAAGAATATCATATATATATATTCATATATCATGATTCTTGAACAATGCAGTGTGGGAACTGGGGCACTCAGCTTTGGCAGAGTCAAAAATGCACATAGAATTTGCAATCAGCCCTCTGTATCTTTGGTTCTTCTGTATCCATGGTTCCAAATCTGCAGATTCAATGAACTGTGGATCATGTAATAGTGAAATGTTATTGTTGTTTAGTCACTAAGGTGTGTTTGACTCTTTTGTGACCCTGTGGACTGTAGTCCACCAGGCTCCTCTGTCCATGGGATTTCCCAGGCAAGAATACTGGAGTGGGTTGCCATTCCCTTCTTCAGGGTATCTTCTTAACCCAGGGATTGAACCCCAGCTTCCTGCATAGCAGACAGATTGTTTACCACTGAGCCACTGGGCAACCCACTGAGTTCAATCATATGTTCTTCAAGGGTCTATATATATATATATATTATATCAGTATATAAAATATATATTTTGTATCAGTTTTGTTAACTGTTAACATTTAAAGAATCTGAGTGAAAGGTATACCAACTTTTTGAGGTAAAGAAAGGGAAAGGGACTTCTCCGGCTGTCCAGTGCTTAAGATTCCATGATTTCACTGCAGGGAGCATGGGTTTGATCCCTGATTAGGGAACTAAAATCTTACATGCTGCTGGTGCAACCAAAAAAAAGTGGGGGAATAAAAAAGATAAGCTCTTTATTATAATAATAAACCAGAAAGTCATATTTGAAACTGGTTACTTCAGAGGTAGCTATACACATGTATTTTGTAGAAATATGAAAGTAAATACTAGAATAAAACTATTCAATTACTTGAAATATTAAAAATGTCCATCAATTCTTTCCATTCCATTCTGCATGCCCCTTGCAGTATAATTTTGAAAGTGTGATCATCATTTTTGAAACTGGAGTTAGCTTGTGACTTGCTTTGGCAGGTGGAATAGTAGCAAATATGATACAAGCAGAGGATTGAAAGTACTTGTGCTTTGGTATTTGCCTTACTTAATGCTCTCAGGCTCTTGGAAACTGTAACTATCACCATGGAAACAAGCCTTGACTGGCCTGCTAGAGGAGGAGGGGCCCTGTGGAGGGAGGCCCTGACATGTTGGTCATCCTGGCTCTCCCAGCTAAGGTCCCAGATATGAGTGTGAGGCCATCTAACTCATCTAGCTACCAGCTAACTCAACAGCTGACCTCGTACATGAGTGAGCCCGGCCAAGACCAGCAGAAGAACCATGCTGCTGAGCCCAGCCCAAATTTGCCACCCCACGGTATCAAGGGCTAAAGGAGTGACGGTTATTTTAAGCCACCGTGTTTTGTTTCCCAAGAAAAGGTAACTGACAAAAAATGCTCCTCTAGGGAGAAGGATAAGATTGCAATATGCAAATATAACATGGCTTTAGGAATGTGGATTTTTGAGCTAGAACCTACCTTCAATCTCCTAGCTGTGTGAGCTTTAAAAATTTCATTAACCGATTGCTTTTTCACATCTGAAAAGTAGAAATGATAATACAACTTCTTATATTTATTTTGAGATTAAATTTTTTAAAATGCAAGTAAAAGACTGAGATAGTACTTGGCACATAATAAATGTTCCATAAATTGCTGGAGATGTGTGTGGGGTGGAGAAAGGCAAAATAACACTGGGGTTGCAATCAGAGGTGGAAGATAATGTTAAGTACACTGCATTAGTAAGAAAAAGGAGAGTTTGATTCTTCTCTCTAATATCTTCTGGCTCTGTCATTTTTGTTTTCTAGACCTTGGTTACCTTGGAAAAAATTTTTTACTGATGGAATAAACTGCCTCAGTAGATTTTTTCAGATTCCAAGGACTGTGATTATATTTATTTTAATTCTGTTGTTTGTAAGAATCCCTTACTTTTCCAAAAAGAAGGTCATAGAGATCAGTCAGAATTACTAGGGTATAAGATGAATACAGAATGAAGCAGGGCAAAGACTAAGAGAGTTTTGCCAAGAAAATGCACTGGTCATAGCAAACACCCTCTTCCAACAACACAAGAGAAGACTCTACACATGGACATCACCAGACGGTCAACACCGAAATCAGACTGATTATGTTCTTTGCAGCCAAAGATGGAGAAGCTCTATACAGTCAACAAAAACAAGACCGGGAGCTGACTGTGGCTCAGATCATGAACTCCTTATTACCAAATTCAGACTTAAATTGAAGAAAGTAGGGAAAACCACCAGGCCATTCAGGTATGACCTAAATCAAATCCTTTATGATTATACAGTGGAAGTGAGAAATAGATTTAAGGGCCTAGATCTTATAGATAGAGTGCCTGATGAACTATGGAATGAGGTTCGTGACATTGTACAGGAGATAGGGATCAAGACCATCCCCATGGAAAAGAAATGCAAAAAAGCAAAATGGCTGTCTGGGGAGGCCTTACAAGTAGCTGTGAAAAGAAGAGAAGTAAAAAGCAAAGGAGAAAAGGAAAGATATAAGCATCTGAATGCAGAGTTCCAAAGAAGAGCAAGAAGAGATAAGAAAGCCTTCCTCAGTGATCAATGCAAAGAAATAGAGGAAAACAACAGAATGGGAAAGAATAGAGATCTCTTCAAGAAAATTAGATACCAAGGAAACATTTCATGCAAAGATGGGCTCGATAAAGGACAGAAATGGCATGGACCTAACAGAAGCAGAAGATATTAAGAAGAGGTGGCAAGAATACACAGAAGAACTGTACAAAAAAGATTTTCACGACCCAGATAATCACAATGATGTGATCACTGACCTAGAACCAGACATCCTGGAATGTGAAGTCAAGTGGGCCTTAGAAAGCATCACTACGAACAAAGCTAGTGGAGGTGATGGAATTCTAGTTGAGCTATTTCAAATCCTGAAAGATGATGCTGTAAAAGTGCTGCACTCAATATGCCAGCAAATTTGGAAAACTCAGCAGTGACCACAGGACTGGAAAAGGTCAGTTTTCATCCCAATCCCAAAGAAAGGCAATGCCAAAGAATGCTCAAACTACCACACAATTGCACTCATCTCACATGCTAGTAAAGTAAAGCCCAAAATTCTCCAAGCCACGCTTCAGCAATACGTGAACCGTGAACTTCCTGATGTTCAAGCTGGTTTTAGAAAAGGCAGAGAAACCTGAGATCAAATTGCCAACATCCGGTGGATCATGAAAAAAGCAAGAGAATTCCAGAGAAACATCTATTTCTGCTTTATTGACTATGCCAAAGCCTTTGACTGTGTGGATCACAATCAACTGTGGAAAATTCTGAAAGAGATGGGAATACCAGACCACCTGACCTGCCTCTTGAGAAATCTGTATGCAGGTCAGGAAGCAACAGTTAGAACTGGACGTGGAGCAACAGACTGGTTCCAAATAGGAAAAGGAGTTCGTCAAGGCTGTATATTGTCACCCTGTTTATTTAACTTATATGCAGAGTACATCATGAGAAACGCTGGACCGGAAGAAGCACAAGCTGGAATCAAGATTGCTTGGAGAAATATCAATAACCTCAGATATGCAGATGACACCAGCCTTATGGCAGAAAGTGAAGAGGAACTCAAAAGCCTCTTGATGAAAGTGAAAGTAGAGAGTGAAAAAGTTGGCTTAAAGCTCAACATTCAGAAAACAAATATCACGGCATCTTGAACCATCACTTCATGGGAAATAGGTAGGGAAACAGTGGAAACAGTGTCAGACTTTATTTTTGGGGGCTCCAAAATCACTGCAGATGGTGACTGCAGCTATGAAATTAAAAGACGCTTACTTCTTGGAAGGAAAGTTATGACCAACCTAGATAGCATATTCAGAAGCAGAGACATTACTTTGCCAACAAAGTTTCGTCTAGTCAAGGCTATGGTTTTTCCTGTGGTCATGTATGGATGTGAGAGTTGGACTGTGAAGAAGGCTGAGCACTGAAGAATTGATGCTTTTGAACTGCGGTGTTGCAGAAGACTCTTGAGAGTCCCTTGGACTGCAAGGAGATCTAACCAGTCCATTCTGAAGGAGATCAGCCCCGGGATTTCTTTGGAAGAAATGATGCTAAAGCTGAAACTCCAATACTTTGGCCACCTCATGTGAAGATTTGACTCATTGGAAAAGACTCTGATGCTGGGAGGGACTGGGGGCAGGAGGAGAAGGGGACGACAGAGGATGAGATGGCTGGATGGCATCACTGACTCGATGGATGTGAGTCTGAGTGAACTCCAGGAGTTGGTGATGGACAGGGAGGCCTGGTGTGCTGAGATTCATGGGGTTGCAGAGTCGGACACGACTGAGAAACTGAACCTAACTGAACTGAAGATGTAGATTTAAGGAACAGGCAAATTCAGACACAAACATAGCTGCACAAATTAATGTTGTTAGAAAAAGCTAATTACTAAGGAGTTCCAGGAAGGAAGTATATCTTTTGAAGTTCATGATGGGTAGATTTCTATAAGAAATAGTGCCTTTCAGAGAGATTAGTAATGGCTGAATCAGTGTAAACTGAGACATTAAATCATGTCACAGACTTCCTAGCAAGCTCAAAGGCAGGTGTGCTGAGGTCATGTTAGCTGCTGTAACAAAAGAACTCAAAATGCATAATCACTCAAACATGATAAAACTAGTTTCATTCCTTGCAGGTGGATCTGCCAACCTGACATCTTTCTGTTTTTAACACATGGCTTGATTGCATCAAGTGGATGAGAAGAGAGCAGGGATGAGCACCTGTGAGAGATTTTATAGCAGTTACCATAAAGTGAGCCCTTACATTCCACTGGCCGGACCACACCTAGCTGCCAGGGAGGATGAGAGATAAAGTCATGTGTGTTCAGAAAGAAGAGGAATCATGTTTTGTGAACTTCTCTCTAGTTTCTGCCTCGGCAGGTACACACTGAATACAAGTAATACTGGGGGCACAACAGTGAGGAATGATAGGGAGTCCTAAAGGGAAATATTGCCTCCATGTCTAAATGGTGCCAGGTAGAAATGCAAACCATGGACAGCCAGACCTCCCAGTCTCTAAGGAGCAGTGAGGCTTCTCAATTGATATGTAAAATCTCTTGACTGTAAAATGTTGGTGATGAATTTATTTAAACAAACAACAATATGTGGAATGTAGCAGCAGCAGTAGGGACTTCCCTGGTGATTCAGTGGTTAAGATTCCAAGCTTCCACTGGAAGGACCTGGGTTTGATTCCTGGTTGGGAAAATCAGATCCTACATGCTACAGGGCGGCCAAAAAAAACCAGTGTAGAGTATAAAGAAAATGCCTGTGCAGGTCCAGCATTCCCTACATATTTCAGGCTACCAATGTGTAGTACCTATGTGTAGTACCTATGTGCTACATGGGAAAGTCCTAGAAAATCAGATAAGAGCCTAGGAGGCAGATAACCTACAGGTGACAATCAGCCTGGACTGCCCTAGGCAAAACGATAAAGGGGAGAAATCAGCCCGAGTGCTTGTTAGGCCTCCCTCCCAGGGCCTAGGAGAAGCTCCAAGGGGACGGGGAAAAGCCCTTTGATTAGACGTTTCCAGACCCTTTTCAAAGAGGAACTGGTCTTGTCTTCTGTTGCCATGCAGGACATGGTAAGAAAGCAGCCATCTACAACCCAGAAAGAGAGCTCTGACTAGGAACCCAACTGCCTATCACCTTGACCCCAGTCTTTTCAGCCTTCAGAAATGCTCAGAGGATCAAACATTGTGGAGACCACTGAGTGATATAGGATGCCCATTGTCACCTGAACTCATTGTTAAGGTGACAAGTTCAGCGTTCCAAGCTGCCTAAAAGCCTTTCAACTTGGGTCTATGCGTGACCCTGAGGACAAATTCTTACATCTGTTTTTAAAGGAAAATAAATAATAGTTTTTATAGGGAAAAAAAAAAAAAAAGCAAGGATTGGTGGCAAAGCTGAGGATGGTGACTAGAAAGAAGGGAGAAGTAAAATGGCTGAGAAAGGAAGACCCATGTCTGCCTGTCTTCAACTGTGTCCTGCCTGCCTGTGACACCCAGAGAAGGTGGGAAGGGAGCAGGGTATGGTCTTGGGAAACGGGTGATTTCACGCTTAGTCACAGATGCAGTGTGTACTTACCGGTCCAAGACAGAGGTCCAGTCTGCATAGACACACATTTCCTGTAACCCTGTGACTAGCTATCAGGTTCAAGTTTTATACAAAATTGTGGTTGTGTCCTAGTCATACTTTTGGTGATTTAGAAAAACTATAAACACTGGAACTAAATGCCTATTGTTTTCTTTTGTTCTTGGTAATTTGGTAATGACCTCAAAGGTAAGCCATGAATGCATATTTATATTGTACAGCAGTGTGGAAAATTCTGTCTCTCTGGTGTTTTAACCTTCATCCTAATGGTCAGTGGCATGCTAGGAAATGCCATTTTGTGCTGGACACTGAGAGAAATTGGTTGATTATATACCCCTCCATCCTGCTGAAGGGTTTTATGATCCAGGGAAAGAGGCAAGAAATACACAGTACTGAAAAAAGCAAAACAGTGTTCAATACAGGCAGGGCATATAATTGAGAAATGAATGGTGGAAATGGAGGAGCTTGAGGCATAGATGGGGAAGGGAGATGGACTGGTGTAGGGTTAGGAGTAGACCCACTGTCCTGTCTTACACAACAGTCCTTCCTAAAGATGTGTCAAATATTATTCTCCTTGATTTTCTTATGCATAGATTGATGGTGCTCTCAGTTCAGTTCAATTGCTCAGTCATGTCCGACTCTTTGTGACCCCATGGACTGCAGCACGCCAGGCTTCCCTGTCCATCACCAACTCCCAGAGCTTACTCAAACTCATGTCCATCACGTCGGTGATGCCATCCAACCATCTCATCCTCTGTCGTCCCCTTCTCCTCCTGCCTTCAATCTTTTCCAGCGCCAGGGTTTTTTCCAATGAGTCAGTTCTTCACATCAGATGGCCAAGATATTGGAGTTTCAGCTTCAGCATCAGTCCAACCAATGAATATTCAGGACTGATTTCCTTTAGGATGGGCTGGTTGGATCTGCTTGCTGTCCAAGGGACTCTAAAGAGTCTTCTTCAACACCACAGTTCAAAAGCATCAATTCTTCAGTGCTCAGCTTTTTTTACACTCCAACTCTCACATACATACATGACTACTGGAAAACCATTGCTTTGACTAGATGGACCTTTGTTGGTAAAGTAATGTCTCTGCTTTTTAATATGCTGTCTAGGTTGGTCATAGCTTTTCTTCTAAGGAGGAAGTGTCTTTTAATTTCATGCCTGTAGTTACCATCTGCAGTGATTTTGGAGCTCAAAAAAATAAAGTCTGTCACTGTTTCCACTGTTTCCCCATCTATTTGCCATGAAGTGATGGGACCGGATGCCATGATCTTCGTTTTTCTGAATGTTGAGTTTTAAGCCAACTTTTTTACTCTCTTCTTTCACTTTCATCAAGAAGCTCTTTAGTTCTTCTTCGCTTTCTGCCATAAGGGTGGTGTCATCTGCATATCTGAGGTTATTGATATTTCTCCAAGCAATCTTGATTCCAGCTTGTGCTTCATCCAGCCCAGCATTTCTCGTGATGTACTCTGCATATAAGTTAAATAAGCAGGGTGACAATATATAGCCTTGATGTACTCCTTTCCCGATTTGGAACCAGTGTGTTGTTCCACGTCCAGTCCTAACTGTTACTTCTTGGTGCTTTAGTCCCTTTTGAAAAAATAAAAAGAAGTGAAGGCATTTTAAACAAAAATTTGGAATATTTTGTTGAATTTGAAGCTTATTTTATTACAGTAACTTTCATTTTGCCAGATGTGATGGTCACAAGTATGGTGCATGGTTGTAGGCTATGTTGATGAAGAGACCATGGCTTCCCACTGAAGGACTGACCTCCTGGATTGGAAACTTAGAAATGCCCTTTCCTCTGAAAAACTCTCCACCAAGAAATCAGCAAAGCTCCCAGAAGTGTCTGCTTAGAAGGGTTGAATAAAAGTCCTTGTATGGTTTTGCTCATTATTTATGTCAAAATGAAAAATACGTTCTTTACCCATGATTAGAAGTATCTTTTTCATGGCTATAGCACTAGCACTTGAGATGATGTCCTCCATTTGGCAGTGAGATAAGTGGAGAAGGGAATATCATGCCAACTTTGGACAACATATGATTGTGTATTTTTAGTTATGATCCAAAGTCACAATTTGGCCTGTGAAGCTGGTTCTACCTCTTTGCCAAGTTGGGCAAGGAATCTTGGCTGAAAGATGCTTTTTAAAGACCTGGAGTATTGGACTAGATGTCAAGACATTTGTATTTGGACTTCTTTGGTGCCACTGTTTGAAAAAGCAAAGGTGTCCTGGCTTTGCTGTTTCTTTCCATTTTAATGTACCAGGAATGATCCCGGAGCCCTCTTACAGAACATTGTATGGCTATATCAGAACTTCATTTAGAAATATTTAGAATCGCCTAAGTTGGAGTGTCTAGAATAATTATTGTTTAATAATGCTACTATTATAATATATAATAGTGTCTACTATTATTATTGCTGCTTTGTTATTACAGTTTTGGTCATGGTTATAGTACCAATGTCTCTGTTTATTATAAAGTGAGATGATGACTGGTATTCTTTCCAGACAGCCCCAAACTGTCCCAGAGAAATTAAAAGTGAAAATAATTTATGTCACAGTGCTGAGGAAATGAAATACCCAGTGGTCAAGAAATAAATATGTCAAAGCTTCTAACAAAATATGAAGTGGGAATGTAGCTCCAGACTGTGTGGACCTACTCACTGCCTTTCACTGTGGAACCAGCTTTAATATTTTTGACCTCACCATATGGCATGTGGGATCCTACTTCCCTGACCAGAGATTGAACAAGTGCCCACTGTGCTGGAAACACTGAGTCTAAACCACTGGACCACAAGGCAAGTCCCCAGAACCAGCTTTAGATCTCAATATTCTGCTTTGTATTAACTTTCTTTAGACCTACCTAACTTAAAAATCAATATTTTAGTTTATAGTAACCCTGTTTAGACCTACCTGAAGTTATACACAAAAGTAGGATTTTGACTTTGCAGTTACATTGTCATGGATGATAATGCTCTCCCAAGTCACAGATTTGGAGACAAATAGGAGATCATTTTAGCACCAGCATCTCCTTCCCTGACTACTTGGACACTTCTATATTGTCAGTCTCTTTGGATAAAAATTATTTTTAAATTTATGAAAAAAAAAAACCCATCCAGGACTCAGAAACAATCTGGGCTTCAGAGTATCATCCAGGAAGTCATGTACAGGAGACTGCAGGTGGCAAACGAGGGTGAAGTCCACGGTCAGAATGAGAAGTAGCCAACACCAGCCTTGGCTGGGAACCGGGGACCAGTGCAGTAATGTGATTATGATAATGTTCCACAACTCTTTGTGTGCTGCCTGTGTTCCCTGCAATTCACTTTTGGGAATCGCACAGTCTCTGTCTCTGGGCTCATCAGCTGGCCCAGCCTTTGTGTTCCTAGCCTGTCATTCCTCCCCGGGTCCGGGAACCTCTGAGTGCCTTGCTAAATGAATTCATTGTGGGAACAAAGATGGGGTGGTCGCATAGAGATGGCTATCTTTTGTTGTCAGACATTCAATCCCATAGAGCAATCCAATTACTTAAGCTGTTTCTCTCAGTCTTATTAGGGCTGGCCACGGAGGCCGGCTTGGATGCTGATTGCTGCGTCTCAGAAGAATGTGGTGGAACAGATTAGCGCTTTAATGAGAGACCTTCTGAAGGCCAGATCGTTTCCATTGTATATGTATTGAGATCTAGGAATCATTTTTAGGCAAAAGCCCAGAGTCACTGTTACAATGACTGATCAAAGGATGGCTGGAAATCTGTACAACTGCTTGAAGAAATTTTATGGGTTATAAAATATTGGCATGGCTTCTGTCTGTTATGGGCTATCTGCTAAAAATCTTTGGTAGGCTGGGAAAAGGAAATTGCTTATTGGCATTTTATTCTGTGGGGTGGATATCTTTGGAGTTTGCATTTGAACTCTTTCCTCACTGTGTTACAGGTCAAATTCTATGCTCAGTGCTAACATTCCAGGAATGTGGACTGCACAAAATCAACACAAGCCTTACTCTATATTCTGCTGCTCAGAAAAACAGACCGTGAGAGGGTGGCTCAGACAAGGGTGAATGGACGATTGCTAGGAACAGATAGCAAGGGTGGGGTAAGATTGCCATGGTTAATGTGTAAGGTTGAAACTTGATGTTAGAATGAAAGTTAGGAATTAAGTTTGAGAAGCAGCTTAGGAAACTCTTGCTCTGGCTGTTGAGAAAAGATGATATTGGGGTTTTGTTTTGGCCATTAGTTTTCATGCTGAAAGAAACAATATCCAGGCCTTATAGGTCATGCCTATGGCTCTGGGAATATTTCTGAAATATCAGATGCAAAGAGCTTTTATTTTAAAAGAAGGGCAGCTACTCCCATTTGGAAGGTTTTAAATAAATAGAAAAAGTTTTTTTTAATATAAATATCTTATTATTTAAAACAGACATAAAAGTACTCATTACTCAGCTTCAGTAATTAATTGTAGCTAATCTTTCACTTATACTTTCTAATGTTTCTGGAAAACTCCCCATGACTACTACACTCTAAAAAACAGGAACTCTTTAGCAAAGCTTCAACTGCAATAGCATTATTGTGCCTTAAAAATATTAACAGTAGTTTCTTTTTTTTTTTGAACAATAATTTATTAACAGCCAGGAATTTTTACTAAATTAAATTTCTCATAAGCATAAGATACTAAAATACTTGGCCAATTTCTGGAAGTATTTTTGGCATGGCATATTTTAGATAATTTTAGATAATAAATGCATCTTTTTCCCAGGAGGGTATTGCTCATCTCCTTCTATGCAGACTTATTCCAGATTCCATCAAGATGTTAGAATAAGAATAAATTCTATTTGTATGGAATTTTGTAGTTTTCAAAATACTTTTATGTGTGTAGATATTTTGGTTGTTATATTAGCCTCTACAAAACAGCTGAATGTATTAGAAATAAAGAAACAAACATAACTGGTACTTGAATTTAACTCTTTAACGTCAGCAAAATGTTCTTTCTCCTTTACTGTTGATTTTCACTCTCTTTCAATATAATGTGGTAAGTTGTTTTCGATTCTTTGTGACCTCATGGACTGTAACCCACCAGGCTCCTCTGTCCATGGGATTCTCCAGGCAAGAATACTGGAGTGTGTTGCCATGCCCTTCTCAAGGGGATCTTTCTGACCCGGGGATCAAACCTGCATCTCTTATGTCTCCTGCTTTGGCAGGCAGGCTTTTCACCAATAGTGCCAATGATTTCTATCAAAAAGTAAAATTCCATGGGCTTGGTGTTAGACTGAATTTCAGATACTGATTATACTCAGTTATATATAATCTTAGGTGAATTATTAACCAAGTGGAAGCTCAGTTTCCTCATCTGTAAACTGGTGAGTGTAATAATGTAACTTCCTGGCTTATAGCAGAATAAAGTGAGCATGAATAAAGGGTAGCGGAGGATGCCTAGTTGCTTGTATCTTTGCTTCTCAGATAATGGCCTGGATGCAACCCCACCTTTCACAGTGTGACTTTACTTCCTCACATCTTGAATCTGAGCTGGACTTGTGACTTGCTTTGGCAAGCAGAATCAACAGAAGTACTGTCTTGCCATTTCCTAGGTCAGACCTGAAGACGCTTATGTGCTTATCTGTTTTCTTGGGTGCCTGCCATGACCATACAAGCCTTGGCTAGGCTGCTGGGTGGTAAGAAATGACCTGGAGAGCCCAGTTGTCACAGTGGAGACCATCCTAGATCAGTCTGTAGTCAGTGACCTTCATAATGTGTGAGAAAGCTTAGCTAACATCAACAGAGTTCCCTCTCTACCCAGCCTGACACTGACCACACACGTGTGAGTCCTGCCAAGACCAGAAGAACAACCCGGCAGACCCAGACAATTATGAGTGGTAATACATGCTTATTGTTTTAAGCAACTAAATCTGGGGGTGACTTGTTATACAGCAATTGCTAACTGTTACACAGTAATTAGAGAGACAACATTAACATTTATTAAGTTTGAGGGGAGTTAGATAATGCTTCCATTCTCTTACCCTCATTCAATCCATCTGTTTTATAAATGTTAGATAGATCACCTCAATTAAGTGATTTTTGCATGTTTCTTTCTACTGTTTACAACTTTGCAGCTCTTCATTCCTGTAGGAAGTAGCTCAAAGTCTTCAGCATGTGACTCAGCAAAATCTGACTCCAACTACCTTTCTGTTATTTTCTTCCAGTACTTTCCTATGCTAATTTTTTCTAATAAACTTCTTTTTATGAAAATCCAACTTTAAGTGTTTCTTTTTGTGCTTTTGCTCTGTCTCTAAGTCTCTACCTAAAATGTTCTTCCTTCTGGCTACATGCTATTCAGGGGAGCTCTTAACTTCCCGAAAGCTTTCCCAAATGCCTTTAGTCATGTTATTGGCAGCATGTCTTTATGTCACTGGCTTAGCAATGAGCCATTTTTGCATTCTGACCATTTATGTTGCATCTTTTATTACTGTATGACTTTCTAATTGTATCCTTCTTGGTGATAAGAATCACATCTCATGTTTTTGTATCTAAGACAGTTGTTAACACAAAGAGTTCAATAAGTATTTGGTCACCATTGAATTGAAGGTTAAAGGGTATGATGGTACATATCCATAGAGAGAAAGGGGAGATCATTGTGGCATAAATAAATTAGGAAGGCCTCTTGGAGAAAGAGAACTTGTGCTGGATCCAGAAGCCTGAGCAGAACTTCAAAAAATAGGAGGAAGTAGAGAGAGGGCATATGTATAGTAAAAATGCTTGGAGGCAGGAACCAGCACAGTGGGTGTATTAGTTAGGATGGGCTAGCTTGTGATAGAGCAACAACCATCCCCCAAATCTCAGTGACAGATGCAGTGGAGTATCACATATCAGTAGGAGGAATCTGCTGAAACTCATCTTCACTTAGGGATCCAGGGCAATGGAGTTGCTACCATCTGGAGTTAATCGGTCTTTGTGGCAAAGAGAAGAGATGAGAAAAATGAATTGCTTCTTAAATACTTTCACCCAGAGGTTGTATATGTCACTTCTGTCTGCATAGAATTCATTGGCCAGAGGTGATCACATGGCCACACCTAACTTCATGAGTACCTGGCTGGAGATGTTTAAAAGATATTAGTAAATAGTTTTAATCCTCTTGGGTAGTGGGAGGTGGTAGCCTGGGACAAACTAGCCTAATCAGATAAAGGTTACACAGTGGAGAAAAAGGTAAGAAATTAGATAGATTGGATAAAATGGGTCAAAATTATGGAAAGTCTTTTGGCCCAGGAGGAGGAATTTGTTGTTGATATTAGGCAGTAGGTAGCCATTGTAGAGTAGATTTTTGAACAGTGAAAGGGCATGATGACAGCTGTGTTCAAGTAAGATAACCATTACCTTGCAAATAGGATGAAGAGGAGACTGATAGGGAGCCGTTCCATAAACTTTAAGGCTTGGAGTGCTGAGCACTGGTGGGGACTGAGCTAAGGGGGATATCTGTGTATGTGTGTGTGTGAGAGAGATACAAGATACTTCAAAGTAAGATGCCACAGGATTTGGTGATGGATTGAAGTGGTAGACTGAGATCTGGAGGATCGATGTCTTTAGTATATGCAGCCCCTTTCCTAAAGTAGGAAGAGGAGGAGCAGGAGGATGAGGTTCAAGCTAACTCATACACTAAGCTAGTTTCAGACCTTCTGAATCTGTGTGGACTTCATAAGATAGTGACTGAAACAAAAAAGAGAGGATCTCATTCAAGTCACAAGTATGGTGTGTGTGTCTGTCTGCCTGTGTGTGTGTACAAAGAAAAATAGACTTCCTTGGATCACTTCAATGCCCTGCTCATTTCTTTATAAAGCTGTAAGAACCAACCAAATGCAGAATTCTGATTTTGTTTTCTACTGAGACATGCAAAGTCACTGGTGCCTGCTTTCTTTGGTTTAAGAAAAAGAGAGTTGGAAAGGTCATCCAAGATAGGAATAAATAGAGGCAGAGGCAAATCAATGTTTAACTTGGAAATATTTTTCAGTTAATCATCTCTGACCGCTCACACTAAGAGGGCAGTCCCAGAGTGCTGGCACGCTTGTACTGCAAGCCACCAAGCTTCCAGTAAAAGAGCCAAATGTCAGGATCCGTACAATCAGAAGGACTGCCTACTGTAGGTTTAACCTAAAATGGGGAGGAAGTCTTCCACAAATGTATATCTAGGGCTATTTTGACTTACAGATTTTTGCTTCCAAGTCAGAAGTCATGAAGCCATAAGATTTTCCTTGTTTGGGGGATTACCATTTAAAAGTTGGGACTTTTACCTGGTAGGAAATTTGTTGAAATGTGTGGGAAATCATCTTGAAATCTGTTTTCTGGCTTTCTTTTCCTGTTTTTACTGATGGTATATGTAATTTTACAGAATACTACATAATATGGTTTCTTAGTTGGGGGCTGTTTTGATGACTTTTTTGGTCACTTTATCAAAGGAAGCCAATCAATAAGAAAAGTTTGGAAACTTTATGGGGCCCATGGGGCTAATATTTGGTCTTATAAGAAATAGATTTTTTAAGTTTTTATCCATTTTAGTTTGTTTGCAGATGGTCAGTGATGAGGAAGCACAATGATTTGACAGTCTGTGTTCATTCTCTCTTCTGTAGGAGGTGAAATAATGATCTATCAGACAAGAGAGGTAACTTATCTGGCCTTTGAATATAACGTTCCCATTACATTCATATAAAGCCCAGTTTGTAAAGAGAATTCTTAACCCAAGCATCACCTTTGACTTAAGGCCATCGTTCTTGTGAACCTCAGAGCATATGGTGTGTTCTTTTGCAACCCAGCACTCCAACGAGTTTCCTATACCACAGACATTGCTTTCCAAGCAGACAGTAATACAACCAGTGCCAAAATAATAAATACTCTAGGAGCGCAAAGATGTATTTCTCTTAGGAGGCCTGGTCTTTCTAGCATTCTCATTCTAGATGGGTGAAACAGCTTGTAATAATTCAACAGCAGGGAAATTCAGTGAAGCTGTGTTTGAATTAAGGGATGTCTTAATTTTGGTTTTGCCTTTGTGTGTGTGTGTGTGTGTGTGTGAGTTGCTCAGTTGTGTCCGACTCTGTCACCCCATGGACTGTAGTCACCAGGCTCCTCTGTCCATGGAAGTCTCCAGACAAGAATACTGGATTGGGTTGCCATTTCCTTCTCCAGGGGATCTTCCCAACCCAGGGACTGAATGTGGGTCTCCCACATTGGGCAGGCAGACTCCTTACCATTTGAGTCATCAGGGAAGACCTGGTTTTGCCTTTGGGGAGCTTTTAAAAAAATCTGATTTTGAATGCTTTTGAGGAATTCACATAGATTCTATGGATTTTACAGGAAATATAAAATACTATGTTACATGTGTCTTATATTCAAAAGAACAAATTCTATATCTTTTATGTTCTTTTAGGGTGAATGGACAGTAAGATACTGATGGAACACTAAAGAAAGTCTTTTATTATGGATTGGATCTTTAATCTTGTAATGTCTTTAAATGATGTCACTTTAGATTTTTATTCTTAACAATCCCATTGCTTGGGCTTCCCAGATGGCTGAGTAGTGAAGAATCTGCCTGCAATGAAGGAGACACAGGAGACATGGGTTCAATCCTTGGGTTGGGAAGATTCCCCAGGAGGAGGGCAAGGCAACCCACTCTAGCATTCTTGCCTGGAGAATCCCATGGACAGAGAAGCCTGGCGGGCTACAGTCCATATGGTCACAAATAGTCAGACACGACAGAGGCGACTTAGCATGCACGCATTCCATTGTTTGGAACCTGGGTTTCAGACTTCTTATCTTGTACTGTATCCTCAGTCATCACCTTGGTCCACCAGTAAAGTTTGGCCATGAATTTATTATTTATTTATTTAGGTCAAAATAAGAGGTGTGTTTCCTTCCTGTTGCAAGATTCAGTCTCCTTCAGAGTACAATTTATGGCTCTTGGGTTAGATGGACAGCTCTTATGCTGTTGGTAAGGCTCGCCTCCTATCTCCTGCCAGCAGTGGCCAGGTAGGGAGCTCTGCATTTCTAGGCTGACTATGGGCTGGTCTGAGGTCACCTTGAATGGGACAGGTGGTGTCTTCTTCACGAAGGCTCTCATTGTCCAGCAGTCTTGTCTGGACCTGTTCACATGGTGATAAGGATCTGAGAGAGACACGTGATTGTTTTTTCAAGACGGCACACTGACATTTCCATTGCAAGTTGACCAGCAAGCCACAAGGCCAGTCTAGACACAAAAGGTAAGAAAGTAGACTTCCTCTTGATGGGAGGAGCTGTAGAGTCTCTTGGAGAGAGTGTAGATACAGGGAGGCCATTGCTTGGAGTCATCAGTGCAACCAACTGATTGCATCATAATGGGAACTAATCATCAACAAGGCTAGTGATCTCTGCCCCAGGTGAAAGGTCCATGACTTACAGCCAACTGCTCGAGCCATATTTCAACAAGTGCAGTCTGTAGGTGCTCTACCTCCCACATCAGAGTCACTGTAGGACTTGAGGTGCCCTAAACCTACCGCATTATATTTTGGGGTGAGTCCTACAAATCTGCATGTTAATCAATATTCCCAACCCTACCCCACAACACACTCAAGTTTCAGAATCTCTGCTTTAGAGTCTCCTACCCAGCATGAAAACATGTAGAATCAAGTAAGAGTATGTTTTGTCAGATATATAAAATTTATTTTGAATTTAAGTACAAAAAATATAGATAGACATTTCCAATGTATTGCCTTAGACAAATTCTTACCTTTTCCCAAATTATGATAAATATAATATGACAAAATTATATTAATTAGTAAACTCATACTGGTAGGATAATCACTACTTTTGCTCCTTTGATTTTATACCTGCAAAGGGTCCCTAAAACCTGATGCATCTCAAAATTGGGCTATTTCCCCTTCCTCAACGATAATGTCCAAGTCAATATTCCTTTGGTTTCTTTCATAAGAAGACTCAGAAACTTACCAAGATGTTACCCCCTCTAGGAGCCTGTGGTATAGCAAAGATGAAATATTCATAAATTTATATTTCAGGAGAAAAGGACATAGATATATGGGGGTCATAGGTTTTATCCAGTGCCTCCTAGCCTATGAGTAGGGATGGAAGATACTGTTATATGTTTGAAATCTATCTTTATCTTCCACTCAGAAGGCTTCAGTGGGAGTCAGATGCCCTTCAGGTAGAGACCAACTCTGCATATGTGTGTGTGTGTGTGGTGAGTGTGTACATGTGTGTGGTGTGTGTGTGTGGTACATGTGTATGTATATGAGTGGTATGTATATGTGTGTGTGGTGTATATGTGTGTGTGTGTGTATGTGTGTATGTGTGTGGTGTATATGTGCTTTTGTATGTGTGGTGTATGCATGTGTGTAGATATATGTGAGTGGTGTGTCTATGTGAGTATGTGGTAAGTCTGTGTGTGTGTGTGTATGTGAATGAGTGGCATGTGTGTGTGTGGTGTGTGTGCACAGTGTGTGAATGTGTGTGTGTGTGTGGTGTCTGTGTATGTATGTGCCTGTGTGTCTGTAAGTGAGAGTAGTACTATCATTTCACTGGAAACTGCCTTTGAGCCATAGACTGAAAATTTAAGATATTCTGGAAGAAACTTTTGAGATCAACAATGTATTTTAATGAACACTCAAAGGGAAAAAACCTGAAAGAAGCAAAAAGAGCTTTAGAAAAGACCAGTTCTCGAGTTAAACTAGTCGCCTTGATTCCAGTCTTTACTGGAACAAATTTAGCAAGTGCGGAGAGCAGATGAGTGTCTGGAAGCAGCCTTGGCCTCTCATTCTCCTCCTTTGCTTTGCAGACCCTTCACGGCACCAATTGCCTCACTGGGTTGCCAAATGCAAGTACCTCAGGGATGGGGAAAGCACAGGTGAGTGAGGCTGTGTGGTTCTGAGTATATATAATAGCGGTGGGGGGCCTGTGGGAAACTGGAAACTGGAAGTCTCATTGAGAAGTACTCAAAATCATATTTTTAGAAGAAAAATTGGACCTAACCAAAAGAATACACATGTGGGTCAATTCATGTCTTAAACCACCTGTGTGCTACCCCTGGGCTGGCTCAAGTTCAAGCATGATAATCTGGCATTTAAGATTCTCTATGGCCTGGCTTCCCTGGTGGCTCAGATGGTTAAAGAGTCTGCCTGTAATGTCAGAGACCTGGGTTCAATCCCTGGGTTGGGAAGACCCCTTGGAAAAGGGAACAGCTATCCACTCAGTATTCTTGCCCAGAGAATTTTATGGACAGAAGGGCCTGGAGGGCTACAGTCCATGGGGTCGCAAAGAGGCAGACATGACTGAGCGACTTACTTTCAAATAGAGTAAGGTTTTCCTGCTCACTTTTTAAAAAGATGTTTTTGATGTGGACCATTTTTAAAGTCTTTACTGAATTTGTTGCAATATTGCTTCTGTCTGAAGTTTTGGTTTTTGGCCACTGGGCAAATGAGATCTTAGTTCCCTGACCAAGGATCAAACCTGCTTGATCAAGAAGCAAAACCAAGGATTTCCCCTGCAGTGGAAGTGCATGGTCTCATCACTGGACAACCAGTGAAGTCTCTTCACGCTCATTTTTAATTCAGCGAGGTGTAGGGAAAGATCACTGGGCTTTGGAATTCTTGGGACTGAATTCTGATTCCACCACTCACTGGTCCCCACAGCCTCAGATGAGTCTTGTGTATTTTTCATATGTGCATTTTGGTTTGTGATGCCTGCCCCGCCATGCTCATTTTTTCCCTAGGAACATACAATCATACCATTCAGAGCTGTGCCACCGGTATGGCAGCCACTGGCCTCATGGGGCCACTGAGCATTTGGCAGAGTGTTAGTGCCACAGAGGAACTTGATTTTTTAGTTGCCTCCAGGTTTAATTCATTTAAATTGAAATTGAAAACCTGCTTGATTTACTTTTCAGAAAACTTTTTAAAGAATGACTGGAATAGCTGACTTTATCAATCTAGTTTTTTTTAGTTGTAATTTTTTCTGAAATATAAATGCAGATCAAACATTTCTCATGAAAATTAAGCATCTGAATTGAGAGACCTAAATGGTACTAAAGTACACAGTGAATTTTGAAAATACAATAAAGAATATAAAATAGCTCATTAATAACTTTTTATGTTTACTACATGTTAAATAATATTTTGGACATAGTGGGTTAAATTAAATATAGTTTTTTTTTTCTTTCTACCCTCTACATCAACCCCCTTCCCTCAATTTAAGTATATTGTTACATTGATTTCACCTCTTCACATTAAAAAAAATGTAAAATATCACATGTGGCTTACATTACATTTCTATTGAGCACTGCTGATCTACATGAAAACTTTGAATAAACTATGATGTTTTTATCAGCAATAAATACTGTACAAAGAGGGTCCAATATTTGTGAGAGTAGCTATTACATCTGTCTTATTCCCCATCTTATAACTGGGGCCCGGCTTGTTCCCTGCACAAATCAAAGGTGATAAAGATTCTTCCAACAAATGCATATTTAAATAAGTTTAAATATTTATGAAATGATCACGTATTCAAATGGTATCTGTGTTGCATTGCCTATAAAATGAGGGAGCTGTAAAATGATATCGAAGTGGCTTCCAGCTCTAAAAGACAGTGAAACTGACAAGGTAGATACTGTACAGTATAGTGCAACATGCTGCCACTCTATGTGTAGATGTGTGGTCTTTTCACTTGGCTGCCCTATTTTGGTAGAGTATCTTTAAATTTGGTAGAGTATCTTTAAATACAACACATCCCAATGCAAGAAAGACAAGCAACTCTTCATTGGATGACAAGAAGTGCCTCGTGTTGCCAGACTGTGTTTAGGAATGAGGGAAGCAAGCCTGGCCCAGGCCAGCATCTGTGTCGTGGACCTGGTCATGTTGTCTTTGCTAGTTTTGCTTTTCAGTCAAACTACAGTCTTATTGGAAAAATCACTTTTGTAGACTTTCTTGCCTACAGATCAGAAAGTGTTTTGTGTATCTGAATATTCTACACCTTGAAGTGCGAATTTGCTCTTGGAAAGTCACATGCTTTCTTAGAGAATGAATTGTCACCTCACATGTTCCATCTGTCCTCCAGGAAATATGTTTATTTTTAGTGAGCAAGATAAACCCTAGAGGGGTAAGTGTAGACTCCCCCCACTTCCTTTCATTTTGTATGGAGTGTAGGATTCTCTTGACAATTAGCATGTCAGGTTTCTGAGGTCCCTGGAGCTCTTCTTGCAAGGAAAAGTGTGTATGGTTGTAAATTCTATGTTTAATATATGTATATGTGTTTCTGTTTCCATGGGAGATGTTACAGTATGATTTATTGCCATAGATGAAATTTCACATTTGAAAGACCAGCTTTTTCTTTTGGAGTATAGTTGCTTTACAATGTTGTGTTAGTTTCTACTGTACAGCAAAGTGAAGCAGCCTTAGGTACACATATATTCCATCTTTTTTGGATTTCCTCTCCATTTAGGGGAAAGACCAACTTTCATTACATGGGATTAAAGGTGAGAAGCTATACTGTGTTGTGGCATTTCTTTGGAAATGAATGGGAATTTGGCATTTTCCTCTGCTTCTTACTGATGGAAGTTGTGAGGATTCCAGTGTCTTCCCCTGAGAGTTATCTTCCCTTGGCTGCCATCCTAAGTTTTGAGATGTTTATTCTAGAAGCAATTTAAACAAAAGAGAGGAAATGCCCTGGACTAGTGGCTGCATGTAATCATCATGAAAAATGCTTGATATTGAATCAAAGGAGTAGAAGATGTTATCGATTCTATACACTCTTATCTCTCGGGATGGGACTCTTTTGGAGAAACGAGGATAAAAGAAAAGAGTGTTGGGGCAAAACTGGCCCATTCATAGTGCATGTATTTCCCTCTGTCCTTCTTTTCATTGTCACCCTGTGAATGAAGAAACCTGATGAGTTGTGAGCTAATACAGTCTAAGGGTTTTTCTCCAAAAAAGGGTTTCTACAAAACCCTTTCTCACTGATGGTGTTCAGTGAGTTAAGTTTCTATAGTGTTACTTAAATAAAAAAGAAAACTCGTGAGCATTATAATGAAAATGGATTCAGGCAGGAGTCCTCAATGGATACTTAATCTAGAGGTGGAGATTCCATGGAGAACAGAATACTTACATCATCTCAAGGTATCTTAAAGTCCAGAAGGGAAAAGTTAACTATGCAGTAAAAACATGGGACAGCACTGTCATCAGATGATAGACATTAGCATCACCACAAAGGGGCAAATGGTATTACAGGCTCAGAGATGGGACAGTTTGGGAAGAACACATCCTGATGTAGTATTCCAGCCCCAAAGGTAATCCATGAACTGGATCCTTCATCCCCCAAATAATTGTTACAATGGTCATTATTGGGGACACATGATGAAATTTGTCTGTCGACTGTAGATTAGATGAAAAAGTATTATGCCATTGTTAAATTTCTCAAATTTGATAGCTGTACTGTGATTATGTAAGACTATTCTTTCTTTTTTTTTAAATCCATTTTATTTTATTTTATTTTTTCTAAATTTTTAAAAGAAAATCCATCCTGAACCCTTAGACTATTCTTAAGAAATACACATTGATATATTACAGAGTAAGGCATCAAACATGGAGCCTACTCTCACATGGTTCAGAACTAATTATATTTGTGTGTGTGTACACCTATATACACACACAGAAAGAAAGGGCTGCATTAAGCAAAAGTAGCAAAATATTAAAGTTTATTAAATGGGTGGAAAGGGAGTTTAGCCTTTGCAACTTTAAATGTGAAATCATTTCAAATGGAAAAGTTTTTAAAAAATAGAGCCAACCTCTCCACTACACACACATACACATGTATCTCTTGGGGTAAAGGTTTTCTAGGAGAAGAATTTAGAATACAAACAGCCTGAACATTAGAGGGAAAATGTGAGGATGAACCGTGGAAGCACCTTCTCATAAATATTCTTGGAAGCAGTCATTTTACGATGACAGACTCCAGGATTTCTGGGTCCATCAAGGTAATCCCGTTAAAGAAATTTCAGATGCCTGCAAAGCCCCGAGAGTCCAGGGTGTAGGGTGATGAAGCCCTGGTTGGAGGGTTGATTTATTGGCTGGCTTAACCCGCTTGTTACTGGGAACTTGCAGAGCAGCGGTCTGGGTCAAGGCTGTGTGCCCTGAGCTGTCCCTCCGGAGGCAAGGAGCGCATGCGCTCTCCTGTAAATTGCATTGTAGGGGCGGAGATTAGCCAGCCACCTTCTGTTGGTGCCTGGGCATGTCTGCGGTGGCTCCACCGTCGCTTGTGAAGCATGTGGAGGAAAAGTTGGTTCTTCATGCAAGCTCCGGCATCCGGATGGCAGTCATCAGTGACTCACGAGGTTTTAATTGTGCAAGCTTGCCTTTCTTGTAGACTCAAGGCTGAGACAGTGCACCCATGGACGCTGTTAACAGAGCCTTCTAGAAAGGGGAGCGCTTGCTAACCAGCCCATTAGCATGAGAGAGAATGAAGCTGTTGTTCAATCAGTCCTGAGAAAAATCTCAGTGGGATCTCCTTTAACAAACACCTGTAATCTGGGGTTACACCAACACACAGTTAATTCTTTATACAGACCTTTGTCGTGCTTTTGGAAGCATCCTGTGGGGGTTACATAGAAAGAAAAATTCAGCTTTTTATTACTTAATCACATCACTCAGTATTAGAGGTTTTCATTGTCTCATAAATTGCTTTCCAGGGGTAAGGAAAGGGGGTTTGGAAGAAAGTTTGTTATTGACTTGCCTCATTTCCAATTTTGTGAGCTTTCAAACAAAAATTCTTGTGTTCTCTTTTTATTTGTTGATTTAAAAAAATATGACTTTTGGGCAGGCAGGATTGGTTCATTTCCATGGCCATTTTGTCCTGATATCAGTATGCTTTAAGAATTATTTTTCTTAAGTGTAAATGGCATAGAGAGCTATAAATTATCCACATGCATTTGACTATGACAGTAATTATTTTTGAGTGTCACAGATCAAAAACACAACAGAGGATGGAGCCAGTGTGGATCTAGCAAGCTTTCAAAGGTATTTGCTTTAAAAGAAAAATGAAGTCCTAAGATGAAGGCTTCTACTTTTCAATGTGCTGTGCAGAATTTCAACCTCATGATCTCTTATCAGCTCTGAAAGGGGACACGGTTGTTGTCTTTGCTTAGCAACAGTTTTAAAAGTTTCCATTTTTAGTTTCATGGGTAGGGCTGTGATTATTTTTTTTTAACATGATTTGAAATGTTTTACAGGGGGCTCTCCGTTCAAGTCGGGGACTACAAAACTCTACTTTTTCACTTAGCACCTAGAAAAGAAGTCAAAGAATGAAAGACAAGGATTTTATTTTTTCAACAAAGACTAGACTAGAGACACACCTAAGCACAGCGTGAAGCTTTCTAGCAGGGAGTTCATTTTCCATGTATATGACTTATTTGGCAGAGTAATATGGTCCCAAGACTTCTGATTTAACAGTTTTAAAAAATTCCATGGCTTAGCATGCAAAATGGGTGTGGGATTTCTAAGGCATAATTGCAGTGGAGGCCGAAGATCTTTGGAAGCCTGGCGATTAAGGTGGGTGACTGAGATCTCTTTCTGAACAGAGAGATGCTGGTGTCTCTCTGGGAAATGCTGGTCTGGAGAGGAAGCAGGGGGGTTCATTTCAGTGCCTGGTAAACTGGAGCAACTGTCTGGAGCCCTCGAGATGGTGCTGCCTTTCACTGAGTGTTTCTTACCTGGATTGTGCCTTTCTTGTAAGAAAGAAGAATGATTTCTTGGACTATGGTCTTCTTTAGCTGGTGGGTGTTTTGAGGCATGCGCGTGTGTATCTATGTATATGTATGTGCACATATATACATTTTTTAAGTTGGATAATTTCTAAATTTATTCTTCATTCTTAAGACCCTGTGGTATGGTATCATGAGTACCTCTCTCGTGTGGCAGGAGCAAGTCTCAACCACGACTTGAGAAGTCTCAGTCAAGTGAGAAGTAAACAAAAGGCTTTCTCTTTGCAGACCTTCCCACAGGATCCATTTCTTCTCATCACTGTTCACAGCAGTGACAGAAAAGGAGATAATTTTCCTTCTCTTTCTCCTTCATGTTCTGGCAACTGGACAACTTTCTCTTGGGACCAAAAGCATTAAGGCTGACCCTGGGTTTCCTCAATGTGGCAGATTGACTTTGCTTAAAGAACCCAGTGAAACTCCTCTGGGAACACCAGGGCCACCAACTCTCTTTCCCAAAACACTGACTATCTACAAGATTTATCCATGCATGGTGCTTTTTTCCCACCAGTTATTTTAATGGCACTGAGCTCTGGCTGTATTGTAAACTATGTCTACTCATTTACTGCATTAAGAGAGAAGCAGGTATTTATTCCATTTCGTGAGGTGCTGATTGGTTGTAAAATGTCCTTGTAAAATCTATTCTTACTGTTAGCCTCATTTGCACAAAGAAAAAGTATTTGGAATTTTCCAGAACTGCTGAGCAGTCACTCTGACAGCCTCGTGTTTGTTGAATTATTAGAAAATCCTGAGCCTGTGAGAACCCCAGGAAGTCTTCTAGTGTGCTCCTCTGGCTCTGGGTGAATCAGCCACTCTAAATGGTCATGCGTGTTACTGGGGCTTTCCTGTCTCACATCCAGGCATCTCCTGGGAACAAGATTACAAGACTTCCCTTTGTAATCTAATATGATACGTATCAACTTATGCACGAAGAATTCATCCTAAAAACTAAGCTGACATCTTTCTGGACTGACTTAAAGCCCATTTTTGGTTGTTTTCTCCTCGGTGATAGGGGGCTTTGATCTAATAACACTCCATATATTACTCAGCCACCCTGAGGGGCCAATCTCAGTTCCTTTAACCATTTCTCTCCTCTGCTTTTTTCCAAATCTATAACCAGTCTAGTTTTTGTCTTCTTTAAACAATATATTCTTTAGATGTCTACGACTCATTTGTTTTGTTTTAAGGTTTTGTTTTGTTTGTTTGTTTTAAATTGAAGTATAGCTAATTTTCTTTCCTGATGGCTCAGCAGTAAAGAATCCACCTGCAAGGAAGGAGACAAAGGAGATGTGAGTTCTATCCCTGGAATTGGAAAGATCCCCCGGAGGAGGAAATGGCAGCCCACTCCAGTGTTCTTGCCTGAAAAATTCATGGACAGAGGAGCCTGATGGGCTACAGTCCATGGGGTCGCAGAGAGTTGAACACAACTAAGCAAGAGAGAAAGCTAATTGTAAATGTGTTAGTTTCAAGTGTACAGCAAAGTGATTCAGTTATATATACATATTTATATGTTCTTTTTCAGATTCTTTTCATGTATAGGTTGTTACAAGATTTTTTTAACATTCAAAATTTTGTGCTACTTCTGTTCATGTTCCCACTGTTTTCTTCTTAACCCACATGCCAGCTATGCCTCATTTAGCCAGGCCAAGAACATGCATATTATCCTGTGGTGGCACAGCCCTCTGTCAGAGGTGCCTGCAAAAGATGCAAGCAAAGAGAATGGGAAAAAGGATCAGGCATATCAACCTGTGTTTTTGTCTAGAACACAGACTACAGAGGAAGTACATATTTAATAAATGAATTCTGCCTAAATAAAATTTCATTCTTGTTATTTTCCTTGCCACTGTACCACCTTTACTATTAATCTAAAAAGTTTCCTATTAAGATATTTTGAAACTTAAAAGCTATTCCTCTTTTTTATAACCTTAGGATAATGGAATGTGTTATACTGGAGATTTTTGCATTAATTAGACACTTTCTTGGGGTACAGAATTAGCAGTTTGGTTGATCTTTCAGTGACTGGTATTACCAGAAGCTGTTGTGTTCTCCAGACTAACACTGATAAAAAGGGACTTCTCCCAGAACGCCATGGGCCTTTCCAGTTAAAACTAGGATGGGTGTAACTTCTTTACTTCCTGAAGCTATATCAGTTACAAATATGTGGAAACAGAGAAGATTAAGCTATTGTGGTGAATTTGTTTCTGAATAATTCATATTCTTTTTCCCATGTAGAACTGTTCATTCTCCCTGTCGCCTAGATATAAACTAATTATTGAAGGCTCATTACATTTCTTCTGAATATCAGAATTTAACCATGATGTTCAGTTTGGGAACAGGATGAGTTTTTAGTGTCCCAATGAACAGGATGTAGTAAAAGTTTTTTAAAGAGTCAACTCTTTGCCATGTACTTTGACCATTATGTTTCACTAATAGTGTTTTTCTATCTTTTAATGATTGAGGAAAAGCAGTTTACAATTTTAGCTTTATGCATGGCTTTAAAGTAAATCAGGGCTTCCCTGATGGCTCAGCTACTGGTAAAGAACCTGCCTGACAATGCAGGAGATGCAAGAAGCATAGATTCAATCCTTATGTCAGGAAGATACCCTGGAGAAGGAAATGGCAAACTGCTCCAGTATTCTTGCCTGGAGAGTTCCATGGAGAGAGGAGCCTGGCAGGCTACAGTGTATGGGGTTGCAAAGAGTTGGACATGACTGAGTGCACACACACACACACACACACACACAGTGAGCTAAATCAAGATCATCTTCCAAATCATGTTTTAGTAAAAATCATCCTACCCTCAATTTTAAGTCAATGAATTTTTAGGTTTTGTCATCTTATTGATAAATGTCTTCCCTTCTGGAAGGGTTGCTAGCAGACTGACTTTCTGCATGATTTGGTTTTCTGTCACTCTTGTTGAATGCAGTGCCGTCTTGCTTAGTAGGAAACGAGCTGTTTGAGCGCCAGTGGCTAAGGAGCTGATGTTGTTCAAGTCTGTCTGGTACAGGGCGCCCCTGGGGCTATTTACACATGCTTGGCCATTTGACTTGTTGATCTCCCTTGTCAAGTAACTCATCTAGCATCCTGGGTATTTCTTCTCATGTCATTTTCCTGGAAATGGCTTAAGGTCTATGTTTTCTCATCTACATCATATAAAGGCTTAATCCTGGGCATAGAACAGATAATTCTATTAAATGCCCACCACTTTATACTCATGTCCTACCTTTTAACAGATATAAGAATCCCTGGCTTTTCCTGGTAAAACATCCACAGCCCTAATCTCTTCCTTCCTCTTCACCTCCTTCATCTTAAAAAAAAAAAAAAAGCCTCAGATAGACTGATAATTTTTTAAAGTACCATGCTATACATTCTGAATGCCTTAGTGGAGGGAGGATTAAGAGGGCAGATTTTAATTACTCAAGTATGTGTTAGGCTCTACTAGATGCCAGCTCCTGAGGTCAACTGAGGTCGAAATTTCACATTTCTCATCTCCAAAATGGCAGTGGTTGAGGACAAGCAGGAGCAAAGGTGTTCTGACCTTGTGTGCAAATGTTATTAGAGATGACTTCACAATGGCGAATTGGAACAGAGCACCTGGGACCTAGGCCACAGGAAAGACGGTAAACAGCTGTGCCCTTCAACGAGGTGTGGGGGACGAGGTGTGGGGGACTCTTTCTAGGCTGTCTTTGAGAAATAGAATGGAAGTGTCTACTGGCCAGGGGAGGGATTTACCTGGTTGAATAGGCTTCTTACTATAGACAAAACCAGAACATTCAAGAAGACTGTGGTTTGTTGCTGAGGTGATGAGACAGATGGGGCATAAATACTCTTTTTTACCTCTGTTGCCTAAAATGCTAAAGCTCTGGAAGAAGAAGTAAGAGCTAGCACTCATGGGGTGTTCACCATGTGGCAGGAATCTATTTTCATCCTTCTATATACTATCTAATTAGATGTCATGGTAAACTTTTAAGCTAGGCACTATTACTATGATTTTTTCAGATGGGGAAACAGATACGAAAAGCATGAGTACCTTGCCCAAATCCATGTAGCTAGCGGAAGGTGGAGCCAGGCAGTCAGATTCCATAGAGCTCTTAACCAGAAAACGGGGCTCCTCCCTGTGTATGATGCTTCTTGTGCTACAACTTGGAAGAAAGAAACACATCTTTCTTTCTTTTTTTCAAGATTTTTCTTATGCGGATCATTTTAAAAGCCTTTATTGAATTTAAAGACTCAATAAAATTCAATATTATAGTTTCAATATTGCTTCTGTTTTATTTGTTCTTTTTTTTTTTTTTTTTGCCACAAGGTATGTGGTATCTTAGCTCACTGACAAGGGATCAAAACCCGCACCCCTTGCATTGGAAGGCAACATCTTAACCACTGGACGGTCAGGGAAGTCCCCTTTCTTTTTCAAAAGTTAGTTTCCTAGAGAATTAGAGTGGTTTTTGTCTACTTGAACATAGGCATCCAATCATATAATGTGGGGGGAAGCATATGATTGTTTTTAATGAGCGTAGACATTTCCAGGGAATTAACTCAGATTGTGGAAACATTTCTGCCTATGAAACTCTTGGAGGTGGTTTTGCTCTTCCAGAAAAACACATACTCTAAAGTTTGCACAGAAGAGCCCTGGAGCCCCCCTGGGAGAGTGGGAAGAAGTTTCTTCTTAAGCTGATTGATGGAAGCCCCAGCAAAGTGGCATTTGATGGAAGAGGCTCGATCAAAGCCAGTAAAGCTGAGTGTAATTCCTTAAATGTATCTTTATGTAAACAGGAGGACTCCATACAATTTAAAAATAACACAGTCGAGTAAGTAAAACAATTGGAGATATGCATCTGATTCAGATCGAATTCAGCCACTGCCACAAAATTATCTGATGAGGGAGATTTTGTGCCACATGTTCAAAGCCGGCTTTAAGTCCTTAAGAGGTATCAAAATAATCAAAGTGTTTTCTTTGCTCTTAGCTGGCTTGTGGAAGAATCATAAATGGTTAAAACGTTTATGTTGATCAGAAACCACAGTTGGAAAATGGAAAAAAAGTGTTTCTGTGCAGGGAGAAAGCAGGGAGAAAGGAGACTCCCACTCTTATCGCAGCCTTTCTCTTAGGACTATAAAGATCTCTGCCTCAAATCCCAGCTCTAAGCTAGCAGACACTCCTTAGAGGGGCGTATGTCTTTTTTTTAATTGGGGTACAGTTGCTTTACAATGTGTTAGTTTCTACAGTCCAGCAAAGTGAATCAGCTATGCAAATACATATATCCCCTCTTTTTTTGAATTTCCTTCCCATGCTGCAGAGCATTGAGTAGAGTTTCCTGTGCTATACAGTAGATTCTCATTCGTTATCTACTATAGCCATGAAATTAAGACACTTGCTCCTTGGAAGAGAAACTACCCTGCACAATAAAAAGCAGAGACGAGAGACATCACTTTGCTGACAAAGGTCCATAGGGTCAAAGCTACGATTTTTCCAGTAGTCAGGTATGGATGTAAGAAGTGGGCGTAAAGAAGGCTGAGCATGGAAGAGCTGATGTTTTGAATTGTGGTGTTGCAGAAGACTTTTGAGAGTCCCTTGAACTGCAAGGAGGACAAACCAGTCAACCCTAAAGGAAATCAACTTTGAATATTCATTGGAAAGACTGATGCTGAAGCCAAAGCTCTAGTACTTTGGCCACCTGATGTGAAGAGCTGACTCATTGTAAATGACCCTGCTGCTGGCAAAGACTGAAGGCAGGAGAAGAAAGGGACAACAGAGGATGAGATGGTTGGATGGCATCACCAATTCAATGGACATCAATTTGAACAAACTCAAGGAGATGGTAAAGGACAAGGAAGCCTGGTGTGCTGAAGTCCACGGGGTCACAAAGAGTCAGACACGACGGAGTGACTGAACAACAACAACGTAGTATCAATAGTGCATATACGCCAACCCCCAAATCCCAGCTAATCCCGCCCCCTCCCCCCATGGTGTCCGTACATTTGTTTTCTCATCCGGGTCTTTATTTCTGTGTCACCAATAAGATCATCTATACCATTTTTAAAATGAAGAGGAACTAAAAAGTCTCTTGCTGAAAGTGAAAGAGGAGAGTGAAAAGTTGGCTTAAAGCTCAACATTCAGAAAACGAAGATCATGGCATCTGGTCCCATCACTTCATGGGAAATAGATGGGGAAACAGCAGAAACAGTGTCAGACTTTATCTTTTTGGGCTCCAAAATCACTGCAGATGGTGATTGCAGCCATGAAATTAAAAGACGCTTACTCCTTGGAAGAAAAGTTATGACCAACCTAGATAGCATATTCAAAAGCAGAGACATTACTTTGCCAACAAAGCTCTGTCTAGTCAAGGCTATGGTTTTTCCAGTGGTCATGTATGGATGCGAGAGTTGGACTGTGAAGAAAGCTGAGCGCTGAAGAATTGATGCTTTTGAACTGTGGTGTTGGAGAAGACTCTTGAGAGTCCCTTGGACTGCGAGGAGATCCAACCAGTCCATTCTAAAGGAGATCAGCCCTGGGTGTTCTTTGGAAGGAATGATGCTAAAGCTGAAACTCCAGTACTTTGGCCACCTCATGTGAAGAGTTGACTCATTGGAAAAGACTCTGATGCTGGGAGGGATTAGGGGCAGGAGGATAAGGGGACGACAGAGGATGAGATGGCTGGATGGCATTGCCGACTCGATGGACGTGAATTTGAGTGAACTCTGGCAGATGGTGATGGACAGGGAGGCCTGGTGTGCTGTGATTCATGGGGTCACAAAGAGTCGGACATGACTGAGTGACTGAACTGAACTGAACTGATACCATTTTTCTAGATTCCTCATATGTGCATTAATATACAGTATTTGTTTTTCTTTTTCTGATGGGAGTGTATCTTTTAATGTGAAGAGAATCAGAATTGGAAAAGGGATTCCCAAACTTGACTGATTATTTTAACTGCCTGGAATACTCTTTTGAAGGTAGAAAGTTTCAGGCTCCTCCCCAGGAAGGATTTAGCAGATTCAGATTGGAATCTAGGAAAAGGAATTTTAACAAATCTCCCTAGATGGGAGTCTTATAATCAGCCAGGACTGAGGACCACAATCTAGTGCACACATTTTATAGACAAGTAGAATGACATTTGGCAAGGGTAATTAACATGCTCAATTCCTATTCTAGAGGTAAGCTGAGGCTAGAATTTCTTTTCTCCCCCGCTTTTTTTCTTTTCTTTTTTCCCTCCCCTCTCCTTTGCCTCCTCCTCCTTCTTTGTCCTCCAGCTTCAAAGCTTTTTTCCAAGTCTCTGAGTACATATGCTTCGGCAGTTAGGGATGAGAGTGTGCTTGTGTGTGTGCGTGCCTCAGGATGAGGATCTGTCAGTGGAAGATGTTAAGTGTTGGCCTGTTAATCTGAATTGTCATCAGATGGGTAAAAATCTCTGACTCTGGGAACTAAAATGTTTGTCCTGTGAAAATATAATTATTTAATGCAGTCTCCTGGGAGAAGTAAAAGGCACACACACATGCACACACACACAAGAAATAAGATACATTTTTCAAAGAATTTTTCAAGAGAATATTTAATTTACTTTGTCCAAGGCTTGCAATCATGTAGAAGAGTCAGGCCTTACATCCTAGAAAAGATAATTAGACAAGTGGAAAAGCAACGTTTTCCTACTGGTATTTCCCCTCCCCAAACCATTTTCTCCTCCAGTGAATTTTGTACTTCTTGAGGTCAGGGACTACATCTTACTCCTACATAGATCTACAAATGCCCACCCCAATGTCTAATATATAACAGTGATGATCATAATGATGATTTATTGAGCATTTATTGAGCATTTATTGAATCTTCAAGACTATCCTATAATCTAGGTGCTCTTAAAACCCAATATCCCATATGGGAAAATATCTATGCAAACACCATCTGGTTTTTTACTGAGCATAGCGGAAGCACCACTTCTGTCCTTGAATGGATGAAAAGAGGTTCAGGACCAGATGGGACTTTTGCCAAGGCATGGGGGTGGGGATGAATCAGATGAAGAAAGAACTGGGGCAGGACGATGCCTGGCAGAAAGAAGGATTGGCAGTCTGCTTGAGATGTTGGGAAGCCATAAAAGTGGGCAAGCTTGAGAGCACAGAGAGGATATCTTCTTTAGAAGGTTTGAGCAGAGAGGCAGTAGGAACCACTTTGGGAAAGGGAACTTGGGTTGGACCCAGGGTGGCCTTGAAACCTTGGTTGAGAACCTTAGATTTTATTCTGTCCATATCAAGGAGCTGGAAGGCTTTGAGCAGGGGTACAAGCATGGTAGGAAGTGCTATTCTAGAATGACTGTGTCCTGAGTGTGGGGAGGTGTGAGGCACCACAACTTGAAGTCCCTGTTCAAAGAAATAGGGAGATTTGGAGGAAGGACCAGTTAAAGGGGAGAGAAGAGGCTGAACTCCTCTGTGCCTTGATTGGACTAGAATGTCCAGGTCAGGTGCCATCTCTAGCAGGTAGCTGGACCTATAGGGTTGGAGACAAAGATATGGAAATTGGATTTTTTTGACAGTAAAATTTTGTTGATAGTAAATGAGATCTCTGAGCTGGAGAACAAGGAGCAGGAAGAAAGAGCATTCAGGAACAAGATCTTATACACCTGATGTATTTGGAAAGCAAATAGAGTCTAGCATGTAATAAACATTTGCACTTTATTTAGAAATAGCCTCTTGTTCTATACATCATTGTCTCTATTCCTGCCCAGCAAATAGGTTCATCTGTACTGTTTTTAAGATTACACATACATGCATTAATATACATTTGTTTTCTTCTTTCTGACTCACTTCATTCTGTATGACAGACTCTAGGTCCATTCCACATCTCTACAAATGACCCAGTTTCATTCCTTCTTATGACTGAGTAATATTCCATTGCATATAATGTACCACATCTTTATCCATTCATCTGTTGATGAACATCTAGGTTGTTTCTATGTCCTCGCTGTTGTAAATAATGCCACAGTGAACATTGGGGTGCATGTGTCCTTTTAAATTATGTTTTTCTCATGGTGTATGCCCAGGAGTGGTATTGCTGGGTTGTACTGCTGGGTCATACAGTGGGGAATGGCGGAGAAGGCAATGGCACCCCACTCCAGTACTCTTGCCTGGAAAATCCCATGGATGGAGGAGCCTGGTGGGCTGCAGTCCATGGGGTCACGAAGAGTTGGACATGACTGAGCGACTTCATTTTCACTTTTCACTTTCATGCATTGGAGAAGGAAATGGCAACCCATTCCAGTGTTCTTGCCTAGAGAATCCCAGGGATGGTGGAGCCTGGTGGGCTGCCGTCTCTGGGGTCACAGAGTCGGACATGACTGAAGCGACTTAGCAGCAGCACAGTGGGGAATGGACGTGCGGACACAGTGGGGGCAGGGGAGGTTGGGACGAATTAGGAGATTAGCATGTGTGAGATGGATAGCTGTGGGAAACTGCTGTGAAGCACAGTGGATCAGCTAGGCACTCTGAGCCGACCTGGAGGAGTGGGACCCGGGTGGGTGGGAGCGGGGCTCAAGAGGGAGGGGCTATGCAACTGATTCACTTTATTGTTCAGCAGGAACTAACACAACATTGTAGAGCAATTACACTGCAATAAAAGAATCATACCACTCAAAAATTTCACTCTGAATATTATCTGATATAAAACTTGATTTCAAATAAAAATGCTCTCCTGTATATGATTAACTGTCTCATGTGCTCATCTCACGTGTGTGTTTATTCAGAGAGATTTTTTTTCCCCTCAACTGCTTGCAAGTCATTTCCATCAAGCTGTTTGCCCCCTGGAAATCTTTCCAGAACCTCAAACTTAACACTATTTCCCTAACTTGGCTTTTCAGGTCCCAGACTTGACTTGTGTTTGGTGTCCTCTATTTCTGTGACAGCCTCCTATCTTCCAGGCTCAAAACCCTGGATTCTCCTTCGTGTTCTATTTGCTTCCAAGGCCCAAAATGTTGACTTCTTTGTACTGCTGTTAAGTGGCCAGTCTCCTCTCCTCTTCCACATTTCTGGGCTTGATTTTAGGCCCCCAGTACCTCTACCTGGGTATGATGCAATAACCTCTTAATCCATCTTCCCATGTTGACACTCCCCTCTGTTGAATCCATCATATACGCTACTACTACCAGATTCATCTTTTGGCAATGAATCTTCTGACTCACCCAACCCTCTTAAAATGCTTGCACAGATGGAATTTACTGACAGTAGTGGTTTTTTATGTGGCTTCCTAATCTTGTCTAGAAACTCTAGTAGATCAACTGGATAAAAGCAGTCTGTTCTGGTCACACCAGGAGAGTATCCTTAACCATTGCCCATTCTGTCTTCATGACATCCAGAACTCAGTGGAAGAGATGTGAATAAACGCCAGTTTCCTGAGCCTCATCATCATGGCCCTCTGAAATCTCCTCTCAATGTATTTTTTCAATCTTACTTCTCATTTGTCCCCATTTAGTCCTAAAGAGTTGAGTCAAAGGGAACTGTTATTTCCATGCACCCTCTCTGCTCTTCCCATTTGTATCTTTTGCTCATATGAATAGAATTCCCTTCTGTTTAGTTTATGCACCCTGCATCTGCATATGTTTTTCAACATCCACACAGGGAGCTCTACTCAGGACTCTGTAACAAACTACATGGGAATAGAACCTAAAAACGAGTGGATCTATGTATAACTGATTCACTTTGCTCTACACCTGAAACAAACACAGCTTTGTAAATCAGCTATATTTCAATAAAAGTTAATTTAATTTAATTTTTTTTAAGTTAATTTTAAAAATGACCTGCTCAAAATCTTCCTCAATCCATCCTCCCTTACTTCTAAGTAATTTCCATTCTCCTTAATGCCTTGTTGTCCATTATCTGGGTCTCTCCTAGGAATGTGTCACTTTCTGCTTTATTTATTAGAAGTATTTAACGCCAGTTTTCTCTCCCTTTGTAGACTGTGAGTGAAGTCCCGGAAATCAGGGTAACTGATGGATTTGCCCTCGTATTCTTTCTCAGGGACACACCTTAATCTTGGTGCTTGCAGTTATTTGCTGAACAAGTACCTGATTTGTGAGCATCTTGAAGGAAGAGATGAGGGCTTCGTTATGACTATGCATTTCCCATCATGTCTCGTGCAGGGCTGGGTTTGTAGCAGGCCTCATATTGAGTATATAAAATCAGCAGGTGCTTTCCTTTGCAGCTGTGATATACTTCCCTCCCTTTTCAGACGTCTTTTGGAAGCCACAGATGGGAGACCCTCTGGAGAGCCACAAAAGAGGTATTTGTTAATCCAGTATAGAGGTAATGGGAACAATATTGCTATCACCATTGTGTTCATGGCATTCATGGGCTAAAAGGGGGTAAAATGCACTTCAGACAGTTAGAATTTTAAAATGCCTTTCCTTGTTTTGTCTCTTCCATCCTAGATCATCTTTCCAGTAAGTATTCTGCGGCATGTTCCCTTTGAGGTAATTTACTGCATGTCACTGTCTTTAGGGCAGACCTTCTGAAAGGATCTGGAAAGAATCTAAACTAATGGTTTGGAACTTTTATAGTTACACATTTCTAGTGAGGTGTATAAAGGGTTTGAGTTGAAAGAGCCCAGAGGACTGTGACAATAAGCTTCTGGTAAGGACAGAGGGAAGTCTGAAGGAGTAAATTAAAGTACTAGATGCCCTTTATACTGCTCAACTTCTCAGCATGAGTCAGGCCCAGTTTCCCAGCTTGGGTCACAAGTTTATCTTCTCTAAGGGCTGTGAAAGCAGCCGCAGAGGCAGGGGATGATGGATGGAGTTGTTCTGAGGAAGGGCGTGCTTGGAAGATCTGCTGGGGTCTTGAAATTCTCCAGGAGGGTTCAAGAACTTCTTGTGGTCTAAATTCAGTAAAATGAAAAAAAAAAAAAAGGTTTGACATAAATCATTTGACTTAATTGTATACATTCAATATCATATAGGAGAGCTTGATTGCTTGTGTGAAGTAACAGTGGGGAAGATTTTTGTGATCTCTATTTTTTAAAAGTAAAAATAAAACATAAAATTAAATATTTCAATTAAAATTTTGATTAAATACAAGTTACCATTCCTCACATATATGGTATTCTCTTAAAGATGTCAATCTCTTAAAGCATACAGGCTCAGAGATATGCCTGTTCTAACCTTAAAGCATACAGGCTCAGAGATATGCCTGTTCTAACCTTAAAGCATACAGGCTCAGAGATATGCCTGTTCTAACCTGTTCCTCATCTCTTTTGCCATTGCAATTGCTCTGAGTTTTCCATTGCTAAGAAAATCAGGTATTTTTCTTTGGCATAGATGATCTTATTTACAAAGCATAAAAAAGACAGAAGTAGAGAACAAATGTTTGGGTACCAAGGGGGAAAGGCATGAATGAGATGAATTGGGAGATTGAGTTGGACACATGTATGTTTTTGATGCTGTGTATAACAGATGACTGATGAGAACCTGCTGTACAGCACAGGGAACTCTACTCAGTGCTCTGTAGTGACCTAGATGGGAAGGAGATCCAGAAAAGGGGATATTTGTATACCTATAGCTGTTTTACTTTGCTGATTCATAGTAGAAACTAAATTTAAAGCAATAATGTGCCCCTTCAGTTTTGTTCCACTCTTTGTGACCCTATGGACTGTCAGGCTCCTCTGTCCATGAGGATTCTCCAGTCAAGAATACTGGAGTGGGTTGCCATGCCCTCCTCCGGGGGATCTTCCCAACTCAGGAATTGAAACTGCATCTCCATGTCTCCTGCATTGGCAGGCCAGTATTTTTTTTTTTTTTTTTACAACTAGCACCACTTGGGAAGACTTAGAGCAACTATACGCCAATAAAAATTAAGAGAAAGAAAATCAGTTATTTTTCAAAGTAACTCACTATTCTCATGAAAATGGAAATAAAGTGCATAAATTATGGACCAATGATTGGACATTTTAGTGTCATTTTTTGGTTACAATATTCACAGTACTTGTATGTTAAATGTTGGCCCATTTACAGATCTTACCATCTTTTGTTGTTGTTCAGTCACTCAGTCGTATCTGATTCTTTGCAACCCCATGGACTTCAGCACGCCAGGCTTCCCTGTCCTTCACTATCTCCTGGAGTTTGCTCAAATTCATGTCCATTGAGTTAGTGAAGTTATATAACCATCTCATCCTCTGCTGCTCTCTTCTCCTCCTGCCTTCAATCTTTCCCAGCATCAGAGTCTTTCCAGTGAATCAGCTTGTTGCATCAGGTGCCCAAAGTATTGGAGCTTCAGCTTCAGCTTCAGTCCTTCCAATGAATATTCAGGGTTGATTTCCTTTGGGATTGACTGGCTTGATCTCCTTGCAATCAAAGAGATTCTAAAGAGTCTTCTCCAGCACCAAAATTCAAAAGCATCAGTTCTTTGGTGCTCAGCTTTATTTATGGTCCAACTCTTACATCCACACATGACCACTGGAAAAGCCATAGCTTTGACTGTATGGATATTTTGCCTATGGAATGTATAGCAAAGTGATGTCTCTGTTCAAGAATGGTTAAAGACCTAGGATAGCTCAGTTGGTAAAGAATCCGCCTGCAATTCAGGAGACTCCAGTTTGATTCCTCGGTCAAGAAAATCCCCTGAAGAAAGGATAGGCTACCCACTCCAGTATTCTTGGGTTTCCCTTGTGGCTCAGCTGGTAAAGAATCTACCTGCAAAGTGGGAGACCTGGGCTCAGTCCCTGAGTTGGGAAGATCCTCTGGAGAAGGGAACTCCAGTATTCTGGTCTGGAGAATTCCATGGACTGTATAGCCCATGGGATCGCAAAGACTTGGAAATGACTGAGTGACTTTCACTTCACTTCACTTTCAAAGACTTAGGAAATAAAATAACCATATCTTGGTTGGAGTTGGAACTCAAAGGTCTGTTAACATTTCTTGTAGAATGATATCACAATATTTGTTTCTTTCTATCATTGAATATGCATTATAAAGCAGGGCATAATGATGCTGTTTTAGAGTTTCATTGTTTGGTTTAAATTTTATCTTCTCTAATAATTTATCTGTGTGACCCTGGTCAAGTCACTTAACTTTCTGTATCTGAATTACTTTATCTGAAAATAAGAACAGGCCATGTCTGTATTAGTTAGCTTTTACTACAATAGTGCTGTGTGACAAACATCTCCTTCTCCAACCTCAGTGACTTATGACCATAAATATTATTTTCCTTCTCAAAAGTCTGTAGGTCAACTGGGAAGCCGTGTTCTAGGCTGAAAGGTAGATTCAGTTCTCCATCATAGGTACCAGGCTGAAAGGGAAGAGGTTCTGTGAAGGGGATGTTAGGAGCACAGGAGAGTGAGCCAAACCACTGAACAATCCCAGTCAGAACTTCCATTTGTATAAATTCACATTTCATTGCTCAAATAAGTCATAAAGCCAAGTTCAGCATTGAAAGGCAGGGCAATTATCCTTTTCTCATGGAATGAGGAAAGCAGAATGAGTACTTGTTCACCAATAACATCTACCTTACTAACCTAGAGTTGTTTGAGTGATAATTGTACAATAGCTTATAACTCTTAGAATAGTTACTTGTCACATAGTAAAAGATCAGTAGCATTCGTTACTATTACTTATAAAAAGATGGTTCCATAAATTGAAAGAGAGAAACAAAGGAACCTCTGGAAACCCAGTCAGACCTTAATGAGATTCATGTGACAACTTATCCAGAGGCTCTTCCTTGTGCCCGACTTCTTCCACTCCTGCTGCAGAATGTAAAGACTGTTAGCAACATGAGAGCAGAGGAGAGATGCTTCTTTTTCTCTCTCCCTCATCCAGGATGGTGCTCGCTTGGCCACTGATTACATAATGGTTGAAAAATGCCACAGATGTCAACTTCTCAGAACCCATGTAGTGAGTTGTGAATCTCAAGAAGTACTTAGCCGCCATTAATTGCCTCTCCTCTTTCCTTATTTCCTTTCTTCCTTCCTTCTTTTCTCCTTTGCTCCCTCCCTCTTTCCCTTCTATCCCTCCTTTTTTTCTTCCTTCCTTCCTCTGCCTTTTCTCTCATTTCTTCTTTTTAAAAGTAAAACGAGACTTTTAGCAGATGAATAGCCTGGATCTCAGTACTTACTGTAACCACTGACTCTTATGAATGAATATTTCTTAGGGTCTTCAAAGCAGACATTGGTACAATGCTTGGGATGCAAGATATTTGTTAGGGTTTGGGAAAAAGGAGAAGTCAATCTAAAACTGTGATAAAGCCTTAGCCAACCAGGCATGGGCTCTGGAACTAGAATTGCCTTCTAGATCTTTCCTGAGTTGGATCAAGATGATCACACCTTTATATTTCTTTCTAGACTAGCCATTTGATGTGGACTGTCCAACAAGTGGCATGGCTTGGGCTTGGGAATGCTGTGACTGAGGCAGACACTGAAGGAGCTGGCAGCTGGAGGCAGGTTGTAGAATGCATACCCTGCAGCTAGACACAAACCTTTACTACAGAGGGGTCTGTGTGATGCATCTCCATATCAACAACAGTACTGAGCCCAACGTTGTTGTTGTTCACTTGCTCAGTCACGTCCGACTCTTTGCAACCCCAGGGACTGCAGCACACCAGGCTTCCCTGTCCTTCAACATCTCCTGGAGTTTGCTCAGACTCATGTCCAGTGAGTCGGTGATGCCATCCAACTATCTCATCCTCTTTCTCCCCTTTTCCTCCTGCCTTCAATCTTTCCCAGCATCAGGATCTTTTCTAATGAATCAGCTCTTCGCATCAGGTGGCCAAAGTATTAGAGCTTCAGCATCAGTCCTTCCAATGAATATTCAGCATTCATTTCCTTTAGGATGGACTGATTTGTCCCTCTTGCAGTCCAAAGGACTCTGAAGAGTCTTCTCCAACACCACAGTTTGAAAGCATCAATTCTTCTGCATTCAGCCTTCTTTATAGTCCAACTCTCTCATCCATACATGACTACCGGAAAAACCATAGCTTTGACTATATGGAACTTTGTTGGAAAAGTGATGTCTCTGCTTTTTAATGTACTGTCTAGGTTTATCATAGCTTTTCTTCCAAGGAGCAAACGTCTTTTAATTTCATGGCTGCAGTCACCATCCACAGTGATTTTGGAGCCCAAGAAAATAAAGTCTGTCACTGTTTCCACTGTTTCCCCATCTATTTGCCATGAAGTGATGGGACCAGATGCCATGACCTTAGTTTTTTGAATGTTGAGTTTTAAGCCAACTTTTTCACTATCCTCTTTCACTTTCATCAAGAGGCTCTTTAGTTCTTTGCTTTCTGCCATAAGGATGGTGTCATCTGCATATCTGAGGCTGTTGATGTTTCTCCAGGCAATCTTGATTCCAGCTTGTGCTTCATCCAGCCCAGCATTTCACATGGTGTACTCTGCATATAAGTTAAATAAGCAGGGTGACGTACTCTGCTTTGACGTACATATACAGCTTTGAAGTACTCCTTTCCCAATTTGGAATCAGTCTGTTGTTCCATGTCTGGTTCTAACTATTGCTTCTTGACCTGCATACAGATTTCTCAGGAGGCAGGTTAGGGTATGGTATTACTATCTCTTGAAGAATTTTCCACAGTTTGTTGTGATCCACACAGTCAAAGGCTTTAGCATAGTCAATGAAGCAGAAGTAGATGTTTTTCTGTAATTCTCTTGCTTTTCCTATGATCCAACAGATGTTGGAAATTTGATCTCTGGTTCCTCTGCCTTTTCTAAAACCAGCTTGAACATCTGGAAGTTCTTGGTTCATGTACTGTTGAAGCCTTGTTTGGAGAATTTTGAGCATTACTTTGCTAGCGTGTGAAATGTGTGCAGTAGCATAAACATTTTTTGGCATTGTCTTTCTTTGGAGTTGGAATGAAAACTGAAATTTTCTAGCCCTGTGGACACTGCTGAGTTTTCCAAATTTGCTGGCATACTAAGTGCAGCACTTTAAGAGCATCATCTTATAGGATTTGAAATAGCTCAGCTGGAACTCTGTTCATAGTGATGCTTCCTAAGGCCCACTTAACTTGGCACTTCAGGATGTCTGGCTCTAGGTGAGTGATCAGATCATCGTGATTATCCATGTCATTAAGGTCTCTTTTGTATAGTTCTTCTGTGTATTCTCACCACCTCTTCTATTTTTTTTCTATAATTTATTTATTTTAATTGAGGGCTAATTACTTTACAATATTGTATTGGATTTGCAATACATCAACATGAATCCGCCACGGGTGTACACGTGTTCCCAATCCTGAACCCCCTCCCACCTCCCTCCCCATACCATCCCTCTGGGTCATCCCAGTGCACCAGCTCCAGGCATCCTGTATCCTGCATCAAACCTGGACTGGTGATTCGTTTCTTATATGACATTATACATGTTTCAATGCCATTCTCCCAAATCATCCCCCCTCCCTCTCCCACAGAGTCCAAAAGACTGTTCTATACATCTGTGTCTCTTTTGCTCTCTCACATACAGGGTTATTGTTACCATCTTTCTAAATTCCCTATATATGCGTTAGTATACTGTATTGGTGTTTTTCTTTCTGGTTTACTTCACTCTGTATAATTGGCTCCAGTTTCATCCAACTCATTAGAACTGATTCTAATGTATTCTTTTTAATGGCTGAGTAATACTCCATTGTGTATAACTACCACAGCTTTCTTATCCATTCATCTGCTGATGGACAGCTAGGTTGCTTCCATGTCCTGGCTATTATAAACAGTGATGCGATGAACATTGGGGTACGTGTGTTTCTTTCAATTCTGGTTTCCTCAGTGTGTATGCCCAGCAGTGGGATTGCTGGGTCATATGGCAGTTCTATTTCCAGTTTTTTAAGGAATCTCCACACTGTTCTCCATAGTGGCTGTACTAGTTTGCATTCCCACCAACAGTGTAAGAGGGTTCCCTTTTCTTCACACCCTCTCCAGCATTTATTGCTTGTAGACTTTTGGAACACAGCCATTCTGACTGGTGTGAAATGGTACCTCATTGTGGTTTTGATTTGCATGTCTCTGATAATGAGTGATATTGAGCATCTTTTCATGTGTTTGTTAGCCATCTGTATGTCTTCTTTGGAGAAATGTCTATTTAGTTCTTTGGCCCAATTTTTGATTGGGTCGTTTATTTTTCTGGAATTGAGCTGCAGGAGTTGCTTGTATATTTTTGAGATTAGTTGTTTGTCAGTTGCTTCATTTGCTATTATTTTCTTCTATTCTGAAGGCTGTCTTTTCACTTTGCTTATAGTTTCTTTTGTTGTGCAGAAGCTTTTAAGTTTAATTATGTCTCATTTGTTTATTTTTGCTTTTATTTCCAATATTCTACGAGGTGGGTCATAGAGGATCCTGCTGTGATTTATGTCGGAGAGTGCTTTGCCTATGTTCTCCTCTAAGAATTTTAGAGTTTCTGGTCTTACATTTAGATCTTTAACCCATTTTGAGTTTATTTTTGTGTACGATGTTAGAAAGGGTTCTAGTTTCATTCTTTCACAAGTGGTTGACCAGTTTTCCCAGCACCACTTGTTAAAGAGATTGTCTTTTCTCCATTGTATATTCTTGCCTCCTTTGTCAAAGATAAGGTGTCCATAGGTGCATGGGTTTATCTCTGGGCTTTCTATTTTGTTCCATTGATCTATATTTCTGCCTTTGTGCCAGTACCATATTGTCTTGATGACTGTGGCTTTGTAGTAGAGACTGAAGTCAGGCAGGTTGATTCCTCCAGTTCCCTTCTTCTTTCTCAAGATTGCTTTGGCTATTTGTGTGTTTTTTTTTTTTTTTTTTTTTTGTATTTCCATACAAATTGTGAAATTATTTGTTCTAGCTCTGTGAAGGATACCGTTGGTAGCTTGATAGGGATTGCATTGAATCTATAATTTGCTTTGGGTAGTATACTCATTTTCACTATACTGATTCTTCTGATCCATGAACATGGTATATTTCTCCATCTGTTAGTGTCCTCTTTGATTTCTTTCACCAGTGTTTTATAATTTTCTATATATAGGTCTTTAGTTTCTTTAGGTAGATATATTCCTAAGTATTTTATTCTTTCCATTGCAATGGTGAATGGAATTGTTTCCTTAATTTCTCTTCCTATTTTCTCATTATTAGTGTATAGGAATGCAAGGGATTTCTGTGTGTTGATTTTATATCCTGCAACTTTACTATATTCATTGATTAGCTCTAGCAATTTTTCTGGTGGAGTCTTTAGGGTTTTCTATGTAGAGGATCATGTCATCTGCAAACACTGAGTTTTGCTTCTTCTTTTCCAATTTGGATTCCTTTTATTTCTTTTTCTGCTCTGATTGTTGTGGCCAAAACTTCCAGAACTATGTGGAATAGTAGTGGTGAGAGTGGGCACCCTTGTCTTGTTCCTGACTTTAGGGGAAATGCTTTCAATTTTTCACCATTGAGGATAATGTTTGCTGTATGTTTGTCATATGTAGCTTTTATTATGTGGAGGAATGTTCCTTCTATTCCTGCTTTCTGGAGAGTTTTTATCATAAAGGGATGTTGAAATTTGTCAAAGGCTTTCTCTGTATCTATTGAGAAAATCATATGGCTTTTATTTTTCAATTTGTTAATGTGGTGTATTACATTGATTGATTTGTGGATATTGAAGAATCCTTGCATCCCTGGGATAAAGCCCACTTGGTCATGGTGTATGACCTTTTTAATGTGTTGTTGGATTCTGATTGCTAAAATTTTGTTAAGGATTTTTGCATCTATGTTCATCAGTGATATTGGCCTGTAGTTTTCTTTTTTTGTGGCATCTTTGTCAGGTTTTGTTATTAGGGTGATGGTGGCCTCATAGAATGAGTTTGGAAGTTTACCTTCCTCTGCAATTTTCTGGGAGAGTTTGAGTAGGATAGGTGTTGGCTCTTCTCTAAATTTTTGGTAGAATTCAGCTGTGAAGCCATCTGGACCTGGGCTTTTTTTTTTTTGCTAGAAGATTTCTGATTGCAGTGTTTCAATTTCTGTGCTTGTGATGGGTCTGTTAAGATTTTCTATGTCCTCCTGGTTCAGTTTTGGAAAGTTGTACTTTTCCAAGAATTTGCCCATTTCTTCCACGTTGTCCATTTGATTGGCATATAATTGCTGATAGCAGTCTCTTATGATCCTTTGTATTTCTCTGTTGTCTATTGTGATCTCTCCATTTTCATTTCTAATTTTATTGATTTGAGTTTTCTCCCTTTGTTTCTTGATGAGTCTGGCTAATGGTTTGTCAATTTTGTTTATCCTTTCAAAGAACCAGCTTTTGGCTTTGTTGATTTTTGCTATAGTCTCTTTTGTTTCTTTTGCATTTATTTCTGCCCTAATTTTTAAGATTTCTTTCCTTCTACTAACCCTGGGGTTCTTCATTTCTTCCTTTTCTAGTTGCTTTAGGTGTAGAGTTAGGTTATTTATTTGCCTTTTTTCTTGTTTCTTGAGGTATGTCTGTATTGCTATGAACTTTCCCCTTAGCACTGCTTTTACAGTGTCCCACAGGTTTTGGGTTGTTGTGTTTTCATTTTCATTCATTTCTATGCATATTTTGTTTTCTTTTTTGATTTCTTCTGTTATTTGTTGGTTACTCAGCAGCATGTTGTTCAGCCTCCATATGTTGGAATTTTTAATAGTTTTTCTCCTGTAATTGAGATCTAATCTTACTGTATTGAGGTCAGAAAAGATGCTTGGAATGATTTCAGTTTTTTTGAATTTACCAAGGCTAGATTTATGGCCCAGGATATGATCTATCCTGGAGAAGGTTCCGTGTGCATTTGAGAAAAAGGTGAAATTCATTGTTTGGGGGGTGAACTGTCCTATAGATATCAATTAGGTCTAACTGGTCTATTATATCATTTAAAGTTTGTGTTTCCTTGTAAATTTTCTTTTTATTTGATCTATCCATAGGTGTGAGTGGGGTATTAAAGTCTCCCACTATTGTTGTGTTGTTGTTCATTTCCCCTTTCATACTTGTTAGCATTTGTCTTATGTATTGTGGTGCTTCTATGTGGGTGCATATATATATATACGTAACTGTTATATCTTCTTCTTGGATTGATCCTTTGATCATTATGTAGTGTCCTTCTTTGTCTCTTTTCACAGCCTTTGTCTTAAAGTCTATTTTATCTGACATGAATATTGCTACTCCTGCTTTCTTTTGGTCTCTATTTGCATGGAATATCTTTTTCCAGCCATTCACTTTCAGTCTGTACATGTCCCCTGTTTTGAGGTGGGTCTCTTGTAGACAACATATATAGGGGTCTTGTTTTTGTATCCATTCAGCCGGTCTTTGTATTTTGGTTGGGGCATTCAACCCATTTACATTTAAGGTAATTATTGATAAGTATGATCCCATTGCCATTTACTTTGTTGTTTTTGGGTTGAGTTTATACATACTTTTTGTGTTTCCTGTCTAGAGAATATCCTTTAGCATTTGTTGGAGAGCTGGTTTGGTGGTGCTAAATTCTCTCAGCTTTTGCTTGTCTGTAAAGCTTTTGATTTCTCCTTCATATTTGAATGAGATCCTTGCTGGGTACAGTAATCTGGGCTGTGGGTTATTTTTTTCCATCACTTTAAGTATGTCTTGCCATTTCCTCCTGGCCTGAAGAGTTTCTATTGAAAGATCAGCTGTTATCCTTATGGGAATCCCCTTGTGTGTTATTTGTTGTTTTTCCCCTGCTGCTTTTAATATTTGTCCTTTGTGTTTGATCTTTGTTAATTTGATTAATATGTGTCTTGGGCTGTTTTGCCTTGGGTTTATCCTGTTTGGGACTCTCTGGGTTTCTTGGATTTGGGTGATTATTTCCTTCCCCATTTTAGGGAGGTTTTCACCTATTATCTCCTCAAATATTTTCTCATGGTCTTTCTTTTTGTCCTCTTCTTCTGGGACTCCTATGATTCGAATGTTGGGGCATTTAACATTGTCCTGGAGGTCTCTGAGATTGTCCTCATTTCTTTTAATTCGTTTTTCTTTTTTGCTCTCTGATTCATTTATTTCTACCATTCTGTCTTCTAGTTCACTAATCCTATCTTCTGCCTCTGTTACTCTACTATTTGTTGCCTCCAGAGTGTTTTTGATCTAATTTATTGCATTATGCATTATATATTGACTCTTTTTTACTTCTTCTAGGTCCTTGTTAAACCTTTCTTGCATCTTCTCAATCCTTGTCTCCAGGCTATTTATCTGTGATTCCATTTTGATTTCAAGATTTTGGATCATTTTTTCTATCAGTATTTGGAATTCTTTATCAGGTAGATTCCCTATCTCTTCCTCTTTTGTTTGGTTTGGTGGGCATTTATCCTGTTCCTTTACCTGCTGGCTATTCCTTTGTCTCTTCATCTTGTTTATATTGCTGAGTTTGGGGTGGCCTCTCTGTATTCTAGCAGTTTGTGGAGTTCTTTTTATTGTGAAGTATCCTCACTGTGGATGGGGTTGTATGGGTGGCTTGTCAAAGTTTCTTGGTTAGGGAAGCTTGTATCGGTGTTCTGGTGGGTGGAGCTGGATTTCTTCTTTCTGGAGTGCAATGAAGTGTCCAGTGATGAGTTATGAGATGTCAGTGGGTTTGGAGTAACTTTGGGCAGCCTCTATATTGGAGCTCAGGGCTGTGTTCCTGTGTTGCTGGAGAATTTGTGTGGTATGTCTTGCTTTGGAACTTGTTGGCCCTTGGGTGGTGCTTGGTTTCAGTGTAGGTATGGAGGCGTTTGATGAGCTCCTGTCGATTAATGTTCCCTGGAGTCAGGAGTTCTCTGGTGTTCTCAGGATTTGGACTTAAGCCTCCTGCTTCTGGTTTTCAGTCTTTTTTTTTACGGTAGTCTCAAGACTTCTCCTTCTATACAGCACCATTGATAAACATCTAGGTTAAAGATGAAAAGTTTCTCCACAGTGAGGGACACCCATAGAATTTCACAGAGTTACATGGAGAAGAGAAGAGGGAAGAGGGAGTTAGAGGTGACCCAAACGAGATGAGGTGGAATCAAAAGAGGAGAGAGCAAGCTAGCCAGTAATCACTTCCTTATGTGTGCTCCACACAGTGTGGACCGCTCAGAGATGTTCATGGAGTTATAAAGAGAAGAGAAGAGGGAGGAAGGAGACAGAAGTGGCCAGGAGGATAAAAGTGGGGAATCAAAAGGAGAGAGACAGATCCAGCCAGTAATCAGTTCCCTAAGTGTTCTCCACCATCTGGAACACACAGAGATTCCCAGAGTTGGATAGAGAAGAGAAGGGGGAGGGAGGAGACAGAGGCGACCTGGTAGAGAAAAAGGATAGTCCAAAGCGGGAGAGAGCAGTCAAGCCAGCAATCTCGCTCCCAAGTAAAAATGGGTACTGAAGATTGGGTTCTTAAAGGTACAAAATTGATAACAAATATCAAAAAGCAAAGATTAAAAGTCTAGAGTAGATGTTTTCAAAAATACAATATTAAAGAAAAGAAGAAAAAAAAACAAAGGAAAAAAGTCACAAAAATTATATATGAAAAAAATATATATATATGAAGTTTGCTTTAAAAAAATAGGGTCTCTTTTTTGCAAAGTAATAGTAGTTTATAAAAATAAAAATAAAGTAATAATAGAGGACTTAAAATTAAAAAAAAATTAAAAGAAAAAAAAAAAGAATGATCATAAAAATAGTAAAAATATATCTAGGACTTTCCCTGGTGGTGTTGTGGGCAGTGTGGGGTCAGTTCATTTTTGGATGGTTCCTTGATCCAGCTTATATTTCTCAAGATCTGTTATGACCAACCTAGAGAGCATATTGAAAAGCAGAGACATTACCAACAAATGTCCGTCTGGTCAAGGCTATCGTTTTTCCAGTAGTCATGTGTGGATGTGAGAGTTGGACTCTGAAGAAAGCTGAGTGCCGAAGAATTGATGCTTTTTGAACTGTGGTGTTGGAGAAGACTCTTGAGAGTCCCATGGACTGCAAGGAGATCCAACCAGTCCATTCTGAAGGAGATCAGCCCTGGGATTTCTTTGCAAGGAATAATGCTAAAGCTGAAACTCCAGTACTTTGGCCACCTCATGTGAAGAGTTGACTCATTGGAAAAGACTCTGATGCTGGGAGGGATTGGGGGCAGGAGGAGAAGGGGACGACAGAGGATGAGATGGCTGGATGGCATCACTGACAAATGGACATGAGTCTGAGTGAACTCCGGGAGTTGGTGATGGACAGGGAGGCCTGGCATGCTGCAATTCATGGGGTCGCAGAGAGTCGGACACGACTGAGTGACTGAACTGACTGAACTGACTGATAGGCCCCTTCCTATGTAGTTGGTACTAATGACAGGGTCTTAATCTATTGCACCTGTCACTTCCAAGGCAGTTCCCTCTGTTTTAGCTTCTTCTGTTTGCTGGTCTCTTCAGTGTCTGATTTCTGCCCTAACACAAGGGGGACGATGGTGGACACTTTCTTTAGGTTCATTTGTTCGGTTGCAGTGTGGGGAGGGAGGGACACTGCAAACAAATAACACTGGCGTGTCCTCATAGTGTCTCAGCAACACTGGGTCTGCCCCCTCTCAGCACATGTGCCCTCCCTTCCCACACTGCTCAGGCTCTAGGTTGATCCACCGGAAACCGTCCGAGGCTGGCCCTGGGCTGCCTGGACCTCCCAGGTCTAAGCCGCTCAGGTTCAGGCACTCGGGTAGTCCTCAGAGGCACAGAGTCCATTGGGCCTGCGTTTTGTGCCCTTCCCAGGTCCAAGCAGCTCAGGTGATGAGGTGTTTGGTGAGCGAAGTCACTGCAACTTATCTCCTTCCCCATCCCTGCTGCTCGGTTTTCTGGGTGTACACCTTCTGGCGCACCTTCACAGGTGGATGTCCAGAACCCCAGAAGTTTTAGTTAGCAAAGAAGGCTGCTTGCAGTTTGGTAGATAATGTCTCTCTGGGGCTGTGATTGCCCCCTTCCGGCTCTGGCTGCCTTGTCACTGGAGGGGGATGGTCTGCAGCGGGCTATCTCTGTTCAGTTCTTTGTTCTGTGCACGGGCCTGGCGGTTTCTTAGGTTAGGGCTCTTCGCTTTGTAGGTATCCTGCAGTCTGGTTTGCTGGCCCAAGTTAGTTCCCTCAGATTGCCCTCAGGGCATTCAGGCCTGGTCCTTACTCTAAGCAATGCAGCCCGCACCTCCCTGCCCAGCCTCTGCTTGCTAGTGGCGGGTGCAGGCATCTATGCTGCTTCTCCGCTGGGGGAGTTACTGCTGGGCTCGTAATCTGTGGGGTTTAATTATTTATTTTTCCTCCCTGTTATGTTGCCCTCTGTGCTTCCAGGACTCGCCACACACTCGGCAGTGAGAGTGTTTCCAAGTGTTTGGAAACTTCTCTCTTTTTAAGACTCCCTTCTGGGAACGGAGCTCCGTCCCTCCCTCTTTTGTCTTTTTTCTTGTCTTTTATATTTTTTCCTACCTCCTTTTAAAGACAATGGGCTGCTTTTCTGGGTGCCTAATGTCCTCTGCCGGCATTCAGAAATTGTTTTGTGGAATTTACTCAGCATTTAAATGTTCTTTTGATGAATTTGTGGGGGAGAAAGTGGTCTCCTGGTCCTATTCCTCTGCCATCTTAGGACCGCCTCTCCCACTTCACTTCTCTTTTCTGAGCTAGTCATAAGCCCTCCTCTGACAACCATTTTCCATTTTTGCATTTCTCTTTCTTGGGGATGGTTTTGATCACCGCCTCCTGTACAGTGTTACAAGCTGATTGTACACATTCAATAAATGCTGCTCATGGTTGTTATTGCTGGCTATCTTTGATATTTAGATTTATGTACTGTTTTGCTCTCTCAGCTCTCTTCTTGCCCATCTCCACCACTGCCCCCAAACAGCCTATCCCCTACCTTCCTTGGCATGAACTCCAAGAGTCTATTTTCTATTCCAAGGGCCATGATGATAGCAAGTCCCATCAGGACTCTTTTTCTTTGAGCCCTTGAGAATACTCTTGCTCCTTCATTGCCTTGGGTTTCCAACCTCAGTTCATGTAACTTTAAGTAGTAGGGCAGAAAATATTTCTAGACTCAAGTGCTCTTACAGTCTAAAATATACATGAATCTCTCAAGAATCTTGTTAAAATGAAGATTCTGATCCAGTAGGGCTGAGACTCTTCCAGCAAGATCCTGAGCTATATTGATGCTGTAGGTCTAGAATGTTGAGTAGCAAAGTCTAGAATGTTGCTCTCAAAAAAAGTTTCTACAATGATGGAAATGTTCAATATCTACATTGTCCAATACACTAGTCCCTAACCATATGGGGCTACTCAGTATTTGAAACGTGGCTAGTGAAGCAGAGAAAATAAATTTAAATTTAATTCAGTTTAATTTTGTTAAACGTGGCTAGTGGTGAATGTGCGGGTTTAGAGAACAGGATTCATGGCATATTTAGCTCTGAATTCCTAGGACATAGCCAGGATATTGAAGCACTCAATATACGTTTGTTGCGAGCAAGGAGCTTATTGCCTGAGGCAGGGGGCTAAGGTGCCATGGGAGACACATTCACATCTGTTCCACTTGATTTTTCCTAGAAACTGTATTTTGGGTGGTGTTGTATAGCAAGTGGATAAGACTGCAGAGTTCAGAGCTCATTTGTCTGGGCTTGAATATGGACTCTACTGTTTATTAAGCTTGCCTTCTTGATTCCTATGCCTCACTGTCATCATCTGTAAAATGGAGACACAGGAATACTTCATCTTATTGTGCTTCATTTTAATGTACTTGGCAGATACTGTCATTTTTTGCAAACTGGGTGTTTGTGTAAACTCTGTGTTGAGCAAGTCTACTGGTGCCAACAGCATTTGCTCACTTTGTGTCTTTGGGTCACATTTGGGTAATTCTCATAATATTTCAAAGTTGTTCATTATCATTCTATTTATCATGGTAACCTGTGATCAGTGATCTTTGATGTTACTACTGCAACACACCAAAGGCTCAGAGGATGTTTAGCATAAAGTATATTTTGGTCATATAAAGAGCAGTATATATTTGATGTATACAACTGGAAGAGTATGGAGATCATTTTATACCCATTAAATCATCTTCATAATCTATGCCATAAACATATACATCACCTCTGAAAGTTTCCTCCTGTCCTATTGGTATTATTATGATTATTATGGGTGCGTGCATGTGGTGGCGCTAGTGGTAAAGAACCCACCTGCCAATGTAGGAGACAGAAGAGACACAGGCTTGGTCCCTGGGTTGGAAAGATTACCTGGAGAAGGAAATGGCTGCCCACTGTAGTATTCCTGCCTGGAGAATCCTATGGACAAAGGAGCCTGGTAGGCTCCAGTCCACAGGGTTGTAAATAGTCAGACATGACTGAAGCGACTTAGCCTGCACACACGCATGTGACAGTCATAATCATGTTCTTCTTGCCTTTTGATTGGCAGCTCCAGGTCATTATTTCAAGGAAGGTATGTCCTATGTCCATTTTCTTAGACATGGTGCTATTTTACACTTAATAGAGATAGTGTAGTATGAACTTAACTTATCTGCCTTGGAGAACCAAAAGATTTGTGTAACCCACTTTGTTGTGATATTTGCTTTATTGTGCTGGTCTGGATCTGAGCTTAAGTTGTGACTGTAAAATAGTGTGTCTTATAGGCTTATGGGGGCTTCCCCAGTAGCTCAGCTGGTAAAGAATCTGCATGCAATGCAGGAGACCCCAGTTTGATTCCTGGGTCGGGATGATCCTCTGGCGAAAGGATAGCCTACCCACTCTAATATTCTTGGGCTTACCTGGTGGCACAGACAGTTAAGAATCCACTCACAGTGCAAGAGACCTGGGTTCGATCCCTGGGTTGGGAAGATCCCCTGGAGGAGGGCATGTCAACCCACTCCAGTGTTCTTGCCTGGAGAATCCCCATAGACAGGGGAGCCTGACAGGCTACAGTCCATGGGGTTGCAAAGAGTTGAACACAGCTGAGTGATTAAGCACAGCACAGCACAACACAGCACATAGCCTGGAAGGATTTAATCTGTGTGCAATTCTTAGAAGAGCTCTTGGAACATGCCAAGTTCCCACGTGTACACATGGTCTCCTCCTGGGTTAAGCCCTCATGCATCTTGGCCTTCTTTCCACCTTTCAGAAAAGTTGAGCAACACCGTGAGCTCCATGTCCTTGTGTAGAAGGGCTTCTTTCATGTTGCTGATGCTAATTTGGATAACTCAGTCTGGTTGTGTTGTTAGCCCTGAAACATTTATTCCAAACCTCCATCCGTACATGGAGCCAGTTAACCAAAGTGTCTGGTGGGAGGAGTGAGCTTCAAAACAATGAGGTCAATGCTCCGAACCAAACAGGGTAATGCTAGCTGGCCCCACAGAAGATACGACGGCTAGGAAATTCTGCACCCGTGTTTATACAAAACAAGCAGGAAATGTTTGCCAGTGGAATAAATAAAGGAGCCTTCTGGTTACATAATGTTTTGTTGTGCCTCAGTTTGAGGCTGCTTTGGAATCGTGGCTTGGTCTAAGGTTTGTAGTTTGGAGCTCAGGGTGCCTGTTTCCTCTTTTGTTGCTTTGCTCTTGATACTTGAAATGTCATTCTACTCCAGGTCCTCAGGACATGAGTTAAAGCTGGAGCTGAATGTGACTTCATTGCTTTGCTTTAGACAGCTCTCATGACCTACTTTGTTTCTGCACCTCTGACATGGGGATCGATTTGGAATGGGCAGGGAATGATGCGATGGGAGTGCTGGGGCTCAGAGACAGTGATCCCATGTGCTTAGAAAAAGGGGAAGCTCTACTTACTTGTTGAGATCTTACTATGTGCCAAGCATTCTGCTAGGCTGGTCTCAGGCTCCCACCATAAACTTGCAGTGTAAGCAGTTATGATCCAGAGATGGAGAGTGGTCTTTAAGTACCTCAGAAGTTAGGCTGAGTTAGCTCCTGCATCTCTGCTTTTTCCTTTCTGTTACATCACCTTTCTTGAACTGGAAATTAAAGTAGATATTTCAGCTCAGTTTCCAAAGTTTCCCCGTGTAACCCAGGAAAACAAAATTTATTCTCACCTGGAAGAAAAAACATCTGGTTGTAAAATATCAAAGAAAATCCTTGTGAGTCAACATAATTTAATTTGTCTAGAACATGTATGTTTATTATAGTGAGATTTGAATGTCTCACTACCCTGAAAAGAAGATACCTTTCACTACCCCACCAGTACATATTTCATAAATGCATTTACTGAGTGCCTGCTGGATGCAATGTCTGCCTGTAAGTCGGAGGGGGCAAGTAGAGCAAGGTGCAAAGTCCTAACCCAGTCTGACAGATTGGGGACTTTGTGACACCCACTTTACTATCTTGAGCTCCACTGGGCTTAAGTATAAAGGATAAAGCCCCTTGAAGCTCTAGGGTGTGGTGACCCTGGCTGAACACTTAGGCACTTAGAGAGAAAACTCTACTCTCTGGTCTACTATCTCTTGAGGAAGCTCCTATCGTTCATTCAGAAGTTCAAGAAAACATGCATGACCATTGCCCAAGTGCCCCTTAGGATCAAGAGGGCTGAAGGAAAAGTAGAAAAATAGACAGAAATGGGAGCTGTGATGGTATCTGACATTTATTGGGCATTTGCTACGACTCCAGCACTGTTGTAACTGTGTTACTTGGACTATCTTTACTCATTAAGTCACTTAGTCCAGTGATTTACAACAGTGTGTGGGCCCTGTGGGGCTTACCTGATAGTTCAGCTGGTAAAGAATTCACCTGCAATGCAGGAGACCTTGGTACGATTCCTGGGTTGGGAAGATCTGCTAGAGAAGGAGTAGGCTACCCTCTCCAGTATTCTTGGGCTCGTGAGTGAATCTAGAAAGCTGAGAAGATGGACAAGTGTTTGCAAGTGTATGGGGAAGGTGGCTGGGTCTGGGTGACTGACTGGCTAAGTGATTTGAGGTTCACACTGGTGGCCCCTGAATTTCTGAGCAGGAGAGTCAGGGACCTGCAAATCAGTTGGAAAAGGGTCTATGGAACTTGTCTTGAAGCTTCATTTGCTTGGCATACACATTATTTTTGCTTCAGTTCAGTTCAGTCGCTCAGTCATGTCCAACTCTTTGTGACCCCATGGACTGCAGCACACCAGGCTTCCCTGTCCATCACCAGCTCCCGGAGCTTGCTCAAATTCAGGTCCATCAAGTCGGTGGTACCATCCAACCATCTCATCCTCTGTCATCCCCTTCTCCTCCTGCCTTCAATCTTTCCCAGCATCAGAGTCTTTTCCAATGAGTCACTTCTTCGCATCAGGCAGCCAAAGTATTAGAGTTTCAGCTTCAGCATCAGTCCTTCCAATGAATATTCAAGACTAATCTCCTTTAGGATGGACTGGTTGGATCTCCTTGCAGTCCAAGGGACTCTCAAGAGTCTTCTCCAACACCCACAGTTCAAAAGCATCAATTCTTTGGCACTCAGCTTTCTTTATAATCCAACTTTCATATCCATACATGACTACTGTAAAAACCATAGCTTTGACTAGATGGACCTTTGTTTGCAAAGTAATGTAGTTTTGCTTAGTTTGCATGTTTATTGGCTGCGGGAGGTCTGTTGGTAGAGACTGGAGTCTGAGTCCCCTCGCAAAGCTGTTCATTGGTGCTGTCATTTGATCCCGTGCAGATCCTCTTGATACTGGGGTCCAAGTGTCTGAAGCTGCACCACTGAAGACTCATTCATTAGCATCCTGCCTTTTCCCTGAAGGTTTGCCTTTTCTAAATTTATTTTTTCTTGAGGATTAATTTACATTCAGTGAAATGCACAGATCTTAAGTATTAAAATATGGTTTGAGTTTTGAGAAATAGGTATTCCCATGGATTCACCACCACTCAAGATTTAGAATATTTTTATCTTTCCAGAAAGTCCTTTTTTTCCCTTTCTAGTTGATCTCTGCCTCTCTTGTCACCACACCTGACAACTATTCTGATTTTTATCCCTATAGATTAGTTTTACCTGTTGTAGAACTTCACCTGGGCTTTGCTTGCTAAGTTGCTCAGTCATGTCTTTGTGACCCTACAGACTGTAGCTCCTCTGTCCCTAGGATTCTCCAGGCAAGAATACCGGAATGGGTTGCCATGCCCTCCTCAAGGGGTTCTTCCTGACCCAGGGATTGAACCTGTTTGATAGGTTGCATTGGCACCTGCATTGGCAAGTGGGTTCTTTACCACTAGCACCACCTAGGAAGCCTGACCTTTGTCTACTTGAAACCAAATGGTATGTACCTTTTGAGTCTGTTTTTTTTTCACTTGATATAATGATCTTGAGGGTTTTTTTTCACATTACGATGTGTACCAGGAGTTTCTTCCTTCTTGTTGCTGATAAGTATTCCATTATATGAATACACCACTGCTTTTAGAATCCATTCCCAGAGATGGACTTTAAGGTTGTCTCTCATTTTTGGCATGATACCCAAAGCCAGTAGGAAAGTTCATGTGCAAGATTTGTTGGCACATGCACTTATTTCCCTTGTGTAGATACGCAGAAGGGAATTGTTGGGTCAGAGGGCAGTTTCCCAAAGCTGTTGTGCCATTTTATATACTTACTCAAGATTTTCTCTTAAAAGATCAGCAGTGCTGGAAGAGGGATCTTTGTACTACTTTCTCTTTGATCTTCCATCTTCCTCTCTTCCTATCAAACAGGGTCAACGAGCCAAATCTAAACACAGGGCAGGAGTCAATTAGCAGATATTCTCATTTCTGATTACTTAAGCTTTTTATTCGCCAATTCATTCTGTTCAAAAATCGTATTTTCAAAATGTATAAATAAGTGAAAATGTGAAGGACTTTAAAAGTCTAAGAAAAAAAGCAACAGCTAACATCATACTCAGTGGTGACTATTGGGTGTTTTCCCCTGATGATCATGAAAAAGATGGGGATATCCACTCTTACCACTTCCACTGACATTGTATTAAAGGTTACACCAGTCCAGTAAAAGAAGAAAAAGAAGCATAAAGATCAAAAGGGAGAATATGACTTTACAAAAGTTATTTTTATCTATGTAGACAATCATAAGGATTCTGTAAAAATCTGCTGGAACTAGTATTAAGTTCAGCAAGGTTTTAGTATTCAAAGTTGATATGCAAAATAGATTGTATTTATATATCCAACAGCAACCATTTGAAAAATGAAAAATGTTTAAAAAGCATCAAAAATCGTAACAGACCAAAATTTATTTCTAGCAAAAATGTGCAAGATGCATATTAAAAAAATACAAAACATTTCAGGCAGAGATGACCTAAAGAAATGGAGAAATATACCATATTCATGGATTGGAAAACTCACTATTATTAAGATCAAATTGATCTCTAGAAGGTGTTGGCAAACATTTTCTGAAAGGGCCATGAACTTTAAGTTTTGTAGGTCATGTGATCTTAATTGGATAGTACTCAACTTTGCCTATATAATATGAAAGCCTAGACAATATATACAGAAAAATGTGGCCAGGTTCCAATAAAACTTTATTTACAAAAACAGACTGTGGGCCAGATTTGTCCCGCTTTTATTACTCATCAGCTGAAAAATGAGAAGACCAAATGGTCTCTAGAGTTTCTTCCAGCTTTCACTTGGGAAAAAATGAAAGGTTCTCTTCTCTGATCATGCTAGATGAAGACAGCATGTAATAACTTATATTAGTTTGACTAATATAATTAGTCTACTAATTAATTTGACTACTAATTCTCTTGCCAACCTCCCCTTCATATATAAAGTGGTGATAATGATGCTTACTTGATAGTGTTGATGAGAATGTTTAGTGAAATAATATAAAGACATAGATATCTGGATAATGCTGGGCTCATTCAAAGAAATTCATATCCTTCACTCCCAAACCCTGTTCCAGTTTTTTCCCATTTGTTTTCAGGATTTAGCTTTAGAGGCTGACATGTCCAATACTGTTTCCAGTCCATCAACTGAAGCTTCAGATCACAGGCTTGTGTATGTCTGAGGAACCTAGTGTTAGGTGTTCAAAACACATGTAGACTGGCCCAGCTGCCATATCACCACTTTGCAGAGTGAGGTGCTGGGGTTTGATCCCCAGTAATTAATACTGTAGACTTCCAGGTTCATAGCTCTGAAGGACTCAGCTTTATTTCAGGGGTTACAGGGAAGAAACAGTTCAGGAAGCCCTGGGGCGGTAGCCCAGAAACAACAGGCACTTAAGCTCCTATTGCCTTTTTAAGAAGACATGCTTCTTATTGTAAATATTATGCTCCAACCTCCCAGCATAATCCCAAATAATGTCATCTCTGGGAAAAGTTGACAAGTGGAGAGAATTTAAGGCCTTCCATCTGTTGGGAAAGAAAGCTGGTAGATGTACAGGAGTTTCTTTCCACCTTATACTGTTGGGTCATCCCTTCATTGACTTTTCTTTTACTTTCTGGTCTTGAGTTGGCTAAAGATGAGGGGTGATATGCTGCTTGCTTCAGTCCTGCCCTGTATGGCATTTGTCTTGCAACTTTCCCATGCTTGTTTCAACAGGGAAAAAAAATCAAAGAGATTGACATATAGCTGCCCCGAGGCTAGATTGTCACTGAAATAGACTTCTTCAAATAAAAATAAGGGCCATTTTTGCTTGCATGGCTTTGGAATGAAACACAGTTAATAAAAACTGCATGGGAAACTCACATTGCAGCTATAAAAAAATTAGAAAATAGAATTCTTAGCTAAAGTCAGCAGTGATTGTTGGCTCAGGGTAGGAATTAGGGAGGAAAACATTCTGAAACTCATTGAAAGTGAAGAGAGAAGATTTATTACCCTTTATCCATCTGTTTAACCCTTCAGAAGGAAAGTTAGAGTCACATTTGCTTAGAAAGTGATTGAGTCCTGGGTTTTAAGATAAGGATAGACCATTTTCTCCTTGTGGATAAACTGTTAAACAGAAAATAGGGCTACTTAGCTTAAAAAAAAAAAAAAGCAAAAACCCAAAACTGCTCCAAAACAAAGACTGGATAAAATCATGGACGACAAGCTTTCCTATTTATTTTTCCTCCTCTGTCAACCACCATCTTTGTGTGGGTGTATCGAATGTTTCTGAGGTTAGATTGTGTATCTTTCCAGGTGGGAGGGCGGGGACACCTCTCATCACTCTCTGGTCCTTATCCCAACATCATCATCTGGAATATCTCTTAAAACCCTGGAGAGATGGTTTGTTTCTAGAGCACCCCACTGGGCAGGGGCTATGCCTTCTAGAATGGAATATCCAGGATCCTTCCAGTTTTAATGTGAAGTGCCACTAGGCCATCAGGAAATGGTGATTGATTATCTGAGAAGTTTCACCGTCTTTCTGCATTCACCAAAGCCATTACTCTAATGGGAAGCTGAAGTCTTGACCAATTCCCATTTAAGGCGACAAACATGAAAACTCACAGCATCTAGACAAGTGTGCTTGTCCCTGGTTGCTACAGGAGAGTTTATAAGAATATTTAGGAGTGACTTAGGGTCCTTTCTTTCTCTCTCCTTAAAACCTATAAACTGTAGTCATTTTCACAGGTTTTTGCTAATTAATGCCACCATTGTGGAAATGGGACTGTTCTGCAAGCAAGCTGCAACAAATGGGATTTTTATTGCTGGTGGAAAAACCTGGGGAATAATTAGCAGATCCATGGAGATCCCTTGACTCTAGGCATGTGCATGGTAATGGCCAACCCTGGAGATCACTGAGGGAAATGGGGTCAGAGTTTCTACCTTAGGGCACGTTTATATTGTCAGTTACAGCCTTCAAACTGCAGTTGGACAAATGTGGGAAAATGCTCTGTGAAATGCTAGACAAATGAATCTGATGTGGACCAATCTCAACTAGGAAAACTGGCTCTGCTTTGCTAAGTGCTGTACAGCTGCCAAGACTTGCAAATGAAATATTTTGATATCTCGTTAAACTTGAGTCCCCAGAGAGGCTCACACACACACACACACATGGTTGATGAAGGTCCCCCTCAAGGTGCTTGGCTGGAGGAGATTACAGAAATGACAGACTCGTCAGGCCAGAAGAGGACCTGGGGGTCATCTGGTCCAGAGGTTCATAACTGAGGATCCTTGGGGGAAAATAATTATAATTTTTGTTTTTACTAATCTCTAATTGAAATTTATCATTTCTTCCCATTTCAAATGTGGGCAAAAACCACAGGGACATCACTTGTGCCTGTGATTTTGACACAATAAAAGTCAAAGATGTCTTTGTATCACATTTCAGTGTTGCACATTATCTTGAGATATCGTTCATGCCCATTATGTCTTTGAAATTATGGGATTTAGGAGATCGACTGTTAGATATTATTATTTGTGTTACTAAAGAATATACATATAGTATTATATCACACATTTAAAATTATTTTTAGCTCTGTGTTTTATGTGATTAATTGTTTTGTAATTGTATGTATTTTCTTTTATCCACTTAAAAATACTATTGTGAAAGAGGTCATAGGCTTCATCAGACTGCTCAAGAGGTCCATAATACAAGGTTTAAGAGTGCTTCTGGGGATTTTCCTGGTGGTCCAGTGGCTGAGACTCTGAGTTCCCAGTGTACGGAGCCCAGATTCCATCCCTGGTCAGGGGACTAGATTCCACAAGCCACAACTAAGACCTGGCATAGCCAAAATGAATAAATAAATATTTACAAAAAGAGCATTTCCTTACACAATCTCTATTTGCAGCTGAGGAAATTGAGGCAGCATGGTGAGGGGCAGAGAAAGAGCCAGAATCCCATAGTGCTGTCTTTGTTCTGTTCCCACCATTATGGGACTCTGCAGAAGAAGAATGTACCCTCAGGAAAAACAATATACAACACCTCTGGCAACAAATGTTTTTAAGCTGAGGATTCAGGGACGATAAGAAATTCCTGAGGCTAATATTAGCAAATTTGTTTCCAAACTCAAATGTACTTTTCTACCTTCCACTGTCTAGAGTGGACATTGCCAAGTAAAATTCATGTCATTATTTAAAAAAAAATCAACTCAGAGGCGCAACGATGCAGGTCATCTTTAAACTGACCCACAGAATACATTATTTGCTATTTTCTGCACCCCCAGCAGAAGTTTTATCTCCTGCATAGACTGCAGCCATGAAATTAAAAGACGCTTACTCCTTGGAAGGAAAATTATGACCAACCTAGCTAGCATATTCAAAAGCAAAGACATTACTTTGCCAACAAAGGTCCGTCTAGTCAAGGCTATGGTTTTTCCTGTGGTCATGTATGGATGTGACAGTTGGACTGTGAAGAAAGCTGAGCGCCGAAGAATTGATGCTTTTGAACTGTGGTGTTGGAGAAGACTCTTGAGAGTCCCTTGGACTGCAAGGAGATCCAACCAGTCCATTCTGAAGGAGATCAGCCCTGGGATTTCTTTGGAAGGAATGATGCTAAAGCTGAAACTCCAGTACTTTGGCCACCTCATGCGAAGAGTTGACTCATTGGAAAAGACTCTGATGCTAGGAGGGATTGGGGGCAGGAGGAGAAGGGGACAACAGAGGATGAGATGGCTGGATGGCATCACTGACTCGATAGACGTGAATCTGGGTGAACTCCGGGATTTGGTGATGGACAGGGAGGCCTGGTGTGCTGTGATTCATGGGGTCTCAAAGAGCTGGACATGACTGAGTGACTGAACTGACTGAACTGAACTGAAATGAAAATTTTAATCTGTGAACATTCCAATTGTGAATGGCAGGAAGCTGGGTGTCAGGCAGTCTAGGCTAGAATGAGTATGGATTATTTGGTTTATTTTCTAGAATAAGATGCATTAATGATACATGTATGCTAAGTTGTGTCCAATTCTTTGCAGCCCTATGGACTGTAGCCCACCAGGCTCCTCTATCCATGGGATTTCCTAGGCAAGAATACTGGAGTGGGTTGCCATTTCCTCCTCCAGGGGATATTCCTGAGGATCAAACCTGAGTCCCCTGCAATTCCTGCACTGCAGGTCCATTCTTTACCACTGATCCACCTGGGGGCCCACGTTAATGATGCACACATGTGTATATATCTCCACTAGTGGAAAAGACAAGGAGCGGATTTATTTCTGTATCTCTTATGAAAGTGTCAGGTGATGTGAATCTGTTACATTACCTGTTACCTGGTGTGAACATAAAGATGTAAGAAATTCAAATAAATTCTCACTCTCTCATGGTTCAGTTGGAGGCAGATTTTCTTAAAGCAATTGATCTTGAAACGTTCTGATTTTCTAAGTTTGATAATTCATGTAATTGTAAAACCTTAGCACACAATCTAATCCAGTAGTTCTCAAACTTTCTTCTTTTTTTTCCTTAGCAATTTATCAGTGTGACAGGTGTATATATTTATTTATATTTTTTGGCTGTATTTTTGTGTATTTTAACTTTTCATTTTGAACTAATTTCAGATTTATGAAAAAGTTACAGAATTAATTTCTTAGTATGCTCACATCAAGACTCTCCAAAAGTTAATATTTTTTATAATCACTGTACAATGATCAAAATCAATAAATTAACACTGATACTACTCTATTGTCTAAGCTGTCGAGCTTATTTAAGCTTCACCAGTCATCACACTAATGTTCTTTTTTTTGTCCAGAATCTGACCTATGATTAAATTATGTTACATTTAGCTTTTATCTCTGCTCTTCTCCTTTAATCAGAAAGGAGTCTGATTAAAGTCTTTCTGTCCTTTGTGACTTTGAACTTTAAAGAGTTTGGACCTGTTATTTTGTAAAAGTTTCTTCACCTTGGGTTGGACTGATGTTTCCTTGTGATTCTTTGCAGGCCACACACTTTTAGCAGGAAAATCACAGAAGGGATCTTGTGTCCTTCTCAGTGCACCATATTAGGAGGCATTTGATGTTGATATCTCACTACTGATGTTGTTAACTTTGATCTCTTGGTTAAGGTGGTATCTGGTAGATATCTCCACTATCCGTTCAGTTCAATCACTCAGTTGTGTCCAACTCTTTGTGACCCCATGGACTGCAGCAAGCCAGACTTCCCTGTGCATCATCAACTCCTGGAGCTTGCTCAAACTCATGTCCATCAAGTCAGTGATGCCATCCAATCGTCTCATCCTCTGTCATCCCCTTCTCTTCCTGCCTTCAATCTTTCCCAGCATCAGGGTCTTTTCTAATGAGTCAGTTCTTCACATCAGGTGGCCAAAGTATTAGAGCTTCAGCTTCAGCATTGGTCCTTCCAATGAACATTTAGGACTGGTATCCTCCTGGATTGAGTGGTTTGATCTCCTTGCAGTCCAAAGGACTTCACTATAATTAATAAGTATTCTCCACTATAATTAATAAGTATTCTGTGGGGAGATACTTTGAGACTTTGTAAAAATCCTGTTTCTCACCTTACTGTCCCCTACTAGTTTTAACTGATAATTCTTGCCTTAAACAACTACAGAAATACTTTGTTTTTTTGCACTTCATATTATTGCACTTTGTAGATATTGTGTTTTTTACAACTTGAAGTTTTGTGGCCACCCGTGTTAAACAAGTCTATTGGTGACATTTTCCCAATAGCATTTGCTCACTGTGTGTCTTTGTATCACATTTTTATTTTTCTTGGAAAGTTGCAAAGCTTTTGCTATTATTATATTTCTTAAGGTGATTTGTGATCAATGATCTTTGATGTTACTATTATGACTTGCTTAAGGCTCAGTTGATGGTTAGCATTTCTTAGCAGTGAAATATTTTTTAACTAAGACATACCCATCACCCTAAGGGCAGAAAGTGGAGAAGAACTAAAGAGCTTCTTGATTAAGGTGAAAGAGGAGAGTGAAAAAGCTGGCTTAAAACTCAATTTTCAAAAAACTAAGATCATGGCTTCTGGTTCTATCAGTTCATGGCAAATAGATGGGGAAAAAATGGAAACAGTTACAGATTTTATTTTCCGGGGTTACAAACTCACTGCAGATGGTGACTGCAGACATGAAATTAAAAGATGTTTGCTCCTTGGAAGGAAAGCTATGACAAACCTAGATAGCATATTAAAAAGCAGAGACATCACTTTGCTGACAAAGGTTTATACAGACAAAGCTATCACTTTTCCAATAATCATGTATGGATGTGAGAGCTGGACCATAAAGAAGGCTGAGCATGGAAGAATTGATGCTTTCACACTGTGAAGTTGAAGAAGACTCTTGAGAGTCCCTTGGACTGCAAGGATATCTAACCAGTCAATCCCAAAGGAAATTAACCATGAATATTCTTTGGAAGAACGGATACTGAAGCTAAAGCTCCAATACTTTGACCACCTGATGCAAAGAGCCTTCTTATTGGAAAAGACCCTGGTGCTGGGAAAGACTGAAGGCAGGAGGAGAAGGGGAAGACAGAATGAAATGTTGGATGGCATTGCTGACTCAATGGACATGAGTTTGAGCAAACTCTGGGAGATAGTTCAGGAGAGGGAAGCCTGGTGCCCTGCAGTCCATGGGTTCACAAAGAATCAGACACCACTGAGGTACTGAACAATGAAAACAAAGCCCCTGGTGGTGGTGTGGAAAAGAATCCACCTGCCAATGCAGGAGATGCAAGAGACATGGATTTGATCCCTGGGTTGGGAAGATGCCCTGCAGTAGAAAGTGGCAACCCACTCCAATATTCTTGCCAAAAAAATTCCATGGACAGAAGAGCCTGGTGGGCTACAGTCCATGGAACCACAAAGAGTAGGACACAACTGAGCACACACATGCTTTTTTAGTCATAATGCTAGTGCACACTTAATAGACTGTGGTATAGTGTAAACATTAGTTTTATATGCACTGGGAAACCAAAAAATTTGTGTGACTTGTTTTATTGTGATATTCATTCTACTGTGGAAGTTTGAAACTGAACTCCCATTGTCCCATTTTGTATGAGAAAGAAGCAATTTTACTCTAAAGAAGATTCAATATTTAATGTGAAATCTAAAATTTCCTTTTCTTGAGCTTTGGATTGTTGTTCATAATTACTCATTCATTGCCTCACTGGATTCCTTTCTCTCACTATTTACCCAAAGTTATAAATGCACGACCATGTGACAGTTAAGAATGTGCACGCATAGTAAATGTACTTGAAAGACAGGCGTGGTAATTCCTGAGGGTTCTTACTGGATTTCAAGTACTTAAAAACATAGAAAAAGGTGCTAAGTGGATTCTTTTGTGCATAAATGTATTTCAGTTACTCCTGTGAGTAGAGAAGAGCATTTATCTTCAAGGTCAAAACACCTAATCAGTGTACATCATACTGAAATAAACTTCTGGGTTACACACGTGTCAAAAACAAAAGCTTCATGCCACATTTTAATACCCATCAAAGTAAGCTGGACTCTCGGGGAGAGAGAGGAAGGTTGTGATGGGGGATTTCTGGTGTTAACATTTGACCACCTCCTTTAATTATTTTTGTAGTGCAATTCTAGGTGTATGGAAGTAAGCAGATAAGTAAAACTGCCTCAGAATTTCACTCATTACTTTAGAATGGGCTGCAAGACTCAGATATACCTGGGTGTCCACCAAAGAAAAGTCCTTGGAATGACTGGGGCCAGCTGATGAAAAGACCACCCCCCCACCTCAGGTAATCCCCCAAAATGTGAATGAGAATTGACTTCTCACAAAACTAGTATTTTTTCAGGGCTGACTCCTTTAAAAGTATGAAAGGGAAATTGTTAGTCACCCAGTTGTGTCTGAGTCTTTGTGACCCTGTGGTCTGCAGCCCACCAGACCCCTCTGTCCATGGAATTCTCCAGGTAAGAATACTGGAGTGGGTAGTCATTTCCTTCTCTGGGGGCTCTTCCTGACCCAGGGATCCAACCCATGTCTCCTGCATTGCAGGAGAATTCTTTACTGTCTAATGTTGGTATAGGAGGTTCACTTTTCTTTTCCAAGATAACAAGACAACTTCCTACGCCTAACAAGTTTCTTTAGTTTCACCTTCACTTCCGGAAGCCATCCTTGATTATAAGTTCCTCCTCCTTAGAGAACTCAAGTGCTGGAAGTCTAACACCTCCATCACCTCTCACTAGTTTCCACTGTCAAAGTTCCTTCCTGATGGCTGTTTGAAGATCTGCTTCCATAAAACCCCAATCATTTAAAATCGAGACATAATAGTAGAAACCAAAGTGTGTTTCTGCCCTTCCCAATACTGTAACAAGAACTTGGGATGAATTTTTAAAGCATGTTTATTAAGTGTATTGTGGACACAAGGCTAAGAGAGAGCACAATTTCCAGAAGACAGATTTAGGCTGATCTTAAGATTGGATTAAAACCCGAAAGGTCGTGACTGCTGAGTCTGGGCCAAATGTAACAAGCTGAAATGAAAAGGGCTATGTGTGAGATTGTTAGTTTGGGTCAGAATATCTGCTGGCATAAATACAGATCAAAGAAGAAGCAAATGGGCAAAACCAAAATGAAACAAAACCAAACTCGGTAGAGAGTTTTCACTGCAGATAAACCCACACTAGCAATGTGGAGTGGCTGGAAACGTAACTTTCCAATCCATTCCTGTGGAGTCCTTGAATGCAGAATCTAGTGGCCTGGTAATGAAGACCTTGACCGAAATGTTGGAGGCCCTTAGGTCCAGTGTTAGTGACCTGATGTGGAGGATGGCAGCTTCTGAATTCTTGAGCAAACCCACTGGGTACATACTTTCTCAGTCAGAAGAGTTGTGTGATTTTCCATTAAGTTTGACTTTATACTAAGCTTCAAACCCTGTTGCCTATTTTTTCCTTATGACAATCTTTCAGAAACAAATGGATTTTTAAAATAAAACATTAGCAACAATCCCCCCCCCCCCAAAAAAAAGTGGGGAGGAGGAAGAGAGAAACAAAAATGTCAAAGAAAATTCTGAAGACAAGCAACCAATTTTGCATAAAGAACAATAGTTTATGCATGTGGAAATTAAGGTTGTGTTATGGAAAAATATCACAAATGTTTTGAGTATGAGAAATGTAATTGGATGTCACTGAAGTAGAGAGGAGGTGGATGCAGTTCTTTTCATCAATTTAACATTTGCAAATGTTCTTTAGCTTTGTCATCCCATGTGATCAGCGATCAGCTCAGCACCAAAGAAACAATATTTATTTTGGAGAAAAACAGAGGTGAATATAAAGTAGATCTATGGGCTGGTTTTTTTTTTTTTTTTGCTTGTTTATTTTTCATTTTGCCTACCTTTTACTCTTGTCCCAGTTGCATAAAATGTTCAACTGTGAGAACAAAGAATGAGAAAGAAATAAAAGAAATGCGAGTTTCAGACATAGAAAACAAACTTATGGTTATCAAAGGGGAAAAGGTGGAGAGGGATAAATTGGTAGTTGGAATTAACAGATACATATGGCTGTATATAAAATAGATAAAAAATAAGGACCTACCGTACAGCACAGGGAACTATATTCAGTATGTTGTAAAAACCTTTAATGGAAGAGATTCTGAAAAAAAAAATACATATATTCAGTTATTATATATATTTAGGTATATACTCAGTTTAATATATTTGTATACATTCAGTTATATATATATATATGTATATATACACACAGATGAATCATTTTGCTGAACACCTGAAACTATAATACAACATTGTAATTCAACTATCCTTCAATTTTAAAAATCAATAAAAAAGAAGCAATTGTAGAAATAAAAAAAAATAAATGTGAGTAGATAGAATACTAGGAGAGTTTCCTGTAGGACATGAAGGGAGTCCATCTTCTGGATCCCGAGCCCAATTCTCTCTGACTTTGTTTCTTGGTCTGTACCCCACCTTTCAGTGAGGCCGTCTAAGGTGGCCCATGCAAGCTTGGAAAGGCAGATCAGTTCTGAAGTTGAACTGACACAATAGGTAACAGAGGAGTAATAGAAGGATGCTTCCAGTGAGCAAGCATATACAGACGTCTGCCAGTGAGGTGTTTAAACAGAAGGAGGTTGTCTATATTCTAGTGATTTTTGATTCTGGTCTGAAGGGTTAATTTGGTGCCAGGGCTTTAGCTTTGCTCTGTCCCGGTCTCTGCAAGAAGTGGAGCTGTGAAGCCACTTAGAACCAGCACATAAACTGCTTCTAAATGATCAGAAACCTCTGGAGCTCTCCGCTTCAGTTCACTGGATGCCTTTAAGCAACAGAGATTTAAAAGTCCTGAGATTATAGGACCATAAAAATACACATTTACATGTGGTCACATGCAAGGTTTAAGACTGGGAGTGAACCACAAAGGGAATGCTTTATACAAGCACCAGAATTCAAGTTCAATTAATGACACAGCAGCTCTAAGAGGAACACGAGGAAAACACCTGAACTGGGGGCTCTTCTGAGCCCTGGGCGTGTGTTCTGGCCCTGCAAGTCTGCTCGGTTGTTACTCCTTGCTCTCCTCCTTCTGGGGCCTTCTGCAGCCATATAAAATGCAGCTAGTAAAACAGGTTTCCGTGGGAGGGAGACTTGGGAGTGTCCGAATTTCCTTCTTCTTCTTTTTTTTTGCTTAACAATTAAGCAACAAAAACAGTCTGGGAAAACAGAAGACATTTCAGAGCTGGCCATGCATTCTGCACATGCCAAAGAGGGGGATTTCTGTAGCCTTTTGACTCCTAGTCTTGTATTTACTTGTTGGCTAAGTTGAATTAATTTATTTAGTCTTAGAGACTGTGGGCTTTCTTTTCATCCATGAAGTGTCTCTTCTCTTTCCTCACCCCGAAGAATGGCAGGCTTACCTCAGATGGTAGCTTGGGGATCTCCTGTTACTGGGTTAGAAGAAATGATCTTAGTTTAATGAGCACACTATTCAGTGAATTCAAAATGGAAAGATAGTTTAGTGCTCACTGTGGGCCAGGCCTCATGTAGGATACCTAAGAGGGAAAGACACATGAAGGGACAGTCATGGAAAGCCTGGAAAATGGACATGGGGTTAATGTAAGGGAGGCCATTGAGAGGACTGGGGTCTTATCCATATCCAGGGACTTGACAAAGATTTCTTGCTGAAATATACACAGAGGCCATGGAGTAAGAGAGAGTCCATGAAGCAACAAGGGGAAGGAAGCACTTTCCAGGAAAAGGGACAGTCTGACTAGGGCTGAGTGCTCGTGTGTACAAAGGAATGAAAGTATTGACCATTGCTGGTGCTGTCAGGCGTTTGGGATCTCACTGCCAAGACAAGAGAGCGAGGTATTCTCCCCGCCTGGGAAGTACTGGGGCTGGGTGATGGGGGGACGTCTGCTTCCCCTGATGTCAGCCATTAGCAGGCATCCCCATCATACCCCAGGAGGCTGTATGAACCCGTTATGCCTCAATCGACCATGCTTCATCCAGGCCTTCTGAAGTATCTGTTTTGTTTCTTTAAATTGTGGGACTTCCCTGGCAGTCCAGTGGTTAAGACTCCACACTTCCATTCCAAGGGGTGCAGGTTCGACCCCTGATTGGGAAACTAGAATCCTGCATGCTGCATGATGTGGCCAAAAAATGAAGAAAAAACTTGTACCCACTTGGGGATTAATACATCGTTGGATAAAATAAACTTAGATCCAAGTAGAGAAGGAAAGGGGGCTCATTTGTTCTGTTATGTTGGGATTGGGGGGATGATTGGTATCTACCTAATGTTTGCCTTCTAAGCTAGTCTGAGAGAGTTGCTGCCAAGGAAATCTATGAAAATATTCATAGATTAGGGCATACTAAAGGGCAGAGAAAAACATCTAGCAGTTCATGTTCCTTGACCTCTCAGAAGCCCATTATGTAGGCCTTTAGGTTATAAAGGGTCATTTTCCTTCTCAACACATTTCCCTTAAGGCGTAAATGTTTGGTAATGTGCTCATTAAACATTAAGGCCTCAAACAAGCACAAACACCCTTTTTTGGTACAGGGAAGAAGTTAGAATTGTGGAATCTAAAGCATCAGCGGGCAGGGGTGCATTCTGGAGCGGGAGAATAGAGGTCCACAACACCCGACATAGAAGGAACACCCGACATTGAGGGAGCAGAGCAGGATTCACACAGGAATTTGTGAATTACATGTTGTGTGACTCTGAACCTTCTGGATTTGAAATAGCTCAACTGGAATTCCATCACCTCCACTAGCTTTGTTCAGAGTGATGCTTCCTAAGGCCCACTTGACTTCACATTCCAGGATGTCTGGCTCTAGGTGAGTGATCACACCATCCTGATTATCTGGGTCATGAAGATCTTTTTTGTACAGTTCTTCTGTGTATTCTTGCCACCTCTTCTTAATATCTTCTGCTTCTGTTAGGTCCATACCATTTCTGTCCTTTATTGAGCCCATCTTTGCATGAAATGTTCCCTTGGTATCTCTAATTTTCTTGAAGAGATCTCCAGTCTTTCTCATTCTATTGTTTTCCTCTATTTCTTTGCACTGATCATGGGGGAAGGCTTTCTTACCTTTCCTTGCTATTCTTTGGAACTCTGCATTCAAATGTGTATATCTTTCCTTTTCTCCTTTGTTTTTCACTTCTCTTCTTTTCACAGCTATTTGTAACACCTCCTCAGACGGCCATTTTGCTTCCCCCCGCCTCCCTCCCCTCTTGGGGATGGTCTTTCTCCCTGTCTCCTGTACAATGTCATGAACCTCTGTCCATAGTTCATCAGGCATTCTATCAGATTTAGTCCCTTAAATCTATTTCTCACTTCCACTGTATAATCATAAGGGATTTGATTTAGGTCATACATGAATGGTCTAGTGGTTTTCCCTACTTTCTTCAATTTAAGTCTGAGTTTTGCAATAAGCTGTTCATGATCTGAGCCACAGTCAGCTCCTGGTCTTGTTTTTGCTGACTGTATAGAGCTTCTCCATCTTTGGCTGCAAAGAATATAATCAATCTGATTTTGGTATTGACCATCTGGGGATGTCCATGTGTAGAGTCTTCTCTTGTGTTGTTGGAAGAGGATGTTTGCTGTGACCAGTGTGTTCTCTTGGCAAAACTCTATTAGCCTTTTCCCTGCTTCATTCTATTCCCCAAGGCCAAATTTGCCTATTACTCCAGGTGTTTCTTGACTTTGTACTTCTGCATTCCAGTCCACTCTAATGAAAAGGACATCTTTTGGGGGTGTTAGTTGTAAAAGGTCTTGTAGGTCTTCATAGAACCGTTCAACTTCAGCTTCTTCAGCATTACTGGTTGGGGCACAGACTTGGATTACCGTGATATTGAATGGTTTGCCTTGGAAACAAACAGAGATCATTCTGTCGTTTTTGAGATTGCATCCAAGTACTGCATTTCATACTCTTCTGTTTACTATAATGGCTACTCCATTTCTTCTAAGGGATTCTTGCCCACAGTAGTAGATATAATGGTCATCTGAGTTAAATTCACCCATTCCAGTCCATTTTAGTTTGCTGATTCCTAAAATGTCAATGTAGGAGAAGAAGATAGCACCCCACTCCAGTACTTTTGCCTGGAAAATCCCATGGATGGAGGAGCCTAGTGGGCTGCAGTCCATGGGGTCGCGAAGAGTCGGACACGACTGTGCAAATTCACTTTCACTTTTCACTTTCATGCATTGGAGAAGGAAATGGCAACCCACTCCAGTGTTCTTGCCTGGAGAATCCCAGGGACAGGGGAGCCTTGTGGGCTGCCGTCTATGGGGTTGCACAGAGTCGGACACGACTGAAGCGACTTAGCAGCAGTGGCAGCAAAATGTCAATGTTCACTCTTCCATCTCCTTCCAATTTGCCTTGATTCATGGACCTAACATCCCAGGTTCCTATGCAATATTGCTCTTTACAGCATCAGACCTTGCTTCCATCACCAGTCACATCCACAACTGGGTGTTGTTTTTGCTTTGGCTCCATCTCTTCATTCTTTCTGGAGTTATTTCTCCACTGATTTCTCCACTAGCATATTGGGCACCTACCGACCTGGGGAGTTCATCTTTCAGTGTCCTATTTTTTGCCTTTTCATACTGTTCATCGGGTTCTCAAGGCAACAATACTGAAGTGGTTTGCCATTCCCTTCTCCAGTCAACCACATTTTGTCAAATTTGGAAAACTCAGCAGTGGCCACAGGACTGGAAAAAGTCAGTTTTCATTCCAATCCCAAAGAAAGGCAATGCCAAAGAATGCTCAAACTACCACACAATTGCAGTCATCTCACATGCTAGTAAAGTAATGCTCAAAATTCTCCAAGTCAGACTTAAGCAATATGTGAAATTCCTTGAAATTCCAGATGTTCCAGCTGGTTTGAGAAAAGGCAGAGGAACCAGAGATCAAATTGCCAACATCTGCTGGATCATGGAAAAAGCAAGAGAGTTCCAGAAAAACATCTATTTCTGCTTTATTGACTATGCCAAAGCCTCTGACTGTATGGATCACAATAAACTGTGGAAAATTCTGGAAGAGATTAATACCAGACCACCTGACCTGCCTCCTGAGAAACCTGTATGCAGGTCAGGAAGCAAAAGTTAGAACTGGACATGGAACAACAGACTGGTTCCAAATCAGTAAAAGAGTACGTCAAGGCTGTATATTGTCACCCTGCTTATCTGACTTATATGCAGAGTACCTCATGAGAAACACTGGGCTGGAGGAAGCACAAGCTGGAATCAAGATTGCTGGGAGAAAACCTCAGATATGCAGATGACACCACCCTTTTGGCAGAAAGTGAAGAACTAAAGAGCCTCTTGTTGAAAGTGAAAGAGGAGAGTGAAAAAGTTGGCTTAAAACTCAACATTCAGAAAACTAAGATCATGGCATCTGGTCCCATGACTTCATGGCAAATAGATGGGAAAACAGTGGCTGACTTTACTTTTTTGGGCTCTAAAATCACTGCAGATGGTGACTTCAGCCATTAAATTAAAAGACACTTACTCCTTGGAAGGAAAAGTTATGACCAACATAGACAGCATATTAAAAAGCAGAGACATTACTTTGCTAATTAACAAAGGTCCATCTAGTCAAGGCTACGGTTTTTCCTGTAGTCATGTATGGATGTGAGAATTGGACTATTAAAGAAAGCTGAGCATCGAAGAATTGATGCTTTTGAACTGTGGGTGTTGGAGAAGACTCTTGAGAGTCCCTTGGACTGCAAGGAGATCCAACCAGTCCATCCTAAAGGAGATCAGTCCTGGGTGTTCATTGGAAGGACTGATTTTGAAGCTGAAACTCCAATACTTTGGCCACCTGATGCGAAGAACTGACTCATTGGAAAAGACCTTGATGCTGGGAAAGACTGAAGGCAGGAGGAGAAGGGGATAACAGAGGATGAGATGGTTGGATGGCATCACTAATTCAATAGACATGAGTTTGGGTAGACTCTGGGAGTTGGTGATGGACAGGGAGGCCTGGTGTGCTGCAGTCCATGGGGTGGCAAAGAGTCAGACATGACTGAGCAACTGAACTTAACTGAACTTTCTGGGGATCAAGTCAAATCAAAACAGATAATGTGTGTAATGTGTTTAGCACGCTGTTGGGCAGGTAAAGGAGACTTAGTAAGTATGGACTGTTATTGTGAACTATGGAGTACCTGTTGTGTGGTTAAGGACATTGAGTGGAAAAACTGCAACTGCCTTGGGTTGCTGTTGGGGGTGGGGATGTATATTGCACTGGAGATGTCATCGGGGGCAAGAAGGAAGTCCATTTCCCTCTTGTCTCCAAGGTCAGATGGCATGATAGAGAACACAGGGACCAGAGGAGTGATAACTCCAGTAATTCTTGTTATGGATGTAAGTCCATATTGACTTAGGGGCAGCCCTGACCTGAGTACTGCACAAACCCTTCGGCTTATTGCTGTCACAGGACTTATTTCTTTCCAGGTGTTCCATGGAATGCTCTAGAACATTTATGAATTGAAAAGACTGTACAGAATCATACTCACAGATTTAGAGAATGAGCTTATGGTTACTAGGGAGGAAGGGTGGGGGAGGGATAGTTAGGCAGTTTGGGATGGATATGCATGCGTGTGTGTGTTAGTCACTCAGTCATATGTGACTCTTTGCAACTCCATGGACTGTAGCCCGCCAGGGTCCTCTGTCCATGAAATTCTCCAGGGAAGAATAATGGAGTGGTTAGCCATTCCCTTCTCCAGGGGATCTCCCCAACCCAGGAATCAAACCTGAGTCTCCTGCATTGCAGGCAGGTTCTTTAACGTCTGAGCCATCAGGGAAGCTCACGGCCATGTACACACTCCTATATTTAAAAGGGATAACCGATAAAATCCTACTGAATAGCACAGAGCCCTCTGCTGAATGTTTTGTGGCAGCCTGGATGGGAAGGGAGTTTGGGGAGAATGGATACATGTATATGTATTTCTGAATCCCTTCACTGTTCACCTGAAACTATCACAATATTGTTAATTGGCTATACTCCATTATAAAATAAAAAGTGAAAAAAAGTTAAAATATGAAAAAAAGGCTGTACACATGCATGGTATTACTATTACCATGTATTAACTGGTGAAGTGGTCCCACTTAGGGGATCACTTATAGACAGGACATACTGGGTGCAACCCAAACTCCCCATCCCTTTTCCTTCCCATTTTGAAGCATATATTTATGTTTACTCACTGTTACTGGATCTGGAGCACAGACTTCTAGCTCTCCTATCTCTTCTTTGCTGATATTCAAAATTTCATTAAGGCTATCCTGGGAGACCTAAGCAGTTGTGGGAAGAAAATGTAAGTCAGAAGTCAAAATGGGGGATGAAGGAAAATCAGAATCTGTTACAGAAATTTAAATTAAGCGTACCACAGAGCAGGGAGCTGAGTCACAGAGCATGGAAGTGAAGCCCACGTGCATCTGATAATGCTGACACTGTCCAGTGGCTAATTACGTGTCCATAGTCCTCATGTTTTCTATGGGGTCTGTGATGCTTCCTCAACTCACACTCCTTGTATTCACTTTTTGTCTTGCATTCTTGTGGCTGAGTATTTTGTGTATGTGGAATGGGGATAGCAATCTGAAGAGGCATCACCAGATGGTGAAAATGAAGAAGATGGAAGATTCTGACTGTTGGTAGGTATGTGGGGTGCTGCCAGTGGGAGTCAAAATTGACACAATCTTGGAAAAATGCTTGGAATTCTTACTAATGCTGAATATAAACCTCTCCAGGGCTCAGTAAGTCTAATTTTTGCTATGTACTCAACAGAAATGCATAAACTAATTAGTAAAAGACATGTAGTATAATGCTCAAATATGCTCAAACTGGAATTACCCAAATGTCTATCAGCAACACAACAGGTTGATTAATGGTGCCATGTTCCTAGAATGGGGTGCTCTACAGTACTGAGTATGAGAGATCTAATCTCAATTTACATCCATCAATTATAGCTAAACCAAACCAAAAATTAGAGGCAAATGCTGAACAAAAGAAGCCAGTTACAAAAAAAGAACACACTGTATGATTTTAGTTATATGAAGTATTAAAAACAGGCACCGCTAATCTGTGCTGTTTAGAAGTCAGGATGGTGGTCACTCTTGGAAGACTAGTGACCAGAGGAATGTATGACCAGAGGCTTCTCGTGTGGGTGACTAGTGTTCTGTTTCTTAGTCTGAGTGTTTGTTGGTTGCAAAAGTGTGTTCAGTTTGTGAAAATTCACTGAATTGTATGCTAAAGTGTATTTTAAAGTATATTTCCAATGTTATGTTTCAATATGTTATTAAAATGTTGGCAAGATTAAGTTCATTATTTCTAGTACATTTACCTTGCCACTCTAGACAGAATTAGCAATTTTTGTGTCACCAAGCTGACCAGCTAAGTCAACCAGCTACAGACAATTCCTGCAGTCCTTAAATTTATACAACATTTCAAACAGAATAGAGAATTTTCATATCATTATTTCAGGATGATAGAGTCAATGTCTTCATCTAAAAGCTGAAGCTATGGGAGGGAGCTTTTTTTAATTTTAAAATGCTAATCCAACGCAGCTATAGGTGGGATTTCATGAAGTAGCAAAAACTCTAAATTATTAGAGTGATACTGTAAGAAAAACATATCTACAAAGCAAATGTGCATTTTTCAAATAATTTTGAACCCAAAATTTCATATGAATCTCTTAATAAAGAGCAGGGGAAATTGATAACATAAATCTTCAAAATCTGAGGCTAGAAATATTACCCTCAGAGGGCTATTGCAAGTAGTAAACAAGATCTTCATATAGTAAGGTTCCTGACAGTGGCAGGCACTCAGAGCACTGGCAGTCCGAAACCCCTGCTTGAACTTGAAATAAGGGAAAAGAGAAAAAGTGAACAATTACTAAGCAAGCATTATGTGTCAAGTGTTACTCATAAATTCATAAGTGGCTGTATAAGTCATCTTACTTAATCTGCTATCAACCCTGTGGGATAAAAGTGGCTTTCCCCATTGTCCAGATAAGGTCAATGTGGTTCAGAGAGCCAGGTAGGTGACATCACAGAACCATAGGAAACACAGTGATATTTGAAGCCAAGCTTGCTTCCTTCCAAAACTCATTCCACAAGAGCCCTCCACCTCCCGGTTAGGTAGGAAATTAACCAAGTTGTAGTCTAATTTTTCTAAACATAGCGGTTTCCTCCTGAGTAGGACTTGTCTGCTCAGCTGGTTTCCAGAGTACCATTTTCCTTGTTGAGTTGACTTAGCAGTAAAATACTTTTCGAATAAAGTGGGCAGAGGGTTCCAGAGGACAGCAGGGAAGTCTCAAAGGACCTTGTGATTGGGGCTTGCACTGTGGGAGTTGTTATGCTTTGCAGTAATTGCATATTGAATAAATAATTCTAATTTCTCCAGAGTGGGATGTCTGGACCCTCTGACTTTTACTCCTTATTGACTTATTTTATCTGGTTTATCAGTTTAACAACTAAAACACACTTTCCTCTTGGTCAAGAGTTTCCCAGGAGCATATTAGAAAAAGTGGTAGATACAAATTTGTTAATATCCACTTTCACCTCTGCTCAAAGAAAAATAATAAGTCCAGGTATGGGCCAAAAATAACTTTTACTGAAATAGGTCTGGAAGCTCAACTCTGGTCCTTGCAACCAAGATATAGTGTGGACTGTTTTCTTTGCAAATTAGAACTTTGCCAATGTCTGCTGGCCTGATGCCTCTGACAGCTACACAGAGAAAGGCCTGGCAAGACGAATGGCAGAGGGACCCATACCTGTGATTCTAAGCACCATTTTCTGACTTCTTGCACCCCTATGGATTGTAGCCCACTAGGCTCCTCTATCTATGGGATCCTCCAGACAAGAATACTGGAGTGGGTTGCCATGCCCTTCTCCAGGTGATCTTTCCTACTCAGGGATCGAACCTGTGTCTCCTGCCTTGGCAGTCCAATTCTTTACCACTGAGCCACCTGGGAAGCCCAATCATCATTTTAGAACCCTGTAATATACTTGCTCTTTTAGTTTAGAAAGAGAAAATCAACATCATGGAGGTCAAGAAACGTACTTACTTCTGCATAAATATTAAATGATAGAATCAAAATGTCAGTCTATCTTATGGGTTGGCAAATTTACTCTGTAAAGGGCCAGTTAGTAAATATTTCAGCTTTGTGGGCCATACTGTCTCTGTTACAACAACTCAATTCTGTTGTAGTGAGGGCAGTCACTGACAAGTCTATGAGGAAGTAGGTGTGCCTATATTCCAATACAATTTTATTTATGGACATTCAAATTTGAATCTCATAAATTTCTTGTGTGTCTCCAACTCCTACATGTTCTTGAATTTTTTTAATTATTTAAAAATGTAGAAAAAAAATGTAGAGACCATTTTTGGCTTGCAGGTATACACCAACAGGTGTGGAGCCAGATTTGGTTCATATGCCTTAGTTTATTGACCACTGTTTTGTTTTTTTTTTTTCTGATCCCAAAGCTCAAGCAAGCTATTTTGATTTAGCAACTGGTTTTATCTTAAGTTCCTTGGAATCAGAACCTCCCTGCCCAGCAGGGACTTTTGAAAGGAGACCTTTGGCACACAGTAGAGGATGATGAGGCTTCCCTCGTGGCTCAGACAGTAAAGAATCTGCCTGCAATGCAGGAGACCTGGGTTCGATCCCTGGGTTAAGAGGATCCCTTGGAGAAGGAAATGGCAAGCCACTCCAGTTTTCTTGCCTAAAGAAGACCATGGATAGAGGACCCTGGTGGGTTACAGTCCATGAGGTCGCAAAGAGTCAGACATGACTGAGCAACTAACAACCACAGGTATAGGTATAGAGGGATGGTGAGTGTGTGCGTGTGTGTGTGTGTGTGTGTGTGTGTGTGTGTGTGTGTGTGAGAGAGAGAGTGAGAGAGAGAGAGAGAGAGAGAGAGAGAGATGGAGAGAGAGAGAGGGAGAGGAAGGCAGCACAGAGAACAGATAGCAAAAAGAAATCATTTTTTTTCCTCCTATCAACTGACAGATATTGACATTCCCTTTTTCAAAATCTAGGATGTCTTGCTACCTGTTTTCTAAAATAGGAGGGAATTAAAGTATTGTCAGCATGAAGATTGACTTTATTATAATGAATAGGCAGAACTGTTTGTTTCTGGTGGATGAAATTCAATGGATGTCTCACTTGGAATTTGTGAATCTTATCACTGTGTCATGAAAGGTCATGGGGCTTTGCAGGTGTTGTCTAACTGAGGCTAGTGGATGGTATGTGCTGGGGTCCTCCGTGTTATCCACTTCGTCATTAGGTTCTGGGGATGTCAATTTATGGATCTGGAAAGCATAGCTGTGTTCATTACTGAACCAAGGGGAATCTTGGCACAGGTTCATCCAGGACAGGCAGATCCCATTGGAGGACTGTGCATGAAGACAGGGCAGAAATAATTGGCATCGTGAAATGTTAAACTGGTAGGAATCCTTGGACAAACCCAACTTGTGAGAAATTGGACATCTGGAGAAGGAAATGGCAACCCACTCCAGTATTCTTGCCTGGAGAATCCCAGGGACGGGGGAGCCTGGTGGGATGCCATCTATGGGGTCACACAGAGTTGGACACGACTGAAGCGACTTAGCAACAACAGCAGCAGATGTTAGCCAATTCGTGCTGAAGCCAAGGCTGATATTTGCACAGATACTGAATTTTTTCCTCTAGAATTGAGGTTAGTTTAAGATGCTCAAAAGGCCTTAAGCTTGGTTTCCCCATAGAGATTTCAAAATAACAATATCAAGTCATGCAATTAGTGAAGGAAGCCCCAAAGAGTTCTAATTTCCCCCACTATGACTATTTGTGATGCTTTATAAAATGACAAAAATAAAATTCAAAGGGAGAATTGTTTTTTCCTACTTTGTAGTGCTTTAAGCAATTGATGGTTGGCTGAGACCTTCCCCAAAGCCTCTTGATTCATTTTTGGTGACATTGCTAGGGAACTCCCACAATATCTTGGGAGTCTATGGAAAGCACGTGTAAGCCTCCAGTGTATCATGTACATCAGAGGAGACCTATCACGTGGAAACGTCCTGTTCCAAAAGTTCCTTGGAACTTTGCAAGCATTTTTCTTCTAAAGCCATGTTCCAAAGGACGGTTATCTCCCTAGGTCATCAGAAAAGCTTCCTGGAACCCCTTGTGGCTGAACTGGAATGAGAGAGCTCAGAGGCTGCTGAGGCCCCAACTGCTAAGCCTTGGTGAGGCAGCTCCTTGGTTTGGGAAACTCTAGGGACTCGGCCGCATCCTGTCCTCCTCCTTTTGGGAGCACTTGGCAGCCACTGAGTGGCGAGAGGAGGAGGGCCTGTGGGAGTGGGGGCTGAGAGCGGAGAGCTGAGGTCTCCTTTGGAAACAGTCTAGGAAGGCTCCATGTTAAAGGGGAAAGGAGGAGACAGGAAACCTCCATTAAATTGTTTATAAGTTGAATTGTTTCTAAGGCCGGAACTGACAACTGTTTTTACAAAGTAAAAAAGGAGGCAATGAGCTCCACCGCCTTTATTCAGGCATATCCAGTGCTTAAGAAGATCAGAGTACAGTTTTCTTTGGACAGGTGGGTTTCAAAAAAACTGAATGTTGGGCAGTGTATAAAGCCTTCCAATCTGAAGATTTTTGGAGGTTACTGCTGATGCCGTTTGAATAGGACTGTGATATTCACGGACTGTGGAGTGGTTCAGATTGCTGCCTAAGCAAACAATTATTTTGTTTTTGCTTCTCCAGTTAGACAAGGGAACGTGTTTTGCATTCTATCAGCTGGCCTTTTATTGTTTTTCATGTTGGGACAGATGTTCTTTGAGAGGTGGGGTCTTGTTTGAGGAAATGTCAAGCTGTCCAGGTTAGATTTATTGGTGATTGTGGCAGGTGCCAAATGTTTCAAGAAGTTGGTGTATGCATTTATTTTCCTCTCCTTTGGAAGATTTTTCTGGAACCAGGATGTGTTCTCTTCAGGCAGAAAGCAGATATATTACACTTAAACCAGTGTATGATAGAAAAACCTAAAGAAGGCTTGTAGTGGATGCATTTACATCATCTGAAAGGCATTTTATGCACCAAGTTCCAAAGCCAGGAAAGGCAGCTAAACAAGGAACAGTCTTTTCAGGCACAGGCTTGTGGAGTATGATGTCTGGGTGGGCCAATGAGGCATGATTTATGGGGGTATCGTAAGTCTGGCTGGTTCTGAAATATTTGTCCTCTGATGTCCAGAAATTCCCATCTTTGGCACAGTCCTCAGAGAAGCACTGACTTAGCCCAACTTTCCCACTATGACCCCCATGAGCAGGTCAAATTCAATGTGAACCTTTTGGTGGGGAATGCTTTGGAGGCTTATGTTTTATCCTAAAAATTGCTAGGAATTTCCATCCTTTCCATAACATGTTCATGTTTTATTTAACTTAAAAAGGTCACCTACCCTTAAATCTTTGAGTAAAGCTGATGTTCCAGGAAGATGGGCCACATCCATCCTGCAGCCCTGAACGCTCCCAGGAATACTGTCTTGTCTCCTCCAGAGCAGGAAGATCTTGTTTTGAGAAACGAGATTTTCAAGCATTATCCAACTGGTGGTCCAGCCATTGTCCTTTGAAATGTACAAATCCTCCTTTGGAACAATCATGCGTGAGTTCATTTTTACATGAGGAGGAGATAATTTGTCACAGGAGTTAATTGCCATTTTGGAAAACAGCACTCTGGCCTCTGAGGGATTAGAAACTAGAAAACCTTTGGTGATGAAAAAGGGGGAGGCTTGAAAATAGAAGAGTAAACTTGGGTGGAGATGTGGGGAATCTGGTTGAAGGAGGAGGTGTGGGGTGGGGCTCAGGGAGAAACAGGAGCAGAAAAAAAAGGGTGGAGGTATAAGTGGCAAGTTTTGCCTGAGGTTTTATTTTAAAATGGCTTTTCATTCTTCCAAATCAGTCTCCAACCTCAGTTCCATTCTTTAGCTCTGACTCCAATGCCTGAAATCCAATGGTAGCATCTCCACCTGGAGACGCAAGTCAGCAGAGCCTTGATGCTAACTCACCTGTGTGCGGCCCTGCCCACCCTCTCCTCTGCTGCTTCTCCACTTGGTGGTTCCTAGGCAACTCTTTGGCTTCACTTCTGACACCACTGACTATGTGTTGCAGACTGGAGCCTGGGAGTCTTCATTTTTTCCTTCTCCCAACCTCTCAGGCACACATCCAATTGATCATGAAATCTAACCAAGCAACCTCAGAAACAATCTTTTGTTTTCTGTAGAAACTAGGGTTTCTGCAGGAATCGCTCAAAGGGCTGAGTGGCAGAGACCTTTATGAAGAGCCTGCTCACAGAGCAGGGATGAGGAAGCTGAGAATGAACAACTGAAGATCCAGGGACAACCGTGGGATGCTATTAACACTCTGGGGAAGAAGGGGCAAGGGCGGCTGGGGAATTCTCACAGGTCCCTTATGTGTGACCTTGGGGGTCTGGAAGAAGGGCCACAGAGCCCCAGTTCGAGTTCCCTGAGTCACACAGCAAATTCCCACTGGCGATCTATTTTACATGATACATACTAGTCATGACTAGTCTTGTGTGCAAATCATAACTGTCTTTGAGTATCTTTCTAATTTTAAAAGATGATGCATTGTTTTTCTTTTTCTACAAAACTTCCCCACCTCTGCTCATGGTTGGCTTTAAAGGAACCTAACCTGAGACATTTTAGTATACTCTTTCAGCATTGACTTGCCTTTGAATATGCTATTATTTGTGTTTGGGTTCCCCTTTCTTTTTATAAACATTTGAAATGATAAATGAAAAAAAAAAAAGAATAAAATGTTAAAGCCTCCTTAATTACCAATTCCTGCCACATACCTATATAGGCCATTTCACATGACTGAAATCATATACATATTATACTGTGACTTGCTTTTAAAAAAAATAATATGATACCTTTATATTCCAGGATATATTTTGGATATACTATAATTATTTAAACATTTCTTTTATTGATGAATGATTAAGGTGCTGATACTTTTTCCTCTCTGATAGAAAATGCTACAATAACCGTGTACATGTCTTTGTACACGTGTTAGTCATCTTGCAGATACGAATTTCTGCTTGGATTTTTTTAGTTGTAAGAGAAAATACCCTAACCAGTTTAAGCAGAAAGCAAACCTAAGGGTGGAGATAGTGGATCTGGCCTTAGAATCTGCTGCCAGGGGCTCAAGAGGTCCCGTCCACTCACCCCAACTGCTGTTGTCCTCTGTGGTGCTCCATTCCCAAGGCCTTTTCAGGGCAAAGTGGCAGCCAGTAATTCTATGCTGTGCCATCAAAACTCTAAGCCCACTGGAAAACAGAGGGCAATTTTCTTTTAGTAATCTTAAGCAATGTCCCCTGATTATGTCACTTAGATTCACACACCCATCCCCAAACAAATTCCTGTGTCTAGAGGTATGTAATGCTTTTGTTGGCCAGGCCTAGGAACACACCCCATAGTAACCTGAATTGAAGATGGGGCGGGGGAGATTCCCCAGCGTTACTCTTGCTCTTGTTTCTAGAAGGGGGAAGGAACACTGCCTAGCAGGAGAGGGAACCATCATGGACCTTTGCAAATTGAAATATAGGGTTAGAGTAGGCGTTACAAATTTTTGATAGCTACTGCCAGATAGCTCTCTTGAAATTGTATCTCAATTTATATTCCCAACACCAGTAGGATCCACAGTCCCTTTATCTACAGTCTTAAGACACTGGATGTTATCAGTATTTTAAATTTTAACTGAAAGGAGGGCTAAAAATGTTACATCACTTTTTAAATTTGATTCCTCTGATGCCCAGTGATAGTGAGTTATCCTTTCATATGTTGAGCCAATCTTTCCATTTCTTTTTCTGTGAAATCCCTGTGTATATCTTTTGGTCAACATTTTATTAGGTTTCTTTTTTTTATTGTTTGTATCAGCTCTTTATATATTAAGGACTTCAGAAGTGTGAGCTTCTTGAGGGTGGAGACTCAAAAAATGAGTGAATGAATGATTGAGAGAGTGAGTGAATAAATGAGTGAGTTAATAGTTTCCTTTTTCCTGTTTGGTACTAGGACCTGAGGGAGAGTGAACTATCCCTTTTCCAGTATATTTTTCTGGAAATTTCGCTATAGAGTTTCTCAGTAAACTTTTTTGTGGGCTGTGAGGAACAATTGAATCAAGTTAACATGGGGAACATTTTCAGAAGTTTCCCTCATATCCTCTTGCCCTCACACGTCCCGTGGATAAGGGCACATGACCTACTGTGTGTGGTTCAGTCTCACACACACATCCACCCGCTCTGAAGCGAAGGCCCCGGGGCTCTGTTGAGACCCGTGCCTGCCACGGGAGTCAGCTAGTACGTTGCCTGGTTAAACATCCATCCAGGATTTCAGAGGGACTTGAAAATGATTGTTTTTGGCTGGAATCCTGGGTTTGAGGTTTCTTCATGTAGGACTCTGAAAAAAGGTTTTGGAAACATCTCTAATCCCAAAGTATGTATTTGGGAGGCTGCCTTCCCCATTACCCACCTAATAATTCAGGCTCCCAGGGCCGTCTCACCCAAGGGCATTCACTGCTTTGGCTGAATCAAAAGGAACTGATCTGGGGAACAGAGGACCTGGGTTCCAATGCCGTTCTCGGTGGGCAAGTTATTCACCACCTGAAGCCCCATGTTCCTTATCTTAAAATACGATGGTTGGAATGCACAATGTCTATGTCCCTGTCCAACTGCAATATTCTGAGTGGGATTCCGAATTCTGCTCTGCCACCAACCGTGTGTCCTCGGGGCTTTGCCCATTACTCATGAGAATGTCAACATCTTGGTAAATAGATATTTTGGGGTCAGCTCTGAAAAACCCCAAAGTACGTACTGCATGTTGATTTTGGCATGTGGACAAGGCTGAGCAGGGCCGTGTCAAGCATTTCACCACGATAGCTGCTGGAGGGAGGGCCCAGGGCGGCGGTCTGCGTAGCCGTTGGGGTGATGAGACCAGTAGGGTCCTGAGGCACAGATGACTCTGCAGGAGAGGAGGCGGGGAAAGGCCCGGGAGTAAATCTACGAATCATAAAAAAAATCATTAGACCCATGTTGGGAATTGCTTATGACACTGTCTCAAAGCCACATTCTCAGGCAACAGGGAAAGCTGTAAATAGATCCACAGTTATCCAAGCATAGCAGAATAAAACTACAGGACGCCAAGTCAAACAGGCTCAGCCAACGTTTTGGGTGAAATCGCTGAATATTGCTCAGGCTTTCAGAGTGGGAGGGTCTGTTCAGAAGACTCACGACTGCGGGTCCCTAGGAGACAGCTCCAGGCAGCTCAGCTGGCTCTGCCCTCCCACCAGGAGCCAGCTCAGTGTAGAAAAACCAGAGGCAAAGACACTTTCTAAGGGGTGGCCTCGTCCCTGGAGGACTTGTAGCATCGCTCTGTTGTTACTCAAGTGAAAAAAATGTAAAAAGCATGGGAGGCTCCCAAGCCTCCATGACTGAGAATTATAATAACATGGTGGCATCTCAAAAAACTTTATTTTAACATAATTTCAAGCTCCTAGAAAATTTGCACCTGTGCTGTACAGCCTTTACATCAGTGTTTGACCAATTCTCCCTCCCATCCTTTCTCTCCCTCTTTCTCTCTTTCTCTTCTTTCCTTTCCTTCTGTCTTTCTCTTTCCTTCTTTCCCTCTTGCTTTTTTTCAGTATTGCTTTCTCTTTCCTTTCTTATATACATATATATTCCTCCAGGAAGGTTTGCAGATAACTTGTATAATTAATGATTCTTTACTTTAAATATTTCAGTGCATATTTCCATATTTCCTGAAAATGAGGACACTCTCTTATATAGTCATTGTGCCATTATCAAAATTAAGAATTAACACTGACACGGGACTATTATCTAGACGTCCCTCAGATCCCCAGTTATCCTAATAATGTTCTTTATAGTAACAGAAAATCCAGGATCCCATGTTGCCTTTAGTCTGTTTTAATCTGGAAGAGCTTCTTAGTCTTTCTTTGTCTTTCGTGATATTTTTGATGAATACAGGCCAGTTATTTTGTGGAATGTCCCTCAATTTGGGTCTGTCTGATGCTGTGGAATTTCCTTTCTGCTTCATGCACTGCCTCCTGAAGTACAAATGCCTGGTTGGGATGTGACTGGCTGCAGGAAACCACTTTCCCAGTCCAGCAGTCTAGAGCTCATGCAAACTCCCCTTTGCCCTGTCTTGGGGGTTTCCTCTCCATTCTCTTCAATCATGGTTTCTCCTCCTGCAATCATAGTGGAAAAGTCAGATAATTTGCTCGTTGGAATTTGGACTCACCATATAGTTGCCCACACATGCAGTGCTGAGTGTGGCAGATGATTCTTTGGTTCTATCAGAATTATATGGAAGAGCATTAAATACCCAGTAAAAGGCTGGGGAACAGATTCAAGATGGGCAACTTAGGTTCTTTGGGAAAATAAACTTTGAGTTCTAAACAAATCTATGTACAAATTAACTTCTGGAGCTTATAGTGGACTCTTTGCAGGGGGTTTCTATTTGTTTTATGATTCAGTTTTCTGTCATACAATTCCATCTTGGCCTCTGCTTGAACGGGTTTCATTGCTGAGAGGCCCCCACATAGCTTTTCTCTAAAGCAGTTTCCCCTACAAGTTGATCCCACATCATGAAATCTGGAAATGGAAATGATACAAACTTCCAGTGAATCTATACATGATTTATCAGCTCACTGACCCTGACATTTCACTAACAAATGAAGGAGGTTGGAAGGATATGGAAAGAGGTGGGATGAGAGACCTCTCCCACCAAGTGTTTCATCTGTGACTTGACAGACAATTGAGGGTGTTCTCAAGGACTAGGACTTTTCTCGGCAAACCTGCCAGTCAGCTGAGGAATTTTCTTGATGTGAACCACAGAGTCGGATTCTTAGCAGTGCAGTGATTGTTACAAATTGCAGTTGAATCTGGGAATGGTTTCCAATGACACCCCTGAAAAGGACCTTGGCAACTTCATCTAGATAGGAGGGGCATCTCTAGTTTTAACCAGTAAACAGAAACCAACATATATAAATACTTGAATGAATAACTTAATTCTTAGGATGCAGATAAGAATTAAATCAGTTCTTGAAACACAGTTCCAATTATCAGGTCTTTGAAATCATGCAAGACTTGCAGAGTTACATTTCTGTGTCATGTGAAGAACAAGCTCGTGCTTTACAAGTCATTGGTGACTGTGGATAGACCTCCTTTTCAATCAATCAGTCAATTATTATTTTAGGGACAGTGTAAAGAATATCTGTTCTAGAAACCAGAAGGATGATATCCTAGTTGTTAATCACTTGTTGGGAACTAGGTACTAACTTTGTGAAAGACACTACAGAGCCCTAGGGTTAGAAATAGAAGTGAAAAATTATCCTTATTCACAATGAACAGTAACTGTAGGAGAAGAAAAGGTAAACTAAAACAGAGATAATTCCTCTTTGAATTGCAGCATGAAGCATTAAGGGGCTTCTGGTGCTCAGTTCAGTTCAGTTTAGTTGCTTAGTCGTGTCCGACTCTCTGCGACCCCATGAATTGCAGCACGCCAGGCCTCCCTGTCCATCAGCAACTCCCAGACTTCACTCAGACTCATGTTCATCGAGTCAGTGGTGCCATCCAGCGATCTCATCCTTTGTCGTCCCCTTCTTCTCCTGCCCCCAATCCCTCCCAGAATCAGAGTCTTTTCCAATAAGTCAACTCTTTGCATGAGGTGGCCAAAGTACTGGAGTTTCAGCTTTAGCATCATTCCTTGCAAAGAAGTCCCAGGGCTGATCTCCTTCAGAATGGACTGGTTGGATCTCCTTGCAGTCCAAGGGACTCTCAAGAGTCTTCTCCAACACCACAGTTCAAAAGCATCAATTCTTCGGTGCTCAGCCTTCTTCACAGTCCAACTCTCACATCCATACATGACCACAGGAAAAACCATAGCCTTGACTAGATGAACCTTTGTTGGCAAAGTAATGTCTCTGCTTTTGAATATGCTATCTAGGTTGGTCATACCTTTCCTTCCAAGGAGTAAGTGTCTTTTAATTTCATGGCTGCAGTCACCATCTGCAGTGATTTTGGAGCCCCAGAACATAAAGTCTGACACTGTTTCCACTGTTTCCCCATCTATTTGCCATGAAGTGATGGGATCAGATGCCATGATCTTCGTTTTCTGAATGTTGAGCTTTAAGCCAACTTCTGGTGCTAGTGGTAAAAAAAAAAAAAAAAAAATCCACCTGCCAGTGCAGGAGATGTGAGAGTCATGGGTTTGATCCCGGGATTGGGAAGATCCCCTGGAGGAGGGCATGGCAACCCACTCCAGTGTTCTTGCCTGGAGAATCCCATGGACAGAGGAGCCTGGAGGGCTACAGTACATAGGGTCGCAAAGAGTCAGACATGATTGAAGCAACTTGCATGCACACACGCATGAAGAATTAAAAATAGAAAGAAGAATGGAGGGTTAGGTAGAGATGAACAGTAGCTAACTCAGCTAAAATTGGTGTGAGGAAAACTACGGTGAGAACGCCCAAAGGAGGTTATGACTAAGCTGAGTTTGCAGAATGGAGAGAAGCCAGGCAGGTGGATGGAGAAGGGAAGGGCACCAAAGGCGGAGGTCATAGCATATTTAGCACTTAATGGGGCTGATGGCTTGGACTTTGGGGGACTGTAAGTTATTCAAACTCAGTGGAGGTGGGGGAGAAGCAGGAAGTGAAGCTGAAAGAATATGAAAGGGAAGATCAGGGAGAACTTGTAGATCATGGAAGAGACTCAAAATATCATCTCCAGGTTACTCAGTCATCAAAGGGACTTCAAAAAAAGGCAGGGTTACTGAATGGTAAGTGTTGGAGGGGTCACAGATGTAGAGGCAGGCAAAGCAGCTAGGACACTATTAGAATATGGAGCAATAATAATGACCTAAATTAAGATAATGACTGAGAATAGAGAAAATAGTATAGATTAGAAGGGTGTTTCAGAGATGGAGGCATTAAGACTTGGTGACTGATGGGATATGAAGTTTATGAAGAAGCATCAATTAACGATGACACTAAGATTTCAGCCTATGGTGACCAGAAAGGAGATGATATTACTGTTTTCTACAATAGAGAAGCTACTAACTGCTTTGTGGGAGAAAAAAGATATTCCCTTCAGATTTTTGTGCATATGGAGTTTGATGTGCTGGAGGGAGATCCAAGTGATGATACAAGAAGTTGGAGGTTGGGTTCCAGATCACTGTAAGAGCTAATGTTGAAGAAAAGACATTTGGATGCTGTTGGTACAGAGGTGGTAATACAATAAATAGGAACAGATGAGCCCAGGAAAATGTGTACAGTGAGACAAGAGGGATACAGAGAACAAGCATTTCAAGAGTGGGATTAGGAAGAGGATTTTGACAAGGAGAGACTGAGAGGAAGCAGTAAGAGAAGTAGGAGGAAAACCAAGACAGGGCATTCACGGAAGATGGCCGAGGAGCAAGTATGAAGGGCATCATGGAGGCATAGATGTCTTATGACAAAGTGAAAAATGGCTTTATTTTAAGGTTTGCTCATCACAGGTCATAGGTGCCCTTAAGGAGAGAACTTTCTGTGGATTGGTGGGGGCAGAAGCTAAACAACAAGATTCAGGAGGCTGGTAGAGGAGGAGGGGAGAGTAGTATAGGTGAAACCATCCAGAAGCTTGTTGGAGAGAAGGCATAGAAGAGAGTAGCGTATAAGAGGGTCCGGGTTCTAGATGAGGGGGTAGTGAGGGGGCTTATATGCTGGAGTAAAACATCCAATGGATAAAGACTAAGTAGAAGTTTTAGGAGGGAAAGAGTCACAGATGCTGCATCTAATGCAATTATAGGACCCTGGACAAGACCCTTCACCTCCCTAAACTGCAATCTTTTTTGGTTTTTCTTTTACTTTACTAGTACATTTTGGTGGTGTGCTCCACATTGGTACCAGTAGATTGCTTAATTCTTCTTACTGATTGCATATTATTCCATTGTATGAATTACCTGTAATTTATTTAGCTGACTCCTTAATGATGAATCAGATGGATTAGATGGTTTCCAATATTTTGCTGTTACAGGCAATTCTATTATATCTCATTTTTCACATGTGCAGTATATCTATAGAATAAATATTTAGAAATGCTATTGCTAGGTCAAAGGGCATGTGAAATTTTAATGTGGAGAAATTTGAGCAAGTTTGAAAATGTGCAGAATGAAGGGCAATGGGTTTGGGCCTAATACATCTCCTGATTATTCACCAGGGAAAGTAAGAGGGACAGTAAGATGGAAGCAGATAGTGGCACAGCTCAGTGGACCTTTAGTCCAGTGAAAAGGTGTCTCAGGACACAATTAGGCATGAACATCACCCTTCTGTGACCCCATGGCCATTGTGTGGCCAGTGCTCCTAACGATCCCTAGCCTATGATGATCCCTAGGTCCATGATGTTGCACCTGAACTTTGTACAGCAGAGGCCCAACTCCCAGGCAAAGCTCAGTATCTTCCTATTAGAGGAGAAGCTCTATCAACTTCTACTTTAGAAGCTTATAATCCCAGGCAACTGACCTCTCTGAAGCCAGGTCCTGGATTAAGCTAAAATAGAAACTTCAGGGTGGAAGGAGCAAGTTGAGAGACTAGTTAAGGAGTATATTAAAGCCAGAACAGTAACAGCGAAACCAATCTCCATTCAGATAAGAGTGTGGTATCTCTGCAGCTCCAATCTCCAACCTTCTGTCCCCTAACATCAAAGAGATGAGATAGACAATGCAAGAAGTGGGTGTCATAAAAGCAAGATGTGTCCAATCCCTTGCAATCAATCCCCTTTGGAGCTCCAAACTGTAACTGCATTTCCAGGGCCAGAGTCTCCCAATACTGGATGATGTTTCTACAAGGAATTAGGTGTTTGTTTCAATAAGGAAACATAATCTAAGAAACCATGTCTGGTAGCAGGGCACCCCCTTCTTTTATCTCCTGCACTTTAACCTATGAGGCATTTCCCATGCATTAGCAGGTGAAGTCAAGGGAGAAAATGGGGCCAGAGGGGAACGTTTGCATTACCCTGGAAGACAAGAAAGTAGAGTGAAGAAAGAACTATGGCCACCCATTCACCCTATTCCTTTATCAAAGAGCACTGGAGGTGGATGTCTCTTTTCCTAATTTAATGTTTCTGGGGTTCAGGAAGTACCATGTATAGCACTAGAGAGCCATGGGGCCTGGACCTAACTCCTCCATTCTCTGGTTGAGTGACCATAGGATTAACCCAAGGAGGCTTAAAGTCTACATTTATAAAACAGGAGTAATAACAGTACATGTATCTCAAAGAAAATATGAGTAGAAACTTGACATACTGCCTGGCACATATTGGCTAGTTAATACATGTTAGCTACTATCATTACCAAGAATCCCACCGCACCAGCTGTATTACAAGTTGGTTTGTACCAAAGCCAGTGTTACAGTACCCATTGTTACAAACTTTCAGACAGCATCATTTCTATGGATTCTCCTCCCTGGATCATGTATAGATTCTGTCTATGCAGACATGACCCAGAAAATTATGTAGCAGGAAGACAGAATGCAATTGTATAGCCAGAAGTTAGGCTAATGGTTTTTAAAGTGTATTCCTTGAACCAGCAGAATCAACATCACATGGAAACTTGTCAGGATCAAAAACAGACCTACCCAATCAAAATCTCTAGGTCCCCTACCCTATCCCTCAAAGCCCCAGGAGATATTGAGATTATGCTAAAGCTGGAGAAGACTCTTGAGAGTCCCTTGGACAGTGAGGAGATCAAGCCAGTCAATTCTAAAGGAAATCAACCCTGAATATTCATTGAAATGACTGAAGCTGAAGCTCCAATACTTTGACCACTGGAGAGAAAGGGCTGACTCATTAGAAAAGAGTCTGATTCTGGGAAAGACTGAGGGTAAAAGGAGAAGAGGGCAAGGACGAGATGGTTGGGTGGAATCATCAACTCAATGGACATGAGTATGAGCAAGTTCTGGGAGACAGTGAAGGACAGGGAACCCTGGCATGCTGCAGTCCATGTGGTCACAAAGAGTCAGACAGAGCTGTGTGACTAAACGACAACAAAGTGTGAAAGCCACTGAGTTAGACTCTGGGATGCCATTTCCTACTTCACACAGAAAGAGCAGAGTGGATAGAGAAATCCAAGATAGCGTGCCTGCAGCTCACAACCACATTTGGACGAATGACTTAACAACCTTGCCTGTTCCTGAACACTCTCCACTATGGCTGGGAACAGCCTGTCAAACTGCAGATTTTTCCTTTTCTCTTTCTCTCCCCACTTCTCTCCCACAAGACACAAGATAGTTCCTGCCCAGGCATCTCAGATTACCATTTTTTCCCTCAAAGCCAATTAAAGGTCTCTAATCCCTCCTGTGTTTACCTAAAGGATGAATTTGATCGGAAGAGATGAACAGGAAGGGCAAAATCCTAGAAGGGCTTGGGAAAGGAAGTTTCTGCTCCAGTGGTGGGAACACACCCTTTCTCACTAAGCTTCTTACGAACTGGGGAATTTTTTGAATTACAATTCTCTATCCAGCCTGACTTTCATCTCAAGCCCACAATCGTGCTTTCAAAGGCAGTGCCTGACTTTATTCTTAGTATTAATACTTTGGAGATTTTTTTTCCCCAAGAACATCTCAGGAATCCCCAGAGTGATAGTTCAAATCATTTGAATTATTCCCTTTTTTAGGTTGAAAGGAGGTGAATATCAGCAATTTTTTATGATTAAATGTAATGTATGGACCCAAGAATGTTTGCATGGGACCCGTGATTCTGTGTTACTCAGGTTATTTTTTGAGGATTTCTGGGCATAGATTTTCTCCTTTATGGGATTGTCTAGAGTTTGCCACTTCTGGGCCTGGCTGAAGTCCTTGTGTAAGTAATTTGACCTCCCAAGACTCACTTTCCTTGTCTGTTAAGTGGGAGTGCTATTACCTTCCTCACAGGTAGGTGTACGATAGAGCCGGAAATTGTACCTGCAGTATCTGGTGTGGCATTATTCTATCTGGCATTATATGCTTTAGTGGCCTTCTTCAGTTGAAGCTGGATTAACACTTGAAACTCCTGTCTCCACCTCTTCCACTAGCTCTTAGCTCTGTTCTACATGTGTGCAGGTGGTGATCCTCCAGGTCACAAGTGTTCCTCATCTAGAAATAAGGGATCAGGACATCTTTTTAAGGCCCTTAAACAGGATGCATTTCTATGAGATGCTAAGAAAGTGAAATATTTTTTCTCCCTTGCTGCTAAATTGCTTCAGTCGTGTCCAACTCTGTGCAACCCCATGGACGGCAGCCCACCAGGCTCCCCCGTCCCTGGGATTCTCCAGGCAAGAATACTGGAATGGGTTGCCATTTCCTTCTCCGATGCATGAAAGTGAAAAGTGAAAGTGAAGTCGCTCAGTCGTGCCTGACTCTTAGCGACCCTGCTCCTCCATCCATGGGATTTTCCAAGCAAGAGTACTGGAGTGGGGTGCCATTGCCTTCTCCATTTCTCCCTTAAGTAAACATTATTATTCTTCATTTCGGAGAAGTGTCAGATGAATTTATTTATATGTTTCAGAATCTCTGTAGGAGAAGAGAAAGCAGCCCAGCAAATGAAGGCAGAAAGTTCCGGCTGCATCATTAACTGGATTGTGCAACCTCTGAGCACTGCCCTAATCTCTGTCTCTGGTTTCCTGTCTTGCACACGAGGATTACATGCACGCCTCACCCTACCTCAGTGAGGACGAAGGTGATCGAACGAGCTAGTGCTTCGTGAAAGTGCTTTGAGCTTTGGAAGCAGAGATTTTACATAGATACAAGGTATTGTTACATTATACAAGGATGATCATTTTTCTTTGCCAATAGTCATGACACCAGGAAAACTTATCTATTACAGTTCAAAAGCAGAATGAGAACGAATAAAGTTGTTTTATTTTCCCCAGTAAGAACCATCATCAGCCCAGAGATGTTTTGGAGGATGTTATAGAAATATTCTCAATGGTCTTCAAGAGCGAGGTGAAAAGCTCCCTGCACTTGGTTCTTCCTCCCCTACATAGAGGTAAGAGTCCTGACAGATTGTCTTCAATTATTAGATGTTAAAAAGGTAAGTGAGAATCTGATACACTGTACGTTGGGCTGATGACAAGAGACCTTGTGAATTTTCAAAGGTGGGTATTGATCGGAAATTTGCATGTGTTCCCAGCCAGTTTGTTTATAGGAGATGTCCTATTCTTGGAAGTAAACAAGGAGAAGCAATTCAACATTTCCATCAATAAAATGGCTTGACTTCTGCTGGTAAAATGTTCTGTGGCTTATTTTAAACTGAGAGTTGAATAATGATGGGTGTACAGGGCCAGGCACAACAAGCAAAGAACTGGGAAGCTTCACTTTTCTTAATGTGAGGCTCTTTGTATTTGTAAAGAAATGAGGTTAGTGATGTTTAAATGAGGAAACTGGAATCTGGGGTCTCGTGTTTTTTTCTTGTTAAGTTCGAGTGCTTCTAGTTTTTTGTTTATATCAAACTCTGAAGATGAAACTCATGCACATAAGGAGAATCCTGTAGAACTGCCAACAAAAAATATCCAAGGACTTGGGTTCTTCGGCAATTTTTGCCACCCGCCATGAGACGATCAGCAGACTGCTGAGTAGAGAGATGTGTATTTTGAATACCTTCCTCCCCTAAAAACATTCCACTCACTACCACTGATGCCTGCTCATGGGGCAGTCGACCTGCAGACATGTGTTGTTTTTTTGCTCTCTCCTCTCTGTCTCTCCCCACCGCCCTTTAAATTAAAATACAGTTGACAAACAATCTTTTTAGTCTCAGGTGTACTACACAATGATTTGAAATTTGTGTACACTACAAAATGATCATCATGATAAATTTAGTGACCACCTGTCTCCATATAAAGTTAGTACAATATTTTTTTATCATATTCCTTAAGCTATATATTATATACCCACGTGAAGGTTTATTATATAGCTGGTGGCTTGCACCTCTTAGTCCTCTTCCTTTATTTCATCCATCCCCACCTTTTCCCTTCTGTTCTTCCTTAAAGAGTAAAACCTTGTAAGGATGGCTTCATCTTTCTCATTCTCTTTCTCCTTGTCTGTTCATAACTGATTTCCTATTTACATCCAGAGCCCTACCTGTTGTTTTTAAGTAGTTACACACAAACATAAGCAGATCTGAAGGAAACCCTCAACCAAATCTATGCTTGTCCTGGCCACGTTCTTTCATCTCCTCTGTAGAAGATGGGCAATCAGGATGACTAATGGCTACCTTGGAAGTGATTAGTTAACCAAATGAAAAGTGAATTAACTAGCTAACCACAAGGCAGGTCGAGAAAGAAAAATTCCATAGTTATATCATTTGGTGTCTGTGAGATGGTAATCAAAAATTTTTGTTACATTTTTAATTTGACAAATACCAGTTTTCTTGTGTGAGTCTAAACAGGTTGTGGTTTCCACAACTACTTAGTAGTTGTTAGCTACAGTAGTTCTCATAGTTACCTGCTGCTGCTGCTGCTGCTAAGTCACTTCAGTTGTGTCCAACTCTCTGCGACCCCATAGACGGCAGCCCACCAGGCTCCGCCGTCCCTGGGATTCTCCAAGCAAGAACACTCGAGTGGATTGCCATTTCCTTCTCCAATGCATGAAAGTGAAAAGTGAAAGTGAAGTTGCTCAGTCGTGTCTTCGCAACCTACCAGGCTCCTCTGTCCATGGGATTCTCCAGGCAAGAGTACTAGAGTGGGGTGCCATTGCCTTCTCCGATATATATATCTATACATACATCTATCTATGTCTATGTATACTGCTGTGCTTAGTTGTCCAGTTGTGTCTGACTCTTAGCAATCCCATGGATTGAAGCATGCCAGGCTTCCCTGTCCTTCACTATCTCTCAGAGTTTGCTGAAATTTATGTCCACTGAGTCAGTGATGCTATCCAACCATCTCATCCTCTGTTGCCCTCTTTTTTGTCTTCAATCTTTCCCACCATTAGGGTTTTTTCCCAGTGAGTCAGCTCTTTGCATCAGGTGGCCAAAGTATTGGAGTTTAAGTTTCAACATCAGTCCTTCCAATGAATATTCAGGACTGATTTCCTTTAGGATTGACTAGTTTGATCTCCTTGCAGTCCAAGGGACTTTCAAGAATCTTCTCCAGCACCACAATCTGAAAGCATCAATTCTTTGGCACTCAGCCTTCTTTATGGTCAGACTTCCACATTTGCACATGACTACTACAAAACCCATAGCTTTGGCTCTATGGATCTTTGTTGTCAAAGCAATGTCTTTGCTTTTTAATATGCTGTCTAGGTTTGCCATATCTTTCCTTCCAAAGAGCAAGCATCCTTTAATTTCATGGCTGTATTCACCATTCACAGTGATTTTGGAGCCCAAGAAAAGAAAATCTGTCACCAGTTCCACTTTTTCCCCATCTATTTGCCATGAAGTGATGGGATTGGATGCCATGATCTTAATGTTTTGAATGTTGAGTTTTAAGCCAGCTTTTTTATTCTCCTCTTTCACACTCATCAAGAGGCTCTTTAGTTCCTCTTTGCTTTCTGCTATTAAAATGGTATCATCTGCATATCTGAGGTTGTTGATACTTCTCCCAGCAATCTTGTTTCTAGGTTGTGATTCATCCAGTCTGGCATTTCACTTGATGTACCCTGCATATAAGTTAAATAAGTGACAGTATAAGTGACAATATACAGCCTTTTCATACTCCTTTCCCATTTTGAACCAGTCGTTCCATGTAAGGTTCTAACTGTTGCTTCTTGACCCTTACATAGGTTTCTCAGGAGACAGGTAAGGTGTTCTGGTATTCTCATCTCTTTGAGAATTTTCCACAGTTTTTTGTCCTCTGTCCGTGGAATTCTTCAGGCAAGAATACTGGAGTGAGGCCATTCCCTTCTCAAGGGGATCTTACTGACCCAGGGATCAAACCCCAGTTTCCTGCGTTGCAGTTAGATTCTTTACAACTTGGAGAAGGACATGGCAACCCACTCCAGTAATCTTTCCTGGAGAATTCCATGGACACTGGAGCCTGCAGGCTACAATCCATGGAGTTGCAAAGAGTCAGGCATGATTGAGCCTATAACATCCGAGCCACCAGGGAAGCCTGATGTATATGTATATGTATATGTATATGTATATGTATATGTATATGTATATGTATATACATATGTATGTATTTAAGGCTGGATTTCGTGTTAGAGATGTAGGAACTGCATGAACTTGGCTGTAGAACTACTTCTTTTTTTAGAGCTCTTCAAAACACCCCCATGTGGCCAGAGCACAAAGCATGAGTTGTTACAACTATTTCAGATGTCACTGGAGGAGTTAAGCTAGGAGCTGTTGTTTTTACTGTTAACATCTAGCTTCAGATGCCCTGGTAACCAGGTTGATGTCACTGCTGACTCACCAGGTTTCCTAAATGCACCTAAGACAGAACTAGTTATGTAGCCTTTAGAATCCTGGCAGTTTATAGGTGGTGATGCTGCTCAATCCAGCTTTATTCCTCTCCTTGCTGGTTTGAGTTGTTGGTCCCTTCAATTCAGTGTTTCTTTTACATTCAGAGGCAGGAAAGCTGTAATTTGAGGGTTGGGGGAAGGGGTTCTGTTAGTTAGCAAAAAGTGTAATGTGAGAGGAGGTAACTTGACATGGGAATGAAGGATCTGTTCTTGGCTAGAGATTCAGTTCCCCAGTTCTGTCATCCTTGGAAGCTGAGCATCCTTGGGCAACGTCCTTTGCTTCCATTTCCTCACCTGTTAAATGGGCTAATGATAATAGAACAGTTGTGAAAGTTAAGCTGATGTACAGAGCTATTAAGCTTTCCATAATCATTAGCTCATATTACTATTGATTCTGAGATGTTGAATTCAAGTAATGTATTCAAACTGGCTTCTCAGATGACTCAGTGAGAAAGAATCTGCCTGCCAATGCAGAAGATATGAAATCCATCCCTGGGGCAGGAAGATCCCTTGAAGGAGGAAGTGACAACCTATTCCAGTACTCTTGCCTGGAAAATTCCATGGACAGAGGGGTCGGGTGGGCTATGGTCCATAGGGTCGCAAAGAGTCGGACGTGACTGAGCACACACACAACGTATTTATGCCAACCATAACTATCTGAATGGGAGAAACAAAGCTTATGAAGATGAATTTGGAAGAAAAAATGTTGCCCAATATGAGAAGAAACCACGTTATTTTCTTTTGTCCTCACTCCTTGGCATTATTGAAAACCACTTCAATTTGGGGAGAATGTTTCAGAATAAGCCAGTCCAAACATCACCATTTTCTATACAAGTCACAGTTTCACTTTGCATTAAAACACTGAGATGCCCTTGAAGGTGGGGAGCTGGGAGAGGAGAATGAGAGATGTGGTCAAAGAGTAGGAGAGAGGCCGGTGGGGAAGGTAAAGGGACTCAGGGAAGGAGGGGGCTCCATGGACTTTCTCCAAGAGAACACTGATTTTGAAGTTAGCGCATCACCAGAGGCTTACTAAGGAAGAATATGACTTTTCTGTGCAGAAAGATTTGAGTGAGATGAATGGAAACTTTGTCAGTAATTGCTGTTGTTGTTGCTCAGTCCCTAGGTCATGTCTGACTATTTGTGACCCCATGGACAACAGCACGCCAGCCCCTGTCCTCCACCGTCTCCGGGACTTTGCTCAGATTCACGTTCCTGAGTTGGTGATGCTAGAATAGCCTGTCAGGAATAGCTGCTGTTAAATTGCCATTCTCTTCTGTTTTGGGTTCCCCTCAAAGCAGATACTGAATAGGCAGTTCATTTGAGAGGTGACCCCTGAAAGCACAGTGAGAGAGTGGAAACGGACAGAAGGGAGGAAGGCAATCCAGGATGTATTGACGGGCCAGTTACGGTGGCAGGCTACGGTGCTCACTCCTGCTGGGGAACTTTCTTGGAGTCGTGTGGAATACACCTTCCCAGGGAAATCTGAGAGATTGCCATATAAGCATTTTATTCAATATCAAGTCTTTGAATATCATAAAGATGCAATGGGAAAAAATGGAACAGAGACTCAACTTGTTTCTAAAAACTTTTTATACTCGCTTTGCCTGTAACAACAAAACTTGTCTCTGTTCCCTAAGGTAATCCTAGTACTTAGAATAGTTCCTGGCACTTAAAAAATTCTCAGTTAATAATTCTTGAGTAAACCATGAATGACTTTTCAGTGACTCACAGGGAATATAGTCCTGATGGCTATAAAATCTACATTCTACATTTGAAATCATAAGTATTGTTCACTCTCACTTGAGTGAGAGTGAAAGCCATCAGTCGTGTCTGACCCTTTCTGACCCCATGGACTATACAGCCCATGGAATTCTCCAGGCCAGAATACTGGAGTGGGTAGCCTTTCCCTTCTCCAGGAGATCTTCCCAACCCAGGGATCAAACTCAGGTCTCCCTCATTGCAGGTGGATTCTTTACCAGCTGAGCCACAAGGGAAGCCCAAGAATATTGGAGTGAGTAGCCTATCCCTTCTCCAGTGGATCTTCCAACCCAGGAATCGAAATGGGGTTTCCTGCATTGCAGGCAGATTCTTTACCTACTGAGCTATCAGGGAATGATGATGAATTCCAACTTTTTCTATTATGATGTATATTCATGCCCCCTCATCCCTCACCCTGCTACTCATACACATGAACTTAAATGTGCTTGAGCTTAAACATGCTTAGACCATCGGGCATGCCCCTTACCTGATCATCTGGAAAACATCCCCATCATCTGGGTAAAGTAGGGACATTTGGATGTCTTCAGATGTGTATCTCGGCAGGACACTGGTGTTGATATCCAAAAGGTATTTGTTGAATAATTACATGAAAGTTTCAATTTTTATTTCTGGAGCTCAAAACAAGCAAAAAGTTCTATAAGACATGACTTATAAGAGATCCAAGGACTGTACAAAACCATCTTTAGCAAACATCTAGATTCTGTGAAATATCTGTGCCCACATTAAATTTAATACAGAGTTTATTAAAAGACTTAGGTTTTTATTGCTTCTTAATATTCTGAATGGAGTCCAAAATGATTTTAAAGCATCCTTTGAGTTGCCTGTAAATACTTCCTAGTTCATATTAACACAAAACTTTTTCTTTCTGGATGTTTTACTTACAAACATCATTTCATTTATTTTCTTAGGATTCTGGTCTGTTTATTACTGGGCTGGTCATTTCCATAGCAAATATTTCACTTGTGAGCCTGTGGTTCATCAGCTATATAGCTTAATAGACAGTTAACCCAGATTTGATTCACTTTGTTAATTTAAAAAGAATTAGAAGACATTAGAGCTTAATAAACTTTTCAAACCCCATTGAACATCATTTGCTCTTTTCTGCATGGTACAAAAGGGACCCCGGCACCTTGTCGTGTCTCATGCTATCACTAATGCAGGAATTGTCACCGTGTTGCAGAAGGGTGACCGTGCCAGCTCATGACATGCCACACACATTGATGTCCGTGTGCCGAATATCCAGCAAGCTCAATCTGTGATTCTAATCAGAAGAGCTGTTTCCTATTCATATCTAATTATCTTAATTGCCACTGCTTCCCACTGTGCCACACAAGCAGATAAGAAAACCATTAGTTAAAAATTGTCAACTCCACAATGTAACACAGATCACAGGCATTTTGTCACGTGGTTTACTGAAGTGTGGGAAATGCATTTGCTAATCTTTTGTGTTAGGAATCCAAAGACGTTTCAAGGAAGGAGTGCCAAATTCCAGCAACCTGAGTTGTGGAACTTGTGCCTTCATCTTGTGCAGATATTCCATCGCTAATAAGGCAACTTTTAGGCTTCAGGTTGCTGCTGTCTTTGACTTTCAAGTGATGGCTTTTGGTCCAACTCCAATGAGTGCTCCATTTTCTGGCCTTGATCTATTGAAGAGGGAAGTTACCTTTCCCCATGAGCCCCTTCAAAAACCAGCAGTCCAGTTGAATAGATCAGCTTCCTCATTTGGGCAGCGGCAGAATTCAGACACATCTGTAGTCATCTCATGTCAGCCCCAAAGATGACAGACTCATTACAAACAAGTCTTTTGGTTTTAGTCAAAATAATTCAATTTCCTTTCTGGGGAAAAAAAAAGTTTCCCTTAAGTTACTTGTTTTTTTCTCCTCTTCTTTCCCTCCCATCAGTAGATCAAAACATTGGGCCCTTCTTAACCCTAATTCAAACATCACTTTAGAAGTTAACACATTTGAGTTCCAAAAGCAATGCTTTTAACTTCTGTCTTGTGGTCAATAAGGGGGCTAAGTCAATGTATAAACAGTGTCAGATGGTGTCTCACACATGGCACTTAAGAAACCTTACCCCTGATACTGCCTTGACCTCGGGGCCTCCTATCAGGCCGGCTTGGTGACATTGTACAGGGAGGTTTCAAAGAAAAGGCCTGTGCGGTCCTGGAACCTTGACAGCAGGGCCTTAGGGAGAGGGTGCTGACTATGGGCAAGATCTGGGCCTGCTGTAGCCACTGAGTATTTTAGCTTGGCTCCTGACTTGACTGCAGAGGCAAGTTTTTTTTTTTTTTTAATATAAATTTATTTATTTTAATTGGAAGTTAATTACTTTAAAATATTGTATTGGTTTTGCAATACATCAACATGAATCCGCCACATGTATACATGTGTTCCCCATCCTGAACCCTCCTCCCTCCTCCCTCCCCATACCATCCCTCTAGGTCGTCACAGTGCACCAGCCCCAAGCAATCAGTATCATGCATCGAACTTGGACTGCTGATTCGTTTCATATATGATATTATACATGTTTCAATGCCATTCTCCCAAATCATCCTACCCTTGCCCTCTCCCACAGAGTCCAAAAGACTGTTCTATACATCTGTGTCTCTTTTGCTGTCTCACTTACAGGGTTATCATTACCATCTTTCTAAATTCCCTATATATGTGTTTCAAATTGCCAACATCCGCTGGATCATGGAGAAAGCAAGAGAGTTCCAGAAAAGCATCTATTTCTGCTTTATTGACTATGCCAAAGCCTTTGACTGTGTGGATCACAATAAACTGTGGAAAATTCTGAAAGAGATGGGAATACCAGACCACCTGACCTGCCTCTTGAGAAATTTGTATGCAGCTCAGGAAGCAACAGTTAGAACTGGACATGGAACAACAGACTGGTTCCAAATAGGAAAAGGAGTACGTCAAGGCTGTATATTGTCACCCTGTTTATTTAACTTATATGCAGAGTACATCATGAGAAACGCTGGACTGGAAGAAACACAAGCTGGAATCAAGATTGCTTGGAGAAATATCAATAACCTCAGATATGCAGATGACACCACCCTTATGGCAGAAAGTGAAGAGGAACGCAAAAGCCTCTTGATGAAAGTGAAAGTGGAGAGTGAAAAAGTTGGCTTAAAGCTCAACATTCAGAAAACGAAGATCATGTCATCCGGTCCCATCACTTCATGGGAAATAGATGGGGAAACAGTGGAAACAGTGTCAGACTTTATTTTTGGTGGCTCCAAAATCACTGCAGATGGTGACAGCAGCCATGAAATTAAAAGACGCTTACTCCTTGGAAGGAAAGTTATGACCAACCTAGATAGCATATTCAAAAGCAAAGACATTACTTGCCAACAAAGGTTCATCTAGTCAAGGCTATGGCTTTTCCTGTGGTCACGTATGGATGTGAGAGTTGGACTGTGAAGAAGGCTGAGCGCCAAAGAACTGATGCTTTTGAACTGTGGTATTGGAGAAGACTCTTGAGAGTCCCTTGGACTGCAAGGAGATCCAACCAGTCCATTCTGAAGGAGATCAGCCCTGGGATTTCTTTGCAAGGAATGATGCTAAAGCTGAAACTCCAGTACTTTGGCCACCTCATTCGAAGAGTTGACTCATTGGAAAAGACTCTGATGCTGGGAGGGATTGGGGGCAGGAGGAGAAGGGGACAACAGAGGATGAGATGGCTGGATGGCATCACTGACTCGATGGACGTGAGTCTGGGTGAACTCCGGGAGTTGGTGATGGACAGGGAGGCCTGGCGTGCTGCGATTCATGGGGTCGCAAAGAGTCAGACACGACTGAGCGACTGATCTGATCTGATCTGATACTGTGTTGGTGTTTTTCTTTCTGGCTTACTTCACTCTGTATAATCGGCTCCAGTTTCATCCACCTCATTAGAACTGATTCAAATGTATTTTTTTTTAATGGCTGAGTAATATTCCATTGTGTATATATACCACAGCTTTCTTATCCATTCGTCTGCTGATAGACATCTAGGTTGCTTCCATGTCCTGGCTATTATAAACAGTACTGCGATGAAAATTGGGGTACACGTGTCTCTTTCAGTTCTGGTTTCCTTGGTGTGTATGCCCAGCAGTGGGATTACTGGGTCATAAGGCAGTTCTATTTCCAATATTTTAAGGAATCTCCACACTGCTCTCCATAGTGGCTACACTAGTTTGCATTCCCACCAACAGTGTAAGAGGGTTCCCTTTTCTCCACACCCTCTCTGGCATTTATTGCTTGTAGACTTTTGGATCGCAGCCATTCTGACTGGCGTGAAATAGTACCTCATAGTGGTTTTGATTTGCATTTCTCTGATAATGAGTGATGTTGAGCATCTTTTCATGGGTTTGATTGCCATCTATATGTCTTCTTTGGAGAAATGTCTATTTAGTTCTTTGGCTCATTTTTTGATTGGGTCATTCATTTTTCTGGAATTGAGCTGGAGTTGCTTGTATATTTTTGAGATTAGTTGTTTGTCAGTTACTTCATTTGCTGTTATTTTCTCCCATTCTGAAGGCTGTCTTTTCACCTTGATTATAGTTTGCTTTGTTGTGCAGAAGCTTTTAATTTTAATTAGGTCCCATTTGTTTATTTTTGCTTTTATTTCCAGTATTCTGGGAGGTGGGTCATAGAGGATCCTGCTGTGATTTATGTTGGAGAGTGTTTTTCCTATGTTCTCCTATAGGAGTGTTATAGGTTCTGGTCTTATTTTTAGATCTTTAATCCATTTTGAGTTTATTTTTGTGTACAGTGTTAGAAAGTGTTCTAGTTTTATCCTTTTACAAGTGGTTGACCAGTTTTCCCAGCACCACTTGTTAAAGAGATTGTCTTTTCTTCATTGTATATTCTTGCCTCCTTTGTCAAAGATAAGGTGTCCATATGTGCATGGATTTATCTCTGGGCTTTCTATTTTGTTCCATTGATCTATATTTCTGTCTTTGTGCCAGTACCATATTGTCTTGATGACTGTGGCTTTATAGTAGAGACTGAAGTCAGGCAGGTTGATTCCTCCAGTTCCATTATTCTTTCTCAAGATTGCTTTGGCTATTCGAGGTTTTTTGTATTTCCATACAAATTGTGAAATTATTTGTTCTAGCTCTGTGAAAAATACCGTTGGTAGCTTGATAGGGATTGCATTGAATCTATAGATTGCTTTGGGTAGTATACTCTTTTTCACTATATTGATTCTTCCGATCCATGAACATGGTATATTTCTCCATCTATTAGTGTCCTCTTTGATTTCTTTCACCAGTGTTTTATAATTTTCTATATATAGGTCTTTAGTTTCTTTAGGTAGATATATTCCTAAGTATTTTATTCTTTCTGTTGCAATGGTGAATGGAATTGTTTCCTTAATTTCTCTTCCTATTTTCTCATTATTAGTGTATAGGAATGCAAGGGATTTCTGTGTGTTGATTTTATATCCTGCAACTTTACTATATTCATTGATTAGCTCTAGTAATTTTTCTGGTGGAGTCTTTAGGGTTTTCTATGTAGAGGATCATGCCATCTGCAAACAGTGAGAGTTTTAGTTATTCTTTTCCAATTTGGATTCCTTTTATTTCTTTTTCTGCTCTGATTTCTGTGGCCAAACTTCCAAAACTATGTGGAATGGTAGTGGTGAGAATGGGCACCCTTGTCTTGTTCCTGACTTTAGGGGAAATGCTTTCAATTTTTCACCATTGAGGATAATGTTTGCTGTGGGTTTGTCATATATAGCTTTTGTTATGTTGAGGTATATTCCTTCTATTCCTGCTTTCTGGAGAGTTTTCATCATAGAGGGATGTTGAATTTTGTCAAAGGCTTTCTCTGCATCTATTGAGAAAATTATATGGCTTTTATTTTTCAATTTGTTAACGTAGTGTATTACATTGATTGATTTGCGGGTATTGAAGAATCCTTGCATCCCTGGGATAAAGCCCACTTGGTCATGGTTTATGATCTTTTTAATGTGTTGTTGGATTCTGGTTGCTAGAATTTTGTTAAGGATTTTTGTATCTATGTTCATCAGTGATATTGGCTTGTAGTTTTCTTTTCTTTTTTTTTTTTTTTTGTAGCATCTTTGTCAGGTTTTGGTGTTAGGGTGATGGTGGCCTCATAGAATGAGTTTGGAAGTTTACCTTCCTCTGCAATTTTCTGGAAGAGTTTGAGTAGCATAGGTGTTAGCTCTTCTCTAAATTTTTGGTAGAATTCAGCTGTGAAGCCATCTGGACCTGGGCTTTTTTTTTTTTTTTGCTAGAAGATTTCTGATTACAGTTTCAATTTCTGTGCTTGTAATGGGTCTGTTAAGATTTTCTATGTCTTCCTGGTTCAGTTTTGGAAAATTGTACTTTTCCAAGAATTTGTCCTTTTCTTCCACGTTGTCCATTTGAGTGGCATATAATTGCTGATAGTAGTCTCTTATGATCTTTGTATTTCTGTGTTGTCTGTTGTGATCTCTCCATTTTCATTTCTAATTTTATCGATTTGATTTTTCTCCCTTTGTTTCTTGATGAGTCTGGCTAATGGTTTGTCAATTTTATTTATCCTTTCAAAGAACCAGCTTTTGGCTTTGTTGATTTTTGCTATAGTCTATTTTGTTTCTTTTGCATTTATTTCTGCCCTAATTTTTAAGATTTCTTTCCTTTTACTAACCCTGGGGTTCTTCATTTCTTCCTTTTCTAGTTGCTTTAGGTGTAGAGTTAGGTTATTTATTTGCCTTTTTTTCTTATTTCTTGAGGTATGTCTGTATTGCTATGAACTTTCCCCTTAGGACTGCTTTTACAGTGTCCCACAGGTTTTGGGTTGTTGTGTTTTCATTTCCATTCATTTCTATGCATATTTTGTTTTCTTTTTTGATTTCTTCTGTGATTTGTTGGTTATTCAGCAGCGTGTTGTTCAGCCTCCATATGTTGGAATTTTTAATAGTTTTTCTCCTGTAATTGAGATCTAATCTTACTGCATTGTGGTCAGAAAAGATGTTTGGAATGATTTCTATTTTTTTGAATTTACCAAGGCTAGATTTATGGCCCAGGATGTGATCTATCCTGGAGAAGGTTCCTTGTGAACTTGAGAAAAAGGTAAAATTCATTGTTTTGGGGGTGAAATGTCCTATAGATATCAATTAGGTCTAACTGGTCTATTATATCATTTAAAGTTTGTGTTTCCTTGTTAATTTTCTGTTTAGTTGATCTATTCATAGGTGTGAGTGTGGTATTAAAGTCTCCCACTATTATTGTGTTATTGTTAATTTCCCCTTTCATACTTGTTAGCATTTGTCTTATGTATTGTGGTGCTCCTATGTTGGGTGCATATATATTTATAATTGTTATATCCTCTTGGATTGATCCTTTGATCACTATGTAGTATCCTTCTTTATCTCTTTTCACAGCCTTTGTTTTAAAGTCTATTTTATCTGATATGAGTATTGCTATTCCTGCTTTCTTCTGGTCTCTATTTGCATGGGATATCTTTTACAGCCCTTCACTTTCAGTCTGTATGTGTCCCTTGTTTTGAGGTGGGTCTCTTGTAGACATCATATATAGGCGTCTTGTTTTTGTATCCATTCAGCCAATCTTTGTCTTTTGGTTGGGGCATTCAACCCATTTACATTTAAGGTAATTATTTATAAGTATGATCCCGTTGCCATTTACTTCATTGTTTTGGTTCGAGTTTATACACCCTTTTTGTGTTTCCTGTCTAGAGAATATCCTTTAGCATTTGTTGGAGAGCTGGTTTGGTGGTGCAGAATTCTCTCAGCTTTTGCTTGTCTGTAAAGCTTTTGATTTCTCCTTCATATTTGAATGAGATCCTTGCTGGGTACAGTAATCTGGGCTGTAAGTTATTTTCTTTCATCACTTTAAGTATGTCTTGTCATTCCCTCCTGGCCTGAAGAATTTCTATTGAAAGATCAGCTGTTATCCTTATGGGAATCCCCTTGTTTGTTATTTGTTGTTTTTCCCTTGCTGCTTTTAATATTTGTTCTTTGTGTTTGATCTTTGTTAATTTGATTAATATGTGTCTTGGGGTGTTTTGCCTTGGATTTATCCTGTTTGGGACTCTCTGGGTTTCTTGGACTTGGGTGATTATTTCCTTCCCCATTTTAGGGAAGTTTTCACCTATTATCTCCTCAAATATTTTCTCATGGTCTTTCTTTTTGTCTTCTTCTTCTGGGACTCCTATGATTTGAATGTTGGGGTGTTTAACACTTTCCTGGAGGTCTCTGAGATTGTCCTCATTTCTTTTAATTCTTTTTTCTTTTTTGCTCTCTGATTAATTTATTTCTACCATTCTGTCTTCTAGTTCACTAATCCTATCTTCTGCCTCTGTTATTCTACTATTTGTTGCCTCCAGAGTGTTTTTGATCTCATTTATTACATTATTCATTATATATTGACTCTTTTTTATTTCTTCTAGGTCCTTGTTAAACCTTTCTTGCATCTTCTCAATCCTTGTCTCCAGGCTATTTATCTGTGATTCCATTTTGATTTCAAGATTTTGGATCATTTTCACTATCATTATTCGGAATTCTTTATTGGGTAGATTGCCTATCTCTTCCTCTTTTGTTTGGTTTGGTGGGCATTTATCCTGTTCCTTTACCTGCTGAGTATTCCTCTGTCTCTTCATCTTGTTTATATTGCTGAGTTTGGGGTGGCCTTTCTGTATTCTGGCAGTTTGTGGAGTTCTCTTTATTGTGGAGTTTCCTCGCTGTGGGTGGGGTTGTACGGGTGGCTTGTCAAGGTTTCTTGGTTAGGGAATCTTGTATCGGTATTCTAGTGGGTGGAGCTGTATTTCTTCTCTCTGGAGTGCAATGAAGTGTCCAGTAATGAGTTATGAGATGTCAATGGGTTTGGAGTAACTTTGGGCAGCCTGTATATTGGAGCTCAGGGCTGTGTTCCTGTGTTACTGGAGAATTTTCATGGTATGTTTTGCTCTGGAACTTGTTGGTGGTGTTTGGTGCTTGGTTGATGGTGCAGGTGGTGCTTGGTTTCAGTGTAGGTATGGTGGCGTTTGATGAGCTCCTGTCAATTAATGTTCCCTGGAGTCAGGAGTTCTCTGGTGTTCACAGGATTTGGACTTAAGCCTCCTGCTTCTGGTTTTCAGTCTTATTTTTACGGTAGTCTCAAGACTTCTCCTTCTATACAGCACCATTGATAAACATCTAGGTTAAAGATGAAAAGTTTCTCCACAGTGAGGGATACAGAGTTACATGGAGAAGAGAAGAGGAAAGAGGGAGTTAGAGGTGACCCGAATGAAATGAGGTGGAATCAAAAGAGGAGAGAGCAATCTAGCCAGTAATCACTTCCTTTTTTGTGTTCCACAGTCTGGACTGCTCAGAGATGTTCATGGAGTTATACAGAGAAGAGAAGAGGGAGGAAGGAGACAGAAGTGGCCAGGAGGATAAAAGTGGGGAATCAAAAGGAGAGAGACAGATCCAGCCAGTAATCAGTTCCCTAAGTGTTCTCCACCATCTGAAACATACAGAGATTCACAGAGTTGGGTAGAGAAGAGAAGGGGGAGGGTGGAGACAGAGGCGACCTGGTAGAGAAAAGGAGAGTCCAAAGGATAACACTGGCGTGTGTTTGCAGTGTCTCAGCCACACTGGGTCTGCCCCCTCTCACAGCACGTGTGCCCTCCCTTCCCACACTGCTCAGGCTCTAGGTTGCTCTGCTGGGAACTGTCTGAGGCTGGCCCTGGGCTGCCTGCACCTCCCAGGTCTAAGCCGCTCAGGTTCAGGCACTCGGGTAGTCCTCAGAGGCGCAGACTCCATTGGGCCTGCGTTTTGTGCCTTCCCAGGTCGGAGCAGCTCAGGTGATGAGGTGTTTGGTGAGCGTGGTCACTGCGACTTATCTCCTCCCCCATCCCTTCAGCTCGGTTTTCTGGGTGTACACATTCTGGCGCACCTTCACAGGTGGATGTCCAGAACCCCAGAAGTTTTAGTTAGCAATGAAGCCTGCTTGCAGTTTGGTAGATAATGTCTCTCTGGGGCTGCAATTGCTCCCTTCTGGCTCTGGCTGCCTGTCACTGGAGGGGGATGGTCTGCAGCAGGCTATCTCTGTTCAGTTCTTTGCTCTGTGTGTGGGCCTGGCGGTTTCTTAGGTTAGGGCTTTTTGCTTTGTAGGTATCCCTCAGTCTGGTTTGCTAGCCCAAGTTAGTTCCCTCAGATTGCCCTCGGGGCATTCAGGCCTGGTCCTTACTCTAAGCAATGCAGCCCATGCCTCCCCGCCCAGCCTCTGCTTGCTAGTGGTTTGGTGCAGGCATCTGCGCTGCTTCTCCCCTGGGGGAATTACCGTTGGGCTTGTAATCTGTGGGTTTTAATTATTTATTTATTTTTCCTCTGTGTTATGTTGCCCTGTGTGCTTCCAAGTCTCGCCAGACTCGGCTGTGAGAGTGTTTCCTAGTGTTTGGAAACTTCTCTCTTTTTAAGACTCCCTTCCCAAGACGGAGGTCCATCCCTACATCTTTTGTCTCTTTTTTTGTCTTTTATATTTTTTTCTACCTCCTTTCGAAGACAATGGGCTTCTTTTCTGGGTGCCTGATGTCCTCTCTCGGCATTCAGAAGTTGTTTTGTGGAAATTACTCAGCGTTTAGATGTTCTTTTGATGAATTTGTTGGGGAGAAAGTGGTCTGGTCCTATTCCTCCAGCATCTTAGGACCGCCTCCCCAGAGGCAGGTTTGAGGCTCATTTTTCTTCTACTGTTTCCATTTTTCATCCCACCTGCTTCTCAGTTGATGGAGTTGTATTGGGCCCTGATGGATCAAGAGGTACCTTTCAGGGAAGCCCAAACAAGGCAAGCTCAGCACTCAGGAGGCTTAGAGAAGTCTCTGAGGATAGGCAGGTGACAGTCTGCTGAACAGGGTAGTGTTTTGATGTAGTAAAAGTCCTGCAGACAGTGTCTACAGCAGACATGACCATTTTCCTGAAGGCCCCTGGCAGGTGGTTTTGGGGAATACCCAGAGTTTCTGGGCATCCTATCTGTGTGGCCTGTTTACAGGGCAAATGCCCTAAGGAAGGGGATTAGAAAATTGGCACCCTGATTTTTGCCCCTCAGTGTGTGATTCTGAGGTGCATCCTACAGAGCCCTTCCAGGGGCCGGAGGCTGTGCCCTCAGTTTCCCACAGCAATCCCCTAACAGACATGCTGTGTACTGGCTCTACTTCCCTTCCTTTTCTCCCTGCTCCCCTCTCACACTTCCACTTCCTGGGACACTTCCCAAATAACATGCCCGCACCAAAGTATTTTCCTCAGGAACCCAAACTACACCCAAGTCAGATAAAAATTTAGTTGCCACAGCAAAAAGAATGCAAGGGACCCCCTGAAAGCTCCATCTCCCTCAAGCTGATACATCCGGGTGTCTTGCTTTGGATTCTCCAGAAGCAAACACTAAGATGAGGACTTCATCACAGATAGTTTATTTGGAAGATTCCAGGAAATGCTGGTAGGGGGGTAGGGAAGTGAGACAGGGAAGGGATGGGGGAGATAAAGTAGGTGTTATTAAGCCACTTACCCCTGTGAGCAGCTGGAGCCCAGTCCTGCAGAGGCACTCTGCTTCTGGAGCACTGAGAGTATGCCTCCAAATCAATAAGTTACACCCCATGGACCGCAGCACGCCCAGCTTCCGTGCCCTTCACCATCTCCTGGAACTTGCTCAAAATCACGTCCATTGGACAGTGATGCCATCCAACCGTCTCATCCTCTGTCGTCCCCTTCTTCTCCTGCCTTCCATCTTTTCCAGCATCAGGGTATTTTCCAATGAATTGGCTCTTTGCATCAGGTGGCTAAAATATTGGAGCTTCAGCTTCAGCATCAATCCTTCCAGTGAATATTCAGGAGACTCTAAATGCTTAAAATATGTCTCTGGAAGAAGAGAAAATGCAAAGGAGTCACACATTCTCTCATTCAGTAAATGCTTGTAAAGCTCTCTCCACGTGCAGAGGAAGGTGGCCTTTCTGGGGTGTGAAGACTCCTCTCCTATAAGGAGTTCCATGGTAGCCTGCACAGAGGCGCAACTGACTTTTAATCCCGATGAAACCCCTTGAGTTCATGGGCTGTTATGTAGATTATAGACCTGAGAATTAGGAAATGTGTGTTCTCATCCCCACTCTGCCCTTGACCAACCTTGCTCCCAAGACCTCTGTTTCCTCTTGTGCTAAGTGAAGAAGTTGGCATAAGATGTTCTGCAGGCCCTTCCTGCCTGGAATGTGGTTTCAAAGGACCCATGTGCAGAAATGGGTGTAGTTGTGAGGATCATTTGCTGTGTGTAGCTTCCGGTCTGGAGGCATTTCAGGTTAGTTGGAGCTAGAAACTTATTTTTATAATTAATAGCAGTGATGCTTAAAGAAACACCATGCTCTGTGCAAGCTCACTCAGCTAATTGCTGTTGTTCACTTTCTAAGCTGTGTCCGACTTTTTGCGATCTCATGGATTGCAGCACAAGGCTCCTCTGCCCTCCACTGTCTCCCGGAGTTTGCTCAAATTCATGTTCACTGAGTCGGTGATGTCATCTAACTGTCCCATCCTCTGCCACCCCTTTCTCCATTTGCCTTCAATCTTTCCCAGCATCAGTCTTTTCCAATGAGTTAGCTCTTCGCATCAGGTGGCCAGAGTAGTGGAGCTTCAGCTTTAGCATCAGTCCTTCCAATGGATATTTAGGACTGATTTCCTTTAGGATTGACTGGTTTGATCTTCTTGCAGTCCAGGGGACTCTCAAGAGTCTTCTCCAACATCAAAATTTGAAAGCATCAATTCATCAATTCTTTGGCACTCAATCTTCTTTATGGTCCTACTCTCACATCTGTACATGGACTACTGGAAAAGCCATAGGTTTGACTATACAGACATTTGTTGGCAAAGTGGAGTCTCTGTTTTTTAATACACTGTCTAGGTAATTTGGAGGTAGAATTGGAGCCAGAACCTACTTTTCTATTACTCAATTGATGGATCTTTCTATTAATCCATGAACCATATTCTGTGTCAAGCTATAAGGAATACGCCTTCCTAGTTGGTGGACTAACAGCTAAAACACACACTTGATCCAAGCACTGTGATCATGAAATTGAAAGACATCCTCATTTAAGGGCTTAACCCAAATCTCAGGCTATAGGCCTCTTAGGAAAGCTCTCCTACAGAAGTGGTTCTATGTACTACCCATAGAACTTACAATCCCACCTATAGAGATTGCTGTCAAGTGGAAAGGTGGACCAAACAAGTGGATTAAAAAGATCCAACCTTACCATGAGTGCTTAGGTCAGTAGATTTCACCTGTGTTATTTGGCCTTCGTTGATCTATATTGGGGCTTCCCAAGTGGCTCAGTGGGTAAAGAATCCTACTGTATTGTAGGAGAAATGGTTTAGATTCCTAAGTCAGGAAGATCCCCTGGAAGGTGTGGCAACCCACTTCAGTATTCTTGCCTGGAGAATTCCATGGGCAGAGGAGCCTGGCAGACTTCAGTCCATGGGTGGCAAAGAGTCAGACAGGATTGAAGCAACTGAGCAGGCTTATATGATCTATATTCAAGATGTAATAAAAAATTTTAAAAAGTAAAAAGAATATATATATATTCAAGATGGAAAGTTGGTAATAGTGACAGACAAGGAGAGGGAAGTGAACTGTGGAAAGAAGTAGGGGAATTCAGACTCCTTAGACTGTGAAAGAAATTTAGATGTGAATTGAGAACATAAAGACACACCAGCACTGCTGCTTCCCGTGTGAACACATGTGCCTTGATTTCATTCATCGAATGACCAGCTAGAAAATGGTAGCACAGTTGGCATCACATAGGACTGAGTTTAGGCTGGTGATCACAGGGTGAATTATAGGTATTATGCAAACCGCTTTCTATTTTCTGGTCTGATCTTCATTCATGTGCTCCATCATATTCCATCTAAGTGAAATTTTAAGCATTGGAAAATCCAACACAGTAAAAGTCCACTCTAGACTCTTGTGTGGTCCATGGACCAGTGTCATCAACATTACTTTGGGAGCTTGTTAGATATGCAAGATATCAGTCCTGACCCCAGGCCTTTTGCATCAGAATATCTGCATTTTAACAAGATCTCCAGAGGATAAGATAAAATTTTAGAAGCACTTATCAGAGAACTGAAGTGCTGTTCAAAACAAGCAAATACTTCCTTGAGTGGAACCACTGAAAAAAAATCTCAGCCAAAAATAGACTTCTTATGGAGACCTTGCAAACAAGTGGAAAAACTGAATGTAATTCAAATAATCAATACAACGACTTCATATTTACTGCTGTTGTGAGCTTAACATTGAAACAATGTTAAATCAGACACAGAACTTTTAAGAAAAACCTGCTTTAGTTTTTTCCATGTGTGAAGGTACAGGAGGATGTTACAGTTACACCTTAGTTCATTCTACAAAGGACAGGCATGCTGATACTAGGCATAACAATAATTAATGCAAAGAAAAACTCCAGGAGCTGGCCAAAGGCTGTTGTGACAAACTGTCTTCATTCCATGCATGAAATAGAAGGTCTCAAGACCATCAAATTCCCACCTTGTCTTTGAAACCAACAGAGGTATTGTTAATCTTAGTTCTGAAACAACCCCAGCCTTTTTTAGTAGGGAATCTGAGACGTTTGTAAAGAATGGAGGTTAAAGTTGGCTTTTTCTTTTTCAAAGACCATGAAAGGAATCATTTACAAAACAAATCTCGACTAAATACATTTTGTTGGGGGAAGTGGTGAAATTTTTTAAGAGAACAAACTTTTAAAAGCAACTTGAAAGATCTGAGAGGCATCCTTTCACTGGCAGAGTTCAACAGATTAATTACAAGCCATTTTATATAACCATGTGAAGGCATGCAATTGCCTCTTGACTGCTAGGCTTGGAGAGGCACACGGTCACTTCTGCTGTGTTTCATTTGCCAAACCAAGGTCTGTGGCCAATCTTAGATTAAGGGATGGAAAATAGATTCCAACACTTGATGGAAGAAACTACTAAATTACATTGAATGGAAGGGAAATAATTGGGAGAAAATTTGTAATCCATTTACAACATCAGGGCAGGATGATTGCCATAGCAAATAACCCCCAAATCTCAGGATTTTGACACAATAAAGGTTTATTCCTTGCCTTTATTACAGTCAAGTAAGGGTGGGCAGGGGAGTGGGCATGGGAGGACTCTGATCCACACAGTCATTCAGGAGCCTAAGTTCTTTCTGTCTAGCTGTGGTGTCATTCAAGGTCATGTAGCCTTCCACCATGTCTTCTGTTTCCAGCCAGTAGATGAGGGAAGACAGCAAATCTGTAGAAGGAACATCTCCTAATCATCTCAACCTGGAAGTGTCATACAAATCACTTTTCCCCCTTTGGGAAACCCAGAACTGGATCATGTGGCCAAATACAATTACAAGGGAGGCTGGGAAACTTGGTCCGGCTGTGTTAGGAGGAAAAGGGAAGACGTTGGTTGAACACCTGGCCAGACTCTGCTGCAGCTACAGACTCTGACTGAGGAGCATGTTCCAAGAGAAGGGGTGCCTGGACACATTTCAAAATGTTGACTAGTGACCCGGTGCAGTGGACAAAGTTTAGAAAGACAAGGTCATAATTAGGGAGGGGAGACAGACCCAGGTCCCCGTATAAATCCCTAGGAGATGCAGCAGAAGTCTGGGGAGGGGTTTGGAGAGACTTTGGACAAAGTAGGCGTTTTGGAGGCAGAGTGACTTTAAAGGAGGAGGCAGGAGTGAAGGGCATAAGAAGAGCTTGAGCCACGTGGGGAGACTGGGTTTGTGTGCTTGTTTGACATTGTTGCCTCTGCTGGGGCCTAAAGTTGCTGCCTTAATGTGGGACGGGTTTGTTAGTGCTGGTCAGAATAATGTACCCCTTTAGGGCTACATTAAAAAGTTATGCTTGGCGCCTCATTTGCACCTTCAAAATATGCACATACATGCACAGGGCAGAAAAGGCTACACTGAGAACATGCATTCTTACGTGCACTGCAGGTAATTGCACAAGCAAACAGGAAGTTGCATAGGTATGCAGGCAGTCTCCCGCTGGAGAGCTGGGTGTTGGCATGGGCAGGCGTGTGCCTTGTCCATTTGCAAAGGGTTTTAAAGGATTCTGTGGTGGGGAGGGAGGGAAAGCAGGCCTCCAGGCATCTACTTCTCCAGCTACAGCTGTCCTTGGTCCTTCTCAAGGTTTTCTTTCTGGGCAGGGCCAAGTTCAGGGCATGTTGTTTGTGGCTGTAGAAAAACAATGCCTTTTCAAGGTCTTACAGGAGCACTCATGCAGGGGGTTTGGTCTGAAAATGTGTCCCCCCCACCCCCAACACTCATGTGTTGGGATCCTCAAGCCCAGTGTGATGGTGTTTGAAGGTGGGGCCTTTGGGAGGTACTTGGGTCCTGAGGGTGGAGCCCTCCTGAACAGAATCAGGGCTCTTATAAAAGAGGCCCCAAAGAGCTCCCAGGCCCCTTTCATTAATGAGGACACAGGAGGAGCTGGTGACCCGAAGGAGGGCCCTCCCCTGACCGTGCTGGCTCCCTGATTTCAGACTTGCAGCTTCCGGAACTGTGAGCAGTAAATTTCTGTTTTCATAAGCCGCCTTGTCTGTGCCATTTTGTTACAGGAGCTGGACAGGCTAAGACACAGGGTTTGCAGGTGGCTGTGTGGACCTGTGTTCATTCTGTGCTGGGAGTCTGTGGTTGTCTCTTTTGCTGATGGCTGCTGTTGAGTAAACTCTTCCTTTTGCTGGGTTCTCTGCATCCTCGTTCTCCTCCCGACTCTGCTGGTCATTCTCCTTTGTCCTTCCTCACTATCCTCTTCATTTGTCCCTCGGATGTTTCCCTGTGAGTCTGTCCTCAACCATCCTCTAGATTTCTGGGCCAGCACTGTCCAGTAGAACTTTCTGCAGTGATGGCAATGTCCTCTATCTGTGCTGCCCCGTACCACTGAGCACTTGATACACAGCTAGTGGGCTGGAGGAGCTGAATTTTACATTTGATTTAACTTAGCCATAGGTGGTTGCTGGCTACTGTATTGCAGGCATACTGGGTTTGTGTGCTTGTTTGACATCTAGAGCATATGCTCTAGAACATTCTCTATGGGAAATAATGTCTCCAACACTATCCATCCATTACTGCTGATCTGAATCTCTTGCCCTACATGTTTTCTGGACCCATTTTTGGAACATCTTGACCTGGGTGGTCTGTGGACCCCTCAAATGCAGTGTCCCTAATGTTCAACTCTTTATCTCTACTCACAACACACATTTTCTCCTGGTCTTCCTCCTATCACTTTACCCTTGCCCATTTTTTAGAAACTAGTTCTGATCATACCATGTCATTCATATATTATCATCAAGGTGGATCCAGGTTTTGGGGAACCTAAACTTATATAAATATGGAACTTGTACAAATATGCTCCTTAAGAAAAAGAATACAAAAGTGTGCATGGAAAAGTAGATTCAGAGTGTTACAGGGGTCTGGGTAAGTGAGAGAGGTGTCTCTGAAACTTAGGCTTTGTTCCCTGTACTATAAAGTGGCCCCAGTCATTACAATATTTTATAGTTTCCGGGTTTGGATCTCAATTTGACCTTCTTCTTGCTGTATGAACTTGGGCATAATACTCAACCATGCTGAGATTCAATGGGCTTACTGGAGTTAAAAATAATAATGCCTATTCAACTGAGTTGTCACAAAATTAAATATTATATAAAAAGATTAATACATCTAGAAGGTATTCCCTGAAAATAATTTTATTCCCTTGTTCTCATTACAGAGGGAATAGTACAAGCAATGATAGTAATAATGTATCAGATGTTATGTTCACCACCTTACACAGAGTATCTCACTTATTCTTACAAGGTAGGTACTTTTCTGTCCTCATTTTACAGATAGGAAACTGAGGCCCAAAAAAGGTAAGCAGTGTGTGCAAGTTCTCACATGCTAGTTAGGAGGGGAGCTGGGATTCAAACCCAGATTCACAAAGAGTCAGACATGACTGAGCAACTTTCACTGTTACAGATGGAAGATGGAGATGCAATCCATGGAAGGTAATCACTCACCCTGTGTTCTTAGCCTCAGGCCTTGAGCAGGGCAAGCGGGATTCCTCACAACCCCTTTGCACGAGCTTGCTAAGTTCCAACCGCCCGTATTGGTGCTCTTGCAGCCAGGCTGCTAAACATTTCATGACTGGGGTGCTCTGTGTCTCCCCTCACACTGCTTCTCTTCCTTGGAATGGCCTTCCCTCAGCCTCAATCTCCTATGTGCTACTCTGTGTTTCTCTGTGCTATATTTACATCTTAATGGAACACCCTTCACTGCTTTCATTGTAAAGGAGTTACTGAAAGGGTTTTATTTTCCTCCCCAAACAGCACAGTGTCCTATCCTTCATAGGAGCTTCAGAGATGCTCGTCTCCTGAGTAGCTGGTCTGCTGTTACCTCACAGGGGAGCTTTGAAAAATATGGAAGCTTGGGCCCTCCACCCCCAGGCCACATACATCAGGCTTGGCTTGAGTTCAGATTCACTGACCTAAAGGATTATGTTTTTTCCCTCTTTGAGCTGAAGAACCAAGTCCTAGCTCAGCTCTGCAAGGATACAGAACCTCAGGCTTCATTTTAATCTCTTCTCTTGATTTTCCCTTCACCCTTTATTTCAAATCATAAGTCAGTTTGCTTTTTGGCTTGCATTTTTGTGAGTGGGAATGTTAGTTGCTCAATCTTATTTGACTCTTTGTGACCCCATAGACTGTAGCCCGCCAGGCTCCTCTGTCCATGGAATTTTCCAGGCAAGACTACTGGAGTGGGTTGTCATTTCCTTCTCTAGGGGATCTTCCCAACCCAGGGATTGAACCTGGGTCTCCTGCATTGCAGGCAGACTGTTTACCATTTGAACCACCAGGGAAGCCTTTTTGTAGGTCACCTAATTTAATTTTGCAATCCTTAGAGTACAAATATAAATGGTGATGTTGCTACTGATGATAACAGATTCACCTTGGAATGACAGGAAACTTTCTTGACAGCTGCCTATTGGCAGACAGGTAGAAGCAGATGGATAGAAAACACAGGATAAAATAAAATTGAAATTTTGAAGAAAAAATTCTGTTTAAATCCAGGGACACCAATCACTCCAGAAAGAATCCAAGGCCATGGCTGTGCAGCCCTCACATGGCCACCAGGCTCGTGCCTTCGTCTTTCTTGGGCCCTTCTTTGATTTAAGCTTTATTGAGGAGGTGAAAAAAAAAAATCTGTCCGTTAAGAGAGGTGTATTAAGTGAAATCTTGTAAAATGAATTGCTTTGTTTATTTGAAACTACTGACATAGATACATATGCAGTGTCTAACTCCACTACTCAGTTCTTGTTATTTGGGGGACTGGACTTCCCTGGTGGCTCAGTGGTAAAGAATCTGCCTGCAATGCGGGAGCCACAGCAGACTTGGGTTTGATCCCTGGGTTGGAAAGATCCCCTGGAGGAGGAAATAGCAGTCCACTGCAGTATTCTTGCCTGGCCATGGACAGAGGAGCCTGGGGTCTCAAAGAGTTGGACAGGGCTGAACTGACTTAGCACGTGTGCAGGCAGTGCTCAGGTGTCCCGATGTATCAGGTAACATCTGAGTGTACTGAGCGTGGGCACTGGGCACAGCTGTGGGATTTCTCCATCTGCTGGCCTTCACCCTGGCTCATCTGAAAGCCGTAGGGCTGTGCCTGTGAAATGGCTTTTGTTCTCACATTTTAGGTGCTCTGAGGGCCCCAAATGGCAAAATGGAGAGGAGTAGCCAGGGAAGAGGGCCCAGTGAGGCTCCCTTAGTCTCCAGCAGGTCTTCTGCCCAGGCGAGGCCCACAGGTGGAGGTGGCTGGGGGCAGGTCCCACAGGTGGGGGCCCCAGTCCTGGCAGCCCCTGTGCCCAGCACCTCCTTAAAAGCCGATTATCCCAGCTCTGTGCTGTGAGTTGGCCCACTACCATTTCATTGTGTTGGGGCAATGCCCGCTCTGCGCTGTGAACACTGACTTCAGGCTCTCTTCCCTAGCTGAGTTACGGGGGGGCAGTGTGAGAGCCGCGCTACTTGCCCAGCTCCAGCCGGCCTGGCAGCCACTGAACAGTCTCCAGGAAAAGCTGTTCGCCTGAGCATATAGGGACAACAGTCACAGGCCACCACAGCGATTTATCAAAAGGCAGGAAAAGCAGAGAGAAGACCCTGAGGTCTTGCCCCAGCCGCCTGCTCGCCTTGCTTGCTTGCTTTCTCTGTCTCTCTCGTCTACCCCGCTCTCTTTTTTCTCTCCTCCTCTTTTCCCTTTTACTCTCTTCCTCTCCCTTGTTCCTGCTTCTTTCACCCTTTCTCTCTCTGCTCTCATTTTTGAAAGGAGAGATGGGCAAAGGCCACTGTGTTTGAAGGCAATGCTTGAGGGACCTCGGGCTTCTTTTCTACACCTAAACACAGCACCCCAGTGAAGGGAGCAGGTCCCTAGGGTGATTATCTGTGATGCGCAGGGCCTGGGCGCTCGCAAACCTGTGCACATGCGCCCGAGTGCAGGAATCGGCGCACAAGCCCCTGCGCACTCACACCCACTGCGAATGGCGCGAGGCTGTCCTGGAACGAGCTCTCTTTGGGAAGGTGAGACAGGTGGTCCTCTCCTTGCCCCGTCACAGTGGTCCTGACCTTGAGCCCCTCCCCTGGTGCAGCGCCGGCTCCCGCCGAGACTACTCAGCGCAGTGGGCCCCGGCCGCCTGGCTTCTGCGGGCTGGTCCTTCTGCGGCCTGCTCAGCCCCGCCGAGCTCCTCTTTGCCTCGGGACGCCTGACAGCTGCTGGGAGGGCAAAGCTTCCAGGGGAAAATCCAAGAAATTGTTTTGGATGATCATTTCTGTTGAGCCGACCCACCTTGGGATCATTGGGCTGGCTGCGTCGGGGGACCCTGGGCTCAGAAGGCAAAGAAAGCCAGCTGGTGACCCTGGCGTGCAGACCACTGCTGGGCCATCGGAGCTGTTTAAGCCACAGGGATTTGTTTTCAGGCTATCTCTGAGGTGCCAGAACATGGGCTTCTCCTTCGTGGCTTCCAGAAGTTTTCCACACATGCTTGTTCTTGGAATCCACATCCAGTCTCCCTGCTTTGCTCTGGAGCTGATTTCTGAGCCCCCTCTCCTCCCCACCCAGCTGGCTGTTTGCTCAGGGCACTCTGCAGCCCCCTCCCCGCGTTGTCCCCAAATGCCTTGGCTCTCTTATCTTCCGCCATGAGGCTCTAATTAGCCGCCTCTCAACCCCATAAATCAACTGCCCCACCGCCTCCGGTTTGCTTCCTTGGCGGAGGCTGCAGGCTCACCTTTCCCTCCCAGATGACAAATCAGCCATTAATCTTGGGTTGAAAAAGGTTTATTGGCCAACTTCCTTCAGTGGCTTCTGAACTGTTTGCAATAAAGAGGAGGGATCTGGGGTGACCTCAGTAGAGATAGGAACTCACAGGTGGATTTATTCTCAGGTTTGATTTTTGTTGTTGTTGTTGTTCTTTTTTCAGGAAAGGGGTAAATATATAACTCTGCCTCTCGGTGCTTGTGATTTCTTAGTTTTGAAAAGTTTCCAGATCTTCTGTTGGGCTGAAGTGTGGTTTGTTTGTATCAATGATCAGCCTGGTTGGTTGCTATGTTTGCATGGAGACAGGGTTACCTGCGGGAGTAAAGACAGGGGTGGTTTGACTGGGTGCTCAGTGACTCTGAACAGTCCAAGTAGGTCGCCACCACGATGTTTCCTTGTCAACAGACAACGACGGCAGAAGAGGATCTAAACGTTAGCAACCCAGGTCTTTTGAATCTCTTCATCAGTCTGGTGGTTTCCCTTGTCTGATCCCCAGGTGTTGAAGGGACCCTCCTCCCTTCTTGGGCTCCAGGAGATTGGCTCATCTTATAGTCTAGACTCAGCTGCTAGGAGGAGGGATGGATTTATCAGATGAAATGTTCCTTTAAGGATTTAGGAAATTAAGGTGGAAAGTTCAGGGGAGGATAGGAAGGACATTTCTTGAGGGAGAATTTATCTGCAAAAGGGAGACCAAGTTTTCCAATATCATGGGTTAGAGGTGGGCTGTGGGTAAAATGTCGGTATTGGGTCCTTAAGAGTCCCATCTGTGCTCTAGCCCTAAGGAATCTGTGATGTCAGTATTTTGGGTGTTGGGCCAGGGCAGAGGGGTAGATATTTTCATCTACTCTCAAGTCCTATGCAGTTTGTGCCTTTCAGAGAAGATTAATGGGGCTCCATGACCTCAAGGAAATCGATAGTCTTAAAACCTGAAGCCCTTGGGACACGATCTATGAAGCGGCACACCAAAATGGGGATGTTGGAGTTTGTAATCTTGGTGTTCATTGTCTGGTAATAGCACATTTGCCTCCTGATCCACCCCCACCCTTACAGTCACTTTAGACTGAGTATCACCCATTCAACTGATTAAAAAACTGCTTTTTTAGTTACCAGGGCTTTTAAATAAGAGGTCCCATGCATACTATAAAATGTGTTCGGCAAGTCTGTCTTTTCCTCCTTACACTCTTTGACCTTGTCAGAGAGATAGTGTCTCCCTTGTCATTGGCAAGTCCTTGAATATTGTCATTTTCATCTCCCATGTTACCATCTGCCTCTCCAGGAGGGACCGTCCATTCTTTTTCACATGTATTTTAGTAGATGTATAAATTACTCATCAGTGAAATGCACAGATATTTGATGTGAGTTCAGTCATTTTGGACACATTCATACCCACATGTAACTCACAGAACATTTCTGTTTCTCCAGAAAATTCCTTTGGGCTCCTATGAGACAGTCCTCCTCCCCTTGCCAAAAACCAACTGTTTTGATATCTATCACTGTAGATTCGTTTTGCCTGCTTTAGAACTTCCTACAGTTGGAATCATACAGTATAATTATTTTGTGTCCTTTACTCAACAGACTGTTTTGAGATTGAGCCACCCATTGATGATTGCCATGTTTGGGGAGATGACTAATCCACAGAATTTTTCTCCATGTAGAAACCATCATTGCCACTAGGGTCTAGAGTGTGATCTTTTTACCCTGCATAACTAAACTACCAGTGCTGATTTGGGGGTGAAATCAGCTGCCTACCTACTATGTGTGTGCTGAGGTCGGGGTGGAGTGCACTCTTTTCTTCTGAGTGCTTGGAAACACTTTTGCATGTAACTTTTGGTCTCATTAAAATAATTATTTGACTGTTTGGAGGGATGGGGTTCTTTGTTGAGATTTCTGTGAGCTGGCTAAGACACTTATCTTTTGTGAAGAATATAGCTCCTGTATGACTCGCGAATGAACCCAGCCTGTTGGAAATGAAGGGATGCCTTGACCCAGGTATTCTTTGTTCTGTCAATGGCCCTGGGGCTCAAATCCTGACTTTGGAGAATTATCTAGACACACAGTGTATACATGTGTTCTCCCTTTTGTAATCCCAGGCAGCTTAGGTTTGCCTGGCCTTGGTCGTACATCCTGCTAATTCTTAGGGTGGGAGTTGTACCAGTCTAACTGCTTAGGGCTTCATCTTGGGCACAGGCCAGAAAGTCACCTTAGTACTTACTTAATTTAGCTCCTTTGCCAGTGGTTCAGAGTTAATGATTAATGTCTTGTCCTTCATAATTGAAGGTAATCATACCGCCCTGAGGTTTTAAGTTTATAATTCTCTCTAGCAATCCTTATTGACTTGTACTGTTACTGTCTGTCATTTAGTACTTACATGTCACAGAATTTTAGAGCACTGAGTGCTTTGGGGGTCGTTTTCAATAAAAGAAATGAAAATACACCTCAGAGAGCTTCACCGATTCCTGAAAGCTACTCCATTAATTAGTGCCAGTGGCTGCATGGCTGAGGTTGAAGACCCCTGCCTTCCAGAAAAGCATACGTGTGTATGTGTGTGCATGCCAAGTCGCTTTAGTTGTGTCCGACTCTTTGCGACCCCATGGACTGTAGCCTGCCAGTCTCCTCTGTCCATGGAATTCTCCAGGCAAGAATGCTGGAGTGGGTTGCCATGCCCTCCTCCAGGGATCTTCCTGACTCAGGGATCAAACCTGTGGCTTCTGAATTGCAGGTAAATTCTTCATCACTGAGCCACTGGGGAAGGCCTACACACACACACACACACACACACACACACACACACACACACACACACACATAATATCTTTGTGCAAATATGGAAGCCAAGAGGCTATATTCTACAGTAATTGGATTACTAAATTCCACTGATAATATGTGGCCACTACATTCTTCATTAATGGGTGTTTTGAAGCCTTGGTGAGGAGATACTTTAACATGTCTCCAATTAGTTATACTGCTTGATGTTAATAAAATTTCTGGTGTCAAGACATTTTAGAATCATCTGTAGTTCAGTTTGAATGTGCTCTTTCTTGCTTTTGGTCTCCTATATTAGATAAACCTGAATTTGGACTCCTTACCATTTCATTTTTAGGTAAAAGAGTAGGGAGGTAACCCCCATCCAGACACAGGGTCTCAGAAGCCCCCCTGTTGATGCCTGTGAGAGCTGAACATGTGTGTGTGAGGCTCCAGAGGATGTGGCCTTCAGGGTTATGGATCTGCTGGCTAGGGGAGAAGTCGACCTTGACTGTGAAATTGTGGGTTTAAAAAGCAACTTTACCCAAGGGCCCACAGCTAATGATTCCAAAGTGTTGACTAAAGTATCAGAGTAAACAATAGCAGGTTTTCCCAGTGTTTGCTTAGTTCTGTGACTTACAAAGGATTTGCATGGGCTTCCATCCACCCCACTTTGCTGGCTTGTATCACCACAGTTCATTTTGAAGCAACTTAAGTGATTTTGACCTTTTGTTTAGGTTGTGGGTCAGCGTAGAAAGGAAGTTTTCTATAAACCACTGGGTTGTTTGCTTCAAATCAGAATGGGTATGTCTTTGATTAGCATTCTTTTCATGTCTGAGAATGGCATCATCAGGGTGGATGAGAGTGTCATATAGGAGGGCATGTGCCTTACATTTGTCAGCCGTTTACTTCTTATTATGTTTAGTCAAAAGCACGGTAGACGATCAGTTCAGTTCAGTCGCTCAGTCGTGTCCGACTCTTTGCGACCCCATGAATCGCAGCACGCCAGGCCTCCCTGTCCATCACCAACTCCCGGAGTTCACCCAGATTCACGTCCATCGAGTCAGTGATGCCATCCAGCCATCTCATCCTCTGTTGTCCCCTTCTCCTCCTGCCCCCAATCCCTCCCAGCATCAGAGTCTTTTCCAATGAGTCAACTCTTCGAATGAGGTGGCCAAAGTACTGGAGTTTCAGCTTCAGCATCATTCCTTGCAAAGAAATCCCACAGCTGATCTCCTTCAGAATGGACTGGTTGGATCTCCTTGCAGTCCAAGGGACTGTCAAGAGTCTTCTCCAACACCACAGTTCAAAAGCATCAATTCTTCGGCACTCAGCTTTCTTCACAGTCCAACTCTCACATCCATATGTGACCACAGGAAAAATCATAGCCTTGACTAGACGAACCTTTGTTGGCAAAGTAATGTCTCTGCTTTTGAATATGCTATCTAGGTTGGTCATAACTTTCCTTCCAAGGAGTAAGCGTCTTTTAATTTCATGGCTGCTGTCACCATCTGCAGTGAGTTTGGAGCCCAGAAAAATAAAGTCTGACACTGTTTCCACTGTTTCCCCATCTATTTCCCATGAAGTGATGGGACCAGATGTCATGATCTTCATCTTCTGAATGTTGAGCTTTAAGCCAACTTTTTCACTCTCCACTTTCACTTTCATCAAGAGGCTTTTTAGTTCCTCTTCACTTTCTGCCATAAAGGTGGTGATATCTGCATATCTGAGGTTATTGATATTTCTCCAAGCAATCTTGATTCCAGCTTGTGTTTCTTCCAGTCCAGCGTTTCTCATGATGTACTGTGCATATAAGTTAAATAAGCAGGGTGACAATATACAGCCTTGACGTACTCCTTTTCCTATTTGGAACCAGTCTATTGTTCCATGTCCAGTTCTAACTGTTGTTTCCTGACCTGCATACAGGTTTCTCAAGAGGCAGGTCAGGTGGTCTGCTATTGCCATCTCTTTCAGAATTTTCCACAGTTTATTGTGATCCACACAGTCAAAGGCGATATGAGATGTTTAATTATAGTTTCAATCACTCAAGCAAAGCATATCCTGTAGACGTGTGCCCCTTCTATTGAACTTTAACAAGCAGCATTAGATGTACTGGTCTTACGCCCCAAGGTTGCTGTGGGATTTTTCAAATGGATAAATTTCCTCAAACTTTATCAAGGAAGATAATTTTGAACATTCAACTGCACATGGTACCTTTTTCAAAGAGGCTGGTATTATGTTCAAGAAAAATCAGGCATACAGACTCTGCCCAGAACTAATACATGAATGCTAGTGGTAAAGATCCTGCTTGCCAGTGCAGGAGATGCAAGAGATGGGTTGAACCCCTGGGTGGGGAAGATCCCCTTGAGGAGGAAATGGCAGCCCGTTCTAGTATTCTTGCCTGGAAAATTCCACAGACAGAGGAGCTGGTGGGCTACAATCCATGGGACCGTAAAGAGTTGTACATGACTGAGCACAGGACATGAAACTGATATAAAATTAGTATTCTGAATATGCTGGATATTATTATTACTATTCATTCCTCCACATTCTTTTTGAGATGTGAGAGGGAAAATGTACATACATTTTATCAACCCAAGTTTAAAACGTAGACCCTGAAGTTCAGCAGTTCAAGCAATGTAGGTAACGTCACCCAGAGCCTCTTGATGAAAGTGAAAGAGGAAAGTGAAAAAGTTGGTTTAAAACTCAACATTCAGAAACTAAAATCATGGCATCTGGTCCCATCACTTCATGGCAAATAGATGAGGAAACAATGGAAACAGTGACAGATTTTATTTTCTTGGGCTTCAAAATCAATGCAGATGGTGACTGCTGCCATGAAATTAAAAGATGCTTGCTCCTTGGACGAGAAGCTATGACAAAGCTAGACACCATATTAAAAAGCAGAGACATTACTCTGTCAACAAAGGTCCATCTAATCAAAGCTATGGTTTTTCCAGTAGTCATGTATGAATGTGAGAGTTGGACTATAAATGCTGAGTGCTGAAGAATTGATGCTTTTGAACTGTGGTGTTGGAGAAGACTCTTGAGAGTCCATTGGACTGCAAGGAGATCCAACCAGTCCATCCTAAAGGGAATCAGTCCTGAATATTCATTGGAAGGACTGATGTTGAAGCTGAAACTCCAATACTTTGGCTACATGATATGAAGAGCTGACTCATTTGAAAAGACCCTGATGCTGGGAAAGATTGAAGGTGGGAGGAAAAGGGGATGACAGAGGATGAGATGGTTGGATGGCATCACCGACTCAATGGACATGAGTTTGAGTTAGCTTCAGGAGTTGGTGATGGACAAGGAGGCCTGGCGTGCTGCAGTCCATGGGGTTGCAAAGAGTTGGACACGACTAAGTAACTGAACTGAACTGAATGTCACCCAGTAACAGGACTGGAGCTAAGTCCTGAGTGTCCCAATTCTTGTTGCTGATCTGTTGGCAGTTGGCCACATGGCTCAGGATGCCATACCAGCCTCTAATGGACTGTCAATTCTGTTTACTTTAAGCCAAATGGCAGCTCTTCTCTGAACCCCTCCACTGCCTTTGAGTCTTGTCACTACCTAATCGTATCAGTGCATGTGAACCCAATAGATGCGAAGTATTGCCTTTATGACATTTCTCCTGCAGTTGTCTGTATTTCACAGTTTCCTTGTCCCCTCTCCCAGCTAGGTTTAACCAATGCTGTGTCCTGTTTCCCCAGAGCCAACCTAGATGTCTTGATAAGTAAACGGAGGGTAACAATGGGACTTGTCACGGTGCCATGTATGTCTGAGCCCTTGCTGGAGAGCAGAGATCTTTCTTTCATGCCTTGGGTCAAAGCAAACCCATAGACTTCACCCTAAAACACCAAGACCATCTGATATGGGTAGTTGGTTCTGAATAGTGAATGAATGAAAGAATAATTCAAGTCCAATGTGTTTATTCTGAAGGGGCAAATTAGGGCCCAGAGAACTGGTATAGTCAGAGATCCCAGCAGTAGAGCAGAGACCGAAGCCAGATCTTTCAGAGGCCACACTGACATCCTTCAGGGTCAGTTCAGGTCCTGTTTGTGCTAGGATATCTTCCAAAGAAACTTCACCCTTTTTCAATCTGCTGCCGCCTTTTGACCCATTCCTCCCTCTACATGTCTCAGCACTGATTCCACTGAACGCAGCACTTTTTAATGTTCCGTTGTACTTTATTCTCATCCAAGCTCAATGCAAAAATACACTCAGTGAAATAAAAGTGTCTTCCAGTCTTCAGTACACATTCCTGAACAAGGAGGTATACACCTGCCTTCTATTTTTGTTGTTTGTATTTACACAAGTCACAGATGTGCCACAGGCACATAGTAGGTGTTCAGGAAAGATTTCTTGAAGGTAATTGAATTTCCTGGTAGCTGAACAACTGGACAGACTGGTGGACAGATATAAATTAGCACAGCAGATTTAAACCATGTGTTGATCATTGAAAAGTCGTTTCATTTTTAGCCAAGATAAATGCTTTTTTAATGTGTAAAGAAATCTATAATTTTTTGTGCTTTGAATTAAAGCTTCTACTTCCCAGGTTTCCTGCCTGCTTCTGGCTGCTCTTAATGAGCTAATTTACCCCACCGAGGTGAGAGGTTTCCTCTTGGGAAGGGCTTAGATGTGCCTGTCTCATATCCAGGGCCCCAGAGCGTTTCCTTACAGGGCTTTAAACACTCTGAACATATTTAAGAGAGAAGCCAAGAAACAAATCTGTTGTTTTAGTTTTATTCCTCGAGGCTCAGCGGCTCAGCTTTCCTCCCCCTTTGATCACACTCACTGGAGTGGCAGGACTGGAGACTGTGGAGAAGGGCTGGGTCTCTTTAGGAAGCCCAGTTCAGGGGGACCCACCCAGCTTTACACAATGAAAATAAAGTTGTCAAGCCTTTGAGGTGGCTGTGAAGATTTATTCTTCCTGGGCAAATTGGTGAGACATTTGTATTTTTTAAAAACGCTTTGATGAACTTGATAAGGAAGCCCTGGTTTGAATGTGGAAAAACATTCTAGAGCTTTTTCCACCACTGGACTGGGTTCTCAACATTCACTGTGAAGCTTGGCCTGTGGAAATGAACTTTCCCTTTAAATTAATGATAAGACCGTGAAGAAGACTGTGTGGGAATTATGAAACGTGCTTACACTGTCTTGGAACATAAGCCTCCACAAGGCAGGAGGGCTTAGAACATTCTGCACATCTTGACCTGTTCTCCCCATCTTCCAGGCCTCAGCTGCTCACCCCTCTAATGACTCCTTATTGTTTTAATTTTTAGTTATGTTACTAATTATGGTTCTGTTACTTTGGTAATGTTTACGAGCTAAAGCAATGGAAGATGCAGTCTTTTATTATGCATATAGTGGAAATAGTTTCTGTCTTTCCTAAGATCAAGTATTGTTTGTTGTGGAAGAAGTGTCACACACTGTTCCCAGTATGTCTTCGTCACATTCAGATCTCGAGGGATCTAGGAAAGGAAATGGAAACCGATGTGAAATATCTTACCCTTATATTCCAGAAAGCCTTTTTAGCCAGGAACATCTGCCAACATCCCTGAGATGGTCCTCTTAACATCTTTTAGTTAGACAGACTGTTATGAATGGCTTTTAGAAGGCTGTGAGCTTCAGACCCAGAAAAGCGTGAGCATTTATCAACTGGTAATGGCAGAAATTCTGCCATCATTGGGGAATTTTCTTGGAAAAATCAGAAAACTGTCCTTCTGTTATTAGGACAGCTTTGTCCTGGGTTGCATCTGACAATGTTGCTCAGTGGAGAGCCCGTGGACTTTTGACAGATGGAACCAGGTTTGAATTCATTGGTGGGTACTTATTTTCTGTATCAGCTTGGGTATATTCTTAATTCTTCTTGCTCAGTTAGTTCAACTGTAAAATCAGGGAAACTTGTGGTTTGCTGTTAGAGCCATTTAGGTTGTAAGGATCAAAGGCAGGGTCAGGTGATTCTGCAGATCAGAGATTTTACTACAAGAGACAGAGGCACTGAAGGAAATGCACCAAGTGGTCACCACGTAGGCAGAAAGCAGTTCCTTCATGAGAAGCACTTCCATGTTCATGGCATGATTTATTCTTGTCTCTCTTATCTCTCTGTGTGTCTGTCTCCACTCTGCCTTCATGGCTTTTTGTTGTTTCTACTCTGTCATTCTCTCTCCTTGACCTTGTATCACATTCAAACTTCACCAATAGCATCACCAATAGCATAGTGAGTCAGGAGGTAACCATCAAATAAGGAGTGCTCTTGGTCAGAGTTCTCATGCCAGGCTTCCTCAGAGCTGGCTCAGCCTATGAACAGTTGTCTTTGGCTCAGGATCCAATCCCTGAAACCATCTTCAGTAGCCCAACCAACAGGGACCCATGACATTAAACATGGTTATGTTGTTCAGTGGGGGGTGATCCTTGATAATCTCCATTTGCTCCTCCAGATCATTCTCCATTCTTCTTCACCCTCTTATGTGCCCTGGGGACTGACATCTATAAACTGTATTGTCTGTACTCCATTGATGTCGGGTTTCCTATTAGGTTAAATTAATGGGGAGCATTGGCAGGAGATCAGACAGTGGAAGAGAAAAAGGTTGGGGTACGTATTCATCTCCACTCCCTGCCATCTGACTGTGGTTTTGACAGTGCCCAGCCTGTGTCCATTAGCACCTGTATCATGACTACGGCTCTCTCTTGCATTTTAGTAACAGTCCTTTTCTCCAGGCCTTCAGGGTAATGGCTTCCAACTTTTGCTGGATCCTGGGTACTTCACCATCTCTGGTTTGTTCGCTTAACTGTCACCTCTGTTTTGTAAACAGTCCCTTCATTCAACTCATCAGTGAACACTTTGGGTGGGCCAGCTCTTTCTCGATGGAACCTGGACCGGTTCAGAGATTGCATGTATAATGGATCTAAACATGTCACATGCTGTCCAGGACAAATCCTCAACTTCAGGGGTAGTTGTAAGAACTAAGTGGGTTTACGTTCCTAAGGATCAAGTGCATCAGGCAACTCAGTAACTTGAAACTCCTATCAATATCACTTCTACCACGTTTGTGTGGAAAAAGCTAACATTACATGGTTAGGAGACCAAGTCTCTGCACATGTCCCATATAGTTCTTCAATAACTTAAAAGTGGTCCTTCCGAGATAATGGGAATGATGTTCATAGGCCCACCAGTGCCTATGTTGAATTTTCTGAAGCAAATTCAGAGAGATGGGGATATAACAAGACTTTGTGGGATATTATCACTTTTTGTTAATTAAAATTTTTTTATCAAAGTATAGTTGATTTACAATGTTGTATTAGTTTATACGTATATATGTGTATATATATATATATATTTATATATATATCTTGTTGTTCAGTTGCTAAGTCATGACTCACTCTTTGTGACCCTATGGACTGCAGCATGCTAGGCTTCCCTGTCCTTCATTATCTCCCAGAGTTTGCTCAAACTCATGTCCATTGATTGAATTGGTGATTCCATCCAACCATCTCATCCTCTGTCTCCCCCTTCTCTTCCTGCCCTCAGTCTTTCCCAGCATCAGGGTCTTTTCCAATGAATTGGCTTTTTGCACCTGGTGGCCAAAGTACTGGACCTTCAGCATCAGTCCATGCAATGAATATTCAGGGTTGATCTCCCTTAGGATTGACTGATTGGATCTCCTTGCAGTCCAAGGGACTCTCAAGAGTCTTCTCCAACATCAAAGTTCAAAACCATCAATTCTTTGGCCCTCAGCCATCTTTATCATCCAATTCTCACATCTATACATGACCACTGGAAAAACCATAGCTTTGACTAGATAGACCTTTGTTCGCAATGTAATGTCTCTGCTTTATATATATACTTTACATATAATTTCATAGTCTTTCTGTTATTACAGGTTATTGAATATAGTTCCCTATGCTATCGGTAGTTACTTGTTTTTTTATATACAGTAGTATGTATCTGCTAATCCCACACTCCTAATTTATACTCTTTTGGTAACCATTAAGTTTGTTTTCTATGTCTATGGGTCTTGTTTTGTAAGTAAATCCATTTGTGTCATATGTTAGATTCCATATATAAGTGATATCATATGATATTTGTCTTTCTCTTTCTGACTTACTTTACTTAGTATGATAATCTCTAGGTGTCTTCTACAGAAAAGTCAACAGAAGCCTAGGTCAGGAGGACAGATGTATGATGCATGCATGGCTACTCCTTCTCCCATGTCCTTGATGGTCTAGGAAGGCACTGCCTAGAAACCCATCTGCCATGGATGTTATCTGTCACTCTCAGACACAAGGGCTAGTGATTATAGCTCTTGGTAATGATGGAGAAGAACTGTTTTGGTTTTGCCTTTTGAATCTTGAGTTTTCAAGTTTCATAGTTATACAGATTAGCTGAAATAGAGCCTTTTAATGAGATGTGTAACTCATAGTTATACATGGGCTGCAGCAGCAGGCATGCGAGGGGAGGGGCTTGGAGGCCAAAATGTATGTGCAGCATTTGTTATCCAGTCTGACAGTTACCCAGACTCATGATTTCTTTCTTTTTGTTCTTTTTGCTACCTTCCTTTGGTCTATTTACCCACTTATTTAGATCACTTTCATGAGGCCAGTTAGAGGAAACCCAAATCAGTGCTTTTCTCCTTGTTTGGCTAAAGTGTTTGGTTGGTTCACAGTTTTTAGGGGATCTGCCACCAGTTTGGATTATTCATTGTCACTTATCTCTCATTCTGGTCAAACATCACTGGTTTTAGCAAACAACGCTGCCTGTTTACTCACGTTACATATCATTCAGCCATTTGAAAGGACCATGAAGATTTATGAGACATCTCTTTAGGTTTTAAAAAAATTTTTGCTCTCAATAACTTATGGGGTTGTGCCATGTGAGCTTGCTGATATTCATCTGTTTTTAAACTACAAAAATGGCAGTTTCATTTGGTTCAATCTAAAACTTATCAGTGACACCTTTGCATTTTTGTAGAAAAACCCTTGAAAATATGTCTGCAAATGGTATATATTAATAGTAAACAAGAGTATTATTATTTTTTTTTGGTCTGAGAGCAATTATGTGACACACAGTAATGATCAAAGATATCTGCTGTCACTGATCCAGAGAAGGCAGCCCTAACAAGCTCAGCATCTACTTCATGCTGCTTGAAGATGTAAGACCCAGGCAGAGCAGACACGCCAAACAGCTTTTGTGTTCCCCTTGCCAATAAACGTGTGTGATGCTCATGGAACCAGGAGATTACCTTCTCTCTTCTGTAAGTTACTACCCTATAGAGTGAATATTGGAAATATGGGCCCCAAAGACTTAAACATTTAACCTAAGTGGATGTTGACCAGATTTCTCTATGGAGCATCTGGTATTCATGAGAAAAAGAAGAGAGATTCAGGAGTCTCAATCTTTCTCCTTTGGAGTACCTAAGCCTTGTGTAAGCGTTTTGTTTGGAATTTTATTTCACTCAGTTGTCTAAAACCTGCCAGGTGTATGCATTCCCATAATGTGCTCAGACTCCATGAAGATGGTTGTCATCTGGCTCTTAATTTAGACGTTTCATAGACAGCACTAGTATAGTACTTGGGAACTTGGGTTCTGGCTTCTGGAGTTATAGGAATGGGATTCTCAACTCAGCTTTACTGCCTCTGGGAGTGTGTAAGCAGTTTCCTTTATCCTTCTTAGCCTCAGTTTCCCCAACTGTATGATGGTGACAGTAACCAAACATACTTTGTAAGTTGTTGGCTAAGACATGTAAAGTGCTTCATGAGAGATATTTGATCCTCAAAAATGTTAAGAATTATTGGTTGCTATAGTAATAGTTGCTATTGTTATCATATTTCCCCAACACCGATTGCAAAGTCAGGTGCCATCATGTCATGCCTACATTCCCTTTGCTTGTTTGGTGCCCCTATGCCATCTCTTGTCAACAGCTTGAACCTCTGACTGTCAGAAGGTTGCCTCTGGGCATTCAGAGCTGCTTTACCTACACCAAGAGACATGAGGGCCTGGGAGTTTACATTCCCCAACAACCCCAGCCTGACTCTATAGCCAAGACTGACCGGGGGTGGGACTAGGGAAGCCAGCTCCGTTGTCTTAATGCATGGCAGACTCTGAGTGGTAAGTAGCTCTGGAGCTTCTTATAGGACCAGACAGAGGCTGGGGATTTGAGGGAAATTCAGCCCTTGCTCTGCTTCTTCCCCTTTCCTGCCCAGCCACTCACGCCCTGATTTCTCTTGACAGCACTCCCTTAAATAGACCACCTGTACTCAGTCAACTGCAGAGACTACTGTGTTTCATCTACACAGACCTTCCATGTAGGCATCCCATTTTACAGCTATGGAAATGGGGGCTCAGGGAGGCCACATGACTTACTGAAGATCACTTGCTGGTGGGTGACTCCACCTCCGGATGGTCTGTCCTTTTGGGTGCACCTGGTTCCAAGTCGCCTTTCTCCATTTCCCCCGGTTATTCTTAAGGATAAGAGAAAGGCTAGAGTATTTACTCCACACGATTTCCAGGACCATGACTTGATTCTTCCCTTGACACCTATTTCTACCCATCCCTGTGGAGTAAAGGGGCCAGCCATCTTCAAATCAACATAAGCATTGTTTCTTCATGAGTGTACGTGGGGCAAGGTTTGCAGACAATGCTGTGAACACCATAATGGAAATGAAAACTGCTCTGGTCATTGGATCTAAATGCAACAGCTGTTCATATTTCTGTGTTTTTCCTGATACTTGATCACATGTAGGTATATTTTTATATGGTTTTTGTCTTCACCATACAAATACAATTTTAAACCAATAATCTGTTTTTTGAAATAAGTAATAAAAGTTACATAAGAGAAAGCTAGAGTGAATGATCTCAGGAGGCCTTTGGGATTGAGATGGCAAAGAAAAACTTGAACTAAGTTAAGGAAGTGTCATGAATCTTATCAACAAAGACTAGATCCTGTTGCTTTTGGAGCCACATGGTGAGAGAGATTCTCTGATAGCAGCAAGAAGGGCTTGGGAGGGGCCCTGAGGACTACTGTGTTTCTATGAGCTGGGTACCCTACAGCCTGCTTGATGCTGGGTTCGGCTGGCTTCGTGCTCAAACTGCTTATTAAAGTCTAGACGCAACATAAAAGCACATAAATTGGTTCCAGCCATCTCTAGTAAAAACTTCAGCTGGAGCTGGGAAGTGACTGGAGCATCTTTCAGTGTAATTAAAATTGACTCTTAAAGTTTCTTTAGCTTAATTGGTCACACTTTCTTTGGAAGTTGGTGAAAGCCTCTTGCTGGGAAGGTTAAATGCATTTCTGTGTATAAGATCAGAATTCAAATATAGTTTTATGGACACATTTACAGTTATGTTCTACCCGGGTGGTCTTTTTTTTCCTGTATCTTTTCTATTTAAGATTTATGCTGTCATTGACCACAGTCTAAATGTGTTTTGATAAAAAGGAAAAAAATGAACCGTTGCTGATGCATTTCAAACAGAGTTGGTAATATTTTGAAGCTTTCAGTAAATGAAACGGCAGTTTGGCTTAGTCCAAGCTCCTTCTTTCCCTCAAGCCCTTCACTTTGGAATCAGTGCTTGAACTTTGTTCTCCAGAAACTGAAAGTAACTACTACTGGGTCCAAAGGTAGGAAGCTGGCACTTTCTAAGATGGTCATGTCCTTGCTGTGGTCAAATGCACTCGACCCCATTATCTGAGACCATGTGTGTTTATACACGTGAATGTGTTTATATGCACTGAGACTTTCTGCCCCTCAGTTTTGCTTCTTGAGGGATCTACCAGTGTAATAGGTTCTGATAGTCAAGAAGCTCATGTTTTAACATTTTTGGAGTGTAATTAGGGATGAAGCTCCCTGAATGATTCCCTAAATCATCCTTAATTCAGACTTGGGGGAAGACCTGCTTGGTTTTATATTTGTGAGTATTTACTCCACACGATTTCCAGGGCCATGACTTGATTCTTCCCTTGACATCTATTTCTACCCATCCCAGTGGAGCAGAGGGGCCAGCCATCTTCAAATCAACATAAGCGTTGTCTCTTCATGAGTATACATGGGGCAGGGTTTGTAAACAATGCTGTGAATACCATAATGGAAATGAAAACTGCTCTGGTCATTGGATCTAAATGCAACAGCTGTTCATATTTCTGTGTTTTTCCTGATACTTGATCACATGTAGGTATATTTTTATATGGTTTTTGTCTTCACCATACAAATACAATTTTAAACCAATAATATGTTTTTTGAAATAAGTAATAAAAGTAACATTTTGCCACTAGGTATAATTGTAGAACATTTTAAAATATAGAAAAGTTGGTACCGTTATTCAAAGACAATGCCTGTTAGCATTTTGGTGTTTATTTCTTCAAACTTTTGTACCTGTATTGCTATTCTTCCTACATATATATATATATATATATATATATATATATATATATATATATTATATTGCATATATAATTTTGTTTTCAAATTTATTTAATATGATGTTAAGCATTTATATTATTGTAAATCTTTGAATATCATTTAAATTGTTACATAATATAGAAAACAGGCTATAATTTGCATTAGCATTCTTTTATTAAAACATAGTGTTCCTTATTTTTTTGCTATTATAATGCTGCAAATGGGCATGATAATTATAAATTCAGATGTTTTTCTGTGTCAAGGATTATCTTCTTAATGTAGATTCCCAAAGATGAAATTGTGTAATCAAAGTTAATAAAAGGGTTTTCAGTTCAGTTCAGTTCAGTCGCCCAGTAGTGTCCGACTCTTTGCGACCCCATGAATCGCAGCACGCCAGGCCTCCCTGTCCATCACCAACTCCTGGAGTTCACTCAGACTCACGTCCATCAAGTCAGTGATGTCATCCAGCCATCTCATCCTCTGTTGTCCCCTTTTCCTCCTGCCCCCAATCCCTCCCAGCATCAGAGTCTTTTCCAATGAGTCAACTCTTCGAATGAGGTGGCCAAAGTACTGGAGTTTCAGCTTTAGCATCATTCCTTGCAAAGAAATCCCAGGGCTGATCTCCTTCAGAATGGACTGGTTGGATCTCCTTGCAGTCCAAGGGACTCTCAAGAGTCTTCTCCAACACCCACAGTTCAAAAGCATCAATTCTTCGGCACTCAGCTTTCTTCACAGTCCAACTCTCACATCCATACATGACCACAGGAAAAACCATAGCCTTGACTAGATGGACCTTTATTGGCAAAGTAATGTCTCTGCTTTTCAATATGCTATCTAGGTTGGTCATAACTTTCCTTCCAAGGAGTAAGCGTCTTTTAATTTCATGGCTGCAATCACCATCTGCAGTGATTTTGGAGCCCCCCAAAATAAAGTGCAACAATGTTTCCACTGTTTCCCCATCTATTTGCCATGAAGTGATGGGACCAGATGCCATGATCTTCATTTTCTGAATGTTGAGCTTTAAGCCAACTTTTTCACTCTCCTCTTTCACCTTTATCAAGAGGCTCTTTAGTTCCTCTTCACTTTCTGCCATAAGGGTGGTGTCATCTGCATATCTGAGGTTATTGATATTTCTCCCGACAATCTTGATTCTAGCTCGTGTTTCTTCCAGCCCAGCATTTCTCATGATGTACTCTGCATATAAGTTAAATAAGCAGGGTGACAATATACAGCCTTGACGTACTCCTTTTCCTATTTGGAACCAGTCTGTTGTTCCATGTCCAGTCTTGATAGTCTTGTCAGTGGCTTTCCAAATAGCATTCAATTTATAGTCTCATGACAGTAAAGAATCTGCCTGCAAAGTGAGAGATACAGATTCAATCCCTTGTTCAGGAAGATCCCTTGGAGAAGGGAATGGCTATCTAGTCCAGTATTCTTGCCTGGAGAATTCCATGGATAGAGGACCATTTGCAGGGGGGTCACAGAGAGTCAGACACAACTGAGTGAATAAATACACAGAGTAACACATAGGCTGCCAGTCTTGATTATGATTGCATCCATGCTAAGTCTCTAGAGTTGTGTCCAACTCTTTTTGATCCTCTGGACTGTAGCTTGCCAGGCTCCTCTGTCTATGGCATTCTCCAGGCAACAGTACTAGAGTGGGTTGCCATGCCCTTCTCCAGGGGATCTTCCTGACCCAGGGATTGAACTTGTGTCTGTTGTATCTCCTGCATTCGCAAGTGGGTTCTTTACCACTAGCTCCACCTGGGATACCCCTGGTTATGATTATTTTGCTATAAAAATGGCATCTTGTTAAATTTGCATATCTTTGATTAACGTGGTTGTCTAGTTCCCCCTTTCTTATCCAGCTCTGACTCCTCTCAAGTAATTTATCTATTTTCATCCTTTGCTTACATAGCTGTGGAATCTTTGTGCTTTAAAAACACGTTATATATGTTATGGATGTTAAAATATCTTGATTTTTGTATTTCTGCAGTTTTGGAAAAGCAGCATTTGCTTTGTGGGTTGGTTAGGTGTTGTGTGTGCAGATACCATTTCTACTTATTTTCTGGCCTCTCTGGGTTTTCTGGAAGTGCATTGTGGTGTCTTGAGCTGACATTATCTCTTCTCACTAGGGAGATAGATGTGCTCCCCAGTGTGGCTCCCCATTCCAGATGTCAGCCCAGGGGGTCCCCACATCACTTCTTTGTATATGAAAATCCTGTTTGCCCTTTAAGGCCCAAGTCACGAATAACCTTCTATTCCCATTTCCTGGTCTTCCATTGCTGCTTCCTTTTAATAACCTTGATCCTTTGTGCTTGATTAGAGAGGGAACACTTCTCAGAAGGTAGAGAATTTTTGGGGTAGGGGGAGTTTTCAAGTAGGTTTTATTCTCTTAGAGAAACACATAGCAAAATTATTGAGGTCCATTTGAAGGTGGGCAGAAAAGTTTATTTTCTTGGGCTCCAAAATCCCTGCAGATGGTGACTGCAGCCAGAAATTAAAAGATGCTTGCTCCTTGGAAGAAAAGCTATGACAAACCTAGACAGCATTTTGAAAAGCAAAGACATTACTTTGCCGACAAAGGTCTGTTTAGTCAAAGCTATGGTTTTTCCAGTAGTCATGTACAGATATGAGAGTTGGACCATAAAGAAAGCTGAATGCCAAAGAATTGATGCTTTTAAACTGTGGTGTTGGAGAAGACTCTTGAGAGTCTCTTTGACTGCAAGATCAAACCAGTCAATCATAAAGGAAATCAGTCCTGAATACTCATTGGAAGGACTGATGCTGAAACTCCAATACTTTGGCCACCTGATGCAAAAAACTGACTCATTGGAAAAGATCCTGGGGCTGGGAAAGATTGAAGGCGGGAGGAGAAGGGGACCACAGAAGATGAGATGGCTGAATTGCACCACCAACTCCATGGACATGAGTTTGAGCAAGCTCTGGGAGTTTGTCATCGACAGGGAAGCCTGATGAGCTGCAGTCCATGGGGTCGCAGAGTCGGACACGACTAAGTGACTGAACTGAACAGAGAAAAGTTTGTGGATTGGACAAAGGATTTGAAGCTCAAGGAAGAGTGAAAGGCATAGTTTGTTGTGTTGCCTTAGCCTTCTGCAGATGGGTGTGTGTGTGTGTGTGTGTGTTTGTGTGTGTGTGTACATGCATTAGCCTAGATTCTGCTGTTGGAAAGCAAAGCCTGAGGCAAGGATTTGTGTACAGGTAGGTAATTTTAGGCAATGATCCTGGGGAGCAGGAATGGGGAGAGTGACATAAGGAAGGAAAGAAAGCCAGTGTCAGGCCACATTATTGAGCTGGTGTTTGCTGTGGGCATGGGGCTCAGTCCATACCCACCAGAAACCACATAAGATTGTCTTCTGAGAAGAAGAGAATGTTTAACCACTGGTTTCCATTGCTCATTGTCATTACATGCCTCATGGGTGGTTAATTCCCTTACATTTCCAGGCTTGCACTTGTGTCAGAATGGCTGGTTGGGTTCCTGCTGGTATCCCTTGGGGCTGTGCCAGAGAAAGCCCCAGAATTGAAAGTGAGAGTAGGCAATGCAGTTGAGGTGAGGGATCAGGTGCTGTCATGTGCATGTGGTTGCTGCAGAAATGCTGTAGTAGAAAGGTGGAGAGACCGCAGGTAAGGCACAGGTGGGTCACATACAGTGTGTATTCATAAGACTTTTTTCTTATTTAGTCTGATTGACTTTGCTTCTGAGTAGAAGCAGCATCTATTTACTCTAATCCTGATTTTTTCTTTTTAACCACACACCCTCACTTTCTTTCATCAACATTATCCCCCGTTCCCTTCTCCCACCTCCTGTATTCTCCAGACCTGACTGAATAGGACATTGCATTTCCCCTACCAAAGTGACTGGCTCAGGGGTGGGTATGTGACATCTTCAGAGTCACAGAGATCTAGTCAAGGCTTTTCTGGAACTGTTGAGGAGTGATCCCTTCTCCTTTCTGCTGGAAGCAGGTAAGACTATACCATTTAGAGCTCAAGAAAGAAGCAAACAGTGGAAAGCAGGGCCAAGATCCAAGGAGAAACCAGGTCCTTATGGGATGCCCTTGTTTGAATTCTTAGATTCAGCACCCATGAAATATTTCCATTACATTAACCAGTTAAATACCTGTTTTTGCTGAAGCCACTTTGACTTGAATTTTCTGTAACTTGCAACCAAAAGAGACCAATAGATACTTTGACCAATAGATATTCCTGTTTAAGGTGAATCCTACCTTTTTACTTTATTAATTTATTTATTCATTCAAGCAATATTTGTTGAGTGTCTATTCTGTCTGGTACTTTGAAAAAGTTCAGCTTCCAGTTGCGTGGAGAACAAACAGAATAAAATAATGCTCAAAGCTACCATAACCCCTGGAATAGTGGATATACTATCGTTGGGTAGGTGTGATTTAGTGTGATAGCTGAATTGCCAGAAAACACAATGGAAAGTTTTTGATTCTTAACAGAGTTCAAGAGGTGGGAGAGAATCAGGCCCAAAGGAAATTGTATGTGCCTGTGTGAAGGGGCATATCTTTTTATTGAAACTTTATAATGATGGTAATATTTGTAATCTAGAAATTGTCATCAAATATTATTTTTATTACTTGTATCAGTTATCCATTGCCACAACAGTGCAGCATAACAAGTAACCACAAAGCCTGAGATGCATATGACAGTAAACACTTTTGTTCCTGAATCTGTGCTTTGGCTGGGGGTTCTGCTCTTCTGAGCTGAGCTTTGTTGGGCTTCCTCCTGTGCCTGTTACCAGTCTCCATTTGCCTGGGTAGCTTTGCTGGCCTTGACTGGACTCCCTCACATGTCCAAGACCTTGATGGAGATGGGTGGGATCTGTTCGACATGTCTGTCTAGCCAGGGTGTGCTCACCTGTGAGACAGGAGCAAGAGACGAAGTGGAAGCCATGCAATGGCATTTCAAGCCTTTTCTCCCATAATGTCTGCTGGTGTTTAATTAATCAGAAAACCACATGACTGAGTCCAAGGATTAGAGGTGGGCACTGTGCTATTATACAGTCAAGAGCAGAGATTCAGGGAGAGGTAAAGAACTGAGGTCATTTTTGCAGTCTGTCTGCTACATGTGGTTGACTTGTATATAAAGATCATTAAAATACATATTCATGTAGTTAGTTTGGTTTGTTGGAGTGTAGACCACTTAGTCTCTGAGATCCATGAAGAATGAAGGTCTTCAGAGAAGAGTGTAGGCCAAGTCACCTCTCCTTCAAACCCATGGGATTTGTCCCTTTGCTCCATAGAAAAACCCAATATTTTGAGTCATTTTTTTAATAGAAAAGAAAATTGCTTCTTGGACTTAAAATGTTCTGCCTTCTTTTATGGAGCTTAAATTCCCTAAATTGGAATCTATACATGTCTTTTTTAATTTTTTTAAACCAAGTTTGGCCCTGTGCCTATGATTTCTGTTGTCTTCTTGGAAAGAAACAGAAACAAAATTCCTAGGGCTCTATACTATGTCCTTCCTCCAGATTTTATGTAGATTTTTAAAATGGCTGGTAGCTTTGGGCATGAGTGGGCCAGAATTATTACTACACTGGCTTTTTTTTTTTTTGCTTTTCTTTTTTTTTAAAGAAAATATTTATTTTTAATGGAAGGATAATTGCTTTACAGAATTCTGTTATTTTCTGCAAAACCTCAACATGAATCAGCCACAGGTATACATATGTCCCCTCCCTCTTGAACCTCCCTTCCATCTCCCTCCCCACCCTACCCCGCTTGGTTGATACAGAGCCCCTGTGTGAGTTTCCTGAGCCTACAGCAAATTCCCACTGGCTATCTATTTTACATATGGTAATGTAAGAAAGGCAATGCCAAAGAATGCTCAAACTACCGCACAATTGCACTCATCTCACATGCTAGTAAAGTAATGCTCAAAATTCTCCAAGCCAGGCTTCAGCAATATGTGAACCGTGAACTTCCAGATGTTCAAGCTGGTTTTAGAAAAGGCAGAGGAACCAGAGATCAAATTGCCCACATCCGCTGGATCATGGAAAAAGCAAGAGATTTCCAGAAAAACATCTATTTCTGCTTTATTGACTATGCCAAAGCCTTTGACTGTGTGTGTGGTTCACAATAAACTGTGGAAAATTCTGAAAGAGATGGGAATACCAGACCACCTGACCTGCCTCTTGAGAAATTTGTATGCAGGTCAGGAAGCAAAAGTTAGAACTGGACATGGAACAACAGACTGGTTCCAAATAGGAAAAGGAGTACGTCAAGGCTGTATATTGTCACCCTGTTTATTTAACTTATATGCAGAGTATATCATGAGAAACGCTGGACTGGAAGAAACACAAGCTGGAATCAAGATTGCCGGGAGAAATATCAATAACCTCAGATATGCAGATGACACCACCCTTATGGCAGAAAGTAAAGAGGAACTAAAAAGCCTCTTGATGAAAGTGAAAGTGGAGAGTGAAAAAGTTAGCTTAAAACTCAACATTTAGAAAATGAAGATCATGGCATCCAGTCCCATCACTTCATGGGAAATAGATGGGGAAACAGTGGAAACAGTGTCAGACTTTTTTGGGGGGGGCTCCAAAATCACTGCAGATGGTGACTGCAGGCATGAAATTAAAAGACGTTTACTTCTTGGAAGAAAAGTTATGACCAACCTAGATAGCATATTAAAAAGCAGAGACATTACTTTGCCAACAAAGGTCCGTCTAGTCAAGGCTATGGTTTTTCCAGTGGTCATGTATGGATGTGAGAGTTGGACTGTGAAGAAGGCTGAGTGCTGAAGAATTGATGGTTTTGAACTGTGGTGTTGGAGAAGACTCTTGAGAGTCCCTTGGACTGCAAGGAGATCCAACCAGTCCATTCTGAAGGAGATTAGCCCTGGGTTTCTTTGGAGGGAATGATGCTGAAGCTGAAACTCCAGTACTTTGGCCACCTCATGCGAAGAGTTGACTCATTGGAAAAGACTCTGATGCTGGGAGGGATTGGGGGCAAGAGGAGAAGGGGACGACAGAGGATGAGATGGCTGGATGGCATCACTGACTCAATGGACGTGAGTCTGAGTGAACTCCGGGAGTTGGTGATGGACAGGGAGGCCTGGCGTGCTGTGATTCATGGGGTCGCAAAGAGTCGGACACGACTGAGCAACTGAACTGAACTGAATGTAAGTTTCTATGTTACTCTCTATATATACCTCACCCCTCCTCCCCTCTCCCTGTGTCCATAAGAATGTTCTCTATGTCTGTTTCTCCATTGCTGCCTTGCAAGTAAATTCATTGGTACCATCTTTCTAGGTTCCATATATATGTGTTAGTATATGATATTTATCTTTCTCTTTCTGACTTACTTCACTCTGTATAGTAGGCTCTAGGTTCATCCACCTCATTAGAACTGACTCAAATGTGTTCCTTTTAATGGCCGAGTAATATTCCATTGTGTATATGTCCCACAACCTTTTTATCCATTTATCTGTTGATGGACATCTAGGTTGCTTCCATGTTCTAGCTGTTGTAAATAGTGCTGCAGTGAACATTGGGGTACATGTGTCTTTTTCAGTTTTGGTTTCCTCAGGGTATATGCCTAGCTCGGGGATTGCTGGGTCATATGGTGTTTTTATTCCTAGGTTTTAAAGGAATCTCCATAGTGTCTTCCATAGTGGCTGTATCAATTTACATTCCAACCAACAGTGCAAGAGGGTTTGCTTTTCTCCACATCCTCTCCAGCATTTGTTGTTTGTAGACTTCTTGGTGATGGCCATTCTAACCAGTGTGAGGTGGTATCTCATTGTAGTTTTGTTTGCATTTCTCTAATAATGAGCATCTTTTCATGTGTGTGTTAGCCATCTGTATGTCTTCTTTGGAGAAATGTCTGTTTAGGTCTTATTCCCACTTTTTGATAGGGTTGTTTTTCTGGTATTGAGTTGTATGAGCTGCTTGTATATTTTGAAAATTAATGCTTTGTCAGTTGTTTCATTTGCTATTATTTTCTCCATTTCTCCATTCTGAGGGTTGTCTTTTCACCTTGCTTATAGTTTCCTTTGCTGTGCAAATGCTTTTAAGTTTAATTAGGTCCCACTTGTTTACTTTTGTTTTTATTTCCATTACTCTAGGAGGTGGGTCATAGAGGATCTTGCTTTGATTTATGTCATCAAATATTCTGTCTGTGTTTTTCTCTAAGAGTTTTATAGTTTCTGGTCTTACATTTAGGTCTTTAATCCATTTTGAGTTTATCTTTGTGTAGGGTGTTAGGAAGTGTTCTAATTTCATTCTTTTACATGTAGCTGTCCAGTTTTCCTAGAACCACCTATTGACATGGCTGTCTTTGTCCCAGTGTATATTCTTGCCTCCTTTGTCAAAAATAAGGTATCCATAGGTGCATGGGTCTATTTCTGGGCACTCTATCTTGTTCCATTGGTCTATATTTCTGTTTTTGTGCCAGTTCCATACTGTCTTGGTGACTGTAGCTTTGTAGTATAATCTGAAGTCAGGAAAGTTGATTCCTCCAGCTCCATTCTTCTTTTTCGAGACTGCTTTGGCTATTCAGGGTCTTTTGTCTTTCCATATAAATTGTGAAATTTTCTATTCTAGTTCTGTGAAAAATGCCATTGGTAATATGATAGGGATCACACTGGATCTGTAAAATCTGAGAAATGCTGGGCTGGATGAAGCATAAGCTGGAATCAAGATTGCTGGGAGAAATATCAATAATCTCACATATGCAGATGACACCACCCTTATTGCAGAAAGCGAAGAAGAGCTAAAGAGCCTTTTGATGAAAGTGAAAGAAGAGAGTGAAAAAGTTGGCTTAAAACACAACATTCAGAAAACTAAGATCATGGCATCTGGTCCCATCACTTCATGGCAAATAGATGGGGAAGCAGTGTAAACTGTGACAGACTTTATTTTCTTGGGCTCCAAAAATCACTGCAGACGGTGACTGCAGCCATGAAATTGAAAGATGCTTGCTTCTTGAAAGAAAAGTTATGACCAACCTAGGCAGCATATTAAAAAGCAGAGACATTACTTTACCAACAAAGGTCCATCTCGTCAAAGCTATGGCTTTTCCAGTAGTCATGTATGGATGTAAGAGTTGGATTATAAAGAAAGCTGAGCACTGAAGAATTGATGGTTTTGAACTGTGGTGTTGGAGAAGACTCTTGAGAGTCCATTGGACTGCAAGGAGATCCAACCAGTCCATCCTAAAGGAGATCAGTCCTGGGTGTTCACTGGAAGGACTGATGTTGAAGCTGAAACTCCAATACTTTGGCCACCTGATGTGAAGAATTGAATTACTTGAAAAGACCCTGATGCTGGGAAAGATTGAAGGCAGAAGGAAAAGGGCACGGCAGAGGATGAGATGGTTGGATGGCATCACCGACTCAATGGACATGAGTTTGAGTAGACTCTGGGTGTTGGTGATGGACAGGGAGGCCTGGCATGCTGCAGTCCATGGGGTTGCAGAGTTGGACATGACTGAGCGACTGAACTAAACTGAACTGACATTGAATCTATAGATTGCATTTAGTACTATAGTCATTTTCACAATATTGAATCTTCCTACCCAAGAATATGGTATATCTCTCTATCTGTTTATGTCATATTTGATTTCTTTCATCAATGCCTTATAATTTTCTGTTTACAGTTCTTTTGTCTCCTTACATAGGTTTATTCCTAGATATTTTGTTCTTTTTGTTGCAATGGTGAATGGGATTGATTCCTTAATTTCTTTTTTTTAAAAAATATTTTTTCATTGTTAGTATATTTGAATGCAAGTGATTTCTGTGTATTGATTTTGTATCCTGCGACTTTGCTGAATTCACTAATTAGCTCTAGTAATTTTCTGATAGCATCTTTAGGGTTTTCTATGTATAATATTACATCATCTGCAAATAGTGAGAACTGTACTTCTTTTCTGATCTGGATTCTTTTTATTTCTTTTTCTTCTCTGTTTGCCGTAGCCAGGACTTCTAAAACTATGTTAAATAATAGTGTTGAGAGGGGACACCCTTGTCTTTCTTGTTCCTGATCTTAGGGGGAATGCTTTCAGGTTTTCACCATTGAGAATAATGTTTGCTGTGTGCATATTGTATATGGCCTTTATTATGTTGAGGTAGGTTCCTTCTATGCCCATTGTTTGAAGAGTTTTAATCATAAATGGGTGCTGAATTTTGTCAAAGGCTTTTGCTTCATCTATTGAGATGATCATATGGTTTTTATCTTTCAATTTGTTAATGTGGTGTATCGCATTGATGTGTGTATATTGAGAATCCTAGAATCCCTGGAAGAAACCCAATTTGATCATGGTGTGTGAGCTTTTTAAGGTGTCGTTGAATTCTGTTTGCGAGAATTTTGTTGAGGATTTTTGCATCTATATTCATCAGTAATATTGGCCTATAGATTTCTTTTTTGTGTGTTGTCTTTGTCTGGCTTTGCTATCATGAAGGTTGCCTTGTGGAGTGAGTTTGAAGCATTCCTTCCTCTGCAATTTTTTGAAAGACTTTTAGAAGGATAGGCATTAGCTCTTCTCTAATTGATAGAAGTCCCCTGTGAAGCCATCTGGTCCTGGGCTTTTGTTTGGGAGATTTTTGATCATAGTTTCAATTTCAGCATTTGTAATTGAGTTGTTCATAATTCCACCCCCCGCCCCAGCTCAGTCTTCAAAGATTGAACTTTTCTAAGAATCTGTCTATTTCTTCCAGGTTATCTATTTTATTGACATATATTGCTCATAATAGTCTCTTATAATCCTTTGTATTTCTGCATTGTCTGTTGTAGTCTTTCCTTTTTCATTTCTAATTTTGTTGATTTGATTGTTGACTCTTTTTTTCTTCATGAGTCTGGCTGAAGGTTTGTCAATTTTGTTTATCTTCTCTAAGAACCAGCTTTTAGTTTTATTAACCTTTGCTATTGTTTCTTTCATTTCTTTTTCATTTGTTTCTGCTCTGATATTTATGATTTCTTTCCTTCTACTAATTATGGTTTTTGTTGTTGTTGTTTTTTTTTTTTTTCAGTTGTTTTAGGTATAAAGTGAGATTATCTATTCGTTGTTTTTCTTGTTTCTTTTTTTTTTAATTTTATTTTATTTTTAAACTTTACAAAATTGTATTAGTTTTGCCAAATATCAAAATGAATCCGCCACAGGTATACATGTGTTCCCCATCCTGAACCCTCCTCCCTCCTCCCTCCCCATACCATCCCTCTGGGTCGTCCCAGTGCACCAGCCCCAAGCATCCAGTATCGTGCATCAAACCTGGACTGGCAACTCGTTTCATACATGATATTATACATGTTTCAATGCCATTCTCCCAAATCTTCCCACCCTCTCCCTCTCCCACAGAGTCCATAAGACTGATCTATACATCAGTGTCTCTTTTGCTGTCTCGCACACAGGGTTATTGTTACCATCTTTCTAAATTCCATATATATGCATTAGTATACTGTATTGGTGTTTTTCTTTCTAGCTTACTTCACTCTGTATAATAGGCTCCAGTTTCATCCACCTCATTAGAACTGATTCAAATGTATTCTTTTTAATGGCTGAGTAATACTCCATTGTGTATATGTACCATAGATTTCTTATCCATTCATCTGCTGATGGACATCTAGGTTGCTTCCATGTCCTGGCTATTATAAACAGTGCTGCGATGAACACTGGGGTACACGTGTCTCTTTCCCTTCTGGTTTCCTCAGTGTGTATGCCTAGCAGTGGGATTGCTGGATCATAAGGCAGTTAGTTCTATTTCCAGTTTTTAAAGGAATCTCCACTCTGTTCTCCATAGTGGCTGTACTAGTTTGCATTCCCACCAACAGTGTAAGAGGGTTCCCTTTTCTCCACACCCTCTCCAGCATTTATTGCTTGTAGACTTTTGGATCGCAGCCATTCTGAGTGGCGTGAAATGGTACCTCATAGTGGTTTTGATTTGCATTTCTCTGATAATGAGTGATGTTGAGCATCTTTTCATGTGTTTGTTAGCCATCTGTATGTCTTCTTTGGAGAAATGTCTATTTAGTTCTTTGGCCCATTTTTTGATTGGGTCATTTATTTTTCTGGAGTTGAGCTGCAGGAGTTGCTTGTATATTTTTGAGATTAGTTGTTTGTCAGTTGCTTCACTTGCTATTATTTTCTCCCATTCTGAAGGCTGTCTTTTCACCTTGCTAATAGTTTCCTTTGATGCGCAGAAGCTTTTAAGTTTAATTAGGTCCCATTTGTTTATTTTTGCTTTTATTTCCAATATTCTGGGAGGTGGGTCATAGAGGATCCTGCTGTGATGTATGTCAGAGAGTGTTTTGCCTATGTTCTCCTCTAGAAGTTTTATAGTTTCTGGTCTTACATTTAGATCTTTAATCCATTTTGAGTTTATTTTTGTATATGGTGTTAGAAAGTGTTCTAGTTTCATTCTTTTACAAGTGGTTGACCAGATTTCCCAGCACCACTTGTTAAAGAGATTGTCTTTAATCCATTGTATATTCTTGCCTCCTTTGTCAAAGATAAGGTGTCCATATGTGCATGGATTTATCTCTGGGCTTTCTATTTTGTTCCATTGATCTATATTTCTGTCTTTGTGCCAGTACCATACTGTCTTGATAACTGTGGCTTTGTAGTAGATCCTGAAGTCAGGTAAGTTGATTCCTCCAGTTCCATTCTTCTTTCTCAAGATAGCTTTGGCTATTCGAGGTTTTTTGTATTTCCATACAAATTGTGAAATTATTTGTTCTAGCTCTGTGAAGAATACCGTTGGTAGCTTGATAGGGATTGCACTGAATCTATAAATTGCTTTGGGTAGTATACTCATTTTCACTATATTGATTCTTTCAATCCATGAACATGGTATATTTCTCCATCTATTAGTGTCCTCTTTGATTTCTTTCATCAGTGTTTTATAATTTTATATATATAGGTCTTTAGTTTCTTTAGGTAGATATATTCCTAAGTATTTTATTCTTTCCGTTGCAATGGTGAATGGGATTGTTTCCTTAATTTCTCTTTCTGTTTTCTCATTATTAGTGTATAGGAATGCAAGGGATTTCTGTGTGTTGATTTTATGTCCTGCAACTTTATTATAGTCATTGATTAGTTCTAGTAATTTTTCTGGTGGAGTCTTTAGGGTTTTCTATGTAGAGGATCATGTCATCTGCAAATGGTGAGAGTTTTAGTTCTTCTTTTCCAATTTGGATTCCTTTTATTTCTTTTTCTGCTCTGATTGCTGTGGCCTAAACTTCCAAAACTATGTTGAATAGTAATGGTGAAAGTGGGCACCCTTGTCTTGTTCCTGACTTTAGAGGAAATGCTTTCAATTTTTCACCATTGAGGATAATGTTTGCTGTGGGTTTGTCATATATAGCTTTTATTATGTTGAGGTATGTTCCTTCTATTCCTGCTTTCTGGAGAGTTTTCATCATAGAGGGATGTTGAATTTTGTCAAAGGCTTTCTCTGCATCTATTGAGATAATCACATGGTTTTTATTTTTCAATTTGTTAATGTGGTATATTACCTTGATTGATTTGCAGATATTGAAGAATCCTTGCATGCCTGGCTTTATCCCATGGTGTATGATATTTTAAATGTGTTGTTGGATTTTGATTGCTAAAATTTTGTTAAGGATTTTTGCATCTATGTTCATCAGTGATATTGGCCTGTAGTTTTCTTTTTTTGTGGATCTTTGTCAGGTTTTGGTATTAGGGTGATGTTGGCCTCATAGAATGAGTTTGGAAGTTTACCTTCCTCTGCAATTTTCTGGAAGAGTTTGAGTAGGATAGGTGTTAGCTCTTCTCTAAATTTTTGGTAGAATTCAGCTGTCAAGCCGTCTGGACCTGGGCTTTTGTTTGCTGGAAGATTTTTGATTACAGTTTCAATTTCCGTGTTTGTGATGGATCTGTTAAGATTTTCTATTTCTTCCTGTTCCAGTTTTGGAAAATTGTACTTTTCTAAGAATTTGTCCATGTCTTCCATGTTGTCCGTTTTATTGGCATATGATTGTTGATAGTAGTCTCTTATGATCCTTTGTATTTCTGTGTTGTCTGTTGTGATCTCTCCATTTTCATTTCTAATTTTATTGATTTGATTTTTCTCCCTTTGTTTCTTGATGAGTCTGGCTAATGGTTTGTCAATTTTGTTTATCCTTTCAAAGAACCAGCTTTTGGCTTTGTTGATTTTTGCTATGGTCTCTTTTGTTTCTTTTGCATTTATTTCTACTCTAATTTTTAAGATTTCTTTCCTTCTTCTAACCCTGGGGTTCTTCATTTCTTCCTTTTCTAGTTGCTTTAGGTGTAGAGTTAGGTTATTTATTTGACTTTTTTCTTGTTTCTTGAGGTATGTCTGTATTGCTATGAACTTTCCCCTTAGGACTGCTTTTACTGTGCCCCACAGGTTTTGGGTTGTTGTGTTTTCATTTTCGTTCGTTTCTATACATATTTTGATTTCTTCTGTGATTTGTTGGTTATTCAGCAGCGTGTTGCTCAGCCTCCATATGTTGGAATTTTTAATAGTATTTCTCCTGTAATTGAGATCTAATCTTACTGCATTGTGGTCAGAAAAGATGCTTGGAATGATTTCTATTTTTTTGAATTTACCAAGGCTAGATTTATAGCCCAGGATGTGATCTATCCTGGAGAAGGTTCCATGTGCGCTTGAGAAAAAGGTGAAATTCATTGTTTTGGGATGAAATGTCCTATAGATATCAATTAGGTCTAACTGGTCTATTGTATCATTTAAAGTTTGTGTTTCCTTATTGATTTTCTGTTTAGTTGATCTATCCATAGGTGTGAGTGGGGTATTAAAGTCTCCCACTATTATTGTGTTATTGTTAATTTCTCCTTTCATACTTGTTAGCATTTGTCTTACATACTGCGGTGCTCCTGTGTTGGATGCATATATATTTATAATTGTTATATCTTCTTCTTGGATTGATCCTTTGATCATTATGTAGTGTCCTTCTTTGTCTCTTTTCACAGCCTTTGTTTTAAAGTCTATTTTATCTGATATGAGTATTGCTACTCCTGCTTTCTTTTGGCCCCTATTTGCATGGAAAATCTTTTTCCAGCCCTTCACTTTCAGTCTGTATGTGTCCCCTTTTTTGAGGTGGATCTCTTGTAGACAACATATGTAGGGGTCTTGTTTTTTTATCCATTCAGCCAGTCTTTTGGTTGGGGCATTCAACCCATTTACGTTTAAGGTAATTACTGATAAGTATGATCCCATTGCCATTTACTTTATTGTTTTGGGTTCGAATTTATACACCATTTTTGTGTTTCCTATCTAGAGAATATCCTTTAGTATTTGTTGGAGAGCTGGTTTGGTGGTGCAGAATTCTCTCAGCTTTTGCTTGTCTGAAAAGCTTTTGATTTCTCCTTCATACTTGAATGAGATCCTTGCTGGGTACAATAATCTGGGCTGTAGGTTATTTTCTTTCATCATTTTAAGTATGTCTTGCCATTCCCTCCTGGCTTGAAGAATTTCTATTGAAAGATCAGCTGTTATCCTTATGGGAATTCCCTTGTGTGTTATTTGTTGTTTTTCCCTTGCTGCTTTTAATATTTGTTCTTTGTGTTTGATCTTTGTTAATTTGATTAATATGTGTCTTGGGGTGTTTTGCCTTGGGTTTATCCTGTTTGGGACTCTCTGGGTTTCTTGGACTTGGGTGATTATTTCCTTTCCCATTTTAGGGAAGTTTTCAATTATTATCTCCTCAAATATTTTCTCATGGTCTTTCTTTTGTCTTCTTCTTCTGGGACCCCTATGATTTGAATGTTGTAGCGTTTGATATTGTCCTGGAGGTCTCTGAGATTGTCCTCATTTCTTTTAATTCGTTTTTCTTTTTTGCTCTCTGATTCATTTATTTCTACCATTCTATCTTCTAATTCACTAATCCTATCTTCTACCTCTGTTATTCTACTATTTGTTGCCTCCAGAGTGTTTTTAATTTCATTTATTGCATTATTCATTATATATTGACTCTTTTTTATTTCTTCTAGGTCCTTGTTAAAAGTTTCTTGCATCTTCTCAGTCCTTGTCTCCAGGCTATTTATCTGTGATTCTATTTTGATTTCAAAATTTTGGATCAATTTCACTATCATTATTCGGAATTCTTTATTGGGTAGATTGCCTATCTCTTCCTCTTTTGTTTGGTTTGGTGGGCATTTATCCTGTTCCTTTATCTGTTGGGTATTCCTCTGTCTCTTCATCTTGTTTAAATTGGTGATTTTGGGGTGTCCTTTCTGTATTCTGGGAGTTTGTGGAGTTCTCTTTATTGTGGAGTTTCCTTGCTGTGGGTGGGATTGTACAGGGCTTGTCAAGGTTTCCTGGTTAGGCAAGCTTGTGTCAGTGTTCTGGTGGGTGGAGCTGTATTTCTTCTCTCTGGAGTGCAATGAAGTGTCCAGTAATGAGTTATGAGATGTCTATGGTTTTGGGGTGACTTTCGGCAGCCTGTATCTTGAAGCTCAGGGCTGTGTTCCTTTGTTGCTGGAGAACTTGCTTGGTATGTCTTGCCCTGGAACTTTTTGGCCCTTGTGTGGCACTTGGTTTCAGTGTAGGTATGGAGGCGTTTGATGAACTCCTGTCAATTAATGTTCCTTGGAGTCAGGAGTTCCCTGGAGTCAGGGTTTGGACTTAAGCCTCCTACTTCCAGTTATTGGTCTTATTTTTACAGTAGTTTCAAAACTTCTCCTTCTATACAGCACCATTGATAAAACATCTATGTTAAAGATGAAAAGTTTCTCTACCGTGAGGGTCACCCAGAGAGGTTCACAGCGTTACATGGAGAAGAGAAGAGGGAGGAGGGAGTTAGAGGTGACCCGAATGAGATGAGGTGGAATCAGTAGTGGAGAGAGTGGGCTAGCCAGTAATCACTTCCTTATGTGCACTCCACAACTGGACCGCTCAGAGATGTTCACGGAGTTTTATAGAGAAGAGAAGAAGGAAGAAGGAGACAGAGGTGGCCAGAAGGATAAAGGAGGGGAATGAAAAAGAGGGAGACAGATCCAGCCAGTAATCAGTTCCCTAAGTGGTCTCCACCGTCTGGAACACACAGAAATTCACAGAGTTTGGTGGAGTAGAGAGGGGTTAGGGAGGAGACACAGGTGACCTGGTGGAGAAAAAGGAGAGTCCAAAGGGAGAGAAAGTAGTCAAGCCAGTAATCTCGCTCCCTAGTGAAAAATGGGTACTGAAGATTGGGTTCTTAAAGGTATAAAATTGGTAACAAATACATAAATGCAAAAATTTTAAAAATCTAGAGTAGAGTTTGGAATTTCAAAAATACGATGTTAAAGAAAAGAAGGAAAAGAAAGAGAAAAAATGAACAAACAAAAACAAACAAGGTCGCGAAAATTATCAAGAAAATATAGGTACAAAATTGATAACTAATACCAAAAAGAAAAAGTTAAAAATCTAGAGTAGAGTTTGGAATTTCAAAAATACAATGTTAAAAAAAAGAAGAAGAAAAAGAAAGAGAGAAAAAACAAACAAACAAACAAAAACAAACAAAGTCGCAAAAATTATAAAGAAAATACAGGTACAAAATTGATATCAAATACCAAAAAGCATAAATTAAAAATCTAGACTAGAGTTTGGAATTTCAGATATACAATGTTATATAAAAGAAGAAGAGAAAGAAACATAGAAGAAAAAAAAAAGTCACAGAAATTATAAAAAAAAAAAACTATAGGTACAAAATTGATAACAAATAACAAAAAGCTAAAATTAAAAATCTAGAGTAGAGTTTGGAATTTCAAAAATACAATGTTAAATAAAAGAAGAAAAAAGAAAAAAAACAAGGTCAAAAAATTATAAAATATATATATATGAAGTTTGCTGAAGAAAAAAAAATAGGGTCTTTTTTTTGGGAAAGTGCTAGGTTATAAAAGTGAAAATTAAAGGAATAATAAAGGACTTAAAATTTTTTTAAAAAATTAAAAAATAAAAGAAAGAAAGAATGATCGCAAAAATAGTAAAAATATATCTAGGACTTTCTCTGGTTTTGTTGTGAGTATTGTGGGTTCAGTTCATTTTTGGCTAGTTCCTTGGTCCAACTTATATTTCTCAAGATCTATAGGCCCCTTCCTATGTAGTCAGTAGTAACCACAGGGTTTTAATCTATTGCCTGCAGCTTCCAAGGCGGTTCCCTCTGTTATAGCTTCTTCTGTTTGCTGGTCTCTTCAGTGTCTGGTTTCCACCCTGACACAAAAGGGATGGTGGAGGACACTTTTTTTTTTTTAGGCTCACTTGTTCAGTCGCGCTGTGGGGAGGGAGGGAGGGATGCTGCAAACAAATAACACTGGTGTGCGGTCGCAGTGCCTCAGCCACACTGGATCTGCCCTGGCTCACGGCGCGTGTAGCCTCCCTGCCCACACTGCTCACGCTCTAGGTTGCTCCGCTGGGAACAATCCGTGGCCGGCCCTGGGCTGCCTGGACCTCCCAGGTCCAAGCCGCTCAGGTTCAGGCACTCTGGTAGTCCTCAGAGGCGCAGACTCGGTTGGGCCTGTGTTTTGTGCCCTTCCTGGGTCCAAGCAGCTCAGGTGATGAGGTGTTTGGCGAGCGCGATTGCTGCGACTTATCACCTTCCCGCAGCTCGGTTATCTAGGTGTACAACCGGCGCACCTTCTCAGGCAGATGTTGACCGTCCAGACCCCCAAGTTTTAGTTAGCAAAGAAGCCTGCTTACAGTTTTATAGATAATGTCTCTCTGGGGCTGCGATTGCCCCCTTCCGGTTCTGGCTGCCTGTCACCGGAGGGGGAAGGTCTGCAGCCGGCTGTCTCTGTTCAGTCCTTTGTTCTGTGCGCCGGCCTGGTGGTGTCTTAGGTTAGGGCAGGCTTTTCGCGTGGTAAATATCCCACAGTCTGATTTGCTAGCCCAAATTATTTCGCTCAGATAACGCTCAGGGTATTCAGGCCAGGTCCTTACTCTAAGCAATGCAGCCCGTGCCGCGCCTCCCTGCCCAGCCCCCACTTGCTAATGGTGCGTGCAGGCGTCTGCGCTGTTTCTCTGCTGGGGGAGTTACCGTAGGGCTTGCAGTCTGTGGGTTTTAATTGTTTATTTATTTTTTCTCCCTGTTATGTTGCCCTCTGTGGTTCCAAAGCTCAGCACAGATTCGGCAGTGAGAAGGTTTCCTGGTGTTTGGAAGCTTCTCTCTTTTTAAGACTCCTTTCCCGGGACGGAACTCCATCCCTCCCTGTTTTGTCTCTTTTTTTTTTGTCTTTTATATTTTTTTCTACCTCCTTTCGAAGACTTGGGTTGCTTTTCTGGGTGCCTGATGTCCTCTGCCAGCATTCAGAAGTTGTTTTGCGGAATTTACTCGGCATTTAACTGCTCTTTTGATGAATTTGTGGGGGAGAAAGTGTTCTCCCTGTCCTATTCCTCCACCATCTTGGCTCCTCCGTTTTTCTTGTTTCTTGAGATTGGATTGTGTTGCTATAAACCTCTCTTAGAACTGCTTTTGCTTCATCCCATAGATTTTGAGTTGTGTTTTCATTGTCATTTGTTTCTAGGAATTTTTTGATTTCTCTTTTGATTTCTTTAGCAATCTGTTCCTTATGTAGAAATATATTGTTTAATCTCCATGTATTTGTGTTTTTTACTGTTTTTTCTTGTAATTAGTATTTGGTCTCATAGCACTGTGGTCAGAAAAGATGCTTGATATTATTTCAATTATCTTGAATTTACTGAGGTTTGATATGTGACCCAAGATGTGGTCTATCCTGGATAATGTTCCATGAACACTTGAGAAGAAGGTGTGTTCTTCTTCATTTGGATGGAATATCCTGAAGATATCAATGAGATCCATGTTGTCTAATGTATCATTTAAAACTTGTATTTCCTCATTAATTTTCTGTTTTGATCTGTCCATTGGTATAAGTGGGATGTTAAAGTCTCCTACTATTATGTTAGTATCAGTTTCTCCTTTTATGTCTGTTAGTGTTTGTCTTGTGTATTGAGGTGCTCCTATGTTGGCTGCCTAGATATTGACGATCGTTATGTCTTTCTCTTGAATGGGTCCCTTGATCATGTAGTGTCCTTTCTTATCTCTCATAATATTCTTTATTTTAAGGTCTATTTTGTCCAATATGAGGATTGCTAGTCCAGCTTTCTTTTGATTTCCATTTTCATGAATATATTTTTCCATCCTCTCACTTTCAGTCTGTATGTGTCTTTAGACCTGAAGTGGGTTTCTTGTAGACAGCATATATATGGGTCTTGTTTTTGTATCCATTCAGTCATTCTGTATCTTTTGGTTGGAGCATTTAATTCATTTACATTTAAAGTAATTATTGATATCTATTGGCATTTTCTTATTAGTTAGGGTTTACTTTTGTAGATCTTTTTTTTCCCTTGTATTTCCTGATTATATAATTTTGATCAATATGTGTCGTGGCATGTTTCTCCTTGGGTTTATCCTGTATGGGACTCTTTGTGCTTCTTGGACTTGATTGATTATTTCCTCTTCCATGTCGGGGAAGTTTTCAACTATAATATCTTCAAAAATTTTCTCATACCCTTTGTTTTTCTCTTCTTCTGGGACCACTATAATTCAAATGTTAGTGTGTTTAATATTGTCCCAGAGGTCTCTGAGACTATTCTCAGTTCTTTTCATTTTTTTTTACTTTTTTCTTCTCTTGGGCAGTTATTTCCACCATTTTATCTTCCAGCTCACTGATATGTTCTTCTGCTTCAGAGATTCTGCTATTGATTCCTTCTAGAGTATTTTTGATTTCAGTAATTGTGTTTGTTTGTCTCTGTATGTTTAACTCTAGGCCTTTGTTAATTGATTCTTGCATTTCTCTATTCTACTTTTGAGGTTTTCCATCATCTTTACTATCATTATTCTGAATTCTTTTTCAGGTAGTTTGTCTATTTCCTCTTCATTTATTTGGACTTGTGTTTCAAGTTTTTCCTCCATTTGTGTAGTATTTCTCTGCCTTTAATTATATATATTTTTAACTTATTGTGTTTGAGGTCTCCTTTTCCCAGGCTTCAAGGTTGAATTCTTTCTTCCTTTTGATTTCTTCACTCATAAGGTTAGTCCATTGGTTTGTGTAACCTTTGTGTAGGGTGTGACCTACAATTGGCTTTTTAAGGACTCTGTTATAAGTTTGCTTTTGCTTTTGTCATGTTATGGATTTTTACTGTATTTGGCCTTTGCAATCTCAGAGAGTTTTATCTAAAACAAGTCTTAAACTTTTTGCTCTCATCGTTTGTTGGATTCCAATTCTGAAGGGTGACTGGGGTCAAGACACTGTGTAGGCCCCTCCATTTAGCTACTATTTTTGGTTAACTGCAAGGGCTTTGAAAGTGGGTAGTCTGGATTTGAAACCAGGCTGTAGTACTTATTCGTGGATGGCTGAGGGAGATTATTTCATTGTTTTCAGTCTCAGTTTTTCTTGCTATAAAATGGATGTCACAATATGTACTTCACAGTATTGTCATAAGGGTTAAATAAGTTAATGCAAGTAAAGCCCTTTGACCAATGCTTAGGAGATAGTAAGCACTCAGTTAGTGGGAGTTATTCTTATCTTAGCTTGTGAACTTGTCTTTCATTCACTGTCATCCGTGATTACCTTAAACACCAGTTTCCCATCCAAAGAACCCCCTTATACTAGTGATGGAGCTCAGAAACAAGTTCTAGGCTTGACATGATTCCAGGAATGACTCCACCATCTGAGCCAGGGCAGGAGGAAGAGTGTGGAGGCAGAGCCTTGTCCTGCCTTCCACAGGGGTTCATGTGTCTGTTACCATCAATATCCAGCTGCTTTTCTTCTGTCTCAGACCTCTTATGTGCCTGCCCCCACATCCTTTCAGGGGGCTGTCACTCTCCAACAAAATGCTGTGAAGATCCAAATACAGTATATATTTGAATGTATAGTATTGAGAATTGCTTAGGAAACCTTAGAAAGCACTGATGCCTGGGCCCCACCCTAAAGATTTTGCTTTACTTCACCTGGAGTGGGGCTCAGGCATCCGCATTTTTAAAAAGTTCACCATGTGATGCCAATGTGTATCTAGGCTGAGAAGCACTGGGACAACATATCTCCGGACTTCTGTGCAAGATTTCCAGTTTGTTCTGCTTTTATTGTGGACCTAGTGCTTGTCATTTGGTTGCTTCAGCCTGTAAACATTCCATCATTCTCTGGTGAACAAGCTAATGGCTTTATCATGGTGTTCTGGGAGCTGGCAGTGCCTTACAATATGATTAGTCTTGTAGGCTGATTGGGGAATTTTTATTTGTGGATCCCAAATGTCCTTCTGAAAAGCAATAACCCAAATGTGTGCAACAGGAATGATTCAACCTTACATTTAGGCCATGATTTACACTCCTCTACAAGCTTTCACATTTGATGTGAGAGGTATTGCAGCACAGTGAAGGTTCCCAGGGTAGGACCTGAAAAGTATGGGCTGGAATTTGTCTTATGCCACTATTTTGTTATTGGGACTCTGGCCATAGCTTTTAAATTCTCCAAGACTTTGTTTTCTTACTTGCCCTTTCTAGATAATTCCAGTGTGAGGTATAGACTAGACATTACCACGTCTTTGTCCCATTCAGTAGATGAGGAAACTGTGTCATAGAGTGGACGGGTGAGTCACTGAGCTTTTTGCAAAAGCTTGGGGCTCATCAAAGTCAGGCCCCATGGCTCAGGTGCTCAGTGTAGGTACTCCTGCGTAGGTACTCCTGCTCTACACTAGCCATGTGTCTAAAAGGCTGAAAGATGTGTTGTTTCAGCTGTATGCAGGTACACCAGGTCCTTTCTCCTCCCCATTCCTCTTCTTCTGCTCTCTCCCTCCCTCCTCGGCCAGTGGGGAAGTCTGTGAACAATGGATTCCCTTTCATGGTGTGAGTAAGTGGTCGTAAAAGCTCAGAACGAAGTCTCTTCTATTGTGTTGGCACAGACATGTCTATTCTTGTGGCCTTCTCTGAGCAGAGTCAGAGAGCAGGGGTAGAGACTGCCTAGATGTTCCTCAAATGTGCTTCTTCCTGACATAACTGAACTATATTTCCCAGCCTCCCTTGCAATTCAGTTTGGCCATTGACTGAGTTCTGGCCAATAGGATATGGGTGGGAGCAATGCCTGCTCCTTTCAGGCCCTGAAAAGCTCCCAGGGGCCTCCACCTTGGGCTTTCCATCTCTTTTGTTTATACCGTGAAGACTGTGTGTATGAAGACTCTGGTGAAACAACACAATGGAAGGAGCCTAGGTCCCTGGATCAGGGCTCAAAGAAGAGCTTCCTGATGAGGAAAACTTGCATTGATCACTTATATGAGCAAAACCAAAACTAAACTGCTATTTTGTTTAGCTTTTGAGATATTAAGGTTTGATTACTTTATTACCTTAAGTGACTTTGGAGGAATAAAAAGAGGATTGGTGGTTGGGTGGGGTGATGGTTCTCACACCCAGAGTTCTCCATGGGATCAGCTGATCCTGCATCCTTCTGGAGCTCCTTTCTCTGCCCTGTGCTGTGTCCATCACTGTCTTACAAGTTTCATCTGAGAGTTTACCCTTGTAAATCACATGCTCAAGAATCCCCATCTCAGATTCTGCTCCATGGGGTCCTAATGCCTCAACTAGAATGTAAGGGCAGGAATGTACTCAAGTTCCATTGAATTTGTTGCCTAATAAATGAATGTTTCAATGCCTTATGTGTGTAAGTCACTAGCCATTGTGAATAAATACAAAGAAATATAAGTCATGAGTTTGGCTGTGTTTTCTCAAGTCTTTGAGGTTTCAGTTGTTGTTGTTGCTTAGTTGCTAAGTTGTGTCCAGCTCTTTGCAATCCCATGGACTACAGCACACCAGACTTCCCTGTCTTTCACTTTCTCCTGGAATTTGCTGAAACTCACGTCCATTGAGTCAGTGATGCTATCTAATTATCTTTTCTTCTTCTGCTGACTTCTTTTGCCTTCAATCGTTCCCAGCATCAGGGTATTTTTCAGTGAGTCAGCTCTTTGCATCAGGTGGCCAAAGTACTGCAGCTTCAGTTTCAACATCAGTCCTTCCAGTGAATATTCACGATTGATTTCCTTTAGGATTGACAGGTTTGATCTCCTTGCAGTCCAAGGGACTCTCAAAAGTCTTCTCCAGCACCACAATTCCAAAGCATCAATTCTTTGGTGCTCAGCCTTCTTTCTGGACCATCTCTCACATTGTTACATGACTACTAGAAAAACTGAGTTTTGATCATACCTTGCAGTAGTCCTCCCACCCCTTATCTGTGACTTCACTGTCCCAGGTTTCTGTATCCCATGGTCAGTAGCAGTCCAAAATATGAAATAGAAATTTCCAGAAGTAAACAATTTATAAGTTTTAACTTGCCCTCAGTTCTAAGAGTCCTGATGCATTATCTTTCCACCTGGTTTTGTCCTGCCTAGGATCCCCACCCATGGACATCGTCTGCTCCTGATACCCAGCCACCTGCACCATGGCCCTGGCCCAGAATCATCAGAAGCAGATGACAATCTTCTGACGTATTGTCGGTAGGTCAGTAGTAGCCTAATGTAGGTCACAATACCTACATCATTCACCCCTCTTTATCTCATCATGGAGACATTTTGTCATTTCACATCATCACAAGAAAGGTGACTACAGTACAGTAAGATATTTTGAGAGAGAGAGAGGGACAACATTCACACAACTATTATTAACAGCATATTTTAATTGTTTTATTTTATTATTTTTGTTGTTAATCTCTTACTCTGCCTAATTTAGAAGTTAAATTTTATCATAGGAATGTATATATAGGAAAAAATATAGTTTGTATAGGGGGTCAGGAATCTGCTGGGAGTCTTGGGGAATATCCACATGGATAAGGGGGAACAACTGTACTCTTTTCTATGAATCTTAAAAGAATGTAGACAATATCACATATTTATGTTCCCTTTTTTTTTAATGAGCAGCAATAAAGAGAATCCTACCACTTTATTTAATGCCCTTATTTTTTAATCCAAGTGAGATTTAATTGTGGAAGTGATTTTTAAGACAGTTTTATTTTCCTTGATCAGTTCTTTATATGCTTTTCTTTTCCTTGAAAACTGAGCATCTGAGAGAATTACTTTTTTTTTTTTTTAGTAAAACTTTGGAAGAATTTCATATCAATTATAAAAGTTTGCCTGGCTGTGTAGGCAAAGAACATATCCATTTTAGAGCCCTTTTAAATCCACGCATAATTCCTTTAAAGAATACTATAACAGACAATGTGGCCTTTGGTTTGCAAGGCCTGCTTTTGGCACAGAGAAGTGGGGGCTTTTCCATCTAGCAGTGGGAGAGAAATGGTGAAGAGCATGCAAAAAGCGATTGCTTTAAGCGTATTGGCATTTCCTTTCATATCTGCAACATGATCCTATTATTTTGAGGCAATGAGGTCATTTAAGTGTGCCTGGCTGGAGATTTGCTATTTTCCTCTATTCTTTCCTTTAAATCTTTTTGTCAACCATGTTGTCCTTGACTAGCAGAGCAGCTGTCTGGGTAGTTATAATCCCATTAAAAAGGCCTCTATTATGTCAATAATATATTTATAGAGAAATTAGTCACCTGGGGTTGTTGGGTGATTCTTCTGTTTAGACATATTGTACCTCAGAAAAGCAAGTTTGTCCCCTTCTTGTTAGGTAGACCTGCTGCCCTGTCACGGTGCCACATTGGCTGAAACTGATTAGCGATTAACATGGAATATGCCTTCCTCTGTTTGCAAAGCCCCCTTAATCTTTGCCACTGATCATATTCCTTTCAAGCTTTGCTGATAAAGCTAAGATTGTAGATGTGTCTGGGTGTACAGGGCTTATAGTGTTTAGGAAAATATGACAGGCATTAAATGACCATCCTGGTGGGAAAGGTGGGGAATCTAACTGCAGAAACTTCCTAAACCTGCTAAAGTGCTTTTGAGCAGTGTCTTAAAATTAGTAGTGCATCTTCCTGCACAGATTCCATTCTTTTTTCCAAAGAGATTTTACATTCTTGCCATATGAATTCAGGTCTAATGATGATCTATGAGGAAGTGGAAAGGCATGGGATGGACTGAATTCCTGAAATGGAATACCCGAGATTATTAACCTATCACCATTAGTAGGTAGAGATTTATTTGTTGAAAACTCTTCATGTTTTTGCAAACCATAGAAATAGGGCACTTTTTAACAGGCTTTATAATAAAGGAGGGTAACATTGAAGTCAATCCCTATGCTACAGCATGTCCTTTGTACTGATTTTTCTTCATTTTTTCAAAACATGAAGGATTGATTTTTGAAACACAAAAAGGATTCTCTTCAAGGATGGCCTCATGGGCTCTCACTGTAATTCCTCAATAGTTTAGAAAATGCTGAGGCAGAGTCATCTATTGGCTAGGTGGTGCTTGCTCTTGGAATGTTGGGGAAAGTTGTAAATAGAAGTGCAAAGAAAAGCAACCTTCTGAGTTTCGATTGTTATCAGCTTTCAGTGCAAGGTAGGCTTTCAGGACCCTCATCAAATTGGCAGAGCAGGCCATAAAGTTTAAATAATGAAGTATAAAACAGATGAGTTAAGAGAAACAGCAGTATTTTTAAAGCACAGCTAAAATTCCCTCAGCTGTTTAGAATTATTTAAAATATGAAATTTAAAGAAACAAGAGTGGTTGGCCAGGTCTGTAATTCTATAAGTCAGATGTTCTTTGCCCTCAGGATAGTCCTACTCCTTACCTAGAGAAAGTTTCTCACTGGTCTTTTCTATGTTCTGCACCTCACCTGCTCCCACCTCCCCTCCCTGCCTCCCCGTGTAGCATTTGCTACAGAAAATGTATACTTTTCTACCTTGGATATATATAGTTGACATTTGAGAAAATTGAGAATAAGGGTAGAGGACTATTAAGACATCAAATTGTATAGGTTCAGGAAAGCTTGTTGCCTTTTGCAGCTGTATTAAATCTACATTTTAGTGCACTAGCAGGCTCACATGATTCTCATTAGAGAAACTGCTTATGGTGTTTCTACAGCCCCCACATGCTCATATTTACTTACAAGACCCCTTGGACTCAAGATGCCAATTTCCCACAGAGCTGGTAAACACCCTTATGACAGTACATCCTACCTTGATCTTAATTGCTTCTTCTTTCTTCAAGTTTGTTTCTCTTTGTGACTGTGGAACGCTCCTGAGCAGTGCCATCCAAGTAGAGCTTTTGGTGATGATGGGGGTGTCCCCTGCATTGTCCTCGTCAGTAGACACTAGCTGCTTGGGACTGTTGAGCCCTTGAACTGTGGCTCATGTGACTGAGGGACTAAACCTTTACTTACACTAAATTTTAATTAATTTAAATCTAAATAGTCTCATGGGGCCACTGTTTTGGACAACTCTCATGAGGTAGGAGCTTGTCCAGTAGCCAAGATGGGAAATCGTGGTATGAATCACGTGTCTTGAGACACATCGCAATGTTGTATCTGAGAAAGTTGACTCTGGAACCAGACTAGATGGCTCCAAACCCCATCTCTGCTTTTTTGAGCCATGAGATCATGGTAGTTGCTTACCGCTGTCTGTGTCTCAGTTTCCTCGTCTATAAATTTAGCATGTGTGCTAAGTCACTTCAGTTGTGTCCAGTGCTTTGCGACCCTATGAACTGTAGCTCACCAGATCCTTCTGTCCATGGGACTCTCCAGGCAAGAATACTGGAGCAGGTTGCCATTTCCTTCTCCAAGGCTATATAAATTGGGACATAGTGACAAAAGCAATCTCTACCTCCTAATGTTTGTGTAACAATTTATTGACTGATCCATTGAAAGCCCTTAGAATAGTCTCTGGCAAATTGAAAGCCAGAGTTAAAAGAAGACAATACTAATGGTCCAGTAGTCCCAAGACTCTGCTTCTGGAACCAATGAAATATATTAAGAGGATTACATAGAACATTGAACTGTTCACAGATGCTCAGTCATGAGTTTTCATTCCTCCTTTTCTTTCCTTTCAGCACTGGTAGTTAATTAATTTATATATTCATCTAACAAATAAGACTTCTCTGTACCAGTTTTGTCCTGGGGGCTGGAAAAACACCAGTGAACAGAACATATTACCAGTTCTTAAGTTCAAAGTCAGGTGGGGGAGACCATGAAGATTGAATGTAAATATAGCCCCACTTCTTCACTTCTCTCTGTACCACACTCCTTTGTCATATTATGTTGCAGAAGCTCTTATGAAGAGGAGTCTACTTCCTCACTCTTAAATATGGGCTAGCCATGTGACTTGATTTGACCAACATCCTACGCTGTGCTTACTTGCTCTGTCAGGTCTGACTCTTTATGACCCCATGGACTGTAGCCTTCCAGGCTCCTCTGTCCATGGGGATTCTCCAGGAAAGAATACTAATTTGACAAATAGAATGTGGCGAGAGTGACCTTGTTCCATTTCTCAGCCTAGACCTCAAGAGGCCTTGTCTCTCCCTGCCCCCTTTTGCTCTCAGATCCTGGCCCAGATGCTTTGTGAACAAGTTCAAGCTAGCCTGCTGGAGGAGGGAAACCACAGACACATGGCTCAGAGCCAAGTCAGCCCAGTTAAGATCATCCTGGACCAGTTAGTGCCCACAGAGCCGACCACAGATGCATATGCAAGCATTGCTGGGCATAGCTCAGGAACTCATGTGTGAAGCCACTGAGTTTTAGGGGGTATTTGATACAGCAATAGTCCAATCACGGTGGCAGCAATTACCATATAGTCATAAAGATAGGAAGGGGGGAAAGTAGAGGCAGTGCCGATTTTCTTTTTTTGGGCTCCAAAATTGCTGCAGATGGTGACTGCAGCCAATGAAATTAGAAGATGCTTGCTTCTTGGAGGGAAAGCTATGACAAACCTAGACAGCATATTAAAAAGCAGAGATATCACTTTGCTGACAAAGCTCCATATAGTCAAAGGTATGGTTTTTCCAGTGCTCATGTATGGATATGAGGGTTGGATCATAAAAAACGCTGAGCACCAAAGAATTGATGCTTTCGAATTGTGGTGCTAGAGAAGACTCTTGAGAGTCCCTTGAATTTCAAGGAGCTCAAACCAGTCAATCTTAAAGGAAATCAATATTTGAAGGAAATCAACCCTGAATATTCATTGGAAGGACTGATGCTAAAGATGAAGCTCCAGGCCATCTGATGTGAAGAGCCAACTCATTGGAGAAGAGGAAGCAGAGGAAGAGATGGGTAGATGGTTTGATGGTGGCAGAAGAAGAGATGTTTAGATGGTTCAATGGACTTGAACTTGGGCAGACTCAGGGAGGTGGTGGTGGACAGGGAGGCCTACCATGCTGCAGTCCATGGGGTTGCAAACAGTCAGACACAACTTACCAACTGAATAACAACCATACAGAGATAAATACATGGTCTCCTAATGGAACATATCCCTCAGCTGAGGCCTGAGAGATAAAGATGAGTGTAGGAGATGTTTCAGACAGAGGAAACATCATTAGAAAGCTACAGCAGAAAAAGCAAAAACAGATTTTTTTTCCTACCTGCTGCTAGGAACATAGGAATATAAATATTCTTTTACTCAAAGAACTTCTTATATAGTTGTGATGTCGAGATACACACACATAAAAAGAAGTCAGTTCTACAGAGTGAGCTATATTAACTGCTGAATTTGTTCAGACCCTGGTCCAAAAAGTGGGGAGAACACAGAGAAAGATCAGTGAGGACTGAAATAAAGAGCCAGGATGACTTCTTAGAGGGTAAGTTAACTAATGGGATGCAAGGAGTTCTAGGACATGGCTGGAAGTGTGGGACAGAGGGAAATATTCCTGGAACCATTTGGAGAATTTTGTAGGAAGGCCCATTGAACACCTACTGTGTGCTCTGTGGGAGGAATCACAGGAGATGAGAAAAAAGCAAGAAGCACAATGATGTCTTCATGAAACTGAGAGTTATGCTTGCCTTTGGGCTGCCAAGCGCTTCTTTTATGTCTTGGCTCTGGCACGTCATAAGCTTAGCCTGCATTCATTTCCATCTGCGTTGTTGAGGATGCTGCTTTGTGGCAGGGCACAAGGAGGACCATGAAATTGTAGATCAGTGAGTGTACTTTTAGCTGTTCTTCATAGCAGCTGGGGCTTTAATTGCCAGTTTTGCCAGAAGACGTCTCATGACCACTTTCCAGAGAGACCGAGAGTTCCACTTTTTAGTCCCCTGAAGTGTGGATTTCATGCTGAGCTGAAGATCTGAGCCCCAGGACATCGGCGCCTGTTGAGAGCTTTATCTTCTCTTCTTAAAACTTCTACTGAGCCTCCTTAGGATTTAGAGGCTTATATGGTGTTTTCTTAGCCAAAAGTCTTTGTAAAATTTGATTATCAGAAATAAAACAAGAGCAACCCCCACCTCCTGAAAACAGTGCTTAAGAAAACCTTAGTTTGGAAGGAGGAGCAGCCCGCACAGCACTGGCATTAGCTCGAACTGGCAAGCCTGGGCTGAAGCAGGGGTTTACTTATTTGTGAGAGACATAGGGAAAGCTGTCATCAAAACTAAGCCCAGATATCCAGGGACCTGTGTGGAGACGATTCACGCTGTCTCCTTTTCCAGTTTGCAGATGTCTTTGATATGACAGCGTTGGGGGATGGGGTAGGCAGTGTTTGTAAAGACTCCCGTGATCCCCGCCCCCGCCACCTTGGCTAGTGGAGTCAGTGTCTCTAACCCTGTCTGCTCTTATCTAGGATTTCCTAGACCTAGAAAGGGCTCTTGAAGACCTTTGAAAATAAACAAGTGAGAAAGCTTCCCAAGACCATCCTAGCAATCTACTCTGACACTCCGGAGACAGTGGGCCATAGCTGATCCCTCTCTGTCTCCTTTCATGGTCTAGCATTCTGAGATTCTTTTCCTTATTAGTTCAAAAGTGAGATTCTACACATGAATGTCAAGTTCTCTGGTCAAGAGCATTTGCTCTAGTCACAATTTTAGAGAACTATTGTTTGAATGGAAACAAACACTTTTATTATTATCAGTGGCTTCTGAAAACTCATTTCAAATGTGTTTAAGTATAGGGGGTAGTTCCTTGCTAAGAAAATTCCTGTGGACAACTGGTTAACTTATAATAGCCATTTGGAAAAAAATTCTGTTTAAATCAGATAAAGGGGACTTTCTATAATATACAAAGAGTGCATACATATCAGTAAGGATAGGCCAAATACTCATAGAAAAATGAACTAAAGATATCAGATAGTTCTCTAAGAAACACATTAATTAAATCTATCCTGCATTTATAAATAGCCCCTCAGCCTTATAATAATAAAATGTATATTAGGTATACATACTATAATAATAAAGGTACATATTAAACTATAAGATAGTTTTCACATCCCAGATTAGCAAACATCTAAATGTTTGATTATTTACTTCTTTGAAAAGTTGTGAAGAAAATGGAACTCTCATAAATCATTAATGACCATAATAAATTGGTACTTTGGGGGCACAGTTTGGTACTAGCTACTAAAATGGCAAGTTGTTTGACCTAGAATTCTACTTCTTGAAATTTATCCTACAGAAATACCCACTTATGAATGAATTGTTCAATGCACAAAGTTATTTGTTGTGGCAATGTTTGTAAGTTAAAAAGGTTGGAAATTATTCTAGATGCCCATCAATAAGGGACTAGTATATTATATATATTAGTTATGCTAGTCTATGTAGCAAATATATTATGCTACATCACAAGGTATTATGCAGTAGTTTAAAAGGATGAGGCAGATATTTATGCACTGCTATGGAATGCTATCTAAGATGTATTGCTGTGAAAAGAAATTCAGGGTACAGAAAAGTTTGTATTATGAGCTATCAGTGTAAAAAAAGGAAATAATGTATTTGTTTGTATGTGCATAACTCCTACAGCTCAACTCCAGAAAAATAAATGACCCAATCAAAAAAATGGGCCAAAGAACTAAATAGACATTTCTCCAAAGAAGACATACAGATGGCTAACAAACACATGAAAAGATGCTCAACATCACTCATTATCAGAGAAATGCAAATCAAAACCACTATGAGGTACCATTTCACACCAGTGAGAATGGCTGCGATCCAAAAGTCTACAAGCAATAAATGCTGGAGAGGGTGTGGAGAAAAGGGAACCCTCTTACACTGTTGGTGGCAATGCAAACTAGTACAGCCACTATGGAGACCAGTGTGGAGATTCCTTAAAAAACTGGAAATAGAATTGCCTTATGATCCAGCAATCCCACTGCTGGGCATACACACTGAGGAAACCAGAAGGGAAAGAGACACGTGTACCCCAATGTTCATCGCAGCACTGTTTATAATAGCCAGGACATGGAAGCAACCTAGATGTCCATCAGCAGATGAATGGATAAGAAAGCTGTGGTACATATACACAATGGAGTATTACTCAGCCATTAAAAAGAATACATTTGAATCAGTTCTAATGAGGTGGATGAAACTGGAGCCTATTATACAGAGTGAAGTAAGCCAGAAGGAAAAACATAAATACAGTATACTAACGCATATATATGGAATTTAGAAAGATGGTAATGATAACCCTGTATACGAGACAGCAAAAGAGACACTGATGTATAGAACAGTCTTATGGACTCTGTGGGAGAGGGAGAGGGTGGGAAGATTTGGGAGAATGGCATTGAAACATGTGAAATGTCATGTATGAAACGAGATGCCAGTCCAGGTTCAGTGCACGATGCTGGATGCTCGGGGCTGGTGCGCTGGGACGGCCCAGGGGGATGGTATGGGGAGGGGGGAGGGAGGAGGGTTCAGGATGGGGAGCACGTGTATACCTGAAATTTTTTTAATTTTAAAAATTTAAAAAAAAAAAGAGCTAAAAAAAAATAAAAATAAAAATAAATAAATGAAAAAAAAAAAATCTTTAAGTATACACACACAGAATGAAAGTAGCTTTTTCTTCCAGAAGAGGGGATCTGGGTGCTTGGAAGACAAAAATGGGAGTGAGATGTATATTTTACTGTATGTTCTTTTGTACCTTTAGAATTTTGTACCACATATATGAATGTATTACCCATTAAACTCTAATCCCTAATCAGAATCCTCAGATAAAGGTTTGTTTTCTTTCAATTTTCATTCATCTGAAAATTTGGAATTATTTTCCCTCAAGTCTCTCTCTTTTGTGAGAGACTTCTTTACAAAACTACAGCTGATCACTGTCTTCTCCCCTTTGCCTAATCTAGTGCCTAGCAGAGAGCAGGGGCTCAAAAATATTTGTTAGAAATATAAAGGAAAGCAAAGGATACATGAGATGACTTCATATAGAGGCTTGCCACTCCCTCTGTGGATACATGGGGCTGATCATGTCCATGTGATTTCCAGGGGAATAATAATTTTACATTGAAATTGATTACTTTCCTTTTTAAAGAAAAACTGAAGAAAAGAAACAGATGCAATTGAGAATGTGGTATTAGAAACCTGTCACTGTTTTGGCCACGCAGTAACCACATGTCCTTGGATACTGATTAAGTCTTCTGAGAGGATGGGGAATGAGCAGAGAAATCTGCGTGCTTTGTCTTGAGCGTGATATACTGGTGGTTTAATACGTGGCTTATTGTGTGAAAAAAACACACCCCGGTTTGTAGTGTTTGCCAGTTTCCATGGTGTGAATTCTCTCATCAGAGACACAATGTGACGTCTATGAATGTGAACTTGGGAGGAAATGATGACAGTTGGCTCTCGTGACCCAGCAGGAGCCAAGTTCAGCACATCCCAGGTTATGAGCAGGCAAGTTAACGGAAGAGGCTTCAGAATGTAAGTGAACTCTTTGAAGGGTTGGGTTCTTAGAAATGTTTTGTAATTCTTCTAAGCTGGGTGGTTCTCAAAGAGTGATCCATGCACATTCTTGGGCCATTCCCCCAAACCTATGGAATTAGAGCCTCTGGGGATGGGGCCCAACAGTCAAGATTTTAAAGAGCCCTGCACGTGATTCTGGTGCATGCCAGAATTTGAGGCCCGCTGCTCTAAGTCTCTCTTTTCCCTGGAAAGGGCCAGGAGTATTTTTTTTTTTTTTTTTTAATGCAGGGCTATTTGTTGTTGTTGTTAAGTCGTTTCAGTCGTGTCTGACTCTGTGCGACCCCATAGACGGCAGCCCATCAGGCTCCCGCGTCCCAGGGATTCTCCAGGCAAGAACACTAGAGTGGGTTACCATTTCCTTCTCCAAAAGCAAAAGCTTTAGACCAGAGTAAAGCTGGCCACCACTCTACTCACTGACAGGTTTAAACAACTGCACTGGCAGCCCTGCTGTATGACTTCCTGTCAAGTAACTGACATCCTCCGAGGTGACAGGAAATGGGTTTAAACACTGATAATATCACTAATCAATCTGAGACAGCACAAGTTCCCAGCCCACAATTGTGAAGTTTGGTTGCAATGTGTTAGCTGCTTTCTAGGCCATGTGATTCTGCATAATGACAGATGAAAGGAAAGATCAGATTTACTAAGTGTTGCAGAAGTGTCATCAAAAATGTGTATTACTTCAAGATGCCCTCTGCATCAGAGACATCTCATATATAGGGGTCAATTTCTTCTACAGAATTCTTCTGTTTCCCAACTACTTTTCTGGAAGCTCCCAAACTTATTTCAATATATGAAGAATTGAATTTTCTCTTATTTCTGATTGAGACCAGATAGTCCAAAGTAATGGTCTTACCTGTACATGATCCTACCTTGGTCTTCAAGTGCATACTTGTATATACTTTCTAGCTTTGCCAAATTCACTCTTGTCAAGTTAAAATAGCCAATTTTTCCTCAAAAGTTCTTTCATATGTTATCTTGATACTTCAGGGACTGAGATAGTTTCCTCCTCAAATATTCTTTTGTATTTGTTCTAAAGGCACTCTTCCATTTTACATGAAGGAGGGCATGAGGAAATATAATTTTCCTTTTATTTACAGAACAAAAGGGACTTTAGGGATCCTCTTACAGAGTTCCTTCTATTAAATATTCATTCCTACAGTCATAATTGTTTTTTAAACTTATTCTAAATCAGGAATTATGCTAACAGTTACAATGGTGACTAGACCCAGACATTGTTCCTGATCTCTTGGAGGCACTTAAATAATAAAACACTAAGTAATTATTTAAATGAATGTATAATTCATAAATCAAAAATTTATAATCATTAAATAAATAGGATTAAACATAATAATGATTATAAAGCATAGGCATGGTAATGAAGGTGACTTTTCTGTGGCTCAACTGAGTTTGAAGTATGCAAATTCCTTTTCTCATGTCTAAGGACAAGAGATAGTCCAAGAAGACACAACTGTAGCTTTCTATAGAGTTAGACCACGTGTAATTATCTTTTTTAAAAAATTGAAGTATAGTTGATTTATAATGTTGTGTTTCTGGTGTACAGCAACCTGATTCAGTTTTAGACATATATATGTGTGTGTATATATATATGTATATATATATACACACACATAGATTCTATTTCTGATTCTTTTCCATTATCGGTTATTACATGATATTGAGTAGTGTTCCCTGTGCTATACAGTTGGACCTTTTTGCTTCTTTATAAGTAGTAGTGTGTATCTGTTAATTGCAGGCTTCTAATTAATCCCTCTGCCCTTTCTCCTTTGGTAACTGTAAATTTATTTTTAATGTCTGTGAGTCTGTTTCTGTTTTGTAATTAAGTTCATTTGTATCATTTTACAAAGATTCTACATATGAGTGATATCATAGGATATTTGTCTTTCTCTGTGTGACTTACTTCACTTAGTATGATAGGTCCATCCATGTTGCGGCAACCATGTATAATTCTCTTAGTTCTCATAGCATCATTTGGGAGAGGTGAATACCAGCATTATTTCCCTGTAGCATGCTCATGTAGAGCTTGATGCCTCAAACTAAGGCCATGGAGGTGACTCTCCTTCAATACTCAGCTCCTTGGCAGGCCCCAGCCTTTTTTAACTGATTAAAGCAACATATATGTGCCAAAAACCAGTCTCTATGACAAGAATGTGGAAAATGGGAGATGTAAACGAGGAATGGGAGATGTAAGGAACATGTTTGGAGTTTTAGAACTTGAACCCCAGGAAAGGCTTGGAGCTGGATAACAACATTTGTGATTTGGAGAATATTAGCTATATTTATTGAGCATCTATTACTTATTAGGGCTTATCACGTGACTCTTCACCATAGGCATTATCTGTCTATTTTACAGATGAGGAAACTGAGATGGAGAGTTCAAGTAAGGTGTTCAAGTAAGGAGTTCAAGTAAGGTGTTCAATAGGCAGTTGGATCCTTGTTTATAAGAAAGGAACAGAGTCAGTCTTTAACTATATTGTCTCTTTCCTTTTATGCCTGTTTTTTCCTCTTTTGCTTGTCAGTGATATGAATCATGGTGAATAGAAGGACCACTAACCCTTGTTCCATGTTTAAAAAAAAATATTTTTGCCTTTGGGCATATTTCAGAAGCTCTCATGCCAGAAAGATCAATGAGAATCTTCCTTGGAGGTGCAAAGATGAACTTGCAAAGGAGTCAGTGCAGTGTGGGGGTGGGGCACCGGGGTCATGCCATCCAGTGGGTGGGTTCTGACTGTACCACTTATTAACTCTCTGATCTTAGGTCCACGGTTTTTCCTTGCTAAGTGTCTTAGGTCATATTCCTTGGAGGCAGAAACTCAGATGGAGATTTTTGTACAAATGATTTATTAAGGAAGGACTCCCAAGAGAACTCTGAAATAAAGGAGGAAGCAGGGAAGGGAAGAGGAAGATACTGAGTGTAGAATCCAACTTGACTGGAATCTAGCCTGATCCCATGGGGAGCTCTGACGTGTAAATTTTACCAGAGGCTTGGTCCCAAGGGGATCACTTTTTGTACCCTTGTGTCAGTCAGTTTTTGTCCTGGGGGCTTCCATGGAGTGGAAGCAGCCTCCCCATCAGGTATTTCTGTCATAAGAAGGCAGTTTTCAAGAGAAGAAGGCAGCTAACTCTGAGCATCAACAGCCCTTATTTATCTAAATGGGATCTGGACAGGGTAGCAATCTCCTCCTATGGTCACCCTCAGCTTTATCATTTTAAAATATAGATGCTAATGCCCACCCAAAGAGAGTATCATAAAGATTAAATGATATAATCCCTTCAGAAGGTTAAGCACAGTGCCAGGGACAAAGAACACACAAAATCAATGAAAATGTCATTTCTCTTCCTTTTTAGTTTAAGGAAAGTTACTTCATTTCTTTGGTTGAGGTTGAAAGATATTTTCTCAAATAGCCTTCAGGTTAGAAGAAGAAACTATTGTAGATGGTTATTCACTTTTTTATTCAAAAATATTTCCTTCAGCACCTGCCGTGTACAGTTGTAATAAGATATAAGATCTCTGCTCTATGGGGGCTATCATTCTACTGTGGTTTAGTTCAGTTCAGTTGCTCAGTCATCTTTGCGACCCCATGGACCACAGCACGCCAGGCCTCCATGTCCATCACCAGCTCTGGAGTTTAACCAAACTCATGTCCATTGAGTTGGTGATGCCATCCAACCATCTCATCCTCTGTCGTCCCCTTCTCCTCCTGCCTTCAATCTTTCCCAGCATCAGGGTCTTTTCAAATGAGTCAGTTCTTTGCATCAGGTGGCCAAGATATTGGAGTTTCAGCTTCAACATCAGTCCTTCCAATGAACACCCAGGACTGATCTCCTTTAGGATAGACTGGTTGGATCTCCTTGCAGTCCAAAGGACTCTTAAGAGTCTTCTCCAACACCACAGTTCAAAAGCATCAATTCTTTGGCACTCAGCTTTCTTTATAGTCCAACTCTCACATTCATACATGACTACTGGAAAAAACATAGCCTTGACTAGATGAACCTTTGTTGGCAAAGTAATGTCTCTGCTTTTTAATATGCTATCTAGGTTGGTCATAACTTTTCTTTCAAGAAGCAAGCATCTTTTAATTTATGGCTGCAATCACCATCTGCAGTTATTTTGGAGTCCAAGAAAATAAAGTCTGTCACAGTTTCCACTGCTTCCCCATCTATTTGCCATGAAGTGATGGGACCAGATGCCATGATCTTAGTTTTCTGAATGTTGAATTTTAAGCCAACTGTTTCACTCTCCTCTTTTACTTTCATTAAGGGGCTCTTCAGATATCTGCATATCTGAGGTTATTGATATTTCTCCCAACAATCTTGATTCCAGCTTGTGCTTCCTCCAGCCCAGCGCTTCTCATGATGTATTCTGCATATAAGTTAAATAAGCAGGGTGTCAGTATACAGCCTTGACATACTCCTTTTCCTGTTTGGAACCAGTCCATGTCCAGTTATAATTGTTGCTTCCTGACCTGTATACAGATTTCTCAAGAGGCAAGTCAGGTGGTCTGGTATTCCCATCTCTTTCAGAATTTTCCACAGTTTGTTGTTATCCACACAGTCAAAGGCTTTGGCATAGTCAATAAAGCACAAATAGATGTTTTCCTGGAACTCTCTTGTTTTTTTTGGTGATCCAGCGGATGTTACCAATTTGATCTCTGGTTCCTCTGCCTTTTCTAAAATCAGCTTGAACAACTGGAAGTTCAAGGTTCACGTTTTGCTGAAGCCTGGCTTGGAGAATTTTGAGCATTACTTTACTAGCGTGTGAGATGAGTGCAATTGTGTGGTGGTTTGAGCATTCTTTGGCATTGCCTTTCTTTGGGATTGGAATGAAAAGTGACCTTTTCCAGTCCTGTGGAGAGGCAGAGGATAAGCTAAGAAATATATCTAGCAAATATTAGCTTGTGATAAGTACTACACAAACTATATGTTGCAGGGTTGGAATCCAGAAGGACTGGAGAGGTACATTAGACTGTGTGGTCTGACACTGACTTGAAGGGCAATAATGAGTTGATTGTTCAGGGTGGTAGGAGAAGATGGTTTCAGGCAGAGAGAACCGCTAGTGCAAATGTGCTGAGGCAAGAAGAAAGCTGGGAAATTCAGCGTGCATACAAGAAGCCGGTACTGGCATGTAGAACACCAGAGACAGTGACAGGAAAGGAGTCCAGAAATAAAGGTGGGAAGGTGGGTACAGGCTAGACTCTTCAAAACCTCGGTAAACTGTTCTAAGAAGACATACAGATGGCTAACACACACATGAAAAGATGCTCAACATCACTCATTATCAGAGAAATGCAAATCAAAACCACTATGAGGTACCATTTCACGCCACTCAGAATAGCTGTGATCCAAAAGTCTATAAGCAATAAATGCTGGAGAGGGTGTGGAGAAAAGGGAACCCTCTTACACTGTTGGTGGCAATGCAAACTAGTACAGCCACTATGGAGAACAGTGTGGAGATTCCTTAAAAAACTGGAAATAGAACTGCCTTATGATCCAGCAATCCCACTGCTGGGCATACACACTGAGGAAACCAGAAGGGAAAGAGACACATGTACCCCAATGTTCATCGCAGCACTGTTTATAATAGCCAGGACATGGAAGCAACCTAGATGTCCATCAGCAGATGAATGGATAAGAAAGCTGTGGTACATATACACAATGGAGTATTACTCAGCCATTAAAAAGAATGCATTTGAATCAGTTCTAATGAGGTGGATGAAACTGGAGCCTATTATACAGAGTGAAGTAAGCCAGAAAGAAAAACACCAATATAGTATACTAACGCATATATATGGAATTTAGAAAGATGGTAACAATAACCCTGTGTACGAGACAGCAAAAGAGACACTGATGTATAGAACAGTCTTATGGACTCTGTGGGAGAGGGAGAGGGTGGGAAGATCTGGGAGAATGGCATTGAAACATGTATAATATCATGTATGAAACGAGTTGCCAGTCCAGGTTTGATGCACGATACTGGATGCTTGGGGCTGGTGCACTGGGACGACCCAGAGGGATGGTATGGGGAGGGAGGAGGGAGGAGGGTTCAGGATGGGGAACACATGTATACCTGTGGCGGATCCATTTCGATATTTGGCAAAACTAATACAATATTGTAAAGTTTAAAAATAAAATTAAATTAAAAAAAAAAAAAGAAATTTAGATTTCATTATAAGTCTCAAGAGAAGCCAGTGGTGAGTTTATACAGGGGAGTGAAATTAATTTATATATACTTAAAAAGATCATTCCAACTGCTTTTGAAGAATGGATGGTAGAAGAACAAAAGTGGAAGTAGAGTGACCAATTAAGTAGGTCATTTTCAAGATAATGTTGTCTTGGAACCAGGTGGTGGAACAGAAGAAACAGATGTAAACACATTCAGAAAGAGATGAAATGGATTCAGGAAATGTTTTGGAGGCAACTCAGCAGGCCATGTTGACAGATTGGATGCTGGCCATGAGAGGAAAGGAGAAATCAAAGATGGGTCCTGTATTTATGACTTGAGCCTTTGGGCAGATGGTTTAGCTATTTACTGAGACAGGAAAGACCAAGGGATTTCATATATCCCAAAAAGAGGGGAGCAAATGAAAGACAAGGTATAAGGAGTGAAAAGAAAGAAAAGGAACATGCCACATGTATAAACTAAAATGTAGAAAATGTAAAATTAGAATACAATGGAGTAAACAAGAGTTTAATTCTATTGGCTTGGAAATTGTTTTTATGCATAATAATGAGATATATTGGAGTTTGAAAGGCCCATTGAAAAGAATTTGGTCTGGTGATCAGCATTTCTCAGAGAATGACAAATTTAAATTTATTCTTCTAGTTCTTCTAAGAGGAAGTTGTGTCTGAGGGTATTTAGGTTCTGGAATCTTGGAAGGAGTGAGGGTTTACTTACTTTAGAATTATAAGTGTTTTTTTTTTCCCCTTCAAATCTAGTCATCAAAGCCATAAGTACTAGGAGTAAAGTTCTTTTCAAATGAGGATATTTTCTGAGTGATATACTTTGAAAGTCTCAATAGATGGGTAGAAAAAAAAAGCAAAATCTCAGCTTTTTCCATTGGCCCAACTTCTTTTGGGGCCATAAGAGGCAGGGGCTAGCATTCTGTTTCCATCATACTCAATAGTAAAAACTCATGAAGCAAATGTAGCATTTCTTCTTCAAAGATTTAAAATTAAGAAAAATATTTTGGGGTTGGAAACTTGGGAGCAATGTGCTGTGCTGATCTGTCTGTCCAAGACCAAAAATTCCGATGAGCTTAGAAGAAAACACAGCAGAAACCCTCCTGTAGCTTTGTTCTTGGTTAACTGTTCTTCCTTCAGGGCAGACTTTATTCTTCCCAATTAAGCCTCCTCCTATTTTACATTTTTTAAAACAAATCTCAAAGTTTAAGGATGAAAGATAGTATAGAGGCAGTTAAGATGTTGAGTTTTTTTTCATAGCCTTGCTGTTATGTTCCTGAGAGCAGCTCCCTGGGAGCCAAGGGAAGGAGTGGGGATTCTCAGAGCCATCTGAGATCATTTAGTGGCCATCCAGTTGAAATCACAATCTTCCAGTCAGGAATCTCTCTTCCTTTTACTTGTCTAGTGACAAAAAGGACAAGATCTTGGTGCAGACGAAGGGAGGTTATGGGTCCTAGTTGAGTGTTTTGATTGTGCTAACATTTCTAGCCACCTGTGAACTTATCTGGGTGAGTATTAGTTAGAAACTGTAATGGAATCAGCCAGTCTCTAGCATCAGGAAATTATGCCTAATTCCAATACAGTTGAAAAGACTAGAGGGAAAAGCATTCTTTCTTTCTTTAAAAAATTAATTAATTCAATTTTGAGTGTGCTGGGTCTTCACTGCTGCGTTCAGGCTTTCTCTTGTTGCAGTGAGTGGGGGCTTCTCTTGCTGTGGAACTTGGGCTCTAGGTTCTCTGACTTCAGAATTTGCAGCTCACAGGCTCTGGAGCTCAGGTTCAGTAGTTGTGGCCTATGGGCTTAGTGGTCCCACAGCATGGGACCTTTTTGGACCAAGGATTGAACCCATGTCCCCTGCTTTGGTGGACAGATGCTTAACCACTGGACCACTGGGGAAGTCCAAGCATTATTTCTTGATACCTACTATGCTCCCTACACTGGACATGTTATATATACACTGTATTTATTCTTCACTTTAGCACCTGAATATTATAGTTTCCATTTCAGTTCCAAGTGAGAGCAGTCCTGCCTAGCTGGATCTGAGGTATGGATACATCAGGCAGGAGAAGTCGGGTGGCATCTCTTTCTCTAGTTTCCTATGTGTACTGATTCTAGAAATTTCCTATAGGAGGAAAATAACTTGAAATTGACTTGGCAAGGGAAGGGTTACGACAGAATCCAAGATTCAGGGAGGGACTATGAGATCCCCATGAGAATTCCTTTCAGTTATAGGAGACAGCATAGTGGTGCCGAGTCTACAATAAAGTCACATTTATGTTCATCCTGGGTTTAGAACCGAGGCTGGCACATGACTTTCTGATAGCGGTGTGAGCCTTTGGAAGAAAATGGGTGATGTTTTCAAACTACAACTCTAGCTGACTGTCCAACAGAACTTTTTGTGATGATAAAAATGTTTTAGGTATGTTCTGTCCAATAGTATTCTCTGGTCCCATGGGGCAATTCAGCATTTGAAATGAGGCTAATGTGCTAAGGAACTGAAGTTTAGATAAAGGGCCACATGTGTCTAGTGCTCAGAACAACTGACTTCTTTAGTATCTACAGTGTTATAGAATCCCTACAATTAAGCATAGCTTCGTAAAGCCTAGTTAGAGACATGGAAGGTGGGAGTGGGGGCAAAGGGTGGTGAGTATGGAGTGAGAGATAGCAGAGGATACAGTCTAAATCAGTTTAGAGCCTGATAAGAATCAGCTTGTGTACTGAACTTCTTGTATAAGCAGGGGGAGTTTTAGAGCTGGCCAAATCTTTGTGTAAATGACTACATTTGGACCCATGTAGCAGTGAGCTTTAGGTTATAGTCAGAAGGGACGATTGAACTCTTCGCAAGGTGTTCAGCACCTGATGTCATCCTTAGCACATTGCATGTATTCAGTACATATTTGTTTTGAATGAATAAAAGGATACATGGGATACAAACTCACCAGATCCTTGTCTCAGTTAGCTATTGCTATAGTAATGCTGCATAACAAACTGTGTGCAAAACTCGATGACTTAAAACAGGGTTCATGTATTTTTGCTCATAGGTCAGGAGCCTAGCTGCAATAGCCAGTGTCATGTGAATTCATCTAGGGGAACAAGAAATCTCTCTTCATGAAGAGGCAACAGCACATGACCTCTTTAGGTGAGTGTTCAGAACTATATGTAGTTACTTCCATAGTTCCTTTGGCCAAAGCATGTCTCCTCACTAAGCCAGAAATTAAAGGCTAACCATGAAGTTACATAGCAAAAAACATGGTACAGGGTGGGGTAAAACATTGAGACTCCAAGTCTGATCTGCCATAGTCATGTGAGGAGCCAAGGAGTTCATACACACTTTTGTGCAGTTCCATAGTCTGCATTTCTTCCCCTGCTCAGATGCTTCATGTACAGTCAAAGACAGTTCTACTGTCCATGTGACTCCTAATCTCCAGGCTGGATATTATATTTCTATCCTTTAAAAATCTGATATTTTGCTTTTAAAAATTTTGTTATTTATCTCATTGAATGATTGTCATTTTTGTGGTACTGGACTGCAATCAATCCACATGATTTGGCTCTGTCATAGAGTTGGAGGTGTAGTCTCATGGAGGTTCAAAGAATCTGTTAGTCTGCACATATTTTTGCTTTAATCATGGACTGTCTCAGTTTCTGAGGGCCCAGAATGCTGCTGCCAATGGCTGAGGCACAGGAGGGTGGAATTTTCAGTCCCGGTACTCTGGGTTTGGTTTTCAACTCTGACTGAGGTTCTGTGCTGCTGTTAGAATCTACCATTACCTTTTAAAAATTTCATTTACTTAAAAAATGCATGCAGCAAAATTCTGTCTTTCTGGTGCATAATTCTATGAATTTGACAAATGTACACAGTCATGTACCTTCCCTCGTGGCTTCCCTGGTGGCTCAGTCAGTAAAGAATCCACCTACAATGCAGGAGACCTGAGTTCGATGCCTGGGTTGGGAAGATCTGAGGAGGGCGTGGCAATCCACTCCTATATTCTTGTGTGGCGAATCCCCATGGACAGAGGAACCTGGTGGGCTGCAAGTCCATGGGGCCACAAAGAGTTGGACACAACTGAGCGACTAAGCACAGCACAGCACACAGTCATGTGACTACCAATGCAATCAAAATACTTCCATCAGCAGTAAAATTTCCTTGTGCTGCCCCACACATCCAGTCTTTTCTAGAATGTCATGTAAATGGAATCATATCATGTGGCCTTTTGAGTCTGGCTTCTTTTACTTAGCATGATGCATTTAAGTCTCGCCTACATTGTTATGCATATCCTAGTTCCTTCCTTTCTGTTTCTTAGTAGGATTCCATTGTGTGAATATCTGGCACTTTGTTTATTCATTCTATGGTTGAGGGACATTTGACAGTTTGTTTCTGGTTTTTGATAGTTATGAAAAAGCTGTTATAAATATTGGCATATAGGTTCTGGTATGACTGTAAGTATTCTTTTCTCTTGGATAAATACTTAGGGAGTAGAATTGCTGGATTGTATATTAAGAGTATGTTTTAGTATTCCAACTCCTCATTGGAATATTGAAGCCCAGACCAACCTTATGAAATAGTCAAATTGTTTTCCAAAGTGGCTGCACCATCTTAGATTCCTAGCAACAGTGTATAAGAGTTCCTATTGTGACTTTTTAATTTCTCTATTTTCTCTTTTGCCACTTATTCCTTGTATGAATGTGTAAGCTCAAACCCCATCTCCTTGCTTAAATTGAGTTTTTCACCTTCCCTAGATTTTAAAAGAGACAGTTGCCTAGATCAGACCTGTTTTGGAATAAAGTACATAACCACTCACCACATGGTACAATAGGTGAGAATATTAGCATTCAAGAGGGTGAAATTAGAATATAATTTGCTGTTAGTGCCCTGAGCATCCAAGGGTCATTTTCTTCTTCAATACAAAATTAAGGCGCTGACCTAGAAAATATGTATTGTTTCTATAAAGCCAAGTCAATGATTTCTGGTTTCTTAGCCTTCAGTTCAGTTCAGTCACTCAGTCGTGTCCAACACTTTGCAACCCCATCAATCGCAGCACGCCAGGCCTCCCTGTCCATCACCAACTCCTGGAGTTCACTCAAACTCACATCCATTGAGTCGGTGATGCCATCCAGCCATCTCATCCTCTGTCGTCCCCTTCTCCTCCTGCCCCCAATCCCTCCCAGCATCAGAGTCTTTTCTAATGAGTCAACTCTTCGCACAAGGTGGCCAAAGTACTGGAGTTTCAGCTTTAGTATCATTCCTCCCAAAGAACACCCAGGGCTGATCTCCTTCACAATGGACTGGTTGGATCTCCTTGCAGTTCAAGGGACTCTCAACAGTCTTCTCCAACACCACAGTTCAAAAGCATCAATTCTTCGGCACTCAGCTTTCTTCACAGTCCAACTCTCACATCCATACATGACCACTGGAAAAATCACAGCCTTGACTAGACGGACCTTTGTTGGCAAAGTAATGTCTCTGCTTTTGAATATGCTATCTAGGTTGGTCATAAGTTTCCTTCCAAGGAGTAAACATCTTTTAATTTCATGGCTGCAGTCACCATCTGCAGTGATTTTGGAGCCCCCAAAAATAAAGTCTGACATTTAGTTGCTTATAAAATTTTGAGCCATAAACCTACCATCATATTTGATATTTATCAAGCTGAATTCCTGACTTTGGCCTTTACCATTTCAACATATGCTGGCCTAGCTTTTAGTGACCAGCACTGCCTTTATTTCATTTAAGAACATGCTCCTGCCATCAAAGGCCACTCTGTTTATTCACATGGCAGGTTGGAGTACCATGGAATGAACACCACCAGGAGTAGTTGTCAGTCACTGAGGCACAGAAGAAGTAGAATGAATCTATATAAACGCTCCATTTCCCTTACCCTCTCGGATGGGATAACTCTGTGGTCTGTGGCTGTATCCAGGCTCCAGGGGTTCCCTAGTAGGTTTAAGTTCCAGATGCCCACAGTAGAGATTTTCTTAGAATACAAACTTTATTGGCTGCCTTCCTCCCCTGTTTGGCTTCCCCACGCTCTTGTTGGTATACCTCTGCTTTCTAAATCAACCACTTGAAATCAGTCCTTGACTTCGTGTCTATTTTGGGGGAAAGCCACATCTAGACTGGCCTATTCCTGATTCCTCTCCTCAACTCCTGTGTTCCTGACCTCCATGTGTTCTATTCTCATTAACTTAGTCTATGCAAACTTCTATCTGGTTCTCCAGGTCCTGACATATTCTAAGTATCTCTGCTGTCCTACAGCCCATGAACACGATGTAGCATTTGCTCTGGTGGAAAGGTTATGGCTGCAGGAGACGCATCTGTGTGAAGTTGGATGAGTGACTTAAACTTCTTCAAATATTAGTTATGATGCCTGTAAAATGAGGTTACTGGATCATATCATGAAGATGATTCAGAACCTTAGTGTTCCTTTGAGTAATTAGTGAATGATATAGGTCAGCAGCATAAGTTAGTTCTCTTGTTTCTCACTGTCTAATCACATAATGATAAAGTCTTATTTCTTTCATGGCTGACCACTTTTCAAGAGCACAGATCAAGGATTCTGATTTTTATCTATGGCATTTTGTTTTTCATTGATTTGGTGATGTTATATGATATATTTGGGCCATAGTTCTTGTCTTAGTAGATTATTTCAGTAAAAGAAATAAGTTCTTTCAGTGTTTCAAATTAGGAATTTAGGCAAAAATTAGTTTCATAAGTGAATACTGAGGTTGAGTGAAAGGAAAGTGTGATACAGAAACAGTTGCCTTATCTTTGCTTTGAATCCCAAGCATAATGAAAAAGAGAAGACTCAGAGCAAAACAAAATCTTAGAACTAGAAACAGCATGAAGAATCACCTGGTAGTAGTAATAATAATAATAGCTAATGTTTATTGAATACTGGACATGTGTGCCTTGTAGTGTTCCAATTGCTTCTTAGATGCTCCCTCCACAACAACCTTCTGAGGTCATTATTATTATCATCATGACCATTTTACAGATAGGAAAGTAAGCCCAGAGAAGTTAATTAACTTTCTCAAGTTCACCTTGCCAGTAAGAAGTGAGACAGGAGTCAGTCTCCGGGAGAGAAACACCATAGTCCCTACTTTGAACTTCTGTGCTGTGCTGACTCTCACCCCTGCAGCCTGAGTAACCCTGTCATGGAGAATCAGTGGTTTTCAACACATTTTGTTTCATGTTGAATAATCTTAGTTTTTTTATCTTGAGTGTAAATCAGCTTTCAAATCTCTTAAACTTTTTGATCCTAGTTCTAACTTTCAGAAAAGATTATTTCTACCTTGAAGGACTTCCGTGGCTTAATCCAACACCCTTTGGTTTTCTTTCCTGCAGTAAAAATAGGCCCTAAAAATTTCTGTTGCAGATCACTTGTGTAGTATGTGTGTTAACGATCACAGGAAGGCTGTTGCACATCCCTGCTTGTCATTACTGGAGCTAGTTTTTCGCCTAGGCATCAGTTTGCATTAGCTTTCTATCATGCCTAACTTTAGGCTTGTTTTCAAGGAAGAAAAGTTCAAAAGGTCCAAATGGAAGCAGAAGTCCAATATTCTGCAGGAAGAAATGAAGAACTCCAAAAACAATAAGTATGTGGGTAAACATTCAACTTATTTTTTCTATTTTTTAAAATGATAATTGACCATAAAAATACAATTGTCTATTTCAAGCAAAATAAGCAATGTATTTTGGGGCTTACAACATATATAATAACAACAATATGAAGATGGGTTTACAATAGCCAAGACACAGAAGCCTCTTAAATGTCCATCACCAGAGGAATGGACAAAGGTATGGTACATATATACAGTGGAATACTACTCAGCCATTAAAAAGAATGAGATAATGCCGTCTGCAGCAACATGGATGGACCTAGAGAGTGTCATGCTGAGTGAAGTAAGTCAGAACAGGAGAAATATCTTTTGACATTCCTTATATATAAAATCTAAAAAGAAATAATACAAATAAACTTAGTTACAAAACAAAACAGACTCACAGATTTAGAGAAAAAGCTATGGTTGCCAGGGGAAGGAACAGGGGGAAGAGAGTTAAGGAGTTTGGTACCAAGATGTACACATTGCTATATTTAAAATGTGACAGGATCTACTATTATTGTGTTAGTCCCTCAGTCGTGTCCACTCTTTGTGACCCCATGGACTGTAGTCCTCCAGGCCACTCTGTCTGTGGAATTCTCTAGGCAAGAATATCGGAGTGGGGTTGCCATGCCCTTCTCCAGGAGATCTTTCCCACTCAGGGACTGAACCTGCATCTCTTGCATCTCCTGCATTAGGCAGGCAGGATCTTTACCAGCTGAGCCACCATTAATTCACGGTAATTGTGTTGAGAATGCATATTATGATCTTTAGAATAACCACTAATAAAAATAACCAAAGAGGCATAGCTTAAAAGATATTAGAGTAGATAAAAATAATACTAAAAGATAATTGATCAATTCAAATGAAGACAGGAAAGTAGAATCAAACGAACAACAACAAAAAAGTGGAACAAGCAGAAAACAAATCATGAGAGTGTAGAGTTAACTCCAGCCATGTCAATAATTGCATTAAATGTTAGTGGACTAAACACTCAGATTAAGAGGCAGAGATTGTCCAACTGGGTGAAAAATAAAATTCACCTATGTTTTACTTTGGAGAAGGCAATGGCACCCCACTCCAGTACTCTTGCCTGGAAAATCCCATGGATGGAAGAGCCTGGTAGGCTGCAGTCCATGGGGTCGCTAAGAGTCAGACATGACTGAGCAACTTCATTTCACTTTTCACTTTCATGCATTGGAGAGGGAAATGGAAACCCACTCCAGTATTCTTGCCTGGAGAATCCCATGGATGGGGGAGCCTGGTGGGCTACCGTCTATGGGGTCTCACAGAGTCGAACATGACTGAAGCGACTTAGCAGCAGCATGTTTTACTTAGATGAAGGATACATTTTCAATATAAAGGCACAGAAAATTTAAGAGTAGTAGATTGTTGTTATTCAGTGGCTCAGTCATGTACAACTCTCTGTGACCCCATGGACACACCAGGCTTCCCTGTCCTTCACCATTTCCCAGAGCTTGCTCAGACTCATGTTCTTTGAGTCGGTGATGCCATCCAAACAAGTTGTCCTCTGTCGTCCCCTTCTCCTCTTGCCTTGAATCTTTCCCAGCATCATGGTCTTTTCCAATGAATTGGCTCTTCACGTCAGGTGGCCAAAGTATTGGAGCTTCATCTTTAGCATCAGTTCAGTTCAGTTCAGTCACTCAGTTGTGTCGTACTCTTTTTGACCCCATGAATCACAGCACGCCAGGCCTCCCTGTCCATCACCAACTCCCGAAGTTCACTCAGACTCACGTCCATCGAGTCAGTGATGCCATCCAGCCATCTCATCCTCTGTCATCCCCTTCTCCTCCTGCCCCCAATCCCTCCCAGAATCAGAGTCTTTTCCAATGAGTCAGCTCTTTGCATGAGGTGGCCAAAGTACTGGAGTTTCAGCTTTAGCATCATTCCTTGCAAAGAAATCCCAGGGCTGATCTCCTTCACAATGGACTGGTTGGATCTCTTTGCAGTCCAAGGGACTCTCAAGAGTCTTCTCCAACACTACAGTTCAAAAGCATCAATTCTTCGGCGCTCAGCTTTCTTCACAGTCCAACTCTCACATCCATACATGACCACTGGAAAAACCATAGCCTTGACTAGACAGACCTTTGTTGGCAAAGTAATGTCTCTGCTTTTCAATATGCTGTCTAGGTTGGTCATAAGTTTTCTTCCAAGGAGTAAGCGTCTTTTAATTTCATGGCTGCAGTCACCATCTACAGTGATTTTGGAGCCCCCAAAAATAAAGTCTGTTACTGTTTCCACTGTTTCCCCATCTATTTCCCATGAAGTGATGGGACCAGATGCCATGATCTTTGTTTTCTGAATGTTGAACTTTAAGCCAACTTTTTCACTCTCCTCTTTCACTTTCATCAAGAGGCTTTTTAGTTCCTCTTCACTTTCTGCCATAAGGGTGGTGTCATCTGCATATCTGAGGTTATTGATATTTCTCACAGCAATCTTGATTCCAACTTGTGCTTCTTCCAGTCCAGCATTTGTCATGATATACTCTGCATATAAGTTAAATAAGCAGGGTGACAATATACAGCCTTGACGAACTCCTTTTCCTATTTGGAACCAGTCTGTTGTTCCATGTCCAGTTCTAACTGTTGCTTCCTGACCTGTGTATAGGTTTCTCAAGAGGCAGGTCAGGTGGACTGGTATTCCCATCACTTTCAGAATTTTCCACAGTTTATTGTGATCCACACAGTCAAAGGCTTTGGCATAGTCAATAAAGCAGAAATAGATGTTTTTCTGGAACTCTTGCTTTTTTGATGATCCAGCAGATGTTGGCAATTTGATCTCTGGTTCCTCTGCCTTTTCTAAAACCAGCTTGAACTTGTGGAAGTTCATGGTTCACATATTGCTGAAGCCTGGCTTGGAGAATTTTGAGCATTACTTTACTAGCATGTGAGATGAGTGCAATTGTGCAGTAGTTTGAGCATTCTTTGGCATTGCCTTTCTTTGGGATTGGAATGAAAACTGACCTTTTCCAGTCCTGTGGCCACGACTGAGTTTTCCAAATTTGCTGGCATATTGGGTGCAGCACTTTCACAGCATCATCTTTCAGAATTTGAAATAGCTCAGCTGGAATTCCATCACCTCCACTAGCTTTGTAGTGATGCTTTCTAAGGCCCACTTGACTTCACATTCCAGAAGGTCTGGCTCTAGGTGAGTGATCACACCATCGTGATTATCTTGGTCATGAAGATCTTTTTTGTACAGTTCTTCTGTGTATTCTTGTATTCTTTAACATCAGTCCTTCCAATTAATTTTCACAGTTGATTTCCTTTAGGATTGAGTTGTTTGATCTCCTTGCAGTTATGTAATAAGAACAAGGGACCCTCACGAGTTTTCTTCAACACCGCAGTTCAAAAGCATCAATTCCTTGGCACTCAGCCTTCCTTATGGTCCAATTCTCACATCCCTACATGACTACTGGAAAAACCATTGTTTTGACTATATGGAAAAGCAACTGATGGGAGAAGACATATCAGGGACTGAACCACATAAATTGAGGAACTCTGCATTATGTGAAACAGCAACCATAGGGAATCTACATAGATGTCCAAAACCTTAACAGAGAAGGAGGCAACACAAGAAGATGACTTCTTGGTGCAAGGAAGTGGCAACTGATGATGGTTGCTGAAAATATTTCCTTAGAGATCTGACAAGTTGAGCAAACGATGTTTTTTCCTTTCTGCTTTGTAGAAATTGACAATATAAAGCCACATTTAGTGGTGCAAAAATTGTGATTTCTCTGCCACTTCCTCCAGGATACGTCTTCAGTATCACCCAGTATCTGAGCTGTGGTCACCTGATTTGGGTACCCACTTCCTTTACTGGTTGGAGTTTGGTGATGGATTTAGCTGGATGCCATCTTTTTTCCTAGTTCAGTATGTCTTCTTTTCCTGTTGGCCCCTTGGCAGTGACTGTTGCCAAGCAAAAAATGACAGAATGTAAGAAAGAGAAGTGAAGTGCTGGCATGTTTATTGCTTCAGTTTTGATGGTGGACCGAAGGGTGTAAAAATGAAAGAGATGCTGCTGTGGTTTTGTTTCCTCTCCATTGCTGTGAGGCTGTTATTTGACAAAAAGTAAGCTTTCTAAGTGATGAGTTCCTACTCATGCAGCAATATGCAGTACATGTCTGGCTCTCTGTGCAAGAAAAAAGCCTGGAACATTCCCTCTCTCTTTGTGACCTCCTGCTGAGACTCTTGCTTAACATCCATCCAAAAGTCCTTTAGCTGGGCAATCTCAGAGATGTAATTTCATTGACAAAATTCATGATTTCAGTCCTTTGTGTGAAATAAATTTCAGGTAAACTTGAGTTTGTCTAAAATTTTGATACAAAGTTAGACTCGGCTAGGGAGAAACTCTCTGGGGTGGGTGGTTGTTTTTCTGGGAGTGACTTTAGTTAACCTGTCTACTGTATGCCTGTACACTGGAAAGGCCCTTGAAGGTGGCGTTTTCATCCTGCTGTTCAAAGGGAATGAAAGTGACGGTTGAGTTTATTCTCAGCATTGGTAATTAGGTTGATATTGGGGCCTTTCCAAAGAAACCACTAAAGCTATCATAGAAGATGAAGGGCAACACATTTGTGAAGCATTCTGGAACATTTGGTTCTTGTGGTGGCCTGCAAAAAAAAAAAAAAGGAAAAAGAAAAGGATGAATTCATTATCTCCAAATAGTGGAAAATATTATAAATGGCAGTAAATGAAGTAAATGGGAGTTTCCACTGTAATGTACAATTCTTTAAGCCAGCCACCCAGAAAGAACACAGCTTGGTTTGCTGGGTGGGGAGTCTGAGTTAAAATACAGGAGACTGTTCTTGGGCTCCAAGTGCCATTTGGGAGTAAGGCTTTTCCCCTGCTGCTGTGGATCTTCTGCTTTATTGCTGATCTGGACTGTGTGGGTCTTGCAGCCTGCTGAATTGAACCCAAATGGAGCTCTCACCTCTTCAACTTAGATCTGACCTTAGGGTGTTGCTTTCCTGCCTGACTCAGTCTCCAGAGGAAAAGCAAATAAGACATTAACTTCTTTTTGTGCATGAGGAAATGGTCTCTCTTTGCTTTTGGATGGCTCTCCCGCTCTGGCTGCCTTTGCTGGCCCATGGAACAAAGCCGTGGCTGTGTCTCCTTGTCAGGAGGATGCATTGCTGAGCACGTCTGCTCAGGCCTGGGCGATGATGCTCCCCTGTGGAACCCCCTCCTATCCTGGGAGCTGAATCTGTGGGTTGACAGCTTTCCCACAGAGAACCAGGACACTTCCGTCCCTGCCACCACAACTACCTCCTCTCCTGCTGCCAGAATCTATGAAGGGAACCCCAGCCTTCACCTAAATGAATGAGTTAACACTGGACCCGAGTGGAGATGAGGTCCATCTGATGGTGTCTCTTCTGTTCTGGCTAATAAAGCAAGTCATCCACAGCATAACCTCTTCTCAATATTTTCTTAACTAATTTTCATGATTTGGGGGAAATTATGAAATATATATATGAAATTATTAGACTCTTGTTACCTGATACTTGCCATGGAATGCAGAAAATGAAGTAACTGTGTCTCTATAAACTCTAAAATAAACTCATCTCTAGGGTCCTATTTTCTACTTTTTATCCTGACTACAAACTGTCTTGTACTAAGCAAAAAAAATCTCTGAAGTTTGGTCTATGAAAATTTGCTGGCCTGTGGAAATTGAGGGGTGCTGGTGCCAAATTCAATTCTGCAAGTATTGTTGAGAACTCACTATTTGTGAATCCAAAATAAATATGAGTCATAGCTTCAGACCTTAATATGCATAAAATCTACATGAAAAGACAGAAAAGCATATATGGTACACCTGATCTGTATTCCATCCCATTTGTTGGGTGTGGATGCTTCAGTTCATACACACATACCCACACAACACACAAATACACACATATGCATGCATTCACACAGTACTTATATACATGTACTTACAGATACATATATACCCACCACATGCATAGAGACACAGAATATAAATGCTATCATAGATACACATATATACACACATGCATACACTTACATTTACCTAGCACTAGTGTGTAGTCAGAGTAGGCAATGGCACCCCACTCCAGTACTCTTGCCTGGAAAATCCCATGGACGGAAGAGCCTGGTAGGCTGCAGTCTGTGGGGTCGCAAAGAGTGGGACACGACTGAGCGACTTCACTTCTACTTTTCACTTTCATGCATTGGAGAAGGAAATGGCAACCCACTCCAGTGTTCTTGCCTGGAGAATTCCAGGGACGGGGGAGCCTAGCGGGCTGCCGTCTATGGGGTTGCACAGAGTCAGACACGACTGAAGCGACTTAGCAAGCAAGCAAGAGTGTAGTCACTCAGTCATGTCCGACTCTTTGTGATCCAGGACTGTAGCCCGCCAGGCTTCTCTGTCCGTGGAATTTTTCAGGCAGGAATACTGGAGTGGTTGTTGTTATCTTCTCCAGGGGAATCTTACCGACCTAGGGATTGAATCCATGTCCCCTGTGTCTCCTGCGTTACAGGCAGATTCTTTGCTGTCTAAACCACCGGGAGGCCCCAGATTGTAACCCAGTGTTAGTTGCTCAGTTGTGTCCGACTCTTTGCGACCCCAGGGACTGTAGCCCCCAGGCTTCTCTGTCCACGGAATTCTCAAGGCAAGAAGCTGAAGTGGGTAGCCATTTCCTTCTCCAGGAGATCTTCCCCAGGGAACGAACCCAGGTCTCCTGCTTTGCAGGTGGTTTCTTTACTGTCTGAGCCACCAGGGAAGGCCTGTATACACCTAAATACATACAAATATACTCTCTCACACACATTCTCATGTGTACTTATTCTCTCACATATATATATATACATACACACATACATATTTTCACATGCATATACCTACTCTCACACATATACACACATTCATACACATATACACATATACATATGCACTCACGCACAGTCACAATCATACAGATACATGTTTACACATTCATATATTGACTATGCCAAAGCCTTTGACTGTGTGGATCACAATAAACTGTGGAAAATTCTTCAAGGGATGGGAATACAAGATCACCTGACCTGCCTCTTGAGAAACGTATATGCATGTCAGGAAACAAAAATTAGAACTGGACATGGAACATCAGACTGGTTCCAAATAGGAAAAGGAGTACATCAAGGCTGTATATTGTTACCCTGCTTATTTAACTTATGTGCAGAGTACATCGTGAGAAACACTGGGCTGGAAGAAGCACAAGCTGGAATCAAGATTGCTGTGAGAAATATTAATAACCTCAGATATGCAGATGACACCACCCTTATGGCAGAAAGTGAAGAGGAACTCAAAAGCCTCTTGATGAAAGTGAAAGTGGAGAGTGAAAAAGTTGGCTTCAAGCTCAACATTCAGAAAACAAAGATAATGGCATCTGGTCCCATCACTTCATGGCAAATAGATGGGGAAACAGTGGAAACAGTGTCAGGCTTTATTTTTTTGGGCTCCAAAATCACTGTAGATGGTGACTGCAGCCATGAAATTAAAAGACGCTACTCCTTGGAAGGAAAGTTATGACCAACCTAGATAGCATATTCAAAAGCAGAGACATTACTTTGCCAATAAAGGTCCGTCTAGTCAAGGCTATGGTTTTTCCAGTGGTCGTGTATGGATGTGAGAGTTGGACTGTGAAGAAAGCTGAGTGCCAAAGAATTGATGCTTTTAAACTGTAGTGTTGGAGAAGACGCTTGAGAGTCCCTTGGACTGCAGGGAGATCCAACCAGTCCATTCTGAAGGAGATCAGCCCTGGGTGTTCATTGGAAGGACTGATGCTGAGGCTGAAGCTCCAATACTTTGGCCACCTCATGCGAAGAGTTGACTCATTGGAAAAGATCCTGATGCTGGGAGGGATTGGGGGCAGGAGGATAAGGGGATGACAGAGCATGAGATGGCTGGATGGCATCACCAACTCGATGCACATGAGTTTGTGTGACTTCTGGGAGTTGGTGATGGACAGGGATTCCTGGCGTGCTGCAATTCATGGGGTTGCAAAGAGTTGGACACAACTGAGCGACTGAACCGAACTGAACTGAACTGATACACACAAACACACTCACTGGTAAATTTTGCTCAATTAATTAGTTAGAACCTTAAGCCTGTATTAATTGTCATGTGTCCACATTTTAAAAAGTAATTTTGATGTAGATACTACCAACATTAAAAGGATGTTGACTTTTGAAGAAATATATATATATACATATATAATCATATTAAGGGACTTTGTTTTCTTACTTTGCTAAGGGATATTTTTTTCTAAGAAATATGAAAACTACCCAAAAGTACAATGAATAATAACACAATGAATATATCGACCAGTCGGCACTGAGGATTGGAGATGTCTTCCTTTCTTTGCAGCATCCTAATTTAAATGAAAGAAATAAAGCACACAGAGAAAGCTGGTGTTTTCTTTGTCCTCCATCTGTAGTTTGTTCCTTGTGTCCCACAACCAGAAGAAAATGTAGAGTGAACACATATATTTTCTGCTCCATTTTAATACACTTACATATACACATATGTTTCAATGAATAATATATAATGTTCATTTTTGTGTTTGGAAATAGGGCATAAATGTCAAAGTGTGTATCATCTGAAACTTGCCTTTTTCCACTCAGCATTTTGTATGGAGCTCTAGTTATATGGCTGAATACGGAGAACTATATTATTTTAACAGTTACATAGTATTCTAGTGTATAAATATACCAAATGTGAGTTATTTGTTCTCCTATTGAAGTAATTTAGACTTCCAATGTATTTAAAAGAGGCCTTGCAATGGAGTAATCAGAAATGTCGGTATAGAAACCTGTGCAAAAATCTCTCTAGAATATATAGAATTTTTCAGTCATAGTACATAGGTTTTCAATTTTATTAGATATTTCCAAATTGTTTTTCTTTAAAATGATTTGACCAATTTAAACTCCCACAAGGAGTGTATGAAAAGTTCTATTTCTCACCCTCTTTGCCATCTTTTTTATAGTTGCAAATGTTTAAACATTAGCCTATATGGGTATGTGAGGTGGTATTGTATTGTTCAGTTTTCAGGTTCTAAGGAGTTTTTGAAAAATGGAAATAAATGCTTCTGTTCAGTGCCTTTTCTGACTATATTGAGGTTCTCTTGTTATCCATTTGGATTTTAAATTAATGTTAGTTAACTGACTTTTCATAATTGAATTATTGTGTGATTCCATAGATAATTTATTATTTATTTAATGCATTGCCAGATTGCATATATTAATATTTAATTTATGAGTTTTATATCAATATTGATAAATAAATTTGTAGTAAAATTTTTTCTTAGGCTATTTTCCTGACTTTGGTGTCAGTTTTATTTTCTCTTCATTAAAAAATTAGGAAATATACTTTCTTTAGATTCTAGAACATACTACATGGCATAGGAAAAAATCTTTTTGTTTTCAAAACATTTTTTGAAAAAAATTCACCCTTGAAACCAGTCAATCCTGGTGCCTTTTGGGATTTTAGGTTGGGAGGGGCTTATGGAAGATATGGAGCTAACTTTATAAATGTTTAAAATTTTTAATTTAAAACATTTAAAAATTTCTTCCTTGGCTATTCACATTGGACTTTAACATCTCAAATTATTTCAGCTTTGATACTTTTTTCCTAGAAGGTCAGCTAGTTTTCCCAGGTTTCAAACTAATTCACTCATAATGAAAATCAGATATCTTAGTGATTTTCTAGAATATATAAAGAATATTACAACTCAACAATAAAAGACAAAGAATGAACAAAGGATCTGAATAAACTTTTCTCCAAAGAAGATACATAAATGTCCAACAAACATGTGGAAAAATACTTAGAATTATTAGTTCAGTTCAGTTGCTCAGACTCTTTGCAACCCCATGGACTGCAGCATGCCAGGCTTCCCTGTCCGTCACTAACTCCCAGAGCTTGCTCAAATTTATGTCCATTGAGTCAGTGATACCAGCCAACCATCTTATCCTCTGTCTGGAAATGCAAATCAAAACCACAAAGAGATATGACTTCACACCCAGTAGAATGGCTATAATCAAAAAGATAATAATAACTGTTGTTTAAAATATGGAAAGGAACCGTCATACGTTACTAGTAGGAATATAAAATGGTGCAGCTGCTTTGGGAAATAGTCTGACAGTTCCTTAAAGAGATAAAAATTGAATTACTATATGACTCAGCAATTTTACTTCTAGGTATATACCCAGGAGAATTGAAAACATGAGTGAGTGAGTGAGTGAAAGTTGCTCAGTTGTGTCTGACTCTTTGCGACCCTGTGGACTATACAGTCCATGGAATTCTCCAGGCCAGAATACTGGATTGGGTAGCCTTTGTCCAAACAAAAATTTGTACACAAATGTTTAAAGCAACATTATTCATAATAGTAAAAAATGGAAGCAATCCAATTGTCCACTAAAATGAAAAGAAAAACATGATATGGAATATTATTTGAACATAACAATAAATGAAGTACTGATTCATACTACATGGAGGAAACTTGAAAGTCTTATGTTAGGTGAAGGAAGTCAAAAAAGCCACATATTGCATAATTCATGTAAGATGTCCAGAATAGGCAGATCCAGAGGCAAAAAATAGATTAGTGGCTACCAGGGCCCAAGGGAAGAGGAATTGGGAGTGACTGCTAATGAGTATGGAGGCTTCCCTGATGGCTCAGTGGTAAAGAATTTGCCTGCAATGCAGGAGATGCAGGAGACACAGGTTTGATCCCTGGGTCTGGAAGATCCCATGGAGATGGAAATGGCAACCCCACTCCAGTATTTTTGTCTGAAAAATCACATGGACAGAGGAGCCTGGTGGGCTACAGTCCAAAGAGTCAAACACGACTGAGCAACTGAGCATGAACACATTAATAAGTATGGAGTTTCTTTTTGGAGTGATGGAATGTCCTGGAATTGGATAATGATGATGATTGCACACTTCTGCAAAAATACTATAAATAATTAAACTGTGCACTTTAAAGTAGTAAATGTTGGGATGTGTAAATGATATCTCAATGAAAATACATTAGTGAATTAAGACTACAAAATCTTAGAGTTGGAAGGGATTTCAGAGGTCATCAATTTCAAATTCAATCTAATATTGATAGTGCAGAGTCTTTGGCTGAGCCGACAGGGCAGCTCCTGACTGCTTTGGTTAACTCGTGACCTTGCAAGGGGCTGCTGGAGGCTCTTGTCCCATCTTCACTCCATGGCCTTGAACATGGAACTCTGACAAGTCTCCATCCCTCAGTGCTAACAACAGCTCCTGGGCACACACTGGCCTGTCTCGTATTTGCCCAGGTCTGTTAAAAGTGCTTTGTGTTCTCAGCCAGTGCTCGAAGTTAATCATCATTTGTTCCTTTGCTCATTCATTCATATGGGAAGTCTTTATTGAAAGCCTACCACAGGTTGCATTCTGCAGCAGATGGACACAAACAGAGGTTGTCTGTCTATGGCAACGAATTCAGTTCAGTTCAGTGACTCAGTCATGTCCGTCTCTTTGTGACCCCATGAATCGCAGCACCCCAGGCCTCCCTGTCCATCACCAACTCCCAGAATTCACTCAGACTCACATCCATCGAGTCAGTGATGCCATCCAGCCATCTCATCCTCTGTAGTCCCCTTCTCCTCCTGCCCCCAATCTCTCCCAGCATCAGGGTCTTTTCCAATGAGTCAACTCTTCACATGAGGTGGCCAAAGTACTGGAGTTTCAGCTTTAGCATCATTCCTTCCAAAGAAATCCCAGGGCTGATCTTCAGAATGGACTGGTTGGATCTCCTTGCGGTCCAAGGGACTCTCAAGAGTCTTCTCCAACATCACACTACAAAAGCATCAATTCTTCGGCACTCAGCTTTCTTCACAGTCCAACTCTTACATCCATACATGACCACTGGAAAAACCATAGCCTTGACTAGACAGACCTTTGTTGGCAAAGTAATGTCTCTGCTTTTGAATATGCTATCTAGGTTGGTCATAACTTTCCTTCCAAGGAGTAAGCGTCTTTTAATTTCATGGCTGCAAATCACCATCTGCAGTGATTTTGGAGCCCCAAAAAATGAAGTCTGACACTGTTTCCCCATCTATTTCCCATGAAGTGATGGGACCAGATGCCATGATCTTTGTTTCTGAATGTTGAGCTTGAAGCCAACTTTTTCACTCTCCTCTTTCATTTTCATCAAGAGTCTCTTTAGTTCCTCTTCACTTTCTGCCATAAGGGTGGTGTCATCTGCATATCTGAGGTGATTGATATTTCTCCCGACAATCTTGATTCCAGCTTGTGCTTCTTCCAGTCTAACATTTCTCATGATGTACTCTGCATAGAAGTTAAATAAGCAGGGTGACAATATACAGCCTTGACGTACTCCTTTTCCTATTTGGAACCAGTCTGTTGTTCCATGTCCAGTTCTAACTGTTGCTTCCTGACCTGTGTATAGGTTTCCCAAGAGGCAAGTCAGGTGGTCTGGTATTCCCATCTCTTTCAGAATTTTCCACAGTTTATTGTGATCCACACAGTCAAAGGCTTTGGCATAGCCAATAAAGCAGAAATAGATGTTTTTCTGGAACTCTCTTGCTTTTTCCATGATCCAGTGGATGTTGGATGTTGGCAATTTGATCTCTGGTTCCTCTGCCTTTTGTAAAACCAGCTTGAACATCTGGAAGTTCACGGTTCATGTATTGCTGAAGCCTGGCTTGGAGAATTTTGAGCATTACTTTACTAGTGTGTGAGATGAGTGCAATTGTGCAGTAGTTTAAGCATTCTTTGGCATTGCCTTTCTTTGGGATTGGAATGAAAACTGACCTTTTCCAGTCCTGTGGCCACTGCTGAGTTTTCCAAATTTGCTGGCATATTGAATGCAGCACTTTCACAGCATCATTTTTCAGGATTTGAAGTAGCTCAACTGGAATTCCATCACCTCCACTAGCTTTGTTCATAGTGATGTTTTCTAAGGCCCACTTGCTTTCTAACACCCCAAAAAGGCCCATCTTTTTTGAGTGTTAGTTCTAAAAGGTCTTGCAGGTCTTCATAGAACCATTCAACTTCAGCTTCTTCAGCGTTACTGGTTGGGGCATAGACTTGGATTACTGTGATATTGAATGGTTTGCCTTGGAAACGAACAGAGATCATTCTGTTGTTTTTGAGATTGCATCCAAGTACTGTATTTCGGACTCTTTTGTTGACCATGATGGCTACTCCATTTCTTCTAAGGGATTCCTGCCTGCAGTAGTAGATATAATGGTCATCTGAGTTAAATTCACCCATTCCAGTACATTTTAGTTCGCTGATTCCTAGAATGTTGATGTTCACTCTTGCCATCTCCTGTTTGACCACTTCCAATTTGCCTTGATTCATGGACCTGACATTCCAGGTTCCTATGCAATATTGCTCTTTACAGCATTGACCTTGCTTCTATCACCAGTCACATCCAGAACTGGGTATTGTTTTTGCTTTGGCTCCATCCCTTCATTCTTTCTGGATTTATTTCTCCACTGATCTCCAGTAGCATATTGGGCACCTAGTGACCTGGGGAGTTCCTTTTTCAGTATGCTATCGTTTTGCCTTTTCATACTGTTGGGTTCTCAAGACAAGAATACTGAAGTGGTTTGCCATTCCCTTCTCCAGTGGACCACATTCTGTCAGATCTCTCCACCATGACCTGCCCGTCTTGGGTGGCCCCACGGGCATGGCTTAGTTTCATTGAGTTAGACAAGGCTGTGATGCTAGTGTGATTAGATTGACTAGTTTTCTGTGATTATGGTTTCAGTGAGTCTGCCCTCTGATGCCCTCTTGCAACACCTACCATCTTACTTGGGTTTCTCTTACCTTGGACGTTGGGTATCTCTTCACGGCTGCTCCAGCAAAGCTCAGCCGCTGCTCCTTACCTTGGATGAGGGGTATCTCTTCACCACCGCCCCTCCTGACCTTGAACGTGGAATAGCTCCTCTAGACCCTCCTGTGCCAGTGCAGCCACCACTCCTTGGACGTGGGGTTGCTCCTCCCAGCTGCAGCCCCTGGCCTCGGGTGTGGGGTAGCTCTTCCTGGCCGCCGCCCCTGACCTCAGACCTGGGGTAGCTCCTCTCAGCCATTCCTGCACCATCTCAGCCTGGCACTCTCGGCTGCTGCCCTGACCTTGGACGTGGGGCAACTCCTCTTGGCCGCTGCCCCTCGGGCATGGGGTCCTCCTGGCTTCTGCCCCTGACCTCGGACATTGGGTAGCTCCTCTCGGCCAAGCTATGTGCGCCGTCACAGCTGCCCATGCTATGCGCGCAGTCACAGCCACAACGAAGGTGGTACTAATTTTTCAGCATCAAGGATTGTTTCCAAGGACTTCTCTGGGGGTCCAGTGGTTAAGAATCTGCCTGCTAATGCAGGGGATACAGGTTCAATTCCTTGTCCAGGAAGATCCCACTTGCCACAGGGCAACTCAGCTCATGTACCTCAACTACTGAAGTCCCAGTGCCTAAAGCCTGTGCTCCACAACAAGAGTTGCCATGGCAATGAGAAGCCCTCAGACTGCAATGGAGAGCAGCCCCTGCTTGCTGCAGCTAAAGAATACTCTGCACACAGCAACAAAGCCCCAGCACAGCCAAAGATAAATACTTTTTTAAAAAAAGAATCATTCCCAGGCTTTCCCCAGTGTAATCTGATGAAAAAAAGGCATTTAGGCAATTCTATAAAAGAAAATGGTTGAGGGTGCAGGGGAGTGGGGGACAAAAGATTATGTTTAATTTTGGATGTGCTACTTTGAGGTACTTGTGAAAGACCCAAGGGGAGATGTGGCTACATGGTTCTAGAGTCATGCTGTCCAACATAAATGTAATGCAAGTTGCATATGTAATCGTAAGTGTTCTAGTAGCCACGTGAAACTGTCAAAACGAACAGGTGAAATTAATTTTAATACTCTTTTTGCTTAATCAAATATATACAAAATGGTATCATTTCAGCATGTAGGAAATCCTGCCTCTACACCAACAGGGATGGAACTTGAGGGCATTATGCTTAATGAAATGAGCCAGACAGAGAAAGGCCAGTACTGCATGGTGTCACTCAAATATGGAATCTAAAAAAAAAAAAGTCAAACTCATAGAAACAGAGAAAGTAGAGAAGTGGTTGCCAGGGACTGCGGGGTAGGGAAATAGATAAAAGGTACAAATGTCCAGCTATAAGGTGAGCAAGGTTTTGAAGATTCAGTGTAAAAGATGGTGATTATAAGTGATAATGCCCTGTAATTAAATTTTGTCAAGAGAGTAGAATTTAAATATTTTTACCCATAAAAAAGAACTATGTGAAGTGATGAATATTTTAATTAATGGGATGGTAGGAATTCTTTAACATGTACACATGTATCACGTCATGACAATATACATTTTAACAGTTTTATTTGTTAACTCTACCTGAATAAATCTAAGAAAAATTAATGAAAATGTGACACTTTTTTGTACTACATCTTCTAAATCAAAAACATTTTACATTTACAGCACATGTCAAGTTGGATACTAAATTTCTAAGTTGAAAAGTTTGTGGTTGAAAAATTATATTCACATATTTAAATTGTTCCAAACATAGTTAAGTTAAAAGCATTCTAATAACGGAATTGAGTATCACTTTAAAAATCTAAATAAAGGTAAACTAAGTTAAAAAATTGGTTTCTCAATTGTCCTAGCTGCATTTCAAGGATTTAATAGCCATTTTGGTTATTATCTACTGTTGGGACAGTGCAGTTTTAGAGCTTAAGTGGGAGAACTGGCCTGCAGATTTCTCAGACTCCGAGAATGGGTGAGATCACCCAGGAAGAGTATGTGGAGGGAGAGGAGGTGCGGATGACCTCTGTGGGCCTGCCCCGCCCTGTGCTACTTCTGAGACTTTAGCCACTGCTTATAATGGCTCATCATCTGGGCTTTGGGCATGGGATGATGATCCTAGGCCACATCTGAAAATGGGACCACTGAGACTGTCATCGAGATGTGGATATCTGTTGCCTGAGTATAAGAGCATGTAGGTGTTTGCTAAGCCTTCTTATTTGCTGAGTCCTCTCAATCCTTTGGAGAGCTGGGTTAACTTAGTTCAAACCCTATCTCATGGCCTGCATAGGCAGGTGCTCTCCTGAGATTCTTCAGCTTCACCATCTCCTCTAACCTACAGGACGAGTTTAGTCTCTTTATCACTTCAAGTCGTCTGGTTGGAAAGCCTGGACTCTTTACTGCTTTCTACAAAAACTTCCCTCACCATTGAATTGGGTGCCTTACTGATGGTTGGAGCTGTTAATGGCTTCCTTCTGAATCCTCACCCTCTTCTCTTTTGCATGGCTCTCTTCCTCCTCCCTCAGGGACCGACACATTGTCTGGTTTCCCCATAACGGTTCTGTAGATTAAACTTGTTCTTGGTGTTTTCCCACAAATCCTCAACGTCTTATCAGACTTTTCCACCCAAGCAAATACAATAGCTTCCTTAAAGAATTTAGATGAACGAAGTGACCCCTCCTCCTCCAACATGACAACTGCTTTCTGACCTGGGTCTTTCATTCTTTATCTCATCCTGTGTCATAGCTCATCCTTAGGTTCCCTATAGTGCTTGCTCACAGAAAGAGGTCAGGTTATATTTGTTTAATGACTGTCCTGTTTCCTACTTCCCATAAAACCTCCCTTTCAGTGGAGAGTTGGACTAATTGCTCCTTTGCCCATTTCATCCAGGCCACAGACAAAACCACAGCTCATTTGGTGGCTGAGGCTTACTGAAAACTTCCTTTCCTCTAGATGCAGCCAGTTTATTTAATCACATGGCAGGGTTGGCCTGAGGGTAACAATGGGCCAGGGTTGTTGGAACAGTGACTGCTGATGGCTGGGGCTGAGGGCTTTGCCTTCAAAATTCAGCTTGCTGTGGCCCAGGAAATTAACCTTTAAGTCTACAAACTTGCAATAAGTGTGGTCAGGATGAGAATATTGACTGGTTTTGAGCATCATCAAGAAACAAAACATAATCTAGGTACTTTGGATGGCTACTGATGGCTGAGAAAGAGAGTAAGAATTGGGGTAGCCTTAAAGGGAAAAAATCAGAGCAATGCCAATGGCCTTTGAGGCATATATAGCAAAACAAAGTGGCAGCTTGAATTGCAAAAAATTATTTTGTTCATTTGTTCATTCATTCATTCACTAGGCTAACATTTATTTACTGATTAATGTATATCAGATACTGTTTTGACACTTGCCTCTATTCATTTAATCTTACCAATAACCTGGTAATCTAGCACTGTAAGAGGGTAACTTGCTCAAGCTTATACAGCCAGTAAATGGTGGAGTCAGAAACTGAACCAAGATGTATGACTTCAGAATCTTTTGACTTAACTACCAAGTAGGTGACCAGACTGTTTTCTGGCTCTCATGGATTTTATAGTCTAGTAGGTGAGACAGTCAATATACATTAGTAAATATTAAATGGGAAATATTATTTCAGATAATGAAAAAAGAATATTGCAGAGTAATGATATTGACGAACTGGGAGACCAGTGTGGCTCGTTTAGCTGGATGGCCAGGCGTGGCCACTCAGAAAAGATGATATTTGAACTGAAATGCTCTCATTTGATGATGAGAAGCTAGAGACATCAAGATCTGAAAGGAGGGTGTTTCTGGCAGAAGGAATAATTTAAACAAGTCCCTAAGATGGGTTTAGTAAAACCGGTGATGCTCTGCCTCGATTCCCTTCCCGGGCCCAGGCGCCTGTTCCCTAGCTGTGAATGCTGGCTGCTGTCTGCTCACAAATGCAGTTGCCCCCAGCTGGAAGAGAATGCCTGTGATCATGTCCTTCCTAAGGGGTGGACCACAGCCGGTGACTGATGGACAGAGCGGTACAAGGTGCTGGCCTTGCTGTAGGTGGGGCTGTGGGGTCACTTGGCTGCGCCGAGTTTCCAGTGACACCGCAGTTCACCTGTGTCCTTCCCATTTTCTCTTCAGCTTTCCTCTCTCTCTTTTAGTTTTGTCTTGAAATCTTTCTCTCAATAAACCACATGCACCAGAATCTCCATCACAGGCTCTCCTATGAGGAAATCCAATCCAAAATAATGCAAAAGAGCCCAGTGTCATGGGAGGACAGCAAAGAAGGCCACTGTGGCTGAAGCACAGAGAGCAAGGGAGAGGGTGTTAGGGGATGAGAGTGCGGATGGGGAAGGGGATGGCTGATTGGGTAAAAACTTAGATTTCATCAAAGCACATTGGGAAGCCTTTAGGAAGTAAGGGAGGTCTTCAAACACTCTCTTCAGTTGTGGTGCAGAGAATGAAATATGTGGATGGATGAGGCAGAGAGCCTTGTTGACCATCAGTTGCAATATTCCATCCAAGAAATCATCGTGCCTTGAATTTAAAAAGGTAGTAGTGAAGAAAGTGTTGGAGAAGACTCTTGAGAGTCCCTTGGACTGCAAGGAGATCCAACCAGTCCATCCTGAAGGAAATCAGTCCTGAATATTCATTGGAAGGACTGATGTTGAAGCTGAAACTCCAATACTTTGGACACCTGATGAGAAGAGCTGAGTCATTTGAAAAGACCCAGATGCTGGGAAAGATTGAAGGCAAGAGGAGAAGGGGATGACAGAGGATGAAATGGTTGGATGGCATCACCGACTTAATGGATATGAGTTTGAGTGAACTCCAGGACTTGGTGATGGACAGGGTGGCCTGGTGTGCTGCAGTCCATGGGGTCGCAAAGAGTCGGACACGTCTGAGCAACTGAACTGAACTGACTGACTGAAGAAAGTGAGCAGGGGCTGGATTTAGGGGATATTCTAGAAGTCAAGGTAGGACTTCCTATTAGATTGCAGCTGGCACTTAAAACATCTAGATTTATTTAGCAGCCATGCAAATGACTAGGTTTGGTGGGAACAGTACTTGCTTTATCATTAGCCCTGGAAACTCCTCAAATGGGTTGTCTTCTCTTAATTGCAGCTTCTTCATTGGTGCATGAACCTGAAAACGAACACAGTTTTGAATTCATGTAATGCAAAATGGTACTTAAGGGAAGAAGTCATGGCATTATCCAGTTGTGATTTTCTCCATGAAGTCTTCCCTGGAGCTGTTCATACCTAAGGGTGTTTGCTGTTCTTCCTCTTTCTGTGTCTTTAACAGTTACATTGTGGCTTTGATCAGATGCTCCTTTCAGGCTGGCAGTTGCATAGCTCCCTACTTTCTTCTGGGCAGGCGGCTTTGTCCATGGCTTCCTGCCACGGCAGCAGCCTTGATTAAGCCAAGGCCAAGGAGCCCCACAGCACCAGGGAGGCCAGTCCCTTCTCGCTCTCAGTTCCAAGCGGATGTAGTGGGAAAGAAAGTGAGTGTGGAGTGACTGGGTGAGAATGATTGCCTTGCCCACCAGAGAGCCTCCTGGAATATGGAATAGATTAGGACACCCGGAAGCTGTGAACACCACAGGTCATGCCGAGTGGAGCGGTGAGCATCCCAAGGGCCCGGGCCTCCCTGGTTTCAGGGTGAGGCCTGGAATTAGCGGGAGGCCCTGCCTGGGAAGTCCAGGCTCTTGGTGGAGGAAGGGAGCTTTCCTTCATTCTTTTTTGTTCAAAACAGAGACTTGTTTTTTTTTTTCTCTTCTAGTGGGAGGTAGGACACATGTATTAGCCAAAAATTTATTAACTCTTTTTTTCCTAAATCAGGGAGGAAAATGTTAGTTAGCATCAGTGTCTTCCAGGAGTGTATCACTCACACAGCTCCTTGGGGACTGGGGATGCTGTGATTGGAAAAGCAGATCCACTAACAAGAAAAGTGAGTCTTGATCACAGAGAGATGCTTAACAGACCCACAAATAATTGGAGGGATGGAGTCCACACGGACCTTTTAATTGATGGAAGTAAAATGTTTGCAGTGTGAACAATAAGTGGAAAAGAGGTCACAGCTTTTCTTGATCCACTGTGCCCAAGCCAGACGCCCTCATCGCTTCCTGCTTCATGCAGTGCCATTGTGCCTTGACTTGCAGCCAAAATAAGTACTTAACTTTCTATCTCTATATGTACAAGCAATATTTGTCTAATTTTTGGTGATGTCTTGATGTGTTATCAGTATCTTGCACAGTGTAAATTTTAAGAGACCATGAGGCAACGTTTGGTGCTAAACACAGAAGTAGTTGCAAATTTGCTGCTTTGGGTCAGGATCTGGCCTTGTTTTCTATCTCATATTCTTCCCTGAGCCAGGTAAAATCTTTTGCTTCTACCTTTAGGCCTGTTGAGCCTCAGTCTGATACCAGTTTCTACCCCCAGAAAAAGTCATATAAGAAGCTTTCTGACAATTATAAAATGGCTCCTCGTGTCATACCAGTGTTTGGCTTTAGTTAACTAGCGCTGATGGAGTCAATGGGCCATGCCTAGCAAGACATCAGGCAGGCAGCTGGGAGTGATGAGCAGCTGCTATGGATGTAATATGGGATTTAGTAGTGAGTCTAGAAGTAGGGAACATACTTTTGGGAAACACACAGTGAGGATGGGAGCCAATGAGATTCATCATGAGTTAAAGATGGACAGTGCAGTGAGCAGAGAACAGACTGAGGTTGGCATTTGGGGGGAATGAGCTCCACGAATGGGCAAATAATAGGGGGGAAAACACTGAAGGATACTTCAAATGAGCAGTACGCCAGGTCAGAGGGAAACCAACATCACAGAAAACCTAGGAAGAGAAACGTTCATCTTGAGAAGGGAGAATGCTGCTGGGAATAAAACCAGGATGGGCAGCAAACCAAGGCCTTTAATTTTGTTTGAACTTTGAGATCATTTCAAGGCCAGAAGAGAGGGAGAGCCAAGATGCATGAGAAGGGGGAACGGGCTCTATATTTATTGGTGCCTTCTCAATTTTCTGGATGGACAATATCTTGTTTTATGAGAAGAGACTATCCCCAAGAAAAAGAAATTCAAAAAGGCAAAATGGTTGTCTGAGGAGGACTTACAAATAGCTGAGAAAAGAAGAGAAGCTAGAGGCAAAGGAGAAAAGGAAAGATATACTCATTTGAATGCAGAGTTCCAAAGAATAGCAAGGAGAGATAAGAAAGCCTTCCTCAGTGATCAAGGCAAAGAAATAGAGGAAAACAATAGAATGGGAAAGACTAGAGATCTCTTCAAGAAAATTAGTGATACCAAGGGAATATTTCATGCAAATATGGGATCAATAAAGGACAGAAATGGCATGGACCTAACAGAATCAGAGGATATTAAGTAGAGGTGGCAAGAATACACAGAAGAACTATATAAAAAATATCTTCATGAACCAGATAACCATGATGGTTTGATCACTAACCTAGAGCCAAGCATCCTGGAATGTGAAATCAAGTGGTCCTTAGGAAGCCCAACTCGAACAAAGCTGGTGGAGGTGATGGAATTCCATTTGAGCTATTTAAAATCCTAAAAGATGATGCTGTGAAAGTGCTGCACTCAATATGCTAGCACATTTGGAAAACTCAGCAGTGGCCACAGGACTGGAAAAGGTCAGTTTTCATTCCAATCCCAAAGAAAGGCAATGCCAAAGAATGTTCAAGCTGCCACACAATTGCACTCATTTCACATGCTAGCAAAGTAATCCTCAAAATCCTCCAAGCCAGGCTTCAACAGTGAACCATGACCTTTCAGATATTCAAGCTGGATTTAGAAAAGGCAGAGGAACTAGAAACACATTGCCAACATCCATTGGATCATTGAAAAAGGAAGAGAGTTCCAGAAAAACATCTATTTCTGCTTTATTGACTATGCCAAAGCCTTTGACTGTGTGGATCACAACAAACTGTGGAAAATTCTTCAGGAGATGGGAATACCAGACCACCTGACCTGCCTCCTGAGAAATCTGTATGCAGGTCAAAAAGCAACACTTAGAACTGGACCTGGAACAACAGATGGGTTCCAAATAGGGAAAGGAGTACGTCAAGGTTGTATATTATCACCCTGCTATTTAACTTATATGCAGAAAACATCATGTGAAATACCAGGCTGGATGAAGCACAAGCTGGAATCAAGATTGCTGTGAGAAATATCAATAACCTCAGATACGCAGATGACACTACCCTTATGACAGAAAGCGAAGAAGAACTAAAGAGCCTCTTGATGAAAGTGAAAGAGGAGAGCGAAAAAGTTGGCTTAAAACTCAACATTCAGAAAACGAAGATCATGGCGTCTGGTCCCATAACTTCATGGCAAACAGATGGGAAAACAATGGAAACAGTGAGAGACTTTATTCTGGGGGGCTCCAAAATCACTGCAGATGGTGATTATAGCCATAAAATTAAAAGATGCTTGCTTCTTGGAAGAAAAGCTATAACAAATCTAGACAGCATATTAAAAAGCAGAGACATTACTTTGCCAACAAAGGTCCATCTAGTCAAAGCTATGGTTTTTCCATTAGTCATGTATGGATGTGAGAGTTGGACTATAAAGAAAGCTGAGCCCCAAAGAATTGATGCTTTTGAACTGTGGTGTTGGAGAAGACTCTTGCAAGTCCCTTGGACTGCAAGGAGATCCAACCAGTCAATCCTAAAGGAAATCAGTCCTAAATATTCATTGAAAGGACTGATGCTGAAGCTGAAATTCCAATACTTTGGCCACCTGATGCGAAGAACTGATTCATTTGAAAAGACTTTGATGCTGGAAGAGACTGAAGGCAGGAGGAGAAGGGAATGACAGAGGATGAGATGGTTGGATGGTATCAGTGACTCGATGGACATGAGTTTGAGTAAACTCTGGAAGTTGGTGATGGACAGGGAGGCCTGGCTTGCTGCAGTCCATGAGGTTGCAAAGAGTCAGACATGACTGAGTGACTGAACTGAAGTGAAGAGAGAAGAGGGAGTAGAGTCTGGGAGGGAGACTGGTAGAGAAAGCATGGCTCGAAACTGGAGAGTGACTCTTGCTTGTGTGTCCATTTCCTTTTGATGAGAAGATCTGAGAACATCTTGAGGAATCGAACAAGTAACCAGTGGAGAAGGAAGACAGAGAGTGTGGTCATGGTAGGAGGCAGGAATAAGAGGTTAACTGGTCCATGTGGCAGGGAAAGTTTCTTCCAGATGGGCGGGGAGGACGAAAGTTTGGGTGATGATCCAAAGAAAACTTAAGAAGTTTGGGAGGAAACTTGTGGGAGTTCTCATCAGATGTTCTCAATTTTCCCAGGGAAGTAGGTGGGAAGGTCATCTTTGAGAGTGAAAAGGCAGGGGATGCAGTGGACCTGGAGAACTGAAGGTGATGAGGAAGACTGCAGTGGTGAATTCTATGACCAGGAGGATGCAGTGGGTGATAACTGGGTTACAGCCAGGCACCGAGCCCAGACACCAAGGTCCCCCTTCTCTTTTACCCTGCCCTGGCACCCTTTGGCTCCAGTGCTGACAAGGGCCTTTACACCCTCAGAGATTTAATGAAAGGATGGGAAATAGTTAAGGGAAAAACTCAGAATTGCTTTCAAATCATGAGGGAAGACTTTAACGAAGAGGAGAGAATTTAGAAGAAACCTGATCCAAAAACACAAAGAAAGTTTGAGGAATAGTAAGGGATCAGACGGGCCTCGTTGGGAATATATCCCTTAGTGTTGAGGGGAAACACACTGTGATTATTATTCAGTAGATTGCCTGGGTTCCTCTTTTTGCTTCATTGTACTGCTGCCAGAAATTGACTTGTAATGCAGTTCAGCCAATCTTACCACTTTTTAACCTCTGATAAACAATGGATCAGGGCTATTTCAGGTTATATGTGTTTTTCAACCATCAGTGTTATGCCCAGTAGAATGTTTTCATAGCAATACGTATACATTGAATGCCAGAGCATTAAACCAAGTGTGGGGCCCTTCTAAGCATGGCTCCCTTTGCAACTGCTCAAGATATTGGTCCTGGAAATAATCCAAGGGCAGTAATAGAAGTTTCAGAAACCTCACCGACTTTCTCCATTTCTTACCTCTCATGACTGAGCTTTAGTCTTGTGCATGGTCTAAGCCCTGAGCCACGTTCTCCTTTAACTCTTCTTGTTAAAAAAAAAAAAAGAAAATAGAATCAACCCAATGGACTACTCTTATGATCTGTTTCCCTGTGACTACCCTGGGAACCTGAACAGGGAGGTGGGAAGAGAATGGTATGATGGGCAGAGGCAGATATGGGTCAACCTGGGAGCCATGTCCTAGGATGGATAATGTGTTGGTTCCTAAGTAATTTTTAATTCTTGCCCAGAGGTGACTTCTTATAGAACTTTTTATGAGGTATCATCTTTTCGGTTCTTTGAAGAAAAAAAAAAAAAAAACTGGCAGCTAAAGCAAGTTAATAGGATAAAGCAGTGAAGAAGGGAGAGAGAGAGGAGCCTGCTCTGCCATTGGGCACAAGTTTCCAACAGAAAGTATGTGCCCACCTTATGATGATATTTACAGTAGAAATCCTCTCTTTTCTCTGCTTTCTGATAGACAGTATTCTAAGCCCTGACTATAATTTTGAATTTCAATGATTAAGTTTGATAAATCTCATCTAACTTAAAAGATCTGTGGTGGAGAAAGAGTTGTCCATCCTTGAAAGAGTTTTTGTAACTGCCCTGGGAGATGAATCAGGATATCCCATCAGAATGACATTGAAGTGGCATGGACTTGAGATTCAAACAAGACCATGGCTTAGAAATGCTGAAGCCTGCTATAAATGAGATGCAAACAGCTGTGCAAGTTCAGAGTCAGTAGGTCAGAAGTTGAAGAGAAGAAGGAGGCTTGGTGGGGAAGGGCAGCCCAACTCCTGGAGGGCATAACAGGTGATAGAAGGTTCAGGAAAGCAGCATCTGGGGAAGGGGTGGGAACTCAGAGAAGGGCAGAGCAGGGAGAGAGAGCCAGAGTCAGCTATATAAAAGCTTGGGTTACCAAGGCAACTTGTTCAGCATTTTCTCCTATTTCTTCTAAGGTATGTGGAGTCTAGTTGCCAAGCAGAGGCGGTGACTGTTGGCTGAAGTGGTAGGAAGCAGAGCAGGAGGAGGCTCTGCAGAAAAGAGTGTAAAAACGTATAATGTATAAAACATAAAAGAGTGTAGAAACTCATACCTGTGCAGTCCTCCACATTCAGCTGTTACAAAGAGGAAATCTCTGCATTTTCTATTTTTGTTCTTATAAATAAACTCTTAAAGGGCAAAGACCATTTATTCTATTCTTGTCCTTCTATTCTAGAGCATGTGACACCATTATCATGCCCTCATTCTCTACCCCTTGCACACACGCTAAGTTGCTTCAGTAGTACCTGACTCTGTACAACCCTATGGATCATAGGGTTCCAGGCTCTTCTGTCCATGAGATTCTCCAGGCAAGAAAACTGGAGTGTGCTGCCATGCCCTCCTCCAAGGGATCTTCCCAACCCAGGGGTTGAAACTGAGCCTCTGGCATTGGCAGGGGTGTTCTTTACCACTAGCACTATCTGGGAAGCCCCTTCTACCCCTTATTTAAAATTTTAATTGGGATATAGTTGTTTTACAATGTTGTGTTTCTGCTGTGCAATGAAGTGAAATGGCTATATGTGTATGTATATCGAGTCCCTCTTAGACCTCCCTCCCACCCCAACCCCCATCCAACCCATCTAGGTCACCGCAGAGCACTGAGCTGAGCTCCCTGTGCTACACAACAAGTTTGAGGCATAGTTTGGATACAGTAAAACACACACATTTGAAATATATAGTTTATTGAATTTCTGTGTCTCTAGATACCTGTGTAACCACCACCTGGATCAAGATGGAGAACACTTCTGTTCCTCCATAAAGTCCATGTGGATCCTGTTCCTAGTTACTACCTACCCCTCTTAAACCAGGGGAAACCAGTATTCTGAATTCTACACGTAGGCAGTGGTTCTGCCTTTCCTTGAACTTCATGCATATTATTTTTATCCTCTCTGTGCTCATCCCCGTGATGTGAATGCTGAATTTGTGGGCTTGGTTGAATCACAGAAAAAAACCCAGCACCTTAATCAAAAGAGCTGTGGAAGCCTGGTAATGTTACTAAAAGGACTGATATTTACCAGTTACGCATCACATAATCTAGAACAAGTGGCTTTCTGAGTCTCAGATTCTTCATCTGTAAGGAGTGGGTCATAATTCTTTTTTTTGTCTCTGAAAGATAAATTCAGCATGAATCAAATATTTAAGGCAGACTATTTGGCATTTGGGGCTATGGTATTTTTTGGAGAGCATTAATTTAGTTGTTACATAAACACATATATAAATTGTAAGATGCATTACAAAATGTGATATTAAAGGTATTAAGGTGTTGAGTAATTGCAGTCCTGGACATTTCTATCTGTGGATGCCTCTGTGTAAACGGGTTTCTACTCAGTCATTCCAATGGTGTATGTCTGAGTGCAATGTGGTTATTACATGAAGTCTCCACTCTTCTGGAACCTTCTCTTACATGCCTCTGGTCTTTACAAAGTGATCATTAACTTCCAGGTGGCCTCCCATTCTGACTCCGGCAATGGGCCAATTTCTTGATTCTATCTCACAATGTAACTTCCAAAGTAAATGTCTATTAAGCCTTTGTGTAAACATTCCAGGCCTGTAGCAAAATCAACTGAACATAAATCACCCAACGAAAAGGGTTTAGGAAAATGTGTAAGTTTGAAAAATGAAACAGTACAGTGCAGTTTCATTGTGGATCTCTGGCCTCAGTTACCTCAACCAAGATTTCTCTGGTCTACATCACAGTTCATCTTCAGAGGTGGTGGTTTTCAGTTACTCCAATGGGCTTTGCCCAAATATAGAGAAAGCAAGCCCTCTGCATATAAAGACACTAAGATGCCTATTTGGAAATGGGCTTAACCGACTTTCTAAATAAAAGCCAGAATGTACCATTTCCTCACCGCTGACTGTATCTTTTGCACATTTAGAAGGTTTGGCTAGAAAACAGAGTGGTTGTAATATGTTTAATTGTTTTGTTTTGGTATTCTTTATTTAGAAATGGATGATGGATGAAAGTTTTTGCTTTCATATTGAATACATTGATTTTGGATTTTTTTCCTTTGGAACTTTTTTATCCCCCCGCTTTGGAAAGAAGGGTAATAAGATGAAATGAAAGCCCTGCCTGAGGGGATGAAGGGGAGCAAAGGGAGGGTATTTGATGAAGTTAAGGAACTTGGCTTGAGTGGTGCCTTAGGGGACTCAGGTGTGCCTTATATCTTTCAAGAGTAAACTTGTCAACTTGATAAGAGTTACTCCAAACTATACTGTTTTCTAAAAATATAACCCCCCAAAATATTTGTGGAGTTATTACTGTGCAGAGTAATCAACCTGTTTGAAGACAGTAATTTTCAAATAGGTTATCACATTTTCAGAGAAGAGCATTTCAGCTCAGAGAACATTTTCTTTTCCACATGCCTAGCAGGCTCTAAAGCAATATCATGACTTTGAACAACTCCAGGAGACAACGAAGGGCAGGGAAGCCTGGTGTGCTTCAGTTCACGGGTCGCAAAAAGTCAGACGTGACTTAGTGACTGAACAACAACAATAACAACAAAATACATTGTCGGCCTTTCCTGTTGAAAACAAGTGTAGAAGGAAATACTCACCAAAAAGGATTTTGATATTATGTAGGGATGTTGTAAAGTTTGATAACCTCTGGGACAAGGAACCATCATCTGAATTCCTCTCCAGAAGATAATCTGGGAGATGTTTTTGGCTGAGTGCATTTAACTTTGGTTCTGTCTGGTGCACAGCACGTCAAAGCACTCTGAGAAACGCATTCTATCCTGTAGTCTCTGATGTCACTGCCTGACTCATAGTCCTTTGGCCATGCCGGGAGCTCACTTGCAGATGGCTGTAGTCTATGCCAAAACTTCCTGCATCTCTAAGCCCAACTGCATCTGGTCCTGCGAGGCTGCTCCTCCCAGGCACGGGACTTCACTGAAGTCTTCACTGCAGGGTCACAGCCCCAGAATCGCCCTTGACAATGAGGGAAGGAGTTGGTGGATAAACTCCCCAGCTACGTCCTGCCTCGGGGGTAATTCTGAGGTGCGTTGTGTGTTCTGCAAAGTCACTCACAGGGAACCCGGTGGCATCATGCCTGGTTGACCACAGTGGTAACCTGCTCACGGCAAACCCTTCCTTGCTTCCTTCCCTTTCCTGCTTCTGCTGGCTCTCCTCCTCCCGTGTATCTGCATGGAAGTGTTTCGCATGGTCTGTTTCTGAGGGAACCCCAAATAAGACAATATCTGGTCTCCTTTAAGAAATGTTTAGGCCAGACATAGAATCCACCAGAGTCTTTATTATATTAGCTCTAGTATTCAAATACGAAAATAAAATATTTAGCATTCACTATGTGCCAGGCATGGTTCCACATGCATATATAAATATACATATGTATATACATATAAAAGTTTAACTCTCTGAGGTGTGTATGATGACCATCCGTGTTTTGCAGATAAGAAAGTAGAAGCATGGTGATTTGCATAATATCACAAAGCTACTAATTTTCTAGCCAGTATTCAAACTCAGGCATCTGCAGCCAGCATGCCTAACTACTAAGCTATCTAGCCTGCTGCTACTGCTGCTAAGTTGCTTCAGTCATGTCTGACTCTGTGTGACCCCATAGAAAGCAGCCCACAAGGTTCCCATGTCCCTGGGATTCTCCCTACTCCTTTGAAAATCTAATAAAATAATGGACATGAAAGTTACTAAAAAAGTTCTATACAAATGAGAGGGATACTTATAACTAAAACCTCCCCGACCATACTTTTACTACTCTCATGTGTGGAGAGGATTTTAGCGAAAATAGAGGCTGGCTCCAGGTCCACCCCACTCACTGAAAGCTGCTTACAGATGAGTTGAAATCAGTGTAAAAGGATATTAGATTCCATTTCCTAATTACTGTTTGTTTGTTGGAGTGATTGTAAAGACATGCATTGTCAAGATTAGGGAGGTTTCATTGCAGTGGCTCACAGGAGGCACTGAGGCAGTTGATACACTGGGGTGCATTAAAAATTATATCACCACCAAAGGACAACCTTGCTGCAGATGAGATTGCTTTGGGTGTGTGCTCCAGGGTAGGTGCCAAAAATGCTAAGACTTGGAGACAGGCGAGGAGAAAGTAGAGCTACTTCCTCTGTGTGCTTTGCTGCTTGGAAGAGATACAGAAAAACAGCAGGAAATGCTCGTTTCTTCTCCTGGGATCTTTCAGGGACCTCCCACCTGATCAGGACGGTTGAACTTTACTTGGATAAGGGATGACTTGCTGGAAGATAAAAAGTCCTAGTACAGTCCTTCTCTGTGCTCCAGAGCAGCTGCTAGGCACAGTATAGTGGAAGAAGGTGTTAAAAAAAGGTATGGGAGAGGTGAGGCTTCAGTCTCGAGGCTGAAAGTGTCCTTGCAGGGAAGCTCCACCAGACCAGCTGGGAGTCAGAACCCTGAACAAAACAGAAGCAAAGAAGCATTCAGCTTTTTCTTGACTATCTTCAATGAGGCTGTTTTTAGAGGAACCTCAAGGTGGTCAGGATTTCACAGGCAAATTGGAAGGGACCTAATCTCCATTGGACTTCCCTGGTGGCTCAGATGGTAAAGCTTCTGCCTACAGTGTGGGAGACCTGGGTTCGATCCCTGGGTCAGGAAGATCCTCTGGAGAAGGAAATGGCAGCCCACTCCAGTACTCTTGCTTGGAAAATCCCATGGATGGAGGAGTGTAGGCTACAGTCCATGGGGTCGCAAAGAGTTGGACATGACTGAGCGACTTCACTTCACTTAATCTCCATGAGGCCTGGGAAAAACTACCTAGATGTTACAAAGGCACAGAGGTAAGGAAAAAGAAATTCAGGATCCTGAACCTTTCCATGGACTTCAAAGTATAAGTGGTGGGAACAGCCGACAGTGGCGTTGACCTCTGTTCCCTTGGTGCTTCAGTGAACCGTCTCAGGACTTGGCACACTGCCATCCTTCCAATCCGATGGGGGAAATAAACACCATTAGCACATTGATAAGTGTTTGTTTTCCTTTGGCATTAGGGCTAAGAAAAATAAAGTGGGAAGGGTATCAGTTCCTGAAGTAAGCCTTTAAAAGGTTTCCCTTTTTGATTTTTTAATGATTGTCTATTTATAACAGCAACAAACACAACAGAGAGAAAAAAACACTTTAATTAGCCCAGGACACATTTTGCCAAAATTACATTTAAGTGCTTTTTATTTATGAGTGAGATGCATTATCTTTTATGATGTCTTTAAACCAGTGAGGGGAAATTATGGGTATAAACCAAGGTGTTCTGTAGCCTGTTGGTCTTTTTTTTTTTTTGAATCCCTGGAAAGGATCACAAGAAGAATGCTCTGGATAACTCCGTCTGCCAGGCAGTTTGCATGAGAAGAAAGAGGACTTTATGAATTCCGTTAAAAATGATTCATTACTATTGATCATACACATACTTGCGTTTTATTGCTTAAACACATAAAGCATACATTGGCAACTAATTGTATCTATCACATTATCTGAGGCCCTGCAAGATGTGATTATTTTTCCTAAGAAAAGTCCAGGTTAATTCAGGAGACAAGACGACCACGTGTGTGATAGAGACAACACAAGGCATATGATTAAGTAATGGGTTGCAAATTATAGGCTGCAAGTGCTGTAACTCTCTTAGCTGTGACACAAAAGGCGTCATGGAAGCAGCAAAGCTGCTTGAAGATCTTGAAGGACTCGGGCCATGGAACAGGGGGTGGAGGTGCGGAGAGGCCCTTCTGGGTTAGGAGAATGGCATACAGAACAGCATGGGGAATGCACGTGTATGTCTATGACATTTCAAGAAGAGCAGCCCACCCAATTGGAGGTTTGGGCAATGTATGTCTATTGACATTTCAAGAAGAGCAGCCCACCCAATTGGAGGTTTGGGCAAATGAAGAGTGAGCAGTAAGATGAAAGAGAACCTGGCCAGGGAGGGGAGACAGGACTTAACCTGTTCCAAAATCGCGCATTCCCCTTCCTCTCAATTCAGTTACAAATCCATGTTAGATTATTCTGTTTTGTACACTTGCTTACTATCATTTTTTTTAAAGGTATAACCTGTGTAAGTAGAAGTGGTCCCCAACCTTCTTGGCACCAGGGACTGGTTTTGGGGAGGACAGTTTTTCCATGGCATGGGGTGGGGGAATGGTTTAGGCAGTAATGCAAGTGATAAGGAGTGATAAGCTTCTTGTTTCACTCACTGGCCTGTTGCTCACCTCCTGCTGTGTCGCCTGGTTCTTGGACTGTACTGGTACATGGCCCAGGGGTTGGGGACCCCTGTTACATAGCCCGTACTGGTATACGTGATCTATCTTAGTTTGGTTTTCCCCAGAGATAGACCCTGATACAAGGAGTCCAGGACAAGTCATTTATTTGGGAAATGATCCTAGGAAACTCTGGAAGCAGGGAGAAAAGAAGACAGGAAGGTAAAAATAAGGACAGAAGAGGTGCATTATCTAGGTATTTACCAGTGTGGGCACCTGGGCCTTAATTCCACTGAATAGCAATGGAACTCAGTATGGAATGTACCGCAGAGAGCTTCTGCTTGAGGGAGAGGAACTTGGGGTATTTATTTACCAGTTCCCTTCAGTCACTGGTCAAGGGTTGCTTCGGAGGGCATTAGCTCCCTAACACTTTTGCCCTAGGAAAAGTCCACAAGCAGAAGTTGTAGGTGTTTGCAGTAGGCTATCTTGGTGCTAATATGTCAGTATTTCTAGCCTGGCAGCTGGTGATCATGCATGGTCATCTTGGGTTGCTACAAAAAAATGCCGCAAACTGGGTAGCCTGAAGAAACAGATCGTTACTTCTCCTGCTCTAGTGGAAGGATACCTGAGATCAGGGTACACCATGGTCAGGTTCTGAAAACCTTCTGCCAGGTTACAGGCTGCTGACCCCTTGTCGTCCTCTCACGGTGGGAAGAGAGTGAGAGAGCTCTCTGCTGCCCCTTTTATGAGGACACTAATCCTGTTCCTGAGGGCTCTGTCCTCATGACTTAGTTACCTCCCAGAAGCCTCACCTCCCAATACTATCACGTTGGGCTCAAGGTTTCAACATATGAATTTCGGGAGGTCACAGATGTTCAGTCCATTGCCTGGTGCTCCACATTCTCTAATGAAGGTCAAGTCATCCTGAGACAGAAGTACTTGACTAGTTGTTACTTAACTTCTCCTTTTTCTTTCTGTGTTTTTACTATGGTCTGCTCTGATAAAGAGCAAACTTTGAAAGGACAGCTGTACACTTTGGCATGTGGAAGCATGAGAGAGAGTTTTAGTTATAATAAGACTCCACCTGGGCTGGTTTGCTTCTAGTCCAAGGAGTTTCCAACACAGATGTAAGTGAGATCAGTCAATATAATGGCTCAAATTGGAAGAAGCTAGAGCAATGATTCTGTATTGGCCTCTTGGTTTTCAGCGGAGAATATATGTCAATGAACTGAACTAACATTTTAGTTTTCATGGAAAAACTAAGATGGCCTCATTAAAAATCAGGAAACAAAACACCCACCTACCATCTACTCTCCCCCACTGACATCCTTTCCTCTGCCCTCCATGACACATAGCATTTCCACAAGCTACTCAGGAAATATAAATGCATTCAGAGGCTTAGCCCAGTAACTTTTTTTTCTCTCCATTTGCAGCAACACTTTATGCCAGTTGTGTTATGATCCAGTGGGGCTGAGATCAGGTAAAGGGAAACCACTGTAGAGAAAGCATTTGAGAACCACACTCTTCCTTACTAAACGTTGATTTTTAACATTTGCTTTGGGTTGTGTTCAGTTAATAAAGAGAAGAAAATGTTTAAGAAAGGGAAACCAAAAGACATTTTGTTTTTCCATATGCCTTTGTGGAATCTTAGAATTGAAAGCAATCTTGAAAGGCCATTTTGATGTTCTTTACTTTCATCAATACTTGTTAAAAGTTGAATGAAAGCTGTACTTCATATGAGGCATAGACAGAAGACTTGCAGAGAGATTAAAGCTCCCTCCATAAACTGGTCCATCTGTCCAGCCTGCCATCCATGCCTCTTCTTGCCATTAGAAAACTCTTTTAGGCCAAGTGCTGAAATGCCAATTCTTTTTCAGTATATGAAAAGAAAAAGCAAATCTCTGTTACAAGTGTGAGTGTGAGTTGAATTGATTACAGCTTCTCTCTCTGATAAACGTTCGTGTCTGGGTGTCTCAGGCTACCTTTTTTCCCCCTGGATAATTTTCACTCCCTTTTGTAATCCAACTGGTACTTTTACTATGTGTAAGGTCAGAGTTTTTTTTTTTTTTTTTTTAATATTTTGATACAAATGAACAGTTTTGAGAGCAGACATGAATGATATGCAAAATGTAAAAGATGACTTGAAAATGGAAAGACTTACTCATAGATAAGAAGAAGATATAATAAGGTTACCAATCCTTCTTTAATTTATAAATTCCGTATAATCTCAATAACAAGATTATTTTTAAAAGTAGGCAGATGATTCTAAAACTTATTTAGAAAGGCAAACAATAACTTCTGAGAAATAATGAGGGGTGAACATTGAATTTTATAAAAAATTGAGACAGTATGGTACCCGTGTATGAATAAGAAAACGTCACTGGAACGACACAGCACCTCCAGAGCAGACCCTGAAAGATGAAGGCTGCCTGTAGTCAGTGAAGAGAGACTGTTCAGCGGGTTATGTTCAGTTCAGTTCAGTCGCTCAGTCGTGTCTGACTCTTTGCGACCCTATGAATTGCAGCATGTCAGGCCTCCCTGTCCATCACCAACTCCCAGAGTTCACCCAAACTCATGTCCATCAAGTCAGTGATGCCATCCAGCCATCTCATCCTCTGTCGTCTCCTTCTCCTCCTGCCCCCAATCCCTCCCAGCATCAGAGTCTTTTCCAATGAGTCAAATCTTCACATGAGGTGGCCAAAGTATCGTAGTTTTGGCTTTTGCATCAGTCCTTCCAAATAATCCCCCAGTTATGTTAGGACAACTAAATAGCACATCATACCTTACAATGTGACAAGTTCCAGATGAATCAGATAGTTAAATGTTAATGAGAGCAACCGTAAAAGTGAAAATGTAAAAATTACGTAAGAGGAAAGTCTTTCTAACTATATGACCTATAAGAAATAAAATCAAAGATTGATTAAAAACAAAATATTTGTACCCAGTAAAAACCACCAAATCAAAGTGAAAGAGAAATGACAAATTGGGGAAAATATTGTAATTTTTTCAAAGTGTTAGTTTCTCTATTCTATAAAGGAGGCTCACAAACCAACAAGAAAATGACTAATGTCAATTAAATGATGAACAAAGAAATGAACAATTTACACAAAAGGAAATTGATAAGAAAAGATCATTTACTTTGCTTAAAAAAGAGAAATACAAAATAAAGCTAAATTAAGATGATTTTATCTGTCAAGCTGGCAAGACTTGAAAGTTTGATAATGCCTGATGTTAACAATGGTCTGGGAGCATGCAGACTTTCAAGTATAGAGATGGTTACGGTAAGTGGCAAGAGTCAGTACACTACAGATTGTGAGTGAAACCCAGCCCGATGCCTATTTTTGTACTACCCATGAACTAAGAACAGTTTTCACATTTTAAATAGTTGAAAAAAATCAAAAGAATAATATTGTGCGATATGTAAAGATTATAGGAAATTCAAACTCCATGTCCTTAATTATAATCTTATTAGAACAAAGTCATGCTGATTTCTTTGGTTGATCTATAGTTGCTCTTGTGCTTCAGTGGCAGATCTGAGTTGTTGGAAGAGACAATCTGGACTGTATGGCTGAAAATGCTTTTTTTTCCCATAGAAAAATTTTGCTGAGCCCTCTCCTACAATTTGGCAATATCTGTCAAAATCATATGTCCCTTTTGACCCAGTAAATTAACAGCTACGAACTCATTCTATAGACACATTTGCCTAAGTGTAAAAAGACACATGTCCAGGATACCTCCTTACAACATTGGATGGCAAAAGATTGGAAGTGAACTAAATGCCTATCAGTAAAGGACTGGGTGTAGAATTATAGTACATCCACATAGTGAAATCCTGTGCAGCTATGAAAAAGAATCTACAGGCCAAGATGGAATTTCTAAAATACAGTAGAACTTTTGACCATGTATTTATGTAATCTATTAAAAAAAAAAAGATTTTGAAAATTTCCTTTCCCTTCACTCATTCAGTTATTCTCTATCTCAAAACCTGGTAATATTTTCTTCCTACTATATGTCTCCATCTGAAATTTTTGTTACTCTGTTTACTTCTCTAGTAGTTTTCGTAGACTCTAGAGTCTTTAAGATTGTTAACCTTGTCTGTATTGCTGACTTAATGACAACACCAGAGCCATATGAAATGAAGCACCAGCTCCCCATCACTTAAGAGGCAAGGATGTTGGGTGAGGGGGGAGCATGGATGGAATGGACGTGGGCAAGGGGCTTCCTTAGAAAAGATGGACCCCACTCAGAACACATACAGGATTCTGTCAGTGGTAGTCTTAATTTCATAATCTTCCAATTAATAACTGTCCAATAAATCCTGTCTTCTGCTGCCACTGTTATTGTAACTGGAGACCAAAGATGTGGTGAGAGGAAAACCAACAGTCAGCAAATGAAATAAACCAAAGGCCTTGCTGTTTCATGTGTAGCTCCTGATGTTGGATATTCTAATGTGCAGCATAGCTTGTAACAGAGAAAAATCAGAAATAATCCAAGTGTCCATTGACAGATACATGGTTGGGAAAATGTTGGCATACCACACCGATATTATAATGAAGAAGGATGGTCACTATAAATTGACTTGAAAGGATGACCAAGAGATATGAAGTCAAGAAAGCAAGTTATAAAATAGTTTGTGTGATATGATCCTGCTTTTTAAAAAGTTATGCTTAAGAGAAATTAAAAGCAGTGGGAGAAGGGCACTCTGTGGGCCGTGGTGGGTTCTGGGGGCCTGTGAGAAAAGCAAATTTGACTTTTTATGTTGCATATTTATGTAATGTTTGAATGTTATTACTGTTAATATATTTCTTGTAGAATTAGAAAGAAAGAATGAATCTATATTTGTATTTAGCTCTGTGAATAAATGTCTGAATTCCTGACATGGGAACCTTATAGTAAAGAATACACATAATTTATCTAGAGTGCCTGTCAAAGGATAAATGACAGGAAACCGAGGTCTGGAATCTGGAAAGGAAGGGTACCCATCAGGACTCATGACATCTGACTCTTGGGAACTAGAAGAGCATATTCGTTTGACATTGACTCCCTAAAAAGAAATTGTACAGGGCTGGAGATGTGGGAAAGAAGGATGGTTGTCAGAACATAAGGGCCCTAATGTTGAAATAATAATCTGAGGACTAAAGTGACTCCAGGATGGAGTCAAGGAGCCACATCCATGTCCCACCCTCTATAAACACCTGCTATCTTTGTTATTACGTCCTGCTCTTGTTTTCTTCATTTTTCCTGATGCAGCTGAGACAACAAGGCAGGGTGGTCCAAGAACTGGGAGTGGAGACACCTGGATTCCAGTCCTTCCTCTCTCCTGGACTTGCCCTGGGACTTAGGGTTGTCCACAGCCTTCCTCCCTTCCTCATCCTTCCTCACTGCCTCACATCCCCCTTCACTTCAGTTTCCCATCCCCAGCAAGGGACTGGCCACATCCTCATGGTCTCATATGATAGTGTGTATATCATGCGATGTGGATTTTTCTTAGACAAATGTTTCCTATAAAAGTATGTTTCGATTTAATCTTCATTTTTGCCCCTGACATCCTGTCTAGAACTTTCTATTGTATCTCCCCTTTGCATCTTCACTTTGAAGGTCATCGTGCAATTGTGGGGCTGGAGGAAGATATAGACCATCTGGTCCAAGTCCATTTGTTTCCAAATGAAGCCCAGAGAAAGCAGGATGACTTGGTCTTGACAGTTTTCCACCAGCTTGAAGCTGCACAGGAATCACTTGGAGATCTTGTTAAAATGCAGATCCTGATGCAGTAGGTGAAGGGTGGGCCTGACATTCTATATTTCTGACAGGCTCCTGGGGGACACTGATACTGCTCTTTCCCAGCCTGAACTCGGTGAACCAAAAGTATGGGATACAGAGCTTCTCAGAAGCAGAGGATGACCTTGTCCTAAATTCCTCCACTCACTGTCTAGTGCTCTTTACTACAGGGGAAATAATTATTAATCCATTTGTTGCAAGAACTAAAGCTATCATCTACATAGAAAATTTATGTCTGAATCCCTTGGGAGAACTGTAACAATTGGGGGCATCTGGGCCTTTCTCCCAGAGCTCTTTGGTTAATACAGGCTGAAATTTGAGACTTATTATTTTTATAAGACCCCTTGATTATTTTGATTTATCCAGCTCATGACCAGCTTTTGGAAACCTCTGTCCAAGTCATTTAGGAATATTATATCTGGTACAATCTGAGTTTTAAAATTTATTTTAACTTGTTATTTTGTTAATGTGTATGATTCCCTGTATATTTCTTATCACTTCCTTAACCACTGAGAAGAGCAATGTACACAAAAGAAAGAGTATATTAACTTCCATGAAACTAGAAGGATAAAAAAGAAAATATAGGAAAATGATAGAGGAGAACACAAAAATCCTGAATAAGAGACCCTTGATCTTATATAAATAATCACAAAAAATATATATAGTAAGCTAAGTATGCATACAAATGTCCATGGGATTCTCCAGGCAAGAATACTGGAGTGGGTTGCCATTTCCTTCTCCAGGGGATCTTCCCAACCCAGGGATTGAACCCAGGTCTCCTGCATTGCAGGCAGACGTTTTAACCCCTGAGCCACCAGGGAAACCTGGTGTACAAATGTTAAATGCAACCAAATTAAACAATTTGGAATTCGCTATCTATGGGTAAAGAGACGGCAAGATTGTGACTAACATATATACAGTGGAACACATCATATTCACATTTAACTTATATAAAGTGCCTCTACAGGCTTAATAGAAAGGAGAGAGAGGAAAAGGATTGTAAAGTGTGGACAATTCTGCCCACTATTCCATTAAAGAAGCAAAGAATGACCCACTTCCTGTGTACCCCTCAGAGTATAAGCAGCTTGTAATGCTGAGTCTGGTTGTTGAATTTGAAGGTAAACTTGAGCCAGTGTCTTCAATGATCTGTTTGTATAATAAAGGAAAACTAACTATACAAACAAACAAACAAAACATTCTCTTTGACTAATCAAGTGAAAAAAAGAGAAACCTCACATGCATTTATGACTGCCTGTACAGAGACACACACAGCCACGCTTGCGCATCTCACACATCCTGAGAATGGGGGTGAGTTGCTAGAGAAGATGTATTTTAGACTTCAAAGACCCTTGGAAACCTTTTTTTAAGTAAATGAGTTTACTACCACCTCCTTTCTCCTGGCAGTTTTGGATTAACAAAACAAATACCATCTTAGAGTGAAGAACACCTAGACTTTACTGCAAAAACCTCTGTTCCAAAGATTTCTGAGTGTTTACTAATGTTAACTTTAGGTAGATTCTCTCCTGTTTGTCTTTTTTTTAATGCTGCTTATGAGAAGACGTCTTTAAATGTTTGTTTATTCATAGTGGTGCTGGGTCTTCATTGGCGCATGGGCCTTTCTCCAGTTGCAGAGTGTGGGCTCCCCTCTAGTTGCAGTGCACAGGCTTCTCACTGTGGTGGCTTCTGTTGTGGAGCACGGACTCTAGAGCCCAGGCTGAATATCTGTGGTGCATGGGCTTAGTTGTTCCGCAGGATGTGCGATCTTCCCAGATAAGGGACTGAATCCATGTCCCCTGCATTGGCAGGTGGATTCTTCACCACTGAGCCACCAGGGAAGCCCTTGTCTTGTTTTTTAACTCTTGTGACCACCAGACAACAGTGGGATTTGCTCTCTCACCATCACCCTCCCCATCACATTCTGGTTGGGGAAATCATTCAAGAGCAGCCATTTGCTGGAGGAGCTGTGTGAGCTAGGGAGGTTGCACTTCAAAAAGGTATGCTCACGTTTTGGGTTTTCTCTTGGTCCTCTATGGCTCTATACTGTTGCTTCCTCCAAGATGCCCCCAACAAGGATGGATGAATCTGTCTTCACGCAAGCGGAGCTCAGAGGCATGCCTTTCCCCAGCTGTACTTTGTTCTAGCTAGCACCTAACCTCCAGCAACAAGATACTCTTTCATATTTTATCAGCAATTAATTGCAATCACTGCTGTTTTATGATCTGATGAAGGCCTTCATCTCCACGATTTGGTCTTCGTTTCCTGCTCTTTGGTGGGGCTCAGTGACCACCTTCCCTTCCAATGTTTAGATGAGTTTTCCAGCCTGCAGCTGGGTGAGGCAGTGGCTGAATCATGTGAGTTGAGTTTTGACATTTAATAACATGCATTAGCTTTGAACAATGTATCCTTGCCACTGGCCTACAGAAACTGAGAACATGCTTTGCCTGCATAATGATGTCTCAGTAATGGAAAGAAAGAATGATTATTCAGAAGCATTAGTATCTAGAGGAAAATCTCAAAAGCATCAGGTCTCAGCCTGTTGTCATTTTTATTCTATCGCATTGAGAACCCATGATGTGCCAGATGATGGGAGGTTGATGGTGTGGAAAGTAAAAGATGAGGCACCAGGGTAAGAGATGGTGGCCTCGTTCTCTTCAGCTAACAGTGGACTATCCTTTATATCTGTCATATAAAATTATTTGGTGGCACTCAAAGTGCAAATAAAAATGTTCAAAACTCAGATGAAATGAGTTTGGATGCTTAAGTCACCTCCAATAACTGCCTTAAGGAAATGGAACTGTCAGCATCTTAAAGAATTGAATTTATTGTTCTGGCAAGAAATAGAAGCAATGATCCTAGACTCCCAGGATTCTCAGTGTCTTCTGGAGCATTTCCACAGTTCTTATTTATTTCATGCATATTCACCTTGTCTACCAGATAGACTCTGTATTTCCCAGAGATAAAGAGCAGGTCTTTACACTTTGTTTCTCTTCTCTATAGTTTACACACAGCATGGAAGAATAGTTCCCAGCATATGAGAGGTGAATAAATCTTTGCCATTGCTACCAATAGCTGTACTTAGGAGCCTCAACTATGCCAGTTATTAATCTGGGTGCTTTACATAATAGTCCATTTATCCTCATCTTGATCTCTGAGATGGATATATTTCTTTTGAAACCATGGGAGAGATGTTAATACTTGCATTATGGCAAGGGTCCAAAGGTTGTGGTTTTTAACCTTTACATTACACCATGTTATATAGATTGTACCTTGCTCTGGGTCTGAGATGTGTCTTCTTCAAGCAGACCCTGGCCGTCAGAATCTGGTCTCAGATCCTTCTTGACTCAGTAGGTGGATGACATTACACTGAGAAACATGTAAGTGGAAGCTTGGTGTGAACAAAGAGAGGTTGTATTCTGCAGTGATGCTCTTGAATTATTTTTGCATTTTTGATCATTTCTCTTGGGTTTTGGATTTGGTGTGAGCCCCATGTGTTTTTCTTTGGATTAACCAGGATAAAACCCAAGAGCTGATCAAAGCCCTGCTGTATTTGCCTTTCTCAAAAATAGCCCAGCCAGAAGATGTGAGAAAGAAGTATTGGGGGAGAGGTCCAGGAGATGAGGGTCAGCTTACCCTGTGAATTGAACCAAATAGTGGGAAGTGGTCACTACCCAACTCTATTTCATCTCAATGTGAATTAGGATAAAGGCACCACTTCATCAAGGTCTATCTCCATTAGCTGGAAAATCCTTGCAGTTTATTGATTTTTATTAGAACAGTCTGAGGCTTAGTATTCTTCAGCATAGCACTCCTGGCAGCCTCTACTAACCATTGGAGTTGGCACTTAGAATTAAAAACTATCTGTGATCCCTGATTTAGAGGTTTTTGTTTTTTTTCTTCCTATGTGTCTCTCTTTTCTAGTTGCAAAGCAAAATACCAGGAAAAGATGTGTTTTTATTTTGGCTGAAGCCACAGGTCTTCCCTTGGGATTATCCTTAGTTGTTGGGTTAGTCTCTTACCAAATCTAGCTGGAAACTGGATGTTTTCTATTTGCCTCAGAATTTGCCTCTCTTTTCAACCAAGAAGTGATATCATGGGTAGAGAGAGGGGAGATAGATTTAGCACTTTCTTGCTGTTATTTAGAATGAGATCCCAAAGACTTTTGGTGGGATTAGATGATCATTTGTCTTACTTGGGTAAGTTGAATATTTTACATGCCATTTTAATATCCAGTGGCATTTTTCTTGAATTTTTCTGAAAGTTACACAGAGGGAACTCAAATGTCTTAATGAGTAGATGAGATATGTGAGGGAGATATACTTTTGGGGGAAAACATGCAGTATAATAAATGATCATAATAAATGATCTTCAGTATTCCAGGATATTTATGGCAGATTGATTGCAAAGATGTCTCCAATTTTTTACCACTTTGTGTGTGTATACCATTGACCATGTGGTCTTGCAGCTCACCTCATCAATAGGTGGAATCTTTCCCCTCTCTTTTTGAATCTGGGCCAGCCTTGTGACTGTGCTTTGGCCAACAGAATGGCATCCAAGGGATGATCTACCTTCTAATCCTAGGCCTCAGAGGTCTTGTGTGCTCCTGCTTGCTCTTGTCTCGTCTCCCCTTCTGTGTGAAAAGCCTGGAATAGCCTTTAGTAGGATGTAGAAGAGAAATGAGCCATCTGAGGTGAGGGCATGCTCAACCAGCCAGTCCCCAGCCAATCCAGGAACATGGGTGAACTCAGCTAAAATCAGCTAAACATGGCAGGAATCCACAGAGCCACCCAGCTACTCATCAGCAACAATGAGTTGTTGGGTTTTACACCACTAAGTTTTAGGTTACTTTGTTATGCAGCAAATGCTAACTGATACATATTCTGATTCTAAGGATGATTCTGATGGATAATTTACATAGTATGCATATAGCCACTAGCTGTAACATCTAGCAGATAGTTAATAAATATTATTTCTTGTCTTCCTTTTCTTTCTTTAAAAAGATGTACTCCCAGACTGGAATCTGCAGGTTTCAGCCAGAAGATGGAATAGCAACTTGAAAGTCACATCAAATAGGTTTACATGAGTTGCCATATCTCATAACTGTCTCTAGAGACAGGGAGTAGTTTTTTCCTAGGCCAGACTGACCGATATTCTTTATTGCCTTAGAAAGAGACTTCAAAGATTTAAAAAACACACCCCTTAACTACTGGCAAGTAAATGATACTGTTTCTGGTTTATGTAATTTTTTCTTTTTGGCAAAACTGTCAAAATGTGGAAAACACTGTTAGTAAAACTGAGAGTCCTGGGTCTGTGTGACCATGTGTAAGTCACCAGCTTTTTCTCTGCCTCAGTTTCCTCATCTCTAAATTGGGAAAGTTGGTCTCTCCAACATGACCCCTAGCTCCAACCATCCATGACTCTTCTGGCAGCAACATGGTGAAATCAGGAAAATAAGATCCACAGCCAGATTACTCCCTCTGAAACCCAGCCCTGAGGCTCTCTAGTTATTTGCCCTTGGGCATATTGGTGCCTCAGTTTCTTTCTCTGAAAATGGGGCTGCCACATGTGTGGCTGTGTGGATTACATGATGGAGTCCATCTAACTGCTGAGAACAGTGTCTGGCACACAGAAAGTGCTTAACAAATGTAAGCCATTATTTCACTTGGCATAGGGTCATGTCTTATGCAACTGCACTTTCATGGGATTTAAATGATGAAAGTTCAAGTGGCGAACATCAACCCAGTAGATAAAACTGCCACGGTTTTTGAAACTCACCCCCACACAAATGAATTGTAACTATGCCAAAGCTTTTATACTCATTATTCAAAAGTTTTTCTCTCACCTAGTTGGGTGTAGCATCTTACACAAGTGAAATTGACTGCTTTAGCTCTGAGCTTATTGTTGTCTCTCTGTTGCTGCTACCCTGTGGCAACAAGCAAGAGGCAGTTTAATGCAGAGTTAAGAGGGTAGGCCCTAACTCTGGCTCTGCTACTTATTAACTTGCTTAGTTCTTTAATTACTCTGTCTCTCCATATTCTCATAAGGAAAATATCCATAATAATAGTGCCCACCTCTCGGGTTTATTCTGAACATGATACATTTAGAGAAGTGCCTGACACATGGTAGGCTCTTAATAAACACTGTGGGTTGGTATATTATATTCTGTTCCACTTGAATTGTTTTAAAGCAAGACTTAGGGGTCCGAACTTTGTCCAGAGGAATCAGGATGGCAAGTCTAGAGATGCTATTGCTGACCCACCCAGATCTCCCACGTGCTATGAGCATCAGCTGTTAATGGCTTACAGCTGCCTCTTTCTCTGGAGAATTACCATTGGTCAAATGGGAGTTGCCTAGCCTGGAACTGCCTGGGAAATTAAGCAACTCTTCTGCCCTTGGGTGTGGCCCACAGCCAGTGCCTGGCTGATGCAGGGGCATGAAAGGACCCTTTGCCTCAAAAGGGCAGGGGGCAACTCTGTGGAGCAATCCAGGCTCTGGAGCTCCCAGTGGAATAAGACCGAGCCAGACTCCAGTGAGGCCACACCTAACTTGGCCTCCCTTTCCCTGTCCTGTGTCCCTTACTCTCTTTTTTTCTTGCTCAATAAATTACTTCCATGTGAATCTTCATCTTGGGCTCAGAAGGAAGAAAGAACTGAAGCATGAGCATTGCAGAGATTCTGAGACATTCCATTTGGACTTTCTGGGAGAGAAAACACCCTAAGTAGGTGTAGTTTTAATTCTTTCCAAGTCTTTGTTTAGGAGGAGAGGCTGGAGGGACTTAACAGAAGTTGGGATAGCAATAGGATGTCAGGTAGTGGATGTAATGGTCTCCGTGTTACTGAGGGCTGTGCACAGCTTTGAATGACACATATGAACCTGAAAGTGTTAGTTGCTCATCATATCTGACTCTTTGTGACCCTATAGACTGTAGCTCACCAGGCTCCTCTGTTCATGGGATTCTCCAGGCATGAATGCTGGAGTGGGTGGCCATTTCCTTCTTCACGGGATCTTCCCAACCCCGGGAAGAAACCCATGTCTCCTGCATTGCATGGAGGAGAAATGGATTTACCATCTGAGCCACCAGGGAAGTCTCTTTACCATCTGAGCCACCAGGGAAGTCTCTTTACCATCTGAGCCACCAGGGAAGTCTAAAGTATAAACCTAGACATAGATTTTATTAGACCATGTTACTACTACAGTGACTAATACCAAGTATACCTAGAGTCTTCCAGTACTCAAGATAACCTCTATCCTAAATTCCATGCTGACTTCTTTTGACTACGTGGAAACCCCCTTTTGTACTATGACAGTAGCCTTTCTTCCATACTTACCAGACAAGATTGTCCAAAGGACTTCAGGGATGAATTAGGATGGTAAGTATGAAGTTGTCCACTACTGAAATGCTGGATAAAGTGCTGTAAAACCTGACTGCAGGCTTTCCCTGACAAGATCATCATAGCTTGTCCCAGAAATAGGAGATAAAATTACCTGCAGGTTTAGTCTTGCGTTTGCATACATTGAAGAACCAATCACTTACTTGAATTCAAAGTTCTATTCCATCCTAATGTTTCAACAGAGGAATGAAATACAGAATAGTCCATAATTATCTTCTCTTTTTTTTTTTTTCTGTCAAGAAGGGAGCAAGGGATCATCTCTCAATTTCCTTTAATTCATTCTTTTGTTCTCTTTCTCTGCCCCTTGTATCTTTTCTTTTTCTCCAGTCAGTATGTGACATAAGCATGTCTCTGTAAACTCAGTTCAACAAAATAACATTGATTAACATGTTATGTCCCTTTTTCAAAGGATCTTATAAAATGTGTCCATTGCTTCTCATGGAAGATTATCTTCAGAATAGAACATGAAGCAGGTTCCTGGAACATCGCCCAATTTGTCACTAATTTTATATTGAAAGAGGGCACAGATAATGTATAATAGAATATAAGTAGTATTAATACATGAGCTTTCAAGATAAACATAAGGTTTCAAAGAAAAAAGTTGCAATGAGGTAAGACTACCCTGAGTTTAGCCTTCAGATCTCTGGTGTAGTACAATATTCTCTGATGCTAACAGGGTGACTTTGGTGGAAGTGTCTGAGAAGCACTTCTAAATATAACTTCAACCAGTTCAAAATATGATGTAGGCATGGCTTCACATAACTGTGTAATAGAAGGATGAAAAAATGGGAAAACTTCTAGGACCATTTTCATCCCAAGACTGGAAATGCAAATAATATTCCAAGTTTAGATGAGTAACGCAAGACATGGCTTGAAAATATAATTCTCTGCGTTCACTGGAAAAATTAAGAGTTTAGCTCATGGAGATACAGTTTTGATACAGTATGTGTCTTGAGGGGACCATCATTGACCCCACTGTAGTGGATGAGATGCATGGCCAATCAAAGCTTACTTCGCAGAAGCAATCAAGTGGCTGCCTAGCAAATGAATAGGGGCCATTATGACTCCTTGGCTAGAAAAAAAGAGAAGTGTGTCATTTCATGAGTAAATTGACAGCTGTTAAGTTCTAGGAATTTTGTAGGCTTAACCTGGCCTGAGAGAAGCCTTCCTTCTCATGGATTCTGAATCACTATTATGTTGTGTGCTGTTCTGTGCTTAGTTGCTCAGTAATGTCTGACTCTTTGCAACCCTATGGACTGTAGCCTGCCAAGATCCTCTGTCCATGGGGATTCTCCAGTCAAGAATACTGGAGTGGGATGCCATGCCCTCTTCCAGGAGATCTTCCCAACCCAGGGATCAAACCCAGGTCTCCCACATTGTGGATGGATTCTTTACTGACTGAGCCACCAGGGAAGCCCAAGAATACTGGAGTGGGTAGCCTATCCCTTCTGCAGGGATTATGTAGCTACTACTCTGGAACTGGCAGCATGTAACTTGAGTTAAATTCATGAATTATCCCAGGTCAGTGGGAAAGGCTGTATTTCCTCATATAAGAAATTGACAGTGATTTTGTGTAGAAGGTGTGGGAGCCTCTTGAGGCTGAGTGATGCTTTGCACAGGTTGTTCTCATTCAGAAAGGACATGTGGAGAAGCTTCCCTTGGGCCAAAGTCACTAGGTTTTTTTCTGGGTAGAATTGATTCTAACATACTGGCTTTTCAGAAAAGAGGCATTCAGCAAACTCAAGAAGATGAAGTTTGAAATTGTTTTTAGGCCATATCAGTTGCCTTTTCATCAGGTGACTGAGATGATGAAGAATCCATCTACAATGCAGGAGATTTGGGTTTGATCCCAGGGTCAGGATGATCCCCAGGAGAAGGGAATGGCTACCCACTCCATTATTCTTGCCTGGAGAATTTCATGGACAGAGGAAGCTGGCAGGCTACAGTCCATGGGTTTGCAAAGAGCTGGACATGATGGAGCGAATAACACTTTCAGTTGCCTTTTCATAAAGTGGCAAGCATAAAACAGAGTTCAAGAAATATACAAAGAGAGACCTTCTCATATAAAATCTAGAAAATAGTACAACGATATTGATTTCAAAGATAAACCTTGAGAAGAGAACATGCCATAAGAAAAAGGTTAGGATACCAAATCCAATTGTCTGATCAGAAAATCTTTGCTCAGTTTTTGGTTCTGTTCTTAGAGAGGGTGTTCTTAAGTTTCTACCTCTTTTTTTTTTTTTTTCCTTATTTTATTGGAGTATAATTGCTTTACAATATTATGTTAGTCTCTATTGTATAACAAATTACATCAGCTATCTTCCTCCTGTGCTGTGCTCAGTCGTGTCCAAATCTTTTGTTACCCCATGGACTGTAACCCACCAGGCTCCTCTGTCCATGGAATTTTCCAGGCAAAAATACCAGAAGGGGTTGCCATTTCATATTCTAAGGTATCTTCCTGACTCAGTGATTGAACCCCCTCTCTTGCATCTCCGCATTGGCAGGTGATTCTTTACCACTGTGCCACCTGAGAAGCCCTTGCATCAGCTATATGTATACATATATCCGTTCCCTCTTGGGAAGTCTCTACCTTGTTTTCCTCAGCAGGGCCTGGGTCCAGTCTCCCAGGGCGTGAAGCAGGATGAAGTGGGGTGGGGGTCTAGATTATGATTTCACTTCCAGCTGTATGGAGATATTTCATGCTTCCTTCTTGCTCTTTCCCATGAAGCATATAATTAAATGGGTGACTGGCAATATCTGCTGGCAAGCATAATATAGGGGACCCTAATGAGAGCAAGTGGTATGTACCCCGCCATGTGGCCTCTCGGCAGTGGCATCTGTGTGGTCCTGCCCCAGTACCTGTGGTAGATTTCACGGTGCTCTCTGAGCCGTGTTGCCCACCTGAGCTCCCCGTGCAACTGCTCCTTCCAGAGCTCCTCATTTCCAAGAGAAGGAATCACTCTTTCTCCTGACGAGCATGCAGACAGAGGAGGGAATTAAGGAGACAAGGGAAAACCACCCAGCAAGAGGGCTTGAAGAGCATGTGGGGAGTGGGGGGAGAGGAGGAAAGGAAAAATGTGTCAAACAATGTTGTGTCAGTTCTATAACTTTCCACTGATCCATATGTGGATTTGTATCAGCACTCACGTCTTACAATCAAGACAAGAGCCAGACAAAAAGGCTTGGACTTAATAAGTCCAGGAGAGAGGTTTGTTTATCAAGGTTTCTCATTGTTTGAAAACTCAACATCTGTCAAAGACTTGGAGGGCTTTGCCCCCCACACTTAGGGCAGGTGCTTCTGGTCTTATGACACTGGTGAGTGGATTTTAAAGAAACATTCAGTGGGAAATCCCAAGGTCCTCTCTGTCCAGTGTCACTGCCTTTTCTTCCCATCAGGATTCCTCAAGTCTTAGGCTGTCCTGGGGCTTCCGAGCAGGTCTCCTTGCCTCCTACCACATCCACGCTCACCTTGGTCCACCACATAATGTTACTCTTTCCAAAGTCTTCTTGAAGAGCTTAAAAACTCACTAAAACTGTCCAAACTTCTTAGTAGGGATCTTCAAATTCTAGATCTTTTTGTTTCTTTCAGTCTAATTTTATTGCCACTATTCTCCCTCAGGTGATTTTTCTTATATTTTTTAAATGTAAATAGTTTTATGGAAGTATTATATCAGTGTAAAAAAAGTTACTTGATGAATTTTTATAAAATTTTCATGCCCATGAAACTGGCAACTAGATCATGAAACAGAATATAGCCAGCACCCAAAAGGCCTCAAGGTCCTTCCTTCCCAGTCACTGTCCCCCCAGGGGTAACCATTGTCCTGACATATAATCCCATATATTAGTTTTGCCTTTTTTGTGAACTGTGCAAAGATGTAGTCATAGAGTGTATCTTTTACCATGTCACTTAACATTATGTTTGTTTCTTCCATATGTACATGTGGTTGAAGTTGATTCATATTTATCACTATATAATGGAATCAGTGAAAGGATATTTTTAAACTTTTTTATTTAGGTTTTTAAAAAAATTAATTAATTACTTGGAGGATAGTTACTTTACAATGTTGTGATGGTTTTTGCCATACATAGACATGAATCAGCCACAGGTGCACATGTGTCCTATCCTGAATCCCCTTCCCACCTCTCTGCCCCATCCCTCTGGGTTGTCCCAGAGCACTGGCTTTGGGTGCCCTGCTTCATGCATCAAACTTGCACTGGTCATCTATTTTACATATGGTAATATACAGGTTTCAGTGCTATTCTCTCAAATCATCCCACCCTCGCCTTCTCCCACAGAGTCCAAAAGTCTATTCTTTACATCTGTGTCTCTTTTGTGGCCTTGCATATAGGAGCATCATCGCCATCTTTTTAAATTCCATATATATGAGTTAATATACTCTATTGGTGTTTCTCTTTCTGACTTACTTCACTCTGTATAACAGGCTGCAGTTTCATCTACCTCATTAGAACTGACTCAAATGTGTTCCTTTTTACACTTGAGTAATATTCCATTGTGTATATGTATCACAGCTTTCTTATCCATTCATCTGCTGATGGACGTCTAGGTTGCTTCCATGTCCCAGCTATTATAAACAGTGCTGCAATGAACACTGGGGTACACGTGTCTCTTTCAATTCTGGTTTTCTTGGTGTGTATGCCTAGCAGTGGGATTGCTGGGTTGTATGACAGTTCTATTTCCTGTTTTTTAAGCAATCTCTACACTGTCCTCCCTATTGGCTGTACCAGTTTGCATTCCCACCAACAGTGTAAGAGGGTTTCCTTTTCTCCACACCCTCTCCAGCATTTATTGTTTGTAGATTTTTTGATTGTGATCATTCGGACTGGCACGAGATGATACCTCATTATGGTTTTGATTTGCCTTTCTCTGAAAATGAGTGATGTTGAGCATCTTTTCATGTATTTGTTAGCCATCTGTATGTCTTCTTTGGAGAAATGTCTGTTCAGTTCTTTGGCCCATTTTTTGATTGGGTTGTTCATTTTTCTGGTATTGAGCTGCTTGTATATTTTGGAGATTAATTCTTTGTCAGTTGCATCATTTGCTATTATTTTCCCCTATTCTGAAGGCTACCTTTTCACCTTGCTTATAGTTTCCTTTGTTATGCAAAAGCTTTTAAGTTTAACTAGGTCCCATTTGTTTATTTTTTCTTTTATTTCCATTACTCTGGGAGGTGGGTCATAGAGGCTCTTGCTGTGATTAATGTCAGAGAGTGTTCTGCCTCTGTTTTCCTCTAAGAGTTTTATAGTTTCTGGTCTTATGTTTAGATCTTTAATCCATTTTGAGTTTATTTTTGTGTATGGTGTTAGAAAGTGTTCTATTTTCATTCTTTTACAGGTGGTTGACCAGTTTTCCCAGCACCACTTGTTAAAGAGATTGTCTTTTCTCCATTGTATATTCTTGCCTCCTTTGTCAAAGATAAAGTGTCTATAGGTCCGTGGATTTATCTCTTGGCCTTCTATTTTGTTCCGTAAATCTATATTTCTGTTTTTGTGCCAGTACCATACTGTCTTGATGACTGTAGTTTTGTAGTATAGTCTGAAGTCAGGCAGGTTGATTCCTCCAGTTCCATTTTTCTTTCTCAAGATTGCTTTGGTTATCCAAGGTTTTTTGTGTTTCCACACAAACTGTGAAAATATTTGTTCTAGTGCTGTGAAAAATATTGATAGCTTAAAAGAGATTGCATTGAATCTACTGATTGTTTTGGGATAACTTTTTATTTTATATTGGAATATAGTCAATTAACAATGTTATGATAGTTTCAGCTGGAGAGCAAAGAGACTCAACCATTCTACTCTCGTGAACATTTGTGTTGTTTATAACTTTTGGCAATTATAAATAATGTGGTTATGAAAAATTATCATAAACAATACCCCAAAAGTGCTAAGCATAAAGGAGAATTTGGTAAATTGACCTTTCAGCCTTTGAAAAGACGCTTTTGAGACAGAAAAGGAAACTCATAGACTGGAAACTATTTACTGTATACACAGTATATATAGGATATTACTGTATATATATATTTATAATATTTATAAACATACATTTATGCTAATAAACATTTAAATGTATTTATTTATTAAATAAATAAATATTTATATACTATATATATATACACACACACACACTATATATATATATATATATATATAGCAATGAAGGAGACTCAGGTTTGATCCCTGGGTTGGGAAGATATTCTGGAGAAAGAAATGTCAGTCCACTCCAGTATTCTTGCCTGAAAAATCCCATGGACAAAGGAGCCTGGTAGGCTACAGTTTATGGGGTTTCAAGGGTTGGCCATAACTTGGCACCCTCATATATATATATAGCATATATACCTGGGTAAAGGATTCATATCTTTAATATATAAAGAGCTCACTACATCAATAAGGAAAAGGGAAATGAATCAGTAGTAAAATAGAACGCTTGAGATTTGAGTAGGCACTTCACAAGACAACATACTAATGTGAGCAATGGCCCTAAACACATGAAGGAGTATGAAGGCATTCTTACTCAGCTTTACTAATCTCTTCACCACCCCTGTTAGGTCATACACTTTTCTGTTTCAGTATCTTTGCATGGACTCTTCCAGCTACCTGTGATCTCTTTATCTCCTTTTCCACCTATTTTTCCTTTCAAGACCAGATAGACAATATCTGCTCCTTCCTGAGACCACTGCTGATTCAATTAGGCAGAATTAATCAATACTTCTTTGGAATCCCAAAGTTTGATTTCCTAGAAGTGAGGTGTTTAACTAATATGTCTTCACTGCATGTAGCATTGCACTTGATGTATAATAGATGATCAATATACACTTTTCTTTTGTATAGTCAAAGCTATGGTTTTTCCAGTAATCATATACAGATATGAGAGTTGGACCATAAAGAAGGCTGAGCATTGAGAAATTGATGCTTTTAAATTGTGGTGCTGGAGAAGACTCTTGAGAGTCCTTTGGACAGGAAAGAGATTGAATCAGTCAATCCTAAAGAAAATCAACTGTCAATATTCATTGGAAGGACTGATGCAGAAGTGGAAGCTCCAGTAATTTGGCCACCTGATGCAAATAGCCAACTCATTGCTGGGAAAAGATTGAGGGCAGGAGGAGAAGAGGGTGACAGAGGATGGGATGGTTGGATGGCATCATCGACTCAATGGACGTGAGTTTGAACAAACTCCAGGAGACAGTGAAGCACAGGGAAGCCTGACATGCTGCAGTCCATGGGGTCACAGAGAGTCAGGCACAACTTAGTGACTGAACAACAACGTGCCTTTTAAGATTGTTTAAGAAGATATTAAGAAGAAGTGGTAAGAATACACAGAAGAACTGTACAAAAAAGATCTTCATGACCCAGATAATCACGATGGTGTGATCACTCATCTAGAGCCAGACATCCTGGAATGTGAAGTCAAGTGGGCCTTAGAAAGCATCACTATGAACAAAGCTAGTGGAGGTGATGGAATTCCAGTTGAGCTATTCCAAATCCTGAAAGATGATGCTGTGAAAGTGCTGCACTCAATTTGCCAGCAAATTTGGAAAACTCAGCAGTGCCCACACGACTGGAAAAGGTCAGTTTTCATCCCAATCTCAAAGAAAGGCAATGCCAAAGAATGCTCAAACTACTGTACAATTGCACTCATCTCACATGCTAGTAAATTAATGCTCAAAATTCTCCAAGCCAGACTTCAGCAATACGTGAACCATGAAATTCCAGATGTTCAAGCTGGTTTTAGAAAAGGCAGAGGAACCAGAGATCAAATTGCCAACATCTGCTGGATCATGGAAAAAGCAAGAGAGTTCCAGAAAAACATCTATTTCTGCTTTATTGACTATGCCAAAGCCTTTGACTGTGTGGATCACAATAAACTGTGGAAAATTCTGAAAGAGATGGGAATACCAGACCACCTGATCTGCCTCTTGAGAAATTTGTATGCAGGTCAGGAAGCAACAGTTAGAACTGGACATGGAACAACAGACTGGTTCCAAATAGGAAAAGGAGTACGTCAAGGCTGTATATTGTCACCCTGCTTATCTGACTTATATGCAGAGTACATCATGAGAAACGCTGGACTGGAAGAAGCACAAACTGGAATCAAGATTGCCGGGGGGAAATATCAATAACCTCAGATATGCAGATGACACCACCATTACGGCAGAAAGTGAAGAGGAATTAAAAAGCCTCTTGATGAAAGTAAAAGAAGAGAATGAAAAAGTTGGCTTAAAGCTCAACATTCAGAAAACGAAGATCATGGCATCTGGTCCCATCACTTCATGAGAAATAGATGGGGAAACAGTGGAAACAGTGTCAGACTTTTTTGGTGGGTGGCTCCAAAATCACTGCAGATAGTGACTGCAGCCATGAAATTAAAAGATGCTTACTCCTTGGAAGGAAAGTTATGACCAACCTAGATAGCATATTAAAAAGCAGAGATATTACTTTGCCAACAAAGGTCCATCTAGACAAGGGTATGGTTTTCCCAGTGGTCATGTATGGATGTGAGAGTTGGACTGTGAAGAAAGCTGAGCACTGAAGAATTGATGCTTTTGAACTGTGGTGTTAGAGAAGACTCTTGAGAGTCCCTTGGACTGCAAGGAGATCCAACCACTCCATCCTAAAGGAAAACAGTCCTGGGTGTTCATTGGAAGGACTGATGCTGAGGCTGAAACTCCAATACTTTGGCCACCTCATGCGAAGAGTTGACTCATTGGAAAAGACCCTGATGCTGGGAGGGATTGGGGACAGGAGAAGGGGACGACAGAGGATGAGATGGCTGGATGGCATCACCGACTCGATGCACAATGAGTTTGGGTTAACTCCAGGAGTTGGTGATGGACAGGGAAGCCTGGTGTGCTGCGATTCACGGGGTCACAAAAAGTTGGACATGACTGAGCAACTGAACTGAACTGAACTTTCCCCTCAAATGTCCAAATAGAATCTAGCATCAGTGAAGCATATGTGCTAACAAAGTCTTCCTGTATTGAACATGGATGTATTTATTAGCCAATACAAAGCTTACTTCGTAGGGAAAAATGCTGGCCTATTTCCCAAATCATAGCTCATCTTTAATGAATAGTGTCATCTTTAATGAATATCATCACCACAAGCTTGTGGACACAGACCTAGTGCTCTATAGATTTAATTGCATATTAAGATACATATTAATAATAAAAACAGCATTGCCCTCCACAAAGGTAACTGAAATGAGTGGCTGGAGTCCTGTTATAGGTCAATAGCATTTATTTCACACCTACGGGAGCTCAACAATGGTATCGATCTGCATTTAAAATTAAAGTACTCCATGGTATAGCGATGAGAGGGAGGAGAGAAGTTTTTGCCCTCACGATGGACGTGAGTCTGAGTGAACTCCGGGTGTTGGTGATGGACAGGGAGGCCTGGTGTGCTGAGACTCATGGGGTCGCAAAGAGTCGAACATGACTGAGTGACTGAACTGAGCTGAACTGAACTGAACCTCCCCAAGCCCTGTGTTTCATGCCCCCAACTAGCTTGTTTCCAGCCTCATTAAATTTCTTCAATACCAGTTTTGTTCCCTCACTGTTATTTTTATTTTAACCAGATGATAAGAAAAAGGTTTTGTAGTCTCTCCCTCTCTTTCTTTTATTGAAAAAAATTTTATAATTATATTTATTTGGCTGTGTAGGGTCTTAATTGTGGCATAAAGGATCTTCACCGCATCATGCAAGATCTTCCTTTGGTGCACTGCCTCTCTAGTTGTGGCACACAGGCTCCAGAGCGTGCAGGCTAAGTAGTTGCAGTGCATGAGTTTAGTTGCTCTGCAGCATGTGGGGGGTCCTAGTTGCCTGATCAGGGATTGAACCTGTGTCCCCGCATTGCAATGCAGATTCTTATCCACTGGACCACCAGGGAAGTCCCCCCTCCCCTCTCTCTTTTTAAGAGGAAAGATTTCTTATTTATGAAACTTTGTATCCCTGGATAGCTAAGTTTAGTGCCTTATACATGGGGTATTCTCAATAAATATCTTTTGAATCAATGGCTTGGCTTTAATTTCTTATTAAAGTGGGCAGAGTTGCTGACCCTCCTGATTCAGGCTTAAATTGAAGACAGTAGGGAAAACCACTAGACCATTAAGGTATGACCTAAGTCGAATCCTTTATTTGATACAGTGAAGGTGACAAACAGATTCAAGGGATTACATCTGGTGGACAAAGTCAGTGAAGAACTATGGACAGAGGTTCTTAACATTGTACAAGAGGTGGTGAACAAAATCATCCCCCAGAAAAGCAAATGCAAGAAGGCAAAGTGGTTGTCAGAGGAGGCCTCACAAATAGCTGAGAAAAGAAAAGAAGCAAAAGGCAAAGGTGAAAGGGAAATATACCCAAATGAATGCAGACTTCCAGAGAATAGCAAGGAGAGAGAAGTAGGCCTTCTTAAATGAGCAATACAAAGAATTAGAGGAAATCAATAGAATGGAAAAGACTAGAGATCTCTTCAGAAAATTGGATATGCCAAGGGAATATTTCATGCAAAGATGGGCACAACAATGTATACAAACTTCTAACAGAAGCAGAAGAGATTAAGGAGAGGTGGCAAGAATACACAGAACTAAATGAAAAGGTTTTAATAACACAGATAACCAAGATGGGGTGTTACTCACCTAGAGCCAGACATCGTGGAAAGTGAAGTTAAGTGGGCTTTAGGAAGCATTATTATGAATAAAGTTAGTGGAGGTGATGAAATTCCAGCCGAGCTATTCTAAATCCTAAAATTGATGCTGTTAAAGTGCTGCACTCAATATGCCAGCAAATTTGGAAAACTCATCAGTGGCCACAGGACTGGAAAAGGTCAGTTTTCATTCCAATCCCAAAGAACGGCAATGCCAAAGAATGTTCAAACTAACGTATAATTCCACTCATTTCACACACTAGCAAGGTAATAATGCTCAAAATCCTTCAGGCTAGGCTTCAATAGTATGTGAACAGAGAGCTACCAGATGTTCAAGCTGGAGTTAGAAAAGGCAGAGGAACCAGATATCAAATTGCCAACATTAGTTGGAACATAGAGAAAGAAAGGGGATTTCGGAAAAACATCTACCTTTGCTTCATTGGCTATGCTAAAGCCTTTGATTGTGTGGATCACAACAAACTGGAAAATTCTTAAAGAGATGGGAATACCAGACCACCTTACCTGCCTCCTGAGAAACCTGTATGCAGAAATAAAAACAAAACAGCAGTTAGAGCTGAACATGGAATAATGGACTGTTTCCAAATTGGGAAAGGAGTACATCAAGGCTGTATATTGTCACCCTGCTTATTTAACTTATATGCAGGGTTGCAGGGTTGTTTTTTTTGTTTTTGAGTCACTCAGTTGTGTCTGACTCTTTGCAACCCCATGGACTGCAGCATGCTAGGCCTCCTTGTCTTTCATCATCTCCCGGAGTTTGCTCAAACTCATGTCCATTGAGTCGGTGATGCCATCCAAGCATCTTGTCCTCTATCGTCCCCTTCTCCTCCTGCCTTTAATCTTTCCCAGCATCAGAGTCTTTTCTAATGGGTCAGCTCTTTGCATCAAGTGGCCAAATTATTGGAGCTTCAGCTTCAACATCAGTCCTTCCAATGAATATTCAGGATTGATTTCCTTTAGGTTTGACTGGTTTGATTTCCTTGGAGTCCAAGGGACTCTCAAGAGTCTTCTCCACAGTTGGAACACCATAGTTCCAAAGCGTCACTTCTTCAGTGCTCACCTTCTTTATGGTCTATTTGTCACATTCATACATGACTACTGGAAAAATCATAGCTTTGACTTTACGGACCTTTGTTGGCAAAGTAATATCTCTGCTTTTTAATATGCTGTCTAGGATGGTGATAGCTTTTCTTCTAAGGAGCAAATCTTTTAATTTTGTAGCTGAGTCACCACCTGCAGTGATTTTGGAGCCCAAGAAAAGAAAATGTGTCACTGTTTTCATTGTTTGCCCATCTATTTGACATGAAGTGATGGGACTGGATGCTATGATCTTAGTTTTTTGAATATTGAGTTTTAAGCCAGCTTTTTCACTCTCCTCTTTTACTTTCCTCAAGAGGCTCTTTAGTTCTTCTTCACTTTCTGCCATAAGGTGGTGTCATCTGTTTGTCTGAGGTCATTGATATTTCTCCCAGCAGTCTTGATTCCAGCTTGTGCTTCATCCAGTCCAGCATTTCTCATGATGTACTCTGCATATAAGTTAAATAAGCAGGGTGTCAGTATATTTCCTTGACATACTCCTTTCCCAATTTAGAACCAGTTCCATGTCCAGTTCTAACTGTTGCTTCTTGACCTGCATAGAGGTTTCTCAAAAGGAAGGTAAGGTGGTCTAATATTCCCATCTCTTTAAGAATTTTCCACAGTTTGTTGTGATCCAGAGTCAAAGGCTTTATATGCAGAGAACATCATGCAAAATGCCAGGCTGTGTGACTCACAAGCTGGAATCAAGATTGCAGGGAGAAATATCAACAACCTCAGATATGCAGATGATACCATTTTAATGGAGAAAGAGAGTGAAAGAAGCAGGATGTGCATATGTCTGATAAGTTGTTTCAGTTGTGTCTGACTCTTTTTGACCCTATGCACTCTGTCTAGCCCTCCAGGCTCCTCTGTCCATGGGATTCTCCAGGTAAAAATACTAGAGTGGCTTTCCATACCCGCCTCCAGGGTATTTTCCCCAACCCAAGATGGAATCCATGTCTCCTGTGACTTCTGCTTTGCAGGTGGATTCTTTACCGCTGAATATCGGGGAAGCCCCAAGAAGCAGGATAGGAGATGGGAAAAAGCAAAGACAAGATTTTAGGTTAAGTCTAGCTTCAGTCTGAACCAGAAAGGAGCTCTGAAGTGTGAATGGCACCACTGAGCGTTTGTTCTATATGAGAGCTGGGCTTTTGCCCTCACACACAGTCAGTCATTGTTTATGGGATGCCTCAGGGGGACTGTAAACTCCCTATAGGTGAGAAGTTCCAGATGCCCAAGGGCAGTCCTCCAGGGAAGATGCAGGCATGAGCACATGGTGGCTGGGGATGAGCAGAACTGGTAAAGGGGTCCAGATAGGACACTAATGGCAGTCTTCCATGGCTCATTCATTTGTTCATTCATCCATTCATTTAACAAATATTTATTGAGTGCCTATTCTGGACAAGTTCCTGTCCTAGGAGCTAAGGGTGAAGTAGTGAACAAGCCAGATAAGGTCCTCACTTTCATGAAGCCCACAGCATGTAGGGGAGACAGAAATAAACTAGTAGATAAATGTAGCCATGAGATAACTTCTGAGAGTGAGAATTTTCTAAGGGCAAAAATAAACAGTTAACTAGATTGTGGAATGACTGGGACAAGGGGTGGGCACTTGAACAGAAATGGGAATGGTGAGAAGAACAAGCCATGCAAAGATGTGAGGGCCTGATGTTTAGGCAGAGGAAATGGCCTTGGTCAAGGTCTAAGATAAAACAGCTCGTGTGTGTGTGTGTTTAATGTTTTAATTGAAGTATAATGATGTACATTGTATTAGTTTCAGATTATAGCAAAGTGATTCAGTTTTACATGTATTTATATTTGTTATTTTCAGATTATTTTCCTTTATAGGTTTCTGTGTTATACAGTAGAACTTTGTTGGTTATCTATTTTCTATAAGTAGTGTGTACCTGTTAATCTCAAACTCCTAATTTATCCCTTTCTTCCCTTTCCCCTGTGGTAATCATAAGTTTGTTTTCTATGTCTGTGGATTTGTTTCTGTTTTGTACATAAGTTCATTTGTGTCGTTTGTTTGTTTTTTTTTTTTAGATTCCACATATAAGTGATATCATATTTGTCTTCATTTGGCTTACTTATTATGATAATTTCGAGGTCCATCCTTGTTGTTGCAAAATAGCATTATTTCATTATCTTTTATGGCTGAGTAACTCACGTGTTTTCAGAACAGGAAGGAGGCCACTGGGCCTCTGGTGGAGTTGAGAAAGTTATAAGAAAAGGGTAGAGAAGTGGGCATAATGGATAGGGTAGAGGGTGGGGGAAGCCATTGTAAGGAATGTGGTGACTTTGTATTCCAGTTGTAGAAATGAGTTCCTTTGCCTGCGTTAAAATGGTAAAAATGGCAATTTGTCTGACTTTGACATTGATTTGCCTTAACATTGTTAGAAGAGTTTGCTAAGCAGATTCATGGAATAAATAAGGAAAAAGTTGTGATTAAAGGACAGTTCACTCTTTTCAAACTCCAGGAGCATAGCAGGCATTGAATTCAGACATCTCATACAGTAATTATGAGAAAATTTTCTCTCCTTGTTAAAACATTCCCAAAATTTTAAAAGATATATAGCTGGACTCAACATTCCTTTGTCCTTGGCAGTGTGACAAAGCAACATTTTTAGAAAAGAATGTAAGTTAGTCTTGACCTTGGCTATATGCAAGGAAAGTTATCAAGGTCACTTTTTTGTTTGTTTGTTTTTACTGTAATTGCTATTAAAATGAATCAAGAAGTAAGTAGAGACCATCTCTTTTTGCTCAATATTCTGCTCCATGCTGAGACCATGAGTCTTACATGTAGATCTATTTCCCAATTGCCAGTATGCATTTTTCTTAATTTTTTCAGGGTCCACTGGGGAAGGTACCTCAGTTAGAAAATACCACTGGATCATGATTATGGAAAATGTTTCCTGTACTTTATTTCTGGAGAAACATAATAGTTATAGAACACTCACCACCAAAGCTGTTGAATGGGACCCAATGACATTGTATAAAAGAAGCCCAGGAAAACAATGCTTTCTGTCTGATCTACTAGGTCATTGTTGAAGACCAAGGTCAAGGAACAGCTCTCCAAACTGAAATAAACAACATTTCAAATCAAGAGGAATTAAGTATAAGTAGTGTTTTTATTCTTTCTAAAAATGGATTTTTCAAATGGTTTTGATTTAACAAAGATGCGAAGTCTTTTTGTCATGCTCTTCCCTTCACCAGCCCCTGCTCTCACCCGCTTCATGTGTGAAACCCATGTTTAATTCAGGGGGAACTTAATCCATATGTTTCTGATTCATTTGCACAATGTTCTTTAGTAACAGCTAGCTGATGTCCAAAGAGTCTTCTGGGAATTTTTATAAGTCTTTAAATTTTTTCTTCAAGCCAGAAAATCATATTTTCCAGCTCAAAGTGCCCCTCCAAATCAGAAATCCTCCGAGCCTATTGGAAACAGTACTTTGAGGAGGCCTTAAAATCAGGCGAAACACAACTCCCGTTGTGAGCCTTGCAACCAGATCTACTTGAGCAGCCCCTGAGAGATTGGAGAAGCAAGGGAGATGGGACAGAAAAGTGACCTGAATACCATAGGGAGTCTTGGACCTGCCATGTTTTTCCATTTCTAGGAGCAACCGCTGAAGTCCCACAACATATAAAGTCAGACTCGATTTATGGTGCACAACTGGAGCCAGATAATTTTCAGTTGGCTTTGTGTAAGATCTTTGAGCAAGGGTGGAGAATTCTAGAACTACTTTCAGATTCATAAATATAACAAGACTTAATTTGTGAGCACACTTAGCATTTGCTCAGCAATTCAGCAGCTAGGCTTCATTTTCTGGAAAGCCCGACAAAGTCTAAAGATGAGAATGGTTGTCTATAGAATTAAATTGGTTCTGCCAGGAATAGAAAGATGGTGGGCCTGTTAGGGACAAGTGAACAACTAACTGTTGGAGAGTAGTCTAAGAAACTGTTGCTAGAATCTAAGGATCATTTCCTTTGTCCCATTTACTTCAGCTGTGCTAAGACCCATTTTTTTTTTTTTTTTTAACCACTCTTTAAGGGCACCTGATGTCTCTGGGGAGAAGATGATCCATAAATTAGCTTTGTTTAACCCAGTATTGGCAATGAGTGCATACTCATCAGAAAATAGTCATTTTACTGCCAAGGGCTTGGATTCATCCTAACTCACGTGTCAATTTTCTACTGGGCTATAAATGTGCTTCTACAGCATCATAACCCCAATTTTGGCTATTTTGCCAAAGTGAGTTGCTGTTCAATCCTTCTAAGAAATTTTCCAGTCCCCCAGCATTCCCCATCCCCCCACCGACTGCCATTGGCCCATACAGCAGTAAGCTGATTTAGACAGCCAGGATGGTGATAAAGCTCTCCATCTCAACAAATGCCATGACCATCTTTGTAATTCCCCCAAAGAGAGAAAAAAAAAGCAGAAATAATTTTTGATTCCTTTCATGCCTTCCAAATGCAATCTATCGAGTTGTATAGCCTCTTTCTTCTCAACTGTGATCTTCAGATCAGCAACGTTAGTATTACCTGAAATCTGTTAAAAATTTAGAACCTCAGTCTTCCCACTCCACCCTCAGGCTTGTAGAATGAGAGCTGGCTCATTCAGCAAGTTCCTGGTGACTCAAGGGCATGTTCAAGTTTGAGAAGCACTGCTAGACCATACCTTTTAAACGGCTCTTCATTCACCGTCTATCTCTTGCCTGAATGACTGTAATTGTTTCCCAGCTTCTCCCCAATCCTCTAGCATATTTTCAATTCAACCACCAGAGTGATCTTCAAAAGAAAGTTATTCCTGTCAATTCATTCCGCTTCTTAAAACCCAAACACTTCTTAACAAATGTAAAATAAAATATGAACTCCTTGCCATCACTGAAGAGTCCTGTGTGAAGTGGCCTCTGCATCTCCTCCCCTCTGAGCTGTCCTTTCTGGTCACTGTCTCCTCCAGCCACAGCCTCTCATTCCCATACAACGACCACCAGCTTCCCCTCCACCTGAAGGTTTTTTAGCAGAGCTGCTCATCATTCAGGACTCATCACAGATGTCACCTTGTGATGAACTCCTGGCTACCAAATTTAAATCTACCTCCTAGTCACTTTTTACTACATTGCCCTGTTTTATTTTTTATTGCTTTCTGAACCACCAGCAATGATCTTACTTATTTATGCGTTTATTTCTTGCTTTATGCGCTTATTGACAGTTATCCAAAATGGAGATTTTCCCCATCTTATCTCAGCTCTATCCTCAACACCTAGAATGGTACCTGGGACATTGCTGAATTCATTCGTTGCTGAATGAATTATAACATACATTTTTATCTATACAATATGGACAAAAGTCTGTGTCTTGTCGTTGATGTTTCTTCCACTTTTCCTCCCTCCTTTTTTTTTGAAAAATATTTAATTTGAGCAGTTAATCTATGCCAGGTACAAGGCTAACAGGAGGAACAGGAAACAGACCCAGTTTCTGCCCATATGAAGCAGGGAGGGCAGTGCAAGATGGATATTAACCAATTAACCAAAATAAGAATGATACCATCCCATGGAGCATATAAAAGTTAGCTCAGGGGGACTACTGGGAACTGAGGGTTGAAAAATGAATATACTAACCAGGAAAGGAGAGTGAGAGGAATAGGAAAAGGGGAACATTTTGTGTAGAAAGAATAAGAAGGGAATGTTGAAGGAATAGAAAGAAGGCCTTTAGGAGGGGGTCCAGAGAATGAATGGGGAACTGTATGTGGTGAGGCTGGCAAGGCAGGCAATGGCCAGACCAGTGGGCCCTATAGGTACAGTGACTGTAAGTCCTGGTTTGCCTGGAGAGTTCTGGCTTTTATCTGCCACCTGGCACAGTTATGCATAAACTTGTTAGTCACTCTTATAAGCCATATCATAGCCTTTCATCTTCAGAGGCACTTCTCAAAGCCCAGTAGTTAACAATAGGAACCCTAGACCCAGATATTCTGGATTCCAGTAAGTGGTTTGCTGTTATTTGCACTGTGCACCCTTAAGCAAATTGCTAAACATCTCTGAACCTTGGCTTTCTCATTAGTCAAATGGAGATTCAGTAATTGTAGTATTCAACTCATATGGTTTTAATAAGAGTTAAGTGAGTTCATATACATCAGTGTTGTAGGACAGCATATGGTACACATGGTAGATAGGTAACCACTAAGTGTTAGCTATATTATTCTTATTATTTTTAATATGCAGATAATAATGGGAGCCTGTGAAAGGCACTACAAAGAGGTGACATGGTCAGAGTTGTGTTTTTCAAAAGTTATTTACAATTTTATGAGTTATAATATTTAGGCAAGGGATTAAAAGAGAAAATACATACAGAGTTTTTCTAAAATGAGATATAATATGTTTAATAAACAAAGTAAGCGATTGTCATGATCATTTTGTACTGAGAATATAAGAGTCCAGAAATAACATAGTTCTTAACTATTTCCTGCAAATTTCCATTTGATAGTGTTTGGGGACAAAGCAGCTATTTGGAATTTGATAATATTGTCCTTGAATCAGTGAGAGAAACAGCAAAGGTCGGAGTTGGAAGGACCAACCAGTTTTCTCTTATAAGTCAAATTCTATATTCCCCACAAATCTACACAATCAGCATCTCTGGCTTGCACAAAGGATTTCCATATAGATGGCCTGTTTGGTTCTCAATGACTTCCAGTGGGGGTAGGGTGGGGGTGGTGGTGATGGAATCAGCAACAGCAAGGAGATGGAAGGTTTCAGTAAATTCCTCCCAGTGGGCCTTGACTTGAACTTTCCGGGCCTGGAATATCTCCCTCACAGCTCCCTGACACTCCTGTTACCCCAAGGGTGAGAGGAAGCTACGTGAGTGAAAAGGGGCCCCATTTCCCTGGGGTTAGCATGGGACACACCTCATAGTCACTTGTCACTTTGAAATTCCCCTCTCCCAGGAGTGCATAGAAGGATTATAGAAACCTGGCAGATAATTAACGTTTCCCGGTGTGAACCGAAGGGATTTGTCACACACTGACTTGAGCATCATGACTTTCTCACTAAACCAGCGGAAAAGTAGATACAGATTTCCAGGACAACTCCATTGACTGATGGCTGAGGAATGGGAGCATGGTAGTAAATTGTTAACCATTTTATTAACCAGGACTCATCATATTACTCAGACTGGATTTCCCAGTTTAAAGATTTAGAGTATACTGAGGTGATTTTAGCAAACTAAGTTCTCTGACCTTTCCCAAGGCCTTTATAAGCTATTGGGAAGCCCATATAATTAAGTAGAGCTGATGAGAGGAAATTTAGCATTTCAAATTCTCTGGTAGCTTGGTTTTGAATGAAAGAGGGTCTATTGTATTGAATTAGACATTGATGGTGAAAAGCCTATAGAACTCTAGCAGATAGGAAAAAGAAGGTAACCACCTTTATATGTAAGGCAGTATTTAATTGCTAATTCACCAATAAGCAGTTTCTACTTATTTGCAGTTGACAGAGCACAAGTCCTTTTATATTTTAGGTCTCCAAGGATTAAAAAAGAAACTTGAAGCCGTGTTGATTGTCATGAAATTACTTTAAGGAAATAGATCTTAAGGTTGATTTAGAGAGAAGAAATGAGAGCAAAAACTGGGACAGACATTCCAAGTGGAAGGAACAGAGGAGAGAGGTGAAGAGATGTACCATTTTTCCTGTATGACAGGTGGAGGTACCAGTAACAAGGATGAGGATATTATTAACATTCAATCAGTCCTCTCCTGTGTCTCACTTAATTCTTAACATTATTAGGGAATTTATCTTATTCTCATTTTACAGGTGAAAAAATGGAAGATTAGGTAATTTAAGTATCAGGCCAACTGCAAAGCAACTTGAGTGCCAAGCTAAGCAGTTTATGACTATGTCCTGTATGATTGACAATTTTGTTAAGTTTAGTGGAATATTATATTCTGAGCTTTTGAAAGAGTGTTATCAAGTTTTAAGTGCCTTCCTTATAGGCATTTTTGGGCAGAACTCAAATTAATGAGTATTTTGTTAGGAAGGTACCATCTAATTCGTAAGTAGATAAGATAATATTTTAAAGAATGCGATGTACAAGGGAGGAAAGAAAACCTACTTCAAAAATCTCTCTTGTTGCTCCATATAAATATGTGGAGTTCCACAAGTGAAGATGCTTTTCTTGGAGTCCAGGAATACTTTGGAATTTTCTGGAATCTTTCTTCTTATCTTTCCTTACTCCTTCTGTCTTTTTCTTTCTTTCTCAAGCACTTACTGAGCTCCTGCTTAGTACATGGTATTTTGCTCCCAGTTGAGAATAATGAAAAAGCATGTTTTCCCTAGTGGGGAGACAATGAAGATAGCAAGTCACTGCCGCCCAATGTATTGGGGCTGACCTCAGAGAAAAAGTGCCTAGAAGGAGACTGGGACTATCAGAAAAACTTGGGTGGAGGGAAGAGTAATCTAGAAGAAATCTGAAGGGTAGATAAAATAGGGACTGGCATTCCAGGCAAGGGGGACAGGATTTTCAAAGGTCTGGTTGCAAGAAATGAAACCACTGTGAGGTTGGAGGATGTTCACTATTTTTAGGACTTGGGTCGGGATAGGAGGGGGATTGATGGATAAAGGATGCCTGTGGTCAGTCAAAGGCCATATTTTTTTCTTCAAAGGAGTTTAGATTTTATTTGGCAGTTTATAAGTAACATTCGGAGAAGGCAATGGCACCCCACTCCAGTACTCTTGCCTGGAAAATCCGATGGACGGAGGAGCCTGGTGGGCTACAGTCCCTGGGGTCGCTAAGAGTCAGACACGACTGAGCGACTTCACTTTCATGCATTGGAGAAGGACATGGTAACCCACTCCAGTGTTCTTGCCTGGAGAATCCCAGGGACGGGGGAGCCCGGTGGGCTGCTGTCTATGGGGTCGCACAGAGTCGGACACCACTGAAGTGACTTAGCAGCAGCAGCAGCGGCGGCATTCTTTCCGCTAAAAGTAATTGCAAGGTAGTTGACAAGCACCAGGGAAGCCCAGGGTTGTATCTGACCTTAGGCACAGCTATGTCCAGTTGTTTTTGAACTTTGTTTCTTGTGGGTCAGCTTCATTCTTAGGCAAAGATGGTGCCTAAAAGTCCAGGCTTACACCTAGCAGTGCCTGCAAAAAGAGGGTAATGTTTTCATTATATTTCCATTAAAAGTCCCAGAGAAAAATCTCAACACCTCTGTTTGGGTCATGTTGCTTTGACTCAATCAGTCACTACAGACAAGAGAGTTCTGAAACCTGGGAGTGTGATCTACCTAACCTCCCCAGGCATTTCCATTGAACAGATGCTGGACAGACTGCAAATATTTCCACTAGAAGAGACTTTTTAAAAATCTGATGATATATGTGACATGGTTAGTTTGGTATTGAAAACCTCTTGTTTTATCTTTAAAATATGTATCCTTTGGCCCTAACATAAAGAAAAAGTTTATATTTTTTGTCAACAGGAAAAAATAACAAACATTGAGTGACACTAATTGTCTTGGAAGATGTTCCGTGTTTATACGATGGCCACATGTATTGTAGCAGGTCCTATAGTTGGCCCAGCCAGATGCCCTTCCCTGGGCTGGTAGGCTACTTCAGGTGTGGCCCCCTGTCCAACAATCTTGACCAGCTGCATTGTGCCATCACTCTCTAGAGCTCCCTGCAGGATCAAGCTGAAGCTAGACTTTTGAAAACACGTCTTTGTCTGACTCCCCCCACCCTGTGAACCATCTTGCTCTCCTTGCTTCCTCACAGGTTTCTTCTGAGTCCACCCTCCATGTATCACTTGCATAAGAACCCTCATCTGAGGCTCTGCTTCTCTCAGAAGAGGGACCCCTTCTAGGGCCTGAGAGTAGGCTCTTGTCTAACACTTGAGACTGTCCAAGGAGATATGCAGGCTGACAAAGCAAGAAGGGGAGCCCTGGTGGAGAACAGCAGGATAAGGGAGCCCAGGAGAACTGTTCTGCCCTGTGGCTTGCAATCTTGGGTTTTATGGTGGCAGGATTCACATATGGATTGTCTCTGGCCAGTCACTGTGACTCAGAGTCCTTCCCGGTGGCACATGCATTGCACAGTTAAGATAGATTCTAGTGAGAAGGATTCTGAGAGGACATACGGACTGGCATCTCCTGTCTGCTCTTGACCTTTCCCAAATTCTTCCGGTTGGTGGTGGCTTGTTAGTTCCATGTTCTTTACCAGGAAATCCTGTTGTAAAATAGCTCATGCAAATGGTTATCATGGCGCCTGGCTAGGGTGGGCTGTTTCAGTCAGTGTTTCCCCTAACACTTCCAAGGAACTGATGACAAAAGACCCACAGGAATATTTCTGTGCAGCTCAAGGGCACTGAGCCATTCTCGCCTAAGATCTTTGAAGAGTCTGTGAGCACTAGAAATTGCTTTCTAGGAATGGAAGCTGATGGAAAGTGTAGGCAGTAAAGGAAGAGAAACTCTATGTTACTTCACTGCTCTGGGGCCAGGTCTGTTTTCTCTAAAGTTCTGAGGGCCTGTCTCAAATTCTGTTGCTTATTCTTTGCTGAGTAAACATCTATCTCTATGTGCATTTTCAAGTTTGCTTGGGAAACTCAAGGTCTTTGGTTTACTTTTTTCAACTCTATGTAACCCCACCCCCCTAGAGCCTGGGGGTGCCAAGTAGAAGCACCCACAGCTCTGCTCTAACACCAACATTCTCCTTAAATGTAAAAAAAAAAGAATTCTGACAGTCTTAATATGCCAACACATGGTTATATTGTAGCTCATCCTGAGGCCAGCCATGTAAGTCAGAGATTTTTAGATTTTACTCCTTTTTGCTTCTGTTTCTATTATAAAGATTAATTGAATGGAATCATTTGGCTCTGCAAGGGTTTTGGATTTAAGTAATGGTTGTCCCTGGATTCTGCAAAAAAGATACATTTTAAAGAGCAGCTGCACAGGTTATTGTAGAAAGTACTAAATGATGAACAGCTAGAACTGCTGATTTTCTATAAGTTCATGAGTTAGAAATATTCAAGTTTCTTTTCCGTCACCCCAACTATTTGGAATCTTTTGATTTGGTCTGAGAATTCTCTTTCAACCTCCGGAAGAGGCATCACTTGGAGAAAGTTCACTGAGAACAGGGTGTTGGTTTTACATCTGACCTTTGGGAGTTTCAGCGAAGTTTCATGGTCCGGTGCCCAGTTTCCCTATCAAAATAATTACTGAAAAGAATATTTATTTTGTCTTAATTTCCATTGCAGGGCGGGTGTCAGGAGCTGAAAGTTATTGGCTAAGCTTGTAAACTGCTATTTCAACCATAGTCAGGCTTCTAAGTCCAAAGAAACTGAAAAGACCTGCATCTTAACCTGGTACCATGTTGACTGCTGAGAAGGGCGTGGGTCGTGGGAGAAATTCCTGGGGTTTTACAAAACAATGAGATCTACATACCCTCAAGTCTGGTAAAAAGGCTTCACTTTATTTCAGGGCTCCACCTAACTTTGTCCATCTGCCATGTGTGGTTCCACCCTCAAGCAATTTTCCTAGTGCCCTGCTCCCTGTGGTACCACATTTTTGTCTCTTTTGACAATAATTTTTTTCTTATTGCAACTTTATTTTTCTCCACCCAGCCCAAGGATGAGTTTCCTCCGTACCTAGAATTTTATGCTACTTCCCATACGAGGCAGCTGTATTTCTACACCGCTTGAGCATTTTATCTCTTGGATGCTGCCTTTTTATTACCTACATTTTTCCTTTTCTCCAATATTTATCTGGCCATGTAAGCTTTTAGGAAGCAAAAAAGAGAACTGAACTAAATGTGTAACTATTTCCTTTTTGAAGCCTACTAGATACTTTTACAGAAAAAAATAAAAAGATTCTTAAACCTCAATTCTGCATTGTTTTCCTAGATTTAGCATGAATGAATCAGTTGCCCTTCTTAACTGAACTGGAGAAAATGCAGCAATATCAGAGATTGTTGGGTAACTGCTATGATTTTATGACTGTGGCCCAAGAATGATTTTGAAAGTTTTTGCAAGACAAATTACAGACAGAAAAACTTTGCAGTGAAAACTGCAGCTTAGCAAAATGCAATTATCCTCCAAATGTTGTCATAAATCTAAAAATAAAAACAGTGTACTAGTAGACAATGAAATGGTAGTATCCAAGAACAAATTAATGAAACTTTCTTAGAAATGACATAAAAGGAGAGCAGTTGGGCATGGTTGAAGTAGAGATAAAAGTGACCACAGAATTGGAAACATATACACAGAGAGATTAGTATGTTTAATAGATCTGATCATATTTAATAAAATTCAGAACTTGGAAATTTTCTCAGTCACCCACACACAACTCTGTACTCAACGCTTTCACTTTGGTGCATTGCCCTAAGGATTTCACCATAACTTCAGGAAAGTGATGCTCCAGTTCTTGTTTTTCCATGACAGTGTCAGCCAAAGAAGCATTTCCAAGTCTCTCGTTCTGTGCTCATCCATGAAATGAGTTATTTTCGGATTTTAGAGGTACTTGATTTCTTAGATTTTTATTTTGACCTTGAGGTTCTGTTTGTCATTGAAATGGGCCTCCGCTCTGCTAGTGCATTCATCCTTAGACGATGAAGTCATCATTGACCCCTCTCGTGGACATCTTTGTGAGATCATGCTGAGAGCTAAGTCCAACTTAAATGAATTTTGACATATCATCTAGGAATATGATTATGGGATTACATGACCACATATACTCCCAAGGTAGTGAGCGCATTTTATTGAGTGGTGTTAGCAGGACAAAGCCGAGCAAACATTTTGGAAACCTAGACAGACAGAGGCTGAGGGATAGAGAGAGAGAAATGTGGTTCAGATATCCAAGGAAGATGGAGGAGACCTTGTAAAGTAGAAAGAATGGCAAAAATTCATCTCCAGGGAGCTAAAACTTGGGGTAACTCATTTAGTAAAAGCTTATTCTTTCTGCCTTATTTCTGCTTTTATATTAATCCCTACACTGCTCTTCCCCCAAGATAAAAATGTTTCCATTTGGCTTGAAAAACATGTCTGTATTACATCCTAAGCTATTTCCTTTGTAAGGAATATTTTTGAAAAACGTTTTTGTAACAATTTCCAAGTAGAGAACAATGAATATTTTACTGTAATTACCGTCAGAGATTCACAGTGGACTGTCTTTCTCTCTTCTTTAATCATATAATGCCCTCTCTTTGTGTTTCATATATGTTTTAGGAAGATCCTTAAATTCAAGGGTCTGACAATAAGCACTCTTTAATTGGCATCCCAAGATGCTCCATACAAAATGTAAATACTGCCTCTTGAATTTTTTCAAAGCCTATCTTTTTAGGAAGGAAGAACTTTCATGTCATCATCAACTTTGCAAGTACAACTAATAGTGACTTAGAATATTCCTTTTGTTTTTTCACTAGTGGACTAACTGACCAGTTTATGCCTATTATAATTCTTGATGAATATTTAAAGAAGGCAGTAAAGTGAGTAATATAAAGTTGATGGGTAATTAAGTTTAGGGAAGATATCTGCTCCTACTGCTGACAGTCTTAATGTGTCTGAAGATCTGAAGATTGTAAATGGCTTTTTTATATTAATTTAGATTTTCACATCCTTATGGATAAAGTGTCCACATAAGAAACCTGATGCAGCCCAAGTTTGGTACTTCCCTTTGTCCTCTTAGGATCTAAAAAGGAAATGACATTTAAGTAGAAAGGATATTTGATGATGTCATTTGTGTGTATGCATGGGCTTGCTGGATAAATTAGGGTCAGATAGTATCTAAAATCTTATTTTCACCATAAAGTTAGTATTTATGGGCCAAATGAGTTTTGAGGTGCTTAAATCATCTGAGGAATTTGTTTTCTATTAGTATCTATGAAAAAATATTTTTCTAAGAGTACATCAGATCAGATCAGTAGCTCAGTCGTGTCCGACTCTTTGCGACTCCATGAATCACAGCATGCCAGGCCTCCCTGTCCATCACCAACTCCCAGAGTTCACTCAGACTCACATCCATCAAGTCAGTGATGCCATCCAGCCATCTCATCCTCTGTCGTCCCCTTCTCCTCCTGCCCCCAGTCCCTCCCAACTTCAGAGTCTTTTCAAATGAGTCAACTCTTTGCATGAGGTGGCCAAAGTACTGGAGTTTCAGCTTTAGCATCATTCCTTCCAAAGAAATCCCAGGGCTGATCTCCTTCAGAATGGACTGGTTGGATCTCCTTGCAGTCCAAGGGACTCTCAAGAGTCTTCTCCAACACCACAGTTCAAAAGCATCAATTCTTCGGTGCTCAGCCTTCTTCACAGTCCAACTCTCACACCCATACATGACCACAGGAAAAACCATAGCCTTGACTAGACAAACCTTTGTTGGCAAAGTAATGTCTCTGCTTTTGAATATGCTATCTAGGTTGGTCATAACTTTCCTTCCAAGGAGTAAGCGTCTTTTAATTTCATGGCTGCAGTCATCATCTGTAGTGATTTTGGAGCCCCAAAAAATAAAGTCTGACACTGTTTCCACTGTTTCCCCATATATTTCCCATGAAGTGATGGGACCGGATGCCATGATCTTTGTTTTCTGAATGTTGAGCTTGAAGCCAACTTTTTCACTCTCCACTTTCACTTTACATAGAATAATATAAAATTTTTAAATTTTCCTTACTTCAATTGTAATTAAAAAAAATAGTCAGTGACAACAGCAGCAATAGAAGAGATTGACCATTAATTTCATTGTATAAATTAGGATATTTTTTAAAGTGAAAGCAGGTTTTTTTTAAAATTAATTAATTTATTTTAATTGGAGGCTAATTGCCTTACAATGTTGTAATGGTTTTGCCATACATTGACATGAATCAGCCATGGGTGTACAAGTGTTCCCCATCCTGAACCCCCTCCCACCTCTTTCCCTGTCCCATCTCACAGGGTCATCCCAGTGCACCAGCCCTGAGCACCCTGTCTCATGCATCGAACCTGGACTGGTGATCTATTTCACATATAGTAATATACATGTTTCAATGCTATTCTCTCAAATTGTCCCACCATTGCCTTCTCCCACAGAGTCCAAAAGTCTGTTCTCTGTATCTGTGTCTCTTTGGCTGTCTCACATATAGGGTCTTTGTTACCATCTTTCTAAATTCCATAAAAATGTGTTAATATACTGTATTGGTGTTTTTCTTTCTGACTTACTTCACTCTGTATGATAGGCTCCAGTTTCATCCACCTCATTAGAACTGATTCAAATGTGTTCTTTTTAATGGCTGAGTAATATTCCATTGTCTATATGTACCAGAGTTTTCTTATCCATTCATCTGCTGATGGACATCTAGGTTGCTTCCATGTCCTGGCTATTGTAAACAGTGCTGCAATGAACATTGGGGTACACGTGTCTCTTTCAATTCTGGTTTCCTCAGTGTGTATGCCCAGCAGTGGGATTGTTGGGTCATAAGGTAGTTCTATTTCCAGTTTTTTAAGGAATCTCCACACTGTTCTCCATAGTGGCTGTACTAGTTTGCATTCCCACCAACAGTGTAAGAGGGTTCCCTTTTCTCCACACCCTCACTAGCATTTATTGCTTGTAGACTTTTTGATGGCAGCCATTCTGACTGGCGTAAGATGGTACCTCATTGTGGTTTGATTTGCATTTCTCTGATAATGAGTGATGTTGAGCATCTTTTCATGTGTTTGTTAGCCATCTGTATGTCTTCTTTGAAGAAATGTCTGTTTATTTCCTTGGCCCATTTTTTGATTGGGTCATTTATTTTTCTGGTATTGAGCTGCAGAAGCTGCTTGTATATTTTGGTGATTATTTCTTTGTCAGTTGCTTCATTTGCTATTATTTACTTCCATTCTGAAGGCTGTCTTTTCATCTTGATTATAGTTTCCTTTGTTGTGCAAAAGCTTTTAGGTTTAGTTAGGTCCCATTTGTTTATTTTTGCTTTTATTTCCAATATTCTGGGAGGTGGGTCATAGAGGATCCTGCTGTGATTTATGTGAAAAAGTGTTTTGCCTATGTTTTCCTCTAAGAGTTTTATAGTTTCTGGTCTTACATTTAGATCTTTAATCCATTTTGAGTTTATTTTTGTGTATGGTGTTTGAAAGTGTTCTAGTTTCATTCCTTTACACGTGGTTGACCAGTTTTCCCAGCACCACTTGTTAAAGAGATTATCTTTTCTCCGTTGTATATTCTTGCCTCCTTTGTCAAAGATAAGGTGTCCATAGGTGCGTGGATTTATCTCTGGGCTTTCTATTTTGTTTCATTGATCTATATTTCTGTCTTTGTGCCAGTACCATACTGTCTTGATGACTGTAGCTTTGTAGTATAGGCTGAAGTCAGGCAGGTTGATTCCTCCAGTTGCATCCTTCTTTCTCAAGATTGCTTTGGCTATTCGAGGTTTTATGAATTTCCATACAAATTGTGAAATTATTTGTTCTAGTTCTCTGAAAAATACCATCGGTAGCTTGATAGGGATTGCATTGAATCTATAGATTGGTTTGGGTAGTGTACTCATTTTCACTATATTGATTCTTCCAATCCATGAACATGGTATATTTCTCCATCTATTTGTGTCATTTTTGATTTCTGTCATCAGTTTTTTTATAGTTTACTATATATAGGTCTTTTGTTTCTTTAGGTAGATTTATTCCTAAGAATTTTATTCTTTTCATTGCAATGGGAAATGGAATTGTTTCCTTAATTTCTCTTTCTGTTTTCTCATTGTTAATGTATAGGAATGTGAGGGATTTCTGTGTGTTAATTTTATATCCTGCAACTTTACTATATTCATTGATTAGCTCTAGTAGTTTTCTGGTGGTGTCTTTAGGGTTTTCTGTGTAGAAGATCATGTCATCTGCAAACAGTGAGTTTCACATCTTCTTTTCCAATCTGGATTCCTTTTATTTCTTTTTATTCTCTGATTGCTGTGGTTAAAACTTCCAAAACTGTTGAATAGTAGTGGTGAGAGTGGGCACCCTTGTCTTGTTCCTGATTTTAGGGGAAATGGAAAGCAGGTTCTTAATTAAGGGAAGGACAGCCAGTTGAAAAAGAGCATATAATAACACTCAGAGAATAGTAATGATAGAAGTAGTAGTAATAATGTATAATTCTGTAACTTGAGTGGCCCTGTCTAATCAGGAAAATAGTTAAGCACACACACACACACCAAACACCCCCCCCACACACACACACAGACACACACATACACACACAGTTAAGCATCCCCCTCTAAATTTAGAAATAGTCAAGTCCTTTTTTGATACTGTGAGTAACATAAGAACATACCATAAGACAATCAATTCATATCTCCCTATTAGTTCAGTTCAGTCACTCAGTCGTGTCCAACTCTTTGCAACCCCATGGACTGCAGCACGCCAGACCTACCTGTCCATCACCAACTCCTGGAGTTTACTCAAACTCATGTCCATTGAGTCAGTGATGCCATCCAACCATCTCATCCTCTGTCATCTCCTTCTCCTCCCTCCCTCAATCTTTCCCAGCATCAGTTTAGTTCAGTTCAGTTCAGTCGCTAAGTTGTGTCTGACTCTTTGTGACCCCATGAACCGCAGCACCCCAGGCCTCCCTGTCCATCACCAACTCCCAGAGTCCACCCAAACCCATGTCCATTGAGTCGGTGATGCCATCCAGCCATCTCATCCTCTGCCATCCCCTTCTCCTCCTGCCCTCAATCTTTCCCAGCATCAGGTTCTTTTCAAATGAGTCAGCTCTTCACATCGGGTGGCCAAAGTATTGGAGTTTCAGCTTCAACATCAGTCCTTCCAATGAACACCCAGGACTGATCTCCTTTAGAATGGACTGGTTGGATCTCCTTGCAGTCCAAGAGACTCTCAAGAGTCTTCTCCAACACCACAGTTCAAAGCATCTCCTTGCATACCACAGCCTTGCCTATCTCCTCAGGGCCTCTTATTTAATCTCTTGAACATATCTTGGCTTGCATCCTTTTTGTTTTTCCTTTGCTTTAGTCTGACAAAGCTGGGCCCTTCTGGGAGGACCAAAGGACAGGAAGCAATTAAGCAGACAAAGGGTAGTTTTCTTTAGCAGGCAGGGAGTGGGCAAAGCTGTTCATAATTGCCTATTAATAGTCTTGATCTTGTGCCAATAACTTATATTAATAGAGAAATCTCTATATGCCTGGTGCTATGAAACAATTATAAACCTCATCTAAATTTCACCCTTGATGCAGTTGCTCTTGACATTCCCATTTTGCAGAGGAGAAAACTGAGGTTTACCAAGAGCAGGTAAATTGCTCAAGTAGCAGAGCCAGCACCCAAACTTTGCATTTGACTGAAGAGTTGATTGTCTTAGCCAGCAAGTCCAAGGCAGGCTTCAGCTTATTATCATTGAGATTGCTTAAAGGTGGAAAAAACCCTCATAAGTTTTAGTAAAAATTTGCTATAGTAAAACATGTCTCGTGTAAAGACATGGTAGTCTTAGCAAGTATTTATTTCTCACTCTGAAAATCACTCTGGTGTGAATGAGGTATCTCAAGCTCTAAAAAAGAACAAAATATGAAAATAAATGCATATAAGCACAAGTTATTTGGAATACTTGTGCAAAAGTGAGCAGAGCACTGAGAATGGGCTATTTTTCATCCAGTTTGAAAGGGCCATCATTGACTGAGTTTAGTTGCTATTGCCAGGAAGACATCAACCACTTTTAACGCTCAGACTATTTTTTTATGACTGTCTAAAGGATATCAGATGAGCCGTCTGTTGTAAATCAATAATAATTTGCTTTAGATTAATGAGGAACTAAAACTGTTTCTAATAAATCTCTAAATGCTTAACATATTTTGAAAACCATTCATTTTATGAGAATTAGATTTTTTCTCTGTCCTTAAGAAAGAGCTAGGGGGCTGGGGGTTGAGGTGAAGGGAAAAAAAGGTGGCCAAACATTTTGGAAACAGAGAAACGTGAAAACAGTGAATGAGAGTGTATGCGTTCCAGGGCTTTGTTTAGTAACCTCAGCTGTTTGGAGGCATACTCTGTGGCTCAAAGCATGGCCACTTAAGATGCTACAGTGCCCTCTGTGCAGATTCTTCAGAAAAACCCATTGGCTGCTTAATAGCTGGTCACAGTCTTCAGTATCCACTCAGTAACTGGAATATATTGAAAATTGTTGGATTCTAGTCCAAAGCATGGGCTGTGCATCCTGGCAACCCTCTGCAGTGATTGGGGAACTGGAGCGTGTCTTGGAATGTAGATGGATGGGTCTTGCCTTCTGTCTAGTCTTTTTTTGGTATTTAGAAGGCATCATGGGAAAAGAAGAATGTAGGCTCAGCTCATCTATTAATTTGATACTTTTTGCGGATCTATTTTACTTTCTTATGAGATTGGAAAGGGAAAAAAAAATCTGCTGGGGAGGTGAGGAGCAGAGAAATTTTTTTTTCCCCTTACTTGTATCTGAGTGATCTAATGTGATGCCAAAATTTTAAGAGTAATCCAGTGGTTCAGTTCAGTTCAGTTCAGATGCTCAGTCATGTCTGACTCTTTGCAACCACATGAATTACAGCATGCCAGGCCTCCCATCACCAACTCCAGGAGTTCACCCAAACTCATGTCCATCGAGTCAGTGATGCCATCCAGCCATCTCATCCTCTGTCGTCCCCTTCTCCTCCTGCCTCCAATCCCTCCCGGCATCAGAGTCTTTTCCAATGAGTCAACTCTTCGCATGAGGTGGCCAAAGTACTGGAGTTTCAGCTTTAGCATCATTTCTTCCAAAGAACACCCAGGGCTGATATCCTTCGAATGGACTGGTTGGATCTCCTTGCAGTCCAAGGGACTCTCAAGAGTCTTCTCCAACACCACAGTTCAAAAGCATCAATTCTTCAGCGCTCAGCTTTCTTCACAGTCCAACTCTCACATCCATACATGACTACTGGGAAAACCATAGCCTTAACTAGATGGACCTTTGTTGGCAAAGTAATGTCTCTGCTTTTGAATATGCTATCTAGGTTGGTCATAAGTTTCCTTCCAAGGAGTAAGCGTCTTTTAATTTCATGGCTGCAATCAGGTTGGTAGACTGCTAAATGTGACATTGATTAAACAAAGGAAAGTAAATGATTACTTGTAAAATTCATGCCCCTAATCCCAGGATTCTTTTTTGGAAGAAATGAAGAGTAGAAAATATTATGGCAGAGTAATAGTGTGTTCTGAACAAGTTTCCCTTTAGCAGAACTTTTGCTTCAGCAAGCTGCAGTGAGTGTAAGAATTTCAGATTCTGAGTACTCAGTTGCATGAGCAACATTTTAAATTATTTTTTTATTGAAGAATAAATATAAAATGGGTTTATTCTTTTATTGGTCACTTTTTGGAATGGAGTGATTTTCTAAGGAGCAGAAAGGGCTTAATCTTAATGATGTGGTTCTCTATAAAATCAGCTAAGAGTCTGTGGCATAGATCTGCCACTCTCTGTGCTCTTACATAGTCCTTGGGATGTAGCTGGACCACATTTCCTTTACAGCCTGATGTGGTCACGTGCCTGGGCTCTGTCCTGTGGCATATGAGGAAGATGGCAGGTTCTGCTTCCAGGTCTGGCTCATAAAACCCTCTCAAGGACCTTTTTTTTTCCTTCCCATGTTCTGGCTGAGTACTGAGAACCCTAGGACTTAGAGAAGGGTGGAACCACAATCTAGAAGGAGTTTGAGTTCATGAATAAGCCATTAAAACCCATGACTTGCCTTTGCAAGTGTGAAGCCTTTGCAGCAGCTAGTCTTTCTACTTTGCTGATACAGGGTTGGTTCATGTCATGACTGGGGTGGTGGCCTTGTATGATCATGATAACCCTATTGTCTATGTTATGTTGTCTAAATTGTTCCCAAAAGTAGATGCATGATTTGGGGCAGATAATTAGATTTCCTCTCTGGTCTGTTTTTCGGCAGCAAAGTGAAGAGTTTGGACAAAAGCTTTAATATAAGTTAAAGATTTGGGGATTGATAGGAACTCTGACAAATGTAAGCCAAAGGAGCTTGTCATAAGTGTACAGGCAGCTCATGATATCAATGATGATGTTAGAGAATTAGGCTCAGAAAGAGCAAAAATCAGAGAAGACCTAGGGAGCTAGGCTGCAATAGGTAGTTAAAAATCTCCGCATGGGCCCTCTCAGAAATTTACCATGGATCCTTTCCATTCTCATGTATTGGCTAGGTTTTACTGTGTAACAAACCACTCCAAAGCTTTATGGCTTAAAACAACATGTGTGCAGTTCATGATTTTGTAGGTTGATGTTTTGGGCTGGGTTCTGCTGAACTTCTTTGCAGAGGTGGATCAGGCCCAGCTGATCTTAGCCTGGTACGCTTATACAGTCACATCTTCCTTTAGCTCTATTGTTAGTTAAGGGCTTATTTATATAAGCTTATTTATGCTTAATACAGCTTATTTATGCTTAATATGGGCTCTCATCCTCCAGCAGGATGGCAAGAATTAGTTCACAATTGAGTGGGAATGCGAAAGAGGAGTAGATGTATTCAAGGTCTCTGAAGGCACATGCTCCGAATTTTCAGTGTCATTTCTGCCACATTCTGTTTGCGAAAGCAAGTCTCAAGGCCAGTCCAGATTCAAGGCATGGAGGGAAAAATTCCAGCTCTTGATGAGAGCAACTGCAAAATTCATACAGCAAAATAATATGGATACAAGGGAGGTCATGGGGAACAGTTGTGACCATTTCTACAATTCACCAAACCTTGCTTAGATCGTGTGTCTGCTCCTTGGGTGGGGGAGGCCTGTCAATTTCATACTCCTCCTAGGAGGGAAGAATGTGGGAGAAGTTAGTTCCCATAAGAAAGTTGGGTTGAAGGGGAGATGACCTGAGCTTGACCGACCTGGTTTTGAACTCACCACCATAATAAGCTAAATATGTGACCTCAGTAAAACAGAGAGTCTCTTAGAAATTACTTTCTCTTTGACAAAGTAGGTTTAGTAATTCTTACTTACAAGTTCTTACAAGTGAGAATTAGAGGTGATAAAAGTAAGGCATGGGTAGCAGGTTTACATGTATTAGGCACCCAGTAAATTCTCTAGTTTTCACCTCATATGACACAATGAAATGAAAACAGATACACATATTTTAGAATTTTTACACACCATTTAAAATGAATTAGAAGCATTTGTCATTGAAATGAATGTCTTTGCAATTCTCAGAAATTAAGGTTGCTCCAGGGCTGTCTTCAGCTAGTAAATATAGAGTGGCCATGTTGTATTCTTCAGCTTCACCCTTTCTTATTGGTTGAGTGGGGGTGTTGTCTTAGTCTGCGCTGGCTGCTAAAACAAAAATACCATGGCCTGAGTGGCTTGAACTGCAAATGTTTATTTCTCACAATTCTGGAAGATGGACTTGCAGACTAAGGTGCTTGCAGATTCAGTATCTGCTGAGGACCAGCTTTGTTGTTCATAGATTCACTTGTCTTCTCATTGTGTTGTCACATGGTGGAAGGAGGGAGGGAGCTTGCAGAGCCTCTTTGTCACTAATCCCTTTCATGAGGGCTCCATCTTCATGACCTGATCACCTATCAAAAGCTCTACCTCCCAATACCATCACGTTGGGAATTAGGTTTCAATGTTAAAATTTGAGGGGACATAAATATTCAGTCTATAGAAGGGTGTCATTCTGATTGACTGCTGCCCATGTTCTACCATTGTTAAACATCATGAATATCCATTTGGTGGTATCCAAAGAACATCCCACAGCCTTAACTGGGTCCTCTTCTGGAAAATATTGTGGCTAATATGGAACCTGAGGTGATATTTGTCTCCTACAGTATTTGACAAATATGTGTTGAATGAACATTTTGAATAGATATGCAAATGAGTTATTTGGTGAAATCTCTTTTTTTTCCTGGTAACAGCTTTGATAATAAGGAATATCTTCATTCAGTACAGATTATGATTTAGCTGTGAAGGCTGTTAGAAGAGGGAACTTAGGGAAAAAACTGTAGATGGAAGCTACAACAAATTGCATGCTTGCTTTACATCTTTTTCTTGAATTGGTTTCTCTCTTCACTCTAAACTAGCTCTTGAAATAGATACCAGGATTTGTTCTCTGGAATAGAAAGATGACTTTCATTAATTTGTCCTAAAGCTAGCTGAGCTGAGCTTTTGGAATTGTGTGAAAGGATTGTATCTCCTAATTTTGGTGAACAGGTAGCTTTGCCCGCCCCAGAATTCCAAAGTGCAAGTGGAATACAGGTAGGGATTAAAAGTATGTGCCTGCCCTCATGGTTACCCTATATTCTCAGGCTTCATGAGTGTTAACAGCACATGTGTACCCCTCACTGACTCATTTTTCCAAACTAGGAGACTCTAGAGGGTTTTAGGCTATTTTTGTGTTTTCATCTCGCTCTTGGCATTTTGGGGGAAACCAACCTTGAAAAGTATAAACAGTATGAAAAGGCAAAACGATAGGATACTGAAAGAGGAACTCCCCAGGTCACTAGGTGCCCAATATGCTACTGGAGATCAGTGGAGAAATAACTCCAGAAAGAATGAAGGGATGGAGCCAAAGCAAAAACAATACCCAGTTGTGGATGTGACTGGTGACAGAAGCAAGGTCCAGTGCTATAAAGAGCAATATTGCATAGGAACGTGGAATGTCAGGTCTATGAATCAAGGCAAATTGGAAGTGGTCAGACAGGAGATGGCAAGAGTGAATGTCGACATTCTAGGAAACAGCAAACTAAAATGGACTGGAATGGGTGAATTTAACTCATGACCATTATATCTACTACTGTGGGCAGGAATCCCATAGAAGAAATGGAGTAGCCATCAGGGTCAACAAGAGTCTGAAATGCAGTACTTGGATACAATCTCAAAAATGACAGAATGATCTCTGTTTGTTTCCAAGGCAAACCATTCAATATCACAGTAATCCAAGTCTATGCCCCAACCAGTAACGCTGAAGAAGCTGAAGTTGAACAGTTCTATGAAGACTTACAAGACCTTATAGAACTAACACCCAAAAGAGATGTCCTTTTCATTATAGGGGATTGGAATGCAAAAGTAGGAAGTCAAGAAACACCTGGAGTAACATGAAAATTTGGCCTTGGAATACAGAATGAAGCAGGGCAAAGGATAATAGAGTTTTGCCAAGAAAATGCACTGGTAATAGCAAATACCCTCTTCCAACAACACGAGAGAAGACTCTGCACATGGACATCACCAGATGGTCAACAGTGAAATCAGATTGATTATATTCTTTGCAGCCAAAGATGGAGAAGCTCTATACATTCAACAAAAGCAATACCAGGAGCTGACTGTGGCTCAGATCATGAACTCCTTATTGCCAAATTCAGACTGAAATTGAACAAAGTAGGGAAAACCACTAGATCATTCAGATCAGATCAGATCAGTCGCTCAGTCGTATCCGACTCCTTGCGAGCCCATGAATCACAGCACGCCAGGCCTCCCTGTCCATCACCAACTCCCGGAGTTCACTGAGACTCATGTCCATTGAGTCAGTGATGCCATCCAGCCATCTCATCCTCTGTCGTCCCCTTCTCCTCCTGCCCCCAATCCCTCCCAGCATCAAAGTCTTTTCCAGTGAGTCAACTCTTCGCATGAGGTGGCCAAAGTATTGGAGTTTCAGCTTTAGCATCATTCCTTCCAAAGAAATCCCAGGGCTGATCTCCTTCAGAATGGACGGGTTGGATCTCCTTGCAGTCCAAGGGACTCTCAAGAATCTTCTCCAACACCACAGTTCAAAAGCATCAATTCTTCAGCGCTCAGCCTTCTTCAGAGTCCAACTCTCACATCTATACATGACCACATGAAAAACCATAGCCTTGACTAGACGGACCTTTGTTGGCAAAGTAATGGCTCTGCTTTTGAATATGCTATCTAGGTTGGTCATAACTTTTCTTCCAAGGAGTAAGCATCTTTTAATTTCATGGCTGCAGTCACCATCTGTAGTGATTTTGGAGCCCAGAAAAGTAAAGTCTGATACTGTTTCCACTGTTTCCCCATCTATTTCCCATGAAGTGGTGGGACCGGATGCCATGATCTTCATTTTCTGAATGTTGAGCTTGAAGCCAACTTTTTCACTCTCCACTTTCACTTCATCAAGAGGCTTTTGAGTTCCTCTTCACTTTCTGCCATAAGGTTGGTGTCATCTGCATATCTGAGGTTATTGATATTTCTCCCAGCAATCTTGATTCCAGCTTGTGTTTCTTCCAGTCCAGCATTTCTCATGATGTACTCTGCATATAAGTTAAATAAACAGGGTGACAATATACAGCCTTAACGAACTCCTTTTCCTATTTGGAACCAGTCTGTTGTTCCATGTCCAGTTCTAACTGTTGCTGCCTGACCTGCATACAAATTTCTCAAGAGGCAGATCAGGTGGTCTGGTATTCCCATCTCTTTCAGAATTTTCCACAGTTTATTGTGATCCACACAGTCAAAGGCTTTGGCATAGTCAATAAAGCAGAAATAGATGTTTTTCTGGAACTCTCTTGCTTTTTCCATGATCCAGCGGATGTTGGCAATTTGATCTCTGGTTCCTCTGCCTTTTCTAACACCAGCTTGAACATCAGGAAGTTCACAGTTCACATATTGCTGAAGCTGGCTTGGAGAATTTTGAGCATTACTTTACTAGCGTGTGAGATGAGTACAATTGTACAGTAGTTTGAGCATTCTTTGGCATTGCCTTTCTTTGGGATTGGAATGCAAACTGACCTTTTCCAGTCGTGTGGGCACTGCTGAGTTTTCCAAATTTGCTGGCATATTGAGTGCAGCACTTTCACAGCATCATCTTTCAGGATTTGAAATAGCTCAACTGGAATTCCATCACCTCCACTAGCTTTGTTCGTAGTGATGCTTTCTAAGGCCCACTTGACTTCACATTCCAGGATGTTTGGCTCTAGGTGAGTGATCACACCATCGTGATTATCTGGGCTGTGAAGATCTTTTTTGTACAGTTCCTCTGTGTATTCTTGCCATCTCTTCTTAATATCTTCTGCTTCTGTTAGGTCCATACCATTTCTGTCCTTTATCGAGCCCATCTTTGCATGAAATGTTCCTTTGGTATCTCTGATTTTCTTGAGGAGATCCCTAGTCTTTCCCATTCTGTTGTTTTCCTCTATTTCTTTGCATTGATCGCTGAAGAAGGCTTTCTTATCTCTTCTTGCTCTTCTTTGGAACTCTGCATTCAGATGTTTATATCTTTCCTTTTCTCCTTTGCTTTTCACTTCTCTTCTTTTCACAGCTATTTGTGTGGCCTCCCCAGACAGCCATTTTGCTTTTTTGCATTTCTTTTCAATGGGAATGGTCTTGATCCCTGTCTCCTGTACAATGTCACGAACCTCATTCCATAGTTCATCAGGCACTCTATCTATCAGATCTAGGCCCTTATGACCTAAATCAAATCCCTTATGATTATACAGTGGAAGTGAGAAATAGATTTAAGGGACTAGATCTGATAGATAGAGTGCCCGATGAACTATGGAATGAGGTTCGTGACATTGTACAGGAGACAGGGATCAAGACCATTCCCATTGAAAAGAAATGCAAAAAAGCAAAATGGCTGTCTGGGGAGGCCTTACAAATAGCTGTGAAAAGAGGAGAAGTGAAAAGCAAAGGAGAAAAGGAAAGACATACGCATCTGAATGCAGAGTTTCAAAGAATAGCAAGAAGAGATAAGAAACCCTTCCTCAGTGATTAATGCAAAGAAATAGAGGAAAACAACAGAATGGGAAAGACTAGAGATCTCTTCAGGAATATTAGAGATACCAAGGGAACATTTCATGCAAAGATGGGCTCAATAAAGGACAGAAACGGTATGGACCTAATGGAAGCAGAAGATATTAAGAGGTGGCTGGAATACACAGAACTATACAAAAAAGATCTTCACGACCCAGATAATCATGATGGTGTGATCACTCACCTAGAGCCAGATATCCTGGAATGTGAAGTCAAGTGGGCCTTAGAAAGCATCACTACGAACAAAGCTAGTGGAGGTGATGGAATTCCAGTTGAGCTATTTCAAATCCTGAAAGATGATGCTGTGCAAGTGCTGCACTCAATATGCCAGCACATTTGGAAAACTCAGCAGTGCCCACACGACTGGAAAAGGTCAGTTTTCATTCCAATCCCAAAGAAAGGCAATGCCAAAGAATGCTCAAACTACTGTACAATTGCACTCATCTCACACGCTAGTAAAGTGATGCACAAAATTCTCCAAGCCAGGCTTCAGCAATACATGAACTATGAACTTCTCTCGTTTGAAAAAAGGCAGAGGAACCAGAGATCAAATTGCCAACATCCGCTGGATCATGGAAAAAGCAAGAGAGTTCCAGAAAAACATCTATTTTTGCTTCATTAACTATGCTAAAGCCTTTGACTGTGTGGATCACAATAAACTGTGGAAATTTCTGAAAGAGATGGGAATACCAGACCATCTGACCTGCCTCTTGAGAAACCTATATGCAGGTCAGGCAGCAACAGTTAGAACTGGACATGGAACAACAGACTGGTTCCAAATAGGAAAAGGAGTATGTCAAGTCTGTATATTGTCACTCTGCTTATTTAACTTATACGCAGAGTACCTCATGAGAAACGCTTGTCTGGAAGAAGCACAAGCTGGAATCAAGAGTGCTGGGAAAAATATCAATAACCTCAGATATGCAGATGATACCACCCTTATGGCAGAAAGTGAAGAGGAACTCAAAAGCCTCTTGATGAAAGTGAAAGTGGAGAGTGAAAAAGTTGGCTTCAAGCTCAACATTCAGAAAATGAAGATCATGGCATGTGGTCCCATCACTTCATGGGAAATAGATGGGGAAACAGTGTAAACAGTGTCAGACTTTATTTTTTTAGGCTCCAAAATCACTGCAGATGGTGATTTCAGCCATGAAATTAAAAGGTGTTTGCTCCTTGGAAGAAAAGTTATGACAAACCTAGACACTATATTTTAAAGTAGAGACATTACTTTGCCAACAAAGGTCTGTCTAGTCAAGGCTATGGTTTTCCCAGTGGTCATGTATGGAGGTAAGAGTTGGACTGTGAAGAAGGCTGAGCACCGAAGAATTGATGCTTTTGAATTGTGGTGTTGGAGAAGACTCTTGAGAGTCCCTTGGACTGCAAGGAGATCCAATCAGTCCATTCTGAAGGAGATCAGCTCTGGGATTTCTTTGGAAGGAATGATGCCAAAGCTGAAACTCCAGTACTTTGGCTACCTCATGCGAAGAGTTGACTCATTGGAAAAGACTTTGATGCTGGGAGGGATTGGGGGCAGGAGAAGGGGACGACAGAGGATGAGATGGCTGTATGTCATCACTGACTCGATCGACATGGGTCTGAGTGAACTCCGCGTGTTGGTGATGGACAGGGAGGCATGGTGTGCTGCAATTCATGGGATCGCAAAGAGTTGGACACGACTAGCGAGTGAACTGAACTGAACTGAACTGAACTGAACTGAACCTTGAAAAGAAGGCAGTGAAGGGTCCTTTCTGAGGCCAGAGCATTGAGATTTCATGACACAGTGAATTCCTGTCTGCTAAGCAGATCCCTTTTGAAGGACTGAAAGATGGATACATGACTTATCTTCATGGGGAGAGTTCTGTGGAATTTATAACTGTGAAGGAGCACAAAAATGTAACTGTATGTTCCAGCTGTGCTGGTTTGCTGGGACATTCCTGGTTGAACTTCTTGTTCTATCATCCACTGAGGTTAGCATATGTCCCTGATTATTTTTTAAGCAAAAGATTATTGTCAATGTTTGAATTAAAATAATCTGAAATAGACTCAGAAGACCTCCACATTATACTTTGACTTCTCCCATGCTTTCCTAACCATGTGTGAGATGCATGTGGAGTCAACAGGGTTCTCACTTCAATAGGCAGTCCAATGTAAAAGGCACGGAGGACATGTTTTTTTTCCCCCTAACTTTCCCCAGATGCATCAAAATCAGTATCTCCCTTTCTAGGACAACATGAACTGTGCATTCAAGCAGGAATGACTACAGTGGACTCACTTGCCCTGGATTTGTTGGAGGGAGAAGAACTCCAGGCTGTGATTCTGTTGGACACTCAGTATCCCAGCCAGCTGTTCCCTGGCCCAGGAGGCAGCTTGCATGATAGGAGATTAGTGAAGGTGGTTCTATTAATGGTTTGTTTGTTTTTTTTTCTCACCCAGTTCACATAATTGAAGTCAAGATTTTGCAGGTTCATTCCAGTGAAAGTAAACTACCTTTTTTAAATGAATCTGCTCATCTTGTTTGTGTCTTGTTCCAAATCAATTAGAAATCTTTAAATAAAATAATTCAATGAATGGAGTTTTGAGAAAATTACAATGGTTGAAGCTTTCAAACCTGAAATTATTGACAACAAAGCTTGCAGAAAAGAAGACATTTACATTTATTTCTACACATTATACATTAAATAAGGCAAACTCAAATGGTGTGCAAGATTTCCATTTGAAGCTATAACTTATGCTATGGAAAAACTCTTGTGGGAAGAAGCTATTGTAGACCTCCTATTTTTAACTGGTAAATCAAATTGTATTCTATATAAAATGGAATAAAATGAAATCGAGAAGGTCCATGATTCCATAGCATCTAAGTCTGGCAAGACATTCAAAAGGATCATAAATAAAATTATGTTTCTTTGAAGTTTTGTTTGTAAAAAACATTTTCCTAAGAAAAGTACTCTGAAGACAGATAAAAAGTCAGTAAATTATTACTGGGGTTGAACTATTCATAAATTTCAATAAGAAGTGGCATTGACAATGGTCTTTAGTAGTAACCCTTTCCCCTCCCCTCTGCCCCCAGTTTGTGTTAGGCGGTATTCTCCAGTGTGACTGCATTTGGAGACAGGGCCTATCGGGAGGTAGTTAAGGTTAAATGAGATTGTAAAGTTGGGACCCTGATCCAATAATATTAAAGTCCTTAGAGGAGGAGACACCAGAGAGCTGTCTCTCTCTGTCTCCCTCTACTCTAGTCTTGCAAGCCAGCTAAACAACTCTCGTCAGAAATGGCAGAATCAGCTGGTACCTTGATCTTGGATTTCCCAGAGATAAATAAATTTCTGTCGTCTTTGTTGTTTTGGTATTGTAGCCTAAGCAAACTAAGACAGCGTTTATTTAGCAGAATTTACTTTGAGCTTGGCAGACAGCACAGTGAATGTGAAGAGGTTGTCTCCTTAAACAATTACAAAGTTTCATATATTTTAATCATGCAATTTGGAAAACAGATCTCAGGTATTTTATGAAAACAAGGAAAATTATGAGAGAATGTTAAAAAACATTATAGTATAAAGAGACTAATGCATATAAATAAGTACCTAGGAAGTTTGTTTTCTTGTCCTTTTTTAACATTCAGATTGTTAAAAATGTTAAAAATTTAATATATATGGATTTATTCTATGTTCATTTTTTAAATGCCATTTTTTAAAAATAGTTTTCGCCAGAACAACTTTATAGTTCTATCAGTAAATTAAGATCATTATGTTGGTTAATTTAAAAGTATTTTAAATTATTATTTTATTTTACTTTACCACCTTTTATCACTCTCACAATTGTCCCAGATTGGGACACAAATCATATGATCATTCTTTGAGAGAATAAAATATTCAACCGGAATAAGGCATTTTCATGGCAGTTTGTAGCTGTTGTCCCTTAATTAGTTTAAATTAGATTGATAGATGATGATAAAGTGAGTTCCTCATACCTACCTGAGGCAAAGACAGTGCCATGTGATATGCAAATCTCTGGACACCCAGAAGACAATTCTTAGTATCTCTTGAAGTGAGTGAATGAGTAAAAGTTACTCAGTGGTGTCCAAGTTTTGCAAAGTAGATGGCAATATTAACTGAATTCTAGCCAGGGGAATACAGGCAGAAGTGATGTATTCCATATCAGGACTGGCTTCTAAAATGTCTTGCATCATACTCCAATATCCTTTCTTTCTTATTCTTCTGGATGAATGGGAATAATTTAATGGAGGACTTGAAGGCTCTAAAGGATGGTAAAGCCAGATAACAGGAGGACCCAGCCCCTGAATGACTGGAGGCAGACCCTCCCTGTGGACTTGTGTTGAACTGTGACAGGAGCAGTAAAGAACCATATTTGTGTTAAACCATTATAATGGCTGCAGGATTACACCACCACTAATGTTCCATCCAACTTCCTCCCACTAAAATTGACCTCAGGATCAGTTCCTCTAGCTGTTTGGCTCCCATCTTGTTTACTTCTACATCACATGGAAGCGCACCTTGGTTTGAAAGATATCCTAGGACTGAAGAATATCCTCACCAATAAATCAATTGACTGAAAATAATCTATATCTTTAAAGTGTATGTATGAGTAGAAATAAATTTTTCCTTTGAGGTAATCCTGTATTATGTTCTTATAATAAAAATATATTAAACACGCAAGTAATATTAATAATATCTACCATATACTGAGGGCTTTCCAGGTGGCACTAATGATAAAAAACCTGCATGCCAATGCAGGAAACGTAAGAGATGTGGGTTCGATCTCTGGGTTGGGAAGATCCTCTGGAGGACAATACAACAAACCACTTCAGTATTCTTGCCTAGAGAATCTCATGGACAAAGGAGCCTGGTAGGCTACAGTCCACAGGTTCCAACAGAGTCTGATGTGACTGAAACAACTTAACACCAAATACTGAAGCTTCTCAGGTGGCTTAGTGGTAAAGAATCTGCCTGCCAATGCTGGAGACTCAGATTTGATCCCTGGGTTGGGAAGATTCCCCTGGAGAAGGAAATAGCAACCCACTTCGGTATTCTCGCCTGGAAAATCCCAAGGACAGGGGAGTCTGGTGGGCTACAGTCCGTGGGGTCGCAAAAGAGTTGGACACAACTTAGTGACTAAATAGCAACCAACCGTCTACTGATATATAAAGCATATGTTGATAGGCAAAACTGCTAACTACACATATAAGTAAAATCTTTGTAGCAATCACTTAAGGGGGATAATTTATTATCCCCGTTTTGCAGATGGGGACTCTGAGGCCTAAAGAACTTAGATAACTTGCTGAAGGTCACATATGTGGAAATGGTGAAGTGGGGATTTGCAAGTAGGTGTGTTCAACTCTAAAACCTGGGCTCTTAATCATTAGATTAACTATAGTGGAGACATTCACTATTAGTTCTTTGACCTCTTAACTGTCACTATGATTCATGCTTCATCATGATGATATGATTAACATTTCTACACACTCACCTCTTGTCAGACCCTGCAGACTGTGCCTTATGTCTGATAGTTTATTAAGTCTTCATAGCCATCAAATGAGACAGACATCCATAGTGTATCTTGTAACCACAGTAACACTCAATAAATAGAGATCAATCTCTTTTACAGAAAACTGAAGTTGAGAGAGACTAAATGAACAGCCATAGCACCTCATGAAACCTTATTTCAAATAAAGTGCCTTGGGCACACGAAGCCTACTCTGCTGCAGTTTGTTCAGATTGCAACCCTTTTCTTCAAAAAAAAAAAAAAAGGAAAAAAAATTGGGAAGAGGGAAGTAAATTGTGTGGAACCCTGTGACCTGTAAGTCAAAGCAATCCCCAAATTAAAAAGGCATGAGGACATTTACTTTTCCTAAGTGGGATGTTTCCATTACTTTAAGAAAGAGGGGTTTTATCCCTACCCTGCCCCCAGCCCTACCACCTCCCACCCACCACTACACACATACATACCCCTTTGCATTGCTTTTGTAAATCAACAACAGAGAGCAAAATTCCATTGAAATCAAGGTGGCAGGGTTTGGCTTCATGGGACTGATCACAGTGAGTCTTCAATTGATTCTGAGCCAGAAGGGAAAAAGCAGCAGACATGAGGATCAAGAGATTGTAGCTATATAGTCTGGCTCCACTACCAAAAATGATGGAAAAAAAAAAAAAAGAAGCAGAAAAACAAAACCCGAGACAGAAGGTAGGAGGAGACAAGGGGCAGTTCCAACTTTCAGTGAGCCGGCTGGGTTCTACTTCCTTTTGATTGTCCAGGAAAGCTAAGAAAAGTAAAAACAGGGCTGGGAGTGCGTGAAAGCAGCCCCGTGGAAATGGCGTGTGAAACAATTGGGCTGTGGGTCAATTGTGAAGGGCGTTAATGTGCGAGACCCCGATAAAGAGCTTTGCACAAATGGTCACAAAGCATTTCACATTTAAATACGGATCCCAGTTTGTTCTGCACAACAGTATAAATATAACTAAGGTAGGGTGGAGAATGAGATTTGGAAATCAGCCGATTTCAAGGAAGCCAACACAAACACTCCAACGAATGCAGAGTTTTGCACAGGCTTTTGTGCTTGTTACTAGTGTTGGCATAAACTCATAAAAACAGAAAAGGCCATGAGACGTAGTGGTTGAGATATTGTGTGCCCGGGTGGTAATCAAGTACATTGTTTATCTGAAAACAGCCTTCTTGTTGTGTATGTGGCCTTTCTTGGAAGGTGATGGTCATGTTTGATTTTGTTTCAGGGTAGTCATGACAACTTAGAAAAGTATATAACATCTCAAGAGGTTTTCTATCTCTTTTCAGTGGCTATCTCCTTATGAGATAGGTCTGGGGGTAAAAGTCCCCTTGCTGGCTTTTTCAATTGGGGTTTTAATAGAAAGGAATATATTTTAGCTTATTTAGCAAATTCATACTGCATGAAAGGATATTTTGTAATAGGCTAAGCAGGCCATATAAAATTAAGTAAAGCTGGATCTGGGGCCTAAAAATATTTGGCAGAAATCCCTGGTAAGCCACATTTGAACATTTTTAATATATATTATGAGGCAGAAAAGAGTAATTATCTTCTATTGAAGTTCCCAAGTGAGAGAAATGTATTTGTAGAGCCCTTTCAAAGAAAACTGTCTGTATTGCAAAATTGGTATACTTGAAATGATGTCCACTCTCCTCTGGTTTATGGCTTGTGGCTTGTGGAAAAGAAGCAGAAACAACCCAGACATTACTCCACTATATTGTGAGACTACTACCTTGAGCAAGGTGTTTTGCCAAGGACCTTGAAACACTTGGCTAAGAAGTTTCCAGAACAAAGACTCTTTAGCCCTAAGGGTGTGATACCATGGAGGGTTTGGGAACAAAAACTACCGTGACTATCTCTCTATTTTATTTCTACTCTTGGTCCTTGATTTGGAATCAATTGGTCTCTCCTTCCTCTATTTCTTTCTCCAGGGAGGGTTGCCTTTCATTGGAAGCAGTCATATGTGTCCAGAGCATTGCATTTCTGAGATCATCCTCTGTTTTAGTTGAGATTGCTCAAACACAGACCGTCAGAAAAGAATTTTGGTCTAAGTAGATTATTTGGGAGTGGATCCCAGAAAGCACACAGAGGGAGCCCGGAGAGTGAGAGAGGAAAGGGAAGAAAGCCAATAAAGGATGTGAGGAACAAAACACCTCTGTAGGGCCCCATCCTGCTGGGGACCCTCTGGATTGCTGTGAAAAACACAACTGAAAATTGTCCCTTGAAGGATGTAGCATCTGGGGCATGTATCCACCAACTCTGGCCCCTCTTGGGTTGAGGGTTGATCCTGAGTGGTTACCTTCCTTCTGAGACTTTCTAGCTTAGGTTGATAAAGTCAGAGAATGGCCTTGGGCAGAGAGAGATGAGGAGAACTGAGCCCTTCTGCATGGGAACTCTTTGCAGGCTCTCTTGAGGGTGAGCCCGGAGAATTTAGTGGAAACCTGAGAGCATCACTCTAGCCACCCACTCTGCCAATTAGGCAGGCTTCTTGCAAGGAAAACACTCTTTGCTTTGTTGAGTGCCCCATTGTGCTTTTTTCCCCCTTAGTGTATGTAAATCTTCCTAGTCTTTTGCAGTAAATGGGCATCTATGGCTTTTAATATCCTTCAGTTTGGTTCAGTCACTCAGTTGTGTCCGATTCCTTGCAACCCAATGGACTGTAGCACTCCAGGCCTCCCTATCCATTGCCAACTCCTGGATTTTACTCAAGCTATGTCCATTGAGTTGGTGATGCCATCAAACTATCTTATCCTCTGACGTCCCCTTTTCCTCCTGCCTTCAATCTTTCCCAGCATTAGGCTCTTTTCCAATGAGTCAGTTCTTCGTATCAGGTGGCCAAAGTATTGGAGTTTCAGCTTTACCATTAGTCCTTCCAATGAACACCCAGGACTGATCTCCTTTAGGATGGACTGGTTGGATCTCCTTGCAGTCCAAGGGACTCTCAAGAGTCTTCTCCAACACCACAGTTCAAAAGCATCAACTCTTTGGCACTCAGCTTTCTTCATTGTCCAACTCTCATATCCATACATGACCACTGGAAGAACAATAGCGTTGACTAGATGGACCTTTGTTGGCAAAGTAATGTCTCTGCTTTTGAATATGCTGTCTAGGTTGGTCATAGTTTTTCTTCCAAGGAGCAAGTGCCTTTTACTTTCATGGCTGCAGTCACTATCTACAGTCATTTTGGAACCCAGAAAAATAAAGTCTTACACTGTTTCCACTGTTTCCCCATCTATTTGCCATGAAGTGATGGGACCAGATGCCATGATCTTAGTTTTCTGAATGTTGAGTTTTAAGCCAACGTTTTCACTCTCCTCTTTTACTTTTATCAAGAGGCTCTTTAGTTCTTCACTTTCTGCCATAAGGGTGGTGTCATCTGCATATCTGAGGTTGTTGATATTTCTCCCAGCAATCTTGATTCCAGTTTGTGCTTAATCCAGCCCAGTGTTTCTTATGATGTACTTTGCATATAAGTTAAATAAGCAGGGTGACAATATACAGCCTTGACGTACTCCTTTTCCTATTTGGAACCAGTTCCATGTTGGAACCAGTTCTGTTGTTCCATGTCCAGTTCTAACTGTTGCTTCCTGACCTGCATATAGGTTTCTCAAGAGGCTGGTCAGGTGGTCTGGTATTCCCATCTCTTTAAGAATTTTCCACAGTTTGTTATGGTCCACACAGTCAAAGACTCTGGCATAGTCAATAAAGCAGAAGTAGATATTTTTCTGGAACTCTCTTGCTTTTTTGATGATCCAACGGATGTTGGCAATCTGATCTCTGGTTCCTCTGCCTTTTCTAAATCCAGCTTGAACATCTGGAAGTTCATGGTTCATGTACTGTTGAAGCCTGGCTTGGAGAATTTTGAGCATTATTTTGCTAGCTTGTGAGATGAGTGCAATTGTGCAGTAGTTTGAGCATGCTTAGGCATTGCTTTACTTTGGGATTGGAATGAAAACTGACCATTTCCAGTCCTGTGGCCACTGCTGAGTTTTCCAAATTTGCTAGCATATTGAGTGCAGCACTTTAACAGCATCATCTTTAGGATTTTAAATAGCTCAACTGTAAATAGCATTTAATATCCTTAAAATTATCAAATAGTATTTAATATCAAATAATGTTTGATATAGCTATTAATATCAAATAACATTTAATATCCTTAAATGCTTAAAGTAATAATTCTAGAATTTATCATTTATTGAATGTCTCACCTATGTCAAATCCATTGACTTATTAAATTCAGTCCTTATTTTATGACATATACAAAAATTAACTCAAATTAGGATCTAGACTATATAGGATCTATATAGGATCTGTAAAAGCTAAAAATTTAAAACTTCTAGAAGAAATGGAGGACAATCCCATGAGCTTGGGATAAACAAGTGTTTCTTAGACATGACCCCAAAGCATTACTTTTAAAAGGAATAAAAAGGATTAAATGTATGTGATCAAATTTAAAACTACTCTAGAAAAGATATCATTAAGAAAATGCTTGCTGCTACTGCTGCTGCTGCTAAGTCACTTCAATCGTGTCCGACTCTGTGTGACCCCATAGACAGCAGCCCACCAGGCTCGCCGGTCCCTGGGATTCTCCAGGCAAGAACACTGGAGTGGGTTGCCATTTCCTTCTCCAATGCATGAAAGTGAAAATTCAAAGTGAAGTCGTTCAGTCGTGTCCGACTCTTAGTGACCCCATGGACTGCAACCCACCAGGCTCTTCTGTCCATGGGATTTTCCAGGTAAGAGTACTGGAGTGGGGTGCCGTTGCCTTCTCCAAAGAAAATGCTTAGGCTAAGTTTATTCCTAGGTATTTTATTCTTTTTGAAGTTATTTTAAACAAGACTTTTTTTTTTTGCTTTCCCTTTCTTATTGTTCATTATTAGCGTATACAGAAACAACAGATTTATGTGTATAAGCTTGTATCTTTCAGGCTTACTTAATTCATTTCTTAGTTTTAATAGCTTTTTGATGGAGATTTTAGAGTTTTCTGTATATAGTATCATGTCATTTGCAAATAGTGACAGTTTTACTCCTTCCTTTCCAATTTGGATGCTTTTGATTTCTTTTTCTTGTCTGAATGCTATTGCTAGGACTTTCAATACTATGTTAAACCAAAGAAATGAAAGGTCTATACTCTGTTATACACTGTAAAACATTGACAAAAGATGTTGAAGATAATACAAAGAAATGGAAAGATATCCCATGTTCATGAATTTAAAGAGTATTATTAAAATGTCCATACTACCCAAAGCAATCTACTGGTTTAATGCAATCAAAATACCCATGACATCCTTCACAGAACTAGAACAAATAATTCTAAAATTTCTGTGGAACCACAAAAGACCGTAAACAGCTAAAGTGATCTTGATGGGAAAAAAACAATGCTGAAGATATTATGCCTCCTGATTTCAGCCTATATTATAGAGCTACAGTAATCTAGACAGTATGGTACTGACACAAAAACAGACACAGAGATCATTGGAACACAGTAGAGAGCTCAGAAATAGACCCACTTACCTATAATTAATTGATCTGTGAGTAGAAGGCAAAAATATGCAATGAGGAAAAGATAGTCTCTTCATGGTGCCGGGAAAACTGAGCAGTTACATGTAAATTAATGAAATTAGAACATTTTCTTACACCATATAAAAAAAAAAACTCAAAATGAATTAAAGGCCTAAATGTAAGGCTGGAAACCATTATTTCCAAAAGAAAACACTGACAGCACTTTGTTTGCCATAAGCCTTAGCAATATTTTTTTTGGAGTTTGTCACTTCAGGCAAAGGAAATTATTTGCAGTAAATATGACTGATGAATTTTTTTCTAAAATATACAAGTAGTTATTACAATTAAATAGGAAGAAGACAGACAAATCAATACAACAACAAGCAAGACTGGAATAGACAGTTCATTATAGTACTTGTGAGAATGGGCAACGTTATGGACTGAATGTTTGTAGTCGCTCCAAACTTTGTACTTTGAAGTCCTAATGCCCAATGTGATGGCTATTGGAAATGAAACACTTGGGAGGTAATATGGTTAGTGAGGTCGTGAGGGTAAGACTCTGGTCTGCTGAGGTCAGTGCCTTTATCAGAAGACATGTTGGGGAACATCCTTTCTCTCTCCCTCTCCCAGCCCTGGTCCTCTCCACTGTAAGAACACCGTGAGAAGATGGCTGTTTACAAGCCAAGAAGAGAGTCCTCACCAGAACCCAACCAGACTGGTACCTTTATCTCAGACTTTCAGCCTCCAGAATGGTGAGAAATTAAGTATTTGTTGTTTAAGCCACCCAATCCGTGGTTTTGTTATGACAACTTGAGCTGACTAATAAGCCACTGAACCCACGAATGCAGATGGTCAGCATTATTAGTCATGAAGCAAATGTGAATTAAAAACATGATTTATGACTACATACCCACCAGAATGATAAATTTAAAGTATTGACAATCTCAACTGTTGTCAAGACTATGGAGAAACTGGATATCTCATACATTGTTGGTGTGAGTATATATTTGACAACCACTTAGGAAAACAACTTAACCATTTCTTATCAAGTTAAATATCTATTCTACAAACTTGAAATTTGTCTCCTGGATATTTCTACAAGAAAAGTAAAAATTTATGTCCACAAAAGCTTTTTACATGCTTATGGCAAATTTATTTGTAATAGTCAAATGCTGGAGACAAGCCAGAAGAATGGATAAATTGTGGTATCTTTGAACAATGGAATATGTTAGCTTTTGAACAATGGAATACAACTCAGCAAAAAAATAAAATAAAATTCTGATATATGCACAACATGGATAAATACTGAGTAAAGTGTGCCAGACAGAAAATAGCATACCCTATAAATTTCATTTAATTGAATTTTTTGAGTAGTTACAAGTAGTCTACAGTTATAGACATCAGATCAGTATTTGTTTGGGTCAGGAGTAGACTGCCTACACAGGAGCATGAGGGAATTTTCCATGTGATGGACATGTTTTAGAGCTTGATTGGGGTGGATTGTTACACAGATGTATTACATTTATCAAAATTCAGATTTACTCTAGACTTAAGATATGTGCAATTTATTTAGTTTATATAAATTGCCCTTCAGTAAGGTAGATAAAACAAAAACAAAGTCTGTATTATGGGTATTTGTTGTATTATTCTTTGTATTTTTCTATATTTTTTAAGAAGAATAAGTTTTCTACCAAAAGGTGACCAAATGGAAAATTCTGAGGCTACCGCCACGCACCATTTTTGTTTGTTGTTGTTCAGTCGCCCAGTTGTGTCTGACTCTCTGTGGCCCCATGGACTGCAGGGCGCCCGTCCTCCTTGTCCCTCACCGTTTCCTGTAGTTTGCCCAGGTTCATGTTCACTGCATTGGCGATGCCATCCAGCCATCTCATCCTCTGACACCTTCTTCTTCTGCTGTCAGTCTTTCCCAGCATCAGGGACTTTTCCAATGAGCCGTCTGTTCATATCAGATGACCAGAATACTGGAGCTTCAGAATAACATTTCTTATTACTTATATTCTATCTCCATTCCTGTTGCTGTAGGAAATTATCGTGTTTAAGGGAAGCTAATACACAATTAATTCCTTTTATAGGACATTTGTTTCTTAATTTAGACATCTTTGAGCACATTAGTCTTGTTTTTTTTAAATTGTAGAGTCATTGCTTCACAATATTGTGCCAGTTTTCGTTGCACAACAATGTAAATCAGCTATATACATACATATACATATACACATACACACATATACACATACACATACATATACATACACATACACACACACATTACACATACACACATATACACATACACATACATATACACACATATACACACACATACACATACACGTACATATACATATACACATACACACATATACATATACACATACACATACATATATACATACACACATATACATATACACATACACACACATATACATATACACACATATACACATACATATACACACACATACATATACATATACACATACACATACATATACACATACACACATATACACATACACATACATATACATATACACATACACACATATACATATACATATACACATACATATACACATACACATACATATACACATACACATACATATATACACATACACATACATATACACCCCTCCCTTTTGAACATTTGTCCTGCCACCATTCCCAACTCCTCCTCTGAATTATCACAGAGCACTGAACTGAGCTCCCTGTGATGTATAACAGCTTCCCAGTAGCTACCTATTTTACACTTGGTAGTGTATATATATGTATACAATCCTACCCTCCCAATTCATCCCACCCTCTCCTACCCCCAAATTCATTCTTGTACAATTTTGTACCCAGGACAAAATTCATTCGTCATAAAGAATTCTTGACAGTTTTTTAAATCATTCTTTGCCTTTGAATTTGGGTACATCATAGACTTCTTTATTGTTTGGTTATATGGAGCTTTTTGACTTTCAGACTTCATGGATTTATATAGTTGCAGATTGTCTCAGAAGTTTTTCTGAGATGCATCTAAGAACACAGGATAGTTGTATGTGTGCACTTTGGGATAATTTCTTTCCTTCTTCCCTTGATAAAGATATTTGAAATATTTAATTAGGTCCTGGCATGAATTCTTATTAATACCATACTCAAGGGGAAACATGGCTGGGATTGGCAGTTTCTTATCCAGCTCAAATTACAGGACTCAGGTTTTCTTCCATCAAAGATAGAACATGGGAATCTCTTCCCTTTGCATTTATCAATCTTGGATTCCCAGATAAATTCATTTTGTGTTTTGGTGCAAAGTTCTCAACCCCCAGTGAGAAGGTCAGTCTTATCTGGATCAAATTTGTAATGAAAGTTAGAAAGAGAAAGTCATCTCAATCATTTTAGAGTAGGTGGTAGTAACAATTGTTTCTCCTTCTGCATGAGAACCTTACCTGTCCTATTCACTGTGGTATCCCTAGCACCCAGAAGCATGTTTAATAAATGTGAATTTTACCAGTAAGGAAATAGATGCTCAGAAAGATTTAAGAGAGTTGATTAAAATTACACAGTTAGGCTTACCAGGTGGCAGAGTGGTAAAGAATCTGCCTGCCAATGCAGGAGACATGAGTTCAATCTCCGGGTCAGGAAGATTCCCTGGAACAGGAAATGGCAACCCACTCCAGTGTTCTTGCCTAGAAAATTCCATGGACAGAGGAGCCTGGCAGGCTCCAGTCAATGAGGTTTCAAAGAGTCTGATATGACTGAGCAACTGAGCACACATACAGTGATCCAGAAATTCCTCTTCTGTGTATATACCCAAAAGAATTAGAAACAGTCTCAAAGAGATGTATGTACACCCATGCTAATAGCACCATTATTTACAAAAGCCAAAGCTGTCTATTATAATAGCAGTGCAAGTATCCATCAGTGGGAGAATGGATAAACAAAATATGGTATAGACAGGCAAAGCAATAGTATTCAGCCTTAAAAAGGAAGGAAATTTTGACATAGGCTACAACATCAATAAATATCCTGCTGAGTAAAATAAGGCAATCAAAAAAGAGTAGATATTGTATGAGTCCACTTATATGCGATACCTAGAGTAGTCAAATTCAGACAGAGGGAAAATAGAACAGAATGGTGGTTGTCAGGGCCTGGAGAGGGGGAGGAAGGAATGGGGAGTTGCAGTTTAATGGGTGTAGAGTTCTAGTTTTGTAAGATGAAAAGAGTTCTGGGGATGCATGGTGGTGATGTTTGTACAACACAATGAAATTAATACTACTGAACAGACTCACAGAAAACAAACTTACAGTTACCAGAGGGGAAATGGGTGGGAGGGATAAATTCGGAATTTAGGTTAACGTAGACACACTACTGTATATAAAATAGATAACCAACAAGGACCTACTGTGTAGCACAAAAAGCTATATTTAATAGCTTGTAATAAGCCATAATGGCAAGTGATTAAAAAAAACATGTATACATGTACATATAACTGGGTCACTCTGTCGTATACATGAAGCTAACATAATATTGTAAATCAGCTCTACATTAATAATAAAATACTGAATTGTACACTTAAAATGGTTATGATAAATTTTGTTATATATTTTACCACAAATGAAAATTCACACAGCTAGAACAAGACAGATTGATAGACCCTAAACCCAGGTTTCATTGACTCCAAACTCACCGTGGTTTTCGTTATAGTCATCTGCCATTTTGGTGCCATTCAGCAAGTTGCCCTAGCTGATTTGATATGAAGAAAAGCATGAATTTGATGGTTTAATACCATGACTTCAAAGCTGTGGGAATAGCTCTGCCATTTATCCAAAGGAACTCTCCTAATTTGCTTGATATCACCTGACATTTCACCATTTTAGTGATACTCAGCCTCAGTCTCAGGCTGGACTCTCCAAGGGAGTTTCATTGGAATTCATTGGAGATTCACTGGAGTCTCCAGGGGAGATTTAAAAAGTTTTGATGCCTAGCTTCTGCCTCCCGTGTATTCTGATATTATCAGATGAGGGTGTGTCCTGGGCATCAGAACTCTAAAAGCTCCAGGTCCCAATGCAGTAAAGGTTGAGAAGGACTGCTGTTACCAGATGTGATGTCTTGCTTCCTCATAGGATCGAGTTCCTCTGTACCACAGGATTCTGAATGTTTCTCAGATGCTGAGTACTTGAGCCAGAATGTAGGCTTGAGCATCTTATCCTCAGCTCTGGAGGAAACTTTATCAGATTCTTTCCTGAACTTGGAAAGGGAGGAATCCCCAAATGAGCATGGCATGGTTCCTCACTCACAGAATTATTTGAAGAATGGGTGAGATAATTCTTCCAAAACACAGTACTCAGCAAAGCTTGAAAATGCCCCCGGTTTTATTATAGTGTGACATATATTGTTCTGAGTTTCTGAAGATCAAGAGTGGGAGGGAGAGAGGAAGAGATAATGTTGAAGAGAGGGATGAGTGTGTGTGTGTGTGTGTGTGTGTGTGTGTGTGTGTGTGTGTGTGTTTGTGAAAATGGAGAAAATAGAGCAAGAGAGAATGGTCAAACTACCAAAAAAAATTGGGAACTGGGGACAACTTTTTGACTTCCTAAGCATAACACTTAAAATCACTACAGATGGTAACTGCAGCCATGAAATTAAAAGATACTTGCTCCTTGGAAGAAAAGCTATGACAAACCTAGACAGCATATAAAAAAGCAGAGACATTACTTTGCCAACAAAGGTCTGTCTAGTCAAGGCTATGGTTTTCCCGGTAGTCGTGATGAATGTGAGAGTTGGACTGTAAAGAAAGCTGAGTGCTGGAGAAGTGATGATTTTGAACTGTGGTACTGGAGACGTCTCTTGAGAGTCCCTTGGACTGCAAGGAGATCCAACCAGTCCATCCTAAAGGAAATCAGTCCTGAATATTCATTGGAAGGACCAATGCGGAGTCTGAAGCTCCAATACTTTGGCCACCTGATATGAAGAACTGACTTGTTGGAAAAGAGCTGCGATACTGGGAAAGCTTGAAGGCGGGAGGAGAAGGGGATGACAGAGGATGAGATGGTTGTATAGCATCACCAACTCGATGGACATGAGTTTGAGCAACCTCTGGGAGTTGGTGATGGACAGGGAGGCCTGGCATGCTGCAGTCCATGGGTCACAAAGAGTCAGACATGACTGAGCGACTGAACTGAACTAAAGCTTAACACCAGCTGGAAATAGACCGAAGATCAGAGATTTCAAGCATCCTCAGAAGGGAGAGGGCTCTGCCACCCAGGGATGACGAGAACCTTGGCAGAAGAAATGGAGAGAAGAAAAAAGAACAAGCCTTGGAATCAACCAGGAGGGAAGAGACTTCAGAGAAAAGACTCTGAAGCCAGTACTTTCAGTATTTATTTATTTATGCTCCTACATGAAAAGTTAAACTTGGAGGAAAAGCATGTTTGAGTGTATATTCTTAATCATTTCTATAAAGGAGAAAACTTCTCTTTGATCTGCACATAGAAGTTACAGGAATGGAGGCTGCCTTGTAATGAATCTCAGTTCACCACCACATCTGGACTCTCGATGTACTGACCACAAGGATTCGAGCTCTACCCTGGAAAGCTCACAAGTCTGTTTGCCATATTCCCCCCATGGCCAAAGTCATCCTTCCTGCCATGGAGCAGAAACACTGCCTTGACCCCAGCTGCACGGAGCTCAGCGGAGGGAGGCACCTGCCCAAGGGGATGAGCTCAGATTCTCTGATAATGGTGCAGCTGGAGGCCTGGCAGGCGACCATGAAGGTCGCCCAGGATGGCTTTCGTCCTGAGAAGGGTGTGTTGTCCATGGACCTCGGGTGGGTGCTGGGAATGTTCATAGCTCATTCCCCACTGTGTGCATTCCACTTGCTGACTAATTCTTTTGAGACTGAGTCAGAGGGAAGGGTTTTTGGCTGTTGCTTTCTCTGCACAAAATGTGGGCCTCCACTCTCACTGGCTGGAAGAGTTAGACCATTCTCGGTCCTCTGGCAAGTTTACGAATCTGTGCGGTAAGACTGGCGACCCCTTGGCCCAGGTTCCACTTCCTCAAAGCACCTCTGTGCCTTTGCTAGAAGGTGTCGGAGAATACTCTGTGTTGAACTCTTGAGAGATTTCTTCATTCTGTTCTCTCTGATCAGCATTCCACCCCACATAGGGGTAAGGAAGGCAGTTTGGGTCCCACCCAATACTCATTTTGTAGCCCCGTCCCCTTCCAATTTGGTGATTCCCTCTGGGGTAAGTTCAGAGAAAAGAAGATCTCCAAGGAGTTCCCACAAGCTGAAGCCAGGGCCCCTCCTTGGTGCCATTGGGTCGGCTAGCCTACATATTTTGAAGTTTTTTTTTTAATATGACAGTTCAGACTTGAAAACCAGTACAGTTGGAAATATAAACTAGATGAAAACAAGCTATAATGAAAGTGAAAAAGAAAAACATATCAGTTTACTGCCGATTGAAAATCAGGACCAGATGAGACTGGGGCTCTGGGCATTGAATGCACTGGAGGAGGTCACTGCATGGCGAAAACCAAGCCCAGCCCCCGCATTGGCTTCCCCTCAGTAACACTGCGCTTATTTGTTTGTGCCCTGCCCTCATTTGTGGAGGGAATAATGAACCAGCTTGTTTGAAGTTCTTTCTGCCTTTCTATATCAGATGTGTTGCATTTTATTTCATTTCACTTTGAGAAAGGGATAGGAAAAGGGCATCAGTGGCCAACATGAGAATCCAATTTGTGTCCTGAAAAGCACCGAGGGCCAGAAAAGGGAAGGAGAGGTGTCAGCAGGCAGGTAGGATGCTCGGTGAAAGGGGAAGAGAAGCACAGGCTTTGGACCTTATGCAGTTCAGTCAGGTTGAGAACAGCAAGATGGAGTATGAATCTAGAACAGTGAGTACAGTACCACTCCAAGAGCACAGGTATTCAACACCAGCCTCCCCCAGACACTTTCAGGGATACCATTTGAAGCCATCCATAAGACCTTATGTGTTGGAATCTCTGTGATTCTTGTGCTCAGAGGTTGCACACTAGCTATCCAAAGACCACTTTTAATCAACAGATCTGTTTTGTTCAAGCTAGAGTGTTGGCCTGCAACGTATTCTTAATATTTAAATTTGATGCCAAAATTTACACATCTGGATGTAAAAAAAAATCTAGACTCCTGACTTGTCATGACAAGACCAAAAATGTCTGGCATCACTGGGATCACACTCTTGTGAGGCTAGAGGTTCTGGTCATTAGATCCAACTTTTGGGTGTCTGTGTGTTGTGAATGGGGGTGGTGGGCTTACCAGCAAGCAGTTCTCTGACACCAGTAGAATGTCTTACAGTTTAACTCAATTCTGACATGATCTACTTGGAGATGGCATCATATCCCATAGGTGAAGGGCTCAGTCCTACAAGACTACATCTCCCCACTCCACTTCAGATGCCAATCACAATGGTTTTGACCAACCTGTTATAGATTGAGATTTCAGTGACCCCCTCCTCAAGTGTGATTAATTTGCTAGAGCAGCTGATAGAACTCAAAAGAAACATTTTACTTCCTGGATCATCAGTTGGTGATGAAAGGATATAACCCAGGAAGAGCCAGATGGGAGAGATGCACAGGGCAAAGTGTGGGGAAAAGGGCAGGGAGCTTCCATGCTCCCTCCAGGTGTGACATGCTCCCCAGTCTCCAAGTTCACCAGCCAGAAGCACTGCCTGTGGGGTTTTTATGGAGGCTTCATAGTGCATGCTCAGTAATGTACCAGCTCTTTGTGACCGCTGGACTGTAGCCTGCCAGGCTTCTCTGTCCAAGGGATTTCCCAGGCAAGAATACTGGAGTGGGTTGCCATTTCCTCCTCCAGGGGATCTTCCTGACCTAGGGGTCGAACCCAGGTCTGCTGCATTGGCAGGTGGATTCTCTACCAATGCAGCCCTTGGCAAGCCTAGAGGCTTGATTACCTAGTCATGATTGACTATCACTGGTCATTGGCAATTGATCGAACCTCCAGCCCCTCTCCCCTTCCCATTCTTAAGGCCAGGGGTGTGTAGTGGCTGGGTGAAGGAGACTGAAAGTTCAAATCCTCTTATCACATGGTTGGCAACCAGCCCCATCCTTAGGTACTTTCCAAGTCACCTCATTAACATAACGGGACACCTTTATTGCTCTCATCACTTAGTCAATTCCAAGGTTTTAGGAGCTCTGAGCCAACAATAGAAACACAGATCTAGTATCTCTTTCTTATATAAATCATACTATCACCAGGGCACAGTCTGCTGGAGCAGAGTTGAGCCTCCCTCTGGGGTTTGTTTGATGTGCTCCACTTTCTTCTCAGACTTGAGGTCAAATGCCTACTGAAGTTTAGCCTTGCTTTCAGGTCTGGTGAGCAATTCAGGAGTGGACATCTGACCCAGCTTCTCAGCTAACAGAACTTGAGGAGAAATCTGCTGAAGAACTTCTAGGAAAAGTTTTTCTTTCCTTTCAGGGAATTTTTCTTTTTACCTTTCAATGTTGTCCTGTGTGAATGTCATGTCTATGTCCGTTTTGCTTCTATCCTGTGAATGCAACCACCACCAAGATGGTTGAGTGGAAACATGAAGAGAACCTGGACCTGTGGGGCTTAATGAAGTGTTCAGTCCACCCACCTGGATCCTGCCCCATGTCTGTGCTTCCTGTTCCGGTCATGGTGCAGTTCCTTGTTGTTTAAGCCATTTTATTACTTGCAACCAAAAACATCCTAGTCAATTCAGTGGAAAAGCAGTTTGTCAAAAGAGAAAGCTGTGTTCTTCTTGCAAGAGCCATCTCTGTTGCCTTCTCATGTCTGCCTGTTCAGGCCTTGCTTGGGATGTGGGCATAATGAGCTGGGATGGCTTCCCTGGTTGGAGTATGATTCCGGTATGATCCTTGTATGTGGAAATTCCTCCTGTTCCACATGAAAGGATGTAGTGGGTGTGCTTACGACAGTAGGTTATGTTGTTATATTGATGATCTTGACAAGTGCCTTGACCTCCCTGAATCTCACTGTCCTTTTCTATGAAGTGAAGTGAAGTGAATTCGCTCAGTCGTGTCCAACTCTTTGCGACCCCATGGATTGTAGCCTACCAGGGTCCTCCGTCCATGGGATTTTCCAGGCAAGAGAACTGGAGTGGGTTGCCATTTCCTTCTCCAGGGGATCTTCCCGACCCAGGGATTGAACCTGGGTCTCCCACATTGTAGGCAGATGCTTTACCATCTGAGCCACCAGGGAAGTCCTCTCTATGAATGGCTATCCAACTTTAGAAGGTCACAGTATGGATTAAATAAGGAGATTATAACTACAGTTTTTGATTGCTGAAAACTTTTAAGCCTTTCCACTTCCTCTTTCCCTTGTGCTCCACAACTGGACCCCCTGGTAAAATAAAAAAAGCCTGGTGCTCTGTCTGGAGGTGGTGGAAGAGTCAAGCCCCAGGAGGCCCTGTCTACACTTGGGAATCCTTACCCTGCCTCAGCCTGAACACAACAAAAACACTGAGTTAGTTTCAGATCAGCTGGGAGTGGGGGGAGGAGGGCTGCCCTGTTCTCCCTGCAAAGCTTCATTACATAGATAGAAAATAAATCTTTGTACTCTCTCAGTGTATGTGTAGCATCATCATTCTTGACATCTGAACCAGATTTTGGGTGGGGATCCATCCTGTTGCTATGGAGTGGCCACAAAGTATGTGTCAGCAGGGCAGCTGCCATGTCTGAGTGCTCAGGCAATGTTAACTCTGAAAACCAATGCAACATGGCATTATGATTATGATTATTAACTTTTAAGGATATTTTCAAACACACCCAAATGTAGAGAAAACAGTCCAGTGAATTACTACTGTTATTACCATCACTTAGCAATAACACCTAGTCTTTCTGCCTTTCTTATTTCTTCTATCATCACTCCTTTTGAAAAAGTTCTTAAGCAAAACCTAGCAAATTCACTGTAAGCGCTGCAGTAGATGTCTCTAATACATAAGGACTTATCTTTCCTTTTTAACATTAGCAGAAAATCGCTATTCCCTGCTGGCTCAGATGGTAAAGAATCTTCCTGCAGTGCAGGAGATCAGGTTCGATCCCTGGGTCAGGAAGATCCCCTTGAGAAGGGCATGGCAACTCACTCCAATATTCTTGCCTGGAGAATTACATGGACAGAGGAACCTGGTGGGCTATTGTCTATGGAATTGCAAAGAATCGAACACGACTGAGCGACTAACACTATCCAACAAAATCAGCATACTTAAAAAAATTTAGCTGCATCATGTCTTACTTGCGACACGCAGGATGTTTGTTGCATCACGTGGACCCTTCACTGTGCCACTTGGACTCTCTAGTTGCGATGCTCGGGTTTAGTTGCTCTGCGGCATGTGGGATCTTAGTTTTCTGATCAGGAATTGAACCTGTGTCCCCTGCATTGCAAGGCAGATTCTTAACCACTGGATCACTAGGGGCGTCCCAGCACTAATTTTTTAACACAATTAAATACATAGTTTGTATTCAGTTTTTCTTGATTGATTAAAAAATGTCCTTTACTATTGGGTTTCCAATCAGGATCCACATGAAATCCACTTGCCTTTAATTTTTTACATGGTATGTAATATCATTTGATATTTTTCTTATTAATTTATTATCTTGTTGATTAGTTATTTAATCATTATCATCCACACTTTATAACCCCAATAAAATGGAAGCTACATGAATGCATGAGTTCTGTCAACCGCCAGTCTACCCGCCCCTCACAGAGCATACATACAGGATTCTCAGTAAATAGCTGCTGAATGAATAAAAGTATGAATGCAAGGACAAGTATGGAAATTTCTCTGTTTACACATCCTTTTGTATACGGTTACAGACTCCTTTCAGGGGCCCACAAGCCACAGGACACATGACTCAGTTCTTTTCCTCTTTCTCAAGAGAAGGAAAAGAAAGTGAAAACTGAGCTAAAGGTCATGAAATTAACCTGAGAGTGTCTTCAGAAGAATATACTGAATGGTAGTGTGCTCTGATAAGACTGATTGCTGAATGTAGATGATTGTTTTCAAAGACCAATTAGCATTATTCTGAGGAATTTGCCCAGTGAAATTAGCATAACTTAGATAGCAATTAAAAATGTATTTACTTCTTTTTGGGAGAAAATATTTACAAATGACATGACCTACAAGGGATTAGTCTCCAAAATTTACAAACAGCTCATGATGCTTAACAGCATCAAAACAAACAACCCAGTCAACAAATGGGCAGAAGACCTATGACATTTCTCCAAAGACACACAAATGGCCAAGAGGCATGTGAAAATATGTTCAACATTGCTAATTATTAGAAAAATGCAAGTCAAAACTGCAATGAAATATCACCTCACACCAGCTAGAATGGCTATCATCAAAAAATCCACAAACAATAAATGATGGAGAGGGTGTGGAAAGAAGAGAGCTCTTGTACATTGTTGGTGGGATTGTAAAATTGGTACAGCCACTATGGAGAACAGTATGGAGGTTCCTTAAAAACTAAAAACAGAGCTACCATATGATCCTGCAATCACACTCCTGGGCATATATCTGGAGGAAAGCATGATCTGAAAGGATTCATGCAACCCAATGTTCATTACAGCACTATTTACAATAGCCAAGACATTGAAGCAACCTAATTGTCCATTGACAGAGGAATGGGTGAAGAAGATGTAGTACAAATATACAATGGAATATTACTCAAGCATTGAAAATCATGAAATAATGCCATTTGCAGCAATGTGAATAGACCTAGAGACTGTTATGCTGAGTGAAATAAGTCAGAGAAGGAGAAGTATAGTATGTTATCCCTTATATGTGGAATCTAAAAAATGATACATATGAGCTTACCAAATAGAAAAAGACTCCCAGAATTAGAGAACGAACTTATGGTTACCTGGAGAAAGGATAGGGGGAGGGATAGTTAGGGAGTTTGGGATGAACATGTACACACTGCTATATTTAAATGAATGACCAACAAGGACCTACTGTATAGCACATAGAACTCTGCTCAATGTTATGTGGTAGGGTGGATGAGAGGGGAGTTTGGGGGAGAATGGATACAGGTATATGTATGACTGAATCCCTTTGCTGTTCACTTGAAACTGTCACAACACTTAATCGGCTATATGCCGATACAAAATAAAAAGTTCATTTTTTTAAATGTATTTACTTCTTTAATTCTTTATTTACCATGGTATGTCAAAAGAATTCCAGATTCTTTGGCTGAAACACAATTGAATTCACACCTAAGTATATATGTAATAGGAATATTTTCCTCAATTGTTATAAGTTCTATAGGAGTTACAATGAATGTTTGCTTTGAAACAGCAGGTAGTTTTAAAGCTAATCTGTAGGGCTGTGAAGAAATGTCCACAAGTTCTCAAAGTCATGTACCCTGCCTTTATTCCAAAAATGGTACCCATGTATTTTATTTTTTGCAAATTCAAGAAGAAAATCTCACAGAATTCTTCTCATGAAACTGGGTGACTCTTGAAATCTCCTTCCTTTAGGCTGACCCCATAACATAAGAGTTTCAAATATTGGTCTAAAGGCCAAGGGGGTTCCTTCAGGCCTGTAGTTGGCTTGGGAGCCAGTATATGCATGGTCTATAGTATTAAAAAGAATTGGAGAAAGAAAAGTGAAAAGATGAGGGATAATTTATTTGGGGCTCAGGAAAAACTTAGAAAAAACTCAGCTTATCTAAGATATTGAAATACTAATGATGTTTTAAAATTCAGAATGAATTATCTTTATTCAAAAATTTATTATAAACAAATTTCCAAATTTTCTATTTATTTATATTCTTACTGTCATTTCTTTTTATAACTATGAATGACTAAGGATTTTAAGTCACATTAAAATATTTGTGTACCAACACATAGATATTCAAGACATTAAGTCACTTTGGGAAATCTTACACATTTCCCCATTATTTTACCCATATTATGCACGTGGGCCCTGAAAGTAAAATATAAAAGTGGGTCAGAATACTGAAGTTGCCAAGATCACACAGAGACTTCTATTTCAGATGATCTGAAAACTTGTGATGATCACACACATCGATCTGAGAGTTCCAGAGGCACACAGCTGTGGCTGGAGAACCCAGATCTATTTACCATCTGTCTGTTAGCACCGTGGAGCTTGGCTGAGAGCTCTGCTTTTCAGATCTGAGAATTTTTTCCTTCCAAGCACCGTGGGCTGGGTTTTCCAGAGAACTAAGGGAACCTAGGAAAAGTAGCTTTTTTCTATTTCCAACTTGGGGCAAAAAGAGGGAAGGTTTGTAACTTGAAGTTAGTTGTGGTGCCTTTCATATATTTTTGTTTGTAACTCTGGTAGAGACATTAGTCACTCACCTTCCATGTGGGGAGTCGCTGAAAGAAGATGCTCAAGGAATTCCACGTCCTAATAGGGTCATTGCTGAAATTGGTGGGGAAAAAAGACTGTATTTTTGCTGGCTAATACAGCATTTCTAGATGCTCATTAAGCTGTTAAAAAATGTGAAATGATGACTCATCCTGAGCCTCTCCCAACCCCCCTCCCTACTCCAATTTGCCTGCGGGTTGAAGGAATGTATACTGACTTGAGTTAAAGAAGAAACTTGTGGTTTCCATTATAGTCTGTAAACATCGGTCGCTGAAAGCCTCAAGCGAGCTATCATCTGCTGCCACACACATGCTCTATATACAGTTCATCTTGGAAAGCAGACTGGGAGAGCGCCGTGTTTACAGCTCCAGAGTAACCCAACCAATGGCAGCCTGGTCTTCCCGGGGGTCTCCAGAGCGGCACTGCGCACAGCTAAGTGGAGGTCCCCTCTGATGTTCTCTAAGGCAAAGCATCAAGAGAGAAACCAAGGCCAGCTCTCCTGAAAGCAAGCTCTTCCTGCTGCTTGCAGTGTCCCTTTGCCACCTTTTCAGCAACAATTTTTTAAAATTAATTAACTATTTATGTTAACTTTTTTTCTAATCTTTTCAAAGACAGAAAAAGTTACTCATACTCTTTGCTTCCCTTTTACTTTTATTCTTGGGTCCGAGCTTTAAAGTAATTTGAAAAGTTGATTTATCTATCATTTTCAAGGCTAATGATAATGCTGTCATTTTGGATTCAAAATGAATTTAATTATATGGGCATGGGGGAAAGGTATGTGAACTATCTAGGGAAGAGTCTATGATTCTGATTGTAAGTAATGGGTTAAAAAAGTACCTCAGATAAACATTGCAGAGGATATCTGGATATTTGCTTGGCATCCTGACCATGGCCTGTAAGAAGAGCTAAACAGGGGCCTGTTTCTGTTGGAAGGGGCTTCCCTGGTAGCTCATTTGGTAAAGAATCCACCTGCAATGCAGGAGTTCTCGGTTCGATTCCTGGGTCTGGACGACCCCTGAAGAAAGGATAGGCCACCCACTCTACTATTCTTGGGCTTCCCTGGTGGCTCAGACAGTAAAGAATCCACCTGAGATGTGGAAGACCTGGGTTTGATCCCTGGGTTGGGAAGATCACTTGGAGAAGGGAACAGCTACCCACTCCAGTATTCTTGCCTGGAGAATTCCATGGACAGAGGGGCCTGGTGGGCTACAGTCCATGGGGTTGGACACAGCTGAGTGACTTTCACTTCACTTTTTCTGGAAGGAGGAGGACTCATGGATGTGGTCTGGGTGGGAAAATATAGGATGTAATATTAAGGGGGTTGAATTTGCCCTCTAGCTTTGACACTTTGTGATTAAGGGCAATGCTTCTTAAAATGTGTCCTAGGTACAAATTCCCTGGGGGTTTTGTTAAAATGTAGATTCAGACCCAGGAGGTATGGGCAGTGCTCCAGACTCTGACTCTCTTTGTGCTCCCCAGATCCTGGGATGCTCTTCCTCACACCAGCTGTGAGTAGCAGGGAATGGGCAAGTCTTGGAAGCCTTGGAACCCTCAGGAGAACAGGGGTTAGAATGATGTCAGCCTTCTAGGATTATCTTCTGGACTTGGCACTGGTAAAGATGACTGGCCTGGAGAAGACAGGTATTAGATGTTGGCTTTGGGGTCCAGAGTATTAATGGTGGAAGGCATCTGAAGAAGGACCTAGTTTGGTGGCTCAGATGGTAAATAATCTGCCTGTAATGCAGGAGACCCAGGATTGATCCTTGGGTTAGGAAGATTCCCTGGAGAAGATATCTACTCCAGTACTCTTGCCTGGAGAATTCCATAGACAGAGTAGCCTGGCAGGCTGCAGTCCATGGGTTTGCAAAGAGTCAGACATGACTGAACAAGTAACCCTTTGACTTTTACAGATGGAGGATGGAGATACAGTACATGGAAGGTAGTCACTCATCATAGGCTCAGTAGGTCTCTACACCAGTGTCTGCCCTTTGAGTCTAAATGAAGGTCCAGTTGACAGAACTATCTGATTTGTACTTAGAGTGGGTGTGGCTTATATCTCTGGCATCATTTGACCTATGATTTGATATAAAATGAGTCACTGTTGCAAATATTTCAATTCCCTGTTCTTTCTCCCTTTTCTTTTCATTATTTTTTAATAACTTAAGGAGGACCCATTACAGGACATGCTAAAGTTTTCTATTTCAAAGAGAATGGGGCAAGGAGTCTGTGATTTCATTCACATTGAGCTAAAAGTGTTTGTTTTTTCCCCAGTGTCCAACTTCTCAGCCATCCCAATTCTTTACTCTAACTCATCCTCTCCTCAGCCCTTGAGAATGCTATGCAGGCCTAGTTGTCATCTTTAATCAAATAACATAATCAGTAAACACCATAAATTAGACCTTTCTACTCTCTCTGCATGGCAGGAGTGGGGAAGTACTAATGATGTAATGAAAAGGCTAATTAAAAACTCATAAATCTCATAGTCTTTGAGTTTGGTAACTGGCTAGCAAGAAAGGCTTGATTCCATAACTCACTTTCTAATAGCTCAATGGTCCTTATTAGGAGGTAATTCTCACAGTCTGCTTCTCTTTACTGAGACTGGTAGCATAAGGTTGTTGAAAGCCCCTCCACATGAATTGGCTTTGAAGAGGGCAATACTTGCAGGTTTCCCAGTTTTTAGAGTGTTGTGTTTGCCATCATTCCTGTTTTTAGCTGTCTGAGCCAGTGGTCTATCAGTATGATGGTAATGATGTTGGAGTTTTCACCCCAGGCATATTTGTAGCACTCAGCACAAATATGCTACAGTTATTTATAAAGAGACAGTTATTTTCTGACCAAGGCTGACCTGCTTATGTCCCCCTAATTGGCTGACCTGCTTATGTCCCCCCTAATTGCTCTATGAAGAGGACCAGGAGACGTCTGCTGATGACTGGCTTCAGTTCAGTTCAGTTGCTCAGTCACGTCTGACTCTTTGCAACCCCATGGACTCCAGCATGCCAGGCTTCCCTGTCCATCACCAACTCCCAGAGCTTGCTCAAACTCATGCCCATTGAGTTGGTGGTGCCGTCCAACCATCTCATCCTTTGTTGTCCCCTTCTCTCCTGCCCTCAATCTTTCCCAGCATCAGGGTCTTTTACAATGAGTCAGTTCTTCATATCAGGTGGCCAAAGTGTTGAAGTTTCAGCTTCAGCATCAGTCCTTCCAATGAATATTCAGGACTGATTTCCTTTAGGATTGACTGGTTGGATCTCCTTGCAGTCCAAGAGACTCTCAAAAGTCTTCTCCAACACCACAGTTCAAAAGCATAAATTCTTTGGTGCTCAGCTTTCTCTACAGTCCAACTTTCACATCCATACAAGACTACTGGAAAAACCAGAGCTTTGACTAAACGGAACTTTGTCAACAAACTAATGTCTCTGCTTTTTAATATGCTGTCTAGGTTGGTCATAACTTTTCTTCCAAGGAGCAAGCGTCTTTTATTTCATGGCTGCAGTCACCATTTGCAGTGATTTTGGAGCCCAGGAAAATAAGGTCTGTAACTGTTTCCAACATCCAACATCCAAATAGATGTTCCCCATCTATTTGCCATGAAGTGATGTGACTGGATGCCATGATCTTAGTTTTCTGAATCTTGAGTTTTAAGCCTGCTTTTTCACTCTTCTCTTTCACTTTCATCAAGAGGCTCTTTAGTTCCTCTTCACTTTCTGCCATCGGGTGGGGTCATCCTTATGTCTGAGTTTATTGATATTTCTCTGGCAAACATCATTTCAGGTTGTGCTTCATCCAGTCCAGCATTTCACATGATGTGCTCTGCATATAAGTTAAATAAGCAGGGTGACAATATACAGCCTTGACATATTCCTTTCCCACTTTGGAAACAGTTGTTCTACGTCCAGTTCTAACTGTTGCTTCTTGACCTTCATACAGGTTTCTCAGGAGACAGGTAATGTGGTCTGGTATTCCCATCTCTTTCAGAATTTTCCACAATTTGTTGTGATCCACACAGTCAAAGGCTTTAGTGTAGTCAATGAAGCAGAAGTAGATGTTTTTCTGGAAATCTCTTGCTTTTCCTATGATTCAGTGGATGTGGGTAGTTTGATCTCTGGTTCTTCTACCTTTTCTAAATCCAGCTTGAACATCTGGAAGTTCTCAGTTCACATACTGTTGAAGCCTGGCTTAGAGAATTTTGAGCATTACTTTGCTCGTGTGTGAGATGAGTGCTATTGTGCAGTAGTTTGAGCATTCTTTGCCATTGCCTTTCTTTGGGATTGGAATGAAAACTGACCTTTTCCAGTCCTGTGGCCACTGATGAGTTTTCTAAATTTGCTGGCATATTGAGTGCAGCACTTTCACAGCATCATCTTTTAGGATTCGAAATAGTTCAGCTGAAATTCCATCACCTCCACTAGATTTGTTCATGGTGAAGCTTCCTAAGGCCCATTTGACTTTGCACTCCAGGATGTCTGGAGTGATCACACCATCATGGTTATCTTGGTTATTAAGATCTTTTTGTATAGTTCTTCTGTGTATTCTTTCTACCTCTTCTTATTATCTTCTGCTTCTGTTAGGTCCTTACTCTTTCTGTCCTTTATTGTGCCCATTTTTGTATGAAACGTTCCCTTGGTATCTTTAATTTTCTTGAAGAGATCTCTAGTCTTTCCCATTCTATTGTTTTCCTTTATTTCTTTGCCCTGATCTCTTAGGAAGACTTTGTTAATCTCTCCTTGCTATTCTTTATAACTCTGCATTCAGATGGATATGTCTTTCATTTTCGCCTTGCCTTTCACTTCTCTTCTTTTCTCAGCTCTTTGTAAGGCCTCCTCAGACAACCATTTTGCCTTTTTGCATTTTTTTTTCTTTGGCATGGTTTAGATCACTCCATGGATGATGGATTCCTGGACAATGCTATGAACCTCCACCCATAGTTCTTCAGGCACTCTATCTATCAGATCTAATCCCTTGAATCTATTTGTCACTTCTACTGTATAATCATAAAGGATTTAATTTAGGTCATACCTGAATGGTCTAGTGGTTTTCCCTACTTTCTTCAATTTAAGTCTGAATTTGGCAATAAGGAGTTCATCATCTGAGCCACAGTCACCTCCTGGTCTTGTTTCTACTGACTGTATAGAGCTTCTCCATCATTGGCTGCAAAGAATATAATCAATTTGACTTCAGTATTGACCATCTGGTGATGTCCATGTGTAGAGTCTTCTCCTGTGTTGTTGGAAGAGGGTGTTTGGTATGACCAGTGCGTTCTCTTGGCAAAACTCTGGTAGCCTTTGCCCTGATTTATTTTGTACTCCATGACCAAACTTGACTCTTACTCCAGGTATCTCTTGACTTCCTACTTTTGCATTCCAGTCCCCTTTGATGAAAATAACATCTGTATTTGTGTGTGTTAATTCTAGAAGGTCTTGTAGGCCTTCATAAATCCATTCAGCTTCTGCCTCTTTGGCATTAGTGGTTGGGACATAGACTTAGATGACTGTGATATTGAAAGGGTTGCCATGGAAATGAACAGAGATTATTCTGTCATTTTTGAGATTGCATTGAAGTTCTGCATTTCGGACTCTTTTGTTGAGTATGAGGGCTACTCCATTTCTTCTAAGGGATTCTTGCCCACAGTAGTAGATATAAAGGTCATCTGAATTAAATTCACCCAATCCAGTCCATTTTAGTTCACTGATTCCTAAAGTGTCAATGTTCACTCTTGCCATGTCCTGTTTGACTACTTCCAATTTACCTTGATTCATGGACCTAACATTCCAGGTTCCTGTACAATATTGCTCTTTACAGTATTGGACTTTGCTCCCATCACTGGTCACATCCACCACTGGGCATTGTTTTTGCTTTGGCTCAGGCTCTTCATTCTTACTGTTCTCCAGTAGCATATTGGGCACTTACTCTCCTGGGGAGTTCATCTTTCAGTGTCATATCTTTTTGCCTTTTCATACTGTTCATGGGGTTTTCAAGGCAAGAATACTGAAGTGGTTTGTCATTCCCTTCTCCAGTGGACCACATTTTGTGAGAACTCTCCACCATTACCCATCTGTCTTGGGTGACCCTACACAGCATGGCTCATAGTTTCATTGAGTTAGACAAGGCTGTGACCCATGTGACCAGTTTGGTGAGTATTCTGTGATTGTGGTTTTCATTCTGTCTGCCCTGTGATGGATAAGGATAAGAGTCTTGTGGAAGCTTCCTGATTGTAGGAGGGACTGGCTCTGGTAGATGGGGCTATGCTCAGTAAATCTTTAATTCAATTTTCTGTTGGTTGAATTAAATCAACAGTGGGGGTGTGTTCTCTCCTTGAAGTTTTGCCTGAGGCCAAACTATGGTGGGAGTAATGGTAATAATGGCTGTCTCTTTCAAAAGAACTTATGCCAGGATGCCCCGTGGCTCCCAGGGCTGTTGTATTCAGTGCCCCTTATCCCGCAGCCAGGCACTGTTGGCCCACGCCTCTGCTGGAGACTCCTGGACACTCACAGGCAAATCTGGCTCAGTCTCTTGTGGGGACACTGCTCCTTTCTCTTGGGTCCTAGTGCACATAAGGTTTTGTTTGTGCCCTCTAAGCATCTGTTTCCCCAGTCCTGTGGAAGTTCTGTAATCAAATCCCACTGGCCTTCAAAGTCAAATTCACTGGGGGTTTTCAGTCCCTTTGCTGGGTCCCCAGGTTGGGGATGTGTTGTGGATCCTAGAACTTTGCAACAGGGTGAGAACTTTGGTATAATTGTTCTCAGGTTTGTGGGTCATCTGCTCAGTGACTCTATGGTGGGGCTAATGGCGACCTCCTCCAAGAGGATTTATGCCACATGCAGTACCTCCCAGGTCTGCTGCTGCCAGAACCCCTGCCCCCGTAGAAAGCCACTGCTGACCCATGCCTCCCCAGGAGACACTCAAACACTCAAAGACAGGCCAGCTCAGTCTTTTGTGGGATCTCTGTGTCCTGGTGTGGACAAGGTTTTGTTTGAGCCCTCTGAGTACTCTGGAAGGTATGGGGATGATTCACTTAATGAACCCTAAAATCTTTGCCAAAGAGAGGAAAGGTATGAGCTCTGGGGAAGGTGGGTTTCTGACCTCATTTTAGTTTACAAGGGATGGTCCACAAGTAGTAAGTTAAGGAAAGTGATGATATGTTCTCCAAGATGCTCCAGGAAAGAGGTTACATAGGGAGACCTTTGGGTTTAGGGGAAGCCATAGGACTAGAGGTAGGATTAGAGGGAGCCATAGGATTAGAGGGAGCCATAGGATTAAGAGCATCCTTGGTAGCTCAGTTGGTAAAGAATCTGCCTACAATGCAGGAGACCTAGATTCAATTCCTGGGTCAGGAAGATCCCATGGAGAAGGAAAGCACAACCCACTCCAGTATTCTTGCCTGGAGAATTCCATGGACAGAGGAGCCTGGCAGACTACAGTCCTTGGGGTCGCGAAGTTGGACATGACTGAGTGACTAACACACACACGTAGGATTAGATGATGGAGATGGCTGGGGGTAGCAGGACCCCAAACCTGAGGGCAAATGTTGGCACCTTTACTTCCTGATTAGTGCTTCCAGAGGGCAATTGCTAATTTACTTGTCTGCAGCCTCACCTGACCAATACAGATCTTAAAGTCCCACCCCTTTCTTCTTGGGTCTGAGGACATCTAGACTTCCGAAGTTCTATGCATGTGACTGAGTGATTGAAATTGAGTATATAAGTCTGAATGTGTAGGCTCCATGGCTTTATGGCAGCAATGGTTAGTAACCAGGAAGGTAGATGTGATCAATTGCAAAAATGACCTCAGCTGTTTAACTTTCCTATTTATTATTTTCCTTCCCCTGGGATCTGGGCTGGCTTTATAAGTTAGTTTGAACAATTCAGTTCAGTTCAGTTGCTCAGTCGTGTCCGACTCTTTGCAACCCCATGGACTGCAGCACACCAGGCCTCCCTGTCCATCACCAACTCCTGGAGTTTGCTCAAACTCATGTCCATTGAGTCAATGATGCCATCCAACCATCTCATCCTCTATTGTGCCCTTCTCCTCCCACCTTCAATCTTTGGACAATAGTCTGCAGTAAAAGTGAGGGTGTGACATTTCCAAGCCAAGGACTCAAGAAGCCTTAAACATTTCTACTTCTTCTCTGGATTCCTGTGACCATCATATAACTAAACCCATTAGCCTTCTGGAGGACAAAAATATGGAGAAAAGTTATCCCAGCTAAGGCCATCCTAGACTACACATCCTAAGTGGATCCCCCACTCTACAGGGCGGAAGCATGAGCAAGCCCAGCCAAAATCAGCCTAGCCCAGGTCACAGCAGAGGAACCCATATAAAGGCAGACCTCAGAGACATTGCAGGATCAGTTGCAGACCATTGCAATGGAGCAAATATTGCAATAAAGTGGGTAACATGATTTTTTTTGTTTACTAGTACATGTAAAAGTTATATTTACACTATACTGTAGTCTGCTAAGTGTGCAATAGCATTATGTCTCAAAAACAATGTGCACACCTTATTTTAAAAAGCTTTATTGCTAAAAATGCTAAGCATCATCTGAGCCTTCAGTGAATTGTGATCTTTTTGTTGGTAGAAAGTGAAAGTGAAAGTCTCTCAGTTGTGTCCAACTCTTTGTGACCCTATGGACTATACAGTCCATGGAATTCTCCAGGCCAGAATACTGGAGTGGGTAGCCTTTCCCTTCTCCAGGGGATCTTCCCAATCCAGGGATTGAACCCACGTTTCCCGCATTGTGGGCAGATTCTTTACCAGCTGTGCCACAAGGGAAGCCCAAGAATACCAGAGTGGGTAGCCTATGCCTTCTCCAGAGGATGTTCCTGACCCAGGAATCAAATTGGGGTCTCCTGCATTGCAGGTGGATTCTTTACCAACTGAGCTACCAGAGTGCTGGTGAAAGGGTTTGAAATATTTTAATAATACCCAAAATGTGACATGGATATACAGAGTGAGCAAATGCTATTCTAACACTAACATCTAACATTTAACATCTAACACTAACATCTAACAGAGCTGATAGATGTGCTCAATGCATGATTGTCACAACCTTCAATTTAAAAACAAAACAAAACAGTATCTTTGAAGTTCAATAAAGGTAAAGTATTAGCCACTCAGTTGTGCGTGATTCTTTGCAACCCCATGGACTACAGCCCACAGGGCTCCTCTGTCCACGGATTTCTCCAGGCAAAAATACTGGAGTGGTTTACCATGCTCTGTTTCAGGGAATCTTCCCAACCAATGGATCAAACCTGGGTCTCCTGCATTGCAGACAGATTCTTATACCAACTGAGCCAGCAGGGAAGCCCAATAAAGTCAAATGCAATAAAAAGAGGTATGTCTGTGTTTGTGAACTAAATAATATTTAGTTTTTCTTTTGACATATTTTAAAGAAAAATTCAAACATACAGAAAAATTAAATGGATTTTTCAGTGAGTAGCCATTTACTCAACAATCCAACACTTGTATTTTACTATATTTGTTTTATCCTCTATCTACATACCTATCATTCTATTCACTCTATTCATACCCTTTTTGAATCATGATTTTTATTTGTAGCCACTGCATTTTGAGATGAATTATTATGTAAGCATTATTTGTAGTAGTAAGTAACTGATACAGTGGACAAAATATAAAAAGAAGACTTTGGGGAAATAAGCCAAGGTTCTGAGAAAAGTGGCCGATATGACATTTTCTTACCAAAGGGACTAGTGAGATCTACTCTTCTAGGAAGATATGTATTGACCAGAAGCTGTGGAATGGCTAAGAATTCATCAGGCAGCAGGGGTACTGGTCAGATTATATTCTTTTCTATGTTCTGTGTCTCCTGCACAGTTGGCAATGCTCAGACTTTCAGACTGGAAAAGTGAATATTTAGGAAGCAGCTGTCCATGGGAATGAAGAGGAGGAAGGTCCCTTACATATTTCCATGGTTTCCAACTACTTTTCACACAGACATATGCTCATTTTGATATTAATATTGAGAGGAAAGCAGCTCACAGATTTCAAAATCAAAACTTGGAGATACTTTTGCCCTGCCCAATGCCACTCAGTCTAAGATTAGACTGGAACCAGGGAATTTCCACGTAACTTGCAATGCTCTTTCTACCATGGCTCAACTGTTTATTAGCAGAATCGCAAGTGAAATTAAGAATAAGAAAGATAGAAGAAGAAAAAAGAAGCATTGGATAATATACGATTGTTTTATTCGGAACTTGTTCCCATCAGGAATACTGACTGCACCTCCTTCCAAACATCTGGTGCTGTACGAAGTGCACAGAATAGTACCAGGTCAGGGAAGACAACCTCTGTTCTGAGAAACTCACAGCCCAAGTTGCCATGATATGCAACAGCGCCTCTGATACTGAGACCACAGACTCATGGCCCACTTCTGTTTTTAGCCCACGTGGGAGACAATTCCATGAAACTCAAGACTCAACGACAGCTGTCAGCATCTTACTTTGAGGGTGCACTACACAGCTTTCTCTGCTTTGCCCCTGAGCCTCCTGCCAAACTCTGGGAGCTGGAGCTTGTTTGGCTGTTTCAGAGTCATGCAGAAGAGCTACGGAATCAATAACCACAGTGGGGGATGGAATCTGGTGGGTAAATACTCCAGCTTTCTACTTTGCAGCTGGACAATTCCAGGAGGTGGTTGCATCCTTGTCTCCGATGTTGCTGCTTTTCCCAAGCTAAGACAAAAAGACAAAACTACACTCACAAAATTATAAAGGGTGTAGACTATAATACCGTAAAGCAGTATGACATGACATGTATATGGGAGATAAATAGAAAATACATAACAGAGGAGTTGTAAGAAATGAGAATACATCACTGAAAACTGGGGTCATTGGAGTCAAGCCTTTAAGTGAGAATATGATTTCAATACATTCTTAAATGGAATCCAGGGCATGGGAATCCGTGGGAGGGAATTTTTCTAGGATTCTTACAAATCTCTGTTTTTCTTTGCTTTACTAAATGTCAGCCATTAACAGTGCTTGGGTCTCCAGTGGAAACTTTAATCACCAAGTGGCCACCATGAAATAGCAGCTTGTTGACTGCTAACGCTCTTTGAAACCCAAGTTGTCTCTATCTTTTTCTGTCTTTGATTGGGATATAATGTTATTAGGGTTGACCCCTTCTCCTTCAGGGATGATCATATAGCTCCATTCCCTGGTAGGGTATTTTTGAGCATAGAAAATGCCAGAGTTACTTATCTGAACTCCCAGGGACAAGCAGGATGGGAAAGCCAAGGCTGCTTTGTGAAGGAACTTGTCAGTCAAGGAGAAGTGCAAATGTCATGTGGTTGGCTTTTAAATCAAGACCAGATGGCAAACGGTATTTGGTGGTTTTTGATTATATTCCAGTTGTCTGATGCTCAGAAATCTCCCAAAAAGTGGAGATAACTTTTGCCACAGTGAAATTCTGGCGTTGGAGCTGGTTGCAGCATGAACAGGCTCTTGATTTTCATTGCAGAGAACCAGTTCTGCAGCCTGACTCACAGAAGAGGCAGTGAGGAAGGCCTGGAGGGAACAGGTGGTCCTCTCCTGGCAGTGATCAGGCTGGAGAAGGAGCAGGGTGGGGGACTTGGAGAGCAGCTTCATCCACTGTCCCTTGATTTTGCTTGAAGAAACTAGCTTTCTTTTCAAGGACTCATGTCTCTCTCACTCTTCATCAACTCAGTGCTGGAAAGGAAGAATTGCCTCAAAGGGTAAGCAAGAAGGAAGAAATTCAAAAGGCAGAGAAAATATCTGCACATCATGGAGAGGATAAACAAAATGTAAACCTTCAATAACAGGCACCCATAGGCAGATGAAAAGGGGCGAAGTTACAGCCCACCTCCCAAGTTACCACAGCTGCATGGCTGTGTGTTGAAAACACTTTCAAAGCTCCAAACATTAACTGTTTTGTTCTTTTCAAAGTTTATAACCTTTTCCCTTTTGCTCAGCTGTGTTCTAATGACAAATTATTTTTTTCTGTTAAAGAGGATCAGTTTATGAGAACAGGATGTTTGTATTAAATATTAAATTGTCAAGGCTTCCTTCAGTCGAAGGTCCCAGCTTGGCTTCAGTTTTGATTGAAATAGACAAACCTACATTCCTACAGAGAGTACAAAGTGTTTGTCAAATCTTGATAATGTAACCCAGCATAGGGCCAAGTACAGAATAATTGGTTAATGTCCGCCTCATTCTTTGAAGATAGAAAGTACTGTGTAGGTTCTAAGTGATACTGAAAGCTGAGCCAGCCCTGGAGGGGCTGATTCTTGGGGTCAGTAGACTAAGCTCTTCTTGACTCTCAAGGAGCAAAGATATTGGTTCATGTGGATGACCTGGATTTTTGGTGGGAGCCACTTGGGTTCTAGAAATTGGCCTTCAGCTCTACCTACTCTCTTCTCATGTTTTCTCAGCAGTTTAATTATGGGTTAGCTGTGTTGTCTCTGGCCTTCAGAGACTGTGTAATGTCCTAGAGAGTGTCCTTCATTTCATGTGAAAGTATTCTGGGTTTAGGAGGTAGAACTTTGGAAAACTAGGCAAATGTGTCTTAGAACTTACCAGCTTTTTAGCAGGAAGTCAATAGGTGATTGCAAAAATGAGGGGAATATGGTGAAATCAGTCTTGGTGAAATTCATTCTTCCTCTTGAAGAGTCATAAAACAATTCAGTGTGTTGAATCCATTACAGTTTTTCAAGAAAACTGAAACCACTCAAAGTGGTTGATAGACTGTAATGTAGGAATTGAATCAGAGACTTATCAGAAAAACTGAAAATTAGGGAAGATGAGGCAGTCTACAGAGGAACAGTGCAGTATGCACGTGTGTCGGGCTGGAGGACAGAGAAGGGAGGTGATGTTTGCAGAGCCCAGAGGTTGCTCAGGGAAATGTGGATCCTGGGAGGAGAGCCTGCCTGGAGACACAGAGGTGTCTCCAGAGAGGCAACCTCTCTGGAGAAGCTGCTCAAAGCAGAACAAGGAGGAGAAACACCTGGGCTTCTTTTCTTTCTTTTTTTTTCAGTTTCCTCATTTTTTATTTTATTTTATTTATTTATTTATTTTTTACTTTTTTATTTTTATAAAAGAAAATCCATCCTGAACCCTCCTCCCTCCTCCCTCCCCATACCATCCCTCTGGGTCCTCATTTTTTAAAAATTACTTTTTATTGGAATATAGTTGCTATACAATGCTGTGTTAGTTTCTACTATACAGCAGAATGCATCAGCCTTACATACACATATATTCCCTCCCTTTTGGACTTCCTTCTTATTCAGGTCACCACAGAGCATTAGGTAGGATTCCCTGTGCTATACCATAGACGCTCATCAGTTATCTATTTTACACGTAGTATCAGTAGTGTATAGGTGTCGATTCCAGTCTCCCAATTCCTCCCACGCATCCTTCTCCCTCTTGGCATCCATATATATGTTCTCTCCATCTGTGTCTCTATTTCTCCTTTGCATATAAGATCACCTATTCCATTTTTCTAGATTCCACACATACCATTAATATACGATATTTGTTTTTCTTTTTCTGACTTCATTCTGTATGACATTCTCTAGGTCCATCCATGTCCCTGCAAATGACCCACCTCCATTCCTTTTTGTGACTGAGTAATATTCCACTGTATATACGTACCATATCTTCTTTATCCATTCATTTATCTATGGACATTTAGGTTGCATCCACATCCTGGCTATTGTAATAGTGCTGCAATGAACACTGGAGCTCATGTATCTTTTAGAATTATGATTTTCTTGGGCTTCTTCCTTTTTCCTGCCCTGGGCCCCTAAGAGAACACCTTTCCACTGCCCTAGCTTACTTGGAAAGCATATAGACAAGAGCATCTGGGAAATTTACCTTGCAGGGCCAGCCAGGTGCCACAGGACAGCAGGGTCAGGGTGGGGACAGATCTGAGGGTCAGGAGGCGAGTGCATAGCACATGTAGGGAGGTCTCAGGAAAGCTCTGCCACCCTGAGGTCTGTGGAGCATCATCTGATGCAGAGCCAGCCACAGTTATTTGGCAACAGTGCTTTTAAAATGTGTATGATGTTTTAAAAACTCTCTTTGATCTTTTATGACCATTTTGTATGGACTTTCAAGAGGATTTCAAATTGCTAATCAAGGTAAGCTAACTTTTTGCAGTAGCATCTTGTTGCTTTCCCAATAAAGTTGATCAAAGAAGTGGAACAGAAAGTGAGCAGAGACAGGGACTTGTGGTTTCCCTAAGCGAGTGTCTTTCTCATCTTCATTCATGTTGTGGGGGCAGAGGCAGGCATGGAGGTTTGGGGGTCTGGTTAATGCTGGCCAGTGTGATCCTGGCAGAGGGAAAGTCCCCTGTAGGGAGCAGGATGTGCATATTGCAGCCCAGTCACATTGGCCAATGGATAGAGAGGAGACACCCGTCTCCAGAAAACCCCTAAGTGGACATAGTCCATGGAGCCTTTATTTTTGCAAACAGGTATCCTTGTCATGTGGGAAGTTACAGCCTAGAGTTTGTGCTATTAGCCTGATGAATCATGCCCTCCACCTAGAGTGGGAATTCCATTGCCCCACATTCTATATAGAGAAATGTACCCATCTTCCCTCTACTCTGGATCTCCTGCCTCAATCCCTAGCCCCTTCTGTAGCCAGTATTTTTTTAAGTGGCTCACAGAAGTGAACATACATTCATCAATATATCATATAAGTTAATATATCTAAATTATATATAAACATATATATTTGAAGGATTATGTTTACCTCTGAAATTTTCATGTAGTATGCACATGTACATATGCATGTAAGTTTGTGTGCACTCACTTCTACTCCTGCTTACAAGTGAGATTATTACAAACTGCACTGTGGTCCTTAAGGGGAGACTTCAACCCACACCTTCTCTGCCACACACCTCAGCATCAGGACACCTTGAGGTCTTCGAAGCCATGCCTGGGCACTGGGCATTGATGCAGGGGGTTGGTGCTGAGTGCCAATGTTGCTTCAGAACAAAAGAAGAGACTTTTCAAAGTGGCATCGAGGAATAGCCATATCTCAGCACTACCCAAACTTTGGTCCCCAGTCTGGAAGATATGCTGTGGAGAGGCACGTCGGCCAGCAGACCCTGATGTCCAGTAGCCTGGCTGCTGCCGTGCAAGGTCTATGACTGGCAAGGGGATGCTACACGGCATCTGTTACCCAATCCTGAAAGCACTGCCTTTTCGTCTCTTATCTCTGCCTTGTCATACAATCCACATTTTCCATAAGGCCGGTCTCCGAAGCATAACACTAAATACGTAACACTAAATACATCTCCGACTTCAACAGCTGACGTGTGAAATGGAGACACTGACAATGAAATACTTGGTACTTTTCAGAAGAGGGCGTGGCTTTCTTATTTTCTGAAGATCACTTTTCTGTTTTCTCCCTTTGGGTCTGGATAAAACCCTAGTACTTGAATCAGCTTCTTGATTCAAGGGTTTGCCTGGCTGCCTGAGAAGTCAATTATCTTTGTTGCCTCCATCTTCAACTTCTGTATTAACCACAAATTCCCTTTCCCCAACTCTGGCCAACTGCTCCTGCTCCAGCCCTTTCCTGCCTCTCCTCAGTCAGCTCGAACAAGAAAGTTTTCTCACTAATTGGTACAACTCTCCAGTCTCTTTTGGAGATGTATCAGTTTATCCCAAATTTCAGATAGAACTGTGAGCATATTTGCATGCACTGGTGGTTGGTTTTCTACAAATCGACTAGACAGGTTATCTCCAGAGATCCTTTTCTAGTCTCTAGATTAAGCATTCAACCCAATATGGTGAATGAAACAGATTAGACGGTGAGAGGGGATGGGAAGAAAAACCAGGCACGTGATTTTATGTAGTTGAGGAAATTATCTGCATTCCACCTGTAGTGAAAACCAAATGAAACTCTTTGGAGGTTACACAAATGGAATTTCCCTTCACTCTTACTTTGAATGGGGTATCTTTTGTATGCTGCTTTATCTCCTTTTGATTCCAGCTGGGATGGTAGCTGGAAGTACCAAAAACCACTACAGAGGCTGTGTTTGTGATATTGCCAGCCTGGCTGGAAACAGGAAATACCAAGACTCTTATAATAAATGCAGAGACTTCCAGCCTAATTTCACAGTCTCAGAAGTTTGAATAGAGGTTAGACTAGGCTGCAAATCTTGGGCGTACTTTTCAACAGAACTTCCGGTCTCCTGTGACCTGCCCTGGGTCAGAGAAGTGACTGCTAAACTCAGTCTTGGAAATCTCACTTCTGAGGTGGACACCTCCCAGCACCCTTTCGCTTTTTGAATGGACCACGAATAGAAGAACTCTGGCTGTGGTGGATAGTGGGAAGGAAAGAGTACCACCTTGATAGCTCTCCAACGCCAGTTAGGAAACCATTTGCTGTGACTTAGATAAAGCCCTATTAGGAAAAGAGGGGAAGAATCCGAACAATTAGTGATAGTACTGACATTCCCTGGGAGCTTGGGAGAAGTGCAGACTCTCAGGCTCCAAACCACATCTCCTGAATCAGTGTCTGTGATTTTGTGAGGTATTTGAGGGATCTGTGTGTACACTGAAGGGAGACAACACTGGTTTGGAAGACTCCTGGATACTTCTTTGAAAATTCAGTGATTTCTACTTGGTAGGTGAATGATGAGTAGTTTTGATAGGTTGCCCTGTAGTTACACAAAACTGCCTATATTGTGTAGGTTGTATTCTAGTTTCTGTATGATCTGAAGACGCCCATGAAGCTTTCCTCCATTGAATTCTCCCAAATTCTTTTACATTCTAAGTGTCTGAATATGCGTGTGTTTTAGATTTCCCCCAATACTATGTAGCAAATTATAATACATTTTGTAGCTTAAAACAACACACCTTTATTGTCTCACAGTTTCTATGGGTCAGAAATCTGGATGTGTGTTAGCTGAGTCCTCTGCTCAGGATCTTATCAAGCTACAGTGAAGGTGTCAGCTGGCGCTGGGGTCTTCTCTGAAACTGACGTTCCTCCTTGGAGCTCACTGACTGTGGGAAGAGTCTCTTTCTTGTGGTTGTGGGGCTTAAGTCTGTCTTGCCACCAGCTGTTGGCTGCAGACCCTCTCAGTGTTTGGACACTGCTCTCGGGTCTCTGCCATAGGGCCCTTTCCTTTCACAGCATGGCCGTTTGCTTCTCGGACAGCAGGAAAGCATCTGCTGCTGTTTCCTCCCTCATCTCTCATCCCCTTTCATCTATTTCAGCTGATTGGGGCAGGCCCACCTGAGATAATAACCCTTTTGATTAAGTCAAAGTCAACTGATAAGGATCTTAATTATTTGTAAACTCCCTTTTGTGTATAATGTAACATAATCATGAAAGTGATATTCCGTTATATTCCCAGGTTTTGTCTGCACTCAAGGGGGAGGAACTGTAGAGTATGTGTACCAGGGAATATTAGAGGCCATGTTAGAATTCTGCCTGTCATTAAACACACACATACACACTTAAGTAAATTATGTATACTTCAAACTTATGTACCTTCCAGGATTATGGGTAAAAGTTCTTTACAGTGAAGTTGTGTTTCCCAAACTTCATTGCTTCACTTAATACTTTTATTTTCACATATACATGAAAAAACTGTATTATTACTCTTTATATATCTTTTGCTTTGAATTGCTTACTTTACCCCTGAAAATTGTTCCAAAAAAGGAAATTTTAATGCAATTAACATATTTTGAACGTGATTATTATTCATCATGAAATAGAAGGTAAAAAATAAAAATTCAAGGGAAATAAAATATTATCAAATTAAGTCTATCAACCATGGCTGGAACTTGAAGTTTGTGCCTGATACTAACTTCTTTTTGATAAGAAGGAAGTGAAGCAGATGTTTAAAGAGGGATTAAGATGTCCTAGCTCCAATCAAGTTTTTTTTTTTTTAACAAAATGAATTGTTGACATGAGTGTAAAAAAAATTATTTTCTCACAGTATGCTTCAGTGTTCTTGATGCTGTGTGAATGCCTTTAATTAAGGAAAGTCCCACACTTTGGGATACATTGGGCTTTCTCTTGGTCTTTATTAAAAGCAAAATGTCTTTTGCCCCAGGTGGAATTGCACATAAATTTATGTGTTCAGTATAGTTCAGTCACTCAGTCACTTTAGACTCTTTGTGACCCCATGGACTGCAGCACACGAGGTCTCCCTGTCCATCACCAAGTCCCGGAGTTTACTCAAACTCATGTCCATTGAGTTGGTGATGCCATCCAACCATCTCAACCTCTGTCGTCCTCTTCTCCTCCTGCCCTCAGTCTTTCCCAGCATCAGGATCTTTTCTGGTGAGTCAGTTCTTCCCTTCAGGTGCCCAAAGAAAGCATCAGTCTTTCCAATGAATATTCAGGACTGATCTCCTTTAGGATGGACTGGTTGGATCTCCTTGCAGTCCAAGGGACTCGAGACTGTTCTCCAACTCCACAGTTCAAAAGCATTAATTCTTCAGCGCTCAGCTTTCTTTATGGTCCAACTCTCACATCCATACACAACTACTGGAAAAAATATGGCTTTACCTAGACGGACCTTTGTCAGTAAAGTAATGCCTCTGCTTTATAATATGCTGTCTAGGTTGGTCATAACTTTTCTTCCAAGGAGCAAGTGTCTTTTAATTTCATGGTTGAAGTCACCATCTGCAGTCATTTTGGAGCCCCCCAAAACAAAGTCTGTCACTGTTCCCATTGTTTCCCCATTTATTTGCCATGAAGTGATGGGACCAGATGTCATGATCTTCGTTGTCTGAATGTTAAGTTTTAAGTGAACATTTTAACTCTCCTCTTCCACTTTCATCAAGAAGCTCTTTGCTTTCTGCCATAAGAGTGGTGTCATCTGAGTATATGAGGTTATTGGGATTTCTCCTGGCAATCTTGATTAGAATCAAGAAGCTTGTGCTTCATCCAGCCCAACATTTCACATGATGTACTCTGCATAGAAGTTAAATAAGCAGGGTGACAATATCCAGCCTTGACGTAATCCTTTCCCAATTTGGAAACAGTCTGTTGTTCTACATCCAGTTCTAACTGTTGCTTCTTGACCTGCATAGAGATTTCTCAGGAGGCAGGTCAGGTGGTCTGGTATTCCCATCTCTTTAAGAATTTTCCACAGTTTGTTGTGATACACATAGTTAAAGGCTTTAGCGTACTCAATGAAGTAGATATTTTTCTGGAACTCTCTTCTTTTTTCTATGATCCAGCAGATGTTGGCAATTTGATCTCTGGTTCCTCTGCCTTTTCTAAGTCCAGCTTGAACATCTGGAAGTTCACAGTTCACATACTGTTGAAGCCTGGCTTAGATGATTTTGAATATTACTGCATTACTTTGCTAGCATGTGAAATGAGTGCAATTGCGCGGTGGCTTGGGCCTTCTTTGCCATTACCTTTCTTTGGGATTGGAATGAAAACTGACCTTTTCCAGTCCTATGGCCACTGCTGAGTTTTCCAAATTTGTTGGCATATTGAGTGCAGCACTTTCACAGCCTCATCTCTTAGGATTTGAAATAGCTCAACTGGAATTCCATCACCTCCACTAGCTTTGTTTGTAGTGATACTTCCTAACGGTCACTTGACTTCACATTTCAGGGTGTCTGGCTCTAGGTGAGTGATCACACCATTGTGATTATCTGGGTCATGAAGAGCTCTTTTGTATAATTTTTCTGTGATTATTTGCCACCTCTTCTTCTCTGCTTCTTTTAGCTCCATACCATTTCTGTCCTTAATTGTGTCCATCTTTGCCTGAAATGTTCCTTTGGTGTCTCTAATTTTCTTGAAGAGATCTCTAGTCTTTTCTGTTCTATTGTTTTTCCTCTATTTCTTTGCATTGATCACTGAGGAAGTCTTTTTTTTTAATTTCTCCTTGCTATTCTTTGGAACTCTCCATTCAAATAGGTATATCTTTCCTTTTCTCCTTTGCCTTTAGCTTCTCTTCTTTTCTCAGGTCTTTTTAAGGCCTCCTTAGACAACCATTTTGCCTTTTTACATTTCTTTTTCTTAGGGATGGTCTTGATCACTATCTCCTGTATAATGTGACAAACCTCCATCCATAGTTCATTAGGTACTCTTGTCTATCAGATCTAATCCCTTGAATCTATTTGTCACTTCCACTGTATAATTGTAAGGGATTTAATTTAGGTCATACATGAATGGTCTAGTGGTTTTCCCTACTTTCTTCAATTTAAGTCTGAATTTGGCAATAAGGAGTTCATCATCTGAGCCACAGTCAGCTCCCAGTCTTGTTTTTGCTGACTGTGTAGAGCTTCTCCATCTTTGGCTGCAAAGGATATAATCAATCTGATTTCGGTATTGATTACCTGATGATGTTCATATGTAAAGTCATCTCTTGTGTTGTTGGAAGAGGATGTTTTCTATGACAAATGCGTTCTCTTGGCAAAACTCTATTAACCTTTTCCCTGATTCATTCTGTACTCCAAGGCCAAATTTGCCTGTTACTTCAGGTATCTTATTGACTCCCTACTTTTGCATTCCAGTCCCCTATAATGAAAAGGACAGCTCTTTTGGGTGTTATTTCTAGAAGGTCTTGTAGGTTTTCATAAAATGGTTCAACTTCAGTTTCTTCAGCATTACTGGTCAGGGCATACACTTGGATTACTGTGATATTGAATGGTTTGCCATGGAAATGAACAGATATCATCCTGTCATTTTTGAGATTGCACCAAAGTATTGTATTTTGGACTCTTTTATTGACTATGAGGGCTACTCCATTTCTTCTAAAGGATTCCTGCCCACAGTAGTAGATATAATGGTCATCTGAGTTAAATTCACCCATTCCAGTCCATTTTAGTTCACTGATTCTGAAAGTTTTGATATTCACTCTTGCCATCTCCTGTTTGACCACTTCCAATTTACCTTAATTCATGGACCTGACATTCCAGGTTCTATGCAATATTCTTACAGCATCGGACTTACTTCCATCACCAGTCACATCCACAACTGGGTGTTGTTTTTGCTTTGGCTCCATATCTTCATTCTTTCTGGAGTTATTTCTCCACTTTTCTCCAGTAGCATATGGGGCACCTCCCAACCTGGGGAGTTCCTCTTTCAGTGTCCTGTGTTTTTGCCTTTTCATACTGTTCATGGGGTTCTCAAGGCAAGAATACTGAAGTGTTTTGTCATTCCCTTCTCCAGTGGACCACGTTTTGTCCACTGTGTTACCTTACATAATGTGTTATTTATGTGTTACCTTACATAATTAACCTTTATTACCTCTTATATAAAATCTTCATGTTATTGTATTAAATATTCTGACAGCATCAGAAATAATTTCTCAGAACTTTTCTAGCTTCAGAGTTTAATGTTATATCCAATTAGTAATATTAGATATTGCAAAGAATTTTTTTTTAAACATTCATGTCATTCTTTAAATTAAAAAAAAATGTATTTGGCTGTGTCTGGTGTTAGTTGTGGCACGTGAGACCTTTAGTTACAACATGTGGGATCTAGTTCCCTGAGCAGGGATCAAACCTAGGCCCCCAGCATTGGAGTCTTAGCCAATGAACCACCAGGGAAATTCCTGCATAGAATTATTTATTAGATTGGCCAGCTTGCCACCTAGTAAGGAGTAGCCTCCTTGAAGGGTTGGGTTGAAGAAAAATATAAATATAAAGGAGAAATAAAAGGACTGTGCCCATTGGAGATATGCATGGTAACTCAGGGAAGAAAAGCATGTGTGGGGGTTGCATGGTGGTCAAAGGCAGTCCTAGATGCAATGCCTGATGATGGTGTACTTACCATGGTAGCCTAGGTCGGTAAGTGGGTCAGCCTAGGAAGAAATAGACCAGGAAGAGTTGACCATCAAAAGACTGAGGAGGTATAAGAGACAAGCCACTTACATCACCTTTGCCTAAAGCAGAACCCGACATCCTACAACAGTCTGGGTACCTTTCATTTACCTCTTTCCATCATCACCAGATTATCCACCTTATTCTGACCCCTGTGGATCTCTGATTCCAACTGAGTTGCTCAACAGCAGGCTTCAGGAGGAGATGGGAAAACTAGAGAGTGATGATGAGAGTGCTATTCCCCTGGCTCCCTCCCTGCCCTCAACCATGGGTCAATTGATCCTGTCATGGAAGACCCCAGCTCTCTCCTACAGAAATCCTTCAGTATTCCAGCAACTGCCTCAAAATTGTGCTCATTCTGGTTTAGGAGCCCCAAACAGGCTCTCCTTCTTGTCATTTCTTGTTAGTGTCCTACACTTCACCTGCCCGTGGTAAACAGCCCCGCCTTAACCTTTCTTCAGTTTGTGCAGGCCATCTTTTCCCTTCCAGGGTCCACTGATACTTACACCATCAGTCAATTCAACCAGTATCTATTTTGGAATATTCCAAGCCTACAACTAAAGGACATGGCTTCCTGCTAAGATTAACTTTTCCCACCTTGGTTTGTGAAATTGGATATACACAATGCTTCTTCTTAAAGGTCACCCTCATACAGCAACACTGTCTGAGTACTCTCTCCGTACCACAGACTTGAGCTGTACATGGAAAAGTACTTGAAAATAATAATTTATTATGCTTTTTCACTTTAAGAAAATCTATCTTCTGAAGGTATAAGTAGAACCTGTGCCTAAAAAGCACTGCTGCTGCTGCTACTGCTAAGTCACTTCAGTCGTGTCTGATTTTGTGCAACTCCATAGATGGAAGCCCATGAGGCTCCCCCGTCCCTGGGATTCTCCAGGCAAGAACACTGGAGTGGGTTGCCATTTCCTTCTCCAATTAAATTTGTTTTTAATTTAATCTCAAAATGACAGAAATGCTTTTGAATTTGGGATTACAGTATGACAACTCCTTCCTCATATGGTTATAAAGACTTGACTTGAAATGAGACACTTAGACCTATTGAAGCTTCTCAATTTAGTCTATGAAAGGGATCAAAGTTGTGCATATAAGGCTGAGACAGGACGCTGAGTGTCTCTTAAAGGAGAGAAAAAAGAGGCTAGATGTCAATTATTCTAGAATTCAATGGTTTCAGTTTCAAACAGAATACCAATTGAACATTTTAAAAAATCAACAATTATCATTTGATTCCAACACAGGATTAGGTAGGATGGTCCTGAATTTGAAGGTAAAGAGACATGGATATATATTTAAGGAAACAACACTAAACTGGCCATGTTTTATTCTTGTACTTCTTTACTGTCAAGAAGAAACTCACTCTATTTTGTGACTCAGACTTTCTTCAGCCAAACTAGGCTTAGAGATTCAACAGGGACATTTCAACCAGAAAATTCGATGACAGTTATTCTTTGTGTCTGTAACTAGGTTGAAAAAGTGTGAACAGATGATCATAAGTGCCTTTGTACATAAATACTAAGCAGTCTAGACTTGTGTCAACATCTCCTCTTTGAGGGGTTTGTCTTCCTCATAAGAACAATGATCGTTCTGCATTTATTGAGTGTAAGAGTTGAGTAAATGTGGCTATGAACCACTGGTGCTATGAGAAATGACTGCAAGTGATTTATAGATAACCCAATATACCCAATATATAACACCCAGATAATCATGATGGTGTGATCACCAACCTAGAGACAGATATTCTGGAATGTGAAGTCAAGTGGGCCTTAGGAAGCATCACTACAAACAAAGCTAGTAGAGGTGATAGAATTCCAGTTGAGTGATTTCAAATCCTAAAGATGATGCTATTAAAGTGCTGCACTCAATATGCCAGCAAATTTGGAAAACTCAGCAGTGGCCACAGGACTGGAAAAGCTCAGTTTCCATTCCAATTCCAAAGAAAGGCAATGCCAAGGAATGCTCAACTACTGCACAATTGCACTCATCTCACATGCTAGCAAAGTAATGCTCAAAATTCTCCAAGCCAGGCTTCAACAGTACGTGAACCATGAACTTCCAGATGTTCAAGCTGGATTTAGAAGGCAGAGGAACCAGAGATCAAATTGCCAACATCTGTTGGAGCATCAAAAAAGCAAAAGTTCCAGAAAAATATCTCCTTCTGTTTTATTGACTATGCCAAAACTTTTAATTGTGTGGACCACAACAAACTGTGGAAAATTCTTAAAGAGATGGGAATACCAGATGGCCTGATCTGCCTCTTGAGAAATGTGTATGCAGGTCAGGAAGCAACAGTTAGAACTGAACATGGAACAACAGACTGGTTCCAAATTGGGAAAGGAGTACATCAAGGCTGTATATTGTCACCCTACTTATTTAACTTATATTCAGAGTACATCATGAGAAATACTGGGCTGGATGAAGCACAAGCTGGAATCAAGTTTGCCGGGAGAAATATCAATAACCTCAGATATGCAGATGACACCACTCTTATGGCAGAAAGCAAAGAACTAAAGAGCTTCTTGATGAAAATGAAAGGAGAGTGAAGAAGTTGGCTTAAAATTCAACATTCAGAAAACAAAGATCATAGCATTCAGTCCCATCACTTTATGGGAAATAGATGGGGAAACAGTGGAAACAGTGACAGACTTTATTTTCTTGGGCTCCAAAATCCCTGCAGATGGTGACTGCAGCCATGAAATTAAGACACTTGCTCCTTGGAAGGAAAATTATGACCAACCTAGATAGCATATTCAAAAGCAGAGACATTACTTTGCCAACAAAGGTCCATCTAGTCAAAGCTATGGTTTTTCCAGTAGTCATGTATGGATGTGAGAGTTGGACCATAAAGAAAGCTGAGTGCCCAAGAATTGATGCTTTTGAACTGTGGTGTTGGAGAAGACTGTTGAGAGTCCCTTGAACTGCAAAGAGATCCAACCAGTCCATCCTAAAGGAAATCAGTGCTGAATATTCATTGGAAGGACTGATGTTGAAGCTGAAACTCCAGTACTTTGGCCAACTGATGCAAAGAGCTGACTCATTTGAAAAGACCCTAATTCTGGGAAAGATTGAAGGCAGGAGGAGAAGGGGACAACAGAGAATGAGATGGTTGGATAGCATCAGCAACTCAATGGACATAAATTTAAGCAAGCTCTGGGACTTGGTGAACAACAGAGAAGTCTGGCATGCTGCAGTCCATGGGGTCAAAAAGAGTTGGACACTACTGAACGGACTGAGCAACTGAACTGAACTGAATATATAACACATTTTGTAATAATTTTCCCCTTAAATAATCTTTAAGCCCTTCAAATTTTTTAAGGAGTTGGTCTCAGTTTGTTGACAACACATATTGTCGATTCTAACACACACAAATTTGGGGTGAATCATAATTTGGTGCATCTCAGATTGTCAGTCGTGGCAGTAAGAAGTAGTTAGATTGCCATTGCATGTTTGAACTTCAATTTGTTATTCTTCATATTGTCACTTCTATGTGTAAGTAGGTATAAAATAATCTATAAATAAACATAAAATATAGATGCCAAGTGAAAAGGGAGCATTGTGTCATAGTTTAATTGGTAGCAGTTTCTTTTTCTTTGTATAACATCATTCAATGACATGTCCTACCTTCAGTGACATTTTGAGGATAACCAGCTTGTGGTTATCTGTGTATTTCCTTCCTCTGGTCTTCTCTTATCTAGAATGTTCTTTCCTCTGCTATATACTTACATTATACTCATTCTCCAGGGCCTACAGTGAGCATCAAAACCACCGGTGTCTCCCAGTGCCCATAACCTTGAGCAAACAATTCAGCCCTCCCCTAGTTATAGTCTTATAATGGACAACTATTTTTGCTAATTTAGTTTTGTCAGGGACAAGCCATTTTTCTCCCCTGGGTCCAAGGTCCCCTATTTGGCATTAAAGGTTATAGCATCAGGTGTTCCATCTATTACACCAGGCTCCTCTGTCCATGAAGATTTCCAGGAAGAATACTGGAGTGGGTTGCCATGCCCTTCTCCTGGGATCTTCCCAACCTGGGGATTGAACCTGGGTCTCCTGCACTGCAGGCAGTTTCTTTACCGTCTGAGCCACCAGGGAAGCCTTATCTATTACACAGTCATGTTTTAAGATTAAATGCTAAAAATCTGATAGGGTCTCCTTTGGTTTAAGGACCAGATATCTTATTCCTCAGTCTTTGTCTACTGTTGTTGTTGTTCAGTCAACCAGTTGTGTCTGACCCTTTGTGACCCCATGAATACAGCACACCAGGCCTCCCTATTCCTCACCATCTCCCAAAGTTTGCCCAAGTTCATGTCCATTGCATCAGTGATGCCATGCAGCCATCTCATCCTCTGACACCCTCTTCTCCATGTTTGTCTGTAGAACTACAAAATCTTGCAAACCAGTTGGAGAAGACTTCACCAGGGCCTTAAGCAGAGTCCCTTGGCTCACTTGTTGTGGTTTTATCTGCTCGTTCCCCACCTCTGTGGGCTTTGGTTTTTGCACCTTGATTGTCAGAGTCTTGCCTGGTTACAACACTCAATGCAGCCCATACCCCATATCTGATGGGTGTGGGAGGTTGAAAGCTCATCTCCCTCCTCGGGGAAGTGATAAATCTAGGGTTTGAATAGAGTACTTTGCCTCTAAATCCAGGGTTCTTCTCTCTGATTTCTCTTTGTGAATCCAAGATACTCTTGTACACTCTTGCTTGGTGGGTTTTGAAAGTGTCAGTCATTTGTTGAAGAATCTTTTAATATTAATTTTCTACATGTAAGCAAAGCTGCATAAAAATGTTGAATACATTTAGTTTGCTTTTAAACCCTGCTTCAGTTTCCTGGGAGAAATATGAGTTTGATTAGTTCCTAGTGCATGTAATTTCTGAGTTGATTTAGAAGTCAAAGGTTTTAGACAAACCAGGTCTTGGCATCAAAGCGGCCAGAAGTCCCATTGTACTGATGGCTGAGGATAACAATGGCAAAAACCCATTCATGGGCTTTTTGATAAACCCTTCACATCAAGGGTAATATTTCAGAAGGGTAAGACAGCTAGCAAAAGGTATAAGAAATAGCCTTCAAAGTTGGAGCCACTAATCCCCAAGCCAGATATTATATCTCTTGATATATTCAAGTCCAAGAGTAGCATTGAGCTGTGGATGGAACAATAAGGGGTTTTCCCATGATGTCAGCTTCATCACAGGGACTGCTTCTTCAGTAAGAGAGGCAGAAAGTTTGGCCACTTGTGTCCTCTTGCCAACTGAGTCCAGGTTTTTAGTTTCTTGATGCCATAGCCAGTACAGTAGTTTAATGCCTGTAAAGTGTCAAAAAGTACAAAAGCATTGAGACTTCTACATTGATCTTAAAACACTCAGGCTTAGTGTAATTTATATTTGCCCTGACCAATTTAGCACTCCTCTGGGATGGATCACTTAATTAGAAGAATAAAAAAAGGCTGTTGTTTGATGTACATGTCTTAATTATTTCCAAGTGGCAGAATTGATTCCCCCTGTTATGAATTTGCCTCCATTTGTGAGACTAATGAAGCACCATTAAAGGGAATGGAAGGTCAGAGGTCACCCTTTCTTTACATTTAATGTCTTCAAGCTGATAGATTATTTATGAGGGTTATTATGCCTGGGTAATGTTCCCAGTTTTACAGAAGTGCTATATCGATATGTAACAATGAGATACCACCCATATCAACTTCACTTGAGCTCCAGATGTCAACTGGAAAGAAATGGATTGGGAATATGATTCATTGCTGTGAATATTGGCAGTACTCAACATGGCTTTTATAATTTCGGAAACAGCTATTTGGCTAACATGAGCCATGAAGCTTATTCTTCCCCAATGTTGTAGACGGTTCTTTGTGTCCCTAAAGGGAAAAATAGTGCTTATTTACCAATAGCACTCATAAGTTGGATTCTGAGCAGTGCTTTCTTTTTTAATCCCATGTAAAATTTCAACCCAAAATATATATTCCCCAAGGACATGCAAATGTGGAACACAGTGGTATAGAAGGGTTAAAAGTTTGTGTTCCTAAACTAGATTTTCTGGGCTCTAATATAATCTCTGTGATCTATAATTTGTGTGATCTTGGACAAGGTCTGTAACATCCCTGTACCTCAGTTTCCTCATCTGCAAAATGGGCATGAGGCAACATTGAGAATGAAATGAATAATTCCATGCAAAAATGCTTAGAATAGTCTCTGGCACACATGAAGGATTCAGTAAGTGTTAGCAGTCTTTAGGATAAACATGCTAACTTGACCACATCAGTTTGATTAAATCACGTTAAATCTGCCCCACAGTTTAATCCTGGGCTGGCCCAGGACATTGATCCTCTGGTGGATTATCTGTTTGATTGCTTCGCTCCAGCTTTCCCTCAGCTCCATACTCTGCTGCCTTTTCTCCCTGTGCCCTAGGATTCCCGTTGCCTCTTCTGAGGGGCGGGTGATTTGTTATAGGCCAGTTCTCATCAGGACAGGAAACGGAAACTCACTGTGTGTGTTTGTATGTGTGCAAGAGCCTGTGGTGGGGTAGAGGTTAGACCATAGGTTTTGGAGTCAGTTGGATCAGGTTTGTTGTTTATAGTTGGGGCTTCATAATGACTAAGTGACTAACGTTTTCACTTTCATAACTAGGAATCACTCAGAATCACTTCCTCATCCTGAGCCTCAAATGCTCACCTCTAAAATGGGTACAATACCTAAAGTAATTATGAGAATTAAAAGAAACAAAGTGGCATAATTCTGGGCACGTGGGAAGTCTTTAATAAATGCTAGCTATTATATTTACATATCCATCCACACCAAATGCACAGTCACCAGCAAATACCAAAGCCCTTACAATATAGTTTGTTACCTTTCACAGATTTATTGATAGATAATTTAACATTTAAAAATCTGTCCTTTTGGTTTCTAATCAAAGCTGTGTTTCAGTTGCCCTTGTCAGTTTTTAAATGGGCAATTTCACTGAATTATGCAAATGGCGGTGGTGGTTTAGTCGCTAAGTCATGTCCGACTCTTGTGACCCCCTGTAGCCCGCCAGGCTCCTCTGTCAATGGGATTTTCCAGGCAACAATACTGGAGTGGGTCACCATTTCCTTCTCCAGAATTATGTAAATACTAAGGGATAAATTTTACCTCTGCCGTGTGCTGGGGATTCAGACAGTTCCAGTCTTCATTTGATCAACTGTCTTTTGCAGAAATCCATGGGTTTGCTCTCATTTGTTTAGATGGTTGGTGAAACAGTATTCTTCATGATGGATAAAAGGGTGGACATGTTCCAGAGACAGATGGCAAGGGCTGGGCCCTCATGAATTTGTTATTGCTGTCATTGAAATGACAATTGGGCCTTGTCCTCCACTGCTGGAGGATAAATGAGGGGCTTTGCTTTGAAAGTGTGGAGCTGGGCAAGTCTTCCAAAAGGTGAAATGCTGGGCGGGGATGCAGGACCAGGACTTCACAGTCCTATGTGTGGCTATGGCTGATCCCAGTCAGGCTAATGCTGGTGTTCACAGCTGCAAGAAATGGTAGGGAAGAGAAGCAAAGGGGCCTAGTAGACCCCCAGCTTTGATTCTTTTAAAAACCTGAGTACATCTGAGAGAGCAGCATCTCCCTGCCGTCTATTCCATGGGACCTGAGGCAGGCTTGCCACCTCCTGAGTTCCCGACAGCACAGTTTTTGAGGGACACCTTCATAGGTTTCAAACCCATCCCTGAATATTCCTATGTTGTACTTTGAGGGCTGCATTGGAGTTCCTGCTGGGACTCAATGGTATGTTCCCTAAAATATCCTGAGATGGATCAAGCATTTTGTAGTGATGATGGTTCAATCTCATGTGACAAGTTTCTTCCCAGATGACACATCTTTAAACAATAACAGCTAAAATGCACTGAGTGCTTACTATGCAGCAGGTTAAACATCTAAGATTTATTATCACACTTGGCCTTCAGAGCAACCTTGAGAAGGAGGCGTTCCCCTTGTTCTCATTTTACAGATGAGGAATTAGAGCTTACAGGGAGGGAGTTTCGTGTACGTCTCAGAGCTGGAGAAGAGTAGTCATACTGAGATCTTGGGTGACTTATTTTATCATCCAAGTGGGACATTCTTGAGAATGACAAGGGGTGCTGTGGTACATCAGGGCAATAGTCAGAGTCCAGGACCATTCATGCAAACTGAGACACAAGCTTTCAACCACCACCTATATTAACTGTGTGTGTGTGTGTGTGTGTGTGTGTGTGTGTGTGTGTATTTAATGCATTTGTTTTTAATAAATCAACTGGGGCAAATGATTAAAGATGAGTTTTCCAGGCACTTTTTGCTAGGTTGGAAAATGAACAGTTTGGGGCTAGAGAAGCCTTTGAATGCTCCTCAAATGCATGCATAAGGTATATAGTTTATAGGTCTGATTGGGTGCCCTCTTTCTTCTTGTTTTTCTTTTATTTAACACACTACCTTTGGACCTGCATTTCAACTCCCAAGGATCTTTTCCCAAATCAACATTGTGCTTCAACATTGAAGCGAGGCCAGCAGCTTCACTTTCTCCTGAATACCTGTTAAGCACCTTTGTCAACAATAATCCTGTCAGTGAGATAAATCAGATAAACCTTTAATGTTCTCATAGGCAAGACGGCTTTGAATTTAGTTCTCAAGGAAGAAGACCTGGGGAAAATCACCTGAATTCAAAATTGCTTAATAGTAAGTTTCAGGCTATGAAGGCAAAAAAAAAAAAGTCAGAATAGAAAGTATTCTGAGCTTCTTCATAGAACATGTTTCAGAACACAGAAGACAGGACCGGCCCAGTTGTGCCAAATACCGATAAGCAATGGGTTTCAGTTAAATATTCATGAAAAGGATGTTTGTTTTCCATGGGGTACAGTGGTCTGCTCTGTTTGGGTTAGGCTGTATCATTCACACATTTTGGGAATCAACACTGATGACCCTAAAATAGATTATCTGGGACTGGTGTATTGATAGCCTCTGCAAACTTTGGTTGGACAGTGCTGCTAAAGAGAGTTATTTGGACTTCAAGCCTTGAAGGGCCTGTTTGTTTGTACAAGGTACCACCAGATGGACCTTTGTGGGGAAAACCTGCCAGAGCATGGATGTTCTGGTCTCTGAGCAAACTAAATGAGGGGGCTGCTGGCTGACTCCATGAGTACATGGTCTAGTTTGGAGAATATTTTAATCAGTAGGTTGTGACCAAGGCAGCCTTACAGTAGCCCAAATCTCTCATTGCTTTCATCTGTAAAGACCAGAGGTCACACCTGATCACTAAGGGAGGAATGCAGCCTGTGATTATTATTGTTTGACCTTTCCAGTGTTCATCTTCATTATATTTTTCGAATATGTGAACTAGTTAACACACTGTAGTCAGCAGATTTTGTATAAATATTAGGATTTTTGGATTCCTAAAGATATTGAAAGTTCTAATGACAATTGTCTAATTGTCATAATCACTACATCTGCGTGGATAGGAAGTAGCTTCTCTAGTTCCCTATCTGGTCCTTCCCAACAGGTCTGCTTCACTTTCCTTGAGGACACAGAGTCTGCTGTCCCTTGGACAGGGCTTTATACTTTTGTTTTGCTGCTCTGTGTAGCATATGGGATCTTAACTCTGCAACCAAGGATAAGACTCACACCCCCTGCATTGGGAGCTCAGAGTGATAACCACTTCCCACAGGGAAGTCTGTATACTTCGAAGTTACTTCTCTGTGTTTTTATCTCATAGACCCCCTCCCTTTGAAGTAAGCAAAGCATGCATTATTTTTCCTAATATACTTCAACAAAAAGAAAATGAGACCTAGAAAGATTAAATGACATGGACAGACTTATCCAGAATCTTACTGGGGGAGTCAAGACCAGACGCCAAGCCTTCCGCTCTGTAGCATCTCCACTGCTGACTCACCCAGGACTGTTCTGATTCATGGGCCAGTGTTAGTTTGTGCCTTAGACAGACCACCACCCTATTCTATTCAAGAACACACATGCCAGGTACCCCAGGGTTTCTCTTATAGGTTTTGTCTTTGGAGGGCTGTAGCCTGGAAAATAGAATTGAACAATCCTGCAAACCTTTTTCTTCTTCTCTTCCTTCCTCCCTGTTCCTCTTCTTCTTCCTCTTCTTTCTCCTCCTCATTTTTCTCCTTTCTCCTCTTCTTTGGTTACCACCCTCTCACCCTTCTCTTTCTTCTGTCTTTTTCTCTAATACTTGTTCTTTCTCTTTTTTTTTTTTTTTTCTTTCACTTCCATCTACTTGTATCACATTTGGCCAAAAGCTTTCTTTCTAGTGACCCTGTAGGAATTAAAAGGTGAAACCCTCTCTGACTGGACACATTTCAGTCCCAGGATCAGGCATAGGTTGCAGTCCTCCAGAAGCTGGTCCTGAGACAAGAATGGAAATCAAAGTAGTTTTTTATTGGGAGTGGAGTGATTTTAAGAAACACCAGTAAGGACATGGAGAAGTGAGACAAAAGAGGGAAGAAAAGCAATAAATGGTGTGTCATCTAGCAAATGACTGTGGAAATTCATCCACCTGGAGAAGCAAGGAGTGAAAACAGTTCAGAACACGTGTCTCAGAGTTGCCTGCTCAAGGGGCAAGGGTGCTGGCGGCCACTCCTGCGGGTCACTGAGAGGTGCTTTTTTGGGTTGGACATTAATCCCTGCGTTTCTAGCTTGAACAACCCAGAGCTGTTCAATATCACCTAGGAAGATTGAGAGAAATTTACATCAAACCCAAAGTTGAGTTTCTTGGCAGTCAATGAAATCTCTGATAGCAAACGATTACACTTTATAGTCCTTTCCATGTATTGAAAGTGCAAGGGGACCTATGATGGTAAAAGAGTTAAGAACTATAGTTCTAAAATTTACAGATCAAATTCCAGTATGTTTGTTACATTTTTACTTGCAAATTTGATATTATTCAATGTAGTCATTTTGGGGGTCATTTTCATGGATTCTTTTATTTGTGTTTTCCATTTTATCCAATTTCTATGTAACTATTTCTACTGAACATTTTTTAAGTATTCTGGCTTCAAGGTATAAAAAAATAGCACAGATTTTGTTTAAATTGGAGGATAATTGCTTTACAGTGTTGTGTTGTTTTCTGCTTTACAACAATGTGAGTCAGCTGTAAGTACACATGTAACCCCTCCATTTTGAACCTCCCTCCCATCACCCCCCATCCCAGCCCTCTAGGTTATCACCAAGCCCTAGGCTCAGCTCCTTGCGCTCTACAGCATGTTCTTGTTAGCTATCTATTTTACACATGGTAATGTATATGTGCTTCCCTTGTGGCTCAGCTGGTAGAGAATCTGCCTGCAATGTGGGAGACCTGGGTTCTATCCCTGGGTTGGGAAGATCCCCTGGAGAAGGGAGAGGCTACCCACTCTAGTATTCTGGCCTGGAGAATTCCATGGACTGTACAGTCCATGGGATCACAAAGAGTTGGACAGGACTACTCTCTCTATTTGTCCCACCCTCTCCCTCTCCTCCCCACACTGTGTCTGCAAGTCTGTTCTTTATGTTATAGCACAGATTATTGAAATTTATTTTTTGTTGTTGTTGTTTGTGTGTTTCTTTTTACATCAGTGGGGTTTTCACATATGAATATTTGGAATTAAATTGACTTATTATTTTATATATTTATATATCTTTAACCATATAGTTCTCAATGATTTTATATATATATATATGTAAAAGTCCGTGTGTGTGTTAGTCATGCAGTCATATTTGACTCATTGCAACTCCATGGCCTGTAGCCCACCAGTCTCCAGTGTCCACGAAATTCTCCAGGCAAGAATACTGGCGTAGGTAGCCAGTCCTTTCTCCAGGGGATCTTCCCAATCCAGGGATCAAACCTGGGTCTCCCCCACTGCAGGCAGATTCTTTACCATCTGAGCCGTCAAGGAAGCCCAGCCATCAGGAAAGTTCAAAATGAAAGTGAAAGTCCAATTCTTTGTGACCCATGGACTATATATAGCCTTGCAGGCTAGGAAGGCAAAAGAGTTGGACACGACTGAGTGACTAACACTTGCACTTTCATACACACGTGTGTGTATGTGTTATATATATATGTGTGTGTGTGTGTGTGTGTGTGTGTGTGTATCTCACACACAAAAAACTTTATTTTTCTACTTAGTTTTGGAGGTAAATCAATGATACTTATTTAATTTCCATTCTCTGATACACTTATCTCTCTTATCTTTCTGTTTCTTTCTCCACATTCACACACACATACACATACCATGATTGAACATGATTTTCATAGAAATTAAGAACACATATCCACTTTTTACTCATCATATTACAAATCTGGCTTTTAGAGAGGAAGTGGATAAGTGGGTGTTCAAATCTCTGGATCTGTATCTAGTGACTGATTGAAAGATCAGGAGAAAAACAGGGTGAAAAAGCCGTGTGATGGTATCTCACATAGTCCTAATGGGAGGCAGCTAGTCCTTAAACAGCTGAAAAAGTTTTAAGGTAGATTTGCATCTGAAATATCCAAGGAGTACTGGAGCTTTACCCCAAAACTGAAACCTCTTTTTTTGTTGTTTTCTTTTTTAATTTTTATTTATTTATTTATTTATTTTATTTTTTAACTTTACAATATTGTATTGGTTTTGCCATATATCAACATGAATCTGCCACAGGTATACATGTGTTCCCCATCCTGAACCCTCCTCCCTCCTCCCTCCCCATACCATCCCTCTGGGTCATCCCAGTGCACCAGCCCCAAGCATCCAGTATAGTGCATCGAACCTGGACTGGCGACTTGTTTCATATATGATATTATACATGTTTCAATGCCATTCTCCCAAATCATCCCACCCTCTCCCTCTCCCACAGAGTCCAAAAGACTTTTTTATACATCAGCGTCTCTTTTGCTGTCTCGTATACAAGGTTATTGTTACCATCTTTCTAAATTCCATATATATGCGTTAGTATACTGTATTGGTGTTTTTCTTTCTGGCTTTACTTCACTCTGTATAATAGGCTCCAGTTTCATCCACCTCATTAGAACTGAAGCCTCTTTTAAGACATAAAGTTGTGAAATGTTTGTTAGTTGGACACAGAGTAACCAGATTGGCATTGATATGGTATATCAAATCCATCTTATCAAGAAGAGACAAGTTCTAATTGGTCCAAGAGAAAGAAAAGTCAAATACTTCAACTCTACTCACAAATTCATGCTACCTCATTTTATCTATTTCTTTATGAAATACTCATTGAGCAGCTAGTATGCTCCAAATCCCCATGCTAGGTGTTAGCACTTAATAGCTACTCCTACCCTCATCATTTACCTTAAAGACCTTGAACTTCTGCTTCTCTTTTTTTTTGCTACAGGTGGGCAGGTGTGTAGATTCTTGTTAATTATTTGTCTGGGCCTTGAACTCTTGAGAGAAGCATTCTAAGTATGGAAGGAATTCTGCTAAGCATTGCCTATTGATCATCTATCCTTTAGAACTTTTAAAAGGCCATCTTTGTTTACTTATGTGATCTTCCAAGGCATACTGTTATTCCCATCTAAAGCATGAAAAACAGTGGGATGGCTCTGCAATTCATTTTTGAACTGAAGAAATTCGTAAACCAGAGGAAGTTAAGCTCTGGCAGAAGGGTAGAGCTGAAGGATGAGGGCTGTGTGAGATCTGGAGTCAAACACTGCATTTCAAACATTTCAGAGCTGTGGAGTGGGTCCCGTTCTCCCTCCTGTCAGCCCTCTGCTGCAACAAGCTAGGCCTTGGTTTTTTTCCACTGCATTTCTCCTCACGGGGCAAGAAGTCCACAGGTCTGAGAGATGTACCCACCTGGATCCCACACTCTCCCTTTGAGATCATGCTCCACGTAACCTGGATCAGAATTTCTTGCCAAATTCTCTTAAGTCCTTTCTTGGACCTACAGGGGGCTGCCTGTCCCCCAGTGTATCCACATGAGAGCAAATGGCACTGCCGGTGTATGTGCTTATAGGCTGGCGGAGTGGCGCTGTGGGTAGGGCTGCAGCATGTGGATGCAGCCGGGGCAGGTGGCCTAAACTCTCTGCATGTTGCATGCTCAGCCTCTTGTGAGTATGGATGGCTTTGATGCTATATAGAGAAGATGGACAGCTTCATTCATGTTCTTGCTTTGGACCCACATCTATGAGGAGCCAGCCTGAATCTCACACTGGACAAGTCATGTAATTTCTCCAAGCCCCAGTTTCCCCAACACGATGGACATGTGTTTGAGTAAGCTCCGGGAGTTGGTGATGGACAGGGAAGCCTGGCATGCTGCAGTCCTTGGGGTCGCAGAGAGTTGAACACGACTGAGCGACTGAACTGATAAAGGTACTGAACTGAGTACTGAACTGCCAGTACTGATGGCATTGCTTTCATGATGAAAAGTTATGTGTAAAAAAGGCACTTGCATACTGAGTCACGTCCAGCAATTTGTGACCCCGTGGACTGTGGCCTGTCCATGTTCTTGTTCTTCCCAGGTGAGAACACTGGAGCGGGTGGCCATTTCCTCCTCCAGGGGATCTTCCTGACCCAGGGATCAAACCCAGGTTTCTTGTGTCTCCTGCATTGGCAGGTGTAGTCTTTACCAACTAAGCCACCAGGGAAGCTCCACAAAAGGCACATAGTTAGCTTTTATTAAAAATTGCCTTTTTAGCACTATCATTTCTTTTTAAAGCACACACTGACTATACATCAGACAGAATTTTTAAAGGGAGGTTTGCCTTCAAAAGTTAGATTATATGAGAGAGGAAAGATCAGTGTGACATAGGATTTCTACATGGAGTCCTAGGATAAAGTTTCTCCTCTCTAAAAAGTAGTGCCTGCCTCATAAGATCAGTCAGTTCAGTCGCTCAGTCATGTCCGACTCTTTGCAAGCCCATGAATCGCAGCATGCCAGGCCTCCCTGTCCATCACCAACTCCCAGAATTCACTCAAACTCACATCCATCAAGTCGGTGATGCCATCCAGCCATCTCATCCTCTGTCGTCCCCTTTTCCTCCTGCCCCCAATCCCTCCCAGCATTAGAGTCTTTTCCAATGAGTCAACTCTTCACATGAGGTGGTCAAAGTACTGGAGTTTCAGCTTTAGCATCATTCCTTCCAAGTTCACCCAGGACTGATCTCCTTTAGAATGGACTGGTTGGATCTCCTTGCAGTCCAAGGGACTCTCAAGAGTCTTCTCCAACACCACAGTTCAAAAGCATCAATTCTTCGGTGCTCAGCTTTCTTCATAGTCCAACTCTCACATCCATACATGACCACTGGAAAAACCACAGCCTTGACTAGAAGGACCTTTGTTGTTTACGGGAGTTCATTGTGCAGAGCAGTTAGAACAGTCTTGAAGTGTTTGGTGAACTTTAGCTATGAGAAGTATGACCATTATAGTAAAAGATGAGCCATCATCCATTTCTAATTTGTTCATGTCTACATCTGATGAAAAGAGAGAAAAAGGTGAACGTGACATTGAGCCATGATGGTTGGACATATTTATTGAATTCCAAGTGACAGGCCTCCTTCTGCATGGATGTCAACTGTGGTTATGCAGTACAGGCATGGTTACTTAGGTTTTTCCTTTCCTTTCATTTTGTTTTTCCATCCCCAGTGTGTTTAAGAAACCACAAAGGCAAAGAATACAAAGGCAGAGAATAAATTGCATGTGGAAGAAGAAAGCAGCATTTCCCTGAAAGCACACAGGGAAGATGATAAGAAAATATTGAACACATTACACCCTTCAGAGATAGCTTATCGAGACTGGGTCAGCTTCACTGGTTTCACAGAATGGTCTTCTTATGGGAAGTTTTCCAGGACCAGCCAATCCCGTGACCATTGTCTGTGGGTTTCAAGTTCAAGAGAGATTACTGTTTCCAAAGCATTATTTTTGAAAGTTTCCTCTCTTCCCCTCACCCCACGCCCCCCGACACCCCCTAACCTGCAAGGAGTAGGAGGTAATCCAATCTATACATTGTTGTAAAGAAAGCAAATGAGCTTTGAGTTTCTATAGGAACGTGTCAGGCAATTCCAACCTAAGGAACGCAGTCTGTTGCCTACGTGAATGACAGAGACTGAGGTGGGGAGAGGAGAGGATATCTTGTCAAGCATATGGTCAAACTGAAATTATGTGGTGGTGAATAACTTAGAAAATTAAAAGTGAAATTAGACCAAGAAAACACCCATGTTAGGGTCCTAGTTGCTGAAAATTTCAGTATCAGTGATGAGGAGTTATTTCATGTGGGGTTCCCTAGAAGCAGAGCCTGAGACAGGGATACAGTGCCTGGGGCTTAAGAAAGAAGGGGTCTTAGGAGAAAGGGAGTGAGGGGATCGGTGGGTCAGCGAAGGCATGTAGCATGTGGGTGGTCTCATCTAGAGCTGAGCTGCAGCCTCATCCCTCGGAGGGCCCCGAAGCATGAATTGTACTATGGTTGGTCCTACCTTGGGGCAAGGAAACTGGCCTTTATCTTAATTTTTAAAACATTCATTGTCAGTCAGCCATTGGCTATCTCTCCATGGCTTCCAGGAGCAGGGAGTATAAATTTCCAGGCAAAGTAGATCTGATTTGGCCAAGGGCAATTATCCAAATAAGGGGACAGTTGTAAAATACCCACAGCAGTTGATGAATGGACACACCCGCCAGTTAAAGGGAGTAAGAGCGGAGAACCAAGAGTGCTGACCATGAGTATTGTGACAGGTGATTATATACGTGCTAATGTATGTGGATATGCGTGTATATAGCTTGGAGATTTAGGATTATGCTTACATAAGCATGTTTCCAGAAATCACAGATATATGTTGCAAACATGACTACATCTATTTTACATTCGGATTATCTTGGATCCAATTGTGAATATTAAAAAGATTTATGGAAGAACTGGGGTCTGTCAACATTGTCAGATTCCTAGTCTGTAAAAAATTTTGTACCCTGGGTCAATGTTTGGCCCTCGTTCTGTAAACCTTGGTACTTAATCCATAGCATTTTGCTCCATCTTCATTCTGGGACATGCCTTGAGAGCAATGACTGTCTTTGGAGTGGAGAGGGGGAGATGATTTTGCCTTGAACCTTTGGAGGCAGGCTGTAGAAGAGATCCCTTCACTGACTTGGTTAGAATTAGATGGAAAGAGAAAGAGGATCCTTTCTCTGGCTTTTCTTATACTTAATAAGGGAGCCTGAGGATGCAAGTATTCGGCTGGCCAAAAATCCATTCAAGTGTTTCCTTAACACCTTACAGAAAATCCTAGACAAACCTTTTGGCCAGCCTAGCAATTTGACTCCATTCCATCTCTTCCCCTTGAGGTGAGTTACTGAAGTTTCACTCACAGGACTTCTACGAGCCTATCCTTGCATGTGTGCTGACAGACAAGGCCGATGTGCATGGACTCCGTGTGTTCAGTGTGCCATAATTTCCAGTTCTGCTGTCCAAGGAACGAGGTGCCCCCAATACTGACAAACGGTCTACATGTTTGCAGCTTCTTGTTTGTCAGCTACTATGACTCAGTATGTCAGAAGGAGGCAACTTAGCTGTAGTATTTGCAATGAACATGACAAGTTTTATCACGGATAAACAAAGCTGCTAAAATACACATTTTGCATCTCATAGTGGAAGCCAGTATTGTTCTCCTTTCCCTATTTTAAGTGTATATTTGACACAGTGAACTAACTGTGGGGATTTTTATTGAAAAGGGAAAAAACCAAGTTTATCTAACAGATTGCATTTAATTTTACCTTCAGAAATAAATTTAAGAAAATAGGCACACAATTTTTTTTTTATTATTTGGGACTATTGGAAAAATAACAACAATAATAAAAAGAAAACATTTAAGCAATAGTGTAGAAATTTTTAAAAAATATTTTAGTATATTAAGAAGTTGTTTTTCACAAATTGGCCTATAAAATAGGTTGACAGGACATAGAGGAACCACAAAACATTGGTCAGGCCATATAATCTTCACCTTGCAGTTACATTAACACCCTAACTTTAATTCCTCCATTATGGGTTTCATAATTTACTTAAGTTATTTAAGTCTATTCATTACATTATTTAATGAGCTTAAGCTTTTTATTTCATTATGTGTTCTATTATTGGGTTGGCCAAAAAAGTTCTTCCAGGTTTTTCTGTATTAGTTCTGTTCCTGTTTGGGGCATAGATGTGTGGGGTGTTTTGACATGTTCATTTCAACAAATCAAAGACATAAATAAGGCGTGATTTATATATCCCTACCTCACCCCAAAATGCCCTCTCCATCATCAATCAATGAGAAGTTGTAACTGTTTTCTACCAATACTGAAGACCCAGGCTTCCCAGGTGGTGCTAGTGGTAAAAGAACCCACCTGCCACTGCAGGAGACATAAGAGACACAGGTTCAAACCATGGGTGGGGAAGATTCCCTGGAGGAGGGCATGGCAGCCCACTCCAGTACTCTTGCCTGGAGAATCCCCATGGAGAAAGGAGCCTGGTGGGCTACAGTCCATAGGGTTGCGAAGAGTTAGACACTGCTGAAGTGACTTAGCACCGAAGAACTCATGCCACTCAATTATTTTGGAAGATGAGGAAGTAGGGGAGACTGCTGGGTCAGGCTTACAATCTTAGAGATCTGCCTCTGACTCAGTTATGTGACTTGCTTTGGCCAATAAGACAGTAGCAAGTGTGATGAGAGCAGAAAGTATTTGGGCATTGAGGGTTGCTCTTTCCTGATGCTCTTTGGAACTTTGAGACCACCCAAGTGAAGAAGTGTGAGCTTGTCTGCTGGAGGAAGAGAGATGCTCAGCTCAGCCATCCCCGTTGCCCCAACCAACAGCCAGACAACCACTGGACATGTGAGTGAGGCCACCCCAGATCAACCAGTGATGTCCCAGCTGACCACAGGGACCAGCACGTAAGAGCCCAGAAACATCCATCGAGCTGGCCCAGATCAGAGCTATCAGTTGACCTACAATATTTTGCTCATTATTAGCTCATTAGTATGAGCTAAATAAATGGTTGTTGTCTTAAGCCTGTAAGTTTAGCTTGGGGCTGGTTTAAAGAAAACTGATATGGTCTTGAAAAGACACAGGCCCATATTATTTCTAAGGTCATTTTGTGTTTACACACTTTTGTCTATCCTCGGGTTACTAGAAAGGGGAAGGAGTGTTTATTTTACGGTACACTAGATGGGAAGCTCTGGAGTTTTCCGTTTGCAGGTAGTTTATTCCTTAGGACTTAGCAAACCTAATAGCCCACTAGAGGTGAAACCTACCAGAAAAGACTGGGGTACCCGTAATGCCCCTTTCTATGCTCAGCCAAACTCCTACCCTCAGGTCTCTCCCCGCTCAGGGTGATCTTTGGGAAGACGGAGGCTTCCCTGCCAGCACTCCCCATACCCCAGCTGTGGAATAAAGGCCATGAGAGGGATTTTCATCAGACTCACTCTGCTCATCCATGTCTGCCACAGAACTCACACTGAGCTGGGCGCAGTCAGTTAGTGATGTGACCTTACCAACGGCCAGGTCACTGCAAGAACAACAGCTTGGGAGGCAGAGCCCAGAACTCCAGCTTGTTGGGTCTGGTACAAAGGAAACCGATTACCTAATGAAAGATTCCAGGTCCTTGATCCATCGGATGTGGGCTTTACCTGCCTGACACAAGCATTGGCTTGTTAGCTAAGACATTCCACCTGGAAGAGTCATCAGGGAAACCCCAGCCCTGACCTGGCTCTACCCATGAGAATTCCTGACACACACCCACTGCCGAACAATGGAGCACAGCTTGCAAACAGAGGAGCGAGTCTGACATTAAGCCACTGGGTCCAGGCACTTACTCCTAAGATTTTCTTTGCAGATGAAAATGATTTGAAGAGTATAAGGTACATGAAGAGGAGAACCAGGAAGCCTGAGTTCTTCTTGCCTGATCTCTACCAACTACCAGCTGTGCAGCTGGCCATGCAGCATCCTTTTGATCAACGGTAAAATGAGAACACTTAAATCTGTCATTGCTTTGGCCCACTGAGAGCAGAGAGTGTACATTTCAGTGGCCTTGGATTTTTAACTGAGTACTGATGAGGGTAGTCTTTCAGGTGAACCCTTGAATAGAGTTCAGCAAGAGGTCTGAGATCAGAGAAGGTTGGAAAGAAAGATATTTTTCTAAAAGTTTTAGACTCTAGGCAATGTAACAGCTGGTACCAAACTTCCCGGCTGTAGTTCATAGGAATGTAGGATTCTGGACTAATCAGACTGTTGTCTTCACCTTGAACAGCTCTGTCTTGGCATGGCAACAGTGTCCACTCCTAATTTCCCTTTGACCTTACTGGCCATGTCTCCAACTCCTTCCTCCCCCATCTAACCCTTTAATATAAGGGACCAGTTTGGGCTTTTTTGTCTTTTTTTGGTCTATATTATATTCCTAGATAAGTGGCTTCAACCTTGGCTGCACCCCAGAATCATGTGAGAAAACTCTAAAAAACTCCAGTATTTGGTCCACACCTCATCAGTGGTATCATCCCCTCAAGAGATGGGACTCAGGCATCCATATTTAAAAAAACTTCACCTAGTGATTTCAATATGCAACCGAATTTGAGAACGGTGTCCTAGATCAATGGTTCTCAGTGTGTGGTTTGATTCAGCAACATCAGCATCACTTGGACACTTGTTAGAAATGCACATTTTCACATCCTTCTCCAGACTTATTGAATCAGAAAATCTGGGGTGGGAATCCAGCCATCTGTAGTTTAAAAAAAACTCTCCAGCTGATTATGACCTTCACAACCTCTTTTTTGTTGTTTAGTAGCTAAGTTGTGTCTGACTCTTTGAGACCCTATGGACTGTAGCCTGCCAGGCTCTGCTGTCAATGGGATTTCCCAGGCAAGAATGCTGGAATGGGTTGCCATTTCCTTTTCCAGGGGATTTTCCCAACCCAGGGATTGAACCCATGTCTCCTGAATTGACAAGTAGATTTTTCTTTCTTTTTTTTTTTTTTTTAACCACAGAGTCACCAGGGAAGCCCATACTCATAACCACTATTCTAAATCTGATGTAAGCTGGGATTTCTCAGTCTTGATATTCAGGATAACTCTTTGTTGTGGGGTGTGCTGTGCCCTGTGTCCCAGGCCTCTGCTTTCTGCATGTCAGTGTCACCCTTCCCCCAGTAGTGACAATGTAAATATCCCCAGATGGTGCCAAATCCCTTAGGGGAAAATCCCCACCTGTCAAGACCACTTTTCTAGATGAACATCTATGAAATTGTCTTAGAATTTGGCAGCATTTTAGAATCACCTCAGTTCAGTTCAGTTCAGTTGCTCAGTCGTGTCCAACTCTTTGTGACACCATGAATTGCAGCACGCCAGGCCTCCCTGTCCATCACCAACTCCCGGAGTTCACTCAGACTCACGTCCATCGAGTCAGTGATGCCATCCAGCCATCTCATCCTCTGTCGTCCCCTTCTCCTCCTGCCCCCAATCCCACCCAGCAGCAGGGGCTTTTCCAATGAGTCAACTCTTCACATGAGGTGGCCAAAGTATTGGAGTTTCAGCTTTAGCTTCAGTCTGTCCAGTGAACACTCAGGACTGATCTCCTTTAGAATGGACTGGTTGGATCTCCTTGCAGTCCAAGGGACTCTCAAGTGACTTCTCCAACACTACAGTTCAAAAGCATCAATTCTTTGGCGCTCAGCTTTCTTCACAGTCCAACTCTTACATCCATACATGACCACTGGGAAAACCATAGCCTTGACTAGACGGACCTTTGTTGGCAAAGTAATGTCTCTGCTTTTTAATATGCTATCTAGGTTGGTCATAACTTTCCTTCCAAGGAGCAAGTGTCTTTTAATTTCATGGCTGCAATCACCATCTGCAATGACTTTGGAGCCCAAAAAACCAAAGTCTGACACTGTTTCCACTGTTTCCCCATCTATTTCCCATGAAATGATGGGACTGGATGCCATGATCTTCGTTTTCTGAATGTTGAGCTTTAAGCCAACTTTTTCACTCTCCTCTTTCACTTTCATCAAGAGGCTTTTGAGTTCCTCTTCACTTTCTGCCATAAGGGTGGTATCATCTGCATATCTGAGATTATTGATATTTCTCTCAGCAATCTTGATTCCAGCTTGTGCTTCTTCCAGCCCAGCGTTTCTCATGATGTACTCTGCATAGAAGTTAAATAAGCAGAGTGACAATATACAGCCTTGACGTACTCCTTTTCCTATTTGGGACCAGTCTGTTTTTCCATGTCCAGTTCTAACTGTTGCTTCCTGACCTGCATCCAGGTTTCTCAAGAGGCAGGTCAGGTGGTCTGGTATTCCCATCTCTTTCAGAATTTTCCACAGTTTATTGTGATCCACACAGTCAAAGGCTTTGGCGTAGTCAATAAAGCAGAAATAGATGTTTTTCTGGAACTCTCTTGCTTTTTCGAAGATCCAGCGGACGTTGGCAATTTGATCTCTGGTTCCTCTGCCTTTTCTAAAACCAGCTTGGACATCTGGAAGTTCACGGTTCACGTATTGCTGGAACCTGGCTTGGAGAATTTTTAGCATTACTTTACTAGCATGTGAGATGACTGCAATTGTGCGGTAGTTTAAGCATTCTTTGGCATTGCTTTTCTTTGAGATTGGAATGAAAACTGACCTTTTCCAGTCCTGTGGCCACTGCTAAGTTTTCCAAATTTGCTGGCATATAGAGTGCAGCACTTTCACAGCATCATCTTTCAGGATTTGAAATAGCTCAACTGGAATTCCATCACCTCCACTACCTTTGTTTGTAGTGATGCTTCCTAAGGCCCACTTGACTTCACATTCCAGGATGTCTGGCTCTAGGTGAGTGATCACACCATTGTGATTATCTGAGTCATGAAGCTTTTTTTTTTGTACAGTTCTTCTATGTATTCTTGCCACCTCTTCTTAATATCTTCTGCTTCTGTTAGGTCCATACCATTTCTGTCCTTTATTGAGCCCATCTTTGCATGAAATGTTCCCTTGGTATCTCTAATTTTCTTGAAGAGAGCTCTAGTCTTTCCCATTCTGTTGTTGGAATCATCTGGGCAGCTTTAAAAACTACTGATGCTTAGTACAACCATAGAGATTTGGATTGAATTGATCTATTACATGGCTTTGGTGTCAAAATTTTTTCAAAGTTCACCATGAGAATTAATCTAAGATACAACTAAGACTGGTGCTTCCCTGGTAGCTCAGCTGGCAAAGAATCTGCCTGTAATGCAGAATACCCCAGTTCTATTCCTGGGTCAGGAAGTTGCCCTGGAGAAAGGATAGGCTACCCACTCCAGTGGTTCAGACGGTAAAGAATCCGTCAGCAATGCCAGAGATCTGGGTTCGATCCCTGGGTTGGGAAGATCCCCTGGAGGAGGGCATGGCAACCCCACTCCAGTATTCTTGCCTGGATAATCATCATGGACAGAGAAGCCTGGCGGGCAGTCCATGAGGTTACAAAAGAGTCAGACGCAGCTTAGTGACTAAGGAACAACAACAAACTTAATGAAACACTCCTAATTTTATACAATGATGATAGAAAGTAAATAGGCCTGTTGTTTTCACATTTCCATAGGGTATTGTGCCATCTCAAGGTCAATTCCATTGACCTCTTATTTTCAGGACAATATTATCCTCATCAAAACTTCACACGAGGGGGAATGTGCCTCTGTAGTTTTTCTATCTTAACACTTTTATTCTCTCTGATCTAAATTTTGACAGATTTATCACCTATTTAAAAAAATAAAACAAAACACTTTCATTGATTCCTTATTTTTCTATGGATAAAGAAACCTAAAAGCTGAGACTCTCTGTGTGTACATTTAAATGACTTTGGCAGTGTTGTCTTCCAGGAGGTAAGTTCCATGCTGTTCTGACATCAGCACACTCATCAGGACCCTGTAAACGTGCGCTCTTCTTTGTCTGGCCTTCTCATCACTTCTCTTCTCTCAAGGGGTTGTTCCTGCCTACACACTCTGTCCTACCTCTTTTCTTGGTCCTTGTTCTTCATTCTCAAATGTCCAGCATGGCCCTTCTTTCTCCATGAAGGTTTTTTTTTTTCCTTGACAATTTGCTACTATTCTGTCTCCTCCCTCTTGCTTGACTATAGCAGTATTGATCAGTACACCCACAATAGGTACTACAAGTCAACCTTTGTTAATATTGGATCCTTAATATTTCTATTCTTTTTTTAACTTCTCAACTAAAACATTAGGTTCCTAAGGGAAAACTGATCTTGTCTGGCAAGATCAGTTTCTTTCTTACTGTTAAAACTTGTATTTTTAAACAATTTGACATTTGTAGAAAATTTGCAAAAACATTACAAAACTTTTCCATAAGCTCTTCAACCAAATGTATGTATATGTACATACCTGTCTGTCTCCTTCCATGTATATATATGTGACTGTGTGTGAATAAAGTTTTCTGAACTGTTTGAGAGTAAGTTGCAATTTTATAGTAGTTTAGTCGCTAAGTCATGTCTGACTCTTGCGAATCCATGGACAGTAGCCCGCCAGGCTCCTCTGTCCATGGGATTCTCCAGGCAAGAAAACTGCAGTGGGTTGCCATTTCCTTCTCCAGGTAAGTTGCAAGCATGATGTCTATTTTACTCTTAAACACTTCATTGGATACTTCCTAAAATCAAGGACTTTTCTCTTACATAACTGTAGAACAGTGACCAAATCAGAATATTGAGAGTGATAGAGATCTATTCTGTACTTTACAAACTTTATTCCAATTTCACCTATTAGCCCACTCATTTTTTCATAGCAAAAGAAGGAGAAATATGGCCCAGGTTCCCATCCGGGGTCATTGGATACATCTATTAATAGTTGCCATACCTCTTAGGTCTCCTTTAATCAGCAACAATGCTTTAGTCTTTCTGGCCTTTTATATCTTGACATTTTCAGAGTATAAGCCAGTCATTTTGTGGAATGTCCACCAACTTGAATTTTTCTGAAGTTTCCTCTTGATTAAATTCAAGGTTACTAATGCATATATATGGAATTTAGAAAGATGGTAACAATAACCCTGTGTACGAGACAGCAAAAGAGACACTGATGTATAAATCAGTCTGATGGACTCTGTGGCGGGGGTGGGGGGGGATTAAAAAAAATAAAATCGAGAAACAGATGTATCTTTTAGTCGCCATTTGAAGGTTCTAGGCCCAATGTTTTTGCATTTATTTACCTTAGAGAGTGTGGCCAAGTATTATGTAGATCCATAGATTAAAATTTTTGGACCTTTAGAGATGAGAATCTGAGTGAGTACAATCTGTTCAGGATTTTTCTCTCATTCTGGGTGTATATATGGGATTCTCTGACTTGTTGGAGCGTGTTAGGTTCTATTCAGAAGAGAACACCTTAGTCTAATAACGTATTAGTTCAGCCATTCAAATTTGAGTACCTATTAAATGTTTAGTACTATTCAGATCATAACAATATTAGATAATAATCTCTTTTAGCTTTGCTTCAGTACACTTTGTACCATTTTTTAGGAGAATAAATTCTGATTTTCTTTTCAAAGTAAAAAATAAATAAATAAATAAATAAATTCAAGGTATGCATTTTAGGGGGCAATAATATCACAGGAGTGATGATAAATCCTTCTCAATGCATAATATTAGAAGGCATTTGATTTCCATTTCTGTTAGTGGTGGTATTAACTTTGGTCACTTGCTTAAGATGGTATTTGCCAGTCTTATTAAAGATACTATTTTTTCCTTTTGTAGTTAAATATCTCATAGGGAGATACTTAGAGATGATGTAAATATCTTTTTTCTCCTTTGAAATAATTTCAGACTTACAGAAAAATTGCAAAAGCCACACAGAGCTCAGTATGCCCTGTATCCAGCTTCTTCTTACATTGACAACTTACAGAAATAAGTTTGCAATGGTCAAAATCAGGAAATTAACATTAATACAACACTCTTAACTAAACTTAGAAATTCCCCTTCCCCTCCCCCTGCTCTTTTTCTTTCTGTTCCAGGATCCAATCCAGGGCCTCACATTGTGTATATTTGCTCTGTCTTAGTCTGCTCTGAACTATGGTTGTTCCTCAGTGTTTCCTTGTCTTTCACGACCTTGACATTTGTAATAAGTGCTGATTATATTTTTTTCAGGTTCATTTTCAAGTGGAGTTTTTCTGTTCTATTCTTCTGACTAGACTATGGTATGCGTTTGTGGGAAGAATGCCACGAAACTGTTGTTGTGTCTTCTCAGTGCGTGACAATGGGGAGCATCATGTTGATATATCCTATTGAAGGTGCTTTAACCTAGATCACTCAGTCAAGGAGGTGTCTGTTGGATCTCTCTCTGTAAAATTAATCTTTACCCATTGTAACTGACCAATATCTGGAGAGAGATACCTGAAAACAATGCAAATATATTGTTTCTCCTTGAAATTCCCCATTGATTTTAGCCGTTGGTAAATTTTGCCTGAAACAGTTATTACCATGGTCTTTGCCTAGTGGTGATTTTGTCTCACATATTGTTTTGGAACAAATTAGTTTTAACATCTTTTGATGATTCTTGACTAGAACAATGATTACTGTAGTGATTGTCAGATGGTGTATACTAAATCGCCAGTCTTGTTTCTTATTGTTGAACATGAACCTCTCAGGAGCATAAACTAAAACTGGTAAATTCCTATTGCCAGCTGTGAACCTACTGATTCTACTTTGTGCAGTCCTAACCTTAGATTCTATTTCTAGGTGGTATTGAAACCAAAGTTGCTTTGGGAAGAACTGTAACCTCAGAGGAATTATTAAGATAATTCTATGGGGCTATACCATATCTTTGGAATTTAGGAAGTGGTTCTCACCTTAATTGGGTACTTGGCATAATAGTAGTAATCACTGACTTTTGTTCAGTACCTTATAATTTTAAAAGCAGTACTTAAAACACTTTGAAATAAATTATTTGGTATGTCCACAGGCCAGATCTGGCTACTGGCACATGTAAATCTCTTTTAATAGATAATTTTTTCTATTTTCTAAATCTTCTTTGGGGGAGGGCTGGTCTGAGTAACGAACACTAACTTGCTATGACAAACATTTTCAACACCTCAATCTCAGCCGCTTAACACAGTAAGTGTTTATCTTTTGTATAGAAAGTACAAGGTAGGTGTTCCTGATCAGTATAAGGATAGTTCAGAGAACCAGGTTTCCTCTTTCCTATGGCCTCTTAGTTCTTGGCTAGATGCTCTGCATTTGGATGACAGAAGTAAAAAGAGGAACTCTGGAGAATTCCGTCGGTGGTTCTCTTGCCCAGGCTAGAAATGGCCTATCACACTTCTGCTTGCTTTCCATCAGCTAGAACTTGGTCACACGGCCATTTGTACAGCAAGGGAGGTGGGGAATGTACATATGCCCAGGAGGTAGAAGAAACAGCTTTGCTGAAAAGAGCAGTTTCTGTCATAGTGTTGATTCTTGGATTATCACATGTCACTATGAAGCCCACAGCTCAACCCAGAGATGAGTCATCAAAATGTGCTGCACTGAACACATCTGGTGTGTGGAGCCCTCTGCCTCATTGATAGAAAGAAAGCTTCCTGATGATTTAATTACAGTTATCTTTGCAGCAACGTTTTTATTTCCTATTATAGCTCTGTTCCCCTTGAAAGCACTGTCTCTAACTTTTCACTTCAAAAAATTAGTAAATCAACAGTCCCTTGAGTTACATAGTCAACCCACACATTCAGGAAAGAGTCACTGATAACTCTTAAACTCCAAGCCAGCAGAGAATAACTCAGAAGAGTTGAAGAAATCAGTGCATCTCTAAGGTAATACCACAGAGCCAGCAGGAGTAGAGAGAGGGCTTTTTGAGGAGAAGCCTCTCTTTTGCCCAGTTTGTACCAGAAAATAAATGCCAAAGTCAAAACACTTTGAACTCCTCCATATGATGGAGACAATATGAATTTTCAAATGATTACTTTTAAAAGCTCATTAACAACAGCATGACAAATTTATCCCTTGTTGTCTAGAACAGAATGGCTGCATCTGAATTTATATTTTCTTCAAGTTAAATATCTATATCACCACCCACATAGTCAAGAAATACTAATCACTTCTTTCACATATTGAAAGAAGTCAATCCCCCGCATTAGGGACAGTGAATTCTCCTTCTTTCACATATTGAAAGAAGTCAATCCCCCTGGCATTAGGGACAGTGAATTCTCACTGTTCATTACAGAAAGCAATGGGAAGTAAGGGTGAGGGGTGGGGGGTGACCTTTTGCATAACTCTGGATTCTTCATTGTAAAGGAGTGGGGTTCTCCCTAGGAATTGCATAAATTTTCACCTGAGAGCAGCTCTAGAAAATGAATAAATCTAGCTCAGTAAGGATGTTCTTTATCAGAAAAGAGTCATTCCAAATCCCGTAATCTTGGTAGAATTAGCTGTTTGTGAGTCAGAAGTATGTTAAGGTATAGTGACAGAGCACGTGTTTTCAGCTGAACATAATTCCCTATGATTGGTTCTGGCTGCAAAAGCCTCTAACAGCAGAACATTATGGCAAAGTTGGCACCATCGCCCCCTGTCTGGACGGGCAGAGACACACTGAGCACGCACTTTTCTCCTGTGAGGCGCTCAGTGTCTTCGTGTTATTAAGAAGAAGAAAGTGGGGCCTCCCTTTCTGTCTAATCTACATCCAGTTCTGTAATTGATATGAAGCATGAGGTTTACAGTGGGGTCAACTGCCACATGACCTTGCAGCTTCCACTGAGTCATGTCATCACAGTGCCCTTTCTCATTATTATTATTTATTGTTCCTTGAACTCAGCAAGCAAAAGTGGCTCATATAATAACTCTGCTGGTGCCAAAACAAATAGACACACTCCTGCCCCAGCCACTTAGGGTTTGGTGACACAAATAATACTGTGTAAATGAAAAATGCAGAACAAATGAAGAATGGAAAGTGTGGGTGTCTCCTCTGTTGTTTCTTATGCCATCAACTCCATTCTCTTGGACTCAAAGAATAAAAGCATACTGGAAATTTATATCTCCATTTCTGAATAATTGCTTGAAAAACAGAAGATTTGGATATTTCAATAACTCTTGTGAAAAAGTATTTTTTAAATTCCACAGATTTAGAAATAATTCAACCTAATTTAGGGGATAGTTCTTGAAAAGAGAATTTTACTAATGACTATTGTTAAATCTAACTGTGAATATAATCTCTTTTCCTGCCTTCTTTAAAAAAAAAAAAAAAAGATTACCTGCTATTAGAGCCTCTTCTCATATCCACTTTTATTTTATTTATTTCTTTCTCTGGCTGTGTGGTGCAGCCTGGTGTCCCCTGAGCAGGCATTGAAACTGTGCCCCCTGCAGTGGCAGCACGAGTCTTAACCAGAGAAATCCATCTTATCTATTTTTAAAATATCTTATGTCCATCCCCTTGCCCAGTTTGTGGGCATTTACTGTTGTTTTTCTGTCCAGTATCTTTTCTCTCTTCTGGTAACAGTATTCTTACGTTCCTAGAAGATCTTTTTTCTCCACAATCAGGTCCTGTGCTTTATTTATTTATCTGTTTTTTAAAAGAGTTTTATATGTGAAAGTGAGAGTGAAAGTCGCTCAGTCGTATCTGACTCTTTGCGACCTCATGGACTGTCCATGGAATTCTCCAGGCTAGAATACTGGAGTGGGTAGCCTTTCTGTTCTCCAGGGGATCTTCTCAACCCAGGGATCAAACCCAGGTCTCCCACATTGCAGGCGGATTCTTTACCAACTGAGCCACAAGGGAAGTGGGCCATTCTTAAAGACTTTATTGAGTTTGGTACAATATTGCTTCTGCTTTATGTTTTTATTTTTTGTCCATGAGGCATGTGAGATCTTAGTTCCCCACCCAGGGACTGAACCCACACCCCGTGCATTGGATAGCAGTCTTAACCACTGGACACCAGGGAAGTCACGGGTCCTGTGGTTTAAATAGAGTTGAGTCCACCCCAATATCCCAGGGTGTTCACATGACCCAGGCTCATTGGGGGTGATCACGTGACCCATACGTATCCAATCCTAGTACATCCTGCACCTTTGGGGATGTGGAGCAAGTAATAAGAGCAAAGAAGTATAGAAGGCCTTGTCTGTCAGCCTTACGCAGAGGGTGAGCAACGTTCTGGAACCGTCAAGTCCCATTTTGCCATCTTGGATTGTGGTGGCAGAGTCAGTTTTGAAGGGAATCTGCCAAGAAGGGCTATGATTCCAGAATGTTCTGTGGACATCACTTGAGTTCCTAGATGTACTAGTTCCTGAAACCAGTCTTTGCTATTGAGTCAACACAAATTTTTACTTTTTGAAATGCCAGTTGAGTTGGGCTTGCTGTTAATTTGCCAAAAGGGTTTGGAAGAGCTTGTCTCCACTGGAAACACTCAAGCATATTCATTTGAGAAAAAAATCATAAACTAGAATCACAGCAGTGTTTCTTCCATAGCTTTCTTTATTTCCCCTATCATTGCTAATTTGGGGGGTATCTTTGTTGGTATTTTCATACAAAGTAAATGCTGTATAAATCTCTCAATGCATTATTCTCCATATTCTGAGCATAAAAAAACTTGTCAGCTGTGCTTTAGGTTATTAGCTCACCGTTGTTAGAGCTACAGGTTAAATTATGTGTTGGCAAAGTCTTTCCCTCATGACCGTACTTTGGCCGAATCCCGTCTCCAGAGAGAGGAAATGTTTCTGTCACTCTCCCTCTTCCTGAGGAAGCATGTCCCCAGCCTTGCAAAGTCATCACGCCTGAAAAAATCACCACCAGGCTGTGATAACACACAGATCCTTCCCAGGTTGCTAATTATGTTGTCCCTTCCCCCTCTTAAAGCCACTCACCTCTGCAATGTCCCCACCTCTGAGTAATTGGCTTTTCCTAGAACAAACACACCGTATGTGCTATAAAGGCAAAGTCAGGCAAACTTCAGACAAAAAAAAGAAAAAAGAAGAGAGGTCCTGCTTTATGTTCAATTATTTATAACATGAATGCTTTTATTACTTCTTACTTTGTTTATCCTTTGTTTGACTCACTTTCTGAGGTGATGTGGTGTAGCTCCTATAATCTTATCCTGAATCCTGGCTCCTCTGTACATCAATTATGTAATCTTGGGCAAATAACTTAAACTTTGTGTTCTCTGTTTTATTTGTGGGGAAAAAAAAATTTACAATACCTTCCTTGTGATAATGTTGTCAGAATCAAATGGGATAATACATGCATAGTATTTAGGACAGTATGCAGTAGGCACTCAAGGTGAGCTGCCCTTAGTGGCTGGATAGTTTCTCTCATCCTCTTGCCCTCAGAACTGCCCTGCCCACTGCTCCAGCCTAGACTGGTCCTCTTCTTTGCTCAGTAGAACAGGCAACTCTTTAAAAGAGTATGATTTTAGGTACCTTGAAAATATTTTGTTTGTACTAAAATATTTATCTTTGTGCCTTTGCTGAAACAAGCTGGATGGTATAAAGATACTCCAGGTTGCAGTGAGAGCTCAGGCAGTAGCAGTCAGAACTCAGTCAGAACAGACCCTGGTCCACTTTGAAGTCAGAAGGATTTAAAACAGGGAAGTAGACACACAATTGATGGAAAATCTGAGATGCCAGCAGAGGCTGATGAAATGGTGAATTTAGGAAAAACAGAAAGTTATGCAAAACCTCTGGGGCTAGAAGTACAAGGGAGGGGGTGATGTCCCTAAAACTGGGGCCTAAGGCCTCAAGCAAAGGCTGGAACCTCAGGAACCTCTCTGGCAGGATCTGAAGCCACAGAGAAGGCCCAGAGACACATTCTACAGAACAGAAGGAGGGGAGGTAGCCTGGCGTCTTCAGAACAGAAGGAGGGGAGGTAGCCTGGCATCTTCTTTTCTTTGTCCTTTGACCTCCTGCAGGGTCTCCCTGTGGGTGAACCTTGCTGGAAGCAAGTTGGTTACAGGAACCTGAAAAACAGAACCTGCAGGACTCTTGTCCATGGTGTGTAGGGCAGCTTGGGAGATGGGGTTAAGGATGACCTAAGAGCAATCAAATGATGGGCATGGTGCTCAGAGGAGGAAGGAAAACTACTTTCCTGTGACCAAACAAGAAGGTAACTGAGGAATGGGAGCTGTCAAATGTCTTCTTTATGTCTGCCACGCATGCCAGGGATTTTGGCTTGGTTTGTAGGTCTGGGCTTAGATGTAGAATATTATGCACTTTAATTTTTCTCAAAGGGGAGTCTGTGGAGTCTGGAGTAGAAACAGATGTACTGCTAATTCAACATGCTAATTCTTGGGCTTCACACCAGCTTTTAAAAGTGCATTTCCATTACTATGGGGCCCACTGGTTTATCCACTTCTCTCTGTTGTTTCTGAGGTTTGTGTTTATTAAACTTTTGAATTTAAAATTAGAGCAGTCACTCCTTGGATGAATTTTATTTTGCTTCTTCTCCCTCCTGAGTGATGGGTGATGCTGTCCTTATGAAGTTGTAGTCTATGGGTCTGTTCAATATCCACCCAAAAGTTCTACCCAGGACTTAGATCATGGATGAGAAATGTCTCTTATCCAAAGATTGATGGTTTAACTTGAGAGAAGGGCAACAAATTCTCAAGCATGTTAACAAATCTCCCATCTCAGCAACAGGGTTGCATGATTGAAAAAGTTAGAAATAGAAACCAGAGGAATTCCTTGGTGCAAGAGGTCAAGGAGATAGACTCCCTGGCTAGACTGCAGAACCCGCTGCTCACGGGTCCTGGGAAGCCATTTCAGGCATTGGAAGCCAATTGCTTGGCATTTCCTGTAATGTTGTTCTGGGTGATTGGTTTCCATTTCTCCAGCTAGTGGTGTGCTGGTGCTCATTAATGAGTATGTCCCTGAACATAGATGCTTGGGTTAAGTATTCTTTTGGTGCACAAGAGAAGACTTGGATTTCTCTGACCCTGCTTTCCATCTTCAAAAGGAAGAAAGTTACTGTGCTTCCTTCATAGTGTACTTGGGAGATCACCTATGTTAATGGAAGACTGGTTTATTTATTGGGTGCTCCAACGTACTAGGTCGCATGTTAGAATTGTAAAGATAGCATTCTTGCATTTGAGGGCATCACAGCTTCTAACAAGAGACTCGGTGTGTGAAAGCATTTCCAATGCTCTATGGAGTTGAAAGCTATTATTTAAAGTGCTATGATAAAATCTGTTGCCACAACTGTATTTAAGATAGGTAAGTATTAGTTTTATAGTTACGGGATCTGAAGGACTGATTTGGAAAATCACCTTCTTAAATCTCAGGACCTCCAGAGAAGCATCATCAATGCCTGGGGTGCTACTGGCAGGTCTAAGCCTTCACTACCGGGAATAAAAATAAGAAGTAAGCCAGAGAAGGATGATTAACATAGGAAAATCAAAGAGTGGAATGAAAAGGCAGGAGGAACAATGCATAGCTGCTAATGTCTGCCTGCAGCTACCCCTAAGGCACCTGCCTGCCAAACAACTCCGACCTGGTTTTCTCTTTATAAAGTACTTACAACCAGGGATAATGTAAATGTGAGCAAAAATTTGCTTTTAAGAGAAAACAAAAACTTGCCTTTCGTGTTTTAAGATTTATTTATTTTTCCTTATAAATTATCACACGCATTCTGTTTCCTTTGTTTCTACTTCTGAGGGTAATGGTAATCTTTCTTTTATCCTTTCAATTGGGATTGGCCTGAGTACTGTGCCTTTCTTTGAATATTGACCTAAGGCTTTCTTTATTTTAACACAGTTATTTACAAACTTTAGCTGCGTCAAAATCACCTGGAGGGTTTGTTAAAACAGAGTTGTCCAAACCGCAAATCCAGACTTTCGGATTTTGTTTCTGCTCTGTGGGGTGGGGCTCAAGAACTAGCAGTTTAACAAATTCCCAGGTGCTGGTGAGGCTGCTGGTTGGGTGTGGGAGGCACTTCTTTAACATTTCAATAATATGATTGTATATTTCCTCCCTGGGGCCTCTCTTTTCCTGAGTTTGGTGGTCTCTCTTCTTCCTATAGAAAGAATTCATTGTAGAACACTGTAATAGAATCTGAGATGTTGACTCTAAGTCTATGGGCTTTTGTGTCTTTCCTGTGCTAAAGTTTACATCCCCAAAATTCAGGAATTTCTTTGAATGAATGATTCTGTATGCATGAGGGAAAGCCTTTGCTTGGGTAAACAGAAAAGTATATGTTTCCAGTATCCAACCGTCAGTTCTAAAATGGGAACGTGACTTTGGCAAGCACAGGTTGACTTTGACTTTGCACTCCATTCAGTCACAAGAATATCATGAAGCATCATGTCTGGTGTTTAAGAGTGACCCCACCAGTGTTGATATTATTCCTATTTTGGCTCATATGAGAAGGTCTGGCAAGAGAAAGAGATTTCTATGGTACATCACTGGTTGTGGGTTTTGGACCAAGTTAAGTTACCCTTGAGCTGTGTCTCTGGCCAAGTCCATGGTCTTGCCTCCTAAGTAGTGAAATGGGAAGAATGACCATCTCCAGACTCATGGAGTAGCTGGGAGTTTCAAGGACTGCCAAGCACGAAAAGTGCTCATGGATCCATCAGCTGCTTCTCATTAGCCTCTGGTTTGCTTTCTTTTCCTGCTGGGCAACCCTGGCTGGGGGTGTCGCTTTCTGGTCTAAGCTTCGTAGGTGGTGACAGATTGCTATGCCACACTGAATGGAAAATGTCCTGTCTGGGGATCTTCTCGAGATAAGGAGTCGTCATATTATAAGGAAAGTTTTCCCACAACTCTTGAAACAGTATCAAAGCCGTTATTTTCATGAGTTGGGCTGACAACATGGTGGGTGAGCTGTCAAAATCCCCAACCTCAAGAGCAACAATTTCTTGACTTTGATGGAGAAGCAGATTTGGGGAAAGGAAAGAAATAGAGTCATATTTTCTCTACTGCTCTGTAGGGTCTTCAGCAGTAGTTTGCTCGTTGGTTTTTTAGATTAGATGGACTCGAAGTTACCAAAGGGGAATTATAGTAGATTATGCCAAACGGGAATTATAGTAGTTTATGCCAAAGTAGATGTCTCCTGGTATTGGAATGTAATTTAAAAAAAATATGATCTTTTTATTCAAGCGTAATTCACATATAGAAAAATACACACAGCATGAATATACAGCTTGATGAATTTTTAAAAACCAACGCACTCATGCAACCAACAGTCAGGTCAAGGAGCAACATCACCAGGATCCCAGACTTTTTTTAAGTTCTCCTCCAGTCACTACTGTCCCTCCCCTCAAAGACAAGCACTATCCTGACTTCTAGCACCAGACTAATAGTGTCTTTGTTTTTATTTGATATAGACAGACTTATAGAGGATGTAGTCTTTTGTGTCTGGTTTTACTCAACATGTTTGCAATGTCATATGTGTGGCTTGAAATTCATTCATTTGAAGTACTATACAGTATCCTATTGTATAAATTGTTATTGTTTAGTCACTAAGTCATGTCCAACCCTTTGTGACCCCATGGACCATAGCTCCCTAGGCTCCTCTGTCTATGAGATTTCTCAGGCAAGAGTACTGGAGTGGGTTGCCATTTCTTCCTCCAGGGGATCTTCCCAACCCAGGGACTGAACCCATGTCTCCTGCATTGGCAGGTGAATTCTTTACTGCTAAGCCACCTTGAATCAAATATCATGGAGATTTTGGGTATTCTTAGTTTTGGTTTGGAGAAGGCAATGGCAACCCACTCCAGTGTTCTTGCCTGGAGAATCCCAGGGATGGGGGAGCCTGGTGGGCTGCTGTCTTTGGGGTCGCACAGAATCGGATGTGACTGAAGCAACTTAGCAGCAGCAGCAGCAATTTTGGTTATTATTAATAATGTTGCTATGAACAGTACTACACAAGCCTGTGGTGAATATATGCATGAGTGTTGTTGAAGTGTAACTGTTGTGTTTTCAGATGAACATGGATGCCTCTTCAGCAAGTATTTCCAAGCAGTTTTCCAAAGTGGTTGTACCACTGACATGCCAACCAGCAGTGTGGAAGATCTTCCACATTCTTGCCAAAACTTAATTTTGACTGTGGTTTTATTTCAGCCATTATAATGTGCATGAAAACAAACAAACAAACAAGCAAAATAGAACAAAACAAAAAGCAGCAACATGAATTCAGTACAGACATCCCCCTGCCCCAACACTCGTGTTTAATTGTACAATAAGGAAACTATTCTTTCATTGTATAATAAGGAAATGCTACATGATGTCTCATTTGACCTCTGTACAAAGGAATTGAGTCAATTTATATTAATGTCAAGGGAAGCTGCATCTGAGTGAAGGCTGAATATTTCAGTATAGGAAATATTCTATGCTTTCACTGCTGCAAATCATAAAATTCCTTTTTAGGGTAGATCAACCTGGAAATTCTTCTTTACCTACAAAGACAAGAGGGTGTAAATCTCTTCAACTTCCAGAATAGAGAATGTGTACATGCATTTTAGGGACAGAAAAAGCCCGAGACCTACAGAGAGCATACAACAGAGTCCATAACATTGCAGTGTCTGAGGTGACAGTCCCTAACCTCAGATATGGAGGGCTAGTGGCTGGAAACTTATAATGAATATTGTAAGAATTAAATATTTAAAATGAAAATGGTAATAAAATTAAAATCAATAGCAGTGATTGCATAAACAAAGAGCAGTAACAAGAACCCTGGATATTTAGTTAATGGTTTTGTGTGCGTGTGTTTGTATGTGTGTACATGAAGCATGAACTTTGAGAATTGCAGAGATCTATGTCTCTGCAATCAGTATTAACCACTGCATACAAATAACTGATCATTCTAGTGAGATAGATGTGGGGGAAACAGACAAAACAAAACAAACAAAAAAAAAAAATCAAAAGATGACAAAGAAAACAGTATTCGAACCTTCCCAAGATAGAGCATTTTTTCTTAGGTATGGCTGATTAAATAGTTCACAAATTCTCCATTGAGATATTGGATAACAGTATCTAAGGCATAATTAATTTTATTTTTATCATGTTTTATTACAATTAATTTTCAGTTTCCTGAATCCTCATTTGTCCATGGGAACTAAGGAAGTAACAACTCAATCTCACTGTCACTGTATCAGTTATTTAGTTCCAAAATAATGCTGTGTAACAATCACAAAGGCCAGTCACATAAAGCAATAAACATTTAGTTAGCTTATAAATTTGTGGGGTTCAGATGATCTGCGCTAGACTTGGCAGATTATACAAAGGACTTAAGTCAATTTATATTAACTCCAAGGGAAGCTTGGCTCAGTGGTGAAGAATATGCCTGCCAAAGGAGGAGATGCAGGTGATGGGTTCCATCCCTGGGCTGGGAAATCCCCTGGAGGAGGAAATGGCAATCTGCTCCAGCATTATTGCCTGGGAAATCCCTTGGACAGAGGAGCCTGGCCAGCTACAGTCCATGTGGTTGAGAAAAGTTGGACACAACTGAGCGACTGAGCACACAGGCAAGGGAAGCTGCATCTGAATATTTTAGTATAGGAAATATTCTAGGCTTTCACTGCTACACATCATACAATTCTTTTTTGAGGCAGATCAACCTGGAAATTATTCTTACCTACTAAGACCAGAGGGTGTAAATCTCTTCAACTCCCAGAACATGGAATGTATGCTTGCAGATTAGAGAGAGAAAGAGCCCAAGACCCACAAAGAGCTGGACCTCTTTGTGTTTCTGTGGTCCTATTTGGCTTAGTTGGTGATGCTAGTGATCTTGGCTGGACTTGGGTGCATGTATGAGGGTTTGTTCATCCAACTGAGATGACTGTCAGCAACTTGGCTCCACCCAACACTCAGTGAAATACGACAAATGATTTTTCTGCCACAAACTTAGTGGCTTAAAACAATACATACTTATTATCTCACAGCTTCTGTGGGTTATGAATCTGAGTATAATTTAGTCAGGTTCTCTGCTTTAGGGTCTACCAGATGCAGTCATGGTAGGTTGTGCTTTTATCTGGAGGTTTGACTGGGGAAGAGTATACTTTAGACTCACTCAGTCTTTGGCAGAATTCAATTCTTATCAGCTATAGGAGTAAAGCCCTTAGTTCCTAAAGACTTCCCTCTTTTTATTTGCCTGCCACGTGAATCTCTGCATTGCACACATTTCTGCTTCCTTCTTCAAGGCCAGCAGGTGGGCAAGAGTAACTCTGCTGAATGGAGTCTTGTATGACTAATACAGTCATGTCAATGACATTCCATCATCTTTACCATATTCTGTTGGTTAGAAACAAGTCATAAGTCTGCTCACACTCAAAGAAAGGGGATTCATAAAGCTATGAACTCCAAGAAGTGAGAATCACCAGTTGTCACCTTGGAGTCCCTCTACCCAACCTGATCTTGCTCACGTGTCTTGGGATTAGATGACTGTCAGCAGATCTAGGGTAGCACACTGACCTAGCAAAGGTAAAGATGCAAGAGTGGAAGTGAAAATGAATAAGTGAGTTTTTCAGTCCTCTGCATCCTGTCTGCTAACTACAAACTGCAACTAACTTGCATCCCATTTGCCCAATGAAGTCACAAGACTCAGAAACAGAGATGGAAGATGTTACAAGGTTACCTGGTAAAGGAGGTAGATGCAGGAAAGGTAGAGAATTGCAGTCATAGACTCCTTCTCACCTTCATCTGCATAATCCAAGAATTCAGCCCCGTGGAAATCTCATTCCTCTCTTCCTCTAGTCAGCTTTTCAGGAAGATCCTAGTGTTCCATTTGGTGTTCCACAAATGCTCGAAATTTCTGGTAGTTTCTCCTGCTATTCCCTAGACTCCCTGCTTCCTGCAGACTCCCACATAGATGGAAACTTGTAAGACCACCCTGCTATCACACTTTATGAGAAACATCTCAGCAGATAGATTTTCCCCTAAATTCCATAAGCTAAATAACCCTTCTGTTTCCTCCCAGAGGAGGGGAGACTATTGTTATTACCCACTCTGTAATTCTATTCCTTGTCTGAGGATCATTCATGAAATCAGTTTCTACCCACTGTCCCTGTCTTTTACATGGATGAGGCCAAACTCATGGTGTCTGCCATGTCCACCCCCTGTAGAACTCACCATACTTGTGCTGTCCCCTGATTTAAAGGGTGCTCCAGGGCTTGTTACAGGCTGGAGCTTCTCAACACTTGTACATTAGAGCTACCCAGGAACTTTTAAAAATTTCAGTGCTTGAGACATACCAAAAAGCAATCTCTGAGAGTTGGTTCCAGGCACTGGCATGTTTAAAGTGATATCAGATGATTCTGATGTGTAGCCCAGATAGGGAACTCCTTTTACAGATAGGCATGTAACCCAGGATGTCTCAAGCCATAATTGCTCTTAAGACTTTGGAGCTTAGAGGAAGAAGAAAAGCATATTCCTACTTGACCATAGTAAAATACATAACCTCCTTCAAAAGATTTTTTCATGTGAAGCTTCTCTCTGCCTCTATATATAGAAGGAATCATGGAATCACATTTGCTTTGAAATATCCTCTCATCTGGCACCCTGGCACCACAGATGAGAAAAAGAAAAACCCAGAGCGATTTATTCACTTGCCGAAGATCTAATTAAATCCGAAGACTAATTAATATTCACTTGCTGAAGACTAATTAAAGCACAGATAGGGCTGGGTCATGAATTTTCTTTCGTTTCCATTCTTCAACATCAATCTATTTTTAAAACATTGGACTTAAAAGTTTTGGGAGTGACAAGTTGGGTCCTATAATCTTCCCAATATACATAAACTACTGGTATTTTCTGTAGTTGACTAAACATAGGAGCAAGTCCATTTTAAGTATATGGAAAATTCTAGGAAAACAAATTATATGGATCTTTCCAGAGTGAAACTCTAAAGTCCATCTAGTGCCCTTGGCCCCAAAGCTGTCTTGTAGATCATTCTGAAGATTAAACATCCAGTTTTAAAAGGAACACTGAAGTGTCTCAGTGTGCTATTTATTATTGAAAACTTTGGTTATCTTTATTCTAATTTAGATACACAGCTGCTTTGGGGACATAAAGGAAGAAAGTCTTCCTGTATATTTAATGCCTTTAAAGACAGTTTCTTTAAATAGTCTATGGGTATACATTTAATATCTATACTTAGAGTTGCTAAGTTTTGAGAAAAGGAAAAATTGGAATCTATATGACATCCTTACTGCCCCCTGTGCTATCAGAGAACACAGGCAAGAAAATCCTGCAGCTGTGAATCTCAGACTGCATGGTGCACCCGAACCATTTGTGATGAATTGAGAAAAGAGAGACTCCTGGCCCAACGCTCAAGAGTTTTGGATCCATAGGCTTACAACATTGTAGTAACCAGCACGTGTATTTTCTGTATTCTGATGCTTTGACCTCTGGAGTTTTGCTGAACCCGGAGGGACCTCCCGTTGCTGACCAGTTCCTAGAGAGAGTAAACAACTTGTCCTTGAACATGCCTCTCAAATGCAGGCCCCTCAAGCCAGCACCCACACCCCAGTCGCCTTATTTATCAAGCTCTCACCCTCGGGGCCACCACCCACCCATCCCAGTCATATCCCAGGGTCAGATACCAGACAATTAGGCACAGTTCCTATGCCGCTGCTGCTGCTAAGTCACTTCAGTCGTGTCCGACTCTGTGCGACCCCATAGACGGCAGCCCACTAGGCTCCTCTGTCCTGGGATTCTCCAGGCAAGAATACTGGAGTGGGTTGCCATTTCCTTCTCCAATGCATGAAAGTGAAAAGTGAAAGTGAAGTTGCTCAGTCGTGCCAGACTCTTAGCAAGCCCAGGCTCCTCCATCCATGGGATTTTCCAGGCAAGAGTACTGGAGTGGGGTGCCATCGCCTTCTCCTATGCCACAGAGCCTGCTAAACTTACTCAAACTGGATAATCCCAAACCTGTATACCCACTTCTGTTTCTTTCCACAGACACCACAAGAAAGGATCTTGCCCCTTCTCCATGTTTCCTGACTGACTCTGGTATTCCCTATAGCATGACCTGTCCCTTCCTCTTAGGATCTGTGAATATAACAAAATATCTTTTTTTTTTTTTTAATTAGAGGATAATCACTTTACTATGTTGTGTTGCTTTCTGCTGTACACAAAGTATCTCTTTAATGCCAGTGATCTGCTGGTCTATTGACCTTAGTGATTGATTTTGTGTTAAAATAAATGGGATATAAGAATTTGCATTGCAACCCATTTTTCAGGTGACATTCCTGCTTGTCTTGGGGACACACTTTGAGAACCGCTTTATTGAAATATAGGAAAACTACTATATTTGTTGGTGGGAGAAGAAAAGTCAAGGGCAGACCTGTGGTGATAGACAGAATGAAGGTTTTTATAAAAGCTCTTTCATCCACTTTATTGTTACATGCTTGTGTTCAGTAAAGCCTTTTACCAGCTAGCTGAGCCCTCAAATGAGAGCTGTGTTAGTACTCCTGTACCCTAATGCTGTGATCTTTATTGAGTTACTTGGGGAGAGAATGAGAAAACAGAAAGGGGGTGAAGAATATTGGTTTTAAGTCCAGCTGTGCATCTGATGCCAAGCTGCAGGAACTTGGAAAATTCCCTTCATATCCCTGAGCCCCAGTGTCTTCTTCTGTAACTTGGTATAATCTTACCTCATAGGGTTAATATTAGAATTAAAAGAGGTGAATGCCAAGAAAGTGCTTAGTCCAGCCTGTGGTATACAGTCGGATTTCATGATGCAAGTTATTGTTATTGAAGTTATTTTGGCGCTCAAACACAGGATGGTAATCAGTTGCATTGTCTTGCCCTTTATATAATTTTTTTTTTCTTTTTCTTTTTTTTTTTCCTTTATATAATTTTACGCCTGGCATTTTGAGTTAAGAACAATGGTGTATGACCAAAGGAATCTAAAAATAAGATCCCACTACAGTTGTGGTTCTACAAAGCAGAAAACCAGAATCCCTGGGTGAAACTCCCTGAGACTGTTCTCTAAGGGAAAAACTGCAAGAGTTGCAGTCATCTCCCAGAATTTGATGTCAGAAGAAAGTCGTGTTGTCCAGGATATACTTTAGTTTTAGTCCTTCTTTTGGCAAGGCCAGGGGTGCAGTGGTGCACGAACAGTGTCAATTCTCCATATGTGACCGTGTGATCAGAGCCGTGGCTGTGAGAGTTACCCTTTCAACCCAACTTGTCTGCCCTGAGTATTGCTTCTGAGTCATGATGCCTCCCATAACAGACGAGCTTTCGTATGTAAGCACTTCGAGGTGCTTCAGTAGGAAGGCAGAAATCACTCTCTCTTCTCTGTTCATCGTCAACATATATAACAGATACACTCTGATTATAGTATCCTTTTCATTGTGAGGACCAAATTATTGGAAAAAACATTTTAGTTCCCAGGTATCTAACTGTGTCAAGATTCAGTTTAGTCCTCATGTTTTTATGGTGCATCTTTTGCAGTAAAACACAAAGCACCTGCGATATTCTTTCTGAGCTAAAATCACTGATAATCTGGCTCAAGACAAAGATTACCTATTTCAGTATGAAATAAAGGAAGCTGAAGAGTACTTTAATGAAGTTGATTGAGTGTGTTGAACAAGATGATGTGAAGATTTCTACACTGAATTGGTTCATAGCATGAGTGCAACTGATGCTTCCCAAAGTTTAAAGCAATGTTTTTTGTTTGTTTTCAATGTGGCTAATAACACACCTGTAGGTCATAACCAGGATTTAAAGTTAGCTAGAATAAAAGTATCAGAGTGCGTCACTCTTGGTAATAAGGATAAGTATTTATAATAGGAGTGTGTGTGTGTGATTTGCAACATACAACCCACTTCTTCAGTGGATCATGGGTGGCTGAAAAAGAATTTGAAAAACACTCCCTTTGTTATTTCTCAAAATGGTTTATTTGGGATACAGACAGAGCTGAATAACTTTAGATCCCATGGTGAGATTTCGCTTCAACCTCTTTCATTTCTCCTGATGAGGTAGTCTCTATTTGCTGCTAGCACGTCTCTGTCGTCTCTCTAACTCTGGTGGGTCTACCTTTGAAAGGAAGAAAACCAGGCCTCAGAGTCTGGGGTAGGAAGGAGTTCTGCATATGGTATAAGTGATGTTGATTTTCCATACGTTCCGTTGGAGCATCTCATGTTATGTGGAACCGTGGTTTCCATTTCCACTTCCATGTCATTCCACAAGGATCATTTCTTTCAATGACTCGATTTAATCAAAACTGTTGTGAGTACACTGTGACAAACAGTGGGACTGGCTAGGGAGTCTGGAAACCAGCACCGCTGGTGCTTTTGGCTTTGCCACCCTCTTCAGAATTCAGAGCTGTCTGGAAGACTCCCCCGTGGCCAACATGATTGGTACCCTCTTCAAGACTGAAGCCAGTTAGACTGATTGCCGTGGGTGAGCCCATACTTGCCAGGTGTTGCAGACAATAGCTGCCTTCCCTCCACAAAGTAAGGCAAACACAAGGAGGTGTGTCCCAGGAAGTCCTGTGTGCTGGCTTCCCACTGCCAGCATCCTATCACTGTACTAACCTTTTTGTCCTGGATCTTAAAACTAATCATTTTTTCTTTGCTTGACACACTACTGTATTTCTTTTCCCCTGCTTATACCTAAGCCTTGCTTCAGCGGGGAAAAAAACAATAGGATGGGAAACTCAAATGGGGTGATGATACAGAGCCACTGGGGAATGATAACCAAGCTCACGTGCCCAGGTTTAGTGGCCATGCTGAGATCTGGCTGTGCTGCTGGCTGGTTCTCGATGGAAAATCTCCCTTTGTATACAGGGAAACCTGAGAAAACTAAGCGTGGTCTGAGGTCTGAAGTCCAAATGGCCCTGCTCTCCTTTCTCTGATGCAAGAGCCTAAAAATAAAGCAGAGGCAACAAGTGTTAACACAGGCATCATTTCTCTTCCGTGGCACAGATATCACCCCTTTTAGTGTAAGTAGGACAGAGGGTAAATTGAGAGTTGTCTTTGTCTTGAATCAACACCAGCCCTGATTTTCTTTCTTTCAATTAGGTTGGCACAGGTGTTATTGTGATTCGCTACCCCCAGAGCTGAGAGACAGGAGAGTTGCTAAAATCCTACCTGCATCTTCAGTCAGCAAGCCATCTCAGCATGGAACCTACAGCAGGGACTCCACACCTTCCCCCACCAGACACAAGCTGTTCCCTCTGCTGGAACAGGAACCGGGTTGACCCCTTGAGTGTGAAGAGTCAACGTCGACACCAAAGCATTGTGAATTTTCCTTTCTCTTCCTTCCTGGGTCCCTCCCTGAGCAGCATCATTTGGGAGGCGATGCTTTGATCCCGGAAGACAGCGTTGTGAACGGAGTTTGCAGATTTTGACGGAAAAGCCTGTGTTTCCGCACACATAGCTTTGGCCCTGCTTGCTTGTTTGAGAGCAGAGCGGACAGAATGAGCTGCCTGGGCGACCTACGCCTTTGGCAAGTTCGGAGGGCCTGAGAGGAAGAGGAGAGGGGACCAAAGGGCTCCACGTCTCAGGCTAAAAACAGCCAGCCTGGGGCTCCTCTTCTTCCTGTTCCAGTCACCTCTTCTCACAGGGAGAGCTTTTGAAAGGGCCCCCCCGCCCCATCCCTCTGCTCCTTCCCTCCCTTCTTCCAGTGCGTCTGTGACGCCAGTTCATTTGAATGGCAAGCTTTTTCTGAGCTGGGATAAGCGAGATACAGGAAGTCACTATTGAAAGGCTTCTTTATGCTTGTTGTCATCATCACCTTAGTATGAGGGCCATCCAGAGTGACGGAAGCAGAAGCCTGGGCCAGCCAGGGTGCTCGGGGACCCAGAGGTGATAGCAACCCAACCGATCATTCGCAGAGGTCAAGGGCCACACTGAGGTGATGAACTTTGCTTCCTTGGGTCACATGAGCGGAACTTCAGATCACACTCTGAAACTTTGGGGTTTTTTAGAAGCTTTGTTGTTCTGCTAATGACATTCTGGGTGAGGAGGGCAAACTGAAACACCAAAGTACACCCTCCACCAAAAAATAAATTCTTGATGCTTTGTGTACCTGCAAAGCCAGGATTACATATGTGGTGACCCAATGAACATCCTTAGACTGGATAGCAAGCAATATCTTACCTATTTTTTTTTTAATTTATGTATTTTAATTGGAGGCTAATTACTTTTGCACTCTGGTATAGCTGAGCTCAAATCTAGGGATTTATACCAAGGATTATCTACATTCAATTTTTTGTTTTCCAAAATGCATAGGTGGAGACTCCTTTCTAACCTACCCATCTGCTAAAATAATTAGATTGGTTGAGGCTCCATAGTACAACGTCTATGTTACATGTACTTGTATTAATGTGGTCCCCAGGCCAGCAGCATCGGTATCAATATCATCTAAGAACTTGATAGGAATGAAGTTTCTAAGGCTCCAAACTAGAACTTTGGAATTAGAAGTTCAGGAGGTGGGATCTGTATTTTAACAACTCCTCTAGGAGATTTCGAAGTGGCCTCAAGATTGAGAATCTCTGATTTAGAGAACTCAAAAAGCCAGCATTATTTCCTTATTTTAGATTTGGTAGTAAAACTGCCAAGAAATCAAGATATACCTTCTATGTGGTGGCATAAATAATTTTTCTGAAGCTCACAATGTTCATTTTTCAGTCTCTCAGTCATGTCCAACTCTTTGCGACAACATTCATAGAATATTTCTGAAACAGAAATTGTGCATGAATGCTAAATTGCTTCAGTCATGTCCGACTCTGTGCAACCCTATGGACTGTAGCCCACAAGGCTCCTCTGTCCATAGGATTCTCCAGGCAAGAATATTGGAGTGGGTTGCCACACTCTCCTCAGATGGAATCAAATATAATTATGACCAACTTCATCAAATTGTACCCATTCTTAAAGAATTACCTTGAAATATGTACATTGAGTGTATGTTGAATTCCTTTTTCCTTTTGCTAATGCTCATTTTGAAACTGAAAAAAATATTTTCTTACTAGGGAAAAGAACTGGTCTTGGAAGATCAGAAAGTGACAATAGAGAATTCAGAAAAGTTCTTTAAAAATCATTCTAAGAAAAAAAAAAAACAAAACGATACTTTTCTGGCAACAGCTTTGCAAGATGCAAAACTTTTGATAGATGTCAAATATGGATGCCATCATTTCGTGGTTTTATGTTTGTTAATAAATGATAGCTAAGTTACTACAGCACACCAGAGTGAGTAAAATTCTCTTTCTTATTTTCAAGATTTCTCCAAGGAATAATATGACCATTTCCCCTAGTTTGGCACCATTATCCAGTTCCCCAGGATTTCATGGATGGCTCTTAGAAAGCAATAGGATTATTTGAATGAAAAAAGAAGGGTAAGATTCTAAATGCAGAGGTAAATCTAAGTGAAACACATCTACTGAAACAGGAGAACTAGCATGTCAAGAATCTTTATGATGTAAGTCTTAGGGCTATTAATATGTGCATAATGAGACCTGCCAGTTACTGTTCCAGTGGCAGCAACAGCAGTCCTAAAAACTTAATGATGTGTGATTCACTAACTTTAAATTTCAAATAAAGCAGGCAGGAGTGGAAGAAATCTGGAAGACACCAAGTTGAAGAAAGCAAGACACCAGACACCAGCATAAAATGGATTCTAGCTTGTACAGCAAATTTGGCCTTCAAATAGGGCATCTTTCTGAAATCAGTCCTGTATTTATTTGTAATTCTGACACTTGCTAAGCTTTCCAGGGAAGAACATATGTGAATGAATGGGTTGGGTGGTTTTGTAAATTCAGTTCTTCCCTCTCAGTCCTCCCACTTCAAATAATTTGATTTCAGTAGAAATATATGATTTCATACAGTTTTTTAATCATTGTGAGAGAAACAAAATTTATTTTAGAACTCCTTTGATGCATAACTAAGGGTGATTTATATCCATTCTTCTCTGTGTTAAGAAAACAAATGCACAAAATATTCGAGTTAACAGATTTTTTTTCTTACTAGAATTACACTGTGGCTAAGACGGCTTTTGGAACCTGTTTATTTTCCATATTGCTTCATTTGCCAACTAGATTTTTCTTAAGAGCAAAGGTTGCTACGCATGGGTTTCCTTTGTTGTGAATTCAGTAGGGGTTTAATAAATGTGCTGTCTCCTGATCTGCCAATTTTTATCTAGAACTTGACCTTTTTTATCTCCCCTATTATTAAAGCAGATTTGCTCATGTAATCTGGAATTTGCACTTTCAACCCTGAAAGAAAACTTAGCTCTCATATCATGCAACCCTATGATTTTATAGATGAGAAAACTAGAGCATAGAGAAGTTAATTGAAAGTTACACGGGGACTCATGAGGAAAATTCCCATAGAACCTGGGAGTCCCGTGCCCCTCCACATCTCCATCTTGGTCTGTTCCCATTAGAACCACAGCTATAAACAGTAAGCAACAGTCCAGTACCCAAAAAAGAAATGTGTCAGTTTTAATTTCTGGTCCAATTACTTAAGCGTCTTTCCTGCTCCTGTGAGTGCATAAACCACAGAAGGATGTTATTAAGACCTGAGCACCTGAGAACATGCATTTGCTCATCTTTTTTTTTTTTTTTTTCTTTTTAACTTTGTAGATTATGTATTTGAGCAGCTGGCCTTAAGAAATTCCTTAGCTGAAAAAACATTTTCATGTTATTTAAGAAATAACTTTTCTTTTGGTTTGGCGTTATTTCTTTTTCCTTTTTTATAATGAAAATTTACTATGTTTATTTTCACTTCCCTGGTGGCTCAGACAGTAAAGCATCTGCCTGCAATACAGAAGACCCGGGTTTGATCTCTGGGTTGGGAAGATCCCCTGGAAAAGGAAATGGCAACCAACTCCAGTACACTTGCCTGGAAAATCCCATAGACAGAGGAGCCTGGTAGTTTTATTTTCAAGCATACTTTTATATTTTATAATGAGAGAGAATATTCTTTTGATCCAATAACCCAACCCAGATTCAACAGTTATTGAGAGTTTGTGATACTTGTTTAATCTTTTCCTTTTCCTCTCTTTTTTTCCCCCTGAATTACTTAAAGCAAATTCCAGATGTCATTTTATCCCACCCATATATTTCTCAGTAAACACCTCTGAAGAGTTATGGAGATTTTACTACATAAACCTGATGCTAATGGCACACCTAAAAATTATATTTACAAGGTCATCCAATATCCAGTCAGTATTAACATTTCTCTGGTTGCCTCAAAAATATTTTCAGAGTTGCCTTTTGCCATTATTCATACGTGTGACATACATTATTAATCCTGAATCCTAGGTTCAGGATTCTAGCAAACACAACCAGAAAGAAAGAAGACGAAGTAAACTTCCTTAGCGAGAAGGGTTTTCCCAAATTCTCACAGCTCTAATCTGGAGACCATTCAGTGTGACAGGCTTCTCTCTGGGTTCCCACAGCTGGTTAGTGTTTTGAATTCCAGCCTCATGAACTCATGTCAGGCTCCACGGGCTAATGCTCAGGGCCAGCCTCATGCTCATATCTCTGATGACAGAGTAATGGAGCGGCTGCGGGCATGGTCTGCCCCTTTCTAAAGGCACTGTCCTCTGCATCTGTCTGCCGTCTCTGCAGAGACTGAGGGACTCCAGTGCCTCTCAGAGGCATTTAAGCCCTCATGGGGACAAAGGTAACAACATTTAGGCATCTTTTGTTGAAAGACCAAAAGGTAACCCACTACACTGTGAACAGGCTTTAGGATCTCCAGGGTCACATAAGGCTTGTTGGATGCACACCTTTTCACATTCAAGTTTTTGCCTCTAAATTAAGCTCTGGAAAAGATATGTGAAGATAAACTGAGGATAGAGTGAGGAAAAAAGCATGAGGACACATCACAGTTAGATATAGAGTAAGTTTAGGCACTGAATTTTTACTCTGACTTCCCTATAAGCATATAACAGAGACAATTTCTTAGAGAAAAGGCAGTCTTCTGCTTATGGTAAAGAAAGTGTTTCTTCCATAAAATCTATATCTAATCTAAAACAGAACAGTTTCTTCTTTAGATGCCCAAGGGGTGCTATTTAGGGGCTCACTTGACCCTCCCCAATATCTAAAAGACTACACAGTCCTTATAAAATGAGATCTGAAATTTGAATTGCTTTTTATTTTTCTTTATGTAAATGTTTTGCCTCCTTTGTATTTTCATTGATTTATAACTTAATGTGAATAGACTGTTTATTCCCGCTTTATGGAATTATAATTGATAAATGAGAATAGGTTTTGAGGACATGTGGAGGAGATGTCATGCCTGCTAGACTCTTTAGACATGGAAGGGGTGTGTGTGGAATTGTGGGCAGAGAAAACCCTGTGCCTGTTCTAACAGGGCTTTACCCTCCAAGTGGGGAGTAAGTCATCAACTGAGAAAGAAACTCATAGACAAGGTCACCTCCAATCTTGTAAAGTGGCTACATGGATAGTGCTGGACAGTGTCTGTTGGCAGATACTTAAAGGAGTGTCTCTGGTGAGAACTACTTCACAAAAAAGTGTGACATTTGAACAGGACATGACGGAGTGAAGGAGCCAGGCATCAGAAATTTCCAGGGAAAATCTTCAAAGAGGGACTAAACCTGGCCTCACAGGGGGAGATAGAGGGACGCTGCTGGTGGTTCAGTGGTTAAGACTTCACTTTCCAACAGGGGGTGTGGCTAGGTAGGTCAGGTAGCCAAGATCCCACCTGCCTTGCAGCGGAAGCAATATGCAACAAATTCAAGGAAATCTTTAAAAATGGTCCACATTAAAAACAAAACAGAACAGGTAGGAATAAGGTGGCATTCATGACTCCTAGAATGTGTGGCTTGGGGCAGATTATAAGGGCTGTTGCGACCCTGGCAGACAGCTTGAGTCTGGGGCCGGCATGGCATCTATACAGCTGGTGTGTGCGGATCCTTTGATGGCAGCAACGCCCAGACTTTAGTGGAATTGAAGACCCTGAGGCATTTGTTCCAAACTCAGATTGTTGGCTGCATCCCAACCAAGGGTTTCTGATGGAACCTGATGTTCTGCATTTCTATCAAGTTCCCAGAGGATGCCTAGGCTGGTTCAGGGTCACACCTGGAAAAACACTGCTTCAAAGAGCAGTTCAGGTGGGCATCATCTTTGTCCATCCTCTGCAGTTACCCCAGAGAAGAGATTTCCAAGTGCAAGGGAGTAGATGGCAGGTTGTGACACAATTACCACTCTCTTTCCCAGAATGCTTTGCTTCTTCTCTCCTTTCAAATGAACATGAACCTCTGTTTAATATCCACCCCTTTTCTCCCCAAAGGGGAAGACCATAGAATCACATTATTAAGTTGCTCACCACAGGTTCCCAGACGCCCAAGTCCTTGTGGGGCAATGGGCTGTGGCAGCCCGGTTTGCAGGCAGGGGCTGCTTTCAACAGACCCTGTATCCCCATCCTTTTCTCATTGTGGGGCTCCCTGAAAATGCACTCCTTCTTCCCAGACATTTATCTAAGAGTAACAGCGCACAGAGGCCAGTAGCATTGCTGATCTCCAACCAGGAAGCATTCAGACCGTCAGGAAACACGGGCGAGCAAATGTTTACTGACCGTGTAATTAATATGATGCTCTACCCTGTCTCTCGGCCCTTAGCACCGTATTTCCTGTTCAGGGCAGTGGAAAGCTGAAATATTAGTCACTGTTTGACCAAAGGAGCAAGTGTCTTCCAAACGAACACATGATCTATTAGCAGTCCTGCCGAGTCTTCCCATGGGAACAGGCATTTTACTTTGTTTTACAGCTAATTTCTTTCTTACAGCAGGTTCCCAGACACATCAAATGCCTTACATGTGAGTCTGAAGTCAAGATTTATAGTCCAGGCCCATGTAATTCAATGTCAAGCAACTCTGATAACATAAGGGCTGGAAGTCAACCATTTTCTCATGAGTTCTCATAAAAAAGTCATTTTAGCCAAATTAAGTTTGAATAGCGGGTGTGTCTCTGTGATTTGATGGATGCTCGCTCTACCCAGGAGCCCCTGGGAAGAAGCTAGCTACTTTCGTTTGCTACTGTAGCAACAGAATCTGTAAACAGACAAAGTGATATCTGGTTGATGTTGGAATTTGGATTTTGTTCCTTTTTTTCTCTGTCGATTTCAAAGGAGAAAAAGAAACAATGCTTTCTCCTCTGATGGTAGGTTGTATCTGCCTTCTCTGTCTTTGATTTCTTTTCCCCTGTATGTCTCTCTGTGGCCCACACAACATGAGTCTATTTCTCTAGAGGAAAACCACCACTTGTGCCAAGAGTAAGTTGGAAAGGAGGGTGTTTTCTTTGGTTCTTGTCTGTAGGCTCATGAGTTCACAGACTCTTGGAGAAGGACCTCGGGGATCACTTTAAATAGTCCCTAATTTACAATTGAAGGGGAAGGGAAGTTGAGTGGCTTTCGTAAAAGTTACCGCTAGCTAGGCATAAGGTCTAGTGATTCCTTTCTTCACCCCCCATGTAATACCTGGCTTCCCGTAGCCTAGCTCTTTACAGGTTATGATGTAATCACCTGCTGGATGTAAGGAAGCTGCTCACATGGAGCCATGAACAGAGAGGGTGTCCTACCCAGAACAATTCAAAACTCTTGGGAAGGGACCTGTACTGTGCTGTTTCTGAGCATCCATGGAGGAAAGCTGCTTGGAGTTTCTGAAGGGAAGTGGAAAACAGGAGAAGTGATGAGAGTTGCTTCAGAACTCCATGGGGTCCTTCATCAGCAGCACAGTGTAGTGAGTTTGTTCTCTTCTCCTATTTGGAGAATACCAAATACCCAGATTAGGAAACAAGCAAAACAAAATGAATAAACTACAAAGCCATTCTAAGGGATGACTTTAGTTCCTACAGATCTGGAGTTTTTAAATCTCTGGCATAAAACAAAGTAAATCAATATGCAACAAGCATACACATCACCATGTGGAGCAATTTGGACCCTTAGAGGTCTTTCAAGTCACAGAAGAGCAAAGATGGGCAGAGTCAGTCTCTTGGGAAACGGGCAGCACAATGGCCAATAATCTCATTGTGACAAACCAAATGGGTGACACTGACACTAATGATGATAAAGACAGAGGGCCCTTGTGAGCTTGGGGTAGAGTTGGGGAGACCAGCTGGTCTCTCAAACGGTCACATGGACCCAGCCTCAGGTAGTAGCTGTAAATATTAGTGACAAAGACAGAGGAATCAATTCTCAGAGCAGTTGTGGACATCTCTTCCACAGCGTCTCTCTGAGCATAAAGCAAAACTTCTCCACATGTGGTTCAAGGACCAGCAATATCAGTATCATCTGAGGGATTTGTTAGGAATACAGTTCCCAGGCTAACTTCAAACCTGTTAAATCCAAATCACTTGTGGCGGGGTCCAGAAATCTGTTCGAACAAGCTCTCCAGTTGACTCTTGCTTAACTAAAATTTGAAAAGCATTGGTGAGAACTTGTATTTTGAGCATATAAATGTGAATTGGTGAAGTTGATGGTGTGTTTGTTGGGGCCATATAGGAGGATTTGTTGCTTGAATGTTAAAATGTGATTTTTCTTTCTTAGTTGCTTGGTTATGGATTGAGATGAGGAGGATTCTAGAAGGAATTTTACTTTCCCTTTTTTGTTCAACTTGGAATTAATTGTGGGAATTACCAATTAACTCTTGGTAGTTGAATTGATCCCAGAAATCAGGTGGGTGTTTCTTAGTATAAAAGGGAACTGAAATTTGGGGTTTTGTACTATCTGTAGTCTCAGAATGTCAATGGAGAGAAGAAATTTAAATATCATCCCCTTTGGAATTTCCAGGCTCTACCTGTAGATTTAATACGCCTTCCTTCAGAGAAAAGGGTACCTGATTTAGAATCAGATCCTGGTTTCAAAACTAACCTCTGTGACTTAAAAACTGTGTTTCCCAATCCTGTTTCAGCCTCTTTTTCTTCATCTGTAAAAGTAGAAGAATAATGGCTACCTCATAGAGTGCTTTTTTTGGTTTGTTTAATTAATATTTACTGGTGTAGAGTTACGTAACAATGTTGTATTAGTTTCCACTGTATAGCAAAGTAAATCAGCTATGCATACATACCCTCTTTCTTGGATTTCCTTCCTATTTAGGTCATCACAGAGCCTTGAGTGGAGTCCCCTGAGCTATACAGTAGGTTCTCATTGGTTATCTATTTTCTACATAGTACCGATAGTGTATACGTGCCAATTCCAGTCTCCCAATTCATCCTACCCCCACTTTCCCACTCTGGTGTCCATGTGTTTGTTCTCTATGCCTGTGTCTCTATTTCTGTTTTGCAAATAAGATGATCTATATCATTTTTCTAGATTCCCCATATATTAATTAATATGCAATATTTATTTTTCTCTTTCTGACTTACTTCACTCTGTGTGACAGTCTCTAGGTCCATCCATGTGTCTACAAATCCAATTTAATTCCTTTTTATGGCTGAGTAATATTCCATTGTATCTATATGTGCAATGTATTGTTTATCCATTCCTCTACCAATGGACCTTTAGTTTGCTTCCATGTCCTGGCTATTGCAAATGTGTGCTGCAATGAACACTGGGGTGTATGGATCTTTTTGAATTGTTTTTCTCTGGGTATATGCCCAGAAGTGGGATTGCTGGGTCATCAGATCAGATTAGATCAGATCAGTCGCTCAGTTGTGTCCAACTCTTTGTGACCCCATGAATTGCAGCATGCCAGGCCTCCCTGTCCATCACCAACTCCCAGAGTTCACTCAGACTCATGTCCATCGAGTCAGTGATGCCATCCAGCCATCTCATCCTCTGTCATCCCCTTCTCCTCTTGCCCCCAATCCCTCCCAGCATCAGAGTCTTTTCCAATGAGTCAACTCTTCGCATGAGGTGGCCAAAGTACTGGAGTTTCAGCTTTAGCATCATTCCTTCCAAAGAAATCCCAGGGCTGATCTCCTTCAGAATGGACTGGTTGGATCTCCTTGCAGTCCAAGGGACTCTCAAGAGTCTTCTCCAACACCACAGTTCAAAAGCATCAATTCTTCGGTGCTCAGCCTTCTTCAGAGTCCAACTCTCACATCCATACATGACCACAGGAAAAACCATAGCCTTGACTAGACGAACCTTTGTTGGCAAAGTAATGTCTCTGCTTTTTAATATGCTATCTAGGTTGGTCATAACTTTCCTTCCAAGGAGTAAGCGTCTTTTAATTTCATGGTTGCAGTCACCATCTACAGTATTTTGGAACCCAGAAAAATAAAGTCTGACACTGTTTCCACTGTTTCCCCATCTATTTCCCATGAAGTGATGGGACAGGATGCCATGATCTTCATTTTCTGAATGTTGAGCTTTAAGCCAACTTTTTCACTCTCCACTTTCACTTTCATCAAGAGGCTTTTTAGTTCCTCTTCACTTTCTGCCATAGCCCATGGCAAATTCTCACATTATGAGGCATATAATTATGGTGGTGATGGATATAATAATGATACTGATTCCCGTTACCAAACATGATTGGAGTCAGAGGGTAGATGTTTTTCCTTGATAATTTCTTTCAGAGGTTTTCATATAGATCTTATGAAAGTATAACGTATTTGGCAAAGGATACAGATCATAAGTGGTCACCTCCATGACTTTTACAAAGTGATTACAAGCCAGCACTTAAATCAAGAAATGGAGCATGGTCAGGCCTTGAAGTTCCCATGCTCCCAAACATTCACCATCTGCCCAAGGATAGCCACTATTCTGATTAGCACTGAAGACTAGTTTTTCCTGTGTATGAAACTTTATATAAATGAATCATTGAGTATATGCTTTTCTGTGTCTGGCTTCTTGTGTTCAAAATTTTTTTCTTGTGAGATTGATCCATATCATAGCATGTTATTGTAGATTGTTCATTCTCATTGCTAAAGAGGATCTTACTGTTTAAATATATCCTAATTTTAGATTCTATTCCTGTAGCTATTTGGTAGATATAATTGTCACTTTTGGCTATTATGGCTAGTGCTCTATGAATACTTGTAAATATGCCTTTGGTGAACAAATGTATGTATATCCATTGGGTATATACCTGGAAACAGAAAGGCTGGGTCATAACATATACACATGCTTGGTTTTAATCATACTACCAGATGGTTTTTTAATATGTTTGCACAGATTTATACTTTCACTGTCAGACAGTGAGGGTTCTACTTATTCTTATTTCTCACCAACACTATAGTCTCTTCCTTCTCATAGTGTTTACAGAATCTCACTGGGGTTTTAATTTTCATTTCCTTGGTGAACAGTGAAATGAAGCATCTTTTGACATGGCCACTTAGATATCCTCTTTTGAGAAATGTACATTCCAATCTTTTTCCCATTGAAAAAATTATGTTGTCTTTCTCTTACTGATTTGGATGCATTGTTTACATGTTCTGGATCTCAGTCCTTTGCCAGATACATTGACTTCAAATTCCTTCTCTTACTCTATAACTTGCCTGTTTTCATCCCTGGTAAAATTTTGTGTGATTTAATTCTTTGAAATTAAAAATGCAGGCCTCCTAGTTACATTTGAATATGCAATAAACAACAAATTGTCTCATATAATGCCTCCAATACTGTTACCAAAGGCAAGGTCCAGCTGCTTGCTACTCAGAAGTCAATAAAGAGGCCAGGTTGGTGGAAAGAAAAGTTTGCTTTATTTCAGATGCTGGCAACTGGAGGGGCAGTGTGAGCAGGGTGGACATTTGTCCAAAGGCCAACTCCCCCTCTGCTGATGCTCAGTGGTCAAGAGCTTTAATAGACAGAGGGAGGGTGCTACATGCAGAAGCAGTACAGTCAGCTTTGACAGCCATCTTAAAATTGGTCATCAGTGGCCTGACAAGCATCATCTTGACTGTTTGAGGTACAGTTAATTTTCACTTCCAGGGTTGTTTTTTTTTCCATTTCTTTGAGGCCAATTCTTGGAATTATGGCAGCTTATATTGTGGGTACAGTCTGGTCATCGTGTAGTTAATTTCTTCCTTTTTGTGGGGGTTTCAGTATCTACAAGACAGCTCACAGGATATGGCTCAGAATATTATCTCTAGCCCTTGAGGAGGCATGAAAGGTCCTTGACTATGCTTAACGACTACATTTTTATTATTTGGTCTCCTTTGACTGTTTCCCTTTGTTTCTGCATTTTCTCACTTCTCTAATTAAACTCATTTATTGGTGAAAGTTTTCTCATAGACAAAAGGCAGGCCAAGAACTTGGGGAGTGGGCAAAGACCAGAGGATCCTGCTGCATTTCAGTACTTTTAGGGACATCCTTATGCTAACATTTATTCATTGTTTAACTGAAATTCAAAGTCTACTGATTGTCTTGTACTTTATTTACCAAATCTGGCAACTCTACTCAAAAGGTTTTTTCCCCCTCTTTGGGGGCTCAATTGTTTTCAGAGTGCTGAGGAAGGAAGGGAGCAATTTCAACCAATCAGATCCTCTAGATTGGTTTTAGAGCCCCATGCAACTTACATCAAAAGATTTTTCAATCCTGCCTTTTTTTCAACTTAAATTTTCTGTATCTTGCAACTGAACTATTCCCAAATGTTACTGGACGTGTAACACATTCCTTTAGGTGGGACTCTGTTCATTTGTTACTTTTTCTCTGGTTCTGAACCACGTGCCCCATGGCCAGGGTTAATGTAGGTCCAAATGGAAAGTGATTTAATGCCTGAGTTCTTGCTTCTGTTTACTTTCCTCAGACATCTTAACTACTTTTCTCAAAGTCAGTTTGTTTTTTTCCCTCCCTTAGCAATCACCACTTCATGTTTACTGAGGAACCCAGTAGCTTGGAGGGAAAGCATGGGCAAAACAGCTGTTCCTGGGCCCAGTGGGAAAAGAGAAGATGTATTGGGAGGAAAGTGAAGTGAAAGTTGCTCAGTTGTGTCTGACTCTTTGCGACCCCATGGACTGTAGCCCACCAGGCTTTTCTGTCCATGAGATTCTCCAGGCAAGAATACTGGAGCGTGTTGCCATTCCCTTCTCCAGGGTATCCTCCCAACCCAGGGACTGAACGCAGGTCGTCCACATTGCAGGCGGATTCCTTACTGTCTGAGCCACCAGGGAAGCCCATTGGGAGGAAAAGGTAGGAAGAAATTTCAGGTTTGATGGCAGGCAGAGAGATAGCGAGTTGATTTTGAAGAAGGATTGATGGCCTGGAGTCAGAAGGACTAAAGAGGCTCAAATGGAAGAACTTATAAAAGAAAAAGGAACCAAGAGAAGAGGGTTTAATTCAATAAATGTGACTGAGCAACAAGTTTCAACCCCACTGCCAAGATTCAGAAAAGATCAGAGGGTAAAATGAAAGTTAGGTTTGAAATAGGTTAAGAAAACAGAATTGCCAGTTAGAAATTGCAAAGGATGCTGTAGGTCATACGGTACAGAAGAGACTATGGAAGTCATGGAAGAGGAGAACAAAAGACTGAGGATCTGAAAGTAGCATCCCCCATCAGAGTGCCCTGGAAAGGAAACTCAGAGACTGGGGTCTGGTCTCCATTTCTACATAATCGTTAATATGTTGGGCACTTTAGTTAGTACCCTGCCCACCCATTTTCCCCAGGCCTCAATTTTTCCCACTGTGCAATGAAGGCATTGGTCCTTGCTACTCAAAGTGTGGCTCCTGGACCATCAGCATCTCTAGCCTCGAGGAGCTTGTTAGAAGTGCAGAATCTAGACTTCTTCCCAGATCTGCTGAATCAGAATCTCTAGGCGCAGAGTTGAGAACTCTGTTTTAACCAGTGCTCCAGGTGATTATGTAACATTCTGATGTTTGAGAAGTTCCGGCCTTACCAAAGTGCCTTTCATACTTCGATGTGCATCAGAATCAGAAGGTTTGTTAAAATCCAGATTTGGTTCCATAGGTCCAGGGTAGATCTAACACATTCTTAGACAAAGCTGATACTGCTGCTCAGAAGACCACACTTTGAGTAGCAGAGTCTAGAATAATCTCTAAGTTCCTTTTGAATTAAGAAAAATAACAAAGATTTTTTAAAAATAATTTTATTTATTTATTCATTGGCTGGGGTGGGTCTTTATTGCTTCATGGGTTCTCTGTAGGTGCCGAGAGTAGGGCTACTCCCTAGTTGCAGTGCCTGGCCTGCTCATTGTGCTGGCTTCTCTTGGTGTGGAGTGTGGGCCCTAGGGCGCCCAGACTTCAGCAGTTGAGGCATGTGGGCTCAGTGTTTGTGGCTCCCGGGCTCCAGAGTGCAGATTCAGTAGTTGTAGTGCATGGGCTTAGTTGCTCCATGGCATGTGGGATCTTCCCAGATCATGGATTGGACCCATGTCTCCTGCACTGGCAGGTGGATTCTTTACCACTGAGCCACCAGGGAAGCCCAGAAAAAGTTTTAATTAAAGAAAAAAATAAGAAATCAAAGGTAAGACTAAATCTATACCAGTGTACACATTCATGTGGACAATAGTATTTATGAGGTCATTTTTCATAGCACTTGTTACATTGACCTAAAAGGAACGAAAGACAAATACAACTTTGTTTCTGTATCTGCTCTATTGGAGGTTGTGTTTATGATTTGAAGATAAGGCTATTTGGTGAAAATCTACTTAGAGAATGACTTCCTGATGATCACTGCCCGCATAGCAGAATGTGTGTAATAGCCTTTCCCCAAACCATGACCTTTGGTGAGTTTGTACTTGTGCAAGACCCACCCAACCCTGAAGTATTTGTATACAGACCCACACAATTTCTTGGTAGCAGCAAATCAGGACAGCTTCCCGAGCCAGGGTAGGCCACAACTGTCTTGGCCTGAGCATCAATCCCAGGCCTGAGGAATCCCAGCCTTCACCACACTTTAACAAGGCAAACCCCAGACTCAGAGTTCAGGCTACGGGAAGTGGCAGGATGCTCCTGGCATGCAGCCCCGGTCCTGAAGATTGACTTGGGAATTTAAGTATACAAATGTCTCTGTCCAGAAACCTGTCATAGTAGAAGCTGGACCTATCTCCTGCTGATGTGGAGGGGTTCAGGGCAAGAGAAAGTGGTCAACTGGTTGTTGGGTGACAAAGATCTATATTCCAGGAACTTATAATACAGGGTAGGATGTGAATAGGGAAAAAGAATGGATTAGAACTTCATTTTATCACTAATGATGATGATGATAAATTTTAAACACTTTACATGTCTGTCTCTTTTTCAAAGCTTCATGTCTGTTATTTAGTACTTAAAATAACCTTGTGAGCTGTGCTCTATTATTAACTCCATTTTCTGGATGAGAAACACCCAGGAGATGGTAAGGGACAGGGAGGCCCGGCGTACTGCAGTCCATGGGGTCGCAAAGATTCAGACGTGACTTGGCGACTGAACAGAAACAACGACAAAACATAGATGAGGAAACAGAGGTCATAGGTTGGTTAAGAAATTTGCAAAAAGTCATATGGCAATGAAATGCTAAAAGCTTGTAATAAGTCAGAGACTGTAAGTCAGAAGCCACCATGCTTGATGTTTCTTGATGCATAATAGATCATGGGTTAGAATTTATGTAACTTAGTGTGATGTTAGCAGAAAGAATCTGGAAATTTGAAATAGGAATATTTGTTCCTAATATTACTACTGATTCTATGGATGTGGTATGTTTACTGCAAAACTGGCCCCATGTCTTTCCTTCTCTGTAATTCATCATTTGCAATGAAACTTTGCAGCAACTCCCATCAAGAGGTAGCCTCCATGTTTTTCTGCCCTGGCCTTAGACATGCTTTAGTCAATCGAATATGACAAAAGTAAAGCCTGGGCATCAAGAGTCTTTGCATACCTCTGCTCACTTTCTTGGAGCACTAACACTAGGAGACCTAGATAAGACTAACTGGCTGGAGAATGGGAAACACATGGCCTAATCACCTCTATTACCCCAACCTACAACTATCCAGCCATCCGACATAGACTGGTGCCGTTCATGTCATCCAGCCTCCATGACTTGCTGGCGTTCATGGATCAGTCCAGCTAAAATCAACTAAGCAAGACTACCTAGACAACCCATGGCCTTACAAGCATAAATTTAGATGGTTTTTTTAGGGCACTGAATGTGGAGTGGTCTCCTAGGCAGCAATAGACAACAGATACATGATCCGAGGGAAGCCATTTTAACTTAGCAGAATTTTGCCAGAACAACTCAGGTGAGACCACTCTGCAAACATTTCATAAGTCCCTCATCCTTGTCTTGGTAGGATATGCTTTCCCACTCACCTTTGTCGGGAACTTGGAGCCCCCTTTCTTCTCCAGGTTACAGATGCTTGCTATATGGATGCAAAGGCTAATTCTGCAGATCCATTCTAACCTGATATCTATCACATGAAGGTATTGGCAGCCCGCCATGAGGGATCTTGTCTCTACCCCTCACCTTGGCCTCCTGTTCACACCTTGGCTTCTTCTGCTTCTGCCTTCCAGCATATGCTCAGCAAGCCACCAAGGTCTTTAATGTGGTTTCCCTTTTTGAAGCTTTAATTAGTGGCACCTTGGATCTTGATTGCTTCAGGGGTGGCCACTGAGTCTGACTTCCCAAAATGAATAACCCAGAGTGTGTAAAACAGACTCATTCATTAAATTCGAGAAAAGCAGAGAGGTCTTTATTGTAAATAACCAGGAAGATGGTCTATTTTGTTTTGAAATGATCACTTTGGTAGGCAGATGAATGATTGGCTGATGGGAGCTAGTTTGCTTCCTATTGAGGATAAATTTTCTCCACCTAAATTAATGTTAATTTAAATTCTGTGTAGAAGACCATCTAATCTGTTAACTATGATGTAGTTTCCATTAACTGCTGCATGAAGGGATAAAGTTTACTCTGTTTTCTAGAAAGGGAAGAAAAAAGCTCTCAGTTCTGTTGGTAACTGCCTCCCTGAAACTCTGTGCCACATGTGTGTGGTTTAGCTGGCGACCGTGGTGTCTGTATGTATGTGGTCATAGATTTGTTATAACCTCTTGTCTGCCAAGGCAAGACCACCAGTTCCATTTTAATTCTAAGTTAACCTCAGGCTGGAGCCAATCCACGCTGCTTGAACATAAACGCTGACACTCAATCCACTCATCCTTTTGGCCCCACAATTTGTTTTTCTTTTTCTTTTTTTCCTAAGAAAGTTTGAACATTTGTTAGCAATCCAAAACCAACACTTCATATACAAGACATAGTGATTACATAATCCTTTATAGGTTCTTATACTTTCACTGCATTGCAAACTTTGCAGTGGTTTCATAAAAATGTCTCCAATTAAAGAGCAGTTTCTAAATGGCATCTTTGGAGCTAGGACATCAAGTTTTACAGTGGTGATAACTGTAATTCTTTTGAGAAATACAGAATTGACACTTTAAGGGGAGGGCTCTCTCTTTTTTAAAAAAAAATTGGGTATAGTTGCTTTACAGTATTGTGCTAGTTTTGCAGTTAAAAGAAACAAAATTGGGTCATTTAGAGGGCTCTCTTTTTAAAGAAAAGCTTCAGACTGGCTTCTGTTCGTGTGTCTCTTGAAATGAGAAACAAAAACTCACAGTATTATCTGGACCCCTGTACTTCCAAATTCTGGTAGTGAAAGGAAAATTGAAGTATCTTTTTTTCTGCATAATTTTAATTTCTAATCAAAGGAAAAGAAGAGTGGAGTCTCTTAGGCTAATTTTCAAAACCACTAGTCACTTAATATCATGCCTATGAATAGATTTTCATCCCTAATTCTTAACTCTGAATTTAAATCTCCTGATTCTTAGGCAATCCAAGCACTTGTGAGCCTGACAAAGAGTTAGAACTTTTTTCCCTAATAATGTTTTGTGGCAAGCTCCCATGGTGGCCTATGTCCATTGGTTCAATTACAAAATTTGCTTGATTTAAATATATTTCTATATTTGGAGTTATCCTCATTCTCTGAGACAACCTGTTCTCTTTCCAGAAACCTCACTCTGTGACTTGTTTGGAGAAGTAACCAGTTAGACACATTGTGAAATTGCCAGGGGTTTCTCTCTTAGTTACTAACCAAGTTTCACAAACATCACATTATCATGAGTTAAAAATAATTTCTATTGGGCTGATGGGAGAGGAATGCCATAGTTAACTGCTAAAAATGATTGGGGTATTATGGGTGACGGGCTTCCTACATGGTGCTAGTGGTAAAGAACCTGATTGTTGATGCTGGAGACAGAAGAGACACAGGTTTGATCCCTGAATTGGGAAGATCCCTTGGAGAAGAGCATGCCAACCCACATGCCAACCCGATACCCTCCAGTATTCTTGCCTGGAGAATACTATGGACAGAGGAGCCTGGTCGGTTACAGTTCATAGGGTCTCTAAGAGTCGGACACAGCTAAAGTTACTTAGCACACACGCATATTATGGGTGACATTAAGAAGGGTGTTAATGTTTCAGCCATTGACATCCAAGTTCCTACTTGTGGAGAGATGAATTCTGTCCTGGCAGGACTCCCCTGAGGATGGAAGGTTGGATGTCAATGAAAGAGTGAAAGAAATTCTAGCTTTGAACCCATCAGATGATTCGGGTAAGCACTCCAACTCACTTTTAATGCACCAATGATTAATCATCTTATTCTACCTTATCCAAGCCTCAGTTTTATCATCTGTAAAATGGGGATAATAAAGCAGGACTGTGGCAAGGATTATACTGGACCACGCCTAGTAAATTGACTTGACCTCCTTGTTTGCTACCTGCTTCTCAAACTCCATCATGGACTACAGGAGAGGAAGAGAGTGAAAGAAAAAATGAGAGAGAGCATGGAATCCAGAATAAATGTATCATTTGAACCCCTGGATCCAGCTGTGGTTGAAGGAAGGTACCTTGGAATTTTTAGATACATTCTCTTCTTTGTTTAAGCCGAAGGATTTTGTTACTTGTGATTGCAAGAGTCCTGACATCTAATTCCCTTATTGGTCATTTCTAGAGAGATTCCAGGGCTTCTCTGGTGGCTTAGAGGTAAAGAATCCACCTGCAATGTGGGAGACCTGGGTTCAATCCCTGGATTGGGAAGATTCCCTGGATTGGGAAGATTCCCTGGAAAAGAGAATGACTACCCATTCCAGTATTCTGTCCTGGAGAATTCCATGGACCGAGAAGCCTGGCAGGCTACAGTCCATGGGGTTGCAAAGAATCAGACATGACTGAGTGACTTTCACTTTTAGAGAGATTCTTAATACCTTAATCTAGAATGTTCTGACATTGTTACTCAAATATAACTACCTTTCTGAGCCTTAGTTTTCTTGTATATTAACTGAGAACAGTAACACTCACTTCATATTTGGAAAAATAATATACACTCAAAGCATCAGCCCAGATTATTTGTTGACAAGCCCTGCAGGTGATTCTGATTTGGGCTAAAGTTTGAGATCTTCTGTCCTAATCATTACCTTTAAGCTGTAATTCACAAACTATGTACTTATAGTGCATTAAAGTAATGTGTTCAATCAATGACTTCTGAATATCTGCTAATGTGCCATCACTGTACCTGTAGGTTTTATCATACAAAGCAAAACCAGAGCAATCAAATAAAGACATAAATAAATACAAGATCCCAACTGTCAGATCTGGTAACTTCTGGGAAGGAAAGAAATGTGATACCAGAACTTATGACAAAGGGTGGGAGATAATGGTGGTGTCATAGTCTTTTCTCAGTAAGTGATGGGCGAGGACCTGCAAAAATGATGGTTCTCAACTTGCTGCATGTTGCAGTCATCTGGAGAGCCTTAAGAATGCCACTTCTCAGACTGCATCCCAGACCAATCAAAGCAGAAACTCATGGGGTCAGGGCAGGTATTGGTATTTTTTCAGCTCCCTGGGTGATTCCAACATGCAGCCTAGGTTTGGAACCACTATATTATAGGCTGCATAGAAAATATTTAGGCATCATACAAGAGTGGGAAATGTGATGATATGCCAAAACCAAGAGGCTTTTATGAAAAAAAAAAAAATAGAGAAGGCGTAAGATGTGTCTATGAATGTGCTCAGTCATTCAGTTGTGTCTGACTCTGTGACTCCGTTGACTGTAGCCCACGGGGCTACTCTGTCCATGGATTTCCCAGGGAAGAATACTGGAGTGGGTTGCCATTTCCTCCTCCAGGGGAATCTTCCCAACTCAGGGATTGAACCCACATCTCCTGCATTGCTAGGCGGGTTGTTTAGCACTGAGCCACCAGGAAAGCCCAAACTTAGAGTTACCAAAGGGAAAAGGGGGGGAGGAGGGGCAAATTAGGATTAACAGATGCACAGATATTACTATATATAAAATAAATAACAAGTACCTACTGTATAGCACAGGACATTGTATTCAATATCCTATAATAAATTATAGTGAAAAGAATATATATATGAATCACTTTGATGTGCACCAGAAACTACCATGCTCAGTTGCTAAGTTGTGTCTGACTCTTCTGTGAGCCATGGACTGTAGACTGCCAGGCTCCTCTGTCCATGAGATTTCCAGCAAGAGTACTGGAGTGACTTGCCATTTCCTTCTCCAGAGGATCTTCCCTACCCAGGCATCAAACCCACGTCTCCTGCATTGACAAATAGGTTCTTTACTCCCAAGGCACCAAGAAGTGGTCAGAAATTAACACACTATTCTAAATCAGCTATACTTCAATTAAAAAAAATTAAAAACAAAAAGAAGATATGGTTTCTTTCCGGCCTCTTGCCTGGGCTTATGTGTTGCTTCAACCAGTAGAAAGCAGAGGATTTGATGATATGCCATAAGTCCTGGTCTCAAGAAGTCTCATGTGATCTTATTCTCTAGCTCAGCTAGCTCAATAGAGAATGAGAGACATTCATGGCTCAAACATCCCCATTACCTCAGCCAGCAGTCAGTCAATACCCTTAGACTCAGAGCTACCTAAGTGACCTATGGTGATCAAAGACACATGGTAGAGCTCAGCCAAGACAAGAAGAAGCATCTGGCTGACCCAGCCTCAACTCCTGAGCTGTAGAATCATAAGCTAAATAAGTGGATATATTTTAGGTCATTAAGTTTTGATATGCTTTGTTAGACAGCTATAGCTAACTGATAAAGTAAGCTTTAGAATGGGCTTCCCTGGTGGCTCAGTGGTAAAGAATCTGCCTGCCAGTGCAGGGGGCACAGGTTCAATCCTTGATTCGGGAAGATCCTACATGCAGTGGACCAACTAAGCCCATGCACCACAACTGTTGAGCCTGTGCTCTAGAGCCTGGGAGCTGTAGCTGCTCAAATTCTCTACAGCCCATGCTTCACAACAAGAGAAGCTGCTGCAATGAGATACCTGTGCACCGCACCTAGAGAGTAGCCCCTGCTCGCTGCAACTGGAGAAAAGCCAGTGCAGCAACAAAGACCCAGCACAGCCAAAAAAATATAAATTTTTAAAATTATTAAAAAATAAGCATTAGGAAACTTTACAATAATTTCTTATAATACATTTTGCATAATGAGTCTGAAGCCTCCTGAACAATGATCCTTGTGAGAACAATGTTAACTAAAAATAAAAGTTGGGAACACTAGCTGTACTTTCTCTATTGTAGCTGTCAGCCTTTGCTGTTTTACTGTAATATAATTATCAAATTAATTTGGTTCAAATCAAAGACAGGGAGGTTTCTAAGTAGCAATGATTTGTCTGTTTTTGTAGAAATGAGAACATTAAAAAAGCATGAGTTTGTAATTGTATGGCAGGCTATTTATTAGCAGGAGTGATTTTGGAGCAAGAGACTCCAAGATGGATTTTTGTCCTATTAAAAAATAATCACAAAAACCTGCCTTCCAATCCCAGGGCACAGATGATTTAATTAAAGTGCATAAAGCAGGACACATGAACAAGTCGCTCTATTTTCCTCATTCTACATTGTTGTGTGTGTGTCTCACACTGCATTTGCTTTATTATCAGTGTTGATAAATTCCAAGGGAGAAAGCCACTTGATTTTGTCACGAAATGTCTCTAACACATCTTCCACAGTGTGGGATCTCCTTTCAGGCATTCACATCTGAGTGTCACTTGCTCACGGGCCTTTCCCCACGAGTGAGGTCACTTGTTGGACATGTGCTGGTGGGAGACAAGTGAGCATGAAAAACATGGGGGTCCTTTCCGTGGTTGTGTAATCTGGGCTGTGCCCTTTTAATGACCTCCGTATAGGTTTTCTATCTCTGAATATACTCGTATATACATGCAGCATCCCAAAATTTGTTGGGAACTTGGAATTTAAAATTTTATTAAGCTCCGTTTTGATTTTAAAACGCCAATTATTTCTTAAGCTTCTTTTTTTTTAATTAATTTTATTTTATTTTTAAACTTTACATAATTGTATTAGTTTTGCCAAATATCAAACTGAATCTGCCACAGGTATACATGTGTTCCCCATCCTGAACCCTCCTCCCTCCTCCTTCCCCATACCATCCCTCTGGATCGTCCCAGTGCACTAGCCCCAAGCATCCAGTATTGTGCTTCGAACCTGGACTGGCATCTCGTTTCATACATGATATTTTACATGTTTCAATGCCATTCTCCCAAATCTTCCCACCCTCTCCCTCTCCCACAGAGTCCATAAGACTGTTCTATACATCAGTGTCTCTTTTGCTGTCTCGTACACAGGGTTATTGTTACCATCTTTCTAAATTCCATATATATGTGTTAGTATACTGTATTGGTGTTTTTCCTTCTGGCTTACTTCACTCTGTATAATAGGCTCCAGTTTCATCCACCTTATTAGAATTGATTCAAATGTATTCTTTTTAATGGCTGAGTAATACTCCATTGTGTATATGTACCACTGCTTTCTTATCCATTCATCTGCTGATGGACATCTAGGTTGCTTCCATGTCCTGGCTATTATAAACAGTGCTGCGATGAACATTGGGGTACACGTGTCTCTTTCCCTTCTGGTTTCCTCAGTGTGTATGCCCAGCAGTGGGATTGCTGGATCATAAGGCAGTTCTATTTCCAGTTTTTTAAGGAATCTCCACACTGTTCTCCATAGTGGCTGTACTAGTTTGCATTCCCACCAACAGTGTAAGAGGGTTCCCTTTTCTCCACACCCTCTCCAGCATTTATTATTTGTAGACTTTTGGATTGCAGCCATTCTGACTGGCGTGAAATGGTACCTCATAGTGGTTTTGATTTGCATTTCTCTGATAATGAGTGATGTTGAGCATCTTTTCATGTGTTTGTTAGCCATCTGTATGTCTTCTTTGGAGAAATGTCTATTTAGTTCTTTGGCCCATTTTTTGATTGGGTCATTTATTTTTCTGGAGTTGAGCTGTAGGAGTTGCTTGTATATTTTTGAGATTAGTTGTTTGTCGGTTGCTTCATTTGCAATTATTTTCTCCCATTCTGAAGGCTGTCTTTTCACCTTGCTAATAGTTTCCTTTGATGTGCAGAAGCTTTTAAGGTTAATTCGGTCCCATTTGTTTATTTTTGCTTTTATTTCCAATATTCTGGGAGGTGGGTCATAGAGGATCCTGCTGTGATGAATGTCAGAGAGTGTTTTGCCTACGTTCTCCTCTAGGGGTTTTATAGTTTCTGGTCTTACATTGAGATCTTTAATCCATTTTGAGTTTATTTTTGTGTATGGTGTTAGAAAGTGTTCTAGTTTCATTCTTTTACAAGTGGTTGACCAGATTCTGAAATATCCCTTTTCAATACACGAAGGGGTCTATGCTTCTAAGAAATATATTGGTTTCTTGGCTGGGGGGTGTAGTGGCTCTCCCTCTGTCCATTTCTGCCAGCATTTTCCTCCATTTCCCTGCAGTGGAGTCTGAGGGGATCACCTGCCATGGATCATGGGTCCATGGAAATAGTTCAGAGGCTCATGGGCAAGACAGTGTCCTATGGTTGACTTGACACTGATTGCGAGATTGGAAGACTTGGCTGTAATTCTCACCTGCCACTCTTTACTGAGTGCTCTTGGGTGAGTCATTTAGCCACTAACTAATTCTCCTTTCACTTAGAAAACAGGAAATTGGAGTTGACAGTCTCTTGAATTCCTTTATAGCTGTTTCTTTTTACAGTTAACTAGGCAATGCAGGAAGACAGTGTTCACTAATATGGCCATTGGATGGTATACAAGATTTTCATTATTTTGTTTAAGAGCTCAAATATGAAAGAACTTTAAGGTGTTTCCCTAACCGTCCTTCCCAGTCTGACTCTAACAGCCATGTTTTGAACTCAAAAAGTTCCTTAATATCTGTATCCAGGTAGTATTTGCAACTGAATATTGATTATGAAATAATATAAAGGTATTTCCATTTAATATGTTAAAAGTAAACATTTTGATCTTGAAAGGTACATTTAAATTTTTTTGGAGCTTTTACTCATATAAATTTGGAATAATGCATGTGATTCCCTGGTTCTGGAAGTCCTTATCAGAGGAATGAATGATAGATCTTTCAGCAACTCCATTAAGCTGTCTCTACCAAAACATATTCTGACACCAAGGTTTAGTTAAGAGTTACACTGTTAACCAGAGGATGCTGCTGTTTTAAGAGAAGAAAGCTTTCCTTTTAGGGAAAAAACATTTTTTGATCAACTTTGGCTAAGGCTTAAGCAATGATTTATAGGTTTCATGACCCATTTGTCATGGGTCTAGGAAAAATGAGTTTTCTATTGATGAGATGTCTCCTGCGATTACAGTTTATCTTTGGAATGGGATCTAAAGGATGAAGAAAGAGACATGGTAAGAAATGTATCTTCTTGTCCCTGGGAAAGCTTAGGAGAAAGGCATCATTTAGCACACAGTCCCTCCCTCATTTCATGGGTGGTAAACTCTCATGAGTCCCATCCCGAAGTGTGTGTGATGCGAGGTACCTCTGCTGGTATGAGACACTTAAAAGGACAATAAAGCAGGGGACTAACCTTTCTGCTACTTGACATTTTGCTCTATTATACTGATTTGACAGTTGGGACAAACTGGTTTATGTGGCAAATTCTCACAGAATTTCTTATTTGCACTGGTCACTACATTTACATTCTAAAGTTTACAGATAGTAAATACTAGTAGATATTTTGATTGTTTTGCTTTGTTTTGTTTTGGTGTGTGTGTGTGTCTGGTGTATTAGCTTTTTTTGAATTGTGATCCACATGCAAAAAAGTGAGTATATCTCAAGTGAATAGCTTCATGTATTTAAGAACTGAATCAATGTGTAACCAAAGATCAAGAAACAGTCCTTTTCCAGCTCCCCGGGACTCTCCCTTCCAACCTCTCCCTGATCCATTGTAACCTCCCTCCTGATTTCTAACAGCATGGGTTAGTTTTGCTTATTTTTGTCTTTACATAAAATGAACTGCACAGTATTACTCTTCACAGTCTGACTTCTTTTCTTCAACATTATGTTTGTGGGATTCTCCTGTATCCTTCACATTGCTATTCAGTAGTCCATCATGTGAGTATATGAGACTCATTTATCCATTCTACCACTGTTGACACACATTTGGGTGATTTCCACTTTGGAGCTTTTAGCAATAATGCTGCTCTAAACACTCTTATGGGTCTTCCAGGAACGTATGTACACCTTTCTCTTGGGAATATGCCTACATATGCAATTTGTGGCTCATAGGTATACATTTTTTCTCTAGTATGATGTTAGAGTTGGGTATGCAGAATTGATGAAATTACGAAACCAGGCATTCATTTGTTTGAAGCCTGAAGTAAGTGTTGTTTGGGGAAGAGAGGAGAATGTGGAGGAGCATAACATTTTTATTCTCCAGAATACTTTCCCATGCTTCTGAGCTCCCACTGTACTTCTATGGCAACGGCAGGAGTTTGAGAGTGTGCTGACATGGCCCCTTTCTGCGGGGCTGCTCCTGGCCTGGCCTTCTTGCCACATGACCTCTTCTAGCCCAGACCTCGTGAGGCTTATGGAAAGTGGCCTTGGCGGCTTTGTGTTCATTTCCGGCCCCAGGTTGCTCATCGCTCCTCGTGCCCATTTGAGGTAACACACTGACAGTTGTCAAGATGAATCATGGCTCTTTCTCAGACATGCAGGGAGACCGAGTTTGTGACTAACAGACAAATCCTCTGGACCTGGGCTGAGCCACCAAGAGCCACCCTTGTCCAGGCAAGTTCAGGCCTGAGGTACAACCTCTGCCAGTCAGCAGGGAAAACAAGCATCAGCAGAACAGTGATAGTTATCTGCTCTTCTCATTTTGAAGACACTTCACTTTTTCTCAACCCCCTTCATTTCCTCCAAAAACTTGTATTAGCTTATTTGTGGCCCCTGATGTGTGCCTGCCTGCTATGCAGCTGCTCAGAATCCAGAAGTGTGGCATGAAAAATAAAAGTCTCCAGGGAGAGGTGGTCTCAACACTGATGCCAGTGGGGTTTGAGCATTGCCCTCCTCCTGCCCATCTTTTACTCTCTGACTCTCCCTTTTCATCTGCAGAGATAGATTAAAATAACAAAGGACTTGAAAGCTTTGAAGAGAAATGAGATGTGAGGAAGGACAATGGGGATCTTTGAGTGGGAGATACTGACTATCTACATCGATGTTTCAAGTCTCCTTAGATTTTCTTGGAAACCATTTCCTGATCAGCCCAAGTTGACTTAGTTACTCCAGAGTTGCGTGTACCTGAGTGTTAGGGACATATCACCACCAGGTTTTATAGTCACCTGCGTGCTGCTGGTTCTGCAGCATCTTCACAAAACCAGCCCTCATAATTGCAAAAGAACATTCGATATTGTTGGCTACAAGTAGATATTTCCTTGCATATGAATTGGGTGATATTTTGCATCCCTTGGAATTGGCCTCCTCGCACCATCTTGTTTGAAAGACAGAAGAGGTGGGGGCTTTAATTTAATTTCAAGAGACTGGACAATTTCATTCTCACCTGCTGAAAGCACCATGTTTATTGAAAAGGAACTCTCAGAGTGGGCTCAATTAAGCCCAGACAGTTTAATTTAACTTGTTCTTAATTGTAAGGGGTTATTTTTTCTGGCATAGAGCCACTCAGAATTTTATCTGAGCCTTCCCCAGATAATTTCCATCTTCTTGCAAAAGTTTCTCGGTGATGTTCAGAATTCCATTGCAGTGGGACATTTCAAGATTTTTTCTTTTTTTGACTCTGCTTTCCATCATTTGGGGGTGTATGAATTGGTAGAGGTTGGAAGATTTCCTCTTCGTAGATCTACAACTTGTCTCCAGAGGTCAAAGCTGTTTTCCATACAACTGGAGGTATCTAACAATGGCAAGCCCATCCTTACATTCAGTGAGTCATTCTCTGTCTCAGACTTCCTGTTGTTATTGCCTGGTCACTGTTACAAACAAAGGCCTAGTGCTATCGCTGAGGGCATAAGAGGTAGGCATAGGGATGGGGACTTAATGTTAGGGAAAGAGGTATCATTAGCCTTGACTGTAGTGTTTTGCAAAGTGTGGTCCCTGGGTCTGCAGCAGCAGCATCACTTGAAAACATCTTATACAAGGAAACCTATAGAATCAGAAATTCTGGGTTAAGCCTTGTAATCTGTGTTTTTAACAAATAAATCTGAAATAGCTGAAGTTCGGGATCAACTTCTCTCATAAAAGAGTATCTTTGCCAGTCTTAAGTATTAGGGCATAAGCTTTGGGAATGTCACTGTTTGGTTTTTGGGGGGGTTTGTTTGCTGCGTTGTTTGTCATTTGCTTTTAGTTTTCAGTGGTGATAATTCATACTGAGTAAAATGAGACACATAAAATAACTACACGCAAAATATTAGGTATAATTTCTTTAAGCCTGGGCTCTCTTCTCCCGAGGAAGGATGACAGGAGAATCAATTCAGTTCAGTCGCTCAGTCGTGTCCAACTCTTTGCGACCCCATGAACCACAGCACGCCAGGCCTCCCTGTCCATCACCAACTCCCAGAGTCCACCCAAATCCATGTCCATCGAGTCAGTGATGCCATCCAATCTCATCTGTCGTCCCTTTCTCCTCCTGCCCTCAATCTTTCCCAGCATCAGGGTCCTTTCAAATGAGTCAGCTCTTCATATCAGGTGGCCAAAGTATTGGAGTTTAGGCTTCAACATCAGTCCTTCCAATGAACACCCAGGACTGATCTCCTTTAGGATGGACTGGTTGGATCTCCTCCAAAGGACTCTCAAGAGTCTTCTCCAACACCACAGTTCAAAAGCATCAATTCTTTGGCACTCAGCTTTCTTTATAGTCCAACTCTCACATCCATACATGACCACTGGAAAAACCATAGCCTTGACCAGACGGACCTTTGTTGGCAAAGTAATGTCTCTGCTTTTCAATATGCTGTCTAGGTTGGTCATAACTTTCCTTCTGAGGAGTAAGCATCTTTAAATTTCATGGCTGCAATTACCATCTGCATTGATTTTGGAGCCCAGGAAAATAAAGTCTGTCACTGTTTCCACTGTTTCCCCATCTATTTGCCATGAAGTGATGGGATCAGATGCCATGATCTTCATTTTCTGAATGTTGAGCTTTAAGCCAACTTTTTCACTCTCCTCTTTCATTTTTATCAAGAGGCTTTTTAGTTCCTCTTTGCTTTCTGCCATAAGGGTGGTGTTATCTGCATATCTGAGGTTATTGATATTTCTCCCGGCAATCTTGCTTCTAGTTTTTGCTTCTTCCAGCCCAGCATTTCGCATGATGTACTCTGCATATTAGTTAAATAAGCAGGGTGACAATATACAGCCTTGACATACTCCTTTTACTATTTTGAACCAGTCTGTTTTTCCATAGGAGAATGGCTTGGAAGTATATTGAAAGTCTAGCTCCTCACCTTGTATATATGAAAAACATGTGATTACATCTCTCATCTTAGGCTTGTAACCTCAATGCCTTAGATGAAGTTCCCCCTCTTGAGTTTTTGAATAGGTTTCTAACAGTCTTTTTAAAAATGTTTTCTTATGCCTGGTTGTTTTGAAACAGTGTTTTGGTTTTCTACTTTTTTCTTCTCTTTCTTTCTGGAAATTTCTCTTAGGGCATCCTTAATTATGGGCTTCTCTTGAGTATATATGACAACAGAAAACTCTTGAGTTACAACTGGAAAGAACAGAATGCAGAAGAAGGCTGTGTTACTACTGCTGTGCCAACAAGTCATGATAGTTGTTCCATAGGGAGAGAGAAAGGATTGACAGGTAAACTTCCTAAAACATAAAATGGATATGTGACTTGGTGTTATTGGGGAGGAGAAATCATGGAACAAAAATTATTGTGTGTTAATTCCCACATCAAATTGACTGAAAGCTTTGACAACTAACCATCTAGTTATTGGATCATCAACTCCGTGTGTCTAGTTAAGGATCCATTTAGGGTACAGTAGTCTGCCTCTGCTTGAAGTACGTACAAGGGCTGCTGAAATGCACAGTCTACTTCTCAAGTAAGTTATATTGTTGGCTAGTAACTTTTACAACTTCTTCTATCCTTAAAGCAAGCATGGAGTAGAAACTTAACATCCTTTCTCCCTACCCCCACCATCCCCCCCCCCCAAAAAAAAACACACCCATAAATATTATATGAAAAGAATAGTTGGTTCTGTTGGAGAACTAGACATTAGGAAAGTACCCAAACTATAATCAAATGAATTGAAACTTCAGGAATTGAATGAGCTATTTTGAAGGGATAATGGACTAATATAGAGACCTTTAATTGGTTATAAAACAATTTGTCAAGTATTTCGGGACAAAGATGAAGGTGGTAAATTTCTCTGAAATAGTTTAACTCCACTGTAATAACAAATGCAAGCGTCTAAACATACGTCGCAGACTAACATTTTCTTTGAAAGAGGAAACCATGGGAGACCTTGCAAATGCTTCAGGAAAGGAAAGTGATGCAATTATAAATTGGTGAGCAAGCTCGAGCTCTATACGAAAACTGTTTTTCTCTTTGAAACTTGAAAGCTCCCCTCCCCTCTGCTATCTTCAAAGGCATTCCATGGACCAGGGAAAACGCCTTAATGGCAGCTCAGTTAGCTGAGGCTGGGCTGCGAGGTCTGGAGTGGGAGCCCCACGTCCCTCCCGCCTCCGTCCCTCTTCCCCTGCTTCCAGCTTCACCCACCACATCCAGCAGTCCTTCAGGGGCCCATCTGGGAGCCAGGTTAGCCCAGGATGACCTAGAGCCCTGAGATGCTTCATCTCATTTGTTTGTTTACTCTCTCCCTGCCAGTCAGACTGAGCTTTTCATTAGAATGAAGGCTGGGATTCTTGAATCAAATCCAACTGATAGAATCTGAGCACTCTGCTTTCAGACTCATTTGGCTAATATTAGTGTTAATGCTTTCAGAAAGATACTGTAAAAAATCACTTGTTGAGGTTATAATTTACATACAATAAAATGTCAGATGGGAAATGTGGAGTTTGGTGAGTTAGGCTAATGTACACAGCTATCCTGTCAGTTAAGGACAGCATTTTCATCAGTCCAGAAAGATCCCCGTTGTCTCTTAGCAGTCACTCCCCACCCCTGCCCCAGGCAACCGGTGATCTGATTTCTATCACCATAGATTAACTTTGCCTGTCCTAGAACTTCACACAAATGGAGTCATACAGTATATACACTTTTAGGTCTGGTTTCTTTCACTCAACTTAATGTAAACATCCAAATTTATACTCAGGCTTCACATTTTCTTTGAAAGAGGAAACCATGACAGGCTTTGAGAAACTTTCAGGAAAAGAAGCCAATTCACCTGTTTTGTTGCACAGAGAGCATTTTGCTCCTTTGCATCACCACATAGTATCCTATGAATATATTCAATCCCTTATTAGTGGATATTTGAATTGTTATAGATTAAGATTCAATGAACATTTTTGTACAAGTCTCTTTTTGGACATGTGTTTTGATTTCTCTTGAGTAGATATCTGAGACGTAGAGTCACTTGTTCGTATTTAACTTTGTAAGCAATGGCCAAATTATTTTTCAGAGTGGTTGTTCATAGACAGTCTATGAGGGTTTCTGTTGTGCCATGTATTTGTCAACACTTGATATTGTCAGTCTTTTTAATTTTAGCCATTCTAGTAGGTTTAATTGGCATCTCATTGTGGAATGGTCAATTTTTTTTTTTTTTAATTTCTGACACCCCCCCCCCCCCCTTTTTTTTTTGCTGGCAGTTTTAACAAGGGGCCAATCAATAGAATGTGACATAGAGACATAAAAAAATGCCTAGAATGAAATGGACATATATCACTAGCTCGTTTTCACAACTTGTCAACTACTGGGCTATGATCAAATGGAAAATTATAGGGCATTGTTTCCATTTTCCCTTCTTTCTTGGAAATTTAATCTACTTTATCTTTCAACATTAAATTTTCTTTAAAGAAGGCAAAAATTGAAGGAAGTCATGTTATTAGTTTCCTGAGGCTTCCATAACAAATTACTCCACACTTGGTGGCTTTAAACAACAGGAATTTATTCTCTCACAGTTCTGGAGATCAGAAGCCTGAGATAAACCACCCTGGGCTGAAATCAAGGTGTCTTTAGGGCTATGCTCCCTCCAGAGGCTCCAGGGAGAATCTGTTCCCTGCCTCTTCCAGCTTCTGGTGGCTGCTGGCATTTCTCAGCTTGTGGTTACATCACTCGAATCCCTGCTTCTGTCTTCACTTTGATGCCTCCTCTGTGTGTGTCTGTCTCTCTCTTATGAGAACACTTGTGGTTGTGTTAGGGTCCAATTGGATAATCCATGATACTACCACCATCTCAAAATCCTATATCACATCTGCAAAGGTCCTTTTTCCAAATGAGGTAGTATTTCCAAATAAGGTAAAGTAAGCTAATATTTACAGATTGCAAGGTAATATTTACAGATATTATGGTAGGAATTTGAGGGGTAGATTTTTCATCTTAGCATAGACATTCAGCCTTAGAGCTAGTTTGTCTAAAGGTGAGGTCCCTTATTTCTTTTGAGGAAGAAGGGTAAAGGATGTGTTATAAGTGTTTGTTGTTGTTCAGTCACCCAGTTGTGTCCAACTCTTTGCAACCCCATGGACTGCAGCATGCCAGGCCTCCCTGTCCTTCACCATCTCCCAAAGTTTACCCAAGTTCATGTCCATTGTGTCAGTGATGCCATCCAACCATCTCGTCCTCTGATGCCCTCTTCTCCTTCTGCCCTCAATCTTTCCCAGTAACAGGGTCTTTTCCAATTAGTTAGCTGTTTGCATCAGATGACCAAAATACTAGACCTTCAATGTCAGTCCTTCCAATGAGTATTCAGGGTTGATTTCCCTTAAGATTGACTGGTTTGATCTCCTTGCTGTCCAAGGGACTCCAGGAGTCTTCTCCAGCACCACAGTTCAAAGGCATCAGTTCTTTGGCACTCTGCTTTCTTTATGGTCCAGTTTTCACAAACATACTTAACCACTGGGAAGACCATGCTGCTGCTGCTGAGTCACTTCAGTCGTGTCTGACTCTGTGCGACCCCATAGACGGCAGCCCACCAGGCTCCCCCCTTCCCTGAGATTCTCTAGGCAAGAACACCGGAGTGGGTTGCCATTTCCTTCTCCAATGTATGAAAGTGAAAAGTGAAAGTGAAGTCGCTCAGTCATGTCTGACTCTTAGCGATCCCATGGACTATAGCCCGCCAGGCTCCACCATCCATGGGATTTTCCAGGCAAGAGTAGTGGAGTGGGGTGCCATTGCCTTAGCCTTGACTATATGGACCTTTGTCTATGCCTTTCAACACAGTCTATAAGTGTTATTTACAATTATTTACAATGTTTTTCTTTTTTTCTTTTACAATTTTTACAATGTTATTTTACAATTATCCCTGCTTTTCAACACACTGTTATAAGTGTTACTTACAATTATTCTAGTGTACCTGGGTTTGGACTCCTTTTATCCTCATAATGGTGTTTTATTCCTGATATCCCTGGAGAAGGAAATGTGACCTACTCCAGTATTTTTGCCTGGAAAATCCCATAGGCAGAAGGGCCTAGTAGACTACAGTTCATGTGGTCGCAAAGAGTCGGATGCTACTGAGTGCCTGAGCACATATTCGCGATATTCCTGATGGGTTCCAGGGGGTCCTCGGAATGTACAGGAATCTTATAGAGCCTGTATATTCATGTATTTGTCTTATTCTCCCAGGCATCCTTTACCTCCAACCCTTTTCATGGATTTCTTCAGGCAGACTCTTCTTCCCCTCCCCTCTTCTGAGATTCGGTTTTCCCACATGATTTGGCCAGTGAGATGTGAGTAGAAGTAATTTTATGTAGTTCCAAATGGGGCCTTTAAGAGGCCTGGCAAGCTTTCATCACCTCTTCTGGAACTCTGATTTCCACCATGAAAATATCTTGCCTCAGATGGCCATTGCTTCTTCCACCTGTGTCCTGGCAGAAAAACTTGTGGAATAAACCTGTATCTGACCCAAAGTTTGGCATCCAGCCTGGTTCAGAGAAGCTCAGTGAATTCCTTCTGGACCGCAGCTTGCCTAAAGGTCTGTAAGTATGAATTAAATGTTTATTGTAAGTCATCGAGATTTTTTAGTTGTAAGGTAGCATTGTCACAGCAAAAGTTGATTAATACACCATATTTAAATCTCCATCTACTTTTCTACTCTGGCAAACTCTCTTGGACAGTGGAAAAATGAAACCTCTTTGCTTTCCCCTCTCTAAAATCCTAGAGCACCAGTTAAACAACCAGCTCCCCATTTCCCCTTTCCTTCTGCTCTTAGGATTGATTCAAAAGAGTTTCCTAAACCAAGGGCATTCTAGTCCCCAAAGAAAATGCAAAATAATGATACGCTAAATGGTTCTCAATTTCAAATGACTCACAACTACAAAAAGGAAAATGAGCAAAATAAACAGTTCTCTTCTCTCACTTAAAAGTGAGCCCCGATTGTACAACATCTAGAGTTAAAGGAAGGAGGGAAGAAGCCACCATCTTTCTCCTTGAATCTGGGGTAACATTTGTATTTCCTCCATTTTTTTTTTGATATATGCTGATTTTGGAGACCTAACAAAAAGAGATGCAAGTGAAGGTGGGACGAATTGAAGTCTTCAGCCCTGAACTTGTAAAATAAGCAATTAACATGATTCTCTTGGGCTTCACTGGTGGCTCAGACAGTGAAGAATTCTCCTGCTATGCAGGAGACCCGGATTCAATCCCTGGATTGGGAAGACCCCCTGGAAAAGGGAATGGCTACTCTCTCCAGTATTCTTGCCTGGAGAATTCCATGGACAGAGAAGCCTGATAGGCTACAGTCCATGGAGTTCCAAAGAGTCAGACACAAATGAGCAACTAACACACTTCGTCTCATACATGTGCTTCCCTCATGAATCCCACAATGTTGACTGTGCTTAGGTTTCATTCTTAGGCAAAATTTTACTGTGTGTAATGCAAGTATTTGTAAAACCTAAGCAGGTTTGAGGTTACTTTGGTAAAACAAACAAAAACCAATAGTATCACCTCCCCCAAATTTTACCTAATTGTCTCCACTTAATTCATACCAGTGTGCTCTATGTACTCTTCTTATAGGATCACTGGTAGCAAATTATAGCCAAGATTTTACTCGAGAGAAAGGCTTACTAACCCTAAAATCCCATTGTCCAAGAAATTTCCTTTAAATGAAATTTTTTGTTGCTGTTCAGTATTAGAAAGCAAAGACAATGAAAATGTATAGTTGTCTTAAATGAATTCCTTCCCTGGTTCAATATCAGGGCTTCTTTCCCACCCCTAAAATTAGCAAATGAAGCTTGGGGGAAAATATAAAGAATTGCTGACCAAAAAACAGCTCTAGAAGTCAATAGTGCTGATAGCATTATAGATGGAAGAATATGAAAGTTGGGAGAATAGTGTGTCTTAGAGTTGGCAGTTTGTGTATGTAGGCGTGCTAACTCGCCTCAGTCATGTCTGACTCTGTGACTCCGTGGACTGCAGCCTGCCAGGCTCCGCTGTTCATAGGATTCTCTAGGCAAGAATTCTGGAGTGGGTTGCCATGTCCTCCTCCAGGGGATCTTCTTGACCCAGAGATCGAACCCACATCTATGTGGCTCCCGCATTGCAGGCAGATTCTTTACCATTAAACCACCAGGGAAACGCATGGCAGTTTGTATGTTCCCCTTTATGAGGTGACTGGAGGAATAGGAAGTTTATCATGTCAAGCTACCCTCACCTGTAATAGTGAAGGTCTGAACTTTGTTCAGCTGGTTATATTTAAAGTCATTAAAAATGTAACAGATACAAAAGTGGTTCTGTCCCATCCATTTGAAGTTTCCAACATAAATTATTACTTTGCATGATACACTTAAAGTCAGGTCTGTTTTGTATCAATGCTAAATGAAAATGGAAAAATAAAGCCAGAGAAGATGCTAAAGTTCACCAATGCAGTAAAAAGTGAAAAGAAAGCAAACTGACATTCCATTTTCCAAAAGGCTACCAGTTCTGCCTTTGATGTTGAGACTGTTCAATTACCCTGGAAAGTGAAAGATGTTTCATAATCATTAAATTGTCATTTTTCCCCATCCTGAACATTGTAGTGCATTTCCTGTCTCAGCAAAGCAAGATAAATTAGATTCAGGAATCTCTATGGAAAAGGTCACTTTTCATTCTGTGTAATGCTGACCTTTTTTTCCCTTTCTAATAAATACGGTCTTGAAGTCCTCTTTACCTACAGATGCATTCCCATCTCTGAATGGCATTCAAGCTCATGTCATTCTATTCTCCTCTGAGATATCATCACCTTAAGTAGTTGGATATCACTTTATGCTGCATTTAAGGGCTTTCAGCATGTTTGTACTTATTTGAGATGTTAATACTTGGCACTGGCATTCTAATAGAAAGTAACACCAAAAATCGAGTTAAAGATATCCACTTTGTTGGATGTATGACATCTAGTCAACAGACAGAGAAATGGATTTGGTAAGATTATTGGTTGGGTCTCATGTTCTTCTTGCTTGTTTAACACATGTGCCAAAGACAAGCCTTGTGTAAAACATTCTTAAAATATCCATGTGTACACTGTTAAACAGAGGCAGACAAGGCTTAGCAAGGTGACCTGATCTGGAGAATGGAGCTTTGTGGTGGGAAGCCCACATTCTAATTCTGGTTCCATCATTTTCGTTAACCCCTCAGAGTTTGTGTTATTTGGTTACAACAGAGTTAGGGTCAAATTTGTTCAGTTATATCCCACTGATGTGGTGAATGTAATTATCTACTTGATTCTCTGGCTTGATTTCTATTTCTCTTTGGATAGAATTTCCTGAACCCCATCTTCAAGTTAAGACCAATCCAAGAGTCAGGACCAATCTTGTTCTTAGGGGTTCAGCATCCTGGAAGATGGAGTATTCATGCAAGCATATTGCCCATTTCTATCAAGTGGGTTTCTTGCTCGTCTCCACTGTACACACGGCCCTTCCAATGGGAGTTGGTGTGCCTCTATCAGGAGGCACGGCCTCTGTTCCCTCCCCATGAAACTGGATGGCTTGTTTGTCTTCCTCTTCTTTTTCAGTTGTGCATTATGGGCTCTTTTAGTTGTAGCATGTGGGATCCAGTTTCCTAACCAGGGATCAAACTCAGGCCCCTGCCTTGGGAGCATGGAGTCTTAGATACTCCACCACCAGGGAAGTTCTTTTAAACTGCTTTAATCAACAGAAGACAGACTTGAGGCTCCCTGAATTTGGAGGTGACTCCACAAAAGGCAGTGTGGTCCTCTGTCTCTCTCTCTCTCTCACACACACACACACACACTTTCTATGGAAGTCAGGTGCCACACTCAAACTTTCCCACTATATGAGTTAGCCAGTGTGAAGCTGCATCATCTAGACTAAATGACTGAAGACCCCCTGCCCTCCTCACCCCTCACCCCTACTACCCCACCAAATTCCCCACAACGTATTGCAACCACATGAGAGACCTTAAGGAAGAACTGCCTTGCCAAGCCCTTCCCAAATTCTTGACCAATTGGACTGTGAAAGCAAACCCAGATTGTTATTTTAAGCTATTACTTACTGTGATAGAGAAGCAAACAGAGGCTTAATAAAGAGGCTACTAAAGAAGCTGAATGCAGTCTGAGGGTAAGGAGAGAGGTGTTATAGTATCCTGGAGCTTCTGATGACCAGGCTGTTCCACTCCCAGGCCTTGGAAGCCCAGAGCTATGGAGAGAGTCCACCTGGAGAGGAGCAGGGGCCTCTGGTCATGGGATGCAGCCAGGCCTGCACAGACTCTCAGGAGATAACTGGGAGGAGTAACACCTCAACCTCATTCTTTCTCTTTTAAGTCTCCGGCTGAGGGGTTCCTCTTGGGCCATTGGCCTAATCCCAGCATCAGAGGAAGAATTGGCCATTAACAAACAAAGATACTGAGAGAGTTAAGATGTTTGATTAGCAGGAAATACACAAAGGAAGAAGCAAGATTTTAACAAGTTATGTCTTGTCCCCATCCTATCTCTAGTTGAGTCTTCCTAGATGACACAGCATTATCACCCTCCAAATATCCGACCTGTACTGGCCAGAGAGGTCACTGCCAACTTTAACATTTCATGTCTTTTTTTCTGTGAACTGTCAACAGAGAGAAAATTACATTAGTTGGAAAATTGAATCCCTAAAGAGATGCCAGAGGGGATTTTATTGGCAAAAATATTCTATCCAATTAATTAAATACTAAATTTCTAGTTTCTCTCTTTCTTTTGGTTTTATACTGGTAAGTCTTTCTCTTGATCTTTTTTATTTTTATTTTTTTTCTAATTTTATTTTATTTTTAAACTTTACATAATTGTATTAGTTTTGCCAAATATCAAAATGAATCCATCACAGGTATACATGTGTTCCCCATCCCTCCCCCTCCTCCCTCCTCCCTCCCCATACCATCCCTCTGGGCCGTCCCAGTGCACCAGCCCCAAGCATCCAGCATCGTGCATCGAACCTGGACTGCAACTCGTTTCCTACATGATATTTTACATGTTTCAATGCCATTCTCCCAAATCTTCCCACCCTCTCCCTCTCCCACAGAGTCCATAAGACTGTTCTATACATCAGTGTCTCTTTTGCTGTCTCGTACACAGGGTTATTGTTACCATCTTTCTAAATTCCATATATATGCGTTAGTATACTGTATTTATGTTTTTCCTTCTGGCTTACTTCACTCTGTATAATAGGCTCCAGTTTCATCCACCTTATTAGAACTGATTCAAATGTATTCTTTTTAATGGCTAATACTCCATTGTGTATATGTACCACAGCTTTCTTATCCATTCATCTGCTGATGGACATCTAGGTTGCTTCCATGTCTTGGCTATTATAAACAGTGCTGCGATGAACATTGGGGTACACGTGTCTCTTTCCCTTCTGGTTTCCTCAGTGTGTATGCCCAGCAGTGGGATTGCTGGATCATAAGGCAGTTCTATTTCCAGTTTTTTAAGGAATCTCCACACTGTTCTCCATAGTGTGGAGATTCTCTTGATCTTTTTTATTTTTCTCTTGTTCATTCTTTCTGTTACTAATAACTTCAAATTGTCCATATGGGTCATCTTCCTGGTCTCACCACCTGCTTACTGTTTAAATGCCTAATGGATATTATGTCCCACAAGTCAAACTTTATGGGTCAGAGGACTTTCTATTCCCTAGTGTGCCCAAATCCATCCAGACTTCCTTTGAAGCTCCCTTTTATTTACTATCTAGAAGAAGAAATCAGCAAACATTATTCACCTGGTTCCATGTTCTTTTAAAAATGATTAAAACCTAGATTCTCAATCAAGATTGAGAATGTATTTTTCTGATAATGGACGTGGCAGGGTGATCCCAAATCACTTGTAAAGTTGGTCAAATTTTGGTTTTATAGGAACCTACTTTCTATTTACATGAAAATCTTGATTTTTACTCATCAGATAATTAATGAGCATTTATTATGTCAACAGTGTTATGTTAGATGATACAAGGAAGAGATATACAGTCATTAATTAGTGTCCTTAAGAAAGAATGAGGACTTCCCTGGTGGCTCAGTTATACAGAATCCCACTGCAATGCAGGAAATGCAGGTTCCATCCCTGGATCAAGAAGATCCCCTGGAGTGGGGCATGGCAATCCACTTCAGTATTCTTGCCTGGAGAATCCCATGGACAGAGGAGCCTGGTGGGCTACAGTTCATAGGGTCACAAAGAGTTGGACATGACTGAAGTGACTGAGCATGCATGCACAAGAAAGAATGATGTTGGATCAAGGACCAAATATTGCCTTTACTGTAAGAGTTACTTTCCTTCCCTTATAGTGAATCTCATTTAGGAAATACCTTACAGATTATTTATAATGTTGGCCAAAGAGAAGTCTATACCTGCAATAGATGTCAAGGATGTTTATGGACATTCATCTGGATTTATGACACAGGGAGAAGACTGTGGTTCAAAGGTTTAGAAGCAAAGAAGCTTAATTAAGGTGGTACAACTAATTGGTGACAGAGATGAAATGATTTTCATAGATCTCCAGGGTCTCCAGTTCAATATTCTTTCACTTTAGACTGAGTTTCTTTGTTCTAAAAAGTATGTGGTTTTCCAAACCTGTAAAGCCAACAAGTATTTTGATAAGCCTCAATATGCTTAAAGAAACCATTTTACTACAGAGGACACAGTGTCTGGCATGCAATAGGTATTCAGTAATTATTTGCTGAATGAATCAGCAGGAACCTTCAGAGAAACCCAGTCGAATTCTGTTTCCTTTCTCTTCCAGTTTGAATTGTGCAATGTTATCCTCAATTCAACCCTAAATCTATTTTCCCAGAAGCAATGAGTGGTTTTCTACAAGTATGCTATTTCTGGGATCTTGTTTGGCTCCAACATTTTTTTAGAAGAGCCTCGACTTTCCAGATTTGTGTAGCAGCTGCTTTTTTGAATGATACACAGGACTACACATGCTTTTTCTGCCTGTTTCTTGCTTCCTGAAACCCAGAGGGATTGACATCAAGGATTATGATTAATGGTGCTTGAGCATTTCCCTTGACCTCCTCCACACTTTTATAGTAGAAGCATCTTTCTTTAGAAACGTCTATCTTCATCTCTCTCTTGGTTTCTCATATGTGTTTTTCTTTGTGATGAGAATCTACTTAGCAAGCTCCTTACCCATTCCTTTGCCCTGTTTTCTGTTTATTTATCATCTAATATGATTCCCTTTTTCATCTATTTTAACAAACACATTGATTATTATTTTTCCCTCTTTATGGTCAGATAAGATCAGATCAGATCAGTCACTCAGTCGTGTCCAACTCCTTGTGACCCCATGAATCGCAGCACGCCAGGCCTCCCTGTCCATCACCAACTCCCGGACTTCACTCAGACTCACGTCCATCGAGTCAGTGGTACCATCCAGCCATCTCATCCTCTGTCGTCCCCTTCTCCTCTTGCCCCCAATCCCTCCCAGCATCAGAGTCTTTTCCAATGAGTCAACTCTTCACATGAGATGGCCAAAGTACTGGAGTTTCAGCTTTAGCATCATTCCTTGCAAAGAAATCCCAGGGCTGATCTCCTTCAGAATGGACTGGTTGGATCTCCTTGCAGTCCAAGGGACTCTCAAGAGTCTTCTCCAACACCACAGTTCAAAGGCATCAATTCTTTGGCACTCAGCTTTCTTCACAGTCCAACTCTCACATCCATACATGACCACAGGAAAAACCATAGCCTTGACTAGACGGACCTTTGTTGGCAAAATAATGTCTCTGCTTTTTAATATGCTGTCTAGGTTGGTCATAACTTTCCTTCCAAGGAATAAGCGTCTTTTAATTTCATGGCTGCAGTCACCATCTGTAGTGATTTTTGAGCCCAGAAAAACTAAAGTCTGACACTATTTCCACTGTTTCCCCATCTATTTCCCATGAAGTGATAGGACCGGGTGCCATGATCTTCATTTTCTGAATGTTGAGCTTTAAGCCAACTTTTTCACTCTCCACTTTCACTTTCATCAAGAGGCCTTTTAGTTCCTCTTCACATTCTGCCATAAGGGTGGTGTCATCTGCATATCTGAAGTTATTGATATTTCTCCCGGCAATCTTGATTACAGTTTGTGTTTCTTCCAGTCCAGCGTTTCTCATGATGTACTCTGCATATAAGTTAAATAAGCAGGGTGACAATATACAGCCTTGACGTACTCCTTTTCCTGTTTGGAACCAGTCTGTTGTTCCATGTCCAGTTCTAACTGTTGCTTCCTGACCTGCATACAGATTTCTCAAGAGGCAGATCAGGTGGTCTGGTATTCCCATCTCTTTCAGAATTTTCTACAGGTCATTGTGATCCACACAGTCAAAGGCTTTGGCATAGTCAATAAAGCAGAAATAGATGTTTTTCTGGAACTCTCTTGTTTTTTCCATGATCCAGTGGATGTTGGCAGTCTGATCTCTGGTTCCTCTGCCTTTTCTAAAACCAGCTTGAACATCAGGAAGTTCACGGTTCACATATTGCTGAAGCCTGGCTTGGAGAATTTTGAGCATTACTTTACGAGCATGTGAGATGAGTGCAATTGTGCGGTAGTTTGAGCATTCATTGGCATGGCCTTTCTTTGGGATTGGAATGAAAACTGACCTTTTCCAGTCCTGTGGCCACTGCTGAGTTTTCCAAATTTGCTGGCATATTGAGTGCAGCACTTTCACAGCATCATCTTTCAGGATTTGAAATAGCTCAACTGGAATTCTATCACCTCCACTAGCTTTGTTCATAGTGATGCTTTCTAAGGCCCACTTGACTTCACATTCCAGGATGTCTGGCTCTAGGTCAGTGATCACACCATCGTGATTATCTGAGTTGTGAAGATCTTTTTTGTACAGTTCTTCTGTGTATTCTTGCCATCTCTTCTTAATATCTTCTGCCTCTGTTAGGTCCATACCATTTCTGTCCTTTATTGAGCCCATCTTTGCATGAAATGTTCCTTTGGTATCTCTGATTTTCTTGAAGAGATCCCTAGTCATTCCCATTCTGTTGTTTTCCTCTATTTCTTTGCATTGATCGCTGAAGAAGGCTTTCTTATCTCTTCTTGCTATTCTTTGGAACTCTGCATTCAGATGTTTATATGTTTCCTTTTCTCCTTTGCTTTTCGCTTCTCTTCTTTTTCACAGCTATTTGTGGGCTATTTGTAAGGCCTCCCCAGACAGCCATTTTGCTTTTTTGCATTTCTTTACCATGGGGATGGTCTTGATCCCTGTCTCCTGTACAATGTCACGAACCTCATTCCATAGTTAATCAGGCACTCTATCTATCAGATCTAGGCCCTTAAATCTATTTCTCATTCCACTGTATAATCATAAGGGATTTGATCCAGGTCATACCTGAATGGTCTAGTGGTTTTCCTTACTTTGTTCAGTTTGTCTGAATTTGGCAATAAGGAGTTCATGGTCTGAGTCACAGTCAGCTCCTTGTCTTGTTTTTGCTGACTATATATAACTTCTCCATCTTTGGCTGCAAAGAATATAATCAATCTGATTTCAATGTTGACCGTCTGGTGATGTCCATGTATGGCATCTTCTCTTGTGTTGTTGGAAGAGGGTGTTTGCTATGACCAGTGCATTTTCTTCACAAAACTCTGTTAGTCTTTGCCCTGCTTCATTCTGTATTCCAAGGCCAAATTTGCCTGTTACTCCAGGTGTTTCTTGACTTCCTACTTTTGCATTCCAGTCCCCTATAATGAAAAGGACATCTTTTTTGGGTGTTAGTTCTAATGCAGGCTGCTGCGACCTGTGTGCTAAACGCAGGCGGCTAAGTGCGGCTGAGAGGAGCCACCCCACATTCGAGGTCAGGGGCAGAAGCTGGGAGGACCCCATGCCTGAAGGTCGGTGGCCAAGGGGAGTTACCCCACGTCTGAGGTCAGGGGCAGTGGCCGAGAGTACCAGACTGTGACGGCGCAGGAATGGCCGAGAGGAGCTACCCCGTGTCCAAGGTCAGGGGGGTCGGCCGAGAGGAGATACTCAGTGTCCAAGGTTGGGGGCAGTGATGAGAGGAGTTGCCCACCGTCTGAGGTCGAGGGCGGCGGGCAGGAGGAGCTACCCCACGCCCCCACACCCGAAGCCAGGGGCAGCGGCCAGGAGGAGCAACCTCACCTCAAGGCAAGGGGCGGTGGCCAGGAGGACTAACCCCAGGTCCAGGGAGCCGTGGCTGCACCAGCGCAGGAGTGCCTAGAGGAGCTATCCCACGTTGAAAGTCAGGAGGGGCGGTGGTGAGGAGATACCCCTCATCCAAAGTAAGGAGCAATGGCTGCGCTTTGCTGGAGCAGCCGTGAAGAGATACCCCACGCCCAAGGTAAGAGAAACCCAAGTAAGACAGTAGGTGTTGCAAGAGGGCATCAGAGGGCAAACATACTGAAACCATACTCACAGAAAACTAGTCAATCTGATCACACTAGGACCACAGCCTTGTCTAACTCAATGAAACTAAGCCATGCCCCTGGGGAAACCCAAGATGGGCGGGTCATGGTGGAGAGATCTGACAGAATGTGGTCCACTGGAGAAGGGAATGGCAAACCATTTCAGTATTCTTGCCTTGAGAACCCCATGAACAGTATGAAAAGGCAAAATGGTAGGATACTGAAAGAGAAACTCCCCAGGTCAGTAGGGGCCCAATACCCAGCTGTGGATGTGACTGGTGATAGAACCAAGGTCCGATGCTGTAAAGAGCAATATTGCATAGGAACCTGGAATGTCAGGTCCATGAATCAAGGCAAATTGGAAGTGGTCAAACAAGAGATGGCAAGAGTGAATGTCGACATTCTAGGAATCAGCAAACTGAAATGGACTGGAATGGGTGAATTTAACTCAGATGACCATTATATCTACTACTGCGGGCAGGAATCCCTTAGAAGAAATGGAGTAGCCATCATGGTCAACAAGAGAGTCTGAAATGCAGTACTTGGATGCAATCTCAAAAACAACAGAATGATCTCTGTTCGTTTCCAAGGCAAACCATTCAATATCACAGTAATCCAAGTCTATGCCCCAACCAGTAATGCTGAAGAAGCTGAAGTTGAACGGTTCTATGAAGACCTATAAGACCTTTTAGAACTAACACCAAAAAAAAAAAAAAAGATGCCCTCTTTATGGTAGGAAGTTAAATTTATGGATAGTCTCCCTTGGACCAAGCAGTGTTCTAGGCTTATCCATATATCATTTCCATTAATTCCTTCAGTCTTCTAAGGTAAGTAATATGATTTCTGTTTTTCAGATGGAAATATACATACAGTGTTATAAGTAATTTGCACATATTTACACATTGTAGTTGGATCATCCACATCTTAGGTTGTTCCCACCTGTATGTCTAATGATATAGAAGGCATGCAATGTTTTCTTGGTTATTTTGGTAATGGCAGCACCTTTAGCAGTTTCATTCATGCAGTCAGGAAGCAGGTTAGTGGGAAGCTAGAATTGGAAAGACTGATATGGGGAGGAGAAATAGAGAAACAAAAGCTAAATTTCTCATTTTTCCTCCAACCTTAACAGAGCCCTCAAGACTACTCTGGATTGTGTTAGATTCTCTCTTAGTTCCCTATGAGTAAATTCCAACATTTTTGTACTTCCTTCAAAGCCTCTTCCCTGGGCTTCCCTGGTAGCTCAGTCGGTAAAGAATCTACCTGCAGTGCAGGAGACTTGGGTTCAATCCCTGGATCAGGAAGATTCCCTGGAGAAGGAAATGGCAAACCACTCCAGTATCCTTGCCTGGAAAACCCCATGGACAGAGGAGCCTGGTGGGCTGCAGCCTATGGGATCACAAAGGGTTGGGCACGACTGAACAACTAACACTTTTACTTTCAGTTTGAAAACCTCTACCCAACACAACCCTTCTCTCAGGAGAGAATTCCTGTCATGGAGGACTAATAGGTATCTACCTGACACAGCCAAATACATGCCTGTATTAACTCTTTCCCGGACAGATAAAGCTCCCTCTCACTGACCCAGCCACAGAGATCACACTGATCACAATCATTCTCTTTTCCTTTCCAGCCAAACCACTTGTCAAAGAGCCTCAATTACTTCTTCACCACCTTGTGAGCACTTCTCATCCTTCCTCCTCACACTGCAGTCTCACTTGGCTTTGTCTGTCCAATGCTACTGACTTGCCATGATAAAGGTTGCCACTTCTGAATGGTCTCCTCTGTGACATTTTACATTACTGACCATTCTGTCTTTGTAACTCTTCCAGTTCTCTGGCATTTGTACCAACTGGTTCTTCTCTCTTTTATTTTTTATTTTTCTCAATGAGCTTATCATCCGTTGCCCAGTCCTTAACATTTTGTGCCTTTCAAAATTCTGATCTTAGCCCTCTTTTCCTAGTGGAACTCATTGTCAAAATTATAGCAACTCCTCTTTTGAGCTTTAGAATTATATATGCTAATGATTGCTTGATATTCCATCCTGAACATTGAACTGATCCTTCAACTACTCACCCCTCCCCCAACCTCTACTAAACCTACTTTTCCTTCTGTGATTCCTCTGTCAATTAATGAAGTTACTATTTTCTTAGTGACATTGAACTGGAAACCAAGAAGGTACTCGTAAATCTTCCTCATTCCCATTAAACCAATCCCATCTCATGCCATAAAAATCCATCAGTTCCCTAGCTATGGTTCATTTTATTACTATCTTCAAATGCTACTTGAACTGTCCCTCTGTTCATTCCCTTTGTCATTCCCATACCACTTCTCACCAGTGATATCACAGAAGCTATCAAACTGACTTCTCTGACTCCATTTCCTCTTTCTATTACATTCATTCTTACCAGAGTGAACTGTGTAAAAAGTTAAATAAAAGGAGGCCTATCTTTCCTCCTGCTTATCATTCTTCAGTGGTGTCACATCATAAACAAGTAAAATTATAGAAGCACAGCACTAGCCTGACCTCTGACCACCTCTCCAGTTGAATTAGTTGTATTTCATCTGAGGCCTCTTCACTCCTACCTTGCCCATATTTCAAGCTTTGTTTAAGCTCTTCTTTTGCTCTCTTTCTCTTTCCCAACCTCCACTTGCCAAGGTCAGAACTATCTTTCAAGAACGAGTTTGGAATTTCCTCCATGATATCTTCCCCAAATCCCCAGTCAAGCCTAGGACTATCTATCACAATACCCTGAGTAGGGGTTTAATAAATATGCGGTGAACTCTTTTCAAACTCTCAGCACACTCACATGTCTTAATTTAAAGGTAATATGGAAATTGTAAGATAAGAATTCCTTCATCTTCTCGATTTCAAGTAATCAATTTGTCCTTTGAATTCCTACATCCAGTCCTTCTTCTCGCCTCTTACTCTAGAGTCTCCTTCAAAATTGGAGCTAAGTAAGAACAACAGTAGTATCAGCCACATGCATATCAAACATTAAGAGGAGAGAGGGGGATAGAAAACATTGTAAATGAAGCAAGTTCTCATTATTTATGTTGATAATATTTAATTGATAACATAGAGTAGTTGTGGTATAAGCATTTTAACAGTTATGCGAGGACTCTTTAGGAGGGTCAGAACTAGGAAGGGTGATATTGCCTTTGGGGAGTAGCAGCAGGGGTGAAACAGTGGGGGAAAGTCAATTTCTCGAATAATGTATTTATTTCCAATATAAGCATTACTTTGCTATCAAGAATTGTGATATTATATGCAACTTAACAAAAAGTAGTGAAATATCTCTCGGGGATGTTATCATTGAATGAGTTAATAAATATCAAGGAGTTTCTTTCATTTTTAGTGGTTCAACTATTTATTATTTTATTAAGAAAAAATTTATATTATTCCAGGGCAAAATAAAATGTGAGCTGTTTTCCTACCTACTGCCTACTTTGGAATCAATTTATCTTTCTAATGTTGTCAATATCTGTATTGCCAGGACAAGCTGGTTTTACTAAATCCATATAACATGGCATTAACAAAGAAGAATCTACTAAAAGCAATGTCATCAATTACATTCACCATTGGTGCAGAGAAGAGAGTTTATTTAGAAGTTATTAGCAATTTTTTTTTAAAATAAGATTTCTACTATTTTTATGGAGAAGGCAATGGCAACCCACTCCAATACTCTTGCTTGGAAAATCCCATGGGTGGAGGAGCCTGGTAGGCTGCAGTCCATGGGGTCGCGAAGACTCAGACACAACTGAGCAACTTCACTTTCACTTTTCACTTGCATGCATTGGAGAAGGCAATGGCAACCCACTCCAGTGTTCTTGCCTGGAGAATCCCAGGGATGGGGGAGCCTGGTAGGCTTCCATCTATGGGGTTACACAGAGTCAGACATGACTGAAGCAACTAAGCAACAACAGCAAATTTTTTTATAGGATTTCTACTCTTTTTAAGGGACTGCAGAAATTATGAGAAATGCCTAAAGGACAGGGAAAACTATCATTGAGGCTCACAAGACATTGACAATTCATTGCATTTATGAAAAGCATTTGAAATGAATCCAAAGAGGCAATTTTAGTACCTAAAATTTAGTACCTAAATGTTTCTTTATATAATATAGCCTGCATATTGAGTCAGAAGATACTGATATAACAGTATTGTTATAGGATTTTTTTAATTTTAATTTTTGATTGACTTTTATAAGCATGAATAGTGTCTCCAGAAAAGAAGAGTAACTACCTTAAGGCCTTAAAACATTTTAGTTCCTGTTGTTGTATGTAAGTTTCTCTTTTATTGCCCAAGTATAGTTAGGGTTTATAAGAGTTTTTCAAAAACATCAGATAAGTTAGTATACAGGTCTCTCTTTGACCACAGATGAATGATTTGTGATAGTTTTAATGAGACACTTCCTTATTTGGCAATGGCTACATTGTTATCATAAAGTAAAATTACATGTCTTTTTAAGCATGTCTCTTACTGTTTGATGATCCAATCTTGTTTTCTGAGGCTATCACTTCCATATCTGTTACACATAGCATTTAAACAATGCCCTCTCTTTCTGTTTCTGTAAGTATGACAAATTCTGCACTAGCAATACTGTTTAATCTTCTAATAAAATAAACAAGTTATAGAAAAGTACTTTGACTTTTTGCTTCTTAATTACTCTAATTTGGGCCCCAGCTGGGGCTCATCTCTGACAATCTTCACTCCATCAGATAAAGGGGAAATTGTTTAAAACTACTCTAGGTTTGTTATAAGCAATGGACCAACTTCTAAAAGGTTTATTTCAAAGTTGGTATCTGATAAAAGCAAAATATTAAGGTTGAATCAAAATGAAGGATATTTTGAGATTTCTCCCTGTTCAAATGGTCCCAATTAATTATCATGATGAATCTGAAGATATCTATTATTTAATTGCTTCCTTTAGCTATTACAGCTTTTAAAAAGAAACTATTCTCATTCCTTTTATTTTGAAAATTTACTGATTAAAATCAGAAATTTTTTATTTGAAGTATACTTAATTTACAATGTTGTGTGATTTCAGGTATACTGCAAAGTGATTATTATACATAATATATAATATTATATGTATATATAATATGTATTCTTTTTCAGATTATTTTCCATTATAAGTTATTAAAATATACTGAATATAGTTTCCTGTGCTATAGAGTAGATCCTTCTTGTTTATTTTCTCTATAGTAGTGTGTATCTGTTAGCCCCAAACTCCTAATTAGTCCCTTGTCACCCTCTGTCCTCTTTGGTAACCATAAATTTGTTTTCCATGTCTGTGAGTCTATTTCTGTTTTGTAAATAAAGTCATTTGTATTATTTTTTTTTTCAGATTCCACAAATAAGTTTATATCATATGATATTTGTCTTCCTCTGTATGATTTACTTCACTTAGTGTGATAATCTTTAGGTCTATTCATATTGCCACAAATGTCATGCCCTCATTCTTTTTAATGGCCAGGTAATATTCCATTGCATATATGTACCACATCTTCTTTATCCATTCATCGGTTTATGGACACTTAGGTTGCTTCCATGTCTTTGCTGTTGTGAATTGTGCTGTTAAGTACATTGGGGTGCATGTAGTTTTGTCTTTTCAAGCTCTATGCCCAAGAATGGGATTGTTGCATCATGATAACTCTGTTTTTAGCTTTTTAAGGAGCCTCCATACTGTGTTCTCTGTATTATGTTCTCCATAGTCACTGTACCAACTTACATTCCCAAACAACAGTACAAGAGAGCTCCCTTTTCTCTACACCCTTTCCATTCTTTATTATTTGTCGGCTTTTTGATGATGGCAATTATGACTGGTGTGAGGTGATACCTCAATGCAGTTTAGATTTGCATTTCTAAAATAATTAGTGATGTTTAAGCATCTTTTCATGTGCCTATTGGCCATTTGTATGTCTTCTTTAGAGAAATGTCTCTCTAGGTCTTCTGTCCATTGAAATCAGGATGTTTTGAAACAGTACAGGAGATAGGATTAAAAAGTTGATTTCAGTAAAGCAGTGAAATAGAGGAAGGTGAAGACAGTGATAATGATATAGTTAAAGAAGGAAAAATCATTGTGGGGAAAGAAGATACAGGGCATAAGTAAAGATATACCAGTAGATTTTGTGTTTAGGATCCTCCTTATCTCTATTTCCATGTGATTACATATAAGTATTCTGCTCAAAACTGCTTTTCAGAGATGAGATAGAGGATACTAGAACTCATTTAGTACACACACATGTACACATACTTACAAAAACACATACTTATAAAACATAAAGCAAAGCCTTTTTATTACAGAAAATCTAGAAAATTGAGAAAGAAAGAAGAAAAGCAATCACATAAAGTCCTAATACTCTCCACTCCAAGTACAAATCCTGTCAGCATTTTCTGTCTGTGAATATGTTAACTCTTTGATTTAGTTCTTTTCAATCTTTTGATTCTATAATTCTATTTTACTTCTTCCTTTTTTTAGCCACACTGTGTGGCTTGCAGGACCTCAGCTCCCTGATCGGGGAATCAAACCTGGGCCCCTACAGTAGAAGCACAGAGTCCTAACCACTGGATCACCAGGGAATTCCCTCTATTTTATTTCTTATTTTTAAACTTTAAAAATTATAATACATTTTAAAACCATTTATTAAAATAATTATTTTACCAAAGTACTATATATGTGTATATATACACAGAAAAATGCACAGATCAGAAGTATATGGTTTGATGAATTTCCATAAATTCAATACCCACTCATGGCATCAATGTTTTTACATCCATTTACTTTAAAAAAAAAAAAATCAGATGCTACCTGCTCCCGGATTTTTTCCTTAGTCTTGCAGTAGAGATAATTTGTTCCTAATAGTGACAGAATTAACTAGGCTCATTAACAGGGCCTGAGGATGAAAAAGGGGGGGGGGGTATTTCTTAGTCACTGAACCAGAATGGTGACCAGCCCTGAGAAAGAGTGAAGAAAGAGTAGTTGAGGCAAATAAAATAATCATTTAAGATCCCTCTGGAAGATGAGGACACAGAGAAAAAAGAGCAGTGGGAGGTGAGCACTGGCAGCTCCATAGGCCATGGTGATGACAGCCCGGGGCAAGGTACAACCCAGGGTGGGCTTCAGGCAGAAGCAGTGGCCTGAGTTTCAAGTGTTCGGATGTGCAGAGGCCCAACTATCAAGGGTGGGAGAGGCTGGCGACAAGAACAAGATAAACTGGCAGGAACCTCGTCTGGGGCAAGAGTGGAAATATGACAAGCCCAGGGATGGACTGCGCACCCAGAGGCAGTGAGGAGCTAAGCAGGGCAAGGGATGGCGGGCATTTAGGAAAATCAAAGGGACCTGGATCACAGCAAGAGGAATACCAAGTCCTGGCAGGAGAACAGGAGAAGACACAAACTACTGTAGATAAACCAAATTCTCCTTATGTAGATTTGAGCATCCATATATGATGTACAGAGCTAATACATAAAAAAATAGAAATGATATAAAATGCACATAGAAATACAGAATAGAACTAGGAATAGAGAAGAGAAATAGGCAATAAAATAGAAACAAATATAGAATGGAATGTTGATACATGAAGATATGAAAAAATGGAAAAAAAAACTATAGAGGTAGAGAACAAAAATAGCAACAAATAGAAGAAAATAATATAGAAATGAAATAGATGTAATCAAAGATACACACAATTATTTTGAGTTATTTTTGGCCACCTGATATGAAGAACTGACTCATTTGAAAAGACTCTGAAGAAGATTGAAGGCAGGAGGAGAAGGAAATGACAGAGGATGAGATGGTTGGATGGCATCACAGACTCAATGGACACGAGTTTGAGTAAACTCTGGGAGTTGGGATGGACAGGGAAGCCTGGCATGCTGCAGTCCATGGGGTTGCAAAGTCGGACACGACAGAGTGACTGAACTGAATAAATAATTAGAAATGATAGAATAGCAATTAAAATTTCCATTTCATTCTCTTATATAATTTTGTCATTCAATTTAAATAATGTTTCAGTTCTGATTTCTTTTTTAATTAGAAGGCTGATTTTAAAATTAATGTTGAAGTGATTTCCTCAAAAAATTTGTTTATTATGAATATAAAATTTACTGCAATGTGGCCAAATAATGTGTCCTATATAAATTTTAACTTTCGAGACTCACTGATTTTTCTTTGGAATACACAAACACTATTTTTTGGACTTTTTTTTTTTTTGAGTCATAACTTAGCTGTATATGTAACTTTTTAAAAGAGAAAATAATTTCTTTGAATAATATAAAGATAAAGCTCTACTATTTTCTAAACAGCTATTGGAGTTCTTTAGAGGCTCCTATTAGTGTCTTTGTGATTATTTTTTAGGTAATTTATAGTTTCTCTAGCAGATTCAGAAATTATTATTTTGCAATCTCACCAAGCTATGTTCATATGTAGATTTATTTTGTTAATCCTGTTCCACTCTTGGCATGCGACTTTAATTTGAGGTCTCACAGAATCCTTCAATCTGTAAAGACCTCAACCATTTGATTATTGATGCTATGTTTTCCCTCTACACCCACCTTCTGAAACTCCTATTGTGCTTGGGCTTAGTTGCTCTGTGTCTAACTCTTTGTGACCTCATGGACTGTAGCCTGCCAGGCTCCTCTGTCCATGGGATTCTCCAAGCAAGAATACTGGAGTGGGTTGCCATGCCCTTCTCCAGGGGATCTTCCCAACCCAGGGATCGAACCCATATCTCCCCCAGTGCAGGCGGATTCTTTACCATCTGAGCCACCAGGGAAGCCCAAGAATACTGGAGTAGGTAGCCTATCCCTTCTCTACGGGAACTTCCTGACCCAGGAATTGAATCAGTGTCTCCTGCATTGCAGGCGGATTCTTTACCAGCTGAACTGTCAATTTATCCTTTATGTTTCTTTGTTGTTTAGTCACTAAGTCATGTCTGACTGTTTGTGACCTCATGGACTGCAACACACCAGTCTCTTCTGTCCTCCACTGTCTCCTGGAGTTTCCTCAGTTTCATGTCCGTTGAGTCGATGATGCTCTCTAACCATCTCATCCTCTGCTGCCCCATTCTCCTTTTGCCTTCAATCTTTCTCAGCATCAGGGTCTTTTGCAATGAGTCGACTCTCTGCATCAGGTGGCCAAAGTATTGGAGCTTTAGCTTCAACATCAGCCTTTTTAGTGAATATTCAGGATTGGTTTCCTTTAGGATGGACTGGTTTGATCTCCTTGTAGTCCAAGCGTCTTCTCCAGCACCACAATTCAAAAGCATCAATTCCGCAGTGCTCAGCCTTCTTTATGGTTCAACTCTACATCCATACATGACTACTGGAAAAACCATAACTTTGACTCTACATCTTTGTTGGCAAAGTAATTTCTCTTCTTTTTAATGTGCTGTCTAGGTTGGTCATAGATTTCCTTCCAAGGAATAAGTGTCTTTTAATTTCAGGGCTTCAGTCACCATCTCCAGTGATTTTGGAGGCCAAGAAAATAAAATCTGTTACTCTTTTCACGTTTTCCCCTATAGTTGCCATGAAGTGATGGGACTAGATGCCATGATCTTAGTTTTTTGAATGCTGAGTTTCAAGCCAGCTTTTTCACTCTCCTCTTTAGTTCCTATTCAGTTTCTGCCAGTAGGGTGTTATCATCTGCATATCTGAGGTTGCTGATATCTCTCTCAGCAATCTTGATTCCAGTTTGTGATTCACCCAGTCTATTATTTCACATGCTGTACTCTGCATATAAGTTAAATAAGCAGGGTGACAATATACACCCTTGTCCTAGTTTTGAATCAGTCAGTTGTTCCATGTTCAGTTCTAGCTGTTGCTTTTTGACCCACATACAGGTTTCTCAGGAGATAAGTAAGGTAGTCTTGTATTCCCATCTCTTTAAGAATTTTCTACAGTTTGTTGTGATCCACACAATCAAAGGTCTTACTATGTGTCTATTATTATATAATTCACATATCATAAAACACACCCTATTCAAATGTACTTTTCAATGTTTTTTACTCTATTTCCAAGGTTGTGCAGCCATCACCACTGTCTAATTCCAGGACATTTCCATCATTCCTAAAAGAAACCATGAATTCCTTAGTAGTCACTTCCATTCCTTATTCTCTCAGTCCTTGAAATCTACTAGTTGACTTTTCACCTCTGTGGATTTGCTTATTCTGAACAATGCATATAAATAGAATCACACATGTGACCTTTTTTTTTTTTTTGGTGTGATTTTTACTTAGTGTAATGTTTTCAAGGTTTATTTATATTGTAACATTAATCAGTACTTCGTTACTTTTCATGAATGAATAATCTTTTATTACATGGATAATACCATGTTTTGTTTGTCCATTCATCAGTTTATGGACATTTGGGTTGTTTTGGCTATTGTGAAAAATACCGCTATGAGCATTTGTCTTTGTGTGAAGAGATATTTCCAATTCTCTAGGCTATATACCTAAGGATAGAATTGCTGAGTCATACGATAATTTTATGTTTAACTTTTTGACAAACTGCCAAGCGGTTTTCCAAGATAGCTGCATTAGTTTACATTCCCACCAGTAGTGCCTGAGGCTTCCAATTTCTCCACATCCTAGATAATACTTCTTGTTATTTATCTTTTTGATTATTAGACATACTAGTGGGTATAGAGACATGTCACAGTTTGGTTTGAATATCTTTATATGTACCTACTATCATTTGTGTATCTTCTTTGGAGAAATGTCTATTCAAGTCCTCTGCTCATATTTAAGTTGAGTTCTCTTTTTACTGTTGCATTATATGAGCTCTTTATTCTTTACTCTGGATGCTCGACCCTTATGAGATATATGACTTGCAAGTATTTTCTATCATTCTGTGAACTGTCTTTTCATTTTCTTGATAATGTCCTTTGAAGTACAAAAGTTTTAAAGTTTCATGAAGTTCAATTTGTTTGCATATTTTTGGTTGCTTATGCTTTGGGGTCATGTGTATGAAACTGCTGTCTAATACAAGGGCATGAGGATTTACACTATTTCCTTCTAAGAGTTTTCTAGCTTTAAATCTTCTATTTACATCTTTGATTCATTTTGAGGACATTTTTTACTTATGGTGTGAGATTGGAGTATAACTTCATTCTTGTTCATTGGATATTCAGTTGATCCAGCATCATTTGTTAACAAGACTATCATTTTCACCCACTGAATTGTCTTGGCACTCTCTTTGGAATCAATTGATCATCAATATATGGCTGGTAGACAAGAAAAGGACAGCTGCTGCTGCCAAGTCGCTTCAGTCATATCTGACTCTTGACTCCTCTGTCCATGGACTTCTCTAGAATACTGGTAGCTGTTTCCTCCTCCAGGGGATCTTCCTGACCCAGGGATCAAACTGTGTCTCCTGCATTGGCAGGCAGATTCTTTACTGCTGAGCCAGTAGCTGTTTTTCTCAGCCAGTGTTTATTCTCCAGGAGCTGTGTACCAGCCGCCTGCCTCACACAGTGACCCTGGCTGTTGTCTCTGGGTGGGCACAGGCCACATTTCCCTGAAGAGAGTGAATTCAGACTGAATTCTCTCCGTCCAGACCAGAGCTCAAAAGCTAGCCCTGTCAGCCCTTACTCTGTTCTCTCTGTTTTCACTTACCTTCTCTTTTGATCTTCATGCATAGTTTGCTAGCTGGTATTTGTTTTGACTGATGAAAAAGATTATCTATCTGTGTATCTATCTGTCTACCATTTTATGAATGCATGAGGGGTGTTTTCCTTTGTGTGCTTCTTTTTGTGTTTTGACCAGAAATACATAATATTTATAAATATTCCATAGGTTCTGTGTCAGGTATTTATTGTCAAAATAATGCTGTGAAACATCTACAAATCTGCAGTTACATGTAATAATAGCACGTATTGCTCATAGTCCAGGAATGGTTGGCTAGAATATTCTTATGATCTTGGTGAGGATTATTTGATGATCTGGAAGTTGGCTGGCTGTTGGCTAATTTAGGCTAGCCTCAGCTAGGGTAACAGGGACTTTCAACCTCCAGTCAGCTAGCCCAGGCATTTTCTCATGGGGATGGCAGAAACAGAGAAGGCAGAAACACGGTTTCAGTCCTCTGCTATTTCTGTTAAGATAATTTTGGCTAAAATAAATTGCATGTCTATGCCTGTGCTGTCCATGTTGGGAGGACACTGATGGTCACATGGAAAAGGGCAAATGTATGGATGGGTATGTGAAGAATTGGGGCTATCTTTGCAATAAATTTACTACAGGAGTTTCAAAAGAGTGTATTTTATGACTCCATAAAGTATAGAGTGAATGGAATAGAAGTTAGGGTGAGAAATAGAGAAAATAAGACTGGTACAGTCTTAACCTGTCAAAGCTGTTTACTCTATGTACTGCTCTCTATGTATATTTGGAAATTTTCTATGACAAAATTTAAAATATGCATGGCCTGTATTTCTAAGTATAAAGGTCTCTGTCTGCATCCATTATATCAAAACTATTGTTACATTCACATTTATATATTCCTAGTTGTTTCTCAATTTGTTCTGTCATTTTTTAATATAGTTGTACCAAACTCTTTCACTCTAATTGTGGTCTCATCATGGGCAGACACATTTCTGGAGCATTTTTGTGAAGCCTAGAGGTAAGTAACATCCAGCCCTGGTGCCCCTTGTCCCAGACGTCTCCTGGAAGGGTGTGTGTTGAACAGGTTTGTCCTGAGATTTGTGGGTGTATCTGGAAATTGCATGTTATTAGTCATTTTTGTTTGGAGATGTTGAAGACAATAAGCTTGTCCAGCTTCCCTGACTGAAGATTAGGGGTCTGTGTGGTGGGATTAGGAATAAGATACCCATGTCCATTTCTATGATTTTAGCTTATAGAAGGAAAAGAAAGTGAAAGTATGAGTTGCTCAGTGGTGTCTGACTCTTTGTGATGCAATGGATATAGACCGCCAGGTTCCTCTCTCCATGGGATTCTCCAGAAAAGAATACTGGAGTGGGTTGCCATTTCCTTCTCCAGGGGATCTTTGCAACCCAGTGATCAAACCCAGGTCTCCTGCATTGCAGGCAGATTCTTTACCATCTGAGATACCAAGTAAGCTTATGGAAGGAGATCCTGTTAATTCCTGTGCCCTTGGGTATGCTGAAGTTGGGGGTAGCCACTGGGCTGTCTTGATGTAATTGGCTAAATAATTATATACATTTCCAGAGGGAATAAGTAGTTTATGGCTTACATGGATGCTATGAAAGGTGGATGCCGCTCAGTGGGTCCTGTGTGCCCAGGAGCAAAAAGGGGCCTAACTCATATTCTGGGTAATATTTAACTCCTTTTTATTTATTTTCTATTTTGTTGTTGTTCAGTCACTCAGTCATGTCCAATTGTTTGAGACCTCATGGACAGCAGCATTCCAGGCATCCCTGTCCTTCACCATTTCCCACAGCTTGCTCAATCTCTTGTCCATTGAGTCGATTATGCCATCCAACCATCTCATCCTCTATTGCCCCCTTCTTCTCCTACCTTCAATCTTTCCCAGTATCAGGGTCTTTTCTAATGAATCAGCTCTATGCATCAGGTGCCCAAAGTATTGGAGCTTCAGCTTCAGCATCAGTCCTTCCAATGAATATTCAGGATTGATTCCCTTTAGGATTGACTGGTTTGATCTCCTTGCTGTTCAAGGGACTCTCAAGAGTCTCACCCAACACCGTAGTTCAAAATCCTCAATTCTTCGTCACTCAGCCTTCTCTATGTCTGACTCTCACCCCTTATATGACTACTGAAAAAAACCATAGCTTTGACTATATGGACCCTTGTCAGAAAGTAATAAATCTGCTTTATAATAGGTTATCTAGGTTTGTCATAGCTTTTCTTCCAAGGAGCAAGTGTCTTTTAATTTCATGGCTGCAGTCACCATCTGCAGTGATTTTGGAGCCTAAGAAAATAAAATCTGTCACTGTTTCCACCATTTCCCCATCTATTTTTGATATATATATTTATATATATATTTTTTCTATATATAGTTTAAAATAATTAAAAAGTTTAAATATATTTTTAATAACATATACACACTGAAAACTGTAATAATATTTTGTTTGAGGCAATCTTGTGATAAGGATCTCAAGTCAGGTGATGACATATGAATGTATCAGAATATGTTGAAAGTAGCGTATCCATTACCATTATTGGTAAAGTAGCAGTGATAATATAGCATAGATAGGTAACAATTACCTGTTGCCATGCTCTGACACTGGCCATTCCTATTCATTACTGCCACTTTTTAATGCACAACTTACTTAACAGATTGACCTCTGGCTCTTGAAGAGCTCTTTGTTTTCCCTTCTAATATTGTGTTGGAATTTGAAAGAACAGTGGTTCTTTTGGTTCACTGCATTCCACTGGGACCCTTCCAACTCCAGCTCATTAGAAACACCCTGGACTCTGAGGACTAACTATGATGTCATATGTCATAGCAATGAAGTAGTGGTGGCAGGCCAAGGCAAAGACCAATTTTATTTTTGCTGCTTTAAGAAATTTCTCCTATTGTTGAAAATGTAACTTCTACCTTTCAAGTCAAAATTATTACATGTAGATTCCCAGGGTCAAAGGAACAAGTGAAAACTTGTTAGATGGGCTCAACTCAGAATGAGTTGAGGAGACTTTTGAATAGATGACCAGCTTCTCTTGGTTAAGTTCCATCCTTCTGACCTTTTCGAGTGTGTCTCATATCAAACATCTAATTCTGGAAAGATGTGAGAAGACTTCAAGGAATTCTGTGAGAGGCTCTATCATCTTCTTCTTAGTTTAAAAAGATAAGTCTTCATATATTTTATACTGCCTACAGCTCTTCCTTTTAAAGATAGGCTTAGACAGAAAACTGCTAATTTGGACTAGTTATACTGTTGTAAGTTTATATCAAATAAGAAGTTTCTATTAAATCTTTCTCTGTATTCCAATTTTTGAGGAAAGCAACTTAAGCAATTTTTTACTCTCAAGCTTCCTTTATTCACCACCAATGTACTTTTCAGTGAATAGATTGAAAATTAATGAATGCCATTATCTACAAACTAAACTACCACACAATTGCACTCAACCCACATGCTAGGAAAGTAATGCTCAAAATTCTCCAAGCCAAACTTCAGCAGTACATGAACTGTGGACTTCCAGATGTTCAAGCTGGATTTAGAAAAGGCAGAGGAACCAGAGATCAAATTACTAACATCTGTTGGATCATCAAAAAAGCAAGAAAGTTCTAGAAAAACATCTATTTCTGATTTATTGCCTATGCCAAAGCCTTTGATTTCTGTGGATCACAACAAACTCTGGAAAATTCTGAAAGAGATGGGAATACCAGACCATCTGACCTACCTTCTGAGAAATCTGTATGCAGGTCAGGAAGAAACAGTTAGAACTGGACACGGAACAACAGACTGGTCCCAAATAGGAAAAAGAGTACATCAAGGCTGTATATCGTCACCTGCTTATTTAACTTATATGCAGAATACATCATGAGAAATGCTGGGCTGGAAGAAGCACAAGCTGGAATCAAGATTGCTGGGAGAAATATCAATAACCTAGATATGCAGATGACACTACCCTTATGGCAGAAAGTGAAGAACTAAAGAGCCTCTTGATGAAAGTGAAAGAGGAGAGTGAAAAAGTTGGCTTAAAGCTCAAAATTCAGAAAACTAAGGTCATGGCATGTGGTCCCATCACTTCATGGCAAATAGATGGGGAAATAGTGGAAAAAGTGGCAGACTTTATTTTTTTGTGCTCCAAAATCACTGCAAATGGTGACTGCAGCCATGAAATTAAAAGATGTTTACTCTTTGGAAGAAAAGTTATGACCAACCTAGATAGCATTTTAAAAAGCAGAGATATTACCTTGCCAACAAAGGTCCGTCTAGTTAGGGCTATGGTTTTTCCAGTGGTCATGTATGGATGTGAGAGTTGGAATACAAAGAAAGCTAAGCACTGAATAATTGATGCTTTTGAACTGTGGTGTTGGAGAAGACTCTTGAGAGTCCCTTGGACTGCAAGAAGATTCAACCAGTCCATCCTAAAAGAAATCAGTCCTGAATATTCATTGGAAAGACTGATGTTGAAGCTGAAACTCCAATACTTTGGCCACCTGATGCAAAGAACTGACTCATTTGAAAAGACCCTGATGCTGGGAAAGATTGATGGTTGGATGGCATCACCGACTCAATGGACATGAGTTTGAGTAAACTCTGGGAGTTGGTGATGGACAGGGAGGCCTGGCCTGGTGTAGTCCATGGGGTCGCAAAGAGTCAGACACAACTGAGGGACTGAACTGAACTGAACTGAACTGAACTCTCCAAAAAATGATCTTCACTGGTTCTTTCAAACAGCAAAGAGACACATTTTATAGCTCTCTTCTGAATCAGGAGACCCAGTCTTCTTTGTTCACAATCTAAATGCTACAGTCAGAGAGCACAGAGGTAAAGAAAGTTCTAACATCCAGTAGGGAGAAAATCAACAAAAGCCTTTTATTTTCTTGTTAATGCTCTTCTCAGTTTAGGGATTGTGAGAATATGATTTATGGAATGTTGTTTACTGGGTTTTTTTTCAAGGAAGCACCCATAGTTTCCATAAGATTCTCATCAGGGTACGTGACCTGCAGTATATTTGGAGCTCTTCCAAGAGTATAATGTTAATTACTATTACAAATGCATAAATTAAAAAAATACTATACATAAGGAATTGGAGAAGGCAATGGCACCCACTCCAGTACTCTTGCCTGGAAAATCCCATGGATGGGGGAGCCTGGTAGGCTGCAGACCATGGGGTCGCGAAGAGTCGGACACGACTGAGTGACTTCACTTTCACTTTTCCCTTTCATGCATTGGAGAAGGAAATGGCAACCCACTCCAGTGTTCTTGCCTGGAGAATCCCAGGGACGGGGGAGCCTGTGGGCCACCATCTATGGGGTCGCACAGAGTCGGACATGACTGAAGCGACTTAGCAGCAGTAGCAGCATACATAAGGAATAAATGAAAAGAAAGATATGTTTACTTAGTACGCGAATACATTATGGAAGTGACACATTCTTTAATCACCTAATTTCTAAACTTCAAGGTAATCTGATTCTCTTTTTTTCATACACGTACTCAATCAGCTATTAATTCCTTCTGAGAAGCAGTGTATTAGTCACATTTTGCTGCTGTTAATACCATACCACAAACAGCCTCAGATTCTCATGGCTTACACTGACAAACATATATTTCTTGCTCATACATTTGGATTTGGGATATGAACAAAAGTTAAGTGAAAAAAACAAAATTGTCCTTTCATTCAATAATTAATAATGTTGAAGAAGAAATGCAAAATTATGCCACAAGATAAACAAAATCAGATGGAGTCCGTGTGTGCTCCATCTTAGCTATGTTAATCTCTCTGGAGTTTCTCCATCAATTCTTCTCAAAAACTATTCTCTTCATCCACTTGTTTATCAAATATTAGGCTTATGTTTTGTTTGTTCAGTCACTAAGTCCTGTCCGACTGTTAGTGGCCCCATGGACTGCAACATGCCAGGCTTCTCTGTCCTTCACTGTCTTCCGTGGTTTGCTCAAACTCATGTCCATTGAGTCAGTGATGCCATCCAACAATCCCATCCTCTGTTGCCCTCTTCTTATCCTGCCCTCAATCTTTCCCAGCATCAGGATTTTTTTCAATAGGTTGGCTCTTTGTATCAGGTGGCCAAAGTATTAGAGCTTCAGCATCAGTCATTCCAATGAATATTCAGGGTTGATTTCTTTTAGGATCGACTGGTTGGTCTTCTTGATTCTCTTAGGCTTATGCCCTGGCACAAAAATCTCATCTAAAATAAAAGCCAGCATCTTCACCATTATTGACCTCTTTAACACTTTGATATCTACTAAATCTGTTCTTCTTCTTAACCTTATTAATAAATTTATATCACAACTAAAATTTCAGAATTATCTTCAACTCCTTCTTTTTCAGTCTTCTAACTCAACAATATATAGGATTACCTTCACCATCTTTCACACATGATTGATTCCCTCTCCTGACTCTTTTAAAATATTATCAACACTCAGTTTTCCTCTGCTGCCTCATTCAATTCAGATCAGGTAATTTTTACCTCTTATTTTAGTCTCTTTCCTAGAATACTGAAGTTGTTTCCTGACTGGTCCCTTTGCTTTCAATCTCCTCTAATGTTTAGTCTATTATACTCATGATATAAGAATTTCCACAGAAATCAAATTCCTTGTTTTTTTCTTTCAAGTTTCTTAAAACTCTGAATCCACCTGAAGTTCAAAACTATTTAATGACTAATTGGATATCAAGTTAAAGGTGACCTTTGTCATACACTGGGTCACAATCTACATGAGAATTCAAGATACATGAAAAAAAATAAGTCTGAGAGAAGTATAATACTTATCATATTCTAGTGAATGTACTGCATAGGACTTGGAAGAACATCATTTTATCTTAATGTGTATATATTCATTTTAAAAATTATGAATTATTTTAATATGCTCTAAAAATGGGACTAGTCCATTAAAGTTATAGTTGCTTCATGTTAGAGAGCTTAAGTAAGAATAATGTCAGATATAAACCAACTTACAGAAAAATAATTAATAATAACAAGGATAAACAAATATGCAAAAATTGGGAAAGTGATGTGAAAACTGACAAGTTTTGCATCTGATCTAGTAGTGATGGCTTGCAGAAAAGATGGAAAAAATAGGAGATAAAACTTGAAAGGCAAATCTATCAGGCCGATTTTAGTCTGTTTCTTCCACAATGGAGAAGCTCAAAACAGATAAAAATTAGTCTTAAAACAACCACCAATTATTGTTTAGCTGCTGATTCTGAGAGTCAGTAGTTGGGCTTTTTCTCTGCTGGTGGTTCTTCTGGCCTTGGCTGAGTTTGTTCGCCTACCTATGACTATCACCTGGGCTGGCTGGGCCAGGGTGGTCTAGGAAGGCATTCCCTGGAGAAGCTCATCTCTGCTGTCCTTGTCTCCATCTTCCTGTAGAGCAGGAAGTGGGCTTATTTAAGTGTGGGCTTATTCACTTGGAGAATAAAGGATCTCAGTGGAGAAGCAGCAGAAGCAAGGCCTTCGGGCTTAGAATTCACGCTTGGATGCTTTTGTGATGTCTTATATGTAAAATACTGTCTTTATCTACACATCCTAGACAAATACTTAGGGTGTTTCCATATCTTGGCTATTGTAAATAATGCAGCAACAAACATGGGAATGTAGCTCATTTCCTTCAGATATATATTTAGTTGTAAGATTGCAGGATCCCATGGTAGTTGTATTTTTAATTTTTAAAGAAATTCCATATTGTTTTCCGTAATGTCTGTGCCAGTTTACATTCCCAACAACAGTGTAGAAGGATTCTTTTTTCACCATCACCATCCCTACCTTCACTTGCTTTTCTATTTGTAAAAGTCACTCTAATACATGTAATTTGGGCTTTGACTTGCATTTCTCTAATGATTAATGATGTTAAACACCTTTTCATGTACCTGTTGGACATTTGTATGCCTTCTTTGGAAAAATGTTTATTCAGTTTGTCCTGAAAAATTTTCGCTGTTGAGTTGTGAGAGATTTCTTATGTATTTTATGTATTAACTCTTTATCAGATACATGGTTTGCCAATATATTCTTTTTTTCTGTAGGTTGACTTTTCATATTGTTGATGGTTTCATTTGCTGTGCAGAGCTTTTTAGTTTGATGTAGTCCCATTTGCTTATTTTGCTAGCTTTTCCTTTTTGATGGAGGAGGTACAAAGTCACATTTTAAAGGATGTAGTCATAAGAAGAATGAAAGATTGTGTTCAAACACAACATGCATATTTTAGGATGACTCGTTCATTATAAACCATTAAATGCGAAATATACTATAGAATTAATGGGGATCAGGAGGGATCCAAGGCACGCTCACCATTGAGAAGATTAATATAATAATAGGCCAGGGAGAAATAATGTGAGACAGGAGCTGGGACAGTGGGTGTGTAAAGGATGTTTGAGGTTTTGTAAAGGAGAATCCCAGGATTTGCCAGGGTAGTATGATGAAGAGGCATGTGGTGTGGTGCAGGGTGAGGATACACTGGGTGATGATGCCAATTAGTTCAGATGAGAGATGGGAGCAAAGGCGCCTTGTTTGGGGTGGCTGGTAGGTGGAAGAGTTGAGATGCTCATGTGTTATACATGTGGCTGGGTCCAGAAAGAAATTTGAATTTTGGATCTGGAGCTCAGGATACAATCAATAATAGAGACATAAAATTTGGGAGTTCTTAACATTTTGGTAAGAACTTACATGCCTAGGAGTGAATATGGTGTGGAAAGAGCATGTGTTTTGTACCCCCAACCACACTGTACTTTGTGCACAGTGGTTACCAGATTGATCATTGTCCAGCTATCAGCTGAAGGGAGTGCAGTCTCCTTATCTTCAACACTCAAGGTCAGGCCATTCCATTTCTTTTTTTTTTTTAATATTTATTTGGCTGCACCGGGTCTTAGTTGCACCACGCAGCATCTTTGATCTGTGGCATGTGGGATCTAGTTCCCTGACCAGAGGTCAAACCTGGGCCTCCTGCATTGGGAGAGTGGCATCCATTGGACCACCAGGGAAGTCCTAGGCCATTCCATTTCTTGATGAGCTGATTGTAATGTAAGAATTATAAGAAAAGTCAATGAGGTACAGAGCTTAATGTATTGAATTTTGGGGGAACATCAACACTGTGGGTTCATGAGCTATGCTCTTTTCTTCATGAATCTTACTAGTAGCCTTCTCAGTGGGGTACTCCTGTCTACCTCATTAGATGAAGGGCCTGAGGATTATAGATTATTGGTGCTTCTGAATATTTTCCAGGTCCTGACCCACATGGAATGTGATACCAGTCATCCTGACCATGAGAGGAAGTGAGGGAGGCTTAAGGTTATGGGTCCCCAGACCAATCAACTGTCCCTATGGCTGAGGACATCAGTATCTTAGCACGCGTGTTGTAGTCATATGCCACCACAGCCTACCAGCTGGGAAACCTGGGTTAAATAAATGGCCAGAGTAGCAGAGCTAATAAGTAACAAAACTATCAGGAGAATTCAGTTTTGCTTGACTCTGAAGTTGAGATTCTTTCCTCTATTTCATGCAATCATTCTGCTTGGGTTTTAAGATTGTTAGACTATAGAAATAGTTTATCATTTGAGAGATAACTCGAGACTCTAAGCTAAGATGCATGATGTCTTTTCTTTTTAATCCCTGAAGTCAGTTAAATATTATGGGATAGGCAAACAATGACAATATTTCCTTTTCTTGCAATTTATATGGATAATTATTAGAACAACACCATATTGAGGAAATAAGCCATTCATTTTCATTATACAGTACATGGACTTGTAGATACATCTTAGTGGCCAACATGTTTTATTTTATTTCTGAAATAATGCTTTCTGTTTCAAAATATCCATTAATTTCATTGAAATAAATCTTGGTTTAAAGAGATGAGGTGAATTACATGAACTATTATCAAACCAGGGATTTTTGATAGTTTTGAGTCTCTGAGTGACAGATTTGTGTCTTCTCTAGGACCAAGCCTGACTTAGGCATCCGCTGAGTCTGGACTAGGTGCTGGAAGGGGATGGCCTGTGAGTTACATCCTTACTTCTCTGCCCTTAATACTTACTGCACTCTGTTGTGCTTTTGCAGATATATGGAGAAAGTATAGTTACTCTGTTTATAGTGACTTTCTTCTTTTTATAGAATGGTCATGATTCAGTAGAACAGGAAACATGGCCGTAGACACATTTGGAGTAGAAATTTGCTTTCTTTGTATCTGTTTTATTTGGAGCAAGTGACAGAACTTTTCTGACTTTCATCTGTAAAATGGGAAGTGGAATGCTCCCCTCATAGACTTTCTGTGGGAATTAAATAAAGGTAATAGTTATAAAATACTTCCACTAGCTCCTGGCTTACAGATACACTAGTGCAGCAGCAAAGAGGATGTAGTGATGGAGGTGGTGATGGTGCAGGTAGTGACAGGAGTGGTGGAGGCGATGTGCTGCGCGGTAGAGTTCGTCGGGGCAGTGATGACGGCGGAGGTGCTGACAGCAGGGGAGGTGGCCGTGACGGTGAAGGTGGAGGTGGTGACAGAGAAGGTATGGAGGACGTCGTGCTGGAGGTGGTCGTATTGGCAGTGGAAGTGGAGGTGTTGCTGGAGTTAGTGGAGGTTGTAATGGAGATGGGGGAGGTGGTGACGGAGGAGGCAGAGATGCAGATGGTGGCGGCAGAGGCAGTGGATGAGGTTTGGGGGAAATGGTGAACATGGAGAAGGTGACAACGGTGGTGGAATGTGTGGAAGTAGGGGTGGTGGCGGTGAAGTGGAGGTAAGCACGTTAACGGCGGAAGTGAGGGGAGGCGGAAGGTGGTGCGGTAATAGACGTGATGGTGGTGGTGTTGAGAAGGGGTATTGATGGAGTAGGGGGAGGTGGCAAACGGTGCCGGTGGTGGTGGTGGTTGCAGGCTGGTGAGAGGGGAGGTGGTGGTGACCGGGGGAGGTGATGATGGAAATGGAAGTGGGGATGGTAGTGGTCGAAGAGTCGTTGGAGCTGCTACTGGTGATAGTGGAGGTGGAAGTGAAGATGGTGGTGGGTTGAAGACGAGGAAGATGGAGGTGGTGGCAGAAGTGAAAGTGAGAGTGGGATAGAGGATGATGGTGAAGGTGATGGTCCTGCAGGAGGTATTGTTGGGAGTAGAGAGGGCAGAGATGGCAAGGCAGCATGGTGATGCTTACAAGGATACTGGCAGCTGGCATGTGGCTAATATTCTTCTCTAAGAAACTGAGAACAAAAGATGGACATTGTCCATCCTCAGGACAGCTTTGGTTTAATCGGGCGAGGTTCAGTTGACATTGGATGAACAAATGGTATCATTTCCCAGTGAATCATGACAACTGGCATCATCTGAGTCAAGTTGACATTCCTTTTACTTTTGTGTCCTGCCACTAGCCTCTCTATTTAATTCCCTTCCATTAAATTTATTGTTGGTTAGATAGTGAACTCTTGCATGTAGGTCATGGTAAACTCAAATCCCTCTTGTAAGCACTTGTCTGCTTACCTGGCTCTCAATGCATGAATTCCTATGGTAAGATGATCAATTAACTGAGCTAATGTGGTCCTTCGTTGAACCTTTCATCATCCCTAGGGTGTGCTAGCTTGACCCTCTGTGGATGTGGACCATCCAGTGTGTCTGATCTCTGTCCTACCTGTATCTAAACCCACAGAAGACCCAGCCTGACAACTCTGAGTCCTGGCTTCTCGGTCCTTATGTTTAGTTGTTCTCTTTTGCTCTTAAAACTGTTGCTTCTTGGGCTGCCTGAGGCACTGACGTCTAGGTCAGTGATAAATCCCACTCAGTGAAGCCACATATATCATTTCCTCCACCACTTTGCAAAAAGCATTTCTTGGACTGTGCCAGCCAGCCATGGGCTCTGTCCCTGGCATCAGCAGAGCCCGCTCCTTTCTGGCAATCCGCTGCCTTTGCCAGTTCCGAAGGCCATGGCCCCAAAGCCCTAGCACCGCAATCTTGCATGAGTCCTGGGGACCTGCCAGGCTGCCCGGCCTTTTGTCTGAGCAGTGTTTGTGCTTGCCTTTCACATTGGCAGGTCTGAGAGTTTCCACTGCTGTTGATCCACCTCACACAGCCACAAAACAGACCAGGACTTGTGTGTCTCTCCAGGCTGGGGGTGGCATGGCAAAACATTTCTGGTCCCAAACTGTGGCATGTGTGCCCTGCCAGGACCCACGACGTTTTGTGAAGTGTCTTCCCTGTCCCAATTAAAAGTGTTTTATTGTTCAGAGCCAGGCTACTCGCTGTAGCTCTTTTTTCATCAGCCTCACTTTGTTAAGCATTATTGCACTCACTAATCTTCTCTTTCTGACAGCTCCTGGCCAACAGAATTACAAGTTCAAGCTATGGAAACAAAATGCATTTTATTTATTATACTCCTAAGATGTTTTCAATAATGTAGACAGTGCCTATTTTGCCAAGTGGGTGTTGCGACTTTCCAGAGGTTTGGCTGGTTAGCAGCCTGCTGAGCACACATGCTGTCCTCCAGCCCTTTGCTGGGTGTCCTTCACCCCAGATCGAGCCTCCCCCATTATGATGTTTGGCCTCCAGTGTAGACAGAAATGCTTTGGACCAAGGCAACCAGCTCCGTATAGTGATGCCATCTAAGGTGATTCGTCTGGTCTGCGCTTTGACTACTTCTGTCATTCCCTTGAGAATAATCATAGCAGCTAATGTTTATTGAGCATTTACTAAGTGCCAGCACTGGTCTGACAGCTTTATGTAGGTTATCACATTTAGCCCTCCAGCTATGGCAGGAGGCAGGCACTGGTCTTATTTTTGTTTTATAAGTGAGGAAGTAAGGCACAGAGAAGTTAAATGACTTCCCCGAGTCACACAGCTGGTAAGGGATGCCTTTGGGATTTGAATCTACTTAACCACTCCATCAGACTGTCTCCCGGGTTTGGTGACTGAACGAGAGAAAACAGGCAAACACAATACAAGTTAAATGATCAGTGAAGATCCTGTTATATGAGTAGAAGCATATCTCTTGGCTTTTCAGTCAAGGAAATGCATTTTTTTTTTTTTTAGAAATGATAAAGGAGATTCTCTCTGCCACCAACCTTATTTGCAGGGCAAGGAATAGAGATGCAGATGTAGCAAATGAGCTTGTGGCCGCAGGGCGGGGTGGGGAGGAGAGGATGAGACAAGTTGGAAGAGCCGCATTGGCATCCATATATACACAATACCATGCGTAAAATAGATGGCTAGTGGGAAGCTGCTGTGTAGCACAGGGGGCTCAGCTGGGTTCTCTGTGATGACCTAGGGGTGGAGGGGAGAGGTGGGAGGGAGGCACACGAGGGAGGGGTATATGTATACATGAAGCTGATTCATGTTGTTGTACAGCAGAAACGCACACAATACTATAAAGCAGTTATACTCCAATTAAAACATAAATTTAAAAATAAGAAGACTAGTGACAGTCTCTCTACTCTTCTGGGCACAGTGCATGCCATGGCCACAGCTCCGGGCCTGCAGGCCGCCCAGGTGATGCTCTTTGCAGAGGCAGTATCTCTTTGGTTGCCTGATTCTGCTCTGCTTGTTCCCCCCTGAAAGACTGACAGTCTGTTTCCATGACGCTTTCCTCCTTTTTCCCTTTCATGCCTTGTATGTTTTGACTTATCCAGTTTGGGGTAGAGGGGTGGGGCGGGCATCAGATAAATTCACTTCTTGAATCACCTTAAAGATGCCTCTTGATAAGTTCCAAGGAGGGGGAAAAAAAAAGTTTACTTCTGAAATCCTTAGGTAGGGGCAGCTGTGCACAAATTGATTTATTCACAAGCCCAAACAGGTGTCTTGACCTCAGGCAGTCAAGGCAAGAAGTTGCCTCTCGTGGAGGTTTCAACCAGGTGAAGGGAAGGGAAAGCTGGTGTAGAACAGGCCTTCCCACAGTTAACTTCTTGTTGGATGGATTTGAACAGAAAATTTCCACTGCTATCCAGGGAATGTATGTGAAATTGATTAACATTTCTAGAACAAACCGGCGAACTGTATTCAGTTCTGAGACACTTTAGATCTTGCAACAGGATACCTGGGAAGCATCTCGGAGAACACTGATGCCTTTCAGAGACATTATCTGGGCGCTTGTGATGCCAAATCACGATTGGTATTCACGGCAAAGAGAGTGCGGCATTGTCGCTAGTCCAGATCGCCTTACAGGAGGGTATTATTCCTCCGTCCTTGCGTCCCCTAGACACTGACACACAGGAGAACGTCACCATTTGAGTCACAGAGAGGAACTTTGAAGTTGGGTGACCTCAATAAAGCTTGCAGGAACAAGGAAAAGGTGGAGCTATTCTCAGGTTAAGAGAAAACATCAAAAGTTTGCAAAAAAACCTTAGACACAAAGAAGCCAGCTAAGAACTAGGTTTTATAATCTTGGAAAAAATAGAGTGTATGTCTCTCTACATGGCGGCTAGCCAGTGTGTGAAACAGTCTCTCTGCTGTTTTTTATTTTTTTCCCAAAAACAGGTTAAAAAAAAAAAGAAAAAAAGAAGGAAGAAATATCCAACAGTAGCAGATTTGGGTCCACCTGAATCACATGCTTGTTTGTGGGATTTGAGTTGCAGGAAGCCATCATGGGGAGGTGACTGTTTGATATAAATGTGGCTGCCTTGCCATAGCTTCAGTCCTCATAATGTTGGCTTTCTTTACTTTGTCCCCGGTGAGGACCAAGAAGAGGAAGGAGGTGGCCCCCATGCAGTTTCCAAGGTCTTAGGACTGTCCTGGTTAGCGCTCTCATTAGGGAAATGTATATCTCTGACTGACAAGGACATTAGAGTGGTTTAACGCCATCTTCTCCACTGCACCGGGACACTGGTGCTTTGAATGAGAATTATAGAGGAATTCAAATTGAAGGCCTCATCTCCTGACATTCCTGCCATGTAGGTAAGGAAAGCAATTTTGCATGAAGTGTTTTTCCCTGAATATTCCAATCACACCTCTTAAATGACACCTTTGTTTATCGCCAGCCTGAGGCCGATGCTATAAGAAAATAATAAAACCCTAGCTTTTTGCTTTATGCCTCTCTGTAGCGTCTAATATTATCATTGCTTTTCCTAGGACCCTGCACATGGCATGTACTCTGTAGTTTGGCTTGGTTTGACATGAATTAGAGACCAATCTATGTACCATGAATTAGAGACCAAGTACCAATCATACTTGGTCTCATAGATTTCTGGTCATACTTTCGGGGACTTTTGTGACATTCTTACCACCTATAAATTCAAAAGGTCTGCTAGATTGTAAGATAATGCACTGGAAAAGTACATGTTACTGTAGAGAAAAAGATATTCCTGGAAAAGTCCTTTTGGCTTTTGGAGTTGGAAGAAGAGAGCATGGCTTTATGAAACTAACATGTGGGACTCAAATGAAAATCTGAATTTCCTCTGTATGTGACTTTGCTAAAAAAATATTCATGTGAGAAAATAGAGTATCAAATATAATGCCTATTATAGATTAGGGAGGAGGCATTAGATGGTGTATGTCGTCAATTCTTCCTGTGGGTGAGATGCCATGCTTTGGTTGTGTGAGTAGACAAAACCATGACATCTGCCCAGACCTTTGCCACTATGATGTCAGAGAGTAAAATGGAAATACATTTGGTGAAAATCAAACTTGTTATCACTTACTATTCTGACAGAGAGTAATGAAGGAGGGAGGTGATTAGATCTGACGGTCAAAAGGGAAAGGGAACCTAATGAACGCCTTTAGGATTATTTTTTTCCTTCCCTCCAGAGATTAGTGTTAGATCTGACGGTCAAAAGGGAAAGGGAACCTAATGAACGCCTTTAGGATTATTTTTTTTCCTTCCCTCCAGAGATTAGTGTCACCAGTACTTATTCTTCGCACACGGGAGACTGAGCAAATGACAGAGTGCAAGGAGGGTGCAGCCTTACACGTGAGGCTGGACTCACCCCTCGGAGGCTGGCCATACGTGTGGAGAGGGTTTGGCAAAAAGAAAGCGCTTTTGAGCTTACTGTTTTTGTTTTTTACCAGAGAGGTTCATTCTGTGTCACCCATAACTGAGATATTAATTCCAGTGATAAGCAAATAGTTTTTCAGCTTAAATAGAAATATAGGTTGTCACATTGGAATAGAATGCATTCTAGAGCCTCTGACATTCTGAAAAAGAATTTCAAGTAAACTAATCATCATTACTGCTGACTATTCCAACAAGAAGCTAAAATGAGCTCCCAAACAAGGATGAAAATGTTATCCTTCAGCAAACCCATTGTTAGCAAATTTTCTTTAAATCCACAGTCTCTCAAGCTTTATTATCTGTCTTTAGCAGTGTTATTTTCAAATAATTTATTCAATTGGCTTTGAGTAGAAATAAGCATTTATTCCTTTGGATTAAGATGATTATTCATCCTGTATTCCCTTGGCATTTCCAAATGTAACTATTGTGTTATAGTTTTCCCATCGACCATAAGAATGTCCCAGTTAGTCTAGTATTTTTTTTATTCTCGTTGTTTCACACATGTGGAAGGTTCTGAATCTCACATCTGGAAGCAGCAGGGGAATCATTTCCCGGACCACACATTTCATTGGGATTGAGGGGGTGGAGTGGTGTTCAAAGATATGGGTACCATTCTTAGACCACTTGTCTGGGGAGCTGGGGAGCAGGTGAGTGTGTAGTGAAGGATCGGCATGTCCGTGCTGAGCTGGGCTAGAGATTTCTAAGAACCGTGGAGCTGAAGTGCTCTTCAGTTGTCCTGCCTTCCTTACTGCATACAGTGGGATGCTATGTGTACACAGCGGAACTGCTCCAGTTCAAGACTCATTCGCAGATGTCCTAGATCCGATTGGGAAACATAATTTATTATTTGTAGCAGCTTCCCAGGTGGTGTTAGTGGTAAAGAATCAGCCTGCCAATGCAGGAGACACAGAGACGTGGGTTTGATCCCTGGGTCAGAAAGATTTTCTGGAGAATCTAATTTAGCAAGTATTTGTTGAATATCTATTCTATGCCAGCCGTTGTTCAAGGCCTGTGGAGGTATGAGAACAAAGCCCTCCTTGTTGTGGAGTCTGTATTTTGGTTGGGTGAAACATAAAGTCAATAGACAATTCATAAAGTCAATAAACAATTAATGTAATATATGATGATGAGTATTCACTCAGGTCCAGTTCAGTCACTCAGTCATGTCCAACTCTTTGCCACCCCATGGACTGCAGCACGCCAGGCTTCCCTGTCCATCACCAACTCCCAGAGCTTGCTCAAACTCATGTCCATCGAGTCGGTGCTGCCATCCAACCATCTCATCCTCTGTCATCCCCTTCTCCTGCCTTCAAACTTTCCCAGCATCAGGGTCTTTTCCAATGAGTCAGTTCTTCACATCATGTGGCCAAAGTGTTGGAGTTTCAGCTTCAACATCAGTCCTTCCAATGAATATTCAGGACTGATTTCCTTTAGGATGGACTGGCTGGATCTCCCTGCAGTCCAAGGGACTCTCAAGAGTCTTCTGCAATACCACAGTTCAAAACCATCAATTCTTTGGTGCTCAGCTTTCTTTATAGTCCAACTGTCACATCCATACATGACTACTGGTAAAAACATAGCTTTGACTAGATGGACCTTTTCAGCAAGGTAATGTTTCGGCTTCTAAATATGCTGTCTAGGTTGGTCATAGATTTCCTTCCAAGGAGCAAGTGTCTACATTTCATGGCCGCGGTCACCATCTATAGTGCTTTTGGAGCCCAAGAAAATAAAGTCACTGTTTCCCTTGTTTCCCCATCTATTTGCCATGCAGTGATGGGACCAGATGCCATGATCTTAGTCTTCTGAATGTTGCGTTTTAAGCAAGTTTTTCCACTTTCTTCTTTCACTTTCATCAAGAGGCTCTTTAGTTCCTCTTCACTTTCTGCCATAAGGGCGATGTCATCTGCATATCTGAGGTTATTGATATTTCTCTCAGCAATCTTGATTCCAGCTTGTGTTTCATCCAACCTGGCATTTCTCATGATGTACTCTGCATATAAGTTAAATAAGCAGGGTGACAATATACAGCCTTGACGTACTCCTTTTCCTATTTGGGACCAGTCTGTTGTTCCATGTCCAGTTCTAACTATTGCTTCCTGACCTGCATACAGATTTCTCAAGAGGCAGGTCAGGTGGTCTGGTATTCCCATCTCTTTCTGAATAATTCACAGCTTGTTATGATCCACACAGTCAAAGGCTTTGGCATAGTCAATAACGCAGAAATAGATGTTTTTCTGGAACTCTCTTGCTTTTTCCATGATCCAGCAGATGTTGGCAATTTGATCTCTGGTTCCTCTGCCTTTTCTAAAACCAGCTTGAACATATGGAAGTTCATAGTTCATATACTGTTCTCCAAGAGTGGCTTGGAGAATTTTGAGCATTACTTTGCTAGCGTGTGAGATGAGTGCAATTGTGTGGTAGTTTGAGCATTCTTTGGCATTGCCTTTCTTTGAGATTGGAATGCAAACTGACCTTTTCCAGTCCTGTGGCCACTGCTGAGTTTTCCAAATTTGCTGGCATATTGAGTGCAGCACTTTCACAGCATCATCTTTCAGGATTTGAAATCGCTCAACTGGAATTCCATTACCTCCACTAGCTTTGTTTGTAGTGATGCTTCCTAAGGCCCACTTGACTTTGCTCTAGGATGTCTGGCTCTAGGTGAGTCATCACACCATTGTGGTTATCTGGTGAGTCTAATGCTGATGAGTATAATAAAAGAAAAAAGCTCAGTCAGAATACAGGGCTGATATTAAGGGAAGAGCTCATTTAGACAGGATGGTTAGGAAAGACGTTTTCTATTTAGATGGCATTTGAGCTGAGACCTAACATAGTAAAGAAGGAATCCACATGGATCTATGAGAGAAGGCGCGAAAAGGATGAACTACTATAAAGTAGCAAAATTGACATCTTCCAGAAACAGCAAAGATGTTACCCTGTCTGAGCTAGACTAAGCAAGGAAAAGACTGGGGGAGATTAAGATCAGTGAGGCTGTGGGGTTAAGCTCATTTAGGGCCTTGTAGGGTTCAATGGTAAGTGTCCTAGAAACCACTGCAGTAACTGGATGACCAGAGCTGCCATTTACCAAGGAGTAGGCTCCAGGTGGAGGGACCCCAAGCTCTAGACCAGGTGAGCTTGAAGTGCCTCTATGCTTCCAACTGAAGTCTTAAACAGGCTATGTATTCTGTGAGTTTGGAGTTCAGAGAAGTATGGATCGAAATGGCTATTTATAAGTCACCAATATGAAAATGGTAACTAAAACCAAGAGATTGGATGCAATCAAATAAATAATGAAATAATTAAATAAAGGATACTTATTTGTGAGTTCTTGGTTAAGAACCTATGTATGGATTTATACAGGTTTATATCATGGGCTGGATTCTTTAGACTGTGAGGAGGATCACCACACTCATCCCTTGTGTAAAATCCAGTTCCCCTTGTCCACTTACTATGTCCTAAGGAAGAAAAAAGAGGGAAGGTGATGTTTATACTCTCATATGCTGATCAGAATGCTTTTCACTGTAGGGCAGGGTTCCTGTGCTTTAAAAGGCATGTACTCATAATTCAACTTTCTCTTTTACTACCTCTTTTCTGAATGGTTCATTCTGAAAGATTGGTCTTATTCTTTGAGGCAGCTAACTATATTTCCACTTTCTGCATGTTCTCCCAAGTGGTAGCCTTGTCTTTGCAAAGGGGTTGGCTTAACCTTCAGCAAGGTAGTCTAGGTCAGTCTATAAAGTTTTCTTTGCTAGTGTTCCATCTTGGGTAGTGGAGGCATTCCCACAACTGATTGGCTAATTTGAATTGTACTGTCTTTGGGAAATTAGTATTTTTGGATTTAAGGAAGTGGAATAGAATCACTCATCTTGACCAAGAATCTGGGTCCTTGATTGCATTTTTTCACCAGAAAACCATGCATTGAGCGTCCTTGGCTGTATGCCCATGGCTCTTTTTTCCTGTTTTATCCATTGTTCCTTGTGTTTAGCTCCTTGGGGGCATCTCAGAGGGGAAGATGGATGAGGGGTAGGGTTTAGGTACCTAAATCTGAACAGAGTGCCTTTTTAAAGACCCTGCTAGCAAAGTGTGGTTTCCTGGGAATGAAGAAACACCTTGAAGTAATATGCATTTTGTGGGTTCCTTTGACTCTTCCTCTCTGCCTAGACAGGGATTGCGTTTTGTTTCCAGATGTATTCCCAATGACTAACATGATCCCTGGCATATGGGAAGCACTCTGTGAAGCTTGTTGAATGAGGAAAGGAAACAGGGCCCCTGGCATTATCTATTTTCTCTGAAAGGGGGCAGGATCATGTTTTCACAATGAGCCATTCCTTCCTCCTTTCTTCCATAGCAGGAGAATTCACCTCTCTGCCACTGATATTGTTTCCAACTTCCTGAAGGTACCTGGGATTCTGAAGGTCATTTGTTGCTTTGGCTTGGATATTGGAACAACCGTATCATGCAGCTTTCCATCTCTTCTTGAAATTATGAAACGGGCTGTGATCCAATGTGGGATTATTTCCCTCTACTTCTTCAGGGGTCCCTGACCTCTGGGATCTAAATGCCTGGAGATCTGATGTAGAGCTGTATAATAATAATAGAAATAAAGTGCACAATTAAAGTAATATGCTTGAATCATCCCCAAACCATCCCCCTGCTCCCGGCTCATTGAAAAATTGCCTTCCACAACACTGATCCCTGGTGCCAAAAAGGCTGGGAAGCACTCACTGCGCTACTTCACCATCTAAACTGCCTGCACCTGCAGTGTGGTCGGCGTATTGTCCCGGGACCGCCTGGGGATTCCGACCCTCCACCCCCAAGCACACATGGTCACATACTTCTTTTGGCAAGGGGAATTGGAGGCCCATCTTCTTCCTGCTCACTCGGATCTTACCTCTCCCTAGTGGCCCAAATCCAGTGAACTCCTATACGGATGGGGCTTAGAAGCCGCATGTCACTCACTTGGCACTAACCATTTCCTTTCTTTGTTACTATACACTAATACACGGGCTCTCAAACATTAGCATTTACCAGAATCACCTGAAGGGCTTGTTATAACAGATTCCTGGGCCCCACCCCCAGGTTTCTGATTCAGTAGGTCTGGGGTAGAGCCCGAAAGTTTGCATTTTTAGCATGTTTTCAGGTGAGGTTGATGATGCTGATCCCGGGACAAGGTATAGGAAATGAGGAGGCTGGTAGCTTTTCATCCTGGTAGCACATTGGAATCACTTGGGACAAATTCTAATCTCTGCAACGCTCAGGTCCCAGTTTAATCAGAATCACTGAATGTGGAACCCACTCATTGATAGTTGTAGGGGAAACCATCCTTTCCTCTCCTGGAATTACTACAGGTCTATAAAATAGACTCTTCTGCCTTCTTGGCAGTATTGGGGACAAATATGTCTCTGAGATGTTGTACTTTTAATAGGCCAATAGACCACATTCCTTTATAACAGTGGTTCTCAAGGTGTGGTCCCTGGAACAGTTCCTTTTCAGCATCACCTGGGCCCCATTCCGGACAGATCTGATAACTCAGAAACTTGGATTGTGGAGCCCAGCAGTCTATTTCACAGCTCTCTAGGTGATTCTGATGTGCCCTCAATATTGAGAACCACAGTTCTGTTAGATGGATAGGCGGGTTGATAGTTCAATCAGTCATTCTCAACCACAGCTGTGTAGTAGAGTAACCTGTGGAGCTCTGACATCTGTACATTCTTCAACCTCAGATATTCTTATTGAATTGTCCCTGATGGGCATCCATTATTTTTAAAATACCACATTTGATTCTCTTGTGCAGCCAGGGTTGTGTAATGACTGATATAAATATTACTTTGTAACCAATTAACCTACTGTTTGCAGTGGCTGTGGTTCTATTCCTACATGAGCCAGTAGATCTTCTGGCTGACCAGATTTGTCATAAAAGGATACGATGGTCAAAGTAACTACTATAGACTGAATGTTTGTGTCCTCTCAAAATTGAAATTGAAATCTCAGTCCCTGAGATGATGGGGCTGTGGGGCATTTGGTAGTTGATTAAGTCAGGAGTGCAGAACCCACATGAATAGAGTTAGTGCCCTTATGAAACAGATCCCAAGAGTTCCTCCTCCCCTTCTACCATATGAGATCAGAGAGAGATGATAGCCTCCATAAACCAAGCTCTCACCAGACACTGAATCTGCTCCCACCTTGATCTTGGACTTTCCAAGTTTCCAGAAGTATAAGCAATAAATTTAGGTTGTTTATTAGACACTTAGTCTATGGTATTCTGTTATAGCAGCCTGAATGGACTAAGACAATCACCAGCACCTTGCCCTGTGGGGACTTGGGGTGAGGTTGTATGGGAAGTGTCCTGTGTGGGATGTACACCAATAAACACTGAGAGTACGAGAAATGTGACCGAGTCTTTGAGGAATTACAATACAGAAAGGGACAGAGGTTGTGATAAGTTAACTGCAAAAATGGTCATGCTGCTGCTGCTGCTAAGTTGCTTCAGTCGTGTCCGACTGTGTGTGACCCCATAGACAGCAGCCAACCAGGCTCCCCCGTCCCTGGGATTCTCCAGGCAAGAACACTGGAGTGGGTTGCCATTTTCTTTTCCAATGCATGAAAGTGAAAAGTGAAAGTGAAGTCACTCAGTCGTGTCCGACTCTTTGCGACCCCATGGACTGCAGCCTACCAGGCTCCTCCACCCATGGGATTTTCCAGGCAAGAGTACTGGAGTGGGGTGCCATTGCCTTCTCCGAAAAATGGTCATACACCTATGCAATGTGTCTCTGCTGCTCTGAACACCAAGAGGTTGCTTTATTTCCTGATCCTTGAACCTGTACAGACATGTGCCTTGAATGGATCAACAGAATGCGGCAGAAGTGACATGGTGCCTGTCTTCTGATTAAACCTCCAAATGCCTTGTATGCATATGTGTCTCTCTTGAATGCTGTATGGTCAGGCCCTTCAAGGTGGCTGTTCTCTTGCTCTCTGTATACTCCCTGCTTGAGCAGTCCCTGCTGTACTCACATGACTCTCTAGTCCTCTTAATTATAGGGCTTAGTCCCCTGATAAATGAAGAGCCCACCTGATGTCAATTCCTCTATACAGAGTAGCATCCTACCCCCAAGGAGCTAAGACTTCTGCCTTGTCCTGCTCACAGTCTGCCACACACAGCAAGAGGCTGCTCTCAGACCCTTTGTTCAGTAAACCGTGGATGTCTCTGTCACTGTCTCTGGGCTCTTTCTTGGGTCTTGAGACTGGGCACCTACAAGGCTTGCAGGCCTGTGGAGTGCTGCTCAATAGACCCCCACTGCCATTATGAGAAAAAGTTCAGTGTAGGCTCCTGGACAATGAAGGACCACCTGGGACAGAGCTGATCCCAGCTGAAGCCATCCTAGGTCAGCAGCCTTCATCACGCCAACAGCTGATGTGGACACATTCGAGAGCCCAGATGAAAACAAGAGAACCAACCAGCTGAACTTAGCCTAAATTGCTGACCAGCAGAACTGTGAGCCACGTAAGTGAGTATTGTTTCAAGTCACTAAATTTGGGGTAGTTTGTAAAGCACTAATGCCTAAATGATATAGATAGTCTAAAAATAATTTGTGTTGTGCTCAGTCGTATCTGACTGTTTGTGACCCCATGGTCTGTAGCTCACCAGGGGAATCCCTCTTTCCATGGGATTCTCCTGGCAACAATACTGGAGTAGGTTGCTGTGCCCTTCTCCAGGGGATCTTCCTGACCCAGAAATTGAACCCATATCTCCTGTATTAGCAGGCAGGTTCTTTACCCACTGAACCACCTGGAAAGCTCCATCTAAGTGTTCTTAATCTGAACCTGTGAGCTTTAACATAAGGCTTAATGGTTTACAAACAATTACATTTAGGGGAAGAGAGAGTATGTGTACAGTGCCTGGAATTAGCATTCATTCCTTTGACAGCTTAGGATATCAAAATCAAAATCTTGAAAAAACACATATTCAACTAAGAATAAAAAATTATTTTTGTCAGGAAGGGAGGGCATCTTTTGTGATTCAGAAGAGATGGGAGACCAGTGTTTCTTTGGTAGCAGAAAACCTGTAACACTGAGCAGGAGAGAAGAGTTATAAAATTAGGTTAGTGAACTTTAGAGCTACATAAAGAGGGCCTATAACTTATTCAAAGAGGTCATAAAATTTGTTGGGGATGGATATTAAATGAAAGAGTTTCATTAGTCTGCTTAGTCTCTTAATCTTTTATTTAACTGTAGGATACCCCTCTTTGTGTATTACAACAGTTGTTTTCTTCATCAATGCAGATTGATTGATTGATTTTTCTGATAAAATCTGTAGCTCTCTTTTGGTTCTGAAGGAATTATCAATGGCCAAGCTCTACCCCAAGTTCAAAATCCATAATCCTAAAATTAAAAACACACTTTAAAGTGCCTATGGAGAATGATAAATATGCAGAGTGCAACCAAGTCCTTTAAGGATGTTGAGAAGCGATTTGGGCCATTAATAGAAAAGGCGTGTGCTGTGCTAAGTCGCTTCAATTGTGTCTGATGCTTTGTGATCTCATGGATTGTAGCCTGCATGGCTCCTCTGTCCATGGGATTCTCCAGGCAAGAATGCTGGAGTGGATTGCCATGCCCTCCTCCAGGGCATCTTTCCAACTCAGGGACAGAACCCACATCTCTTATGTCTCCTGCTTGGCAGGCAGGTTCCTCACCACTAGCACAACCTGGGAAACTCCAGAAAAGGGCTGCTAAATGTACTAAGTGCCAAATATTTTATGTATGTCATTTTACTTACTTTTCAAAACTGCACTACAAAGTAGTCACTGTTAACTTCATTTTTTAAATGAGGACACTAAAACGGAAGATTAGGAAGACAGTGAATCAGAGTACTTTGATTTCAAGACACAAAACCAAATTCCAATGTCTTAAACCATATTAATAGTAGATCATGTTGTTGAAAAGTGGTGAGATAATACAAGCTTCAGGTTTAATCAGGGCTTTGACTCCTTTGATTTGAGATTCTTTAAGTTTAGCATTCTTCCTGTGTTGGCTTTGTCTTGCAGGTGTCTCATCTTATGGTAGTTTTTGGAGCTTCAAGTTTCTGAACTGCATACCACACCACCCTTAAGAAAAGAAAACAATCAATGTATGAGAAGTTTAAGCTCTATGGGGCTAGAACAAACTTAGGTCACATGTCCACCTTTGATCAATCACTATGGCTATAAGAAAATCATATGCTAATTGGCTTAGGTTGGGCTGCCTCCATGCCTAAAAGACACATTGAAAACAGGCTTATACTGACTGGTTTAAATGATCATGAATCACCCCGTGAACCATGGTCAAGGCCATTCACATCCAAAACCCTTAGCTCCCGTGCAAATGGCAGAAGGAACAGATACTGATATTACCCACCTTGACTAGTAAGTGGTAGGGAAAGCATTTTGAACCCCTTTTTACTCCAAGTCCAACCCCATGTTCTTCCCTGAATGCCTACCCTGTCTTTAGGCAGGAAGTAAGACTTGAACTAACTGGGCCTTCAGGGTTGGACCTAGGGAGGTGATCTGCTTTTGAGGTCTGGGAATGAAAAGCATGATTGTGTGTGAACTCAGAATTAACAGTATGGGCTGTGCCTCCCTCCATTGGTAGGGTTATTAGAAGACTAGCAGTCGTTTGTTCTACTATCCTGACAATTTAGGGAATTTTCATAAGCAGCGATTTTTGTAAAGGAGGGGTTAAAATGACTTCTTAGACATTGAGGATCCATCTATAATAATGCATGTTGGCAAAAGGGAGACAAAGCTACGATTCAGCTGCTAGGTCTTGGTGATGTCATAAACACTTATGACAGCAGTACAACTTTGAGATTGAATTACCTTCTTTGTACCCACTGAAGGAGTGAGCCTTGCTGTGTATAACACATTGTGTAAGCTAAACAGTGTTTTTCTGGTTTTCACATGGTGCTTGGGAAGAAGGGAACTTGATCTGTGAACCCAGAAGATCATGAATCTGATATGGGTAAAGACAGTTTAACCTCTCAAATTGCTTTGGTCTCTGATATGTATTTCTAAAATTAAAAAAATTAATAAGTGCTGACATTTCCCTAACTTAATCTTAAGGCATCACAGTTTGATTAATCTAATGAGGAGTTCCAAATTGAGCACTTCATTGTGTAACTAATAATGCTATAGTTCAAGATCATAGACTCAGTTAATGATTCAAATCCATTAAACAGTATTGGTTGAAGTGCTCATAGTAGGCAAGGGGATTGAATCAACTGTTTGTTTCTTTTTTCCTCTCTCTTAGCAATGGAAAATTTTGTAGAAATATTACCAATTGAGTATTCCAGGTATACTCATGGCCAGTTTATATAGGATTTGACTTTACAAGCCAAACATACCAGATTTGCAAATCAGAAAGACTGTGGACAATAGATAATGGATAATCCCTCCAAAGCCAAAGAGAAAACGGGGTTAACAGAATAGATTACTGGAAAATATTAAATAAGCTTTTAAAAATCTTTTTACATTTTTATACTCTTATTTTTAGTCAATATGGAAGTTTTACTTTAAAAGTAAGATTTATTTGTTTCTCCTTACATGTTTTTTTCCAGACAATTCAGGGTGACTAAGAAACTGAGTCACATTTTGCCTTAATTCATATACAGTTGCAAGAAGACACTTACTTCAATCATCAAAAAAAGATCAAAACTTGTTCCAGTTACAGTTTTAAAATGGTTACTGAAAAAAAAATTTAAAACCTGTAAAAGCCCTTTGGCATATCTGTGGTTGCTTACAATAGAGCTGAATGTGAAATTAAACCCGAGTTAAGGACAATCCAAAGATTCACCAAGAGAACACCTGAATCACTGCTGGCAAAATGCTCTTAGGTGTTAACAACTCTTAGGTTAATGCTCAAGATTGAAAAATGCTCAGTCAGTTCAGTCGCTCAGTCTGTCTGACTCTTTGCAACCCCATGAATCGCAGCACATCAGGCCTCTCTGTCCATCACCAACTCCCGGAGTTCACTCAGACTTACGTCCATCGAGTCAGTGATGCCATCCAGCCATCTCATCCATTGTCATCCCCTTCTCCTCCTGCCCCCAATCCCTCCCAGCATCAGAGTCTTTTCCAATGAGTCAACTCTTCGCATGAGGTGGCCAAAGAACTGGAGTTTCAGCTTTAGCATCATTCCTTCCAAAGAATCCCAGGGCTGATCTCCTTCAGAATGGACTGGTTGGATCTCCTTGCAGCCCCAGGGACTCTCGAGAGTCCTCTAAACACCACAGTTGAAAAGCATCAATTCTTCGGCGCTCAGCTTTCTTCACAGTCCAACTCTCACGTCCATACATGACCACTGGAAAAACCATAGCCTTGACTAGATGGACCTTTGTTGGCAAAGTAATGTCTCTGCTTTTCAATATGCTGTCTAGGTTGGTCATAACTTTCCTTCCAAGGAGCAAGCATCTTTTAACTTCATGGCTGGAGTCACCATCTGCAGTGATTTTGGAGCCCTCAAAAATAAAGTCTGACACTGTTTCCAGTTTCCCCATCTATTTCCCATGAAGTGATGGGACCAGATGCCATGATCTTCGTTTTCTGAATGTTGAGCTTTAAGCCAACTTTTTCACTCTCTTTCACTTTCATCAAGAGGCTTTTTAGTTCTTCTTCACTTTCTGCCATAAGGGTGGTGTCATCTGCATGTCTGAGGTTATTGATATTTCTCCCGGCAATCTTGATCCCAGCTTGTGTTTCTTCCAGTCCAGCGTTTCTCATGATGTACTCTGCATATAAGTTAAATAAACAGGGTGACAATATACAGCCTTGACGTACTCCTTTTCCTATTTGGAACCAGTCTGTTGTTCCATGTCCAGTTCTAACTGTTGTTTCCTGACCTGCATACAGGTTTCTCAAGAGGCAGGTCAGGTGGTCTGGTATTCCCATCTCTTTCAGAATTTTCCAGTTTATTGTGATCCACACAGTCAAAGGCTTTGGCATAGTCAATAAAGCAGAAATAATTGTTTTTCTGAAATTCTCTTGCTTTTTCCATGATCCAGCAGATGTTGGCAATTTGATCTCTGGTTCCTCTGCCTTTTCTAAAACCAGCTTGAACATCTGGAGGTTCACGGTTCATGTGCTGCTGAAGCCTGACTTGGAGAATTTTGAGCATTACTTTACTAGCGTGTGAGATGAGTGCAATTGTGTGGTAGTTTGAGCATTCTTTGGCATTGCCTTTCTTTGGGATTGGAATGCAAACTGACCTTTTCCAGTCCTGTGGCCACTGCTGAGTTTTCCTAATTTGCTGGCGTATTGAGTGCAGCACTTTTACAGCATCATCTTTCAAGATTTGAAATAGCTCACCTGGAATTCCATCACCTCTGCTAGCTTTGTTCATAGTGATGCTTTCTAAGGCCCACTTGACTTCACATTCCAGGATGTCTCACTCGAGGTGAGTGATCACACCATCGTGATTATGTTAGTCAGGAACATCTTTTTTGTACAGTTCTTCTGTGTATTCTTGCCACCTCTTCTTAATATCTTCTGCTTCTGTTTGGTCCATACCGTTTTTGTGCTTTATCGAGCCCATCTTTGCATGAAATGTTCCCTTGATATCTCTAATTTTCTTATCTTGTCTAACTCAATGAAACTAAGCCATGCCCTGTGGGGCCACCCAAGACGGGCGGGTCATGGTGGAGAGGTCTGACAGAATGTGGTCCACTGGAGAAAGGAATGGCAAACAACTTCAGTATTCTTGCCTTGAGAACCCCATGAACCGTATGAAAAGGCAAAATGATAGGATACTGAAAGAGGAACTCTCCAGGTCAGTAGGTGCCCAATATGCTACTGGAGATCAGTAGAGAAATAACTCCAGAAAGAATGAAGGGATGGAGCCAAAGCAAAAACAGTACCCAGTTCTGGAGGTGACTGGTGATAGAATCAAGGTCAGATGCTGTAAAGAGCAATATTGCATAGGAACCTGGAATGTTAGGTCCAAGAATCAAGGCAAATTGGAAGTGGTCAAACAGGAGATGGCAAAAGTGAATGTTGACATTCTAGGAATCAACGAACTAAAATGGACTGGAATGGGTGAATTTAACTCCGATGACCATTATATCTACTATTGTGGGCAGCAATCCCTTAGAAGAAATGGAGTGGCCATCATGGTCAACAAAAGAGTTCAAAATGCAGTATTGGATGCAATCTCAAAAATGACAGAATGATCTCTGTTTGTTTCCAAGGCAAACCATTCAATATCACAGTAATCCAAGTCTATGACCCAACTAGTAACACTGAAGAAGCTGAAGTTGAACGGTTCTATGAAGACCTACCAGACCTTCTAGAACTAACACCTAAAAAAGATGTCCTTTTCATTATAGGGGACTGGAATGCAAAAGTAGGAAGTCAAGAAACACCTGGAGTAACAGGCAAATTTGGCCTTGGAATACGGAATGAAGCAGGGCAAAGACTAATAGAGTTTTGCCAAGAAAATACACTGGTCATAGCAAACACCCTCTTCCAACAACACAAGGGAAGACTCTACACATGGACATCACCAGATGGTCAACATCAAAATCAGATTGATTATATTCTTTGCAGCCAAAGATGGAGAAGCTCTATACAGTCAACAAAAACAAGACTGGGAGCTGACTGTGGCTCAGATCATGAACTCCTTATTGCCAAATTCAGACTTAAATTGAAGAAAGGAGGGAAAACCACTAGACCATTCAGGTATGCCCTAAGTCAAATCCCTTATGATTATACAGTGGAAGTGAGAAATATATTTAAGGGACTAGATCTGATAGAGCGCCTGATGAACTATGGAATGAGATTCGTGACATTGTACAGGAGACAGGGATCAAGACCATCCCCATGGAAAAGAAATGTAAAAAAGCAAAATGGCTGTCTGAGGAGGCCTTACAAATAGCTATGAAAAGAAGAGAAGCGAAAAGCAAAGGAGAAGAGGGAAGATATAAGCATCTGAATGCAGAGTTCCAAAGAATAGCAAGAAGAGATAAGAAAGCCTTCTTTAGAGATCAATGCAAAGAACTAGAGAAAAACAACAGAATGGGAAAGACTAGAGATCTCTTTAAGAAAATTAGAGATACTAAGGGAACATTTCATGCAAAGATGGGCTCGATAAAGGACAGAAATGGTATGAAAAATGCTATGTGCTTCATTAATTTAAATCACATACACAGAAGAAAATCATATAAGTAAAAGATTATCTATCTTCAAGATTGCTATACTGAGTATTTAATGTTAGTAGATTGATTACTCCAGGGCTTGATGCTATCAAAAATAATTAAGACCTTTCCTTATATAAACTATTCTTTCTTTTTATAATTTTTGCCTGAATAATTCTTACGTAATATAAATAAAAAACATTTAACCCACTCAGATGTGCACAGGGGTTTTGTTCCCCTAATAACTTAGACATTAAAAGAAAAACATGTTTGATCAATTCTTGCACCACCTTTGAGTAATGATATTCTAACATTCATTCCAGAGATGTTTCAAAAGAGCAAATATTAAAATGTGAAATGCTTGCACTAAATATGAACTATGCCCCAAATATGAAAACAGGGAAAGGCTTTTTTTTAGAACAATCATTTATTGTTGGACATTTAGATTGTTTCTGATTTTCACTGTTGCAATCAATACTCCTAAATAAATATTTGATACTTTTTTTTATTAAAAAAAAAAAGGTAAGGCTTTTTAATGACAAGTTCTTGTTGTATTGACTTTCACCTTTTCAAGACTTGTGGCTTCTTCATATGTGACAACTCCCTTTCTGTTTACTTCTCCACAGTTTTTTTTTTTTTTTCCCCCACCAAAGGTAGACTCTTGGCTTGGGGTGAACCGAACTGGCTAGCCTAAGCTTGGCTGCACAGTGGTGCCAACCCAAATAGATAAAACCTGTGAATTTTTCCCCTGCCCACAAGTCCTTATCTAGTGTGAATGGAATGCAGAGATTATTAATGATGTACTTTGAAGCCTCTTGCCCTGAGGGCACTGATTCAAATCCTGCCTATACCTAAGATGTAAGTCCTGAAAAAATGTTATTGCAGACTGAGGACTGAGGAGTCAATTATATGAAATGAGTTGATGGTTTGAGTCAAGAACTCAGTTGACCAGAGTCCAATTCACAAAAACCACCAATACAATTTATACTCTTGTTGGCAGTGTCTTCAAGAGTGACTTAATGCCAAGTGGCTCAGTGGTCAGCTTCTCCTCTGATATTGCTTGTGCAGTTCACACAAAAAAAACTTGCTTTTTGTCTAATTCTGATGTTCCTGCTTAGAAGAAATGAAAATGCTCACTTCCATGAAGTCGATTTTCAGAAGAGTTTTATTAAAATAAAGATGTGTTTTATAAAGAAACTCCTTGGCCTAGAGAGATTGCCTGTAGGCTTTAAACAGAGCTCAGGTTTACACAACTATATAACAGATTTTGTTAGATGATCAGATACTGGGTATGCGGTGGATAAAATAAAGCTACAGATTTCTAGCTCAGCGAAATCCAGTCTTCAAGCAACAATGAGAAATAATTATCTGTCTTTTAAAAGGTAATTTTGAATTTAAAATCTGATGGATGCTTGAAATTAAAAGGAAGAAATCAATATTTAATACAGCACAGCTGTGAGGGAGTTATTTTATTTTACAAAGTGTAAGTACATCTGACTACCATCACATAAGAAAGAGAACCACGTGTAGATTTCAGTTTCTAAAATACTCCTGTTAAGTGTGCTTCCTTCCTCTCAACCACCTTCCTTTTCTTCTATTTTACCTTCCTCATTTAAAAATTAAAACAATTTTCTTTTTTTAAAAATAAATTTTATTGCCATACATCAACATGAATCCACCACGGGTGTACACGAGTTCCCCATCCTGAACCCACTTCCCACCTCCCTCCCCATACCATCCCTCTGGGTCATCCCAGTGCACCAGCCCTAAGCTTTCTGTATCCTACATCGAACCTGGACTGGCGATTCGTTTCTTATATGATATTATACATGTTTCAATGCCATTCTCCCAAATCATCCCCGCCCCCCACCAAGATCAGAGCACATCTGATGCTTGGAAGAGAGATTGAGGAAACACTTTCTATTTAAACTGCTGATTCAGGCCAAAGCAAACTGAGGTTCTACCATCTGTAGTTCTACAGTTTTTTTTGTTTGTTTGTTTGTTTTTAGAATTCGAGTTTATTCTTCACTTAATTTTTAAAACACTGCTGTAGTCGAATACTAAAAACAATAGCAAGCAGTGAGTATATTAGAATTAGAGGCCTTTGCTCAATCACTACTGCAAATAAAATGCCAGTGGTGTTATTCACTGGCCCATTAAAAACTCTGACACTGAACACCTCCAGGCTGTTCCTGGGAGGCAGATGAGCCACCTGAGCTGTGTGGGGTGACACAGGGGCAGAGAGAGCAGTGCCTGCTGGAGCCCAGGACGGGGTGGCTGGGACGGGGTAGACACAGTGGTGCTGACAGGCGCAGGGTGGTAACTGCTCTGCGCAAACCTTTACTAAAAATTCTTTTCTTTCTCTCAGATAACAGCATCTCACACACACACACACACACACATACACACACACGCCCAAGTAACTCCTTTTGGTTCGTTCACCTCTCCCCTCAACCCCCTTCCGTTCTAAACTCCTAACATCTCTCTGCAGCACCTTGACTCCCAGGTACCTTACACTCAAGACAAGAGCAATCTGTGTGCTTCCTTCATTTTTGTCAAGAATCCCATTTTCCCCCAAATGTAACACAGCTATTCATCCAATCAATGGCTCCTACAAAACAAGGTCTACTGGAGAAGGAAATGGCAACCCACTGTAGTAGTTTTGCCTGGAGAACCTCCATGGACAGTATGAAAAGGCAAAAAGATAATGACACTGGAAGATGAGGCCCCCGGGTCAGAAGGTGTCCAATGTGCTACTGGGAAAAGTGGAGAGCAGTAACTAATAGCTCCAGAAAGAATAACACCGCCGGGCCAAAGCAGAAACGATGCTGAGCTGTGGATGTGTCTGGTGGTGAAGGTGAAGTCCAGTGCTGGAAAGAACAGTATTGCATAGGAACTTGTGGTGTTGGAGAAGACTCGTGAGAGTCCCTTGGAGCAAGATGAAACCAGTCAATCCTAAAGGAAATCAACCCTGAATATTCATTGGAAGGACTGATGCTGAGCTCCTAGGCAGGCAGATTCTTTTCCTCTGTATTACTGCATCGTAACTGCCCTGCTCTTGAAGAGAGGAGGGCAGAGAACAGCCACCACAGCCATGAGGAGTGTCCATCCAGAGGAGGCTGCCCTGATGGGGGCAAGGACCTTCAGTCCAGGAACAGACCCCTGAGATGACCTTGAGGAGAGGGAGCCAGAAGGCTCAGTCCCTGGCTCACTTCCCCCTTCACCCCTTTTCCTCCAGGGCTTGTTGGGTGAACTCAACTGGTGGGTGGGGGCCTGTATATAGAGCAGAATATAGTGTGGAGGGGCAAATGTAAGACAGTTGCTAACAGATAGGAAATTTGACAGAACACTTCTACAGGTGTGGTTGTAGGCTCTTGTCTACTTCCATCTTCTGACTCTTCCAACCTGGAAGCCTAGTGCAGTGTTTCCTTTTGCAATTCTCTTTCACCCAAAGTAGAAAGATTTCCAATTGCCTTTGTAAGACGTGTGGATAAGGGGCCAGGAGATGTGGTGGAGAAAAATGCAGATTGTACCTACTTGGCAAATGAGACCAGAAATGAAATGAAAGTCTAGAATATAACATTACCTTAAGATTTTAGAAATTAGGAAAATGTTCTAATAAGCAAATGCATAAATACAGGATGAATAATTGGGTTTCTTTTAAGTGGGCAAGAAAATAATCTTAGCTATCATGGATCAAATATTGACTATGAGTCAGCACAAATGAGCAGTTGTTACCAGAGAGAGCAGAAGGCAGAAGGTAAATTTTGGAATCTGTGTTGAGAAATACAAGTCATGGTTAAAAGGCATGTTTAAGTACTGGGTAAAGTTGAGAGAACTTGGAGAGCATCCAAATGTGAAACGAGTTGCTTTAGAAAATGTGTTATGCCGTTTGAGGTTGAGTTTTGAATTTCATGTTATATCAGCTAATACCTGCGGCTGATTTTAGTTACCTACTTAGTAGACTGCGTGTGAAATAAACTAGTTTTAGAAACTTGGTCATTGAAGCAGATTGAGCTTTACAGGATAAATTTATATCTCTTCCCATATAGTTCCACTGTGCTTTTAATTCTAGGTACCTTGCATTTATGAACTTTTTTGACTTATTTTAATATGTATTTTGAGATAATGGGAGATCAACTTGGCATCAGGCTGACATTAATAATTAAGGGTGTATTGGATTTAAGTCATCTAATACAAATTCTTACTAAAAAAATAGCTGCTTTTAATTTGCAAATATCCTTCACCTTCACTCAGTAGACCAGGTAGGCTTTGAGAGTCAATAATCTATTGCACAAATTGTCTATTTTTATTTTGGAAGGCTTTAAAATTCACACTTTTCATCTAAGAGGCTATACTGAAATAACTTTGTAGTCTCATCAAAATCTTTATATAGTAAAATGTTTAATTTACTTTCAGCTAAACGCCAGAAGTTTGTAGGCAGGCCGATTGGAAAGCATTGCTCTTTACGAACACTGCTAACAAGGTGAGGGTGGCAGAGCCTCTCCAAGGTTCCTGATGCTAACTGAGCAAAGCATGATGGGCATCTCCTACGTTCTATCTTATTTTATTTTTTTATGGGCAATACTATCACAAGGGTTGTCCATATCTGCAAATTACTTTCAAGAATTATTAGTTATAAAATAAAAATAAAAGATTGAATCCACCCTCCATATGATGTTGAATAGTTGGTTTAATGGATTTTAAATGAGTTGTTTTGGAAGCATATTTAAAACACAATACCCCAAAAATATATGTGGTATATCCACATCAAGCATTCACATTTTTCAAAGAAATGTCCACACATTTTCATTCTGTTGAAGCTATGTCCTATCAAATGTTGCCAGGCTGAGATTTAAAACCCATGTGTTATAGAGATTTCCATTGGGATGACATTCACATATTTCACTTATTTTTAACAATTCTCTATTGAAAAGAAATTATGCACTAGCATTATTTACTATAGCCCTGAGCCAGACTACCATGTATATAATGCTGTGGTGATAATGAGTTTAGTGCCAAGAAAATAGAGATATGAAAAATTCTAAAAAATAAAACGCCTCAGTATGGGAGAAGACAAATGGCATAAAAGATCATCCAGCTACATGACAAAGTAGAACAGACTCATTTTTCCCCTGCAAACCTTACCTCATTTGTTGGCAGCTGAAATTTTGTAAATATGATGTGTTTCAAATTGCCATTTTAAAGATCTTTAAAATTTATCTTTCTGTAAGTGTGTTGGTTACAGAAAAACACTTCTCTATCCTAAAGAACCTTAATAGTATTATATGGTAACTAGTGATGAGGAACTTTGATTTCTGGAGATGATTGCTATTGATTTATAAACTTCTATACAAGTTTCAAAGATACATCTGGTGGACCTGTTCATGATATCATAGGGATTGGTTCTGCCCTTTCCCTACCCTTCCTTTTTCCAAAAGTTACCTGGCTCTTTCTCTCAAATTCCCCCACCCCCTCTCTTTCTGTCTCCCTCTCAGTTATTACTATCACTAGTTTTTCTTTGGCAAGATTTGTTCCAAATCTTCATCTATGCTTAAGAATAAAACCAATAATGACCCATGGGAAACAATCGGGGGGAAAGGTATATATGTCTTGATTGTTGCTGTTGTTTAGTCGCCCAGCCATGTCCAACTCTTTTGTGACCCCATGGGCTGTAGTCTGCCAGGCTCCTCTGTCCATGGGGTTTTCCAGGCAAGAATACTGGAGTGGGTTGCCATTTCCTTCTCCGGGGGATTGAACCCAAATCTTCTGCTTGGCAGGTGGATTCTTTACCACTGAGCCACTGGGGAAGCCCAGGTCTTGATTGTGTAGATGCTAAATAATGCCAGTTATTTATTGCTGTTTTTTTCTGAATGCAGGATTATAGCTAACCATTGAGGTTGAAGTGATGGGACTTGGGCCAATGTATGCACAGACTGCTACGACTTTATTCCCTGAGGTCCCTGAACTGTCTCCTCAAGATCCAGGCCTCTCAGGAGATGTCTGTCTGTTTCCCCTGGAGCCGTTGATTCAGATCCAGTAAGACACCTACTTGGTTGTACACAGAGGGAAATGAAGAGCTGCCTAGTTGGGTAAGCCCCTCAAGGCAGACTCATGAAGGGAAACAACAGCCCACGACCATAAGAAGCAATTACCATAATGTGGCATAATTGGCAAAACACTTTTAGTTTGGTGATCCTTGTCCCAGATTTTTGAAGTGATTATTATTAGCTTCACTTTATAAATGAGTGAGAATGAGTCTCTGAGTTATTATGTGACCTCACCAAGGTCACTCAGTTGCATAAATTTCAGCCACTAATTCATAATCAATATTGCCATGGATATTTTTAAAATTAATTTTTATTGGATTATAATTGCTTTACAATGTTGGGTTAGTTTCTGCTGTTCAGCAAAGTGAATCAACTATACCTGTACAGAGATCCCCTCTTCTTTGGATTTCCTTCCCATTTAGGGCACTACAGAAGTGAGTAGAGGTCCCTGAGCTGCACACTAGATCCTCTAGTTAACTATTTTATACATAGTATCAATAGTGCATCAGTTCAGTTCAGTCGTTCAGTTGTGTCCGATTCTTTGCGACCCCATGAACCGCAGCACGCCAGACCTCCCTGTCCATCACCAACTCCTGGAGTCCACCCAAACCCATGTCCATTGAGTCGGTGATGCCATCCAACCATCTCATCCTCTGTTGTCCCCTTCTCCTGCCCTCAATCTTTCCCAGCATCAGGGTCTTTTCAAATGAGTCAGCTCTTCACATCAGGTGGCCAAAGTATTGGAGTTTCAGCTTCAACATCAGTCCTTCCAATGAGCACCCAGGACTGATCTCCTTTAGGATGGACTGGTTGGATCTCCTTGCAGTCCAAGGAACTCTCAAGAGTCTTCTCCAACACCACAGTTCAAAAGCATCAATTCTTTGGTGCTCAGCTTTCTTTATAGTCCAACACTCACATCCATACATGACTACTAGAAAAACTGTTGCCTTGACTAGACTGACCTTTGTTGACAAAGTAATGTCTCTGCTTTTGAATATGCTATCTAGGTTGGTCATAACTTTCCTTCCAAAGAGTAAGCATCTTTTAATTTCATGGCTGCAGTCACCATCTGCAGTGATTTTGGAGCCCCAAAAATAAAGTCAGCCACTGTTTCCACTGTTTCCCCATCTATTTGCCATGAAGTGATGGCACTGGATGCCACAAGCCAACTTTTTCACTCTCCTCTTTCACTTTCATTAAGAGGCTCAGTAGTATATATGTCAATCCTAATCTCTCAGTTCCTCCCGCCTCCCCTTTACCCCTTGGTGTCCACATGTTTATTCTCTATGTCTGCATCTGTATTTTTTATGCAAATAAGTTCAGTGACACCATTTTTCTAGACTCCACATATATGCATTTTTTTTTACTCTTTTGAAAAAAAAAATTGAAGGATAATTGCTTTACAGAATTTTGTGGTTTTCTGTCATACATCAACAAGAATCAGCCATGGGTGCACCATGTCTCCTCCCTCCCGAGTCTCCCTCCCATGTCCCTCCCCGTCCCACCCTTCAGCCTGTCCCAGAGCCCCTGTTTGAGAGACTCCATATATGTGCTTTAATGTACACTATTTGTTTTTCTTATCCATGAATTTTTAAAGAAATAAAAACTTGCGCTAAAGTGAAAACTACTTTTATCAGAATTTAGATCAAAGAAGAAACAACAGCATTTAATTTAAAAGCAAAGCAAAGCAACCTTAGCATCTGCTTGGAGCATCAATTGGCTAAGCCCAAAGGAAAGTGGCCACACAAAAGCTGTCATATTCACAGGCGGCCTGATCCCAGACGGCATCATTGCTTCCCTGTAAGTTCCCTCCTAATGAAGTTTTAATGAGTGATTTTTCGTTCCACATTTACTCTATGTGTATAATCCTTTGGAATAATGTTAGGCATATGCTGGCACCCACTGTAGTGTTTTTGATATCTTCAGCTTGTTTAATTAATTTCCTTTCTATGAATGTTCACATAACATCAGAAATATCCAAGTGGAAAATTAAAAATTAAGCCAGACACTTGGATATGCCTAAATATGTAGATGTTTGGAATGGTAAACACATTTGGAATGATAAACACGTATGTGTTGAGCACATATCCATGTAGATAATATTCATAGCCTGTGTGACTGCTTGTGGTCCAATTTCATGTTATGGAATTAAAACATGATTATTTTTTAAAATAAACTCAAATATTAATGCTATCATAAAGGTAAAGCAGTGTGAGTTTCCTGAGCAACATTTTTTTATTCAGTAGATAATTCAACTGAATGAACATATGTGTATGTGTGTGTGTGTGTGTGTGTGTGTGTATATATATATATATATATATATATATATATACATTTTCCCATGAGACTGTGTAAAGGTGTTTTAACTTAAACTGGAAAACAAAATCCCCAGTTTTAAATATTTTTGCATTTTATAAATTGGTCTTTGTAAAAAAAAAAAGTATCTTATTGATATCAATGAAACAGTATGAGTGATGGGATTTTTGCTCTATATTTAAATATCTTATTAATACCCAGACATAAAACATCCTTGTTTGTTTCACATAGAAACTGTAAGTTTACTTTGTTTGAAAAATGGGGAAATAAACTCCAGTTTCAGACTTCTCTTTGTTGTTCTAGCTGTGTGTCATTGACACTGGCGTGACTTGTCATGGGAAGGGGTAATGAGGCAAGACTGGGATTGTAACAATTATTAACCTGCAAATCTGCTGTGGCAAAGTCAATTCCAGCTAGAGTGACATTTCTAAGTATCTCAGGAAATAGTACTCTTGTTTGAACTACTCACTTTATTAATTTGATTTGATGAATATGGGAGAGATGAATAACTTTTAAATATAAAGAGTGGCCAAGTGTCATTAATTGTGCATTCCACATGGATCCATAGATCGGACGCTGTGCCTCCCTCCCGGCCCCCCTGTCTCTTTGGTGGTAATTTATTTAGCTGGGAAAGCTTGGGTTTGGTGTAGCATCTGGTTTTCAGTGATATCCTGCTGGTCTTATCCAATTTTCCAGCTGGGAGCATGAGGCATAGGGAGGTCGAATGACTTGCCTAAAGGTCACCTGGTAGCTCAACTGGGATTATAACTCAGAATCTTTCTGATTTTCCCATCCTTTGCTCACTGGACCACAAAACTCCCTTGATCCCATCTTCTCAAGCTTGCCTGAGCAGGAAGTAATGGTTAGGCCTGGAAAAAACAATCCCAAATTAAATACTGGCCACTATCATCTTCTTTAAAACATGTTTCAGACTTGCACTGATGTAACTCTAAGGGAATCTCTCTTTTACATTCTAGCACTGGAGGAGATTTCTATTCATGAGAATGTTGTTTTTCCGAGTGGTAACCTTGTGAAGATTCAGTTATTGCTCAGATGCTGATTGTGGTTGAAACATTTTGAGAATGTAGTGACTTGATGCTTATGGCAGGAGAATACAGTTACTTATATGTATAATCAGCCGTGTTCATTATACTCCTAACACATGGTACTTGCCTATTAATTTAACAAAAATCCACCTGGCTTATCCTATCTTAGAACTTCTAGACTCACCATTCTCTCACCCTGGAAATCCTCCTCATGATTTTCTATGGCACTTTTTTTTTTTTTTAATCATTTAGATCTTAGTAGAAGTGGTACCTTCTCAGAGAGAAACTTCTTTAATCTATCCTCTTAATGTAACGGCTTAAAAAAAAAAAATCTGATGTCTCCATATTTTTCTTCATTGCATTTATTGCTATTTACAATGTTTGTTAATTTTGTTTCCTTAAGTATAAGAGTCTAATCTGTCTTGGTTATATATTGGACAATGTTGGATGTATGGAAAAAACTCAATAAACATTTGTTGAAAGAATGAGAAGCCATTCCTCATGAAAGACGTGCTCTCTTCTCTCTTTTTTTTTTAATTATCATTCAAGGAGTTTCCAAAGAGAAAGCGCGAGTGGAGATGACCCTTAGTCATCCACCCAGATCAGGTGAATTAACCCTGAAGGTCAACAGGATGACAGATGACAGCTGTCCCTGTCAGATCACCCTCTCATCCATAGCTTCAACCTTGGAATTGCCCTCAGGCTTGGCTTGTGATCAGCAGAGGAAAATAGGTTGTGTTATACTTATAGTCACAGTTCATTTTTGATCTAAATTTGTACTTTTGCCCACTTTAATCACTCACCTTATTTACCCAATTGATACTTAATGATGTGTGTTCACTTCCAAAAACCACATTCATATTGAAAGGCTGACCCATATACAGAATATTGAAAAAAACTATCTGACCCCTGAAAAGGAATTTCCAAGTTTTTGTATCAATAGATAGACTGTGCTGGAATCTCTGAGGGTGATGAGTTTATATAAATAAGGCTTGAAAAAACATTGCAGGTCAGTATTTTTAAGAATGCAGCCAGATAACTTTCCAGACTTGTTTGATGTATACTTATTCATGACTTTTGAGAGGCAATGAAATTGTATGGTACCCAAATTCTGCTGCAGGTGACTTTACATGTATGCTACTCTGCATTTATAACTGAGTATTTATACCTTGGTATCTATAACCAATCAATTTATGGGAGAGGAAACAGGACCACAGAGTGACTTTCTCAAAAAGGACCCTGAGTTACTCTGGCTTTCCAGTGTGTGCCTAGCTGCAGGTGTTATGGAAGAAGGGTTCAGGCACTTATTTGCCCTGAGCTCTCTTAGGAAGTCATTTCTGGTGGATCTGGCCATTTTGCCAGCCACCACTATAACTCTGGATAGTAATTGCATGGTATTCTGGGTGGTTGGGTTGAAGACCTGGATGACAGGGGTCTCAGGCAGTGAGAAGTTTCCTTCTCACTTGACAAGGAGTACCCTGGGGACATTTTGAGGTTAATATGGGGGAGTTTGGGGCTTCCCTGGTAGCTCATCTGGTAAAGAATTTGCCTGCAATGCAGGAGACCTTGGTTTGATTCTTGGGTTGAGAAGATCTCCTGGAGAAGGGATAGGCTACCCACTCCAGTATTCTTGGGCTACCCAGGTGGCTTAGACTGTAAAGAATCTGGCTGCAATGTGGGAGACCTGGGTTCGATCCTTGGATTGGGAAGATTCCCTGGAGGAGAGAGTGGCAACCTACTCTAATATTCTTGCCTGGAGAATCCCCATGAACAGAGGAGCCTGGCAGTGGCAATCCATTGGATCGCAGAGAATCTGACACAACTGAGCGACTAAACCCAGAGCAGCGCCTGGGGAAAATTTCAAGGTAACATAAGGTATCTGTGTGACCATTATGTAGTGTCTTTTGTTACACTTATAAAAACCTGCCGCATTCCTTCACTGGTTCGATTTCAACCTTCTGGCCATCTTGGCTGAGAGATGCCTAGTTTAGAGAGATGGACAAGCCACAGTTACCATCACATCAACTCTTCAACTCCTGTGATAATCTGTAACTACCTGGGTGAGTAAGCTTGAGTCCCTCATTCATGGTACTATTAAAAAGAAACATTAACAAACTACTAGAACTGAGACAAACATTGAAAATGAACTTTTCCCTTGATCTGCACATTTTGGGACAGGTGTTCAGATTATTTCACATGGTTTCTCAGATAGACTGTATGCTTTTGTTCTAAAAAATATGGTGAAGAATTCACTGGGTTCTTGAATGGCCCAGTAATCATCTTGGCTTCCAACATTCATTTTCTTTTTATCACTGGAAAATAATTAGATTATATTCTAACTTTTTCCTAAAAAAGTCAAAGTTGTTCATTAATATTGAGAAAATGGGGCATTTCTCTGTTTTGAGTGGACAGAAACGTGATCTTTTCCAGAACTGATATTAAAGACCCTCCCAGTGTTCCAGGCCCCCAGAAAGTCATATATTGGGATCATTAAACCGATGATGGGGAAACCTATCAGGGGATTGTTTCAAAACAGATGCGAATGCCTATATCTAGAAAATAAACTCCATACACAATTCAAGCAGAACACACTGGTAAGTGTAATATAGCCACAAAAAGTCTTGAGACTTTTCCCAGTATCATTACTTGGACTTCGTACTTTGTAATTTCATTCTGAGAGATGAGTTTGCGTGATACGTCAATCTTTTCATAACAAATTGCCTTTTGGAAAAGGAATTGATAACTACTTATGGAGGTGACAAGTATCTTTCCTTTTCCATTCAGATCAATAATTCTGTGGACCAGTTTCCTATTATTAATCATGCTGACATTAGAAGGAAACTCAGATGAAAGAGAGTTTGTGAACAGGGTACTGAGTGGCAGTCAAGTTGAACCATCAAGCACACATTTGGTCAGCTCCTAATGGATGATCTTTTGAAGCACACTCTGCCTGACATCATGGGAAAAATCTTCTTTTTCTTTACTTTTTGAGTAAACAGTCTGATTCCCTGGGACATATTTTATACTACTTTCTCTTCTAAAGGAACTTAAAGAAAGAATGTTTTAGAGCCATTTAAATTTATAAGAAATGATCATGAGGTACAACTGAAAAATAAAAAACTCCTGCTGGTCTGATGCCTTTTTACCTATTCATTCATTCAGTAGTATTATGGATTATCTACTACGTGTAATTGTGCAACATAGAATATTGTGTTGCTTAAATAGCAAATGATGATGTGTTTGGGGAATTTGGGGGGACATCATTCTATTTTGAATACTTTTTTAAAATGATTGTTATTTATTATTTGTGGCTGTGCTGGGTCTTTGTTGCTGTGTGTGGGTCTTGTTGCTGCAAGAGGGGCTCCTCTTCCTTGTGCTGTGCGGGCCTCTCATTGTGGTGGCTTCTCGTGTTGCGGAGCACAGGCTCTAGGGCACGCAGGCTTCAGTAGCTGCACGTGGGCTCAGTAGTTGTGGCTCGTGGGCTCCAAAGTGCAAGCTCAGTAGCTGTGCCCCACAGCACGGGGGATCTTCCCAGACCAGGGATAGAGCTGGTATCCCCTACATTACAAGGTGGATTCTTAACCACTGGACCACCAGAGAAGCCCCATCATTCTTTCTTGAAAGCAGTAAAAAATGAAAATGAAAGTGAAGTCGCTCAATCGTGTCCAACTGTTTGTGACCCCATCGACTGTAGCCTACGAGGCTCCTTCATCCATGGGATTTTCCAGGAGAGAGTACTGGAGTGGTTGCCATTTCCTTCTCCAGGGAATCTTCCCAACCCGGGGATCAAAGCTGGGTCTCCTGCATTGCAGGCAGATGCTCTACCGTCTGAGCTACCAAGGAAGCCCATTCTTGAAAGCAAAACTAGCAGCAATTATGGTGTAGTTATGTCTAGAATTTTGACTTGTAATGATGCTCCAAACTTGGCGTCTCATGAAACGGAGTGGCCCTGAACAGCAATGATCTCTTCCAGGGAGGAAGAAGGTACAGATTTTTAAATGTCAAGATGACTATGATAACTGATACTCCTTTTTACCTCAGATTCCCATAGAGAGAGGGTAGGGGAAAATGAATTGGCCACACAATGTTATCCATTTCCAAAGGCAAAAAAAAAAAATTAGGACAGAGGTCCTTCACTCTTTTGCTATCTTGAAATGTCAAGAGAGAGAGACATCTGAAGGGGATAGGAAAAGGGGGTGAGTAGGACAGAAACTCAAACACTAATGGGGAATAGAATTTCTCTTGCACTGGCCACAATACATATGTTTGTTATAAAGCAAGAGGCGGGGAAGACATGCATGCCTGATGCTGAAGAAAAGCCTGTTTGTGCCTCATACACTGGAGAAATTGTTCGAGAACAGTTCATCCATGTGAAAATATGACCCATGTCATTTTGCCAGGGTCATTAAGACACTGAGCTGCTGAGTAAGGCCTGACTGGGTAAATTCAAGATCCTGGGGGTATACATACTTCCTAGTGCCCAGTTTTTCTAAGATGAAAAAAAAAAATGTCAGTGGAAATAAGGTTATGGAGTGCCACTTGCGTGGGCGAGACAGGGTCTACATAGGGTGGGAACCAGCCGCTCTCAGACATGGCCCATTCTTTTAGATTCTGCCCCATTTTCTTAGTGGGCAAAATGATAAAAAGGGAATAAATCCCCAGCACTGGCAGCCAGAAGAAAACAGTGGTATTTAGAGATGGGGAAAGGGAAAGGTTACAGATCATTTTGAAATGAATTCCCATTCTCTTTTGACTATTGTCATATTCGTGTTTTACAAACTCTTAGAATGTCTGGAGATAAAATTGAGATCATTTGTTGTGAAAAGAAATGGCCTCATAGAAGAGCTCAGAAGACATGAAAGCTATATTTGAATGAACAAATATTCAAAAGTAGGCAGGAAATCTGGAATAATGGAGAGTATTTTTTTCGTTGGTAGAGTTGTATGAAGTTTGAGGGCACCCTACATGAAGCAAAATAGCTCACTGGAAAATAAAAATGAAACAAACAAACAAACATCCTTTAGCTGTTTCAGTTTTAACTAGTCTAGGACAAATAAACAATTTAATCTCAGTGTTAAATTTTTAAAAAATTGTTGACAATTCTGATTATTCTGGTTTATTTACAGTGTCCCAGTTTCTCTTATTCAAGAGAGTGACAGAGCAATCATATAATTCATTCAACAAATAGCAAATTCTTACTAATTTACAGTGGATCAGAACTTTAAATTCTCTGGCCTTAGTTGCTTTACCTATAATTTGATGGATTATAACTAGTTAATTTCCAAATTTTGTTTTGTGGACTGTATTAGTGTTTCCCAGCTTTAATATTTCAGTAAGTGTGTGTGAGCGTGAAAGTCATTCAGTCGTGTCTGACTCTTTGCGACCCCATGGACTCTACAGTCCATGGAATTCTCCAGGCCAGAATACTGGAGCGGGTAACCTTTCCCTTCTCCAGGGGATCTTCCCAACCCAGGGATCGAGCCCAGGTCTCCCACATTGCAGGTGGATTCTTTACCAGCTGAGCCACAGGGAAGCCCAAACAGAACTATTGTAGTAAAAGGGTTTATGATTTGGATATAGGTCTTGAAACTACTCATATTTCTAGAAAAACAAAATATAACAACCCCATTATGTTGTTTTTGCAGTGCCACCTGAATATGTGAGAGAAAAAAAATTCCTGGATTTCTTCTTATATTCTAGGAGTTGTTTTCTTTGGCGGGGATTGTGGGGGAGGGGAGTGGTTAATTTAATAGAAACTTACTTTTTTTAAAATCAGTAATAGAGCTGAGAATTGGGCAGGGTAGAGCTTACATTGAACCTATGTGGGCTATTCTGTTTTAGTGTGATAAGTTTCAAAATCTTCCCAAAATTAAAGGCAGAGAATTTATTTTAAAGGACTTCTTCATATATAAAGTCCTTCATATATATATATATGAAGCAAAGCCTCTTTGCTCTAAGCTTCTTCAAGCCTGTTTCAAGTGCCTTAGATTAAGCAGCTTGAGATCTGCTAGTTATAAAAGTGTTTTTTTTTTTTCCCCCAAGAGAGAAGATGTGCTTTTCAAATTGGCAGGTACTTACAGAACTGTTACTCTGAGCAAAAGAGTGGAAACATGAGACCCTTGTAAAGATTTCACCGCCATTAGGAAGTTTCTTTTGAGACACTCATATCAGCTCACTGATAAAATATCATAAAATAACTGCCATCTCCACCTTTTATAGGAGCAGCCCTTGAATTAGTCAGAGCTGCTGGATTGTAATAAGGAAACGCGTGTTTAAAAAATGAATGAAAGGAAAAGATGACCTTCAGGTTACTCTGGTCTGTTGATGGGGTCAGGGGAAGGAATTCATAACCTGAGAAGGACGGGGTGAGTCTGACTCTGGATGCGAAAGTTCACAAGTCTGCATTATAAATAATATATGTAGGAAATGAGTGTTTACTCCTCTCTAATATTGGCAAACTGGAAGGATAAGATGGCTTCCTTTTGACGCGAAAAAAGATCTAAATGTAAGATGCTATTTTAAACACCAAACAGCTGTTTCATCTTGAACTGAAAAGAACAAAGAAAACACCCTCAAGTCCACATAGGATATTTTGTGCTTTCCCTTGCATGTGTGTGTGTGTTTTCCCTCCTTTTTTTCACTTAGGATAATTGAAATGTCATTTTATCTGGGGATGTTTTCTTTACCGACCAGGGACTTGAAAAGTTAAAATATTGGAGAATTTCCTTTTCATCATTTTCAACATAAACAACTTTTCGTTGCTTCAATATGAAATGTTTTCTTTGTTAATCCAACAGAGATTAATGCCTGGAATGCTAAACTGTATACTTAAAGGAAAAATTATGATGGTCCATGGATAATATATTTTAGGCAAGACCAAGCAATAGGCTGGCATTATATCACAGTCTAAGAGGTTTTTCTTGCTCTGGAGAACAGTTGGAAACAGAAAGGTAGCCTGAGTCACTGATTTAAAAGATTTTATTTATCCATTTAATGCCTGGAATCCTTGAATCACATTCACAAAAGAGTTTAAGCGTTTATGTTTGGATGATTCAGAAAATGAATTTCTGATTTGCAGAGCAAGCTTCTTGGGAATTTAACTCAAACCACCTCTTTGATTGATATGAAAAGATATATGTCTTTAAAAGTTTGAATCAATATGTAAAGTCATTTGCCTTGGTTTGGATTTTATGCTGAAAATTGCTCAGGCTGAATGCATAGAACAAACTTTTACATATTTAGTAAATAGCAGGTTATTTACTTCTTAATTCTTCATAGATATTTATATTTGCCCTCCAACTTTAATTTTTGGGAAAATAAAGAGTCATTAGAATATATTCTATTCTCCCAGATAAGAAACACACACGTATACTTAGTTCATTTTACCTGGAAACTTGTTCTATTAAGCAGGCAAACACACATTGAAAAGTTTAATTCTTTACTTATCTATCTCTAAAAGTCTGGCCCATAAGCTTGTGGCTTTTTTATTTAATTTTTTAATTGGAAGGAACAACATTAGCTTTTTTGGTTATGTGGTTGCAAAACGTATGTCTGCTTCTTTATACTATTTCTAGCTCTCTTTCTTTTTAACTCATGAGACAATTTTAGTTAACTTTTCCTGAGGCTTAATTCCTTCTAATTTTGTTTTTAAAATAAAAGATGAGTTTCTTTAACTTAAGAACAGGAAATTCTAGGCCAGAAACTGCTATTTCTCTTCCTTTAGATAGAGATCTCAAAGGTACTAACATCTTGTAAAAGTTTAAAAAAAAAAGGAAGAAGAAAAAAAAATCTGTGCCAGACCTTCTTTTTTAATCCAGACTTGGTTATATAGCACATTAATAAATTGTCCTGTCAACCTTTAGGACATGGGTTCAACTCCAATTGGTTTAATGGTCACAAATGTTTCCTTAGAAGGATTCCGGATTTCTGGATGGAGGCAGAAATGCCAGGGATTCTCAGGGCAGGCTTGAGATCCCCCCACCCCCCACAGAAGGTGGTCCTGGGAGGTAATCACACCCTGCTGATAGGATTTGGCAGTTAAAATAGATGGAGGTCAGCCTGTCATTTTGTCTATTTAAATAAGTCACTTGTGATTAAGGATAAGCAGTATTTTTTTTTTCTTTCTCTCTCTCTCTCTCTCACTTTTGGGTCCTTACAGGCTCTCATGTGTGTCTCTGATGTTTCTTTACCTCTGGAGGACTTCTCTCTCTTATTCTCTCCTGCCTTTTACATGGAAAAATGCTTATGTCACCTCTGTCTTTCCCCCTTGGAGACATAGCCTGGGGAACATGATAAATGACTATTTATCATTTTATTCCATTTAAATTTCAAAAATCGGTAGTCCAATCAAAACTGTTATTCTCTACCAGATGTTCCATGACATCTGGAGAGAAATGAAATGTAAGACAGTTGTCTCTGCTATTTCCCTCTTTGCTAAGAGAAGTCAGTAGCATCTGTGTTATGTAATTGAGTTCATGGTTATTTCTCCATCTGCTTGGGTACTTTGGTACATAAGCTAATTTTTCTGCCTTTTGAAAAAATTAACTAATGTATATCATTTGATGCAATCCATGAGGACTGTCTTTGTTGTTAAGACTTTTTGTGACTATGAAATAGCAGGACCTTATAAAAATTGTGCACTTTTTCATAAAAGTATTTGGCTGTTAACACAAAATGTAATCAGAGATACAGAAGTATTTGCATTCGCCAACTCATTTACTGAAATTGTTTGCCAAATGTCATTCTGAAATACTGCTTCTCTTTCTCAGAGAGTTTCATCCAGTGTTCTTCCACTGCTGCGAGCCCTGTGTAAGATTCTTCCTGCTGCCCAGGCCATTCACCAGGCATGGTGTGTGACGGGGGAAGGCTTTGCTGAGTGAGAGCAGATGTGACCCGAACCCCGCCATCTCTCGGGCACTCTCTCACACCCTCAGTCCACTTTCATCTCTAATCATCTCTGACACATCTGGCTTTGTGAAGGTTTAATTTGATGGTATCCACTTCAGCTACATCACATAGCTTTTTGCTTCATGCCCTGGGGCAAAAACCTCAAAGGACTCAAAGCCTGCCTTGCCTGGAAGGGCCAGAGGATGACCCCCCAGGGGGCAGCCCTTAGCCAGCGGTGGACAGGAGCTAGTGCTGTCTTGTGAGCAGGCTGTTCAGAGACCCTTTCTATCGTCTCTTCAACCTTTGCCAGTGGGCTTGGGCCCCAGGTAGTCAGAGCAGTGATCAGTACACTGTGGAACAAAATTTCCCAGTTTTCTGCTCCCATTCTTGGTATCATTTCCCCAAGTAAACTATTTGCATACAGGTTCTTGTCTGAAGTTCTGCTTTCTAGGGAAACCCAGGCTCCCATAAAATAACACAGCAGATGTGGGTGAACCTAGTATCTGTTATACAGAGTGAAGTCAGAAAGAGAAAAACAAATACAGTAAATTAACGTGTGTATGTGGAATCTAGATAAATGGTTCTAATGAACCTATTTACAGACAAAGAGAATGGACTTGTGGACCCAGGGGAAAGACAGGGTGGGAGGAATTGAGAGAGTAGCAGTGACGTGTAAATTAGGTAGCTAGTGGGAAGCTGCTCTATAGCACAGGGAGCGCAGCTCTGTTCCCTGTGATGACCTAGATGGGCAGGATGGGTGCGGGGCAGGGAGGCTCACGAGGGAAGGGATCTATGTAATACACAGAGCTGATTCACACGCAGCAGAACTAGCATCACATCATAAAGCAATTATACTCCAATTAAAAACAACACAAGACAATACTGTGCAAAGCAAAACAAAATCCCAAGAGATCATCCCTTTAGCATGACTTGCTGCCTCATATCATGGTTATGTAGGTATGCTGCTGCTGCTAAGTCGCTTCAATCATGTTCGACTCTGTGCGACCCCAGAGAAGGCAGCCCACCAGGCTCCCCCGTCCCTGGGATTCTCCAGGCAAGAACACTGGAGTGGGTTGCCATTTCCTTCTCCAATGCATGAAAGTGAAAAGTGAAAGTGAAGTTAGTCAGTCATGTCCGACTCTTTGCGACCCCATGGACTGCAGCCTACCAGGCTCCTCTGCCCATGGGATTTTCCAGGTAAGAGTACTGGAGTGGGGTGCCATTGCCTGCTCTGATAGTTCTTTGACAAGTGGAAGTGTTAGTTGTTTATTCCTGTCTGACTCTTTGTGACCCGTGGACAGTAGACCGCCAGGCTTCTCTGTGGGATTCTCCAGGCAAGAATACTAGAGTGGGTTGCCATTCCCTTCTCCAGGGAAGTCGTCCCAACATAGGGATGGAACGCATCTGCTGCATTGGTAGATGGGTTCTTTACCACTAGCGCCACCTCTCCTAAGAAAAACTTTTGCCTTTGAAAGTTGGGACAAATGTGATAAATCCCTCTTTGATAGCAAGCTCTCTTCCATGAGGCTACAGCATGGAAAAAGAAGACACTGCTCCTGGGAACGAATCTGTAGTCTAGTGCTTACCCTCTTTGGATATTTCACTATAGAGGCACAGCAAATCATTTTTAAAAGTAGCCAAATGATGCTTCTCAAATTCATATAGAACTCCTCTGGTTAAAAAATGCTATAACCTTTGTTACAGGACATTGTAAATAACTTCTTGCAGAAAAAGTCCAGATGCTGTGAGAATCAAACAGGAAACCAGGACGTGAAGTGAATTGGGGAACGTTTTATCCAAGAGAGCTCTTGAGAGAGGTTTAACAAGAGGTGAAAGTCCTAGGTTGACAGAGGCAAAATGCAACGGCATTTCATGGACAGAGAATGGGCAGAGAGACACAGCTCAGGATTTAAGAACATAATTAGGTAAATGTGGACACACAAACTTTTACTTTCCTGTGATCTTGCAGAATTTAACATTCTGTGATAGGCAGATACAGTTTGGTGATTAAACAAACTGGAAAAATATTCATGGTACATTCAGACTTCAGGAGTTCATAGCATACATTAAAGATCCCTAGGAAGTACTGCTATTTATAAAAATTAAACAACCCCTCAAAACAGCAAACTTGTGGAACTGAGCATTTCCTAAACCTCTGTGACTATGAAATCTTCTGTAGGACACTATTCAGTCATCTTGAGGCACACTGATGTTCCACAGAATGGATCTTGGGAAGTTCTGGACGGGAGCAGTGCTGAGAAATAAAGTTGGTGGGGTCTGGGGTGGGTTGGCTATGGCAGTGAACCTCACATAATACCTATAAGTGTTTGGATTTAATATGTCAACCAGGTGCTACAATCTCTGTCCTGAAGAAAAGAAATATGGCTCATTGCAAAATAATTTAGCACACCAAAGTCACACTTCCAACTTCATACTGACATTACCAACATGCTGTTATCTTTGCCATGCCCATTGTTGGGGAAGGAGTATAACAGAGGATTTTGTAGCCAGATGTACAAATGACTTCAATCGTGTCCGACTCTTTGCAACCCCATGGACTGTAGCCCTCTAGGCTCCTCCTCCTGTGGGATTCTCTAGGCAAGAACACTGGAGTGGGTTGCCATACCTTCCTCCGAGGTCTCTTCCAACCTGGGGACTGAACCCACATCTCCTGTGTCTCCTGCCTTGCCCCGCAGGTTCTTTACCACTAGCGCCACCTGGGAAGCACTCAAATCCAATTTCTCTTCTTCCTATGTGACCCTGGCCCTGTGTCTCCATGCTTCTGTTTCATTAACTACAATGAATATGGACACAGTGATAATGGTGCCTAATTCACAGGGTTGTTGGAAGGATTAGATGAGATAAAACAAAGTTTTAGTAGAGTGTCTAATATGTGACCAGTAAGATATAACACATTTATTAATAGTATTGTATAGTGGAAAATGTATAGGCTTGAGGACAGGCCTAAGTTCAAAGCCTGCCTTTATCACTGTCACAAAACACCTCTGGGTTTACCAAATCCTATGCATTAGTTTTTAGTTAGTACTGTAAAGAAGGGGATGATAATACATATCTTACCAAGTTACTGTGAGTAATACTAATAAAGTATAAAGGACATAGAATCTTCTGCTGCTGGAATAGTTATTATATTTCTATGGTATTCCTCCATTTCTTCTTAGGAGCAGAATACTGCTCCAGAAGGATCCTCAATCTTTCTATGAAATTGCCTGACTTTCTCCAATGATGCCTTATGCTGATTATTGGAATAAAGAGAATTACTAAATATTTGCTGAATAAATGAATGCATAAATTAGTATTCCTATAACTGGAGATTTCACCCAGTGGAACACTGATAGAAAATATGTGATAGCAAAGCTGAATGGCATGATAAATCATGCTCTGTGAAGTCAAAATGAAAATAGTTCTATTTTATCCTTGCTAATGGAGAAGGAAATGGCAACCCACTCCAGTATTTTTGCCTGGAGAATCCCATGGACAAGAGGAGCGTGGTGGGCTACAGTCCATGCGGTCATGAAGAGTCGGACATGACTGAGTGACTCAACACACATCCTTGCTTAATAAACAAAGAAGCTAAAATCTAAGAAAGTTATTAGTCATTCATTTTGTTCTTATGGATTAAATTTAGACCTAGACTCACTGTTGTTGTTTTTGTTTATGTTTACTATGTTTTTTAATGGAAAGATAGGATGGGAATAAAATACCAAAATTTTTTCTTTGGTGTCTGCATTGTCACCTTGGGATTTTGTCAAGAGGCAGATTTAAATTTTCACTTAAAAGAAGATCCTGTGAGGGAAACCTGGCGTGCTGCAGTCCAGAGGGTAGCAGAGTCAGACACGACTTAGAAATTGGACAACAACTTTGTAATAAAATATTTTATTCTGAGACATTTCCTAGTATAAATCTTAAATTTACAAAATGAGGACTGTTTTCCCCATAGTGATGTCAAGCAAAGATAGAATTCCCAACTTCCCTTTTATTTTCCTACTATTTTTTTGGATTAATGCCATATCAGGTTTTAATTCAGATCAATCCTAGAAGGATTAGTCAGTCAGATGACATGTAGCTTTTGATAGAGTTGTGTGTAATATGCTCTTTCATATGAAGTCTTTTGTGGGAATCTTTTTTAAAGGAAACACTTAAGATTTCTTTTATAGTCCATTTGAACGTGCCACATAAGGCACATGACTATCAATACCTTTCTTAAAGGAGTATCCTCCCCTGGGATGAATATTTTATAAAAATGGAGGCAGAATATATGGTTATTTTGTTCCACCGAAGCACATTTCTCTAAAAGACCAAGGATGAATTAGCCAACTGCAGAAGCAAAACATATCTTAGTTTTAAAATTTGGTCATGAGTAGGTCCTCATCTCAAAATGCTTTTTGTCAGTGTATTGAGATTTTTAATTATTATAGCCCTAAAGGGACTAAAAGTAATTCCCCCTATCTGTGAGTTTTTTTAGAGTTTATGAAGCATTTTCATGCACTTCATCCTTGTTGAAGAGTTCCTTCACATTTCAGGGGATATGGGTATTTAACTAAAAACATCAAATGTGTGTGTTTTCCCAAGCTCCTGATTTATCCCTCCCTGCCACGTTTCCCCTTTGCTAACCATAAGCTTGCTTTAGACATCAATAAGTCTGCTTCTGTTTTGTAAATCAGCTCACTTGTATTTTTTCTAAAAAACTAGATTCTACATATGAGTGATGTTGTATGATATTTGTCTTTCTCTGACTTATTTCACTCTAGGTCCAAGACAGATAATCAACAAGGACCTACTGTATAGCACAGGAAGCTCTCCTCAATATTCTGTGATAACTCATATGAGAAAAGAATCTAAAAAGCCATGAATATATGTATATGTATAACTGAATCGCTTAGCTATATACCTGAAACTAACACAACATTGTAAATCAACTATGTGCCAATAAAATTAAGATAAAAAATCATCAAATGCAATGGCAAAACAGTCAACACATGTGTTTTATGGACCATAGGGGTGCCTAATCGCCCACTTTCACAGCTGTTTCTAATGCACACTCCCAACTTCTATCCCCCGTAAACCAGGCAAATGGACACTACTGTGGATAGCTGGAACCTGCTTGGGCAAGAGAGATTTAAGGTTGCAAAGTAACACAGGGCGGATTTAAAGTAGAGTCCATTCCTTGCTGTTTTCCTATTTGCTTATAGACTAATTTCTAAAAATCACTTGATTAGGATACAGAATGATTCTTAGAACATTTGATGTCTTTTACTATATGTAATAAGCACATGAAAGAAGAAATTCTGGATTTCAGCCTTAGCAATTTGCAAAAATTCCAAGTGTTTTTAGTCTATGTTGTTTTTTAAAATACACACGCACAGACACACACACACACACACACACACATATATATATATAGAGAGAGAGAGAGAGAGAGAGAGATACATACAAACACTCACACAAGCAGAAAGGAAAGGAAAAAAAAAATATCTGGCAATTTCCTGTGATGAAGGACAGATTAAAACTAACCAATTTGGGATGTTACTATACTTGGGAATTTTCAAAAGTAGGAGCCAGAGTCTCTGAAGATAGAAATTGGACCATCTTATTGATCTCTAAGGCAACTTTTGCTGCATATTTATATTCTAAAATAAGAAAAATCTGTCTAGGGCAAGGAATTAGAATTCAAAATAGGTTGTTGTACTGTGCAAAAAATTTTGCACAGTAAAATTTTTCAATCCCGATTTTACAAAGTTTTGTAATGGGCAGTATTACTATTTTCCCACTTAATGGTAGCAGACATGGGCATAATCTCTTTGAAAATGTGTATCTTCTTTGATATTTATCTAAGATACTACATAACTTAGAGCTCTTTGACAAATACATTGAATCATATTGTCCTGACTTATTTGCTGGGAGAAAAATAAAAGTGGAGGAGCTTGGTACTGGGAAGGGAAAAAGCAGTCTTCAGTGACAGAACTGGCTTTTACTCTGGCAGAAAAACAATATAATTAAAATATGAGAAGGCACTTTTAAGTCTTCTAATAATCAGCAACCAAAAGAAAGAAGAGATCTAAAAATAGAGATGGATAATTAATGGTCTAAAAATAGACATGGCTAGCCATATGGAAGTTATTACACTTTGGAGGTTAAATGCTCTGAGGAAAATAAAAATCCAATCAAATATTATTGCATATTAAACTCACTACTTATAAACATAGTCTGTAAATGCTTTATAGGTTCAGCTTCATCTAAGACAATTTGGTACAAGAAAAATACAAAGGCACAAATAATCATTTCCTAATTCATCAAAGAGTTTTTCTTGGGAAGATGCTTTTGGCTCTAATTCAAAATGTCCCTCTGGCTTTAAGATGCGCCTGTCATGCTATTGACATCATGGGGATTCTGTCTTTCACAACAGGAAAAATAGTGATTTTCAGATCACTTCTTACATTTATAATAAACAGTAATATTTCCAATATAAATAGTATTACCCTAAGAACAAGTAATTATGCAAAAAACAGAGCCTATCAACAGAGATGGATCTAGTATGGACCAGCATAGGCTAAAGGCTTCTATTTTTTTTTTAAGATTAAAGCCATCGGTGTGTAATTTTCTCTGGTTTTATTGTTATTTTGGGAAGATTCAGGAACTCTGTGTTAAGGGGATGCTACAACTTCCTGTCAAGGTTGTAGAGTGTCTCGATCTTTTACACCTCTAACGGCTTCTATCCTTCTTGTTGCCTGGAAGGCTGTGGAGGAATCTAAAGTCTGCTTGTTGTAGTTTTGAACTGGGTTTTTAAAAATGGATGTGTGGATAAGAAAGCTGTGGTACATATACACAATGGAGTATTACTCAGCCATTAAAAAGAATTCATTTGAATCAGTTTTAATGAGGTGGATGAAACTGGAGCCTATTATACAGAGTGAAGTAAGCCAGAAGGAAAAACACCAATACAGTATACTAACGCATATATATGGAATTTAGAAAGATGGTAACAATAACCCTGTGTACGAGACAGCAAAAGAGACACTGATGTATGGAACAGTCTTATGGACTCTGTGGGAGAGGGAGAGGGTGGGAAGATTTGGGAGAATGACATTGAAACATGTAAAATATCATGTATGAAACGAGATGCCAGTCCAGGTTCGATGCATGATACTGGATGCTTGGGGCTAGTGCACTGGGACGACCCAGAGGGATGGTGTGGGGAGGGAGGAGGGAGGAGGGTTCAGGATGGGGAGCACATGTATACCTGTGATGGATTCATTTTGATATTTGGCAAAAGTAATACAATTATGTAAAGTTTAAAAATAAAATAAAATTAAAAAAAAAAATGGATGTGTGAAGGAGGGATTGGAGATGACTAAAATAGAAAGCAGCATACTAAATGGCAAGAACATAGGTGTGCTGTGTGAGGCAGAGACCCAGACTGGAGATCAGTCTCTGCCTTCTATCCTTTGTATGACCTTGGCCAGGAGATTTATTTGTCTGAACCTCGTGTATCTTATTTGCAAAATGAGAATGATGATTTCTTGGTATTTATGTTGGGTATTCTAAGTATCTTAAATGTAAAATCTCTAGGCACCCAAGGCCTTGGTCCATAGCAATGTTTTAATAAATGATAGTAGCTTTCAATAATGGTATCCATCAGTTCAGTCATAAGCTCTTAAGATGTTGACAAGACAGAGATGGCAAAATTCATCAAAACAAGAAACTTTATGGTTAAGAAAGATTGTGTTCTAATTTGCAGCCCTGCAATTCAAATTTCAGGAATGTCTCTTGATTCTCTATATTGATTTTAAATGATTTTTGCTTTCTTAAATATGGCCATTCATTCAAGATCTATTTTTTCTTCTTTTGATATCAGAATACTCTTTGTTGTAGGTCAGTTGCTCAGTCTTGCCCGACCGTTGGACTGCATGGACTGCAGCACACCAGGCTTCCCTGTCCTTTGCTATCTCTTGGAGTTTGCTCAAACTCATGTCCACTGAGTCAGTGATGCCATCCAGCCGTCTCATCCTCTGGTGCCCCCTTCTCCTCTTGCCCTCAATCTTTCTCAAGAATCTTCTCCAGTACCACAGAGCACGCTATACACTCATGTAATAATTCTTATCTGTGTTTTGATTCTATTTTTGATCTTCATATGAACATGACTGCTTCTGATTTATAAATAAATGAAAAAGCCTAAATAATTATAAAAATGGATGCAAAAATAAAATCTTCATAAAAGATCTTGCACGTTTCTTCTTTCTCAGATAATTTCTATTTTCTGTTGCTATTGTTCATAGGATTTTTCCAATAAACTTTCTAAATGGTTGCTATTTATGAATATGAAGGTGTTAACTTCCATGAAATGATACTACTTTACTCAATAACCTTTTCAATTATATCTTTGAGTTTCATCTGTTATTTAGTCAATTCATCTGAAAATTGTGATGATTTCTCCCCTCTTTTTTCAATTTGTATTATATTTTTTCCTTATCTAACCATATATAAAATAATTATAAATAATATAATAATATAACAATTATATTAATAATATAATTATAATAATTAATGGTATAATTATATTAATAATATAATTATAATAATAATTATTAATAATATATAAAAAATTAGCAGTAATAATGGACATCTTTGTATTTTCCTGACATTTTTGGGAATGTTTCTAGAGATTCCCTGTTAAGTATTATGCCAGCTTTTGGACTGAAATAGTGCATTTTACTACATTTGGAAATTGTCCTATCTGTTGGTATTTTGCTGAGTTTTTTTTATCAGAAGGGATTTTGAATTCTGGTAAATTTTTAGTAGCTTTTTTAAAAAATTTTTAACAATTACTATCACAATTTAATTTTAATTTATTAAAATTAGTCACTTAAAAAATCTAAACTTGATATATGAACACATATATTTTCTCATAGTTTCAACTTTTGAAAGTTTGTCTGTGTTTGAGAAATCTATACAAAGTTATTTTGGATTATGTTTGAAAAATCTGTACCAAGTTATTCTGGATGACATTTTTATTAAGTTGTAATGAAGTCTTTTATAAAAAATGACTATTTTATGAACAGAAACACTACATAGGTTATTTACTATATGAAATATATGTAGCTTGATAAAATGTATTATTGTCCCACTGTATTTTTCTCTTTCTGTGCTATTTTTTTGGCTCAGTAATACATTTGTTGTTTTTGTTGTTTAGTCGCTAAGTTGTGTCCGACTCTTTGCAACCCATGGACTAGAGCCTGCAAGGCTCCTCTGTCCTTGGGATTTCCCAGGCAAGAATACTGAAGTGGGTTGCCATTTCCTGCTTCAGGGGATCTTCTCCACCCAGGGATTGAACCCTTGTCACCGGCATCGGCAGGTATATTCTTTACTGCTCAGCTACCAGGGAAGCCCCGCTAATACATTTATAAAATTCAGAAAGAAAAATACTGAAGATATATAGGGAAAATCTCATTTCTACTTCTACAACCATCTTCATAGCCCTTACCTTTCACCTTTCCATAGGTAACCACGAAAACACTCTTAGTTTTTGCATGTCCTTGCAGAGTGTACATAACAGGTACAGATAACTGTTAAAAAAGCACTTATTCTTTCATCATTGTTTTTACAATAAATAGAATAAGACACATATTGTACTTTGGTTATCAGCAATATATCTTAAAGATATTCTATCTCAATAGAGTAAAATTTCTCATTCTTTTTATTGTGCATTATATGCTGCTAAGTCGCTTCAGTCGTGTCCAACTCTGTGCGACGCCATAGACAGCAGCCCACCAGGCTCACCCATCCCTGGGATTCTCCAGGCAAGAACACAAGTGGGTTGCCATTTCCTTCTCCAATGCATGAAAGTGAAAAGTGAAATTGAAGTTGCTCAGTGGTGTCTGACTCTTCGTGACCCCATGGACTGGAGCCTACCAGGCTCCTCCATCCATGGGATTTTCCAGGGAAGAGTACTGGAGTGGGTTGCCATTTCCTTCTCCATGCATTATATGGTATATCATAATTTTTATCATTATTCTATTAGTGGATATTTAGAATGTCTCCAATATTTCTCAGGGGCAACCAATATTGAAATGAATAAATTCCAAAGAATCAAAATCTGTATTAGTAAGACTGATAAACAAGCATTTTTTTAACCTTGTTAGAGGGATTATAAGTTGATGTAGTCATTCAGACAGTAACTTGAAGTATAGGATTTATTTGGCAAAAACAGAACTATGTTCAGCAACATGGACCTGAACATTATTTTTTATACAAAGTTAAAAGCACATTGTATTTCCATCCTGACCACTTGCTCAGATGGTAGAAAATCTGCCTGCAGTGCAGGAGACCTGTGCTCAATCCCTGGGTTGGGAAGATCCCCTGGAGAAGGAAATGGCAACCCACTTGAGTATTCTTGCCTGGAGAATCCCATGGACAAAGGAGCCTGGCAGGCTACAATCTGTTGGGTTGCAGAGTTGGACATGACTGAGTAACTCTCTCACTCACTATGGAAGGCATTTAGTGACTGCTAACAAAATTACAAATGCCTGTTCTCCTTAAAGCAACAAATTCACTTCTGGGAAGAGATTCTTCTGTTTAGATTTCCATAGTGGTTGGTTTAAAAACAGGGGAGAGATTCCTGATTTAAAAGGCCTGTACTCTATTTGCAGCATAATATGTTCTGAAGACTTTAGAATAGGGGTTACTAGGTGATCTATATAGCCATCTACCAACCTTCTGCGACTCCTTCAAGCATCACTTTTTGTTTTTATTCATGTGCTATTCATCAGAAATAGATTTCTGTCTTAGACTAAATAATTTTAGACCTACACACCTTGTGATTTCGAGTGCTTTCTCTCTGGTTCGTACCAGAAGATTTCCATTATGCTTCTCCCTTCCGCCAACTCATTACCTGGCCTTACTTCTATTTCTTTTCCTGCAGTAGAAAAAGTAATTGAATTGGTAGAAAATTATCTAATCTTTTTGTATTTCCTTCCTCTATTCCTTTCTCAAAAGATCCCCTGTGAAAAGCTGAATAGACATTTTCCTCTCTTGGCATTCCCCTCCTTCAGCCCTCTCCATTCTGTAATTTTAAAATGTCATTTGTATACTAATTCATAATTAATTTTGTCCTATCACATGCTAACACTCAAATAGAATAGAAGGGTTATCCTGAAAAGAATCTGATCCTCCCCTACAATTAACCCCTCTCCTAGTTTCATTTCCCAGAGGTAATCTCTTTTAAAAATTTCTGTTCAAGTGTTACCCAGTGTTTACTTTCATAACTTCAAATAATGGGTCATAGCACCAGCCCTGAATTGTTAACTTTAAACTTTCTATTCCTTTTCTTGAATGAAAGATAAGGGTTTATCTCTTACATATCCCCCTACTCTCCCCACCCCCTTCTTTTTGATAGCTATTTAACTTGTATCTAATTCCATTGGCTAAGTATGTATACCTTCAATTAATGTATTTGGCCCTTTTTGCTTGTCCCATAACTATGCATATTTCTTTGATTCCATGTAAGATATGTGACTTTTTGGCTTTACATGGCCTACCACCTTTCCCTACCACTACTGTTTCCTACTTTCTGAGAGGTAGTTGTCAAGTTTGATAACATTTATATTATATTCTGAAACAATAGTCAAGTTTTCTTTAATTTTTATGTATGTTGAGTCCCACAGGTGAAAACCAACAACACTTAATTATGAAGTTATTCTTGTTCATGATAGAACCAAGTAATGAATTATAATTAAATTGCTCCTCTATTAGTACAAGGTCTTAAACTCATTTGGAATTGCTATTTGGAGAATGTTTGTAATGCAAAGAGGCGAAACAGTTCCCTGCCTTTTATGCTAAATTGGGTGCTCTAATCTATGCTTCTTCATGAAAAAAAAAGTGTTTAATTAATTTGTTTATTTTATTTGGAGGATAATTACTTTACAATATTGTGATGGTTTTTGCCATACATCAACCTGAATTGGCACAGGTATACATTTGTCCTCCCCATCCTGAAGCCCCCTCCCACCTCCCTCCCCACCTCATCCCTCTGGGTTGTCTCAGCACCAGCTTTGGTTGCCCTGCTTCATACATCGAACTTGCACTGGTCATCTGTTTTACATATGGTAATGTCCATGTTTCAACGCTATTCTCTCAAATCATCCCACCCTTGCTTTCTCCCACTGAACCCAAAAGTCTGTTCTTTACATCTGTGTCTCCTTTGCTGCTCTGCATGTAGGAACATCAGTGCCATCTTTCTAAATTCCATATTTATGCATTAATATACAGTATTTGTCTTTCTCTTTCTGACTTACTTCACTCTGTGTCATAGGCTCCAGGTTCATCCACCTCATTAGAACTGACTCAAATGCATTCCTTTTTTATGGCTGAGTAATATTCCATTGTGTATATGTACCACAATTTCCTTATCCATTCATCTGTTGAAGAACATCTAGGTTGCTTCCATGTCCTAGCTATTGTAAATAGTGCTGCAATGAGCATTGGGGTAAATGTGTCTCTTTCAGTTATGGTTTCCCCAGGGTATATGCCCAGCAGTGGGATTTCTGGGTTGTATGGCAGCTCTGTTTTTATTTTTCTAAGGAAATCTCCACACTGTTCTCCATAGCAGCTGTAGCAGTTCGTATTCCTGCCAACAGTGTAAGAGGGTTCCCTTTTCTCCACATGCTCTCCAGTGCTTATTGCCTGTAGACTTTTTGATGGTGGCCGTTCTAACTGGTGTGAGATGAAACCTCATTGTGGTTTTCATTTGCATTTCTCTAATAATGAGTGATGTTGAGCATCTTTTCATGGGTGTATTAGCCAAAGAATTGATGCTTTTAAACTGTGGTGTTGGAGAAGACTCTTGAGAGTCCCTTGGACTGCAATGAGATCCAACCAGTCTGTCCTAAAGGAGATCAACCCTGAATATTCATTGGAAGGACTGATGCTGAAGCTGAAACTCTTACTTTGGCCACCTGATGCAAAGAACTAACTCACTGGAAAAGACCCTGATGTTGGGAAAGATTGAAGGCAGGAGGAGAAGGGAACAGCAGAGGATGAGATGGTTGGATGGCATCATTGACTTGATGGACGTGAGTTTGAGTAAGCTCTGGGAGTTGGTGATGGACAGGGAAGCCTGGCGTGCTGTAGTCCATGGGGTCACAAAGAGTTGGATGTGGCTGAGTGACTGAACTGAACTGAGCCACCAAAGACTTACTATACAGCACGGGGAGCTCTGCTTAATATTATGTAACAACATAAATGGGAAAATAATTTGAAAAATAGAAACATGTATATTTATAACTGAATCACTTTTTCTGTACACCTGAAATCATCACAACATTGTTAATCAACTATCCTCCAACATAAAATAAAAACTTTAAAAGAAATCTGTCTTCTTCATGAATCATGTCCACTGTGATACCACTGAGGCCATCTATCATGGTACAAGATAAATGTCTTCATAGTTAATATGATAAATCTGTATATTGATTATAATTAACACTAGATGCTTTTACTTAGACATAGTGCTAGTTTTGATGATATATTTTGTGTTTCCTCAGGTGGTCACTGTATCCACATGCTCTTGAATAACTGTTTTTTCACCTCTTATGCTACCTATTCTTTACTCCACTCTAACGCTTACAACAGTTTGAAGTTTCCTGTGGATTGCAATTTCCATTATTGAAAATCCAGCTTCTGAATGAGATCTACATCTTGGGTTATTCTATAGTCATCTTGATTCATTCTATAGGGAAATGGCCAACTTGGAGTATATTAATGGAATCACCAACTGAGGGATTCCAACTGTGTTTCCTGGGTCGATCACAGACCCCTCCCAACTCTCTAGAATCTTAGTATCTTGCTCTTGTCCTGGGGCATCTCTTAGATTCCTTTCTCTTATACTTTATGTACCTTTCTGATATTTATTTCTTTATCTTCCCAATACCACCTTGGTTCAAGCCTTTATCTCCTCCTTAGGCTTAGGGTTAGCTCCTAACTGACCTCCTGCTTTCAGAGGTCTCACCCAAAGCCACACTGGCAAAGCATTCCTTGGGTCCAAGAATACCCAATGATTCTTTATGATCTAGCAACTGCATTTCAAACTCTTAACTTTAAGAGCACTTAAATTCCTCTATGATCTAACTATATGTTCCCAAAAGCCCCTAAATAATAATAAGCCTAATCTAATCCCCCAATAATAGTTTAAAATTCTTTAATAGTTTTAAATTCTTTGAATACATATTGTCTCCTTGCCAACTTTGCTTATGCTGGTCTCTCTTTTTGGAATGCCCATTTCCAGTCTCTGCATGATTAATTTCTCCTCAATTTTGAAACCTTTTCCAAATTTAATTAGAGCCAATGAGTTTTTCTGATGGCTTAAAGCTGAAATGTATCTCTTTCTGCATGCCTTTTTCTAGAACTTCCTTAACATCAATTCTTCACTTTTAAGAGTCTCTTGCCTTGCACTGATCTTTTTATGTTATTCTCCAAACTAGATGTGTCTTCTTTGACAAAAGGCATGTGCTAAGCATATTTTTTGTTCCTCAATGAATCCATTATTGTGGGAACTCCAGAAATAGGTTGACTACAAAACTGAATCTGTAACATGAAATCAGTCATTCTCATGGGCCTGCCTTATTTGGAGGAAGCATTGCACAAATATATGGAACTGTTCTAAGATGTAGTTTGGTTTTATTTTTTCATGAGCAGATAAGAGACTATGCAGATGGTATTCAGGATGGATTTCAAATAAATAAATGGGGCTGAAGACTGATTGAGCTTCCCATTTTTAGTGGAACATGATGTAGGATGTTTCATTTTTGCCTGGGGAAATTAAGACAAATGAAAGAGCTAACTGAAAAAATGTCAAAATATATTTTATAGCCATATGTAAATTCAGACATGAAAGCATTTAGTCATTCATATTACAGGCTGAAAAGTCCTCCTGGCCTGGCTTTAGAAGAAGAAATTGTATGTCTTAATTATCTGTGGGCCTTATTAAAACTGCAAGCTTGTTCGTCTCTGCTGTGTGTACTGAAAACCACTTCTCACAGCTCCATAAATAATAATGGCATAATGATCAAGAGATGTGCACTTAGAAGTTTTAGGAGAAAATAGCCCATGGAGCAGGGGGTATTTATATATGGGAAAAGGAACTTTCCCTCACCTGCCAACATGACTTAACTATATAAGCAGCTAGCAATTCGCATCTTTCAGGGAGTTTGGAAAGTTCACATGTTGACATTGCAGTTATATTCGTGCAGTAATGAAAATGAGGTCAGGATTATCTGTAAAGATTTTATAAAATGTCAAGTTGTAGTAAAATATAAGGGAAACACTAACATGGTTAAGTAAGTAGCCTGGGGGTAGAGGGAAGAAAGGAATGGGCAAATATCAATTTCAGACTAGGATAGATTAAAATTAGCATATCAGGTAAGGATCATCCATTCCAATTGTTTTATTTTGTAGGTAAAGGGATAAATGAAAGTTGCTCAGTCATGTCCGACTCTCTGCGACCCCATGGACTATACAGTCCATGGAATTCTCTAGGCCAGAATACTGGAGCGGGTAGCCTTTCCCTTCTCCAGGGGATCTTCCCAACCCAGGGATTGAACCTGCAGGTGGATTCTTTACCAGCCGAGCCACAATGAAAGCAGGAAATAAAGTCACTGCCTCTACTGTTTTATCATCCTCTTTACAATATATATTTGTGAAAGGTAGACTTTATGTACTTGATCCCTCTTGCCTTGGAAACATTAAATATTTTTCTATTCCCAATAACTTTGTAAAACAAATAGTTCTGCTCTTTATTTTAATCACAGGGATGGTGAGAACAAAAATATTGTCATTAAAACAGTTATGTGCTTCAGCTGTATCAGGAGCTGGTACTATGTCAAGTCCCTTCAACCTGGTGAGCATAGGACCTGAGAGGGTCTATACACAGAATTCAGGACATCTGTGAATCCGAAATCACATTTCTATTCTCACTAAGTTCTATCCAGAATAAAAAATTTCTTTCAGTAATGAATGTGAGCAACAATCACAGTACCAGGATATAAATATCTTTAAGTTTCATGACAGTGGTTACAATATGTTAAGATCTCATGTATTTTTGTCACCACTGTGAAAATGTAGTAGCTAGTAGATGCATTTAACTTAATAGTTACATATTAATTCATTAATTAAAAAAAAAAACTGTATGTTTTACTCTATCACAAATCTTTGTGTTTAACCACATTCATACAATTGATTTCCTTTGTATTCTTATGTATTTTTTTTGATGTTTTAAAAAATACTTTGAAAAGAGTCCATAGGCTGACTCAGATTTCCAAAAGTCAGGACACAGAAAGAATTTTGAACTCCTATACTGAATAACAGCTTCATATGTTTAGGTTTTAATCTTTATTTCTTTTCAAGGGTGTCGTTTTGAAACTAGTTTTAACAATGTTTTCATTCTCACTATTTTAGCTTCCATTAGAGAGATTAAGCTTGAGTTTCTTGTAGGAATTTTTACTGCCACTTTTAAAATGATGAGAATGGAAAGATCATATTTTTTAAGAATAAATTTAATGTCTTTTCAATAAATTTAATGTCTTTTCACAATGGGCCTTAAAATGAGATTCCAAAACTTCTAATTTAATACTGGAGTTATTCTCATACTTCACCAATTATTGAGACAAGAGCTGATAAAATAAAGACTTCAAACAACACCACTCTTAAACCTGGAATAAAACATGTGGAGACATATGCATTTTCCCCACTTTATCCCTCAGTAGATTAATTTGTGGCTGATTGTGAATTATGCAAAATGACTCATATATCGAAAAGTTCCCTAAAACGACATACTGTCATTCAGACACAGAATGCTTTTTTTCTTTATTAAAAAAAAAAAAAAAAAAAATGAGACTGAGGAATTGTTGCCAAAGGGAATTAGGATTTAATCTTAGCAAATAATATCCAGGATTCTATGAATTAAACATGTAAAATGATTTAAAAGTTAAGAATTATCTCTCAAATAGCATTTCTCATTTAGGTTGAATTTTTAACAACTTGCCTGGTTTTATCTATACCTTTCTAGAGATCAAATGTCAGGGCCTGGAAATTGGGGCCAGATGGCACTAGCCAAGTTGAAATATGCAAATGCAGCAACACTTATCACACTACTTGCTTTTTACCCCTGGTGTGCATGCAGGTTGGGTGGGAGGTCTTACACAAATTTTCCCGAGGCAATCCTTTGTAAAGGCACGGTGTAGCTGTCAGGGCTTCAGTTCTTTACATTTCAGTTTCAAAAAAACTTTAAAGTGTTTTTTTTTTTCGTGAGGTCACTGCCGATCATCTAAATATGTGGTAGCAGTGACACAGTAGTGGCAAAGTGATCACACATCATTACATAGTGCACACGTGATTATTTATGCCTTCTCAACCACAGTGTAAGTTACAAGCAATTATTTTTCCGTCTCCTCCATGTAATTACACTGTAATCTGCTGGGACATGTAATTGCATGGACGGCTTCTGCACTGAATTACGCAGCTCTCAGGGACCATGTGAGACCCCTGGAGCCTTTTACCAGCTAGAAGCTGGGCGGTCTCTTTGTGTAAACCTGGTGGCCTGAATATAAGGGCTATCCTGGAGGGAGATTTGCAACCCAGATGTAGTGTAGGGCCACCAGGTAAAGTGCCTATGTGAGGGAGAGCCTGTGTGTTTGACATCCAGCCTCAGCAGATGGCCTCTTGATTTCCTATCCTCAGATTATGAAATGTCTCTGGGAGAAAAGGCAGCCTTTGTGGAAGCAAAATTTTTATTGGTGGGAAATTTCTTTAGGATTTAGGGATCTTTTATTAATACTTGCCATTGTTAGACTCTATGTGTTTAATGAATATTCAGTGCTTTAAAATATACAGTTTTATGGAAATGTGTGTGCTCGAAGAAAGTGATAAATTAAATTGCTTGACAAAATGCAAAATAAATATACCATCATCCAAGATAAAGAGGAAATGCTTTTTCTTTCTTTCTTCCCTCCTTCTTTCCTTTTTCCTTTTACCTTCCTTTCTCCCTCGGTCACTCATTTTTTTCTTTTTTTTCTCTCTCATTCTTTCTGTAAGATACAAATGTAAAAGCAGCACATTAAGTAAATAATCTGATTTTGTGCTAATTTGCTACTATTTCTACCATGTTTATCTGTAAAGAGCAATTTTTAATCGTTTACCTATTGATTTATCAGGGTGCCTTCTCAAACAGGCTCTGAGAAGCCATAGTTTGTCCAAGTGGGAATCAGGAAAATCCCCAAAGAGGCTGTGCTAGAGCTTGGTTCCTCTGGGAAGAAAGCAGGCATTAGATGGGCGTACTCCTCTATCTTTGTCTCACTGGCCTCCCAGGAAAGGTCAGGCTTTCCTCCGCTTCACTGCTGGGCTTGGCGATTATCCAGGTTGGTGTGTGGCATGTGCAGATGCCTGTTGTGTGTCTCCTGTGGGTACACGTATTTCACTGCATGCTAGGATTCTTATAAGATGATGTTGTTGTGGACAGGCGTATCTTCAGCTAAATAGAAATTTTCTGGCAGAAGTCTGCAGAATCAGAGCTAAAGCAACAATGTTGGATTGAATCCTGTGATCAAAAAGGCAAAATCCTTGCTTGATTAGCCTTTAACAAGAACTTTGAATTAAATGTGTAGTTACAGTATTCGTCACTAGATCTTCCAAATGCATGTGAATTCTGGAGTCATTTTTCTTGAAGTGATTTGAATAAAAGAACTATTTGAAGAATTTTAAAAACAATCTTGCTCAAAAAAAGGCTATTTTGAAAATGTGTCTCTCAAATGGATCTTCCCCGGCCCCTATGTTTATTGAGATAAATCGACAGTTTTTAAATGAGGAATAATTATCTATCATCTATCACATTTTTTTCTCCAGAAAATAAAGTTTTATTCAGCACATATATTTTTTACTATTTTACTCATGTGTATGTAGATTAATATTTTTCTAATCTATTCATATGCACTCTAGTATAGTTTTATGATTTATACATTTGAGAATGAACATACATAGGTAGCTTAGGGCTTCCCAGGTGGCTCAGTTAGTAAAGAATCTGCCTGCAATGCAGGAGACCTTCTGCAGGAGACCTGGGTTCGAGCCCTGGGTTGAGAAGATTCCCTGGAGGAGGGCATGGCAACCTACTCCAGTATTCTTGCCTGGAAAATCCCATGGACAGAGTAACCTGGCAGGCTTTACCACATGGGGTGGTGAAGAGTCGGACACAACTGAGCAAGGTAATGCATACATGGGTAGATCCATATATAGGTAGATATATAGATATATAAATACAGTGGAATGATTGATTTTCATTGCTTAACATTTATAGGTGCAACTCTTATAAACTGTATACCTCAAAAAACTCTCTGAAATAAATGAACAATCAAGGTGTATCCTCACATTTATATACTTGGATGACTCAGTTCAGTTCAGTCATTCAGTTGCATCCGACTCTCTGACACCCCGTGGGCTGCAGCATGCCAGGCATCCCTGTCCATTACCAGCTCCCGGAGTTTACTCAAACTCATGTCCATTGAGACTTGGATGACTAGTCGTCACCAATAGTTCTAAACATGTGGTTGGCATTACCTTACAAGCCTTTAATTTCTTGTCTAATGGTTTCCTTAGAGTCACTCACTAATAAGTCATGTGTTTTCGATGATTGCAAATTTGATTTGTTTCACGTTTGGCTCTCCTTCACCACAGTGACACACACTTGTTGGGTAGAGGCTATAGTTAATTTTTTGTTGCCTATGAAAATGCTACTTTGTCTTCCTTTGACCTAGATGCTAAGTTTTCCTTAGGTTGTCATGGATTTTTGACTTTGCAAAATACTTTGAGATTTCAGACTTTTTTTTTTATGTCACTACCACATTCAGGGACCTCCAGTGAAATAAATGAGACATTCAGATGAATCTGCTTGTAGTTTTGTGTGGTATATAAAGGTCAGTGTTCAAAGGGCAACTCCTTACCATGGGGAATGCAAGTACACTCTAATTAGAAGAGGCAAAACGCTCTCTGTCTGTATGAGTACCACTAAGGACTGAGCTAAATGTTTTTTTTTTTTTGCCCCCTAAAATCATACTATTCAGTAACTATATCACTATTGTAATTTGTGGAATTTATTGAGTTGTCAACAGAAGAAAGATGTTTAAAACATTTGCCTATTAACTGATAGCTTCAAAAATCTTAGCTGCACAACTCTTCTACTACAGTGAACAATTTATTTGCTTGCCCATCACAGGTTCATTCCTAATTTTATTAAAGCTTTCAACTATAAAAACTTGAATTCAGGGTACAATAAATCCACTTTCTACATTTGTGTGAGGTTTCTCATGTTTCCTCTTAGAGTTAGACTTCATGTTGCTATCACCTGGTTCTTGCCTGGGAAAATCCCATGGACAAAGGAGCCTGGAGGGCTACAGTCCGTGGGATCGCAAAGAGTCAGACATGACTGAGTGACTGAGCACAGACATCATTTGGTTACATTAGCCCAAACCAAAGTGATAGTAAAGAAAAATTGAAGGTGCCCTAAACAGTCGACAACAGGCTGGGCATATCTGGGGGAAGGTGCCTAATAGGAAGCCTTGTGAGAGAGGACCTGTGGGCCAAACCTCAGCTGTCCTGAGCAGGAGCTACCAGCCACCCCATGGTAACCGAGTACTTGAAAGGCAGTGGGTCCAAATTGAGATGGACGCAAATTGAGAAGTTTTCACTGTTAAAATGCACATCTATTATGAAGATTTAGTACGAAAACAAGAACATATGCAATTGCATTAATAATTTTTAAAACATAACTTGTTGGAATGATAATACTTTGGACATATCAGCTAAATCAACTATACTTTAAACATAATTTCATCTGATTATTGTTACTTTTTAAATGTGGCTACTGGAAAATATTAAACCACATATATGCCTTGCATTATACTTCTATTGAACAGTGCTGTCTAGAAGTTAAATCAATGGGCTTTATTGGAAGCCCTTGATTCTCTTGCCAGCACAGTTTGGCTTTGGATGATACATAGAATCATAAAAGCCCTCAGTTTCTTCATCTGTGAAATGGGGATAATAACACTTCCCACTTACTGACGTCATAGGGAAGTAACTATAATATTTAATGACCCAGAGCTTGTAAATGTTGAGTTCTTTGGATCTTCTAGAGTGAAACTAGTTTTTTTTTTTCTTTTTTAAATTCCCTGAGGACTAGACTATGTGAATAAACAAATAGAGTGCATGGGAAAACACCCACACACTCACATAGCTCTGGCCCATTTTCCCTTTGGTGAATTTATAGTGGCTACAGACAGCAGGGGAAGAAAAAAAAGAATTATGTTCTTAAAAATGCCAAATGGACTGCTGTCAGGCGTGTCTAAACTTCATATGGCGTAAATATCTGTAACTCTAAAAGTGTCCATACTGGACTGGTAATTTTTGAAGTTGTGGGGACATGGGGCATGGAATTTTTATTATATGTTTGTGTGTGTATGTGTATTTATGTGTGTGTGTATGCATTTGAAAAGTTCACAATTAAAATGTTTTGAATAAATAACTAATGACCATTCTGCCCTATCTCATCTCTTGAAAATTTAAAAAATTTCCTTTATGCTTTCCATGACATTGTTGTAGGCGGATGCTCTCCTTCACAATAATTTTACATTTGCAACCATTCTGCCAAAGGAATATTTTTGCCCTGAGCTCAAGGTTAGATGAAACCTTTCTTTTCCTCATGACTTCAGAGAAAAATGATCCCAACATAAGCAGGAATAAATGAACCAGGATGAGTCAATGAAAAACTCATCCTTCTTCTTCCTTCCTAACTTTGTGGTGTTTTAATAGTTAATAATTTAATTCTCTTGATGTCTCTTTCCCCCAGTGGAATCAGTCTTTTTTTCCCTACCCCCAATCTCAGAATTGATGCTGTAGATATGAGAGATGCTTGTTTTTAAGCACCACGGGGTTTTTTGTTGTCAAGATGGACCCGGGTTCTTCCTGAAACACAGGAAGCATGAAATATTTTCATCCTCTGAAGAAGCAGCCTCCTGACCCGCTGGAGCCAGTGCAGTCATGCTGAGTGGTCTACGTTTTCCTGTTCCTTTGCTTTGTACAACGCGGAAGTCTTGTTTGATGTCTAAATATGAGGATGCTGGAAATTTGGCATGCCAAAGCTTGACTTTATATCCGTAATTTTCACATCCTTTATTGAGAACTACACACTTGCACGTTGTAGTGGGCTTTGGGGGGGGGGAGGGTAAATAGATGTGAGCAATTATATTTATGTATCTACTTCAGGTGTATAGCAAAAGTGTCCTTCAAAGGATGACTGCATTAGACTGGGGGAGGATATTGTGTATGTGTGTGTATGTGTGTGTGTTTGATGGAAACTAGAACAATAACTTGAAATATCATTAGGTGCTGAAAATCATAAACCTTAGCCTAGGGCTCTGATAAAACCCAGGAGACAATCTTCTTGTTTCCTTTATCATTCTGTAGGCAAGTAACTTTTATCCCCATTTTATCAATACAAATAAAAATTCTAAAGCCTGGGGAATTAAATAACATGATTAAGCCGCACAGGTCATTGGGGGTAGGAGTGAGTGGAGGGGAAGAATACCGAATGTACCTTGGAGAGAATTAGTCACTTAAGAGTAGTCGTTTGAAGTGGAGAATGATAGCTATTGATTGAAATCATCCTTTGCCTAATCTTTTGAAGGAATGATGGTGTCTTAGAGAATTTAAACTGAACAAGTGTTTCACTGAGTGGGAAAACTCAGGGCCTTAACCAGTTTCCAATAGGCATCTTGGAGCTGCAGCAGCCTGGAGATCCAAGGTTTGAGCAGCGGGCTTGAAAGGCCAACCATGGGTATCAGTCTAGCTGCTCTGCATGGTGGGGCAACATGAAGGGGAGTTGAGCCTGATGAGGGAAGCTGTGCCTGGAGGAGTAGGCTTGGGTCAAGGGGAAACACATGCTCATGAAGCACAATAACACCAAGTCCCCCAGAATCCCGCAGCAGAGGAGCCAGTGTAGACACACGTGTGTGAGCACAGTGTGGTTGGGTGACTGCTTTGCAGGGCCCTAGAGGAAAGAGGAATATGTGTGATAGCCAACCATTGTGTCTGCTTGTGATAACTGAAACAGCTGTGATAAATACAAGGTTGGAAAGTAGCAAAGAGAATAAAAATACCTTAAGGGGTGGGAGGGAGTGCTCCAGACTTCCAGGGATGGTTTTACAGAAAAAGGTACATCAGTTTGTTGTCTCCTGAGAGCCGAACCTGAGGTAAGGATCTAGGTGCATTTTGGTTTAATTGGGAGCATGTCCCAGGAGGCATCAGGGAGTCAGGGATGAGGGAGAGCTACCACAAGGGTGTCTTATCAAGGATCCCCTGTGGGCAGTGGGACTTGGTTCCCCTGGGACTTCCTGAAAAACAAGCACAATGCCTTCCAAAACTGTCCACTTAAAAGACAGGAAACTGGAGTACTTAACCACTGGCTCCTGTCTGCACTGGTGGAGAGTTCCCTCCCGGGACCATGCTTACACATGGGAGCTGCACAGGGAAGCTCATGGGCCAGAGAACTGAAAGATGTCTGCTGGGTTTCTTGAGGTGGAGCCGCATGGCGTGACTTAGATCTGGATGCACTTGGAAGTCTCCAGGGTAGATTCAGCTGCTACTGGTGCTGAGCTGAGGGATACAGTCATGGAGGCATGTGTATGTGACTCTAGGTTGATAAAAGATTAAAAAGCCAAAGAGACATGGAGAAGAACATTTGCTAAGCTCCATGGAGAAGGAAATGGCAACCCACTCCACTGTTCTTGCCTGGAGAATCCCAGGGACAGGGGAGCTTGGTGGGCTGCCGTCTATGGGGTCGCACAGAGTCGGACACGACTGAAGCGACTTAGCAGCAGCAGCAGCAGCATGGTATAAAAGAGCAAGACTGATTTTAGAAATTTAAGGAAGTCTGTGATGTTGAATATAAAGTGGTGAGTTAAGATAAAGTTGGGTATTCTACACAGAAGACAAATCATAGAGACAAGAGTCATTCTATGGAGTTTCAATTTTATATTTTTAGAGTCCAGCATCTAGGTCAATAGTGTCCAAAGTAGACATTCCTTTTTTAAAAAACTTTTTTTATATAGACAGTTTTAAAAGTTTTATTGAATTTGTTATAACATTGCTTCTGTTTTAGGTTGCGGTATTTTGGCTGCGAGGCATGTGGGATCTTAGCTTCCCGAGCAGGGATCAAACCCACGCTCCCTGCATTAGAAGGCGAAGTGTTAACCACTGGACTGCTAAGTCCTTTCTTAATTATGTATTTTTTATCCTAAAAAGGAAAGACAATTGAACTTGATAACTGTTTAATACATGGCTGGGCCACAGCACTGGCATTCAGTCCTGGTAACACAGAAAATGTAGTACATGGTGTGGGAGGAGGTGTGTAGAAAGCATGGGAGTGCCTCCTCCCACCAGGCAGTGTGGTGGTAGCAACACCGCCTCGTTGGCTCTCATAGCCTGTTGCAATGTGTTGTTAGTTAAGTGCAGCTGGTTGGATAGAATCATGGACTTAATTAAGGGGTGTTCACTGAACTTCTTCTCACAAAATGGACAAGGGCATTAAAGAAGATTCTTGAAAAGAACCGTCACCTTGAAGATAATACCAGTTAAGCAATGATAAGAAAACAGAAATGCCAGCAGCATTGACTTTATCCTGTTCTTACAGCAATTGCTTCATCCATCCTGTCATGCGATAACAGTGAAATAATAAGAAGTAGGCCCAAAAAAGAAAGCAGAAAAATAGAAATAATTAAGAAGACTTGGGACTTCCCTGGTGGTCCAGTGGTTAAGACATCATCTTTCAATGCAGAGGCTGTGGATTTGATCCCCGAGCTAGATCTCACATGCCGCATGGCCAAAAAAACCAAAACATAAAACAGAACCAGCATTGTAACAAATTCAATGAAGACTTCTACAAAATCTTTAAAAAAGGAACACTGAAATGTGGGCTTAAAACCATTGCTACTAAAAATATAGTCCAGGTCACACCTCAAGAAGACACTGTTTCTTGAGATGTTAGCTATTGTAAAATCATTTTGATTAGTAAGCTTTTTGGAAATAGTATACTGTTTCATATTCTTTTTTATATTTCTACTTCTTGCCTTTTTTTTTTTTTTTACCACACATAAGGAGTATTAGTACAGTATATGTATATAATGTATAGACAGAATCCATATACATATGTATGTACATGCGTGTACATATATACATATATATTTAAATATGCATGTGTTATTGATAAAGGCTAAAATTTTCTCCCCTCATTATCAGACTCTGAAACAAGGACCAGGGCAGGTAACTTGCTTGGGAGGTGATTTCAGGAAAGACATAAGACGGTGAGGAAGTGACACATTGAAGAGAGAAATGCCAATAATGGGTGTGAGTACAGTGGACAGCTAGTGCTCAGTTCAGTTTGGGGCCATCTAAGAACCACATGAATGCACCCTAAAATTGCCCACTGAGAGCTAGGATTGTTGGAGTAATTTCCACTGATTCATAACCCTCATTTGTTGAGCTTTTTCCATGGAAGCATTTAATTGCTGGATTTTTCCAATGTGCCCCTCTGTGTGGGTCATGAGGTCCCTCTGTCCAAGGATGGAGGCCCCTGGAGAAAGCCCCATGCAGTGATCAGAGGATGCACGCACCCGTGGGGGCAGTTGTGTCAACATGCTGGGTACTGTTTCCTAAGTCATGGGTGGAAACAGTTGCGGTAAGTGGATATAAGGCAGGACATAATAATAACTGATAATAACTGAGAGCATCAGTTATTGTCTCCATCATAAATATTTGAAGATTGGTTTTCTAGGTAAAGAGAGAAGATGTATGCTAGATGGAGATGTTCAGAATTGAGGTTCAGAAAGGTCCCTTGGGCAGCAGTGTGATAGTGAATATTTAGGAGGAACAGGAGAGAGGAGACTGGAAGACCTGTCTTCCTGATGTTGCAGTAATCCAAGTGACCAACGAAGGTAGATCTGAGGAGTAAAGTCTAGTGGTGTGTTTGGTCTAAGTATAAAGATCTTGGTGGCTGATTTGATGTTAAAGAGTGAAAGAAGAAACCATAGGTTGATCCCCAGACTTTGCCTTGAGTTAAAGTGAAAGTGAAGTCGCTCTGTCGTGTCCAACTCTTTGCGACCCCATGGACTGTAGCCCACCAGGCTCCTCCGTCCATGGGATTCTCCAGGCAAGAATACTGGAGTGGGTTACCAGTGCCATGAGTTACTGGACTGATAAAGACCAAGAAGAATAGAAGAGAGGGAAAGGGAGGTGATGTCATGGTCTGTCTGAGCAGCTTCAGTGTCACATGTCTGAGGGATAAATAGCCAGCAGAGAGGTAGATAGAGTGTTCTGGAATCCAAGAGGGAGCGAGTCAGTGAAAAACCATTTGGGAAGTATAAGTTAAAAGCACTTCCAGAAAAGTATCTAGGCAGCATCTCTAGATTAGAAAAAGCATTTACAGATGTTTAGAAGGATGTCTTTTAAATGTAATGTGCTCATAAACTACCGTGTGATCCTGCTAAAATGCAGATCTTGGCTTAGGGCGTCTGAGGTGAGGCAGGAGAGTCTGCATTTCTAACCAGCTCCAAGGTAATACTGATGCTGGTGGCTTTGGACCACATGGTGAGGAGCAGAGATTTAAAGGATGAGATGAAAGAAGGTTCTAGAAGTCTGACCATTTAAAATTGACATGGAGAAAATAAAGTAATACTCCCTGAAATCTGCACTCATAACATTCGACAGATAATAATAAGGAAAATTTGTCTATGGATTCATCATGGAATACTTGCTAAGAATGGCTCAGTGACCAAAGTCAGTGCAGATGTTCTTGAGTGTAGGCAGGATAACATGTATATAGATATAGCTGGGCAAAAGGAGGTGGGTAGGTTGTGGAGGAGTAATTCTCTGAAACCTTATTCAATTGCTTAGGAAAGCAGGAGTCAGTGGAAAAAGTTGATTATCTCTTCTGCTGCTGCTGCTGCTGCTGCTGCTGCTGCTGCTGCTAAGTCGCTTCAGTCATGTCTGACTCTGTGTGACCCGATGGACAGCAGCCCACCAGGTTCCCCCATCCCTCGGATTCTCCAGGCAAGAACACTGGAGTGGGTTGCCATTTCCTTCTCCAATGCATGAAAGTGAAAAGTGAAAGTGAAGTCGCTTAGTCGTATCTGACTCTCTGTGACCCCATGGACTGCAGCCTACCAGGCTCCTCTGTCCATGGAATTTTCCAGGCAAGAGTACTGGAGTGGGGTGCCATTGCCTTCTCCGTGATTTTCTCTAAGAAAGTATATTTAAGAGATAGCAGCAAAGAAGTGAAACCCAGAGAATTCAGGTTTCTCCCTTGCTTGGTTGGTCCTTTGGGAGATGCTAACCAAATAAATACCCAGAAGTGAAATAGGGGGGTTGTAGAGATGATGTAGAGAGAGTGAGGGTATGTTAATGACAATGAAGCCATTGAGAAAGACAATCAATACACAGAACTGGAGGGGGGAAAAGAAAAGAAAATGGAGGGAAGCAAACTCAACACTAAATAAAGAATTAAAGTACCTTGACTGTGGTGATGGTATCATCAGTGTTAGCCTATGTCCAAACTCATTGAATTGTATACATTGAATGAGTGCAGCTTTTTTGCATATCAATTACACCTTAATAAAGCTGTAAACAAAGTTTAAAGAACCACAGAGAAAATTGGGGTTATGCTGTCCAAGTGACTAGCAGATCCACAAACACAGCAAAACAATATGGAAATAAATGCACTTCAGTTCACTACATGCTGGAACACAAATGGGAAAATGTGAAAGTCAGATCAAGAAGTTAATTGAGATTGTCAAACCTTAAATTAAGAATTTAGAACAGAGACAGAAGAATTCAGAACTTATACCCAAGTAACTATAGCGAAATATTTATTACAGAGTATGAGAAGTAAATATGGGCCTTGCTACTCAGAACATTTGAATTGAACTTTGAAGATGTCTGGCTATGAAGAAAAGTAACAGTAAATAAAGGCTGTTACCTTCTTTGTCAGGTGTGAGAATCCTTTGCTGGTATGTCTGATGGATTTCTTTCAAATCCTTGTTCTGCATCCAGGAATATGCTACTGTAAAAATATGAATAGTTGAAGTCCCCCAAGCAAATTGTCCCCTTCAGTTCAGTTCAGTCGCTCAATCATGTCTGACTCTTTGTGACCCCATGAACTGTAGCACGCCGGGCCTCCCTGTCCATCACCAACTCCCAGAGTCCACCCAAACCCATGTCCATCGAGTTAGTGAAGCCATCCAACCATCTCATCCTCTGTCGTCCCCTTCTCCTCCTGCCCTCAATCTTTCCCAGCATCAGGGTCTTTTCCAGTGAGTCAGTTCTTCACATCAGGTGGCCAGAGTATTGGAGTTTCAGCTTCAACATCAGTCCTTCCAACGAACACCCAGGACTGATCTCCTGTAGGATGGACTGGTTGGATCTCCTTGCAGTCCAAGGGACTCTCAAGAGTCTTCTCCAACACCACAGTTCAAAAGCATCAATTCTTCAGCACTCAGCTTTTTTCACAGTTCAACTCTCACATCCATACACAACCACTGGAAAAACCATAGCCTTGAGTAGACGGACATTTGTGGCAAAGTAATGTCTCTCCTTTTGAATATGCTATCTAGGTTGGTCATAACTTTCCTTCCAAGGAGTAAGCGTCTTTTAATTTCATGGTTGCAATCACCATCTGCAGTGATTTTGGAGCCCAGAAAAATAAAGTCAGCCACTGTTTCCACTGTTTCCCCATCTATTTGCCGTGAAGTGATGGGACCAGATGCCATGATCTTAGTTTTCTGACTGTTGAGCTTTAAGCCAACTTTTTCACTCTCCTCTTTCACTTTCATCAAGAGGCTCTTTAGTTCTTCTTCACTTTCTGCCATAAGGGTGGTGTCATCTGCATATCTGAGGTTATTGATATTTCTCCTGGCAATCTTGATTCCAGCTTGTGCTTCCTCCAGCCCAGCATTTCTCATGATGTACTCTGTTCACAAACATACATATTTGTGTGATCATATTTTCTTACTCATCTATACTGATATCTTTCTGAAATCTTATAATAGACGTCAAAAAGAAAAAATACCATGAGCTGTATCTTAACTAGCACAACTTTAGACAAGAACTTCTAAAAAAATTTCAATGTTTTTTTAATTGCTGTAGAGTTGATTTATAATATTGTGGTAGTTTCAGATGTACAGCAAAGTGACTAAATTATACATATATGTTTTATCCAGATTCTTTTTCATTGTACATTACTACAGTATACTATATATAGTTCCCTGTGCTATACAATAAATCCTTACTATTTGTCTATTTTATATATAGGACATACTGTCATTGTAGATAAGAATTTTTTTTTTAAACTTTTAATTTTGCATTGGGGTATAGCTGACTAACAAACTATGCTGTGATAGTTTCAGGTGAACAATGAAGTGTCTCAGCCATACATATACATGTATCCATTCTCCCCCAAACTCCCCTCACATCTAAGCTTCCACATAACATTGAGCTGAGTTCCCTGGGCTATAGAGTAGGTCCTTGTTGATTATCCATTCTAAGTATATCAGTGTGTACATGTCCATCCCAAACTCCCTAACTATCTCTTCTCACCTTTCCCCCGGCAACCATAAGTTTGCACTCTAAGTCTGTGGGTATCTTTCTGTTTTGTAAGTGACTTCATTTGTATCATTTCTTTTTAGATTCCACATATAAGGGATGTCATACAGTATTTCTCTTTCTCTAGACAAGAACTTCTAAATGAACATTTAACTTAATATGTATAGAAAGTCATTTAAAAACACAGTAAACATAAAATATTTTAAATAATGATAATTTCTAATGTCTTTCTAACCAACATTTGAAAATATTTTTTTCTCCACATTTCAAAGACAAGTAATCATTCATTTCTCTGTGTGCAGAATAACAAAATTATGTCTAATTGTTTTTCTGGAAACTGATATATTTTTATTCTGCCAGTTACTATTAATTTCTCTAATTAATATGTCATGTATTCCCCTTTTTTTCTTCCAATTTTCTTCCAAGAAATAACTAACACACTTCATTATAGGGTTTAAGGTGCACACATGACTTGACTTCCATACATCATGAAATGATTACCGTAAGTTTAGTGAACATCCATCATCTCAGATAGATACAAAGATAAAGTAAAACCATATTTTTTTTTCTTCTGATGAGGACTCGAGATTTACTTTTCTGTAGCTCTTCAGTTGCTCAGTCATGTCCACGACCCCATGGACAGCAAATGTCACGCCTTGCTGTCCTTCACCATCTCAAGTCTGCTTGAACTGACATCCATTGAGTCAGTGATGCTATCCAACCATCTCATCCTCTGTCACCCCCATCTCTGCCTGCCTCCACTCTTCCCCAGCATCAGTGTCTTTTCTAACGAATCAGCTCTTCCCATCAGGTGGCCAAAGTACTGGAGTTTCAGCTTCAGCATTAGTCCTTTCAATGAATATTCAGGACTGATTTCCTTTAGGATTGATTGGTTTGCTCTCCCTGAACTCCAAGGGACTCTCAAGTCTTCTCCAACACCACAGTTTAAAACCATCAATTCTCCAACTATCAGCCTTCCTTATTGTCCAACTCTCACATCCATATACATGACTACTCAAAAAACCATAGCTTTGACTAGATGGACTTTTGTTGGCAAAGGACTGGCTCTGCTTTTTAATATGCTGTCTAGGTTGGTCATAGCATTTCTTCCAAGGAGCAAGTGTCTTTTAATTTCATGGCTGCAGTCACCATCTGCAGTGACATTGGAAGCCAAGAAAATAAAGTCTGTCACAGTTTCCACTGTTTCCACATCTATTTGCCATGAAGTGATGGGACAAGATGCCATGATCTTTGTTTTTTGAATGCTGAGTCTTAAGTCAGCTTTTTCACTCTTCTCTTTCTCTTTTCTCAAGAGGCTCTTTAGTTCCTCTTCAATTTCTGCCATAAGGGTGGCGTCATCTGAATATCTGAGGTTATTGATATTTCTCCCAGCAATCTTGATTCCAGCTTGTGCTTCATCCAGCCTGGCATTTTGCATGATATACTCTGCATATAAGTTAAATAAGCAGGATGACAATATACAGCCTTGATATACTCCTTTCCCAACTTGGAACCAGTCTGTTGTTCCCTGTCCAGTTCTCTGTTGCTTCTTGATCTGCACACATAATCCTCAGGAGGCAGGTGAGGTGGTCTGCTATTCCCATCTCTTTAAGATTTTTCTATAGCTTTTTGTGATCCACACAGTCAAAGGCTTTAGCATACTCAATAATGTAGAAGTAGATGTTTCTCTGGAATTCTCTTGCTTTTTCTATGATCCAGTGGATGTTGGCAATTTGATCTCTGGTTCCTGTGCCTTTTCTAAATCCAGCTTGAACATATGGAATTTGGAAGTTCTTGGTTTATGTACTGATGAAGCCTAGCTTGAAGAATTTTGAGCATTACTTTGGATGCATGTAAGATGAACGCAATTGTGTGGTAGTTTGAGCATTCTTTGGAATTGCCTTTCTTTGAGATTGGAATGAAAACTGACCTTTTTCAGTCCTGTGGCCACTGCTGAGTTTTCCAAATATGCTGGCATATTGAGTGCAGCACTTTCACAGCATCATCTTTAGGATTTGAAATAGCTCAGCTGGAATTCTATCACCTCCACTAGCTTTGTTTGTAGTGATGCTTCCTAAATCTCACTTGACTTTGCCCTCCAAGAAGTCTGACTCTAGCTGAGTGATCACACCAACTTGGTTATGTGGTCATGATGACCTTTTTGTATAGTTCTTCTGTGTATTCTTGCCACCTCTTCTTAATATCTTCTGCTTCTGTTAGGTCCAAACTTTTCTTTTATTTTGCCCGTCTTTGCATGAAATGTTTCTTTGGTATCTCTAATTTTCTTGAAGAGATCTCTAGTCTTCCCATTCTACTGTTTTCCTCTATTTCTTTGCATTGTTCACTTAAGAAGGCTTTCTTATTCTCCTTCCTGTTCTTTGGAACTCTACATTCAAACAAGTATATCTTTCCTTTTCTCCTTTGCCTTTTACTTCTCTTATTTTCTCAGCTATTTGTAAGGCTTCCTTAGACAACCATTATGCCTTCTTGCATTTCTTTTTCTTGGGGATGTTTGTGATCACCTCCTCCTGTGCAATGTTATTAATCTCCATCCATAGCTCTTCAGGCACTCTGTCTATCAGACCTAATCCCTTGAATCTATTTGTCACTTCCACTGTATAATTGTAAGGGATATGATTTAGGTCATACCTGAATGGCCTAGTGGTTTTATCTACTTTCTTCATTTTAAGTCTGAATTTGGCAATAAGGATTTCATAATCTGAGCCACAGTCAGCTCCCAGTTTTTGCTGACCATATAGAGCTTCACCATCTTTGGCTGCAAAGAATATAATCAGTCTGATTTTGGTATTGATCATCTGGTGATGTCCATGTGTAGAGTTATTTCTTGTGTTGTTGGTAGATGGTGTTTGCTATGCCTGGTGTGTTCTCTTGGCAAAACTCTGTTAGCCTTTGCCCTACTTCATTTTGTACTCCAAGGCCAAACATGCCTCTTACCCCAGGTATCTCTTGACAAAAGTAGAAATACTTTTGCATTCTAGTCCCCCACGATGAAAAGGGCATCTTTTTTAGGTGTTAGTTGTAGAAATTCCTGTAGGTCTTCATAGAACCATTTAACTTAACTTCTTTGGCATTAGTGGTCGGGGCATAGACTTGGATTACTGTGATATTGAATGATTTGCCTTGGAAATGAGAAATCATTTTGTCATTTTTGAGATTGTACCCAAGTACTGCATTTCAAACTCTTTTGTTGACCATGAGGGCTACTCCATTTCTAAGGGTTCTTGCCCACAATTGTAGATATAATGGTCATCTAAATTAAAGTCAACAATTCCATCCATTTTAGTTCACTGATTCCTAAAATGTCTATGTTCACTCTTGCCATCTCCAGTTTTCTGGCACTTCCAATTTACTTTGATTCATGGACCTAACATTCCAGGTTCCTACACGATATTGTTCCTTACAGCATTGGACTTTACTTCCATCACCAGTCACATCCACAACTGGGCATTGTTTTCACTTTGGCTCAGCCTCTTCATTCCTTCTGGAGCTCTTCTCCGCTCTTCTTTAGTAGCATTTTGGGCACCTACTGATGTGGGGAGTTCAACTTTCAGTGTCATATCTTTTTGTCTTTTTGTACTGGCATTTTGCATGGTATACTCTGCATATAAGTTAAATAAGCAGGGTGACAATATACAGCATTGACATACTCCTTTCCCAACTTGGAACCAGTCTGTTGTTCCCTGTCCAGTTCTCTGTTGCTTCTTGATCTGCACACATAATCCTCAGGAGGCAGGTGAGGTGGTCTGCTATTCCCATCTCTTTAAGATTTCATTGGGTTCTCAAGGCAAGCGTTCTGAAGCAGTTTGCCATTCCCTTTTCCAGTGGACCACATTTGTCAGAACCCTGTACCATGGTTTTTTCTTGTGATGAGGATTCAGGATTTACTCTCTTAGCAACCTTTATATATAAAATCCAGCAATACTAATGATATTAATCATGTTGTGTGTTATATTCCTAGTACATTTATCTTATAATTGGAAGTTTGTACTATTTAACCATGTCATTTAAATCTCCTTCCTCTCCCCCACCCCCACCACTCCCCCGCCTCTGTTGACCAGACATCTGATCTCCTTTTCTACAAGTTCGTTAGTATGCTTGTTGGAGGGCTTCCCTGGTGGCTCAGATGGTAAAGAATCTACCTGCAATGCGGAAGACCTGGGTTCCATCTCTGGGTTGGAAAGATCCCCTGGAGAAGGGAACAACCACCCACTCCAGTTTTCTGGCCTGCAGAGTTCCATGGACTGTATAGTCCATGGGTCTTGAAGAGTTGGACACAACTGAGCAACTTTCACTTTCTCTTTGGTTGTTAGAAGTATAACTGACCTACAATACTATGTCAGCTCCTGGTGCACAGCATAGTCATTTAATGTTTTTGTACCTTTCAAAATGATCTCCACAATAAGTCTACTTAACATCTGTCACCCTATGAAGATATTACATTATTACTGACTGTATTCCCCATTCTGTACTGTACATTCCATTCCCATGACTCATTTATTTTGTAACTGGGAGGTTGTACCTCTTAATTTCCTTCATCTATTTCACTCATCTCACTACCCTTCTCCCCTCTGGCAACCACTTGTATCTATGACCATGTTTTTGTTTTGTTATGATTGTTCATTTGTTTTGTTTTTTAGATGCCACATATAGTGAAACCATATAGTATTTGTCTTTCCCTGTCTGATTTGCTTCACTTAGCGAAATACTTTCCAGGTCCATCGATGTCAAAGATTTCATTCTCTTTTCAAAGGTTTCATTCTCTTTTATGACTGATTAATATTCCACATGTTCTTTATCCATTCTTCTACCAATGGGCACTTAAATTTGCTTCCATCTCTTGACTATTGTGAATAATGCTGCAGTAAATATAGGAGTGCATATATCTTTTCAAATTAGTGTTTTGTTTTCTCTGGGAAAATACCCAGAAGTTGAATTGCTGGATCATATAGTGGTTCTATTTTTAATTTTTTGAGGCATCTTCATACTGTTTTGCATAGTGGTTGCACCAATTTATATTCCCACCGAAAGTGCATGAGAGTTCCCTTTTTTCCACATCCTTGCCAACACTTGTTATTTGTTGTCTTTTTGATAATAGCAATCTGATAGGTGTGAAGTGATATCTCACTGTGGTTTTGACTTGAAGTTCCCTGATGATTAATGATGTTGAGCATCTTTTCATGTGTCTGGTGGCTGTCCGTATGTCTTCTTTGGATAAATGTTTATTTAGATCCTCTGCCCATTTTTAAAATCAGGTTGTTTGTTTTTTGATGCTCCTTGTATAGTTTGATATGAACCAATCTTTTATTAATGTGTCATGTATTTTAATATGATAACTAATAGAAAGGTTTTGTTTGTTTTAGGACACAGTGATGGACATTTTGATATTTATTTTTTAATATATATTTTTTCAGAACCATGAAGTGTGCTTAAATACTCCCAAGGTTGTGGAAAAACTGTTTGAAACTTTCATAAAATTAACTTTGAAGTGTTCATATGGAAAATTCCCTCAGATTAATATGTATTTTCAAAATGTGCAATATATATGAATGACAAATATCTCTTAATTTTGCCTCCTATTTTCTCATTTTGATCTACTAGAAGTCCAGATTGAAGCGGAATTAATAGTATGTATATTCTAACAAGTTAAAAGGAAAAGCTTATCAGTTTTATCATTTCATCTTATGTGAATTGATTAAATACCTTCTTGTGGGCATTGCTGTGCCAGGTGCTTTGCAAAATAAGTTAATCATTCATTGGCCTGATCAGATCCTATAATCAGCTGATAGCAATGTGTTCTACAACCTGGAAACAGAATGGGTCCGTAAACAATTCTGCCCTAAACATTGGATCAAAGCAGTACTTACCACTTACTGGTTTAGCCCATTGGTTCATTCATGAAACACTGGAAGTATCCTTGCATCAACATTCTGTGAGGCTCTCACATAAGAAACAGTCCTGTGATGAGTTCATATTTTAATGGGATTAATATATAAACAAATAATTAGGCTTAAATACTTTAGGAACTATAATAAGTTATCTATAAAATGCTGAGAAAAGTCTATGAAACATAACTCCATCTGGCAGAATCCTTCTCAAAGGATATGTCATTTGAACTAGTCTTGATAGGTAAATAGGGATTTTTTTCTGGGAAAAAGAGTGGGGGATGAACAAAACCTATGCAAAGTCACAGAAGTGTAATAAAACATTCACTGTCAAGGTCTGAAGGGAAGAGTAAGTGTGGGTGCAGAATAAAGAAGGGAAAGGGAAAGTAATACAACCAAGAGGTTACAGAGAACCTATAAATTTATGTTATACTGAGTATATAAATCAGAGTTCTAAGTTGTAAACAACAGAATTCAAAATCAATGTCATGGAAATCCAGAGAGGGAAGACTTTCAAAAAGACGGGAGTGGAAAAGTATGAGATTAAGCAACATGAGGACTGAAATTGGACCACTGAACTCATCAGTTACTAAAGCTCTGCTATAGTAGTAAGAGACTCTTCTCTAGGGCAGGCACAGATCAATAGTATCAACATCATTTAGAAATTTGTTAGAAATGCAGAATCTAGAGCCTGACCCAGACTTACTGAATCAGAAAATTAGAGATAAAATCCATCATTTAGAGGATTCTTACACAAGCTGAAGGTTGAGAATTGCTGCTGGAGTGTGCCTGGGAAAGAAGGATTTTTGTGGCTTGGAGATAAAAACAATAAGTGCAGAAGAACAAACTGTCCCTTTGTTAAGTTTGTTGGGAAAAAAAGAAAGAAAAGAAAAAAGATGGTGGTTTTGGAGAGGAGGTAGGATCAAGGAAGCATAATAATCCATCATGAATTTCACTTATTCATACTTTTACCTTTTCTAATGGTGTTTTTTTAATTTACTAAAATTTTAACTTTTTAAATAGTCAGATCTTGTGAATTTGTGTGATTATTTTCCATTGCAAACTTGTTTGCATATATTTCCATATTTTCTATTACCTTGCCATGACTTACTTTCTTCCATCTTACATTTAAAAAATATGTCTGGAGTTTATTTCAGCGAATACAGGGTTGAATGGCTCTCAAGTGAAATGTTTTTCCCTCAAAAGCCAGTTTCCTCAAAGTTGTTGATTTACTCTTCTGTCCCTAACTCTGTGTTATGAATCTCTTCCTTTCTCAGATATTAAGTCCTTAAACAAATATTTAATGAAGCGGCCCCTGCATGATGTATCCTTCCTTTTTTAAAATTAATTTATTTTTTAATTGAAGGATAATTGCTTTACAGAATTTTGTTGTTTTCTGTCAAACCTCAGCATGAATCAGCCATAGGTATACATATATCCCCTTCCTTTTGAACCTCCCTCCCATCTCACCCCTCCAGGTTGATACAAAGCCCCTAATTGGGTTTCCTGAGCCATACAGCAAATTCCCGTTGGCTGTCTAGTGTACATATGGTAATGTAAGTTTCCATGTTACCCTTTCCATACATCTTACTCTCTCCTCCCCTTTCCCCATGTCCATAAGTCTATTCTCTTTGTCTGTTTCTCCACTGCTCCCCTGTGAATAAATTCTTCAGTACTATTTTTCTAGATTCCGTATATATGCATTAGAATATGATATTTATCTTTCTCTTTCTGACTTCACTCTTTAATAGGTTCTAGGTTCATCCTCCTCATTAGAACTGACTCATCCTTCTGAGGAAAGACACACCCCAGTATTATCTCTTGATAAGTTTATGATTAGTTAAATCTGATGATTATCTTCAAATTAATTCTTTCAAGACAGGTCTCCCTTATTCAATTCTTATATGGACATCAGTGGAGATGTAGATTATAAATATAAAATTTTCTCAACATTCAGAAAACTAAAGTCATGGCATTCAGTCTCATCACTTCATGGTAAATAGTTGGGGAAACAATGGAAACAGTGACATATTTTATTTTGGGGGGACTCCAAAATCACTGTAGATGGTGACTATAGCCATGAAATTAAAAGACACTTACTCCTTGGAATAAAAGCTGTGACCAACCTAGACCGCATACTAAGTAGACACATTACCTTGCCAACAAAGGTCTGTCTAGTTAAAGCTATGGTTTTTCCAGTAGTCATGTATGGATGTGTTGTACTATAGAGAAAGTTGTACTACAAAGAAAGCTGAGCACCAAAGAATTGATGGTTTTGAACTGTGGTGTTGGAGAAGACTTTTGAGAGTCCCTTGGACTGCAAGGAGATCCAACCAGTCTGTCCTAAAGGATACCAGTCCTGGGTGTTCATTGGAAGAACTGATGTTAAAGCTGAAACTCCAATACTTTGGCCACCTGATGTGAAGAACTGACTCATTGGAAAAGACCCTGATGCTGGGAAAGATTGAAGGCAGGAGGAGAAGGGGACAACAGAGGCTGAGATGCTTGGATGGCATCACTGACTCAATGGACATGAGTTTGAGTGATCTCCTGGACTTGGTGGTGGATAGGGAAGCCTGACGTGCTGCAGTCCATGGGGCTGCAAAGATTCAGACACAACTGAGCAATTGAATTTTAACTTTATTTTAACCCAATTTCAGGCTAACAATAGAGATCAACTCTAGGTCAGTGGTTCTCAGAATCCTAGCCTCTCATTGTACTTCAAGGAACCTGGATCTCAGTCACCTATATTAATTCTTCCGGTAATACTGTTCTACATCAAAGTTTGAGAACCATCACTCCAGTGCTTTCAGATTTTATCTTTTATACACAACTGAATGGAGTTGAAACAGTGAAGGTAGTATTCAAATCAGTAAGACCCAGGTATACTCACGCAAAGGCTTCTCAGGTGCCACTTAGTGGTAAAGAACCCACTGTGCAATGCAGGAGGTGCAAGGGACCTGGGTTCGATCCCTGGGTCAGGAAGATCCCCTGGAGGAGAGCATGACAACCCACTCCAGTATCCTTGCCTGGAGAATCCCACGGACAAAGGAGCCTGGCAGGCTATGGTCCATGGGGTTTCAAAGAATCGGACATGACTGAAGCGCCTTAGCACACATGCACGCTCACACCCAGACAACCATATTGGCACAGAGAGCTGATTCTTGGACCAAGTTATCCAGAGAGCGCATTCATTCTTTACCTCCCATGACAGTAGTGTGCTGAGTAATTCTAATGGTTTTTTCATTTTGAAAGTGTTAGCATTCATGAGCAGATCAACATACTGGAGCAGCTGGTTTACCATTGCTCTGACAATTAAATGTTGAAAGATGGCTTCGGTTTGGACATGGTTCTGCGTTTTTAAAATCCATGAAATTAAAGTTGCCTTAACCATAGGATATGAGTTCTGTCCACATTGATAATTCAATGAGTAGCACAGTGCTTATCTCTTATATATATGCGTGTGTGTGTGTGTGTGTTTAATTGAAGTATAGTTGATTTACAATGTTATGTTAAGATGTCCCTTAAATTTGTGTTCACCATGGGTGGGTGCCAATATTTATTGTACAATGTGTGGGTGATATATTTGATTTCAAATTATATTTTTCTTCTTTGCTAAAGATCAGCATTCTTTTTGGTTTCTATTAAAATTATATTCCATGGTGGGGGTAAATTACCTGCTGTAGAAAGACACTGACATTTCAGATTGGCTAACACTTCAAATATTTCTCAGGTGTAAATCTTTTAGCAAAACTTCAACACACTTGACCAAATACATTATTTTCTCTTTGAGTATATTTAAACCCAATATATTTTAAAGCAAAATTAATTCATCTCTTTCTGATTTATTTACAATAAACTAGTAAAATTGCCATTTTAAAGAATTATCTAATGGCTGTTAAGTCTTTTGAGCATTTTTATTTATTTTTTATGAGAAAGCTAAAAAACACCTTTGAACTTAAGATTGATAATAAAGAAAGCATTAAAGACTGCAGATTGGATCTTGGAAACCAAGGTATTGTTAACATATAAACACAGGGTAGGGACGTGGGGGAGGAGTTGGGAAAACCCCTTCATCAAGCTTCCTGAGAATGTCTAAGTATTATTTCGTCTTTGTATAAAGTAGCGACAGTAGATATTTTAAAATAGAGACTGGGCAGAGGCCCAGTTGCAACATTAAGTTTCTTTTCCCAATTTTTCAAATAAAGCATTTCTTTCTTTTCTCTACCTTTCTTGGATGAATTCCACAATAAGATCTTCTGGGAAGTTATCCCTCCTCCAGTCCTCCTAGCCCTGCTACCAAAAGCCTAACCCTTCACCACAAAATAGACATAAAGGGCCAGGTACCTGACCAGAGAAGGTACCTGAAAAAAGAAACCCCAAAACTGGGGGTTCACATTATTATTGAGGAAGAAGATGAAAAAATTAGAGAAATGTTTCATGTTTCTGAAAGAGTACAGATTTCCAAAGTGGTTGCCCATAAACTTTGTCATTAGAGTGCTCTAATAATGGCTACTGATGTGTGATTCAACTGGTAGGATGTTTCAGTGGAAATCGAAAGCCAGTTTTAATGTGTGGCCCATCATTCCATAGTGTTACATTTGGCAAATAGTATCATCAATTATTAAGTCTATGATAATCACATGATTATATCAGATTGAAAATCCTATGTCCTTTCATCAGGGGAGCCCTGTCACATTTCTGTTTCATCTTTGTAGGTATATTATAGTGGAAATTGTACAAGTATTAGTCACTCAGTCATGTCTGACTCTTTATGACCTTGTGGCCTGTAGCCAAGCTTTTCTGTCTGTGGAATTCTCCAGGCAAGAATACTGGAGGGGGTAGCCATTATCTTCTCCAGGGTATCTTCCTTACCCAGAGATTAAACCCTGGTTTTCTGCACTGCAGATGGATTCTTTACCATCTGAGCCACCAGGGAAGTCCACATTATAGGAGTTATTAGTTATATTATATAGTAGGTATATTGTGCTATATTCAGTTCAGTTCAGTCACTCAGTCGTGTCTCACTCTTTGAGACCCATGAATTGCAGCACACCAGGCCTCCCTGTCCATCACCAACTCCCAGAGTTCACTCAGACTCACGTCCATTGAGTCAGTGATGACATCCAGCCATCTCATCCTCTGTCGTCCCCTTCTCCTCCTGCCCCCTATCCCTCCCAGCATCAGAGTCTTTTCCAATGAGTCAACTCTTCGCATGAGGTGGCCAAAGTATTGGAGTTTCAGCTTTAGCATCATTCCTTCCAAAGAACACCCGGGACTGATCTCCTTCAGAATGGACTGGTTGGATCTCCTTGCAGTCCAAGGGACTCTCAAGAGTCTTCTCCAACACCACAGTTCAAACGCATCAATTCTTTGGCGCTCAGCCTTCTTCACAGTCCAACTCTCACATCCATACATGACCACAGGAAAAAACATTGCCTTGACTAGACGAAACTTTGTTGGCAAAGTAGTGTCTCTGCTTTTGAATATGCTGTCTAAGTTGGTCATGACTTTCCTTCCAAGGAGTAAGCGTCTTTTAATTTCATGGCTACAGTCACCATCTGCATTGATTTTGGAGCCCAGAAAAATAAAGTCTGACACTGTTTCCACTGTTTCCCCATCTATTTCCCATGAAGTGATGGGACCGGATGCCATGATCTTCGTTTTCTGAATGTTGAGCTTTAAGCCAACTTTTTCACTCTCCACTTTCACTTTCATCAAGAGGCTTTTGAGTTCCTCTTTAATTTCTGCCATAAGGGTGGTGTCATCTGCATATCTGAGGTTATTGATATTTCTCCCTCAATCTGCATTCCAGCTTGTGTTTCTTCCAGTCCAACGTTTCTCATGATGTACTCTGCATATATGTTAAATAAGCAGGATGACAATATACAACCTTGATGTACTCCTTTTCCTATTTGGAACCAGTCTGTTGTTCCATGTCCAGTTCTAACTGTTGCCTCCTGACCTGCATACAGATTTCTTAAGAGGCAGGTCAGGTGGTCTGGTATTCCCATCTCTTGAAGAATTTTCCACAGTTTATTGTGGTCCACACAGTCAAAGGCTTTGGCATAGTCAATAAAGCAGAAATAGATGTTTTTCTGGAACTTTCTTGCTTTTTCCATCATCCAGCAGATGTTGGCAATTTGATCTCTGGTTCCTCTGCCTTTTCTAAAACCAGCTTGAACATCAGGAAGTTCACGGTTCACATATTGCTGAAGCCTGGCTTGGAGAATTTTGAGCATTACTTTACTAGCATGTGACATGAGTACAATTGTGCGGTAGTTTGAGCATTCTTTGGCATTCTTTCTTTGGGATTGGAATGAAAACTGACCTTTTCCAGTCCTGTGGGCACTGCTAAGTTTTCCAAATTTGCTGGCATATTGAGTGCAGCACTTTCACAGCATCATTTTTCAGGATTTGGAATAGCTCAACTGGAATTCCATCACCTCCACCAGCTTTGTTCGTAGTGATGCTTTCTAAGGTCCACTGGACTTCACATTCCAGGATGTCTGGCTCTAGGTCAGTGATCACACCATTGTGATTATCTTGGTCGTGAAGATCTTTTTTGTACAGTTCTTCTGTGTATTCTTGCCACCTCTTCTTAATATCTTCTGCTTCTGTTAGGTCCATACCATTTCTGTCCTTTATTGAGCCCATCTTTGCATGAAATATTCCTTTCATATCTCTGATTTTCTTGAAGAGATCCCTAGTCTTTCCCATTCTGTTGTTTTCCTCTATTTCTTTGCATTGATCGCTAAGGAAGGCTTTCTTATCTCTTCTTGCTATTCTTTGGAACTCTGCATTCAGATGCTTATATTTTTCCTTTTCTCCTTTGAGTTTCTCTTCTCTTCTTTTCACAGGTATTTGTAAGGCCTCCCCAGACAGCCATTTTGCTTTATTGCATTTCTTTTCCATGGGGATGGTCTTGATCCCTGTCTCCTGTACAATGTCACGAACCTCATTCCATAGTTCATCAGGTACTCATCTATCAGATCTAGGCCCTTAAATCTATTTTCACTTCCACTGTATAAGGGATTTGATTTAGGTCATATCTGAATGGCCTAGTGGTTTTCCCTACTTTCTTCAATTTAAGTCTGAATTTAGTAATAAGGAGTTCATGATCTGAGCCACAGTTAGCTTCTGGTCTTGTTTTTCCTGACTATATAGAGCTTCTCCATCTTTGGCTGCAAAGAACATGATCAGTCTGATTTAAGTGTTGACCATCTGGTGATGTCCATGTGTAGAGTCTTCTCTTGTGTTGTTGGAAGAGGGTGTTTGCTATGACCAGTGCATTTTCTTGGCAAAACTCTATTAGTCTTTGCCCTGCTTCATTCTGTATTCCAAGGCCAAATTTGCCTGTTACTCCAGGTGTTTCTTGACTTCCTACTTTTGCATTCGAGTTCCCTATAATGAAAAGGACATCTTTTTGGGTATTAGTTCTAAAAGGTCTTGTAGGTCTTCATAGAACTGTTCAACTTCAGCTTCTTCAGTGTTACTGGTTGGGGCATAGACTTGGGTTACTGTGATATTGAATGGTTTGCCTTGGAAACGAACAGGGATCATTCTGTCATTTTTGGTATATTATATCTTTATGTCTATTTCCTATGCATAGGAACCTGGAATGTTAGGTCCATGAATCAAGGTAAATTGGAGGTGGTCAAACAGGAGATGGATAGAGTGAACATTAACATTTTAGGAATCATGAAACTAAAATGGACTGAAATGGGTGAATTTAACTCAGATGACCATTATATCTACTACTGTGGACAAGAATAACTAAGAGGAAATGGAGTAGCCATCATGGTCAACAAAAGAGTCTGAAAGGCAGTAATTGGATGCAATCTCAAAAACAAAAGATTGATATCTGTTCGTTTCCAAGGCAAGCCATTCAATATCAGAGTAATCCAAGTCTATGGCCTGACCAGTAATGCTGAAGAAGCTGAAGTTGAATGCTTCTATGAAGACCTACAAGGCCTTCTAGAACTAACACCCAAAAAAGATGTTCTTTTCATTATAGGGGACTGGAATGCAAAAGTAAGGAGCCAAGAAATATCTGGAGTAATAGGCTAATTTGGCCTTGGAGTACAGAATGAAGCAGGGCAAAGGCTAATAAAGTTTTGCCAAGAGAATGCAGTGGTCACAGCAAACACCCTCTTCCAAAAACACAAAAGAAGACTCTACACATGGACATCACCAGAAGGTCAATATTGAAATCAGATTAATTATATCCTCTGCAGCCAAAGATGGAGAAGTTCTATACAGTCAGCAAAAGGAAGACTGGGAGCTGACTGTGGCACAGACCATGAACTCCTTTATTGCCAAATTCAGACTTAAAATGAAGAAAGTAGGGAAAACCACTAGGCCATTCAGGTATGACCTAAATCAAATCTCTTATGATTACACAGTGGAAGTGACAGATAGATTCAAGGTTATATCTGAAAGACAGAGTGTGTGAAGAACTATGGATGGAGGTTCATGACATTGTACAGGAGGCAGTGATCAAAACCATCCCCAAGAAAAAGAAATGCAAAAAGGCAAAACAGTTGTCTGAGGAGGCCTTACAAATAACTGTGCAAAGAAGAGAAGCAAAAAGAAAAGGAGAGAAACAAATATATATTCATTTGAATGCAGAGTTCCAAAGAATAGCAAGGAGAGAAAAGAAAGCCTTCCTCAGTGATCAATGCAAAGAAATAGAGGAAAACAATAGAATGGGGAAATCTAGAGATCTCTTCAGGAAAATTAGAGATACCAAGGGAACATTTCATGCAAAGATGGGTACAAGAGAGGACTGAAATGGTATGGACCTAACAGAAGCAGAAGATATTAAGAAGAGGGGGCAAGAATACACTGAAGAACTGTACAAAAAAATATCTTCACAACCCAGATAATATGATGGTGTGATCACTCACCTAGGCCCAGACATCCTGGAATGTGAAATCAAGTGGGCCTTAGGAAGCATCACTAGGAACAAAGCTAGTGGAGGTGATGGAATTCCAGTTGAGCTATTTCAAATGCTAAAAGATGATGTTGTGAAAGTCCTGCACTCAATATGCCAGCAAATTTGGAAAACTCAGTAGTGGCCACAGGACTGGAAAAGGTCAGTTTTCATTCCAATCCCAAAGAAAGGCAATGCTAAAGAATGCTCAAACTACTGCACATTTGCACTCATCTCACACATTAGCAAAGTAATGCTCAAAATTCTCCAAGCAAGGCTTCAACAGTATATGATCCATGAACTTCCAGATGTTCAAACTTAATCTAGAAAAATCAGAGAAATCAGAGATCAAATTGCCAACATCCGTTGGATCATCAAAAAAGGAAGAGAGTTCCAGAAAAATATCTACTTCTTCTTTATTAACTATGCCAAAGCCTTTCCCTGTATGGACCACAAAAAACTGTGGAAAATTGTTCAAGAGATGGAAATACCAGACCACATGACCTGCCTCCTGAGAAATTTGTATGCAGGTCAGGAAGCAACAGTTAAAACTGGACAAGGAACAACAGACTGGTTCCAAATTCGGAAAGGATTACGTTGAGGCTGTATATGGTCACCATGCTTATTTAACTTATATGCAGAGTACATCATGAGAAATGCTGGACTGGGTGAAGCACAAGCTGGAATCAAGATTGCGGAAGAAATATCAATATCCTCAGATATGCAGATGACACCACCCTTATGACAAAAAGTGAAGAGTAACTAAAAAACCTCTTGATGAAAGTGAAAGAGGAGAGTGAAAAACTTGGCTTAAAGCTCAACATTCAGGAAACTAAGATTAGGGCATCTGGTCCCACCACTTCATGGCAAATAGTTGGGGAAACAATGGAAACAGTGACAGATTGTATTTTTGGGGGCTGCAAAATGATGGTGACTGCAGCCATGAAATTAAAAGATGCTTGCCCCTTGGAAGAAAAGTTAGGACCCAACTAGAGAGCATACAAAAAAGCAGAGACATTACCAACAAAGGTCTGTGAATCAAAGGTATGGTTTTTCCAGTAGTCATGTATGAATGTGAGAGTTGGACTATAAAGAAAGCTGAGCACTCAACAATTAATGCTTTTGAAGTGTGGCATTGGAGAAGACTCTTCAGAGTCCCCTGGACTGCAAGGAGATCAAACCAGTCCATCCTAAAGGAAATCAGTCCTGAATATTCATTTGAAGGCCTGATGCTGAAGCTGAAACTCCAATACCTTGGCCACCGGATGTGAAGAACTGACTCATTTGAAAAGACCCTGATACTGGGAACAATTGAGGGCGGAAAGAGAAGGGGATGACAGAGGATGAAATGGTTGGATGGCAATACGGACTCAATGGACATAAGTTTGAGTAAACTCTGGGAGCTGGCAATGGACAGGGAGGCCTGGCGTGCTGCAGTCCATGGGGTCACAAAGAGTTAGACATGACTGAGTGACTGAACTGAACTGAACTGATGTCTATTTCATCTTGGTAGGCATATTATAGTTAGGTATATTGTTATAGTCACATTGTGCTGAAAGCACTGAATTAATGCATCAGCAACTTATACAATTCTCTCCTCATAAAATCACTGTTACTGAGTCAGAAAATTAGAACTACCCCTATTAACAAATACTTCATAGGGGTACTGGTACCTTTTTAAACTAGCAATTTGCTATTTTTATAATTATGTTTGCATATATATATATATATATATATATATATATATATACACATACATACATCAGTTCAGTTCAGTCACTCAGTCGTGTCTGACTTTTTGCGGCCCCATGAATCCCATCATGCCAGGCCTCCCTGTCCATCACCAACTCCCGGAGTTTACTCAAACTTGCGTCCATCGAGTTGGTGATGCCATCCAGCCATCTCATCCTCTATCATCCCCTTCTCCTCCTGCCCCCAGTCCCTCCCAGCATCAGAGTCTTTTCCAATGAGTCAACTCTTCGCATGAGGTGGCCAAAGTATTGGAGTTTCAGCTTTAGCATCAATCCTTCCAATGAACACCCAGGACTGATCTCCTTTAGAATAGACTGGTTGGATCTCCTTGCAGTACAAGGGACTCTCAAGAGTCTTCAATACCACAGTTCAAAATCATCAGTTCTTCGGCGCTCAGCTTTCTTCACAGTCCAACTTTCACATCCATACATGACCACTGGAAAAACCATAGCTTTGACTAGATGGACCTTTGTTGTCAAAGTAATGTCTCTCCTTTTGAATATGCTATCTAGGTTGGTCATAACTTTCCTTCCAAGGAGTAAGCATCTTTTAATTTCCTGGCTGCAATCACCATCTTCATATGTATATATCAGACGCTTGTGCTTACCATATTATACTGATGAAATTCCTGGTACCTACCGTGATGGATTTTAACAAATACATTTTCACTTGTTTGACTGAAATCCATCCATGAAGCTCCAAGAGAACCATGGGGTGTCCTACACTCACTGACTGTGACATGTGAATACTTCAATATCCAGTATGGCTATTTCCCTATTCTGAAGGTCACTTTGTAAATAAAACTATTTAGTTGAAAAGGACATTGGAAATACATATTACTCTCTGATAAGGCAGGGAAAACACTAAACAGCAAAAGAGTATGGCTCACATAATAGAGTAAATGTCATGAGGTCAATATTTTAAATACTCATTATTCCTGATGTATTACACTTGCAGGAAGTGTTTTGTGAACATTTCACTTTTTTTGGTAAGCATAAATAAAAGTTTTTTTTAAATAAATATAGTTATTGGTGATGTTAACTCAAAGAAGGAGAAAGTTATGTGTAAAGTTACATTTTCATTTAATAGAAGTTGTGACTTTGGCTTGTAATCAGGATCAATTACTAAACTATTCATTCTCCCTGCAGAAGAATGTTCTCCCCTCTGTGGCTGGTCAAATCCAAACTTAAAATATTTAAGCAAGTCTGATGCCCTAACCTTGTGTTGCTATTAGTAAACAGAGATGATATAGAGTTATTTCTCAGTAAGATGGCCTTTTGGGAATAAGAAAAAAAAAACCAAAAGTCAACTAAAAATGGTGTTTTTAAATTAAACTATCCAGTTTGGGATATTGTGATCTACACAGCTTCTGAAAATCTCTTACTTTTGTATGCATTTCTTGAACTTTTTTCTGTAGGACACAGGAAGCCTTCATGATGGTAGAAGATTTTCTCCTTCCTTTCAGAAGCTTCAAGTTCAGTTCAAGTATAAATTAAAAAGTCCCCTTCAAACTTAGTTGTAAGATTTGAATATCTATAATATCTGTGATAGTAGAGTAATGAGGCTTATTATTTTCCACTTCATTTCTATATTTGTATTGTCATTTAAAATTTTCAGTTTAGAAACTTTATACAGATTTAAAGAATATGGTCATCACTTTAAACAACTGTGACTTCCTTCTATAAAATTCTATTTTGTCTTGGATATGATCAGTTTATCAGCCTAAACTGTAAAGCAAATCATCTTCTAGAAGGGAGATTTTACCTTTGGAAATAGGTGACTGTGAAAAACCTGGTGACCAAATGGGGAAACGATACTCTTTTTTTTTTTGTAAAGAAGTCAATTCCTCTATGTTTTCCCTGTATGTTTTCTATGAGTCTATAGCTCATATTGAGATTCCAGACTGATTAGGAACTCTATCAGCATTTGAGCAAAAATACATTGATTTGTATTCTCAGTAAACTCAGAATGAACAAATAAATGAATTCAATGAATATTGATTAAATATCTAATATATGACAGGTACACTTTTAGATGTCTAGTAATAGTTCTGTACAAAAATATTTATACTCCTGGTATTTACATCCTAGAAAGTGAGAAATATATATATATATATATATATATATATATATATATATATATGTTAAATAAATAAGCTTAAGAGTAGGTTAAGAGAAAGATTAAGTAGGGAGGGAAAATGTCATGTTGGGTTACAATTTTAGATATTGTGGTCAAGGAAAGTCACTCTGGAAAGATACTATTTGAGCAAAGACATAACAGAAGTGAGGGAAGGGGCATGAAGATGTCTGAGGGGATGAGCATTCCAGATGAAAGCATCTGTTCCATGATAGGAGCTGTGGGAAGCTGGATGGGCAGAGTAAAAACAGGAGGTAAGGCAAGAGCAGGCCCTGTAGGGCTTGCGGGTCAACAAGAAGACTCTGAGTGAGTCAAGAAGCCATTCAGTTCAGTTCAGTTCAGTCGCTCATTCGTGTCCGACTCTTTGTGACCCCATGAATCACAGCACCCCAGGCCTCCCTGTCCATCACCAATTCCCGGAGTTCACCCAAACTTATGTCCATCGAGTCAGTGATGCCATCCAGCCATCTCATCCTCTGTCATCCCCTTCTCCTCCTGCCCCCAATCCCTGCCAGCATCAGAGTCTTTTCCAATGAGTCAACTCTTCGCATGAGGTGGCCAAAGTACTGGAGTTTCAGCTTTAGCATCATTCCTTCAAAAGAACACCCAGGACTGATCTCCTTCAGAATGGACTGGTTGGATCTCCTTGCAGTCCAAGGGACTCTCAAGAGTCTACTCCAACACCACAGTTCAAAAGCATCAATTCTTCAGCGCTCAGCCTTCTTCACAGTCCAACTTTCACATCCATACATGACCACAGGAAAAACCACAGCCTTGACTAGATGGACCTTTGTTGGCAAAGTAATGTCTCTGCTTTTGAATACGCTATCTAGGTTGGTCATAACTTTCCTTCCAAGGAGCAAGCGTCTTTTAATTTCATGGCTGCAGTCATCATCTGCAGTGATTTTGGAGCCCAGAAAAATAAAGTCTGACACTGTTTCCACTGTTTCCCCATCTATTTTCCATGAAGGGAGGGACCAGATGCCATGATCTTCATCTTCTGAATGTTGAGCTTTAAGCCAATTTTTTCACTCTCTACTTTCACTTTCATCAAGAGGCTTTTTAGTTCCACAGCCTTGTCTAACTCAATGAAACTAAGGAAGCCATTAGAAAATTTTTAATAGCCAAATGTATTTATATTACTTATACTTTAAAAAGATCATTCTGGCAGCTCTGTTAAGAGTAGAGTAGAGGCAGACAATGGAGAAGGCAATGGCAAACCACTCCAGTGGTTTCCACTGCCTGGAAAATCCCATGGATGAAGGAGCCTAGTAGGCTGCAGTCCATGGGGTCGCTAAGAGTTGGACACAACTGAGTGACTTCACTTCAATTTCACTTTCATGCTTTGGAGAAGGAAATGGCAACCTGCTCCAGTGTTCTTGCCTGGAGAATCTCAGGGACAGGGGAGCCTGGTGGGCTGCCGTCTATGGGGTTGCATGGAGTCAGACACGACTGAAGTGACTTATCAGCAGCAGCAGAGGCAGACAAGGGCTAAAGAAGTGAGACCAGTTACAAGGCCATTACAATAATAATGGTAGAGATGATGGTGGATTACTTTAGGGAGAGTTATCGACCAAGGTCCCAGTAAGAAACAGGTGGCACAGTTAAATGTTAATAATTCAAAGAGAGAATTTTGTTAGTTGTTTCACAAATGGGTTAATTATAAACTGTGGGTGGTGTATAGGAGAACCAAAAGGGATGGTGTAGTAACCCGTGGTGAGTAATTCTTACTAAGCCTGGGCCAAAAAGGATAAAGAAAGAAAAGAGTTCCAGAATCTGATGAAAGGGGAGAGTTGTGTAGAGAAGGTCCTCTTGAGAGGGGCAGGGACACAGCCATCCCAAATGACCTCACAGAGTGAGCCAGATAATATGATTTCACTCTCTTCCATCCACCCAATTGCCCTCAAAGGCTCTCCATAGGCTCAACCCAGTGAAGGGTCAGAGGGCAAGGAAATCTTCCATGTTCTTATACGGTCAGCCTCCTGGGGCAGAAAGCAAACTGGAACCTGGGGAACACGTGTACACCCATGGCGGTTTCATGTTGATGTATGGCAAAACCAATACAATATTGTAAAGTAATTAGCCTCCAATTAAAATAAATAAATTTATTTTTTAAAAAAAGTAGATCTGAAGAGACAGAAGTTATCCACCAGAATCTCCTACTCTTGCCCTCAGCTTTTTTCTTTTTTCTTTCTTCTGACTAAAAAATTTGTCTTCAACATAGGGAAAGCAAGAAATTCCATCAGATATCATAATACTATGGATGTTGTCTGTACAGTAATTCTCTTAACTGCCATTTTCCATGATAAGCACCATTTGTGTTATTCATATAAAGTGGTAGAAAAACAAGAGAAAGAATTAAGTGATATAAAACAGAGCTACTACAGCATTTGCTTCTGTATTTGATCATGAGCCAAAATTGGTACTCACAATTACCTTCTACAAATCACTGTATATTTTCCTCTCCCTTGGCCAGCAACCACATAGTCAGATTCTTTACTTGGAGGGATACATGACACTTCATTCATACAATATATGAGCCCTTGATGCTTTGTCTTTTTTGTCTTGCCACATTTTTCCACTGGTCAAATACTTTTGGTTAAAGCAGTACTAATGGTACCCACCACATGCATGGGTTCCTAAAGTAATCCTCTTGCACCCATTATGTAGTAGTGACTCATTTAGAGATCAGGATCAATCTAGAACAATCTAAAACAAGGACTCACTTCTCTCACTGTTGGCTCAATGGCACAAGGAACATAAAATGACCAGGGTGAAGTCTTGGTTTCCAAATTGTTAAATCCATGGTAATATTTCCTGATGGAAGCATTTGAGGTGGACACCAGGGCCTCAAAACATAAGTGTGTTATATTGTGAAGATGGAAAGAAAATATTTTGTCAAGTGGTTTACTGGTAAAATAGTGAGAGAGATCATTCTACCACTGGGTTCCTTGATGATGTTACAAAAATGAAGGAATGTGTATTGGTCATAATTGTAAGGCATATATTACATCTTTGCAGCCAATATACCTTAGACTGGCACTACATTCCATGCTAAGCTGAATAGGCATGATGCCTACACTTGTCCTGGATATCTCTTGTCCTGTTTCTTCCTTTTCTATATGTGCAACTCAATAGCAGAGCCTCACTTTGAAGGTCTATTTCTTGAGTTACTTGTGGTAGCAATTACTGCCATCTGAGTTCTCAATCAGGAAACAAGTGCCCTATGATTAGGATAATTTAAAGGTTTATCGACAAAGTGACTATTTACAAAATCATAGGTGGAATATAAGGAAAGTACAAGGGACAGTGCCATGAGTTCTTGTAACAATCAGAGAACTTGTTACCACTCCTAGGCCAGAAGAAACTGAACCCAGAAGGAGACAGTTATGTGAAGGAGGCTTCCTTGAGAGGAATCAGTTCAGTTCAGTCGCTCAGTCATGTCTGGCTCTTTGTGACCCCATTAATCACAGCACACCAAGCCTCCCTGTCCATCACCAACTCCTGGAGTTTATTTAACTCATGTCCATCAAGTAGGTGATGCCATCCAGCTCTGTCGTCCCCTTCTCCTCCTGCCCCCAATCCCTCCCAGCATCAGGGTCATTTGCAATGAGTTAACTCTTCCCATCAGGTGGCTAAAGTATTGGAGTTTTAGCTTTAGCATCAGTCCTTCCAATGAACACCCAGGACTGATCTCCTTTAGGATGGACTGGTTGGATCTCCTTGCAGTCCAAGGGACTCTCAAGAGTCTTCTCCAACATCACAGTTCAAAAGCATCAATTCTTCGGCACTCAGCTTTCTTCACAGTCCAACTCTCACATCTATACATGACCACAGCAAAAACCATAGCCTTGACTAGATGGACATTTGATGGCAAAGTTGGCTTAAAGCTCAACATTCAAAAAACTAAGATCATTGCATCTGGTCCCATTACTTCATGGGAAATAGATGGGGAAACAGTGGAAACAGTGTCAGAATTTATTTTTCTGGGCTCCAAAATTACTGCAGATGGTGATTGCAGCCATGAAATTAAAAGACGCTTACTTCTTGGAAGGAAAGTTAACCAACCTAGATAGCATATTGAAAAGCAGAGACATTACTTTGCCAACAAAGGTCCATCTAGTCAAGGCTGTGGTTTTTCCTGTGGTCATGTATGGATGTGAAAGTTGGACTGTGAAAAAGCTGAGTGCTGAAGAATTGATGCTTTTGAACTGTGGTGTTGCAGAAGACTCTTGAGAGTCCCTGGGACTGCAAGGAGATCCAACCCATCCATCCTAAAGGAGATCAGTCCTGGGTGTTCTTTGGAAGGAATGATGCTAAAGCTGAAACTCCAGTACTTTGGCCACCACATGTGAAGAGTTGACTCATTGGAAAAGACTCTGATGCTGGGAGGGACTGGGGGCAGGAGGAGAAGGGGATGATAGAGGATGAGATGGCTGGATGGCATCACCAACTCGATGGACATGAGTTTGGGTGAACTCCGGGAGTTGGTGATGGATAGGGAAGCCTGGTGTGCTGCAATTCATGGGGTCACAAAGAGTCAGACACGACTGAGCGACTGAACTGAACTAAATGTCCCTGCTTTTTAATATGTTATCTAGGTTGGTCATAACTTTCCTTCCAAGGAGTAAGGGTCTTTTAATTTCATGGCTGCAATCACCATATGCAGTAATTTTGGAGCTCAAAAAAGTAAAGTCAGCCACTGTTTCCACTATTTCCCCATCTATTTCCCATGAAGTGATGGGACCAGATGCCACGATCTTAGTTTTCTGAATGTTGAGCTTGAAGCCAACTTTTTCACTCTCCTCTTTCACTTTCATCAAGAGGCTTTTTAGTTCCTCTTCACTTTCTGCCATAAGGTTGGTGTCATCTGCATATCTGAGGTTATTGATATTTCTCCTGACAATCTTGATTCCAGCTTGTGCTTTTTCCAGCCCAGCGTTTCTCATGATCTACTCTGCACGTAAGTTAAATAAGCAGGGTGACAATATACAGCCTTGATGTACTCCTTTTCCTGTTTGGAACCAGTCTGTTGTTCCATGTCCAGTTCTAACTGTTGCCTCCTGACCTGCATATAGGTTTCTCAAGAGGCAGGTCAGGTGGTCTGGTATTCCCATCTCTTTCAGAATTTTCCACAGTTTATTGTGATCCACACAGTCAAAGGCTTTGGCATAGTCAATAAAGCAGAAATAGATGTTTTCTGGAACTCTCTTGCTTTTTTGATAATCCAGCAGATGTTGGCAATTTGATCTCTTGTTCCTCTGCCTTTTCTAAAACCAGCTTGAACATGAAGTTCATGGTTCACATACTGCTGAAGCCTGGCTTGGAGAATTTTGAATATTGCTTTACTAGCGTGTCAGATAAGTGCAATTGCGCAGTAGTTTGAGCATTCTTTGGGATTGGAATGCAAACTGACTTTTCAAGTCCTGTGGCCACTGCTGAGTTTTCCAAATTTGCTGGCATATTGAGTGCAGCACTTTCACAGCATCATCTTTCAGGATTTGAAATAGCTCAGTTGGGATTCCATCATCTCCACTAGCTTTGTTTGTAGTGATGCTTTCTAAGGCCCACTTGACTTCGCATTCCAGGATGTCTGGCTCTAGGTCAGTGATCACACCATCATGATTATCTGGGTCATGAAGATCTTTTTGTACAGTTCTTCTGTATATTCTTGCCACCTCTTCTTAATATCTTCTGCTTCTGTTAGGTCCATACCATTTTTGTCCTTTATCAAGCCCATGTTTGCATGAAAATTTCCCTTGGTATCTCTAATTTTCTTGAAGAGATCTCTTGTCTTTCCCATTCTGTTGTTTTCCTCTATTTCTTTGCACTGATCGCTAAAGAAGGCTTTCTTATCTCTTCTTGCTATTCTTTGGAACTCTGCGTTCAGATGCTTATATCTTTCCTTGTATCTTTTGCCTTTCATTTCTCTTCTTTCACAGCTATTTGTAAGGCCTTCTCAGACAGCTATTTTGCTTTTTTGCATTTTTCCCCCATGGGGATGGTCTTGATTCCTGTCTCCTGTATAATGTCACGAATCTCTGTCCATAGTTCATCAGGCACTCTATCAGATCTAGTCCCTTAAATTTATTTCTAATTTCCAGTGTATAACCATAAGGGATTTTATTTTGGCCATATCTGGTCTAGTGGTTTCCTCCACTTTCTTCAATTTAAGTATGAATTTGGCAATAAGGAGTTCGTGATCTGAGCCACAGTCAGCTCCCAGTCTTGTTTTTGCTGACTGTATAGAGTTCTCCATCTTTGGCTGCAAAGAATGTAATCAATCTGATTTTAGTGCTGGCCATCTGGTGATGACCATGTGTAGAGTCTTCTCTTGTGTTGTTGGAAGAGGGTGTTTGCTATGACCAGTGCGTTCCCTTTGAAAACTCTATTAGCCTTTGCCCTGCTTCATTCTGTTACTCCAGGTGTTTCTTGACTTCCTACTTTTGCATTCCAGTCACCTATAATGAAAAGGACATCTTTTGGGGGTGTTAGTTCTAAAAGGTCTTCGTGGTCTTCATAGAACCATTCAACTTCAGCTTCTGCAGCATTACTGGTAGGGGCATATACTTGGATTACTGTGATATTGAATGGTTTGCCTTGGAAACGAACAGAGATCATTCTGTCATTTTGGGGATTGCATGCAAGAACGGCATTTTGGACTCTTTTTGTTGACTATGATGGCTACTCCATTTCTTCTCTGGGATTCCTGCCCACAGTAGTAGATATAATTGTCATCTGAGTTAAATTCACCCATTCCAGTCCATTTTAGTTTGCTAATTCCTAGAATGTCGATGTTCACTCTTGCCATCTCCTGTTTGACCACTTCCTATTTGCCTTGATTCATGGACCTGACATTCCAGGTTCCTATGCAATATTGCTCTTTACAGCATCAGACCTTGCTTCTATCACCAGTCACATCCACAACTGGGTTTTGTTTTTGCTTTGGCTTCATCCCTTCATTCTTTCTGGAGAATTCTTTCTTGAGAGGAATAGGAACCTTCAATAGAGATATGCCGGACTGATGGGATCGCAGGAGAGAAGCCAGACATAATCCTCTGAACTCAGACTCTCTCCATCCTCTGCAGTCCTTATCTGCGCTTCTGCAGGATTGCACCTCACTGGCAGATAGGAGGTAAGAGCTGATTTGGAGAGCTGGGTGGAGAAGGGTGAAGGAGGCCAGCAGGAGACACCTGGATGGCAGTGACAGAAGTGCTGAAAAGAGTTTAGTGAAGGACAGTGACGTGCTGTAAGGCGACCCCATGGACTGTAGCCTACCACGCTCCTCCGTCCATGGAATTTTTCAGGCAGGAGTACTGGAGTGGGTTGCCATTTTCTTCTCCAGGGGATCTTCCTGACCCAAGGATTGAACTCGGGTCTCCCGCATTCCAGACACTTTACCTTCTGAGCCACCAGGAAGCTGAAAAGAGTTTGGATTCTCTCAATTTGAAGGCAGAGCAGGTAGGATTGGCTGACAGATTAATTATGGGGTATGAGAGAGAGAAATCAAGGGTGACTATAGTTTAAAATTGTCTAAATAATGTAGGTAAATAACACCTTTCATCTGAAAGGTGAAATCAATATTTACTGAGATGGAGGAGAATGTGAAAAGAAAAGGTTTAGGTGGTGTAAAATAGAGATGCTTAATTGGAGATCTGTTCAATTCTGATGCCTATTAAACATCCAGGGTGTTTGATGTACCACCCTAGGGTTCTGGGGAGAGATCCAACTTAGAAATGCTTAAAGTTATGAGTCTTGATGAGATTACCAAAAAAAAGTGAGTAGAGAAAACTCTTAAGGGCTTAGCCCAAATACTGCAATGATTAGAGCTTAGGATGATTAAGAAGAACCAGTAAAGTTGATTGAAGGGGCAATGGAGTAGGAGAAAAGCAAGTTTGATATCCTGGAGGCTAAATGTAGGAGGTATTTCTAAAAGATGAGTTGTCAAATGGTACTGACTAAGTGGATGAGGATTATTAACATTGCATTTAGAAAATGTGAAGTCACTGATAACCTTCATGTTTAGTAGACTAGTTGGTACAAAAGCTTGAATAGAGTGAGCTCAGGAGAGAATGGAACAAGCAAAACTGGACAGTAGGCATACCTTTTTTAAAGAAAATTTTCTATAAAGGGCAGAAAGAGTATGGTGCTTTCTGGAGGGGAAGATGGGGTTCTTAGTTTTTGTTGTTGTTGTTATTGTTGTAATGATGGGAGATATCAAGTGCCTGGTTACATGATGAAAGAAATGATCCTTTTGTAAAAGAGGAACAGTTGATGATTTAGCAGAAAGAGAGGTGAATTGGCAGAGAAATATCCTCTAGTAGGTGAAAATGGAGTAGCTGGTGTTAACTAGATACATGACAGTTAATTATTGCCCTAGGAGAGAAAAATAGACTATATGAGCTCATGGGAAGCTAGTAGAACACTTGTGGTGAGGAGACCTTATGGAGTCCAGTCTGATTCCTTCTATAATCTCCCTGAAGTTGGAGCAAGGTTATCAACTAACAATGAAGATAAAGGAGGAAATGTTGGACATTCGAGGAATGGAGCAGTCCTCCAAAGAGCAGGAGAATGAATGGACTAAGGAAATACAGGGTGTTTTCTGGATAGTGTTAGTGCACTGCATATGGTTCTTTAAGAACAGTCCTCCTAGGTGTGTGCTTCTCTCCAGCCACATTCAGCTGTGTGGGTACAGATTCGGAGTAGACCCATATGGGGTCGCAAAGAGTTAGACATGACTGAGCGACTGAACAACAACAACAAAGACTGCAGTTTAACCATCAAGTTTGGAGAAGTCTAAAGATAGATGTCATCCTCTGGTTAAACTTCAGAGACAGGAAGCAAACACTCTTTGTTTCTCATACTGTTACCAAAGGTAATTATTAAACTATAAGCTTCACTGTGGAATACAGTCATGTTTGTCAAGGTTAACTTTAATACAGCATCAGGCATTTCAAGTCATATAATTAAATTCAATTAAAATATTTATATGCTGCTACTGTTAAGAAATCAAAAGATGGAATCTAGGCACATTTTACCAAGGCATGATAAAAAACGTTAAATTAGTTAGTTTTCTAAAGTGTTGCTCTGATTTTGTATTAGTTATCGAGTGATCTTTAGTTGTCATTTCCCAACAAATTAGGGAATGATTATGCTTAAGAGAAGTGAGATGGTTCTTTCATTCTGGGTTTTGACTATTAGATCTGTATGTTAGTTTCTAGTTTGTAAAATGAGATGTCAGTTCTACATTATACAGCAGAATGAATGAATTGGAGTTCTGCCCTTCAGTGTGGTTGTAAAAGTGAAAGTGAAAGTCACTCACTTGTGTCTAACACTTTGCAACCCCATGGACTGTGAATTCTCCACGTCAGAATACTGAAATGGGTAGCTGTTCCCTTCTCTAGGGGATCTTCCCAACCCAGGGATTGAACCCAGGTCTTCTTCATTGCAGGCATATTCTTCACTATCTGAGCAACCAGGGAAGCCCAAGAATACTGGAGTGGGTAGCCTATCACTTCTCCAGAGGATCTGCCCTACCCAGGAATCGAACTGGGGTCTTCCTGCATTACAGGTGGATTCTTTACCAGCTGAGCTACCAGGGAAGCCCCTGTCTGTTGTTTAGGGGTATCCAATTCTTCCTTTATTTGAGGTACCTTCCTTGGAGATCATCTTGGTACCTACATTTTCTGCCATTATTCTGTACTTAGAATTGAAGCATGACCTCATGGAAGATATTTAAGATCTCATCTGTTACTCATGAGTGATAATACAAAGTCCATTTGTCCCAATCATCATTCATGCTTGGTTTAGTTTATCATCACTAACAGGGAAGAAAGTGGAGCCTGGAGTCTGTAGTGCACGTGTAATGTGAGTTTTGACCCAGGGTGGGAACTGAGGGCTTCCCCTTGACTCAGTGGTTAAGAATCCACCTGCAATGCCTGAGACCCAGGTTTGTTCCCTGGGTTGGGAAGATCCCCTGGAGGAGAGTATGGCAACCCACTCCAGTGTTTAACCTGGAGAATCCCATGGACAGAGGCGCCTGGTGGGCAACAGTCCATGGAGTCACAACGCATCAGACATGACTGAGCGACAGAACACACTTGCAGGGAGGTGAGAATGAGTTTGTTTCTCCAGGAGACCACGTCTTGGTCACTTTTCTATTACCTTGAGTGGTTACCTGAGTTGTGTTGTGTTTGCCAAACAAGGGCAAGGGCATCCCTCAAGGACACTTGAGGATTAATTGAAGATTGACTCCTAGACAGCCTCTCAAAGCACAGGTGGCTGCGACGGACGCACTACAGCGCAGGCAAGAGGAGCCACCCCACGTCCGAGGTCAGGGGCAGAAGCCTGGAGGACCCCATGCCTGAAGGGCAGTAGCCAAGAGGAGCTACCCCACGACCGAGGTCAGGGGGGGTGGCCCAGAGGAGATACCCAGCGTCCGAGGTCAGGGGGGGCGACAAGAGGAGTTACCCCGCGTCCGAGGTCAAGGGCGGCAGCCAGGAGGAGCTACCCCACGCCCCCACGCCTGAGGCCAAGGGCAGCAGCCGGGAAGAGCAACCCCATGCCAGAGGCCAGGGGCGGTGGCCGGGAGGACCAACCCCACGTCCAAGGAACTGTGGCTGTGTGGGCGCAGGAGGGCCTAGAGGAGCTATCCCACGTTGAAAGTCAGGAAGGGCGGCGGTGAGGAGATACCCCTCGTCCAAGGTAAGGAGCAATGGCTGCGCTTTGCTGGAGCAGACGTGAAGAGATACCCCACGCCCAAGGGAAGAGAAACCCAAGTAAGACAGTACGTGTTGCAAGAGGGCATCAGAGGGCAAACACACTGAAACCATACTCACAGAAAACTAGTCAATCTAGTCACACTAGGACCACAGCCTTGTCTAACTCAATGAAACTAAGCCATGCCCCTGGGGAAACCCAAGATGGGCAGGTCATGGTGGAGAGATCTGATAGAATAACTCCAGAGAGAATGAAGGGATGGAGCCAAAGCAAAAAGAATACCCAGCTGTGGATGTGACTGGTGATAGAAGCAAGGTCTGATGCTGTAAAGAGCAATATTGCATAGGAACCTGGAATGTCAGGTCCATGAATCAAGGCAAATTGGAAGTGGTCAAACAGGAAATGGCAAGAGTGAATGTCGACATTCTAGGAATCAGCGAACTGAAATGGATTGGAATAGGTGAATTTAACTCAGATGACCATTATATCTACTACTGCAGGCAGGAATCCCTCAGAAGAAATGGAGTAGCCATCATGGTCAACAAAAGGGTCTGAAATGCAGTACTTGGATGCAATCTCAAAAACAACAGAATGATCTCTGTTCATTTCCAAGGCAAACCATTCAATATCACAGTAATCCAAGTCTATGCCCCAACGAGTAATGCTGAAGAAGCTGAAGCTGAACGGTTCTATGAAGACCTACAAGACCTTTTAGAACTAACACCCAAAAAAGATGTCCTTTTCATTATAGGTGACTGGAATGCAAAAGTAGGAAGTCAAGAAACACCTGGAGTAACAGGCAAATTTGGCCTTGGAATACGGAATGAAGCAGGGCAAAGACTAATAGAGTTTTGCCAAGAAAATGCACTGGTCATAGCAAACACCCTCTTCCAACAACACAAGAGAAGACTCTATACATGGACATCACCAGATGGTCAACACCGAAATCAGGTTGATTATATTCTTTGCAGCCAAAGATGGAGAAGCTCTATATAGTCAGGAAAAACAAGACCAGGAACTGACTGTGGCTCAGACCATGAACACCTTATTGCCAAATTCAGACGTAAACTGAAGAAAGTAGGGAAAACCACTAGACCATTCAGGTATGACCTAAATCAAATCCCTTATGATTCTACAGTGGAAGTGAGAAATAGATTTAAGGGCCTAGATCTGATAGATAGAGTACCTGATGAACTATGGAATGAGGTTCGTGACATTGTACAGGAGACAGGGATCAAGACCATCCCCATGGAAAAGAAATGCAAAAAAGCAAAATGGCTGTCTGGGGAGGCCTTAAAAATAGCTGTGAAAAGAAGAGAAGTGAAAAGCAAAGGAAAAAAGGAAAGATATAAACATCTGAGCGCAGAGTTCCAAAGAATAGCAAGAAGAGACAAGAAAGCCTTCTTTAGCGATCAATGCAAAGAAATAGAGGAAAACAACAGAATGGGAAAGACTAGGGATCTCTTCAAGAAAATCAGAGATACCAAAGGAACATTTCATGCAAAGATGGGCTCGATAAAGGACAGAAATGGTATGGACCTAACAGAAGCAGAAGATATTAAGAAGAGATGGCAAGAATACACAGAAGACTGTACAAAAAAGATCTTCACGACCCAGATAATCACAATGGTGTGATCGCTGACCTAGAGCCAGACATCCTGGAATGTGAAGTCAAGTGGGCCTTAGAAAGCATCACTACAAACAAACCTAGTGGAGGTGATGGAATTCCAGTTGAGCTATTCCAAATCCTGAAAGATGATGCTGTGAAAGTGCTGCACTCAATATGCCAGCAAATTTGGAAAACTCAGCAGTGGCCACAGGACTGGAAAAGGTCAGTTTGCATTCCAATCCCAAAGAAAGGCAATGCCAAAGAATGCTCAAACTACTGCACAATTGCACTCATCTCACATGCTAGTAAAGTAATGCTCAAAATTCTCTAAGCCAGGCTTCAGCAATATGTGAACCATGAACTTCCAGATGTTCAAGCTGGTTTTAGAAAAGGCAGAGGAACAAGAGATCAAATTGCCAACATCTGCTGGATTATCATAAAAGCAAGAGAGTTCCAGAAAAACATCTATTTCTGCTTTATTGACTATGCCAAAGCCTTTGACTGTATGGATCACAATAAACTATGGAAAATTCTGAAAGAGATGGGAATACCAGACCACCTGACCTGCCTCTTGAGAAATCTGTATGCAGGTCAGGAAGCAACAGTTAGAACTGTACATGGAACAACAGACTGGTTCCAAATAGGAAAAGGAGTTTGTCAAGGCTGTATATTGTCACCCTGTTTATTTAACTTATATGCAGAGTACATCATGAGAAACGCTGGACTGGAAGAAACACATGCTGGGATCAAGATTGCTGGGAGAAATATCAATAACCTCAGATATGCAGATGACACCACCCTTATGGCAGAAAATGAAGAGGAACTCAAAAGCCTCTTGATGAAAGTGAAAATGGAGAGTGAAAAAGTTGGCTTAAAGCTCAACATTCAGAAAACTAAGATCATGGCATCTGGTCCCATCACTTCATGGGAAATAGATGGGGAAACAGTGGAAACAGTGTCAGACTTTATTTTTCTGGGCTCCAAAATCAATGCAGATGGTGACTGCAGCCATGAAATTAAAAGTCGCTTACTCCTTGGAAGAAAAGTTATGACCAACCTAGATAGCGTATTCAAAAGCAGAGACATTACTTTGCCAACAAAGGTCCGTCTAGTCAAGGCTATGGTTTTTCCTGTGGTCATGTATGGATGTGAGAGTTGGACTGTGAAAAAGGCTGAGTGCCGAAAAATTGGTATTTTTGAACTGTGGTGTTGGAGAAAACTCTTGAGAGTCCCTTGGACTGCAAGGAGATCCAACCAGTCCATTGTGAAGGAGATCAGCCCTGGGATTTCTTTGGAAGGAATGATGCTAAAGCTGAAACTCCAGTACTTTGGCCATCTCATGCGAAGAGTTGACTCATTGGAAAAGACTCTGATGCTGGGAGGGATTGGGGGCAAGAGAAGAAGGGGACAATAGAGGATGAGATGGCTGGATGGCATCACTGACTCGATGGACGTGAGTCTGGGTGAACTCCGGGAGTTGGTGATGGACAGGGAGGCCTGGCGTGCTGTGATTCATGGAGTCGCAAAGAGTCAGACACGACTGAGCAACTGATCTGATCAGACAGCCTCTGGGTTCCAGCATCTATCTAAAATTGATAGGTTTTTATATATAAGTTTATCTTATCTCTTAGAAGAGCTAAAATGATAGCATTCAGGGCTTCCCCTGTGGCTCAGTGGTAAAGAATCTGCCTGCAATTTGGGAAAAACAGGTTTAATCCCTGAGTCAGGAAGATCCCCTGGAGGAGGAAATAGCAACCCACTCCAGTATTCTTGCCTGGAGAATCACATAGACAGAGGAGCCTGGTGGGCTATAGTGCCTGAGTGCATGATAAATAAGTATCTTCATTCATTCTAACTCTTAGAAACCCTATGTCTGTACCCTGCCAGGCTCCTCTGTCCATGGCATTTCCCAGGCAAGAATACTGGAGTGGCTTGCCATTTCCTTCTCCAGGGGATCTTCCTGACCCAGGGAACCCAGGGATGGAACCCATATTTCCTGTACTGGCAGACAAATTCCTTACCACAGAGCCACCTAATATTCTGTTGTATATATATGCAGGTGTCTAACAAGCACATTCTTAATCATCAGCCACTATGGTAAACAGGATGGGATTTACTAAAAAAAAAAAATAAAATAAAAATAAAACCCCCAAAACTAAAGATAGGACTGACATGTGTATGTGTGCTTAGTAATGGTCCCGGCTCTTTGGGACCCCATGAACTGTAGCCTGCCAGTCTCCCCTGTGTATGGGGATTCTCCAGCAAGAATACTGGAATGGGTTGGCATTCCCTCCTCCGGGGATCTTCCCAACTCAGGGATCGAATCTGTGTCTCTTAAGTCTCCTGCATTGGCAGGCAGGCTCTTTACCAGTAGGACCACCTGGGAAGCCCAGGCTACAGTTCATGGGTTGCAAAGAGTCAGATACGACTTAGCAACTAAACAACAACAAAGCTACTATACATGTTTCATTTTTCTAAGTCTAACAGTAACCAATGATGTTGCCGCTTTGCAGATGAAAAAAACCAAAGCTTAAATAACTTGCTTAGTGGAGGGTCTAGACAAGATTTTGGAGAAGATCCACCTGACTCCTTATAATAAAAAAATTCACAAGAGCAAGCATCCTCCTTGTATCTATTACAGTGCTTTGTGCACAGTTTGCCACCGATCAATGTTTATTCATTCAGCAAAGGGGACTTCCCTTCATTCAGTCCAGTTCAGTTCAGTCACTCAATCGTGTCCCATGCTTTGCGACCCCATGAACTGCAGCACACCAGGCCTCCCTGTCCATCACCAACTCCCAGAGTTTACTCAGACTCACGTCCATTGAGTCAGTGATGCCATCCAGCCATCTCTTGCTCTGTCGTCCCCTTCTCCTCCTGCCCCCAATCCCTCCCAGCATCAGAGTCTTTTCTAATGAGTCAACTCTTCGCATGAGATGGCCAAAGTACTGGAGTTTCAGCTTTAGCATCATTCCTTCCAAAGAAATCCCAGGGCTGATCTCCTTCAAAATGGACTGGTTGGATCTCCTTGCAGTCCAAGGGACTCTCAAGAGTCTTCTCCAACACCGCAGTTCAAAAGCATCAATTCTTCAGCGCTCAGCCTTCTTCACAGTCCAACTTTCACATTCATACATGACCACAGGAAAAACCATAGCCTTGACTAGACGGACCTTTGTTGGCAAAGTAATGTCTCTGCTTTTGAATATGCTATCTAGGTTGGTCATAACTTTTCTTCCAAGGAGTAAGCGTCTTTTAATTTCATGGCTGCAGTCACTATCTGTAGTGATTTTGGAGCCCAGAAAAATAAAGTCTGACACTGTTTCCACTGTTTCCCCATCTATTTTCCATGAAGTGTTGGGACCGGATGCCATGATCTTCATTTTCTGAATGTTGAGCTTTAAGCCAACTTTTTCACTCTCCACTTCACTTTCATCAAGAGGCTTTTGAGTTCCTTTTTACTTTCTGCCATAAGGGTGGTGTTATCTTCATATCTGAGGTTATTGACATTTCTCCTGGCAATCTTGATTCCAGCTTGTGTTTCTTCCAGTCCAGCATTTCTCATGATGTACTCTGCATATAAGTTATTACAGATACCAAGGGAACATTTCATGGTATGGACCTAACAGAAGCAGAAGATATTAAGAAGAGGTGGCAAGAATATAGAAGAACTGTTCAAAAAAGATCTTCATGACACAAATAATCACGATGGTGTGATCACTGACCTAGAGTCAGACATCCTGGAATGTGAAGTCAAGTGGGCCTTAGAAAGCATCACTATGAACAAAGCTAGTGGAGGTGATGGAATTCCATTTGATCTATTTCAAATCCTGAAAGATGATGCTGTGAAAGTGCTGCACTCAATATGCCAGCAAATTTGGAAAACTCAGCAGCGGCCACAGGACTGGAAAAGGCCAGTTTTCATTCCAATCCCAAAGAAAGGCAATGCCAAAGAATGCGCAAACTACCGCACAATTGCACTCATCTCACATGCTAGCAAAGTAATGCTCAAAATTCTCCAAGCCAGGTTTCAGCAATACATGGACCATGAACTTCCTGATATTCAAGCTGGTTTTAGAAAAGGCAGAGGAACCAGAGACCAAATTGTCAACATCTGCTGGATCATGGAAAAAGCAAGAGAGTTCCAGAAAAACATCCTTTCATTAGGTTGTGACTTTTCCCACAAATGCAAAATAATGTGGAACATTGGGATGCTTTGCAGAGATAATGAACTCTGCATTAAGACCAAGTTAAAATCCCATCAAGTTTTCCCTTAGTCTGATCAGTTCAGTTCAGTTCAGCCATGTCTGACTCTTTGCAACCCCATGGATTGCACCATGCCTGGCCTTCCTGTCCATCACCAACTCCCAGAGTATACTCATACTCATGTCCATTGCATCAATGATGCCATCCAACCATCTCATCCTCTGTCATCCTCTTCTCCTCCCATGTCCAATCTTTCCCAGCATCAGCGTCTTTCCCAGTGAGTCAGTTCTTCACATCAGGTGGCCAAAGTATTGGAGTTTCAGCTTCAACATCAGTCCTTGCAATGAATATTCACTGATTTCCTTTAGGATTGACTGGTTGGATCTCCTTGCAGTCCAAGGGACTCTCAAGAGTCTTCTCCAGCAGTGCAGTTCAAAAGCATTGATTCTTAGGCACTCAGCTTTCTTTATAGTCCAACTCTCACATCCATACATGACCACTGGCAAAACCATAGCTTTGACTAGATGGACCTTTGTTGGCAAAGTAAAATCTCTGCTTTTTTTTTTTTTTTTTAATTAATTATTTTAATTGGAGGCTAATTTCTTTACAATATTGTAGTGGTTTTTCCATACATTGACATGAATCAGCCATGGGTGTACATGTGTCCCCCATCCTTAACCCCCCTCCCACCTCCCTACCCATTCCATCCCTCAGGGTCGTCCCAGTGCACCAGCCCTGAGCACCCTGTCTCATGCATCAAACCTGGACTGGCGATCTGTTTCGCTTATAGTAATATACATGTTTCAATGCTATTCTCTCAAATCATCCCACCCTCACCTTCTCCCACAGAGTCCAATAGTCTGTTCTTTACATGTGTGTCTCTTTTGCTGTCTTGCATATAGGGTCATCATTACCATCTTTCTAAATTCCATATATATGCATTAATATACTGTATCATGGAGAAGGCAATGGCACCCCACTCCAGTACTCTTGCCTGGAAAATCCCATGGACGGAGGACCCTGATGGGCCACAGTCCATGGGGTCGCTAAGAGTTGGACACGACTGAGCGACTTCACTTTCTTTCACTTTCATGCATTGGAGAAAGAAATGGCAACCCACTCCAGTGTTCTTGCCTGGAGAATCCCAGGGACGGAGGAGCCTGGTGGGCTGCCGTCTATGGGGTCGCACAGAGTCGGACATGACTGAAGCGACTTAGCAGCAACAGCAGCAACGTACTGTATCATGTTTTCCTTTCTGACTTACTTCGCTCTGTATAATGGGCTCCAGTTTCATCAATCTCATTAGAACTGATTCAAATGCATTCTTTTTAATAGTTGAGTAATATTCCATTGTGTATGTGTACCACAGCTTTCTTATTCATTCGTCTGCCAATGGGCATCTAGGTTGCTTCCATGTCCTGGCTATTGGAAACAGTGTTGTGATGAACATTGGGGTACATGTGTTTCTTTCAATTCTGATTTCCTCGTTGTGTATGCCCAGCAGTGGGATTGCTGGGTCATATGGCAGTACTATTTCCAGTTTTTCAAGGAATCTCCACACTATTCTCCATAGTGGCTGTACTAGTTTGCATTAACATGTTGTCTAACATAAATTTCCTTCCAAGGAGCAAGCGTCTTAATTTCATGGCTGCAGTCACTATCTGCAGTAATTTTGGAGCCCCCCAAAATAAAAAAAAAAATCTGTCACTGTTTCCACTGTTTCCCTACCTATTTGCCTTGAAAAGATGGGACCAGATGCCATAATCTTAGTTTTCTGAATGTTGAGTTTAAGCCAACTTTTCACTCTCCTCTTTCACTTTCATCAGGAGGCTCTTTAGTTCCTCTTCTCTTTCTGCCATAAGGGTTGGTGTCATCTCCTTATCTGAGGTTATTGATATTTCTCCCACAATCTTCATTCCAGCTTGTGCTTCTTCCAGCCCAGCGTTTCTCATGATGTACTCTGCATATAAGTTAAATAATCAGGGTGACAATATACAGCCTTGATGTACTTCTTTCCCGATTTGGAACCATTCTTTTGCTCCATGTCCAGTGCTAACTGTTGCTACTTGACCTGCATACAGATTTCTCAAGAGGTGGGTCAGATGCTCTAGTATTCCCATCTCTAAGAATTTTCCACAGTTTGTTGTGATTCACACAGTCAAAGGCTTTGGCATAGTCAATAAAGCAGAAATAGATGTTTTTCTGGAACTCTCTCACTTTTTTGATGATCCAGCAGATGCTGGAAATTTGATATCTGGTTCCTCTGCCTTTTCTAAAACCAGCTTGGACATCTGGAAGTTCACAGTTCACGTACTGTTGAAACCTGGCTTGGAGAATTTTGAGCATTACTTTGCTAGCATGTGAGATGAGTGCAATTGTGTGGTAATTTGAACATTCTTTGGCGTTGCCTTTCTTTGGGATTGGAATGAAAACTGACCTTTTCCAGTCCTGTGGCCACTACTGAGTTTTCCAAATTTGCTGGCATATTGAGTGCAGCACTTTCACAGCATCATCTTTTAGGATTTGAAATAACTCAACTGGAATTCCATCACCTCCACTAGCTTTGTTCATAGTGATGCTCTCTAAGGCCCACTTGACTTCACATTCCAGGATGTCTGGCTCTAGGTCAGTGATCACATCATCATGATTATCTGGATCTAGAAGATATCTTATGTATAGTTCTGTGTATTCTTGCCTCTTCTTAATATCTTCTGCTTCTGTTAGGTCCATACCGTTTCTGTCCTTTATGGTGCCCATGTTTGCATGAAAATTTCCCTTGGTATCTCTAATTTTCTTGAAGAGATCTCTAGACTTTCCCATTCTCTTGTTTCCCTCTATTTCTTTCCACTGATCACTGAGGAAGACTTTCTTATCTCTCCTTGTTATTCTTTGGAACTCTGCATTCAAATGGGTGTATCTTTTCTTCTTTTCGTTTTGCTTCTCTTCTATTCAAAACTATTTTAAAGGCCTCCTTAGACAACCATTTTTCCTTTTTGTATTTATTTTTCTTGGGGATGGTCCTGATCCCTGCCTTCTGTCTCAAACCTCCATCCATAGTTCTTCAGGCACTCTGTCTATCAGATCTAATCCCTTGAATCCATTTCTCACTTCCAGTGTATATAATCATAAGGGTTTTATTTAAGTCATACCTGAATGGTCTAGTGGTTTTCCCTATTTTCTTTGATGTAAGTCTGCATTTGGCAATAAGGAGTTCATCATCTGAGCCATAGTCAGCTCCTGGTCTTGTTTTAGTCTGATAGTTGAGCCCAAAATGCTTTCTGACACAAAACAGCACATGGCTTCATGTCTTTCATAGGACATATTTTTTTAGTTGTGCAATTTCTGCTAAACCTTCAGGTATACTTTTGTTGTTGAGATAATTTAGAAGTGTTGCCTAATCTTCATATTCTCTAAGGCGTCCATGTGAACATGAGGACCACCCTAAGCAATATGAGATATCTGGCTACATTCTGATAACTCTATTTTCCACTGTAACTAATTCCAAGTTACTTGCCAACAACTTCAGACATCAGCTGAACACTTGCTGGAGGGGAAAGCAGTTTAGGGGGTGGAGATATATTTTAAAGTATATTGAAGAAGATTAGTTTTTGTAATTGGGAAATAAGAGGCATTGCGCTGGGGGGGGGGGGGGTGGTGGTGGTGCTGGTGTATGGCTGTCCTGCAGAACTGGCTCAGGGCAAGGTTTTAAATGACTCTCCTTTCTGAATCCATTCAATTCAAAGATTTCTGGGTAAATCTATGGAAGGAAATTCAAGCAGGAAAGAGGGTGGAGGCGGAAAAGAAAGTTCATGCTTCAGTCACCGTCTATGGATAAGGAGGAATTTGAATATTAATATACAACCTTGAGAATTAAATTCCCCATCCAGCAACCTTAAGAGCTGGCAGCTGGCAGGAGGCTGATAAGGAATGCTGGGTGGAGGGGTAGGTCCTGGGAGGAACGCGTTCCCAGGGAAGGCTCTCATCCCTGGCTGGCATCAGAAAGAATTACAAAGCATGATTCAGAATCTAATTTTTTCAGCTGATGATTGGCTCCCACAAGGCTCTGGCCTCACAATGTGTTCTATTAAGTAATGGGAATTGGGCTGTGCCCTTTTTCTCTGTTTCACGCCTCCCACCCCATTTTTCTTACAGGGCTTCTCATTTCTCCATCATGAACTTAGGTGTGCTTGTTCCCATATGCATTCCAAAAGGCATTTTAAAGTGTCTCTGCAATGCACGGATGTTAACACACAGAGAAGGATGCCAACACGACAGTGTTTTTTTTTTTGTTTTGTTTTGTTTTGTTTAATTTCAATTTTTGACTCTTGGGCTGCATTGGGAATAATACTGTGGCTGTGCCAGGAAGAGCAAAAGTCAGATGGGAATGGGGCCAGTTTAGATGAAACACTCCCCCCCACCCCAATCCTAACCCTGCTTTGGTGACTTTACGTGAGAGAGGCTTTTATCATGGGTAAAGAGAAAACTTCCATGCAGAAATACCAAATACACATACTGTGTGAGAAATCATTTGGTTTATGTTAACTTCACAGAATGGGAAATGAATGGAAATTGACTCTGGAACTCGCTTTTTTTGCATCCAGATGCTAGGTACCTGTCAAAACATCTGTTTATCCTTTACGATATGATTTACATCATCAATGATTAACCTAAATTTAAAGGTAGTAATTTGCACATCTATTAATACAAAAAGGTGGCATTATATATTCAGAGGACCTGCAATATGAGTTTTATTGCTCTCTTACATAATCTAACAGGAATTAGTTTCTCAAAGAGTTGTGTAACAGGACCATTTCCCCCTCCATTTTAAGATTTGAAAATTTTTTTATTCTTCCTGGTTTTCAGAACATACAAAAATATAATTAGTGAGTGAGGGTGAAGTGTTCATTGGACAGAAAATGTTCAGCTCAATAAACATTTCTAGAATATTTTTTTCTTAAAATTAAATAACAGGACCCATTCTTTCTCATTGAAATGATTACTATAAACCAAGATTGATAAATCCCCTCACAAAAAGTTCAACAATCTTAGTTCTCTACTGTCCTTTCTTATCTTCAACTTATGCCTGTTTCAGATTGAAAAAGCCAGCCATTTATTAAAGAAAAGGTCCTGGTTAAAGACACTAGAAGACCAGGACTCTATTTTTGTTCTGGCACAAACGAACCACAACGATTTGACTAAGTCACTTTCTGGACCAATTTTCTTATTTGCAAGAGGGAAATGGCTAGTTCAGAAGGCAAACACTCTTGGCTGGCAGGCAGCTTCCAGATGGGTTTCCCATGGCAAGCACAGCTTTCTTTTAAAAAAAAAAATTTGTATTTGAATTTCTTTGGATAGATAGACATCCCCGCAGTTCACTATTCCCCACAGTACTCAGCACTCCTTGTTACCGTGTCTGTATGTATGTGTATACCTGTGTATCCATTAGCTTTTGTCATGTAACAAAAACCCCCAAATCTGAGAGCTTAAAAGTGTAAGTATTTGCTGAGCTCAGTAGTCTAGTGTCAGTCATTTGGTGGGCTCATTTGGGCAGTTAGTTCTGTTGGTGTTGCCTGGGCTACTTACTCATCTGTGGTCAACTGCCATTTAGCAAGGTGACTCTGTCTCTGACTGGCTGTCACCTAGGGCAGTAAATATTTCTGAGACAACTCATCATCCAGCAAACTAACTTGAGCTTTTTCCCATGGCAGCCTCTGAGTTTCAAGGCCACAAAAACGGAAGCTACAAGGCCTATTGTGGCCTAAACTTGGAACTCTCACAACATCATTTCTATTGTATTCTCATATCTAAAGCAAGTCACAGACCAACTCAGATCCAAAAAGTGGAGAAATAGGCTTCATCTCCCCAAGGAAGGGACTGCAAAGTCATTTTGGTCATTTTTGCAATCAAGGCAACCTTCCCGTCAACATTTAAACTTGCAAAATATGGGCTGCATAGCCCTGAATTCATTCCCAGACTAAAAACAAAGCAAATAATAACCCAAGCAAACAAACTACCTCTCTAGTAGGAGCATACTCAATGCTCAACAAGATACTCAAATAAAAATTACTTTAGAGCAGTATTGGAAAGTACCTTACCCGTTGAACCACAAGTCTCCAGCTGGTTGGGGATTTCTGCCCTTGGTGACCAGACGTTTATGCCACAAGCTGCTGGCAGCTTCTGAACTTGGGTTATGTGCTCGTCATAATAGGGAGTAGCAGTTCAATGGTGGTCAGCCTCAGGGATGGGAATTCTGACTGGAACAAGGAAAGCCTCCAACTGTGTCCCTGCATGTCCCTATAGCAAAACAATCTGAATCACTTTAGGGGATTGGAACTCAATTTCCAGACACCCTGCTTTGAATTTTTCCCAGAATACACTTAGTTTGAAATGATGATTTAGGGAAATTTCCTTTAGAGTGTAGAGATGACTTGACTATATTTTAAGCACAGTGTGGAATGAAGGGAAAGGCAGGCCATTTCTGAAATTAAAAAATAGTAAACTTCATAAAGCACATACTTGACCTGCCTCAGGCTCATTTGTAAGCTCTATGTGTGAAAGTAAAGTTATAAATGTATAAAGTGTATAAAGTTATAAATATCATATAAAGATATTATGATATATATTCATTAATTGCCCCTGTCAGTTCAGTTCAGTTCAGTTGCTCAGTCGTGTCCGACTCCTTGCGACCCCATGAATTGCAGCATGCCAGGCTTCCCTGTCCATCACCAACTCCCAGAGTTCACCCAAACCCATGTCCATCGAGTCGGTGATGCCATCCAGCAATCTCATCCCATGTACTAAGCTTAAAATATTGTCCTGGATACTGCAATGACAGAAAATACATATAATAAAAAGTTATTTTTCTTGAAAGGCCAGAAGTCAGTCTGTGATAGGAGCTTTTCAAACTCTGAGTCCTTATAAAAAAATTTCTCTTGACATGACTCAGAACTTAAGTTCTGTCCTGTCGCAATATTTTAACTGAACCTAGTAAACAAGAAGTGTTTTATTTCATCACTTATTTTGGATCCAAGAGGGAAGATCAACAGATATATCTTAGCTTACTGTTTTCTTTTTTGGGAGGTGACAAAAATCATGGGGAAAAACACCTCATCCATAATATTTAATTAAGAATGCTATTAACTGGAAGATGGGGATTGACATATATACGCTACTATGTATAAAAATAGGTAACTGATGAGAACCTATTGTATAGCACAGGAAACTCTACTCGATCGTCTGTGGTGACCTAAATGGGAAGTCCAATGTTGTAAAGAACAATATTGCTTAGGATCCTGGAATGTAAGGTCCATGAATCAAGGTAAATTCAGTTCATTTCAGTTCCGTCGCTCAGTCGTGTCCGACTTTTTGCGACCCCATGAACTGCAGCACACCAGGCCTCCCTGTCCATCACCAACTCCCAGAGTTCACCCAGACTCACGTCCATCGAGTCGGTGATGCCATCCAACCATCTCATCCTCTGTTGTCCCCTTCCCCTCCTGCCCCCAATCCCTCCCAGCATCAGAGTCTTTTCCAATGAGTCAACTCTTCGCATGAGGTGGCCAAAGTACTGGAGTTTCAGCTTTAGCATCATTCCTTCCAAAGAAATCCCAGGGCTGATCTCCTTCAGAATGGACTGGTTGGATCTCCTTGCAGTCCAAGGGACTCTCAACTCTCTAACACCACAGTTCAAAAGCATCAATTTTTCAGCACTCAGCTTTCTTCACAGTCCAACTCTCACATCCATACATGACTACTGGAAAAACCATCTTGACTAGACGGACCTTTGTTGGCAAAGTAATGTCTCTGCTTTTTAATATGCTGTCTAGTTTGGTCATAACTTTCCTTCCAAGGAGTAAGCATCTTTTAATTTCATGGCTGCAATCACCATCTGCAATGATTTTGGAGCCCAGAAAAATAAATTCTGACACTGTTTCCACTGTTCCCCCATCTATTTTCCAGAAGTGATGGGACCAGATGCCATGATCTTCATGTTCTGAATGTTGAGTTTTAAGCCAACTTTTTCACTCTCCACTTTCACTTTCATCAAGAGGCTTTTTAGTTCCTCTTCACTTTCTGCCATAAGGGTGGTGTCATCTGCATATCTGAGGTGATTGATATTTCTCACAGCAATCTTGATCCCAGCTTGTGTTTCTTCCAGCCCAGCATTTCTCATGATGTACTCTGCATATAAGTTAATTAAGCAGGGTGACAATATACAGCCTTGATGTACTTCTTTTCCTATTTGGAACCAGTCTGTTGTTCCATGTCCAGTTCTAACTGTTGCTTCCTGACCTGCATACAGGTTTCTCAAGAGGCAGGTCAGGTGGTCTGGTATTCCTATCTCTTTCAGAATTGTCCACAGTTTATTGTGATCCACACAGTTAAAGGCTTTGGCATAGTCAGTAAATCAGAAATAGAGCTCAAGTGGTCAAACAGGAGATGGCAAGAGTGAACATTGACATTTTAGGAATCAGTGAACTAAAATGGACTGGAATGAGTGAATTTAACTCAGATGACCATTGTATCTACTACTGTGGGCAAGAACCCTCAGAAGAAAAGGAGTAGCCCTCATAGTCAACAAAAGTATCAAATGCAGTACTTGGGTACAGTCTCAAAAACAATAAAATGATCTCTGTTCATTTCCAAGGCAAACATTCAATATCAAAATAATCCAAGTCTAATGATAAAGAAGCTGAAGTTGAAAGATTCTGTGAAGACCTACAAGATCTTCTAGAACTAACACTAAAAAGAAGATGTCCTTTTCATCATAAGGGACTGGAATGAAAAAGTAGGGAATCAAGAGATATGTGGAGTAAAAGGAAAGTTTGGCCTTGGAGTACAGAATGAAGTAGGGCAAAGGCTAGTAGAGTTTAGCCAAGGGAATGTTCTGGTTATGGAAAATACCCACTCCAACAGCACAAGAGACAACTCTACATGTGGACATCACTGGATGGTCAATACTGAAATCAGATTGATTATATTATTTGCATTCAAAGATGGAGAAGCTCTATATAGTCAGCACAAAAACAACACTGGGAGCTCACAGTGGCTCAGACCATGAACTCATTTCAAAATTCAGACTTAAATTGAAGAAAGTAGGGAAAACCACTAGGCCATTAAGGTATGACCTAATCAAATCCCTTATGATTGTACAGTGAAAGTGACAAATAGATTCAAGGGATTAGATCTGACATATAGAATGGCTGAAGAGCTATGGACGGAGGTTCATGACATTGTACAGGAGGCCATGATTAAAACTATCCCCAAGAGAAAGAAATGCAAAAAGGCAAAATGGTTGTCTGAGGAGGCCTTACAAATAGCTGTGAAAATAAGAGAAGCAAAAGGCAATGGAGAAAAAGAAAGATATACTATCTGAATGCAGAGTTCTAAAGAATACCAAGACGAGATAAGAAAGTCTTCCTAAGTGATCAATACAAAGAAATAGAGGAAAGCAATAGAATGGGAAAGACTAGGGATCTTGTCAAGAAAATGAGAGATACCAAAGGAACATTTCATGCAAAGATGGGCACAATAAAGGACAGAAATGGTATGGCCTAGCAGAAGCAGAAGATATTAAGAAGTGGCAAGAATACACAGAGAACTATACAAAAGAGACCTTAATGACCCAGATAATCATGATGGTGTGATCACTGACCTAGAGTCAGACATCCTGGAATAAGAAGTCAAGTGGGCCTTAGGAAGCATCACTACGAACAAAGCTAGTGGGGGTGATGGAATTCCAGTTGAGCTATTTCAAATCCTAAAAGATGATGTTGTGAAAGTGCTGCACTCAATATGCCAGCAAATTTGGAAAACTCAGCAGTGTCCACAGAACTGGAAAAGGTCAGTTTTCATTCCAACCCCAAAGAAAGGTAATGCTGAAGAATGTTAAAACTATCACACCCTATTGCACTCATCTCGCATGCTACCAAAGTGATGTTCAAAATTCTCCAAGTGAGGCTTCAACAGTACGTGAATTGAGAACTTCCAGACGTTCAAGCTGGATTTAGAAAAGGCAAGAGAACCAGAGAACAAATTACTAACATCAATTGGATCTTAGAGAAAGCAGGACAATTCCAGAAAAACCTCTACTTTTGCCTCATTGAATATGCTAAAGCCTTTGACTGTGTGGATCACAACAGACTGGAAAATTCTTAAAGAGATGGGAATATTAGACCACCTTACCTTCCTTCTGAGAAACCTGTGTGCAGGTCAAGAAGCAACAGTTTGAACTGGACATGGAACAATGGACTGGTTCCAAATGGGAAAGGAATATTTGGAGATTGTATATTGTCACTCTGCTTATTTAATGTATATGCAGGGTAAATCATGAGAAATGCTGGACTGTATGAAGCACAAGCTGGAATCAAGATTGCTTGGAGAAATATCAATAACCTTAGATAGGCAGATGACAACACCCTTATGGTAGAAAGCAAAGAGGAACATAGGAGCCTCTTGATGAAAGTGAAAGAGGAAAGTGAAAATGTTGGCTTAAAACTCAACATTCAAAAAATGAAGATCGTGGCATTTGGTCCCATCACTTCATGGCAAATAGATGAGGAAACAACGGAAACAGTGACAGACTTTATTTTCTTGGTCTGCAAAATCGCTTTAAATGGTGACTTCAGTCATGAAATTCAAAGATGCTTGCTCCTTTGAAGAAAAGCTTGACAAACCTAGATAGCATATTAAAAAGCTGAGACATTTCTTTGCCAACAAAGGTCCCTATAGTCAAAGCTATGGTTTTTCCAGTAGTCAGTATGGATGTGAGAGTTGGATCATAAAAATGGCTGAGCACAGAAGAATTGATGCTTTTGAACTGTAGTTTAAGAACACTCTTGAGAGTCCCTTGGACTGCAAGGAGATCCAACCAGTCCCTCTAAAGGAAATCAGTCCTGAATATTCATTGGAAAGACTGATGCTGAAGCTGAAACTCCAATACTTTGGCCACCTGATGAGAAGAGCCAATTCATTAGAAAAAACTCTGATGCTGGGAAAGGTTGAAGGAAGGAGGGAAACTGGGTGATAGAGCACTAGATGGTTGGATGGCATCACCAACTCAGTGCACATGAGTTTGAGCAAGCTCTGGGAGATGGTGAAAGATAGAGAAAGCTGGTGTGCTGCAGTCCATGGGGGTCGCAAAGAGTTGGACATGAATGAATGACTGAACAGCAAAAGCAACAGAAATCTCCATTCAAAATTTTAATTGTTTATTATAATTAGCCCTTTGCAGTGATAAACTTAAGTGTGTATTTTCACAGCACCTGGTCCATGCATAATACATAGGAGTGACTCATTGATTGTTTGATGAAAGTATGAAAGAATAAATGTTTCTCTCATCTTCAGTTGTACACTGAATGCTTCTCAACATCCCATCTACTTTCTTCAGTTGGCGGTAGTAAGCATGGTTTTGTTTCAATGCATAATTTAATTTTTCAATTTACATTTGTCTCAGGGCAACATATGGATACAGAAAAAAGTACTTTTAAAATGGCCAATGAATAAAAAATACCTGTTCCCCACTCCTTATTTTCCCATTTTCATCTCTTTTGACTTTTCCTTCTACTTTTACGGTATATATTTCTAAATAATATGCTTCCCCTGAAATGTGTTTATTGATTGTAGGTATTATCTATTGATTTGCAGTTATACTTGGTAGGTTAATGGCTAGCTATGTCCAGTACAGAAGACCATAATTGGAGGTCAAGCAACAGAGTTTTGTCTACACAGAGCCCGTTGATTCTCAAAGAGATTGAGCCTATGACTTGCCTTTTGTTGGCCCCTGACTCTCTAACACTCAAAAAACTGGTTTCTTAGCTTAATTAATATGACCATTGGCTTAAGTATTGGGGCCATCTGTAGAGTCCACTGTAATGCATGCTTCTCTACCAAGCTTTCGGTTGATGCCTGGGTTCAAACATTAGTTTAAGATTGATTTCTTATATTAGCACTTATTAAATGCAGTAATATTGCATTAAAGTTTTGGCAAACACTATCTGTATATATCATCCATGTATCTCCAGGCATTCACTCGTACAACTTTTGGAAAGTGCCAGTGCCAGTTCCCTTTTGCAAACACATGTGAATACAAATTATGCAGAAATAACATCTGTAAAGCACAATTTTTCTTTTGAAACTTCTCAAGAAAACATTATATATGATAGTAGCCATATCAATATTAAGCAAAATTAAACATGAATTTCAGAACAATTCAGTACATTTCTAAGAGAAGACTTGTGAAGGTTAGTTTCTATGTTTTGTCCTTCAAATACAACTTCATAACTTAAGGGAGATGGTGTCAAACATAAGCTGTGTTTGTCCTAGACATGTTCATTTAGTCAGAAGAGGTCAATCAAAGGCTAACATATGTCTTGAAGCTTTTCTTCTTATATCTTGGCTGAGAATGTACAACAAAGATAGAGATAAGGTAAAGAAAGCAAAAGCAAGTGTGGTCTAATCCTAGATGGTCTATGTTTAGGAAGAATGTTTTAATTGTTAAAATGCAGAGCCAGGTAATGCTTCCTATCACTGTGTGGTCAGATTATTAACAGTGGTGCTGTCATCAGCACATCATTATTGTGTCTGAGCCGTGTGTGTGCAAGCCTCTTAGTGACTCAGACTATCATCAGTGTAGGCCAGCGGGGATACTGGTAAAGACAAAGACTGCATCCAGGAGAGGAAGAGCCAAAGAAAGTTTTGAGTCAACATTAATGTCTACAGTCTCTCAGCGGGGGAAAGCCAAGAGTGTCTCCATGGCCAAAGCCAAGCAAATAGAATTTTTACGAAGGTAAAATCTTTATTAAATAAATCAGCTTCTCTGTAAATTTTAAATGAAGGGAAACAAATTTAATGAAATAAAATAGTATTGCATTGTCCAACATGTTTTCAGAAGTCAATCTTTGGGTGAAGTGACTTCTAGGTGTCTTCACTAGATATGGTTTCAGAGTGTGATGTTTTTCATCCAGTATGTTTTTATCTATTACTTTCTTTGTGTGGTTTTGTACAGGATAAAGACAGACATTACTCAGAATGAGGACAGAAACTGTCTGCTTTCCAGTAACAAAGCTTTGTTTTAAATGTCTGTTTTGGTGCAAATCTTGTATTGTTTTGTTTTATTTGTGTGTATTTAACTGTGCATGTAAATGTATAATAAAGAAATCCTAGGATTCTTATCAGTAGATGATATGAACTAACAGATCTATAGAGAAATTCTGATTCCTCAAAACTTGAACATACCTTTCCAAAGAATAAATTATAAGCAATGGAGTTGCTTCTTTGATGTCTGAAACAGCCATGGAAAGTGCATTTTTTTCAGAACTGGAGCATTTAAGCAACCTCAAATCATTGTTTTTCATTAAAAAAAAAATCACATTTTATAAACAAAACATTTGTTACATATATGTAAGTTGATTACATATAATAAAGAGCTCATGACTAGCTATTTTGTCATTATTATTTTTATTTGTTTCTCTTTTTATAATACATATTTAAATAAGATGTTGTTCAGTCACTAAGTTGTGTCTGACTTTTTGCGACTCCGTGGTATGTAGCATGCCGGGCTCCTCTGTCCTCCACTCTCTTCTGAAATTTGCTCAAATTCATGTCTGTTCAGGCAGTGATGCTATTAACTGTCTCATCCTCTGCTTCCCCCTTCTCCTTTTGCCTTCAGTCTTTCCCAGTATCAGTCTTTTCCAATGAGTCTGCTCTTCGCATCAGGAGACCAAAGTATTGGAGCTTCAATATCAGTCCTTCCAATGAATATTTAGGGCTGATTTCCTTTAGGATTGACTGGGTTGATCTCCTTGCAAGGCTGTGATATATGAAAGGGTTATATATGATGACAATCCTGCATTTAGCCAGAAAAAATTAATTTAGTTAATCTTATATATTACTTCCCACATGCTTAAGTGGAAAAGAATGAAAATCCTCTTTCAAAATAAGAGACAACTCATTTTTCTTGCACCTGAAGTCTGATATGAATCAAAGAAAAATTGTAATTTGACTTATATGTGAGCAGTTCCTCTGTATTAAATGACTTATCTCTATATCTTTTCAGTACTATCTCTATGTCAAATGATATAATTAATTTACCCAAATTTTTTTATCTATGTGTAGTTTAAAAAATTTATTGTAATACCCAGAAAGACGTAACACTAAGTGCTGAATTATAAATCAAGAGACCAGAAGTTACTGTGGAGAACGGTATGGAGGTGTCTCAAAAAACTGAAAATAGAGTTACTGTATGATTCAGCAATCCCACTGTGGGCATATATTCAGAAAAGATAGAAATTCTAATTAGGAAGGTGCAGTCATGCCAAAATTCATAGCAACACTATTTATAATAGCCAAGGCAAGGAAGCAACCTAAGTATCTATCAAAAGATGAATGGATAAAGATTATATATATATATATATACACACATATATATACACACACACATACACATACATATATAAAATGGAATATTACTCATTCACAAAAAGAATCAGTTCAGTTGAGTTCAGTCCTCAGTTGTGTCTGACTCTTTGTGACCCCATGGACTGCAGCATGCCAGGCTTCCCTGTCCATCACCAACACTTGGAATTTACTCAGACTCATGTCCATCGAGTTGGTGATGCCACCCAACCATCTCTTCTTCAGTCATCCCTTTCTCCTCCTGCCTTTAATCTTTCTGACCTTCAGGGTCTTTTCCAATGAGTCAGTTCTTTGTATCAGGTGGCCAAAGTATTGGAGTTTCAGCTTCAGCATCAGTCCTTCCAATGAACACCCAGGACTGATTTCCTTCAGGATGGACTGGTTGGATCTCCTTGGCAGTCTGAGGGACTCTCAAGAGTCTTCTCCAACACCACAGTTCAAAAACATCAATTCTTCAGCACTCAGCTTTCTTTATAGTCCAATTCTCACATCCATACATGACTACTGGAAAAAACAGCCTTGACTAGATGGACCGTTGTTGGCAAAGTAATGACTCTGCTATTTAATAGGCTGTCTAGGTTGGTCATAGCTTTTTATCCAAGGAGCAAGCATCTTTTAATTTCATGGCTGCAGTCACCATCTTCAGTGATTTCGGAGCCCAAGAAAATAAAATCAGTCATTGTTTCCATTGTTTCCCCATGTATTTGCCATGAAGTGATGAGACCAGATGCCATGATCTTCGTTTTCTGAAGGTTGAGTTTTAAGCCAACATTTTCACTCTCCTCTTTCACTTTCGTCAGGAAGCTCTTTAATTCTTCTTCACTTTCTGCCATAAGGTTGGTGTCATCTGCATATCTGAGGTTATTGATATTTCTCCCAAAAATCTTGATTCCAGCTTGTGCTTCTTCCAGCCCAGTGTTTCTCATGATGTACTATGCATATAAGTTAAATAAGCAGGGTGAAAATAAACAGCCTTGATGTACTCCTTTCTCAATTTGGAACCAGTCTGTTTCTCCATGTCCAATTCTAACTGTTGCTTCTTGGCCTGAATACAGATTTCTCAGGAGGCAGATCAGGTAGTCTGGTATTCCCATCTCTTAGAATTTTCCACAGTTTGTTATGATCCACACAGTCAAAGGCTTTTGCATAATCAATAAAGAAGAAGTAGAAGTTTTTCTGGAACTCTTTTTCTTCTTCAATGATCCAATGGATGTTGGCAATTTTATCTCTGGTTCCTCTGCCTTTTCTAAATCCAGCTTGAACATCTGGAAGTTCACAGTTCATGTACTGTTGAAGCCTGGCTTGGAGATTTTTGAGCATTACTTTGCTAGCGTGTGAGATGAGTGCAATTGTGTGGTAGTTTGAGAATTCTTTGGCAATGCCTTTCTTTGGGATTGGAATGAAAACTGACCTTTTCCAGTCCTGTGGCCACTACTGAGTTTTCCAAATTTGCTGGCATATTGAGTGCAGCACTTTCACAGCATCTTCTTTTAGGATTTGAAATAGCTCAACTGGGATTCTATCACTTCCACTAGCTTTGTGTATAGTAATGCTTCCTAAGGCCCACTTGACTTCACATTCCATGATGTCTTGGTCTAGGTGATTGCACCATCATGATTATCTGGGTAATGAAGATCTTTTTTGTATAACTCATCTGTGTATTCTTGCCACCTCTTCTTAATATCTTCTGCTTCTATTTAGGTCCATACCATTTCTGTCCTTTATGGTGCCCATCTTTGCATGAAAATTTCCTTTGGTATGTCTAATTTTCTTGAAGAGATCTCTAGACTTTCCCATTCTATTGTTTTCCTCTATTTCTTTGCATTGATCACTGAGGAAGGCTTTCTTATCTCTCCTTGCTATTCTTTGGAACTCTGCATTCAAATGGGTATATCTGTCCTTTTCTCCTTTGCCTTTTGCTTCTCTTCTTTTCATAGTTGTTTGTAAGGCCTCCTCAGACAGCCATTTTGCCTTTTTGCATTTCTTTTTCTTGGATGGTCTTGATCACTGCCTCCTGTACAATGTCACTAACCTCCAACTATAGTTCTTCAGGCACTCTGTCTATCAGATCTAATCCCTTGAATCTATTTGTCACTTTCACTGTGTAATTGTAAGGGATTTGATTTAGGTCATGCCTGAATGTCCTAATGGTTTTCCCTACTTTCTTCAATTTAAGTCTGAATTTGTCAATAAGGAGTTCATAACCTGAGCCATAGTCAGCTCCCAGTCTTGTTTTTGCTGACTGTATAGAGCTTCACCATCTTTGGCTGCAAAAAACAATCAGTCTGATTTTGGTGTTGACCATCTGGTGATGTCCATGTTTAATGTCTTCTCTTGTGTTGTTGGAAGAGGGTGTTTGCTATGACCAGTACGTTCTCTTGGCAAAACTCTATTAGCCTTTGCCCTGCTTCATTCTGTACTCCAAGGGCAAATTAGCCTATTACTACAGGTATTTCTTGACTTCCTACTTTTGCATTCCAGTCCCCTATAATGAAAAGGACATCTTTTTTTGGGTATTAGTTCTAGAAGTTTCTTGTAGGTCATCATTGAACCATTCAGCTTCTTCAGTATTACTGGTCAGGACATAGACTTGGATTAGTGTAATATTGAATGGTTTGCCTTGGAAACGAACAGAGACCATTCTATCATTTTTGAGTTTGCATCCAATTACTGCATTTCAGACTCTTCTGTTGACTATGATGGATACTCCATTTTTCCTAAGGGATTCTTGCCCACAGTAGTAGATATAATGGTCATCTGAGTTAAATTCACCCTTTCTAATCCATTTTAGTTTTCTGATTCCTAAAATGTCCATCTTCACTCTTGCCATTCTCCTGTTTGAGCACTTCCAATTTGACTTGATTCACGTACCTAACATTCCAGGTTCCTATGCAATATCGTTCTTTACAACATGAGACAAAGAGTGAAATCATGCAATTTGCAGCAACATAAATGGAACTAGAGATTGTCATACTAAGTGAAATGTCAGACAAAGACAAATGATATCACTTGTGAAATATACAAAAAAAAATGATACAAATGAAGTTATGTACTAAACTGAAATATACTCACAGAGATAGAAAACAATTTTATGGTTACCAAAGGGGAAGGGTGGGAAGGGATAAATTAGGAGTTTCAGATTAATTGATAACACTACTAAATATAACATAGATAAACAACAAGGACCTATTGTATGGCACAAGAAAGTATATTGGAAAAAACCTGAAATTGAATATATATATATACACACATGTATAAGTGAATCACTTTGCCTACACCTGAAGCTAACACAACACTGTAAAACAACTATACTTCAATTAAAAAGAAATCATGAGATGAATGAATAAGAAAGTTGTGGTACATATACACAGTGGAATATTACTCAGCTATAAAAAAGAACACATTTGTGTCAGCTCTAATGAGGTGAATGCAACTGTAGCCTATTATACAGAGTGAAGTAAGTCAGAAATATAAACACTGGTACTGTATATTAATGCATATATATGGAATTTAGAAAGATCTAAAAGAATTTAGATGATCTTATATGCAGGGCAGCATAAGAGACACAGATGTAAAGAACAGATGTTTGGACTCTGGGAGAAGGCGAGGGTGGGATGATTTGAGAGCAAAGCATTGAAACATGTATGTTACCATATGTGAAATAGATCACTAGTGCAAGTTCAACACATTAAGCTGGGCACTCAAAGCCAGTTCTCTGAGACAACCCAGAGGGGTGGGGTGGGGAGGGAGGTAGGAGGGGGCTTCAGGATATGGGGGACACATGTGCACCCATGGCTGATTCATGTCAGTGTATGGCAAAAATCCATCACAATATTGTAAAGTAATTATCCTCCAATTTAAATAATTAAAAAATCAAATCACATCAAGCCAGAAAGGGTAAGCCATTTTAAAAAGTCACAATATAGTGTTGGTTATTTAAAAAAATTATCAAGAGACCAGAACTGGGGCTGTAACTTGGCCAGAGATTTGCTCTGTTGGTTTAGGTCTAATCAGGTGTCAGTACCAGCACATGAAGGAATCTATCGGGGGCTGAATATAATAGTGCCCAAGCCTCCCCTTGGCTTCTGAATTAAGTAAAAGCCTTTGGTCAGAGTTGGTGTGCATTTAAACTTGGCCATGATAAGTTTGCTCTGGTGTTACCTCAGAACAGTACCATGTAAGGAAAGACACTACACAACATTCCCCTTCCCCAGAGTCAAACTGTTTTCAAGCTCACTTGGAGCTGGGAATGAAGAGCTCACCCCACAGGGGCATATGTTTTCTATTTTGAAAACAGATCTGGGGAGGCCATTCTAATCAGGATTGTGCACCTTTCTTTGAACTTGATGGCTCAGTAAACAAAACAATACATCCAAACTATTCCAAACACCAGCATGAGCTGCCACCCTTGATAAGTTAGTGTGTGAATCTCTCTTTCCTCTCTGCTTTTATTGGAAGTGACATATAGTATTTCTGCATCAAATTAAATCTGGCCCACATGGAGCTCTTTTACACAGAAAATGCGAGAACATGGGTTGCTGGCAGATGTAAGGTAAATATAGAACCTCTGATGGTGTTTGGGTGCTATGAAGCTTATTCCCTGCCACAGACCAGCAGTGACTACATAGTTCACAAGTGGTGAGGCTGTAATAAAGTTGTGCAATTCTTCCAAAGTTGTGGTTTTAAAATTTATACTAATCACCCTCCTGCCAATTTTATTCATGTCTACAGATCTATCTAACTGTGCTAACTTGTATGGACTGTTTTGCTCCTTTCCATTCCTTTTCTTGGTTACCATGGAAAGGATTGGCTCATTACTTAGGGTGGAGGAAGAAACAATGGCAGCCAGTCTTGAGTCTGAAATGTATTCTGGGGTCTGGTAAAAGTGGGGTTTGAAAGAATTCTGAACTCAATTGAGTATTCAGTAGTTTAAATGAAACTTTACTAAACTGAATCTCCTGAGCTGGCAGAACATGAACTGAAGACATGTTTGTTCTTTATGGGACAACAGACTTATTACCTTTGGCAGTGAAAATATGACTCGCTGTATTTTGTTCAAAACATAGTAAACAATGTTATGATAGTATAAGTTGAAGCATCACTTGATTTTGGATATACAGCTTTTGAGTACATATCGGCTGACTTCAAGACTTCTTAGCTTCCATTCCCAACTTAGACTGGTGTGTGATATTTAATCGACAGGCAATTAATGAGGGCCTATTGTGTGCCAGGCACTTTGCAGATGTTAGACATATAAATATGGTTCAAAATTGACTGGAATTCTGGGAGTCATGTAGTTTAGATATTACTGACTTTCTTTTGGTTTTTAGATAACAGTTAACCTCTGAGGTTATCTGTGGAAGCCATTCTGATGACTTCATTATTGTATTCAGAGAGAAAATTCTTGGCATACATAGGTCCATCCCATATCTTGAAAATCAAGTGTGGTCCCCTGAAAGGTTCTAGAAACCCAGTATTGATATTTGCTAATGCATCTAGCATTCAATTCTTTTCATGAACCTTAAGACCCATGGTCTCAAAGTCTTTTCACCTATGATTAAAGAAGAGGCAATTAAAGAACATTTTAAAATAGTTATTTTTTAGGTTTATTTTGGGCTGCACTGGGTCCTTGTTGCTGTGCAGGCTTTTCTCTAGTTGCAGCAAGAGTGGCCTACTCTCTAGTTCTGGTGAACTTTTCATGGCAGTGCTTCTTTTGTTGCAGAGCATGGGCTGGGTTCCAGGGCTTCAGTGGTTGTGACCCGTGGGTTCCGTAGTTGCAACTTGCGGGCTTTAGTGCACAGGATCAGTAGTTGCAGTGCATGGGCTTAGTTGCTCTGCAGCACGTGACATTTTCTTGGATCAGGGATCGAACCCAGGTCTCCTGCATTGGCAGGCATGTTCTTTACCACTGAGCCACCAGGGAAGTCCCAAGAAGAGGCGATTTTGAGGAAAACAACAAGAAGTTAGGTTTAGGTGGAATGGGAGTGAGAGTTTGCTCTCCGTAGAAGGTTTTTGGATCCTGTTGGTAGGTGATCAGGTAATCAGGAACTTCAGGCTTTACGGGAAGCTAGGTCAAAATTCTTATAAACCTAAATAATTCATTTATAAACATATTTTCTATTTTTTCATTCACTCATTTTAATGTTGTATACCTCTGCTTATATATTCACTTCCTTTCAATTTTAAAATTTGCTAACACGAAATTATTTATATCCTTATTATTTATTAATATCTTAGGATCTTTAATGAAGTTTCCTTTACATTACTGACATTCAGTTCAGTTCAGTTCAGTGGCTCAGTCGTGTCCGACTCTTTGCGACCCCATGAACTGCAGCACACCAGGCCTCCCTGTCCATCACCAACTCCCAGAGTTCACTCAAACTCACGTCCATTGAGTCAGTGATGCCATCCAGCCATCTCATCCTCTGTCGTCCCCTTCTCCTCCTGCCCCCAATCCCTCCCAGCATCAGAGTCTTTTCTAATGAGTCAACACTTCGCATGAGGTGGCCAAAGTACTGGAGTTTCAGCTGTAACATCATGCCTTCCAAAGAAATCCCAGGGCTGATCTCCTTCAGAAGGGACTGGTTGGATCTCCTTGCAGTCCAAGGGACTCTCAAGAGTCTTCTCCAACACCACAGTCAAAAGCATCAATTTTTCAGCACTCAGCTTTCTTCACAGTCCAACTCTCACATACATACATGACCACAGGAAAAACCATAGCCTTGACTAGATGGACCTTTGTTGGCAAAGTAATGTCTCTGCTTTTGAATATGCTATCTAGGTTGGTCATAACTTTTCTTCCAAGGAGTAAGCGTCTTTTGATTTCATGGCTGCAATCACCATCTGCAGTGATTTTGGAGCCCCCCAAAATAAAGTCTGACACTGTTTCCACTGTTCCCCCATATATTTGCCATGAAGTGATGGGACCAGAGGCCATGATCTTTATTTTCTGAATGTTGAGTTTAAGCCAACTTTTTCACTCTCCACTTTCACCTTTATCAAGAGGCTTTTGAGTTCCTCTTCACTTTCTGCCATAAGGGTGGTGTCATCTGCATATCTGAGGTGATTGATATTTCTCACAGCAATATTGATTCTAGCTTGTGGTTCTTCCAGCCCAGTGTTTCTCATGAGGTACTCTGCATAGAAGTTAAATAAGCAGGGTGACAATATACAGCCTTGACATACTCCTTTTCCTATTTGGAACCAGTCTGTTGTTCCATGTCCAGTTCTAACTGTTGCTTCCTGACCTGCATACAGGTTTCTCAAGAGGCAACTCAGGTGGTCTGGTATTCCCATCTCTTTCAGAATATTCCACAGTTTACTGTGATCCACACAGTCAAAGGCTTTGGCATAGTCAATAAAGCAGAAACAGATGTTTTTCTGGAGCTCTCTTGCTTTTTCAATGATCCAGCGGATGTTGACAATTTGATCTCTGGTTCCTCTGCCTTTTCTAAAACCAGCTTGAACATCAGGAAGTTCATGGTTCATGTATTGCTGAATCACCATCTGCAGTGATTTTGGAGCCCCAAAAAGTCAGCCATTTTTTCCCCATCTATTTGCCATGAAGTGATGGGACCAGACACCATGGTCTTAGTTTTCTGAATGTTGAGCTTTAAGCCAACATTTTCACTCTCCTCTTTCACTTTCATCAAGAGGCTCTTTAGTTCTTCTTCACTTTCTGCCACAAGGGTGGTGTCATCTGCATATCTGAGGTTATTGATATTTATCCCAGCAATCTTGACTCCAGCTTGTGCTTATTCTAGCCCAGCATTTCTCATGATGTACTCTGCATATAAGTTAAATAAGCAATTTCTTCAGAGGAATACTTTAAAGAGTCACCATTTAGCTTTGTATTTCCACTGTTTCATTAATTTTTCATGCTTATTATTTCTTTTTTCTATTTTCTTTATATTCAGTATTCTGCTCTTTTTCTAAATTCTTGATATAGATACTTCAAGATTATTGACTTCTAATCATTCTTCTTTTCTAATATGTACACTTAAGGCTATAAATTTCCCTTTAAACAATTTTAGTTACAGCTTGTAAGTTTTGGTATATAATATTTTTATTTTAATTCTGTTCAAAATATTTTCTAATTTTCATTGTTTCTTTTTGACTCATTTGTTTACTTAGAGATGTAATTCTTAATTTCAAAATAGAGATTTCCCAGTTAAATTTTTCTGATGACCTCTAGCTAAATTCCACTGTGATTAGAGTATATCCTTCATATTATTTCAGTTCTTTGAAATGTGGTGAGATTTTCTATATATTCCAACATATATCATTTTGGAAACGTCTGCAAACATTTGAGAAAGCTTTGATTTCTGCAGTTTGGGAATGCTGTGTGCTAACAGAATGAGGTCAGTCATACTGATCATGTTGTGTATGTCTGCTCTCTGTTTTTTAACTGTTTGGTCTGCTTGTCAACTAAGAGTTTTTTATTATAAACTTCTGCCACTTACATCAAGTATTATTTGTACATCTATTGAACTGTTATATTACTTTCTCATTTATTCTGTTAATGTGATAAATTATATATATATATTTAAATGTTAAGTGAACTTTACATTTTAGTATTGATGAATTGTCTTTTTTTTTATGGGTCTCTGAATTTGTTTATTAATATTTTGTTCCTCTTGAATTTGTGCCTTGATGTCTTTTGTCACTTTAGAAAACTCCTAATTATTATCTTTCAAGTACTGTTCTGTCACCTTTTTTGGTGGTGGTGGGTTAGTGGGGGGTGGGGTGGGGAATTCCAAATACTTTTATGTTAGAACCTTTTAATAACTTTCATATGGTTTTCACCTTTTTCCCTGTACTTTTCATTAATTTTTCCTTTCAAGTGTCAGCGTGTATACTTCTTCCTGATATATGTTCAATTTCATTAATTCTCTCTTCAGCTCTTAACAATGTTACCACAATCATTCATTATTTTCTTAATATCTGTTATTGTATTTTTAAGTTCCATAGTTTTTATTTTAAAAACAAATTGTTATTCTATTCCAAAAATTTTCTTCCTGTTCTTTAAATTTTTTTTTGAGTGTTTCACTAATAATTAATTTCATGTCTGACATTTTCAGATTCAAAATATCCTGTGGGTCTCTTTCTATTTTCCTTTAATTTGAGGGTCTTTTTTCAGCTATCTTACCTTTAATATGGAGAAGGAAATGGCAACCCACACCAGTACTCTTGCCTGGAAAATTCCATGGACAGAGGAGCCTGGAGGGCTACAGCCCATGGGATCGCATTTTGTTTAGGTTTATATATATATATATATATATAATACTGTATTCATTATTTTTAGAGGTGTTTTAGAGCCCTGGATGATATTTATATTTCTCCATAGAAGATTTCTCTTTGTTTCTGGTAGAGAGCTAAATTGTTGTTCAGTTGCTCAGGTGTGTTTGACTCTGCAACCCATGGACTGCAGCACACCAGGCTTCCCTATCATTCACTGTCTCCTGGAGTTTGCTCAAACTCGTGTCCATTTAGCCTATGATGCCATCCAACCATCTCATCCTCTGTCATCCCCTTCTCCTCTTTTGAGGAGGTTCAGTCTCTATGAGGTCTGGGCTACTTCCAGTTTAACTTTCTTCCTTAGATGTGGTCTTCCAGTTACCAGCCAAAAGACAAAGTTTTTACCAAGTATCTTCTTTTATGGTATACAGTGTAGTCCCATTTTTGTCTCTCCTAACAATATAAATCTAGCAAAATCTCTGATCAGCTTTTTGGCTTCTCTTCATCCATTTTCAAAATGGGCAAAAAATTTTGAGGAGAAAAGTGGAAACCAAATGCCTGGATCAAAAGTGGAAACCAAATGCCTGGATCATGTCTCTGGACTTCCCTTTGTTTTATGGATTATGTACCATTCAAATCTACACTGCCTCAGTAACTCTCCAGTGCCTTTAAATAGATTTGAAAATAGTTCTTTCTGTTGTTTTCAAGGATGTAGTGATGGGCCAAAACTACTTAATCCATTTTTCCTTGAAGCTAAATTTAAAACTGAAATCTCAATTCAGTGCACCTATTCTTTCACTCACAGTCTTCTCTATTTTAGGAAATATGCTTAATTCCTCAAGCATGAAATGTAGGACTCATCCTTTATTTGTCACTTTCTCATAAATCTCATATCTGGTTCCCAAGTGTATACTGCCAATTCTCCTTCTAGAATGTTCTCTGACTCCATTGTTACCACCAAGTCTAACATTTCTCTCTCATCTACTTTATTGAAATAATCCTTATACCAGTGTCAGTCCTACTATTCTTTTTTTTAATTTAAATTTATTTATTTTAATTGGAGGCTAATTATTTTACAATATTGTATTGGTTCTGCCACACATCAACATGAATCCGCCACGGGTGTACACATGTTCCCCATCCTGAAGCCCCCTCCCACCTCACTCCCCGTACCATCCCTCCGGGTCATCCCAGTGTACCAGCCCCAAGCACCCTGTATCAACCTGAACTGACGATTCATTTCTTATATGATATTATACATGTTTCAGTGCCATTCCCCCAAATCGTCCCACCCTCTCCCTGGTGGCTCAGAGGATAAAGCATCTGCCTGCAGTGCAGGAGACCCGGGTTCGATCCCTGGGTTGAGAAGATCCCCTGGAGAAGGAAATGGCAACCCACTCCAGTATTCTTGCCTGGAGAATCCCATGGACAGAGGAGCCTGGTGGGCTACAGTCCACGGGGTCGCAAAGAGTCGGACACGACTGAGCGACTTCACACACATCACACACATTACCTCTCCCACAGAGTCCAAAAGACTGTTCTATACATCTGTGTCTCTTTTGCTGTCTCGCATACAGGGTTGTCATTACCATCTTTCTAAATTCCATATATATGCATTAGTATACTGTATTGGTGTTTTTCTTTCTGGCTTACTTCACTCTGTATAATAGGATCCAGTTTCATCCACCTCATTAGAACTGATTCAAATGTATTTTTTAATGAGTAATACTCCATTGTATATGTACCATAGCTTTCTTATCCATTCATCTGCTGATGGATATCTAGGTTGCTTCCATGTCCTGGCTATTATAAACAGTGCTGCGATGAACACTGGGGTACACGTGTCTCTTCTGATTCTTTCTTCACAAAGAAGCACAAGCTATCTTCTAGTAAAGAACCTCTTCCTCTTTAATGTAAATGACCTCAGAGCAGACTGCATTTAGAACAAAATCCACTTTTTAGCATAGCTACCAAGATCTTCCATGACCTGGCCTCTGACTATTGTCCAATCTTTTCTCAACCCCGTTTCTTCATTTAAGCTACATGTCAACTACAATGGCCTTTTACATTTTCTTAAATGAAATTCTTCAAGATGTAATTTCTTTTTTACAAAACACAAAGTTGTTCCTTCCCCTTTCCCTACCCACAGGTTGTCACAGGATCTTTGCACAAGCTCTCTCTGCTCTCTGTGAGCTAAGTTCTTTTCATCCTTTGAGTAGACACTTACATATCACATTAGAGAGGTTGCCCACATTATATAATTCCATAAAAATGTAGAGGTAAGGTAACTAAAAATGAGGAAATAAGTAGGCAAATAAGTAGGAAAAGACTTGGGGGAATGTAAACTGGAACATAAAATGAACATAAGCATATGGCTGATGCCAACCTTTGGGAGTAGCCAATAAGAGCAAGAATAGAAAACACACTTGGAGACATAGAGTACATCATGTTATGAAGAAACTTGAAAGGCAGCAGAAGAATTTTAATTTGATATATAGGACAAGCAAAAGAGGAAAAAGGGAAAGACTGATGGGATGAAAGCATGTGTTAAAGAAGATTAGGCTGCCGGTAGTGTGTAGGTGGCCTAGAGGTTAGGAGGAATCAGTAAGGTCAGCTTAAAGTCTGCTCTTGTGATCCAGGTGTGAGATGATGAAGGGCTGGATAAGGGCGATAGCAGTCGAGATGAAGAGGGTATGGATTTCAAAGACAATTTGGCAAGACTTGTTGATGGATGAGATATAAGGAATTAAGAGGACAGAGTTGTCAAAGATGTCCCCAAGATTTAGTGCCTGGAAGATTGGGAAGCGGGGAAGTGAGAGGGAGAGACAGTAAAATCATTGTATTTAAATGTCAATTTAAAAATAAATATAAATTGTTTAGAGAAGAATTTCCCTAGAAGAAGTGAACAATGAGGTTGTTTTGTGTTCAAAGCAGAGGATAAACCTGAAGGCGTGGTCACAGACCCCAGTGTCTAAGAAATGAATCTCAAGGGCCACTCTTCCACTCAAAGACTCAGCAGCCAGACAGACTGAAACCACAGTGTCTGGCCTTAGAAAGTGGGCTGTCAGGCTGAGCAAAATCACCATACTCATCTGTTTTTTAACTTCTTTTTTCTGAGAGAAGATAGTGAAGACTTCACTGACCATGACAAAGATAAGGGGAGGTCATATTTGGAATCCTCTTGTCATGATTTTGTAACATATTTGGCTTATAAAGCCCTATGTGTGTTTTTGCCCCAAGTCCTTTTCTTATTTTTTAAACCCATATGTATTTTTGAGTCAATTTAATCCATATGTTTCTGGTTAATTTATGCTTAGCTCATCAAAATGTTGTTTTAAGAAGAAAGCTTATAAAAAAACAGTCATGCTTCACCAGCCACTGATGAAATCAACTCCAGAAGACTGTAGCTTAGTCAGAAAATCAGACAGGCTAGGGGTAGAGTGGGTTGTAAAATTTGGAAACTCATTGCTATAACCCCAGTGAAACAGAGTATGTTCAACACTTGGGGAAAAAAATAAATCTTAGATTATTATTATTATTTTTTTACATGTGCTTGTTTTTGATTCCTAAATGTATTGATTTGGCCTCTGGATTAACTATGATTTCTTTACTTAGTTGTTTAATCAGCTTCCAGTTGCTATTCATATAGCCAAATGGGGAGGAAGCTGGGAGATGTTATAAAGTGATGAGTTTATTTTCATGGAGGGTATATGGGATATTTGTCAGTTTTTTTCAGTTGAAAGAAATCTCTGCAGTACAGGCCATAGAGGTTTAATAGAAAAATCTATATATTGTATCTACTTGGGTAATACAGGCAGTAGAATTAGGAGTGTGATTCTATCAATGCATTCAAGGTTTAGAAACAAATAGTTACAAAACTAATTTATTCTGAGATTACCTATCTCAGAAAAATCCTAAAAAAAAAATTACAAACACTTGATTGCAGAATTAAAATTTACATCATTTTCCTAAAATGACAACATTTGCATAGAAATCATAAGTAGACATCAACAAAATATGATCTTTTTTATTTGAACATTTGTGTATCATCACTAATAATTTAAAATTAACTCTACTCTCCAGTTCCTTCTCTGTCCTCTTTGCAAATATAGCTTCATCTACTTTCTCCCTCAATGTTGGTTTTAGCCTTATCTTTCTTCCTATTTTACTCCTCACACATTTGGGTGATCTTAGTCACTCCAATCTCAGTCACTCTGGAATCAAGATTGCTGGGAGAAATATAAATAATCTTAGATATGTAGGTGACACCACCCTTATGGCAGAAAGTGAAGAAGAACTAAAGAGCCTCTTGATGAAAGTGAAAGAGGAGAATGAAAAAGTTGACTTAAAGCTCAACATTCAGAAAACTAAGATCATGGCATCTGGTCCCATTATTTCATGGCAAATAGATGGGGAAACAGTGGAAACAGTGTCAGACTTTATTTTTGGGGGCTCCAAAATCACTGCAGATGGTGATTGCAGCTATGAAATTAAAAGACGCTTACTCCTTGGAAGAAAAGTTATGACCAACATAGACAGCATATTAAAAAGCAAAGACATTACTTTGCCAACAAAGGTCTGTCTAGTCAAGGCTATGGTTTTTCCAATAGTCATGAATGGATGTGAGAGTTGGACTATAAAGAAAGCTGAGCACTGAAGAATTGATGCTTTTGAACTGTGGTGTTAGAGAAGACTCTTGAGAGTCCCTTGGACTACAAGGAGGTCCAACCAGTCCACCCTAAAGGAAATCAGTGCTGAATATTCACTGGAAGGACTGATGTTGAAGCTGAAACTCCAATACTTTGGCCACCTGATGTGAAGAACTGACTAATTTGAAACTGATGCTGGGAAAGATTGAAGGTGGGAGGAGAAGGGGATGAGATGATTGGATGGCATCACCAACTCAATGGACATGAGTTTGAGTAAACTCCGGGAGTTGGTGATGCCATCTAACCATCTCATCCCCTCAGGCCTCCAAGGAGGCCTGGTGTGCTGCAGTCCATGGGGTCACAAAGAGTCAGACACGACTGCATGACTGAACTGAACTGAACTGAGCCACTCCAAGGTTTGATGCTTATCCATATATTAAATACATTGGAACTCATATTCAGACTTCAGTTCATTTCTCATGTTCTAGATTGATGTATCCAAATGTTTCTATATAAATGTTCAATGGTGTGAAAGGATGGATACACCCAAAACAGAACTCAACTTTATTTCCCAGCCTCCTCGTTCTTCTTCTCTTTGTCCTGTAATTTCTATTCTGGGTTTGGAACCAGTGCCCACCTTATGACCTGCACTGAGAACACAGCTGTCAGCCAAGATCCTTTCCTCTTATTCCCAACCCACACCTAATCAGGCACAAACCTTCCAATTCTACGTTTTACATGACTTTCACGTTTTTCTCTTTTCTCTATCTCCATTTCTAGGAGGCAAGAGTCTCTTGGTTACTACAATTTTTTCTCATCTGGGTTTTCTCCAATTAAATATTTTTACTACCACTTCCACCATTTCCAAATAGAAATATGATCTTTCTGCTCAAGTACTTCAAGTCTTTAATATTCCCTATTTTCTACATGATGGAATTCAGACCACCAATCATTGCTTCTAAGATACAACATGATCTTCTCCATTTACCCTTTCAAGCTCATTTGCTCTCACCTCAAATTCTGCCATATTGGATTTCAAGTTCAAGTTCTTCAAACTCACCATTTTCTTATTTAACTCTATGCTCGTACCCCATAAGGATCCTATTGCTTGAAATATTCATTCTATTCTGCCTGGATCATGCCTATTTATCTTTCAGTTGTGGGTTTAAATATAACTTCTTCTAAAAAACCCTCTCTTACTTCCCTTATCCCCATATTCTGTAGGAGCATCTCTTTTTCTATCATAATATTCAGAATACTTTATTTCATTTTAATTGCTTGTTTAATCAGAAGCCCCACAAGGATATATACTCTCTGAGAGCAAGTTTATTATAATTGTTACTTATCTCTGACTCTCCAACTTTGAGCATAGTCAACACCCAGCACATAATATGTTTGCAATAAATATTTGTTGAGAAGATGAGTGAAAAGCTTTTTCATATCTCTATACTTTCATACATACAATTTCTTCTGTCTTGAATGCCTTTCTTTATCTTGTGTGATCAGTGAATTCTTACCTTTGCTTTAACAATTTATTAACATCCTACAGAACTAGTCTGTATAATACACACTCTGGGAAATGCTGATGTAGTGCATCCTTCTCCTTTAACACAAAAGGACACTGAAACCTGGAGAAGTAAAGTGACTTAATGAATGTCAGACAGCTGTCTATAAAGGGGAACCAGGATGCAAGTATATTCCCTCATATGCTATACATTTTAGCCAATGATAACTCAGTCTCATTTGTAAAATGAGTCCTGTCATTTTTCTAATGACATCAAATCACTTCTTCATTTGCCAACTGCCAACAAGGACACACTTCATTCATCCACTTCTGCTCCATCCAATAACAAAAGAAAGCTCAGATAGGAACAGATGAGTACTTGTGTGTCATTGACAAGGGGAGAATGAGAACATGAACAAAAGAATGAAGTGGGCTGCACTCTCTGAGTAAATTTTTCCACAGTAATAAAATGATCAGTGCTGCATATCATCAGAATTTGGAGTCTCTCCTTGGGAATTTGGTGTTTATTTTAACCAATACTTAAAAAAATATATATGTTGCTCCTCCCTAAAGATGTAAAATTTCACCATTTATTAAGTTTCCTTGGCTGAGTTGAGGATTGTTGCATTCACATTCTCACATGCAAAGCATTTCCTAATCACAGTAAATGTCTCACATCTGCTCTGAGTAACTGGCCAGAAACCAAGAAATACAGGCATTCTTAGAGGAGCTCTGTTGATCCCCAGCCAGTCTCCTTGACATTGGAGAAGAACTAGAGGGAAAGGGACGCCTCCTCCCCCCACCCTCTTTCTGCTCCCCAGCTATTTCTTCTTTTGGTTACTTGATGACACCTCTGTATGGAAAGCACACTCCTCTATGCTAATATCTAGGAACAGGGCCAGAGTTCCAGTTGTGTTTTTAGTTCTGTCTACCCTTTCCACGCCCATTGGACAGCCAAGAACAGATCTATATGACTTCCAACTCCTTTTTGGCTACTCTGGTCTCACTTTACCACATGGAAATTCTTTACCCATGCTAATCAAACTTAACTCCAACGCCTACTCAACACTCAAGTGATGATTTACAAAGATCCAATTAATAGCATATTCATCTTCTTGTTCTGGTCTTATTTATTGGCAGTATTTTCTACAGTGGTCTTGACTTCCTCGTTTCATTCTGTTCGGTTTTTGGCTAACCTATCAGAGCAAATAAGAGAAGAGTTTCGTGTCTATCTCCAGAGAAAAGAGGAATGGGGTTGTCCCAAAGATTATTCACATTGGAAATGAGTGTGTGCTTTCATTTTGATCCAACTTCCTCTCTTTGTGGGAAGCTGAAGTTCATAGCAGATGTCATAGTTAGTGGGCCATTTTCATTACCATCACCTGCTTTCCATGCATAACTCCAAGTGGCAAAGTGAGACCATTGCTGAGAAAGTTTTAGATGGGGATGAAGCACTGATGCACAAATGGAGATTTTATACACAACATATTTGATGGCAATAACAGAAAACCTAACATGGATTGGATGAAAACCTCTCAGAATGAAGCCAAAAAGAAGATGCACTGGCTCAGAACTGAAAAGATTAGAGGTAGTTTGGCTTCAGGCATGGCTAAGGCCCGACAATGTCATCAGTGTTAGGTCTCCCACCATTATTGCTGTTTCTTCTGCGTTGGTTCCACTCTCCAACAGACTCTCCCTCCATAGTAGTAAATTGGCTTCCAGCATCTCCACAGGTACATTTCATCATTTCAGTTACCTCAGTAGAAAAGAGAGTGCTTCTTACCAGTTTGGTTTTTTTTAAAGTAGTAAAAGTAACTATGAGTGCAGTGATTTGAGTCCTATGCTTTCCCTGGACCAGTAATAGCGGCTACATGTGGAAGATGCTGATTGGTCAGAACTAAGTCTCAGATCATGGCATCTGGTCCCGTCACTTCATGGCAAATAGATGGGGAGACGATGGAAACAGTGAGACACTTTATTTTCTTGGGCTCTAAAATCACTGCAGGTGGTGACTGAAGCCATGAAATTAAAAGACACTTGCTCCTTGGAAGAAACGCTGTGAACCACCTAGATAGCTTATTAAAAAGCAAAGACATGACTTGGCCAACAAAGGTCTGTCTAGTCAAAGCTATGGTTTTTTCAGTAGTCATGTATGGATATGAGAGTTGGGACCATAAAGAAAGTTGAGAGCTGGAGAATTGATGCTTTTGAACTGTGGTGTTGGAGAAGACTCTTGAGAGTCTCTTAGACTGCAAGGAGATCCAACCAGTCCATCCTAAAGGAAATCAGTCCTAAATATTAATTTAGGCTGATTTTGGGCTAAAAAGGGATGATGTTGAAGCTGAAACTCCAATACTTTGGCCACCTGATGTGAAGAACTGACTCATTGGAAAAGACTCTGATGCTTGGAAAGATTGAAGGCAGGAGGAGAAGAGGATGACAGAGGAAGAGATGGTTGGATGGCATCACCAATTCGATGGACATGAGTTTGAGTAAGCTCTGGGAGTTGGTGATGGACAGGGAAGCTTGGCGTGCTGCAGTCCATAGGGTCACAAAGAGTCAGACATGACTGAGTGACTGAACTGAACTGAGGTCATATGCCTTCTCCAATTCACATGGAATAAGAGTAAGATTGAGATGGTCTCACACAGAATTATCAGGTTCGTATTACCATAATAAAGGGGGGAAATATACTTAGCAGAATAAGATAACTTATTTCCACTAAAGGTATTATATTGATACATGATCCTACTGATCTCAGTAGTAGATTTCATCTATATGCCCAATTTTTTTTTCTAAATGAACAACCTGTATAGAAAAAAAAAAAAGAATAAAAATATCCTGAGGGAAGGACTTAAAATCCTTTCAAATGACTGTTCTCATTGAAGACAAATCTGATCACTGATGATTCAACTGCAGACTCAGAGACCCTTGAAAGAGATACTTACCAGAAGCTGATCACTGCTTGACAATGAGATGACTGTATTCACAGATGGGTTTTGGAGGAGCAGAGTCATGTCTGTGGACAGAGATATAGTTCTCACCTGTGAGAACAAAGCAGAATAATGCCTAGACTATTTCAAAGGAAAACCACCTTTATTTCCTCTATTTATTTTTAGTTGTTCAAAAGGCACACCTGGGGATTTCCAAGGGGATATGGTGAGAGCCAAGTGACTATTAATGTGTTTCCTGAGACTATGTGGAAGTAAGACCCACTGCCTGCCTCTGCCTAGATCATCAGGAAATTGCATCCTCTCTCCCTGGGGTTAGGAGGCTGGGTTAGGGTGAGGGCCAGGTTCTGGGAGTAGGATAGCTTTGGAGTGTGTTTCAACTCTTTTTCAGCTTCTAGTCTTTGCATAAGAGGACAATGCCAATACAAGGGATGAAAAGCAAAGAATGAGGGGTCCCAGGAAGGCACCCCCAGCGTGAGTGAGCATGGGAGTGTGTCTGCAGATCATGCTGGTTGGGTCTGCAGTTGTTGCCCAACTCGGGCTCATGTGGAGAACTGATGCCCTGCCCATGAATCGTGGGAATTTTAGGCACAGTTAGCAATGCAGCCTTTTCTCTGCTCCATTGTTCCCTCCCAGACTCCCCACTCCTGGAACTTTGGGCTTTTTTTTTCTTTTCTTTGCCGTCTTTGGACTGAAGGGCAAACTCCCTCCCAGGCAGCTAGGAGACATTTTTTCCCTTGAGTAATAACTGTGTTGGACATGACTAAATTTGTTCAAGTCTGTAATGGGAGCAACGTCCCCAGATGGCCTCAAGGCTGTGAAGAGATGAAGGGAAGCATGCACCCACATATGTTAGAATGGTCTGTGTCTTTATCACGGGAAACTTCCACCGTAGAGAGGAACCCTGCACATAGGCAGCCCTTCAGCCCAGAGTCAGCGTGTCGAGGTGGTTCACAGTGTCCTTGGATGGAATGAGGAACCGCTGGGCCTCTGCCAACATACCTTTCCCTTTCCTCGGCTCCTTCCTTTGGCTGAGCCTGGGCTTGTCCCTGACTGCTTCCTTTGTTCCATTTCTTCTTTCTCATCTTCCCTCAGGCCTCTGTGTCTGGAACAAGCTCTTCCTTGCAGTCTGCCAATCCGGCAGGCTCCTTTACTGACCTGCTCTCAGTGCTTTATCTCTAAAACACTGCGTTAGCTGCTTCTCTCCACTAAGGTCAGGGATGTGGAGAAAGAAGGAGGTTCAGGGCAAGCTTCAAATTAGGAGACAATGAAAATAATAATGTCTTTGTCTTTGGATCCACTCACTTTCATATCATTTTACTGTTATTTACGTGAGTTGTTTCTTTTAAACTAATACCAAGACTGTTGTTGCCGACTAAAATCTAGAAAGTTTACATAAAATAATCTTTTTTTTTTTTTTTCTCTTTTTATGTTTTAAAAATACACCAGGACTTCCCAGGTGGTCCAGTGGTTAAGAATGCCTACCAGTGCTGGGGGCATTGATTCAATCCCTGGTTGGGAAGGTTCCCCATGCCATGGGGCAACTAAATCCATGTGCCATAACTGCTAATGCCCTCTCACTCTAGACCTCCTCAACAAGAGAAGCCAATGCAATAAGACATCTGCACACTGCAACCAGAGAGTAGCCCCTGCTCACAGCAAGTAGAGAGAGCCCACACACAGCGGTGAAGATCCAGCTCAGCCAAAAATACAATTAATTAATTAGTTCAGTTTTAAAAATGCACCAGATCTTAAGTCCTCAAATTCCTGGCCTGCCATTTCATGTTCTGTATTCCCCATCAGGGCTGTGAGTATAAATGACAACTCTCATATGCTCTCCAGAACAGAGTATGCCTGCTATCCTATCCATTCTGCTTTCAGTGGCTCCTGGTTTTACTTAAGATACTCTTAGTTTGTGCCAAACACTCAGCTTGTCCTTGCTTATTTGAGGTGAAAAAGCTGATTCCCAACTGATGTAGCAAATAGCTAAAATTGCTTATGTATATGCTTTCTACATGGGCATCAGTATTGCCTTTCAATGTTTGCTCATTTTGGCATTCATTTCGAGGACTGGCAACTAAGGATTTTACTTTGATTTTCATTCTATTTAGTCCTCATGGCAGGAAATGGTATTCAATAACACTGTGAAGGCTTTTTAAACTTCCATTTGGAAAATTTTTTCTTATGTAGTGGACAAGTAATTTCTGCTAACTTAAGTAAACACTTTATTTCATTTACTCCTCTAAGTAGCCCTACATAGACATATAGGGAGAAATGTGAGTAATGACATGTGAAAGAAACATTTTACATGTGTTATTTAAAATGCACAGGCTGGTGAAAAAATTGCTGAAACTTTGCAAAATTCACTGTATTTTCCCCTAGGTCAAAAGCACAATTATGTGCTTCCTGAGTTTTCAAATTGCAAAGTATATGGAGTTTCATGGTTTACCCAATACTTAGAAACAAACAAGTGATTATCAAGTAAGGCTGAAGGCTTAGTTCAACAGGTAAACTCACGGAAATGACTCTCATGTTCTTAGCAATGTATATGTACCTACATGGAATCCGTGGGGCAGTCCGACCAGAACTAGAATAGTTAAATCCTTTGCTTGTGTTATTTCACAGCTTTTTCTAGCCTTTGCCAAGGTTAAAAACTGAGAAAACTCTTGCTAGATCAAGACGAAGATTGGAAGAGACCTGGAGGTAGATGTATTTTAAAGATAGAGATAAGTTATGCAATGTGGATTGACTGAATGTCAAAGAAAGGCTGTCTACACCTCAAAATGAAGTGTAAATTGTCAGGAATAGTTCATTCTTTGTTTCACTGATGCTGGACAAAATTTAAGAATTGTTTGTGAAATGGTGTAAATGAAAACCTAAGCCACACAGCAAGCAGTAAATAAACATTCCTTGGGGTAGAGATTATTCAAAATGAAATATATAGTAGAAACACTATGGTTTGACTCATTTAAAACTTGTCTGGACAAAGAAGTATGAGGAATAACATAAGGAACACTATTTCTTCGGTGATGAGTAAAGAGCTATGTGGTTTTACATTGTCCATAATTAAGTGTTTGGGAAACAAGGCTAAAAAAAAAAAGATTCACTAATTCAGATGCTTGGAGAATGGGCTAACTCTTGGGAGGCTGATGCAAAAGAAACAACACCACCCATCAACCCTTGTGTGGAAGTAGAATGATCCCAAGAATGGCTAGAGCATCTTGGGAGTTGTCCTTGTTCCCCTAAGTCAGGTTGTCCTTTCTGCAGTCCCACTTCTAGAGAAAAATTCAAAGTTTTTTTGAATTCAAAAAAATTCAAAAATTTCAAAGAAAAATGAAACAGTCATCTTAAAGAGATATCTATGCTTCCGTGTTCATTACTTCATTACTCCCAAAAGTCAGGGAATGGAAATGGCACGATGGTTAGCTAAAGAAGATGTGAAATACACACACATACACAGAGGAGTACTATTCAGCCTTAAGAAAAAAGGAAAACCTGTTATTTGTGACAACATGGATGAACCTGAAAGGCATTATGCTAAGTTACATAAGTCAGACCCAGAAAGACCAATGCTGTATGATCTCACTTATATGTGGAGTCTATAAGGCAGAACTCAGAGAAACAGAGCAGAATGTTGGTTACCAGGAGCTCAGGGAGTGGGGGCAACAGAGTGAGGCTGGTCATGGGTACAGACTTCCAGCTCTAAGATGAATAAGGTTTGTGGATCTAATACAAAACATTGTGTGACTACAGTTGCTAACACTGTATTATATAATTGAAATCTGCTAAGAGAGTAGAATTGAAATGTTCTTACTGACGGGAGGAAAAAGGGTAACTATGTGAAGTGACAGATGTTAATTAACTAGATGGGGGCAATCCTTTCACAATGTACACACACGTCAAATCATCATGCTATGCCGCTGTGGATATATCTGCTAATATTTCCATGACTTAATTTTCTGTCTTTATTTCACCTTCCTGGCAAAGTTTTTGGGAGGCTTAATGCTGCAGCTTTAAATGGCTTACAATTTTATTTGTCAGTTATACCTTAATAAAGTTGGGAGAAGGATCCTCTTTATCCTCACATAAGCCAATTGAACCTGGGAGGAAAGAAGGCAGTTGTTAACTTGTGTATCAGAAAAGCATGTAGTTTCAAAAAAAAAAAAAAAAGAAGAAGAAAGAAATGAAAGGAGAAAGAAAGGAAGAAAAGGAAAAAAGAGCAACTAGTTATCATTATTTCATTTTTCAATGCTTGCACTTTCATCTTCAGAACACTTATTTTGATTACAATTTGATTTGTTCCTTCTCATCAGGATTGAAACTTTATAAACAGTAACAGGTATGGGAATATTAGAAAATTATCCCCACAGGCTTCTCTGAAAATTATGCTACTTTTATGTACATAGATGATTGAATGAATAAATGTCAAATTTCCAAGGGAATGATACACTACGTTCATCCCTGCTTTTTCTGACAACACTCAGTTTTCCCAGAGGAAAATTAGAAACTCTCACTATAGAAACCCTACATCCAGGCTCCAGCTCCAATATCATCAGAGTTATGTTTCTTCCCTTAGCATCTCTGTGTCAGCCTAGAGCTGGCAACCTTGTCTTTGTCCTTCTGTTGCCATGAAAACCACATGGGAGTTGACTTTAGCAGTCCCTGCCCCATGAATGTTAGTGCCAGTGAGGATCCAGTGTGGAAAAATTCCCTCTCCCCTCAGTTGATGCAAGCGAGATCTGGACTAAGGGCTGTGGCTGCTGCTGCTAAGTCACTTCAGTCATGTCCAACTCTGTGCGACCCCATAGACAGCAGCCCACCAGGCTCCCCCGTCTCTGGGATTCTCCAGGCAAGAACACTGGAGTGGGTTGCCATTTCCTTCTCCAATGCATGAAAGTGAAAAGTGAAAATGAAGTCGCTCAGTTGTATCCGACTCTTAGCAACACCATGGACTGCAGCCTACCAGGCTCCTCCGTCCATAGGATTTTCCAGGCAAGAGTACTGGAGTGGGGTGCTATTGCCTTCTCCAGGACTAAGGGCTAGAAAACTGCTTTTTAGGACATGTTGGTCATTATAATTTAATGGAAAGGTACAAGTAGACATGTCTTTGAGAGGAGTTGTCAGAATGTTTCTGTGATTGCTGGGGAAATACGAAGGTGCTTCCCTATGTATTTTTCTCAGTTCAGTTCAGCTCAGTTCAGTCGTTCAGTCATGTCCAACTCTTTGCAACCCCATGGACTCACCATGCCAGGTCTTCCTGTCCATTACCAACTCTCGGAGTTAACCCAAACTCATGTCCATTGCATAGCTGATGCTATCCAACCATCTCATCCTCTGTCATCCCCTTCTCCTCCCACCTTCAATCTTTCCCAGCATCAGGGTCTTTTCAAATGAGTCAATTCTTCACATCAGGTGGCCAAAGTATTGGAGTTTCAGCTTCAACCTCAGTCCTTTCAGTGAATATTCAGGACTGATTTCCTTTAGGATGGACTAGTTGGATCTCCTTGTGATTCAGGGGACTCTCAAGAGTCTTCAACACCACAGTTCAAAGCCATCAATATTTCAGCACTCAGCTTTCTTTATAGTCCAACTCTCACATCCATACATGACTACTAGAAAAACCATAGCTTTGACTAGACAGAACTTTGTTGGCAAAGTAATGTCCCTGCTTTTTAATATGCTGTCTAGGTTGGTCATAACTTTTCTTCCAAAGAGCAAGTGTCTTTTAATTTCATGACTGCAGTCACTATCTGCAGTGATTTTGGAGCCCAAGAAAATAAAATCTGCCACTGTTTCCCCATTTATTTGCCATGAAGTGATGGGAGCAGATGCCATGATCTTAGTTTTCTAGATGTTGAGCTTTAAGCCAACTTTTCCACTCTCCTCTTTCACTTTTATCAAGAGGCTTTTTAGTTCTTCTCTTTCTGTCATAAGGATTGTATCCTCTGCGTATCTGAGGTTATTGCTATTTCTCCCAGCATTCTTGATTCCAGCTTGTGCTTCATGCAGCCCAACGTTTCTCATGATGTACTCTGCACATAAGTTAAATAAGCAGGGTGACAATATACAGCCTTGACATACTCCTTTTCCTATTTGGAACCAGTCTGTTGTTCCATGTCCAGTTCTAACTGTTGCTTCCTGACCTGCATATAGGTTTCTCAAGAGGCAGGTCAGGTTGTCTGTTATTCCCATCTCTTTCAGAATTTTCCACAGTTTATTGTGATCCACACAGTCAAAGGCTTTGGCATGGTCAATAAAGCAGAAGTAGATATTTTTCTGGAACTCTCTTGCTTTTTTGATGATCCAGCGGATGTTGGTAATTTGATCTCTGGTTCCTCTGCCTTTTCTAAATCCAGCTTGAACACAGTTCTCATACTGCTGAAGCCTGGTTTGGAGAATTTTGAGCGTTACTTTACTAACATGTGATATGAGTGCAATTGTGTGGTAGTTTGAGCATTCTTTGGCATTGCCTTTATTTGGGGTTGGAATGGAAAGTGACCTTTTCCAGTCCTGTGGCCACTGCTGAGTTTTCCAAATTTGCTGGCATATTGAGTGCAGCACTTTCACAGCATCATCTTTCAGGATTTGAAATAGCTCAACTGGAATTCCATCACCTCCACTAGCTTTGTTCATAGTGATGCTTTCTAAGGCCCACTTGACTTCACATTCCAGGATGTCTGGCTCTAGGTGAGTGATTGCACCGTTGTGATTATCTGAGTCATGAAGATCTTTTTTGTATAGTTCATCTGTGTATTCTTCTTCTTAACATCTTCTGCATCTTAATATGTTAAGATTCTTCTTAAATCTTAGCATATTGTTCTAAAGAGATATGAAGCACCGTCAAGGCATTTATCTTCTTCCTGAAATGAGGTTTTTCTAATGTTCCCCAAATAGCCTCATATTCCTCTTTGGCTGCTGATTACATTTTCTGCTCACTTTGCCCTGGATGCAGTCCTGTAGTCCTAAAGGCATCTTCTTGTTATAGGTGACAGTGCATGTGTCTACTCTGGTGCACAGATCCTATGCTTTGATGAGGAGATAGTCCGCCCCCTGGCTTTCCATTTAAGTTTTGCCCCGTGTCTTGAGGTCTATAGATTCTAAGCAGTGGTGGGAAATGACTAAGAGTGTGGACCATGGAGTCAGACTGACTAGTTACAATCCTCGTCCCACCACTTCTTTGCGTACAGGTTTCTCAATCTATGAGATTGAGATACATCTGTGGATATTTCTCTTAATCTTTCTATGCCTTAACTTCATATCTGTAAATTAAAGTAAACAGCTTTATTTTACCTCCTTGGCAATGAGAGTTTCTAATTTTCCTCTGGGAAAATTGAGCATTGTCAGAGAAATCTAGAATGAGTGTAGTGTACCTTTCCCTTGATGTTCATTCATTAATTCATGTACCTACACAAACAATGGAGAAGGCAATGGCACCCCACTCCAGTACTCTTGCCTGGAGAGTCCCATGGACAGAGGAGCCTGGTGGGCTGCAGTCCATGGGGTCGCTAAGAGTCGGACACGACTGAGCGACTTCACTTTCACTTTTCACTTTCATGCATTGGAGAACGACATGGCAACCCACTCCAGTGTTCTTGCCTGGAGAATCCCAGGGACAGGGGAGCCTGGTGGGCTGCCGTCTATGGGGTCACACAGAGTCGGACACGACTGAAGCGACTTAGCAGCAGCATACAAACAAAGTTTTTTCCTAGTGCAGCCTGACTGTGACTATGAACTCTAACTGTGGAAGCCCAGTATTCATGAAGTGTGTCTAGGATATTCCAAGAATAAAGCCAGGGAAACACTTCTTAGCATTTCTCTGAAATATGCCTTTTATTGTCCTGGTCCTTCCTCATTAGAAAAAACCTTATTTCTGTACCACAGATGTGCTCACAGATGTGGTCATCATCTCATACTGGCCTCCTAGATAAAGCCAAGAGGTTCTGCTGAGTGTTCATGGATATCAGTCATTCAACTGAACTAGAGAGCTCTCAAGGGCTGTGATGACTCAGTGTTATCATGCACATTATCTTTGTTGATGGACAGAAGATTCCAGCAATTTCAAATATCCTGGTCCTTTTCTAACACTTATTTAAAATTAGATTCAGAATGAGGAGGCAAAGGAACAACACATGTTTCAATTGCACATAATTATTTTTATTTAAAAAGCATATAGATGTCCTGATAACAAAACCATGTGTTTCTAGAATATGCTGGAACATATTTTATAAGCATAATCTACCTGCACCAGTAATTGTAAACAGTGGAAGCTTTTGAACAACAATCTACTGAAATGACTATTATCTTTTCAACAATGCCTGTGCTGATTTTAAATGGCTTTGCAAAGTTTATTTACTCATTTTTCTTTCCATTAATTTATTAACTAAGGCATGTGAATCATATCACTTATTTTTGGAACTAAAAAAAAGAAAGTCATGCTATAATTTATATCAAAGAATGTAAAATAATTTCTGTTCAAAAATAACATAAGTAGCATTTGCCAATATTTTAGGTTCAGAAGGCTATTGAGATTCTTGGCAAATGTTTATAATCTCATAATTTTGCCATATTGCCACCCATCAGGTACATTTTCTAGATAACATACCTTAAAATTCTAAAATATCACTGGAAGAAAATTTGAAATCATTTAGTCCTGCCCCTCTTTGATGATTAAATTTCAAACCAGACACTTTTTAGGTGATTGATTGACAGGCTTTCTGCTCTTCTTTTTTTTTTTTTCTTTTTTCTGCTCTTCTTTAACAATAAAGTTTGGTGTTTTTTTTCAAGCTCCTTTAAATTATCTTCGTTCCATATTTACTAAAAGCAGGGATGAAGTCAAAGGTCACTGAGCAGGTTGTTCTGAGCAGATGCCTGTAGCTATCAGATTCCTAGGAACACCGAACTACAGCTTTGGGGCTCAGATTCCTTAAGAGTGACCACATTTATTTCCAATTTCTTCAGCCCCATGAGCTCAAACAAAAATCTTCTACTGACAGTCTTTCTCTTTTCCTCATAGTCATCTTGAGTAATCCTTATAATAGCTGTCCAGTTGCATACATTCTTTTCTTCTAACCTTATCTATTCTGTCTTGTGCTTTAGAAATATCCTATGTGATGTAGTGATTTTTTTCATATTCTTTGAGGGTGGTAGCTCAGATGGTAAAGCATCTACCTACAATGCGGGAGACCCGGGTTCAATCCCTGGGTCAGGAAGATCCCCTGGAGAAGGAAATGGCAACCCATTCCACAACTCTTGCCTGGAAAATTTCATGGATGGAGGAGCCTGGTAGGCTACAGTCATTGGAGTTGCAAAAAGTCAGACACAACTGAGCAACTTCACCTTTGGAGGGTGGTAGATGGCTACAGACTTTGGGAGATTGGGCAGAGCAGATATTTCAAAGGTAAAAAACCATTGCAAATATCACTTCTTCCAGGTACAAAGGTGTCCCCTTAATTAGATGGTGGTGGTCACCTGAGAAGTCCCCTCCCCTGCTGCTGATAAGCAGACCTTGGACTCAGAAATCCTTCCAGCCTGGTTTTGAAGCTGAGTTTCTTCATTTCCTAGTTTCCTGACCTTGGACTGTTTTGACCCTCTGGGAAATGAGAACCAGGGTGCCAAGTTCAATGGGTGTTATGATAGTTCCCTGAGCTGATATAAAATATTATGGGTGTTGTTGAATCTGACACATGGGAGGCATTCTGCATCCTCAGTGCCTTGGGAATGGGCTCATATTAGAAGTTCTAAAAAATTTCTAAATGAATCCTACACTATTTGACCCTGCTTGGACACCAAGTGAAAAACAGACAAGCCTCCTTCTTACCCTATGGGTGGGCTATCACCCATCTATATACTGATTCTTTTTCATAAGAAAAGGACGTCTTGAATGTGGTAGGAAACCAAGCCCACATGGCAGAAAGTCACAGAACACAAGATCCTCTTTATTACATAGCATGTTTCTGTACCACAGATATGCTCACAGATGTGGTCATCAGCAGAGATAACTAGTTTACAAGCCCTCCCTGGAAACTCCTCACAGTTCTTAGTAGAAAAGTGATTCTCAGCCAAGTTCTGCACTGAAGCTCAGCCTGTGATGAAAGCATTTCCAACTGTTCCACATCACAAAGAATCAGAGAGGAAAACTGGCCCATGGAGCCTTTCCAACCATGAAGAGAGACCAGGGATCACCTAAGAGGCTAAAGGGCTTCCCATGTGGCTTAGCAGTGAGGAACCTTCCTGCCAATGCAGGAGACTTCCAGGAGGCACAGATTCAATTCCTGGGTCAGAAAGATCCTCTGGAGGAGGAAATGGCAACCTGCTCCATATTCCTGTCTGAGAAAGTCCATGGACAAGAGGAGCCTGGCAGGCTACAGTTCATGGGTCACAAAGAATCAGACGTGACTGAGTTAGAGCATGAAAAGGTTAAAAGCCAATAAAATAGGTGTCTATCATGGCCTCTTCTTTCCGTTATGTCTGTCTGTCTTTACCTCCTTCCTTTTCTTCCCCTCTCCCTTCTCTCCCCCTGTCATTTTCCTCTTTTCTTTTATTCTTTTCTCTTTCATTTCTTTTCCTTCTCCCTTCTTCATCTCCTTTTCTCCTAATGGAAAAGACATCACTTTATGTCAGGGAAACATTGGACATCACCTGTTCACTGTTGCATACATTTCTGTGGGGGAGGCACATTGATTCAAATGTGAATACTGTAATGATTTCATTAATGTTACTGGTGATCTGTGATGACATTGTGACCACAGATGTCTAAGAAGGCTTCCTATAATAGCATGGTCCTGAGAAGTCAATAAAGTAAATATGTGAAACAATGTATCTCTTAGATTAAGAGCTATGGCCTGACTTAGGTCCTCTACTTTAGAAGCAGAGTCTGAGGAAGGGATTCAGATACCTGTGACTTACTGGTATAGGGCTTTCAGAAGAAAGAGGTGGGTGGTGAAGGAAGCAGGTATGGTTGGGGAAGGAGCCGTGTAGTCTTTGCTGGATGTTTCTGACTTTAGATTGATCCAGTTGAGGCTATGGAGTGTGACACCATGGACCTATTTCTCTGTGGAGGTGACTGGCTGGCCTTTTGCAGTTTTCATGTCAGCCAGTCATTGGAAGTGGGGTGTGGGAGGTGATCTCCTGGGCAAATGGCAGTGTTTTGATGAGGGAAATCCTCTAGAACTGGAGGCAACTGTGGGCCATTAGCTATGACAGAAGAATAATTCATTAGAATTAAATCCATTTTAATTTCTCCAAACAATAAGTATACACCAAAGTTTATGATTTAAATATTTAGCTAAAACTTCTGGGGGTGCTTAGCTACATTTTCAATCATCCCACCTCAGTGGTCATGCATGGGCAGGGTGAGGATTCACAGAAGACCTTCTAGGTTTAGTTTTTAATGTATGAGCCTTGGCTACATTCAAGTGTAAAAGGAGAAGCAGAAGAACAATGACAACAGCAGTCAAAGCCTTCATTCAAACTATGCCCATAACTAGTTTATCAGCTCAACTGGTTTTTTTGCTGATGCAAGAATTGATGCTTTTGAACTGTGGTGTTGGAGAAGACTCTTGAGAGTCCCTTGGACTGCAAGGAGATCCAACCAGTCCATTCTGAAGGAGATCAGCCCCGGGATTTCTTTGGAAGGAATGTTGCTAAAGCTGAAACTCCAGTACTTTGGCCACCTCATGTGAAGAGTTGACTCATTGGAAAAGACTCTGATGCTGGGAGGGATTGGGGGCAGGAGGAGAAGGGGATGACAGAGGATGAGATGGCTGGGTGGGCTCACTGACTCGATGGACGTGAGTCTGAGTGAACTCCGGGAGTTGGTGATGGACAGGGAGGCCTGGCGTGCTGTGATTCATGGGGTCGCAAAGAGTCGGACACAACTGAGCGACTGAACTGAACTGAACTGAAACATTGCTTATTTTTTATATTTTGCAGTCTGGACATCTGTAAGGGAGATCTAGCAAATCCAGCAACCTTATAGAAAATGAAATGGATCCTATGTCTATTAATACCTTTTGTTGTCATATGTGTACCATTCCCAAAATTTCAGATGTGCCTCCTTCCTATATAAGCTTCCCCATTGGCTCAGTGATAAAGAATCTGCTTGCAATGCAAGAGACATGGGATCCCTGGGTTAGGAAATAATCCATTTCCCTTTGTGTTCTTAGTAAAATGTTGTCCACAATACGGTTCTGATTTAGCGTGCTGCATAATACAATTTACAGAATAAAAAATTACATTGTCCTGTGATTTAGAATTCTCCCATGTCAAAATGGCCATTGTCTTCTGCAAACTGGACAATAGCGATGCTGCAATTCTTTTTTTGGTTCCAGAATAATCAGAGGCACTCCTTAACTATCTCTGGTTTATTCTCTTTACATAAGTGAAATGAGTTAATGATAAAGCAATGTTCAAAAAATTAAAATGATGACAAAGGCAAAAGCCAAGAATATGCAATGACTAAGCTTTGTTTCTGTGGCTTGAGGGGGTGGGAGGCACCACCCTCTGAAGTGTCCGAGTGGGTCACCCAACAGATGAGCCAAGGACTGGGAAGGAAAAATAAGTTGAACAACTTTTCTCTTGGGACAAGATCCAGAGTTCCATTATTTGTAGTGATAAAAATAAGGGTGGGGATTAGTCTAAGTAATGAAAGGAAAAGGAAGAAAAAAGAACGGATTGGCATGAAAGAGAAGACAATATGAGGGTGTTTTAAATGTGATGACTCTTTGGTTTCCACTCCAGTTCATACTTCTTACCTATATGTCAGTTTTCATCCGAATCCCAAAGAAAGGCAACGCCAAAGAATGCTCAAACTACTGCACAATTGCACTCATCTTACATGCTAGTAAAGTAATGCTCAAAATTCTCCAAGCCAGGCTTCAGCAGTATGTGAACCATGAACTTCCAGATGTTCAAGCTGGTTTTAGAAAAGTCAGAGGAACCAGAGATCAAACTACCAACATCCACTGGATCATCGAAAAAGCAAGAGAGTTCCAGAAAAACATCTATTTTTGCTTTATTGACTATGCTAAAGCCTTTAACTGTGTGGATCACAATAAACTGTGGAAAATTCTGAAAGAGATGGGAATACCAGACCACCTGACCTGCCTCTTGAGAAATTTGTATGCAGGTCAGGAAGCAACCGTTAGAACTGGACATGGAACAACAGACTGGTTCCAAATAGGAAAAGGAGTATGTCAAGGCTGTATATTGTCACCCTGCTTATTTAACTTCTATGCAGAGTACCTCATGAGAAATGCTAGGCTGGAAGAAGCACAAGCTGGAATCAAGGTTGCTGGGAGAAATATCACTAACCTCAGATATGCAGATGACACCACCCTTATTGCAGAAAGTGAAGAGGAACTAAGAGGAGAGTGAAAAAGTTGGTTTAAAGCTGAACATTCAGAAAACTAAGATCATGGCATCTGGTCCCATCACTTCATGAGAAATAGATGGGGAAACAGTGTAAGACTTTATTTTTTTGAGCTCCAAAATCACTGCAGATTGTGATTGCAGCTATGAAATTAAAAGACGCTTACTCCTTGGAAGGAAAGTTATGACCAACCTAGATAGCATATTCAAAAGCAGAGATATTACTTTTGCAACAAAGGTCCATCTAGTCAAGGCTATGGTTTTTCCTGTGGTCATGTATGGATGTGAGAGTTGGACTATGAAGAAAGCTGAGTGCTGAAGAATTGATGCTTTTGAATGGTGGTGTTGGAGAAGACTCTTGAGAGTCCCTTGGACTGCACGGAGATCCAACCAGTCCATTCTAAAGGAGATCAGTCCTGGGTTTTCATTGGAAGGACCTGATGCTGAAGCTGAAACTCTAATACTTTGGCCACCTCATGGGAAGAGTTGACTCATTGGAAAAGACTCTGATGCTGGGAGGGATTGGGGGCAGGAGGAAAAGGGGACAACAGAGGATGAGATGGCCGGATGGCATCACTGACTCGATGGACGTGAGTCTGAGTGAACTCTGGGAGTTGGTGGTGGACAGGGAGGCCTGGCGTGCTGTGATTCATGGGGTCGCAAAGAGTCAGACACGACTGAGTGACTGAACTGAACTGACTGAACTGATATGAAGATCCAAGATCCACTTTTCTATTGGATAGTCCTGCAAGATGTCTGCATAATACAGAAAACGGAAATGTTTGAAGAATGCCCAGTCTTTTCTTCTTTGGCACAAAATATTACATATGTTCATATAAACATCATTATGTTACAAGCCATTTTAATGGCTGATTTGGTCTTAAAAAACTGAACTGTTTTTTTTTTCTTTTTTGAGTGTTATGATGATATATTAAAGGAAAATAGAAATTAATATGTCAGATCCCAGATTAATCTAGTTTGGGGTCTTTCCTCCAGCATTATGAAATTATGTGATGCTAAAACTATAGCCCTTTTATGGATAAGAAAACTGACCCTAGGGTCATGATTCTTATGCTGCAGGCATGCAGTAAGGCTGAGCTTTGATCCTTGACAATGCCAGTAGAGAAACCACACTCATGGATGTTGTTGCAAGCATGATAGTAGGCCCCCAGCTTCCACCAGGCCTGTCTTGCTCCATCCAATCTTTTCTTCAACCTAAAGCCATGATCTATTGACAATGTGAATCTAGTCATTTATCAACCCTGCTGCTGAAATGCTCAGATATTGTCATTGGTTGAATTGTATACTCCCTCTCAAATTCAGATGTTGAAATCCTAACCACCAGTACCTGGAAATTTGACCGTGTTTGGAAATAAGATCATTGCAGATGTAATTTTTTAACATCATGAGGGTGATCCTAAACCAGTATGACTGGTACTTTTATAAAAAGAATACACTTGGACACAGATATACTTACATAGTAAGAACACCCTGTGAATATGAACATAGCCGTCAATAAGCCAGAGAGAGAGGCCCAGAACAGACCTTTCCCTTGTGGCTCTTAGAGGAAACTGACCTCACTGACACCTTGATTTCAGACTTCTAGCCTCAAAATCTGTGAAGCCATACATTAATGTTTTTTAAGCCACCCTGCTTGTGTACTTTGTTATAGCAGCCCCAGAAAACTTACTGTGTTTCCAGTATTCTTAGGATAATAAACATCCTATGAACAGAAGCAAAGGAGTAGCTAGTAAAACTAAGAACAAATATAGCTCAAGCTTGGCATAGTTAATTTTTCTGAATTGTCAATGGGCTTATAAAAACATTCATTGAGTAATTACCATTGTTTAAGGTGCTGGATATTTGTGAATTTAGGTGACACAATTACCTTTTCTTAGGGAGCTAACACTAGACAAGTAACTATTACACAAATAACTAATTATAATTACAATAAGAGTCAAGAGTTCAGTGAATTGTTCTAAAGGATGGAATAATGGGGGTAAACCAATCCTTTTCTTAAAGGAATCAGGAAAAGCAAGAAAGGCTTCTTTAAGGCAGTCATGGTTAAGCTTATATCTGAAGGATGTGGAGATGTTGGTTCATGGAAAGAGATGCTGGGAGAAGTGGTGTTAGGACAAGGGGATAGCAGTTATGAAGATCCCTAGGTCAGAGGCAGTATGGCACTTCCCAGAATCAAAATGTAGTACAGGAAAGTTTAGGTAGAAAGTAGTGCTGGATGGAACAGGAGAAGCAGAAAAGAGTCAGATCAAAGGGCAGGAACACTATCAGGGCTGACTGTTAACTGCTTGCTCAGACTGCAGCATGGGGAATGGATCTGAGGAAGCTATGTGATAGGGGATGGAAGGATTTAAGAAACAATCCATTGATGTAAAGATGTGGTATATATACACAGTGGGATACTACATAGTCATAAAAAAGGAATTCCCCAGTGGCTCAGCCGTAAAGAATCTGCCTGCAGTGCAGAAGATGCAGGTTCAATCCCTGGATTGGGAATATCCCCTGGAGAAGGAAATGGCAACCTGTTCCAGTATTCTTACCTCAGAAATCTCATGGACAGAGGAACCTGGAGGGCTACAGTCCATGGGGTTGCAAAAGAGTCAGATATAACTTAGCACCTAACAGCAACAACACCAAAAAGGAATGAGATAATGCCATGTGCAACATGAATGCAACTAGGGATGATCATACGAAGCAAAGTTAAGTCAGAAAGAGAAAGACAAATATTATACGATACCAGTTACATTTGGAATCTAAAATATGACACAACGAACTTATCTACAAAACAGAAACAGACTCATAGACATAGAGAGCTGGGAGGAAGGTGGGGGATGGATGGAGTGGGAGTTTGGGATTAGCAAATGCAAACTTCTGCATACAGCATGGATAAGGTCCACGTCCATGCTGTATATAATAGCAACAAGGTCCTACTGTACAGCATAGGGGACTATATCCAATATCCTGTGATAAACCCTAATGGAAAAGAATATGAAAAAGAGTGTATGTATGTGTAACTGAATCATTTTTCAGTACAGAAGAAATGAACATATTGTAAATCAACTATACTTCAATAAAATACATTTTTTAAAAAGGAAATAATCCATTGATGGAATCCAGTGGATGAGGTCCGGTAATTGAATGGATGCTGTTGAGGCAGGAGACAGGGAGGTATGTGTCATGACTGCTGATTTTCCAGTTTTTCCCATTGAGTGGAATGTGGTATTATCCACCGAGATAGGAAATATTAGATGAAGGCAATTTTTTTTTCCTAACAGGGGAAGCAAGGGACAGAATATGACTTTTGTGCCGAATCATAGCATCTGAAGTGACTCTAGGATGTCCGATGTTGCCTGGACCATCAGCCTCATTGTTAGGGGAGGTCTGCGCTACCAAAATATAATTTTGACAATCAAATTTGTAGGTGGTAACTGAAACCATAGGAGCAGATGTGCTCACTCAGCAAGCCAGGGTAGGAGAAGAGGAAAGGTCTTAGCACAATTGAGTGACCTGACACTTCCAGTTTGGGTAGAGGAAGAGGAGTCAGCAAGGATGATAGGGTGACGAGAGAGAATGGAGAACATCCAGAAACATGTGATGTCATGGAGCTTCAGGAAGGAAGCGGTGGCTGTGAGTCTTTAAACTATGAACCAATACATCAAGCAGTGCAATTTCTGGAAAAAGTCTAAGCTTAACAAGAGTTCCTGCAGGAGCTGAGTGGAGAAATGAACAGATGGTGAAACAGATGTTGTATGTGTATTGTCCATATTCCTTTGGCAGTCACTTCTGTGTTCCCAAGGCTGCTTTGCTTGAGGTATGTATGTATGTGTGGGTATATATATGTGTGTGTGTGTGTGTGTGTGTGTGTGTGTGCTTATGCTGGAGAGTGCCCTTAGCCTAAGCACAGAGAAAGCCAAAATGACAGAACTATTGTCCCCAAAACAGCCTTCCAACATGACAGACAGGGATTTGATAACTAAATATCCCAGTCCCTTGCCCTTCGGTTGTAGTAACTCTGAAGAATATTCTACACTGTTTCTCTGAACACTAATTGCCACAGTGGTAACTAGTTTAATAATAGTTTGATAATAGTGATAACTAGTTTCATTTACTTTCTGCCCTTTCCTGGCATATTCTTCTACTCCCTCTACTCATGTTTCTGGGATCATATTCTTAAATCCCCATTTCAGAGGCTGGGGTTGTTGTTTAATAGCTAAGTTGTGCCTGACTCTTCAGAACTCCATGTACTGTAGCCCACCAGGCTGCTCTGTCCACGGGATTTCCCAGGCAAGAATATTGGAGTGGGTTGCCATTTCCATCTCCAGGGGATCTTCCCCACCCAGGGATCAAACCCGAGGCTTCTGCATTGTAAGCAGATTCTTTTACCACTGAGTCACTGGAGAATCCCAGAGGCTGGGGTACCAGGAACGTATAGTGGAGGAGGAGATGGAGGTATAAATGAAACTTAATGAGTTAGCTTAAGAGGAAGAAGAAACAGAGTCGAGAAGCTTTATTATAATTGCAAAAGAATCCTGATTTGTCTGGATGTTAGTGGAAAGGATATAGGAAAGAAGGTTTAGAGGAATCAAAGACAAACCCTTTATTTCCCCTCATGCTAACCATAATTGGTTAAATTATGAAAGAAAAAAAAAAAAAGGAAAGAAAAGCACAATAAGGTTTGCATCATAAAATTTAGGAGACCTCTTTGTAGGTGTGACTGAGGCAGCAGTTTCCTGTTCAGAAGAATAAAACCAGCTCTGATGTTCATGGAGTTTTGTGTGTTTAGGAATTCCCAGCATCTTTAGAATCCACTGTAACCACCCATGACACATTTTTCCCTCCAGATGTGAACATTAAAGATGAAAGACTCAGTTGTCAGTTGAATACTTTTGTATTATTTTCTCAGCAATTATTTTAAGGAATGCATTTGAATAAAATGCACTTTTGGCATCATTTTTAAGAATGGATGATGATTTATGCTTTTCTTGCAGGGACAAGATGGCTCTGGGCATGAGTCATGGCTGTACGCTGGGAAGATTCCGATGGGAACCTTGCTCTTGCTGGTTGATCCATACCTTACATGGACTTGAGGCTGTGCATGGCTTTTATTAACATGTGCATTTTGCTTGTTAAGGCTCAAGCTTCATCTTTTCCTTCCCAACTGGAGCACTGTTTGTATTTCACATGCACCTGATTCAAAATCTATCCTTGGAACTCAGAGTGGCTTGGGAATAGTCATTTGGAAAAGCTCTGATTATTTGTCAGCTAAAACAGGATGATGTGTTCTCAGCTGAGGTTGGGAAATAGGCTGTTTCTCTGCAGGGGAGCAGATTCAAGTGCAAGCCAAGTTCTAATTCTTTTCACATCTCTATCTCCATGGGGCAGCTTTGGTGCAAATCAAAATTGTCCCCAGGTCAAGAAACCTATAAACCACAACACAGCCCTGTACTTTTCTCAACTGCAGAAGGAGTTGTTTTACATGTAGCCTTCAGATGTCATTTTCCCAGTGAAAAATCTGTGTGCCAAAGCAGATGTTCCTGGAAGCAATACCAGAATCTTTCAGGAGCCAAGGTGAATGAACTGTAAGATTGATTCTTGAAGTTTTCTAGGTTAAAACCATTTCTGTCATTGTCCTTGGCACTGGTTCTCAAAATGTGTTCTATATCCTTGCTTCTCAGACTTGACATGCTTACAAATCTCCTGGAGACTTGGGTAAACCTTACACTCTGTTTCAGTAGTTCTGGGGTGGGGGCTTGAGCTTGTGCATTTCTGACAAGCTCCCAGAGAAGGCCGATGTGGATCCATGTTGACTTCAGAATCCTACTTCAAGAAGTAAGGGAGATACAGAAAAAGTGGGTCTTGCAAGATGCAACACAAAGATTCTCTGGTCTGATAAGTTCAAGAAAAAAATAAGCTGCATTTTTACCTTTCTCTTCAAAATTCTGCAAATGAATATGCTAAAGACTGAGAAGATCTGTCCTGAGAAACCTGATACAAAACTAACAGACCATAGAACCATATTTTTGTATGCTATGCTATCTCTTTTGAATCCAGGGAAACTTGATTTTTTTGTGAAAGGAAAGAACTGTCTGATGTGTGGTCTCCATTCAAATATTTGTCCAGGCACTTACACAGATTGAAAGGGGATTTAGCGAATGTTTGACTTTCTTTGTAGTAACCCTAGTTACACTTCTCAGGTGAGTGCCACTGGTTCTCCAAGTGAGCGAGGCCACAAGTCAGGCTCATGGTATCCACAGCAGAACAGAAAACTTCCCACCTAGAGTTCTGGTATTTGAAGTGTATTGTGTTCCCTTCAACTAGCTCAAAAAATAGGGATTTAGCTGCCACCATGCTCTTGTCAAAAGACTAACTGAGAAAAGTGATGTACGGAAAAACTAAACCAAGGGAATTTAAATCCTTTCAAGCATCTTAAATTGTTTGCAAGCTTCCACATGTCTATATATCAATCCTCTAATAAACTCCAAAACTTTGGCCACCTGATATGAAGAACCTACAAAAGACCCTGATGCTAGGAAAGATTGAAAGCAAAAAGAAAAGAGAGTCACAGAGGATAAAATTGTTGGACAGTATCACTGATTCAATGGACATGAATTTGAGCAAACTCTGGGAGGTAGTGAAGGGCAGGGAAGCCTGGAGTTCATGGGGCCACAAAAAGTCAGACACAACTTAGCAACTGAACAATGATAACAAATAAGTTTCGAGGAAGATTCCTGCACCTTTGCTCCAAAAATGATCATCCTTTGGGGTATAGGTATGTAAATATTCCCAGAGTTTTCTGATGCAGGTGCTGTCAGGACCTCATTTTAGATTAAGTTCTGTTTCCTTAGAGGTAGAGCACAAGGAAACTGGCTCCAAACAAACTTCCGTGTTTTGGCTTTTTGAACATGAATCTTTGTAGTCATGTTTTAATGCACTGCCCTGGATTTTGTGGAGGATATGTATAACTGCATGGGAAAGCATTCGCATTTTATCTAAAACTGTTTTTGAAGATATTATCATTATGTCAGAACATCAGAAAATTCTGCAAAAATCTCCAGTGGCAGAAAAGTTCAAACTTGCATCTGCAGTTTGTGGTGTAAGCTCACCAGAACAGCACATTTCTATATGTGTTTCATTGTAAAAGCAAGTGAAAATTTGCTTCTAGGTATGACATGTATTTGCGTTAATATAAAATGTGTAAACATGAGAATTTTACCCCAAATATTTAAGCTGGTGTCCTAAGTAATCTATGCTGTTCTGTTTACTTTTGACATGTCACTATTATCCTGGAATATTTATTACACTGTGGAAAATTCTTAAAGATATGGGAATACTACACCACCTACCTGCCTCATGAGAAATCAGTATGCAGGTCAAGAAGCAACAGTTAGAACCGGACATGGAACAACGGACTTGTTTAACATTGGGAAAGGAGAACGTCAAAGTTGTATATAGTCACTCTGCTTATTTAACTTATATGTGGAGTATATCATGCAAAATGCCAGGCTGGATGAAGCACAAGCTGGAAATAAGATTGCTGGGAAAAATATCAATAACCTCATATATGCAGATGACACCACCCTTGTGGCACAAGGTGAAGAGGAACTAAAGAGCCTCTTGATGAAGGTGAAAGAGGAGAGTGAAAAAGCTGGCTTAAAATTCAACATTCAAAAAACGAAGATCATGGCATCTAGTCCCATCACTTCACAGCCATTAGACAGGGAAACAATGGAAATAGAGACAGGCTTTATTTTATTGGGCTCCAAAATCACTGCAGATGGTGACTGAAGCCATGAAACTGAAAGCAACTTGCTCTTTGGAAGAAAAGCTATGACAAATCTAAACAGTGTATGAAAAAAGCAGAGACATTACTTTGTGACAAAGGTCTGTCTAGTCAAAGCTATGGTTTTTCCAGTAGTCATGTAGTGATGTTTCTCTAGAGTGGTTGGAGGGGAAGAGTGACTCATGCTTCCTTCCCAGGCCCATGATACCCCAGAGCCTGGAAATTACCCCAAAGCAGCCAACCAGGCTCTGACAACCCACTCCAGTATCTACCACCAACTATGGCATTGTAGAAGGAAGCGCACTCATCTTCTCCTGTGAGAACACCAAAATTGCAACTCGCTGATGAACAACCATCAACAGGCAAATGTTGGAGCCCACCAAGAAAAGATACCTAACATCCAAGGGTAAGGGATAAGCCCCAAAAGGACAATGATAGAGGCAAAATCATGTTTAGAATCAAACCTCATACTGGCCAGAGACCCTTGGAGGGCTCAAACAAAACCTTGTGCCCACCAAGACCCAGAGATGCCACAAGAGACTGAGCCAGACATGCTGTTGAGTGTTTGAGTGTCTCCTATGGAGGCATGGACCAGCAGTGATCACCACGGGGACAGGGGCTCTGGTTGCAACAAACCTGCGAGGTGCTGCATATGTCATAAATCCTGTTGGAGGAGGTTGCCATTAGCATCACCATAGAGCCATGGAACAGATGACCCACAAACTGGAGAACAATTATATCAAAGAAGTTCTGACATGGTTGCAAAAGTCCTAGGACCCGCAACAGATTCCCCAACCTGGGGATCTGGCAAATGGATTGAGAACCCCCAAGGAATTTGACTTTGAAGGCCAGTGGGATTTGATTACAGAACGTTCACATGACTGGCGAAACAGACTCTTGGAGGGCACAAAAAAAAACCTTGTGCACACCAGGACCCAAGTGAAAGGAGCAGTGACCCCACAAGAGATTCAGCCAGATTTGCTTGTGAGTGTCCAGGAGTCTCTGGTGGGGGTGTGGGTCAACAGTGGCCTGATGAGGGTTCAGGGGCACTAAACACACAGTCCTGGGAGCAGCAGGGTATGCTGGCATAAGTCAGGCCAAACCAAAGGGGAGGAACACAGCCCCACCCATCAAGAGAAAATTGGATTAAAGATTTACTGAACATGGCCCTGCCCATTAAAGCAAGACCCAGTTTCCCCCAAAGTCAGTCTCTCCCATCAGGAAGCTTCCTAAGTATCTTATCCTTATTCATCAGAGGGCAGACAAAATAAAACCACAATCACAGAAAACTAATAAAATTGATCACATGGACCACAGCCTTGTCTAACTCAATGACACTATGGGTTATGCCTTGTAAGGCACCCAAGATGGCTGGGTCATGGTGGAGAGTTCTGACAAAATGTGGTCCACTGGAGAAGGGTATTGCAAACCACTTCAGTAGTCTTGCAGATGTGATTGGTGATGGAAGTAAAGTCCGATGCTATAAAGAACAATATTGCATAGGAACCTGGAATGTTAGGTCCGTGAATCAAGATACATTGGAAGTGGTCAAACAAGAGATGGCAAGGGTAAACATCATCATTTTAGGACTCAGTGAACTAAAATGGACTGGAATGGGTGAACTTAATACAGGTAACCATTACATCTACTACTGTGAGCAAGAATCCCTTAGAAGAAATGGAATAGCCCTCATAGTCAACAAGAGTCTGACATGCAGTACTTGGCTGCAATCTCAAAAATGACAGAATGATCTCTGTTGGTTTCCAAGGCAAAACACTCAATATCACAGTAATCCAAGTCTATGTCTCAACCACTAATACCAAAGAAGCTGAAGTTGAATAGTTTTTTGATGACCTTCTAGAACTAAAACCAAAAAAAGGTATTATTTTCATCATAGGGAATTGGAATGCAAAAGTAGGAAGTCAAGAGATACCTGAAGTAAAAAAAAGTTTGGCCTTAGAATACAAAATGAAGCAAGACAAAAGTAAACAGAGTTTTTGCAAGAGAATGCATTGGTCATAGCAAACACCCTCTTCCAACAACACAAGAGATGACTCTACACATGGACATCATCATATGGTCAATAGCAAAATCAGATTGATTATATTCTTTGCAGCTGAAGATAGAGAAGCTTTAAGCATTCATCAAAACAAGACCAGGAGTTGACTGTGGCTCAGATCATGAACTCCTTATTGCAAAACTCATATTTAAATTGAAGAAAGTAGGGAAAACCACTAGACCATTCAGTCATGACTTAAATCAAATCCCTTAAGACTGTACAGTGGAAGTGACAAATAGATTCAAGGAGTTAGATCTGATAGAGTGCCTGAAGAACTATGGATGGAGGTTCATAACATTGTACAGAAGTCTGTGATCAAAACCATCCCCAATAAAAAGGAATGCAAAAAGGCAAAATCATTGTCTGAGGAGGCCTTACAAATAGCTGAGAAAAGAAGAGAAGCAAAAAAGAAAAAGTATACCCAACTGAATCAGATCAGATCAGATCAGATCAGTTGCTCAGTCGTGTCCGACTCTTTGCGACCCCATGAATCACAGCACGCCAGGCCTCCCTGTCCAGCACCAACTCCCGGAGTTCACTGAGACTCTCGTCCATCGAGTCAGTGATGCCATCCAGCCATCTCATCCTCTGTCGTCCCTTTCTCCTCTTGCCCCCAATCCCTCCCAGCATCAGAGTCTTTTCCAATGAGTCAACTCTTTCCATGAGGTGGCCAAAGTTTTGGAGTTTCAGCTTTTGCATCATTCCTTGCAAAGAAATCCCAGGGCTGATCTCCTTCAGAATGGACTGGTTGGATCTCCTTGCAGTCCAAGGGACTCTCAAGAGTCTTCTCCAACACCACAGTTCAAAAGCATCAATTCTTCGGTGCTCAGCCTTCTTCACAGTCCAACTGTCATATCCATACATGACCACAGGAAAAATCATAGCCTTTACTAGACGGACCTTTGTTGGCAAAGTACTGAATACAGAGTTCCAAAGAAGAGCAAGGAGAGACAAGAAAGCCTTCCTCAGTGATTTATGTAAGGAAATAGAGGAAAACAATAGAATGGGAAAGACTAGAGATCTCATCAAGAAAATTAGACATACGAAAGGAGAATGAAGCCCTTGAAACATGGGCACATGAAAGATAGGCACAATAAAAGACAGAAATGCTATGGACCTAACAGAAACAGAAGATATTAAGAGGAGGTGACAAGAATACACAGAAGAACTATACAAAAGATATCTTCATGATCCAGATAACCACAGTGGTTTGACCACTCACCTAGAGCCAGATCCTAGAGTGCGAAGTCAAGTGGACCTTAGGAAGCATCACTACGAACAAAGCTAGTGGAGGTGATGGAATTCGAGTTGAGCTATGCCAAGTCCTAAAAGGCGATGCTGTGAAAGTGATGCACTCAATATGCCAGCAAATTTGGAAAACTCAACAGTGCCCACAGGACTGGAAAATGTCAGTTTTCACTCCAATCCCAAAGAAAGGCAATGCCAAAGAATGTTAAAACTACGGCACAATTGCACTCATCTCACATGCATCCAAAGTAATACTCAAAATTCTCCAAGCCAGTTTCAACAGTACATGAACCGAGAACTTTCAGATATTCAAGCTGGATTAAGAAAAGGCAGAGGAACCAGAGATCAAGTTGCCAGCATCTGCTGGATCATAGAAACAGCAAGAGAATTCCAGAAAAAACATTTACTTCTGCTTCACTGACTATGCCAAAGCCTTTGACTGTGTGGATCACAACAAACTGTGGAAAATTCTTCAAGAGATGTGCATACCAGACCACATTACCTCCCTCTGCAAAACCTTTATGTAGGTCAAGAAGCAACAGTTAGAACTGGGCGTGGAACAATGGACTGGTTCCAAACTAGGAAAGGAGTACTTCAAGGCTGTATATTGTCACCCTGTTTATTTAACTTATATGCAGAGTACATCATATGAAATGCCAGGCTGGATGAAGCACAAGCTGGAATCAAGATTTCTGGGAGAAATATCAATAACCTCAGATATGCAGATGACACCACCCTTATGGCAGAAAGTGAAGAGGAACTAAAGAGCCTCTTGATGAAGGTGAAAGAGGAGAGTGAAAAAGCTGGCTTAAAACTCAACATTCAAAAAACTAAGATCATGACATCTCGTTCCATAACTGCATGGCAAATAGATGGGGGAACAATGGAAAGAGTGACAGAGGCACCTAGTAGGCTACAGTCCATAGGGTTGCAAGAGTGGGACAACACTAAGCTGACTAAACCACCAAAATCATTGTAGATGGTGACTGCAGCCACGAAATTAAAAGCTTCTTGCTCCTTGGAAGAAAAGTTATGAAAAATCTAAACAGCATATTAAAAAGCAAAGAGATTACTTTGCCAACAAAGGTCCATATAGTGAAATCTATGGTTTTCCAGTAGTCATGTATGGATGTGAGAGTTTGACCATAAAGAAGGCTGAATGCCAAAGAATTGATGATTTTGAACTGTGGTTTGGAAAATAAGACTCCTGATAGTCCCTTGGACTGCAAGAAGATCAAACCAGTCAATCCTAAAGGAAATCCTGAATATTCATTGGAAAGACTGATGCTGAAGCTGAAGCTCCAATACGTGGGCCTCCTGATGTGAGGAGTTGATTCATTAGAAAAGACCCTGATCCTGGGAAAGACTGAAGGCAGGAGGAGAAGGGGATGACATAGGATGAGATTGTTGGATGGCATCACTGACTCAAAGGACATGAGTTTGTGCAAGTGCCACAAGATGGTGAAGGAGAGGGAAGACTGGCGTGCTGCAGTCCATGGGCTCACAAAGAGTTGGACAGACTGAGCGACTAAACAACAACAGCTCAAGTTCAAACAAATACTGATGGGACATGGTGGATACCTGATAAATAATTCTTGAAAATAGATGGATGGGGTTGCCCTGTATCTGAGTGGTTCTCACCATAGTCACCAGATGGATTCCACAGTTACTATTGGCCACTTGATGGCCTGTAGAAGAAAGTTTTTATGCAAATGGCAAAAACCCCAGGGCAGAGCCATTGTGGGGATACTATAAATGGACCATAAGCTGCTGGAGATTAGGGATATTTCCGACATTTGGTCTCTGCCCTCCACAGTCTCTAGCACAGTGCACAGCACCTAGAAGATACCCAGGAAAGATTTTCTGGCTGGAGGAGTGAAGAAAAACATCTGCCTCTCTACTTGGGAGACAAGCTGTGTGGTAGATATTAATGGACTGAATAGAAGTTAGGAAAAGAGAATGAATATTTTCTTGCTTACATTTCCCTTCAACATTTTTATTTAGCATATATTATTAATTATGACGATCAATATTTGTAATAGAATATATATAACTTATACTACTGGTTCTATTTACCACTATATTTATATTTACCTTGTATATAATCGTGACACACATTACAAGTAACATCCAACAACATATCCATAAGACAGAGTGTTTCTATAAGCTGTCCATCAGATCAGATCAGATCAGTAGCTCACTCATGTCCAACTATTTGCGACCCTATGAATCGCAGCACGCCAGGCCTCCCTGTCCATCACCAACTCCTGGAGTTCACTCAGACTCACGTCCATCGAGTCAGTGATGCCATCCAGCCTTCTCATCCTCTGCCGTCCCCTTCTCCTCTTGCCCCCAATCCCTCCCAGCATCAGAGCCTTTTCCAATGAGTCAACTCTTCCCGTGAGGTGGCCAAAGTACTGGAGTTTCAGCTTTAGCATCATTCCTTCCAAAGAAATCCCAGGGCTGATCTCCTTCAGAATGGACTGGTTGGATCTCCTTGCAGTCCAAGGGACTCTAAAGATTCTTCTCCAACACCACAGTTCAAAAGCATCAATTCTTTGGCGCTCAGCCTTCTTCACAGTCCAACTCTCACATCCATACATGACCACTGGAAAAACCATAGCCTTGACTAGACGAACCTTTGTTGACAAAGTAATGTTTCTGCTTTTGAATATGCTATCTAGATTGGTCATACCTTTCCTTCCAAAGAGTAAGCGTCTTTTAATTTCATCGCTGCAGTCACCATCTGTAGTGATTTTGGAGCCCAGAAAAATAAAGTCTGACACTGTTTCCACTGTTTCCCCATCTATTTCCCATGAAGTGATGGGACCGGATGCCATGATCTTTGATTTCTGAATGTTGAGCTTTAAGCCAACTTTTTCATTCTCCACTTTCACTTTCATCAAGAGGCTTTTTAGTTCCTCTTCACTTTCTGCCATAAGGGTGGTGTCATCTGCATATCTGAGGTGATTGATATTTCTCCCTCAATCTTCATTCCAGTTTGTGTTTCTTCCAGTCCAGCGTTTCTCATGAGGTACTCTGCATATAAGTTAAATAAACAGGGTGACAATACACAGCCTTGACGAACTCCTTTTCCTATTTGGAACCAGTCTGTTGTTCCATGTCCAGTTCTAACTGTTGCTTCCTGACCTGCATACAAACTTCTCAAGAGGCAGATCAGGTGGTCTGGTATTCCCATCTCTTTCAGAATTTTCCACAGTTTACTGTGATCCACACAGTCAAAGGCTTTGGCATAGTCAATAAAGCAGAAATAGATGTTTTTCTGGAACTCTCTTGCTTTTCCCATGATCCAGCAGATGTTGGCAATTTGATCTCTGGTTCCTCTGCCTTTTCTAAAACCAGCTTGAACATCAGGAAGTTCACGGTTCACATATTGCTGAAGCCTGGCTTGGAGAATTTTGAGCATTACTTTACTAGCGTGTGAGATGAGTGCAATTGTGCAGTAGTTTGAGCATTCTTTGGCATTGCCTTTCTTTGGGATTGGAATGAAAACTGACCTTTTCCAGTCCTGTGGCCACTGCTGAGTTTTCCAAATTTGCTGGCATATTGAGTGCAGCACTTTCACAGCATCATCTTTCAGGATTTGGAATAGCTCAACTGGAATTCCATCACCTCCACTAGGTTTGTTTGTAGTGATGCTTCCACTTGACTTCACATTCCAGGATGTCTGGCTCTAGGTCAGTGATCACACCATCGTGATTATCTGGGTCGTGAAGATCTTTTTTGTACAGTTCTTCTGTGTATTCTTGCCATCTCTTCTTAATATCTTCTGCTTCTGTTAGGTCCATACCATTTCTGTCCTTTATTGAGCCCATCTTTGCATGAAATGTTCCTTTGGTATCTCTGATTTTCTTGAGGAGATCCCTAGTCTTTCCCATTCTGTTGTTTTCCTCTATTTCTTTGCATTGATCGCTGAAGAAGACTTTCTTATCTCTTCTTGCTATTCTTTGGAACTCTGCATTCAGATGTTGGCCTTGGAATACGGAATGAAGCAGGGCAAAGACTAATACAGTTTTGCCAAGAAAATGCACTGGTCATAACAAACACTCTCTTCCAACAACGCAAGAGAAGACTCCAAAGTTGTCCATACTTAATATTTAACTTAGAAACAAGATTCCTGTAATAGAAATTTTCTTAGATATAACATTCAGTCCAATAACCATGAACCATGTAACAGGATTGAGTCTCCTTAGTGACAACTTCCTCTCACCCAGCGGAAGTGAAAACTTTGACCTAATGAATGTGGTGAAACAAACTCTGCTCACATTGACTTGCCAACAAGAAGGCCTGGAGTGTAAATACAGAAACTAGACACAGGAAGTTCAGTATTTATTTTGTATTATAAGGATATTGAAACCATGGAGGGTTTAAAATTTTTTTTGATTATTAGAGATTCAAACAATGTTTACATACAAGATACCAGTCTGTATGACACTATATCCTGGCAGAGAGCCAGCCTGTACATATACAGTGCCTATTGTGAGCAGCAGATAGCCACCATCAGCTTTTGGTTTTTATAAATTAAATTAACAAACATTTAATGGAAACCAGCTTTAACAGACAACTTGGCCAGATTTAATCAGGAGAACATTTATTTGTTCTTATTTTTTTTCAGTTCCTTCCCACTGACAGCTGTTGATTGAACCAGACTGTTACTAATGCTCCATCTTGTCTATCAATTTATATTGACACAAATTTTTTACATCTCTTTTATGTTAATTTTTTACTTTACTTAAAAAAATGTTTTGAATTTTCCCAGCTACTTAGTTACTTCTTCCATTCAAACATCAGGCTCTCATACGGAGTCACACCATTGTGGCTGGAGTCCCTGGAAAGATGGTGCTCAGAAGAAGTCCACTGGGGTTGTCTCCTTGCCAACAGAGCACTGAAATTTCTGAGAAGAAATCACTCCATATCCTCTTATCACATATACTCTGTAGGGAATGTTATTCCATGCTGGTTTCTGGAATCCAAGGAGTTCTTACTCTTTTTTTTTTTTTCACTTTTCTAACCCATGAAAGGTACATTAAAGTTTCTAGAACCTTAATGAATTCATTCGGTCCAGATCACTTCAGTCACTCAGTCGTGACTGACTCTTTGCGACCCCATGGACTGCAGCACTCCAGACCTCCCTGGCCATCACCAATTCCCGGAGTTTACTGAGACTCATGTCCATTGAGTCACTGATACCATCGAACTGTCTCATTCTCTGTTGTCCCCTTTCCCCCCCACCTTCAATCTTGCCCAACATCAGTCTTTTCAAATGAGTCAGTTCTTCACATCAGGTGGCCAAAGTATTGGAGTTTCAGCTTCAACATCAGTCCTTCCAATGAATATTCAGGATTGATTTCCTTTAGGATGGACTGGTTGGATCTCCTTGCAGTCCAAGGGACTCTCAAGAGTCTTCTCCAACACCACAATTCAAAAACATCAATTCTTCAGCAGTCAGCTTTCCTTATAGTCCAACTCTCCCATCCATACATAACTACTGGAAAAACCATAGCCTGGACTAGATGGACCTTTGTTGACAAAGTAATGTCTCTGCTTTTTAGTATGCTGTCTAGGTTGGTCAAAACTTTCCTTTCAAGGAGCAAGCGTCTTTTAATTTCATGGCTGCAGTCACCATCTGCATTGATTTTGAAGCACAAAAATTAAAGTCAGCCACTGTTTCCACTGTTCCCCCATCTATTTCCCATGAAGTGATAGGACTGGATGCCATGATCTTCGTTTTCTGAATGTTGAGCTTTAAGCCAACATTTCCACTCTCCTCTTTCAATATCATCAAGAGTCTCTTTAGTTCTTCTCTTTCTGTCATAAGAGTGGTGTCATCTGCATATCTGAGATTATTGATATTTCTCCCAGAAATCTTGATTCCAGTTTGTGCTTCATCCAGCTCTGAATTTCTCATGATGTACTCTGCATATAAGTTAAATAAGCAGGGTGACAATATACAGCCTTGATGCACTCCTTTTCCTATTTGGAACCAGTCTGTTGTTCCCTGCCCAGTTCTAACTGTTGCTTCCTGACCTGCACACAGATTTCTCAAGAGGCAGGTCAGATGTTCTGGTATTCCCATCTCTTTCAGAATTTTCCACAGTTTATTGTGATCCACATAGTCAAAGGCTTTGGCATAGTCAATAAAGCAGAAATAGATGTTTTTCTGGAACTCTCTTGCTGTTTTGATGATCCAGCGGATATTGGCAGTTTGGTTCCTCTGCCTTTTCTAAAACCAGCTTGAGCAGCTGGAGTTTCACAGTTCATGTATCGTTCAAGCCTGAGCTGGAGAATTTTGAGCATTACTTTACCAGCTTGTAGACGAGTGCAATTTTGCAGTAGTTTGAACGTTCTTTTGCATTGCCTTTCTTTGGGATTGGAATGAAAACTGACCTTTTCCAGTCTTGTGGCCACTGCTGAGTTTTCCAAATTTGCTGGCATATTGAGTGCAGCACTTTCACAGCATCATCTTTCAGGATTTGAAATAGCTCAACTGTAATTCCATCACCTCCACTAGCTTTGTTCATAGTGAGGCTTCCTAAGGCCCACTTGACTTCACATTCCAGAATGTCTGGCTCTAGGTGAGTGATTATACCATTGTGATTATCTGGGTCATGTACAGTTCTTCTGTGTATTCTTGCCATCTCTTCTTAATATCTTCTGCTTCTGTTAGGTCCATACCGTTTCTGTCCTTTATTGAGCCCATCTTTGCATGAAATGTTCCCTTGGTATCTCTAATTTCTTGAAGAAATCTCTAATCTTTCCCATTCTATTGTTTTCCTCTATTTCTTTGCACTGATCACTGAGGAAGGCTTTTTTATCTCTCCTTGATATTCTTTGGAACTCTGATTCAAATGGGTATATCTTTCATTTTCTCCTTTTATTTTCACAGTTATTTGTAAGGCCTCCTCAGACAGCCGTATTGCCTTTTTGCATTTCTTTTTCTTGGGGATGATCTTGATCCCTGCCTCCTGTACAATGTCACTAACCTCCATCCATAGTTCATCAGGCACTCTATCAGATCTAGTCCCTTAAATCTATTTCTCATTTCCAGTGTATAGTCACAAGGGATTTGATTTAGGTCATACCTGAATGGTCTAGTGGTTTTCCCTATTTTCTTCAATTTAAGTCTGAATTTGGCAATAAGGAAAGTTCATGATCTGAGCCACAGTCAGCTCCCAGTCTTGATTTTACTGACTGTATAGAGCTTCTCCATCTTTGGCTACAAAGAATATAGTCAGTCTGAATTTGGTGTTGACCATTTGGTGATGTCCATGTGTAGAGTCTTCTCTTGTGTTGTTGAAAGAGGGTGTCTGCTATGACCAATGTGTTTTCTTGGCAAAACTCTATTATCCTCTGCCTGCTTCATTCTGTACTCCAAGGTCAAATTTGCCTGTTATTCCAGGTATTTTTTGATTTCCGCTTTTGAATTCTAGTCCCCTATAATGAAAAGGACATCTTTTTTGGATGTTAGTTCTAAAAGGTCCGGTAAGTGTTCATAGAACCATTCAACTTCAGCTTCTTTACGTAGTTATTAAGTTCAATTGCTATGCACTAAAACCCTATCATGGAATTAATTGCCGTATACGCATATGAAATCCTATAATACTTTCTTATTTCATTTTATGAAAAAGTTTGTTTTGGACAATGCTAGTTAATTTGCCAGTATGACAATACTTCTCATTATAAAACATTTATTTTGAATACTTATAGCAATTCTCCTCTGAAAAAATATTTAGAAATGAATTATTATGAATATTACATGTAGGCATGTTTATCACATATTGTTAGTTATGATTTGTATGTATCTTAAATCTCCTACTATATTTGAGCTTGCCAGATAAAATAGAGGAAACTCAGTTAAATGTGAATTTCATGTAAATCATGAGTAGTTTTCAGTATAAGTGTATTCCAAAACATGTGCAAGACACACGGAAACATTAGTCATTGTGTATGAAATTCTGATTTAACCTGGCATCTTATATTTTTATTTGGTAAATCTTCCAATCTAATCAGTTGTAAGTGTCTCCTGCCTTCACAACTTAGGCTTCTCCTTCTCTAATACTGACCGGCATCATGCTCTCTAACAACATATAATCTTAACTGCTGAAACATCACATGGGGAATAGTTTTCCATGTTTGGGTCAAAGCTGTTCACATATGTTTTATAGATAGGGTATTAGGCACTATTTTAAGGAGTATGGATTACAAATGATAATACCGAAACTGTTATGGAATATCTTTATCAGTCATGTCATTTGCTCTTTAGAAAATTAAAGGTAGCAGGTACCATAAAAAGAGGAGGAAATCATAAGTCTAGAGACCCAGGTTCTCTATATAAAAATAAAAATGAAATGCGAGTACTGAAGACTGGTTGGTCCACATGGTCAGTTTCCTGGGCAAGTTAAGTCGAACGTGTCAAGGTAAAGTTTGGGTGCTCATTTGTGTGGACATAGCTCTGGGGAAGGCTGCGAGTGGATACTGCATAGAACTGAATTCATCTACTTGCTTGCATGAGTTTCTTTGACTTTGTGATTTGTTTGTTCTTATGTATTATTTTTTTGTTTATTGTATTTTGGCCACTCAGCATGTAGGATCTTAGTTGCCTGACCAGAGATCAAACCCCTGCCCCTTGCATTAGGAGCATGGAATACTATCCACTGGGCCACCAGAGAAATCCCCTGACTTGTTCTCTGTGGCTGTTGCTGGATGAAGAAAGGAGATACGAGGCTTTTCTGTGTATGCCTTGCTTGGCAGAGTGTTGAACTGTCTCATTTCCATGTGTTATTGAACTAAACTTTTTTTGAACTTTAAAAATTTGCTTTCGATTTTTAATGGATGAAGCAGGAAGGATCACCCAGATCAGGCAGAGCTGAATGTCTGATAGCTTCATGGTCTCAAATGACAAAGTATTATGATTTCATAATGAGTTTGATGCTCTTTACTTAAGGGAAAATAATCCATGGATTGTGGGACAACAGCGCTTCACAAAACATGGGGCTCTCTTCACAGAGGATTTTGGGGAAGAGCATTAGAAGCAGCAACTCAAAAACAGGCATGATTGGCTAGGAGGTCAGGGAGTTCCTGATAGGGACTGCTGTTGAGACACTCGGCTGTGTCTGACTCTTTGAGGCCCTATGGACTGCAGCACGTCAGACTTCCCTTTCTTTCACCGTCTCCTGGAGTTTTGCTCAAACTCATGTCCATTGAGTGGGTGATGCCATCCAACCATCTCATCCTCATCCTGGTAGGGATAGCAGGTCCTGTTTTCCAGGTGAACTAGCCAAAGCTGAGGTGGAGAGCTGTCACTGGTGTTTGTTGGGTTTCCTAGACAGTGAGGCATTTCCTGTAAGTTTGGGTTGACTTAGGTTGAGATTTGTGATATGGGCTACGCTGCTGGAGCTGCCTTTCTTTTCAAAGTTCCAATATATAGAAATGTCCTTTATCAGACAGTAGCCTCTTGCATTTCAGAAAGCTTTGTGACTTAGTCCAGAACTCAGCCTTTATCATGTTTCAATATACTCCTTTCCTACTAAGTAAATTGAATCCTTAAGGATGGTTGGCTATGTTTGCTGTTGTTGTTTATTCATTAAGTCGTGTCGAACTCTTTGCGACCCCATGAACTGTAGTCCTCCAGGCTCCTCTGTCCATGGGATTTCCCAGGCAAGAATACTGGGGTGGGTTGCCATTTCCTTCTCCAAGGGATCTTCCCCACCCAAGAATTGAACCTATGTCTCCTGTGTTGGCAGGCAGATATTTAAGCAGATTCTTTACCACTGAGCCACCTGGGAAACTGGGCTTAAATAAAATACAGAAAGTACCATGGGTCAAAATTCTCACCGGACTGTGACAAGGGTATCCCAGGGTCCACTCACAAACTTGTATGAATATTGCAGTTACTCTTCCTCCTCCTAGTAATTTCACATTGCAAAGAAACCCTAGTAGAACACAGAAAAATGAAAGTAAATGAAAGCCGTGGGCATTTTCTTCACTTTCTAACTTTGGAATTCCTAGATATAAAGGTATGTGGGGGAAAAATCTTCTTGACAGCACAACAATTCATTTACTTCCTAACTTGACTAGTCATGTACCGTACTTCGGGGCAAGCAATAGGATATTGTTCCAATGGGAAAACAAGCAATTTGTTGAAAGGCGAAAAGGTTAAAATATTCTCTAAGCTGGTTCCATCTGGGAGGCTGTATGTCATTTTCCAGGTAGTCTTAAAAGGTGTATGAAATTGACGAGTGTTTGAAGACTTGCCCACCCAGTGGTGAAAGCAACGATTTCTTACAGTTTTCTTACTGCTTTAGGGGGAAAGGGTTCTTTTTGTTTTATGTATTTAGATACAGTTGCCCAACATGCTCATTAAATAGGGCTGTAAGGTCCCAGATCACATTGTTCTGTTTCTCTCTCGCATGCAAGTGTTGGGGGCTTGTGCCTGGGAATCCTTCAAACGTGATGAGTTAGTATGATGCCAGACTGTGATGAACAAAACTGCTGGTGGGCTGTGTGCTTAGTCACTCTGTCGTGTCTGACTCTTTGCAACCCCATAGACCATAGCCCACCAGGCTCCTCTGTCCATGGGGATTCTCCAGGCAAGAATACTGGAGTGGGTTGCCATGCCCTCCTACAGGGGATCTTTCCAACCCAGGGATTGAACCCAGTTCTCCTGCATTGCAGGAGGATTCTTTACCATCTGAGCCTCCAGGGAAGCCCAAGAATATAGGAGTGGGGAGCCTATTCCTTCTCTAGGTGATCTTCCTGACTCAGAAATCGAACTGGGGTCTCCTGCATTGCAGGCAGATTCTTTACCAGCTGAGCTGCCAGGGAAGCCCAAAAATGCTGGTAAGTTCAGTTTATCCTCCAATTACAGGATTTTTCCAGGGCAGCCTCATGATTTGGGGGTTCCCTCTTTTCCTTAGTTTGCATCAGTTTCTTAGCTAATGGTGGTCCAATTAGGATGAATTAGAGAGGAAAGGGAAAGTCTGATGATCTGGGGAAAAAGAAATTTTGAAGGCCCTGTATTACATCTAGTACCACATTTTTGAATTTTATAGAATCAGAGAGTTTTGTTGTCATGAACGGCATTTAGATATTTGCAAGCTAGGTTTGGGGTTAGTTATTGATAGTCAAAAAGGTTTTGTTCATGTAATTCTTAGAATATATTTTAATCATTTTATTTTCTTAATGAAAACACACCTTAACTTGGTCTGATACTTTTCTGTAAGTTTCTATAAACAGGGACCTCTTTTTGTTTGACTTACTTTTATTTAATAAATAAATAAATATAGCCCAAATTATATTTTCTCTGTAAGCACAACATGGCAGACATCCAGTTGTCCTCAGCATTCGTGGCCCCCCAAAGGGAAATCTTTGAAATCACATACACACACACACTGAATAAGCTGTTCCCAAGCTGCTCTTCTGAATTTCCATCCTTCCATTCCTGGGAAGTAGCACAGTCGCTAAGAAAGATTTAGGCAAGTTTTCAAGTCATAGGTGTTGGGAATCTGGCCCTTTATATTCTGTCTACAGAAACTTCTGTGGGCGCCATGGTCAGACTGGATGCTTCTTCCTACATTTGTTTATGGATTCCTCCCAAGTATTTGGATCTCTCTGGTTTCCATTTGAATGTCTGCGGCTGAGAGCAACCATGTGAGCAAAAATAGTCCAGGGGCAAAACAACCTCAAACAGACTGCTGTGAGTAGGGAACTGCAGCCTGAAATATCCGCATCGTCATCAGCCGATGCTAAAAGGGGGTCAGTGGATGTTTCTGGATTGGAGGCACAGGCAGGATATGGAATCTTGGAAGGGTTTGCCTCTATTGATATCCATGTGATTTGGGGGTTTTTGCTAATAGTTCTTGCCGCTCACTATGAGTGCCAGAGTAAATAATAGTGGCCAGGGAAATAAAGCCCTCTGGAACTCATTTAAAGAAAACTAAAAGGAGATTTCTTCTGCCAACCTGAGCATCATCTTTCAACCCACAACTGAGAGAGATGGAGACAGAGACAGATAGTTTAGAGTCTGGTGGACAGTTGGTAAAGAAAAAAAGTCATCATTAAAGTCTGTGTATTGATTCAACTACTGATCTGATGATTGTCATATTATCTGTGTTTACTATGTGCTCCTCATGAATTGTCATTTTGTTCCTTCAAGTGATACTTTGAAGTAAGTATGATCATTGTTCCCCATCTGCAAATGGAGAAACTGATGACAGACAGTGATTTGCTCGTGGTATGGCTGGGCAGTAGGGAGAAAGAAGATGGATCTGAACTCAGGAAGCTTGGCCCCATGCCTTGGAATTGCCCAGTATTTTTTATTATCCAGGCCTTTATTTCCCCTCCCCACTTTGTTTTCCCTTTTGCATACAGACTACCTTTGAATATATCTGGGATCTAGATTAGAGGGTCATAAATGATCAATCATGGACCTGTCTGATCAGAGTAAAGTTTGTGGGACTTGGGAGGATTTCCTTGCCCCTGAGAGCACTCTCCTAATTAACACACCTCATCAGGAATTGATTCTCTCTCAATTTGTCCATCTGTCTTATTTATAAGAAATATTACCTTTTAATGTTTTTCATTCCATAAAAATAATTCCTGAAACTTAGAAGAAATGAAAAATCTCATCTATCACTTTTTTGAGAGCATGGCAAATAAAAACTGGATGCCTGTTTGAACTTGGACATGTCTTGCAGATTAGAACATAAGATAAAGGTCTGTGGGAGAGGGAATGTAGCCCAGAACTGATGATGATTTTAAGCTGTGACATCACAAACCAGGTACAAATCTTGGCTCTGACACTGACTTTTTGCCTTGGGCAAGTTAAATACCATTACATGCCTCAGTTTTCTCATCTGTAAAATGCAAATAACAATACAGCCTAATTCATGGGGTTGTTATGAGGTTCATTATGGGCATTTAAAGCATTGGAGATCATATTTTGTATCAGAAAGTGATCAATAAACATTAGATATTTTCACTCATTCTTAAGGGCTCCCACCTAAAGTTACCTGGTGCAAATGCTGTGCACTTTCCAAAAAAGACATTCTGGAGGTTGATTTATCAGTGATGTAAGATTGTAGAAATTCCAGGCATTTCATGTCACCTTCCTGAAATCTAGCAGATTGAAAACAGAAGTGCCATCTTTAGCAACTCTGGCTCACTTCATACATAAAATTTGTCACTCAGTCTTATAGATCATCCTTCCAATAAGACTCTGAAATTGTCTTTTTTCCCCAAAATTAGAACTAGTTGGCACCCTGTGCATACAATTCCCCGCAATCCCCCATGAACCCACCCTGCACTCACAGCTTCCCATGCACAGGAAGATCCTTTCCTGACCAGTTGCCTTTGGAATCTCTCCAGATATCAGAACTCCAGCTATAACCTACTCTTTTTAAAAATTATTTTTATGGACTTATAATTGCTTTGCAATGATGTTTTGGTTTCTGCTCTACAATGAAGTGAATCAGCTATATCCATACCTATACCCCTTCCTTCCTGGACCTGCCTCCCACCCCAAGCCTTCTCACCCCACCCCTCTAGATCATTACAGAGTACCAAGCTGAGCAGCCTGTGCTATACAGCAGCTTCCCACTAGCTATCTATTTTACACACGGAGAAGGCAATGGCACCCCACTCCAGTACTCTTGCCTGGAAAATCCCATGGACTGAGGAGCCTGGTGGGCTGCAGTCCATGGGGTCGCTAAGAGTCGGACATGACTGAGTGACTTCACTTTCACTTTTCACTTTCATGCATTGGAGAAGGAAATGGCAACCCACTCCAGTGTTCTTGCCTGGAGAATCCCAGGGACGGGGGAGCCTGGTGGGCTGCCGTCTGTGAGTTGCAGAGTCAGACACGACTGAAGTGACTTAGCAGCAGCAGCAGTGTATATGTGTGTGTGTGTGTGTGTGTGTGTGTGTGTGTGTGTGTATAGTGGTGGTTTAGTTGCTAAATTGAGTCTGATTCTTGCAACCCCATGAACTGTAGCCCACCAGGTTCCTCTGTCCATGGGATTTCCCAAGAAAGAATACTGGATTGGGTTGCCGTTTCCTTCTCCAGAGGATCTTCCCCACCCAGGGATTGAACCTGTATCTCCTGCATTGCAGGCAGATTTTTTTACAGCTGATCCACCAGGGAACCCCTATTTCACACTGGGGATCTCACTAAAACATCAGATTTGAGGTTATTGGGTTTGAGATGGAGCCAGAAACTCTTATTTCTAACAAACTCCTGAGCAATAGAGGTGCTGCTCTGAGTAACAAGGCTGCAGATTTCCTAAAGGACCTCGTAAGTTTTCTCTCTGCTTTCCATACGGGCTTCTCCCATTGTCCCTTCTGCTAGAGCTGTTTCTTCAAACAATCCTGTTTATTTATCTTTAATAGTTCCCTTCAGTTTACAGAAAAAAAGAATTCAAATTAGTTTCCAGAGCATTCAAGTCTCTCTATTTGAAATGCTATTAAATCATCAATGAGTCACTAAATAATTCTTCCTCCCCTAATATTCTTCACTGCTGGTCCAGCCTTAATCACCCCTTGAACAGAGATTTCTAGTAAGCACCTCTGATAAGTCCTTTCCACTCATGGATAGTTGGGATTTGTTCTTGCCTTAGCTCTGAAGAGCTCTTTGAGAGTCCATTGTGTCTGTCCAGATCTAAGCTCAGAGCTGGGGAGGTGGCCAATGCTTGCCAATGCCTGCTCAGTGGACTGTGCTTGACTCTGAGTAATTAGGGTGTGGCCACAGCTGAAAGATGGTGATGGATGAGTTTGTTATAATTCACTTTAAAAAAAATTTGGGTGATGGGCAATTGTAAATAATAGAGCTATACCAGATTCCAAACCAAGGGGGAAAGAACCTAAGCTTCAACACTGAGACTTTCAAACAATTGAAGGTTGCTATTGGGTTTCCTCTCTTGCAGACAACTGCTGCTTTTAAAAACTATTTCTATGACTTCATAAATCTGCGGGAAATATTCTGTGAATGTCTGAGTGTTAGTGTTTGAAGGTTGATAGAATCTTACTGGTTCTATCTTCATAGTTCTATGATGATGCTTACATATGATTTTGAATTCCTTTCATTTTCTCTCTTTAATACAGTCCTTAAGCGCAATGTGAAATGATTCACCACTTTATGGGTGTAACAGGATTTGTTTTTTCCCCATTACAATCTGACTAAATTGCTTACTTATGTTTATAAAAGCTTAATGTGAAAATTTTAGTAAAGCATCATTTATTTGCATATTAATATCAATAGCCAACTTTTAAAGATGGATTTAGTTACTATAATATTCCTGAATCACAGAGGCATTGGTTCAGACATCACCTCTGAATGTGTCTAAACCAATGAATGTTGTAAATTCATAATGCCAGCAGCCAGTACCTCCTTTAAGAACTCAGGATTCAAATAAGTTATCCATTCCCAACTTCCTTTGGATATAGTCATAGAAAATTGGAATTCAGTTCAGTTCAGTCTCTCAGTCATGTCTGACTCTTTGTGACCCCATTGATTGCAGCATCCCAGGCTTTCCTGTTCAGCACAAGTTCTGGGAGCTTGTTCAAACTCATATCCATCCAACCATCTCATTCTCTGTCATTCCCTTTGAAGGGGATGCCTTCAATGGAGATACAAGAGGCTGCCTTCAATTGTTCCCAGCATCAGGGTCTTTTCTAATGAGTCAGCTCTTTGCATAAGGTGGCCAAAGTATTGGAGTTTCAGCATCAGTTCTTCCAATGAATATTCAGGATTGATTGGCATGATATCCTTGCAGTCCAAGGGACTCTCAAGAGTATTCTCCAACACCACATTTCAAAAGCATCAATTCTTTGGCACTCAGCTTTCTCTGTGGTCCAATTCTCACATCCATACATGACTACTGGAAAAACCATATCTTTGACTAGATGGACCTTTGTTGGCAAAGTAATGTCTCTACTTTTTAATTATGCTGTCTAGGTTGGTCATAGCTTTTCTTTCAAGGAGCATGTGTCTTTTAATTTCATGACCGAAGTCACCATATGCAATGATTTTGGAGCCCAAGAAAATAAAGTCTGTCACTGTTTCCATTGTTTCCCCATCTATTTGACATGAAGTGATGGGACCAAATGTCATGATCTTCGTTTTTTCAATGTTGAGTTTTAAGCCAGCTTTTTTCTCTCTCCTCTTTAACTTTCATCAAGAAGCTTTTTAGTTTCTTTTTGCTTTCTGCCATAAGGGTGGTGTCATCTGCATATTGATATTATTGGTTATCTGTTATTGATGTTTCCGGTGGTGTTGATTCTGGCTTGTGGTTCATCCAGATTGGTATTTTGCATGATATACTCTGCACATAAGTTAAATAAGCAGGGTGAGAATATAGAGACTTGATACTCCTTTCCCAATTTGGAACCAGTCCATTGTTCCATGCTCAGTTCTAACTGTTGCTTCTTGACCTGCATACAGGTTTCTCAGGAAGCAGGTAAGGTGTTCTAGTATTCCTGTTTCTTGAAGAATAGTTTGTTGTGATCCACACAGCCAAAGTCTTTGGCATAGTCAATAAAGCAAAAGTTGATGTTTTTCTAAAATTCACCTGCTTTTTCTATGATCACAAGAGACTCACCCAGACTTGCCCATAAGTGTCTGGGAGTTTGGAGTGGAGGGGTAGGTTGGTGGTGGCCTGCTGCAGGGTTAGGCCTGCTGAATGTAGCAGTACATGCATGGGACCTTTGAAGGAGGTCACCATTATCTTCATTACCTCCACCACAGTTTCAGTTCAGTTCAGTCGCTCAGTCATGTCCGACTCTTTCGACCCCATGAATCGCAGCACGCCAGGCCTCCCTGTCCATCACCAACTCCCGGAGTTCACTCAGACTCACGTCCATTGAGTCAGTGAGGCCATCCAGGCATCTCATGCTCTGTCGTCCCTTCTCCTCCTGTCCCTAATCCCTCCCAGCATCAGAGTCTTTTCCAATGAGTCAACTCTTCGCATGAGGTGGCCAAAGTACTGGAGTTTCAGCTTTATCATCATTCCTTCCAAAGAACACCCAGGGCTGATCTCCTTCAGAATGCACTGGTTGGATCTCCTTGCAGTCCAAGGGATTCTCATGGCCAGCCCCATCACTTCATGGCAAATAGATGGGGAAACAGTGGAAACAGTGTCAGACTTTATTTTTCTGGGCTCCAAAATCACTGCAGACGGTGACTGCAGCCATGAAATTGAAAGATGCTTGCTTCTTGAAAGAAAAGTTATGACCAACCTAGACAGCATATTAAAAAGTAGAGACATTACTTTGCCAACAAAGTGGTCCAGTGTAGACAAAGCTCTGGTTTTTCCAGAAGTCATGTATGGATGTGAGAGTTGGACTATAAAGAAAGCTGAGCACTGAAGAATTGATGCTTTTGAACTGTGGTGCTGGAGAAGAGAGTCTTGGACTCTTGGTGATCTTGGACTCTTGGACTATTAAGAGTCCCTTGGACTGCAAGGAGATCCACCAGTCCATCCTAATGGAAATCAGACCTGAATATTCATTGGAAGGACTGATGCTGAAGCTGAAACTCCAATACTTTGGCTACCTGATGTGAAGAACTGACTCATTGGAAAAGATCCTAATCCTGGGAAAGATTGAAGATGGGAGGAGAATAGGATGACAGAGGATGAGATGGTTGGATGTCATCACCGACTTAATGGACACGAGTTTGAATGAACTCTGGGAGCTGGTGATGGACAGGAAGGTCTGGCTTTTTGCTGTCTATGAGGTTGCAAAGAGTTGGACATGACTGAGAAACTGAACTGAACTGAATGGGTGTTGGCAATTTTATCTTTGGTTCCTCTGCCTTTTTAAATCCAGCTTGAACATCTGGAAGTTCTTGGTTCACATACTGTTGAAGACTGGCTTGGAGAATTTTGAGCATTACTTTGGTAGCATGTGAAATGAGTGTAATTATGTAGTAGTCTGAACATTTTTTGGCATTGCCTTTCTTTGGGATTGGAATGAAAATTGACCTTTTGCAGTCCTGTGGCCATGCAGAGCTTTCCAAATTGGCTGGCATACTGAGTGCAGCACTTTACCAGCATCATCTTTTAGGACTTGAATAGCTCATCTGGAATTCCTTCACCTCCATAGCTTTGATCATAGTGATGCTTCCTAAGGCCCCCTTGACTTCTCATTCCAGGATGTCTGGCTCAAGGTGAATGATCACACCACCATCATTATCTGGGTCGTTAAGATCTTTTTTGCATAGTTCTTCTGTGTATTCTTGCCACCTCCTCTTAATATCTTCTGTTTCTGTTAGGTCCATAGCATTTCTATCTTTTATTGTGCCTATCTTTCATGTGCCCATTATGTTTCAAGGGATTTGTTTTCTCTTTGTATGTCTAATTTTCTTGACAAGATCTCTAGTCTTTCCCATTCTATTGTTTTTCTCTATTTCCTTGCATTGATCACTTAGGATGGCTTCCTTATCTCTCTTTGCTCTTCTTTAGAACTCGGCATTCAGTTGGGTATACTTTTCCTTTTCTCCTTTGTCTTTTGCTTCTCTTCTTTTCTCAGCTGTTTGTAAGACCTCCTCAGATAATGATTTTGCCTTTTTGCATTCCTTTTTATTGGAGATGGTTTGATCACAGCCTTCTGTATAATGTTATGAACCTCCATCCACAGTCCTTCAGGCACTCTGTCTATCAGATCTAACTCCTTGAATTTATTTGTCACTTCCACTGTACAGTCTTAAAGGATTTAATTTAAGTCATGCCTGAATGGCCTAGTGGTTTTCCTTAATTTCTTCAATTTAAGTCTGAAATTGGCATAAGGAGGTCACGATCTGAGCCATAGTCAGCTCCTGGTGTTGTCTTGCTGACTCCTTAGAGCTTCTCTATCTTCAGCCACAAAGAATATAATCAATCTGATTTCGCTATTGACCCACCTGATAATGCCCATATGTAGAGTCGTCTCTTGTGTTGTTGGAAGAGTGTGTTTGCTATGTCCAGTGTGTTCTCCTGGCAAAACTCTGTTAACTTTTGTCCTGCCTCATTTTGTATTCCAAAGCCCGACTTTGTTTTTACTCCAGGTGTAAGTAAAATTTTGTATTCCAAAGCCCAACTTTGTTTTTACTCCAGGGAAAGACTAGAGATCTTGACTTACTACTTTTGCATTCCAGTCCCCTATGATGAAAATGACATCTTTTTTAGGTGTTCGTTCTAGAAGGTCTTGTAGGGCATCATAGAACCGTTTAACTTCAGCTTCTTTGGCATTAGTGCTTGGGACATAGACTTGGATTACTGTGATATTGGGTGTTTTGCCTTGGAAACCAACAGAGATCATTCTGTCATTTTTCAAATTGCAGCCAAGTACTGCATTTCAGATTCTTTTGTTGACTATGAGGGCTACTCCATTTCTTCTAAGGGATTCTTGCCCATAGTAGTAGAGATAATGGTCATCTGAACTAAATTCACCCATTCCAGTCCCTTGTAGTTCACTGATTCCTAAAAGGTCAATGTTCACTCTTGCCATCTCCTGATTGACCACTTCCAATTTATCTTGATTCATGGACCTAACATTCCATGTTCCTATGCAATATTTTTCTTTATAGCATTGGACTTTACTTCCATCACCAGTCACATCCACAACTGGGTGTTGTTTTTGCTTTGGCTTCATCCCTTCATTCTTTCTGATGTTATTTCTCCACTGATCTCCAGTAGCATATTGGGCACTTACTGACCTGGGGAGTTCCTCTTTCAGTGTGATATCTGTTTGCCTTTTCATACTGTTCATGGGGTTCTCAAGGCAAGAATACTGAAGTGGTTTGCCATTCCCTCTTCCAGTGGACCATGTTTTGTCAAAACTCTCCACAATGACCCATCTGTCTTGGGTGGCTCTAAATGGCATGGCTCATAGTTTCATTGAGTTAGACAAGGCTGTAGTCCATGTGACCAGTTTGGTTAGTTTTCTGTGATTGTGGTTTTTATTTTGTCTGGCCTCTTATGAATAAGAATAATAGGCTTATGGAAGCTTTCTGGTGAGAGAGACTGACTGTGGGGGCAATGGGGTCTTGTTCTGATGGCTGATGGGTGGGGCCATGCTCAGTAAATCTTTAATCCAATTTTCTGTTGATGGAAGGGGCTGTGTTCCCTTCCTTTTGTTTGGCCTGAGGCCAAGGAATGCACTGGAGACTCCTGGACACTCACAGGCAAATCTGACTCATTCTGTTGTAGGGACACTGCTTCTTTCTCCTGGCTCCTGGGGTGCACAAGATTTCATCTGTGCCCTTCAAGAGTCTGGTTCCCAGTCCTGTGTAAGTTCTGTAGTCACATCCCACTGGCCTCCAAAGTCAAATTCACTGGGGGTTCTCAGTCCCTTTGCCAGATCCCCAGGATGGGAAATCTATTGTGGGTCCTAGAACTTTCTTAACAGCATGTGAATTTCTTCAGTATAAATGTTCTGGAGTTTGTGGGATGTCTGCTCAGGGGCTGTATGGTTTGGCTGCTGGTGACCTCTTCCAAGAGGATTTATGCCACATGCTGGTCTACTGCAGCATGTGTGATCCTGGTCTACTGCAGGATCTTCTGCAGAGCTTCTGTCCCTGTGACAGGCCACTGCTGACCTGTGCCTCCACAGGAGACACTCAAACACTCAAACGCAGGTCTGGCTCAGTCTCTTTGGAGGCTCTGAGTCCTGGTGCACACAAGGTTTTGTTGGAGCGCTCTACACATCTCTGGTGGGTATGGGGTTTGATTCAAAGCATGATTTTACCACTCCTACCATCTTGCTGGGGCTTCTCCTTTGCTGTTGGACATGGGGTATCTTTTTTAGGTGGGATTTAACATTCTCTTATTGATGGGTGTTCAGCAGCGAGTTGCAATTTTGGAGTTCTCACAGGAGAAGGTAAGCACACATCCTTCTACTCCATCATCTCTGACAATTCCAAGGCACTGTCCTTGAAAAAATTTGGAGAGACTCCTGTTATTCAGGATTTGAATGGAGGCTGTTGTGGTAGAGTTAGACATGGTGGTGGCTCCCAAGGTTTTGTTTTAATATCTGAGTCTGCCACTAAATACTACATGACTTTAGACTGGCCACTGTATCTCCCTGGACCTCAGTTTCCTCAGTTACAATAGGATAGAGCTGGGAAAAAAGAAAAAATAAAAATATTTCATTCAGAAGTATGAATGGTGAACCTACCACATAGCAGTAGGCCATGGGCTACATTTGCAAATGAGGTGGACATGGCTCCCCTCTTCAAGGAACTCATAAGACAGTTGTGTCTCAGGTAGATGACAGGCAGAGATGGGAACTTCTAAGCTAAAGAGGTAGAATTAGATCCATGAACTCCGTGATGCTAACCATACAGAACTTGCTGACGTTGTGTCAACTCAGCGCTCTTTTTCTCATCCTCTGCTTTAGGGTCTCCACCTTTGCACTATTCTCCTTGTTTCTCTTTTTCTTGCTTATCTTTTGAGCCTTGCCGCAAGAATTATTTCTCATAACTAGATCTGACTGGCACAGAAGTTCTCCCCTACATATCCATAACCCTTGTCCTTGAATCTTGTCTTAGTCTCACATTATAGTTTCCATTTAGTTATTTGCTGCTCCACTACATACAAACTGTTAAGATAAAATCATTTTTTAAAGTATTTATTTATTTATTTATTTTTATCTGTCTGTGCCAGGAGAAGGAAATGGCAACCCACTCCAGTGTTCTTGCCTGGAGAATCCCAGGGATGGGGGAGCCTGGTGGGCTGCCGTCTATGGGGTCGCACAGAGTCGGACATGACTGAAGCGACTTAGCAGCAGCAGTGCCAGGTCTTAGTTGTGGCATGAGGGACCTTTTTAGTTGTGGCATGTGGGATCTAGTTCTCTGACTGGGGATCGAACCTGGGTCACCTATGCGGGGAGCACAGAGTATTAGCCATTGGACCACCAGGGAAGTCCCTTGTTTGTTGTTGTTCAGCTGCCGAGTCATGTTCGACTCTTTGCAATTCCGTGGACTGCAGCATGCCAGGCTTCCCTATTCCTCACCATCCTCTGGAATTTGCCCAAGTTCATGGGAAGTCCCTAGGATAGAATAAAGTCTGTTATAGGTAAAACCACTGCATAGCACATACATTACATATAAATTAATTAGTTAATAGATTACCTAATTAAGGTCAATAAATAATTATTAGCAATGTGGTACTATATATATATATCTCAGGTCCTTGTTACCAGAGTTCAAATTATCCTAGGTGATCTATGTGATCAGTAACTTTAATTTAGTTATATAAGGTAAAATTTTGCAGTAAAAGTATCTCTGCTTTGTAATAAAAGCATAAACATGATACGTTTCAGTTTCACAATTCAATTGTATTTCATCCATGCAGCCTTCTGACTTTGGACTCAGTCATAGGTGACTTTCTTATTTGAACCTCTCATATCCTACCTTGATTTTTCTTTCCTTTTAACTTGCATATGATATTTACCAAGACTTTTGTGACTCCCCTGCCTAAAGAAAATAGTGGATCTTCAAGAAATTTATAGCACTATAAATGAATTAAAAACAAATTGGTCTATTGGCTGGATGTAGCCTAGCCAATCAGAAAGGCAACATATCAACCTGTGGTGTGTAATGTAGCTGAGACAACCATTGACCTGTTACTGCTTTATTTGTTAAACAGTCACATATCTGAGTGATCCTGGAGAGAATGGTGAGAGCTGTGCCATAGAGGAGCAATAGACCAGCCTCTTGCAACTACAACTGCACCAGAATCACCAGGGATTTTAAAGCCTCCAGATGCCCAGACCCTGTTCCTGGAGAATCTTGGAAAGTCTGGGGTGGAGCCATGGCATCACAGTGCTTAAAACCCATTCAAAGAAGTCAGTGTTGGATATCTCTATAGTAAACTTTAGAGATTAGGACATATTTATCCCGAGGACTTTGTGATTCCCTTAAGAGATATGCAAATGTATTTGCTTTTGGAAAAATGACCCTAAGGGCCATGTCTTAGTTGTTGAGAATATTTCTTGATTTTAGCCCTGTTCATGTGAGCTAAATTAAAGGGTTTTAGTGAGCACAGAAACCATGTGTTAATTAAAATCAACCATTAGGCTGAAGCAGAAATGCCAGCAGCCTACTGACTTGTTGATTGTTGACAGATTGGAGTGGAGGAAGTTGAGTAATTCACATCCTATGTATTGTACCATTAGGGGGTAAATGAGTTGAGTTTTAAAAATTGTGAACAGACATTTTAAATGTATTCATGAACTTTCTCAGAAGGTCTAGGAAACAAGGAGTCTGTGTGGTCCAGAGAAAAAAGACTCTGGACCTTGGACCTCCTCCCAGGGCTGCTGCTAACCGCATATGTGACCTTGGGCTCCTAATTCAACCTCTGGAGGTCAGTTTTCTTATCTGCAAAATGTGTAGGCTGGATTTGTTATTACCCAAGTCCCTCCCAACTTAAAATTCTATCATTTAGTTTTAGAATTTCTTTATAACTATTTAGTTTTAGAATTTCTTTATAACTCTGAAATACCGAACAAGTTAATACTCTCTGAAATAGAAACAAAAAACTCTTATATATCCCCTGAATCTTTTGAAACCAGATAATTTATATTGTTTCACCAGTGCTTCACAGCATATACCAAAACAAGAGTCTTATAACTATTCCACGTTTAGGTTAACCACTGGACATTTGATTGTTGACATTTATAGAAGAAAGATAAATCTGAATGAACCCAAATAATGGAGCATTTAGTTCAGTTGGGGAAATTTATTCCTTAAAAATTTTTTTTTTGGAAGAATAACATGCAAAGAGGTGCAAAAATCATGCCTATACAATTTGATGACTTTTCCCAAAGTAAACACAATTATGTAACCAGCACCCAAATTAATCAGCAGAGCATCAGTGGTGTCCAGGTACAGCCCCACCATGCTCCCTGCCCATCATAGGTCCCATCTCCTCAAGGTTAGACCATGTCCTGGCATGTAACACTACAGATTAGTTTTTGCCTATTTGTATGCTTATTTGTATCTGTCTTCATTCAATCAACATTTTGTTTTAAAATTCATTCAAATGGTAATATATATGTGGAGATTGTTCATTCTTGACTCTGTCCAGTAGACCATATATAAATGTCACAGTTTAATGTTGTCTAACATCTGGGTAGTTTCCATTTTGGGGCTTTTACCAAAAATGCTGCTAGGAATGCTCTGACATATGTCTTTTGATAACATATACTTGCATTTCTGTCAGGTGTATTTCTAAGAGTGGTATTGTTGGATTGTATTATACAGCACACTTCCTGAGGATACTTTCTAAGGGCTTCATGTGTAACTGGCCAATTGCTTGGTGCTGGAGTCCCAGATATATCTAGGCTCTTACGGGGCCACACCACTGCTTCTTGAATTAGAATTGCATTCAGGAACCCTACATGTTTAAGTGCTGTGCTTTAGTCATGTCTGACTCTTTGTGACCCCACGGACTGTAGCCCACCAGGCTCCTCTGTTCACGGGATTTTTCAGGCAAGAGTACTGGAATGGGTTTCCATACCTTCCTCTAGGGGATCATGTATACCTGAGTTACAGATAAACTTTCTACTTAAGCCTCCTCAGACTGAAGCTGAAGCATGTTTCCCTTCATTGAGCAAAAACTACATAGTAGCAGAAAAAGAGAGACCCCACAAAGTATCTTCAGGCACTACAAGTCACAATGAGTTTGAAGAATGCTCCTTTAGAAGAAAACACAAAAACAGGAAAGAAACAAAAAAAAGAAAAGAGTCTCTGTGTATTCATTTAAAGTCATCTGGGGAGTATTAGGCATGGAAGGACCATGCTTTGTTTTACTTTGTTTTTAGTTTAACAGAGGGTTCAGGCAAGGCACTTAGGACCTGGAACAAGGGTTTCCCACACATCAATCCCTTCCATTGATCCTGAGATTTGGCATATAAAAATTTTTATGGTTCTTTTCTTTCTAAGCCTTCCCGCAGATCCATTTTTAGGCCCCTCAGAACGTCACCTGGCTCATTATTTCCTCTGTGTATGGGTGGAGCATTTTGGCCCAAAGGACAATTCCAATGTCTTTGTGCTACTATTATTGGAGATTTGTTTCTGCCAGAGGTCACGTCCACCTTAACAGCCAGTGGCCTCCTGGCTCTTAAGTGGATGGGGCCAGTTCAGGCAGCACGTTATACTTAGATCAGCAGCAGATTGTGAGAAAGTCTGCAGGAGGCTACTAAGTGTTTCAGGAAGGTGGAAAGTCCTTCTTCATCTTCCCCAGAGAATCATTAGAGGTCTGGGAAGAACCAAGTGAGTTGTAATGCCTTCCCCTGAGGAAGGCTTATTCCTGCCATACATGCAGGTTCTTGGGTCAAGTTCTCCGGAAGCAGAGCCTGGGACTTTGGGTGAATGCGACTTATTGAGGGTGTGCTTTCGTGAGAAGTGGGGGTTGGTGAGAGAAATCTTGCCTGATGCTATGGGAGCCCAGCATTTCGTATCTCTTTGTCGTTCATACTGATCAGGCTGCCTGAGATGAGCAGTGAACAAACTCCCAGGCAGGAGGCTCCTGTTCAGCCAAGGGTTTGTCTTGGGTGAAGATGACCCAAGGGAAGGTGACCACTGGGGGCCATCAGTGGCTTACTGGAGCTGGGAAATGGATCCATCATCCAGTAACAGGCAGCCAGGAGAGGACACCAATCGCACCTACTATACACCAAGATTCCTGGAGATTTACTCTGGAGGATACCAAACCTTTGATTGACCCTGCAGGAGATAACAGAAGATGCTTTATGGTGGCATTTTCTGCTTGCCAATAGGTATCTAGCCAATTCTCATCAGACTTGTTCCCGAAACAATTGCTCCCCCTTCAACTCCATAAACACTCCATGCTCTTTTCCAGACTCCTGACAAGATAGGCAGGAACTTGGGACGGGGGACCCATCCAAAGTTGCTGCAGTGCTTGTACCTGGACAAACGTCTCTTCAAGCAACAGATACAAAGAAACCATAAGGGGTTAAAAATAACCGCATGCATGTGCAGTTGGAGGAAAGTATAAACAATAAGATACAGTAAGACCAAAACCCAATTGCAATTTCCCAGATTCTGAGAGCAAAAGCAGGGTGCTACACATGATGCCTGCACTCACCACCACCAAGGGTGCAGACAGGTCACCTAAATCACCCCTCCAGCCCAACCCACAAATCTGCCCTCTCCTCACCCCATATAAGGGGCCAGCTTGCCCCTCCCCTGCTTCAGGGAAAAAGCAAGGGCGCTGGTAACTTGTCCTCACTCATTTATGCTGCAGCAGAAGTCCCAAAAATTCTTGTCCGAATTTCTCATTTGGCCTCTTGTCAATTTCTATTGGGGGCTTCCCTGGTGGCTCAGAGGGTAAAGCATCTGCCTGCAATGTGGGAGACCCAGGTTTGATCCCTGGGTCGGGAAGATCCCCTGGAGGAGGAAACGGCAACCCACTCCAGTGTTCTTGCCTGGAGAATCCCATGGGCAGAGGAGCCTGGTCCGCAGGGTCACAAAAAGTCGGACACGACTGAGCGACTTAACTTTCACTTTCAATTTCTATTGATTAAAGTGTCCAAGAACCCAGATCAGTAATGCTAACATCTCTCACCTCTCACATTGGGCTGAAAAGCCACTGTATCCCTCAGGGTCTGGCAAAATATCCCACTTCCTCTCCAAAATATATCTGTCATTTCAGCCTCATTTTCCCTCCTGTCTTTTATACTTAAACTCCTGTCTCTCAGTCTAACATTTAAATGCTGGTGGTATTTGCTTTGGAAATACATTGTCTTATCTTCACGAATGGATAATAAGTTTGTCTTAGGTTGACGTTCCCCAGAGGCAGACTCTGAGACAAGGATTTGAATGTAAGGTGGGATTCCAGGGAGCACAGACAGAAGATATGGGAAGTTGAGACAGAGAATGGGAAGCATTAAAAGCACACTACCAAAGTGACCACCATGAGCAACAGGAGTGATTCCACTGAGGACCTCTGGGAAAATCTGCAGTGCACATCTCAGAATTGTTCCACGATTTATCCAACCACTGTGATCCATTATTAGGTGGGGCCTATGTGAAATGTACCAGATTGGTTCAATGGCTAGGAAATATATCCTGTCTATAAACAGTTTATAAATTAATATTCAATTTGGGAAAGTTTTAAAAACTATTTTCTTAAGTCAGGTAGCCTGGGATTCAGGTGAGACCAACAATAAACATTTATTCCACTTTTGACATAGTTATGAGCAATATATTTAATTTACACAATGAATTAACCAAAATGTACAGCTATGACATATTTTCTTCATATGGTCTTTATCCTTTAATTGTTCAGTGGATATTGTCATCTGGTCTTGCCACTGAGGTGACTCAAACCACAAGAAGAATGTACATTAATGCAAACACCTCTAACTAGACATGTTCTCTTGGCAAGATCTGACTCCATCTTGGACTCTGAAATATTAAATAAACCCAGCATAATTTGCTTGTGCTGATTCTCACCTTGGGAATTCCAGAACAGTTGGAAGGATTAACAGCAACAACAACAACAACAGAAAACCAATAAAGCCTTTTTTGTTGATGATATTTGGCCTGGAAAGCAGAACACACTGGGAGGTTTTGTCTCCTTTTTCTCTTTATAGAAAGACTCACTGGATATGTTCCATAAATTCTCTTTCTGTTATCCACCCTTCCCTAAAGCAACAGAATTCCAAGAGAACAAGAAAGTCTTCAGTCCCATTTTAAATTATTCACATTTTTGTTATATCAAAATTGGTGATCTGATTTTTTGTCTCTGTGTTCTAGAAGCCTGGACCCATCAACTGATTGATGTTGGACATTTCTATTTACTATACAGTGTAGACTAGAAAAGAACCTGAGACAACAATAACAATTTATTTGCTTAATTTAAATCAGAGATGCTCCTAGAATTCTGAATATAGAATTGTTCCATATCGGCATCTCCAAGGTTATAGAAGCTTTCATTATAGAAACTATCATTATAGAAGCATCTTTTCTTTCACAATGAAGAAATTATGAGTCCCAAGAAAGGTAGAGAAATGTGAACTCTTAAAATTATGGCAATGATTATTATTCCATCCTGATGTACAAGGCTGCCTCTGCTCTCTGCTTCCTGAGCACTTCTAATTTAGTAGACAGAATTTAAGAAATTGATTAGTATTCCCCTGAGTTTCTCCTACTGACCAACTCATCATAAAACAATGGAATATCTTAAATTCCTCCTGGACTTATCTTTCTTCATCTGTGAATTGGGAACAATATCACTTGATCTGGTCTCTAAAACAATGATTAAATAAAAACAAAACTAAAATATTATTTTATAAAGAATATCTACAGTGTCAAGTGTCTTTATTAACAGAGGTACATTGAGGGTAAAGAAAAGCATCATTAGATTGAGAAATCTAGTGTCCTTGGTTCAAATCCCAAATCCATTGCATTTCTTGTGGTTGATACTGAACACCTAAGCAAGTGCCTTATTTTCTCACAACTTCCATCTCCTTGATTATGCACTGAAGACACTAAACTCTACTTTTATCTTACAGTTGTTAGAATCAAGTCAGAAAAAAAAAAAAAAAGAATGAAAGCATGTTGTGAAGGTCAGTGAGCTCAATGACTTAAACCATGGTTGCTGTTGTTGCTATCATCATCATATTATTATTGCTGAGAAATAAAATAGTGAAATCATCCTGGCCCTGGAGATTTGGGAAACACTTGGAATCCATCTGAGGAAGACATGGTAACAGAATATTTAGGAAAAACATAATTACATCTTCATGAAAATCTCTCTCTTTAAATCTTTTTCTTAAAATTTTCATTTCCTAGTTGTTTATCTTTTGTAAACCCCCCATGAATACTTCTACTTATTAAATGAGTGAATAAGTGAATGAATGACTTCTACATGCTGCGTCAGTGCTTTTACTCTATTATTTTGATCAATATTTTGCCTACGTTTATTGAACTTGTATACATCTTATCTATACAAAATACATGGCTAGATGACACATCCAATAGATAAAATTAAAAAGACAAATAACGTCAAGTATTATTGAAGATGTTTAGCAATCAAAACTCTTAGACATTGCTCATGAAATGTAAATTTATACAAATACTTTAAAAATTGTTTGGGAAATGTCTACTTTGGTAAACATATGCATTTCCTAGGAACTAGACATTCTATCACTAGAAATAAACATCCCCTCTGAAATGCATGTGTATGTACACCATATAAGAATGCTCATAAAAGCTTTATTCACAACATCTAAAAACCTGAGACTACCCCAATGCCCTTTAATAGTTTCATGGATAAATATATTGTGATGTCTTCATACAATGGAAAACCACATAGCAATGAGACAATGAATTCTAACTATGCATAACAACAGCAGTGAATTACACAAACATTATGTTGACAGCAAACACCCACTCACAAATATATATATAACATATAATCAACCCCATTTGCATAAATTGTGAAAGCAAGAAAAATAAATCCATGGTGTTAGAAGGCAGGACAGCGGTTAGTTACTCCAGGAGGTATGGGCTGTGGTAATGACCAGGAACCATCACAAGCACAGTTTTTAAGGTGCTGGGTGGTGATGCTCCATGTTTTGATTTGAGTGTCACTTATGAGGATGAGAGAACATAAAGAAGGCAGAACATCAAAGAATTGATGCCTTCGAACTGTGGTGCTAGAGAAGACTCTTGAAAGTCCCCTGGACAGTGAAGAGATCACATCAGTCAATCTTAAGTGAAATCAACCCTGAATACTCAGTATTTTGGCCACCTTATGAGAACAGCTGACTCATTGGGAAAGTCCCTGATGATGGGAAAGATGGTGGGCAGAAAGAAGAGGGCGTCAGAGGATGAGATGGCTGGATGGCATCACCGATGCAATGGACACGAACTTGAGCCAACTTTGGGAGGTGGTGAAGGACACGGAGGCCTGGCATGCTGCTGTCCATGGGCTTGTGAAGAGTGAAACATGACTGTGCGACTGAACAACAAATGTAAGGATGAACTTACTGTGTGAAAGTTTGCCAAGCTGTATACTTAGGATACATAGCTCACCCTGGACCCTGATCTCCATAGCTGAAGAATGGTTCTGAATAGTTAACTAGTTTGATGTAATGTTTTGAACTTAAAAAAATTTACTTCTTTGGCTTTCAACATTAGATTGGAGTTGAAGTGAAGTCATTCAGTTGTGTCCGACTCTTTGTGACCCTGTGGCCTATAGCCTTCCAGGCTCCTCTGTACGTGGGATTTTCCAGGCAAGAGTACTGGAGTGGGTTGCCAATTCCTTCTCCAGGGGATCTTCCCAACTCAGGAATCGAACCCTGGTCTCCCGCATTGCAGGCAGACACTTTACCCTCTGAGCCACCAGGGAAGCCGAGCTGAAGTGACCCACTGACAAAAGGACTACACTGTGCTTAGTCTACTTGTCTTTAGGAACACCTGGAGTAAGAAGCCTCTAGACAAGTGGTGAGTCTACATCCAAACTTCAGTTAGGCCAAGTAGCTGATGTAACTCAGTGAGCTGATTCAAGACCAGCTCTCTGGCTATGCCAGGCCTCTTGTGATCTTGTGACAGTCAAGTGAGCTGGGTATAGAAGCCGAGAAGGTTCTTGCTCTGGTTCTTATGTTGGGATGAGGAGCTGAGAGGTAGGCAGCCTCTGGGCCAAAACTTCTGGGAACATGCAAAATGAAAATCCCGAGACGTCTTTATTGCTCCAAAATGGACTCTGCCCCTCCACAGTTCAGAGCAGAGTGCGGTTCACCAGTGCATCAGTTTGACTCAGGGGTGGGGAGCAGAAGGCAGAGGTGGCCCTACAACTGCACTGACGTCAGCTCTGGAGCTGGAGTACCTGACTGGTGGCTAGAATTCGCTATTTCCATGGGGGGCCGCCTGCTCCACAAGACAGCACTCATCTGTTAAATTCCACGTGGTGCTCCAGCAAACTCGACCCGAAGCCTGATTGCCCCCATGCAAGTGATGCTTGTTCTGCTGATCTTAGTGACAAGGTCGGCTGGCATCAAGGTCCATGCAGCTCCTCATATGAAGAGCTCTCAAGTAACCAGGTTGACTTGGGACCTATTTCTGCCACTTGGTAGTTTTGCTTCAGTCCTTTCAGAAGTTTGAATGTCCTGATAATTTGATCTTTGTGTGTAAAGACTGCAAAAGTAAACAAAGTTGGAAGACAATTTACTCTCACAAACTATAAGGAACTGTTTTCTCCAAAGGTATGAGGGAAAGTCATTCTGAGATGTTTCATTACCTGGTGGCTAAAATCAGATTCTCATTTTAAAACAAAGAATTGAAGCATTTGAGAGTTACTTGAATCCTTAGAGGCCATCATCATCAACACCATCATTTCATAGATGAAGGAACTAAGACCAGGAAAGTTGTATCTCTATGACTATGAACTCGCCAATGATGCCCATCTTCCTTATTTTACCTTCTGATTCTTTTTTCCTTTCTTGTTCCTCTCTGTATTCCTCTCATCATTCTCCACTTCTGTAGCCAAAGGGACACACGTTAGAAAAAGGGTAACTTCAGCACAGAGCGAGTAGTGTCATTGTATATTTCTTCTATCATGTTTCTTAATCAAGCATCTTTTCAACTCATTCTATCTCCACTTTTCATCTCAAAGTTGAAAGTTATACCCATGTTCAAGTTACAATATTGGCATTAATAGTTGGTTCCTTTCTCTTTTAGAAAAGATGTTTTTGATGATAGTTTGCAATGGCAGCAAAGAGTTCCTTGTGTGTAACACAGACCACAACACAAGAAAATAGAAATTGACACTCCATTTAGGATACCTTTTGATATTAATTGTCCCAGTGCCAAGCTGGTAGCTCTAAGCAAGTTTACTTGGAAAGTATTCCCAGGCACAGAGGTAGCCTGGAAATCCTCCCATAATTTGTAAATATTGCTGGAGGGCAAAAAGTGGAAGTGGGAATAAATTGAATTTAAAGACAAAATTCAACAATCGTACCTTGTATGTGAGTCAATGTGTCTTAAACATAGAGCACATAAAAGGAAGACTTCTGGATTTCAGAACTGACCAGAGGCAGAATGAAATCTAAATCTGGCATGTTTCTTTCTGCAGTATCTCCATCTGATGTGTTTGCAAACCTCCAGTGGGAGAAAAAAAATCCCTCCATGATTCATTCATATAGCTTTAGGGCATTGTGTCGATCTGCACTATAATTGTTTGACCCTCATGAATAAGGGGGTATTTTTAATTCTTTACAAAGTTGTAGTTTGTGCAGCTGTGGATGCTCCAGCATTTGGGAAAAAAGGTATCGAGCATATTTAAAATAACACCAGGTTCATATTCACTTTCTTTGTCAACCAAATTTGATGATTTCCTAAAGAACTATAAGGACGTCATGTGAGATTTCTCCTGACAAGCTAAAAAACTGCTGTTCCTTCTATATGACATTCTTTACCCATTCAATCGTTATGTACTCAGTGGAGGCAGAGAGAAACTTTTTCAATTAACAGAAAATAATTTTCCTTCTTATTTATGTTTAAAATAAGTTCATAATTTTACATTCATTGTTTGAACTGAACAACTTAATAGAAAGCATAAAAACATTTACATACAGAAACAAATTTCTAATTCCAAGTGAACAGTACTTTTCCATGTGTTGTTCAGCTTTAGAATCTCTTACTTTCAATCTATCACTGATAATACTTGGCTACCCAGTTTGCATCAGGAAATGTGCACTTAAGATGAGGAGAAAACCTTCTACAGAGTTGGAGCATGCAAGCCACAGGTGCTTCTAAAACATCCACTGAGACTTTTGCAGGATAAGGAAAATTTACATTTTATCAGTTACAGAAGAACTCTCAGGTTGAAATCCAAGTGAACTCCTACCAGACATCCAATTCATCACCGTGATAACTTAAGATCACTCTTGGGTTGGTAATCGGGGCAACTGACCCATTCCCTGCCCTTGAATCTGGCTGTTTTCACAGAAGAGACACATTAAATATAACAAGTTTTGGCGCTTGCCTGGTAAATTCTTTCTTTCATCATCTTTAATCTAGAATGAAGAGCTGGCTTCAAAGACCTAATTTTTCCAAATCCCTCTCTCCAATGCTTTCAGCACACGTTTGCCTGAATCCCATCTGCCAGAGCCTGCACCTCTGCCTGAGGACTTTCTCTGTCTCCAGAAGCCTGATTGGCCCCTGCAGGAGGCAGGCTGGAAGTGCCAGGGAGTGAATGTCCCTGGAGCAGCCTTCAACCACTGACTGATGGCAGTCAATGTTCAACTCCTCGAGCTCCCGCTGCCCTGAACACATGTTCTACACACTCTCCTAGAGCTCTCCAACTGGGCCTGAGCCCCGCTCAGTCCACGCATGAATGACTTGCCTGATGAAGCATTCTGATTGGCTGCCTTTCATCATCAGTCTCATCGCCCTTCTTATTCCTCCACTAGTGTTTCTTAAAATTACCTCCCAAACAATTTACTTTTAAGTCTTTGTCTCAGGATCTACTTCTGGTTCTACATCTGGGAAATACTTAATAGAAATACCTGCAGCCTGACTAGCCTCCCAGCCGATATAGTAGTTAAATAAAATAAATAACTTTTATCCTCCAATATATATATACACATATATATAATTTCTGCTGAGTTTAGGTATAATTTACACTCCATTCACTTTCATCTTGATTAATGAACACTTTTTCACACAGGAATTCTGATCAGCAGCCAATTGAGATGGGATTACATCAATACAATCCTTAAGAACTGACAGGATCAGAAGCTCTGATTCAATTTCATTGAATTTCTCAATGAAATGCAATCTTGAAATGGAAATTCTGCAGAGACAATTTCTGATATTCAGTTTTTCTGATAATTGATCTGAATAGAATAAAAAGAATAGAATAGAATAAAAAGATGAAAGATGTCTTCCATCTTCTTTCCTTTTCCTCTAAGCAATTTAAGAGCAAGTTTAATGCACGTTACAGGGATGGAAGGCAATATCATCTATTTCCAAATCCATTGTGTGTGTGTGTGTAAGTCACTCAGTCATGTCTGACTCTATGCAACCCCTTGGACTGTAGCCCTCCAGGCTCTTCTATCCATGGGGTTTTCCAGGCAAGAATACTGGAGTGAGTTGCCATTTCTTAAAATACATTTTTCTGAATTCCATCTTTAGTGTACAGAACAGAACTTCTGGAATTGAGGAATTAATACTCCACAATCTTCCCCACCCCCAGTAATTTCTATACACTCTCAAGTTACATTGGCTCTGTGCTGGATAGATATTTTCCCCACTTTTCCTTTCTTCTAATCTCATGGTTAAGTTGAATCAGATATTGCCCATTCTTTTAACAATCTAAAGGAAACATATTTGCATGTACACCCTGTAGTTAAGCCTGGGCTTAGCAGAAAATAATAAACTGCCTAAGATGCCCAAATTCCTATAATAAAAATGAAACAATAAATGCATAGAAATATGAGGAAGAAATTACACCCATTAAATGCATCCAGGCTGATGAGTGATAGGATGGCTGCCTATTCAAGCTGGAAGTTTTACACATGATCGAAGCTTTATTTAGTCTAATGGAATGTGCTTCCTGAGTTTGGCTCTGACTAAGCCTGAGAGCACAATAGCGAGTATTATGTGATTGGCCTGAGCTCATTCCCATCTCGAAGCCATTGTGACTGGGTCTTGACTGCCTCTTTCTCTCAGGTAACCCGTCACCTTGCTGTTCCTCTCCGGTTTAGACATTCATTCAGGATGTTATAAAAACAAAATTACCAACTTTTATGCACCACAGTCTCCTCCTTACAATCTCTCTCTAAAAAGTTCTAAAATCATTGGGAATACTTAGCCTCATTCTACACTTTGGGAAACATAAACTCAATGATATAGCAAATGTTACAACTGGCCAAGATTACTGAGTCTCACTGCCAGATGATCACACAGGTGGACAAGGACTGTGTTCATTGCATCAGCAAAGCAGAGATGACTCCAAAATGGTTTGTTGGAGGAATTTAATATTTGCAGTTCCCAAGAACAGTATTAAAGACATCATACGTATATGTATATATGTGCATGCATGCTAAGTCACTTCAGTCATGTCCAACTCTTTGTGACCCTTTGGACTGCAGCCTGCCAGACTCCTCTGTCTATGGGATTCTCCATGTAGGAATACTGGAATGGGTTGCCATGCCCTCCCCCAGGGGATCTTCCTGACCCAGGGATCAAACCTATGTCTGTTATACCTAACCTGCTTTGGCAGGCAGGTTCTTTACCACTAGCGCCACCTGGGGAGTGCTATGTGTGTGTGTGTGTGTGTGTGTGTGTGTGTAAAATCATATATGTATGATGTTCCAAACAAAGGAGGTTAAAGAATCATGACAAATAAATCAATATCTTATCCAATTTGGATGATGTGTAAAAGAGAGGAAAAAATTACATTATTGGATCAGTGACAGAGCAGAAATGTGGATAATGAATTGGATAAAATTATTGTATCAGTGCTGCATTTATTGAAGTTCCTAATGGTGCTCTGGTTTTGCAAATAAATATCCTCATTCCAAGGACATACACACTGAATTATCTAGGGATACAGGAGTAAAGGGCCATGATATATATATATATTTTTTTTACCCTCCAATATCCAACCAGTCCATTCTAAAGGAGATCAGTCCTGGGTGTTCATTGGAAGGACTGATGCTAAAGCTGAAACTCCAATACTTTGGCCTTCTCATGCAAAGAGTTGACTCATTGGAAAAGACCCTGATGCTGGAAGGGATTGGGGGCAGAAGAAGGGGACAACAGAAGATGAGATGGCTGGATGGTATCACCGACTCGATGGACATGAGTTTGAGTAAACTTCGGGAGTTGGTGGTGGACAGGGAGGCCTGGCGTGCTGCAATTCACAGGGTCGCAAGGAGTCAGACATGATTGAGCGACTAAACTGAACTGAACTGAACCCTCAAATATATCATGAAAAAATTGTCTCAGCACTTACAACCACAAACATTTATGCATTGTTCACATCTCATGTCAACTGGATTTGATATTCTTCCATGTGTCTTCTCAATCTGGGACCAAGGTCAGAGAGGATGTCCTCTTTCGGCCATGCCATCCTTATGGAAGAGGAAAGAGAATGAAAGCCAAGCATGCAGTGGCTCCTGATGCTTCTGTTTAAACATGACAGCAGTTTACATGCTCTTTAATAAAGCAAGTCACTTGACTTAGTCCAAAATCAAGGGGCAGGAAAGGAGATTTAGCCTTGTAAGAAAATGTCAGATTGTCTTCCAACGTGGTTATGCCACTTTGCATTCTCATCACTAATGAATGAGAGTTCCTGTTGCTCCACAATCTTTCCAGTGATTGATATTCAGTTTTTTGTTGTTGTTGTTTGTTTTGTTTTAGCCATCCAAATACGTGTATTGCAGCATCTCACTGTTATTTGTATTTTCCTGTTTGTCATTTTTAGAATCAGTCTACCGCATCCTACATAGAAATCACTAGTGAAAAGTAATTGTTAATGAATATATAAATTGAACAAATGGTTTTTCTGCAAGATAGTTTTTCAACATACTTTCAAAAAATAAAATTTTCATCATGTGGCTGTTGACTAATTAAACTGGAGCAACATCTAAAGCCTCAGGGGTCATATTTATGTTGTTTATTTTCCGTATCTTCAGCCCCTGATACACTTTAGGTGCTTGATAAATATTTCTTCTAGGAATAAATTTGTTGTTGTTCAGTCGCTCAGTCATGTTTTACTCTCTGCGAGCCCATGCAGTGCAGCATGCCAGGCTTCCCCTGTCCTTCACTATCTCTCAGAGTTTGCTCAAACTCAGACAGGCTTAAATATATCCCTATTCATCTCAGAGACAAATCCTCTGAGATTAGTAGTAGGTTTTTTCTGTTATTCTGTATTCTCAGTGGAAAGATAGCCTTATCTCTTCCTTATTCTCTACTTGGGGCCTGTTGGGTTTTCTTTCTTTAATTCTACCTCTATTCTAATATTCTGCAAAAAATATATTTAAAAATTAAAATACTAATTACTGTGCCAAGAGACCCAAATTGGCATCGAAATGCTTGGGAACACTGCTGTAGTACTTAGGGTTTTCCCTCTTATTCCTGCTTCCCCCCGCACCCCAGTCCTTGATGGCAACACTTGAAAAAATTGAAAAGTACGATAAAGTCTTTAATCCATAGGTAGCTCAGATGGTAAAGAATCTGTCTGAAATGCAGGAGACCAGGTTTTGATCCTTGGGTTGGGAAGACCCCCTGGGGAAGGAAGTGACAACCCACTCCAGTATTCTTGTCTGGAAAAATCCCATGGATGGAGGAGTCTGGCAGCTACAGTCAATGAGGTTGAAAGGAGTCGGGCATGACTAAGTGGCTAACACTTTCACTTTCAGCCCCTTTTAGCTCCTCTTAGCTGATATAACAGTAATAACTTACATTAGTGTATAAATTGATTTTTGGAAGTCTGCACGGGAAATTAGAGACTCTACAGAATGGAACTGGATGGCTAGAAAAATTTTTAGTCTTCGGGTATAATCTTTGGTGTCTTTTTTTCCTGTATGCTTAATAATGCAAATATCTCACATGTATTTTCATGCTTTTCATTGTTCAAACCTGAAAATACATACTTTTGTGTTAAGTTCATTTCAACATTGTATCCACATGCAGAACTGTCTTGAATGCTTTTATTGAAGTGAATCATTCATCTGCCCCATAAACCACTATTAAACTTGATTAAGAAATCAATCATTCCCAGTCATCTATTTCAACAATTGCCCATTTTTTACTAAGAGTTTGAACCAGCTGGGCCTAATTTAATTGCATTGTCCACACAAGTAGAGGTAAAGATAATAAAATAAATCAGTCTCTCAGTCATGTCCTACTCTTTGCGACCCCATGTACTGCAGTATGCCAGGCCTCCCTGTCCATCACCAACTCCCGGAGTTTACTCAAAATCATGTCCATTGAGTCAGTGATGCCATCCAACCATCTCATCCTCTGTTGTCCCCTTCTCCCACCTTCAATCTTTCCCAGCATCAGGGTCTTTTCCAATGAATCAGTACAAGTAGAGGTATTTTTAAAAATTAATTTATTTTTTAATTGAAGGATAATTGCTTTACAGAATTTTGTTGTTTTCTATCAAACCTCAACATGAATCAGCCGTAGGTATACATATATGCCCTCCCTTTTGAACCTTCCTCCCATCTCCCTCCCCAGCCCACCCCTCCAGGTTGATACAGAGCCCCTGTTTGAGTTTCCTGAGCCATATAGCAAATTCCCGTTGGCTATCTATTTTACATACAGTAAGGTAAGTTTCCATGTTACTCTTTCTATGCATCTCACCCTCTCCACCCAACTCCCCATGTCCATAAGTCTGTTCTCTACGTCTGTTTCTCCTTTGCTGCCCTGCAAATAAATTTTTCAGTACCATTTTTCTAGATTCCATATATATGCATGAGAAAACGATATTTATCTTTCTCTTTCTGACTTACTTCATTCTGTATAATATAGTCTAGGTTCATCCACCTCATTAGAACTGACTCAAAAGTGTTCCTTTTTATGGCTGAGTAATATTCCATTGTGTATATGTACCACAACTTCTTTATCCATTCGTCTGATGATGGACATCTAGGTTGCTTCCATATTCTAGCTACTGTAAATAGTGCTGCAGTGAACAAAGGGATACATGTATCTTTTTCAATTTTGGTTTCCTCAGGGTATATGATTAGCAGTGGGATTGCTGGGTCATATGGTGGTTTTATTCCTAGTTTTTTAAGGAATCTCCATACTGTCTTCCATAGTGGCTGTATCAATATATATTCCCACCAACAGTGCAAAAGTGTTCCTTTTTCTCCACACCCTCTCCAGCATTTGTTGTTTGTAGACTTTTTGATGATGGCCATTCTGACTGGTGTGAGGTGATATCTCATTGTAGTTTTGATTTGCATTTCCCTGATAATGAGCAATATTGAGCAACTTTTCATGTGTTTGTTAGCCATCTGTATGTCTTTTTTGGAGAAATGTCTCTTTAGGTCTTTTCCCCACTTTTTGATTGGGTTGCTTATTTTTCTGGTATTGAGTTGTATGAGCTGCTTGTATATTTTGGAAACTAATCCTTTGTCAGTTGTTTCATTTGCTTATTTTCTCCCATTCTGAGGGTTGTCTTTTCACCTTGATTATACTCTCCTTTGCTGTGCAAAAGCATTTAAGTTTAATCAGGTCCCACTTGTTTACTTTTGTTTTTATTTCCATCACTCCAGGAGATGGGCCATAGAGGATCTTGCTTTGATTTATGTCATTGAGTGTTCTGCCTATGTTTCCCTCCAAGAGTTTTATGGTTTCTGGTCTTACATTTAGGTCTTTAATCCATCTTGAGTTTATCTTTGTGTATGGTTTTAAGAAGTGTTCTAATTTCATTCTTTTACATGTAGCTGTCCAGTTTTCCCAGCACCATTTATTGAAAAGGCGGTCTTTGCCCCATTGTATATTCTTGCCTCCTTTGTAAGAAATAAGGTATCCATAGGTGCATGGGTTTATTTCTGAGCTTTCTATCTTGTTCCATTGGTCTATATTTCTGATTTTGTGCCAGTACCATACTGTCTTGATGACTATAGCTTTGTAGTACAATCTGAAGTCAGGAAGGTTGATTCCTCCAGCTCCATTCTTCTTTCTCAAGACTGCTTTGGCTATTCGGGGCCTTTTGGGTTTCCATATGAATTGTTAATTTTTTTGTTCTAGTTCTGTGAAAAATACCATTGGTAATTTGATAGGGATCACATTGAATCTGTAGATTGTGTTTGATAGTATAGGCATTTTCACAATATTGATTCTTCCTTCCCAGGAACATGGAATATCTCTCCATCTGTTTACGTCATCTTTGATTTCTTTCATCAATGTCTTATAATTTTCTGTGTACAGTTCTTTTGTCTCCTTTGGTAAGTTTATTCCTAGATAGTTTATTCTTTTTGTTCCAATGGTGAATGGGATTGATTTCTTAATTTCTCTTTCTGAACTTTCATTGTTAGTATAGAGAAAGCCAAGTGATTTCTGTGTATTGATTTTGTATCCTGCAACTTTGCTAAATTCACTGATTAACTTTAGTAATTTTCTGATACTATCTTTAGGGTTTTCTATGTACAGTATCATGTCATCTGCAAACAGTGAGAGCTTTACTTCTTCTTTTCTGATCTGGATACCTTTTATTCCTTCGCTGATTGCTGTAGCTAGGACTTCCAGAACTGTGTGGAATAATAGTGGTGAAAGTGGATGCCCTTGTCTGTTCCTGATCTTAGGGGGAATGTTTTCAGTTTTTCACCATTGAGAATAATGTTTGCTGTAGGCTTATCATATACAGCCTTTACTATTTTGAGGTAGGTTCCTTCTATGCCCATTTTCTGAAGAGTTTTTTTATCATTAAATGGGTGCTGAATTTTGTCAAAGGCTTTTTCTGCATCTATTGAGAATATCATACGGTTTTTATCTTTATTTGTTAATATGGTGTATCACATTGATTGATTTGCATATATTGAAGAATCCTTGCATTCCTGGAATAAACCCAATTTGATCATGATGTATGAGCTTTTTGATGTGTTGCTGAATTCTGTTTGCTAAAATTTTGTTGAGGATTTTTGCATCTATGTTCATCAGTGATATTGGCTTATAGATTTCTTTTTTTGTGTTGTCTTTGTGGCTTTGGTATTAGGGTGATGGTGGCCTCATAGAATGAGTTTGGAAATGTTCATTCCTATGCAATTTTTGGAAATAATTTTAGAAGGATAGGCATTAACTCTATTCAAAGCAGAGACATTACTTTGCCAACAAAGGTCCATTTAGTCAAGGCTATGGTTTTTCCTGTGGTCATGTATGGATGTGAGAGTTGGACTGTGAAGAAAGCTGAGTGCCGAAGAATTGATGCTTTTGAACTGTGGTTTTGGAGAAAACCCTTGAGAGTCCCTTGGACTGCAAGGAGATCCAACCAGTCCATTCTGAAGGAGATCAGCCCTGGGTGTTCTTTGGAAGGAATGATGCTAAAGCTGAAACTCCAATACTTTGGTCACCTCATGCAAAGAGTTGACTCATTGGAAAAGACTCTGATGCTTGGAGGGATTGGGGGCAGGAGGAGAAGGAGATGACAGAGGATGAGATGGCTGGATGGCATCACTGACTCAATGGACGTGAGTCTGAGTGAACTCTGGGAGTTGGTGATGGACAGGGAGGCCTGGCGTGCTACAGTTCATGGGGTCGCAAAGAGTTGGACACGACTGAGTGACTGAACTGAACTGAAATGAAATGTTTGATAGAATTCTCCTGTGAAGCCATTTGGTCCTGGGCTTTTGTTTTTTGGGGAAATTTTTTTATCACAGCTTCAATTTCAATGTTTGTAATTGGGTTGTTCATAATTTCTATTTCTTCCTGCTTCAGTCTTGGAAGATTGAACTTTTCTAAGACTTCGTCCATTTCTTCCAGGTTATCCATTTTATTGCCATAATAGTTGTTCATAATAGTCTCTTATATCCTTTGTATTTCTGCCTTGTCTGTTGTAACCTCTCCTTTTTCATTTCTAATTTTGTTGATTTGATTCTTCTGTCTTTTATTCTTGATGAGTCTGGCTAAAAAGGTTTGTCAATTTTCTTTATCTTCTCAAGGAACCAGCTTTTAGTTTTATTAATCTTCACCATTGTTTCCTTCACTTCTTTTTCATTTATTCCTGCTCAGATCTTTATGATTTCTTTCCTTCTACTAATTTTGGGGCTTTTTGTTCTTCTTTTTCCAGTTGTTTTAAGGTGTTTAAGGTATAAAGTTAGGTTGTCTATTCAATGCTTTTCTTGTTTCTTGGGGTAGGATTGCATTGCTATAAACTTCCCTCTTAGGATTGCTTTTGCTGCATCCCATAGGTTTTGAGTTGTCATGTTTTCATTGTCATTTGTTTCTAGAAATTTTTTGATTTCCCTTTTGATTTATTCAGTAACCTGTTGGTTATTTAGAAATGTATTGTTTAATCTCAACATGTTTGTGTTTTTACAGTTTTTATTCTTGTAATTGATATCTAGTCTCATAGTGTTGTGGTCAGAGAAGATGCTTGATATAATTTCAATTTTCTTAAATTTACTGGGGTTTGATTTGTGACCCAAGATGTGGTCTATACTGGAGAATGTTCAATGCACACTTGAGAAGAAGGTGTGTTCTGCATTTGGATAGACTGTCCTGAAGATATCAACGAGATCCATCTCATCTAATGTATATTTAAGACTTGTGTTTCCTTATTAATTTCCTGTCTTGATGATCTGTTCATTGGTGTGAGTGGGGTGTTAAAGTCTCCTACTATTACTGTGTTACTGTCAATTTCTCCTTTTATGTCTGTTAGTATTTGTCTTATGCATTGAGGTGCTCCTATGTTGGGAGAATAGATATTGACAATTGATGTGTCTTCCTCTTGGACTGATCCTTTGATCATTATGTAGTGTCCTTCCTTATCTCTTGTAATGTTATTTTTAGGTCTTTTTTGTCTGATATGAGGATTGTTACTCCAGCTTTCTTTTGCTTCCCATTTGCATGGAATATATTTTTCCATCCTCTTACTTTCATTCTATATGTGTTTTTAGGTCTGAAGTGGGTTTCTTGTAGCCAGCATATACATGGGTATTGTTTCTGTATCCATTCAGCCAGCCTGTGTCTTTTGGTTGGAGCATTTAATCCATTTACACTTAATATAATTATTGATATATATGTTCCTATTGCCATTTTCTTAATTGTTTGGGGTTTGTTGTAGATCTTTTTCTTTTCTTGTATTTCTTGGCTATTTAAGTTCCTTTAACATTTGTTGTAAACCTGGTGTGGTGGTACTGAATTCTCTTAAATTTTTCTTGTCTGAAAACCTCTTTATTTCTCCATCAATTTTGAATGACATCCTTGCTGTTTACAGTAATCTTGGTTGTAGATTTTTCCTTTAAATATATCCTGCCATTCCCTTCTGGCCTGCTGAGTTTCTGCTAAAAGATCAACTGTTAAACATATGGGATTTCCCTTGTATGTTACCTGTTGCTTTTCCCTTGCTGCTTTTAATATTCTTCCTTTGTGTTTAGTCTTTGTTAGTTTGATTAGTATGTGTCTTGGTATGTTTCTCCTTGGGTTTATCCTGTATGGGACTCTTTGCACCTCTTGAACTTGATTGACTATTTCCTTTTCCATGTTGGGGAAATATAATAACTATAATCTCTTCAAAATTTTTCTAATATCCTTTCTTTTTCTCTTCTTCTTCTGGGATCCCTATAATTTGAATGTTGGTGCGTGTGGTATTGTCCCAGAGGTCTCTGAGACTATCCTCAGTTCTTTTCATTCATTTTACTTTATTCTGCTCTACAGAAGTTATTTCCACCATTTTATCTTCCAGGTCACTGATTCATTCTTCTGCTTCAGATATTCTGCTCTTCATTCCTTCTAGAGTATTTTTAATTTCAGTAATTGTGTTGTTTGTCTCTGTATGCTTATTCTTTAATTTTTCTAGGTCTTTGTTAATTGATTCTTGTATTTTATCCTTTCTGTTTTCAAGGTTTTTGATCATCTTTACTATCATTATTCTGAATTCTTTTTCAGGTAGTTTGCCTATTTTCCTCTTCATTTATTTGGATTTCTGTATTTCTAGTTTGTTCCTTCATTTGTGTAGTATTTATTGTTTTTTCTTTTTTGTTTTTAACTTATTGCATTTGAGGTCTCCTTTTCCCAAGCTTCGAAGTTGAATTCTTTCTTCCTTTTGGTGTCTGCCCTTCTAAGGTTGGTCCAGTGGTTTGTGTAAACTTCGTATAGGGTGAGATTTGTGCTGAGTTTTTGTTTGTTTTCCTCTGATGGGCAAGGCTGAGTGAGGTGGTAATCCTGTCTGCTGATGACTGGGTTTGTATTTTTGTTTTGTTTGTTTTTTAGATGAGGTGTCCTGCACAGGGTGCTACTGGAGGTTGGGTGATGCCAGGTCTTGTGTTCAAGTGGTTTCCTTTGAATGAGTTCTCACTATTTGATACTCCCTAGGGTTATTTCTCTGGTAGTCTAAGGTCTTGGAATCAGTGCTCCCACTCCAAAAGCTCAGGGCTTGATCTCTCTTTTTGTTGTCCAAGCTAAAGCTGCAATAAACTTCCATGAAACTCAAAGGCAGACCAAAGCAGAGTGATGAGTCGGCAAAATGTGGAGGATCTTTTTTCTTTCCTTTGTGCTTAGTCTATCTGTGCTTGCCCTGGGACCACGTGTTGAGGTCTTGTATCCTGCCCTTGACTCCAGAGTTTCTAATGCAAACAGACAGACTTTAGCCGACATTGTGGCAACGAGGTCCATGTGCAGGTGCAGCAGTTGAAGATGGCAGTGGGGGCGGGCCTAGTGGAGGTATTTTAAACAAACAAAGAGATAATAAACTATCAATAATAATAACAAGAGAGTTTCTAAAGGTAGATTCTCCATGGGAGATTATTTTAATTAATTCTTCTCAGTACTAAAATCCATTAATTTTTCATAATGAAGTTGTTTAAGTTTCCACTACTATGGAATTCCATGCAAACCTCACTCCCAGTCTATGCTGGCACATGGATTTTCTTGAAGAATCCAAGGTGCCTTTGTTGTCTTCCTCTTACCAGCTCAGGCTCAGAGGATGAGACCCATTCCTTGAATGTCAGTTTCTCAACTTAAAAATGAAAACTGGAGAACCTATTGCATTTCTTTCTAAATGGGATAAAATTGGACTCAGATATTGATCAATGAATGAAACAGACCCCACTTCAGATCAGATCAGATCACTCACTCAATCGTGTCCAACTCTTTGCGACCCCATGAATCGCAGCATGCCAGGCCTCCCTGTCCATCACCAACTCCCAGAGTTCACTCAGATTCACGTCCATTGAGTCAGTGATGCCATCCAGCCATCTCATCCTCTGTCGTCCCCTTCTCCTCTTGCCCCCAATCCCTCCCAGCATCAGAGTCTTTTCCAATGAGTCAACTCTTCGCATGAAGTGGCCAAAGTACTGAAGTTTCAGCTTTAGCATCATTCCTTCCAAAGAAATCCCAGGGCTGATCTCCTTAAGAATGGACTGGTTGGATCTCTTGAAGTCCAAGGGACTCTCAAGAGTCTTCTCCAACACCACAGTTCAAAAGCATCAATTCTTCGGTGCTCAGCTTTCTTCACAGTCCAACTCTCACATCCATACGTGACCACAGGAAAAACCATAGCCTTGACTAGATGAAACTTTGTTGGCAAAGTAATGTTTCTGCTTCTGAATATGTTATCTAGGTTGGTCATAACTTTCCTTCCAAGGAGTAAGCTTTTAATTTAATGGCTGCAGTCACCATCTGCAGTGATTTTGGAGCCCAAAAATATAAAGTCTGACACTGTTTCCACTGTTTCCCCATCTATTTCCCATGAAGTGATGGGACCAGATGCCATGATCTTCATTTTCTGAATGTTGAGCTTTAAGCCAACTTTTTCACTCTCCACTTTCACTTTCATCAAGAGGCTTTTTAGTTCCTCTTTACTTTCTTCCATAAGGGTAGTGTCATCTGCATATCTGAGGTGATTGATATTTCTCCTGGCAATCTTGATTCCAGCTTGTGTTTCTTCCTGTCCAGCATTTCTCATGATGTACTCTGCATAGAAGCTAAATAAGCAGGGTGACAATATACAGCCTTGATGTACTTCTTTTCCTATTTGGAACCAGTCTGTTATTCCATGTCCAGTTCTAACTGTTGCTTCCTGACCTGCATACAAATTTCTCAAGAGGCAGATCAGGTGGTCTGGTATTCCCATCTCTTTCAGAATTTTCCACAGTTGATTGTGATCCACACAGTCAAAGGCTTTGGCATAGTCAATAAACCAGAAATAGATGCTTTTCTGGAACTCTCTTGCTTTTTCCATGATCCAGCAGATGTTGGCAATTTGATCTCTGGTTCCTCTGCCTTTTCTAAAACCAGCTTGAACATCAGTAAGTTCACGGTTCACATATTGCTGAAGCCTGGCTTGAAGAATTTTGAGCATTACTTTACTAGTGTGTGAGATGAGTGCAATTGTGCGGTAGTTTGAGCATTCTTTGGCATTGCCTTTCTTTGGGATTGGAATGAAAACTGACCTTTTGCAGTCCTGTGGCCACTGCTGAGTTTTCCAAATTTGCTGGCATATTGAGTGCAGCACTTTCACAGCACCATCTTTCAGGATTTGAAATAGCTCAACTGGAATTCCATCACCTCCACTAGCTTTGTTTGTAGTGATGCTTTCTAAGGCCCACTTGACTTCACATTCCAGGATGTCTGGCTCTAGGTCAGTGATCACACCATCATGATTATCTGGGTTGTGAAGATCTTTTTTTGTACAGTTCTTTTGTGTATTCTTGCCATCTCTTCTTAACTGTGTTGTTTAAATTGTTATCTAAAATATCAGCATTTCCCATTACACTAAATGTCTCATCCCATTGGCTCCACAAACCAATGTTTTACTGTTAAACACTGGTTATCTCAGGTGGAAGAATTAGTTCACATAATTTTGGAGGACACATTATTTTTTTTTAATTTAGAAAAAATGATTCAGGTTATTGTGGTTTATTTTTTAGTATAGCCAAGACTCTGTCCTTTTTAATGCAAGAATTATAAATCTCTACCTGCTGCCATTTGAATTGCAGGGACTTCCCTTGGATTGTGACTTCTGTAGATCAATGACACCACTCTGCCTGTCTTTTGGGACTTGCCTTCACCAAAGAATATGAGCAAAGTAACACATACCTTGTCTGAAGTGTAGAGACTTGTTTGATTCAACCATCTCTGTTTTTCTTCTGGTATGAGAAATGTATGTCCCAAAGGAAATTGCTTTTTCTCCTTGGATTCTGGTAATAAGAATCTACATAGAGCAGATTCCAAGTCAATGTGAAGCTGTCACAGCCCAAATATAATCCAAATGAGAAACAACCATTTGTAAACCTTTGTAGCCATAAGTTGCTGGTTTTCAGAAGCTGTTGGTCATTGTAGTATAATATAATGTATAAAATACTGGCTTACACATTTAGAGAGGATTATGAACCCAGTGAGAAAAAGTTATCTTAGGAACTTATGATAGCCAAAACTTTGCTCCAGCCAGATTTCTTTCTCTTTTATTACAAACACAAGTTATTTCCACTTTGTGGAACTTACTCTTTAGAAATATTTGTGACACACAAACTAATGCTTTATTTTTATAGATATCCAATGTGTGTCATGTATTATGCCAAGGCCTTATAAATACTCTCCAAATCTTCAGAATGGTCTAATGAGATATTACTCTGGGATGCTATGCTACAAAGAAGGAAATTGGAGGTCAGAGGTCAACAGTACATTGGTCGCAATGAGACCATCAGGATTTCAACTCATGCTGCAGCCTTCATTCATGCCATTTTTTTTTTTTTTTAATCACCTCTGTTGCTTAACCATACTTCAAGTTAAGTGGTTGTTTCAAAAAAGCAGAAAAAGGTAGAATAGAGAAATATGTGACCAATGGAGAAGAAATAGCTATTCAACCAAAACTCCCACATGCCTTCCCCAGAGCACAACTTGAGGAATAAATTGATCTTCTCAACTCTAGCATCCAGTTTCCTCTCTTTACCTTAGACATTTAAGCATTTCCATGTAACTGTGCAGATTTCAAGAACAATTTAAAAAACTGTAGCCAAAATTTTTTAGCAGGATAAGATTTTCTTTTCTTTTTTATGAAAAAAAAAAAAACTTTATTTCTTTTATTTGTGTTTTTATTGAAGTATAGTTGCCATATACAATATTTATATAAATTACATGTGGTCATCAGGGTGATTCACAACTTTAAAGGCTATACTCTATTTATGTGTGTGTCCATCAGTGGTGTCCAACTCTTTGAGACCCCATGGATTGTAGCCCACAAGGCTCCTTTGTCCATGGTATTTTCTAGGCAAGAATACTGCAGTGGGTTGCTATTCCCTTTTCTGTAGGGTATTCCTGACCTAGGGATCAAACCCACATCTTATGCATCTCTTGCATTGTAAGGTGGATTTCTTTTTACCACCAAACCACCTGGGAAGCTCATATCCTACAGTTATAATAAAATATTGGCTATATTCCCCATGCTGTACAATATATCCTTGCAGCTTCTTTTATACCTAATAGCTTGGACTTCTACTCGTCTACCCTGTATTGCCCCTCCCCACTTGCATTTATCTTACTGCTAAATAACAAAAGTGACTTGTGAGTTGTGTGTGTGTGTGTGTGTGTGTGTGTGGTAGATTATTTGAAAAATACATTAAGGCTTTAAAATTAAGATGGGAACTGTGCCTTGTCATTTTTCTGAGAGCAGTTTATTATATTTCCATGAAAATTTTTCATACACTTAAAAAACTATGCCACAGTATTGGTCTACATTTTAAACTGATAGATTTATTTATTAGATCTTTTATTCAATACTTCTGTAGCTGTTGTGTGTTAGACTGGGCCTTCTGATATGGTGACTCTTAAAGATAAGTGTCTACCCTTACATCATTTACATTTTCTATGAAGAACAGATAATGAACTGGTTTAAAAAGGGCAACTGAAATTGTTAAATATTGGGATATTACTTATAAAGGAAATCATCAAGGCAAAGGAGATCGAGACTGACTGACTGACTGACTGACTTTGGATAAAGTGGTCAGTTGGGGAAGGAATAATTAAGTGGAAGGATAAATGATGAGAATGAGTCAGCCTTGCATGGACCAGGGAAAATACAACCGAAGTCCAGAGAGGAAAATGAAGAACAGGATGAAGCTGGAGAAGGGTGACCTATGCAGCAGGAATAGAAGGGAGGTCAGTTGGTCTGAAGTGTAATGAACAAGAATGAGAGCTGGAAGAAGTGGTGGAGAGATGGAAATGAACGTGCACTTTGTCCCTGGTAGAACCTTGAAGTACTTAATAAAAGTCTTGGATTATTTTTTCAGGGCAAAAGAAAGCCATGAGGTGATTTTATGATGAATGTCTTAGCAAGTTCACTTCTGATGCTGTATGCAAAACGCACTGAGAAGGTAGGAATGGAAACATCCACTTTACCTACAACTATTGTCTATATAGTCCCACAGTTCCTGCATACCCCAGCCTCAGAAGAAATGCCAATATCTCAATTTGCAAAGACTTAGCAAGTGAAAAAGGGAGATCAATGCAGAAGTCATTACAGGAATTCAGTTAATGGATGAAGATTGGACTAGATAGAGAGAATTAAGCAGATTTGAGCTATGTTTTGGACGTACAGTTTCTAGAATACAGTGATGGGTTGGATATGGGGTGTAATCAAAGAATACCCAAGAATAGTCGGCAACTCTCTAGCTGTAGTAATTATACATATGGAAAATGTGAATGAATTTTTCTCAGATGGAGAAGACCTGACACAGAAGCAATAGGAGTAGAGAATCACAACTTCCATTTTAGACACTGAAAGTATTTGAGGGACAAACAACTGGAGCTATCAGTCTTTAATTGTGATATCCAAAAGGTAAGTATTAGCTGGAGTTAAAAGCTTTAGGACCAGGAGTTAGGGCATTTACTGCATGTGGGCTGAACCCAGCCACTGTCTGTTTGCATAGGCCTCACAAAATATGAATTCTTTTTCATGTCTACATTGTTGGAAAAAATTCAAAACAATTCGAATATTTTATGAGACATGAAAATTACAGGAAACTCAAATTTATCCATAAATAAAGCTTTATTGGCACCCAGCCACATTCATTCATTTCCATATTATCTATGGCTACATTCATGCCACAAAGGCAGAGTTGAGTCACTGTGACAGAGACCATATGGCCTGCAAAGCCAGAAATATTTACTATCTGACTATTTACAGAATGTTTGCCTACCACTAAGTTAGATGGTATTAAAACTATGGGATCTGACAGTAGAAACCCTGGAAGGTTTTGCTTTGCTGCTGCACAGCTGCCCAGATGTCCTGGAAGGATGTGGGAACATGGAGAGAGGACCATCCATTCCCTCGCCTGCTGTGAGCTCCCCTTGTGGACTCTCTAAGGAAGGAATAACATCACAAGACATGATGAATTGGAAGAGCCAGACAGCATTCCTGCATGGCAAGCTCCAAATTAACTGTACAGTGAACAGATTTGCAAAGTTAAAGAAAAAAAACACATGGGAAAAGGCTTTCTGTTTATTTTTTCTCCTTATTAATTTACCACAACCACCTTCAAGGGTCCCAGTTTCTGTCTGGGAAGAGAGACTGGCAGGGCCGGGGATCAAAAAGCAGCTGGAAAACCCCAAGAAATTATGGAACCCTCACAAAAGAATCAAAGGACAATGTTTTTCAAACCACTTGAAAAACTGAAGAGTCCATTCTGGTCGTGTTATTGTGTTTCTCGTGATGTGTTAACAACTGTAATGAAGGACCCCAGCAGTTGCGGACTGGGGTGGAATGTTTTCTGTGAAATTCCAGGCTTGGAAATGACAGGATTCACAGATTCTTTCAGGGAGGCCTGTGCTTTAGCACGAAAGCAATGCCTACGATGTATCTTAACTAATAACCCAGGAAAGTTTTTTTTTTTTTTTTTGTAGTGAAGTATAGTTAATTTACAATGTTGTGTTAGTTTCAGGTATACAGCAAACTGATTCAGTTATGTATAAAAATAATCTTATAAATACATATATCTATCCTAATATATATATAATTTTGCAAATTCTTTTCCATTATAGATTATTGTAAGATATTGAATGTTGTTCCTTGTTACGTAGTAGGTCCTTGTTGCTTATTTATTGTCTGTATGTGGTAGTTGTTGTTTAGTTGTTAAGTCATGTTTGACTCTTTGCAACCCCATGCCCCACCAAGCTCCTTTATCCACAGGATTTCCATAGAAGGATACTGGAGTGGGTTGCCACTTCCTTCTCTGGGGGATCTTCCCAACCCAGGATCAAACCCCACATGTCCCCAATTGGCAGGCAGATTCTTTACTGCTGAACCATCTGGGAAGCTCTATTTTATATATAGTAGTGTGTATCTGTTGATCCCAAATTCTTAGTTTTTCCCTGTCCCCACCCCCTGCCCCAGGCAAGTAATACACTGGTTAAATTTCAAATAATGAATGTCTATAATAGAAAATAAACATATAACTTCTTAAAAACACTTTTCTTTTACTGGTTCTACACCAAGTATTGGGATGGATCACATAGTTTCTGTGTATCTCAAAAGCAATGATAATAACTCTTTGGGGAAAGGTTTGGCTAATAGAAGAGAGAAAAGACATTTCGGTTATTCACCTGAAGATGGCAACTTAACAGGGAAAGGTGAGGCAAGCACTGAGTCTTATAAAAAGAAAACCGTCTTTATTTCACTTTATCCACCAAACATTTGAACATATGTGGTATTTTATTAGTGTTTTGAAATATTGACTGTGATGCAAGGAAAGCTAGAAGATGCCACATCCATTCATATATTTTTCTAGAATCTTTACTGTTTCTAGTTGTGGTGAACCAACCTCATTTCACCAGTCATGGTTGCTTGCAATGACTTGTCAGCTTTTCCATTTCCTGGTCACTTAAGTACATCTATCTATTCACTTACCTCCAATATTGCCAAAAAGTACACTTAGGAAAAACATTATCCAAGCCATTATATGCTAAACTATTATTATAAAATATTTGACATTTATGCATAAATGGTTCCAGGTGGAGAACCAAGTATGCATATTAAAATTTCTGGAATCTCCCTCCCAGAATATGTTATTATTAAATAGGCTCGTAAAATTATTTTGTCATAATATGTATCACAATTAATATAATCTACTTATTTGTGTGTATATGTACAGACACAGACACATATACAAGCCATTCTGTAAATTTCTCTTCAATAACTGTTGGAAGAAGGAGTACAGACACACTCAAACATATATGACAATTTTGACCTTGACTAACTTAACCTTCCAATGGTCATGAACATGTCTTACTCTGTTTAGAGGACATCAGGGGTGTTAGCGGAGCCCCCTGCATATACTGAGTACCAATAAATAGTGGCTGGATGCAGAATAAAATCATAACAGCCCTTTTCTTTTTCAGTTCCTGAGGACCCAGCACAACTTCCAATAAATACTAAGCTGTTTTCAGGTGAAAAGAACAGCATTTTGTACTTTACAAAGTACTTTCATATCCAGTTTCTCATTTAATCCTTAAGACAGCCCCACAGACTAAATATTCTTAATGACATTTTAAGATGAGAAAATTACGCACATTAAGTGACTTGCTGAGACTCATCAAAAAAGTAATTCAACCCACTGGGCCTTGTGTCAAATCGTGATCTCTTTGCACCATCCATTTTCTTTGCAGCATGGACGACGCAAAATCCTGTCTCTCAGTTACAAATGGGGCAGAGAGGGGTGGTGCCTACTGGGGAAACTCTCTTGAATGTTGACCCTCAGGCACATCATGGACAATTTGTACTGTCACCATCTACACCTACAAAACTGCCTCCTTTTCTCTTTCTCAGCTTAAAGACAATATTTTCCTTGTAAAAACTCACTAAGTGATAAACATCCCATACACAGCGTGTCATATGATCTCAGGTTTAGATCCTTGGCTTTGCTACCTGCTTAAATCTTAGGCCATCAAAATCAAAGAATTTCTCAAGCCCCCAAAATATTTCAAGTCACAACTTTACCCTTCCCATCTTGTGTGGAGTTGGTCTGAAATTTCAACTTACTCCATTAAAAACTTCAATAAATGATTATTTATGGTAATAAATTCATGCTGTCAGGAACTTTCCCTTCTTTTATTTATACTTCCCATTAGTTTCTTTACAAACCAATTGAGTTGGTTAAGTAAGAGGATTATTATTCCCTTTTGGTTTTGGTGTTTTATCGTGTTTTGCCTTGCTTAGGGTATCAGGTTTCAGGGTCTTTTCTGTGAAGAATCACACTAAAAGGTATACATGTACAAAATGATAACACATACTCCCAAAGCTACAATTAACAAAAGCACTTCTGGAGAAGAAGAAGGTGGAGAAGATCTTGGTAAAGTCAAGGATGCATGTTTAGAGGAGTCTGAAGACCCAGTTTTGCAGCCTGAGCCAAATCACCTAGCGAGGCTCCATCTTGGTTTCTTTCTCAACTATGGGACTGACGATAATCATTCTTTTGAGTAACTTTGAGGCTCTTGAGAGGATGGGTTTAAGCACAATTTAAACTCTGGAGCACTTTCTAATTGTCAAGTAGCATTATTCACCAAAGTATAAAAATAGGTCATCACCCATCATCAAAGAGAAAAGCAAATGTTCAGTGCTCATCTCAGGTCCCCCGTTGCTGGGGAAAGAGGCTCCTTGTCTCTTTAAGAGCTTTCAGTCACATCTCCAGTCACAACTTAAAGCCTTCCCAGTGGTGTCACTCAGGCACATCCAGGAGCCTAGCCCTGCTCTGATCTTCCTGGCAGATGGCAGGGTTTACCGCCACCCTCACACAGGAATGCAGGGCCAGGGGCCCCCACTCTGGCTCTGGGATCCATTGCCTGACAAGTCCTGGTGTCAACCTCAGGCAGGCTGGGTGGAGGTGGAGCGCCACTCACCTGATAGTGCCTGTGATAAAGTGGGCAATTAGATGCACTTGGAAAATTCTGACTGGAAACCGGCTGGCATTTGAGAAGCATCACAGCCACGTCAGGCTTCATAAAAGTTAATGGGGAAAAAATCAAGTCTTTCAAGGTCCACCTTGGTTTCTGAGGAAGTCAGGAACTCAGGACCCTGTAGCTTTATCTCTTTCCATGTCTCCCCCACCTTCTCACTCTATTTCCCCCAGACAGGGTCATATATTCTCACTGGAGATGGGAGTAGAAGGAAGAGACTTGAGAGTTAACGTTTCAAGCGTTTGATCTCAGAGCTGTGTGACTTCCTTAGTCTTCTCGCTCATGCAGACAACACACAGTCACAGTGCTGGGAGTTAATCTGGCGCATGAACTTACATCGTGTCTCTCACTGGAGTTTCTGGAGTTCGGTGCCAGCTCCAAAGACTCGACGTGTCCTTTGATGGCCCCTCTTCACTTGATCCTAACTGGATAGCATCAGCTTGTCAATGATTAATGAGTCTGGAAGGTGAGTGACAGTTATCCTAAGGGCTCTCAAAAGTTTGTTTCAAGAGACTCGCCAAAATCTCATGCATGGGATGCACTGAGATTTCCTGTTGATAACAGCCCATGGAAAATCACCGCCCGCCCCTCAGGCTGCCCTGAGCCAAGCCTGTGCATCAGCCAACCGTGTGCCTGCTCTCTCGCTGCCCTGTACCTCTGCCATTTCCCTTCAGGCTGATAAACATTTCACCAGCGAGCAGTAGGAAGTACGTCGTAAGGCTGGTCCAACACGGGGCCTCATTTGGACGTGGAGGCTTTCTGAAACTGAAAAGTCAGGGCTGATTTGGAAAATGTGCTTACAGACAGTGGAACAGGAAAACGGTTTCCTCTCCAAGGCTGGTTCCGCCTCCTCTGCTGGGTGGAGAAGGTGGGAGGAAGGGTCAGGGCGTTCTCTGAGAGACTGGAATTCCCCTCTGGAGGGGATGAGCAAGCCTTTGGCTTTTATTTTTATATTTTATTTTTATTTTTTTTTTGCCTAAATTGATATGCTTGCAGAGAGGAAACAGAGGTGCCCACAGGACGTTTTTCATCTTTAAGTAATGATGAGGTCTACACTAAGTGGAGGACTTCTAACGGATGCTGGTGGTTGGGTGATGGGAACTAATTGGGTCTGGGCCTGATTATAAGGAGGTCAAGGGACACCCAAGGGCCCCAGGGTGTGCCCTGGTGCCAGTCACTTGATTGGAGTGTGTGGGGGAGACTGATTGGGGCTGTTCCCCAAAGATTTGAAAGGATGTCTGAGATTCTGAGCCAGTGCAGTCACAGTCCCTTTAATGAATAAATAGGCTTGTTTCAGTTGTTGAAGGTTGAGGAGGGAGAAGCTAGAGAGGAAAGCAAATGCCAGATGTTGAAGCGCTCTTTACCTATGTGTATATCGGTCCCTAGAGTTATCCTGTGATGGTGCCAAAAAGACCCAAGTTACATTTTCCTTACAGTGCCTTTTCACTGAGCTTGAAACTCACCTCACTCATTATCTTTGAAGAGGGCACTCAGATGAGCTGCTAACAAGACAGTGTTGAAAGAAGCAATTGATTGTGTATATATGTAATATATATATATATATATATATATATATATATATAGTTCTTGTTTAGTTGCTAAGTTGTGTCTGACTCTTTGGGACCCCAGGGACTGTAGCCCACCAGGCTCCTCTGTCCATGGGATTTCCCAGGTAAGTGGGTTGCCATTTCCTTCTCCAGGGGATCTTCCCAACCCAGAGATCGAACGCATATCTCCTGCTTGACAGGCAGATTCTTTACCACTGAACCACCTGGCAAGCCCTATATGTGTATGTGTGTGTGTGTCTGTCTATCTATCTATCTATATAATGCTGTACATCATGGCATCTCTGTATGTGGAAAGTTTCCAAAGTTCCAGGTTCCATGAGGAGTATTCACACCTTCCAAAAGAGGCACTGCCATGAGCCAGAGCTACTGCCAAAGACCTCCAGAGCTGCTGCAGCAAATTGCAGTTATGGCTTGAATTCTTTACCCCTCACTCTAGCCTGACCTCTTTGAAAACCATTGCATCAGGAAGTGGGGTCTACTTCCCCTGTCCTTTGACTCTGTTCCTGTGACTTGCGTGGGCCATAGTGGAGGTTATAGAATGCTTGTTCTAAAGCTTGAGATGTCCTCTGTGCTTCCTACTGTTCATTCAGTGCCCATCTGTCACCATGACACCCTCTCCTGAATGCCTGCTGGAGGATGAGACAAGATGGATAGAGCCACGCCATCCCATTGTCCTAGCCAAGGCTACCTTCAATCAGTCAACAGCTAACTGATCCCCAGAAATGTGAATTGGCCCATCTGAGCCCAGCCTGGATGAAACTCACTGCTTTGAGCCTGAGTTTGGGAGTGGGTTGTTATACAACATTATCACAGCAATAAATAGCTGATACAGTTGCTCTCTGTCTAATGCTGTATTTCCAGTTCTCATCCAGTCACAGTGTTACTAGTGAGCCAGTCTGTGGCTTCTTTTACATGACTTTTTATTACCGTATTTTGCTTTACCTTAATTCTCTCTTTCTTTCTCCATACCTACCACTTCCAACCAGAACTCTTCTTGTTTTTCTACAGTGTTGTAAATCAACACCAGTAGTATTGGACAACCTTAGTATTAGCAGGGAAGTTTTCTCAATTCTTTACAAGCATCTTCTTTACTTTGGATTCTTTCTGATGTTTGAGAGAAAGAGAGAAAGAAAAAATAAATCTGTGACACATCAGATGATACTTAGTGCTGTGGAGAAAAAGTCAGCAGAAGAAGTCAGTTATTAAGTGTTGAGGGGAAGAGGGCAGCAGGGAAGGCACATACCATGGATCGTGAGACAAGGCTTCTCTGAGAAGAAGACTTCTGAACAACTCCTGGATGAATTCACATTTTCTAGACCACACTAAAATGGGAAGAGAAACTCAGATGCATTACTTTACTGATCACCCACTTCAAGGAATGAGATGGAGATGTGAGATTCTCCCTGACTCCCCTAGGAAAGTGCCCTTCATCCAGGGTCACTGTGGGGAGGTTACAGCCCCGAAGGGCCTGCAGTCCTTCACATGCTTAATGCTCCTGGTATCAGACCTATAAAAAGCACCTGTTGGTCCAAGCATCTAGAGAGCCAGATTCTCACATCTGTACTGTCCTAAGGAAATCACGTGACCTTGGCTGGATTTTTCTTATTTGTCAAGTAGGGGGTTGAATTAGATGCACTCTGAGGAAACTATCAGATCTTACCATCTATGCTTTCAAGGGATTGTGCTTGAAATGCAGGTACTCTCAGGTGCTGCCTTGGGCTTTGCAGAAAAAAAAAAAAAAAAGGAGAAATATGGTAATAATATAACTTTGCCCTCATTTACTTATCAGTTCAGTTCAGTTCAGTCGGTCGGTTGTGTCCAACTCTTTGTGACCCCATGAATAGCAGCATGCCAGGCCTCCCTGTCCATCACCAACTCCCAGAGTTCACTCAGACTCATGTCCATCGAGTCAGTGATGCCATCCAGCCATCTCATCCTCTGTCGTCCCCTTCTCTTCCTGCCCCCAATCCCTCCCAGCATCAGAGTCTTTTCCAATGAGTCAACTCTTCGCGTGAGGTGGCCAAAGTACTGGAGTTTCAGCTTTAGCATCATTCCTTCCAAAGAAATCCCAGGGCTGATCTCCTTCAGAATGGACTGGTTGGATCTCCTTGCAGTCCAAGGGACTCTCAAGAGTCTTCTCCAACACCACAGTTCAAAAGCATCAATTCTTCAGCGCTCAGCCTTCTTCACAGTCCAACTCTCACATCCATACTCCTCATAAAAAGATAGAGACCGAAATAATAAAGCAAGGTGGTAGAAAACCATGCATGCTATAGGAATCTGAACAAAGCCATTTCAAGGCCTCCTGTTCTCCCAAATTCAGAAGTAGCTATTCTGCCTTTTCATGAGTTATCCTGTCTGTAGAGCTTTGATCCTTTGGTGTACCAGATTCCAACTTCAAAGGATTATGTAGAAGCTGATTGTTAGAGTTTCTAGACCACACTGAAGTGTGGGCTTGGGCATGTCCCTGGGTGATACAGTCATTGCTAGCAGTAATTCTGGATGAGAGGATACCCACAGTGATCTTCTGTTCATCCTCTGCTCAACCAGGGTCTTGAAACTGTTTACCTCAGATTGAGACTTGAGTCCATGTGCGGAGACTCAAACCCAGCCAAAACCCATGGTACCTGGGTTTAGGACCTAATGACACTCAGGTTCTTGATGTCTCGTTGCAGAAACAATTCAGTGAGAGACAAAGTGATAGGTAAGAAATGGATTTAGAGAGAAGTGCACTCCACAGACAGCGTGTGGGCCAACGCAGAGGGTGAGTGTGGCCAACTGTGAAACATGGCGCAGTTAGTTCTTATGGGCTGGGTAATTTCATATGTTAGTGACGGGGAGGATTAGTCCAACTATTTTGGAGAAGGGATGGAGATTTCCAGAAATTGGGCCACTGCCCACTCCTTGGTCTTTTGATAGTTCCTTGGAACTGTCAGGGCGCCTCTGGGTATGTCATTTATCTTGCTGATCTGGGATCAAGGTCTAGTTAAAATTGACTTGTCTACCATCTTGGACCCATAATCAGCTTATGTTGTGTCCTTGGGCTCTGTTATTCTTTAAAAAGTTGTGCCCTACCTCTTGCCTCCTGTTACAGTCTCAATGGAAGATGTTTACAGTGAAGAAAAAGCACGACAAACGTTGGTTTGTACACATGCAGCAGAACGGTCCTCTGATGTCTATAGGGAAGGGCGAGATTGCCGCCTCATAACCTTCCCAGAGTGGCAGAGCTCTTGACGTTGATGGCGACTACATGGATGACAAGAGCATCACAGGTTTAATAAAGATTCACATGACGTGTGAGTTGAGGGAAGGCTGGCTGGCAAGGAGAAAGGAGGCCAGGATGGAGAAGAATGCTTAAGTCAAAAAGAGCCTGGCTTCTTGAGGAAGTGCTGGTAGCCAAAACTCGCCTGCTTGGGTCTGGCTCAGCATACTCCCTCAATACTTGAGGTCAGTGCTGTCAAGGTTAGAGCGTGCTGAAAGGGTGGGACTGCAGGGAAAACGTCATATGCAAGACAGGGTGGGGGAGGAAGTGGGCCTGGAGCAGTCAGGGAGGGGCAGGTCTTCCTGCAGGTCTATTTTCACAGCATGGTGAGGACAAGGGAGTGAGGAAATATAATTTCGCTAAGAAAAACTGTTGAAAGAAAAGAGGCAAACATCACCATCACGTACACAAACAAACACACACAAACACGCAGAGAAGAATGTTGATTGCAATTGCAAAGAATAAGTGATCTTGTTTTCATTCAATTGCCAAAAAGACCTAGCTCTCTCCAACTATTGACTGCTGTCTTTTCACTGGTTCTTTTTTGATTACCCACACCCCACAAATATTTGGAAGTGGCTAACCACTTTTGACAATTTCATACACAGCATTAATTACATATGGAAGTTCTGGAGCCAGACATCTTGAGACAAAACCCAAGGACCCACCGCTTCTAGACTGTGGTCTGGATACTCTATTGCCATATTTCTTAGTTTTGTCATCTATAAAATAGAAATAATAACAACTTACACCTCATAAATTTGTTATGAGGATTATATAAAATAATGCATGAGAAGCATATAGAAAATCCACCTTATTTATTATAAAGTTTTCAACTCAAATAAAAATGTAGCAGTTTCTGGAGATCCAATAACATGCAAGGAAAATGGGTGGAGGTTGTGAGAGGTTTAAGAAGGTATACACGAAGAAGCCATCCTTTATCTACAAAATAAGGAGGGAGCTATTCACACATTTAAAAAATGAGTAAGACACATATTTAAGACAATACAGAAAATAAATACAATCAAATAGAGATTTTGACTAAAGAGATAGATCATAGATAGATCCTTCTTCAGAAGGTATAAAAAGGAAACCCAGTTTAATGAAAATCAGTCTTAAAGAAGAAAAAGGCACCCCACATTCTTTGATTTAGACAACACTTCATATGTCATTTAGTTTGAGTTGGTTTTTTTTTGCCTATTACAGGAATCATTTTTGCAACCTCTCTGACAGCATTTCAGTCAGTGAGTGATTCTTTCATGTGGCTCATCATTCACTCACTCATGAAGCAATCTGTTCCATTTGTGAACAGTTCTAACAGGAAAGATGAGCAAAAACTACCTGGAGAAATATTTATGGCAAAAAGGACAAAGGATTAATACTGCTAACTAAAGAAGAGTATAATGGTAGTACTTCTATTTCTAACAATAGCAGATTGAGTTATTTGTGTCACTTTTTTCTGTTGAAAATAATGAGAAAATTCTGAATAAAATAGTTTAAGAGAATTCTTATAAAGTCAAGGAAGTGATAAAATAATAAAGATTTGCCAGGGCAAAATTGTTGGGAAAGATACAGGCAAAGAATAGCTTGATTTTGTCAAAATGGACATATGTGAGCTTTGTTTTTGAGAACTTTAGTCTTGCAAGAATATCAAGGAAAGAAACCAAGCCCAGAGCCTTCTTGGGCTGTGGCATCATCAACTTAATTAGAGACCCAAAGAGAAAAACCTAGGAAAAGGGTAAGCAAAAATGAGATGGCATTTGAATGGACTTGTCAACAAATTAGCAATCTTTGGTGCCCTTTAAGACACAACACAGTCAGGTAAATGAACACAGTCAGGTTAGAGTAGCACTAGCCTTGGTAACAATAATAAGTAGATGGAAGAAGTAGTGCAAATTTTCACTGGAGAAAGATGCTGTTCTCATAGACATTAAAATGCTTCTGTAAGAATTAACGAGGAACATAAAGTCAAAGATTTTCAATCACCCAAAGAAATAAGGAACCATGAACAAGAAACAAGAAAAAATTAAAATTTAAGGAAGAAAGACAGGGAGAAAGAAAAGCAAATACACATTGGAACTATTAGACACAGATCATAAAAAAATATGCTTGCTGGATTTAAAAAGTAAAAACCAACTAAATAGACATTTATCCAAAGAAGACATACAGATGGCTAACAAACACATGAAAAGATGCTCAACATCACTCATTATCAGAGAAATGCAAATCAAAACCATTATGAGGTACCATTTCACGCCAGTCAGAATGGCTGTGATCCAAAAGTCTACAAGCAATAAATGCTGGAGAGGGTGTGGAGAAAAGGGAACCCTCTTACACTGTTGGTGGGAATGCAAACTAGTACAGCCACTATGGAGAACAGTGTGGAGATACCTTAAAAAACTGGAACTAGAACTGCCTTATGATCCAGCAATCCCACTGCTGGGCATACACACTGAGGAAACCAGAAGGGAAAGAGACACGTGTACCCCAATGTTCATCACAGCACTGTTTATAATAGCCAGGACATGGAAGCAACCTAGATGTCCGTCAGCAGATGAATGGATAAGAAAGCTGTGGTACATATACACAATGGAGTATTACGCAGCCATTAAAAAGAATGCATTTGAATCAGTTCTAAAGAGATGGACGAAACTGGAGCCTATTATACAGAGTGAAATAAGCCAGAAAGAAAAACACCAATATAGTATACTAATGCATATATATGGAATTTAGAAAGATGGTAACGACAACCCTGTATGTGAGACAGCAAAAGAGACACAGATGTATAGAACAGTCTTTTGGACTCTGTGGGGGGGAGAGGGATGATTTGGGAGAATGGCATTAAAACATGTCTAATATTATAAAAAAAAAAAATAAAATGTTTCTGAAAAAAAAATAATAAAAAGTAAAAACCAAGGTTTATCAGAGCCCTGATTGCAGTCTTCATTTTTCCCCCAATAAAACTTAACTGTCATAACTCTCATATTGTGCATTTTTTTAAATGGACAGCATAGTTTCCAAGACAGTATAAAGAAAAATTAGAATAAAAAATGAAAAGAAGCAGAGAGAAAAATGAAGTAGAAGAGGTAGGAAAGAAAATAAAAGTAATAAGATGTTATATTTTAAACACAAGTACAAGAGTAATTGCTTAAATGTAAGTACATAGTCTGGACAGTTAAAAGAAAAGAATATCCGCTAGAATTAAAGAAAATTAAGGAAATTTAATTTAATTTAATTTAATTAAGGAAAACTGGCGCAAAGCATAATTTCTAGAGGAGGGGCAATCATGCAATATTTTATGAAGAAGCTATCCTCTGAAGTTGTGCAGTGCACACCCTATGTAGTTCTGGATTCAATTGTAGAAAAGATGAAAACAACAGGATAGAAGAAATATTATGTGAGCATGAAACAAAGGATAGCTGGTGTAGCTGTATAACATTAAACACAGTAGACCTAAGTCAAAAGACAGAGAGAGTCACTTTATAATGATAACAAATTCAATTCACAGGAAGATGTAACGATTTTAAATATCCAATGGTAGAGATTCAAAATCTGTAAATCAGAAATTGATGGAGGCACAAGAAGGCATAGTCAATAAGAGAACCAAAAAAGATACAAGCAAAATGACACTCATAAGGACTTCCCTGGAAGTCCAGTGGTTAACACTTCACCATCCAATGCAGGATGTGCAGTTTTGATCCTAGGTAGGAAAAGCTGAAAAGGAACTAAAGAGCCCCTTGATGAAGGTTAAAGAGGAGAGTGAAAAAGCTGGCTTAAACCTCAACATTCAAAAAACTAAGATCACGGTATCCAGTCCCATCACTTCACAGAAAATAGAAGAGGAAAAAGTGGAAACAGTGACAGATTTTATTTTCTTGGGCTTCAAAATCACTGCAGATATTGACTGCAGCCATGAAATTAAAAGACGTTTGCTCCTTGGAAGAAAAGCTATGATAAATTTAGACAGCATATTAAAAAGCACAGACATCACTTTGCCGACAAAGGTCCATCTAGTCAAAGGTATAGTTTCTTCAGTAGTCATGTACAGATGTGAGAGTTGGACAATAAAGAAGGCTGAGCACTGAAGAACTGATGCTTTCGAATTGTGGTGCTGGAGAAGATTCTGGAGAGTCCCTTGGAGCAAGGAGATCAAATCAGTCAATTCTAAATGAAATCAACCTTAAATATTCCTTGGAAGGACTCACGCTGAAGCTGAAGCTCCAATACTTGTCCACCTGATGCAAAGAGACGACTCACTGGAAAAGACTCTCCCTGCTGCTGGGAAAGATTGAAGGCAAAAGGTAAAGGGAGCTGCAGAGAATGAGTTTGTAAGGTAACATCACCAACTCAAGGGACATGAATTTGAGCAAACCCCAGGAGATAGTGAAGGACAGGGAAGCCTGGCATGCTGCATTCGATGGGGCCACAAACAGTAGGCCACAACTTAGTGACTGAATAACAGCAAAAGGGGAACTAAGATCCCATGTGCCTTGTGGTTTATCATCTCTCTCTCAATCATTGATAGGACTAAGGAAAAAAATCAATAAAGAAAAGAATAGAGGCTGAAAATTAATAAACTAGACATTCATTACAAGAAGTTAATAAACTTTCATAGAATAGAAGAAAGCAATAAAAATGGAAGAACAGGATAGAGGAGACTAATATTGTGGAAACTTGATTCTTTGAAAAGACAAAATTTTAAAATATATGGAAAATTAATGAAAAGAGAAAAAAGGAAAGAAGGCCCAAATAATCAATATTATTAAAGAATGAGTCGTCATATCCATAACATAGAAACATTGTTAGGAAAATATTATGAGCACTCTCATCAATGGAATGAAATGAAAATTTTTAGATAAAATTCACAAAATCTTAGAAGAATATAATTTATAAATCTTTCAAGAATAACCACAAAACCTGATTCATTTTGAAACTTTAATATCCCCTTAAAGGAAATGTAGAATGACTTAAATTTTAGAAGCAATTGTGCAATGTCTTCAAAATCTTCATGCACTTTTACCCAACAATCTCAATTCTTGGAAGCTTTCATAAGAAATTGCACTTAAATGCACAATCTTGTGGCACAAACATATTTCACAGAGTTATTTATCCAAAAAAGAAAATTGAACCAAATCTCATGTGTAACTATTGCTGAACATCTAAGGAAATAGAGTCAAAAGAGCCAAAAACACTTGCTTCCAGTCTTCTCATTGGAAATATGGGAGTTCTCTTTGTGTTTCCGGCTTCCCTGGTGGCTCAGCAGTGAAGAATCTGCCTTTAATGCAGGAGACACAGGAGATGCAGGTTTGATCCTTGGGTCAGGAAGATCCCTTGGAGGTGGGCATGGCAACCCACTCCAGTATTCTTGCCTGCAGCGCCTGGAGAGACTCAGGAGCCTGGCAGGCCACAGTCCATAGGGTCACAGAGTCAAACACAACTGAAGCAACTGGTCACGCATGCCCTTTGCGTCACATTCGTATTTTATTTCTGCATGCACTATAAATGTCCAGCAACAGAAGCGTTTGTTCAATAAATCACGTTGTGATAATATGAAATACAATATAATTTTTAGAGATGATCATTTTGTGGTAAATATACTGATATGGGCTTCCCTGGTAGCTCAGCTGGTAAAGAATCCACCTGCAATGCAGGAGACCCTGGTTCGATTCGTGGGTCAGGAAGGTCTGCTGGAGAAGGGATAGGTTACCCACTTCAGCGTTCTTGGGCTTCTCTTGTGGCTCAGCTGATAAAGAATCCACCTGCAGTGCAGGAGACTTGGGTTCGATCCCTGGGTTGGGAAGATCCCCTAGAGAAAGGAAAGGCTGCCCAGTCCAATATTCTGGCCTGGAGAATTCCTTGGACTGTAGAGTCCATCTGGTTGCAAAGAGTCAGACATGACTGAGTGACTTTCACTTTCACGTTAAAATACTTTGTTACATGTTTTTTAAAAAAAGAACCTATAAAACACTATACACAGTGTACTGTCATTTGGGAAAAATATATATAATCTGTGTCTATATGGAGAGAGACACATTTCTATAAATAAAGAATGAAATCTAAGTAGACAGACCAGAAAAAGGATATTTCTGGGTGTAGGATCAAAGGTTAACTTCTTTCCTCTTTTGGCCCAAAGCAAGTCCAATCTAGACTAAAGGGGTAAGGGACTCAATTTCATCTTTGGGTGGAAGGAAAGAGTGTAGATCGACAAGGAAGTGGCGGATTGAGGCCTCTTTTCTACACTCAAGAACATATTTTAGCACTGTAAAGTTGCTCTTGGAAACTCTTCAAGGGGATTGGAATTCTGATACTGAACATATATCACGCCATTGATCTGTCTTATCATTGAGAGATATCAAACCGTAAACCCTGAGATCTGTCTTCTAATGAAACTCTTAAGATGATCAGTGTGTTGAAAAATGACTTTTAAATTATTAAAATTGTGTGAGTCCCTCAACAAGATAATTTCAAGTAGAATGTTAGTTGTCCTAGTCCATCATCTCTAGTCCTTCATTACTCCAAGTCTGGCAACTCTTTGGCACACATTTTAAACATTGCTTTTTTAAATTAATATAATTTATATCATGCCACTCTGTAGCATTGTACAACTTCTCGATGTGCTGTGCTGTGCTTAGTCATTCAGTTGTGTCTGACTCTTTGTGACCCCATGGACTGTAGCCCACCAGACTCCTCTGTCCATGGGGATTCTCCAGTCAAGAATACTGGTGTGGGTTATCATACCTTCCTCCAGGGTATCTTCCAAACCTAGGGATTGAATCCAGGTCTCCTACATTGCAGGCAGAATTGTTACTGTCTGAGCCACCAGAGAAGCCCTAGAATACTGGAGTGGGTAGCCTATCACTTCTCCAGGGGAACTTCCCTACCCAGGAATCCAACTGGGGTCTCCTGCATTGCAGGCATATTCTTTACCAGCTGAGCTATCAGGGAAGCCCTAACCTCCCGATACATATTCCTTTATTACCGATTTTAAAAAGGAAATTCTAAATGAAATGAGTTGTCAACAATGCAAACTTAAATACAGATATGTGAACAGTCCTTGACATTTGGCAATTAAAGAATATGAGCTAATACTGATAAATAACTTTAAACAAAGCTCTAAAATTTATTGAGATTTTCTTTTTAAAAAATTTGAGAGAATAGCATTGAAACACATATATTACCATATGAGAAATAGATCGCCGGTCCAGGTTTGATGCATGAGACAGGGTGCTCAGAGACGGTGCACTGGGACGACCCTGAGGGATGGGATGGGGAGGAAAGTAGGAGGGGGGTTCAGGATGGGGAACATATGTACACCCATGGCTGATTCATGTCAATATATGGCAAAAACCACTACAATATTGTAAAGTAATTAGCCTCCAATTAAAATAAATAAATTTAAAAAATTAACTGTTGAATCAAAAAAAAAAAATGATATAGAAGAAAGAAAAGGGATTTGAATCCCTTAATCAGTGGTAAAAGAACTGGATATAAATATTTGAAATTAGAGATATAAAATTTATTGTCTTATGGAACCAGATTATTTCATAGAAGAGAGAAATATTCTTTTGTCGGTTTGATATTTATAAATTATACTGTTTCTTACATTCTTGCATCAGCTTGTGGATCAAGGATGAGAATCATAGTTATATATAGAATTGTCTGGGTACTTTAAAAAATTATCATGAGTTTTGGCTCCACACTAGAACAAAAAAAAAATTAGATTTGGGGGAGTGAGGCTTAGACAGTGATATTTTCTAAAAGCTCTTTCATTGACTCCCATGTACAACCCAGGGTGGAGAATTACTGATTTAGGCAGTTTTGAAAACCCCAATGTCCTAGAGAGGAGACCAACCTCAGCATTGATGAGGATATCCTTGAATACTCTTAGGAAGCAGGCGATTATTTTGGGGAGCTTTACTCTTGGGCATAAGTTCTCTTGATTGTATGAGAGGAAAAAAAGACCAGATCAGGATAAGCTGACAAAGCACAATGTCCTAGAACATTAGGTCAGAGTGCAGTGTGAAACCCAGCTTTACAGGGAAGCAGGGTTAGTAACAGCAAAACCAAGAGTTAGCTGTTGTAATACTTAAGCCGGAGCTTCCTACTTCAGGAACAGAATTAACCACTCTGGGGACTCAGAAGCACAAGTCCGTCTGTGATCAGTGCAACTCAGTTACAAGTTTCACTGGATTTAGGGTTGATACTGCTGCCAAACCTTAATTATCAGTTATGCAGTGATCATTAATTTTTAACCCACAATAGTTTGGAAATTGCAATGCATTTTATCATCAGTGAGTACACTTAATGTAGTATTCTTTTCCATTATTGCTAAATTGATGGTCTGTCTTAAAATTTCTGACATCTTAGATTTAGGGAAATATGGTGTTTCCAGGGTTATCCCGAACTGGGCTTGTGGGTGAGACACGGTATTAAGAGTTAGCTGTGAGAATTTAGGGACTTTGAAAGGAAAAAGAGACCAGAACTGAAATGACAGATCATAACAAAATCAAGATATTGAACAAGGACGGCTTCTGGTTCTTAAAAGCTTGTGCTCTAGTATGAGAAACAGGCTGAGATAAGTGATGTACCCTGAGAATATTGTCCCCCAGGTACAAAGCGGTTTGTTCATGAGACCACTTTTTCAGCTGCTTACGCCCTCTGTTGGTGGTAGGCAGAGTGGATACATTTCTGCCTTGGTACAGTTTTGCTTTTATCTTTCCAAGTCTGTAAGTGGGAAGGTGGGAAGTTGTGGAGTGTCACTGCCAAGTTCTGTGGAAAACACTGTATGCTTTAAAAACTGTAAAGGATCAAGATCGAAAAGGACTAGGGAAGGGCTAATGAGTTGGAAGTCCTTATTTGGTTAATCCAGGATTTATTTGCAAAGGAAAGAATCTACTTGCAAACAGTTAAATATGCGACCATATGCTTCTCTCTGCTTTTTCCCTCCTGACGCAGAATTGGAGCTTAAGCCTCTCTGAGACTTTTCCATCATAGCTGGAACTTCATGCCAACGTTTCTTAACCATAGAGACCCATTTCTCATCTTGCAAAACGTGCCAGAACAGAACTCCCACTGACTTGCAGAATGGTTCTGACACAGGCAGACCCCTGAGAGCTCAGAGCATGATGAGCAAAGGGAAGACTGTGTCCATCTCCTGATTCTCAGCTCTCAACAGGGTGGGAAGTGGATCTGGGGCTATTCCCCCAGGGGGAAGAATCCCACAAGCTGAGGATAATTTCTATGCATGGCAAGTAGGAGGGCAAAATTAAATTTGCCTCTCCTTCTATCTTATCAAATTTATCTATCTATCAATTCTTCTATCTATCAAATTTCTCTTCCTCTGCCATGTACTCACTCCACTAAAACATGGTATGAAAGTTCCAGCACTTTACTTTGCACTTTTCAGCAACCCTCTATAAGCAGTAGTCATCTGATCTAGTAGTTCATAAAATATCCTAGTATGGAATGACTTAGAATAAGGAAAGAAATTGGTACTCAGCAAATTGGTAACAAGACATCAGCTTGGAGAGTATTAGATCTCAACAGTAGAGAAGCAATATCCAGGGGATATAATAATTATTATTACTATTATTGGATTTGTTGCATTGAGGCTAAGAATCCATCCATTGTAGAATTACACTATCCATAAACACATTTAAAGATTCCTTGGAAAGGGACTCACAAACTTATAGAAGAAATTTATGGTTGCTGAGGGGAAAGATAGGGGGAAGGGATAGTTAGGGAGTTTGGGATAGACATGTCCACACTGCTCTATTTAAAATGGACAACCAGCACAAATCTACACTATAGCACAGAGAAATCTGCTCAATGTTACGTGGCAGCCTGAATGGGAGGGGACCTTGGGGGAGAATGGATACATGTATATGTATGGCTGAGTCCCTTCCCTGCTCACCTGAAACTATCACAACTTTGTTAATCAGCTATACCCCAATTAAAAAAAAATTAAAAAATATTTCTTGGGAGTGATTTGTAGAAACAGTATTGCTTAAACAGATCTGTAACAATGAGCAATTTATATTTAATTCTGAATTAGTTTCAGCTTCTGATTTTCACACTTTCAGGTACCAGATCTGCTGTTGTCTAGGGGAAAAAAATGTTTGCCTCACAATTAAACCACCCCATCATTATTTCCAATGCACCTTACAGCTTCAAGATACAAGTACACAGGACTGTGTTAGCTGAACAAGGGTATGTTTTATCACTTCTTTAAAACTAAGTTCCTATTGGAATCCTCTCCTCCCCTTCAAGTGAGGAAATCCCAAACAAAACTTCTCTTGTATTTCCTTGCTTTGTCCCTGCCAGAACTACAAAAGGAGAAATCATATTCTGGCAATGGTGGTCCTGGAAGGGAGAAATAAGCTAGCATGTTGAAACATACTGTGAATTATTATGTATTATGGGTTGTTTACATGTGCATATACATACACATTTATATGTGCATATATATATATATATGTTTATCTTATAATGACAGCACAAGAGCCAAGATTCCTTCATCTTCATATTATACAAATTAGATTTATCATTAACTCTAGTTTCATGAGATTGTCTAGAGAGGACAGACTAGAAGGAGTGGTCCCCTTTAACTTTAGATTGCATAATTTTATAATTTATATATACTTATATTTTCCTATAATTTGTACATATTATGACCAGCTTAATAAGGTAGACAATATAGGCAGGTCATGTGCATGCTTTTCTTTTCCTCCTGAAGGGTCAGGTGTGAGATTTAAAGATTTTGTAGGTAAGTGAAAGAAAATGAAAGTGAAAAGCTCCAAGCCACCAGGGAAGCCCTATAGTTAAGTAATGGAAACAAAATGACTATTGATGTCCAGGTATGTTTTGAAAGGAGAAGATATTATTTTATGCTTTTTTATATTCCATATAGTATTTATTTCATTGCTTTGACTATTAAATATCTATGAAATGACTGACTGAATGAAGGAAGAAAGAAATGAATAAGTTCATATCCAACAACATGTATGAAATCTACAACAGGAATGCATCAGACAGTAAATATTTTAGGCCCTGCAATATCATAGTTTCTGTTGCAATTATTCACCTGCCACTTTTGCGCAAAACTAACATAGACAATGTGTAAACAAATGAGTGTGTCTGTGTTCCAATAAAACTTTATTTACAAAAACAGTCTGTGGGCAGAAATCAGCCAATGAGTCATAGTTTGCCAAAGGCTGATCTAAAGCATTCAGGGAGATCTTTTATTCTCAAAATAACTGATTAACTTACAGGTATTTTAATGGTTCATAAGATTGCATGAAAATGTCAGCTCAGAGGCAACACTTCTCAAACTGTGTACTGGTGAGCCATCGATACACAGATGGTGTACAGGACTAGCCAGACTTCTGTACTTTTATGTCCCCACTGTCGCCAAATTCCTACTAGCCTCGCTGCATTTTATGTGCTGTTCCCATTTCCGGGCTAAATGGGGGAAAGGGGATAAATGGCATAAGAGGACATTACATGCAACTGCAGGCAGCCCAAATTGTCCACCCGTTAGTCACTTTGGATTTTCAGCTGAGTGAATGCTGCATTCATGAATGCCCAGAGACAGCCTGGGGAAGGTCCAGACAGTCTGCTGGCAGAAAGAAAGCTGAAAGCAAAGGAAAGCTTGTGTCGATTGTCATCTCTAGTTATGAGCCTGAGAAATTGTAGCTATGAATCAGCTTGTCTGAGGCTCTGCTGTCTTTATTTGCAACAGTAAGGAAGATAATATTTTAAAAAGCTTTTAGGAATAAAATGAGCCTTAACCACTAAAGAGAAGAATCACAGTCTGCAGCTACATTGCCTTGGGGCCTAGTGATGATTCATTGTAAAATTAGACCAATTAAGCACCCTCCCCCAATTCTGTAGTCTTGAGAGAGTTAGATAAGATCATTGGTTCCCTTTGACTCATGGAATCCTAAAACAAAAGAGATCCCAGAGATCTTCTGGTCATGGGGTCATGGGATAGGACATCTCACTTGAGGACTGAGTCCTGGTTAAGGTGACTGGTGTCCAGTGATTCACAGCTAGTGGGTGGGGAAGGGAGAACCTAAACCAGCACTCTCAGTTCTGGGTTGATAGATTGATGGATTCATTCATTAATACAATTACTATTCAACCAGTGTACTTTACATATGGTTTCTCAAAGTGATTTTATCAGAGAACCCTTTTTGGTTTTTCACAAAGAGCAGAGAAGACAGACACTCCTAAGAACCTACATCAGGAAGTGCTCTGATTATTACTCCACACCCTCAAGCCTTTCAAAACCCACACATCCACTTTACTGGTGAAGAAAACGAGATCCAAGGAGTCTAGGCTGACGGCTCCTAGATTTGTCTGTACATTAGAATGACTTAGGAATCTTTTAAAAATCTTAAAGCCTATGCCACATCCAGACCAATAAATTCCAACTCTGGGGCAGGGCAGAGACACAGTATTTTTTGAAGTTTTCCAGGGGATTTCAATGAGCAGAAAGCATCAGGAACCACTGGACCAGGTGATCTCTCATGTTATACCCCATAGAAATCAGGGGTGGAGGCAGCCACCAAGTGCCAAGCAATGAAATAGGTGAAGATAAACTCACGGGACATATCTTTCTGCCACATGTGAATGATTCAAACACCTCAGCTCTTTATTTTTAAGGCTTCCCTTGTAGCTGAGTTGATAAAGAATCTGCCTGCAGTGCAGGAGATCGGGTTCAGTCCCTGGGTTGGGAAGATCCCCTGGAGAAGGAAATGGCAACCCACCCCAGTATCCTTGGCCTGGAAAATCTCATGGACAGCACAGCCTGGTGGTCTGCAGTTTATGGGGTCGCAAAGATTCAGGCATGACTGAGCGACTAACACTTGCTTACTTACATTCCTTGTTTTAGAAAATGAGGTCAAAGATTTTAAGATCTCTGCTTTCTTTCAGACATTTAAAGTCATTTTCTTTGGTAGAAGTTAAAAATGTAGCAGAATACACAAGGACATTTTTATATCTGTTTGTAGCATTACCGCCAAAATTCTGCTTGAGATTTTAATTCATCACTCCCTATAGGGCTTCCCTGGTGGCTCAGATGGTAAAGAATCCGCCTGCAATGCAGGAGACCTGGTTTCGATACCTGGGTTGGGAAGATCCCCTGGAGGAGGGTATGGTAACCCATTTCAGTATTCTTGCCTGGAGAGTTCCATAGACAGAGGAGCCTGGTGGGCTGTAGTCCATGGCGTCCCAGAGTCAGACATGACTGAGAGACTAAGCATGTGGGACTGGTAGCACTGGTTTTCCATTGTTTTTCCGTGTTTGTGTGTGTGTTTTCCTAACTTACTCATCTAGGAGTAAGTTAGGAATTTATCGTCCAGGGCAGGGGCATTGTTAGAGATTCCAATGAGACAAATCCATACCAGAATTAACAAAGCAGAGACATTGACCTCATTTCTTATTGCAGAAGGCAAATTCCATGCCATTTTCTAATGCTTCTGGGTCACAGAACTGTGACCTGTTTTTTTATTTAATTGTTTTTCCTGTCGGGTCCAGGTTGAACAGTGATCCTCCTGCTGCTGCTGCTGCTGCTAAGTCGCTTCAGTTGTGTCCGACTCTGTGCGACCCCATAGATGGCCTCCTACCAGGCTCCCCCGTCCCTGGGTTTCTCTAGGCAAAAACACTGGAGTGGGTTGCCATTTCCTTCTCCAATGCATGAAAGTGAAAAGTGAAAGTGAAAGCTCCTGAAGTATACTTAATGATAACAAACCTGTATCACTGCCCTGGACTTATGTGCAACTTTTCTTTCTCTCTTTTGCTGCTAGGAAACCCATGTAAGCTGCTCAAAAAAAATGATTACAACACCAACTCCGTTTTAACTAATCAATTTACAATTTAAAAAAAAAAATTGAAGTTGGGGGTTGCTGCACAGTGTGTCATAGGAGATCTTAGTTCCCTGACTGGGAGTGGAGATCGAACCCCTGCAGTGGAAGCATGGAGTCTCTACCTCTGGACTTCCAGGAAACTCCTGTCCAGCTTCTTTCACTGTGACCCGGATTTGGAGGCCAGGGAGGAGTAAGCCCCTTTGAACTTTCAAAAGAGATATGGGAACACCACTGAGTAAGCCTTTAAAGAGAACAGGAGGGGCTAATCCACCTGTGTCACTATCTGCTTTGATCGTAAATCCCCATGCACATGTTATTTGTAGTATATGTCCCTGTGTGACATGGGAAATGGCCATTAAAAATCATTTTGCTTCTTGCTGGGATCTGTGAACTTAAGTGATATGAATGTGTTTGTTCATTTCTGCAACGATTAATGCACTGGGCCTGGGTGCCAGGCATAGCACACAAGGAGTGGCTCTGCTGACGAATTAGCAGATCAGTCTAGGAATCTGGGAAATAGTTCCAATATTTCTGGAATCCAGAGCACTGTGTTCACATTCCCAGGCTCTGCCATGCAGTTAAAGTGGAACCATAAGTGATGACCTGAACTTCAAGAGATCTCAACTTCCTCACTGAGAAAATAAGGAAAATAGTTCCTCACAGGGTGAGACTGAGCCTTGAATGACATACTGTATGTAGAGGGCCTAGGACAGACTAGGGAGTCAACAAAAGTTAATTCCTTTCTTCTTTACATGATGAGTCTCTTATCCCCTAGTCAATATCCCTCCATCTGACCTTGTGTTACTAACCTTATGTCAGTAACAGCCAGGTGGAGAGATTCAACTCTCTTAGAAGCGAGACCCACTAGCCTTCACCTGCCAGCATTTATTTCATTGCCTTAAAAGGAGCTCTGAGCTGTGCGAAAAGGAGGAAGAGATGCAGCTTCACATCAGGATGGGTTTACTGCTCTCTGCTCCCTGTAATTTAAAGGGTTAATTTGCTTTCATGTTGCGCCCACTGAGAATCATTGTTATTATGGGATGCAGGTTCCCACAAAAATAAAGAGAGATGCTTTTTTTCTTTTACAAAGCACAAACTGGTAAGACCATAGTTAATTTCCATGAGAGTCAGAAGAGCAAAACTCTGGGCCAGTCTTTGAATATTCACGTGGGACACTTTCTGTCCTAGAGACCATGCTTGAAAGGCAGGAACCCCACATCTTGAGTTCACTTTCCCATAAAAGCTGCAGAAGTTACTGCAGGAAACAGAAAGCAGTTTACCGTAAACAACCCTCCCCCACACTGCTTCCCCCATTGCTGTTCACTCCCTGAAAATCCTAGCACCGGGAGGGAGCTTTCTTTGACTCTATTACTCAAAGTGTCAATGGCACTCCACTCCAGTACTCTTGCCTGGAAAATCCCATGGACGGAGGAGCCTGGTAGGCTGCAGTTCATGGGGTCGCTGAGGGTCGGACACGACTGAGCGACTTCCCTCTCACTTTTCACTTTTCACTTTCATGCATTGGAGAAGGAAATGGCAACCCACTCCAGTGTTCTTGCCTGGAGAATCCCAGGGACAGGGGAGCCTGGTGGGCTGCTGTCTATTGGGTTGCACAGAGTTGGACACAACTGAAGTGACTCAGAAGCAGCAGCAGCAGCAGCATTACTCAAAGTGTAGACCATGGGCAGTAGCTGTGGCCTTACCTAGGAGCTGGTTAAAAATGCAGCGTGTTATGTACACACTGCTATATTTAAAATGGATAGATTGCAACAGCAACCATGTCTGGTCGTGGGAAGGGTGGCAAAGGCCTCGGCAAGGGGGGTGCTAAGCGCCATCGCAAAGTCTTGCGGGACAACATTCAGGGTATTACTAAGCCAGCTATCCGGCGTCTGGCTCGTCGTATTTATTTAAAAAAAAAAAAAAAGATAAAATGGATAACCAACAAGGACAGCCTACTATATAGCACACAGAGCTCTGCTCAATGTTACGTGGCAGCCTGTTGGAAGGGGACTTTGGAAAATGGATGTATACATATGGCTGAGTCCTTTTGCTGTCTACCTGAAACGGTCACAGCATTGTTAATCACCTATACACCAATACAAAATAAGAAGCTTTTAAAAATGCATCTTGCTGTCTACTCCAGACATACAGATCAGAGTCTCCATTTTCAAAGATTGTTATGCTCCTCAAGATTGAGGAACAGGACTTTATTTGGCAACCATGTGGTCAGGGCACATAAAGCTGTATTTCTGAACTGTGGAAATGCTGATCAAAGCCCTGTTTGCTGTAAGTCTTTGATAGCTATTTGCCTGCTGTAAAAAATCTTTAGCATAAAGGAAGGCCATAACACCAAACCCTCCATGTGGGAAATTTAGACTCAAAAGAGTTTTAGAACTGTGCACAATTTATCATAGATCTGCTATCATCAGGTCTACTTGGAAATCTGCCTGTACATGCAGTAGCATTTTTGGCTTTAAAATGTCATTGTCTAGTGTGAGTTGTATCATTCTTACTTGTGAGTAGCACAGGCCAGTTTTGAAAACCATCCTTTTTTTCTTGCAGTAGTAAAGAAGATACTGTTTGGCCAACCTAAACTCTATCAAGAAAACCTAAGGGTGAAAAAAAAAAACCCAACAACAACAAATGAAATTTAAACACAAGTGTTAGGGTTACTTTGGAAAACTTCAAAGTTCTTGTTTAATTTTGTTTTCTCATTTGGCTTTTGTTGCTGTTTTTTAAACTTAGACAAGGATGGAAATTAATAAAATAGTGTCAAGTGTGCAAAATAAGCAGTTAATGTCTAAGAATAATTATATCATGAGGTGTAATTTTACCACCCAGTCATGGAATTCTGACTCACTTGCAAGCATAATTTATTAGCAAATAGATGTTGAGTTTTAGCCATGTGCAAGTTATGTTACAAGGGCTCGGGAGGAATATGAGATGAAGACATCTTGCTGTCACGAGTTTCCTGTAACTGGTGGGGATGAAGGTGTTTGTTGTTCATCATGACCCAGGACCCAAGAGAGGCAGCCCTACAAGTGGCGCCGGGAAAAGGGAGAGATGCAGAGGCGGAGAGATGGATCAGTCAGCGGAAAACACCTCACCCCTGCAGGTAGCATCGAAGAGCTATTAACCAACAGCTCAGCCTATTGTTTGACGTGTCTTGCTTTCCTGAGCCAGCTTTCTACAAACCCTCCCTGATCTGTCACCTGGGGAAGGGTAAGGAGTAGGGCATTCCAGTACCCTTGGCCTCATGGGCAACAGGAGACGGGAGCTGGTGGACCTGGCCTGCGACCCCCCTGACAGGCGCATCCCTCACACGGTGGCCTAATGTGGCCTGGTATGCTTTGAAGGCCTCACATGGCGGTGGTCTTGACATGTCTTTCAGTGGACACTGATTTTTATCACCAATCCATAACAAACTGCTCTGTCGACAGAAGGAAAAGGTGGGGGGTAGGGGAGAGGAGTGGGTAGCCGAGAGCCGTCTGCCTTTAGAAAACGTTTAGAAAGATCAACATAAGCAGCCTTCAGGGCCTCCTCTGGCTGCCAGGCTGCTGCATGGGCACTGCCACGTGTGGCTAACGACAGACTGAAACCAAGAGTCGCACTTCTGAGCTTCTAGTTGCTAAAGAAAGTTTGCACAGATGCAAAACAAACTGGTCATGCTCAACCTTTATATCAGTTTGTCCATATATAAGCCGTTGTCAAAGCTCCTGGAGTGGAATACCTTAGATCTGTGCATCTCACCTCATGTAGATTCTATCTCAATACAAACACATACATTAATTAAGTAGCTTAGCTGGGTTTGGAGGGCAGGGACTAGGGGTTAGAGGAGACACGCTTTGCCTGCCATTGATAATTGTTAGAACTGGATGATGGTGGGTTCATAGGGGTCCTTTGACCATTCTTTCTTAAAAACAAAAAGGCAAGGAGGTAGTTAAGTCAGAAGACTGGTGGTTTACCTTTCCAGAGGCAGGAGGGGGCAAGCTCAGAGGTGGGACGGGGAGCTGGCGTGTCTGTTTCTTAACCTTGGGGGTGGTCCCACAGGTGTTCGCCACCGAGCCACCTGGGAAGCACCTTTGATCTTCTCAGCACTTATAAGTTAAATTTTGTTCGATTCTCTTTCTCTCTTCCCCACTGGGATGTGAGCTGCACAAAAGCAGGGGTTTGTGTCAGTCTTGCTCACGTCCCTAAAACAGTGCCTGGCGCATAGTAGGTGCTCATTAAATATTTGCTGAATTAACCAAATCACTAAAAGGGCAGAGGTGGGAGTAGGAATCGGTATTACAAAGGCAGTCTTTGGCATAATACATTCATTGCTTACAAATGGTCTTGTGGCTAAAAAATCTATTTTACCTTATTCCATAATATTTTCTACTGTTTATTTGGTAAATTGCAGGTAGAATACACTTTGAATGTTATGAATTTTGGAGCCTGACCCGGGATCCTTGTTTGTACCATGGATTTAATCAGAACTCATGTTCTGAATTCCAAACACCAGCGTGCAAACTAGCCCTTGAAATATGACTTAATGTATTAGAGCTGTACCTTGAGTCACCCCCAGCTCAAGCTGTGTATTCCATGGACACTCCCCAGATTTCTTTCACTGCAATCAGCTAAAGGACATATTTTTCAGCTGATATCCTGCTCTTGTTATGAAGGGAATTGATTCTAATTGCCAGTTTCCTGCATTTTTCTTAAACATTTAGCCTTTGGAAAAAAAAACACGATGAAAATTCCACACGTTACTAGGATTACTTCATAAACAGAGTAGTCTTGACTTTGGAATTCCCCCCAGACTCTGAACTGAGCTTCCCCATCCAGAAAACCTGAATTCATTCTGAAATGGGAGGAAACTAGGGCAAAATGTTATCTGGAGCTATGACATTTGGCTTCCAGAGAACACACAAAATGGACACACATCAAATGTCAGGCAGGCTGATAACGGACAGGAAGTACCTCTGTCAACACAGTGAGCTTGACCTTCGCTGGCAGTAAAATCCTGAATGCAACGCATCTGCTCTGAAACAGTCTCCCAGGGAGCAAGCAAAGCCTGGCCTGCAGGTAAGGATGCAGGCCCCTGGTGCTTGAGGATCTCAGGACAGCCCACAGATCATCAGACCGAAGTCTGGCCAACAGGGAGGGCCCTGTGTTTTTATCCGTTGTTGGGAGATGAACAAGGCAGAAAAATAGACCTTGGTTCCATGTCTTCCCTGGCTCCATTATCAGGAAAACAGGACAATATAATACAGAAATAAAATACAGGAACTTCCTCTTTGCCATCATTTTGAATCAGTCCTGGCACAAATTTGCACTTACATCAGCTCCCAGCGGGTCCAATATGAAATTTATCTTCTTGAAAATGTGACCCTTGGCTGCCAGTAGACTAAAAAATGTAGCCAGCAATGGGGCAAATAAAGATAAAGAAGTTTGTGCAGGACAAATGCTGCATTTCCTACACACAGCTTTATAACTCCCCTGTCCCAAGAATGAACAGAAAACAAATGGATATAGCCGGCCATCGGGAACCTCTGCTGTGTTATCTGCCCACTGCTCAGGGTGATAAAGTAGATAATCTCCTAGGCAGGATTGGAACAGGATGACTAATTGATATCGCTATGAATAAACAGCATGTGATACTTACAAGGCAGGCAGGGAGGACTGTCCTAAAATATTCTATGCAATTCACTAGACATTTGCCCTGAAGACCTCATTTTGTTTTCACGCATAGTCCTCCTTGTTTTTAGGGTTCAGGAAATGACTGTGTGTGCCCACAGGTGTGTGTGTGTGTGTGTGTGTGAATGACTTAAGATTTTTTAAGTGTCAGACATGCTGTTTTGCTTAGCCATTCTTTGAAAACCCAAGTTCAATTTTAATTAAATCACATATGTTTTGAACTCAACATGTATGCCTATTTTCCTTTGACTATCTTTAGGTTATGGTTTAATAACTTGGGTCTTATTTTGCCCTGGTGCATATTTTGATTTTTCTCTATTAATGTCTTGCATTTATACAGCTGTTTTCAAAGCAGCTGTGAAATATTTTTAAAATTTCTACCCAAGGGGAAGAAGCAGGGTATATGTAATATTGAAAAAGAAGGAAAAAAAAAAGATAAACATTCTTCTATGGGGTTCAGTCAATGTATTTCACATATACCAGGAAATCAGCTAAGCTAAGCAAACATAGACATTTTATGTGGCAAGAACAAAGTAATAGCCTTTTTACTTCAATAAATCACTGTCGCAATTGTCCTAAAGCAGTTTGTTTTTGAGGACTAGACTTTTTGGGAAATCCTCCTTCCCAAAATATCCCTTTTATCTGGTTCTTCCTGATATCAGAAATTCCACCGTTTAAGAGGCTGCAATAAAGCCACGTGGTACAAATATCTCTGCAAAAGGAGGGGCCCCTGAAATATTTACACTTCAGGGTGAGGTGTTTCATCAAATGTGATAACTAACTGGGGTGTGTTTTTCTCCTGAAGCCGCTGATTTCTAAGAGGGAAGGGTGTCAAGATAGTGGTGGGAAGTTCTGACAGCGTGCATTGGAAGGTGTTAAAGACGAGAGTCAACATGCTCTTAACATGCTGAGGGGTCTGTTTTAGTCTGTGAACCTGTGCAGTTAAACATCTGCATGAGAGTCTCAGAATACACGTTTGGGCATAAAAGAGTGGTGCAGTGTGGCAGCTTTTCCCAACTCTCTTAGCTTCCTCTTCATCCCAGCGTCTCTGAAGTCAAACCCTGTTTCCTCGAAAGATGTTCCTGATGAAATTGTCCTGGGCATATAAGCAAGACAGAGACAGAAGAAAGTTTGAGAGTTGCCGTTCAAGCTTATCCATTTGCCAGTCGTTAAAATAATTTGAGCTCCAAAAGAACATTGCTTCCCCAGAGTTGGCAAAATGTTCCCCAGCTCTGCACCTCTGAAAGGAAAGAAAGGAATACATAGGAGTCATTTTTAGGGGTGACCTCTATCTCTTCCATGTGTCACTGACCAGGGTTCTTGGCCTCCCTGTGCTGTGCTGTGCTTAGTTGCTCAGTCGTGTCTGACTCTTTGTGACCCCGTGGACTGTAGCCTGGTAGATTCCTCTGTCCATGGGGATTCTCCAGGCAAGAATACTAGAGTGGGTTAGTATGCCCTCCTGCAGGGGATCTTCCCAACTCAGGGATCGACCTGGGGTATCCTGCATGTCAGGCAGATTCTTTACCAGCTGAGCCACCAGGGAAGCCCTCTTGGCTTCCTTAATCAATAGAAATTGATAAGAGGCCCAGCAAGAAATTCAGGCAAGGCTCTACTGGGGCCCTTGCTATAGCAAGTGGGGGCAAGGACAAGTAATAAGTTCCCTTTCTTGTTCACACCCCAAGTTAGGGTCAGGGAGTGAAGGGTGGGGTCAGGGGCAAGCTTGTTCCTTATATAGGGTGAGAGTAGGCCCAGGTCCAGGGGTCTGGCCTGAAAGGTGGCTTGGGTGGTTTGCCCGCACTTAGGCGGTATTGAGTGCAGGGGACATGGGCAGTACACTGCTTTCGGTCCCAGCACCCTGTTTTTGTTCCTGGGTCTTCAGAAGTGGCAGTTGGGCTTTTTGGTCCGTGTGTATCTTGTTGTCTGTTATTTGCTCCAATTGTGCAAGCACTCAGTTACGTTTAGTCCCTTATAGTTTCACCGTATTTTGTTGCTCAAGAAGACGTGTGTTCAGGTGCAAGCGCTGCAGCAAAGGATCCCAGGTCCCAGCCGGGCTCATGGGCAACTTCCCCCTCTTTGCAGTCCAACTGTCCCCTTCTCCCACCACATACGTGCCACTGTATAACCAGCAAGGACAGAAGGATGACGCAGCAGTTGTGTGGGGGATCATCCAGCAGGCTGTGAGGATTCAGGAGCTATGAGCTTAGGGAAGACCCTCCTCCTTGAGTGTCTAGGAATCTATCTATAGGGGGAGACTCCCAGACCCCTCGGAATTCAGCCAGCTACGAGCTTAGGAAAGACCCTCCTCCTTGAGTGTCTAGGAATCTATCTATAGGGGGAGACTCCCAGACCCCTCGGAATTCAGCCAGCTACATTACTGTCACAATTGTGCTGTCTCTGAGCCACGTGTCTAGTCAATTACACATTTTTTCCTCTTTCTTTCACTTCTCTGGATCTGAAATAAAACCTGAACTGATCACACACCAACTTTTTTCCTTCAGAGCACTTACCATGGTTTTTGATTATGTTTATTTGTGTGCCTGGTCTCCTGGACATGATCAAGGAATAATTGCTGAATTTTACTTGTTCAGTGCTGTCAAAGACTAATTATTTTGTTTTGTTTTTCAAAAATGTAAATCATGGCTCACTTGCAAGTATAGAATGAACATGCATTAAAGATTTCAACTCCGTTATAAAGGGAACAGAATCACAGAAAACCTGTTCCAATGAAATATCAGAGGTTATTATAGGCATTTTACAAAAATGCACTAAAATATCCAGGTTAGATATAAAACTGGTCAACATCTCACAAAAAAGCCAGACAGACACTATAAGTCTCCATGGTGTAGTTGTTATCACATCTGCTTTATATGGAAAAGGTCCTGAGTTCAATTCCCAGTGGAACCACAAGTTTGCTTTCCATTCAGTCACTTTTTAGAAATGACTTTTTTCTACAAATGGAAGATTAAATCTTCTACTGGATGAAAATTAACATCTCCACTATACTGTGACTCAAATAAAAGTAAGATCACGTCTTTTATTTTACTCAAATTAATTAATTTTATAAAAAAAAATCTTTATGCCTTATCTATAAATGAAACTTCCCAGGAGGCTCAGTAGTAAAGAATCCACCTGCCAATACAGGAGACACAAGAGACTCGTGTTCAGTCCCTGGGTCAGGAAGATCCCCTGGAGTAGAAAGTGGCAACCCATTCCAGTATTCTGGAAAATCCCATGGACAGAGGAGTCTGGTGAGCTACAGTCCACGGGGTCACAAAGAGTGGGACATGACTGAGCACACACACGTCTTAAATGGGAACCAGGATTACCTTCCATAAAACCAAGATAACACCCCAAAGTTGGCACAATAGGACAGTGTTTTCTTCAATGCTGGTGAAGCCTTTAGTTCAGTAGGCCAAGCTTTTCAGAGAAGGCACACTTCCTGGCTTTCAGATTCATGACACTGAAAATGTTTGCTTTCTGGGACACTGGCTAAAGACAAGGTCCTTTTCCATGCTGGACCACCACACTCTTATTAAGCCTAGGTTTTAGCTTGCTTTTTTTCCAGTAGTCATGTATGGATGTGAGAGTTGAACTATAAAGAAAGCTGAACACTGAAGAATTGACGCTTTTGAACTCTGGTGTTGGAGAAGACTCTTGAGAGTTTCTTGGACTGCAAGGAGATCCGACCAGTCCATCCTAAAGGAAATGAGTCCTGAATATTCATTGGAAGGACTGATGCTGAAGCTGAAACTCCAATACTTTGGCCACCTGATGTGAAGAACTGACTCATTGGAAAAAACCCTGATCCTGGGAAAGATTGAAGAGGGTGGGAGAAAGAGACAACAGAGGATGAGATGGTTGGATGGCATCACCGACTCAATGGACATGAGTTTGAGTAAGCTCCAGGAGTTCGTAATGGACAGGGAGGCCTGACGTGCTGCAGTCCATGGGGTCACAAAGAGTCGGACACAACTGAGAGATAGAACTGGAACTGGAAGAGGCTTCTTCTGGCATATCATGTAAAACCATTATAATGAATACTGTTTGCCAAAGGTTCTCAATCTGGAGCCTGCTCTCTCAGTTAAAAAGGGAGGTTAGCAAGCATTAGAGAAGTACTGAAGACATTGTAGCCCCACACTGAGACTCTCTTCATGACATTAGCAGTGTGACCTACCAAGAATGAAAGGTGAGGAACCATCCCGGTAGTGACTGTAATGTTTTTAACAGCACATCTCTTCCACAATGTCTCTGAAACACAGGTCTAATCAGTCATTGGAAAGCACACGGTGGAAGGTAGAGATGACGGCTAACACCTTCTCATGCTCTAACATTCTTGCTTTTCTTATTTATGAATAGCATTGAGAGATAAAAACCTTTAGTCAGCTTCTAATCCAAGACTTCAGAGAAAAGGTTCAGATACCTGACCCAGGACTCACAACTCCTAACAGTAGTCTCTCTGGTGCTCCCGCCAATCTAACTATGGCACACGTTGAATTCTCTTTCTCGGTCTAGTCAGGGCAAGATTGTATATGGTAATAGGACTGGATGATTTCTGAAAATTTGGGGAGGAATCTTGGTAGGCAGCATCAAAATAGCTATGACAAGAGGAAGTGTGGGCTCTGGTGCCAGAGGTGCTGGATTCTGCTCTCCACCTCTACCCCTTTCTGTCTGTGTGATCTTAGGCACATTATTTAACTTCACTGAACTTCAGTCTCCTCATCTATAAAATGGGAATATAATTCAGGTTTCTCTCATCGAGTATATGAGTAAACAAAATGCAATCAGCAGGGTGCCTGGCACATGGTCAGCACTGCATAAATGCAGGATGTTTCTGACACTAGCCTGCCCACCTGTCACACAGTTCCATTTCTCTTTCCATCCTCAGCCCACAGCTATTCTTCCTGGTTTTAGAAAATAGCATTTCTTCAGTGCACAGGATCATATTCTTCTCCATATATCAGCAGAGGAGCCTGCTGCTGCTGCTGCTAAGTTTCGTCAGTCGTGTCCAACTCTGTGCAACCCCATAAACAGCAGCCCACCAGGCTTCCCTGTCCCTGGGATTCTCCAGGCAAGAACACTGGAGTGGGTTGCCATTTCCTTCTTCAATGCATGAAAGTGAAAATTGAAAGTGAAGTTGCTCAGTCGTGTCCGACTCTTCGAGACCCCATGGACTGTAGCCTACCAGGCTCCTCCACCCATGGGATTTCCCAGGCAAGAGTACTGGAGTGGGGTGCTATTGCCTTCTCTGGCAGAGGAGCCTAGACAGAAAATCTCCAGCTTGCAGAACAAAATCTAAATGGATTGTTTCTTTAAGGAAAAGGTGAATATTCATGTGAACCCCAAACAGTATTTGTTCCTTCAGGACAAGCTGATGGCAAATGAACAGGAACCTGAGAGCGTAACAAACATGAAGAAACTGGCTGAAGTCAGGAAGCATAGTGAAAGAGATGCAAAGATGGACAGAGAGCTTTTAACTGAGTCAAAAATGAAGGGCATTTAAAAGTTGTCCTTGAATTGAAAATGTTGGATTGTCGTTAAAGCATGATTGTTAGACACCCTCAGTAGGAAACACCAAGATTCCCCCATCAGATGAATGTTCTAGATGGTCCCAATCCTCATAGTGACATTAGATAATTTGGATAGTCACGACAGAATTTCCTGATTTTCATGTCTGATTTTTAAGGAGTGAATTCAGATAGATCTCCTGATGTGAAGAGAGAGACTCTCTCCATTTCAAAAGTGCCTGTTGAAGAATATTTATGATCTGATTGCTATGTGCCAAACCCTATGGTAGGAGCTCCCCTCAAGGAGTTTCGAGTGGAATGAGTCAAAAGCAGAACACACGGACAAATAATAGAAATAATAATAGAAATGTGAGACACCGTGACAGAGCGCAACACAGGTCCTGTGGTCCATTCATTACCAGACTATGGCCGTGGAGAAAGGGAAGCGGCCAGACCACAGGGAAAAAGTGTGAATACTTTGTGGGCTGGTCAGACGCCACTCGGTTCAGTTCTGGTTGTGCTGTTTTTAAGAGGGACACTCGTAATGTAAGACGATGGTCCCTGCTGATACTTGGCCAAGGAAAAATGAGGAAGAGATCCTGGAAATTCTCATCAGGTGAGCAAATCACCAGAATATTATGGAGAGCATCATGGGGAAGAAGTCGGTTCTTTCTCTAGTGTTTTTCTAAGTTGACTGGATGGAAATTATGAGGAATCAGCACTGAGCACTTGAGCAGAGTGCAATAAGTCCTGTGTTAGGAGAGTGGAGTAGGCTATCAGTTCAGTTCAGTCACTCAGATGTGTCAGACTCTGCGACCCCATGGACTGCAGCACGCCAGGCTTCCCTGTCCATCACCAGCTACCAGAATAGGCTATATTTGGAGGTAATGAGCTCCTCACCACTGAAGGCATTCAAATAATTTTTGGATAATACATTTAATGACTGCTAATCAAATGATGCCTACATGGGGAATTCTTGAGCTTTTTCCCACTCTCATGTTTTGTGAATAGTAGAAAACTTAAAACCAAATTAAAATAGAATTATTATTTATTTAAAAAATAATGTTAAGAGTACATTTCTTCTACAAAATGAAGCATACAAATGCCATTTTGTCCACAATCAGCCCAACAGATCTAGATCCTAATTCTAGCCCTGTTCCTTCCTAGATAGGGTGTCCTTTCATACAAGTATGACCTCAAGACCTCTGAAGTTAAATTATAGTCCTCTTGGTACATTCCCTCATAGCATCCCTTTCCCCTTCATAGCATCATCACAATTTGTAATCATTTCTGTGCCACATACTGAAAACTCAAAAAGAACATAAAACACTGAATTGCTCACCCCTGGATACCTACCACCCAGTGCCAGGGCCGAAGAGCAGCACACCTGGATACCTACCACCCAGTGCCAGGGCTGAAGAGCAGCACACCTGGATACCTACCACCCAGTGCCAGGGCCGAAGAGCAGCACACCTGGATACCTACCACCCAGGGCCAGGGCCGAAGAGCAGCACACCTGGATACCTACCACCCAGGGCCAGGGCCGAAGAGCAGCACACCTGGATACCTACCACCCAGGGCCAGGGCCGAAGAGCAGCACACCTGGATACCTACCACCCAGTGCCAGGGCCGAAGAGCAGCACACCTGGATACCTACCACCCAGTGCCAGGGCCAAAGAGCAGCACACTGAAGGCTTGCGTATACCGTGAAAATGAATTTAGAAATGGAAATCCCTGCTCTTTGCTTCCAAGTTTTCCTACAGAGTTGAGATAAAAATGTCTGCCCTCAGAGTTTTGTTTTTTAAAGATTATGTGTGTGAGTGTGTGCATATACACATATGATCAGTATATATAGGATATAATAATATGTCTAAATATGCACAGTAATTTTATATATGATAATATATAGTATTTTATACATGATAATAATAATACAGAATGCTTGTGTATATGATATCTGAATTTCAACTCCTGTGTGTTGTGGCACTTAGGGCACAATAAAATGAAAGTTAGCACTGGTTTATTATTATGGCTTCTCCATATTGAGGATGATGTCTGTATTTAGAGACATGTGGGCACCCAAAAGTGGAGAAGTGAACTTTCACTCCAACATTCAAAGCTCTATAAATCCAGCTGGGAATCCAAAATATGCAGAAAAGATAATACTAACAGATGCAGAGATTCACGTATTCACTCAACGGTGCATTAGGTGAGGGGAATGCATAGGTGAATTCTACCATTACTTAACATAGCACAGGGTCTGGTGTAAAACATGGACACAGACACGTCATTACAAGTCAGTGAGATGAAAACAAGAGAACAAGGCAGAGTGACGACTGAACCCAGGGTGTTTGACTCTCTCAAGTGAGACCTGAATAGAAACTTACAGCAGGAACTTACAGGAGTCAGGGCTGAAGTTCAGAGTCAATTTCTACCACACGGACACTTCCACAACAGCTGGTGATAGGCATTGCCTCATGCCTCACACCAGCCTTCTATACCTGCACTCCCTTCCAGGCCATCCTGTGGAAGCGCTCCCACAAGCCAGCTAGAAAGGGCTTCCTCACTGGAGCTGAGAGGGCCCTTCAGGAGCACGCTGGTGCCTCAAGTCTAACTGGTCTTTTCTTGAGCATGATCTTTTATTGACTATTTTGACTATCGCCCCTCTCAGGAGGATTTGGGAGTGTGGAGGAGGAAGAAACAGAGGTGGAGAAGGGAGAAGAGGAGAAGGAGGAGGAACGAAAAGCTTTAGGAATAAAGGGACATCATGAAAGGAAGAGAGCATGTGGTTTGAAATCACTGAAGCCCAAGGTGAGAGGGGCAAAGTAGAAACCAGTGAGTAGGATTCGGTGAGTGGCTCATGATGGGCAAAATATACAAGTGGGGGCCTAGCATTTCACTGCCAGCATTGAGACCTACCACTTTCAGCTTTGTAGCCAAGGGCAAATCATTTGACCACACTAAGCCTCAATTCCTCATCTGTATAATAGTTTAGAAACAGTGGAAACAGTGACAGACTTTATTTTGGGGGGCTCCAAAATCACTGCAGATGGTGACTGTAGTCATGAAATTGACTCCTTGGAAGAAAAGTTATGACCAACCTAGACAGCATATTAAAAAGCAGAGACATTACTTTGCCAACAAAGGTCCGTCTAGTCAAGGCTATGGTTTTTCCAGTAGTCATGTATGGATGTGAGAGTTGGGCTATAAAGAAAGCCGAGCACCGAAGAATTGATGCTTTTGAACTGTGGTGTTGGAGAAGACTCTTGAGCATCCCTTGGACTGCAAGGAGATCCAACCAGTCCATCCTAAAGGAGATGGGTGTTCATTGGAAGGACTGATGCTGAAGCTGAAACTCTGATCCTTTGGCCACCTGATGTGAAGAACTGAAGAGACCCTGATGCTGGGAAAGATTGAAGGTGGGAGGAGAAGGGGATGACAGAGGATGAGGTGGTTGGATGGCATCACTGACTCAATGCACATGAGTTTGAATAAACTCCAGGAGTTGGTGATGGATGGGGAGGCCTGGTGTGCTGCAGTCCATGGCGTCGCAAAGAGTCAGACACGACTGAGTGGCTGAACTGAACTGATAATAGGGATAATGACAGTGCCTTATCTCTGTGTAGTTGTGAATATTACTATGGTCCATGGCAAGTGATAAGTACAGAATCTGGCACAAGGAAAGCAATCACTACTGCTCTTATTAAGTGGCTCTGTGGTGAACACTTTGGGTGTGTCATTCAACCATTAACATCCCCAGACTTCACTGAAAAAGACGGTAACCTCTGGGTCACGGAGCACAAGGAGTCTACCATTACAGTGGATGGTTTTTTGACCCAGAGTGTGTACTCTAGTTGTTAGGTCCATTATCACTCTGAGAATCGTGGGTGGCTGATGCAACTTTGCTGCTATGGCAATACAGGTCTTTTTGATGTCCTGCTTGATCATTTCACAAGTAATGTTGTACATAACAAAAATTGCATAACCCTGAGCCCAACTAGAGCACTCTTGGCAAGAGACAGACACCACAGCCAGCAAGACCAGATGTGTGTAAACAGGGAATAAAAAGAATAGCCTTTCTAAAGCAGCTGCGAATATGCCATGGGAGGCAGAGGGGCTGTTTGCAAGCCATGCTCTCTGTGTTACAGTTTGAACTTTCCTTTCCTTTCCTTTCCATGAAAGATGTTTAAAGGTTAATTGCATAATGAAAAGTAGATGCAACATGGGCAGAGAGAAGAGGATCATGTCCCAGGATAATGAGTACACAGGGAACTTCCTTAAGAATAGAGGAGAAAGGAGACCTCTTGGCAGTCCAGTGGGTAAGACTCTGCACTTCCACTGCAGAGGGTGCAGGTTTGATCCTGGTCCCCAGGAACTAAGATCCCACTTTCTGGGTAGCACAGCCAAAAAAAATTTCAAAAAATAGAGGAGAGAGAAGAGAGGGGCTTTGGGGGGCCATGTTTCCTAGAAATCTTCCATTCTTTGTAAAACTCACCTCCTCCACTAGCTGCATCATATGACTGCTCACACACATCCCACAAGACCCAAGAACTGAGAAAAAGGCTCTTCTTTAAAGCCCTGTGATAAATTTATTTGATTCCCTAGATTGCTGTCTGTCTGAGCCGGTCAGATTAAATATTGGTGGAGACAGTGCTTTCCAGTCACATCATACAATACCGTGTTAACCACCAGAGAGAATGAACCTCTACGTGCACCTGCATTTGGAGACAGCTGGCTCTGAGGCTTCCTTCTCTGCTGGGATCCAGTTAATCTAAAATACAATCAAAGCCCAGCCCTCCATCGATCATAGCACTTACTCCTGGAAGACAGATTTGATTTAACTTTCAAGGACACCCACATTGGCTTTCCTCCTCATTTATATTTTCTGTTCTCTTCCACATTATTGGTTAGGAGTAATGGCTTACTTTCTTTCCCCCATATTGGAAGAAGGGTGTTCTTGCCTGCACCCATAGTCAGTGATGGGAGGAGGTGCCAGTGGTAGCTCAGTGGGCAGTGCTTGGAAAGGCTTTGAAAGCCCAGGCATGGTCAGAATGTAAGTGTTGGTCTTTATGAAAGAATTTATTTCACCACTCAGGAATCCTACGCTTCTTTCAGATCCCTCCTCTCTCTCCTCCCTGCCCTGGAAATCTGAGATACTTAACCTTCACCCTGGATTCTGAGTTTTCTCCCTGAAATTCTCAGGTAATCACCAACTAATGGGTTCATTTGTTTTTTTTTTTTTTTGTCATCCGTCATGCTCACCATCATAATACACACTCAGATATCCCTACACTGTCCCCAATAAGATCCACCTTTCAGCAATTACTTAGAAAGAATCTGAGTCCGTGATTCTGTGAAGAATACCTATAGCCACAATCTGACAGGGATTTGCATTTTAAAAGAAATAATGCTCAAAAGCATTTAAGACCTACAGGAGAGGTTGTCATGGAAGAGATTTTGTATGTGGAAAGAATTGAATGGGAAGTATTAATCAGAAAGGAAATTTAGAGTGGACACTCATTGTCTTGGATCAAAGAAAAGGTATCATATTTGTCTGGTAGGGGTTAAAAAAAAAGTGAAGTTAGTAAATTCAGAAGAAACTCTGTTAGTCAGACTTTGTGGAGAGAAGGTGCACTCATTACAAAAAAGCAAGAGAAGCAGAATAGTAGACAACTTTGCATTTATTCACCCACAGTTCAGAAGAGAACCCAGATGGGAGAGAATGCATGCATGCATGCTAAGTCACTGTAGTCGTGTCCAACTCTGTGCGACCCTATGGACAGGAGCCCACCAGGCTCCTCCGTCCACAGGATTCTCTAGGCAAGAATACTGGAGTGGGTTGCCATTTCCATCTCCAAGGGAGAATGGATATATGTGTATGTATGGCTGAGTCCCTTTGCTGTCCACCTGAAACTATTAATATATTATTAATTGGCTATAATTAGTTCAGTCGCTCAGTTGTGTCCAATTCTTTGTGACCCTATGGACTGCAGCATGCCAGACTTCCTGTCCATCACCAACTTCCAGAGTTTACTCAAACTCATGATGCCATCCAACCATCTCATCCTCTGTTGTCCCCTTCTCCTTCTGCCTTCAATCTTTCCCAGCATCAGTGTCTTTTCCAATGAATCAGTACTTTGCAGCAGGTAGCAAAAGCACTAGAGTTTCAGCTTCAACATCAGTTCTTCCAATGAATATTCAGGGTTGATTTCCTTTACAATCGACTGGTTTGATCTCCTTGCTGCCCAAGGGACTCTCAAGAGTCTTCTTCAACATCACAGTTCAAAAGCATCAATTCTTCAGCATTCAGCCTTCTTTATGGTCCAACTTTCACATCTATACATGACTACTAGAAAAACCATCGCTTTGACTAGATGGACCTTTGTCAACAAATGTCTCTGTTTTTTAATATGTTATCTAGGTTGGTTATAGCTTTTCTTCCAAGGAGCAAACATCTTTGAATTTCACGGCTGTAGTCACCATCTGCAGTGATTTTGGAGCCCAAGAAAATAAAGTCTGTCACTGTTACCATTGTTTCCCCCTCTATTTGCTATGAAGTGATGGGACTGGATGCCATGACCTTTGTTTTCTGAATGTTGAGTCCAATACAAAATTAAAAATTTAATAAAGAAAAAGTAGATTCATGTACCGCAAATGTTCCAAACATAGCTACAAGTTTTCTGATTTTTTTAAAAAACGGGGAACAGACCCAGAACATAGTATGATTCTGAGCAAAAACACAGGTCCAGAGTGAATGATGCTTTTTCAATGAGAACAAAGCCTGAGAAGAAGAAAGTGACATGCAAAGGAAGAAACCCAACAGTTCTCCACTCAGAATTCTCTTCTCTGATCACTTCCTTTTTTGGATGCTCCTCAAATCTCTCATCTAGCTGAGTGGTCCCTGGGATGGGGAATCGGCGCCCATATCCATTTCTTCGAAACTATGCATATGCTGGTTTGGCTTCTAATTGACTGGTACCTGAACACCTTCATGGTTTTGCCACTGGACAGCTGTATGATCCCCTAAGTCACTTACTCTATTTGGACCTCATCTACAGGCGAGGGTGTTGGACTAATGTGATGAAGAGACCCAGGATTCCTTCAGTCTAGGATATATGTTGTTTCAAACAGATTCTGCTATTTGGTAAAGAAACATACTTGAAGACCAATGATCTTGAGAATCTGTGACAAACCCTTATGTGGTCCAAGTAGTTTTGCTGTTTTGACTGAAGTTGACTTTGGCCACATGATTTCTGGGACATCAGAGAGTCCATTCCTGTAATAACCAGACTGACGCATATCTCTTGGTACATTGTTATGACAGCATCAGAAGGCGCAAGCACAGGGATGATAGAGGACCAGCCGCAATAGCCAAAAACTGAGGCCAAGGATTTTTCTTGATTTTACAAACTTGTAGGGGAAGGAGATGGTTCAGTTCACACTAACAAGCAATAATCCTAACTGGCAGCCTGTTTCTATAGCACTTCAACATGTCAGACACTGTTTCAAGCAAATGATGTAGAAGGAACTCATTTAACTTTCACAGCAACCCTGTAAAATAGGTATTATTATATCCTATTTTATAGATAAGGTAACTGGGATGCAGACTAGTTGAGCAGCTTGCCCATGATCATGCAGTTATTAAGAGATGGGCCTAGGATCTGAAACCAAGTACTCATGTCTCGATTCAATGGGCATGAGACACATGGGGAGCATTCACTGCTAAATCTCTTGCTAAATATAGAATGAAGCCAGAGAAATTTCTCCTGGATGTCAGTTCCCTTAAGATCAGTCTATTGAGCCTTCAGACTAAATTCCCCAAAGACATTAGAGAAAATTTGGCTTTCTAATTAATCTAAGGGTTGGCACTAGTGGGAAATTAATGAAAAGGTTTCTGGTAAATTCCATTTAACATTTTCTGAACTTGTAAATATCTTGGCATGGGAAGTGTTCATAGAGTAAACAGTTTTTACAAATAGTTATACACCATATTCATTACTGCTTTTAACCTTAATAAGCACCATCCTTCAAAGGATTCCCTTTGGGCAGAGATGAAGACTGAGGCCAGAGGGTTGAAGCAAAGTGACTTATTCAAGCTCCAAAGTAAATGGTGTCAGAGAAGGATCAAAACCCCAATTTCCTGACTTAAGACCGAAGATTTTCAAATGAGACCACATGAATCCTATATTTCACAGTGTAATTCTTTTTAAAATGCTTTTTTACTGGAGTATAGTTGTTTCACAATGTTATTTAGTTTCTACTGTAGAGCAAAGTGAATCAGCTATGAGTGAAAAAAGAAAGTGAAAATGTTAGTTGCCCAGTCATATCAGACTCTTTGCAATCCCATGGACTGTAGTCTGCCAGGCTCCTATGTCCATGGGATTCCCTAGGCAGGAATACTAGAGTCAGAAACATTCCCTTCCTCAGGGGCTCTTTCCAACCTGGGGATCGAACCCAGGTCTCCTGCATTGCTGGCAGATTCTTTGCAGTCTGAGCCACCAGGAAATCAGCTCTATGTATACATATATCCCCTCGTTTTTGGATTTGCTTACCATTTAGGTGGCCATAGAGCACTGAATAGAGTTCCTTGAACTGTAGAGTAGATTCTCATTAGCAGTGCATGTATGTCAATCCCAATCTTTCAGTTCATCCCATCCCTGCCCCCTTACCCCTCTTGTTCATGCATCTGTCCTCTATGTATGTGTCTCTACTTCTGCTTTGTAAATAAAATCAACTATACTAGTTTTCTAGATCCCATGTATATGCTTTAACAAACAATATTTGCTTTTCTCTTTCTGACTCACTTCAGTCTGTATGACAGTTTCTAGGTATATTTCAGTTTCTTTTGGTCTCTGCCTCTCTCCAACTTTCAAATAAATTGTATCTTAGCATCTATGTAAGTCAGCCCCATGGAAGTTCAAGTGAAGTATATTTGAATGACGTGGATCCCCACAGAGATTGGCAAGGATTAAACAATCCCATTCTATAGATCTCCCTTCTAATGCCTCCCACACATCCCCTCACCTCCTCTCAATCTCACTGTTGTTATCTTGACTCACAACTTCATTAATTCACCCCTAGCCTAGATTTCTGCCTCTGGTTTCTCTGCTTCTATTCTTCCCTTTTCCACAATCTATGTGCCTGCTACTTGCAATTTTATCTTTCTAAAGATTTGTTTAAAAGTCCAGGTTTTGTTAATAATCTTCATGGGTTTCTATTGTCCTGAGGGTTACTCCTTGGTATGTGTAAAGGCATTTGGGGTTCATAAGCAAGGCAAATTTCTGCTTCCACTTCTCTGTATGCCAAGCAGTTATCATGGATACTTTCACAGCTGTTAGTGTCATCAATATTCTGAGGAGCAGTACACATTTTAGAGAAGTCAGTACAGTGCTACTATTAAGAACATAAGCTTTGGAATGCGATAACATGGGCTTGGCTCCCAACTCTGCTTCCACTAGCTTGGGAACAGCTGGAGGGTTGGCTGGAGGATTCATAATCTAGGATGACCTCACTCAGATGTCTGAAAATTGACAGGTGATTGGCCAAAGGCTGGCTGATTCTCAGCTGGTCCTCCTTGGTTCTCTGCCATGTAACCTCCTGTCTTCCAGCAAAACACCTTGGATTCATTCATATGGTAGTCCTAGGATCTCAAGTGTAGCAGGAAAGCAAGCCCTAATGTGCAAGTGTGTTTCAATTCTCTGCCTACATCATAGTTGCTAATGTCCCTGGACCAAAGCACGTCACGTGGCAGAGCCAAGATTTAAGGGATGATGAAATAGACTTCACTTCTTAGAAGACAGGGAGGAATCTTGAGCAACATACCCTACCTTCTAAGTTTCAGTCTCCTTGCATGAATAACGGGAGTGCTAGTGTTCATTTCTGAATTATAAATTTGCAGGGAGGATCAAATAATATGACACACATCATGTGGCCAGTTCAATATTTGGCACCAAGAATGCAATCAATAGATATTATTCACTAAGTTCAAATATGAATCCTGCAGTAGTTATTAAAATGTAAAGAATATTCATTGACGTTTCAGGGAATCTAAATTGTCAATGCATTCTCACAGTACAGTTTTAGCTCATGTGGCTTCTTTCTTTATTCTACTGGGTTTATTGCGGAATATTGATATATGAGTTTAAAGAATGGTACTTGATTTCCAAGGGGTTAAGGATTGGGGATGGGGGTAGCTTTAAAAAGCCCAGGAGCAAAAAAAAGTCTTTACATATGTTGACATTAAAATAGATCACAATAAATTAAAAAAAAAAAAACCCACTGTCTCTGGATTATAATGCTTAAAAGTACTTCAGAATATCCTTTGGATTTATTAATTTTGTTATAGATTAATTATCTGAATAGGGTTTTTGGTTGAAGTCACAAAACCCTTATTTTCATTTAAGTCAATTTATCAGAGCAATGGGTGGCTACATTTGGCTGTGTTCTGAATGGTGTAGAAGATAGCAAGCAATTGGTTTTCTTTCAAAATGCAAACTTGTCTGCAATTATTCAACTGTCTATATCCAGACACTTGCAATGAGATTTTGCAATTCAGCTTTTCAAGAGAGGCAGCATCCATTTCCTCACTCCTTGAGTCTAAGCTGGCCTTGGGACTTGCTTTGTCCAGTAGGATGCAATGGAACACACGACGTGTGAGTTCTGAGCTCAGACCTGAGAAGCCTTTTCCACTATTGTTCTTGGAATGTTGCAGCTTCCATGAGAACAAACCTGATTTCACTTGCTGGAGACTAAGTTATGTGGAGGAGAAGCAAGGCTTACCAGTCAATAGTCAGCCAGCCCCTGGCAAATGGCTCGCCAGCCATACGACAATGACTGAGGCCATTCCAGACTGGTCAAACCAACAGTTCAACACAGACACAAGAGAGAACACGGTCAAGATGAGCCTAGATTGCTGAGACTAGAAGGGTGCTCTAGTTATAGGGTGTTTTCTTAGACAAAAGAACCTGAGCGACATAGAACTGATGCTGCAACCCTCTGCATTCTCTCATGTAGGCTTCAAGGATATCCTGACACCTCATGAGATACAGATAGTCCAACTCAATAGTCTAACTCTGTTACACCCCATGTGCCTTAACAGATGGGAATTGAAATGCTTGCTAGAAAATTCTGTCAATTACTGTCATAGCATAAGAAAGCATCGTTCTCCTTTCCCACATATAAAATATCTATGTGTTCAACACACAAATGCTTCTCATCTGTGACCACCACATGAAATGTGTCTCTGTGACCAAGGCAGCATAAACTAGCTGGCATAATTTTTAGAATCAGGTCAACTTAGGTTTTTCTTGGGCTCTGATGTTATTGATTAATTATGTTATCAGAGAAAATGATTCACATCTCCTAAGGCTCACTTTATTCAACTGCCAATTAAGAATGCTATCTATATCTGCATATTTCAAATTCAACTGCAGCTTGGGTTTACTGCATGAAACCACAGTAGTAATTGTGCGGTAATATAAAGTTAATCTCAAGTATTTTTACGCTCTTCCCTTTAGAAAGTATAGTCTCTGTTCCTTTCCCTAGACTCTGGCCAAGGTCTATGACTGCTTTGACCAATAGAATATGGTGGAAATGAAGCTGTACCAGTTTTCAGGCTCAAATGTTAAGAGACTAGCAATTTCCACTTCCTGTCTGTTGGCTTTCAGTTCCAGTTCCTGTTGGAATTCTCACCTCAGAGCCCTGGGCTAGTAGGTAGGGAGTCTGACTGCCCTGCTGCAGATAACACATGGAGAGGACCCAGAGATGACCCATCAGCTTTAAGATGGTCCCACTGACAGCCATGCACATAAGTGAAGACATCCCGGACCCTCAGAGCAGCCCCACCACCTGCTAAATGCCAAGAGTAACCCCAGGTACGTCACATGGAACAGGGAAATTAGCCTGAGGAATGCAGCCTGTCTTGAACCACTCAGCTCTAGAGTAATTAAGAAAAATTTGTACACGGAAGGTACTCAGGATAGTGGGTGACTAGGACCAAGGGGTCCCCTGGGGTGCAAGACTTTTAGTCTTCAAACCAGAAAACACTCTCATAATATACGCTGGAGATTATCGTTGTTAGTTTGTGCCAAAGAAAAAATGAACAAAGCTGCGGTGATTTCATTTCTAGTAAATCTCCCCTAAGGCTACCAAGGGAGTTCATCCACTCACAGGAGGCGAAAAACATCTCTGGATGGAAACTGCTGTGTTTTATAGAAGATAATCAGTTCCAGTTGATTTTTCTTATCTATGACAACTTTTTTTTTTTTTTAAAGATAGGCTTTCTTTAGAACCCTTATACAGGTTCTGTATAAGGTTGCTGAATATGAAAACAGCAATGTGAGCCCCACCAAACAAGCTACAACAAAAAGCTTTGTTACTGAACTTTTAAAATAATCTTAATGAGCAGAGCAGTTGAGAGAAATAGTCTTGTTAAAGTTAGTATCTTTTATGATTGTTATTTGGGAAAGACTTGAAAAGTGTATATAACTACTACCTTAATTTTTCCCCTAAATATAAATTCTTGATGTATCCATATTATGAAATAAAGTTGCATTTTTTTCCCTACTGACCAAAATAAAAATCTGTGTTGAAGACTTAGAAAATATAGACATGAACAACAATGTGAAAACATTTTTGATAGAATAAAGGCATTTCCCCACTATGTGGTAATTGGTTATCGCCAAAAAAAAAAGAAAAGGAACAAATGAAAAACAGGTATCTGCATTGCCAATGATATCAGGAGTTCTCAATAATTTGAAATGAGGAAAAATGGAAAAAAAAAAAAAAAACAGCTAACTCTGTTTTCACTTGTGTGAAAATTATATGTAGACTCTAAAAAACATGAAACAAACAAATATAACAAAACACAAACAGACTCACAGTTGCAAGAGAGCAATCTAGTAGTTGCCCGAGGAAGAAGGAGTAGGTGGAGGGCGAAATAGGTAAAAAGAACAAAGAGGTAAAATCTAGCAGTTACAGAGTTAGTCACAGGGATGCAATGTGCAGTGCAGGAAATACAGTCAAAAGATTGTAATAACTTTATACGGTTCATGAGCTTCCCAGGTGGTGCTCAGGTAAAGAACCCGCCTGCCTGCAGGAGACATAAGAGACCTGGGTTTGATCCCTGGGTTGGGAAGATCCTGTGCAGGAGGAAATGGCACCCCACTCAGTATTCTTGCCTGGGAAATTCCATGGGCAGAGGAGCCTGGCGGGCTACAGTCCATGGGACACGACTGAGCGGCTGAGCACACATAAAATAGATCACCGAGGAGAACCGACTATATAGCACAAGGAACTCTACTCAGTGCTCTGGTGACCTAAATGGGAAGGCAATCCAAAAAACGAGGGGATGTACGTGAACATACAGCTGGTTCACTTTGCTGCACAGCGGAAACCAACACACATTGTAAGGCCGAGTGTACTCCGATCAAAATTAATAATAAGAAAACGACACCTGTAGGTGCTTCAACCTGCACAGACGCACAACAAGTCTGTATTTCTACAGAAGCAAGTGAGAGGTTCCTGAATTGGGTGTCTCTTGACCAGAAGATGCAAGACCAAGGTTCTGTGTGGTCCATCCGCAGGGGCCCCCCCGAACACTTGGCTCCACGTTGCCCAGAAGCAGTGGGCCCAGGGCCAGGAGGGAAAAGCCTTCCTCATAGCAGAGCTGCTGGGTGAAAGTATACAAATTGTTCTCTTTTTTTTAATGCTTTAAATTCCTACTGTCAAATTGTTTCCTAGTGGCTTGCACTAATATTCTTTCCATTCATCGTGTTTTATAAAGTATTATCTTTCTTTAGGGAAAAATATGGCGTTATTAATTTATTTACTCTTTTAAAATCAGTAATGAATTTAATTAATTATCCAAGTTGATTAGGCATTTATATAAGTTTTTGCCTTTTTAAATTGACTTATTTATGTTCTGTGCTGCCCTGTCACTTCAGTCTTGTCTGACTTGTGCGATCCACCTGTCTGATCCACCTATGCGATTCTGTAGACTGGAGCTTGCTGAGCTCCTCTGTCCCTATAACCTGTTCTTATTTTTGTTTTAGGAGTCTTAGTTATGCTTTTTACTTTCATTCAGATGCTCTCTGTTAAAAATTATTCTCAGGCTTTTCTTCACAATCATTTTATTTGCTTATAGGAAACAGCCTGCCTACTCATTCCTTTGAGGGACTGGAGAATCCGGCAGATTTGTGCACTGGTGGGATTTCCAGCAAGTTGAAGGATTCTGCAGCCTAGCCCTCAGCGCCAGCCTGTGACAAATGTTTCTCCATCTCAAACAAACAAACAAAACCCTGCTTTGGAGTCACTAGTTTCCTATTCAGTTCTTTTATTTCAAATTGCATGTTTCCCACTAGTGCAATTATAAAGACGGTATCCTTTGTAGCTGTTACTTAGGGAGAGCATTTCACGCTGATTCAGGGAGCCCAGTGATGCTGAGATGCGTGCGCACCTCGTGTTACCGCCCTGACCTCGCGTTTGTGCTAGGTGCAGCCACAATCTCTCAGTTTACGGATGCTTGTTCTCCAGGCCACAAAGGACAGTGTGGGACTCTGGGCCTGAGGAGGCCCTCTGCGGATGCAGAGGGTGAAAGGGGTTTGTGAGACTCAAGCTGGTGTCTGGCTTTATCTTCCCGTCTAGGTCAGATCCGCGCATAAATAGCACTCAGGTTCCCAAGAATCAGTCCGCCCTGCCGGCCCCACCCTGGGGGAGTCTGGCGAAACCGAATCAGCCTGCAGGCTGCTAGAGGATTGCCCGCTTTCCCACCTGAATTCCCCTCCCGCGCGGCTGGTGGGGCTTTGGGGTGGGTGTGTATTTCAGTTTGTCAAAAGAGATCAGTTCCTGTGCTGAAAGGCAACCTGGGGCAAGGTTTGACAGAGCCCGGACCCCGGGAGAGACAGTTCCCGCCTAAGTGGTTCTCACGCTGGGACTGGCGTTGGGTGCCAGCTCGCACATTAACTCCTTTGACGGTATTTTCGCCAGTTTACTCAGCGTTCTCAAGGGACGGCTTTGTCGATTGTTTCTCTGGCTGCTGTTTGGACAGTCGATAGCCTCTCAATGCCAGCTTGGGCTGTCTGCTAAGAAAGAGGCCAACGTGAAATTTTAAACCCAGCAACTGCTGGTCATGGTATGGGGTGGCTCCAGCTCTCTCCTCTCCCCTTTTCCCCCTCTCCTAAATAGTAATGGGCTTTTTATCAAATACATGACTTTCCTCATTCTCCCAGGCTTTGGGGAAGAAGGATCGTACCCTAGCGTGGGTAGGTCAGAATTAGGGAAGTGTTGAAACTTCCAGCAGAAACTGGGGATGATGCTAAGCCAGAGTGTAGGCAGATACAATTTACATGGCAAGGTGATTCCAGAAAAATGCCTATATGTGGGGCATTTTCCTGTGTCAATTTCCAGGGAGCAGTTATGGTAGACTGGCTTAGAAACAGGCTCTAACCTAAAGGAAAAGGTTTCTGAGGGCAGGCCTGGATTTATGAATAGTCTGGGCCATCAGCCATGCCAATAAGACCCACAAAGGCCACAGCTCCATGCTATTTGTAAACAGTTGCAATAGAAGGGAACAGAACTAGGAACCACCTCCTTCTCTCGATGCCCGCCTTAGGCATGTACCGTAGCATTCCAACATCGCACCTTCCTGGCACCACCTGGTGTCCACCTACCCAGGTGCAAGTAGGAGTCACATGCTCTTTTTGAGGACAAATCTATAGTCTGAAATTAGCTCCCTCTATATTGCCATGAGCTTTCTAGCTTGCTCGTGTTGCAAGTTCTCACTCCAATTTAAAATCTTAACTTATTAAATCTATTCCCATTTTAGCTTCCATGCTAAGCATTGTTTTGAATTTTACCAATTGAAAAAATAAGATGTTCATTTTTTTTACTATTTTTTTTTTTAGATTTTTCTTTTTTTTTAAATTTTATTTTATTTTTAAACTTTACATAATTGTATTAGTTTTGCCAAATATCAAAATGAATCCACCACAGGTATACAGGTATACAGGATAGGGAACACATGTAAACACATACTGACTATTTTTAAGTAAAATTTTATTCCACTTTTTGTACTTTAGTTTGAGATAAAGTTTTTACTTAAAATTTTTTTTTTTTTGCTGTTTCAGAATCATATAGGGGTGATTGTCTATGCCTTTATTTAACTAACTTGGTTCTATAGAACTGTTAGTTTAGAAAGCTAATACAAATTGACATAGACATTTTTGTATATGATTATAAAATATTTCAGGGCTTATCATAGTCTTCTATTTCAATCGATAGAGTAAAAAGTTATACATAATTTTTGTTAGCTCAGAAATTCCAAGGTGTTAATTTATGTTTTTGATAAATACAAAAACAAAAGAAAAATGGGAGTGAGGACTCATTCCAGAAATTAAAATGGCCCTCTTAGTCAGTCTCCTTAATTGCCCTGACCACACCCTCTTATGGTGTGGAAGGGTAAGAAGAATACCCCACAAACTGGAGATTCAGTTATAGTCATCTGATATTAAAGGGGAGGAACATTGAAAAAATGCATTTGCTGATCACGGCCACTTGCTTTGCAGAACCTAATACATCCCTCCCTGATAACATCAAAGGAATTAAGGCCCTCTTTATGTAGCAAATGCTTTTCACAGTTCAATAACCATTCCTGCTGCTGATATAATATTTCACCCACATTTCCCAGTGCTCAGAGCAGGCCTCAGAACTAGAGCTGTTTCATTTCTTTTGAGAGCATCTTCATCTCTCTTGGCTACGCTTGACCACCCCTCTCCAATTGTTTGCGGGTCATAAACATTATATTACTCAGCAAGGTAGAGAAATCATTTCTCTGCTTTGGAGTCTAGTATCTAAGACATGGAGAATACAAACGCCCTGCCCTGGCATTATCTCTTGTTTCCCCTGGCTGTATAAAGAACTGACCAGGAGCAGTGAGTGAATGGCTTGACCCATGAACCAGAAACAAAGAGCAAAAGACAGGAACCTAATGTGCCTGCAATAGAAACCATTGTGCAAGGCACTTCCTGGGAATTATGTAGGGATTATACTGTCAAAATTGCTTAATCTGTAGGAAATACCCCAGGCCTTCGATTCACATCAGCAAATATGTATTAAGTGCTTACTCTGTGCTCAGGACTGAGTTAAGCACTTCGGGGGACAAAAAGAAAATGTAAGTACCTGGCCATCTAAGCAAAAGCGTGAGTGGATTCCAGGGAAAGAGGGCAAAAGTGGGGTGCCTGGCTCTCTGCATATATTATTCTCTTCCTACCTTAAATATACTGCAGGTGGGTCTTCTTGGCTCCTGTCTAGCTTGCTCTTAAAGAAAACAAACAGAAAAACCAAAAAAGGTTTTATTCCAAATTCATTGTTTCAAATTTTAGTTTTAGAAACAAACACCCTGATGATTTGGAAACCTAAGAAGAAGGAATCATTAAAAATCAACATCTGTCAGAGAGCAAATGGGAGGAGGCCAGACTTTAAAAGACTCTCAGATCCTTAAAAGGACTGCTCTGAAGACATAAGAGGGGGAAAAAAAGGAGAATGGGAAAGGAAACGGAATGGGAGCAATCCTGAAGGATTTATTTTAGCAACACCAGAGGAAAAAAATGAGGGAGACCCACGAGGCTCCAGCGTTCAGGAATGTTTTGCCCCTGTTTTGTTTTACTTTTTTATTCTACAAACCAATGGACTCCAATCTAATTTTTTTTTTTTTTTTTTCAGTAAGTCACCTAGAGAACTCTCTGGTTTCTCGACCAACTCCCATCCCTCTTTTAAGGAAAGATTCAGCTATGCTTGTTGTTTTAAAAGGTTTCTAATCACAGGAGAACCACAGTCAACTTTGCTCATTTCCTGTGCCAATTAACAGACAGGAGCGGTGTCTCCCCACTGTTACCACAGGCATTCCAGAGACTGACCCTTTCAAACTTGACTCCCAGTGCCTGGGAAAGTGGCATGGGTTTTGGAAAAAGGCAGGAAGTTAGAAATCCTGAGAGTCACAGCCCCAGAGCCTGAGAACCAGGAGGGCAGGGCAGCTCGTCGACAGAGAGAATGGAAGCCCCAGGAGTGATGGAGAGCTTTATTTTTATTTCTAAATTTTATTTTGTAATGAAAGTCTGGGGCCTGGGAATAAAACAACAGCAAAAAATACCTTGTTTTATTGGGCACTTACGGAGATTCCTGGGCCTGGTGTGCTCTGTGTAAGTCTGCCAAAAGGCCCCAAGTGTTCTCATCTCCAGAATTTACGTGAAGGAAAAGAAAGCTCCCAAGGTTGGCCCGGCAGGGCTGGTGCAGAAATCAAATGGGAAGACAGGGTTTTCGTGGAGGCCGGGAACCCGTGTGTCCTTACAGATGCTCTGACCTCCAGAGGGAGGCTGGGCAAAGCCTAGGAGGAAAGAGAGACTTGTCTAAGAGAGCTGAGATTCTGATTTGTACTTTGGAAAGGCTCAAACCAAGTCAAGGAAAGCTCTGGAACGACTACCCGCTCCTCCCATCTTGACTAAATCTTTGAAGCTCCTCCTCCCTCAGGAACCTAATTGTCATCTATTCCAGCATATAAATTATGTATTGATACAGAGATCCTGTGTAACAAATTGTCACAGAATGTAGTGCTTTTGCAAAGCACCATTTATATTTTCCCCCAAGCCTATGGTGGCCTGGGAAGTTCTGCTGATTTGGGCCATGGCTTTGATGATTACATCAGGGCTTCCACAAATGATTACAGGCAGCAGACAGACTGGGTACTGGCTGGTCTGGGCCGGCTGAACAGAGAAGGGTCAGCTCTGCTCCTCTGCTCGCGCTCATCCTCTACGGGTTGAGCTCAGTCGGGCTTGTTCTCAAGGTCGTGGTGCCGTTTCAAGAGCGAGAGTGCAGGTGGACAGGGCCTCTTGAAGATATCCTCTCCGCATATCTGATTCAGAAACTGAGCTCTGCTCAACTCCCAGGCACCCCCTGGACTTGAATGATGACAAAACAGAGCCCAGAGACCTTTCTTCTAGCTTCCATTGATGTGTGAATTTCCCACAAGAGGTGACCAGAACCCCAATAATGGCTGTGAATGAATTTCAACAGCTCAGCAGAGTAGAGATTGTTTTTTAAAATTATAAAGAGAAGTATTATTGAGTTTAACCAGACACCAAAATGTCTTTCTAATTTCATGGTTTCTTAAGTCCAGGGATCCAGGCAGCATGTTTCTTAAGCTCAATTACCAGGCAGCAAATAATAATAATGACAATGTGGGTAATTCTAGATAGTGCCTCTAAGTGCATAATGTTCTAGGGTTATGGGTGTCACTTTTCCACCTCTTACCAAACAAAAAGGAATTACAAGAAAATGGCTAGTATGATGTTAAGTTTTGCAAAAGGTGTAGGAATTAAGAAAAAAGCTCTTGTCTTCCAGGTGTTGGTGTTTAACTTGGAGATACAATACTCTCCTTGTTGAGTGGCTAAGTCTCGTCCGACTCTTTTGTGACCCCATGGACTGTAGCTAAGTATACTCCTCTGTCCATAGGTTTTCCTAGGCAAGAATAGTACAGTGGTTAGCCATTTCCTTCTCTGGGGGATTTTCTCGATCCAGGGATCGAACTCACATCTCATGCATTTCAGGCAGATTCTCTACTGCTGAGTCACTGGGGAAGCCCCACACAGTACTCTTGTTAGTAATGATTATTTAGGATGTAGCTCAAAGTGAGGAGTGTCTGTAGTCAATCTGATACAGAAGTGTGGCCTCAACAAAGTCGCAGACAGGATGCAGTAGACTGGTTACAAAACTGGCTCAATCTTCCAAACCACTGCTGGGAAGCCTGCCATTTGCAATGTGGCTTTGTAGCTGCTCCCATCGTGAGACAGGGTGTATTTCAGTACCTGTTGAAGCTGGGCTGGCTTTGTGACTCGTTTTAACAAAACAAATGCAGTCAACATGACACACTGTGCCAGTTCTGAGCCTTGTCTTCACAGGCCTGAATCCCCAGCCGCCCCCTTCACCCAGGACACCAAGCTCACAGACAGGAAGAACCATGATCCACCTGCAGATTCTGCTTTCAGCCTGCCAAAACCTTTCCAGGCAACTAACTATACAGCGTAGCTACTTGCTTAAACTGTGGAAACGAAGAAATACAGGAAGAAAACTTTCTGTCCCAAATTACCGTTCCATGGCTTCGATTTTTCAAAGAAACTTTGGGTATCCTTCAAAGGGTGCCCCACATCACGATCTTGTTCACATCTCCCTGACATCCTCCTGGCCTCAGTCCTGCTCAGAAAGGAGCAGATGAATTCCAATCAGTGCTGGCCGCTTCCAAAGGGAAGGTCACAGGCAGTCACCACACAGGCAGTCCTCTAATAAGATGTTTGAAATATGCCCCAGAGCTCTTAGATGAAGTAGCGGATACTAAAACGTATTCCTAAGCCCAGCTCTTTGTGTAACTTCAAGTACAACCCAGCTGTTCATCAGCCTTAGGAAACAAATGCAGGAGTAACTAATTAAAGGAATATGTTTCAAGGCCAGCCAAGGGGGGGATGGTGTTTTGATGCATGAATTGTTGGCCTCCTTTATAAAATCTTTCTTCCTCTGTGGCCATAATCATTTCAAACAACTTCAACCCAGTGGAATTTATGTAGCCACTCAGGAAGTAGTAAGGGGTGGCTGTGACTGTCATTCGGGGGCCCTCGAAGCTGCCCTGGGTGGGAACCTGCTCTGCTGGGAGAGCTCACGCATGATGCCCCTGGGCCTTCCATTCCCCCACAGACCTGTCTACCGAAGGTCTCCCAGGGGCCATGGACATACCACTGGGCAAACCATAGCTTTATCACCAGTCCCAGTGAATCTGTGGCGGGAAGGGTAAACCATTCCTGAGGTGCAAATGTCCAAAAGCCAAAAATCTTGTCCTGCCCTTACCCTGTATATAATGACTTTAATTGAAGGCTTTGGGTTTGCCCTCAAGAGCTTACAGTCTGTGGGGGTCATAGGTGGCTGACACTGTGTTTGAAACTTTCTTTGGCAAAATAGCTTGAAAATCCACTACCAAGAAACCCAGCTCCTTCTCTTTTTTTTTCAGCATTCTTTTACTTTCTTAGTTTATTTATTTTTTGGTTGGGCATGCGGGGTTCTCTCTAGTTGTGGCGAATGGGCTTAGTAGCACCCAGCATGTGGGATCCTAGTTCCCCGACCAACGACCAAGCTTGTCCCCTACGTGGGAAGGATTCTTAATCACTGGACAACAGGGAAGGTCCCCAGCTCCTACTTTTAGATGCTCAAATATTGAGAAAGCCCCATGTGTTCTGTCCTCTAGAATAGTTTGTTTCCTTATCTAAGACCCGCACAATCTTACATTTTCTCCCACGAGTGGCTAATTGCTTTCACACAGTCATCATTTTATTTTTATGGTATCATCATTCCATCCACTGACTACAGTGTTAGGATGAGGAACACGGGAAGCCGTCCTCACTTTCGCTTAAGGTACCACATTGTAGTGGCCACAGGATGTATGTGACAGGACGTTGTCATCCCCTCCGCCATTTGCAGTGTTGGGGGGAAAAGAGCTGGAAGACAAGAATGAGATCAAGGATGAAAGGAGGACTCATAAGAACCAATGCCTACAGAGGCCAAGCAGGAAACAAAGCTAAGTGATGTGTGTGAGCAGGTGAGATAAAAAACAGGGAGTGGTGAGAACTGGGCTGCAAGAGACAGCATGTGCCCCATGTGATGAAATCAGCCCTTAAGTTCTAGCCAATTGTTGCCATAAGGGATTGTGATCTGTTACAGCCGGAGCTTTTTCAAGAGCATGCAGAAATGCAGATTTGATGTGAGTTCCCTCAATTTTATAATCATGAGGAGTAATTTTTTTTTCCTTTTAAATAATGTGTGGACCACACACAACATGACACTGGGCACAAGGTGGATGTGGGGCAAGCAGGTGGGTCTTTAGAACAGGAGAAATAAAGTTGTATTGGGAGGCTGCTTCTTCATCTTCCCCTGCAATGAGGATGCAGGCAATTTTAATCCAATGTGACCTGTAAGGTTCCTCCTCCAAAGTTTAAAGCCAAAAAAGACTACCCCTTCCTCGCATAGCTTTACCACCAGGCATAATGAATCCATGCAGGAACGGGCAAACCATCCCTGAGGTGCAGAGGTTCAAAAGCCAAAAATCTTGTTTTGCCCTTGCCTTGTATATAATGACTTTAATTGAACCCTTTGGGTTTGATGAGATATTACGTGCTCTGTGGTCCACCTGGCTGGACTACTCGTGCCCCCGGGGTTGAACCACACCGAGTACCTCTGGAAATAGCACGTTCCTGGGTCCACCTTCAGTAAGGAAAGCAAATAGAGTCAGTCTCCCCAGAGGTGAGCTGGGGAGGTTGGCTATACCCCAAGGAGCCAGGCTTGCAAGCTGGCTTTTAATGCAGTTTCCCAAAGCAATAGATCTATTCAGAGATTCCTTCTGGTTCAGTTTAATGAAACCACAGAAAATTTGCAAGCTAAACTCACCAAGACGACACATTAATAGAAAGCAGATTTTTCTGCTTTTGGATGTCATGGCTAATGAGCGCATCTTCAGGAAGGCACTGGTGTAAACCCATTCTCTGTCCTCAAGGTCCGGGAGAATGTGGAGCTGGCAGGGCTGTGCCCGTGGGGCAGTCACCATGGCTGCTCCAGAGCTTTGTACTTTACATATAAAATGCTCTTTGCTCTCATAATTATAAAAACTTGTGCCGTCACGTTTTTCAGATCTCTGCATAATTTCCACACAGAGTGCCTCTTACTAACCTATCTTCAAGCAGAATCACCATTTTTCTTCTTTCTTCCATGGAAGAAAAACTAGAAACTTTCTTTCTAGTTTTTGTAAAATTTCTCCCTACCTTTCATTAGCGCTATACATTTATTTACTATTTGTCTTCTCTATGAGAGTATAAACTCATTGAAGACAGGAGTTTGTCCATAGTCTCACTGCTGTTGTCAGATGCCTAGAACAGTATGTAGAACAATGTGGATGCTCAAAATATGTGCTAGCTGAATACAGTTAATTCAGCTCACAGAATATCTTGCCTTAGTGCATAAATCATCAATGACCTATGATTTATGCACTAAGGCAAGATATTCTGTGAGCTGAATGGATCCTGGCTGGGTCTCTCCAAGCATCCTTTATTTTGCCATCACATTAGACGTCAATGATGAGTACATGCGCTTTCCTAAATCTGTATTCCACTGGAAATCTTGTAGCTATACTGCTTTTAAAAATATCTAATTTCGTCATTTTGATTCAACTGCTTTTGGCAAAATAATGCTTCCCACATATAAAAAGAAAGACAAAATATTTTTCTCTAAAAAAAAAAAAATACTCAAAATAATCCAACCAAAAAGTGGGCAGAAAACCCAAACAGACATTTCTCCAAAGAAGACACACAGATGGCTAATAAACAAATGAAAAGATGCTCAACATTGCTCATCATTAGAGAAATGCAAAACAAAATTACAATGAGTTATCACTTCACACCAGTCAGAATGCATCATCACAAAATCTACAAACAATAAATGCTGGAGGGGGTGTGGAGAAAAGGGGACCCTCTTGCACTGTTTGATGGGAATACAAATTGATACAACCACTATAGATAATAGTATGGAGTTCCCTTAAAAAATTAGGAATAAAACTACCATATGACCCAGAAATTCCACTACTGGGCATTTACCATGAAAAAACCATAACTGAAAATGACACATGCATTCCAATGTTCATTGCAGCACTATTTACAATACCTAGGATCTGGAAGCAACCTAGAGGTCCACTGACAGATGAATGGATAAAGAAGTTGTGGTACATGTATACAATGGAATATTACTCAGCCAGAAAAAGGAACATTTGAGTCTTTTCTAATGAGGTGGAAGAACTAGCATCTGTTATACATAGCGAAACAAGTCAGAAAGAGAAGAACAAGTATCATATGTTAATGCATATACATGGAGTCTAGAAAAAAATAGTACTGATGAACTTATCTGCAGGGCAGCAATAGAGACACAAACATAGAGAAAAGACTTGTGGACCCAGTTGGGGAAGGAGACAGTGGGACAGATTGAGAGAGTAGCATTGAAACATATACATTACCATATGTAATGATAGCCAGTTTGAATTTGCTTTTTGACACAGGGAGCTCAAATCTGGTGCCCTGTGACAAGCTAGAGGGGTAGAACGGGGGTGGAAGGTAGGAGGGAGATTCAAGAGAGAGGGAACATATGTATACCTGTGGCTGATTCATGTTGATATATCGCAGAAATCAGCATAACATTGTAAAGCAATTATCCTCTAATTATTAATAAAAGTATATAAAAGAAACAAACAAAAGTGCTTAAAATATCAAACAACTTTCTTTAAATTACTTTGATTGTTTAAGTGTGCATGTATTGAATAACATTTCCTTTCACAGATGAATAGATCTATAAAAAGGCAGACATTTGTAGGCTTTGGCTATTATTTGGAAAATAATAGCATTGGGCATTGGATCAGCTTCCTACCTGTATAACTCACCAGTTTCTAATACTGACATTTCAAATTTTTGTATTATTTATTTTACCCACTTCCTGGACTGTCTTCAATACAAATTCAAATTATCTCTCTTTCTCGTTGATAAGTGAGATATTTTTAAAAGCACATAAACAAACCAAGAAGACATACTTGTCTGTAGCCATTTGCTAATGCTGGCATTCCAAGTTTTAATGTTACTTTAAGACAATTAGGCTTTGAGAAAAGGAAATCAAGTATATTATCCCCTTCACTTTATTTCCCACATGAAAATAAAATTTTAAAGTGAATATTGCGTCCTAACAGTGCAGAGAAGGGGTGGTGGGAGGGAGTACAGTTGGAATTCAGCAAACATTTGAAGGCTGGCTTGTGGCCACCCTGTGTCAAATGATACCAATCTTTGGTTCCAGTCTCCATTTACTAAAGAACCAAACTAGACATATTTGCTTTAAATGATTCCCCCTGTGTTTGCATGAGAAGAAGGAGGACTGGGAAACATACAGAGATAACTACCAGTCCATTCCAGTTTGTGTTTGGCCCCAGTATGCCTCTGAAATAGCTCTTATTAGTGCAACCCAAAGACCTCCTCACTAAACCCAACACTAATCCCAAATCATCTTCCATCTCTTCTCGGCAACGTTTGACACTAGTGACTGGTCCTTCCTGCTTGGCACATGACCTTCCTAAGGCATTCCACAGTGCAGTTTTCCTCCCACCTTCACGGAACTTTTTCTGCCCTTTCAGTATGGAAATCTCTTATTTATTCACTACATGTTGGTTGTTTCAAAACGCAGTCCCACGTCTCTCCTCTATTCCATATTTTTAGAGAGTCTGAGCTACATATCTTCCTTCAATTATCCACTATTTGAATTGGCGTCTAATCTCCAGTCTGTACACTTAAATGTTAACTTCTAAATCCAACCAGTCCCAAACTAAGCTCATGATCCCATAATCTAATCTTTCTTTACATCCCAGATCAAGACACCAACCTTCATCCCATTATGCAAATCACCCTTGAGCCCTCTCTTTCCTTTATCCTATCTCCAAACCCAATTTTATTTGCTAATAAATTTCAACGTGTTCATTTCTTTTCAAAACTGTGACCATTACTCTAGGCTAGCCTTTTATTTTCTCTGTTAAACTGAGAACCTATTTAAATGAGCCTACCCACATGCCTTCTAACTCACCCCCTGACCCCTCAGGGTAGTAGAGAATAGACCCATCACCGCTGGCTTCATACTCTGGGCAAACAGCACACATCAACAGCCCACAGAGCCCTTCTCTTCCTGGTCTCTACTCATCACTCAGGCCTCATAACGCATCCTGAATTCTCTCTCCATGTTGGCCAGCCATCCTGGTAGCGCTTCGGTCTCTTCCCTAGTGCTCTTTCTCATCACAGGGTCTTCCACGCGGCATTCCAGCCTCCAGGAAGTGCTTTCTCCTCCTTATCTAGTTAACTCTTACTTACCCCTCAGATCTCAGTTCAGTGGTTCCATCCCCAATAAAACTTTCCCACTCTTGCCTGACCAGATAAAATCTCTTAACACTTGTCTTTTTAGCACTTAACTCAAATGTAATTTTATATTTTTCCTGCTATTATTTATTATTAGTTTCTGTATTATTTCTTAATATCTGCAGTCTTTTTTGGAGTATACTTGCTTTACAATGTTGTTTTAGTTTCTTAAACAAAAGTGAATTAAAACATATATGTAGAATCTAGAAAAATGGTATAGATGAACTTATTTTCGAAGCAGAAACAGAGACACAGATATAGAGAACAAATGTATGGGTCCCAAGGAGATAAGGGGGAAGTGGGGTGAGATGGGCTGGGAGACTGCACACTGCTGCTGTTGCTGGTTGCTTCAGTCATGTCCAACCCTAGGTGACCCTATGGACTATAGAGCCCATCAGGCTGCTCTGCCCATGGAATTTTCTAGGCAAGTGTACTGGAGTGGGTAGCCTTTCCCTTCTCCAGGGGATCTTCCCAACCCAGGGATGAAACCCAGGTCTCCGGCATTGCAGGCGGATTCTTTACCACTAAGCCACCAGGGAAGCCCCATATATACACTACTATGTATAAAATACATAAATAATGAGAACCTACTGTATAGCACGGGGAATACTTCTCAGCGCTCTGTGGTGACCTACATGGGAAGGAAATCCAAGATAAAGGGGATATACGTATACATGTGGCTGATAGGCTTGGACGTTTGCTGTCTTCATGGCTGCACATTCCATAAAGAAAGGAATGTGCATATCTAGTTTGCCCACCATTATATGTTCATTGTCTGGCACAGTGCCTGCCATGTAATAGGACTGTCACTAGTATTGTTGACTGAAGGAATAAATGGAATTGCAATGTGGTATTTACCTCTGAGTGAGTGATAGTCGCTTCGTCGTTTCTGACTCTTTTGCGACCCCATGGACTGTAGCTTGCCAGGCTCCCCGTCCATGGAATTCTCCAGGCAAGAATACTGAAGTGGGTTGTCATTTCCTTCTCCATTTACTTTTGAACTTCTTGTCAAAGATCAGATTTGCAATGTGTGCCTACCTTCAGGTCCTTAATAGAAAACAAAATCCTGAGCAATGGTTGCAGCCTGGAATTAGTGGCTCCAATCTCCAGATTTGCTCTGGGGCTCAAATCAGTTGTGTCTCTATGTATAAGGAATGAAGTATCAGAGTGCGTGGGAACTGAAAGAAGATTTCCCCAACTTTTTACATCCTTTTCTTTATCAGGAACAAGTCCTTTATCAGCTTGGGTAAAATATGTTCTCTTTCAAAAGGTTCTGTTCCTCCAAAAGCAGTAATTATAGTCATAAAGCAGGAAACCTACAGGTTAGTGGTATGGATGGGAAAAAGGGAAGGATAGTGAAAGAGGAAGGAGCATGGACTTAAGGAAAGTCAGTCTCGATATCTGAAAACTGAAGGGAAAAAGCATTTCACAAAGGAAAATGTAGAACATAATTTCTACAAAGTCTTAGTATCAAATATATATACTCCCTATGAATATATACACAAATGGCTGCATCATCCTGGTTTCAAACAATCTCTGCCTTCCCTGTAAAACCAGCACAGAATCCCCAATTGTTGGCCTTCAGACGAGTTCTCCTTAATTATTTCTTACATTCAGAAATGATACAAGAAACTGGCGGACCATGTGTTCTGATTTGGGCCACAAAATGTAGGGTCATGCGGAGTCAATCCCTGGGTAAGAAATATCCTCTGGAGGAGGGCAGGGCAACTCACTCCAGTGTTCTTGCCAGAAAAATCCCGTGGGCAAAGGAGTCTGGCAGGTCTCAAAGAGCCAGACATGACTGAAGCAACTGAGCAAGCATATACACATACACACTATATTTTCGTAATCTGTAACAGAGAAGAATCTGAAGAACAAATATGTATATATCACTTTTCTGTACACCTGAAACTAACATTCGGAGTCAATATATGTCAGAGCTGTTTGTTTTGAAGAAAAAAACAGCCCAATGTGTTAAATAAGAATGTGTCAGTACACAGAAGAGGTTTTTCAAATGCAGGGAGGCAGCGGAGCTCTGTGTCAGGACTAAACTCAGACTACAACCTTTCTCTCCTTTAGAACCACATGTCTTGAAAGCTTTTCCTAGAAGCCCGCCCAAGTATTGCACAGATTCTGGCAGGACACAAGACTTATTCACGCCTAACACTGGCCTCTGTCAATGCCCCTTCACTTAGTGCTTTTGCTTCTGATCTGCTGTGCCACTGGGATGAGAGGGCATGGCTGAAATCAAAGTTACATTGAACAGTTGGAAACACGGAGCCTCGAGATCATAACTGATGATCTGGTAGTCCAAATTTATTTCAAGAGCATCTTTTTTGTTCATTTTTTAAATTAATTTTTATTGGAGTATAGTTGCTTTACAACGTTGTTGCTTTCTACTGTACAGCAAAATGAATCAGTCGTATATACACATATATCCCATAGCTTTTGGACTTCCTTCCCGTTCAAGTAACCACCACGCTTTAAGTAGAGTTCCCTGTGCTACAGTGTATGCTGTCGTTAGCTGTCCATTTTATACACAGTATCAACTGTGTGTATGTGTCAACGTCAACCTCACCTCCCTGTCTCCCAACCTGTGCGATATTTAAGTTTTTTGTTGTTGTTGCCAGTATTTTAAAACCAAGAGATAGTACACAAAGTTCTAGATTCCCAGGTTTTAAAAACAAAAAACTGCCCTGCTGACAGAACTGTCTAGGCTGGGTTGTATATTTCACTCTGTGTGTGTCCCCAGGGCGCTCTTCAGTCACATCTCCTCCATTGACTCATGGGTGCCACCAAATTGGCTTCTGTAGTTGGGTGGTTACCCTTCTTGGCCTAACCTTCGTCTTAATCATTCCAACCCAGACTCAAACTCTTAGAGCAGTCCCCTTTTCAGCAAAGTTACCCAAAAAGATGCCTCGGGTCAGTAACTCAGAGCCTCCAGTACATTTTGTTTCTTTACTGAGCCTGACTTTATGCTTCCATTCTCACTAAGTGCTGTGCTTTCTTGCTATCACATCTCAATTCATGCCCCAAGAACAAAAGATGAGTTGTCTAGCCCTCTTCACCAATATGAATGCCACGTCTTTTGGACTGTGGAAACTCCTCTGTGTTTGGCCTGCTGGCCAAGTCTCGCTTTGAAATCACAGCCCTTGAGAATGGGTCTCACTTCTTACTAACCCTGAATGCTATTTGCTCCACCAATAGCTTTCACTCCTGGATTCACATTACAATCACTTGGGGAACTTTAAAAAAAAAATTGATGTTACATTGAAGACCAGTTAAATCAGAATCTCTGCAGGAAGACTCTAGAATTCTGCATTTTTTTTAAGTTCTCCACATAATGCAAATGTCCCCAACCTCCAGGATCTAATGCCTGATGACCTGAGGTGGAGCTGATATAATAATAATAAAGTGCACAGTATATGCAATTTGCTTGAATCATTCTGAAACCATCCAGTCCACCCCATCTGAGAAAAAAATTGTATTCCATGAAACCGTCCCTGGTGCTGAAAAGACTGGGGGCCACTGATATAATGTACAATGTGTTTGAAATCCACGCTGCGAAGTAATATGGATTACCTTCTTCTTTCCATAAATCTATCAGAGTCATAGGTTCTGCCTTTGTTCTCAGGACCAGCCCACTGCCAGCGATGCCCCCTTTTACACACACACACATTCACATATACAGCGACATAAATAGATAGATATCACGTCTTCATATCAATGACTCCCAACTCTGGCTGTGCATCAGAACAACTTGAGGATTTTTTAAAAATACTGGTGGTTTGGTTCTAAATAGATCAATCAGCTGAATGAAATCAGAATCTGTTAAGCTACGATTGACAACTACAGCACTAAAGTATTCAGTGTAATAATAAGGTCACTTCCAAGAAGACACATCTTATGCTAGCATAAGCTGTGTGACAAATAGCCACAAAATCTTAGGACCCTACAAAAATAAGCACTGTTGCTTGGATGCCTGCAGGTTGGCTGAGCTCAGCAGGGCGGCTCTACTGATCATGGTTTGGCTTGTTCACGCACCGTGGATGGGCTGGGAGGTGACTGATTGAGGCTGGGTTACGCAAGTGCAGTCCAGCTCTGTTCCTTCTCTTTCGGGGCCTAGCAAGCAAGCTGGGCATGTACTTCTTGTGATGTTGGGGGAGACATCAGTAAACAAGGGGAAATATGTATGTATGTTTCAAAGCCTTTGTTGTGACTCATGTGGTAATATCATGGCCCAAAGTAAGTCACAAAATAAGTGAAAGTGAAGTCACTCAGTCGTGTCCGACACTGCAGCCCCGTGGACTGTAGCCTACCAGGCTCCTCTGTCCATGGGATTCTCCAGGCAAGAGTCCTGGAATGGGTTGCCATTTCCTTCTCCAGGGGATCTTCCTGACCCAGGGATCGAACCCGGGCCTCCTGCATTGTAGGCAGACGTTTTACTATCCAAGCCACCAGGGAAGTCACAAAATAAAACACAGGGCAAAACCAGCATCAGTGGAGCAAGAAAGAGACTTTCCTGGTAAAGAGTCTGCAGTAAAGAATCTGCCTTGCAATACAAGGGATGTGAGTTCAATCACTGGTTGGGGAACTAAGATTCCCAAATGCCCTGGAGCAACTAAGCCTGAGGGTCGAAACTACTGAGCCCATGCACCAGAACTAGAGAGTCCTTGTGCTGTGCTGTGCTTAGTCGCTCAGTTGTGTCTGACCCTTTGTGACCCCACGGATAGTCCTTGTGCTGCACCAAAAGATCCCAAATGACCCAATTAAGACCTGATGCAGTCAAATAAATAAATAATAACAACAACAAAAAGCAGAGCAAGGAACTGAATTATTCTCCTGCAAGTGAGAGAAGCAGAGTGGATATTACTGAAAAACAATGTGATTTCTCACCGAAGGTATGGAGATACCTTTTTTCCCTTGAATTATAAATAGCTCAAACATTTAAGATGTAGGCGGTGTGTTTGATAATTCTCAGTTGACTTCATCGTGGTCTTTTCAGCCTTGCAGCCCCTGCTGAAGTCTTCTCTGATCTATTGCTACATCATGTCTTTGTCACAATTCTAAGTCCCAGAATTTCTGCTCTAAGCATGTGTTAGCAGCAAACAGTTCTCTGTTCCACCTATTACTAAATTTAGAAAATAAAAAGGGATGGTACCTCAGGTAGGAATCACTTGCTGAAAAGTGTAAGTCACAGACTTGTCTAGGAGTTCAGAGCATTCTTCTCTCACTACGTTTTGAAAATGTCTTACTTTATATACAGTAAAGATTATAGTGACGACAGAGAACAGAATTGCTTGTATCTCAAGCTGCAATCTCAAGAATTCATCTCACAATGGTGGCCAGTATAATCTTTTTTTTTTTAAGTCTTCACTGAATTTGTTCCAAGATTGCTGTTTTATGGTTCGGTGTTTTGGCAGCAAGGCGTGTGGTGTCTTAGCTCCCCAGCCAGGAATTGAACCCACACCCCCTGCGTTGCACCGCCAGGGAAGTCCTTACAATCTTTTTTCTTAATTTGATTTTTAAAAATTTCCATATGCAATGTAATGTTTAGGCATGCTGCTTGGGATGTTATTTCTAAAAAAACACATTGGCCATTTTTCAGAATACCATTTTGATTTTAAATACTAGTCAAGAAAAGGGAGTGATATAAAAATACATGAACAATTTTCTATTACAGAAATGAAAAACTGATTTGCAGCTAAACATGCAAGAGGTGAAGGAATTTAGCCCTTCACCAGATGATATGGCAATATACGATACATTGCTTCAGCTGTTTGAGAAGGCTGTAATGTATTTTTATATTGACATAGAAGATTATAAATTACATTGAATAAGTATCCATAATCTTTAATTCTCTTTCATTTTTTTCTCTTTTGGGCTAACTTCTCCCAATTTTGGTAGATCACATGGGGTGACTGGATATGTGTCACAAAAAGATATTCAGAGCTATTTAGACAGCTCTTTAGAATTAAGTGAAAGAAGCGCTTGGTTATGAAAGTATAGTAATTGGGTCTAAGAGCATGTATATACATTCTTTTCTAGTTGCAGCCAAAATCAGGTTTAGAGATTTCTGTTGAGTTCTTTTTGATTGATGGTGGTGGCTGTTACAGAAAAATGGAAATTTCTGTCTCATGCTTAGGAAACCAGACATTATCACCCCTTGATTATTCATTTGCTGGAACAACTTGTTTCATTTATTAAAGTAAAGACAAGGTTGAAACTGGATCTACACAGGACATGTCAGTGGCTTTATGAGTTTGTGAATAATAAGTAGCCTTCAGTGCTCAGTGTTGACTTTCTAGGCTACAACTCGACATCATTTTGATTTCTCTTTTGATGAGCCAATGCCATCTTGGAGCTCTTAGCTGTAAATAGGAGAACACTTATAAGGATGACAGGGAGCAATGTTCCTTTTGGAAGGAAGAGGAGAGGAAGGGGAGGCTTTTGTTCAGTCACGGAAAATGGACGTGTGTCTCACGGTGGCCGCAGTTTAAATAAACATAAACTCTGAACTAGAGATCGTTCCTTCGTGCTAGCAGCACCAAACCAAAATACAGTTTTATTTGGTTAACCCCAAAGTAGGATGTGGGTGCCAGGCTTGGAAACCATATGATCAGGTTTCAAGCAGATACCACTAGGGCTGTGCTTTTGTCTTGAGAAAGGAAAGTCATAAAGGCATTACTCCGCATAACACCATCATGATGTTTAGCAAACAGATGCAACCATAACAACAGCTCACTTCAGAGAAAGGTCTGGAGGGTCCTTTGCCCTTTCAGCATAGATATGAAACCTCTCCAGACTAGAACTCTGCAGAGTGAAGGGGCATTTTGCAAGGAATGGTAGAGGGACAGTGGGAGTCTTGGGCACAGCCTGGTGAGGGAAGAAGTGCTCATCTCCTGTTCCCCATGTGAGTTCTGGAGTCCACTGATTTGGAATCCATGTCTGGAAGCATCACTTGAAATTCCCTGTTTCCCAGTGGTGATCCAGCCAGGACAAAACAGCAGCCTCCATCGCTGGGTGATTTCACCCAGTCTCCATTTTGTCTTTCTTTCATCAGGAAAATTCTTCAGGCCCTGGGATCCTTCCAAACTTGCAAGTTCTGTGAGTCTCAGGTCTGGCCTTGCTTATTCAGAGCTCGTCACAGTGTGGAGCTTTATTTATTTATTTACCACAGGGTTGTTTTTTCTCCCCGCTTCTCGGGACCTGGGGCCGGGTGGGCGGATGATAGAGTTGGGTGCCCCGAGTTAATGACTAGCCCTTATATTCACAAGCTCCTTTACTTTGTCCTCACCTGACGCCTCCCCGGTGCCAGTGAGCAGGAATGAATCCAATTGAGGGCCACTGCGTCCCTTAGAAGAAAAACTGCTCACTTGGCTGGAAATGCTTTGACAGAAGGCAGAGCAGCCGGTCACACACAGCAGTGCGTCTTCTGGCTTTGGGAGCAGAAGGGGAGTGGCGGGTCCGCGGAGGAGGGGCCCGAGCTATTGTGGGCCGGCCCGAAGCACAGCCGTCCACCCGGAGCTGAGCATGCTGCCCTCTGCCCCATCTCTGCTCCTCCTCTCAGACTCGGGGCCTGACCCCCAGCCCCTTCCCAACAATCAGCTCTCCCTGAGAAGGTAATCATCTTATGGTGCATTGGCGGAGAAGAAAAGGCGCTCTAGAAAAATGTTATGATAATGGAAAACTCTTCAGTGTTGGAACCATCTGGTGCGCTGGGGTAACAAAGGAGGCGGTAATTGAGTGCCCAGGAACTCCTTTTGGCCCCAGATAATGGGCACTCACCCTGATCTGTATTCTTCACAAGAGTAATTCACCAACATTTCACACCACATCTGTACCCCATTTCCGCCATCAATACAGCCCCACACATAAGTTACCACACTTAATTAAGTCCACATCACTCTGCTTCAAAGAACAGAAAGGTTTGTGTGGGGGCCTCAGTGGCCAAGAGGCACAAATGAGGTTTTAGTGACTCTTGTTCTGTGGGAGGGACTGAGAGGGATGCGGCACCCCTGCCACCGGGCTGGGCTCCCGGTGGGCCGGTGGGGATGGGCCTGACAGCTTTAGGCCGGGCGACAGCTGCGGATAAGCTTCGGCTGCGGCCTCGTGGCCGGGCGTGCTCAGGGAGGGCTGGCGACCCCTTTGTGGTGTAATCTTGCTTTTGAAAATGTGCTACAATTGATTTGATCTGATTTCTAAGGTGCTGTCACCAGAGCATCATTAAAAGTCCTTTAAGAAACTGGAGAATAGACTAGATCACCAAAGGCAGCTTTGTTCCGACTCTCCGCCTGGCTTTGACTGGCTAGCCCTTCCAGCTGACAGAAGGGGCACAGCCTGTAAGCTCCCAACAATTAACATGGGACCATTTTATTTTCCTTTAATCAACAAGACAATGCTACTAGGAGAATCAAAGCCACACTCTTCGGAAAACGGGAGTTCTTTCCTTCACCCGCATCTTGGCATGAGAATGATTCCACATTCCAATGGTTGGCCACAAGCATCACTTTACTGAAGTTTTTTTTGCTGTTTGTGTATGTGTTTGTGTGTGTGTTTTCTCCCCTAAACCACTCCCAGAGGCTTAAAAGTTCCCTCCTCCTAGAGGTTGAGCAAGCAGCAGACAGAAAAGAAAGCTGAGCCTAATGAGAAGAACATTAATCCAGGACCGACGTACCAGTGGATAAAAGCAGAGGTGCCCTCAGCCCCCTAGCTATCTCAGTCATAGGTAAATTAGTGACCCCTTTTCTCCCTTCAGACGATAAGGAGGGAGCCAGTGTGGGGACCTTGAAGATATTTCTCACAACAAGTGTCAAAATACCCTGAAAGCTCCCGGGGGGCGGCCTCCCACAGGCAGCATGCCCTTCATTTGTTTATCTCAGTGCTGACAAATTGCAGTGTTTTCACAGCCTAGCTGTGGGCTCATTTGCATGGGCCGCCCTCCATCTCTGAGCAGATAATGAGGCTCAGCATAAAGCCCCATTGAGGGCTCCCCGAGTTGACCGCGATGAATACAGAGCAGAGAATTAGGGGGCTCGGAGGCTATTGTGCGCGGCCCCTGGCCTTTTATCTTCCCTCCTGCTCATTTTCAGGTCTTTCAAGGAAACTGCCTCCCTCTGCTTTCTCTTTCTCCCTAGTGTCTTTTACCTCTCTTTCACTGTGAATGCGCACCATCTTCCCAATCGTCAGCTCAGCCTTGTGTTATTTCAGTCACCGTAATTATCTTCCTGCCTTATCCTATGAAATGCTAGAGGTTTCTTTTCACTGTGCAAGCCACTGAGAAAAGCCCTGAAGCATTGTCCCAGGAGCAGTGGGCCCCTGCACCCACCCACCCACCCGCCGCTCAGATATCCTCTCTGGCATTATAGAACCAGGACACCTTCTGTCGAAACACTCCACCGCTGTCACCAGACAGAGGTGCCATTGCGTCCACCATCGAGTTGTGGATGATGTTCCGGTAAGTTATAGCAATTCAGGAATTCAACATTCTTGGGCAATTCAGTATTTTGAGGGTGTGTGCTCATGGAGGTGGGAGGGAGGTTCAAGAGGGAAGGGACATGGGTATACCTACGGCTGATTCATGCTGATGTTTGGCAGAAACCAACACAATACTGTAAAGCAGTTACCCTTCAATCAAAAATAAATAAATTTATTAAAAAAGAAAAAAATGATTTCAGTAGATGGGGTTCACATTTTTTAATTGAACTTGGAGGGGATGTAGCTTGGTTAGAATAAGGGATGTGACACAGAGGGTTTCTCCAGAGGAGAGTGCTTTCCCATCAGAGAAAACATTCCTCAATGAGGTGGGTGGGAAAGAAGCTTCTGGAGATGAAACAGTGGTCGAATTAATATGTTTGAATTAATATGGAAAGGACCTTATGGGTGGATCTGAGTGATCATTTTCAAAATAAAGGGAAGAGGCCCAGAAGGTGAAATGACTTATCCTAAGTCACACAAGTCTGGAAACTATCTCCAGTAACCTTACACAGAGGTCTGGAAAGGAACAGTCTAGCACCATGTGCTCTCAGTAAAACATATATCTGGTGCGTTCTACTCTGTGTCTGTTTCCTAGGCAAGGGCTCCCAATCCATTTCATTTGACCTAACTCACTTTTTTTTTTTTTTTTTGCTGGGACCCCTGACAAGGATCATTAGTAATTCCCAGACCTCTCCCTTCCTCCACCATGATTTTTGGATACAGGATTCATTCTCCCTAATTCTGTTATAGCAAAATGGATGTTTCATTCTCCTTTCGGCTGGTTAAGTAGCTATGTAGATACAGTCACACATTCTAGCTTCTTAGACTTCCCTATTCTCTATGTTCTGTCCAGTGGAATGGGAAAGACCTTGATCTACTAGAAGTCAACAAAGTGGTCAGAAAAACTATGAAGCTAATGAGCAAAGAGCCTGCTCGACAGTGGTTGAGAGCCCCTCCAAATTTATTTTGTGACACTGAAATTCTGAAAGCTTTCATGAATGCTTGTATGTCTGTAATAAATTTACTTCTAAGTCCTGGTCTTTTTTAAATGATGCATTTAATTTCTCCAATTATTGATTCACACATGCTTACCATGGAACATATGGAAATTATAAGTGTATTCTGCTTCCCAGGTGACACAGTGGTAAAGAATCCATCTGCCAGTGCAATAGGCACAGTTCAGTCCCTGGATTTGGGAAGATCTCCTCGATAAGGTAATAGCAACTCACTCCAGCATTCTTGCCTGGAAAATTCCATGGACAGAGGAGCCAAGTGGGCTACAGCCCATGGGGTCACAAAGAGTTGGTCATGACTGAGTGACTAAATAACAATAACAACAACATTTTACTTCTCACCATCTCTAGTTCATCAGTTGTTCATTATTAACATACTCTGTGGCATGTCTCTTTGCTCTTTCAAATACATTAATGCTATGGTTTTACTGTAAGTTTCAGACCAACATATTTCTTTCCACTGACATACGTAGCTTTTTAAAAACAAATACTAGAGACTTGTATGATGGTTCAGTAGCTAAGATTCCTACATTCCAATGCAGGGGGCATGAGTTCAATCCCTGGTCTGGGAACTAGATCCCACATGTTGCAACGAGTTTGCATGTTGCAACTAAAGACCCATGTGTCATAATGAAGATGGAAGATCTTCATTATGCAACTAAGACCCGGTGCAGCCAAATAAATATTTTTTTAGAAAAGTGAAAAACTAATTTTTAAAAATAAATTAAAAAAAATACTAAATAGTACATATAATGATCCTAAATACTATTTACATAACTGGTAATAAAGAGCTAAGTCCCATAAAAGAACAATCATGATTTCACATGTAGTGACAGATTTGTGTGCAAAAGAAGTTGAGAATTAATTTAACAGGAAAGGACTCAGTTATATAATCAGTTGGGCTTTTCCCAAGTCACGCTAATGATAAAGAACCCACCTGCCAATGCAGGAGATATAGGAGACTCTGGTTCGATCCCTGGGTCAGGAAGATCCCCTGGAGGAGGGCATGGTCACCCACTCCCTGAGGCACTTCTGAGGCATCATTTCTTAATCTGTAGAAGATAAGTAACAAAGCCTCTCTTAACATTTTGTAATGACTTAGGATAATGTATTTTAGCTGCTTAGCACAGTGCCTGACAAACAAGGAAGGGTTTCTGCCAGAGCAGAAGCATAATAAAGCTGCTTGTGAAATCTTCTGGAATGTGTCTTTGTGATGGATTCTCATACCTCTAGTAGTGTGTGAGTGTAGTCTAAATCTTTCGCATAAGCTTAGGAGGAGACCAGCTGATCGATTTCCATTGTGAGACTATATTTGCCTCTCCTCTGTATGAAACCCAGGGACCCGCCCTCAGCACTGCTTCCTGGGCCATGGGGAGAATGGTGGTAAAAGCCATCTGTCCTGCTGGGATGGAGAAGTGATTGATAAAGTTTTATGCACATGTTCCTCGCAAGTCAATGATTGGGGTCTGCTTGATTCTGAATGTGCTGTCCATAGAGGCATCTGAGAGGACATATGCAGTGGCATTTAAGTGCTAATTTTTGCTTTGGAAGAAAAGAATATTTGCCTTGGAGACATTATTAAAAGCACAGATTGAGGCTGTAACATATGGTAAATAAATAATCATCCCCACAGTTCAATATAATAAAACAAGTCAAACTGTGGAACTCAAGACAGTAGACACATTTACTGGTTCCATTAAAATAAATAAAAGATGATTCCGGTCATGAGAGTATGGCATAGCAGAATACATTCTAATGGTTAAAGAACTAGGGTGTTAATTCAAGTTGATTTCTTTATCAATTATGCAAGAAATAACCAATCTAGTTAGAAATTTGATTTTTTAAACTGTTCACTAAAATATCATATTTCCCCATGTCTTCTTTTTTTTTTTTGAAGACTAGCAAATATGATTGAAATAGAATGAGTTGGACCATGTCTTCTTTTGAAGTGAAGCAAAGATGAACTGCAGCCATGAAATTAAAAGACGCTTACTCCTTGGAAGAGAAGTTATGACCAACCTAGGCAGCATATTAAAAAGCAGAAACATTACTTTGCCAACAAAGATCCGTCTAGTCAAGGCTATGGTTTTTCCAGTAGTCATGTATGGATGTGAGAGTTGGATTATAAAGAAAGCTGAGCACTGAAGAATTGATGCTTTTGAACTGTGGTGTTGGAGAAAACTCTTGAGAGTCCCTTGGACTGCAAGGAGATCCAACCAGTCCATCCTAAAGGAGATCAGTCTTGGGTGTTCATTGGAAGGACTGATGTTGAAGCTGAAACTCCGATACTTTGGCCACCTGACGCAAAGAGCTGACTCATTGGAAAAGACTCTGATACTGGGAAACATTGAAGGCAGGAGGAGAATGGGAAGACAGATGATGAGATGGTTGGATGGCATCACTGACTCGATGGACATGAGTTTGAGCAAGCTCTGGGAGTTGGTGATGGACAGATAAGCCTGGCATGCTTCAGTCCACCAGGTTGCAAAGAGTCAGACACGACTAAGCGACTGAACTGAGCTGAACTGAACTGAAGCTCTATTCCACTTTAATCACATTTGTATGAGACATCCACATATTCAGATGGCAAATGAAACAACTATCCATGAGCAAAAAGAGGTGCTTTTCCTCCTGTATCAAAACCCTACTGGGGACTTCCCTGTGATCCAGTGGTTAAGAATTCACCTGCTAATGCAGTGGACGTGGGTTAGATTCCAGATTTGGAAAGATCCCACAGGTTTGTTAGTGCATGAACAGTCATGTCTGACTCTTTGGGACCCCATGGACTATAGCTTGCCAGACTCCTCTGTCCATAGAATTATCCAGGCCAGAATGCTTCAGTGAGCTGCCATTCCTTCTCCAGGGTATCTTCCCAACCCAGTGATTAAACCTGTGTCTCCTACATTAGCAGGTGGATTCTTTACCACTGTGCCACCTGGGAAGCCCACATACGTTGGGGCAACTAAGCCCATGTGCCCCAACTACTGAGCCCATGCTCGGCAACAAGAGAAGCCGTTGCAAAACACACTAAAAAAAAGAAAGAAAGAAAGAAAGAAAAAACCTACTGGTTTCCCTCTACTATCTGTTTTCACCTTCTTCTTTGGTAATAGAATTTTAAATTTAGCTAGAAATCACTTCCTGGATAAAGACTACATTTCCCAGCCTCCCTGATGGCTAGATGACCATGCAACTAAATTCTGCCTTTGAGATGTAATTGGAAGCAGCATACATCCATGCCCAGAGTGTCTTTTGACTTGTCTTCTTGCCTGCTAGCTGGAACATGACAGGAAAAATGGGAGTTCCCATAGTTCCCTTGTGAATAGCATCCATATACAACAAAACAGAAGAATCTTGAGTCCACGGTACCATGGAGGATCATGCTATAATTTCAGTACTGATTCATGTTCAAAATGTGTAAATGTCAAGGAAACCATATATTTCTACTTTTTTAAGCCATGGTTCGTAGATTTGTTTTTCTTACAGATTGCACCTAAGATTGATTTATATAACCATTCTCAGCATTCCATTTTGAAATTCAAAGGATTAGAGGTTTTCCAGAGTTTTCCTGAAAGCGTATCAAGCAGTGATATGAGGGTATATCTGATGCCCCTCAGTGGGAGGTTCAGACAACCACCCCCGATATTGCTTTCAGGGAGATGGGGGAGGAACAAGTTGGGCATGAAGCCCATTGCCATAAATTACCCAGTTCATACAAAATCCACTCTGACCATGGGTTCTGCACAAGGAAAAAAAGTGAAAATGGTAGTCACTCAGTCACGTCTGACTCTTTGTGACCCCATGGACTGTAGCCCACCAGGTTCCTCTATCCATAGAATTATCCAGGCAAGTATACTGGAATGGGTAGCCATTCCCTTCTCCAGGGTATCTTCCCAACTCAGGGATCAAACCTGGATCTCCTGTATCACAGGCAGATTCTTTACCATCTGAGCCACCAGGAAAATCAGATATTTGCTATTGGTTCTACCCCAAACAATGATGGCAGAAATTCCAGTTTCTTCAGTAACAAGCACCGTGTGAGACCCCTGGTTTCTACTGAGTTCTGTGTCAAGCAATCTTTCAAATATACAGAAGACAAGGTATCTGAACTAAACAGTTTCACTGGGAAATCCAGAATATAAGATGAAAGCAAGAGTAATGGAAACAAATTGAATATTAGGGATATGACTTGTAGCAAGGTTTCCTTGGATGGGAAGTTCTGGGTGGGTCAGAATTGTTAGGCAAGGTCTTAAAAAAAGAGACATAATAATGGAATGTAAGGGTTCGCATGACAAATGGGGGGAAAGGCAGCATAAGGGGTAAAGGCTGGAGAAATCCTCCCATTAATTCAAGAGCCTTGTGTGTGCAGGGCTGTGCTGAATCCTTGGGAGGACAAAATTAACCTTGAACAAGTAAGTTTACTGCACTATAGTTTAATTTCCTCATCTGCAAATGGAAATAGCTGTAGAGTTCTATTCAGGACTAAATTTATGAATGTATATAAAATATTTAGGATAGTACCTGGTACGTAGCACATAATAAATATAAGCTATCCCTATTATTATTTTTTGAGGAACTCAAAGTCCAGTGAAGGTAACAACATGTTAATATTATAAATGGTAAATGTAGTATAATGATTAATATAATGTGGATAAAGCACTCAGGAAAACACAGGAGAAGAAAGCTAAGGGTTGGGACAAGGCATTACTTAATCTTCTTCAAATAAATCATATTAGAACTTAGGTTTAAAAGGTGACCAAATGGGTTTCTCCAGATAAAGAACATAATTCCAGGTAGGGACAGCTTGTGCAAGTGCAAGGTGGTGAGATTAATGTGTGGCAGGTGGAAAAATGCTGATCACTCTTAGAGGGACAGCCAGGATCAATGAGATTTACTGGTGCACATTACATAAACCCAGCAACTGTTTACAGCGAACACTCATTCTGACAAGGCCACATCTGTTCCCATTGGCTGGTATCTATGCTGAACTGGTTGTTGTTTTGAATATTATCTCTAAAAAATTGTGTGGGAGGTGATGTGGGAAATGTCAGTACAGGCTTTGTAAACTTGGGTAAAGAATCAGGTATAAGAAACCCTGATGATTAAGTTAACTACCTCCTGAAAAGCAGACACCCACTTCATAGAGACAGACAGCTGCTACAGTTTTTGCTCTTCCTTATTATTGGTGACCTTCTTGTGTAACATTTTTAGTATCATTTAATTGATAGTGAACAAGCAATTATTACTGAAAAAAATATAAAGCTGACGGGCCCTAGAAGTGTCTAAACTGTGCCCTATGTCATTTGAAAGATGTGACTATGTCTTGTACACGTGTGATGCCAGTGGAGATACTGATGGAATTTCCATATACTCTTTCTGTTTCCCAGCCCACGCTGATTTGTTCTGACTGAAGACATGTGAGCAGAAGTGATGAGCTCATGTTGGTCAAATATGAAGGGCTGGTATGTGTTCTCCGTGTATTTTCTCCTGTGGTTAGGCTGCCATAGAGAGATGTGTGATGGACGCCTCTGTTGGATGTGTTGAATGAACAATAGAAAAAAATTACAGAAGGTAGAAAGGTTTGTTATGATAGCAAACTGGGTTTGTAGAGTTAATTTGTAACCATAGCATAGTCATCACCCTGATTAGTACCACAACTGTTACCAGAAGTGGAATATCATCCATTGCTATGGACTAAATGCATGTGCTCTCCTCCAAAATTTATGTTAAAACTACCCCCACTCCAAAAAAAAAAAAAAAAGAAAGAAAGAAAGGAAACTTTACTCTCCAATGTCATAGCTTTAGGAGGCTGGGAACACAATTAGGCTGAGATGGGGTCATGAGAGTAGAGCCCTCATGAACGGGGTTAGTGCCCTTGTAAGTGGCACCCTACTCCAGTACTTTTGCCTAGAAAATCCCATGGATGGAGGAGCCTAGTAGGCTGCAGTCCATGGGGTCGCTAGAGTTGGACATGACTGAGCAACTTCACTTTCACTTTTCACTTTCATGCATTGGAGAAGGAAGTAGCAACCCACTCCAATGTTCTTGCCTGGAGAATTCCAGGGATGGAAAGCCTGGTGGGCTGCTGTCTATGGGGTCGCACAGAGTCGGACACAACTGAAGCGATGCAGCAGCAACAGCAGCAAGTGTAACGAGAGTACCCGTTCCCTTCTCTGCCATGTGAGGACACAATGAGTCAGAAGTCTGTGCCTGGAGGGGCCTCACCGGGCAGAACCCGACCACACTGGCACATTGATCTTAAACTTCAGTCCTCTAACACTGCGAGAGAAAGCTTCTGTCATTTTCAAGCCAACCAGTCCAGTATTTTGTTATAGCAGCCTGACTGACTAAGACACGCATCAGAACCCTAAAACATGTAGCTTTTGTTTCAGTTCAGTTCAGTTCAGTCGCTCAGTCACGTCTGACTCTTCGCGACCCCATGGACTATAGCACGCCGGGCTTCCCTGTCCATCAGGAATTCCCAGAGCTTGCCGAAACTCAGGTCCATTGAGTGGGTGTTACTGTTGTTTAGTGACTGGTAATATGCAGTGGTGAAACATACTGGAGGCTAAAACCATGGTGCCCCTGGTTTTGCAGGAACAAAATATATGGTACCAGGCAATGTGAATTCTAAGCCAGAAACTCTTGGGAAAGACACTGAAAAACAGAAATTTAGTTTTGCTCTTGCTTTTTGGTAGCTAGATTTGACAAGGGGTCAAGGATTTGAGAAAGGAGATTTCAGAGCAAATTGGCTGGGAGAAGTAAAGTTGCTTAAAAAAATAGTATAGATATATGGGGCTTTGCATTGAGGGGAAAGTTGGCTTTGAGACTCCCAAACTATAGGGGTTGGGACTTCAAGGGGCTTTTAACATGAATTTTACCAATAAGAGCTATCAGAGAAAAGGGTTTCTTTCTTTCTTTCTTTCTTTTTTTTTTTTTTTAAGTATGAGCTGACTAAAGCCTATAGCTTTAATAAATTAAAAGCTAGATGCATATGCCAAGAAGGTGAGAAAATAAGCATTTTAGAGTGTATTGAAAAGAACTATATGATTACCAATACATAGAACTTACTATAAGCAAGTGAATTAAAGGTTTACTGAGTTGTCGAGAAATTTTTACTGCCAAAGGAGCTATAAATCCTGTCTAAAAACATCTGTGACTATTGAAGTTTAAAATGACTCTTCAACCAAGGAACAGGCTAAAAAAAGTACACTCTTAAAGGACAGTATATTCCCCAGAGCCCATTAAATATGGTCAAGGAATATAAAGGACAAGTAATAATATGCTGGAAAGGGATCCAAGGACCTTGGAGAACAATGGGTAAGGAGTCCTCCCCCCAGAGGACAGAATCCATGTCTAATCAAGTAATAGTCTGCATACCCCACATCCTTAGAAGTCTTCCCAGACAGAGTAGACAAATGAATGCTCCATGTCTTCCATTGTTCCTGTTTATTAATGTTCATCTTATTTCCCTTTCACCATTCTATAATGAGGAGTGAGTAGAAAATATGTTGAGTTCATACATTTCTGGACTGAGAAGAGCCATATTTTGACACGATTGCACAAAATGTTGCAGAACATCATATGGGTGTTCTGCGTACAAGCAGGATTCAACGGTAAGGTGAAATTTTAGATCATTTCTTTTGGGGAATCATTGAGTGTTCTCTCTGTACAAGAGTGTGCCAGGTGGAAATCCTATAGGAAACAGAAGGTACTCTTGAATTAGAATACACTGAGGGAGGTTTACTGGTGAAGAGTTCAGTTATAAAGATGTAGGTGGAGTATTGAGGGAACAATGAGGGATGGTATGGAAACCCAGGCCGTCGTTGTCCATGGACTCAGAAAAATAAGAGTGAATGGCTTTCAGCCTCTGGAAGGAGCAAGAGTGAGTCATTTAGGTCAGAAAGCCAAGGTGACTTCACAGGGAGAGAATTGGGGGCATAAATACCCTGACTTCATTCTCCTCTTCCTCCTCCTAGGTCTCCTGGGGCTTCCTCTTTAGTAATCCTATTTGGAAGGCACTGGCATTGAAGCTTTTTGATGTGGTCCATGTATATTAGCATCTATGAGCAGAGAGCTAAGTGATGAAGGAGAAGAACAGATGTGGAAGGGCTGACAGATGACATAAGGAACGGGAAAGAAGGAAAAAGAGGGCTATTGAGTGACCAGAATGGAGAATTTAGGCAAGTAATCCTATTCACACCCCCTTCCACACTTCCACGCTGTAGAGTTTTCAGTGAGGAATAAATGCATGCTGTGAGCAGTTAAGACCTCCTGATGCACGTTGCTGATGGGAAGAGTTCCAAGCTTCAGCACTCGATCAGTGAGCTATACACTCAGTAAGGAGTTGATCTGGGCCAGGACCAAAGTTCATGGCTCCTTCCAAGTTATCCGGCTGCTGACCCAGGACTAAAGTCATAGCCTGGCTCAAAGTAAGTAGCAGGGAGCAGAGTTCATGAAATATGACAGTGTTTGAGCCACAGGTAATCCTTCCACATTCTCCACTGACCACCCTGCTCACTTCGTGGTAGATTCATTGCATTAATGGTGCCAGTTATTTACTCCTCTCTATACTCTTGCCCTATATGATGTGACTTTGCAGTTCCCTTCACTAACAAGATGCAGTCTGTTTTACAACTGCTTGGTGACATCTCTCCTTCAGATTTGAGTTAACCAAGAGGTCCTATATGTCTGCTTCTGCTCTTATGCTTCTACTATCTCCATGAGAACATGCCCTGGTTAACCTACTGGAAGATAAGAATATCTGAAGCAGAGCCAAGTCACTCCAGCCAAAGTCATCATACATTAGGCAATACTAGCTGAACCCTACACATGGGAACAATCCCAGGCAAGATCATTACAGATTAACCTACCTGCATTTGATCAAGATGTGTTATCATGAATAGTTCTTTTTGCATGCTACCAAGATTTTGTGGTTGCTTATCACAGTGTTACTGTGACAATAGATAATATACAGTCCCTCATTCTTCTTCAGGTATATTAAATTATCCCTTCATAAGGCTATTATTCTACTTTATTGACAGTTTTGACTGCATAATGGCTTTAGGTCTAATTTTCATGAGCAGTCATTTTCACAATGTCTTTTTCTTACAATTCCTTCTAAGAATTGTTTTGGAGAAGGCAATGGCACCCCACTCCAGTACTGTTGTCTAGAAAATCCCATGGACGGAGGAGCCTGGTGGCCTGCAGTCCATGGGGTTGCTAAAGAGTCAGACACGACTGAGCAACTTCACTTTCACTTTTCACTCTCATCCATTGGAGAAGGAAATGGCAACCCACTCCAGTGTTATCGCCTGGAGAATCCCAGGGGCAGGGGAGCCTGGTGGGCTGCTGTCTATGGGGTCGCACAGAGTCGGACACGACTGAAGCGACTTAGCAGCAGTAGCAGCAGCAAGAATTGTTTTAGGCCCTTATTCATACTCATTTCCTTTAATCATATTTTAGCTTTAAATAAATCCAGACTCTAAGTCAATCAAGTATTAAAGTTCTGGCTCTGCTTTTTAACAACTATAATCTTAAGAAGATTAATTAAACTTGCTAAGCTTCAAACTCCTCTTCTGTAAAATGGGAAGAAACTGTTGTGAGAACTAAATGAGAAAATGCCTGAAACTTTTAGCATGATGCCTTTGTTTTCGTTCACAGATAAGTCAGTCACAAGAGAACAGATTATATCTACTTGTTATTAATCACACTTGGAGATGAAATACAGCATATAAGTTACCAAACTGGATGGAAGGGATGAGATGAACCATATTTGCAACCCAAATTTTTATTTCTGTCTATTGTCTGCTGTATCTTTTTCAGGGAAGAATAAGAACCAGTGACTTTGTGAATAAAAGTGAAGAAGCCAAGACTCCTTTATGGATAGCCATTCCCTTCTCCAGAATATTTACATATTCCCAGGAGGACAATATTGCAGGTTACTGAACTAAGTCAACAAAATTTGGAGCAAGGGATTCTAGAGGTGTGCTGAAGCCAGCCTGAACTTGTTGGTGAGTCAGTTGTTAAATTTTCAGGGTTTTTTTTTAGCTGGGTGTTCTATATATTTGTTATTAAAAATTAAATTAATCAATTTATAGTGAAATAAGTTACATGAAAAACAAAGGTAAAAAATACTCAAAACTCATCACTTCCTAGTTATTTTGCCACATTTTACTGTTATGTATGCTCTTGAGGTTGTTTATATCAGTTGTATCTAGGCAGTGGAATATCATACAATGGTGTGGGGTACAATACATCTTTTCCCAGCTCTGAGTTTGTGACACCACATTGATCCATTGAAACTGCCCATGGTGGGAGTATACACACCCAGGAGTCAGAAATTCCTGCAGACCAGGGCTTTTGTCCTGGCAAGCCAGTTGACCAATTTATGTTGTTGTTCAGTCACTGTCATGTCTGACTCTTTGGCAACCCCTTGGACTATAACCTACCCAGGTCCTGTGTCCATGGGGTTTTCCAGGCAAGAGTACTGGAGTTGACTGCCATTTCCTTTTCCAGGGGATTTTCCCGACCCAGAGATCAAACTCATGTCTCCTACACTGGCAGGCAGATTCTGTACCCCTGAGCCACCAGGGAAGCCATGAGCAACATCCACTAGCCCACATCTGCGAGGCCAGCCGCACCTAAGTAGGCATTATTGGTTCTGTACTTATTTACAAGGTCATTTTCCCTTGCCTACCTCTGTCATGTTATGATATTAAGAAGTCGCCTATACCTGTCATTACTCCTGCAAGGAAAACTTTCCTTCTCCAGTAATACACTAATGGGTCAAGCAAACTTTAGAAGAAGCCATCAGAATTAACTCCAGAATGTGGTCATTGCTGTTCTTAGCTGCCTCATGGTCTGGCAAGGGGTAGAGTGAGAAAAGTATAGCAAAGATGAGGCAACCTTGGAAACCTGGGGCAAATATTTTCTGAGAATTCTTTTGTTAATCTGATTTCTTGGCTGATTGCAGTATGTGGAAAGAGTAAGAGATAAGTGTTCCAAGCCCTGCTGAGTTGCTGCTCAATCTGTGGCCTTATTCCCATCACTTTCACTCTTATGGGGCTTCAGTTTTAGTCATTCAGAAAATGAAGGCATGTATTAGATAATGAGTAAGAGCTTATTTGGCCTTCCCTGGTGGCTTAGAGGTAAAGAATCCACCTGCCAATGCAGGAGACGTGGCTTTAATCTCTGAGTTGGGAAGATCCCCAGAAGAAAAGGGTAATCCACTCCAGTCTTCTGGCCTAGGAAATCTCGTGAACAGAGAAACTTGGTGGGCTACAGTCCATGGGGTCACAAGAAGTTGGACACAACTGAGTGACTAAACAACAACAATAAGAGCTTATTTAGCTCTCAGATTTCATGATATTCAGGTCATGCAGGGGAATTAAAAGGAAGCATCTTTGAAAGACTCTCCACTTCTTCTCCTCTTTTATAAATCTTTGGTGACAAAGACAATTTTAGAGAGATGTGATCAGCTGGACTCACATCTTGCAAAGGAGAGAATTTTAATCAATGAGAGATTTCACATAGATAGATTGTGACCCCTGCCTCAGAGCTTCTTATTTTGTTACAGGTCATGTGAAGAACAAACTTCAGCCCTTCTCCTCCTGGGATGATTTTAAGAGGGGACAAATTGTGTGGCAGGAGATAATGAGGAAAAGACTGCTTTGTCAACTTTTAGAGGTTGTTTGTCTCTGGAAATACAGCCCAGCAAGGGATGGAGGGGGCAGAGATGCGCAGATGGGATCCTGGGTCTTGTTGGGTAAACAGCTCCTTCAGAGCCCAGCAGTGCTGGCTGCCCCAGCTAGTTGAGGGCCCCGTCCCCCACCCACCTCTCCACCTAGAGGCCTTCAGCCGCCTCTGTTTCTGCTTCCACTTGGCTGAGCCGGGGCTGGGCTCCCACTGCCGCTGAGCATCGCTGGGGACACTCATCACCCTGAGTCAGACAAGCTGGCGGGGATGACCTATTAGACCACAGGGCCTTCACCACGTTCTCACTGGACTCTGACTCAAAGCCACAAAAGCAGGACAGTCAGACTTTTGTGGCCAATGTCCTCTCACCTCCTCGATTCCCAAACCCTCAGAGTGTCCATCGACTCATCCCCTGAGCGCTGCTGGGGGTGGGAAACCCCAGAATCCCAGGAGGTTTTCTGGAGAAAGGAGGGATTTAGCCCAAAATGAATTAAGAACCAGTTGGCACCATGCCCTCAGATGAAAATTGTTTCCTACTTTGCCAACTGTTTCGAACATCTCTCGGCTTTGATCTCTTATAATTTTGTCTTCAACTGGATTGCAGGTCCCTGAGGCCTCCTTGGTTTGTACTTTTTCCAGAGTCAGTTACAAAGGATCACCAGTAGGTATTTATGATTCAATCAGTGTTTCCCTATGGGGCTCTGCTGTTCCAACTCTTGATCCCACGGAGATGGACGCTGCCTGCCTGGCAAGAGGACAGCTCAGACCGCCACCACAGATGAGATGTGCTCTTCTGTAAACGCACCTGACATCACAGAAAGCCTCAGTGGCCAAGATAACCTTTCCTCTAGATTCACTTTCATTCTACGGTAGGCTCTCTTTCTTTTCTTTTTAACACATGATTTTTTTCAACCTTTTCCACAATTTTGCACTAAACCCATCTAGTTCTGAAAGGCTTCATTAGCTAACATATTGGCTTTGACATGTGGATCAATTTTGAACTGCTGCTCTCCTAATCTAAGACATTTCCCCCCCTAAATTGCTCTTGAATTTGTTTTAATAGTTCTTTTTTAAATGATCCATCAACCCAGATTTAAAAATTATCAGTTAATCTTATCAATATTAGTAGTCCTTAACCAGGGGATTTAAGAGCCAAAGCACTGCATATCTAAGAAGTGGATTGAGAAAACACAAAAACTTGTACCTAAATGTTCATGGCAGCATTACTCATAATAGCAGAAAAGCAGAAAACCCCAAGTCTCTATCAGTTGATAAACAGGTAACCAAAATAGGGTCTATTCATAAAGAGGAACATTATTTAGCCGTAAAAATGAATGGGGCACTGATCCACGCTACAGCATGGGTGAACCTTGGGTATATTAATCAGACAAAGAAGCCAGACACAGAGGACACCTATTCCATTTTCACGAAGTGTCCAGAATACACAAATCCATAGAGACCAGACGTAGATTAATGGATGCCCTAGGGGCTGGGTTGGGGGGAGGGGGTGAAGGGAATGAAGACTTTACTACGAATGGGTATGGAGTTTCTTTGAGGGTGATAGAAAGGTTCTAAAATTGATGATGATGATGGTGGCCCAACTCTGTGAATATACTAAAGACCATTGAATTGTGCACCTTGATTGGATAAAATGAGTGGTATATGAACCATATCTCAATAAAGCTATTCTGATAAAAATTCAAGAAGGGGCAATCAAGCCTCTTATTTTTATTTCATAAATTATCTTTTCCGTTATGTATTTGTCATCAATAAAATATTTTGCTCCTGAGTGACTAAAAAAAAAAAAATAGCAATTTGTCTTACTACAAAACAATTATATGATAACATCATTAACAGGGATAACATGCTATTTTTCAATTGGATACTTTTTTTATATAGATCAATGAGGAAGCACTATTTAGGTTGGCAACAGTTACTATTGATTACCTTTTAAAAACTGTCAGCAGATACAAAAACCAAAGTCCTAGTACTGCCTGCAGAGACCTACCCGACCTGTTTTCTGTTTCTTCTATGTATCATCTCCCCCTGCTCTTCCTCCTGGCTTGGTGGCTTCTGGCTCACTCTCTCTGTACCTGCTTGGCACACTGCTCTCCCCCCAACCTCTGGGCTAGCTGTCCTCTCTGCCTGGAACGCTTCTCCTGCATCCACAAGCATGCCTTCACTCTCCGCTAATTCAAGTTTCACTCAGGAATCAGCTTGCCCTGGGGCCTCCCCTGACCGCTGGCGTACCCTTCAAACATACTAAATAGCTTACTGATTCATTATGCTTACATTTCCCTGTGCACCTCCTCTTTTAGAATATAAGTTCTATGAGGTCAGGGATATTTGGCGGCTGTATTCCATGATACATCCCTGGCACATACCACATTACTGGTATATCACTGGTGTTCAATTGACACCTGTTAAATGAAGGAATAGACATCGAGGCTAGCAGTCCAGTGTTAGTATGCTGTCTGTGCTTTGTTGATTTATCAACCAGCCCGTCTCTAGCTTTAGACATTCTTCTAAACTTGGGATTAAATACCAGACCAAACAAACCAAACGTTCAAAATGCATCTTTGGAAAGTAAAGAGTCAGTTCTGTAAAATGAAATTAATCTATAAAGAGAAATATACAGTATAAAAATCTTGACTACATGTTAGTTTTTATTCTGGTAAAAATATTTGATAGATCACTTTGAGGTCTTCTTAAAGTTAACAACATATATGAATGAAGTCAGTCAAACAAACATTGAGTATCTTTGGTGTTCTGGGCACAGGGTAGCAGTGATGTAACAGTGCATGGAGCTTACATTGCAGTGGAAGAACAACAAAAACACCTAGACAAGTATTCAATATAAACAATGCCAGTGGGTACTGACGACTCTAAGAGAAGCCAGAAGGGTTAGAGATAAAGCCTGAAGGGGTTCTGGAGTGGTCGGAAAAGATCTGTTTGAGATGCCAACATTTGGACAAAGATTTGAGTAAAGTGAGGTGGAGACTCATGCGCATAAGTAGGAAGAGTGCCCCAGACAGAGCATACAGCTGATATAAAATCCCACCGCTGGAAACTATAGGTATATTAGAAGAAAAGCAATGATGAGGAAAAATCTAGGAAATGATGTTGGAGTAGTCTCCAGGAATCAAGTCACCGGAGAGCTTTGCAGACCATGCTCAGGACTCAGTGGCTGTCTATCTAGGACCCGAGAACCTCTGCCCAGTTGAACTGACATGATTTCTTCTCCACTGAGTGATGTAATCTGATCTGAGAATATAAGTCAAAGCAAAAGGAGTCAGGCTCTATGAAAGGCAGAGGAAATCTGGGGCTAGACTCTGGAAGGCAGCAGTGGGCCACAGGGAAAAAGAGCTGAGTTTCCATTGCCTTGAAAATCTCAGACCTCTTAGAGCTTTGCCCTCAGCCTGGAAGCTTCCCTGTATGACGGGCATGTTGGCATGTATCCAAAGGAGCAGACAAGAAAATTAGGAACTGTGCTGTGGTGAGTTCCACCTCCTCAAAGGCAGGATCCAAAAATATCATGGGATCAATTCCTGTTCAGGGTAGAAAGACAGGATATTTCCCTAGCTCCCCAAAGTTACATAAAAGAGGGGATCCTAACTGAGTTTGTTCCTCTCCTACAGTAGGTTTCCTCAAAGCAGTCTCTCTGGCATCAATCCAATGGCAAACAGTTTGGGAGGCAAGTAATACAGATGTGGGAGAGGAAAAGTGAGACCTGGAAAGAAAGGAAGGCAGCCTGCACAGAGCATTTTGTTGAATCAGCTATTGCTGTGAGCAACTAGAACTTGGTTCTGCTGGGTAAATGGTGGTTAGTTCCAGCAACGGTACTGGGGTATGTATATACCAAGTACTGTCTGACACGGATTAAAAAGTAAATGGGATTCTCCAGGCAAGAATACTGGAGTGGGTTGCCATGCCCTTCTCCAGGGGAATCTTTCCAACCCAGGGACTGAACCAGTGTCTCTTGTGTCTCCTGGATTGGCAGGCAGGTTTTTTACCACTAGCACCGCCTGGGACACCCAGAAGTTACTCCCAGTGGGAGTTAATTCCCCTTCACTTCTTGCCCATCATGTGAGTGGCTGAGCTGCTGGATGTAGGGGCCAGAGAAAGCCCTTAGACAAAGAGAAAGCTGGGCTGCTGCGCCCTGAATGAGTAGGGGGAAAAGGTACGGTTAGGGTTCCCACAGTATCTGCTGCAACCACTCCTCAGGGCGATTGTTGCTCACGTAGGCTGCATACCTGCTCCCTGGGGTTTTGCAACCAGCCTCTCATTCCTCGGCCTGTCCAGTCTCAGACTCTGTGACGCAGACAGCACAGAGGGAGGAGGCGCTCCTCAGGGTCTAAGGCTGCAGACCATTCCTTTGGTGGAATTCATAGTCTCTGAAGAGCACACAGTATTAATAGCCGTGAGAACTTGCAGCAAGCCCATCACAAATCAGTGATAACACCCTAAGATGTTCTTTGAAGAACTGGATCATGGAAAAGCAAGAGTTTTATAGTTCAAAGTCAGGTTATCTTTTGTTTGTGACTATTTCTGTGTGGGAAGAAACTTATGAGTCCAGGGACATCTTTCCTGGATACCAGCAGCCAAAATTTTTGTCTGTCCCTATAATATACTTTGTCTAGGGCCCATGAGTTCTAAGTGACTTAATAGAAGACACTTTCTCATTGGCAGGCAATGCACATATAAGATTAGCTTAAAACATTTTCCTTTTGAGCTGAAATTTTGGTTTGAGGCCAGCATTCATCAGGAAGATGATGTATGACTGAGTTTTAGTTAGATGCTGAAATGAAAAGAATGCATGTATAAGTGTGTGTATGTGCGCACAAGAGAAGACGTGGTGGAAATGGTGACCCGGTTCTAACTCTAGTGGGACAAGCGAGGCTGTTGTAAGGCAGGAATGACTTCATCAGGAACTCAGGAAATCCTCACTCAAACTTCCAAATATACAAATAGATTCCTTTTATTCTGCTGTGAATCAAAATGATGCCACGTCCTGGAATGAAGGATGTTGTTGACCAGGTTGAATGGGAGCCAACCTTGCCTAGCCTTTGTTTCTATGACAGTCATTCCGAAGTTCACCATTTTAAGGCTACGAGTTACCTTATTTGGCAAACACTCAGAAATTCTGTTTCCACATTTATTTGGGGGTGACAGAAGTTTAACTTAATTTTTACCTCAGGGTAGGAGATGTGTTCATTGCTGGAGGACAGATGAATAAATATTTGTGTACAGGCTCCCATGCAGCCACGTGAAAATAGAGAGTAATAGCTAAACAAATTCCTGCCATAGTGAAGCTGCACTGTCATTTAGCCAAGGATTTTTTTTTTTTTTTTTAAGTTGTCAACTGCAAATATATGTGAGAGTGGGTCAAAAGATAACCTGGGCTTATTTTTTTCTTTCTTGCAGAAAACCATAGGCAACCATTAGTCTTTCTAAATATTAACTTCTCAAACCAAGCAGGTAACTTGCTCATGGGGATGGCAGGTGAAATGGTCTGTTGACCAGGCACATGGGGATGAAGTGTTGTTGTAACATCTTGAGGGCAGTGATGCAAACACTTGTGAAATCAGCCACTGGACTCCCTGGGAGACACGAAGATTTGAGTCCCCTCCACCCAGCTGCACAGGGCCTGTGCGGGATATCCTTCTTTGGGTTTCAGAAGAGGGCACGCTGCCCAATTTTCCCAGCTGCAGGAAAGAAGAAATCACCCGAAATGCTGAGATAATGCCTGAACTTGCAGTGTCTTCTGTCCCGCCTTCTGGTCCACCCCCAACAAATTCTATCTTTGTTTCAGGCCATGACTCATGACCCACCCCCACCCCTCCGTCAGCTGTGACTCATAGCAGGAGCCAGATAAACTGAACATGGAACAGAGGGGTAGGAGAGCTGCAGTGTTCCCACCCCCTCCTTTTATTTTTTTTCCTAATGAGAAAAGTTAGGTCAAATGATCAGGTGGCGGGAATCTTCTTTGAGGGTTTTTGTTTTGTCTTTGCGTGTTTAACTTAGGGGAATTCCTTCATTGGATGGGGGATCCGGCTGGGTATTCCCTTTTAAGGTAACTCAGTGATACTGTGGTTCAAGCTTCCACCTTTGGCAATCACTTACATTTGACTGATTGTGCAAATGGCCCTATTTTTTTTTACCCCTGCACCCTTCATCCTTGCCCTTGGCAATAGGACTTTAAAGCTACTTCCTTTAAAGGGTGGAGTCTCTTTCACCCACTTCTCGAGTTTGGGTTTGCACATGTGACTTACTTTGTCCAACAGGAAGCTGCAGAAGTGATGATTTGCCAGATTAGAATACAGGCCTCAAGAGCACATAAATTCTCTGTCTGTCTGACTCCTCTGCTTTTCTATGAGAACGGATCCAGGTTAGCCTGGTAGGGGGTGATGATCACATGCATCAGAGTCAGGTTGAGGCCAAGACCATCCTACACTAGCCAGATCCCAGCCCACATATCTGTTGTTGTTCATTTGCTCAGTTCATGTCTGACTCTTTGACCCCATGGACTGCAGAACGCCAGGCTTCCCTGTCCTTCACTGTCTCCAAGAACTTCCTCAAACTGTTGCCCATCCAACCATCTCATCCTCTGTCATCCCCTTTTCCTCCTGTCTTCAATTTTTACCAGCATCAGGGTCTTTTCTAATGACTCAGCTTTTCGCATTAGGTGGCCAAAGTATTGGAGCTTCAGTTTTAGCATCAGTCCTTCCAATAAATATTCAGGCTTGATTTCTTTAGGATTGACTGGTTTGACCTCCTTGCAGTCCAAGGGATTCTCAAGAGCCTTCTCTAACACTACAGTTCAGAAGCATCAGTTCTTCGGTGTTCAGCCTTCTTTATGGTCCAACTCTCAGATCCATACATCACTATTGGAAAAACTATAGCTTTGACTATATAGGCCTTGGTTGGCAAAGCAATGTTGCTGCTTTTAATATGCTGTCTGGGTTTAACATAGCTTTTATTTCAAGGAGCAAGCGTCTTTTATTTTCATAGTCACCATCTGCAGTGATTTAGGAGCCCAAGAAAATAAAGTCTCCCACTGTTTCCATTGTTTCCCCATCTATTTGCCATTGATGGGACCAGGATGTTCATTTTCTGAATGTTGAGTTTTAAGCCAGATTTTTCACTCTCCTTTTCCACTTTGATCACTTTCTACCATACCTGAAGCTTCATGAGAAGAGCAAAAACAAAACACAAAATTGCTATTTGAAGCCACTAAGATTTGTGGTAGTTTGTTACTTTGGCAGTAGATAACTGAGCTACCTTTGTGTGTTTTAACTATATGGACTGACATTTTAGATTAAAAGAACCCGTGCCATATGTATATCAGAAGCCCAAACTTCTGATTCTTGACTCCTCTCAGTGATCAAAACTGTTGTTGCTAAAGGCCCTCCAAAGTTGGAGAAAGTTAAGCTCTTAAAGTATGTCACATGAATTTGTTGAGAAGAAAAGTTACCGCTATTCTCCTGAGCCTAGGTTATCAAACCAAGATGAAATCAGTGCCAGATCCATTGTATTACTTTGCCAGAACTATGAAATACAAAGTTTTACAGATTGGGTGGCTTAAACAGCAGGAATTCATTTTTAAACAATTCTGGAAGTTGAAAATTTAAGACCAAGGAGGTTTCTGCTGAAATCCCCACCTTAGTCCTCATGCAGTCGTCCCTGTGTATGTGTCTGTGTCCTGATTTCCTCTTCTCGCAAAGACAACAGTTATATTGGATCAGAGCCCACCTGAATGACCTCACTTTAACTTAATTACCTCCTTAAAAAACTAAGCTCCAAATATAGTCACATTCTGAGATCCTGGGGATCAGGGCTTCAACATATACAGTTGGGACTTAGATACTCCTGTAAGAGAGGACTTTGGGGACAATTTGTTTCTAACTAATTTTCCTTCTAACTCTACTGCTTTGGGTTCACATCAAAACAATTCATCATCACCACCTCCCACTCTTCAATGACTTTCACTCTCAATATTATGTCATTAAGACTTAAAATATTAGAAGTCAGATATAAATCAATTTGTCTCCTCTATTGTGAAAGTTGAGGAGTTAAGAATGCCACCATTAAGTCCAGTTACTTGAGTTCAGTTCTTGACTTCAACACTTATGTCATATGAATATCTCTTTCTCTAGAACTTATTTTTTTACCTACATAAGAAGGTGAAAGGAGGTAAACACTAATGCGCCATTGGACATACAGGAAGCCTCAGTTAATGCTTACCGTTATTCATCTACCCATTCATCTGAGAAACAATTTGTTTGATGGTGCAGTTACTTTCTATTTGAAGTTTATTTTTGATTATTTTATCTCCTGAAAGTTCATATTTTTTTTCTTTTGAAAGAGTCATTTCTCTTAAGTCACAAAATAGCCAGCATAGTACAAAACCATACAAAATATATGAGAAATGTATACTTCTAGGAATAAAGTATGCAGGTTAAGTGACCATGCATCCAATTTTCCAAAGTCAGCCCCAGCTCATACCTATCATTCTAGTTTACTTATAAATATCATCCCTTTTCTGTCAAAGGTGGCCTGAGTTTGGATGATAAATTATGCGATCCCTTATATATTCATGGTTTGTTTGGATCTTCGGCTTTAGCACCACAAAGTACTCCTACAATAAATCCCCCACATTTAAACAATGGTAGGTAAAGAGTGTTTAAAAATATGTGTGATTCCCTACATACTGTGATTTTTCAAATTCAGTGGTATTTGTGTAATATGATTCACTTTACATTTGATGCTGAACCTTCAATACATCTTATCCTACGTTTCAATGATAAAGTAGAATCCATCTGATTCATAGTTTAAAAATGATTTGCTAATTGAAACATACATCTGCTTTAAAAATAAACAAGCGATTTTTATTGTTGCTTTTTTGACTTGGATATTATGTACATTTAGGGTCTTTCTCACAAAACATGCTATATTTAATTTTTACATAAAAGTTAATAATATCTCATAATGAAGAAATGCAAGTTTCATATCAGAAGAGAGGACCTTTATAGTTTTTAGCTTCAAAAACCACTGCAAACAAATAGTCACCCTCAGTGGAGGCTATGATGTTTTCTTTGTTGTTATTTTTGCTTGTGTTTGTATACCTTAAAATTCTACCCCATTAGCATGTCTGAAGCAATTCATTCCAGGTCAGATGTGCAAAACAATTTCAACCCACTTCTCTTCACAGTTGGGGCAGCCCTTGAAATTGCCAAGGGTAATCCCAGGGACTTGGCCATACTGGAGAGCGACTTTAGTCCATTTCCTAGGATTCCCTTACTGTGCTCAGAATATTTAACTAAATAAGAAAGTTTGGAGTTTTAAATGAGGTGTCCTACGCTCTAGGTAATTTAAGGGAGTCAAATATTTTTAATTCAGTAAAAAATTCAATTCAATTCAAAACAAACCTTTCCCCCAAGTCTTATGCAATATGCCACAGAGATCATAAACACGATTGAAATGTGAACTTTGTTTCTATTCATGCAAAAACAGCAATTTCCCCCAATCCCCCTCAAAAACTATGTGTATGTATGTGTGGGGGGGAGGGGTGTGTGCACGACCCCATGAATGTAGCCTGCCAGGCTCCTCTGTCCATGGCATTCTCCAGGCAGGAATACTGGAGTGGGTTGCCATTTCCTCCTCCAGAGGATCTCCCTGACTCAGGGATCAAACCCATGTCTCTTATGTCTCCTGCATTGGCAGGTGGATTCTTTACAAGTGCCACCTGGGAAGCCCGATGTATATATTGGACAAGGAAGATTGTGGATGAATATTAGTATATATATATTTTTTGATTCCCATTGGGTTTCTTTAGTTTTATACTACAGGGCTAGCCCATACAATCATCAATCTTTCCATCCACCCATCAATTTTTACCAACTATGTGCCAGTCTCCGTTATGGGCCCTGGGGTTAATTATGCTCCAATAAGTGATTTGATTGAAGTCCTTCTTATTTTTTACGTAATCATTTTAACTCTAACACAATCTGTTGGAATTTGATTGGAACCTGAACTACTCAGATGTGTTATAAGAAATCCAGTTTTACCGCAATTCACAGTGGGTACTTTGTTCTCCTTTTATATTACATTAAATGCCCAGATTTACGTTAAATCTGGACTCTGGTGCTGATGGTAGGATTTAGTGCCTGCATGCCTCAAATTAAAGGATCCTTGGTAGCTTCCTATTTCTGCTGTGCCCACCCACTCAGCCCTCTTTTAATTGCTAATTGATGGCATGACATACATATATATTCATTCAAGTTTTAAGGCTTTCTTAATTTTCATTTATACTTAATCTCTTTATGACTATCTCTCATTCCCCAACTATCTCCCTATCCCTATCTCCCATCCCCCAACTAACCCCTCATCCCGCCTAGAATGGCTCATGTCCATCTCTTACACAAATTTTATATAATATTGATACATAAAATGCTGAGCTAGGACTCCACAAACACTCCCACTGAGTCAAATGTCATGTATAGGAGGGGAACCTGGGGAATAGAGTTCCAAGGTGTGTTGTGTCAGAGGAACAAAATGAGGAAACAGTGTACCATTGTTGCTGCAGCTGCCAAGCCGATACAGCCAGGGAAAGTGCTGCAGCTTATACCAGACCACCTGTGGGGGGCTCCTGCTTCTTGCCCACATCCACTCCCGCTTGCTCTGTACCCCGGGGCTGACCCACAAGGGGGATACCTGTGGGTTTTGTCTTCGTGTGGGCTCCCTCAGAAGCAGAGGCTGAGAGAGGGATTGTCCTGTAAATAATTGACCTGGGTGGTGATCCCAGGATGTAGGGAAGAGGTGCAGGGGATGGAATGAGTCCACCGGTGCGTATGCTATCGAGCACGTTTCACTGTGGCCAACTGGCCCTGGTTCTGGGGGAGCTCTGGAAGCTGGTGCAGAGTGAGGAAGCTGGGGAGCTATTGGCTGATTTCTGCCAGCCACTGGTTTAGGGCTATTTATGGGAATACTGAGAGTCCCTTGGACAGCAAGGAGATCAGACTGGTCAATCCTGAAGGAAATCAGTCCTGAACATTCACTGGAAGGACTGATGCTGAAGCTGAAACTCCAATACTTTGGCCACTTGATGTGAAGAACTGACTCGTTTGAAAAGACCCTGATGCTGGGAAAGACTGAAGGCAGGAGGAGAAGGGGATGACAGAGGATGAGACAGTTGGATGACATCATTGACTCGATGGACATGAGTTTGAGTAAACCCCGGGAGATGGTGATGGACAGGGAGGCCTGGCATGCTGCAGTCCATGGGGTCGCAAAAAGCTGGACACAACTGAGTGACTGAACCGAACTGAACTAATGGGAGCATCCAGCTGGCACTAGTGGTAAAGAACTTGCCTGCCAAGCCAGGAAACGTAAAAGACTCGGGTTCAGTTGCTGGGTCAGGAAGATCCCCTGGAGAAGAAAATGGCATGCCACTCCAGTATTCTTGCCTGGAGCATGCCATAGACAGAGAAGCATGGTAGGCTACAATCCATAGTTTCACAAAGAGTTGGACACGACTGAAGCAACTTAACACCCACGTGTGGGAACATCCACTTTCCAGTGTGTTTGCTGCGCATGTGGGCCATGCACGCTCCCCTGCCAAAAAACACCCCCAGGCCAAATTTCTTAAGTATAAAACGCCTTCCACACATACCTGAGTGCCAAGGGGCTGTGGTCAGAGCTGCTGCTTAGCTTGGGAGGCAGGTAGGAGATACAGACAGTCCAGGTGGGGGCACGGTCCAAGGACGGTGCTCTGAGTGCCCACCCTCCCCCCACCCCCTTCCTCTTGCCTTGCTATGGCTGCACCCCCTGACAAAGTCAGGGTGCTCCTCTCCCTAGAATCCTTCTGGCTTCCAGACCCTGCTCCCTGACTTTGCCCCTCAATCCTAGCAAAGTAACAACGCTGGGATGTCTCAGGCCCGTTCTTGCTTTTTCCAAATCATGCTTGCAACTATATAAAAGCCTTTGTAGTTAGACAGCTCTCCGCTGCTGCTGAGTCGCTTCAGTTGTGTCTGACTCTCTGCTACCCTGTGGACTGAGGTCCACCAGAATCCTCTGTCCATGGGATTCTCCAGGCAAGAGTACTGGAGTGGGTTGCCATGCCCTCTTCTAGGGGATCTTCCCAATCCAGGGGTTGACCCTGTGTCTCTTATGTCTCCAGCACTGGCAGGCAGTGTCTTTACCACTAGTGCCGCCCGGGAAGCCCAAACAGCTCTCTACTAACACATTAAAATGCACCTTTTGTCACCTGATACAAGATATAGCTTTTTATTTAAGTATTTTTAAAATGATTTCAATGTTGTGCTAGTTTCTGCCACACCACCATGCAAATCAGCCATATTATACATGCACCCCTCTCCCCTGCCTCCAGATCTTCACACAGGGCCAGACTGGCCTCCCTCTGCTCCACAGCAACTTCTCACCAGCTCTCCATCTTCCACCCGATAGTGTGGATGTACTTTTATATCTGGAGTCTTGTCTCGCTAGCACTTCACAGCGACTCTGTTGTTACTACTATGTTTCTTCTTTGGCAGGTTTAAGAGCCTGACAGGTGAGTGGTCCTGGCTTCTGAGGGCCAGGCTGTAAGCGAGCAACTGGCAGGCCAGTGCTGCTGACAAGGAGCCGTGTTCTGAAGCAACATAATGCAACCTAATTGTTAATAACAAGTGTCATTACTGATGCCGGGGTTCTGGCTCAACGTTGAGCCCACTGTCCAGCCCTCGGCCACGTCCCCGTGGCGCTGGGCAGAAGGGAAGCGATGTTGGGGAATGCAGAGCAGCGTGTGGGTAGGCGGCCTGACCGGCCAGGTAATACCCTGCCGGATGTTCGCCTGCCCCAGAGGCCACTATTGAAGCCCTGAAAGAGATAAAATGCCTGTGGAATCCTTCTCTGAGAGGGACCAGATGCTGCTTAGGAACCTGTTTGTGCTGCAGTATCAGGCGATGGGTGAACAAAGCAAAGAAGGAGAAGCTGCCCTAACTCTCCTTATAATAAAATAAATGCCCACTGATTTCTCCCTCCATTTGCTGCTATGCATAGGTTAAAATGACTCCAGCTGAAGACGAGTATTAAAAACAGACTCTGAAAAATAAAGGCCTGGTATCGACCTTCAAGCTTTCCACGGAGACATCTGCGAAGGGGAATTAACTAGGGGAGGCTTCCTGCTGTTGCAGGGCCTGCGTGGGTCGCTTTTTCCACTGCTAGTGTTTCTGTTGGCAGAGAGCACGCTGTTGGAGTGCACCCCCATGGCCTTCAGTGGAGGCGGTGGGTCGTGAGGGACAGAGCCTTATCAAAAGGGGCCAGAGGATGGTTTTGTCTGCTGTGACCCCGGGGTGCCCTCTGGGATCTGTGAACAGACCTGGGCTGCGGGAGGGCCCTCCGCCTGCCTTTGTTCGGCCTCGGCTCCAGTCTGCAGCAGCTGATCTGGTTATTATGCTCCTGAAAAGAATTTCTAGGTGGCCACAGTGACCATAAGGAACCGAGAAACCACGAGGGCTGAAAGCCACGAAGAACAACACATCGGCTGCTGAGTGCTAATCCCGCCCATAATTAGAGGATCCCTTTCAGCCCCGTGGTGCCCATCGAAACCTGAACTAAGGCAGAGAGGAGCCCTCTGAGGTCTGTAGCCCCCTGACTAAATGTGCTGTCTTCAGTGTAATTCCTCATTTCGTGGGACTCGATGTTTTAAAAAGAAAGTCAGAAGGCTATCTGAAGAGTAGCTTTGGGGCAAAACCAGACCTCATTTGAGATTTAATTAAACTCGCCTTAGTTTTCTCAGCTCTTCCCCCCTAACCCATTCTTAAAATCCTGTGCACTTTAATGGAAATTTAATCTGTGTGGGTCTGATTTGTTTACCTTAGACTCATCAAAATGCTGTTTAGTAAGAACGATTTCATATCCAACAAGATTTACATAACGTTCTCTTGGGCTATATTTCTAAGAAACAAAAACTGATGCTTGGGTCCTACATGAACAGTTTTGCCTCATCTGAGACTTGTCATGGCTTCAGCTGCGCAAGTGTGCTTTCCTCTGCTCTCCACACTTCCCAGTGCATCCCAAGCACCTCCAGGTCTGCACTACAGTAGAGGCGATCTGTGCCCTGTTGCCAGAATTTAACCCATGAGGGTGCCCAGGAATAGCCACCATCACCATGTTCTGTGATGTCACCTCATGTTTTAATTTGTCACACAGAGCCTGCTGGCTGAGCGCAAGAAAATGCATATCTGGTCCCAAAAGTGTAGTCAACTTTGGTTATTGGCTGCACAATCACATAAACTTTAAGAAAGAGGTCATAGATAACTTTTGAAAGTGGTATGAATCCATATGTGTTTTAAATTTATTTAAAAGTACACATGTTCCAATGAGATTACGAGGGAGACGAAGATAAGGTCATGGATATTTGTAACGCTTTTGCTTTTTTTTCCAACTCTATTATCTTTTTGATTCCCCTAGCAACCTTGTGAGGTAGATACAGGTAGATCTGATTACTTCCCTCTTACAGATGAGGAAACCAATGCCCAGATTTTCCATAGCCACATGAAAAATTCACAAGCTAACTTGGGTTTCCACCTTCTTATTTGTGCTCATTTCATGAGAGCAGATCAAAGGCAGGCGTGGAGGACCTCAACTTAGGGACCTGCTTACCAAATTCCAGTAAGACATCTATTCACATTTGGTTCAGCAACTAAGGAGACAGAATCTAAAGGCTAGTAGCCTTGGGTAAAATGCCTGCCTGCCAGGAGATCTTGGCAAATAAAAATATGAGGATGTAATTTCACTTATGACCCTATAGGATCTTCTTAACAATATTGTCACAGATTTCTTTGGTGTCTGGGAATAAGATGGGAAAATGTAAATTACTGTCCCCTTAGAAGGCTGTAGTGTCAACTTGAATTCCTCTCTCAAGCACAGATTGCAAATACAGCAAACTCAGTAAGGAGATATGGACAAGTGCTTCACTGAGCATAACTTTGACACCAAAGGATGCAAAAATAAGCCTGAAATTTGGAAGGATGGATAGAGGGACCAGAAAGTTTAATTAATGTTTCTTAGCTTTGAAGCAAGTAGCTAGCAAACAGTCTACATTTGAAGTCAGTTTTGAATATCTATTCAATGTTTCGTTCTGATTGAGAATAAATTGGTGTTTTACCAGGATATAACCCTGAATGAGAAGCATATAATAAAATAAACAAAGAAAAAGATCCTAATGTACAGTACAGATAGCAAAATTTAATATCTTGTAGTAAAACATAATGTAAATATATATATTTACATAAATATATATATTTACTGAATCACTTTACTGTATACCAGAAATTAACATAACATTGTAAATCAACTACATTTCGGTTTTTTTATAAAAAGGTAGCATGTAAGTAGCCAATCTGCATCCTGTCCAAACTTCTAAGTCAAAAGAAACATTGAGTAAGACACATTTACCACATATGACCCTCCAAAAGTTTCCGATGAATGGCAAAAGATTTGCACACATTTAAATTAGATTTCGCACAATCTGTCAAACTACAGAGTATTAAGGGGGATTAGCCTAATTAAATGGGATCGTGAGAATGCCTCTGAGAGATCCAAAGTACAGATATCTTCCAAGCAGGATCACAGGACAGGCTCTCAGAATCTATTTTGCCTCTTTCCTGGCTCTTGGTCACAGAGCACACTCGTGCATGCAGTGACATCTAGTGACAAAGAGAGTAACACCAGCCCCGAGGCCACTCCTCTCCCAAGTGTCTCCACAGAAAGACCCTGTCCTCCTCACCGCAGATTTGTGCACTGTGGTCTATTTTACAAAACAGATTCACCAGTTTCTGCACCACATATATTCAGAAAAAGATCCACCAGTTCCAGCAAACCGTCCCGACTCTGCCATCCCAACAGGCACTCAGTGAAAACTGGCGTTCACATTGCGGACGCCCAGTTAGTGTGGAAGGTTCTGACAGACTATTGGCGTCTTCTAAGGAAAGGATTAATGTGGGTGCATGCTCAGTCCTGTCCGACTCTTTGCAACCCCATGGACTGTAGTCTGCCAGGCTCCTCTGTCCTTGGGATGATCCCGGCAAGAATACTGGAGGGGGTTGCCGTGCCCTCCTCCACGGGATCTTCCCCACCCAGGGATCAAACCCTCAGCTCTGATGTCTCCTGCATAGGCAGGAGGATTCTGCACCACTGAACCACCTGGGAATTATGATGAATAGAACATGTCATCTGATATTCGTATTAGAATGTAGTATGTGTAAACACAGACAAGATGAAGATTTAACCAGATTTCAAATTAATCTTAATCTCAGTGAAGCTCATTCTAGATCAATGGTCCACATCCTTTTTGGCACCAGGGACCAATTTCTGGGAAGACAATTTTTTCCATGGATGGGGAGTGGGTTGTTTTGGGGGGGAATGAGAGCAGGGGGGATGGCAGGTGAAGCTTCGCTGGCTTCCTTGCCAGTGCACTGATCATGTCATGCTGAATTAGAAGAAAGTAAGACCAGAGCTGTTCACTGCCTTCCCTCAGCCACACCATTGCTAGTAAATTCTGTTGACCAGGATCGAGGTCTATAAGCCACTGGCTGCCAACCTTACAGGAGGCAGTGATGGTTTATCCTACCATCCCACACACCAAAGGCCTTGTTACTTTACAGCTTCCTGGGATCTGCAGTGGGGCGCTGGGATCTAAATTTTCAACAGACACCCAGATGATTTTCCTACTCTAGTCTACACATGTCAGTGAAAAGGGGAAAATTCCACAGGAGGCCTGGAGTGGGTTCAAACTTTGTGAAGATAACTTAAAGTCACATAAATTGCCCGGGATTGAGTTCATAAAACTCAGCATCATGAATCAGACCATCCACTTTCCGCTACAACATTTACAAAAGTAACTGTGCACTTGCCAGAATTATTCTCAAGTGAATTGCAAAATGGCTAAAAAAATAACTGACTTTTTCCCTTTTCTTTCTTTTGTTATTTTTGTCAGTGCCATTTCTACCTTTGGGGCTCTCTTTCCTTGCCCTTATAGAAAAACAAGTAAATACAATTTTTAAGTAAACCAGGCTTGCAGTTATATTTTTTGAAATGTTAGCTATACAGCATGGCCACTGCCTGAGAAGGGGATTCTCAGTTCCTCTGAACTGCTGATTATGAATTAAATGCTTATAAAGAGAATAATCTTTGATACAGCAAAGGACCCTATTTAACGGCTCCCCATAGTAAATCCTATAGTCACATTTTACAAAGATAATAATAAACTAATTATTTTGTGATGAAGTGGAATATTAATATATATATATACATGGCTTATTTTAAGTTGGCATATCATGTGGACATTTATGATAAAATCAAATGTTTCTGTTGGGTTTAAACTTTCATTTATACACTTACAATGTAGATTCTAATATTTACTGCTATTGTTAAAATTAAGATTTTTTTCTTTGTTTGTTTTGGTTTTTAACTGTCCTTCCTTTGAAGTTCTGAAAGTGCACTAAAGTTGCCAAGTGATTTTTTTTTTTTTTTTTTTTTTGGTATGATTCTACTACCCAGGATAAGCTTTTTGACATTGATTTTCTCCTGGTTGTCTGTTTGAACTTGGTCTGCAGAGTTTTAGGCGCCTGGGATCTGCTTTAGGGATTTCAGGGAAATCTCTAAATTCAGGTGGGTCAGGGGCAGTGAGGGCCTGATTCTCAAAGAGCCCCTTAAGCACAGCCTCAGGTTTTATTTATGATTTTTATGAGAACAAATTTTTTTCACTTCAGGCAAGCTTGCAAAATATTAATTTAGCGATTTCCTTGAAAAATGTGTTCCCCCTCCTCCCTCTGCTGTTTTTTCCTTCATTAACTCATTGATTTAATTTTATCCCAGAACCAAGGAATTGTTATGACCTCACAGGTCCCTGTGATCTGAAAATTCAGGAAGTGTGTGTAGAGACTGGAGCACCTGAGTCCGGGAATATCCTGTATGCAACTGCCACACTTACATGTCCCCATTCTGTGGGTTTCCCCATGCTGCTGGCACTTTTATTTATTTATATTTTAAAGATAAGTGCTTAGATGCTAGCAGGCCATTCACCCCTCTCCTCATATTTATTGCTGTGACTGGGAAGTGGTTTTTTTTTTTTTAAAGATTTGTTAAATCATGCAATTTCTCTCCTGAAAAACTTTGATTGGTCCTTGGTCAGAAATGTGATGCTTGCTCAGATCAACCTAGTTAGCTCTTCTACTTGCCCCCACCCATGGCACAGCACTCCTGACCCTTCTTACTCTGCTTTTGTTTGGTTTCACATCACATTATCATTTTGTAATATACTGTTATCTGTCTGTCCATCCATCCATCCACTTACTTATTGCTGGAGGCTGAGCTGGTGTGTCTTGAATAACCATGAATGCTGCGATAGCTTCCCTGAGACCACGTCTTGAGCCTTAGCTCTGACTGTTGACAGAGTTCACCTTTCTTCTCCATGTGGTACCTTATGGATATCCCAGAAGGCTGCTTCACTCACATCTATGACCTGTCAGCTGGCCTAGCTGAACCGCGCAGCTCTGGCTGGGATCCGTCTCCCTGGGTTTCTTCTCCATGCAGCTGGTTGGATTTCCTAACAGTGGAGAAGTCCCAGGGCATTGGGCCTTCTTACTTGGTTTCCATCTTGTGGCAGAGTAGATTGGTGACTGACAGGGACTAAGCAGGAGAGGAGACAGGCAAAGGAGGAGGAACTCCTTATTTTTGCAGGGAGTTTCCTTTGGGGAGGATGATGTGTTTGGGAAATAGAGGTGGTGGTTGTACAATATTGCAAATGTACTATACTATTCACTTTTAAGTAGTTAATTTTATATTATGTGTACTTCACAACAGTAAAAAGAAAACTAAGGTCAGTCACAAGTTATCCTGGTTAAAAGAAAGAGGACCCCACAGGGTGCGAATACTGAAATGTAGGTCTGTGTGCTTGTAGCATCAACACTTCTCATGTCAGCGTCATCATTCCCCTCAGCCCCTCTCACAACATTGCAAAACTTAAGATACCATATCAATATTGCTGATAATATTAATACAGTCCTTTGTAGATGCTAGAGTTTCCAAGAAACTGAGTCAGTCATTTTAAATCAATGTCGGTGGCCAAATCTGTTTCAAAAGGTCTTCCTGAACTGTTTATTTGAAACTCAGAATACAATTTTCTCTAGGAATATTTTTTGAAATAATGGTTAAGATTCAGTTATAGTTCAATATAAAGTGCATTGAATTTATATTCAGAGTGACACCCACAAATCTGTATAGTAATTTCTATGTGCCAGATGCTGTTTTAAGGTTTTCAGATATTCAGTTCAGTTCAGTCACTCAGTTGTGTCCGACTCTTTGCGACCCCATGAATTGCAGCACGCCAAGCCTCCCTGTCCATCACCAACTCCCAGAGTTCACCCAGACTCACGTCCATCGAGTCAGTGATGCCATCCAGCCATCTCATCCTCTGTCGTCCCCTTCTCCTCCTGCCCCAAATCCCTCCCGGCATCAGAGTCTTTTCCAATGAGTCCACCCTTTGCATGAGGTGGCCAAAGTACTGGGGTTTCAGCTTTAGCATCATTTCTTCCAGAGAACACCCAGGACTGATCTCTGTTAGAATGGACTGGTTGGATCTCCTTGCAGTCCAAGGGACTCTCAAGAGTCTTTTCCAACACTACAGTTCAAAAGCATCAATTCTTCGGTGCTCAGCTTTCTTCACATTCCAACTCTCACATCCATACATGACCACAGGAAAAACCATAGCCTTGACTAGATGGACCTTTGTTGGCAAAGTAATGTCTCTGCTTTTGAATATGCTATCTAGGTTGATCGTAACTTTCCTTCCAAGGAGTAAGCGTCTTTTAATTTCATGGCTGCAGTCAGTGATTTTGGAGCCCAAAAAAATAAAGTCTGACACTGTTTCCACTATTTAATCTATATTAAATCAAAAATTTCTGAGTGTGCCATGTGGTATGTGGGATCTCTGTTCCAGAACCAAGGATCAAACCAATGCCTACTGCGCTGGTAGTGTGGAGTCTTAACCACTGGACCACCAGGAAAGTCCTTACATTGATTAATTTAATGATAAAATATATTATCATTTAGACCCTTAAATGCAATACAATGAGGCTGTTACTGTGACCATACCCATTTTATAGATGAGGAAACAGAGAAATTAAGTAACTTCCTATTGTGCATAACTAATAGTAGTGGTGTTAGGATTCAAACTTAGTATGATTTCATAGTCCAGGCTCTTAGCCATTTTGATATCACAGCTTTTTACTTTCAATGTATAACTTAAATTCCTTAAGTCTCATTTCCTTCATCTGTATAAAAGGATAAAGATTCCTTCTTCTAGGGGTTGCTTCAAATTTTAAATGAGGATATCTATTTAAAAACTTCAAAACAATATATAATTCTTGGCTTAATGCATCACTCTATTCCATTTATTTGTACAAGCATATTAATTGAACACTTTCTGTTGCTCAGCTGGTAAAGAATCTGCCTGCAATGCAAGAGACCTGAGTTCATTCCCTGGATTGGGAAGATCCCCTGGAGAAGGGAAAGGCTCCCCACTCCAGTATTCTGGCCTGGAGAATTCCATGGACAGTATAGTCCATGGGATCGCAGAATCAGACACAACTGAATGACTTTCATTGATTCACTTTCTATAGAATATATTGAATAAGATTGAATTAGTGCTCTCAAAAGCATATTGTCTACTCAAGAGATAGATAACTAAATATACTACAGAGTGACACATTTTCTAGTAGGAAGATAAGAGAAAGACTTGGGGACTTGGGTCCACAGACATCTGTGAATCTGGACATGAGAATTTCCTGCTTTGGCTGTGATGCCTTTATGACAACAATTATAGCTAAAGTTAATGTAACTAGCACCACAGAGGGTATATTTAGAAGCTCAAAAGTGCACTCCAAGAATCATACAAGTTGAGGTACCAGCCTCTGTTAAATTGCCCACAAGCAAAACTGATCCTGAAGTTGGTAGAAAGCTACACAAAGCCAATAACAAGCGACAAGGCCATGGGCAGACAGGGGTATTATCTGAATTGACATCTTTGACATTCTCATTGATTTTTTACATAACAGGAACACTTTTCTTTAATATCTTTTGTATCTTGAATATGACAACAGAAGCTGTTTCATACAAAAATTTTGAGAGCATTATAACACTTCTTGTGTCTTTAATTCAATAAAAATGATAAACCTCAAATTACCTGTCCACTTTTAATACTTTTCTTCCCAATTTTTAAAGGAGGAATGGTAAAATTCTTCTGCCCTGATTGGTCACTCCTAACACTTCATAAGTTCCCACTCCTAAAATGGTAAACATGGATCTTCAGAAAGGGGCTTAAGGTCTCACTTAAAGCACGGACGGATGCCATGATCATTGGGGCTGGCGGAGAAGGTGAAGCCTTTATTTAAATACTTGATGATATCCTGCCTTGTTAAGAGGCCAGAGGAAGATAAGATTGCAATCAAGACTTTGTTTTGCCACAAGCACATCCCTCCTGGAATGCATGTCTCCATTTGCATCTGATGTTTATATAGACCAAGGTGTGCATTTCATGATATTCCATCTGAAAACAATGGAGGAACCTGATATTCTGCATTCTGTTGACTATTTTATCTTTCAGAGGCTTTTAGAAGAGCCAAGGGGAATCTTTAGGTGTTTACCCTGAACTCATCTGAATGTTGGGGCTCAACTGTACTGGGCAGAACCAAGAAAGAAAAGGGAGTGAAATAAAACAGAATGAGATGATATATCAAGTCCTCTAACACATGAAATATGGGAATAAATTAGGTAGAGAGTCAGAAGCTAGATCTCCATTACAGAAATGTCAGGAAATAAGGAGAGGTCGTTTCTCGCTCACCAGGGCCCTTTTTCCAGTTGTATTCAATATTTATGGGGGAAAGAGTCTGAAATACTAAGAGCTTCTTACAAAAGGGAAGACTAAAGCAAGATTATGGTATAATTTATATATAATAATAATTTCTAATTCATTGATATTATTACCTAGTTCATTAGATTATTTCAGTCTACTGTTATAACATATATTATAAGAAACCAAAGAGAAATCACTAAACCATTAATCATTAATGAATTAATTTTACACATATTTATTTTAATTATAGAAATATGTTTTAGAATTTCTCCAAGTACATATCTTTGTTTATATACACAAACACAGTCATGTGCTTCAATACATTTTTGTATATGTATATATAATATTTATGTATAATATATAAATATAAATAATATAATGTACATATATAAAATTTTTATTTATATTGCTAAAAATGTTCATAATAGTTAAAGTTAAGCAGGCATACAAATGTACATGCTTCTATCGACAGATAAATTTTGGAAAAAATTCTGAATAAGTTTTAATAATTAAAATAATAAAGTATCATTAAAATTGTTTAACCATACAATGAATGTTTTATTAATCATTTTTCTTTGGTTTCTTATCACCTGATATGACCATTCTATTGAAGGACAAAGAAATCTGTGGATTAAGTTTGAAAGTAGAAAATTGTTAATATATCACAATACCTACATGAGTCAGTCACTGACTGAATGATCATCTCAAACCTCAGACTACTCTGGGAGTTTAGAGTCTTTACTTTCATACCATGCACATGGCATATGGTGTTTATTGGGGTTATTCTGAATAACTTTATCTATTTTTAAAAATATATTCTTAGTCTGTGGTAATGTGGGTTACTGATACATTTCCTATGTACCATACACACAACTCTTACTTTTTTCTAAGCCATCCTATTGAAAGGGACACATTCAGAAACAGCTTATTTATTTAATAGAATTGCTAGAATATTTGCTTCCATTGAACATTTTTAAACTTGATGCATTAGAAGAAAAACATTTTTCATGATCCAGCAATTTCACTCCTGGATATATATCTGAAGACAGTGAAAACACTAGTTCAAAAACATAAGTATTGCTTACAGAAGCTAAGATATAGAAACAACCTAAGAGTCCATCAACAGATGAGTGGATACAGATGTAGAATATATGCACAATGGAGTTTACTTAGCTGCACAAAGAATGAAATTTTGCTATTTTCAACAACATGGATGGACCTGGAGGGTGCAATGCTCAATGAAGTAAGTCAGACAGAGAAAGACAAGTACTGAATGTTGGCATTCATACATGGAATCTAAAAAAGAAAACAGATGAACGAATAAAACAAAACAGAAACAGACTGAAAGAGAACAAACCAGTGGGAAGAGGGATCGGGGAAAGGCAAGACTGGCAGAAAGAATTAAGTGGTGTAAACTACTTCGTATAAAACAAATAAGATACAAGGGTGTATCTTACCCAGGGAATATAACCAATATTGAATAATAACTTTAAATGGAATATAATGCTTAAAATAGTGAATCTCTATGCTGCATACCTGAAACTAATATAACATTGTAAATTAACTATACTTCAATTAAAAAAATGATCTCATCAAAAAAGAAAAGGATTAATATATGAGGTGATGGACGTGTTAATAAACTACATGATGGAAATAACTTAACAATGTATATGTATATTACAGGGCAAAGGCTAACAGAGTTTTGCCAAGAGAATGCACTGGTCATAGCAAACACCCTCTTCCAACAACACAAGAGATGACTCTACACATGGACATCACCAGGTGGTCAATACTGAAATGCGATTGATTACATTCTTTGCAGCCGAGGATGGAGAAGCTCTATATAGTTAGCAAAAACAAGACTAGGAGCTGACTGTGGCTCAGATCATGAACTCCGTATTGACAAATTCAGAATTAAATTGAAGAAAATAGGGAAAACCACTAGACCATTCAGGTATGACCTAAATCAAATCCCTTATAATTATACAGTGGAAGTGACAAATAGATTCAAGGGATTAGATCTGATAGATAGAGTGCCTGATGAACTACGGATAGAGGCTTAGGACTCTGTACAGGAGGCAGTGACCAAAACCATCCCCCCAAAAAAGAAATTAAAAGAGGCAAAATGTCCGTCTAGGAGGCCTTACAAATTGCTGAGAAAAGAGAAGTGAAAGGCAAAGGAGAAAAGGAAAGAGATACACATCTAAATGCAGAGTTCCAAAGAATAGCAAGGAGAGATAAGAAAGCCTTCCTAAGTGATCAGTGATCAATAGAGGAAAGAAATAGAGGAAAGCAATAGAAAGGGAAAGACTAGAGATCTCATCAAGAAAATTAGAGATACTAAGACAACATTTCATACAAAGATGAGCACATTAAAGGACGGAAACAGTATGACCTAACAGAAGATATTAAGAAGAGGTGGCAAGAATACACAGAAGAACTATACAAAAAGATCCAGATAACCACAATGACCCAGATAACCATGATGGTATGATCACTTACCTAGGGCCAGATATCCTGGAATGCAAAGTCAAGTGGGCCTTAGGAAGCATCACAATGAACAAAGCTAGTGGAGGTAATGCAATTCCACTTGGGCTTTTTCAAATCTTAAAAGATGATGTTGTAAAAGTGCTGCACTCAATATGCCAGCAAATTTGGAAAACTCAGTAGTGGCCCCAGGACTGGAAAAGTTCGTTTTCATTCCAATTCCAAAGAAAGGCAATGCCAAAGAATGTTCAAACTACAGCACAGTGCGTTAATTTCACATGCTAGCAAAGTAATGCTCAAAATTCTCCAAGCCAGGCTTCAACAGTACATGAACCGAGAAATTCCAGATGTTCAAGCTGAGTTTAGACAAGGCAGAAGAGCCGGAAATCAAATTGCCAACATCCGTTGGATCACAGAAAAAGAAGAGAATTTCAGAAAGGCATCAACTTCAGTTTCATGGACTACGCTAAAGCCTTTGACTGTGTGGATCAGAACAGACTGTGGAAAATTCTGAAAGAGATGGGAATACTAGACCACCTTATCTGCCTCCTGAGAAATCTGTATGCAGGTTAAGAAGCAACAGTTAGAACTGAACATGGAACAATGGTCTGTTTCACAATTGAGAAAGGAGTATGTCAAGGCTGTATGTTGTTACCCTGCGTATTTAACTTATATGCAGAGTACATCATGAGAAATGCCGGGCTGGATGAATCACAAGCTGGAATCAAGATTTCTATCAATAACCTCAAATATGCAGATGACACCACCCTTTTGGCAGAAAGCAAAAAGGAACTAAAGAACATATTGATGAAAGTGAAAGAAGAAAGTGAAAAAGTTAGCTTAAACTCAATGTTCAAAAAACAGAGATCTTGGCATCTGGTCCCATCACTTTATGGCAAATAGATGGGGAAACAATGAAAACAGTGACAGACTATTTCTGGGGGGCTCCAAAATCACTGCAGATGGTGACTGCAGTCGTGAAATGAAAAGACGCTTACCCCTTGGAAGAAAAGCTGTGAAAAACGTAGATGACATATTGCAAAGCAGAGACATTACTTTGTGAGAAAGTTCCGAATAGGCAAAGCTATGGTTTTTCCAGTAGTCATGTATGGATATGAGAGCTGGACCATAAAGAAGGCTGAACATCAAAGAACTGATGCTTTTGAACTGTAGTGTTGGAGAAGACTCTTGAGAGCCCCTTGGACTGCAAGAAGATCCAACCAGCCAATCCTAAAGGAAATCAATCCTGAATATTCCTTGGAAGGACTGAATTTAATATTGAAGCTCCAATACTTTGGTCACCTATGTGAAGAGCCAACTCATTAGACAAGACCCTAAGGCTGGGAAAGATTGAAGGCAGGAGGAGAAGTGGACAGCAGAAATCAAGATGGTTGGATGGTACGGGGAGCGAGCTCCGCCCCTGGCAAAGGTCATGAGGAAGGAGGCTTGGCATACGCAAGGCGGGATCAAGCCTCAGGAGTCTCCCTGGAAATTCTCGAGCAATCTACCCCCAAAACCAGAGTCTGCCTACTTTCTGCTTTGTGCTTTCACCTACACCTCTGACTTTACGGGGGGCTGTCCCCCACTACCTCTCTCTGAAAAAAGAGTTAGCTTACAGCTCCAGTTAATAATTATTGGGTGTGACAGTGTTTCAACCTACAAACTCCTTTGGAAATCCTCTAGCCTGCCTGAATAGGTTTTTCCGGCCACATGTGATTGTTCAGAGCCTCCCAACTGTGAGAGGCAGGAGATGTTCTAAACTGTCTAAACACAGATTCTTTTGAGTAGTTAAAAGATTGATTAGAAATTGTATTGGTGAAGGGTTTTTCACTTGTTGGGCCAATGTTTGCTGCTAAGTCTCCATACTCCTTACCTACTGTGTCCTTGGCAGTGTATTGATTGATATAATGGGTGTATAGAAATGTAAGTAGTAGCCTCAATGTTTGTAACCTTGGACGCTTGAGTTAATTCTTTTCTTGATTGAGCCCACCTCACCTTTGCCCTATAGGAGTGCAACTCTATCCAATGCTTTTTGGAGGCTGGTGCCTGACTTTAGAATAATCGCCTGACTTTGGAATAATCACCTTTAGAGAAAAATAAGTTTCTTAAAATGTTAACGGGCCTCCTGGCCAGAAGATGATGTAAATCACCTGAACTTTTGCATATGATAAGTTTGAAAGCCTGGCTTCGATTAGAACCAGGAACTGCTGTCCTTGCATGACTCCACCCCTTCCCCCATTATCCTCTATGCACAACTTAAGGTATAAACTACTTTGAAAAATAAAGTACACCCCTTTTTGTTCACCGAATTTTGGTCTCCCCATGTTGTTCTTTTTTTCACCTTCTGGCTGAATTTTTCCTCTGAGGCGGGGAAGCTCGTCAAGCCTACTAACTTTGCCTGGGTTTCTAAGATCCGACCGGGGAGGCCTTAGTGTCTCCTCTCCTTCGGGAGAACGGGAGGATGCCTGCGGCCTTCGTAGGTGACGTTAATTCCCTGCTTTGGAATTTTATTCCGCCTCTTTTCTTCACTGAATTTTCCTACTGAGCTATCCTTATTTCAGCCGCTTTTCTCCACTAAATTTCCTCACTGAGCTATCCTCATTCTATTACTCTTTATATCCTTAATTAACGTTTAATTAAGCAATTGTTTCCTGATCTTCGCCTACGCCGTCTCTCCTTCGAATACCCTGGATCAGCCGGGGCTGGACCCCGGCAGGATGGCATCACTGACTCAATGGACATCTGTTTGAACAAAATCCTGGTGATGGTGAAGGACAGGGAAGCCTGGCATGCTTCAGTCCATGGGGTCGCAAAAGTTGGACATGACTGAGCAACTGAACAACAATATGTATATTAATCACTATGAAGAGCACTTCAAGTATCCTATACTTTTATTTATCAATTATACCTAAATAAAACAGAAAAAATTAAAAGAAAAATATTTTTCACTTTCTGCCCCCAAACAAATGTGATTTTAATTTTATTTGACTGTGTTTAGCCTGAGTAAATTTGGTCTGGTCCTTTATCAACCATCAGATGAAATGAGGGTAATAAAACCACTCCTCTCATAATAAAAAAAAAAGCATGTGGAAAAAGAAGAAGCTAAATGGAAACTATGAAAGGTAATTTCAAAAAATGTTGCTAATAATTAATTGCTGAGAAAAGATTTTCATGTTTATATGGTAGATGCTTACTACCTGATTAAATATGATCTGGAAAGCACAATCAAATGGTTAGGGATGCTTAGCCACATTTTAAAAACTCAAAATAAAATGATTGCTTTAAGAAAAATTCTGTATATTGTTCATCCCAATAGGAATCCAGGCCAAATGATTACTTCCAGGTTTTCTTGGAAATACATGAAGGTAGAAGATGGATAATACTGATCATTGCTCTTGTCGCATTATTCAAGTAAAAGCAGGTAAGGTGAACAGGAAGATGTAAGAATTTGTGGAAGGGTATGACGTGGAGAGTAGTGGGTGGAGCAGCGGGTGCTGTCCTCTATAATCTCAACAGATAGCTGACTGGTGCTTAGACCGGTTCAGAAATGTCACCTCTTAACAGCCCCTCAGTAGGGCTTCTCGAACTACCTTAGTGATTTTAATCATGCCCTTGAGAAGTAACTGGACAAAACCTTGCAGAATGTCTATGCTTAGCAGAATGCATATGTGTACACAGAGAAACACTCTTGCCACCTTGTTCCATATTACTACACCCAGAGGGTTGTTTATGCTTCCCTGGGGGCTCAGTCAGTAAAGAATCCACCTGCAGTGCAGGAGACCACCTACAATCCTAGAGACCAGGGTTCCATCCCTGGCTTGGGAAGATCCCCTGGAGAAGGAAATGGCAACCCACTTCAGCATTCTTCTCTAGGAAATCCCACGGACAGAGGAGCCTGGCAGGGAATAGTCCACCAGGTCACAAGAATTCGACGTGACTGAGTGACTAAACCACCACTGCAGAGTTATTTGTATTTACATATCTTCCTGATGTAGAATTATACTGAACATTAGGAAGTAGTGAGCAAAGACTTCTCACTACGTTAATGTTGTCATATATGAAGATGGGGAGGAAATACTACACAGTGGAAGTGGAGATTGGAACACTTGTACCTACATGTCTTTCTTTTTTAACTTTTTATTTTATATTGGAGTATAGCTGATTAACAGTGTTGTGATCATTTCAGATGCCCAGCCATACATATACATGTATTCAGTTTCCCGCAAACTCCCCTCCCATCCAGGCTGCCATATAGCATTGAGCATAGTTCCCTGGGCTCTACAGGTGTACTTACATTTCTGTTTTAAAATAAAAGAATGAGAATGATCCAACAATCCTACTTCTGGGCATATACCCAGACAAACTATAATTCCAAAAGATACATGCACCCTTATGTTCATAGCAGCACTGTTAACAATGGCCAAGATATGGAAACAACCTCAGTGTCCATCAATAGATTAATGAATGAAAAAGATGTGATATATATACAATGGAATATTACTCAGCTACTAAAAATAATGAAATAATGCCATTTGAAGCAAAATGGATGAATCTAGAGGTTATCATACTAAGTCAATCAAAAAGAGAAAGACAAATACCATAAGATACCATATATAAGTATATGTGAAATAGAAAATACAACGTAAATGAACAGATCTACAAAACAAGCACAGGCATAGAGAACAGACTTGCAGTTTCCTAGGGGCAGAGGTGGCATGGAGGGAAGGATTGGGAGCTTGAGATTAGCAAGTGCGAACTAGTAGATATAGGATTTTAATAGCATTTTAAATCATTTCTACCAATTTCCTTAAAAGTTCAAAACTCATTTCCTTGAATATGCTTTTCTGTATTAAATTAATTCAAAACTCATAATAGCCTTACTTGCATCTCTAATGTTTAACACAGTGCAATTATAATAGTACAGTAACAAGATTAGTTTGGAGAAGGCAATGGCACCCCACTCCAGTATTCTTGCCTGGAAAATCCCATGGATGGAGGAGACTGGTAGGCTGCAGACCATGGGGTCGCGAAGAGTCGGACACAACTGAGCGACTTCACTTTCACTTTTCCCTTTCATGCATTGGAGAAGGAAATGGCAACCCACTCCAGTGTTCTTGCCTGGAGAATCCCAGGGACAGGGGAGCCTGGTGGGCCACCATCTATGGGGTCGCACAGAGTTGGACACTACTGAAGCAACTTAGCAGCAGCAACAGCAACAAGATTAGTTACACCAACAGACATATGCAAGTGAACATTTTTCCCCTTTATATCTGGTATTCTAAGAGGTTTTTCCTGCGGCCTTTTCATACACAGAAACATTCATCATAAATCTTTGGGGATTCTAGCACTATATTCAACTTTTATATTTTAATATCTTTCAGTTTAGTTCAGTTGCTCAATCGTGTCTGACTTTTTGTGACCCCATGGGCTGCAGCACTCCAAGCCTCCCTGTCCATCACCAATTCCTGGAGTTTACTCAAACTCATGTCCATTGAGTCGGTTATGTCATTCAACCATCTCATCCTCTGTCGTCCCCTTCTCCTCCTCCCTTCGATCTTCCCCAGCATCAGGGTCTTTTCCATTAAGTTGGTTCTTTGCATCAGGTGGCCAAAGTATTGGAGTTCAGCTTCAGCATCAGTCCTTCCAATGAATATTCAAGACTGATTTCCTTTATGATTGACAGGTTGGATCTCCTTGAAGTTCAAGAGACTCTCAAGAGTCTTCTCCAACATCACAGTTCAAAAGCATCAATTCTTTGGTGCTCAGCTTTCTTTATAGTCCAACTCTGATATCCATACATGACTATTATTATATATAATATAAATATAATTTCTTTATTATATAAATATAATTAACATATTATAAATACAATAAGTATATTTCTATTCTATTATATAATTATATATTATATGATATATTATATGATATATGATATATTTATATTATATGATATATTATATAATATGATATTTATATATCAGATATTATATAATTAGATATATAATTATATTATATTATATATTATAATATATTATATATTATATAGATTATTATCTATATATTATATAGATTATGTTATATGATGTTATACAGATTATATTATATATAATATTATATATATAACATTATATAATTATATATGTAAATTATATAAATATATATTATATAAATTATATAATTATTATATAATATATAATTATATACTGTATTATATTAATATATACTTATATACATATAATATATTGCATTAATATATAATTATATACATATAATATAGTATATACATAATTTATATAATATATAAATTTAATATAATATAATAAATCATAGTGTATAATGCAACTGAATTTAAATACAGGGGTGACTTTGTTCCTAGAGTGCAATAGAGAACTTTATATGGCTATCTAATTTTGCTTTCTTCAAAAATACTACAAAAAGTACAGAAAAATGTATTTGACCTAAAAGACAGACCCACAAGAATAAGGAGACCAGAAAAATAGACAGCAGCTATGCAATTTTCAGAAGTAACAGACTTAAAAGATTCAAGAAAGCTGAATTTATCCCACAATCCCAGTTGTGGGATACAATGGAAAACCAATTTTAAGGACACAGTCCTTAGGGTCATAAAAAGGTTCAGGAAACTGCAACATAGGTAACTCTAGGACTAGGGTGAAGGGGAAGCTGACAAAACAGAAGGATAGCAGGAACACTTTTAAAAGAATTTCACTAGATTCTGCACCAATTCTTCCTCTGCAACAAAAATTTGGTAGGAATAGAAGACAGGTCTCCCGAAATGGGATATAAAAGGCACAGTTGAAATGAGTTGCATATTGGAACTGCAGAGGAATGATTCGATTCTACTCGGTGATCATTCTGAAGGTCATCAGCTCAAATAAACCTGTAGGATCCAACTAAAGCTATTACGCCCACCATCTATTTGTACCCTTCCCTTCTAAATGCAAGGAGTCATCCATACCTAAACAAGATTGCTTGGTACCAGGACTAATGTTTCACTTTTATCAGATTTCTAAGGGAACAGAGATAAGTTATGCCAAGGTCCTATGCCAAGGTCAACTCCACCCAAAAAGCCTCAGCATTACTGCTGTGTCCTGGCTGTATCCAGTGGGGTCCTCAATGAGAGGGGGGAATACAGCAGTTCCGTGGCCACGGCTCCTGCACCAGCCAGGAAAGAAGAAAAGCGTCTGCAGTTCCTGTGGCTCCTGGAGTTTTCCTCCGGCCTCTTAACTCATGCCTTGCCTACCCTGGGTTCAGTGAATGGTGTGGACAGTGTGAACAGCAAGACAGTTGGTGTCAGGAACAGAAAATGACATTGACTGTTCCTATCAAAGAAAAGGATGTCTTTTCACTTCACTCACATACATTTTCCATATGTTTTGTTCATTTATGGTTAAGTCTGTCAACATTTTCATTGCTATTGCAAATGACATCTCCTTTGCCATTATCCTGTAACTAGTTCTTATTTGTACATATGAAAGGTATTGGTTGGTTGTTTATTTTTTTGTATGTTCATTTATATATCCTGATAGTTTCCCATTATTTCTCTTTGATTTCATCAATGCCTTTATTCAAGATAGAGACATATCTCTCTATTCTATCCACATATAAGCCATTTGGTTTTCAAGAGAATAAGGCAGCACACTTTTGAGAGAAGAATCAAGGTGCCTGGAAAGAAAAGACCATCTTACAGAAGCTGATTCCTTTACAGCACTTTTTAGTAAATGCACAATGTTTGCAGAAGATGGCTAAGGATCAGCTGCACTATTGAAGTCAGCCCAAAACGATGAGGGTGTGCAGGTAACACTCAGCATAATCTTAGAACCATGACAGCAGATATTATCCATGGGCAATTCTGCTCAGCGTAATTAGAATTCTGTAAAATTGCAAGACAATGTAGAAAAGCATTGAATTAACCCCAAACCAGGAGTTTCGATCTCATTTCACTTAGATCAGTACAGTTCAGTTCAGTTCAGTCACTTAGTCGTGTCCAACTTTTTCCGACCACATGGACTATAGCACGTCAGGCCTCCTTGTCCATCACCAACTCCCGGAGTCTACCCAAATTAATGTTCATTGAGTCGGTGATGCCATCCAACCATCTCATTCTCTGTTGTCCTCTTCTCCTGCCCTCAATCTTTCCCAGCATCAGGGTCTTTTGAAATGAGTCAGCTCTTTGCATCAGGTGCCCCAAAGTACTGGAGTTTCAGCTTCAACATCAATCCTTTCAATGAATGTTCAGAACTGATTTCCTTTAGGAGGTACTGGTTGGATCTCCTTGCAGTCCAAGGGACTCTCAAGAGTCTTCTCCAACACCACAGTTCAAAAGCATCAAATCTTCAGTGCTCATTTCTTTCTAGTCCAACTTTCACATCCATACATGACTACTGGAAAAACCATAGCCTTGACTAGATGGACCTTTGTTGGAAAAGTAATGTCTCTGCTTTTTAATATGCTGTCTAGGTTGGTCATAACTTTCTTTCCAAGGAGTAAGTGTCTTTTAATTTCATGGCTGCAGTCACCATCTGCATTGATTTTGGAGCCCCCAAAAATAAAGTCAGCCACTGTTTCCACTGTCTCTCTATCTATTTGCCATGAAGTGATGGGACCAGAAGCAAAAAGCAAAGGAGAAAAGGAAAGATATAAGCATCTGAATACAGAGTTCCAAAGAATAGCAAGAAGAGATAAGAAAGCCTTCCTCAGCGACGAATGCAAAGAAATAGAGGAAAACAACAGAATGGGAAAGACTAGAGATCTCTTCAAGAAAATTAGAGATACCAAGGGAATATTTCATGCAAAGATGGGCTCGATAAAGGACAGAAACGGTATGGATCTAACAGAAGCAGAAGATATTAAGAAGAAGTGGCAAGAATACACAGAAGAACTGTACAAAAAAGATCTTCACAACCAAGATAATCACTATGGTGTGATCACTAACCTAGAGCCAGACATTCTGGAACGTGAAGTCAAGTGGGCCTTCGAAAGCATCACTACAAACAAAGCTAGTGGAGGTGATGGAATTCCAGTTGAGCGATTTCAAATCCTGAAAGATGATGTTGTGAAAGTGCTGCACTCAATATGCCAGCAAATTTGGAAAACTCAGCAGTGGCCACAGGACTGGAAAAGGTCAGTTTTCATTCCAATCCCAAAGAAAGGCAATGCCAAAGAATACTCAAACTGCCCGCAATTGCATTCATCTCACATGCTAGTAAAGTAATGCTCAAAATTCTCTAAGCCAGGCTTCAGCAATATGTGAACCGTGAACTTCCTGATGTTCAAGCTGGTTTTAGAAAAGGCAGAGGAACCAGAGATCAAATTGCCAACATCTGCTGGATCATCAAAAAGCAAGAGAGTTCCAGAAAAACATCTATTTCTGCTTTATTGACTATGCCAAGGCCTTTGACTGTGTGGATCACAATAAACTGTGGTAAATTCTGAAAGAGATGGGAATACCAGACCACCTGACCTGCCTCTTGAGAAACCTATATGCAGGTCAGAAAGCAACAGTTAGAAGTGGACATGGAACAACAGACTGGTTCCAAATAGGAAAAGGAGTATGTCAAGGCTGTATATTGTCACCCTGCTTATTTAACTTATATGCAGAGTACATCATGAGAAACTCTGGGCTGGAAGAAGCACAAGCTGAAATCAAGATTGCCAGGAGAAATCTCAATCACCTCAGATATGCAGATGACACCACCCTTATGGCAGAAAGTGAAGAGTAACTAAAAAGCCTCTTGATGAAAGTGAAAGTGGAGAGTGAAAAAGTTGGCTTAAAGCTCAACATTCAGAAAATGAAGATCATGGCATATGGTCCCATCACTTCATGGGAAATAGATGGGGAAAGTGTCAGACTTTGTTTTTGGGGGCTCCAAAATCACTGCAGATGGTGACTGCAGCCATGAAATTAAAAGACGCTCACTCCTTGGAAGGAAAATTATGACCAACCTAGATAGCATATTGAAAAGCAGAGACATTACTTTGCCGACAAAGGTCCGTCTAGTCAAGGCTATGGTTTTTCTGGTGGTCATGTATGGATGTGAGAGTCGGACTGTGAAGAAAGCTGAGCACTGAATAATTGATGCTTTTGATGTTGGAGAAGACTCTTTTTTTTTTTTTTTAGAAATCCATTAGTGTTGCCTTTTATTGATTTTTTTTTCAAGATTTCTTTTTTTTTTCCTTTTTTTTTTAAATTTAATTTAATTTTATTTTTAAACTTTACATAATTGTATTAGTTTTGCCAAATATCAAAATGAATCCGCCACAGGTATACATGTATTTCCCATCCTGAACCCTCCTCCCTCCTCCCTCCCCATACCATCCCTCTGGGTCGTCCCAGTGCACTAGCCCCAAGCATCCAGTATCGTGCATCGAACCTGGACTGGCATCTCGTTTCTTACATGATATTTTACATGTTTCAATGTCATTCTCCCAAATCTTCCCACCCTCTCCCTCTCCCACAGAGTCCATAAGACTGTTCTATACATCAGCAATTTAAAGCAATTTATAGATTCAATGCAATCCCTATCAAGCTACCAACGGTATTCTTCACAGAGCTAGAACAAATAATTTCACAATTTGTATGGAAATACAAAAAACCTCGAATAGCCAAAGCTATCTTGAGAAAGAAGAATGGAACTGGAGGAATCAACCTGCCTGACTTCAGGCTCTATTACAAAGCCACAGTTATCAAGACAGTATGGTACTGGCACAAAGACAGAAATATTGATCAATGGAACAAAATAGAAAGCCCAGAGATAAATCCACGCACATATGGACACCTTATCTTTGACAAAGGAGGCAAGAATATACAATGGATTAAAGACAACCTCTTTAACAAGTGGTGCTGGGAAATCTGGTCAACCACTTGTAAAAGAACGAAACTAGACCACTTTCTAACACCATACACAAAAATAAACTCAAAATGGATTAAAGATCTAAACGTAAGACCAGAAACTATAAAACTCCTAGAGGAGAACATAGGCAAAACACTCTCTGACATACATCACAGCAGGATCCTCTATGACCCACCTCCCAGAATATTGGAAATAAAATCAAAAATAAACAAATGGGACCTAATTAACCTTAAAAGCTTCTGCACATCAAAGGAAACTATTAGCAAGGTGAAAAGACAGCCTTCAGAATGGGAGAAAATAATAGCAAATGAAGCAACCGACAAACAACTAATCTCAAAAATGTACAAGCAACTCCTACAGCTCAACTCCAGAAAAATAAACGACCCAATCAAAAAATGGGCCAAAGAACTAAATAGACATTTCTCCAAAGAAGACATACAGATGGCTAACAAACACATGAAAAGATGCTCAACATCACTCATTATCAGAGAAATGCAAATTAAAACCACTATGAGGTACCATTTCACACCAGTCAGAATGGCTGCAATCCAAAAGTCTACAAGCAATAAATGCTCGAGAGGGTGTAGAGAAAAGGGAACCCTCTTACACTGTTGGTGGGAATGCAAACTAGTACAGCCACTATGCAGAACAGTGTGGAGATTCCTTAAAAAACTGGAAATAGAACTGCCTTATGATCCAGCAATCCCACTGCTGGGCATACACACTGAGGAAACCAGAAGGGAAAGAGACACGTGTACCCCAATGTTCATCGCAGCACTGTTTATAATAGCCAGGACATGGAAACAACCTAGATGTCCATCAGCAGATGAATGGAGAAGACTCTTGAGAGTCCCTTGGACTGCAAGGAGATCCAACCAGTCTATTCTAAAGGAGATCAGCCCTGGGATTTCTTTGGAAGGATGATGCTAAAGCTGAAACTCCAGTACTTTGGCCACCTCATGTGAAGAGTTGACTCATTGGAATAGTCTCTGATGCTGGGAGGGATTGGGGGCAGGAGGAGAAGGGGACGACAGAGGATAAGATGGCTGGATGGCATCACTCACTCGAGGGAGGTGAATCTGAGTGAACTCCGGGAGTTGGTGATGGACAGGGAGGCCTGGAGTGCTGTGATTCATGGGATCACAAAGAGTCAGACACGACTGAGCGACTGAACTGAAGTGACGGGACCGGATGGCATGATCTTAGTTTTCTGAATGTCGAGCTTTAAGCCAGCTTTTTCACTCTCCTCTTTCACTTTTATCAAGAGGCTCTTTAGTTCTTCTTCACTTTCTGCCATAAGGGTGGTGTTATCTGCATATCTGAGATGAGTAAAGACAAATGTGTTTCTTATATTCATCACAAAAGACGTTGTTACGGGATGAGCACTAGGAGGGAGTCAACTGAATGTTTGTTACCAATGTAATAATCCTCACTATTTTAGCACATAAGGGCATAATGTGTTATTGATGGAGTTGTTTGTTATTTCAGAACTGAGAAACCAAGATTTTAAATGCATGAAATAGCAAAATTTATTGTTGATGTCTTTCTTTCAAAGCTGAGAAACCAAAGTTTTTAGATGCCCTAGTGAGTACAATTATTGCAATGAATCATCTGGCAGAAACTACCAGTTTCCATATTTAAAAAAATAAGTTTACTAGGGATGAATCAGAGGTCAAAAGTCATTGAGATAGAGTCACACTGATAAGTGACCTTCCTTTCCTGTTAATTAGTTTTTATTATCATCAATAAATATTCCAAAAATTATGATTCTTTGAATTGCCTACATCAGCATGAGCCAAGTTTTAGAAATGTAGAGTCTTGGCTCCACCTCCAATCTACTGATTCAGAATCCCTAGGAGGGGATCCCTAGAGTCTGTTTTAACAAATCTTCCAGATGATTCTAACACACACTGAAGTTTGAGAAGCACATTTTGAGAAACACAGAAAAAACCAGGGATCTGCCTTCTGAGAGTGAAGAGTGACAGCCTACAAAAGCAAACAAGATGATTCTCGGCAAATTAGATGAATAGCAATGAACTAGTGACTACAGATGGCACCCCACTCCAGTACTCTTGCCTGGAAAATCCCATGGACGGAGGAGCCTGGTAGGCTGCAGTCCATGGGGTCGCGAAGAGTCAGATACAACTGAGCGACTTCCTTTCACTTTTCACTTTCATGCATTGGAGAAGGGAATGGCAACCCACTCCAGTGTTCTTGCCTGGAGAATCCCATGGACGGAGAAGCCATGAGTCACTAAGAGTTGCTAAGGTCGCTAAGAGTCAGACACGACTGAGGACTTCCCTTTCACTTTTCACTTTCATGCATTGGAGAAGGAAATGGCAACCCACTCCAGTGTTCTTGCCTGGAGAATCCCAGGGACGGGGAAGCCTGGTGGGCTGCCGTCTATGGGGTCACACAGAGTCGGACACTACTGAAGCGACTTAACAGCAGCAGCAGCAGTGACTACAGAGATCCAGAAAAATTCTCACTTCATGGATGGCAGGTTGAAGACCAGAGCCTGTCTATGGCAACCAGCTATTTGATTTTCCTCTGCACTGTCGCGTTTTAGAACTGGAGAGCTTGTGTCCTAGAAATCCCTCATTTCCAAGCAAAGTAAGACAGTGGGTGACCCTAACCACCATCTGACCGCAGCGCAATGAGTGAATTAGTAGGCCCAGGGCTCCTGGAGACTCCTGATGCTTCTCTAATATTATCATGTTGCCTTGGTAAAATGTTACTTTGGAACTCACAGACAAATATGGTGTGTTCTGTTTTCCATTTGGCAAATCTGACATTTGCATTTGTTTTTCATACTTCGTTCTCACGGGTCTTGTTTCTGTGGGTGCTTTATGATGTGTGTCGTGTGTGTGTCTGTGAGAGAGAGAGAATGCACAGTGAGCTAATAATTATTGGAAATTCTTTGAGAAAATACTTGCATTTACTTCTCCAGTAAACACTTCAAATTGCAGTTCTTCATGTATGTGTCTGTGTGTGTGGTGTCGTGTACCTTAGAAAATATTCTTTTCGATGTCATTTTAAGAGCTCTAGTTCACCTACTTTTCCTTCTCTATCTTGCTATGTAAATACCTTTGTTGGTGGTGGTGGTTGACTGTATATGTATAGTGTCTCTCTTCACTTTTAATCACCTTCTCTGCCACTTCATACTCATAGATGTAGCTTGGATGCCCCCAGAATTTGCTGCTCCTTACAGTAGCGGTGTCCTTGGTGTGGGCTTTTTTTTTTTTTTTTGTAGGTATTATTCTTGGGGGAGCCATGTTTGTCAGAGCTACTTGTCAGTTCTTGGCTTTCTTCCTCAACCCAGTTTCCTTTTCATTACATGTTCAACCTTTGTGTCATTGACTATGGTCTAGCATTTGTGCCTTCTAAACTCTTTGTAACTATAGTTTTTATCATTATCATCACTATTATTGTTGTTGTTATTTTTACTATTATTTTGATTTCAGAAGGGATAGAGGGATAACGATGCCGCCACCAAAGCATCTTCAGCTGAAATATAGCTTAACCTTCAACAGATGATGCCAGGAGTTTCTGGGCTCAGAACTTGGAATTATGCTACATGGCATGCACGCACGCTCACTTGCTCAGCTGCATCTGAATCTTTGGGACCTGTGGACTGTAGCCTCCCAGGGTCCTCTGTCCATGGAATTATTCCGGCAAGAATACTGGAGTGGGTTGCCATTTCCTCCTCCAGGGGATCTTCCCAACTCAAAGTGAACACACGTCTCCTGCTTCACTTGCATTGGCAGGTGGATTCTTTACCACTACTGCCACCCAGGAAGCCCCTGATGGAGCAATACTCAATTTAACTTTCCAATGACTCATTCTAATTCTATCTTGATTATGCCCTAGAGTTTCAAAACTATGTAAATCTCATGTTTCAATCTCACAGTATTTCTGCAGTTTTGTGACTATAATGATTATACAAATAAATTTGTTAATTTTAACAGCCAAACTGCCAGAAAACAATCTTGGAATCAAATATAATTAAACTTTGAAAGTTTCTGTTTGTTTGAAAGTAAAACTGGTGTGTTAGAAAATTTTGTAATGTTTGGATTTACTGAGCAGCTGTAAGTTGGATACTGTGGGTGGGAAAAACCTATGCTGATGCAAACAGCACTGCCTCCCAGGCATTTTGGATCCCTGGGCATTCCAAATTTCAATACTTTTCTTTTTAATTTAAATTGAAAAATTAAGAATCTATCATTCTAATATGAAACATGAAATTGTGAATTCTTTTGAGCAATTTTGAAATCATTTCTTAAAACTATTAAATTATCTTTAAATGTGCTCATATTAGGTCTTATAAATCTACCACCTCCCCTAAAGTTTTATAATTATAGGTTTTCAGACAGGTAACTGAGCTGGCACATTCAACCCAGTTTTCGGCATGAAATTGCATCCATCATTCACCACATTTCACAGGCACAAGCAAGCTCGATATAAAGCCACCTTCCATTATTGTCCAGCCCATTTGATCTCTCCTTAGGGTGGAAAAGATGCCTCTTTGTTCTGACCAGCAATTAGAAGACAGAAGGATTTAGAAAACAGGGTAAGTTAAACCAGGCTCATCATAAGAGTAATGAAATCTTCAGTGTGTTAGTGACCCCTTCATAAATTCTGGTCTTGTCCCATAGAACCAAGTGTGGTTTTCATTAATTGGAATTCTGAAATAATATACTGAGGGGTCCTTTACTATGTTTTCCCTAGAATACTTGTACAAATATTTTATATTCATAAACTAATGGGTTGTCCTGTGTGATGGAGGATTTATAAGCGGGAAGGCCAAAATGAGAAAAAGTTGGATTAGGTGAACCAATACCATGTAAGTGGTCAGATAAGAAACAAACTCTAAATTTCTAGATTCTACATATATTCCTCCAGTCCCCTCCCTGTGAAGTATTGGCTAAGTCACCTGATTGCATCACACCTCAGTGTCCACACATTACTATTTTTCAAAATTTTAATCATTTAATTTATTGAAATATAGTTGATTTACAATGTTTCAGGTTTTCAGCAGTGATTCAGTTATACATATATGCATATGTAATATATATGTGTCATATTATTATAAGATATTGAAATAGTTCCCCGTACTATGTGGTAGGTCCTTGTTGTTTATTTTATATGTAGTAATATGTACATAAAATTGTCCCCTTTCGTAACCTTAACTTTGTTTTCTCTTTCTTGAGTCTACTTCTGTTTTGTAAATAAGTTTATTTGTATCATTTTTAATTCCACATATAAGTGATATCATATGTTACTTGTCATTCTCTTCCTGACTTACTTCATTTAGCTTTGATAATCCCTAGGTCCGTCCATGTTGCTGCAAATTATTTCATAGCAGCACTAATTAGAATAGATAAGACAAGGAAGCAATCTAAATGTTCATCAACAGGTGAATGGATAAAGATGTGAGATCTATATTAATATATATGTATGTATTATATGTATATATCTTGGGCTGCCCAGCTGGTGCAGGTGGTAAAGAATCCACCTGCCAGTATAGGAGACATAGGAGACACAGGTTCTATCCCTGGGTTGGGAAGATCCCCTGGAAGAAAACATGGCAACCCACTCCAGTATTCTTGCCTGGAGAATCCCATGGACAGAGGAGCCTGGTGGGCTACAGCGCAAAGGGTGCAAAGAGTCGGATACAACTGAAGTGACTTAGCCCACCAACATATATATTTATGCATACACACACATACACAAATGGAATATACCCAGTAATATAAAGGAATGAAATAATCCATATGATCTGGGGCAGTGTTTCTTGAACTATAATGTGTACATGTATCACTGGGAGTCTTGCTAAAATGCAGATTCTGATTCAGTAAGTATGGTGCTGGGTCTGAGATTCTGAATTTATTAACAAGCTACCAGGAGATGCTAATAGCATGGTGCTAAGGTCACATTTAAAGGAGCTGGATTTTAGAATTATGCTGTCCAGAATGACAGCCACATGTGACTAGAAACATGGCTAAAGAGATGGAGGAATTAAATTTTTAATTGTTTCATTTTAATTCAACTTTTTAAAATGTATAGCTATGGCTGATTCATGTTGAGGTTTGACAGAAAACAACAAAATTCTATAAAGCAATTATCTTTCAATAAAAAATAAATTAATTTAAACAAGTAATACTCAACTCAGTTATTGGAAAAAATGACATATAAAACAATTTGGATATGTGAATCTATCTTTTTCAGTGACGCATTGTATGAAATCTAAATACAGATCAAGTAGTTCTAATAAAACTTCATGTCCAAATTGAGATACAGTGTTACTGTAAAAAAAAATGTACCAGATTTGGAAGGCAGTACAAAAACAGAATGAACTATGTCATTAGTATTTTATCTTGATTATTCATTAAAGTAATATTTTGAATATACTGAGTTTATAATATATTGTTAACATTCATTTCTTCTGTTTCTTTTTATACTTTAAAAATGCAGCTACTGAAAACTTCAACGTTCATCTATACGTATATATCTCATATTATATCTTTTGGACAACACAGGTCTAGGGTGCAGCCCTGTAGCCCTTAATTCCAGCACAGCTGAATTATCAATAGTTAGGTCTCTAAATACTGCGGAATCAGACCTCAAATATGTATCTCTTTTCTTGCCCTTTTCCTTTTCTTCCCATACCTTTTTAATTTCTGTCCATCTTCTCTATTTTCTTGTTCTTTTTCTCTCTCCTCACACACGCACACACATATATATAATATTCATTTACATTTATTTATTTATTGCTCAAAATCATTGCAGATGGTTATTGCAGCCATGAAATTAAAAGACGCTTACTCCTTGGAAGGAAAATTATGACCAACCTAGATAGCATATTCAAAAGCAGAGACATTACTTTGCCAACAAAGGTCCGTCTAGTCAAGGCTATGGTTTTTCCATGGTCATGTATGGATGTAAGAGTTGAACTGTGAAGAAAGCTGAGCACCGAAGAATTGATGCTTTTGAACTGTGGTGTTGGAGAAGACTCTTGAGAGTCCCTTGGACTGCAAGGAGATCCAACCAGTCCATTCTGAAGGAGATCAGTCCTGGGTGTTCTTTGGAAGGACTGACGCTAAAGCTGAAACTCCAGTACTTTGGCCACCTCATGCGAAGAGTTGACTCATTGGAAAAGACTCTGATGCTGGGAGGGATTGGGGGCAGGAAGGGAAGGGAACGACAGAGGATGAGATGGCTGGATTGCATCACTGACCCGATGGACATGAGTTTGAGTGAACTCCGGGAGTTGGTGATGGACAGGGAGGCCTGGCGTGCTGCAATTCATGGGGTCGCAAAGAGTCAGACACGACTGAGCGTCTGAACTGAACTAAACTGATTTATTGCTCAATAACTGTGTATCATCCCAGGCTCCCTTTTCTCCATCGATTGTCTCGGTCAGTGCTCAGATGTTAGGCATTTCATCTCGGGTCTCTTGCCCCACACTCAACTCCAGTACCTGCATTCAGGTCCTCCTTGTCTTGCACCTGGATTTTTTTATTTGTTTCCTCACTAGGCTGCTTTCTCACACCTAATGCTCTCACTTACTTGTCTCTTCATCTATCTACCCTCTTTACTTGAGTGAGTGAAAATAAACACCAAATTATTTTATTCCCTTTTATTAACATCATTTGATGGATTCACACATACTTTCTGGGTCAAATCCAAATTCCTATTCAACGTAAAAGGCCTGAAATGCTCTGCCTTTGTCTTCTGCCCAGGCTTTGTCTTCTGTTCTACCCCACCATGCATCCTGTGTGCAGCCACACTGACTGAACTTCTTTTTAAACTTATTTTTAATTGGAGGATAATTGCTTTACAATGTTGTGTTAGTTTCTGCTGTACAACAATGTGAATTGCCTATTGCTGTTCAGTTTCTAAGTCGTGTCCAACTCTTTGCAACCCCCAGGATTGCAGCATGCCAGGCTTCCCCATCCTTCACCATATCCTGGAGTTTGCTCAAATTTGTGTCCATTGAGTTGGTGATACCATCCAACCATCTCATCCTCTGTTACCCACTTCCCCTCAATCTTTCCCAGCTTCAGGGTCTTTTCCAAAGAGTTGACTCTTCGTATCATGTGGCTAAAGTATTAAAAGTTCAGTTTCAGCATCAGTCCTTCTAATGAATATTCAGAATTGATTTCCTTTAGGATTGATTGGTTTGATCTCGTTGCTGTCCAAGGGATTCCTAATACCCTTCTCCAGAAATGCAATTTGAAAGCATCAATTCTTTGATTTATCAACTATATATGTACATATACCCCGTCCCTCTTGAGCCTCCCTCCCATCCACCCCATCCCACCCATCTAGGTCATCAGAGAGCACTAGCTTGAACTCCAGGTGTAATCCAGAAACTTCCCACTAGCTCTCTGTTTTACTCATGATAGTGTATATATGTCAATGGTACCCTTTCAATTTGTCCCACCTTCTCCTTCCCACTCTGTCCACAAGCCTGTTTTCTATGTCTGCCCTGCAAATATGTTAATCTGTACCATTTTTTCTAGATACCATATATATGTGTTAATATAGACATTTGATTTTCTCTTTCTGACTTACTTCACTCTGTATAACAGGCTCTAGGTTTGTCCACCTCAGTTCAACTGAGTCAAAAGCATTCCTTTTAATGGATGGTAATATTCCATTGTGTGTATGTCCCACAGCTTCTTCATCCATTCGTCTGCCAATGGACATCTAGGTTGCTTCCATGTCCTGGCTGTTGTAAACAGTTTTGCAATGAACATTGGGGGTGCATATGTCTTTTTGAATTGAGGTTTTCTCAGGGTATGCACCTAGTAGTGGGATTGCTGGGTCATACGGTGACTGAATTTCTCACTGGATAGAACTTTCCATTGTGTGACATATGCTGTCCTGCCTGGCACCTTCACGCAGGTCTCTGTATGGACTGTCATCATCTCTTCTTCCTTTGGTGAAATCCTACTCATCCTTCAACATAGTCTGTGCCACTTCTTCTGCCACTTCTGATAGTCCTGGTGATTTAAATACTCCAATTTTGTGTAGTTCTCACGGGGCAACTAAGGCACAACTCTGCTTATTCCAACCATTATTTTAAATTCTATCATCCTGAAAAACCACTGAAATTATTTACATCTTTGATATGGTTAACCTTCAAATATTTGAAGATAATGCTCTGACTGTCCTTGCTCATTTCCTCTTCAGGATCCCAGCAATCTAAGGCTTACAGAATTAGGAATACTTCCTTTTCTTGGTCAAGACCACACTATGATTCTTTCTCACCTCAGTAAGATGAAAATTACATGGTTTAAAAGGCAGAGTTATTCATAGAAAGTGGAATGCTAGGCAATGTTCAGATATGACCCTCACTGACCTGCCTTCTGACTGCAAATAGCATTTCACAATTATCTGAGCAGATTTGGATTCAAATTGGTGAGGCTCATGTAGCAATGGGGCTCCCTGACAAAATCCTTGTCCATGAGAGGTGTCCTTAAGCCATTAGGAGGACCTGGGCACCAAATGAAAGGTGGATGAGCTCTTCTGATCCCTTTTATTACTATTTTCATGAAGAAATTATAGGGTCCTGGTGACTTCTGATTTAATGCTGTTATTTTCTGGGCTCATGGAGACATCCAGTCAAAAGTTTATTTCTTTATGTCCTAAAGGACATTGAGTGATAGGTTTTCCTTTCTTTTATGATAAAAAATTTAAAAGTCAACAAAGTTGATCTTCAAAGAGGAAATTTTTGCAGCTGATTAGCAAATATTTTATATGTGTGGATTCTTGATATGAAGGGGCCCAAAGACTAGCATTGCTTTCTAGAAAACAATGATCACAGATAACTCCATCTGATTTCTTTGAGTAGGAAGTGTTAGGTTGCCCTATGTTGGGTTCTCTAAAAGCAGATCCTGAGACAGCGATTACAGTGCAAGTGAATTTTTGAGGAAAGACTCAGGAGAAAGAGAGTGAAGAATCAGAATAGGTGTGCCAGTTTGCATTCCCACCAAAAGAGTTCCCTTTTCTCCATACCCTCTCCAGTGTTTATTGTCTGTAGATTTTTTGATGAGGGCTGTTCTGACAGCATGAGATGATACCTCATTGTGGTTTTGATGTGCATTTCTCTAATAATGAGTGATGTTGAGCATCTGTTCATGTGTTTATTAGTCATATGTATGTCTTCTTTGGAGAAATGTCTGTTTAGTTCTTTTGCCCACTTTTTGATTGGGTTGTTCATTTTTCTGGTATTGAGCTGCATGAGCTACTTGTATATTTTGGAGATTAATTTTTTGTCACTTGTTTTGCTTGCTATTATTTTCTCCCATCCTGAAGGCTGCCTTTTTACCTTGCTTATAGTTTCCTTCATTGTGCAAAGCTTTTAAGTTTAATTAGGTCCCATTTGTATATTGTTTTTATTTCCATTACCTGGAAGGTGGGTCATAGAGGATCTTGCTGTGATTTACGTTAGAGAGTGTTCTGACTATGTTTTCCTATAAGGGTTTTATAGTTTCTGGTCTTACATTTAGATTTTTAACCCATTTTGAGTTTATCTTTGTGTATGGTGTTATAAAGCATTCTAGTTTCATTCTTTTACAGGTCGTTGACCAGTTTTCCCAGCACCACTTGTTAAAGAGACTGTCTTTTCTCCACTGTTTGTTTTTTGTCTCCTTTATCAAAGATAAAGTGCCCATAGGTGCATGGATTTATTTCTGGATTTCCTATTTTGTTCCACTGATCTATATTTCTGTCTTTGTGACAGTACTATACTGTCTTGATAACTGTAGCTTTGCAGTATAGTCTGAAGTCAGGAAGATTGATTCCCCCAGTTCCATTCTTCTTCAACAATATTGCTTTGGATATTAGAGGCTTTTTGTGTTTCCGTACAAATTGTGAAATTATTTGTTCTAGTTCTGTGAAAAATACCATTGTAGTTTGATAGGGGTTGCATTGAATCTATAGTTTGCTTTGGGTAGTATACTCATTTTTACTATATTGATTCTTTTGATCCCACATACATGGTATATTTCTCCATTTGGTTCATCTTTGATTTCTTTCATCAGGGTTTTATAGTTTTCTATATATAGGTCTTATGTTTCTTTAGGTAAATTTATTCCTAAGTATTTTATTCTTTTTGTTGCAATGTGAATGGGATTATTTCCTTATTTCTCTTTCTGTTTTTTCATTGTTAGTGTATAGGAAAGCAATGGATTTCTGTATATTAACTTTATGTTAGTGGGAATGCAAACTGGAACAGCCAATATGGAGAACAGTGTGGAGATTCCTTAGAAAACTGAGAATAGAACTGCAATCCCACTGCTGGGCATACACACCAAAGATACCAGAATTGGAAGAGACATATGTTCATTGTAGCACTGTTTACAATAGCTAAGACATGGAAGCAACCTAGATGTCCATTGGCAGATGAATGGATAAGGAAGTTGTGGTGCATATTCAAAATGGAATACTACTCAGCTATAAAAAGGAATGCATTTGAGTCAGATCTAATGAGGTGGATGAAACTGGAGCTTATTATACAGAGTGAAGTAAATCAGAAAGAAAGACAAAAATACTGTATATTAACACATATATATGGAATTTAGAAAGACAGTAATGATAATCTTACATGTAAGGCAGCAAAAGAGACACAGATGTAAAGAACAGACTTTTGGACTCTGTGGGAGAAGGAGAAGGTGGGATGATTTGAGAGAATAGCATTGAAACATCTATATTACCATATGTGAAATAGATGACCAGTGCAAGTTTGATGCATGAAGCAGGGCACCCAAAGCCCGTGCTCTGGGATAACCCAGAGGGATGGGGTGAGGGGGGAGATGGGGTGGGGGTGGAGGAGACAAGTCAGGGCACAGGATGGCAGGACACATGTCTACCCATGTCTGATTCATGTTGATGAATGGCAAAAACCATCACAATATTGTAAAATAATTATCCCCCAATTAAAATAAATTAATTTAAAAAAAGAATCAGAATGGAAATTGTACTGAGTGAGAATACGGCCTCTGCTGTGGTGGACCTTCAGCTTGATCCTCCCGGGAGGTCTGCACCATGAATAGCAACCAGAACTTTCTCACCTTGAGGCAAAGGAACAGGTGGTCATTTGCTGAGGCTGTCCTCAGGAGCAATAAAACTTTCTTGGAGAAGTGGCTGGCTCCTCTCAGCAAGTCCCTGTGTAGGGAGCAGAGGCCAGTCATTAACAACCAGCACAGCAGCAGGGAGATGAATGGAGGCAATAAAGATCTCTGATAGAGACTAGGGTGCAGAACCTACAGTGTCTACTGTGTGAATTCCTTGAAAGACCTCATGTTTTCTCATGAAACCAGTTTCTCAGGTTACATGGTTTCTCATTCTAGGACAATCCAATTACTTTTACTGCACTGAATGTCTCTTGTAAAAGGTGGCACGCAGAACTGAACCCAATAGTCCTGATCTAGTGTGACTATATTGTGGTGAAGAGTTACGGTCAGGGGAGAAAGCCCCAGGATCAGACAGGGGCACCCCTGAAGGGCACAGATGAAGATGTGGGGAGCAGCTGCCAAGTCCTTGATAGGGAGTGAAGGACTGTGAACAGAGAGCCATGATGTAATGGCAGTTGGTTTTGGTAAGTGACAAAATCTAAGAAGATACATTATTATGAGTTAGGTTAGACCAACAGAGTTCCCAGACAATGGGAGAAATTTAAAATCTGAGGGTGGTGATTCAAGGGAGGAGATGTACTGAATATCCAACCCAGGCAATTAGGCAAAAAAAAAGAAAGAAAACACATCCAGATTGGAAAGGAAGTAAAATGATCTCATTGTCATACAACATGATTCTGTATGTGGAAAATCTTAAATAATCCACCACAACATTATTATCACTGCTAAATGAGTTCTGCTGGGTTGTGTTATATAAGATTAGGACAAAAAAGTTAATCATAACTGTGTAATCAATGAAGAATTCAAAAATTAAATCATAAAAATAAGCAACTCCATTCAAAATGACATAAAATTACTTAGGAATTAATATAAAGAATTAAATGATCCAACACTGAAAATTATAAAACATTATTGCAAAACATTAAATAATTTCTAAATAAAATGACAGATATTCCATAGTTAAGAATTGGAAGATTTAATATTAAGATGACAGTGCTCACCAAGTTGACCTATACATCCTGTACAAATTCTATCAGAATCCCAGCTAGCTTTTTTTTAAGAAAAAGACTTTGACAAGCTGGACTTAAAATTCATATGAAAATGCAAAGTATCTGGAATAGCAAAAACAGTTTTGAAAGTAAAAGAACAAGGTTGGAAGACTCACACATATAAATTTCAAATCTTAATATATACAACTGCAGTAATAAGGATAAAATAGTGCTTATATAACTATAGACATATAGATAAACAGAATTAAGAGTCTAAAAATGAACTCTAAAATGTATGATCAATTTACTTTTGAAAAAGGTGTTAAGGAAATTCAGTAAGGAAAGAAGAATTTTTCAAATAAATCTAGTTGGGACAACATGCAAAATAATGAATTTGGACCCCTATCTTATATAATATGTTAAAAAATTAAAATAGGTCACAGAGTTAGGTTTTAGAGTTTAACATTTATAAACTTATAGAAGTAAATCTTTGTGACATCGGATTAGGCAATGTTTTCTTAAATACAATACCAAAGTATAACAGAAAAAATAAACTAGACTCAAAATGAAAAATTTTTGTGCTTCAAATGCTTTCATTAGGGAAGTGAAACAACAATCCTTAGTCTTGGAGAAAACATTTGAAAATGACATATGTGATAAGAGACTTGTATACAAAATGTATAAAAACATTGACAACCTGATAGTGAAAAGACAAAGAAGTAAATTTAAAAACAGGCAAAAGATTTGAATAGACATTTCTCTCAAAGAATATATAAAAATGGACAATGAAAATTAAATTAAAAGATGCTCAACATTATTAATTATTAGAGAAATAAAAACAAAAACTACCAAAAGTTATCCATGTATACCCACTAGAATGGCTACAGTTTAAAAATGATCAACAATTATGAGTTCACATGTGGATACAGAGAAATCACACATTACTGATGAAAATATAAAATGGTGCAGCCAAACAATTGCCAGTTGCTTAAAACGTTAATTATAGAGTTACTATACGAACCGGAAATTCCACTTCTAGGAATGAAATTAAAACATATAAACAGAAAATCTGTATATGAATATTAATAGCACCATTATTCACAGTAGCCAAAGTATAGAAACATTGTAAATGTCCGTCAGTGAAGGAATAGGTATGCAAATGTGGCATATCCATACATGCAACTCAGGTATTATTTAAAGAAATGAAATCCTGATAGATGCCACAACACAGATGAACCTTGAAAACATCCAGAGTGAAAAATGTTCACAAAAGATCACAGATTGTATAATTCCACTTCTATAAACAATATCCACTTCTCTTGTCCAAAATAGGCAAATCTATAGAGGCAAAAATCACGTTAGAGTTGTCCGGCACTGGTGCAGGGGGAAGAAGATGAGAAATAACAGCTGATGGGTATAGGATTTCCTTTTGAGTGATAAGAATGTTCTAAACTTAGATTTTGGAGATCAATGTGTAACTCTGTGATTATAATAAAAATCACTGACCTGTATTCTTTAAATGGGTAAATTTTAAGAAGTGTGAATTATATGTTCCTTTAATGACCTTGTGATATATTTGCATTCATTTAAAGTTTGGTTCATCTCTAGGCTAGTTTGCAAGGGCAGTTTGGGGGATGGTGACTAAAATCTGGGTTTGAAGCAGTTGGACTTTCACCTGCCACTCTTCTGATATTAGGTAACTTACTAAGGCTACTGAACACTACTGCTGTGTTCCCACGTCTAGACCATCTCTCATCTTCCCTTATGCAAAGTTTTACCTTGGAACTAATTTTAGTAGCTCAGGGAAAAGGCAGTTTATATAGAAGTTCCAAGTGACTCTTTTCCATAAAGAACCTTTGCTGTTTAACTCAGGTCGACTTGCCACAGGGATTAGGAGATGTAGTGCTGCAAAACTGGTCTTAAAACTGCACCCTAAATGTGGTTATTTCACACCCATGGCGGCAAGCTTAGAACAAGGTTGTATTTCCCCTCCTGGTTTCTCTTTGGCACCAATCTGGCACCAGTTGTGCAGGGGGAGAGTCAGACAGAAGCACGACACAAAAGCTCGGCCTCTGGCCCACAGCTGAATGCTGAGGCAGTCTGCCCCGACTGGGCCCTGGGTGCAGGGAAAAGAAAGGAGCTGATCAGATTTCCCAGCTTTGAAGTGGGGATGCAGCCACAGTGAAGAAGCTCCTGATCAAAGGCTGCGAGAAATAAGGTAACTCTCCAGGGAGAGCCAGGGCACCTGCAGCCAGGTGGGGAGAGGATGCCTGCCTCTGAATGCACACTTTTGTTTCTGCTCCTTTAGACAGCAAGCAGCACTTGAAGCAATTGGAACCAGCAATTTGTAGGTCAGATTGGCCTAACACAATGCTTCTCAAAATTGATATGCCTTAGAATCACCGGGAGAAGTTTCTGGAAACCTCAGATACCTTGGCTTCTCCTCTAAAGAAAGTCATTCTTAAGGTCTAAGTTGGGGATCTGAGCTCTGTACTTTTTTTCAAGTTCTCCTAAGTGGTTTAGATTCTTGTAAAGAAAAATTGACTTTATGCTCAGACTCACCACCAATCCAGAAGGGAAAGTATTATAGGTATCTTATATATAATACATATCCCAGGTGGCACTACTAATAAAGAACCTGCCTGCCAATGCTGGAGACATAAAAGGAGCGGCTTCAATCCCTGGGTCAGGAAGATCCCCTGGAGTAGGGCAAGGCAGCCCACTCTGATATTCTCGCCTGGAGAGTCCCATGGAGAGGACCCTGGTGGGCTATGGACCATAGGGTCACAGAGAGCTGAACATGAATGAAGTGACTTAGCAAGAATATATATGTATATATATATATACACATATATAAGATACCTATTATAAGGTATCTTATAATATGTAATTGGAACCAACACCTATTATAAGGTATCTTATAAGATACCTATTATATAATGGGTATCATAATTTCAAATCTTCTTCAAAAACCCTCAAAGAAGCAAGAAGTTATTTTCAGTAATTCTCATCTACCAATTTTCTGAATACAGGATAGAAAGCTAAAAAAAAAAAAAAAAAAATTTTCCCTGTAGACCTAAGTGTCTTTGTTAGCATTCCAGGCACCACACTAGGTGCTAAGGGTGGAGATGAGCAACGCAGACATGTTCCCAAGAGCTCAGCATCTTCCTGGGGAGACAGACATGTAAACAAAACAAATGAAGTCTCTTAAGAAGAATGTATAAGGGCCTATTCCAGCCCAGGAAGAGAGTGACTAACTCTGCCTGGAGGTTGGGAGGAGAGACAGCAGAGGTTTTCCCAAAAATGCAAGGTTGGAAGCCAGACTTGGGTGATGAGGAGAAGCTGGCCTCCCTGGTATAGGGAGGTGCAGGTGGTCTGGCAAAGCAGTGGGAAGATTCCAGTCCTTGGGGAAACAGTGTGGAGACCCAGGCCTGGAGGTTCTATACGGCGGGGACATAAATAAGTTGGTGACGGGGTGACTGGGGTAATGTAGAGAAGCAGCCTCGTTGTGAAAGAACCTATGAACTTCATGAAGGAACTGTGGACTTTGCCTGCAGGATATGAGCACCTCATGCAGGAATTTTCCCTCTGTCTGCGAACCCAAAGAACCCACAATCCTGGCTAGAAAATTGTTATTCAAGTCCAGTAAGCTCGAATTGGGAAAATATAATGAATGTGCCTCCAGAATAATAACAACGAACTGTTTATTTCTCATTTGATTTTGCAAGCTCCAAATGAATACTAGTAGCAATGAGTATCTGCATATCTTATAAACTAAGAGAAAAATTCATAGCTATTGTCACATATGCTTTTCAAGACCTCAGAGTAACCACATGAAGTAGGGGTGGTTTCTCAGCTTTCTAGAAGAAATCTCTTAGAAAATCTCAATAATTTACATCACATAGCTTATAAAGTAGTAGACCTAAGATTCAAGCACACATTTTTAGGTTATGAATCTTAAAATTTTTCTCCTACAAGATGTGGATTTACTGAAAAAACATATAACTCGAAACAAACACACACAATTAGAGACCAGAAAACATACCATGAAGCCACCTAGAAGAAAAATTCCAAAGAGAAATGTTATGATTTCTGTAAATGCTAGCATTGGCCTGACTATGCTGCGATTATAAACGAATATACCACAAACAACCACAATAATGAAAAATGAAATCTCAGAGACTTAGTATAGTAAGAGTTTACTTTTTTTTTTTTTTTTAAAGTGGAAAAGAATAGGTTCATGGCTTTAACCAGGCAAAGGGGACACAGTGAGCTCCTGCCTGCAAAAAATGTGTCCCCAGTAACTTCCTCAGCAGAAGGGCTACTTTCTGCTCATTCTTATGATCTGATTTGGGCAGCACTCCTGGGTTTCCCCCTGGCCCTGGTTTCCATCTTGGGGCCATACCTTCGTAAGGCTGTAGGTTACCTTGGCAGCCCCCAGCCAGCAGGTAGGATTTCCCAGGTCCCTGTCACTATGACTCTTGACCCCACCATGTGACTTGCTTTTGCCAATGAGATGTTACCAGCAGGGGTATGGAAAGCACTGTATGCTCGTCCTTGCTCATCCTTGCCCTCTGCTATCTGATACCTATGCCCTGCCTTTTTAACGCTAGAACACTGTGGACTGTAGAGAGAATAACCAAAGCCATCATTAATTGATCTCAGCTCTCTTTCTGGTGTGTGATAACCTGTATGAGAACTAAGTACTTTGCAATCTATACAGCTTTGTAAAAATGTCAATTTCTTACCAAATTGTAATTATCACCCTAATAATTATCATGTCTGAGACCTCCATGCTATTTTTTACACTTTATTTATTTACTCATGGCTGTGCTGGATCTTCATTGGTGCCTGAGGGCTTTCTTTAGCTGTGGCGAGCGGGAGCCGCTCTCTAGTTGCAGTGTGCGGCTTCTCAAAGCGATGGCTTCTCTTGCTGTGGAGCCCAGGCTCCAGAGCTCGCTGGTTCAGTAGCTGTGACTCACGGACCCTAGAGTGCGGTCTCAGTAACTATGACCCCTGGGCTTGCTCCATGGTGTGTGGGATCTTCCCAGACCTGGGATTGAACCCATGTCCCCTGCATTGGCAGGCAGACTCTTAATCACTAGACCACCAGGGAAATGTTCCTCTATACTGTTGAATTAAGACTCTAAGACAAAAATGAATGATGGAGTCTGACAGAGACTGACAAAGAAGAAACACGTGAATTTCTTTAAAAGCCACTGGTTATTAACCACACTAAATGAAATATGTCCTACTTTAGGTTCTTTTGGGTCGATCATGTGCTGTGCTTAGTCACTCAGTCATGTCTGACTCTTTGTGACCCCATGGACCTGTCAGGTTCCTCTGTCCACTGGGATTCTCCAGGCAAGAATACGGGAGTGGGTTGCAATGCCCTCCTCCAGGGAATCTTCCCAAACTAGGGATCAAACCCAGGTCTCCTGCGTTGCATGCAGATTCTTTACCATCTGAGCCACCTGGGAAACCCGAGAAGATCATGGCAGCCATTAAAAAGAGTTTAAGTGAGAGTTAGTTACCCAGGACTTCACTGCCAAGTTATAATGAAATCAAGTCTCAAATCAAAGACCACCACACATATGGACATTAATTTAGTAGAAACACTTCATATAGCCTTTATAAAAATATGATGATGTTACAGCTCTCTTTCTACGAGTCCTGGACATTCATGGCTTGATAGTTCATTTAAAGTCAACACAACATTCCAGAGACTCTGTTCTTTTGTTGTTTATTGGTTATCCTCCATAAGCAATAGCTGGGCATAGAATCGCTCAGGAACTGAACCCTCTATGACTGTAAGGCATTTTTACTTGTTGTATTCAAACTCCCTATTTATGCATGACTGGAAACATCTCTAAAATACATGTTGCCTTTAATTCTGCTCTTTTTAGGACTTCCTCATGCTTTTCAACAAGCTACTCATTTTCACCAATGTTTCTCACAATCAGTATACTAACTAGAAAAGCTGTGATCAAAATGGGATGAGAGATGGGTTTATAGCAGCTGCCTCTCTGGTAGAGTGCACTCTGATTAATGCCACTGCTCACCCCTGGATTGTGCCGTTTTGATGAAGCTGATTCACTATCATTAGAGTTAAAGCTGAAACTAACTAACAAGCACATGATGCTCCATTAGCTGTACACATCTCACAGAACACATTCTGACCCATCTCACAGAAATAGTAATCCCATGTCACTTGGAATTAGATCTTCATTTGTCCTGTCTACAAGCATTGTTGATGTCTGTCTTCTGGGCTCTGTATAATACTGGCAACTATTTTCATGGTGACATATTTGATAGCATGGGCTAGAAATGTGCCTTCTAACACAACCTCAAAATTCACACTCCAAAAAAAGCCATTTAAAATTTAGGCATAAGTCTATTGTGGGTTTTGGCTGTTAGGCTAGATCCCTGTGGTCTGTAAAGATAGGGTACACAGAAAATTTCAAAGGCCTTCACAACCTGGCCTGGGGTTCTAGCTGCAGAGTTAACTTTTTCTCTGGCAAAAAGAAAGGTTTTTATGAGATTGATCGGGCTGGATCTCGCTATAGCTCACCGCCTGGGAGAAAACAGAAAGCTTTGTCTGGCTTTCAGGTCTACTCCCTTAGACAGTCAAACTCCTTTCCCTGGCCCATGGAGATGTGGTAACTTGCAGCATCACTAAACCAGGATTATGACTCCTACGCTGACATTAGCAATTGATTGAAATGTGGTTTCAGGCGAGGGCAGGAGGAAATAGCACAGAACAATACAGCCAAGTTCATTGTGCTAACTCGAAGCTACAGCTCCCTGAGAACCAGGTGCAAATTGAATAGAAAGGGATATTATCGGCCCCAGGTTCCACTGGGTGGTGTAGAAAGCAGGGCATGCGGTGTGCCTGTCAACCTCATCTGACTCATACCTGTCATTTCCCCCATTTTTTCTTAAACTCAGCTATTTCTCTCTTCTGTCTCCTGCCTGATTGGCAGATGCTGAGATGTCAGTAGATGAAACAGGGAAAATAGTGCCCCAGATCCAGACAACTGTGGCCTCCACTTCAAAGAATGGAGATGAAAGAATCAATACATAGGCAATACTAAAGTCTGAAAGTTGAAGGCGAAGGAAGGGATAAGGAAGTTTTGTGGCTTATTCTGCACCAGCCCAAATATAGGCGCTTTGTGTTCATCAGTGCATTTGTCTTATGAAATGTTTGGATGTTAAGGATTATTATCCCAATTCAACAATGAAAAAACTCAAGATCAAGGTGTTTAAGTAACTTGCCTATCGTTACCCAGGTAATAAGTGATGAAAGTGAGATTTAAGTCCAAGTTTATTGATTCAACAAAGCTACTCCAGCATCATCTTTCTTTTCATTACTTGTTTTCCTGACATCAATGGCACTTATTTTATTTATATATTTGGCGAGCTTTATTGGGCAAAGTTATATGGCAGATTACATACAAGGTCCAGGCGAGCTACTGCTGCTTCTTCTATCCAGCATTCAACCCCTCTCTTCTTCTCTTCTTCCTTTGTTAACCTCTTGCTCACATGATCTGATTAAGCCTGATCCCAACCTGTGCTCTGGAAGGAGCCAAGTGTTCCTGGCCATAGTAACTGGCTCAGGAATGGGTGTGATCCAATCCATCCGCTGAGAATCAGACTGGGAACTTTCCCTGGAACTGTGAAGAAAGAGAAACATTTTCTGGTGGGATAGCTCAGGTGGGTAGAACTTAAGTCTGGACTGTCGCTAGACATCTTTCTGAAATGTGGCAAGAGATTTCCTGAAAACGAAGCACCTTGTAGAAGAAAACTGAGCCAAGAAATGAGAAGAAAACACCATTTGTATACCTGAACCCTGATTTACCTGAATCTGAGATTTTATCTAAATTTCAATTAGTCCAATGTTTTATTTATTTCATTTCTTCTCCTTTAAAAAAAATGTAAGTCACTTTCATGTCTTATTTGCAAGAGAAAGATCTCTGGCCACTGCTCAGGTTAACCAACACAGACCAGGTCTCTGAGTTAATGAAGATTTTATCCTAGTGGGGAGATGGGTAACAATCAAATACTCACTGAAATAAGTGGTATAAAGATTAATAGATACCCCAAGGAAAGAGACATTGTTTTATAAAAGCACATAATAAAACTGTGCCTGGCTAAGGGGAATCAGAAAATCCTTTGCTGAAAAACTTACCAGATATTGAAAAGGTACAAAGGACTTTATTAGATGGAAACGTGGATAATATATGGTTCATACAGAAGGAAAAAAAGATGCAAGAGGGATAATTGTATATCTAAGAAAATAAATAAAGGTTAAAGAATAAAAGAGTGGTGCAAGAGAGGGTATAAAGGTGAGCATGAACAAAGCTGTACATGGCCTATGCTATAGGAGGAAGTTGGATTTTTATCCAAGAGATACAAGATGCAAGAGACAGAAGAAGCCATTAGGTGTTTTTAAGCATGCTGACATGATCAGACTTGATGTTTGAAATCTACCTATAATGGAGAGAACAGAAGAAAGGTGGCCACAGTAGATGCAAGAAAATCAGTCAGAAGACTATTGCAGTGGTCTATCCTTCCTCAACAATCAGTGCAAAGACATAGAGGAAAACAATAGAATGGGAAAGACTAGAGATCGCTTCAATAAAAATAGAGATACCAAAGGAACACTTCATGCAAAGATGAGCACAAAAAAGGACAGAAATGGTATGGACTTAAAAGAAGGAGAAGATATTAAGAAGAAGTGGCAAGAATACACAGAAGAACTATACAAAAAAGATTTTAATGACCCAAATGAGCACGATGGTATGATCACTCATCTAGAGCCAGACATCTAGGAATGTGAAATCAAGTGGGCCTTAGGAAGCATCACTATGAACAAAGTTAGTGGAGGTGATGGAATTCCATCCTAAAAGATGGAACAGAACACTGCAGATGGTAACTGCAGCCATGAAATTAAAAGACACTTGCTCCTTTGAAGAAAAGCTATGAACAACCTAGACAGCTTTTTAAAAAGCAGAGACATTACTTTACCAACAAATGTCCATCTAGTCAAAGTTCTGGTTTTTCCAGTAGTCATGCTTGGATGTGAGAATTGGACTATAAAGAAAGCTGAGCACCAAAGAATTGATGCTTTTAAACTACAGTGTTGGAGAAAACTCTTGAGAGTCCTTTGGACTGCAAGGATATCCAACCAGTCCATCCTAAAGGAGATCAGTCCTGAACATTCATTGGAAGGACTGATCCTGAAGCTGAAATTCCAATACTTTGACCTACTGATGTGAAGAACTGACTCATTGGAAAAGACTGTAATGCTGGGAAAGATTGAAGGCGGGAGGAGAAGGGGATGGCAGAAGATGAGATGGTTGGATGGCATCACTGATGTGATGGACATGAGCTTGAGTCGGCTCTGGGAGTTGGTGATGGACAGGGAAGCCTGGCATGCTGCAATCCATGGGGTCACAAAGAGTCAGACACGACTGAGCGACTGAACTGACTGACTGAACTGAACTGAGGGGAAGACATAATGGTAGCTTATACAGCAAAGTTGAATCTGTAGCTAGACTGATTTCTAAGGTGAGTTTGGTGGGAGAGGAAAGCAGAGAGGAGGGGAGGTAATCTGTGGTTTTTAGGTATTTGGCTTGTGCAATCTAATAGAAAATGATCTCTTTTAATGGCATAGAGATCAATAGTAGAATAGGACCTAGGCCAGGAAGCTGAAGGAATGGATTCAAGCTCAATCCTGTTGAGTTAAAAGTGCGTTTGAGACATGTAAGTGGAGAAGATGAGTAGGCAGGTAAAATTAAGACTCTGGAGCTTATACAATGAAGCTTTAGTTAGAGAAAAAAAATCTGGGAGGCACTGATCTATAAACTGAGGCAAATTGAAGCTGTAGGTGTGAATGGCATTGCCAAGGAAAGAGCATAGAGTAAGTAATGCTGAGAGGCTAGGGCTGAGCCTCATGGCAGCCCTAATTTCATATCTGTTGTTAAAATAATTTTCAAGAAGACACAAAATTAAAACTTGTATAAGTATCTAAAATGAGTACACATTAAAAGACTTATTTAACTCATTTTTATTATAAAAACAGGCAGATCACACAACTTGGTTCAATCTTCATATTGGTTGACAGATTTAATATAATCACTGTAAATATTTCAGTAGGTTTGTTTTTTTTTTTTTTGCTAAAATAGACAAACCAATTCTAAAATTCATAAGAAAATGTAAGGAACCTTAAATAGTCAGAACAATCTTGAAAAAGGAAAAAGTTGGAAGACACAAACTTTCCAACTTCAAATTTTACTACAAATTACAGTACTCCTTAACATCGGTACAGCTCAGTCTCTCAGTCCTGTCCGACTCTTTCTGAAACCATGGACTGCATCACACCAGGCTTCCCTGTTCATCACCAACTCCAGGGGCTTACTTAAACTCATGTCCATAGAGTCGGTGATGCCATCCAACCACCTCTTCCTCTGTCGTCACCTTCTCCTCTTGCCTTCAATCTTTCCCAGCATCAGGGTCTTTTCCATTGAGTCGGTTTTTCACATCAGGTGGCCAAAGTATTGGAGTTTCAGCTTCAGCATCATTCCTTCCAATAAATATTCAGGACTGATTTCCTTTAGGATTGACAGATTGGATCTTCTTGGAGTCCAAGGAACTCTCAAGAGTCTTCTCCAACACCACAGTTCAAAAGCATCAATTCTTCAGCACTCAGTTTTCTTTATGGTCCAACTATTCTCTATCTGATACATGACTACTAGAAAAACAATAGCCTTGACCATACGGACCTTTGCTGGCAAAGTAAACTATCTGCTTTTTAATATGTTGTCTACTTTTGTCATGCTTTTTTTCCAAGGAGCAAGTGGCTTTTCATTTCATACCTGCAGTCACCACCTGCAGTGATTTTGGAGCAAAAGAAAACAAAATCTGTCACTGTTTCCATTGTTTCTCCATCTATTTGCCACGAAGTGATGGAGCCAAATTCTATGATCTTTGTTTTCAGAATGTTGAGTTTTAAGCCAGCTTTTTTCATTCTGCTCTTTCACTTTCATTAAGAGGCTCTTTATTTCTACTTCACTTTCTATCATAAGGGTGGTATCATCTGCATATCTGAGGCGATTGATATTTCTCCCTGCAGTCTTAATTCCGGCTGGTGCTTCATCCAGTCTGGTGTTTCTCATGATGTACTCTGCATATAAGTTCAGTAAGCAAGTTGACAATATACAGCCTTGACACACTCTTTTCCCAATTTGAAACTAGTCTGTTGTTCCATGTCCAGTTCTAACTGTTGCTTCTTGACCTGCATACAGGTTTCTCAGGAGGCAGATAAGGTGGTCTAATATTCCCATCTCTTTAAGAATTTTCCAGTTTCTTGTGACCCACATAGTCAAAGGCTTTAGTGTAGTCAATGAAGCAAATGCAGATATTTTTCTGGAATTCACTTGCTTTTTTGATGATCCAACAGATTTGACAATTTGATCTCCTGTTTCTTGGCCTTTTCTAAATCCAGCTTGAACATCTGGAAGTTCTTGGTTCACATACTCCTGAAGCCTAGCTTGGAGAATTTTGAGCATTACTTTGGTAGCATGTGAGATGAATACAATTGTTTGGTAGTTTGAACATTCTTTTGCATTGTCTTTCTTTGGGATTGGAACGAAAACTGAGCTTTCTAGTCCTGTGGCCATTGTTGAGTTTTCCAAATTTGCTGACATATTGAGTGTAGCACTTTCACAACATCATCTTTTAAGATTTGAAATAGTTCAACTGGAATTCCATCACCTACAGTAGCTTTGTTCATAGTGATGTTTCCTAAGGCCCATTTGAGTGCACACTCCAGGATATCCGGCTGTAGGTGAGTGATCACACCATCGTGCACATTTGGGTCAATAAGATCTTTTTCTTATAATTCTTCTTTGTGTTTTTGCCACCTCTTCTTAATATCTTCTGCTTCTGTTAGGTCCCTACCATTTCTGTCCTTTATTGTTCCCATCTTTGCATGAAATGTTCCCTTGATATCTCTAATTTTTTTGAAGGTATCTCTATTTTTTCCTATTCTATTGTTTTCATTTATTTCTCTGCATTGATCACCAAGGAAAGCTTTCTTATCTCTCCTCGCTATCCTTTGAAACTCTGCGTCCAGATGGATATATCTTTCCTTCACCCGTTTGCCTTTCTTCTCCTTTTAGCTATTTGTAAGGCCTCCTTAGACAGCCATTTTCTCTTTTTGCATTTCCTCTTGTGGATGGTCTTGATCACCGCCTCCTGTACAATGTCAGGAACCTCCATTCATAGTTCATCAGGTACCCTGTCTATCATATCTAGTTCCTTGAATCTGTTTATCATTTACACTGTATAATCATAAAGGATTTGATTTAGGTCATATCTGAATGGTCTAGAGATTTTCCCTACTTTCTTCAATTTAAGTCTGAATTTGGCAATAAGGAGTTCATGATCCAAGCCACAGTCAGCTCCTGATCTTTTTTTTTTTTTGCTGACTGTATAGAGTTTCTGCATATTCAGCTGCATAGAATGTAATCAATCTGATTTCAGTGTTTACCATCTGGTGATGTCCATGTGTAGAGTCATCTCTTGTGTTGTTGGAAGAGGGTGTTTGCTGTGACCAGTGTGTTATCTTGGCAAACTCTGTTAACCTTTGCCCTGCTTCATTTTGTACTCCAAGGCCAAACTTGATTGATACTCCAGGTATCTCTTGACTTCCTACTTTTGCATTCCAGTCCCCTATGATTAAAAGGATATTTTTGTTTGGTGTTCACTCTAGAAGGTCTTGTAGGTCTTTATAGAATCACTGAACTTCAGCTTCTTTGACATTACTGGTTGGGGCATAGACTTGGATACTGTGATATTGAATAGTTTGCCTTGGTAACAAACAGAGATCATTCTGTCATTTTTGAGACTGCACCCCTTTACTGCATTTTGAACTCTTTTGTTGACTATGAGGGTTACTCCATTTCTTCTAAGGGACTTTTGCCAACATTAGTAGGTACAATGGTCATCTGAATTAAATTCACCCATTTTGTTCCATTTTAGTTCATTGATTCCTAAAATGTCTATGTTTACTCTTGCCATCTCCTGTTGGACCACTTCCAATTTACCTTGATTCATGGACCTAACATTGAGGTTCCTATACAATATTTTCTTTACAGCATCAGACTTTACTTCCAACACCAGTCACATTCACAACTGGGTGTTGTTTTTGCTTTGGCTCCATCCCTTCATTCTTTCTGGAGTTATTTCTCCACTGATCTCCAGTAGTATGCTGGGCACCTACTGACCTGAGGAGTTCATTTTTCAGTGTCATATCTGTTTGTCTTTTCATACTGTTCATGGGGTTCTCAAGGCAAGAATACTGAAGTGGTTTGCCATTCCCTTCTCCAGTGGACCATGTTTTGTCAAAACTCTCCACCATGACCCATCCGTCTTGGGTGCCCAGAATGCCATGGCTCATATTTTCATTGAGTTAGACAAGGCTGTGGTCCAAGTGATCAGTTTGGTTAGTTTTCTGTAGTTGGGTTTCATAGTCTGTCTGCCATCTGATGGATAAGGATAAGAGGCTTGTGAAAGCTTCCTGATGGGATGGACTGGCTGTGGGGGATTCTGGTTCTTGCTCTGATGTGTGGGGCTCAGTGAATCTTTAATTCAATTTCTGTTGATGGGTGGGGCTGTGTTCCCTCTCTGAAGTTTGCCCTGTGGCCAAACTAGGGTACAGGTAATGGTGATTCCCTTCAAAAGGACTTATGCCAGGAATTATATATTCAATGCCCCTGACCCCAGAGCAGGCCACTGTCAACTATAGATCAATGAAGTAGAACTGAGAATTCCAAGATATACTTTAGCATTTGTAGTCAATTTTTTGGCAAAGTGAGAAGTTTGATGAGAAAAGAATAGTCTTCTCAACGAATGGTGTTGAGACAACTGGACATCTACCTGTAAAAGAAGGCATTTGAACTCTTCACTCACATCATACACAAAAATATATCAGGTGGATCATATAGTTAACTGAACTAAAACTATAAAATTGTTAGAAGAATACAACTTGGTGAGTTCAGGTCAGGTAATGGTTTCTTACATATAACACTGAAAACACAACTGACGAAATACGATAAAGTGTATTTCATCAAAATTAAAAGCTTTTGTCTTTGCAACTACAGAGTCAGCAAAGTGAAAAGATGATCTATAGTATGAAAGCCTGACTTTATTTTTCTGGGCTCCAAAATCACTGCGGATGGTGATTGCAGCAATGAAATTAAAAGACGCTTACTCCTTGGAAGGAAAGTTATGACCAACCTATATAGCGTATTAAAGAGCAGAGACATTACTTTGTCAACAAAGGTCCATCTAGTCAAGGCTATGGTTTTTCCAGTAGTCATGTGAGAGTTGGGCCATAAAGAAAGCTGAGCTCCAAAGAATGGATGCTTTTGAACTGTGGTGTTGGAGAAGATTCTTGAGAGTCACTTGGACTACAAGGAGAGCCAACCAGTCCATCCTAAAGGAGATCAGTCCTGGGTGTTCATTGGAAAGACTGATGTTGAAGCTGGAACTCCAATACTTTGGCCACCTAATGTGACGAACTGACTCATTTGAAAAGACCCTGATGCTGGGAAAGATTGAGGGCAGGAGCAGAAGGGGACAACAGAGGATGAGATAGTGGGATGGCATCACTGACTCAATGGACATGGGTTTGGGTAGACTCCGGGAGTTGGTGATGGACAAGGAGGCCTGGCATGCTGCAGTTCATGGGGTTGCAAAGAGTCAGACATGACTGACTGAACTGAACTGAACTGAAGTCTGAAAGAACATATTTTAAGTCATTTAAATTAAATTATTTGGGACCTGTATCCAGAATACATACATATATCTTTTGTATGTTCCCTTCATACAAACCTTCAAGTTGTAAACTTTCAAAGATGTGAACATATTATAAACCTATTACGGTGTGGTACTATGTCAGCAATTGTGTTAGTTGGGTACCTAGGCTAACTTTGTTGGACTTACGAACAAAGTAGACTTACAACATGCTCTGGGAATGAAATAGAACTCATTTATAGGTAGGGAACTTACTGTAATAAAGACAAACACTCCATATATAAAATGAGCAAAGAATTTGAATAGACACTTTATCTATAAAGATATACAAATAAGCTCAACAGGATGTTCAGTACCATTACAGTTGTCCCTTGGAATCCAGAGGGGATTGGTTTCAGGGCACTTGCAGATACCAAAATACAAGGATATTCAAGTCCCTTAGAGAAAATGGTGTAATATTTGTATATAAGCTATGCACATCCTCCTGTATACTTTAAATCATCTCTAGATCACTTACAGTACTTAATACAATGTACATGCCACATAAATAGCTGTAAACATCATTGAAAATACTATATAAATAGTTGCTGGCATGAGACAAATTCAAGTTTTGCATTGAAATAAAAATGATTTTTCAGTCCAAAGTTGAGTGAATCCATGGGAACAGGCAGACCCACAGCTACAGAAGGCTGACTGTAGTCATTAGTAAGAAGCAAATTAAAATCACAGCAAGATACCTGCTCACTGAGTTGGCTACAATAAAAAAGAAACAGACAATTGCAAGTGTTGACATGGATATGAAAAATTGGAACCCCCATTCATTGCTGTGGGAATGTCAAATGGTGCAGATACACCAGAGAATATTTTGGCAGTTCCTTTACATGCCAGACATGCATTTATCCTCTGGTCTAGCAATCCCACTCTGGCGCTGACCATAGCCACTGCTGGAAGAACTGCTACCATAACTTCCCAAGGTGCTGCTAGGAGCTGCCTGCTAGCCGTCTCCAGGTTATGAGAGCTACTGCCTGTAAGACGATCGAGAACCTTGATTACTACTGTAGCTACCGGTCTAGCCATATCTCTGGGGAGTTAGTTGTGCTCTGAGTCTCTCCATAAGAACCACTGTAGCTGCATGGCCTGCAGTGTCTGTGGACTAGCCAAAACTACTGTAACTCTGCTGTCCACAGGGCTGATGGCTATGCTGGGAAAACTCTGCCCGCGTTGGGTGGGGTAGACCCAATAGCTTTGGGTTGCTGGTTGGGTATAGTCATTTGAGATCATATCCACACAGAGGCCAACAGTAACAAGGTTCCAACCCCACAGAACATCGACTTCTGAAGGACTGAGCTGACTTCATCTCTTATTGACAGGAGCTGCAGAGTCATGCTGCTATTTGTGTACTTAGAGGGAGTAGAATCACTAGAGCCATTTTTGCAGCCAATCCACCTAATACTCTTATAACATTTTATTCTTCTTCATAAGATTTATCTAGATTTGCAATTACATATTGATGACTGTGTTTCATTGTAAATGGCTAACTCCTAACAGATGAAAATTTCAAGGAGGCCAAGAGTATGTAGATTTTTATCTAAGTTGGAAGACTGGTCCTAGTATATTTTTTGGCATATAACAGGCACTGAGTGGATGAATAATTAGTTACCCCTGGCTCATTCACCAGGTTGATGCAAGTACTAGAAATAAAGTGTTGGCAAGGTGATCCAGACAGAACTAGAAACTAACTGATATCCACTGAGAAAAGTTATGGCTGGTGACAGCTCAAATACCTACACCACCCATTACTGGAAAGGTCAGGACAGCTAAAGACAATTCTTAGACATAGTAAATCAGTTTAGAACATCTTTAAATGCTTTGGGAAAGCAGATGAGGGCACAGTAGTCCCATTTTTGTTGACAACATCAATCAGTGGTTGAAAAGATTGCTAAAAAATACATATGCGTGGGCTGTGCACTTCTAAGATTTTGAGTCCGTGGGTCTGGCATGGGGCCAAGGCATGCAAATGTAAGACAGCCAGTTAACTCCAGTTTTCATTTTTCTTGACTCACAGAAACAGCTCACCACAGCTCCTTCCAGTTTCCAGCACTAGCCAGTTGCTGTTCTGAGCATCGGCTCTACAGGGTCACTTCTTGTGTTTCTGAGGTGTCAGCCTCAGGAGGAAGCATTCCCATCATAAGGGTCTGAGATATTTCACACTGGACATGGGTTAGGTCTTCAAGAGTTTGACGGACATTTTTTTTTTTTTTGCACGTCTTCTCCATCTTAATAAGGTCCATTTCTTTCCTTCCTTCCCCGAGCCTTAGGAGGAGGACTGCAAGCTCTTCCTGCAGTTACTCTGTCACATGGCTTTTCCTATTTTGCCTTTTCCTGCCCACTCAATTTCCTATGCACTTTATGTCAAAATAGCTGGCATGGCTTTGGTTTTTCCTGACCAGACCTTGACTCACGGAGCCTCCTGGCACACTTTCCTCCACGGAGTTCTCCTACTGAGGGAAGCACAAGGGAGAACAAACCCTTGCCAGCATCCCTCTCACCCACACTGATTATTCGGAGCACCCCACCCAGAATGATGTCTCTACACACCCTGGAGCCCAGAATATTCCCACCAACTCATGGAACATGTTGCACACACACACCAATTCCAAGAGCAAACATCTGTTTTGAGATATTAGAAGCTAATCTATTTGGCCTGCACAGATGGACCCAGATGCATAGAGGGGAGAAAAGCAATTTAGTTTCACTTGTTAGCAGGGGCTGTGCTGGAGAGTGAACAGCAATCCAAGCCTCACCCTGTTGGTTCCTGGAACAAAAGTAATTATATTGGCTAAAGTCAGGAAAATCTCACCCTGTACTTAGAGCATGTTTGATTCCACAGTGATAGATGGCGGGGCCTAATTCTGAGCATGTGTATTCATGATGATTTTAATGACCTTTTAAGATTCTACAATACTTTAATAGGCAAAAGTAGAATCTAATTACTGTTTGTGCCAACAGATACTGCTTTGGAGTCAACACTCAGTGAAAAAGTTGGGTCAGAAAACAGAATATGAGAGGACAACTGAGACTTGTTTTCTAATTTTTATGCTCTTTTTTTTTTTTTAAAGAAAAACATGAACAATTTATTGGCTTCCTAATATCTCCATTAACCCAATTACAGAGCATTTCTTTACTTACAAGTTGTTTAGTCGCTAAGTCAGATCCAACTCTTTACAACCCCGTGAACTGCAGCTTGCCAGGCTTCCCTGTCTTTTACTATCTCCTGGAGTTTGCTCAAACTCATGATCATTATGTTGGTGATGCCATCCAACTATCTCATCCTCTGTCACCCCCTTCTTCTCCTGCCCTCATTTGCTTTACTTGCAGATATTACTTTAAAGAACTCTTGAAAACCTAACCCATGTCCGATATGAAACATAATTCTGTGCCAAAAATGTCTATTAAAGTCTCCATATGCCTTAAATCCATCAAATCCATCTGTATTATAGGGCCCAACTTAAATTACATTTTCCCTCCAGACCCACAGTGAAGTCCTCCCATTCAAAAGTGAAATCGCTCAGTTGTGTCCGACTCTTTGTGACCCTATGGATGGTAGCCTACCAGGCTCTGCAATCCATGGGATTTTCCAGGCAAGAATACTGGAGTGGGCTGCCATTTCCTTCTCCAGGGGATCTTCCCAACCCAGGGATCGAACCCGGGTCTTCTGCATTGCAGACAGACACTTTACCATCTGAGCCACTATTCAAAACAGTACTTCACTTGTTCTGTCCATAGGCATTCATTTCATCTTTCTTTATATATTTAATGTTAATGTCTTATATACCCTAACAGACTATAAGCTCCTTGAGATCAGAATAAATAGCAAGCATAAAATTAACAAGTGTTCTTTATGAGACTTGCTATGATTTTACAGAGATTGACATATTCTATATACAATTATTCCCATTTTAAACATGAGGATATCAAGGCTTGAGAAGTTAACTCACTTTTTCAAATTCAGGTATCTGTGAGAGGAAGAAAGATCAGAAGCCAAATCTTATTGTCTCTAAAGGCCACATACTTGCAAAACTAAATTATTTGTATAGACTCCACATCTCTAAGCACAATGCTTTGCACAGACTAAGTGCTCCATAAATATTAAATATGTAAATATTATATTAATTGAGTCTTATTTCTGTCTTTTACTATGACGTAACTGCTACCATGTGATTTGGCAAGAGTATGGTTGGAGATAAAAAATGAGGGGCTAGCACTCCAGTCTTAACTAGGACGTTAGTTTCCTGTGCTAAAATGAATCAATCACTTCTTTCTGCTCAACAGAAAGGGGCAATAGCCCATTCTGGACAAATGAGAAATTTAATATCTGCCGCATCTACATTACAAGGTGGGTAGTAATAATACAAGTAGTTTCTGTCTATTGGGATCTTTCCATGAGACAAGTCCTCTACTGGATACATTACACATAACCTTACTCCATGACCCATGGTAGTCATAGACAGTTTACACATAAAGAAACCAAGACTCAGAGAGGGTGAGAGTAGGGGTCACAATCAAGGTTACTTTACGTCTTATGACACCTACTTTAATATTTTATACTGAAAATGTTGAAAGCATTCCATATGCATATTTTAAAAGATATTTGTAAACCAGTTTGTTTGCTCAGAATTTGAAGCCCATTATATTTTAGGGCCCTCACAAAAGTACTTTCAACCTCTCTGAAAGTAAGGACTTTACCTTATTTTCCAACCATTCTCTCATCTATAAAAGTGGATTTCAATGCTGAGATCTTCAAATAATAGAGGACATCATAATATAAATTCTACATCCCATTCTCAATAAATAATTTACATGATTTGGCTTTAAAATGTAGAGAAAATAAAGGAATCCCTTTGTAGACATTCACTGGAAAATATGAATGCATATGATTAAAAGTTGAATGAAGTATGTAACATGACTTAAAGTCTTCTTGTGATGGTTTGGGGTTGGCCTTCATACCTGTGTAGATCAACTTACTTCTGTTCTCTTCTTTTTCAATTTCAGTAAAGACTCACCAAATAGGTTAATTGGACAGGCATGCAATAAATAGTGTGTTGAGGAAAATAACTTTTAAAATTTGGATTTCTCTCAACTTTATCAACCTTGCTATCTTGGGGAAGCCATAAGAGTTCCCTATGACTTAATTTTGTTTTCACTGCAAAGGAAGAAAGTGGAAGAGATGATTTTGCAGCGATATTGTTGGTATCGAATAGAACAATGCATGTAAATGATTTACAAACATGAAGCCCATTTTAAGAATAAGGAAAGAGAATTAAAAGCACTGAACTTTGTGTTGATGCCAACTTTGTAGACATAGAGATGCTTTAACTTGACTTAGATGCTTACCCATTGAAAACAGGCAAAAACCCCTAGGCAACTCAGTCACAAGCTTAACCATGCTCAGAAGGTTGAAGACTATGTAGGTGAATGTTTTGTCTCTTTTTTTTTTCTGCCTGCATATTATTTATCTATTTCTGCATAACAGATCCTATCAAAATTTAGTGACTTAAAAAAAAACCATTTAATTCAGATTTTGTAGGTTGGAAATCAGGACTGGGTTCTTCAGGACAGTTCTGCTGGTCTCACCTGGAATCAGTCTTGCAGCTGCAGTTGCAGGGCAGGTCACCTGCGCTGCGGTCTAAGAAGACCCCACTCACTCTGGTGGGTGGATGATGCAGGCAGCTGGCTAGACTAGTCGGCAATCTGGGCTTCTTTACACAGCAGCAGCATCCTCAGATGGCAAGCCTAAGAGTAAGCCTACTACTGCATCATGATCACTGCAGCTGCATTGGTCAAAACAAGACACAGCCAATCCCAGAGTCAAAATAGGAAGGGCCCACACAAGGGCATGGATATAGAAGGACATTGGGGTTCCTACTGTAACAATCTACCAGTGGTGTGAATTTCAAAGCTCGGTTGTATTGTTTCTGAAACTAATTGTAACCACTTCTTCCTTCTGTACAAGTTATCCACGGGTGACTAATGCAAACTAGACACTGATAATATGTTTTTCAAAACTCTTTCATTACTTTCATTAAAAAATGGCATTATCATCTTTCATATATACATATATATGTGTGTGTGTGTGTGTTTTATACATATATAGGTAAGATATAGGAAAATATATGTGTGCATGTATATATAACAATTGAATTGATCAATACTAGAATTAACACATTTGCCCAAGTTCTCACAACCAGTGAATATGAGCAGTCAAGTACAAAACTGAGATCTTCTGACTGAAAATGTCAAGGTCTTTATCCCAAAAGCTGAGAGTTAATACATACAGTAAAGTTAGTACTCCTTATAAGTTATGCACTATTATCTTTACATCGTACATGATATGAAATTGGGAATAAAAACATAATGAGATTAGTCAGGGTCACTATTTAGTGAATATCAAAGCTAAGACTGGAATAACAGGCAGGTTTGGCCTTGGAGCACAAAATGAAGCAGGGCAAAGGCTAACAGAATTTTGCCAGGAGACAACAGTAGTCATAGCAAACACTCTATTCCAAACACATGAGACAGCTCTACACATGGACAACATCAGGTGCTCAAAACTGAAATTAGATTGATTATATTATTTGTAGCCAAAGATGGAGAAGCTCTATATGGTCAGCAAAAATAAGAACAGAAGCACTCAGAACATAAACTTCTTATTGGAAATTCAGACTTAACTTCAAGAGAGTAGGGAAAACCACTAGCACATTCAAGTATGACCTAAATCAAATCCTTACATTTATACAGTGGAAATGACAAACAGATTCAAGAGATTAGATCTGAGAGAATGCCTGAAGAACTATGAATGGAGATTTATAACATCGTACAGGAGGCAGTGATCAAAACCATCCCCAAGAAAAGAAATGCAAAAAGGCAAAATGCTTGTCTGAGGAGGCTTTACAAATAGCTGAGAAAGAAGAGAAGCAAAGGCAAAGAAGAAAAGGAAAGATATACCTATCTGAATGCAGAGTTTCAAAGAATAGCAATAAGAGATAGGAACGTCTTCCAAAGAGAACAATGCAATGAAATAGAGGAAACAATAGAATTGGAAAGATTAGAGATCTCTTCAAGAAAATTAGAGACACCAAGGGAAAATTTCATGAAAAGATGGGTACAATAAAAAACAGAAGCTGTATGGACCAAACAGAAGCAGAAGATATTAAGAAGAGGTGGCAAGAATACACAGAAGAACTATACAAAAATGGTCTTAATGACATGGATAACCATGATGGTGTGATCACTCACCTAGAGCCAGACATCCTGGAGAGTGAAGTCAAATGGGACTTAGGAAGCATCACTATGAACAAAGCTAGTGGAAGTGATGGAATTTCAGCTGAGCTATTTCAAATCCTGAAAGTTGATGTTGTTAAAGTGCTGCACTCTATATGCCAGCAAATTTGAAAAACTCAGCAGTGGGCCTAGGACTGGTAAAGATCAGTTTTCATTCCAATTCCAAAGAAAGGCAATGCCAAAGAATGTTCAAGTGAAAGTGAAGTCGCTCAGTTGTGTCCGACTCTTTGCGACCCCATGGACTGTAGCCTGCAGACTTCTCCGTCCATGGGATTTTCCAGGCAAGAGTACTGGAGTGGGTTGCCATTTCCTTCTCCAAAGATTATTCAAACCATCACACAATTGCACTCATTTCCCATGCTAGCAAGGTCATGCTCAAAATCCTCCAAGCTAGGCTTCAACTGTATGCAAGTCAAGAAGCAACTGTTAGAACTGGATGTGGAACAACAGACTGGTTCCAAATGGGTAAAGGAGTACGTCAAGGCTGTATATTGTCACCCTGCTTATTTAACTTATACGCAGAGTACATCATGAGAAATGCTGGGCTGGAAGAAGCACAAGCTGGAATCAAGATTGCTGGGAGGAATATCAATAACCTCAGATATGCAGATGACACCACCCTTATGGCAGAAAGTGAAGGAGAACTAAAGAGCCTCTTGATGAAAGTGAAAGAAGAGAGTGAAAAAGTTGGCTTAAAACTCAACATTCAGAAAACGAAGATCATGGCATCTGGTTCCATTACTTCATGGCAAATAGATGGGGAAACAGTGGAAATAGTGACAGACTTTATTTTTGAGGGTTCCAAAATCACTGCAGATGGTGACTGCAGCCATGAAATTAAAAGACTCTTGTTCCTTGGAAGAAAAGTTATGACCAACCTAGACAGCATATTAAAAAGCAGAGAAGTTACTTTGCCAACAAAGGTCCATCTAGTCAAAGGTATGGTTTTTCCAGTGGTCATGTATGGATGTGAGAGTTGGACTATAAAGAAAGCTGGGCGCTGAAGAATTGATGTTTTTGAACTATAGTGTTAGAGAAGACTCTTGAGAGTCCCTTGAACTGCAAGGAGATCAAACCAATCAATCCTAAAGGAAATCAACCCTGAATATTCATTAGAAGGACTGATGCTGAAGCTGAAGCTCCAGTACTTTGTCCCCCTGATGGGAAGAGCTGACTCATTGGAAGAGACCATTATGCTGGCAAAGACAGAAGTCAAGAGATGACGAGGGTGACAAAGGATAAGATGGTTGGATGGCTTCACCTAGTCAATGGACATGAGTTTGATCAGACTCCAGGAGTTGGTTAAGGACATGGAAGCCTGGTGTGCTTCAGTCCATGGGGTTGCAAAGAGTCAGACACTACTGACTGACTGAACAACAAAAGCTAGGACTCAACCTAAAGCCCATACTTTAAATATCATTTATGTTATTTACATAATTTCTTGATTCTCATGCTGGTCTCACCTTCTGTAAAAGCTAAATATCTGCAAAAAGTAAGTCTTCACACTTTTGCAATTAATCAACACTGCTATTTGTTAAGCTGACTACATTTTCTTCCATTAAGCAGAGTGGAGGAAAACATCCTCATCTTAACCATCATCATAATGTCTTTCATGCTGATGGGAAATCATGGATTTTTAGATAGTTAAAATGAGAAGGTCTTATGGAGAACCTGTACTTGTAGAGCTGTAGATTATTTTGTTCAAAGGAGATCTCAAACAGAAGCAAAATTGATAAAAACTGTCATAAAATAAAGAATTCTTATAATGTAGTAGGTTTGTGCAAATAACAGAAGCTTTTCCTGGGCCCAGTTCAGGTCATGTGGTGTCAAGACCAGAATTCCTCTTTTCTAGATACCAAAACCATACTCTTCTTGGAAACTTCCCACCCTCAACTGAAAAAAAATGAAGAGATGATGGGCCTCCAAAGCACCCAGTTGACTGCTGGTTTTCTGTGGGTTCCTTAGTGAGAGATGAAATATTAGAAACAGGTTTTTATAATATTTCTGACACTCTACAGGAACTTTTGGCCAACAAGACACAGTCTTTTCATTCAACAGTCCTTGCCAGTAGCCTTGTGCATATTTTCAGAGAATTCCTCAAAGTTGTAAGTCTGGCCTTTACTCTTAACAATGACTTAGCTGTAGCAAAGGAACAGAACTCGTGGGTTGGCGATCTTGAATGTCCTATTTTTTTCTTTGTGGATCCTTAGTGTTAGAGCAGCAGTCACTTTGGAGTTGGTACATTGTTGCTGAAATAAATAGAAACCTAGCAACATTTATTTAGCAAAACCACCCTGGGCATACCCAGAGATTTTGCAGAGCTTGGGGTGATAGATTTCTGTCTAGCCTACCCAGATGCCTTGTATCATTTATCTTTTGGTTATCCTAAGAAAAAAGAACATGCACAACATGTCCTAAACTTTAAATAAAGTGCTTAAAGTGAGTTTCTAAATGAATCTGGGGATCCTTTTCTGCATCCCAGTCTTCCTATCAATTCATGACAAATATTAGAGAAGGAAGTAGGGCAAGACATTGGCAAAAGGAGAAGTCCTGATGTGTTCAGCTTGCAACAGTAGCAACTGAGTGGTGGTTTAGACCAGTACTTCTCTGATAAATATGAATCACTTGGGGATCTTGTTAAAAGGAAGGTTCTAATAGGCAGGTTTGGGGCAAGGTCTGACAAAATGCATTTCACATAAGGTCCTGGGTGATGTTGATCGACTGTCTATAGATCACACTTCAAAAACCAAGCTATATTATTTTTCAAAATGTGTTACTCATCTTTGGGATGGATTATACATTTCCCACCTCATTGATGTCAGGTTTGGTCATGTATGTCACTTTTGCCATGAAATGGGCAGAAGTCATGTGTGTTTTTTCCTAGTAGAGGCATGAAGAGACAGTATTTGTCTTTCTTCAATCTCTTTTCCTTCTACAATTAAACTAGCAATGATACAGACGGATGTGCCTCAATCACATCCCAATTGGGGTCTGGGAATAGAGACACAGAGTAAACCTGCTGTCTACTGTTTGAGTGAGATAGTGTGGGAAATAAATAGAAAGTGATCATTGATATAAACCACTGAGATTTGAGGCTGTTACTGCAGTATGACCTAACATATTCTGACTGATATAAGCCATGTTGTATTGTTTACATGTATTGTACTGGGTTAAAGAACCATGTTACATAACTTATTTTATTGGAGATACTGGCCAAGATATTTAACTTCTCTGGATCTCAGTTACCTCATATGCAAAATGGGAATAAAATCTACTTTCCTGAAGGTAGAATTCTGGCTTTCTTGGAATGCATTTCTTCCTTGATATTTGAAGTTGAATGCTTCTGTGGTTTAAGATCTCTCCCAGGAAAACAATCATCTCCAGGCAAAGATGTTCATTCAGTCTTTAGCATAACAGAACCACTACCTAAGACACTTCAATGCTAATCTTGCCTGAAGAAGCAGAGAAGCCTTCAGCACCAATTGGCACATCCCAAGATGGAAAAAAAAAATCAGAATTAATGAGACACACGACCCAGAGTTACCATCTTATAGGAAAACTAAATCATACAATAGCTGCTATAATCCCAGACACAGTTTTTTATTCCCCTTTCATAGGTACATGTGACTGGCAAGAAAATGCTCATATTGGAAAATGTTTTTCCTCAGACTTAGGCTAAAGGCCCTAATTACCCTGGATGTAGGGTTGCTGTGCTCAGTAGCAGAGATTTGTGCATGCTTCTAGCAGACCAAACCCACAGGTTTTTATGGACCCAGAATGAGTACTGAATCTCAAGGAATGTCTCCATATACCTCTTCTCCAAAAGTTTGTCTCTAGTCCTTAGTACCTCACTGGTTGCCACAAAACAGATCTGTCTGGATGCCAGTTTGATCGGTTGGAAATACTTTGGTTAAAGCACCAGACTAGTCTCTCCCCAGAGTTATACTTGATGGGAATTGGATCCACTGGCTACACGTTAGTCATTTAAAGTTATTTCAAGGAAGATTTCTCCTTTTGTAGCATCACAAAAGATTTTTAAACACAATTTCCTTACTTGTAAAATTAAGGCATTTGCCAAAATTATCTTGATAGACATTTCTGGCTTTGGTTTTGCATCACCCACACATTTTTTATGTTCAGCAGGAATACCATGGCTATGAATACTAATGGTATGAAAGGTTGTTGTTGAGTCATGTGAAGACACCGGGATTCTTGGCCCCCGGAGGAGAAGAATTCAATCTGGGGCCAGAGACGAGGCTTGATCGCTCAGAGCTTTTGTGTAATAAAGTTTTATTAAAGTATAAAGGAGATAGAGAAAGCTTCTGACATAGACATTAGAAGGGGGCAGAAAGAGTACCTGCTTGCTAGTGTTAGCAGTGAAGTTATATACTCTCCAATGAATCCAAAGAATGTCTGGAGGTTGTAAAGACCTCATCAGACCTACTCCCATAATTTACATTTTAAGATAACAGAATTAGCCAGAAGGTTTAATCCAAAGACTGTCCTCAGGCAGGATACATCTTTGTAAAGACTCCAATAATTTACATTTAAGGTAACAGAAGGTTTAATCCAGAGACTGTCCTTAATCCAGAGACTGTCCTCAGGCAGGATACATTATTGTTATATAATCCTAAGGAATATAGAGAAAGAAAAAAAAGTTTGTCCTTTCTTCCTGCTTGAGAATTCCAGACCCCTCTCTCCTTGGGGACCCCTAGACTCCTTATCAACCTGCCTAGGAAATGACTGTCTCAGGCATATGGATAGTCCTTTCCATCACCTGTATCTGCTGGAGACTGTACTGACATGGTCAATTGGAAACTGACTCCTAGTTGGGACTGAGGATCTTGAGAATGTGGGGGGAAAGTACAGGCTTAGCAAGCTATCAAGGCAGCAGGGCAGAATGGATGTGATGTGGTGGGTCTACTGATGTGGCAAGAAGTGCCTGGGGCTGGTGGGCTCAGCAGCACCGGGGCAAGTGAGCAGGGCAGCAGAGACTGGGGCAGAGGGATAGTAGCACAAGGTGGCATCCAGAGGCGGTGATACAGGCGGCCTTTCCTGGAGCTGGGCCTTGGCTAGGCTAACTTTCCTTGATTCCTAAGTAAGTCTACTTCCCAAAGTTCCTGACTTTTCTGAGAATACATTATGGTATATATTCTTCCCACTTGAGTTAAAAAGAGTCACATTCTTTTACTTGTCACCAAATGCCTTTACTACTATAATGCTTTCTTTCTAAAATTCTCAGGTTTAACTTCTGAAAATTTTAATTCTTTAATTCTTCATGAACCGTTCCCCAGAATTTGCTTTTTTCTTAAAAGTCTTCTACTCATATCTGGAAGTTTAATCAGGTCTTCCATTTAAAACTGGGACATAGAATCATGATTATATTTTATTGGCATGCCAATCAAAGAAACAATTGTACTTTATAGGACTGTTAAAGAAGTTTATTTAAACCCTTAGAAATGATACAAAGCATCTGTTTCAAAATATTAACAGCATTTTCAGGAAATTATGCTAGAATAACTGGAAATCTCTCTATATTGAAAACAAACAACAAAATAAAAAACCTCAACCCATAACATCAATCGTATTCAGAATAAAATAGAGCTTGATCTAAATTTAGAATCTAAAATGATGAAATTCTAGAAGAAAGCATAGAAAAACTTTTCTGTCACTTTGGGTTAGGCAAAATTTTTAGCTACTGTACAAAAGTACAATCCAGAAAAGAGTAAATGATAAATTGGATTTAATTCAAATTAAAAACTTCTGCTCTTCAAAAAACACTCTTAAGGAAATGGAAAAATATGCCACAGACTAGGAGGAAATATTTGCATAGAACATATCTGATAAAACAGTTACAGCCAAAAACAATGACAACAGCAAGATCTCAAAAGTGAGAAATTTAGATAAAAACACCCAATATTTTTTAATGGCCAAAATATCTGAGCATACAGTTTAGTAAAAGGATGTCTCTTAAGCCACTTAAACATTGCTCAGAAACATTAGCCACTAGAGAAATGCAAATTAAAGCCACAAAAAATACTAGTAATAGTTACTGTTATCATCACCATCATCATCTAACTGATAGTGTCAGATGCTGGTAAGAATCTACAGCAATTGGGATGCTCACACATTGCGGGTGGGAATGCAAAATGAAAAGCAGTTTCATAGTTTTTTCATACAACAAGCAATCTGACTCCCAGGCATTTACCCAAGAGAAATAAGTTTCTGTTCCCACAAACACCTATATATGAATGTGTATAGTGCTTTATTCATAATCACCAGAAACTGGAACAACCCAAATGTTATCCAACTTGTGAATATTTAAACAAATTGTATTATATCCTTGCAATAGAAGACTACACAAAAATAAAAAGGAAGACATTATTAATACACACAGCAAGGTGGAGAATCACTGATGGTGGGTGAAAAGTGAGAAAGCCAGGTCCAAAAAGCTATGTACTATATGCTTCTTTGTATATGACATTTTGGAAAGAGAAAATTATAGAAATTGAAAAAAAAATCAGTGATTTCCAGGAGCTGTGTATGTGTAAGGGAGTGGTTTGCATTTATAAAGTGGAACTATGGACTATCTGGGGACAATGGACTGCTCAATGTCTTAACTGTGGTGGTGGTTAAACCAATATAAGCATTTGTCAAAACTCATAGAACTGTTTCCTAGAAAGATTAAATTTTACTCTATGTAAATTATACTCAAAGTCTGACTTTAAAAATATTATCAGCAAATTATTTGCTTTCAAGTTAAGTATAAGATAATTTGTTCATTTAACAGCTATGTATTGAGTGCCTACTATGTGCCAGATCTGTTCTAAATGCACAGAAAAATAGTGAATGAAATACACAGGGAACTGCCTTTATGGGCCCTTCATTTTATCAAGAGAGTCAGTGAATAACAAATGTGATCAGTAAGCTAGGAACATAAAACAATGCTTCTCAGACTTTACCATACATAAGAGTCTAGAAGGCTTATGAAAACACAGATCCCTGTGCTCCACCCTGGTAATTCTGATTCAGCAGGTCTAGGGTGGACCCTGAGAATTTGTATTTCTAACAAGTTCCCAGGTGATGCTGACGTTGCTGGTCTGAGGACCACACATTGTGTAGTTCTGGCATAGGATGTTATGAATAAAGGAAAAACCATGACTAAGGGTGTAATGGGAAAGAAGTCTGGGAAGGTGCAGTTTGCAGATTTTAAATAGTAGGTCTCATTGAGCAGCTAATTTGGGGCAAAAGCAAGAAGAAAGGGAGGGAGTTAGTTGTAAAGATATCTAGGGGAAAGCATTTTTATCTGAATGATCAGTCAGTACCAAGGCCCTAAATCAGGGGACATGCCCATTTATTCCAAGAAAAAAAAAAAGGAGCCCAATATGACAAGGGTAGAAAGGGTGAGAGTAAGTACAGTAAGACATGTGTTCAAAGGAGATAATTATTAAAGGAAAAGACTGGGCAGAACAAGTGCCTTTCAACTTTTGCTCCCTGTAAAGCATGAAGCCACCAGAGGGTTTTGAACAGAGAGTGACATTATCTGAATAATGTTTTTTAAAAACCCACTCTGGCCAAAGAACATATCAATTACTAGGAATTTTCTGAATAACCTAGATGAGAGATGATTATGGCTTGGATCAGAGTGTTAGAAATGGCAGTGGGAAATAGTGACTTCATTTTGAAAATGTTTCTGAAATAAAAACTGTAGGGGTCCGTGACTGACTGGGTGTTCAGTATGAGAGAGAAAGAGGGGTCAAGAGTGGCTGAAGAACTTCATACCTGAGTAATATCTGTCAATATGATGAAGCTGATCATTGACTAGATGGATATTCGTCATAAAAAGCTCTTTTAATTTGGCCTATCAGTTTCTAGTACAGAGAAAAAATGAACCAGAGTGAAGAAAGCCTAGGTGCATTATGAGATATAAAGAGAAACAATCTATGATTCTTGGAGTCTCAGAAACAGAAGAGAAGGGGAAAGGGGCAGAAAGCTTATTTTAAGAAATGATGACTGATAACTCCTCAAATCTGGGGAAAGATTTGGAAATCCAAATTTAGAAAGTTCATAAGTTTCCCAAAAGATTCAACTCAAAAGGATCCTTTCCAGCATACATTATAATGACACTGTCTAAAATGAAAAATAAAGAAAAAATTTTAAAATAAGAAGAGTAAAGAAACCCCTCACATAAAAGGGGACTCATAAGGGGCATAAATTGAATTACTATGATATTGACTTGTCAAACATTACAGAATGATCACTGTTCATTTCCAAGGCAAACCATTAAATATCACAGTATTCCAAGTCTATGCCCCGACCACTAATGCCGAAGAAGCTGAAGTTCAATGATTCTACGAAGACCTACAAAACTTTCTAGAACTAACACCAAAAAAAGATGTCCTTTTCATCATTGGGGAATGGAATGCAAAAGTAGGAAGTCAAGAAACACCTGGAGTAACAGGCAAATTTGGCCTTGGAGTACAAAACGAAGCAGGGCAAAGGCTAACAGTTTTGTCAAGAGAATGCATTGGTCACAGCAAACACCAGCTTCCAAAAACATAAGCGACAGCTCTACACATGGGCATCACCAGATGGTCAATACCAAAATCAGATCGATTATGCCCTTTGCAGCTGAAGATGGAGTGGTTCCATACTATTAGGAAAAACAAGATCAGGAGCTGACTGTGGCTCAGATCATGAATTCCTTATTGCAAAAGGAATTTATTCAGACTTAAATTGAAGAAAGTAGAGGAAACCACTATGTCACTGAGGTATGACCTAAATAAAATCTCTTACAATTATAGAGTGGAAGTAACAAATAGATTCAAGGGACTAGATTTGATAGACAGACTGCCTGAAGAACTATGGATGGAGGTTCATGACATTGTACAGAGGCAGGGATCAAGTCCATCCCCAAGAAAAAGAAATACAAAAAGGCAAAACAGTTGTTTGAGAAGGCCTTACAAAGAGCTGAGAAAATAAAGGAAGCAAAAGGCAAATGAGAAAAGGAAAGCTATACCCATCTGAATGCAGAGTTCCAAAGAATAGCAAGGAGAGATAAGAAAGCCTTCCTAAGTGATTAATGTGAAAAAATAGAGGAAAACAATAGAATGGGAAAGACTAGAGATCTCGTCAAGAAAATTAAAGATACCGAGGGAACATTTCATGAAAATATGGGCATAATAAGGACAAAAACAGTATGGACCTAACAGAAGCAGAAGATATTTTAAAAAGGTGGTAAGAATGAACAGAAGAACTATACACAAAAGATCTTCTTGACCCAGACAACCACGATGGTGTGATCACTCATCTAGAACCAGACATCCCAAAGTGCAAAAGGAAGTGGGCCTTAGGAAGCATCATTATGAACAAAGCTAGTGGAAATGATGGAATTCCAGGTAAATTATTTCAAATCCTAAAAGCTGATACTGTTAAACTACTGCACTCAATATGCCAGCAAATTTGGAAAACTCAGCAGTAACCACAGGACTGGCAAAGGTCAGTTTTCATTTAATCCCAAAGAAAGGCAATGCCAAAGAATATTCAATCTACTGCACAATTGCAGTCAATGCACAGGCTGGTAGAGTAATGCTCAAAATTCTCCAAGCCAGGCTTCAATAGTACATGAACTGAGAACTTCCAGATGTTCAAGCTGGACTTAGAGAGGCATAGGAACCAGAGATCAAATTGTCAACATCCACTGGATCAGAGAAAAAGCAAGAGAGTTCCAGAAAAACATCTACTTCTGGTTTATTCACTATTCCAAAGCCTTTGTGTGGATCACAACACAATGTGGGAAATTAGTTAAGAGATGGGGAAATCAGATCACCTCACCTGCTTCCTGAGAAATCTGTACACAGGTCAGGAAGCAACAGTTATAACCAGACATGGAACAACAGACTGCTTCCAAATTGGGAAAGGCGTGTCTCAAGGCTTTATATTCTCACCTTGCTTATTTAAATTATATGCAGAGTATATCATGCAAAATGCCATGTTGGATGAAGCACAAGCTGGAATCAAGATTGCCAGGAGAAATATCAATAACCTCAGATATACAGATGACACTACCCTCATGGCAGAAAGCAAAGAGGAACCTAAGAACCTCCTGATGAAAATGAAAGAGGAGAGTGAAAAAGCTGGCTTAAAACTCAACATTTAAAAAATAAAGATCCTGGCATCCAGTCCCATAATTTCATTACAAATAGATGGGAAAACAATGGAAACAGTGATATACTTTATTTTCTTGGGCTACAAAATCACTGCAGATGGTGACTTCAGCTACGAAGTTAAAAGACGTCTGCCTTCTCCTTGGAAGAAAAGCTATGACAAACAGAATATTTAAAAACAGAGACATCACTTTGGCAACAAAGGTCCATATAGTCAAAACTATGATTTTTCCAGTGGTCATGTATGGATGTGAGAGTTGGACCATAAAGAAAGCTGAGCTCCGAAGAATGGATGCTTTCAAACTGTGGTGTTGGAGAAGACTCTTGAGAGTCCCTTGGACTGCAAGGAGATCAACCCAGTCAATCCTAAAGGAAATCAGTCTGAATATTCATTGGAAGGACTGATGCTGAAGCTGAAGCTCCAATACTTTGTCCACCTGATGTGACTCACTGGAAAAGACCTTGTTTCTGGGAAAGATTGAAGGCAGCAGGAGAAGAGGACATTGGAGGATGAGATCATTGGATGGCATCACTGACTCAATGGACATGAGTTTGAGCAAATTCCGGCAGTTGGTGATAGACAGAAAAGCCTGGCGTGCTGCAGTCCATGGGGTCACAAAGAGTCTAATGTGGCTGAGCAACTGAACTGAACTGATATCGAAACATGGGGAGGGGTAGTATAAAAACACAGTTTTGGTATTTGATTAAAGTTGAGTTGCTATCAGCTAAAAATAATCTATTATAAAATATGTTTTATGTAATCCACATGGTAACCACAAAACAAAAACCTGCAATATATATTTGAAAGATAAAGAGAAGAGAATCAAAGCATACTATCATAGAAAATCATCAGTTCATAAAGGAAGACAGTAAGAAAAGAAGCAAAAAAGGAAAGAAACTACAAAATAGCTAGGAAATACAAGATGGCATTAGCAAGTCTTTATCTCCCATAATTACTTTAAATGTGAATGATTAAATTCTCAAAACTAGAGGCATAGAATGGGTAAGTGGGTAAAACAAGATCCAACTATTTGTTGCCTACAAGAGATTTACTCAGTTTTAACAATACACATAGGCTAAAGGCGAAGGGATTGAAAATGATATTTTATGCATGCCAAAGGGAGCAGTAGACTATAATTATATCAGACAAAATAGAGTTTAAGTAAAAAACTGTAACAAGAAACTAAGTTATTATATAGTGATAAAGGAGTTAATTTATCAAGAGAATGTAACAATTGTAGCACCTAAAAATATTAAGCAAATGCTAACATATCTGAAGGAAAAAATAGACAATAATACAGTAAGAGTAGGGGGAATTTACTCTCTCAGTTTCGACAATGGGTAGCTCATACAGATAGAAAATTAGTAAAGAAACGTTAAAATTGAAGTATACTTTAAACCAAATTGATCTAACAGACATATACAAAACATTCCACTCAGCAGTAGCAGAATACACATTCTTCTCAAATACACAAGGAGAATTCTCCAGGATAGATCATAAGTTAGGACACACAAAAAAACTTAACAAATTTAGGAAGATTGAAAACATATATGCAGGAAACATCATTGTTCCAAATTACATGAAGCTAACAGTGATAGAATTGAAGGGAAAAATAGACAGCTACAAAGTAATAACAGAAGACTTCAATATCCCACCTTCAAAAATGGATATAACAAGACAGAATATAAATAAGTAAATGGAGAACTTGTATGAGACTGTGAACTAACTGGATCAAACAGACATCTACAGAACATTCTTCCCAACAACAGAAGAATATATATTTTTCTCAAGTGTACATAACTTTCATCGTTACATTATATGTTAAGCTCCAAAAATTTTGAATAAAATTTTAAAAGATTCAAATTACACAGAACATCTTCTCCATTCACAATGGAATAAAACTAGAAATCAATAGCAGAAGAAACACAGAAATATCCATTAATATGTGGAAAATTAAATAACATACTCTTAAACAACCAATATAGTTAAAAAATAAGATCACAAGAGTATTTTAAGATATCTTAAGACAAATGAAAAATAATATATACTATTGAATGTAGCAAAAGCAGTGTTAAGAAGCAAATTTATCATTTCAAATACTTACATTAAAAACAAAGACCTTATCAACAACCTAAGATCAAAGATCAAATCATCAACCTAAAATTACATATTAAAAAATCAGAAAAAAGAACAGACTAAACCTAGAAGGTAGGAAATAATAAAGATTAAAACAGAGATAAACAAAATACAGAACACAAAAACAATAGAGGAAATCAATACAACCAAGTGCTGGTTATTCAAAAAGATCAACAAAGTTAATAAAATTGTAGCTAGACTGAATAAAAAAAAAGAGAGAAATGAAATGGGTAAATATTATCTATTTTATAGCAATAAAGATAAATGTTACAAGATAGTACAGTGAACAATTGTATGCAGGCAAAATGGATAACTTATCTTAAGTGGACAAATTCCTAGAAATACATAGCGTATCAAAACAAAATCATGAAAGAAAAAAAAAAAAACAGAAAGTCTTAACAGCCTTATAACTAGTAAGGAGAATGAATCAAAATAAAAAAACCAATCAACAATAAAAAGTCAAGGAACAAATTAATTCACTGGCTACTTATAACAATTTTTTAAAAGAATTAAGCCAATCCTCCTCAAGGGGCTTCCCTGGTGGCTCAGTGGTAGAGAATCCACCTGCCAGTACAGGAGATGCATGTTCAATCCCTGGGTCAGAAAGATCCCCTGCAGATGAAAATGGCAACCCACTAAAGTATTCTTGCCTGGGAGAGTCCATGGACAGAGGAGCTAGGTGGGCTCCAGTCCACGGAGTCAAAAAAGAGCAGACACAACTTAGCTACTAAAGAGCAACATATCTTTCTCAAATTCTTCTGAAAAATTAATGAGGGAACATTTTATTTATAACTCATTCTATGAGGCCAGCATTACCACAACACTAAAGACAGACAAGGATCCTACATGAAGAAACAATTGCAGACCAATGTATCTTAAGGTAACTGATGCAAAAATTAGCAAAATATCAGCAAACAGAATCATGACCAAATGAGATTTATTCTTGGAATAAAAGGATGGACTTCAATCAATATCATATACCACATGAACAAAGTAAAGCGGAAGAAATACCACAAAATCATCTCAATGCAAAAAAAAAAAAAGCATTTGACAAAATTCTACACTTCCATGGGGAAAAAAAACTCAACTAGAAGCAGAGGGAAACTATCTCAAATTATAAAGTCCATATATGAGAAGTCCACAGCAAACAACATAGTGATTTGTGAAAGGCTAAAATCATCTTTTCCTTTAAGATTAAGAACAAGACAAGAATGCCTGCTTTCATCCCTCCTATACAGCAGATTACTGAAAATCCTAGCCAGAGGAATTATGCAAAATAAATAAATAAATAAATAAGAGGCATACAAATTGAAAAGGAAAAATTAAAGTTATTTTTATTTACAGGTGACATGGTCTTATATGTAGAAAATCCTAAAGATTCTACAAAAAAAAAAAAAAAAACAACAGCTAGAATTAATAAGTGAATTCAGCAAACTTGCAAGACACATAATCAACACACTACAATCAATAATGTTTCTACACAATTACCAGCCTCACTAAAGGAAGATGATGGAGAAAATAGGATTAGATTGTTAAAGTAATGCATCTTATAGGAAACTGAAGACTGGTCTTCTGTTTCTATGATGATTATTTTGTAAAATATGCCCTACTGTATAAGACAAAACTGTGTCCAACTGTATGTAGCCACCAATTAATTTATCTTTGTTTTTATTTTGTCTTATGCTATCTGCATTATGATTTAATGTGTGTTTGTATTTATACATCTTTTACTTGTATGACTTCATGTTGAACCTCAAATAAAAGTTTCCTATTTGAGTGTTTATGGGCTTCCCAGGTGGCTCTGTTGTAAAAAAAAAAAAAAAAAAAAAAACTGCCTGCCAATGCAGGAGATGTGGGTTCGATCCCAGGGTTGGGAAGACCACCTGGAGAAGGAAATGGGAACCCACTCCAATATTCTTGCCTGGAAAATCCCATGGACAGAGAAACTTGCCAGGCTACAGTCCCTGGGGTTGCAAAGAACTGAACAAGACTGAGCACGCATGCACATCAGTATGTGACTGTTTAAAAAGTGCTCATTTTTCACTAACAATGAGCAATCTGAAAAGGAAATTTAGGAGACAACTCCATTTGCGATGGCATAAACAAATTAAAGTTCTTAGGAATAAACTTAACAAAGGAGGCAGAGACTTATACATTAAAAATTACAAAACATGAGTTAAAAATTTTTTTAAGATCTCAATAAGTGGAAAGACATCATTTGTACATGACATGGAAAACTGTATTGTTTAGATGAAAATATTATGTGAAACAATCTATAGATTCAGTGGAATCTCTAGCAAAATCTCAATGATTTTTTGCAGAAATAGAAAAGTCTATCTTAAAATTCATATGGAATCTCATGGAACCAAGACTAGCCACAACTTTTGAAAATAAGCAACAAACCTAGAAATCTCAAAACTTTTGATTTCAAAACTTATTTCAAAGCTCTAGTAATCAAAAGGGTGTGGTATTGGCTTAAACAGATAGAGTTAATGATACATTATAGAATGAAAATTCCAGAAAGAATCCCTCACATACATGGTCGAATGACATATTCTGCACAAAAGTTAAATAAGCAGGGTGACTTGACGTATTCCTTTCTCAATTTGGAACCAGTCTGCTGTTCCATGTCCAGTTCTAACTGTTGTTTCTTGACCTGCATACAGATTTCTCAGGATGCAGGTCAAGTGGTCTGGTATTTCCATCTCTTTAAGAAGTTTCCAAGTTTGTTGTGAACCCCACAGTCAAAGGTCTTAGCATAGTTAATGAAGCAGAAGTAGATGTTTTTCACCCAAAATATCAGGATCATTCAATAAAAACAGTCTTTTCAACATAACATTCTGGATTCATATACAAAAAAAAAAAATAATAATAATAATAACAACTCAGAAAGGATGAAAGATCTAAATATAACAACTAAAATGTAAGACACTTGGAAAGAAACATAGAGGGAGAGCTTGATGACACTGGATTTGACAATGATTTCCCTGGTGGCTCACATGGTAAAGAATCTGCCTGCAATGCAGGAGACTGGGGTTTGATCTGTGGACTGGGAAAATCCTCTGGAGAAGGGAATGGCTACCTACTCCAGTACTCTTGCCTGGAAAATTCCAAGGACAGAGGAGTCTGATAGGCATGGGGTCTCAAAGAGTGGGACACAGCTAAGTGACTAACACACTCACACTCTTGGTATTAAACCAAAAAAAAAGATAAATTAGACTGTACCAAACTTAAAGTTTTGTGCAGCAAAAGAAATTATCAACAGAGTAAAAAGGCAGCCCAACAGAATGAAAGAAAATATTTACAAATCATATACCTTATAAGGGTTTAATATTCAAAATACATAAAGAACTCCTACCACTCAACAGCAACAACAACAACAAAATAAATAACTCAGTTTAAAAAGGGAAGAATAGACATTTCTCCAAAGAAAACACACAAATGTCAAACAGTTGCATGAGAATATGCCTAATATCACTAATCACTAGGGAAATGAAAAGAAAAACCACAATGAGATAATACTTCACACCCATTAGGATGACTATTGTTTAAAAAAATAACAAGAGTTGGCAAAGATGTAGATAAATTTAAATACTTGAATACTTCTGATGGGAGTGTACAAGGATGTAGCTGCTATTAAAAACTGTATTGCAGTTCCTCAAAAAATTGAAAATAGAATTATCATATGATCCTGCAATTCCACTACTAAGTATGTACTTGGAGGAATTATAAGCAGGAAGTGAAACAGAGCCTCTTGATAAGGGTGAAAGAGGAGAGTAAAAAAGCTGGAATGAGCCTCAGCATTCGAAAAACAAAGATTATGGCATCCAGTCACATCACTTCATGGCAAATAGATGGGGAAACAATGGAAACAGCGAGAGACTGTATTTTCTTGGTTTCCTAAATCACTGCAGTTGGTGAATGCAGCCACAATTAAAAAGATGCTGACGTTGTTAAAGTGCTGCACTCAATATGTTAGCAAATTTGGAAAGCACAACAGTGGCCACAGAACTCATCCAATACAATATTGTAAAGTAAAAAAAATTAATAAGAATAAGAATGATTATCATCTAAAAAAAAAGAACTAGAAAAAGGTAGTTTTCATTTAAATCCCCAAAAGAAGCAACGCCAAAGAATGCTCAAACTACGGCACAATTGCACTTATCTCACACGCTACCAAAGTAATGCTCAAAGTTCTCCAGGTCTCAACAGTATATGAAGATGGGTTTAGAAAAGGCAGAGGAATCAGGGATCAAATTGCCAACATCTGCTGGATCAGAGGAAAAGCAAGAGAATTCCAGAAAAGCATCTACTCCTGTTTCATTTACTATGTTAAAGCCTTTGACTGAGTGGATCACAAAACCACTGTGGAAAATTCTTAAAGAGTTGGAAATACCAGATCACCTTACCTGCCCCCTGAGAAATCTGTACACAGGTCAAGAAGCAACAGTTAGAACTGGAAATGGAAAAACAGACTTGTTCCAAATTTAGAAAGGAGTATATTGAGGCTATATATTGTCACTCTGCTTATTTAACTTATATGCAGAGTACATCATTTGAAATTTTGGGCTGGATGAAGCACAAGCTGGGATCAAGATTGCCAGGAGAAATATCAATAACCTCAGATACACAGATGCCACTACCCTAATGGCAGAAAGCAAAGAGGATCTAAAGAGCCTCTTGATGAAAGTGAAAGAGGAGAGTGAAAAAGCTGGCTTAAAACTCAACATTTAAAAAACCAAGATCATGGCATCCAGTCCCATCACCTCCTGGCAAATAGATGGGAAAACAATGGAAACATGTACAGATTTTACTTTTTTGGGCTCCAAAAATCTCTGTGGATGGTGATTGCAGCCATGAAATTACAAGATGTTTGCTACTTGGAAGAAAAGCTATGACAAACCTAGACAGCCTATTAAAAAACAGAGACATCACTCTGCCAACAAAGGTCCATATAGTCAAAGCTGTGGTTTTTCCAATAGTCATATGTGGATGTGAGTTGGATCATAAAGAAGGCCGAGTGCTGAAGAATTGATACTTTTGAACTGTCGTGTTTAAGGAGACTCTTGAGAGTCCCTTGGACTCCAAGGAGTTCAAACCTGTCAATCCTAAAGGATATCAGTCCTGATATTCATTAGAAGGACTGATGCTGAAGGTGAAGCTCCAATACTTTGGCCACCTGATGCAAAGAGCCAACTCATTCAAAAGACCCTGACATTGGGAAAGACTGAAGGCAGGAGGAGAAAGGGACGACAGAGGATGAGATGATTGGATGGCATCACCAACTTGATGGACATGAGTTTGGACATGAGTTTGGTAACGGACAGGAAAGCCTACCGTGCTTCAGTCCATAGGGTCTCAAATAGTTGGGCATGACTAAGAGACTGAACTGAAATGAACTGATGAGATGGTGAATGACAGGGAAGCATGGCATGCTGCAGTCCATAGGGTCACAAAGAGTTGGACATAACTGATCAACTGAACAGCAAACAGATGTTAGCAGACCCCCGTGTTTATAGTAGCCTTATTCATACTAGCCAAAATGCAGAAAGAACTCGTGTCTTCAACAGATACATGGATAAATCAAATGTGATATATGCATACAATGGAAAGCTTTTTAGTCTTAAAAAGGAATGAGATTCTGACATATGTTGCAAGATGGCTGAACCTTGAAGACATTACGGTAAGTCAAATTATCTAATCACAGATACTGCGTGATTCCAGTTATGTGAGGTACCAAGAATAGTCAAATTCATAGAGACATAAAGTAGAATGGCAATTGCCAGCCACTTTATAGAGAGGCAAAAGAGAGGTTATTATTTACTAAGTACAGAGTTTCAGCTTTACAAGATGAAAAATTCCAGAGATAAATAGTGGTGATGGTTGCACAAAAATGCAATGTAATATCACTAACCTGAACACTTAACAATAGTTAAAATTGGTATTTCCCTGGTGGTCCAGTGGTTAAAAATGTGAAAAAGTAGTAGTGGTCAACTGTCCAATATAGAGAGTTCAGGTACAAAAATAGAACACATCTCTGTAGGGTTGGCAATTTGGGTGACATAATGTTTGCAGTTTAAGTGGAACAATGGAAGGATACATCCACAGAATAAATAGAAGATGAAAAGAAATGAGAATAGGCATCTCTAGTGAGAATTTGGCAAAGATGTTAAAAGACAGTTTCTCCATGGTAAATTTATTCCAGAAACTTGGGTGTACTGTTACGTCTACAATGTACTTTCTTTCTTTAGCTGCAGAGTTAGCCAACTTGCAAAGTAACAGATTTCAAAGGGTGGCTTAGGCAATTTATATCTTTTTCATATTTTACTGTTAAAATAATCTCTTTATATTAACACTGGGTTTTCCATGTTGCTCTGATGGTAAAGAATCTGCCTGCAATGCAGAAGACCTGGGTTCGATCCCTGGGTAAGGAAGATCCCTTGGAGAATGGAATAACTACTCACTTCAGTATTCTTGCCTAGAGAATTCCATGGACAGAGGAGCCTGGTGGGCTACAGTCCATGGGGTCACAAAGAGTCGACATACCAACACCATTGCCCATAAAAACAATGACTTTTTATTAGGTTTACAAAATATATCTTTTTTAAATTTTCAAATAGTCTTGAAATGCAGGCATTATTACCTTCTTTGACAGATTTTTAAAAAATTAAGTTGAGTAATTGCATGGTCACAAAGCAAGTGCTTGAATGACTGCTTGTGTAATTTGAAGCTAATATTCCTGAACTTGAGAGTGTAGCTACAGAGTGATGATCCTTAGATGTGCCTGCTCACGAGGGTGCAGAGACATGAGACAATGTCACTTATCATGTGATGGCCCACCCACTCACCTTGCACAAGTCGGTTCTAGGTAGGTAAACACTCCAGGGACAGGAGACGTGCCCTGCAAGTACTAAGGCACCCTAGAAAACAGAAAGGAAGATGGACGGGCAAAGAAACCCACTGAATCTGACACAAACATATTCCTCCCTGGCTTTAAAAAAATAAAAGAAGCTGTGAGAGACCAAAAATATGACCTTTATTCTCCAAGGAGCATGGTGGTAGAGTTACTTTGAGTCTCCCAGTTACCGTGAGAAAATCATGGCTGGCAGGACCCCCTGATAGAACAGAACTGACTCTTTGTGTGAGATTTAAAACATTTTTAATTTGAAAGCAAACCTAATTGCACATACTACTTATACACACACCATGTGGAAATAATAAATGCACTTATGATGGAAATGTTTGCTTCATTTATTATGCTAGGAGTTTTTCCAAGAAATGGAAACAATTGTTAGAAGTGACATTAAATATTCAACTGAGTTTCTTTTTCTTAGTATTTTTATGAATTCATACTTTAAAATATTACTACTACAAAATAAGGCACATGGCTCCTGACTTGTGGAAGCATTTGCTGAGTTCAAAAGGGAGAAATTCATCTCCAGAAGACACATGTACCATCAGAATTGGACACCAGTGAAAGCTTAGATTGGAAATTGTGTTCAAAACATAATTGTCTTTGAAATTGTGAAGGACAGGGAAGCCTGGCATCCTGCAGCCCACGTGGTCACAAAGAGTTGGACATGACTTAGCAACAGAACAACAACAACAATATCTAGGCATCCATGAAATACGTGAATTCTATTTTAGAAGACTAGGAAGTCTTGTTAGGACATGAGCATTGTATGAGTTAGCTAACGCTGCATCACAAACCATCCCCAAACTCTGAGACTGAAACCGCCACAGTCATTGCTCATAACTGGGTTGATTGCAACTTTGGGCCGATGTCACTCGTGCTTCCACATGCATGTGCATCAGCCACGAGCCCGGAGGACAGTTTGGCTCATATTTGTTGCGTTCTCTTACCGTTTGTCATTTGTTTTGTGGATGGGTGGTTATAGATAACCAGCTTAAAAATTTTTTTTATTGAAGTATATTTGATTTACAATATTGTGTTAATTTCTGCTGTACAGCAAAGTGACTTTTGCATATTCTTTTCCATTTATGGTTTATCACAGAATATTTAGTATAGTTCCCTGTGCTATATGGTGGGACCTTGTTATTTATCCATCTTGTATATACTAATTTGTATGTGTTAATCTCAAATTCTCAATCCTTCCCGCCTCCACCTCCCTCCCCCTTGGCAACCATGAGTCTATTCCCTATGAGTTTGTTTCTGTTTCATTGATATATTCATTTGTGTCACATTTTAGATTCTATATATAATTGATAACATGTCTTTCTCTTTCTGACTTACTTAGTATGATAATCTCTAGGTCTACCCATGTGGCTGAAAATGGCATTATGTCATTCTTTTTTATGTCTGAGTAATACTCCATTGTGTATATATATTTATAGTATGTATATAATATATATATATGTATGTATATATATGCATGCATATATAATGTATATAATATACATTGTATATATGATATATATATATATATACCACATTTGTATATATATCCAATGTATTGTATATCCATTTGTCTGTTGATGAACCTTTAAGATGGATAACCTGAGCTTTGTTCCACATGACTGCATCATTCATTTAGCTAAGTCATGCTTCTTCACATGGTGGGTAATAGTTTTAAGAAAATGAACAATTCTTCCTTCCACTACTACACTTCTTTATGTCCAAACATAGACACAAATACACATATACTCACATACAGACATATACAGAAACATACATATGCATATACAGAAACACACAAATATTGGCTGAAAATTATAGAGTTGAGTATGCAAATTTTTACCTAAAATAGGACAGATGAATACTGCATAATTAAAAGTCATGCATAGGCAATTTTAACACATCTTTCTCAGATAAAGCAGACAAATATCAATACAATTAACAGGGAAGACTTGAACAATTTGTTTAATGAACTTGAGCACAGCATGCAAAAACTGATAAGTCCATCTTCCTTTTAATATACATGGAGTGTGCATAAAAATTGATCTTATTCCATACCACAAGGAAAATTTCAGTAATTTAGAATGGTGAGGTTAAGTTTGTGGTTAGAGATAGGCTTAAGGTAAGTGTTAGGTTTAGGACAGAAATTAGGAATAACTCTAAGCTTATCTTTAAGTTCAGGGTCGTCCCAGTGCACCATACAATATTGTAAAGTTAAAAAAAAAAAAAAAAACATTGATAATGTAAGTTCAGGGTTAGCCTTCAGATATAGGATTACTATTTGGATTAGGTCTAATTTGGATTAGTGTCAGATTTTATGTTTAGGATTATTATTTTAATAGTCTTAGAGTTAGCACTAGTTTTAGTGTTGGAGTTAGGACTAGAACTAATATTAGGTTAATGGTAAGGATTAGTGTTGAGATTTGGATTACAGTCAAAGTTAGGACTAGGTTTAATATTTAGCTTAGGCTTGGGTCTGTAGTAGAGTTAAGGGTAGTATATGGTTTAAGGTTAGTACAGATTAATAGAACAATGATGCAAAATTGAAAACACACTTGATTTATAAAACACACTATAGGGTAGTAAAGAAGTATCTTTGTAATGGACGTCATGGGACAACATAGGAAAAATTATTTGGAACCCCTACCTCACATTATTCTTAAAAATCAACTGAATTTGGAGCATAGTCCTAGATGACAAAGCAAAAAAAAAAAAAAAAACAAACAAAAAAAATAGATTTTAGAAAACAAGAAAATTATATTATTTACCATGAGGAAGGGAAAATTTTTTAAGATAAGAAAAAAAAATAAATTGTTCTATGTTAACATGAACAACTGTGGTTAATTCAAAATCTCTATTAAGAGAGTGAAAAGGCAAATCACATGTGGGAGAAAATGTTTCGACATACAGAGCCAAAACAACTTGTCAAGAGAATATATAAAGAACATGTACAAACTAATAAGGAAAAGAAAGGCAATCCAAGAAGCCAAAAGATTTAAATAGATCTGCAATAACACTATGCAGATTGGTGAGAGAATGAAGTAATAGAAGCTCTCAAATGCTGCTGTTAAGAGAATAAATTGTTGCCCTCATTTTGGAAAATAGATTGTCAGTAGAAAGTGTAGTTGAAGATATATAGGCCCTATGAGCGAGTAATGCCATAAATGTAAGTAGCAATACAGATAGAAAATTGTGTGCTTATGTGCACCAGGATAGAAGTTTATGAATATATGAATATTCAGGGTACCATTGTTTTGTTTTAAACAACTTGAAACTTGGAATTAATCCATATGGCATCATCAGTAAAATGGATAAACACAGTGAGTGAAAAGAAGCCAGACACAACAGAATACCTACAGACTGGAATCCATTTATTATAGCTCAGTAAGAAGTACACTTAACCTACCTTGCTTAGGGTTGCATCCTTAGACAGCAAGGGGAGGCTCAGAAGGAGCAGTGATCAGGAAAGTGGGGACCTTCACATTACTGACCATTTCATAATCTGCATATAAAGTATACATAGATGTTTTCTTAATAGTAATTTATTAAATTGAACGATTTCGTGGACTTTTCAGCAAGTATGCTATATATCACAGCCAGAAGTTTTGTTTTTGTTCAGTCGCTAAGTCATGTCCAATTCTTTGCTACTTCATACACGCCAGACTCCTCTGTCCTCCACTGTCTCCTGGAGTTTGCTCAGATTCATGTCCATTGAGTCGATGATGCTATCTAAACATCTCATCCTCTGCTGCCTCCTTGTCCTTTTGCGTTCAATGCTTTCTAGCATCAGGATCTTTTCCAAGGGGTTGGCTCTTCTCATCAGGTGGCCAAAGTATTGGAGCTTCAGCATCAATCCTTCCAAAGAATATTCAGCCCAAAGTTTAAAACTATATTATTTTAATGAGCATAAGGCATTTCAAGATTTGGATTTACCATATTTTAATGATTTACTTCATTGTTAAAGATTTGCATTACCTTTCCTTGTTTTTCCTGCTCAGAATAGTGTTTCAACAGACAGACGTTTATGGCTACTATTTTTTTTTTTTTTTTTTTACTGATTTTTCAGAATAAATTCCTAAAAGAAAGACTGGGCCAAGCCATATGGAGTTTTATGTGTTCTTGAAATAATATAAAATTTTCCCAAAAATATGCAAGCTGTAAAATTTTGCAAAAATGTGCAAAGCTGCATTCTCCTTAACTTAAGGATTTCTGAATCATTGCACAATTGCCAGTATCAAATACTGTACTTTAAATAATACCTGATAGTTTTAATTAATTTATTTATTTATAGATAATTTAATTATTTATACCTAGTGAAATGAAACCTTTTGTAAAGTATAATATAGTGCTCAGATTGAGGATCAAGAGACAGATTGCTGAGACTCAAATTTTGGCTTCAACATTTATGCACTAAATGGCTTTGGGCTTGTTACCTAATCTCTTTGAAGGTCAATCTCCAAACACATATTACACCAAAAGCTGTTGTGATAATTAAGTTTATCCGTGTGATCGAAAGAGCGCACTTCCTGGAACATTTTAATTCCTCTGTAAATTAAATGTGCATTGGATGAAGAAATGGAGAGATGGAGCAGTGGAGGAGGGAAGGAAGGAGAGAAGATGGAAAGGAAGAAAGGAAAAAAGGGAGTGATGGAAGGAAGGTAGTTGGATGAAGGAAGGGAAGGATGTTTGTGGGGAGGGAGGAAAGAAAGGAGAAAGACTGGGAGATGTGAAAGTAGAGGCTGAGGGAGGAAGGTCTAGGGAGTGACAGATCAGAGGGAGAGCATGGCAGAGGTTACTAGTTATACATTCCTTCTTGACAACATCTGCTCCCTTAAAGAATTCTTTCTTCAAAGTTTAAGAAACGATGTGGAGATAGGCTATATTGCTATCAAATGCAAACGATCAAGGCTTTGGAAGCAGTCTTAGTCTACCAGTCTTACCTATGACTCGGGACAAAGCCTTTCTGAACTACCTGTACAAAATAGAGTCAGTGGCATGTAATGTTCAGGGCCGACACAGGAATTAAATAAGATAATGTATACGAAGCATTTATATCCAGGAGTGGTTCATAGCATCTGTCAAAAAATGATAATGTTATGTTCTCCTTAATGTGATTGCTGGACAACTCAGAAAGTATTAGACATGACTTAAAATGTTGTAGACCCTAAAATTAGCTAATAAACATCATAATGTGATAAAAAAAATTTCTTCAAATGTTGATGGGACATGTGCCTATAAGTGTACGTATGCAAGTATGTATTTGTCCAGGTAGAAAGGAACAAAAAGGGTAGATGACATAACAGAAATGGGGAAAGTGTTTCTTGTCTGAGGCTACATGCCAGGAAAGTAACTGACCGGCAGTCAGCAGAATAAGGAGGACACAGCAGTACAGCCTCTGGCCAAGAAGGAGAGTAGTCTCTGACCACCATCACCTAGCTCGAGAAAGAGTTTGATGACCGAAGCCAAGAAAGGCAAGTCACCGTGTTAGACGAAGGAGCCGTGGACCATGAAGTCTCTTACCTGAAACGTCATATCCAGCAAGCACAGATCACAGGTTAGCAGGGTAACCTCATGGGGAGATTATGTTTAGTATAGCCATTTGGTTCTGCAAGCTCAACCCCAAGGCCAAATTCCATGAAAGTCCTTTCAAAAGGATAGCATGTTCAAAGGCTAGATTAGTCTCTCTTTCCTTTCATGCCCGGCTTAAACAAGAGTCAGACATAGATACACCATGCTCTTTTTCTGTGGTATTCCAAATACGCTCAAGAATAACCAACTTAAAAATAAATGAGCACCAAATATATGAAAGAAAAATGTGTGAGTATAAATGGGGACCTTTCTTCATGGTCTCAGTGATGCAGACTTCCTGGTGGCTCAGATGGCAAAGTGTCGGCCTACAATGCGAGAGACCTGGCTTCAAACCCTGGGTTGGGAAGATCTCCTGGAGAAGGAAATCGCAACCCACTCCAGTATTCTTGCATGGAAAATCCCATGGACGGAGGAGCCTCGTAGGCTACAGTCCACGGGGTCGCAAAGAGTCGGACATGACTGAGTGACATCACTTTCTTCATGGTGTCAGAGATGCTAGCAAAATTGTCAAATGACTTAGTCAAGCTTGTCATCCTACCTGCCATTCCTACAAGTTCTGTTAATAACTCCTAAAGGCTCATCAAGACGAATGGAAGAGAAAAAGCACTGGGAATGAGGTTATATAAAAGTACAAGACAGTGTGCTCTCCAGGTAGCTACAACACAGTCCGTTTATGAACAATGGCAAAGTTATATGATGTAAAATATGGATTAAATATAGTAGAAGGTTATCAGGTAGGTCAATGGACCTGTTAGATGAACTTCTTTCCTGTAGTCCAAAACAAATGATGACTCTGAGCTCTACTGAAAATCCTTCTACGTTTTTGGCCTAAAAAAATATCAGACTGAAAAAATGTTTTCCTTCCTGAGACAAATTACTTCCCTTAATGATGGTGAGGACAAATTACCTCCCCTTCTGAATCTGGAAAGCTGGTTACTAAGTCAGCTTCCTTTGAATATGTTTCTGCAAAAGCTACTCATGAAGGAATTTAATTCAGTTGGGCTGATAACATAGCGTTTAAGATAAAAACACAATAACAAGAAAGTAAAATTGAGAGGATTCATCAGTCTCTAAAAATGACTTATCTGTGCTGTTAATAATTCATTTGGTCTTAGCTTGCAATGATGACACTTTCTTGAGATGTTAAGGGTTTTCATCTAATGATCCCCAATTGCTGGAAAAAAATTTTGAAGTGCTAGTATAGGGGTTGAAGGCATATACAGCAAAAGGAGCCCACACTATTTTTTTCAATTTGGTTGATACTGGAAATTTTTTTAAAAAACTTTATTGGAATATAGTTGATTTAAAATGTGTTAATTTCATGTGTATAGCAAAGGGATTCAGTGGTACATATACATGTATCTGCTCTTTTTTAGATTCTATTCCCATATAGGTCACTAGGGAGTATTGAGTAGAGGTCCCTGCACTATAAAGTAGGTCCTTATTAGTTATCTGTTTTCTACATGCTGCTGCTGCTGCTGCTAAGTTGCTTCAGTTGTGTCTGACTCTGTGCAACCCCAAAGACAGCAGCCCACTAGGCTCCCCCGTCCCTGGGATTCTCCAGGCAAGAACACTAGAGTGGGTTGCCATTTCCTTCTCCAATGCATGAACATGAAAAGTGAAAGTGAAGTCACTCAATCATGTCTGACTCTTAGCAACCCCATAGACTGCCGCCCACCAGGCTCCTCCATCCATGGGATTTTCCAGGCAAGAGTACTGGAGTGGGGTGCCATTGCCTTCTCCGATACATATATGACAATCTCCCAAATTATCCCTTCTCCCCCTTTCTCTGTAGTAACCATAAGTTTGTTTTCTACATCTGTGACTCTATTTCTGCTTTGTAAATAATTTCACCTGTATCTTTTTTTTTTAGGTTCCACATATAAGTGATACCATATGATATTTGGTTTTACACTTTATTTTCTATAAATCATCTGACTCACATCAGAGCTGAATGAGATTTTTCTCTGATAGTGTTGATCCCTGAGTTCTATAGAGATCTAAGCTCTAACTTAAATATTCTGATATTCTAAGCATAAAATAGCATTTGATTCAGAAATGAAATGTGTAAAGTCTCTGTGTACATGGGTTTATTTTCATAAACAGAGCTGGCAAAGTGGATTTTGAGGCAGAAAGACATATTTGATGATAACAAGGTGATAGACAATCATGTGTTTATATGAACTGTGACAAAAACAGAACAAATTCACATACAGAGAGAGAGAGAGAGAGAGAACAGAAAGGTATCAGCATGCAAAATTGATTTATCTGAATGGGAACACTTATTTGTCTGAATGGGGGAGGTTATAGTCTCCAACTCATGAATTTTATCACAAGTGTCCTTTTCCAAGACCAGGATAATTTGTATTCTGGTTTTCCTATGCAAAGGATTCTGTTTTCAATTTTATTGCTATTTTTCATAGAAGAAGAAGTAGAACTAGAGAAAATGACTGGCTGTCTTGGAGAAGGCAATGGCACCCCACTCCAGTAGTCTTGCCTGGTAAATCCCATGGATGGAGGAGCCTGGTAGGCTACAGTCCATGGGGTCGCTAAGAGTCGGACACGACTGAGCGACTTCACTTTCACTTTTCACTTTCATGCATTGGAGAAGGAAATGGCAACCCACTCCAGTGTTCTTGCCTGGAGAATCCCAGGGACGGGAGAGCCTGGTGGGCTGCCATCTATGGGGTCGCACAGAGTCGGACACAACTGAAGCAACTTAGCAGCAGTCTTGTCCCAAACAGTATTTGAAGTGAAACCAAACTTAATTTTTCCTTTCAGTCTTAATGTTCCTTAGTGTCCTCTGCAACATCTATGCATGTGACCATTCTTACTTCTGCTTTAAAGTGAAAATAACCTATTGTTTATCTTTTATTACTCAGCTAACTTGTAGTGATTTTAGAAAATTCTTGCAATACAAGAAAAAAAGAAAGTAAAAAGCATCCAAATTCCTCTATCCATGACTCTAATAATGAGTTAATCATTTTCAACATTTTGAAGATCTTCTGATGTACATTTTTAGGTTAAACAGACCATGTCTCTTATATAATTTACATACAGATCATACAAAAGTAGCTGTTTTGTCACTTGCTGTTACACTCATAGTTCAATAATACAGCCATACCACATCTTTTAATTACTACTGCATAGTACTTCATTGATGGTATGAAACATATTTTATTTCGCCAGCCCTTAATTGATAAACACTTAGGTTGTGTTCAATTTCTTATCATAGTCAACAGCCCTGCTATGAACACTTCCAAATGCCTTCATAGCCTTCTGCTTCACTGCCCAAGTTCTTGATTTTTTTTTTTTTTTTTTGCCCATTTATCATGTGTCATCTTAAAATCTTGCCCCCACCTTCTGAGAGAATACATACTCTGGAGGCAGACTAGTGGGTCTGAATCCTAGGACAAGGACTCAGTGGGCCTACAATCCTGTACGTTATTTTGTATGTTTCTGTGTCACAATATCTAAGCTATAAAATCAAGATAATAATATGCAAATCCTAAAGTGCTAATGGTCAAATAGAATAAGCCATTTCTAACGCAGAGCATATATATTCTCTAAGTATTGCTACTGCTGTAATTACTGTCTTCTCATTCACAGTCTCTGAAATCAAATCTGAAAACTATTTCCCGTGTCTTTACAACCTTCCCTACTTAAGATTTACAACTAACATCTTTCACCCACTAGCTTCTTCCAGGTTTCATGTCAGGTTCTCAGATTCCTGTAAGTCATTTATGCTGGATGTTCTACAGTCACAGAAGTTCTGTACAGAAAAGATAGTCCCCAAAGGACCATGGCACAGATCTTTGGAGCCATATTGTATAGTTCCTCCCCTATAGATATATCCAGTCAGTCACAAATTCCTCCCAGGTGTTCATGTTTCCTCCATATCTTCCATCTATCTCTCTGTCCATCATTGGATTTCCAGCCCAGGTCAGACCCTGTGGGTTTGCACTCAGATGATGAATTTAAAACCTTCTTCGGACACAATGCTTTCCTCAAATGACATGTCAAGTGGAAGTCCAGTACACTCAGCAAGTTGAACCATTGCTGTTGCTATTAAGTCAGAATTTAGGAGCCTGGAACCCCACCTCTTCCCTTCCCTCTTCTCTAGATGTCCCCCCAAATAAACAAGCCTCAATCACTCCTATGAAGAGAGGAATTCCCCTCCCAGATGCCACTTGCTTTTCCTCTAAGCTCTTCCGCATACAGAGAAAATATAATCAGTGAAAAAAAATTACCATGGTCATAGTACTCCCCTGACCCAAGCTATATGCATAGTTCCTTGCAAATTTCTTCACCTACAATCAAGTCCCCGTAACAAATTTCAAATTTAGCTCCAATAAATCTATAAACTGAAGTGTAGCCAAAGAGAATCCATGACATCATTGTACGACTGCACATCTTGAGAGGGGCTTGATGCCCTCAAGGGCTCGCTTCCTTCCACCCACATGTTCTGACACCACTTGGGATTTCAAGAACTTGTTTAAACTCTGCCTCCTCCATGTTGTTGGCGCAGTCATTATAACTCTCTCTATTCGATTCCAGCTCCCTTTTCTCTGATCTACAGAAGTATCATGTTTTTCAGGATATTATCCCAACCACCATTTTGTATGAGAATGTGTTATATTTTCTAAAACTGGGGCCTCATGCACATTTGGAGTTCAACCATAGTAGCTGGTAATCCTAGAAGCAACTTGCTCCCATGAAAAAAATTTTAAGAAATTATGAAGGATTTTAGTGCCAGAAGTATCACTACTGGGCAGATTACATCCCATTTGTGACCAACAAGACTCTTTTCGGGTAACTGTATTCAGTTCCTAATCATACAGTATTGTCAATGTGGTTGTTGTTGTTCAGTCACTCAGTTGTGTCTGATTCTTTGTAACCCCATGGACTGCAGCACGCCAGTCTTCTCTGTCCTTCATCAGCTCCCGGAGCTTGCTCAAACTCATGTTTATCGAGTTGGTGATGCCATCCAATCATCTTATTCTCTGTTGTCCTCTTCTCCTGCCTTCAATCTTTCCCAGCCTCAGGATATTGTCTAATGAGTCAGTTCTTCCCAACAGGTGGCCAAAGTATTGGAGCTTCGGCTTCAGCATTAGTCCTTCCAATGAATATTCAGGACTGCTTTCCTTTAGGATTAACTGGTTTGAGCTCCTTGCAGTCTAAGGGACTCTCAAGAGTCTTCCCCAACACAACAGTTCAAAATCATAAATTCTTCAGCACTCAGCTTTCTTTATGGAAAACTCTCACATCCATACATGACTACTGGAAAAACCATAGCTTTGACTACACAGACCTTTGTTGGCATAGTGATGTCTCTGCTTTTCAATATGCCGTCTAGGTTGGTCATAGCTTTTCTTCTAAGGAGCAAGTGTCTTTTAGTCTCGTGGCTGCAGTCACCATCTGCAGTGATTTGGGAGCCCAAGAAATAAAGTCAGCCACTGTTTCCATTGTTTCCCCATCTATTTGCCATGAAGTGATGGCACTGGATGCCAAGCTCTTCATTTTTTGAATGCTGAGTTTTCAGCCAGGTTTTTCACACTCCTCTTTAACTTTCGTCAAGAGGTTCCATAGTTCCTCTTCACTTTCTGCCAAAAGGGTGGTGCCATCTGCATATCTGAGGTTACTGATATTTCTCCTGGCAATCTTGATTCCAGTTTGTGCTTTATCCAGCCCAGCATTTCTTATGATGTACTCTGCTTATAAGTTAAATAAGCAAGGTGACAATATACAGCTTTGAAGTACTCCTTTTCCCAATTTGGGACCAGTCTATTGATCCATGTCTGGTGCTATATGTTGCTTCTTCACCTGCATACAGGTTTATCAGGAGGCAGGTAAGCTTGTCTGGTATTTCCATTCTCCAGAATTTTCCAGTTTGTTGTGATCCACAGAGTCAAAGGCATTGGTGTCATCAATGAAGCAGAAGTCGATGCTTTTCTGGAATTTGTTTGCTTTTTCTATGATCCAAAGGATGTTGGCAATTTGATCTCTGGTTCCTCTGCCTTTTCTAAATCCAGCTTGACCATCTGGGAATTTATGGTTCACATACAGTTGAAGCCTGGTTTGGAGAGTTCTGAGCATTACTTTGGTAGCATGTGCAATGATTGCAATTGTGCAGTAGTTTGAACATTCTTTGGCATTGCCTTTCTTAGGGATTGGAATGAGGCCACTGCTGAGTTTTCCAAATTTGCTTGCATATTGAGTGCAGCACTTTCATAGCATCATCTTTTAGGATTTGAAATAGCTCAGCTGTAATTCAATCACTTCCACTAGCTTTGTTTATAATGATGTTTCCTAAGGCCCACTTGAATTCACATTCCAGGATGTCCGGTGAGTGGTCACACCACCTTGGTTATCTGGGTCATGAAGATCATTTTGTACAGTTCTTCTGTGTATTCTTGCAACTTCCTCTTAATATCTTCTGCTTCTGTTAGGTCCATACCGTTTCTGTCCTTTATTGTGCCCATCTTTGCATGAAAATTTCCCTTGATATCTCTAATTTTCTTGAAGAGATCTCTAGTCTTTCCCATTCTTTTTTTTTTCCTCTATTTTTTTTTGCATGGATCACTGAGGAAGGCTTTCTTAGCTCTCTTTACTATTCTTTGGAACTCTGCATTCAGATGGATATATCTTTCCTTTTCACCTTTGCCGTTTGTTTCTCTTCTTTTCTCAGCTATTTGTAAGACCTCCTCAGACAACCATTTTGCCTTTTTACATTTGTTCTTCTTGGGGATGATTTTGATCACTGCCTCTTGTACAATGTTATGAACCTCCATCCACCATTCTTCAGGCACTCTGTATATCAGGTCCAATCCCTTGTCACTTTCACTGTATAATCATAGGAATTTTATTTAAGTCATACCTGAATGGTCTAGTGGTTTTCTCTACTTTCTTCAATTCAGGTCTGAATTTGGAAATAAGTAGTTCATGATCTGAGCCACAGTCAGCTCCCATTCTTTTTTGTTGTTGACCATATAGAGCTTCCCCATCTTTGACTGCAAAGAATATAATCAATCTGATTTCAGTGTTGACCATCTGGTAATGCCATGTGTAATGTCGTCTCTTGTGTTGTTGGAAGATGGTGTTTGATATGCCCAGTGTGTTCTCTTGGTAAAATTCTGTTAGCCTTTGTCTTGCTTTGTTTTATACTCCGAGGCCAAACTTGACTGTTACTCAAGGTCTCTCTTGACTTTCTGCTTTTGCATTTCAGTCTCCTGTGATGAAAAGGACATCTTTTTCTGGTGTTAGTTCTAGCTACAAGGTCTTATAGGTCTTCATAGAACCATTCAACTTCAGCTTCTTCAGCATTAATGATTGGGGATACTATGATACTGAATGGTTTGCCTTGTAAACAAACAGAGGTCATTCTATTGTTTTTGAGATTATAGCCAAGTACTGCATTTTGGACTCTTTTGTTGACTGTGAGGACTACTCCATTTCTTCTAAGGGATTCTTGCCCACAGTAGTATATATAATGGTCATCTGAGTTAAATTCACCCATTCCAGTCCATTTTAGTTCGCTGATTCCTAAAATGTCAATGTTCACTCTTGCCATCTCCTGTTTGACCACTTCCAATTTACCTTGATTCATGGACCTTATATTCCAGACTCCTATGCAATATTGTTCTTTACAGCATCAGACTTTACTTTCACCACCAGATACATCCACATCTGGGTATTGTTTCCACTTTGGCTCAGCCTCTTCATTCTTTCTGGAATTATCTCTCTGCTCTTCTCTAGTAGCATATTGGGTATGTACTGACCTGGGGAGTCCATCTTTCAGTGTCATATCTTTTTTCTTTTCATACTGTTCATGTGGTTCTCAAGGCAAAAATGCTGAAGTGGTTTGCCATTGCCTTCTCCATTGGACCACATTTTGTCAGTGATCAGTTTTCAATGTGGTTACACTGCTCTTGAAATAAATATTTAGTTTCCTTTCCTTCAGAAAAAGTAATGGATATATATAGTGAAATGTAGGTTATACAGTAAAAATGTGTTCTGGTTACCCCCAAAGCCCTGCCCCTTAGTTCTGTTTGAAGGCTTCCTTCCACTGTTACAAATTTCTTAGTGATTATCTTACAATCATAGCTTGATACTGGATGAAAAGCTTTCATTCCACTGTAAAATTATTTCATTTTTCTATTTGTCCATATCATCTACACAATCTCCTTCTCATCCATGAGGATCACTACAATCAAAAAATATCTTCAAAGACACAACCCGTCTATACCGCACAGTATGCATCTCCTCAGTTATAGACATTTGTTTATGAGCCTCATTAACTCTTTAACTAGACTTGATCTCCTTCCACTCCCAGTTTAATAAATTAGATCAGCCCTAACATAGCCTCCACTCCCCAAACACCTAGTAGAGAACTTTTGACACCAGAATATGCATCTAACAATACAGTTGCTGCTGCTGCTAAGTCGCTTCAGTCATGTCTGACTCTGTGCGACCCCATAGATGGCAGCGCACCAGGCTCCTCTGTCCCTGGGATTCTCCAGGCAAGAACACTGGAGTGGGTTGCCATTTCCTTCTCCAATGCATGAAGGTGAAAAGTGAAAGTGAAGTCCTGTCCGACTCTGTGCTACCCCATGGACTGCAGCCCACCAGGCTCCTCCGTCCATGGGATTTTCCAGGCAAGAGGACTGGAGTGGGGTGCCATTGCCTTCTCCAAACAAGACAGCAAATCACATTAAAATGAGCTCATCCATGAAAAAAGTTTCTAACTCTGTATTTAGAAATAAAAGTACACAAATGATTTTCTTGATCTTATTGTTGTTGTTTAACTGCTAAGTCGTATCCAATTCTTTACAACCCCATGGACTGCAGCACGCCAGGCTCCCCTGTCCTTTACTATTTCCCAGAGTTTGCTAAAACTCATGTCCACTGAGTCAATGAAGCTATCTAAACATTTCATCTTCTGCAACCCTCTTCTCCTCCTGGCCTCAATCTTTCCCAGCATCAGAGTCTTTCCCAATGAGTCGGCTCTTCACATCACAATTTGGCCTGATGCAAACAGTATTTCTTGACTTGCTTGAATGTAATTTAGAAGTTCTAGGTAAGATAAAGCACAGAGGAGCTAGAGGCAAGTGAAAGACTAGGGCAGGATTACTTTAAAGCAAGCAGGGATGGGAAATTCTGAGTCAGGATCTCTGGATCAGGTTCAGGAAAAACACAATAAAATGCCCCATATGGATCCACCTACCTCTTTCACACACCAATCAGAGAGATTCCATGACCAGTTTCTGAAAAAAACTGCCATCCCAAGATATATATATATTCCCTGCTTGGTCTATGAACAAAAAAGCTGTATTCACAAATTTTCCATTTGCTGAAACTATAGGAAGGTGGCCTCTAATCACACAGTTGCCCAAACTTCTCTTGTTTTGAAATAATTCAGTTGGCCAGAAATGGATGAGTTGAATAACCATCAACTGTGGTCCTTAAAACTTTCAGTTCAGTTCAGTTCAGTTGCTCAGTTGTGTTTGACTCTTTGTGACCCCATGAACTGCAGCATGCCAGGCCTCCCTATCCATCACCAACTCCCAAAGTCAACCCAAACCCATGTCCATTGCGTCAGTGATTCCATCCAACCATCTCATCCTCTGTCGTCCCCTTCTCCTACTGACCTCAATCTTTCCCAGCATCAGAGTCTTTTCAAATGAGTCAGCTCTTCACATGAGGTGGCCAAAGTATTGGAGTTTCAGCTTCAACATCAGTCCTTTCAATGAATATTCAGAACTGATTTCCTTTAGGATGTACTGGTTAGATCTCCTTGCAGTCCAAGGGACTCTCAAGAGTCTTCTCCAATACCACAGTTCAAAAGCATCAATTCTTCTACACTCAGCTTTCTTTATAGTCCAACTCTCACATCCATACTTGACCACTGGAAAAACCATAGCCTTGACTAGACAGACCTTTGTTGACAAAGTAATGTCTCTGCTTTTTAATATGCTGTATAGGTTGGTCATAACTTTCCTTCCAAGGACTAAGCGTCTTTTAACTTCATGGTTGCAATCACTATCTTCAGTGATTTTGGAGCACAGAAAAATAAAGTCACCCACTGTTTCCACTGTCTCCCCATCTATTTGCCATGAAGTGATGGGACCCGATGCTATGATCTTAGTTTTCTGAATGATGAGCTTTAAGCCAACTTTTTCAGTCTCCTGTTTCACTTTTATCAAGAGGCTCTTTAGTTTTTCTTCACTTTCTGCCATAAGGTGTCATCTGCATATCTGAGGTTATTGATATTTCTCCCGCAATCTTGATTCAAGCTTGTGCTTCCTCCAGCCCAGCGTTTCTCATGATGTACTCTGAATATAAGTTAAATAAGCAAGGTGACAATATACAGCCTTGACGTACTCCTTTTCCTATTTGGAACCAGTCTGTTGTTCCATGTCCAGTTCTAACTGTTGCTTCCTGATCTGCATCCAGGTTTCTCAAGAGGCAGGTCAGGTTGTCTGGTATTCCCATCCCTTTCAGACTTTTCCACAGCTTATTGTGATCCACACAGCCAAAGGCTTTGGCATAGTGAATATAGCAGAAATAGATGTTTTTCTGGAACTCTCTAGCTTTTTCTGTGATCCAGTGAATGTAGGCGATTTGATCTCTGGTTCCTCTGCCTTTTTAAATCCAGCTTGAACATCTGGAAGTTCCCGGTTCATGTATTGCTGAAGCCTGGCTTGGAGAATTTTGAGCATTACTTTACTAGTGTGTGAGATGAGTGCAATTGTGCGGTAGTTTGAGCATTCTTTGACATTGCCTTTCTTTGGGATTGGAATGAAAACTGACCTTTTCCAGTCCTGTGGCCACTGCTGAGTTTTCCAAATTTTCTGGCATATTGAGTGCAGCACTTTCACAGCATCATCTTTTAGGATTTTAAATAGCTCAACTGGAATTCCATCACCTCCACTAGCTTTATTTGTAGCTTTATTCTTTTTTTTCTCTCATTTTTTTTAAATTTTATTTTATTTTTAAACTTTACATAATTGTATTAGTTTTGCCAAATATCAAAATGAATCTGCCACAGGTATACATGTGTTCCCCATCCTGAACCCTCCTCCCTCCTCCCTCCCCATACCATCCTTCTGGGTGGTCCCAGTGCACTAGCCCCAAGCATCCAGTATGGTGCATCGAACCTGGACTGGCATCTCATTTCATACATGATATTTTACATGTTTCAATGCCATTCTCCCAAATCTTCCCAGTCTCTCCCTCTCCCACAGAGTCCATAACATGAGACAGCAAAAGAGACACTGATGTGTAGCTTTATTCTTAAGGCCCAGCTGACTTCACATTCCAAGATATCCAGCTCTAGGTGAGTGTGAGTGATTACACCTTTGTGATTATCTGGGTTGTGAAGATCTTTTTTGTATAGTTCTTCTGTGTATTCCTGCCACCTCTTCTTAATATCTTCTGCTTCTGTTAGGTCCATACCATTTCTGTCCTTTATTAAGCCTATCTTTGCATTAAATATTCTCTTGGTATCTCTAATTTTCTTGAAGAGATCTCTAGTCTTTCCCATTCTATTGTTTTCCTCTATTTCTTTGCATTGATCGCTGAGGAAGGCTTTCTTATCTCTCCTTGCTATTCTTTGGAACTCTGCATTCAATTGGGTATATTTTTCCTTTTCTCCATTGCCTTTCACTTCTCTTCTTTTCACACTTTACTGAACCAGAAATTACATTTCTCTAATAAAGTTGAGCAAGTCACACTTGCTCTTGATAAGATGAAGAAGTCAAGACAATCTTCAAGCTTCCTTTAGCTCTAAAATACTGCTATCATCATTATGTCAAGTGACTGGACAACATTCTTCCCTCTTAATAGACGTTTACTCTATGTGTGCATGTGTGCTCAGTCACTTCAGGTTCCTCTGTCCATGGGATTCTCCAGGCAAAAATACTGGAGGGGGTTACTATGTCCTCCTCCAGGGGATCTTTCTGATCCAGGGATTGAACCCACATCTCCTGCACTGAGCCTGGAAGGCTGCAAACCACCAGGGAAGTCCCTGCAGGTGACTGTTATACTAAAATTTTCTCAGCAATGCCCTACAATGTAGTAAAAACATGGGCTATGGGCTTTGGCCTCGATTTTAACAACAGCTCACCTTCTATGATCCCGAATACAGAGTAAGTTCCTTAACTCCACTGAGTTTCTGTTTCTTCACCTACAAGGTGGAGATAATGACATCTTACAAAGTTGTATGGGGGTAAAATGAGATAATTTATGCTAAACAACCGGCACATTAATATACACATATTTATATGTATATATACATATTTATATATACCTCCTTTCTGATTGAGAAGTAATCTCAAGAAGGAATTCACAACTATTCTTCCTGGAATGGATTTTACAAACCTTAGGGATACAAGAGTTGAGAGCCTTTGGAGGATGAAACCAACCACCCAGTAAGGATATGTATTCCAGGTGTTCTGGGTAGTTTCACTTCTCAGAGGGGCTTTGAGGCACAGTCCAGGAAGGAAACTCTGAGACTGCTGGTTTCCTACTGAGTGATGCAGAGACCATGCCCCAGAGTGGGTTACAAACTAGATGATGCATTTGACAGAAAAGTTGAAATGGACCCAGGAAACAAATAGCTGCCTATGAGATTAGTGTCATACTTCTGTGACACAGAATGTAGACATAAGAAGTCCTTTCAGAAACTGAAAAAATCAACAAAATATACAAGAAAATGGCACAGAAAGAAGAGGTTTCTAAGAGACTTTCCCATGTCAGAAAAGACTACAAGTGAGCATGTGCTAAGATCTGTGGGTGATCTGAAAGCATTTTTATTCTGCAGGTCCCTTGGGAACAACAAATCACATGCATGTACATTTGTTAATGGAGAACATAAGAATTCAGTACATGGAAGGAAGGCAAGAAAAGGACAGTCTTCATGAGCCATTGTAACACTTCACTCCACCAGGAACACAGATATAGAAATGACCACTTTAAGCATCAAAACATTAAGTCAAGCATAATAACTTAGAATGAACAGAATGAGAATGCTACAGTCTAAGAGAACTTCCTGGTAGAATAGAAGAAACTGCTGGGACTTCCCTGGTGGTTCAGTAGCTAAGACTCCATGCTCCCAATGCAATGGACCTGGGTTCAATCCCTGGTAAGGGAACTAGATCCCCAAAACTCCTGTGTGCTACAACAAAGATCGAAGATCCCATGTGCTGCAACTAAGACCCAAAGCAACCAAATAAATAAAAACAAATATTTAAACATTATAATTACAGTAGGAGAAACTACTGAGTGCACCTAAGTCCTCTCTTTAAGTGTATTTTAGACCTTCTACTAAACTTCTCTCTGCTCTTCCAGTCGACTAGACTAAACCACGATCGTGCAAACTTATACACATGTTAGGGCCCAATTAAAGGGGAGGGAAGAGTCTATGGCAGTTTCACTTACTTAGCATCTACTAAATGATGAGCAATTTGAACATGTTGTTCAATTTCTCACAAGTTTGCAACGTAAGGGATATAGCTCTGATTTTACATAATCGGACAATTATACCTCATTTGATGCTGGGAAAGATTGAAGGCGGGAGGAGAAGGAAATGGCAGAGGATGAGATGGTTGGATGGCATCACTAACTCAATGGACATGGGTTTGAGTAAACTCTGGGAGTTGGTGATGGACAGGGAGGCCTGGCGTGCGGTAGTCCATGGGTTGCAAAGAGTTGGACACGACTGAGCAACTGAACTGATACTAATGCTGATGCCAGTCAAAGGTAGATGAAAGAAGAGCCTTTGACTATGAGAATGTTCACCCCAAACTATTGCTTACCAAACTCTTCCCATTGTTCAATGACAAGAGCCACCTTCTGGCAAAAAGCTTTTTCCAAAAGTTTTATGTAATTTCATCCAGGTGAACCCTGGAGACTGGAAGGATTGTAGATCCTGGTAATGGTAAATTAAATAACAGCAAAAAGAGCTGAGCCATTTACTTTGTCTTCCAAATTGAGTTTTGCTTGTTGAGGCTTGAAAGGAAACCTGCTTAGTTTTTTTCACCGCCATTGAATGAAGCTGTTTGTTAAAATGTGTTTATTAGACCTACATAAGAGCTCTTGCCCAAAGAATCAGACTGGAGTGAAGGGGAAACAATCTTGATGATCTCCTGCTCTACCATCTTAACATCACAGTGAAAGGAGTTATCAACACATCTAATTTTTAATTTCCATGGATGAGGAGGCAGCAGAATGAAAACGGATTTTAAAATCAGACATCTTTTTTTTCTAAATCATAGGCCTGCCTGTGTAAAAGCATAATTTTCACAAACTTAAGAACATTAATTTGATAAAATATATAGTGAGCAGGTGTCAAAATTTTCTTTAACTTACTAATGAGGAAACCAGCAAGGTGGCAAAGATGGTTCAGAGAGACTTTGAGAGGCTGAGGATATATAGATACTGAAGGAACACTGAAATAGAATTGTTAGCTTAGATGCAAAACTGGCTCCTGGCCCACAGGTGAAAGACTAAAATCTTTGGAGGTTTTTTTTTTTTCCAACACACAAAGCATTTGCTTCTCTATCAGACAAAGCCCTCTGAATTAACAAGTAGTTTCAAGTCTGGTCCCTAATTAGTAATGAACAGTAATGAAAACAGAGGTCAACAGGCTTTTTCTGTAAAGTGCCAGATAGTAAATATTTGAGACTTGTGGGCCAAATGGATACCTGTGGCAACTATTCAACTCTGCCATTGCAGCAATAAAACGGTCATAAACAATAGGTAAGTGAATGAATAGGGTTGTGTTCCAATAAAACTTTATTTACACAAACATGCTATGGGTCAGGTTCAGCTGGTAAGGCAGAATTTGCCAATCTGCCTTTAGAGAATTAAATAATCCTGGGTGGTCCTATTAGACAATGTTGCCATAGGATTTTGAAAGAATATGCAGTGATCTTTTGTTTTATGTCCAAGGTTTGGGTAATTTTTCTTAGACCATAGTGTCTAGTTCATAGCCAAAATACTCATTTTCTCAACTTTCATTTCTTTCTTTGTTGAATGGAGATAATTTTCAGGAGTCCCTGGGCTATTGTAAGCATTAAGTGCATTAGTATTCGAAAGATATTTATTCCTTCCAACCTCCATTTTATTCTTATTCTCAGTAGAAAAAATGAGAGACAATTTTCACATTGTCTCTTACAAAGTTTATTTGGCAAAATAAAGCTCTTTGCTTAAGCTGGAGGCAGAGACCAACTGGCTGAAATAGTAGGCGCCTCAGGGAGCAAAGAACAACTTGTCCACAACTTTTCTCTTTCTTAGCCCAACATAGTTCTGCCTGTGATATTCAATTTGGTGGAGAATTATTTGGCTCAGCCAATACAAACGTGGCCTCAGTTACCACTTGGTCTCCTTGTCCAGATAGGACTAGAGCTATAAGAGCAGCCCTGGAGAATGAAAGAGCAGCCAGTGGCTCAGGGGTTCTTACAAAACAGAAAGCTGCCAAGTCCACTCACTGACTTATTTCCCCAACTCTGAGTGAGGTTAGCCAGTACCAGTGATAAGCATGAGTGACTAGCACATGGATCAGGGTGAGGGTCATGCAGACAGTGATAAAGAAGGTTGAACTGGGTTTTATCCTAGAAAGATAATAAACCCATGGAGCTTTTAGAGAGAAATATATCTACTTACTTAGGAAGATTTTATCACACAATTGCCTGGACAATGAATTCAACCATGATGGGAGATAGATCTATGAGGAATTGAGAAAGGAGGATTGGGAAAGAGAAAATTTGACCCATGGTACAGTTGTAACAGGGGTCTCAGCTGACCCAGTGGGTAACTCTTGCGCTGGGACGGTCTTCTAAGTTGTCCCAAAAGAGGCAAGGAGGCCAGACCCCTGTGTCCCTGTATGAATCAGTCATAATCTTTGGAGAGGCAATTCCCCACAGCTGGAGGAAATTCCAGTGAAGGAGGAAAGCTATGAATCATCAGCATCTATTGTTCCCAGTGCCTAGGGGGTGGGTACATTGCTCCTGGGGAGTAGCCACTGTGCCCATTCCTTGTTGATGGGCCATCACATTTGATCCATTACATTTCAACTGTGGAGCTAAAGAGAAAGTACATTGATTCATGCTCATTGTTGATGATGACTACAGCTTAACCTGGCTGTGCTTATAGCTCTTAGTTACCCTGGGCTTCCCCAGTGGCTCAGATGGTAAAGAATCCACGTGCAATGTGGGAGACCTGGGTTCTATCTCTGGGTTGGGAAGATCCCCTGGAGGAGGGTATGACAACCCACTCCAACCCACTCTTGAGGGATCCTTCCCTCGAGAATCCCTATGGACAGAGGAGTCTGATGAGCTACAGTCCACGGGGTCACAAGGAGTTGGACACGACTGAGAGATTAAGCACAGCATTACTTACCCATCACTGTACAACAAATTACCTGAAAACAGTGGCATAAAACAACAAACATGTATTATAGTTTCGCTGAGTCAGAAATCTGACTTAATCTGGGTGCTTTTGACTCAGAGTCTCTCATGAAGCTACTGTCAAGGTGTTGGCAGGGGATGCTGTCATCTCAGAGCTTGGTGGCTGTGGGGCTGCTTCCAGGCTCACTCACATGTGCAGGTAAAATGTCCTAGCTGGCTGTTGGCTGGATTCATCAGCTGCTTCCTCTGTAGGTCTATATCTAGGACTACTGGCAGTGTGCTGTCCTGAGAGCAAAGATCTGAGGAAGAGAGGGAAAAGGAGAGAGAGAGAGAGAAATACAGATAGAAAGATTGAGAAAGTTGACAGAGACAAAGGGAAAGACAGAGGGGACCCACAGCCAAGATCAAAGCCGTTTTACAATCTAGTCCTGTAAATGATATCCTATAAAATACATCCGGCCCACATTTTAGGACAGGAGATCTGTACAGGGCTTGAATGTCAGGAGGTGAGGGTCATCGGGAACTATTTTAGGTGCTGCCTACCATATATGGGATTAAAAACATTGTCAAAGAGAAATTCTTCGGACTATCCCCAAAACAATTAATCAGATATACCTATAGAAATTTAAAGGCAAAAACCACCACAGAAACCACATTGTGCTTGTATCAGAATGATATCCAACTTACAGACATTCAATAACTTAAAAATGCACACACATAAGTGCCACTGAATGCATGAGATAAGTAAGGAAATTGAAAACAACTCTTAAGAAATTTGATAGTGCTTAACATCCAAATGCATCCAGACAGCACTCATGGAGTAGATATAGAACAAAAATATTGGAACAAATATATTTAAAATAAAAATAATTAGGCCAAAAATGATTTCAAAATCAATGAGAGGTACGGGAGAAAATGTTGTCCTTCACCATAGGACTTAAGAAGCCCTGGTAGAGCTGATTTCACATCCTTGCCAGATGGATGATTACTGGGCAAAGGAGTCTGCTTAGAATGTGAGGAGAAAAATAATAGGCTATGAGTCAGGATCTGTATCTTAGCTGCGCCTCTTACTGTTCCTAAGAGGAACTGGAGTTCCCTTCCTGCCTGAATTTGTGCCCTGATCTGCAAAAAAAAGTGCATGAACTGGAAGGTCCCTTTGAAGCCTAAAGAACTTTAATTGTAGTCTTGTGCTTTTAGACAAATTAAATTATTAGGAATTTTTTGTGTGATTTCTACACTTCTATCCAGAATCTGCCATCTGCAACTATGAAGAGTCCACCCAAGTTCACTTACTTATATAAAAATAGTCCATCTAATTGGACTGTCTGAGAAAACCCAGGCCCCTCAGCTTGGATACATGTTACAATATCTCTGTCTTAATGACCCTCACTCCCTTGTCATGGCTTCTTAAATGACTCCAGAGAATATGGGAGAGTCTGTACAGACCAAGAGAGAGCATAGAGTGGTCTCTCCATAATAATAATAACATGAGTGATTTTCTCTAAGAAATGCAAGTTTAATAAAATTACTATAAGTTTTAAAAATTCTTTTTTCAAAAATATTTTTATGCTTAATATTGCTTCACAAATTTACTATTGCAGCTTTTCAGTTAGTTTGGTCACTAAACTTCAGGAATAAATTAACTTCAACATAGTGAATTTTTCATGCATTTTTGCCCATACCAACTTCTCTGCAAGACTGCAAATTTCTTAAGGGCATTGTCTACACTACTTCCAATCTGCATGCTCCATAACTCCATCGCTAACTCCATAGCTAGACTTCTTTTTCCACTTTGTTTTCCTCACATAGTAAATAAAAATTGCTCCTAGAAACATACTAAATTAATATGGTACTGAGGTTATGTCCTTCAAGTTAAATGCTGTCATCTACTTTAAGTTCCAGTGGTTTAAATAGATTTGCCTGCTGATTCTGTGGCACTGGCTTTGAATACTGCAAAATATCATAGGGGGCCTAAACATCTGCCAGCAAGACTCCTGGGTGGTTGGTACAGATGCCATCTTACAGGTTCCTTAGATGTGGATATTTTTTTAGGTCGACAGGAGTCTTCTGTGTATATGCAACATAATCCAGGGATGCCTAATGCTAATTATTGTAATAATAACAGTCGGTCATGCATGACTGCTCTACACCAATACCAGACATAGACCTTTATGCTGACTTCTCTTAAACATATCTATCTGGTTTCAATCAATTATTCTAATCTATGAAAGACAGTTTGACTCATAATTCTACTAACAGCTTAACTCTCCCTCCAAGTCTTTATAATTTACAAATCTCATAAATGTACTTGCTAAATCTGAATTTTATTTATTTATTTATGACTGCATCAGGTCTCAGTTGTGGTACTTGGGCTCAGTTACCCCACAGCAAGTGGGATCTTAGTTCCCCCACCGGGGATCAAACTTGTGTCCCCTGCATTGGAAAGTGGATTTTTAACCACTGGACCACCAGGGAAGTCTCTTGAATATATATTATTTATTGATGGTGTAAGAGGTCTCATCTTAGAGCCACATGTAGTCAATCCCAGCCTTTCTTTGGGATTGTAATGAAAACTGAGCTTTCCAGTTCTGTGGCCACTGCTGAGTTTTCCAAATTTGCTGGTATATCGAGTGCAGCAATTTCACAGCATCAGTATTTAGGATTTGAAATAGCTCAGCTGGAATTCAATGACCACCACTAGCATTGTTCATAGTGATGCTTCCTAAGGCCCCGCTTGACTTCACTCTCCAGGATGTATGGCTCTAGGTGAGTGATCACACCTTCATGGTTATTTGGGTCATTAAAATATTTTTTGTATGGTTCTTCTGTGTATTCTTGCCACCTCTTCTTAATATCTTCTGCTTCTGTCAGGTCCATAACATTTCTGTCCTTTATTGTGCCCATCTTTGCATGAAATGTTTCCTTGGTATCTCTAATTTTCTTGAACAAATCTCTAGTTTTTCCCATTTTATTGCTTTCCTCTATTTTTTGCAGTGTTCACTTAGGAAGGCTTCCTTATCTTTCCTTCTTACTTTTTTGAACTCTGCATTCAGATGGATATATCTTTCCTTTTCTCCTTTGCCTTTAGCTTCTCTTTTGTCAACTATTTGTAAGGCCTCCTCAGACAACCATTTTGCCTTTTTCCATTTCTTTTTCTTGGGGAAGATACTGATCACCACTTCCTGTACGAACCTCCATCCATAGTTCATAGTTTGCTAATATCAGCAAACTCCAATAAAATAGAAAGTAAATATTTTTCCTACAAAATATTCTGATAGGCAATGACCAGTGTCAGAGACCAGAAACATCCTCAAGCATTTCATTCAGGTTAGCACTGAATGAGTAGTACATACATCAGTGTACTCCTCAACTAACTCTATATTCATACAACTGAAAGCTCACCTGTCCTGCTGCTGCTGCTAAGTCACTTCAGTCGTGTCCGACTCTCTGCAACCCTATAGACGGCAGCCCACCAGGCTCCCCGGTCCCTGGGATTCTCCAGGAAAGAACACTGGAGTGGGTTGCCATTTCCTTCTCCAATGCATGAAAGTGAAAAGTGAAAGTGAAGTCGCTCAGTCGTGTCTGACTCTTAGTGACCCCATGGACTGCAGCCTACTAGGCTCCTCCATCCATGGGATTTTCCAGGCAAGAGTACTGGAGTGGGGTGCCATTGCCTTCTCCACTCACCTGTCCAGATTTAGCTAAATCTCCCATAGACACATATTGTGTAATCTTGTCAAATGTCTTTAAAGAAATCAAGATGCACTGTCTTATAAAGACTCCTCTATAAATAATAAATTTGAAATGACTCCTTTGTTGACTGAGTTTCAATGGAAGCATGGATAGAGTTTATATTTCAAAATCAAGTTATTACCTAATTTTTCTTTGTCCATATTGAGGCTGATTATGGGGCATACATATTGGGAATAGTATATATATAAAATGCCCTTTAGGAATTTTCAGTCTTGCAGAGAGTTGGTATGGGCAAAAATGCATGAAATGTCAGATAGAAAAATACAAACCCTAATGCTGCTCTGCCTCTAAGTCGCTTCAGTCGTGTCCGACTCTGTGCGACCCCATAGATGGCAGCCCACTAGGCTCCTCTGTCCCTGGGATTCTCCAGGCAAGAACACTGGAGTGGGTTGCCATTTCCTTCTCCAATGCATGAAAGTGAAAAGTGAAAGTGAAATCGCTCAGTTGTGCCCCGCTCTTAGCGACCCCATGGACTACAGCCTACCAGGCTCCTCCCTCTGTGGGATTTTCCAGGCAAGAGTAGTGGAGTGGGTTGCCATTGCCTTCTCTGATACAAACCCTAGACTATGGGAATTAAGATAGTGAAGAGATTTTTTTCTACATTAATCATCAGAGGAAGCTTCCTCATAGAGATTGTAATTAGACTGTGTGTGTGTGTGTTCTGTGTGTGTGTTAGTTTGAGGTTCCCCAAAAGTAGTGCCTGATACGGATGAGTCAAATGCAAGTAGCTTATTTCGAAGGTGGGGGAGAGACCAGTAAGAAGGTAGAGAAGTGAGGCAGGAAAGGAGGAGTCAACAAAGAGTAGATGATAAGATGCTTGGCCCAGTGGGCAGCTGACATCTCATGGGAAGCCCTGGGAAGCCATGTTGAACAAATGCCTTGGACTGACTTTCTCCAAAGGATGAGGAAGCTGTGGTTTTTGTACACCATTCCTGACACCCATAGGTTGAGGCTGCTCCTGAAAAGGAGGTATTAATTCTCTGACACTTTCTGCCTGCCTGTGCAAGGTCGGGACAGGCTTCATGACCACAGAGAGCCCTCAGGCAAAGAGAAGCAAGTACCAACAACTGGAAGAGGAGCCAGTAAGCATGAAATAACAAAGGCAACGAGGGGGAACGCCATACACTGTATGTGCTGCGTGTATGAGTGTGTGTGTGCATACGCACGTCCACACACAAACAAAGGAGTACAGATAGAGAAGACCTTTTAGGCCAAGAGAAGAACAGTTTAGCAGGAGCAAAGTCTACATAAAAGGATGGGAGAGAAATTAGGTGATAAGAGTGCATTAAAATCGCCTTTCCAACCAGTGAGACTGCTCCAACCCTTTGCTATTTCCACAATGAGATTAAGAATTACAGATTTCCTCATCGAAGTGGCAAATTTCTGGTTGTTCCTGCTTAAAATGAAATAAAGAAGCTAGAACAGATAAGGCACTCAGGATTTCCCATCCATTTCCCCATCCTGTATGGAATTTTGGCTGTCAAGGGAAAATGTCTTCACTGGAAGTCACTCTGCTTCTCTCTTGGACTCATCTGGAAAGGTAAAATACTGTCAGTAAGGAAGGAAATCTGGTTATGTCCGCTCAAATATGGATCCCTAATGCCCTCTGGGACCTTCCCTGGTGGCTCAGACGGTAAAGCGTCTGTCTACAATGCGGGAGACCTGGGTTTGATCCCTGGGTCGGGAAGATCCCCTGGAGAAGGAAATGGCAACCCACTCCAGGATATTGCCTGGAAAATCCCATGGACAGAGGAGCCTGGTAGGCTACAGTCCATGGGGTCGCAAAGAGTCGGACACGACTGAGCGACTTCACTCACTCACTCAATGCCCTCTGGTACTCACACTCTTTTTCACTTAAACCCCAGTGTGCTTTAAAATCTAGAGTTTAAAACCCCAGAGTCGATATCCAATAAGCTCTTTGCTCTTTGAGAACAGAAAGTGCTACTCTCCTAAGACGTTAAAATAATAAATCCTTTTCTGCTTGGAGAATATTCATTTTAATTTATCAAAAAAAAAAAAAAAAGCCTCTGCAGTTAAAACTCTATGTATTCATGTGTATATTTTGAAAATATTTTTTTAAAACTAGATTGCCTGCATATGAAAACCAGAATTTATAAACCACTGATAAAACACAGACTCTAAGTATATTTTTATTAGAGTGCTTTCATATCAAGCTTTTGGTTTAGAATGATCCATAATATACAGCAAATTAGGTAGTTCTTTGAGAGGGTTGGAGCTTAAGATAAGAGAGGGCCTGATGAATGCAGTGATCCAGGAAGGTGACCAGTGGGAACATGTGGTAGGTAGGTAGCACCCCCAACTAACAATTTTTAAAAATCCAGCACCTTTTGAAAATAATATTTCTTAAAATTATCCTCACGATGCCAGGACTACAGACTTAGAGGTGATCCTTTCCAGTAGTAAGCCACGTTTTCTCTTTCTACCCTCAATGTTCATCTCATCTGTGGTTTTTCTGAGAAATCTCATCTTTCACATCATGTTTTCTCATTGGTATCTTCTGCTCACCTTCAATGGGCAGTACATTCTAAATATAAACTTAATATGGTACAATCATCTCACACCTTAAGCCCTTCAGAGCCTTCTTGTCAACAAAATTATCTATAAGCTATTTTAATTTTAATGAATAATGTTGGTCTTAAGTTAGTTTTTTGAATCCATAATCAAATGAGGAAAATATGAGCTATAGGGATGTCTTTATTATATTAAACCTACTGAATTCTCAGAACTGTACATATTCTGGCATTATATTCTTTCTTTCCAGTTTGCAAGTATATTTTTAATGAAATGATTGTGTATTAGTCAGAGAGGCTTGTTAAAGCCCAGTAACAAACAAACCCCTTCTCTCAGAAGCTTAACATGAAAGTTGTTCTCTTACTCATACAGAGCTCACTGCTGATCTAGCAGCACTCCCAGAAATCACTTTTCCAAGCAGTGATGCAAGGTTTCAGACCATTTGTTTACAGCTTGTTGTTATGCAGCCTGAAAGATGTTATCCTCTTGAATCACTGGGGAGACAGCTGGAAGATGCCCCAGAACTATCCACGTTTCCTTCATCTCTGTAGGAAGTACCTACAGAATCCACTAGGATTTAGTACTTAATAAGCACTGAAGGAAAGCTTGGATCTGTTGATCTAGACAGTCCTCATTTATATTTTAATCAGATTTTTGGAAAGATTCTAAAAGAATGGCTTAATTGTATCAAATATATTGTCCTTTGACTTAAGTAACTTCAGCTCAGTCACTCAGTTGTGTCCAACACTGCGATCCCACAGACTGCAGTCCCATGTCAGTCTTTCCCATCCTTCACCAACTCGTGGAACTTGCTCAAACTCACGTCCATTGAGTCGGTGATGCCATCCAACCATCTCATCCTCTGTTGTCCCCTTCTCCTCCTGCCTTCAATCTTTCCCAGCATCAGGGATCAGGGTCTCTTAAAAGGAGTCAGTTCTTCACACCAAGTGGCCAAAGTATTAGAGTTTCAGTTTCAGCATCAGTCCCTCCAATGAATATTCAGGACTGATTTCCTTCAGGATTGACTGGTTGAAACTCCTTGCAGTCCAAGGGACTCTCAAGAGTTTTCTTCAATACCACAGTTAAAAAGCATCAATTCTTCAGTGCTCAGCTTTCTTTATAGTCCAACTCTCACATCCATACATGACTACTGGAAAAACCAGAGCTTCAAGTAGATGGACATTAGTCAGCAAAGTAATGTCTCTGCTTTTTAATATGCTGTCTAGGTTGGCCATAGCTTTTATTCCAAGGAGCAAGTGTCTTTTAATTTCATAGCTGCAGTCACCATCTGCAGTGATTTTGGAGCTCCACAAAATAAAGTCTGTCACTGTTTCCACTGTTTCCCCATCTATTTGCCATGAAGTGATGGGACTGGATGCCAAGATCATCATTTCTTGAATGTTGAGTTTTAAGCCAGCTTTTTCGCTCTCCTCTTTCACTTTCATCAAGAGGCTCTTTAGTTCTTCTTTGCTTTCTGCCATAATGTTCGTGTCATCTGTGTATCTGAGGTTATTGATATTTCTCCCAGCAATCTTGATTCCAGCTTGTGCTTCAATCAGCCTGGCATTTCTCATGATGTTCTCTGCATATAAGTTAAATTAGCAGGGTGACAATATACAGCCTTGACGTACTCCTTTCCCAATTTGGAACCAGTCCATTATTCCATGTCTGGTGCTAAATGTTGCTTCTTGACCTGCATACAGGTTTCTCAAAAGTCACCAATCTTAACTTAAAAGTCACCAATCTTTCAGCTCTTACCTCCCTACTACGCTTGTTTCCCCACTACTGCCAACCCAGTCTATGTGACTGCTGAAGCTCCAGACACCCCTAACATGCATCTCTGTTCCTGTATTTCTGTAACACGTATCCAGGACATGGATTTAGGGAATCACTCCAATTTACACAACAAATCACTCTGCACTTTGTGGTTTGTGCTGATTCTGTGATATTCCACTGAGAAGACTAACAGGATCTCATTAAGCAAAATGTGCAGAGTTCTGGTGAGGTTGACTATGTCTATGACCCAAGAGCTCAATCCTGCAGCAGTTTGTAATTTCCTACCTGCAAAGTGAGAATAGAAGCTACATGAAAACAGGGACCATATTTGCTTCCTCCTGTAAGTTTTCACCAAGAATCTCTGTACAAATGCAGGAGAGCAAAGACTGAAAATAGTAAGAAGACCTCTTCTGAGGAATATTTGCAGAACTCCATTCACTTGATTACATTGCAAAGCTGTTCTTTACAAACTGTAACATGAATAAGGTGGGACTTCCTTGGTGGCCCCGTAGCTAACAGTCCACCTTCCAGCACATGGGACATCGGTTTGACCCCTGGTTGGGGAACTGGGAACCCACGTGCTATGAGGCAGCTGGGCTGGAGGGCCACAACTAGAGATTCTGTGAGCTGCAACTCCTGAGCCTCGGCGCTGCAGTAAGAGCCCCCATGCCACCACAGGGACCTGGTGCAGCCCAAACTAAATGAATAAATACATAGTTTTTAAAAAAGAAAAGAAATGGATAAGGCAAGATCCTCCCATCTCTGGACTCACAATCAGACAGTGTGAGGTTACAAAGGAGAGGAACAGACCAGCGACATACACGGAGCTACAAGATAAACGTCCTCTAAGAGACCGATACGGAGGTGTGAGCATGCAAGGGAAAAGGAAAGTACTGACTCATCCTCTCATGTTCCATAACAGCTACTGGCAAGTTGGTTTTTAAGTGAACCTTGATAAATCTGGAAAGATAGTCAAGTACTGAGCAAGACACAATTTGTAATTCTTGGCACATTTTGTGTTATTGGCTCCTTGGGTCTGGGACGGTATTGAGAAGGGAAGTATCTGTAAACAGAATGAATAATGAGTAACCATAATATATTCTCTGTTAGTTTTACATCAGATGTTTGGAATGTTGGCACTAATAAAAGCTAATTTAATTTTGATTCTCTTCTGAACCTATGGTGTTATAGTGCAGACCTCTCTCAAACTAGCCATATTCCTAATGATGAAAATTGGGTATTGGTGTAATAATTAACCTAGTGTTGTGCTTTTGATACCTCTCTTTTAATTAACAAAATCTTTGAAGTTTGCTGGCAATTTTTTATTTTATGAAAAGGCCAATAATGGTAATAAAAAGGTACCCATGTGAAATGGCCACCCAGTCTTAAAGCTTTTCATCTTTGAATTGATTTGCACATCTCAACCTATTATAGAGGTGGACAGATATTATTATACCCATTTCACAGATGAGGAAATTGAAACTGAGCGCTTTGGAGACTTGCCCAAGCTGGCAAGAATGACTCCCACACGAAGACTCTAAAGGCACTTCCAGTCATAATAATCACAGTGGTTCAGTTCTCATGACACAACTTCTTTCAAGCTGGGATTACTGGTACTTGGGGCCAGATAATTCTTGATTGTGGCGGCCCTGTCCTGAGTATTGGAGGATGTTTAGCAGCTTCCTAGACCTCTATCCTTATTGGAGAAGGAAATGGCAACCCACTCCAGTGTTCTTGCCTGAAGAATCCCAGGGACGGGGGAGCCTGGTAGGCTGTTGTCTATGGGGTGGCACAGAGTCGGACACGACTGAAGTGACTTAGCTCAGCTTAGCTAGGCCTCTATCCTTAGGTGCCAGTACTGGTCCCCCAGTTGTGACAACCAAAAATACCCCCTGAAGGACAAAATTGCCCCTGCTTGAGAACCATGGGCCACCTGAGAATCAGGATTCATGACAAATGAGTTTTGCTACACAGCTTCCTCTCTACTGAATCCAGACTGAATCCTCAATTTCTTTAAAAAAATTATAAAAATCTACAGTGAATTTTGGGTTTTGCTGGTGGCTCAGATAGTAAAGAATCTGCCTGCAATTCAGGAGACCCAGGTTTGATCACTGGGTCAGGAAGATCCCCTGGAGAAGGGAATGACTACCCACTCCAGTATTCTTGCCTGGAGAATCCCATGGACAGAGGAGCCTGGTGGGCTACAGTCCTTGGGGTCACAAAGAGTCAGACATGACTGAAAGACTAACACTTTCACAGTTTCATGGTGAATTTACCTCACTATGAGCTGATGTCAGCAGCTTGCAGCTTACTGACTGCACAGTGAGAAGGCAAGCTGCCTGAGAACAGGAATCAAGTCCATTTTCTTCAAGAACTCTTTGTTCAGCAAATGAAAAAGTGGAACACTGGTGCCAACAGGGACCATCACACTACACAATTTCATTCTGCAGTCACCTATATTTTAGGAATTAAAAGCCTCTTCTTACAGGTGAGGCCAAGTTTAGAGAAATTAAATAACTACTATAACAATTACCGGAGAAGGCAGTGGCACCCTACTCCAGTACTCTTGCCTGGAAAATTCCATGGATGGAGGAGCCTGGTAGGCTGCAGTCCATGGGGTCGCTAAGAGTCAGGCACGACTGAGGACTTCACTTTGACTTTTCACTTTCCTGCATTGGAGAAGGAAATGGCAACCCACTCCAGTGCTCTTGCCTGGAGAATCCCAGGGACCGGGGAGCCTGGTGGGCTGCCGTCTATGGGGTCACACAGATTCGGACACGACTGAAGCGACTTAGCAGCTTAGCAGCAGCAGCATAACAATTACAGGGGCTTCCCTGGTGGCTCAGTGGTAAAGAATCACCTGCCAATGTAGCAGACCCAGGTTCAATCCCTGGGTTGGAAAGATCCCCTAGAGAAGGAAGTAGCAAGCCAGTCCAGTATTCTTGCCTAGGAAATCCCATGTACAGAGGAGCCTGGTGGGCCACAGTCCATGTGGTCACGAAAGAGTCAGACAGGAGAGCAGCTAAACAACAATAACGAGTTGTCAGCCTGGATTGAGTACCCAGATCAGTCTGATTCGAGAGCTCTTATGGATTCTTTCACACCAGTGTCTGTTCACATGTAGTTTCATATAACTGTTAGGTTGCGAAATAAAGTTAAGTGGTCAAGATTAGCATTTTCTTTCTAATGACACAGAATGGAATGGGATAAGAAAAGGATAGAAAATATCGAGTTATGTGTAATTAGGTTAATGTATTATTTGATTAAACTTTTCTTTCAGTTTGTGAGTGTGTTAATAGTTCATAATGCAAGATACACATCTTCCCTTGTACATCAGAAACATTAGTAAAACACTGCCATACTACCTATTCTGTCTTCTAATGGCTAGAAAATGTCTTACTGGCATTCTCAAATTAATTCATTTTCTTAAATTGGAGTTTTATCTACTAGTCAAGCCCACTTATTACTGTCTAGCTGGTATACCTGTGCTGATATTAAATATGGGGGAAGTTGAAGAATGACATCCTGTTTTTAGGGCTATTCTACATTCTTCCAGAATAGGAGGGTATTGCCTTTCCTTTTTTTTTTTTTACTGTTTAATATGGCTTTTTACAACTGTTCCTATTTCACCTTTTTCTGTTGTTTTGGAGATCTATCTATAACAACAAATCCAAATGTATTGCCTTTCTTGGACTGTAGTGCATCATTGTCCTTGCCTGGAGAATCCCAGGGACGGCTGAGCCTGGTGGGCTGCCGTCTATGGCGTCGCACAGAGTCGGACACGACGGAAGTGACTTAGCAGCAGCAGCAGCAGCAGCAGCGCATCATTCCACTATACAGATACTCTCCGTATATGACCATTTCGCAGCTTCTCTTTTTTTTCCCCTTTGTCTCTTTTCCTCTCCTTCCTCCTCCTCCCCTCTTCTCTTTGCCTCCTCCTGGTCCTCTCACCCCTTCCCCCGCCCCCTCCACCTCTCCTCCTCTGTCTTGGTTTCACCTCAGTAATTTCACCTGTTTCACCTCCCTCTTCTTCATTCTCTCTCTCTCACCATCATTGTGCTCCTGTAGGTACAGAAGTATACCTAAGACAGTATTTAAAGCAATTTGGTGGGGCTAAGGACAACTGTTTTAATTTTCACGGATGTTGCTAAGTTACTTTTCAAAGAGATCATAGCAATTCATTTTTACACTTAATTTTTGAAAGTGTATTCTTCCCATAGCCTCACTAACACTGTATAAATAAAACTTAAAGGGTCGTTTTTCCATTTTTAAGATAGGAACTCATATCTTGTTGTTAATTTATTTTGCATTTTTAAATTACATATAAAATTGAATATCATTTCATTTATTGCAAACCCTTGGTTTTTTGTTTTTTTTTTTTCCTGCTTATGTCCTCACTTCACCTTTTCTATTTATTTGATATTTTTCTTATTGATTAATAAAACATCCTTACATATTGAGGGCACTAGTTCCTACAAAATGCATTACAAATATTTCCCCTGCTTGTGATCTCTCTTTTGCCTTTGTTCTTCACAGAGTGAAATCTTGATTAGAAAAATTATATAAATTTCTCACTATAAATTATATTACATATTACCAATATTCTCTTCCAGAACTTTATTATTAATTACATTAAAGAATCAAGTAAGGTGCAATTTATAAAGGGATAAAGAGAAAAGGAAATCCAAATTTGTTTTAAGAAAAACAAACTGGTGTTCCTAGAAATTTTTATTAAGTAATCTGACACTTTTTTTTTTTTTTTTACTGTTTTCAAATGTCTCCTTTAATACATTTTCAAATACCATGTGTATTTTGCATAATTCCTAGACTCTATCATTTTCTATTGATCAGAACATGTTATTGTCAGAATGTCATTTTGAAAAAAGAATTAATTATTGCTTTCACTGTGATTTGAATTTACTCACACAGATTTGAATCCATAAACAGATGAAAGTTCATTAAAAGTTGGGGAGTGTCGTCTATGATGCTCTTCAGAAGTGAACTTTTAAAAGTTTAACTTCTATAGAAATTGAGTTTTCTTCAGGATCTTCCACTTATTGCTTTATGGTTTTCTCTCTGTGTATTAAGACTCTTGAGAGTCCCTTGGACTGCAAGGAGATCCAACCAGTCCATTCTAAAGGAGATCAGTCCTGGGTGTTCTTTGGAAGGAATGATGCTAAAGCTGAAACTGCAATATTTTGGCCACCTCATGCGAAGAGTTGACTCATTGGAAAAGACTCTGATGCTGTGAGGTATTGGGGGCAGGAGGAGAAGGGGACGACAGAGGATGAGATAGCTGGATGGCATCACCGACTTGATGGACATGAGTTTGGGTGAACTCCGGGAGTTGGTGATGAACAGGGAGGCCTGGCGTGCTGCAGTTCACGGGGTCGAAAAGAGTCGGACATGACTGAGCGACTGAACTGAACTGATTATGCATCTGAACAGAAAGGTTGTTGGCTGGCTTGCACCATCTTCATTTGCTTCCTTAATAAACATACTCTAAGACCCTACCATATATAGACACTGTTGTACATCCTGGGCCTACAACACTGAACAATTAAAATGGATCTTCACAATAATATTGTAGTGGGTGGAGATAGAGCTCTGTTGTAGAAAATAACAGAATTCAGGTGTACCAAAACATATGACGGAAAGGTCAATGTTTAGATAAAGAACAACTGAGATGAAGCCAGGTGAGACAGTGTCAGCCAGAAAGGAGGTGACGTCTGAGTTGGTGTCTCAGAGTCATGAGAGGCATTAGTCTTCCTTGTCAGCACTGTGCTGGGCTCCGCTCGAAGCCTATCATGTCCGGGCAGGTATTTACTGATGAATAAATCAATCAAAGATGGCCAGAGGTTCGGGCCTTGGCTATGGGAAGCACTTTTAGTTTATGTTGCCTTTAAAGTTCTGTTATGAAGAGCTGTTTAGACAAGTCAGATGGTAGTTTTTTACTTTGGGGAGGAAAGAGATTTTCCTTCAGGTTTTATTCATTACTTATTGCAAAAGCGATTTTGCAATAACTGATTTCAACATTTCTCCCTGGGTTTCTAAACCACCCTGCTCCCAAACAAGCCTGAGCAAGTTTCCAAAACAGGGTTCTTCCTTCAGGCCTGCCATCCCAATCTGCCACCAGGAAGCTTTGCACATCCCACCTTTGTGGGGCACAGAGTGGAAGTGAGAAGGAAGTGAAAACAAGCCCAGCGGGCCCAGGCAATGCATTTGCAAAATCCTGCTGCTCAGAAAACATTTCCTGTGAATCACAAAAGCGCATGCTTAGATGTTGTTTTTGAAGCTTGATTTGCAGTGGATTATACATGAGCCCCATCTTGTGCTTCTCCAAACATATTTTCACTGGATAATTTTTAAGGCAAAGAAATTCAAACACAATTATGAAACTTTCTTTTCATTAGTTAGTTGAATAGCAAGATACACAGTAAAAAAAATCAGAATGCATGAAATGGCAAGTGTTTGAGTCTTGGGCCAGTTTCTTCTTTCATTTTTATTTATGATTGAAAGCTAGTTTTTAAAAATTTTCTGCTGTAGTTTCTTTTTATGATTATTGATTTGTATTAGCATTATAATTGTAAATACTTGATATGAATTTCTCTCTTTGATCTGTCCTACTTGTCAATCAACAGTCTTTTCAGCTCTAGATTCTTTCTTTCCTTCTTGACATTTGCCATTGTTTTCAGCCCTGAATGCCTTGCCTGCTGTTCTCAAAAGCTGCCCAGAAACACTGAGAGAGTACATTGCAGTATCAAGTACCATGGCTTCGGGCTTTGCCGCAGCTGCCCACTTTCTGAAAGCTCCCTTTATCCTTTGCAACTACACTTATCCAATTCAGACTGACAAATATCAGTTCTTTCACCCTACCTTTTATGCAGGAAAAAAAAAATCCCCCAAACAAAATTGAAAACCCTGGAAGTGTAATAAATCCCTCCCTCTGCATAGCGTACATGAATATACCTTGTAATTGCCTTTCCCTGTGGGTTTCAGTCCTTTGCCCTTTTATCCTTTTCTTTTGTACTCTGGCTTCCTCAGCATTACTATTCCCAGCCTCGGAGTCCAAGTTGCAAATGCAGAAAATGTACCCATCCATTTCAGACAAACTGAACCGCTCACATTAAAGGGGCCACAGCACATCACCCAGTGGTGCTGCTCCCTTAAAGCACCCATTGCTGGGTTCATGAGAAAGCAGCAGGTTTTGGATTCAAGACCAATGACTTAGGAGCTCAAGAGCATACTGTGGAAGCAAACTGTAGAGTAGTACAGCATAATGTAGTATATGAATATAGTATATAGGTTATTTTTCTACCAGTCATCATACTGGTTCACATGGAGAAATCTAGATTTTGCCAATCACTACTTCTGGAGCAATCTCACTTGCTGTATGAATCTGTGCTGCCTCTCTGCTATCTCACTTGCCAATTTTAAGTAAGAATATCTATGCTATTAGGAATAGCCATATTTTACTGTATACAATTAACACGTGAGGAGAGTGGCCTTAGGTAGATCATTTAAAGCTGTGGCCCCCGAGCTTTTGTGCACCAGAAACTTGATTCATGGGAGACACTTTTCGCATGGACAGTGGAGGGGGATGGTTTCAGGATGGTTCAAGCACATTACATCTATAGTGCACTTTGTCTCCATTATTATTATATCAGCTCCACCTCAGATCTAAAGCAAATGTAAAGATTATTCAGTCTGTACTAAGTGGAAGGCATGAGCTATAAGATAAGAGCCCATTAGTTCATGTAAACCATTAGACAAAAATCAAGTCTCTCCTTACTTACATAGTTACAAGGAAACTATGGTGTTATTCTGAGGTCATTTTTATCACTTTATTGAACAATTCAAATGACCATTAAATTCTTAAAGAGCCACAGGCACCAGGGTACCTTCAGGTTCTCAGACCTCAAGGACTCTAGGGCTGGATAGGACCATAGAGACAGCATTGGAATAGGGGATCCTTTCCGAGGCAATGTTCAATGGCTCTATGATTTAATCCTTTGCTACTCAAAGAGTGATCCATGCACCAGGAACATCGGTATCACTGGCACCACTTGAAAGCTGATTTCAAACAAAGCATGTCAGTGCCTCAACCGCCTCTGAATTTACATTTTTTACAAGATCTCCAGATAATTCATGTGTATGGATACATGCAAGTTTGAGAAGCCCTGATTGACCCTAACCTCTTGTTTTCCTGAAGAATAAACTAATGATTGAAGAAATTTAATGCATTTCCCAAGGTTACTGAGTGAGTTTGTAGTTAAAAGACCTAGGACTACATTATATGAGTCATGATGCCCACTCTGGATAGCCACCACCTTTTCTTCTAAGTGTCTGGTTCCTTCATGGATATCTCAGGGTTAGCCAAGGCCCCACCTGGGCCAGCCTTCTCCAGATAGCTTTAGTCATTCCCCAAATCACCTCTTCCATCAGAAATTTCTCCAGTGGCAAATGTGTTCTGTATCTGAACTGTCCAATAGCCGTATGTGCCTACCAAGCATTTGAAATGGCCTCACTGCTCTTGGGGAGCTGGAGGAAGGCAATGGGAGAAAGTGAGGTCTCCACTTCTAGGGTACACTTACCACTTGACTTCAACAGGAAAGAGGGACTTTGGGACTTTTGTTTGGATAGCTAGTATGGGGACAGCTTCTTAGCTTCTGTTCTGCTAATTTGTATCTGTTGCAGTTTTCATGAAGACTGCACTGAAAAAAATCTCTGGACAGTATTTATGGACTGATAAAAAGGGCTGAGAGCCTTTGAGGTCATCTGGGACACACTAACCATTCTTTTGTAAGGACATAAACCAGCCATTAACCTACTGTTCCTTAGGCAAAAGCCATGTCCTTGTTCTTGTGTTTGTTTTGAGGATTTTCCAGAAAGAGATGAACAGAGTGCTACTCCTTGTGGTTCCCCTTGCTGTGTAGGAGTGGAGATTTAACCTGTCTGACTTAGGAAAATATTGTGAAGTGTTTCAGAAAGAATCATATAGATCAGTCTAGCTACCATTTGGTTGATTAGTGCCCAAATATCCCCAGTCTGTCATTGCTGCCTCCTTCCATGCACTTCTGCAATATGATCTTGTAGCTCCTTCTATCAAGAGATGACGTCTACTTCATTACTGATAAACCTGAGCTGACCTTACGATTTTCTTTGGTCAGTAAAATGCAATGGAAATGACTAAGTGCCAGTTCTTGCATCCTTCCATTCTCTTTCATGGAACCTTCCACTGGCACATCAATAAGCTTGGACTAGTCTCCTGGAAGATGACAGACCCATCCACTAGAGGCAGAGGCCCTGTGTCACCAGCTTAGGTCAACACAGACTAGCTACCCACAAGAACTCACCCGCTGACTACAACATGTGAGTGAGCCCAGTCAAGATCTGCTGCTGCTGCTGCTAAGTTGCTTCAGTCGTGTCCAACTCTGTGCGACCCCACAGACAGCAGCCCACCAGGCTCTGCCATTCCTGGGATTCTCCAGGCAAGAACACTGGAGTGGGTTGCCATTTCCTTCTCCATTGCATGAAAGTGAAAAGTGAAAGTGAAGTCGCTCAGTCATGACCAACTTGTAGTGACCCCATGGAATGCAGCCCACCAGGCTCTTCCATCCATAGGATTTTCTAGGCAAGAGTACTGGAGTGGCTTGCCATTGCCTTCTGCACAGTCAAGATCAACCAAGCCCAAGTCAGAGCAATCAAGGAGCCCCGTCCATTTGCACTTGTGAAAAATAAAAGGTGGTTGCTTTAAGCAATGAAATTTGGGGAGGTAATTTGTTACAATATTGTGGCTATACCAACATAATCCTTTTTGACTTTTTAATGTCATCTAATATCTCTAATTAGAAAAAAAAAATAGTTTTTTAGGTCATGATCAGATGAAGTTCCTCGGAATCAGAATCCATCAGAGATGGTAGGGACATTAGTGTTTGTCATCAATTATAGACGTCTTATCGCTGAGGAAATGGAGGCCTAGAGAAGGACAATAAATAACCTTGAAACAAACAACCAGTCAGGAGCAGCACAGGACACAGGTCTCCTGTCTCCAAGGTCTTTGCAAGTCCTCAGTTTGTTCTTTCACGAATATGCTGAGTTTTGCTAGTCTGCCAACCAGCAAGCCTTTGAAAACACAGCCTTTAAAAAAGAGATTACATTTGCAGAGACCGGTGCTTCCGACTCTACAATCTGATTCTTTGATTTCTAAAGACCCTCTCAATTCTTTGTTAAAAGAAATCCCAACTTTGACATTTATCTTTTATGAAAAGATGTACGGATAGCCTTTGCCATCACCATGGCACTGCTTACTTAATCAACCATTGTGTCTGTTGGTAATCTGTCAAAAATTGTGCATGTTATAATAAAAAACAAAGTATGTTTTCTACTCACCATTGAGTGAATTTCTTCACTGGTGTGTATTCACTTCCCTGGCAAGTTAGTAACTCAGCTTGCTTGCTTCCATTCTTTCTTTAGCTCTGATGGTCATTATTTGCATCTCAGAGTTTACAACACATTTTCATGCAAATTATATGATTTGAATTTCCCCATAACACATTTTTATTCCCAGCAAGAAAATTGAAGCTTAGAGCAGTTACGTGATTTGTTCCAGGTCATGTGGACGGGAAGGAGAATAAGTCATACTTCTAGATTTTTATTCAATAGTCTGGTTTCTATGGATGATGTCACCTTGCCAATTTATAATCTGTACCTGTTGGATATGTCTAGGTGCCAGACATGCCCAGTTTCTCATTTCTTACTGAAATATCCTGGTCCAAACTGCTTCCCAAGGAAATAGCCCTGGGTTCCTCTTGGCAGCAGGGGCTTCTATGATGGGTGACCTCAGATTCAGGGTCTTTCTTCTTAGCTACATGATGGACCAAGGATTGAACTCCAAACTATGGGGAAAAAAGGAATCTGTGCATCTGAAGAAATTGAGAGGTAAACCCGGAAGAGAAATAATAGACAACCCCTGGTTCTATTCTGTTTCTTTGGGACTTCTGTTTCCAGTTCCAATCCCATTTGTGTCCTTAAAATAAACCCTATTCTGCTTAACTGGACATGAGTCCAATTCACACAGTCACTTTTCTTTTGTACAACATTTCAAATTTTTCAGTGTGATGTCATTCATCATGGAAAACCAGTCTATCAAGTGAATTTCAATCAAGTGCCATGATGTCAATTTCACAAGGGAGAAAATCCTTGCTGCCAATCTTCTGTTGATGTTTCAAGGCAGTATACATATCACTTCACACTCACCTCACCACACTGGTTTCCTGGCTTCTCGAAGGTGATCAACAATGGTCAATGCCTTAGTTAAGCATCAATACTTTATAGTCCAAGTTTGACATGACAACTCCAAACTTCTTATTGCTGTTTCTCCAAAGAAAACTTATAGAGCCTGATCATTTGCTCAGATAGCAGTGGAAGGTCTAAGGTGAGTGTACAGATTGGATGCATTTCATATTTATGAAATCTTCCCTCCAGGAGATGCCAAACAGACTGATACATGGCTCTTTAAATACTAGCCAACACTGAATGCTTTTGATGAGGAGGAAAGTTTCGATTTTGAGAATGTGTCTTGCACTTCTCCAGCTATAGGAAGAGATGTTGACAGAGGATACTCATTGCTATAGACACCATCGCTGCTGACTTAGTGACTGAGCATTTAGGAGTCCATTTCTGGGGGTCACAGTACTCCTCTGGCAGACTACCCTGGCTCAGGAGCTCCCTGACAACCTTGCTGAAACTTTCCCAGGCTGCACAGTGATGTCTGTGCCCCTAGAACCTTTCTTCCTGTACTCTCTCCTTTATAGGAGTTAGACGTCATTGTGGTTTCACAGTTCTCCCAGTCTTCCTTGGCTCCCTCCCCATTTTCTCTCAAGGCATTTCCCCTAATAACCCCCTTGCATGGTTAATCACATCTTCACATCTGATGCTTGGAGTACCTGGAAAAGAAGGTAGATGAGTTTTATATGCTTAAGTCAGCAGTTGCTATATGTTACAGGTATGTATATAACTTTGAAAATAAACTTTAAAATTATTACATACTCTGACGTTGGTTCCAATACCATATCTTGGTCAGATACCAGCAAAGGTCCAGTTTCCCCATTTTTATTCCCTGATCATCAAAAATCCAAGATGAGCCAAAGCACAGATGTTGACCTGGATGGACAAGTCAGCCCCATGCAGGACATGTAGTAGGCACGATAAGGTGTGGTGGATGTGTCCACTGAAGCACCTTGTCCAGAAGGCTTTTTTCTTTCCAGTCACAGAAGTATCTTTCTATACTTAGAGCCTCAAAGAAATTAGAACTGTCAGAAGCAGTCAGTTTTAAATCCAGGGCCCTGAGTAAAAATTTGGGAAGGAATGCCTCAACTGCATCCAAAGAACAAAGCCTCCTCCCCCTTTCTGCTGGCTTCTGATTCAAATTGAACGAGGATGGATCAAAGATACCATAACTGTTTTCTCCCTCACTGTTCTGTCAAATTGAAAACTGCTTCTAATGGTCATCCAGTAAGAACACTGTCTGTAACTCCACTCCACTTAAGCCCAGTGCATCCCAAACGTAGGTTAAGCAGACTTGTAAGCGTGAATAGTAATGCCTGAAGCTTTCATTCCTTCTTATTTGCTTCAATGCAATGGGCTTCCCTGGTGGCACAGTGGTAAAGAATCTGCTTGCAATGCAGGAGACACAGGTTCAATCTCTGGGTCAGGAAGATCCCACAGAGAAGGAAGTAGCTAACCCACTTCAGTATTCTTATCTGGGAAATCCCATGGACAGAGGAGCATGGTGGGCTAATCCAGGGGATTGCAAGAGAGTCAGACATGACTTAGCGACTAAACAATAACAATGCAAAGGCAGCTTTATCTGAATTCTTCTCTTATTCCACTAATTTATGTATGTTTTTCCTGGTTCCATAATCCGTCTAGTCAGTATCCTGGAGGGTAGGTTGAGCCCAAAGTATGTTCTACCCTTGAGCATTATTTTTAAAACTATAGTGAGCATACTAATGCCCTAAGGATCTTGCTAAAATACAGATTCTAGTTTGGTAGACTATTGGTTAGGGTCTGGGCTCCTACATTCCTAAAAAGAGAAGGGACCATATTGATACAGTTGGTTTGAGGCTGTAAAGTTAAGCTTCTCAAACTTGAACATGCCTCAGAATCACCTGGAGAGGTTGTTAAAATACAGATCCCTGGGTCCCATCCCAAAGAAGTTGATTGAGTAGGTCTAATGGGGGGAACCTGAGATTCTGCACTTATAATAAACTTTCAGATGATGTCGATGCTTTTGCTCCCTGGTCCACTTGTTGAGTCGTAAGTGTTTAATGAACATATCTAATGGAAAAGTCCCATAAAACCTGATTCTTCCTTCTGTCTGATTATTTGATTTGCCTGGGAAAGTGGGTTTGGGAAACATCTGAGTATTTTTGCTTGGGACAGATGCACTCTTATTTCAACTTAACCTTATAAGCTATGGGCAAATGCATAGGACTAAAAGCTTCACAGGTTTTGGACGTGAGTGGAAATCATGGGAAAGGTTCAATAGCATAGGTTTCAAATCAGGGGTCCCTGACTCACCACAACCTCTCTAGGATCCCTGTTTCTAAGCTTTCTTATCCTAAGTAAGACTCCCTCAGAATTACCTAAATTCCACAACTTGTATTTTACATTGGCTTTAGGACTGCTTCTAAGGTTGCCAGGACAAGATCTTGGGACTTAGAAAACATCGAAAGCTGCCTGGCACTGGGCCCATGGAAATCCTGATAAGAATCAAGACCTATTTCTGGTGAGTGAGATTATACATTAAACATTGAGCAACTCTACATCTCTGCATAATATTAATACAATAACTCTATATCACCCACATATCCTGTGTACTAGGGATTGTGATTAGTTTTCTACATGCACAGTCTCACATAAATCTTATACCAATCCAACTATCAGACAAGAAAGTTGAAGCTGTGAGCCACTGAGTTACAGGTCTGTTTGTCTAAAATCTGGACCTTAGAACTTTGCTAGTGAAAGTGCGGCCCATGCACTAGAGGCATCAGCATCACTCAGGAGGTTCTGAAAATATTGAAACTCAGGCCCCATGCCTACTTGAAAAGAGTCTTTATTTGAACAAATTGCAAGTGATTCCTGGGCATTTTAGGACAACACTTGGGCCCAATCTGCTGTATCACCTCTCTACCAAGGAAGGATTTTTGCAGACTCATCTTTTTTGGAAATGTTCTAGCACAGATCTGGTGAGACATCAAAGGCAGTCATTTTCATCCCTGGCAAAGGGATGGTTTGATTGCTTTGGGAGGAGAACTGCTTGGCAGCACATCAGAGTTCAGGGAGCTGTGTGTGCTGACACAGGCAACTCCTGGCTTCTTGGGGCTGGACTTGGGGACTGATGTGCAATGGTGATCCAGGAGCAAATTAGAGTCTATTAAAAGCAGGACTTTCCCTTGTGGAACCTGCTTCTGCTAAGGGAGTGGTCCCCAAATCTTCAGTTAATACAAAGTTCTTTAAGAGTGGAGACTAAGAAAAAGAAGACCCGCCCCGCCTCACCCCATCTCACTTGGCTTTTAGGGAACATCACAGAGATAAGAGTAATATCAGGGACTTCCCTAATCTTCTGGTGGTTAAGACTCCATGTTCCCAAGGCAGGAGGTGCAAGTTTGATCACTATCAGGGAACTAAGATCCCACAAGCCACACAGTGTGGCCACAGAAAAAGAGAGAGAGAGAAATATTTTTCCTGGGAAGAGGAGACAATACTGGGCAGAGAAAATCAGTATCAGACAGAATCAGTATCAGCAGGGGATACACTTGGGGGAAATGTGTGAAACAGGAGAGTTTGCCATCCTCAGAACCAGTATCAGCAGGGGATACACTTTGGGGAAATGTGTGAAACAGGAGAGTTTGCCCTCCTCCTTGGTTTCGGTGGATTGAAACAACAGTCATTTAGAAATTCACAAATCTGTAATTGACCAGTACTCTGCTGACCTGGTCCTGGTTTGGCCGAGGACAAAACTCTCTCCTGGTTTCAGCTGGGACAACTCTACTCTAGTTCATGTGTCTCTCACTTTCTTACAGTCTAGCCTGGTGGCTCAGTGGGATTCCAAAAAATGAGTAGAACCATTCAGGATATCTTGAAGTCTAAACCAAACAGGCATACTGTTAATTGTGCTATATTCTACGGACTAAGGTGAATTGAAAGGCCAGTTCATATATAAAAGCTCTCCCTCTTGATGGGAGGAGCCGCCAAGTCACATTGCCGAAAGGGCATGGATACAGGGTGAAGAACTGGGACTTATTTTGTAATGTGCTCTACTTCTACTAACTGCTTCTCATCTGTCCTTTTTTGATATAGTTATTAGTATACTGGTTCTTGCCTAAAGATTCCACCTTATTGTTCATGGGCTTATTGCTTCTCCTGGCTTGATGCATTTGAAGACCTCTGTGTGCATTTAGTGGTTGGCCCTAAATTTGGTTACAAGCCATGAAATACAAAGGAAGCAGGAGGAAGAAGCAAGTCAAGAGAGCCCAGAATTTTCATAGAAATTAAAATCTCAGGGAGATACCAATCCACTCCTAAAATGTGCTGAATGAAAAAAACAGGCAATTGCACATGTTGGCAAGGATGTAGAATAATTAGAACTCTCATATTCTACAGATGGAAAGGTAGATACTTTGAGTAATTTGTTGGCATTATTCAATAAAGTTGGTGCTATGCATATTCCATGACACAGTGATTCTACCCCTAGATATAGATCCAGCAGAAATGTCAAATAAGGTCAACCAAGACCGTTCATAGCAGGATTATTTGTAATACCACCAAACAGGAAATGCTTCACTTGTTTATTTACCATAGAGTAGGTAAACGTATCATTGTGTATTCTTACAGTGGAATATTTATATAGCAATGAGAAGCAATGGTTTGTAACTGCTTATAAGGATATAATGAATTTCACAAAATTGGGTAGAAGAAGTCAAGATAGGACTTGTTACACATCTACTTACTCACATTCAAAAACAGGCAAAACTGATCTCTGGTATTGGAATCAAGTATAGTGGTTTTCCATGAAGGCGTTTGGGGTTCTGGTTCCTTAATCCTGGGGCTTCTCAGTTCCTTAATCCAGGGGTTGCTTACATGAAGTGTTTACAAAGTAAAGATTTCAGCACCTTCCACTTAGGACCAGCATGCATTTTTGTTTGAATATTATACTTCAATAAGAAGGTTTTAGAGAAGAGATATGAAATGAGATAAATCTGAGTTCAAACCCAGTTCTATAGTCTGGACTTCAACAAGATTTCTGACCTCTCTGAGGTCAGAGAGCCCCAGTTTCTTAATATTCAATATGATCATGGTCTTTATGATGATTAAATTTTAAGATGTGTGAAGCTCTCTGTGGGCTTCCCTGGTGTCTCAGATGGTAAGGAATCCTCCTGCAATGCAGGAGACCTGGGTTTGATGCCTGGGTTGGGAAGATACCCTGGAGAAGGGAAAGGCTACCCACTCCAGTATTCTGACCTGGAGAATTCCAAGGACAGAGGAGCCTGGCAGGCTGCAGTCCATGGTGTTGCAAAGAGTGGGACATGACTGAGACTTTCACTTTCACAAAGCTATCTGTGCCCAATAAATGTTAATCCCTCCTCCTGCTTGCTGTGGAAAATAGCTAAAATTGCATTGACTGTCCCAGATGCACAAAGCACAATGTCTTCATTATACCATTACACAAAATCATATTCTCAGTTTTGCTTCCAAAAAAGAAAGACAGCAGGGGTTAAGGGACACATCTGAACTTTTCCCATTTCATTACTTATGAGTGTGAATATTCTGAGTGTTATGTATTCAGTGGGTTAATACTTTATATGTCCTTCTATTACCATTTATGATACTTACTTTTCCCCTCTGGTTTTGCAGATCATTTTGTTGCTACCCACCATGCCATGCTAAGTCGCTTCAGTCATGTCTGACTCTGCGCAACACTATGGATGGTAGCCCACCAGGCTTCTCCGTCCATGGGATTCTCCAGGCAAGAACGCTGGAGTGGGTTGTTGCTGCAGCCTATCTAAATTATTAACAGCATTTAGAATATTGGGTTAATCAAGGGATTTTATAGCAGTGAAGCTATTACTGTAACGGATAGATAGTATAAAACTTTACTCAATTCAACCTAAGGACTTAGAGCCATTTGGTTTTCAGCCTCCAGCTTAAAAATGACCCTGAGGTATTAATGGGTGAATCAGGCACGAATAGCCTGTCTGGGCTTCTCACTGTTTGTTCCAGAAGAGGAGGAATAGTACTTGTGGGTGGCTGGGCCAGGAGGAAATCCTGACTCCAGTTTTCTCTGTTCTTGATGGCAAACTCTCTGGGGGGTATCTCCTGAGAAAGTGGAGGACAGAAAAAAGCCTGGGGGAGATTTCAACGATGCTAGGAAAACTTGGCTGCTCACCAAAGCTATTCTCCACGGTGATACTCACACACACAAGCACACACACACACACAAGTACACACACATGAAATCCATGCTTAAATCCTATGCTGCTAAGACAGGTTGTTGTCAGCCAGCCAATGTTTAGACCTTCGTGAAACCACAGCTTTGACAGGAAGAAAAATCACCCTAAAGACTTGATGAGCTGGGGAAGCTGACTTCATCTATTTCATAATTTTACTTAGACCTCAAGCCCGATTTGTCACCTCCTGATCTAAAGGAGAATCAAGAGTCATTTAATAATAATAATAACATATAATTATTCTTAACAACTATAACCTTAAAGTGTTATGTGAAATCTATATTCTCCCCAACAGCCCTATAAAATAAGCTGTTCTCAAACTATCATTTTACAGGAAAAGAAACTGAGCCTCTGAGAGGTAGACTGAATAGAACTCAAGCCACCAGATCCTAACCTGGGACTTTGTTTATACATTTTTCAAGTCTACTGAAATAGTTTTCTCATTACTACATATTTAATATTTTGATGGGTGTAATGGGACTTGGGCAAGAACCGCAGAGGCAAGCTAGGAAAAAATATGCATGCATAGTAGACCTAGGGCTTGGAACATCATGAGATATGATAGAAGTGGCTGAAGTTACATGCGGTTTAAGGCTTGCCTTGTGGAAGCCTGTCTATAGATAAAAGGAAATTAGAAGGGACCTGGCTGGGAGAGACTGAGGATTTGGAGAAAATGCTTGGACATCAGGGGACAGGAGAATGTCTAACTGGAAACTGTCCTCTTGGTCAGTTGACATGTCATACACCTAGATATCCTGACCCTTCACTGGAGGGGGTAACTGCTGAAGTGGAAACATTGGATGTTATCGCTACTGGAGGGAGAATGGAAAAATTAAGAGCAAATGTTGAAGGTTGAGTCTGGGAAAAAGCACTTGTTTCCTGGGGGCAGGAAGAAGCCTGAGAAATAGGAAATGAGAAGTTAAATGGTATTAGATTGCTATATTAAGAAGTCCAAAGAGTTAAATTTCAATGCTGCTGCCGGCAGTCAAGAGCACAGGTGGAGAATGAGAGTCACTGATGAGCAGGTCATCTGGTGATTTTAGCATAGTGGTGTCTCTTGTCACACTGGTAAGTCTCTGGAGCAATATTCTGTAGAAGGTGGATGTCGGGTGCTTAAATAGTGGTATTTTGTGAGACCTGGAGAGTACAGTTATAGGTCATATGTAAAATTTGAAACACTAAAGATAAAAGGAAGAACTGTAAGGTAGAAAACAACAGTAATTTTTTCCCCCCAATTTGGTTGATATGCATGTTTTTCTTCCTTGCTTTCTTATGTTGTTAAGAACAGGGAAAATTCTGTGCTATAGGCAGAAAGCAAGGGGGAAGTTGAAGTTTCAAGGTGCTAATTGTGGAAGCAGGATACACACTGAAGAGAAAGCTTGAGAGGCTATATTGCAGACCAGTGTTTCTTAAATTTGAGTGTGCAAGAATATCTGGGAGAATGGATTAAAACTCCCAGGCCCCAGGATTTGACAGTCAATCCAGTTAGCTTGTCAGTCTAGCGAGTCGGTCTAGTCTATCAAGCATCTGCCTTTCTAATTAGTGTGATGACTCAGGCGGCCCTAGGGCAGCTCTGTGGCAGCACTTCCAGTCCTCATTTCTCTGTTGCATTCAAAACAGTTTCAAGACACCCAGCAACTGTGCTGTCTCTTGGCTTTCTAGAACTATTATGTTGTAATTTTCAGCCTCATTTCTGACACCTTTTCGTTTCCAACCAGGAAACATCCAGGAACTGGCTTTATGACCATTTTCTCTATACAGCACGCATGTGGTGCTTAGTCACTCAGTCGTGTCCGACTCTTTGTGACCCCATGAACAGTAGCCCGCCAGGCTCCTCTGTCCATGGAATTCTCCAGGCAAGAATACTGGACTGGGTTGCCATTTCCTTTTCCAAACCTTGGCCTTTAGTTTCTTTGGTCATTTTCAAATGCAATTGCACAGAGGTGCTGTGATTTATAACAAGGAGGCGAAAAAGAAAATGGAAAGTAAAGTAAGCAGGGGGTATGGAGAGCTTTCGGGTGATGCCATCTGAACTAACAGTTCTTTTTCATTGTTTATAAAAGGAGATGCCTTTTCTTAAAGCCCTCTGAAATGATGAAGTGATCATTGATAAACACTGATTCCATTTAAATCATAAAGTTTGCCAGTTTGTCTTCCTCTATCTCACCCTTTAAGTTTTCCCCAGAAAGTGACTGCCACAAAGTAAATCATGTATATCACTATATCCAGACATGGACGGACCACCTTTTCCTTGCTCATGTATTACTCTTTTGCTGTCTCTACCTGGAATTTTCTACCCCGTTGTAGGGGTCCTTGGACTCTTTGATCAACAGAAATTGATAAGAGGCCAGATGAGAAATGCAGGCAAGGTTCTACTGGGGCTTGTGATGAAGCACGAGGGAGCAAAACAAATAACTGATCCCTTGCTCGCTCCCTTAAAGCTGGTCCCTTAAATGAGGTGTGAGTCACAGCAGGTCCAGCGGGTGGCTAGGGTGGTCTGCCCACCCCCTGGTTGGAGCTGTGTGCAGGGATCATGCGCAGTACCCTGTTTTGCTCTGGATACCTCAGAAGTGGCAGTTGGGTTTCTGGTCTTTCATATCTTGTTCCCACTTTGCCCCAGCAGCTGCATTCATGCACTTATTTCCATCTCTTATAGTTTCTTTTTATCTTGTTGTTCCTGGAGATGTTTGTCCAGATACAAGCACTGCAGCAAAGGATCCCAGCCTGTCTCACTACCTCTCCTGAAAACTTTCCATCCCCAGTCTCACCATCTTCTACAGTCTTCCCTGAGTAATGTGAGGCCACGCAGTCTCTTCCTCTCACAGACCAACCAGGGACAGATACTTGTCCCTTCATAAGCAAGATGTGCTCATCTTGATTAAATCTGGACCCCCAAATATAGTAACAACTGGAGACGCTGAACTGAATTGTGAGATGATGCTAAGAAATTAATAATTTTGTTGAGCAATATAATAATACTGTGGTCATATAGAAAAATGTACTTATTTTTTAGAGATTTATACTGAGTTTGGGTGTTGCATGGGTAAATTTCTCTTACCAAAGTGAAAAAAGAGATCGAACAAATGTGATAAAACATTTTAAAGTATTAAATCAAGATGGTGAGTATATGAGTTTACATTATCCTCTCTACTTTTCTGTATAGTTAAAAACTTTGAAGTTTACATAGTAAACAAGAAAAGCCATCATCTACTGAATCATGGATTTGGTGATCTGTTCCTATCTTCTGGAATACTCTTTAAAATAACTGTGTTAAATCAGTTATTTATCTTAGGTTATAAGATTATTGACTAATGTGGTTTTGGTCCACACTCCAGAATTCGGCTGTTCCCTGTCTCTTGGTTGTGGTGTATATCTTTGATTAGAATCTGGATGGGCTTGCCTTACACTCAATTTTTCTCCAAGTCTAGAATGGGCAGCATTCATTCACAGCATGAAAATGGCAAGTGAGTGAGTGAGTGAAGTCGCTTAGTCATGTCCGACTCTTTGCGACCCCATGGACTGTAACCTAACCAGGTTCCTCCATCCATGGGATTTTCCAGGCAAGAATACTGGAGTGGGTTGCCATTTCTTCTCCAGGAGATCTTCCCGACCCAGGGATTGAACCCAGGTCTCCTGCATTGTAGGCAGATGCTTTACCGTCTGAGTCACCAGGGAAGATCAAAAATGGCAAAAGCAACAACAAACTCTCAGAGTTCCTTCGTGAAAGGCATGCTTTGCAGCTAGGATTCCAGCAGCAGGAGGAATGGGGAGGTTCCAGCCCAGACTGGCTGGCTCCACACTTCAGGTGGCTGTCAAAGCTAAGGGCAGACTTTTTTCCCAGGTGCAGAATCAGCTTTGGGAGAGCTGTTTGGCCAGACAGTCTTTCAGCTGGTTCCCTAGTTACTGATATCATTACTTGAAGGGCTTTACAGAAAAATCATGGAAGAGAGAAAAGACTTGACTGGAGAGGCATTAAGAAAGAGTTGGCCTTGTCCAGCAGTGGGGCTCCCCGCTCCATAAGAAACTGTGTCATGCACTCTCCTCTGGGTTAGTCCAGGTGACGCCTGTGAGGAAGCCCCAGAGAAGGGAAGGGTCTGGAGTGGCTGTATTCCAAGACAAACTGAGGGGCAAGAATTAGCTTGGCATAGAGACAGCTGTGGGATGACGTTGGCAAACTAGAATCCCTTGAGGATGGATTTGAGGAGATGACTGAAGTGAGCCACTTCTGAAGAGGAGCTACTGTTTTTCAGAAACACAGGCCCTGGAGTGAGTGCAGCAGAAAGAAAGAGCTGAGAGAACAGGACAGAGAACATGATTAGTGCTCCTTGCAAACTGTTTCCTGAAAGAAGTATCTTGCTATTCTCACCTGCATGTGTTTTCCTAAGTTGGAAAAACAACTCAACTTTTGAGCTGTTAGTTTGTTAATGAAATGGGAGAAGACAGGGAACAAGATGATCTCCAAATTTCTTTTTAGCTTAAATTTCCACCTATTACCAGAATGAAGTAATGGGACAGTAACTGACCCAATAGAGTCCTTAAAGCTAGTTGCCATGCTGCTTTGAGCAATTTACAGGAAAATTAATAAAATATTGAGTTCAGTTAGTGGCATGTTCAGAGGACACTTAAGTAGAAGATTATTTTAACTGTTAAAAGTTGAATATATTCTTTGTGAAGTCTGTCTTCAGAAAATTCTGGCTATTCATGTTTCAGTTCAGTTCAGTTCAGTCACTCAGTCCTATCTGACTCTTTGTGACCCCATGAACCGCAGCATACCAGGCCTCCCTGTCCATCACCAACTGCCAGAGTTCACCCAAACTCATGTCCATCGAGTCAGTGATGCCATCCAGCCATCTCATCCTCTGTCGTGCCCTTCTCCTCCTGCCCTCAACCCCTCCCAGCATCAGAGTCTTTTCCAATGAGTCAACTCTTCGCATAAGGTGGCCAAAGTACTGGAGTTACAGCTTTAGCATCAGTCCTTCCAAAGAACACCCAGGACTGATCTCCTTTAGAATGGACTGGTTGGATCTCCTTGAAGTCCAATGGACTCTCAAGAGTCTTCTCCAACACCACAGTTCAAAAGCATCAATTCTTTGGCTCTCAGCCTTCTTCACAGTCCAACTCTCACATCCATACATGACCACTGGAAAAACCATAGCCTTGACTAGACGGACCTTTGTTGGCAAAGTAATGTCTCTGCTTTTGAATATGCTATCTAGGTTGGTCATAACTTTCCTTCCAAGGAGTAAGCGTCTTTTAATTTCATGGCTGCAGTCACCATCCGCAGTGATTTTGGAGCCCAAGAAAATTAAGTCTGACACTGTTTCCACTGTTTCCCCATCTATTTGCCATGAAGTGATGGGACCAGATGCCATGATCTTAGTTTTCTGAATGTTGAGCTTTAAGCTAACTTTTCCACTCTCCTCTTTCACTCTCATCAAGAGGCTTTTTAGTTCCTCTTCACGTTCTGCCATAAGGGTGGTGTCATCTGCATATCTGAGGTTATTGATATTTCTCCCGGCAATCTTGATTCCAGCTTGTGCTTCTTCCAGCCCAGTGTTTCTCATGATGTACTCTGCATATAAGTTAAATAAGCAGGGTGACAATATACAGCCTTGACGTACTCCTTCTCCTATTTGGAACCAGTCTGTTGTCCCATGTCCAGTTCTAACTGTTGCTTCCTGACCTGCATATAGGTTTCTCAAGAGGCAGGTCAGGTGGTCTGGTATTCTAAGCAAAAGGAATATTTCTGTTGAAAAAGTTATGGTCTTTCAAAATAGATTACTCTGAGATTATAAACTTATAGATGAATGCTGAAAAGAAAAGTGAGATTTTGAAAAGCAAAATGAACTTTCAAGTTGACAAATATTGAAGCTCAGGGCCCTGGGGCTGCATCAGAATTCAGAGAGATTAGTTGGTTGGATGACATCACCGACTCAATGGATAAGTTTGAGCAAACTCGTGGAGGCACTGAAGGACAGTGAAGCCTGGCGTGCTGCAGTCCATGGGGTCGCAAAGAGTCAGACACGACTGATTGACTGAACAACAAAAGCCCTGTCGTTACGTATTATTGAGTTCCCAAGAAGAATACTCCTGGAGCTAATGAGTTCTCAGAAGGGGCATCCTGGTGAGTGGAGGACAAGCAAGCATGGGATTGTCCAGACTGCAGACAGTCCCTAAAGGGTGCAGAGAAAATCTAACTCTCAAACTTGGCTGCATGTTGGACTTCTACTGGGAGGTTTAAAAATGCTTATGACTGGCTCCCTCTTGCAGTGGGTCTGAGTCAACTGCCCTGGCGTGTAGCCTGGACATGAGGATTTTGCAAAGCTCTCCAGGTGACTTTAACATGCACTTAAGTGTGAGAACAAGTCTGTGGTCCCTGGGACCACTTACAGCTAGAGAATCTGGCTTCCTGAACAGAGTCCCATCCCTACCCTGGAGGAACCCTCTAATTGCTTTGCTATTTCCCATCTTCTTCCTCTTAGAAATCTTTGTCTTTCTTCCTTGAAAGAGAACTAACTACAACAAACAAAAAGAAACAAGCAATTATCATATTCAGGCAGCAAACAAACACTACCAATGACAGACATCTTAATTTATGTGAGTAGGTCTGTAAACAAACACTGTATTAAAAGCCTAAATGGGGATTCCCTGGTGGTCCAGTGGTTAAGACTGTCAATGCAGGGGGCCCAGGTTCAATCCCTTGTTAGGGAACTAGATTACACATGCCACAACTAAAGAGCCCTCAAGCTATAACAAAGACTCAGAACAGCCAAATACATAAATAAATACATTTTCTTAATTAAACTTAAAAGCTTTTGCACAACGAAGGAAACTATAAGCAAGGCAAAAAGACAGCCTTCAGAATGGGAGAAAATAATAGCAAACGAAGCAACTGACAACGAACTAATCTCAAAAATATAGAACCAGCTCATGCAGCTCAATACCAGAAAAATAAATGACCCAATCAAAAAATGGAGCAAACAACTAAACAGACATTTCTCCAAAGAATACATACAGATGGCTAACAAACACATGAAAATGTGTTCAACATCATTAATCATCAGAGAAATGCAAATCAAAACCACAGTGAGGTACCATCTTACCCCGGTCAGAATGGCTTCTATCAAAAAGTCTACAAACAATAAATGCTGGAGAGGGTGTGGAGAAAACAGAAACCTCTTACACTGTTGGTGGGAATGCAAACTAGTACAGCCACTATGGAGAACAGTGTGGAGGTTCCTTAAAAAACTGGAAATAGAATGGTCATATGACCCAGCAATCCCACTGCTGGGCATACACACCAAGGAAACCAGAATTGAAAGAGACACATATACACCAATGTTCGTCGCAGCACTGTTTATAATAGCCAGGACATGGAAGCAACCTAGATGTCCACTGTAGACAAATAGATAAGAAAGCTGTGGTACATATACACAATGGAATATTACTCAGCTATTAAAAGGAATGCATTTGAATCAGTTCTAATGAGGTGGATGAAACTGGACCCTATTATACAGAGTGAAGTAAGCCAGAAAGAAAAACACCAATACAGTATATTAACGCATATATATGGAATTTAGAAATATGGTTATAACGACCCTATATGTGAGACAGCAAAAAAGACACAGGGATAAGGAACAGACTGTTGGACTCTGTGGGAGAAGGCGAGGGTGGGATGATTTGAGAGAATAGCACTGAAACATGTATATTACCATATGTGAAATAGATCGCCAGTTCAGGTTCGATGCATGAGACAGGGTGATCAGGACTGGTGCACTGGGATGACCCTGAGGGATGGGATAGGAAGGGAGGTGGGAGTGGGGTTCAGGATGGGGAACACATGTACACCCATGGCTGATTCATGTCAGTGTATGGCAAAAACCACTACAATATTGTAATTAGCCCCCAATTAAAATAAATTAATTAATTAAAAAATAAAAGCCCAAGGAATGCCCTTCCCCTGACAGAACAAAAGCTCATCCATATGTTGGCCTGTGGTCTGATATTTGAGTCAACTTTGGTCCTCCCAGAGTTTGTTAGTGTCTGATGGAAGTCACACTATTTGTTTGAAAGCTAAGGCCTTTTTAGCAAAACGATCTCACCTCGATAACAGATAAAGATAAGCAAACTATAGCACCATGGATCAAATCCAGCCTGCCGCTTGTTTTGTTGATAAAGTTTTATTGAAATGTACCCATGTCCATTTATTCACTGACTGTCTAGGGCTGCTTTGGCACTACAACAAAGTTGAGTAGTTGTGACAGAGGCTTCTGACCTGTAGAGACAAAAATGTCTACTATGTGGTCCCTTATAAATAATGTTTGCCAGTCCTGTAAATACGGACATTTCTAGGCTGCAGTGTTAATGTTTGTCTGCTGTGGTAAATTGATTTTAAAAATATGGCCAGTTCTTAACCCCTCCCTAAATTCTTTCCAATGTGACCTAAAATGGAACCCATTTCACCAGCCATTGAAACTGGGCTGGTCTGGTGTGTTATTTTGAATGGTTTGAATTCTGAGAGTGTGACACTGGATCTGTCCTGAGTCTAGGCTTCAGAAGCCCTTGCAAACTTTCTCTTGCTCTCTTGCAATCCTTCCTCTGAGAATAAACCTATTGGATGGTGAGAGACACAGAGTCCAGTTACCCCACTGGCTCAGCTCAGCCAACCTCAAGACACAATTGTCCTGCTGAGTGTGGCTGATCACAGGTGTGGTCACATGTGCCTGATCATAACCAGAAGAAGTATCTAGCCAGATATAGCACAGAGAGCTCATCTGCAGATTAATGGGTTAGATAAATATTTGATGTTTTAATTCACTACATTTTAGAGTGGATTGTTACACAACAGTTCATGTAGTAGGAGCTTCTTCTCTTTTCTCTTTGTTTCCAAAGTCAGAATACCTCAATCTTTCCCACAGACCCAAGTCTGAAACAAGAGAAGGGAACTACCTACAGAAAGAAAAACATTAAGCATTCTTTCACCAAAAGCTAAGAAAACTGGTATCTATTATACAGAGTGAAGTAAACCAGAAAGAGAAACACCAATTGAGTACATTAATGCATATATATGGAATTTAGAAAGATGGTAATGATGACCGTATATGGAAGACAGCAAAAGAGACACAGATGTAAAGAATAGACTTTTGGACTATGTGGGAAAAGGCGAGGGTGGGACAATATGAGAGAATAACATTGAAACACGTATATTACCATATGTGAAACAGATGATCAGTGCAAATTTGATGCATTAAGCAGGGCACCCAAAGCTGGTGCTCGGGCACAACTCAGAGGGATGGGGTGGGGAGGGAGGGAGGGGAGAGGAGTTAAGAACTGGCCATATTTTTAAAATCAATCAGAATGGTGGGACACATGTACACCCATGGCTGATTCATGTCAATGTATGGGAAAAACCACCACAACATTGTAAAGTAATTAGCAATTAAAATAAATAATTTAATTTTTAACCTTTTTTTTAAAAAGCTAAGAAAACAAACATAAAAATAACAACTTGGATTTAAATAGGAATAAAAATATGAAGGGGCCTACATATAAACACATTTTGATAGCTTCTTTAAAGAGACTAGGCCAAGCCATGTGGGGCCACCCGAGATGGACAGGTCATGGTGGAGAGGTCTGACAGAATGCAGTCTACTGGAGAAGGGAATGGCAAACCACTTCAGTATTCTTGCCTTGAGAACCCCATAAACAGTATGAAAAGAAAAAAACAAAAATTATGACACTGAAAGATGAACTCCCCAGGTCGGTAGGTGCCCAACATGCTACTGGAGATCAGTGGAGAAATAACTTCAGAAAGAATGAAGGGATGGAACCAAAGCAAAAACAACACCCAGTTATGGATGTGACTGGTGACAGAAGCAAGGTCTGATGCTGTAAAGAGCAATATTGCATAGGAACCTGGAATGTTAGGTCCATGAATCAAGGCAAATTGGAAGTGGTCAAATAGGAGATGGCAAGAGTGAATGTTGGCATTCTAGACATCAATGAACTAAAATGGACTGGAATGGGTGAATTTAACTCAGATGACGATTATATCTACTACTATGGGCAGGAATCCCTTAGAAGAAATGGAGTAGTCATCATGGCCAACAAGAAAGTCTGAAATGCCGTACTTGGATGCAATCTCAAAAATGACAGAATGATCTCTGTTTGTTTCCAAGGCAAACCATTCAATATCACAGTAATCCAAGTCTATGTCCTGATCAGTAATGCTCGAAATTCTCCAAGCCAGGCTTCAGCAATACATGAACTGGGAACTTCCAGATGTTCAAGCTGGATTTAGAAAAGGCAGCGGAACCAGAGACCAAATTGCCAACATCCGCTGGATCATGGAAAAAGCAAGAGAGTTCCAGAAAAACATCTATTTCTTCTTTATTGACTAGGCCAAAGCCTTTGACTATGTGGGTCACAATAAATTGTGGAAAATTCTGAAAGAGATGGGAATACCAGACCACCTGATGTGCCTCTTGAGAAACCTATATGCAGGTCAGGAAGGAACAGTTGGTACTGGACATGGAATAACAGACTGGTTCCAAATAGCAAAAGAAGTACATCAAGGCTGTATATTGTCACCCTGTTTATTTAACTTATATGCAGAGTACATCATGGGAAACGCTGGGCTGGAGGAAGCACAAACTGGAATCAACATTGCGGGAGAAATATCAATAACCTCAGATATGCAGATGACACCACCCTTATGGCAGAAAGTGAAGAGGAACTAAAGAGCCTCTTGATAAAAGTGAAAGAGGAGAGTGAAAAAGTTGGCTTAAAGCTCAACATTCAGAAAACTAAGATCATGGCATCCTGTCCCATCACTTCATGGCAAATAGATGGGGAAACAGTGTCAGACTTTATTTTGGGGGGCTCTAAAATCACTGCAGATGGTGATTGAAGCCATGAAATTAAATACACTTCCTCCTTGGAAGGAAAGTTATGACCAACCTATGTCTATGACCAATAGACAGCATATTAAAAAGCAGAAACATTACTTTGCCAACAAAGGTCCGCCTAGTCAAAGCTATGGTTTTTCCAGTGGTCATGTATGGATGTGGGAGTCAGACTATAAAGAAAGCTGAGCACCGAAGAATTGATATTTTTGAACTGTGGTGTTGGAAAAGACTCTTGAGAGTCCCTTGGACTGCAAGGAGTTCCAACCAGTCCATCTTAAAGGAGATCAGTCCTGGGTGTTCATTGGATGGACTGATGCTGAAGCTGAAACTCTAATACTTGGGCCACCTGCTGTGAAAAGCTGACTCATTTGAAAAGACCCTGATGCTGGGAAAGATTGAGGGCAGGAGAAGAGGATGACAGAGGATGAGATGGCTGTATGGCATCACCGACTCAATGGACATGAGTTTGAGTAAACTCTGGGAGTTGGTGATACAGGGAGGCCTGGAGTGCTGTGGTTCATGGTGTCGCAAAGAGTCTGACGTGACTGAGATACTGAACTGAACTGAACTGAATTTATACTTATTTCCTAGTTTTGTCTGGGTAGTGCCAAACCAGTAAAGAAAGCTTCACCTTTACTAAATATTCCCTCTGCCTAAAAGTCTCTATTTTTAGTTTTTTAAGGAACCTCCATACTCTTCCCCATATTGGCTGTACCAATTTACATTCCCACCAACAGTATAGGAAGGTTCCCTTCTCTCCCCACTCTCTCCACCATTTATTGTTTATAGTTTGTTGTTGTTTACTTGCTAACTCCAGTGTGACTCTGTGACCCCATGGACTGTTGCCCACCAGGCTCCTCTGTTCATTGGGTTTCCCAGGCAAGAATACTGGAGTAAGTGAGTGAGTCTTTTCCTTTTCCAGGGGATCTTCCCTACCTAGGGATCGAACAGGGATTGGCAGGTGGATTCTTTACCACTGAGTCACCAGGGAGGCCCATTGTTTGTGGATTTTTTTTTTTTTTTTTGATTTTTACAATGGTTAACCAACAAGGACTTATTGTATAGCACAAGGAAGTCTGCTCAATGTTACGTGCAGCCTGGATGAGAGGGGAGTTTAGGGAAGAATGGATACATGTATACATATGGTTGGGTCACTTTGCTTTGCACCTAAAGCTATCACAATTGGTTACACTCCAATATAAAATAAAAAGTTTTTAACATTTTTAAAATAAAAGTTTCAACAGCTAGATACATTATGGAAGATTTAGGTCTTAGTTAAGTGTCAACTCTTCATCAAAGGTCCTACTTTATGAGCCAGTTTACAATAGCCCCTAAGAGTTTTCATATTATTGTGTTTTATTTTCTTCTGGGTAATTTGGTTATATTGTGTGTGTGTATATATATATGTATATATATATTTTTTATGGATATACCTATTTGTAGTCTGTTTCTCCCCAAGGAATATGCTCCATGAGTGATGAGGAGCCTCATGCTTCTTATTTGGGGCTGTATTCCCAGCACTTAGAATAGCACCTTAGTTCAGTTCAGTCACTCAGTCATGTCTGACTTTTTGTGAACCCATGGTCTGCAGCACACCAGGTTTCCCCATCCATCGGCAACTCCCAGAGTTTACTCAAACTCATGTCCATTGAGTTGATGATGTCATCCAACCATCTCATCCTCTGTCATCCCCTTCTCCTCCTGCCTTCAATCTTTCCCATCATCAGGGTGTTTTTCTAATGAGTCAGCTCTTCACATCAGGTGGCCAAAGTATTAGAGCTTCAGCATCAGTCCTTCCAATGAATATTCAGGACTCATTTCCTTTAGGATTGATTGGCATGATCTCCTTGTAGCCCAGGGACTCTCAAGAGTTTTCTCCATCACAATTCAAAAACATTAATTCTTTTGGCACCTGGCCTCCTTTATGGTCCAACTCTCACATCCGTACATGACTACTGGAAAAACCATAGCTTTGACTATATGACCATTTGTCAGCAAAGCAATGGCTCTGCTTTTTAATATGCTGTCTTGGTTTGTCATAGCTTTTCTTCCAAGGAGCAAGTGTCTTAATTTCATGGCTGCATTCACCATCTGCAGTGATTTTGGAGCCCAAGAAAATAAAGTCTGTCACTGGTTCCATTGTTTCTCCATCTATTTGCAATGAAATGATGGGACCAGGTGCCATGAGAATAGTGCTTAGCCCATAGCAAATCTTGATTAGTATTAGGAGAAAATAATTCATAATATTACTATTACACTAAGGGAACATGTCTTCCTGTCAGCAATGCTGGCCACATTTTCATAAGAAAATAAGGCAGGTCACTCTCTCTATTGGGGAACTAGATGCAGATGAAGTTTCATTCTGTAGGACCCACAAAAAACCACAGCCCAATATGTCACCAGAACCCAAGGATTCGGAAGGCTTAAAATTCACAAGCCTGGGAAGACACCCAATTAACAGAGATTAAAGTCCAAATGTGACTCACACACCTATTGGAAATGTTAGACAACGTCAAACAGTATCCAATCTGGTTTCGCAACCAGGTTAATATTCTGTGCATCCTGGGGGAGGCAGGTGGAGGGGAGAGGTTCAATTCCATTTTAAAAAGAAACATATGAGATACTTTGCTTCTCATTAAGAATTGTACTTCATAGGTTTCATCTATGCTCTCCAGCCCCAAATGATTGAACCAGCATTAATGCCAAAAAATTGGAAGTGTCTTAACATGCATTAATTGCTTAATGGCCATGTTGTCTACTTGAAAAGGGCGGAGAGGTATTTAAGTTGCTTAATGACTTTACATTTTCCCATGGCAAAATACCTGTGATTTGGTTATGCTATAATTAAAGAGTTACATAAACAAGGCTTTGGAAACAACTGAACTGGCTCTCTTGGTAAAGGGATTTTGGTGTCTCCAGCTGGCTTGCTCAGGCCCTTCCAATGAATAAAACTACCACCACCAGCCCTCACTCTGCCTTTTAGAAGTCGACCTTGCGTTTATTTCTGCCTTTCTGTGTGCATTGCCAAGTGTAGGCTATGGGGCTATGGGAGTATGTAGAGGGAAGATTTGAAAAATACTAAAACAAACAAACAAACAAACAAACAAAAACAACAGTATTGTTTAGAAACAATTTCAAAACAAGTTTAAATATAAGTCATTAGGACAAGCAGGGTAAACAGAAGAGCCTGGTTACCTTGAAGAAAGAGCCTAGGGATGAGAAGCCCTCAGGGCAGTGTGGGATTTGTCTTGTAAAACCAGTTGATCAAATGTTTATTACTGTATAAGGAAGAGCTTTGAACCCATGTGATTTGCTTTCCTGTATCCCAGAAACGCGGTTCTTCAGGAACGAAGGTGGCAAATTTCTTACCCAGAGTTCTCTTGGAGTGGCGAAAAATACTCTGGGCGTCAAGAGAGGTCCTGAGCAAGGGAAGATGGCAGTCTGCCTCCCAGAGAGAGCACGCCAGTCAGGACAGCTGAGAAACAAACCCAGGGTCTGGCCTCGGGTAGAATCAGGAGCCTGGAGGTCCTTTTTAAGATCCCCTTTAAAGCAATCCTCTCTTGCTTACAGACATTTACAAAGAAGATCATAGCCAACTGGACTGCATGTTAGCATACTTAACCAAAGGTAACTTTCAGAGCACATTTTCTTTTAGTTTCCTAGATTTCAGCTTTTTGTATGTTATAATCCTTGTGAAGTTTGGTGGTGAACCATTTGTCATTTGTTGGTCCAAGGTTCCCACTGAGAATTCTTATATATATTCTTAATTAAAAATAAATATCAATTGAAATATATGTTTCTTAGATATTTGCAATTCTTTATCTTTTAAACATTTGGAATCAAATCCAATGAGCCTTTCATTTACTAAATAGCTAAAACAACAAACATATTGAGCTCAAATCAGCTCATTTTGTCATTAGACTTATTGGGAATTCTTCTAAAGCTGGAATGTAAGGAGATCAGTTGGGTGTCTTTGCCTTAGATGCTGGGGTGGATTGATGGTTTTCTTGGTTCAATCCATGACTTTGCCACATCCATGCCCTTTGCACTAAGACACTGAAGCTTTTCCCGCCAAGAGATAGAATCTATTTCCTCTCCCCTTGACTCTAGACTTCTGGTAACTTGTTTCTGGAAATAGAACTGTGGCACAGAGAGGTCTTGCCTGCTCCCCACCTCTCCCTAGAAACTTTGGCAACCTCTATGTGAGCCAGCCCAGGTTAGCCTTTTGGAGGATGAGAGGCAGTAGTCTCTCAATACAAACCAGCCTAGAGTCAGCCAACTCCCAAATATCAGACAGAGCCCTGCCAAGATGAACAGAGCTGTCTCCAACCTCTGACTGACCACAGATGCAAGAGTAACCTCATCTAGGCCAGCAGAACCACCTGCTGGCATGTTGTAATATTGTAATTTATAATTAATAGTTAAGAAGTACATATTTTGTCTTTGTCTTCTTTTCCAGCATAGAGCTGCTAAAACCTTTAGAATTCCTAAGTGTTGAAAGCAAAAACAAAAAAATTAAAAGGGTGTCTTTTGTTATGTGAATGAAGTTACTTTTGGACTTCACCTAAAGATGGGGACTGGTTGCCAAGGGAACCAGCCATGTGATTGGTTGTAGCAGTCTCTGATTTATAACCAGTCAGCTCGAAGCATAGACAACAACCTGGACTTGTGATTAGAATCTGTAAGGGAGAGCAAGTTTTTAGAACTGAGCCCTTAATCTGTGGAATCTGATGGTATTTCCACACAAATGGTGTCAGAATTGAGTTGAGGGCTTTCCTGGTGACTCAATGGTAAAGAATCTGCCTGCCAATGCAGGAGACCCAGGTTCGAGCCTGGTTCAGGATCACCACCATGGGGCAAGTAAGCCCATGCCCCCCAACTATTGAGCCTGTGCTCTAGTGCCCAGGAGCCACAAGTGTTGAGCCCGTGTGTCAGAACTACTGAAGCCCACACACCCCAGAGCCCATGCTCTGCAAATAGAGATGCCTCCACAAGGAGATGCCTGCACACCCCAACTAGAGAAGAGCCCCCGCCCACCACAACTGAGAAAGGCCAGAGTGGCAATGGAGACCCAGCCCAGCCAAAAATAAATGTAGTTTAAAAAAAAAAAAAAAAGAGAGAGAGAGAGAGAATTACATTGAATTGTAGGACACCTATTTGGTGTGTAAGAATTGCTTGGTAGTATGGGGGAAAAAACCACACTGAAATTGGTAACCAGAACTTTTACGTATAAACTCATGAACAATAAAAGATGCTTATTGCTCGAGGCCCTGAGTTCCGAGGTGGTTTGTCATACGTTAACACTAACAGATAAAATTTTTAAAAAATATATTTTTAAAATCACTGTAACACCAGTGGAGGTAAGGAAGTGAAGACATCAACATCCTTACTATGTATATAAAGATACCAAGTGGAACATTGGTCAGTAATGACCAAATGTGTAATGGAAACCAGTGAGGTTCCAGACAGTTATTCTAGGATCCGGGGACAAAGTAGGAAATCCAGTAGACAGGGTGCCTGTCCCTGGGGTTCTTAAAATATATTAAAATTGGCAGACATTTCAAATTATTGAAATTAAAAGGACAGTGAAAAAGAAAAGAACAGTGGTTTTCAATCTTTGCAACACAATAGAATTATCTGGAGAGATGTAACAGTATCACCAACAGTGGGTCTGATCACAAACTAATTACATCAGAATCTGTGTACAGTGCTTATATATGAGGATTGTGAATTACTGCTCTGCAGAGCAGTAATTCAATTAACTATTGAAAAGTGCTGCAGTGCTTTTCAAAGAGCAGCCTGTAGACCAGTAGTGTCAGCATCACCAGGAGCTCATTAAAAATGAGAATCTCAGGTTCTGCCCCTGATCTGCTGAATCAGAATCTGAGGATGAGACATGGGGGAAGATACCTGTCTTCTAAAAAATTCTCTGTGTGATTCTTTCTTTTATAACTCCCTGTGCTTTTTATTTGTTTATTTTTTTTTATTTTTTGGCCATGCAGTGCAATGTGTGGGGTCTTAGTTCCCCCATTAGGGACTGAACCTGCATCCCCTACATTGGAAATGCAGTCTTAACCAGTGGACCACCAGGCAAGTCTTCTCTGTGTGATTCTTTTTTCTTTTTACTTGGAGGCTAATTGCTTTACAATGTTGTGTTGTGTTCTGCCATACAACAATGCAAATCAGTTGTAATTATATATATATATATAAAATATAAAACATATACATATATATATATATATATATATATATATGTGCTATTGTGCTCAGTTGCTTCAATCATGTCAGACTCTTTGCAACACCATGGACCTTAGCCCACCAGGATCCTCTGTCCATGGGATTATCTAGGCAAGGATACTGGAGTGGGTTGCTATGCCCTCCTCCAGGGGATCTTCTCAACCCAGAGACTGAACCAGTATCTCCTGCTTCTCCTGTGTTGCAGGCAGATTCTATACCTGCTTAACCATATATATATATATATATATATATATATATATATATACACACACACACACACACACATATATATATCCCCTCCTTTTTATAGCATTGACATATACACACTCTCATATGTAAAATAGATAGCTAGTGGGAAGCTGCTCTGTAACACAGGGAGCTCAGTCTGGTGTTCTGTGATGACCCAGAAGGTGGGATGAGGGGAGGGGATGGAGGGTCTCTGTGATTCTGATCCAAGCTAGGTGTTGAAAGGCAGTAGCTGAGAATTGTAGGGCAGTAAAATCTGACATTACCCACTGATAACTTGAAGCAATTACATACAGGAACACACACACAAATATTTAAGAAGAAAGTATATCTTTGGGGTTGTTTTCCTAGACCTAAAGGTGAGACTTTCACTTATGGAGATTTCAGCCTTTGATGTGGGTGATCTACACAACAAAAGCTCATATAGTAGTTATTTAAACTTTGTTCATGATGTAAACACTCTATGACCTACTCTGCTTAAATTCCCAGAAATGTTATTCCCCAATACCAGGCCATATAACTTTATTTAGTATAGTACACTAAAGCCATGAAATTAAAAGATGCATGCTCCTTGGAAGAAAATCTATGACAAACCTGGATATTAAATAAAAAGTAGAGACATTACTTTGCTGACAAAGGTCCGTATAGTCAAAGCTAGTTTTTTTTTTTTTTCCAGTAGTAATATTAGGATGTGAGAGTTGGACTGTAAAGAAGGCTGAGCATTGAAGAATTAAGGCTTTTGAACTGTGGTGCTGGAGAAGACTCTTGAGAGTCCCTTGGACAGCAAGGAGATCCAGACTGTCAATCCTAAAGGAAATCAACCCTGAATTAGAAGGACTGATGATGAAGTTGAAGCCCCAATACTTTGGCCACCTGATATGAAGAGCTCACTCATTGGAAAAGAGCCTGATGCTGGGAAAGATTGAAGGCAGAGGAGAAGGGGATAACGGAGGATAAGATGGTTGGATGGCATCACTGATACGATAGACATGAGTTTGAGCAAACTCTGGGCGATAGTGATGGACAGGGAAGCCTGGCATGCTTCAGTCCACGTGGTCACAAAGAGTTGCACATGACTGAGCAACTGAACAACAACAGAAACCTAAAGATACTAGGTCTATAGTTTTCAATTTAATTTGTTATAAAATATTTTAAGATTCACCTTGTTTCTGAAAAAACTTAGAGGCAAACTCAGATTTAGTTTTCCTTGCGTGGTCTCTTGCCCTCAAAGAGATCATATGTCAATGAGATCATAGGTCCTGATTACCCCCGCAATAGTCCTAATTTATGCCTTGTTCTAGCATCCCCTTTCACTCTTAAAAGGGTCTCAATTTAGACAATAAATTATACAATCACTCTAGCTAAGAGCTGTAACAGTATTTTCTTTTGGAAGAAAGTGAAGATGCCACTTGTAAGCCAGGTCTCTCAGTGCTTTGTCAAAGATGCATTTTCTCTCTGGTGCAGTTGTAAATCTATCACCATATTTACAGTATCTAAGATGCCTCTAATAATAAAAGTCATATGTATCCCAGTGTTCTAGTAGCATTATTTACAATTGCCAAGATATGGAAACAACCTGTATCTATCAACAGGTGAATGGGGAAAGATGATGTGGTATACAATGAAATACTCCTCAGTCATAAAAAAGAATAAATTTTGCCATTTGCAACAATATGGATGAACTTGGAGGGTGTTATGCTAAGTGAAATAAAACAGTGAAAGACAAATACTGTATCATATCATTTATATATGGAATCTAAAAATACAACAAATTAGTGAATATAATAGAAAAGAAGCAGCTCACAGGTAAGAGAACAAAGTTATGGTTACCAGTGGGAAGAGGAAAAGGAGGAGAGTTTTAGGGGTAGTAGATTAAGAGATATAAACTATTAAGAATAAAATAAGCTAAAAGGATATATAATGTATACAGAGAACATACCAATATTTCCTAATTATAAATGGAATACATCCTTTAAAAATAGTGAATCACTATATTGTACACCTGTAACATATAATATTGTACACCACCTATACTTCAATTAAAGAAACAATAAATCACTATTATTTTATGCATTACTAAAGAAAAACTGCTGCTAATTAATCTATAACACAATGATTTCTTACCTTTGATCCTGGCATATAATAGGTAATTCCTTTGCAGTAATAAAATTAAACTTTCTCTCTTGGGTTCTAAGATGAACCTGGTTATCGCTTTGCAACTATATAAGAAATTATGGTAATCCCTCCAACAATGAGTATTTACTATCAAATTTTATATTCTGGTCTTCTATTTCCATGGGAGTATATAATAACATTTTCAATGCTGAATCTAGTTTCGATTTTTGAAGATATTTTAAAGAGTAATTAAAGACAACAACATTTGCAATCTGACAATGCAAAGATCTCAAGCAGTGTAAGGGTGAGAGGACTTATCTGACATGGAGAAACTGCTCACCTGGGCAAGTGGGCCAGGGTATTACTTGAATAGGGTATCTCCAGGGTGATGGACTCTGATCCTCTCTGAGACAGGAAATCTCTCCTTATGCTTATTGCAGGTGCTGTTGAGATGGTTGGATGCATCACCAATTTGATGGACATAAGTTTGATCAAGCTCCAGGAGCTGATGATAGACAGGTAATTGATAAACAGTTGATGATACACAAGACTCCATGCTGCAGTCCATGAAGTCACAAAAAGTCAGACACAGCTGACCAACCGAACTGACCTGAGGGTGATGGATAGACTTTAAAATGAAGGCAGTTACCATATGGATCCACAGGCTGTCAAATAGACAGATAGATGGATAGGCAGGCAGATAGATGCATAGGTAGATAGAGAGATACCATCAGTTCTAAGATGCATTCCAATTTCAGGTATAGTAAAATATGAAAAAAAAAAAAAAAGTGTGCATTAGTCAGAGAAGGAAATGGCACCCCACTCCAGTACTCTTGCCTGGAAAACCCCAGGGACGGAGGAGCCTAGTAGGCTACAGCCCATGGGTTGCAGGGTCAGACGTGACTGAGCAACTTCACTCACTTCACTTAGTCAAAATGAAAAATAACACTTAGGAAACCATGAACTCCAGTTTTCAAGAATTCAGTCACACCATCCTGGAATCTAAATGTTGTGGGAGAAAAAGCAGACCACAGATTTTTGAGACATGGTTATCATGAGACATGCACCACAGGATGAAGGAAATGTGGGAGGTTCAGGCGATCACAGCACTCAGAGGCACATGGTCACACGCAAACCCCATCCTTTCACACAACAAAATTACTTTCTTTTGTACCCAAGTGCAGCCAAGGCCCTCTCCAAAACCTGGTGTGTGGTCAGAAGGGGAAGAAAAATAGACCTCATAATAACAGAGGAGGGGGAGTTTTTGAAACTAGCAGAATTTATAAAAAAGATTATGTGATGACTGTGGCTTTGTAGTAGAGCCTGAAGTCAGGTAGGTTGATTCCTCCAGTTCCATTTTTCTTTCTCAAGATCGCTTTGGCTATTCGAGGTTTTTTGTATTTCCATACAAATTGTGAAATTATTTGTTCTAGCTCTGTGAAAAATACCATCAGTAGCTTGATAGGGATTGCACTGAATCTATAAATTGCTTTGGGTAGTATACTCATTTTCACTATATTGATTCTTCTGATCCATGAACATGGTATATTTCTCCATCTATTAGTGTCCCCTTTGATTTCTTTCACCAGTGTTTTATAGTTTTCTATATATAGGTCTTTAGTTTCTTTAGGTAGATATATTCCTAAGTATTTTATTCTTTTCATTGCAGTGGTGAATGGAATTTTTTCCTTAATTTCTCTTTCTATTTTCTCATTATTAGTGTATAGGAATACAAGGGATTTCTGTGTGTTGATTTTATATCCTGCAACTGTACTAAATTCATTGATTAACTGTAGTAATTTTCTGGTGGAGTCTTTAGGGTTTGCTATGTAGAGAATCATGTCATCTGCAAACAGTGAGAGTTTTATTTCTTTTCCAATTTGGATTCCTTTTATTTCTTTTTCTGCTCTGACTGCTGTGGCCAAAATTTCCAAAACTATGTTGAATAGTAATGGTGAAAGTGGGCACCCTTGTCTTGTTCCTGACTTTAGGGGAAATGCTTTCAATTGTTCACCATTGAGGATAATGTTTGCTGTGGGTTTGTCATATATAGCTTTTATTATGTTGAGGTATGTTCCTTCTATTCCTGCTTTCTGGAGAGTTTTTATCATAAATGGATGTTGAATTTTGTCAAAGGCTTTCTCTGCATCTATTGAGATAATCATATGGCTTCTATTTTTCAATTTGTTAATGTGGTATATTACATTGATTGATTTGCAGATATTGAAGAATCCTTGCATCCCTGGGATAAAGCCCACTTGGTCATGGTGTATGATCTTTTTAATGTGTTGTTGGATTCTGAGTGCTAGGATTTTGTTAAGGATTTTTGCAGCTATGTTCATCAGTTTATTTGTGGCATCTTTGTGAGGTTTTGGTATTAGGGTGATGGTGGCCTCATAGAATGAGTTTGGAAGTTTACCTTCCTCTGCAATTTTCTGCAAGAGTTTGAGTAGGATAGGTGTTAGCTCTTCTCCAAATTTTTGGTAGAATTCAGCTGTGAAGCCATCTGTACCTGGGCTTTTGTTTGCTGGAAGATTTCTGATTACAGTTTCAATTTCCATGCTTGTGATGGGTCTGTTAAGATTTTATATTTCTTCCTGCATTGGTTTTGGAAAGTTGTACTTTTCTAAGAATTTGTCCATTTCTTCCACATAGTCCATTTTATTGGCATATAATTGCTGATAGTAGTCTCTTAAGATCCTTTGTATTTCTGTGTTGTCTGTTGTGATCTCTCCATTTTCATTTCTAATTTTATTGATTTGACTTTTCTCCCTTTGTTTCTTGATGAGTCTGGCTAATAGTTTGTCAATTTTATTTATCCTTTCAAAGAACCAGCTTTTGGCTTTGTTGGGTTTTGCTATGGTCTCTTTGTTTCTTTTTCATTTATTTCTGCCCTAATTTTACAAATAGTGCTGGGAAAACTGGTCAACTACTTGTAAAAGAATGAAACTAGAACACTTTCTAACACCATACACAAAAATAAACTCAAAATGGATTAAAGATCTAAACATAAGACCAGAAACTATAAAACTCCTAGAGGAGAACATAGGCAAAACACTCTGTGACCTACATCACAGCAGGATCCTCTATGACCCACCTCCCAGAATATTGGAAATAAAAGCAAAAATAAACAAATGGGACCTAATTAAAATTAAAAGCTTCTGCACCACAAAGGAAACTATAAGCAAGGTGAAAAGACAGCTTTCAGAATGGGAGAAAATAATAGCAAATGAAGTAACTGACAACTAATCTCAAAAATATACAAGCAACTCCTGCAGCTCAATTCCAGAAAAATAAATGACCCAATCAAAAAATGGGCCAAATAACTAAATAGACATTTCTCCAAAGAAGATATACAGATGGCTAACAAACACATGAAAAGATGCTCAACATCACTCATTATCAGAGAAATGCAAATCAAAACCACAATGAGATATCATTTCACGCCAGTCAGAATGGCTGTGATCCAAAAGTCTACAAGCAATAAATGCTGGAGAGGGTGTGGAGAAAAGGGAACCCTCTTACACTGTTGGTGGGAATGCAAACTAGTACAGCCACTATGGAGAACAGTGTGGAGATTCCTTAAAAAACTGGAAATAGAACTGCCTTATGACCCGTCAATCCCACTGCTGGGCATACACACTAAGGAAACCAGAATTGAAAGAGACACACGTACCCTGATGTTCATCGCAGCACTGTTTATCATAGCCAGGACATGGAAGCAACCAGCAGATGAATGGATAAAGCTATGGTACATATACGCAATGAAGTATTATTCAGCCATTAAAAAGAATACATTTGAATCACTTCTAATGACATGGATGAAACTGGAGCCTATTATACAGAATGAAGTAAGCCAGAAAGAAAAACACCAATACAGTATACTAACACATATATATGGAATTTAGAAAGATGGTAACGATAACCCTGTATGCGAGACAGCAAAAGAGACACAGATGTATAGAACAGTCTTTTGGACACTGTGGGACAGGGAGAGGGTGGGATGATTTGGGAGAATGGCATTGAAACATGTATAATATCATATATGAAACAAATCGCCAGTCCAGGTTCGATGCATGATACTGGATGCTTGGGGCTGATGCACTGAGATGACCCAGAGGGATGGTATGGGGAGGGAGGAGGGAAGGGGGTTCAGGATGGGGAACACGTGTATACCTGTGGTGGATTCATGTTGACGTATGGCAAAACCAATATAATATTGTAAAGTAATTAACCTCCAATTAAAATAAATACATTTATATTTTAAAAAAAAGGAAAAAAAAGATTATGTGAAAGAGGCATTGATAACATTTCTTAGAAAAGTCAGTGTTTGCTTAGTAACATATTAAGAATCTATATTTTATTGAAAATTTAACTTTATCTAACTGAAGACCACAAGGCCATCTTATCATAGAGGGTGTTATTTCTTCATCAAAATAAAGTAAAAGTACATAGAACACAAAGCAAATTCAGTATGAAGTACATTTCTCTCTGAAATGTACTCCTTGTGCTTATTGTAGGTACTATTGAATACTAAACAATGAAAATGTGCATTGCTTGTTTAGAAATTAACTATGTTTCTATTATTTAAAAATGTATGTATATATATATGGAATTTAGAAAGATGGTAACAATAACCCTGTATAGGAGACAGCAAAAGAGACACTGATGTATAGAACAGTCTTATGGACTCTGTGGGAGAGGGAGAGGGTGGGAAGATTTGGGAGAATGGCATTGAAACATGTATAATATCATGTATGAAACGAGTCGCCAGTCCAGGTTCAATGCACGATACTGGATGCTTGGGGCTGGTGCAGTGGGACGACCCAGAGGGATGGTATGGGGAGGGAGGAGGGAGGAGGGTTCAGGATGGGGGAACACATGTATACCTGTAGCGGATTCATTTCGATATTTGGCAAAACCAATACAATATTGTAAAGTTAAAAAATAAAATTAAATTTAAAAAAATGATAATAAGGGTGCTCTCCTTTCTGTGTCTGCCAGCAGAAATCGTGTTGTGCATGTGAAAATAATACAGCATAATTTCCTTAAAAATATTGTGTAACTTTTCAACTCTGATGTATATTTTCATGAATTACATAAAGTAGTGCAGTTTTCATCTTTTTTTAAAATATTCTTCCTCTCCTTTGCAAATTTTGCATTTTTACTTGTGCCTTTTGTCTGTTACTTTTCTAACATATTTTATTGTAACACCTCTGCAAAAGTCAGTACTTCAGAATTCTCTGAGAGAGCATATGTTCTCTAAAGGAAAAGTCTAACTGTTCATATTGACATTGATTATCATGAGATTTTGATTAAACATAACCTGTAAATTTGCATAATGGCAGCCTCCCCAAAATAGGGAGGTTAGAACTGACATATACACACTAAAAAAGAGCACAGAGAACTCTACTCAATATTCTGTAATAGCCTATATGGGAAACAAATCAAAAAACAGTGTATATTCACTTTGCCATACACCTGAAACTAACACAACATTGTAAATCACCTACAACTAAATAAGAATTAAAAAAAACAAATATCTGGTCCTACAAATAACATCAAAACATGACAGCCTCATTTTATGGATAAAATGTCTATATATTTTTTAAAATCTGCAGTTTGCTGGTTAAAATTGACTGCCATTTTTCTTTTTATTGATCTTCATTGCATTGCTTGTTTGGATCAGTAGATATTTAACTAGTATGAGTGGCAGCTGTGATTTTAATATGTACCATAGAAATAAGCTAGACACACAAAAATTTGTGTTGTGTGTATTTGATTCCATCTATGTGAGAGTCTGCTGCTGCTGCTAAGTCACTTCAGTCGTGTCCGACTCTGTGCGACCCCATAGACGTCAGCCCACCAGGCTCCCCCGTCCCTGGGATTCTCCAGGCAAGAACACTGAAGTGGGTCACCATTTCCTTCTCCAATGCATGAAAGTGAAAAGTGAAAGTGAAGTCACTCAGTCGTGTCAGACTCCTAGCGATCCCATGGATTGCAGCCTACCAGGCTCCTCCATCCGTGGGATTCTCCAAGCAAGAGTACTGGAGCAGGTTGCCATTGCCTTCTCCGTTGTGACAGTCTAGAAAACACAAACTAACACATGGTGACAGAAAGATCAGTGGTTTCCTGGGGCCAAGAGGAAAGTATGGAGGGACTGTAAAGCACAAAGGAAACTTTTAGATATAATGGGAATCTTGAATCTTGATTGTGGTGGTAGTTACAGCATTCACACATTTGTCAAAATATAACAAATAGTATTATTTGAATGAATACAGTTTATTATATTTAATTTTATCTTAAACTTGATAAAAATATACTGTAATATATTGTAATAATGATATACTTTAATAATATTTTCTTAACAGCTAGAAGCATACTTAGAAAAGAATCATGTTTGATATATTGCATGAAATGAAACTAAGCTTTCATCCTCAGATTAAAAGTATCTCCTTTAAAATGCCTTCATTTTCAAGCCCATCCATCACCCAGGAGATACCAGGGTGTCTAATAGGTTTGCTGGCAGGCATTCTGTGCCATTTGCAAATAAGACTGAATGAAGCAAATAAAGCCTGGGTTTTCAGAGGTGATCGCTGTGGATGAACATGTTATCTCCTGCAGCAGTCAGTCTTGTCTGAGGTTTAACCCTACTCAAGCAATGCCTATTGGTCCTCCTTGCCCAGGTGAGCAGTTTCTCCATGTCAGTTATTCAATGGATAGGGCTGGATGAGGGTAAAAAAAAAACTCATCAAGGTGTTATATACTTCCAGTAGGATTGGAACTCATATCCTTATAAAGCAAGAGGGCTTACAATCTCACAAAACAACAGTATCAAATAAAACACTATATGCACTCACACACAAATGTATGTGATGTTCAAAATTCCCAAATTAATGCACGTTTATAAATACAAGTGTCCCAAATGTTTAAAGACAAGCCATGCTCTCTATTTAAAATTTCTCTGTTTTAAATATTTGTTTAAATTTCATTTTAAGGTAAAATATATTTATAGCAGGCATAAGAGACTCGGGTTTGATCCCTGGGCTGGGAAGATCCCAAGGATGGGAACCCACTCTAATGTTCTTGCCTGGAAAACAATCGCATGACAGACAAATCAGGCAGGTTGCAGTCCATGGGGTCACAGAGTCTGATGTTACTGAGCAACTCAGTATGCACACATACGTACAGCACAATGCAAAAACATGAGTGTTACAGAACCAAATTTGGGTCCACTCCCCTCAGCATAGTAAAGCTAAGCTACTGACACTTGGTCGAGGTGAAGAAAAGCACAAGGTTTACTATAGGGCACCAGGCAAGGAGTCCAGGCAGCTGGTGCTTGAAAGACTTGAACACCCTGCTGGCGTTCAGGGAAAGATTTTTAAAGACAGGGTGAGGAGGACTCTGTGAGGTCTGTGACCGGCTTGTGGACATTCTTCTGACTGGTTGGTGGTGAAGGTGAATCAGGAGTCAACAGCATCAATTCTGGTTCCAGTTGCTCTGCAGTCTACATGCTTGTGGGTATCATACAGCTAACTCTTTCCACCTGGTTGGGGGTGGGGGTTCAGTATTTGTAAAAGAGCTCCAAAGGACACAGCTCAGAATATTATCTATAGCCCTTAAGGAGAATATTATCTAAAGTCTTTGACTTTGTTTTATTACTACTATTTTGTCTTGCTTGACTGTTTCCTTTTTTTCTTTTCTTCTGCATTTTTTTTTTCTTCTCTATTAAATGTATTCTTTGGAACTTAGGAAAGACCTAGGTAGGCTAAAGTTTTTATAAGTGAGAGGCAAATGGAAGACATGAGGGGGTGGGATCTGTTCTAGAAAGGCCCGTACGGTCCTGCTTGGTTACAGAAGTGTAGAATTTATCATTTTTTACAAATGGAAATAGTCATATAAACCACACCCTTATAGATTTAGGACTGCTTTATACAGTATAACTTTTAAAATTACATTTTAACTGATTGTTTGTTGCTGGCTATAAAATGCAGTTGGCTCCTGACATTCTTCAAATAACCAACAGCAATGACAAACCCTTCTATCGACTCTGTGCGACCCCATAGACGGCAGCCCACCAGGCTCCCCTGTCCCTGGGATTCTCCAGGCAAGAACACTTGAGTGGGTTGCCATTTCCTCCTCCAATGCATGAAAGTGAAAAGTCAAAGTGAAGTCGCTCAGTCATGTCCGACCCCTAGCGACCCCACGGACTGCAGTCCACCAGGCTTCTCCGTCCATGAGATTTTCCAGGCAAGAGTACTGGAGTGGGGTGCCATTGCCTTCTCCATTCTATTTAAATGCATCCTTAAAATTTTGAATTTTTTAGATAGGCATTTATACAAGCTTCACATAATGAAATTGTTTTGTTTTATTCCAAGCCATAATTCTTTTTTCTTTTCTTGTATAACTACACTCCCTACAACATGCAATGTTAATAGTGAACAGACGCAGTTCACCAAAGATGAAAATGTCTGTATTTTTCCAGAAATCAATCCTCTAACTTTTAACTATTAGTTATAATATTTACTTTTTTTTTTTTTAAAGATGTCATTTATCTGGCTAAGGAAACTCTTTTTCCTATTATTAGTTGCTAAAGTTCCTTTTTTTAACCACAAATGGATGTTGAATTTTATTTAATACTCTTTCCTGTATCCATTTAGATAATCCTATATAGCTTTTCTCCTTTAATTTGCTAATAATGTGAGCAATGTAATTTTATTTTCTAGTGTCAAATCAATTTTGTAGTCTTGGCATAAATCCAATTTGATCAAAATAGCTTACTTTTTGATACACTGTGGGATTTGATTTGAAAAATATTTAATATTTTTGTATGTATGTTTATGAATTATATTGGAGTGTATGTTTTCTTTTTTATAATACCCTCAGTTGGTTTTGTTATCGAGTATATTATGTTCAAAAATGAGTTGGATGTTTCCTCTTTGTCTGTATTCTGAAATAGATTTTGTAAGATTGAAGTCATCTATTCATGAAATTTATAGTAGGATTCGTGCTTTAGTATTTGGTAAAACTTGCTATATTTTTTTTGTTGTTGTTTTATAATTAAATTTTATCTTTTAAAACCAGGGTTTTTTTTTTTTTTTTTTAAGTTAAAAAAATAGTATAGAGTTGCTATAAGCTTCACACTAAGCTTCCCCTAGTATTATTAATATCCTGTATGGCACATTTGTTGCAACAATGAACTGATATTAGTACTTTATTGTTAATTTAGGCCCATACTTTTTTTCAGATTATTTTAGCTTCCACCTAATGCTCTCTGTTTCAAGATCGCATCCAGGGTGCCATATTTGGTCATCATGTCTCCTTGGCTGTGACAATTCCTCAGACTTTCCTTCAACCTTGACAGTTTGATAAGTACTGTTCAGGCATTGTGTAGAATATTTCTCATAGGAAATTATGTGTGTGTGTGTGTGTGTGTTTTCATGATTATACAAGGATTATAGGTTTATGGGAGGAAGACCACAGAGGCACAAAGCTGTTTTCATAGCATGATAGCAAGGGTACATGCTACCCACATGGTTTATTCACTCGATGTTGATCTGGACTATCCGGCTGAGGGAGTATTTATCAGCTGTGTCCTCTTCCTTTTTTCAGAGGTAGAAGGGTGCTTCACCTCTTTGCTACTCAAAGTATGGACCATGGATGAGCAGCACTCACCTCATTTGGGATTTTGTTCGAATCACAGAATCTAAATTCAATCCCAGAATGGCTGAATCAGGATCTGCAAGTTAACCAGATTCCTGGGTGATTCACATTTTTCTCAACTTTTGAGAACACTGCTCTAAGATAATCTAACAAAAATTCTGGTGATTTTTTTAAAAGGCCCAATAGTAACTATTTCCAGCCTTGTGGGCTATACAGTGTCTGTCACAAAGACTCAACCCTGCCCTTGTAGCAGGAAGCAGTCGTAGATGATACATAAACACATAGGTGTGTTGGCATATATTTTAAAAATTTACTTACAGACACTGAAATGAAAAGAGGACAGATGATCATCCTTTGGATTCAAGTGGTGGTGGTGATGGAGAATACAGAGAAAATTAGTATAGTCTGGAGGTGTGAGGAAGTAAAATTAATTTGATTTGGTGGACAATTGAATGTAGGAGATGAGGGAGAGGACACAGTTTTAAGAGTAAGTCTAAGATTCTGGGTTATAAAACTGGATGGAGAGCCCTGCCATTAGTGGAGGCATTTCACTGGAAGAGGTCTTGGTGAGGAAGACCTTTATTTATTTACATTCTATTGAGTTTTAACATCCTTGGTTTTTACTAGCCAGTTAGCTCTGTAGGACTAGAACTTGAAAGAGATCAGTTAAGCAATCTGGGCGATAGCATTTTCATCTACTTGTAGCAATAATAAAATATTACTTACAGAAATTATGTATAGAAAGTTTCTATACATTTTAGGAATAGAAAATATGTAGTAAAGGAATTCAAGATGCAATAGAATTTGTAATAGTAGTTGTTATAATGCACAAAAAATAGCATCAAGCTTTCTACCAGTAACTGTTGGCTTGTTTGATTGAGTAAACCTTTGCCAGCATTTTATGGTGTTAAATTGTCCATATGATGTATCTTGGGCCATATAGTTTTGACAGGAAAACTTTGAAAGCAATAAATTGACCTCAAAAGACTGCAAGTATAAGATTTTAGCCATAGTTACAAACTAATGGGTTAAGATTTCTTTACACAGAACTCTTTCAGACCACGTCTTCAAAGGTTCTGTTTCTCACTTTTCCCTGCCCACCAGAACTATCTAAGGAGGTTCTAAGGATCCCAGTACATGGGGCAGTTAAATTATAATCCCAATTCTCATGCTTATTAAATCAGGATTTCTAGAGGGTGGTGATTAAATGTTATTTTTTTCAAGACCCAAATGGATCTGGTATGCAGTCAAAAGTGGGACCGTCTAGGGTGAAACCCAGACAGTGAGGCCAAAGTTATATATCAAGCCAACCACTGAGACACTCAAAACAGTTTGGGACTATGGACTATGGAACAGAACTTTCCTTCTCTCTCTTGGTGTCTGGTCATCAGGAAGAACAGAGGATCATGCTGTCTTAGGCTGTCCATGATGAATCTCACTAGACATAGCCTTTGGGTGTTGGAGCTGCTCCAGACTCCAGCTAATATTGAGGACACTCCTCTTTTCCTATATTCCTCACCTTAAGATTATAAGAGGATAAAGGTGGGAATCTTAAATCTGTGGTTTGAACGGAATGGGCACTATTTATGATTCTGAAGACAAGGCAGGTTTGAGAATCAATGTCCTAACCATTGTTTCTGCAAGTGTGGTACTTGGTGGTGGTGGTGGTGGTTTAGTCACTAAGCCATGTCTAACTCTTGTGACCCCATGAACTGTGGCCCACCAGGCTCCTCTGTCCAGGGGAGTCTCCAGGCAAGAATACTGGAGTGGGTTGCCATTTCCTTCTCCAGGGGGTCTTCCTGACCCAGGAATCAAACCCAGGTCTCCTGCATTGCAGGCAGGTTCTTTACCAACTGAGCTACAATGGACGCCCGAGTAGTACTTGGACCAGTAGCAAAAGTATCACTGAGGAGGGAAACACAGTCTCACACATTCCAGGTCCATGAATCAGAACACATTGTAACACAATCCCCAGGTGATTCGTATTTGAGACACACTGCCCTAAAATGGTATATTCCAAAGAGATCTTCCAGACTACCTAAAACATAAAGTGCTAATTAATAATGGTCTACTCTAAACTTTACCAATCAAAATCTCCTGGTGGAGGGCAGGGGGTGGAAATCTCTTCATGTTTAACAGGATCAGCTACTGACTCTTATGACAAGTGCTACAGTTTTAGAATCTTAGACCTAGAATTGGTTTAGTGAATATTTGCTCAGGCCACTCCAAGGAGCTGGTCCAATATCACAGGGTAAAATGTTGTGAGCTAGGTTATCAGCTCTAACACTCAAACATGGACGAGAGTTAGAAACAACTCACTACAGACTTTCATTGTGTACAGACTACCAAACCTACCACACATTGGTCTTCATGTGTGGGCCCAAAAGCCTTACTCATGGGCCAACATGTTAAACATGCATGACTCAGAGGACGAGGTCATAAAGGGAGTTTTATTTTTCTTTCCCACTGTCCCTTTAAGCCTGTTTTGGGTTGGAGAGTGGTGGATACTTCCTCTGCCTTCAAGTGACTACCCAGGTATCCATCATGGTTAGTACAATAGAAAGTTATGTATCATTTCAAACCACTTAGTCACAATTGAATACTTAAAAACACCTACCTCTAGAAAATAATACAAACTCTGAACTAGTTTGAACATTAGCATATATTTCCTCCTTGACCGTGGATGGCTATAAGCTGGTCACATTCTTTTGGAGAGAAGCCTTGGTTGTCTTCCTCTTTTTCCCTTTCCCTTCTCTTACTCACTAACTATGCCACTGACATTGTCTAGAATGAGCAAGGGGAGGTGAGAAGGAGAACATTGGGGGCAGACAGTTATTACTTCATGGATAACAAATTACAAATTCACTTTCTTCAATGCTGGTGGAGATGGAAAGCATGTGCTCATGGACACACTCATCAATCTTTGTTGGTTATCCTACTTGACTTGACTAATTCACCTCCCATGAGGTGGATGACACATTCTATCCTTCTGGGTGCTTCTCTTCCCTCAGCACTAGTTTTCTGGACAATTGTTCATCACAGACACTCTTAGATACCCAGCAGCCTACAAAGTAGTCACCGTGGACAGGAATCAAAGTAGCTTTAGGCTCATATCCTTCAGTCTGACCCTCATATGGGTCAGCAGAAATGTGTGCACCCTTTTCCCACGCTGTCTCATTTCCATTGAAAGTAAAAAGTGAAAGCAGAAGTAGCTTGGTCCTGTCCGACTCTTTGAGACCCCATGGACTATACAGTCCATGGAATTCTCCAGGCCAGAATACTGGAGTGGGTAGCCTTTCCCTTCTCCGGGGGATCATCCCAACCCAGGGATCAAACCCAGGTCTCCCACATTGCAAGCAGATTCTTTACCAGCTGCTGCTGCTAAGTTACTTCAGTTGTGTCTGACTCTGTGTGACCCCATAGACGGCAGCCCACCAGGCTCCCCCATCCCTGGGATTCTCCAGGCAAGAACACTGGAGTGGGTTGCTATTTCCTTCTCCAATGCATGAAAGTGAAAGTGAAGTCGGTCAGTCGTGTCCGACCCTCAGCGACCCCATGGACTGCAGCCTTCCAGTCTCCTCCATCCATGGGATTTTCCAGGCAAGAGTACTGGAGTGGGGTGCCATTGCCTTCTCCGTTTACCCAGCTGAGGCACAGGGAAAGCCCAAGAATACTGAAGTGGGTAGCCTAACCCTTCTCCAGCAGATCTTCCTGACCCAGGAATTGAATGTGGGTCTCCTGCATTGCAGGAGAATTCTTTACCAGGGAAGCCCCCATTTCCATTGGGAGTATGGTAATTTCCTAAACTTGGTCCTCATTCTTGCTCTGCCTTCTTGACCTAAAAGTCACAGACTCTTGACCTTAGAATACTCAGATGGAGGTCAAACTCCAGACTTTATTTTTCTTACCATGAGCACCATCACTTACCATTTCTTGCAAGTGGTCCTGATGAAAACACTCTCTTTTTTGACTTGAGGGGCAGAAAAAAGTATCCTATTCCTTCCTATTAAGGACCTATGCCTTAAAGCACAAAATGCTCACTAAAGAAACTGTATTACTAATTTCAAACACTGGACTCTTTATTTTTATAACAGATTCAAAAGCCATTGAAAAGGTTCTTGATCAACTCTTTTAAATGTTTGCCTATAGCATGGCACCTACATTGGAAGCTGATATCTATCACATATCGCTATATTAGATGAAACTTCCAATTCAAGATTTTACTACACTCTGAAGCATTTTACATCTCTAGGCAAAAAAATGTTGGGTCAAAGTTAAATAAGTTTTAAACATAGTGATTAATTCAGTCAATTTATCAACAAATTTTTATAGAAAACTGATTAATATATGAGGATTTAAATAATCTCTGAAACTATAGAAAGTCTAAAAATTTATTATCCCTTTCTGTTATTTATTGTATGATTGACTACATAAAAACAAGCAAGTGTACAGAATGGGAAAGAAGTAATAGAACTTTCTGTTTACAGATGGCAATATTGTCTTTGTAGAAAATCTGAAAAAATTGACCAAATAAAAAAATAAATAAATAAAGTCTCCCAGAACTAATCAGTGATGTAGCAAGGTTGCAGAATACAAGGTTAACATAACAAGAGTCAATTGTTTTCCTATATACTAGCAATAAATAGTGAATTTGAAATTAATCAATATTATATACATTACGCTACACTAAGTTACTTCAGTCGTGTCCGACTCTGTGCGACCCCATAGACGGCAGCCCACCAGGCTCCCCCATCCCTGGGATTCTCCAGGCAAGAACACTGGAGTGGGTTGCTACTTCCTTCTCCAATGCATGAAAGTGAAAAGTGAAAGTGAAGTCGCTCAGTCGTGTCCGACTCTTAGCGACCCCATGGACTGTAGCCTACCAGGCTCCTCCGTCCATGGGATTTTCCAGGCAAGAGTACTGGAGTGGGGTGCCATTGCCTTCTCCGTTATATACATTAACACCCCCCCAAAAATATAAATGCTTTGTATAACAATAATATATACAAGATCTACAGAGGAAAGCAAAAACTCTAATAAAAGACTATTTTAAAGAATTACATAAGAAATATCTCATGTTCATGAACAGAAAGGCTCAATATTATTCAGTTCAGTTCAGTTCAGTTCAGTCGCTCAGTCCTGTCCGATTCTTTGTGACTCCATGAATCGCAGCACTCCAGGCTTCCCTGTCCATCACCAACTCCCGGAGTTCACTCAGACTCACATCCATTGAATCAGTGATGCCATCCAGCCATCTCATCCTCTGAGGTCCCCTTCTCCTCCTGCCCCCAATCCCTCCCAGCATCGGAGTCTTTTCCAATGAGTCAACTCTTTGCATGAGGTGGCCAAAGTACTGGAGTTTCAGCTTTAGCATCATTCCTTCCAAAGAAATCCCAGGGCTGATCTCCTTCAGAATGGACTGGTTGGATCTCCTTGCAGTCCAAGGGACTCTCAAGAGTCTTATCCAACACCACAGTTTAAAAGCATCAATTCTTTGGTGCTCAGCTTTCTTCACAGTCCAACTCTCACATCCATACATGACCACAGGAAAAACCATAGCCTTGACTAGATGGACCTTTGTTGGAAAAGTAATGTCTCTGATTTTGAATATGCTGTCTAGGTTGGTCATAACTTTCCTTCCAAGGAGTAAGTGTCTTTTAATTTCATGGCTGCAGTCACCATCTGCAGTGATTTTGGAGCCCCCCAAAATAAAGTCTGACACTGTTTCCACTGTTTCCCCATCTATTTCCCATAAAGTGATGGGACCAGATGCCATGATCTTCATTTTCTGAATGTTGAGCTTTAAGCCAACTTTTTCACTCTCCACCTTCGCTTTCATCAAGAGGCTTTTTAGTTCCTCTTCACTTTCTGCCATAAGGCTGGTGTCATCTGCATATCTGAGGTTGTTGATATTTCTCCTGGCAATCTTGATTCCAGTATTATTAAGATGTCAAATAGATGGGGAAATAGTGGAAACAGTGGCTGACTTTATTTTTCTGGTCTCCAAAATCACTGCAGATGGTGATTGCAGCCATGAAATTAAAAGACGCTTACTCCTTGGAAGGAAAGGTATGACCAACCTAGACAGCATATTAAAAAGCCGAGACATTACTTTGTCAACAAAGGTCTGTCTAGTCACGGCTATGGTTTTTTCAGTAGTCATGTTTGGATGTGAGAGTTGGACTACAAAGAAAACTGAGCGCCAAAGAATTGATGCTTTTGAACTGTGGTGTTGGAGAAGACTCTTGAGAGTCCCTTGGGCTGCAAGGAGATGCAACCAGTCCATCCTAAAGGAGATCAGTCCCGGGTGTTCATTGGAAGGACTTGATGTTGAAGCTGAAACTCCAATACTTTGGCCATCTGATGCAAGGAGCTGACTTATTTGAAAAGACCCTGATGCTGGAAAAGATTGAGGGCAGGAGTAGAAGGGGATGACAGAGGATGAGATGGTTGGATGGCATCACCAACTCAATGGACATGGGTTTGGGTGGGCTCTGGGAGTTGGTGATGGACAGGGAGGCCTGGTGTGCTGCAGTTCATGGGGTCACAAAGAATCAGACACAACTGAGAGACTGAACTCAAGTGAACTGTACTGACATAAATTCAGTGCAATCCAGCATGTTATTGATAGTTTGTGGATATTGACAAATTGATTGTAAAGTTTATTTGGAGAGGTAAAAGACTCAAAATAGAGAACAAAGTCAGAGGGCTGAAATTATTTGATGTCAAACTTTCTGTACAGCTAGAGTAATCAAGCAAGTTTGGTACTGGCAAAAGAACAGAACAATAAATGAATGAAACTGCATAGAAACCTTTCATATGTGTGTGTTCTCAGTCACTAGTGCTGTCCGACTCTTTGTGACCCCATGGACTGTAGTCAGCCAGACTCCTTTGTCCATGGCATTTTCCAGGCAAAAAAATTGGCAGGTTGCCATTTCCTATTCCAAGGGATCTTCCTGACCCAGGGATAGAACCCACATCTCTTGCATCTCCTGCATTGACAGGTGAATTCTTTACCACTGAGCCACATGGGAAGCCCCCAAGCCTGGATATATCTACATAAATATAGTCAATTGTTCTCTGGAAAAGGAGTAAAGGGAATACAATGGAGAAAATATAATCTCTTTAGCAAATAGTGCTGGAATAATTGCACATGCACATGCAAAAATAGATAAATAAATAAGAATTTAGACATAGACATTACACCTTTCATAAAAATTAACTCGAAGTGGATCATAGATCTAAAGGTGAAAGGCAAAACTATAAAATTTCTAGACACTAACATAAGAGAAAATATACATGACCTTGAGTATGGTGATGACTTTTTAGATATAACACCAGAAGGATGATCCATGAAAGAAATAACTGGTAACCTTGACTTCTTTAAAGTTAAGGAACTTCTGCTCTGTTAAAGATGCTGTCAAGAGAATGAGAAGACAAGCCACAGACAGATAGAAAATATTTGCCAAAAAAAAAAAAAAAAATACATCAAATAAAGGACTATCATCCAAGGTATACAAAGAACTCTTAAAACTCAACAATAAGAAAACTAACAATCTTATTTTTTAAAAGGGGGAAAGACCTAAATAGACACATTACAAAAAAAGATATACAGATGGTAAATAAGCATATGAGAAAATGCTCCACACCATATGTCATCATGCAAATTAAAACACGGTGATACCATTCCACACCTGTTAGAATTATTAATCACTACCATTATTGACAAGGATGTAGAAAAATAAGAGCTCTCATGCATTTCTCATGGGGATGCAGGATAGTAAAGCCACTTTGGAAGACAGCTTGGAAATTTCTAACAAAACTATACCTATTCTTACCAACAATCACACTCCTTGGTATTTACTCAAATGTGTTTAAAACTTATATCCACACAAAAAAATGTGCACATAGATGTTTATAGCAGCTTTATTTATAATTTCAAAAACTTAGAAGCAAACAATACGTCCTTCAGTAGGTGAATGGATAAACTATGGTACATCCAGAAAATTAAATATTATTCAGCACTAAAAAGTGATCTATCAAACCATGAAATGACACAGAGGGTTAAATATGTACTATAAAGTCAAAGAATCTAATATGAATAAGCTACATAATGAATGATTCAAGTTAACCCTTGAGCAACTTGGAGTTAAATCCACATGTAACATAGAGTCAGCCCTCCATATCCAGGTTTTGCTGCATCTGCAGATTTAACCAACTGTAGACAGGGTCAGTCAGTCAGTCAGTTCAGTCAGTCAGTCAGTTCAGTCAGTCAGTCATGTGCAACTCTTTGCGATCCCATGAATTGCAGCACGCCAGGCCTCCCTGTCCACACAAACTCCCGGAGTTCACTAAAAAATATGTCCATTGAGTCAGTGATGCCATCCAGCCATCTCATCCTCTGTCGTCCCCTTCTCCTCTTGCCCCCAATCCCTCCCAGCATTGGAGTCTTTTCCAATGAGTCAACTCTTTGCATGAGGTGGCCAAAGTACTGGGGTTTCAGCTTTAGCATCAGTCCTTCCAAAGAACACCTAGAACTGATCTCCTTTAGAATGGACTGGTTGGATCTCCTTGCAGTCCAAGGGACTCTCAAGAGTCTTCTCCAGCACCACAGTTCAAAAGCATCAATTCTTCGGCGCTCAGCTTTCTTCACAGTCCAACTCTCACATCCATACATAACCAAAGAAAAAACCATAGCCTTGACTAGCTGGACCTTTGTTGGCAAAGTAATGTCTCTGCTTTTGAATATGCTATCTAGGTTGGTCATAACTTTCCTTCCAAGGAGTAAGCGTCTTTTAATTACATGGCTGCAGTCACCATCTGCAGTGATTTTGGAGCCCAGAAAAATAAAGTCTGCCACTGTTTCCACTGTTTCCCCATCTATTTCCCATGAAGTGATGGGACCAGATGCCATGATCCTAGTTTTCTGAATGTTGAGCTTTAAGTCAACTTTTTCACTCTTCTCTTTCACTTTCATCAAGAGGCTTTTTAGTTCCTCTTCACTTTCTGCCATAAGAGTGGTGTCATCTGCATATCTGAGGTGATTGAGATTTCTCCCAGCAATCTTGATTCCAGCTTGTATTTCTTCCAGTCCAGCGTTTCTCATGATGTACTCTGCATAGAAGTTAAATAAACAGAGTGACAATATACAGCCTTGACATACTCCTTTTCCTATTTGGAACCAGTCTGTTGTTCCATGTCCAGTTCTAACTGTTGCTTCCTGACCTGCATGTACGTTTCTCAAGAGGTAGCTCAGGTGGTCTGATATTCCCATCTCTTTCAGAATTTTCCACAGTTTATTGTGATCCACACAGTCAAAGGCTTTGGCATGGTCAATAAAGCAGAAATAGATGTTTCTCTGGAACTCTCTTGCTTTTTCCATGATCCAGCAGATGTTGGCTATTTGGTCTCTGGTTCCTCTGCCTTTTCTAAAACCAGCTTGAACATCAGGAAGTTCACAGTTCATGTATTGCTGAAGCCTGGCTTGGAGAATTTTGAGCATTACTTTACTAGTGTGTGAGATGAGTGCAATTGTGAGCATTCTTTGGCATTGCCTTTCTTTGGGATTGGAATGCAAACTGACCTTTTCCAGTCCTGTGGCCACTGCTGAGTTTTCCAAATTTGGTGGCATATTGAGTGCAGCACTTTCACAGCCTCATCTTCCAGGATTTGAAATAGATCAACTGGAATTCCATCACCTCCACTAGCTTGTTCGCAGTGATGCTTTCTAAAGCCCATTTGACTTCACATTCCAGGATGTCTGGCTCTAGGAGAGTGATCACACCATCATGATTATCTTGGTCATGAAGATCTTTTTTGTTTGGTTCTTCTATGTATTCTTGCCACCTCTTCTTAATATCTTGTGCTTCTGTTAGGTCCATACCGCTTCTGTCCTTTATCAAGCCCATCTTTGCATGAAATGTTCCCTTGGTATCTCTAATTTCCTTGAAGAGATCTCTAGTTTTCCCATTCTGTTGTTTTCCTCTATTTCTTTGCATTGGTCACTGAGGAAGGCTTTCTTATCTGTCCTTGCTATTCTTTGGAACTCTGCATTCAGATGTTTATATCTTTCCTTTTCCCCTTTGTTTTTCGCTTCTCTTCTTTTCACAGCTATTTGTAAAGCCTCCCCAGACAGCCATTTTGCTTTTTTGCATTTCTTTTCCATGGGGATGGTCTTGATCCTTCTCTCCTGTACGATGTCACGAACCTCCGCCCATAGTTCATCAGGCACTCTGTCTATCAGATCTAGTCCCTTAAATCTATTTCTCACTTCCACTGCATAATCGTAATGAATTTGATTAAGGTCATACCTGAATGGTCTAGTGGTTCTCCCTACTTTCTTCAATTTCAGTCTGAATTTGGAAATAAGGAGTTCATGATCTGAGCCACAGTCAGCTCCTGGTCTTGTTTTTGCTGATTACATAGAGCAGGCCTTAGAAAGCATCACTATGAACAAAGCTAGTGGAGGTGACAGAATTCCAGTTGAGCTATTTCAAATCTTGAAAGATGATGCTGTGAAAGTGCTGCACTCAATATGCCAGCAAATTTGGAAAACTCAGCAGTGGCCACAGGACTGGAAAAAGTCAGTTTGCATTCCAATCCCAAAGAAAGGCAATGCCAAAGAATGCTCAAACTACCGCACAATTGCACTCATCTCACACGCTAGGAAAGTAATGCTCAAAATTCTCCAAGCCAGGCTTCAGCAATACATGAACTGTGAACTTCCTGATGTTCAAGCTGGTTTTAGAAAAGGCAGAGGAACCAGAGATCAAATTGCCAACCTCCGCTGGATCATGGAAAAAGCAAGAGAGTTCCAGAGAAACATCTATTTCTGTTTTATTGACTATGCCAAAGCCTTTGACTGTGTGGATCACAATAAACTGTGGAAAATTCTGAAAGAGATGGGAATACCAGACCACCTGAGCTACCTCTTGAGAAATGTATATGCAGGTCAGGAAGCAACAGTTAGAACTGGACATGGAACAACAGACTGGTTCCAAATAGGAAAAAGAGTACATCAAGGCTATATATTGTCACCCTGTTTATTTAACTTATATGCAGAATACATCATGAGAAACGCTGGACTGGAAGAAACACAAGCTGGGATCAAGATTGCCGGGAGAAATCTCAATCACCTCAGATATGCAGATGACACCACCCTTATGGCAGAAAGTGAAGAGGAACTCAAAAGCCTCTTGATGAAAGTGAAAGTGGAGAGTGAAAAAGTTGGCTTAAAGCTCAACATTCAGAAAATGAAGATCATGGCATCTGGTCCCATCACTTCATGGGAAATAGATGGGGAAACAGTGGAAACAGTGTCAGACTTTATTTTTCTGGGCTCCAAAATCACTGCAGATGGTGACTGCAGCCATGAAATTAAAAGACGCTTACTCCTTGGAAGGAAAGTTATGACCAACCTAGATAGCATATTCAAAAGCAGAGACATTACTTTGCCAACAAAGGTCCGTCTAATCAAGGCTGTGGTTTTTCCTGTGGTCATGTATGGATGTGAGAGCTGGACTGTGAAGAATTGATGCTTTTGAACTGTGGTGTTGAGGAAGACTCTTGAGAGTCCCTTGTGCTGCAAGGAGATCCAACCAGTCCATTCTGAAGGAGATCAGCCCTGGGATTTCTTTGGAAGGAATGATGCTAAAGCTGAAACTCCAGTACTTTGGCCACCTCATGTGAAGAGTTGACTGATTGGAGAAAACTCTGATGCTGGGAGGGACTGGGGGCAAGAGGAGAAGGGGACGACAGAGGATGAGATGGCTGGATGGCATCACTGACTCGATGGACATGAGTCTGAGTGAACTCCAGGAATTGGTGATGGACAGGGAGGCCTGGTGTGCTGCGGTTCATGGGGTCACAAAGAGTTGGACATGACTGAGTGACTTATCTGATCTGATAGAGCTTCTCCATCTTTGGCTGCAAACAATATAATCAATGTGATTTCGATGTTCACCATCTGGTGTTGTCCATGTGTAGAGTCTTCTCTTGTGTTATTGGAAGAGGGTGTTTGCTATGACCAGTGTGTTGTCTTGGCAAAACTCTATTAGCCTTTGCCCTGTTTAATTCCGTATTCCAAGGCCAAATTTGCCTGTTACCCCAGGTGTTTCCTGACTTCCTACTTTTGCATTCCAGTCCCCTATCATGAAATGGACATCTTTTTGAGGTGTTAGTTCTAAAAGGTCTTGTAGGTCTTCATAGAATCGTTCAACTTCAGCTTCTTCAGTGTTACTGGTTGGGGCATAGACTTGGATTACTGTGATATTGAATGATTTGCCTTGGAAACAAACAGAGATAATTCTGTCATTTTTGGATTACATCCAAGTACTGCAAGTATGGTCCATCGCAGCCGGCCGTGGACAGGGTAATACTGTAGTATTTACTATTGAAAAGTACCTACATTGAAATGGACCTGGGCTTTCCAGGTGGCTCAGTGGTAAAGAATCCACCTACCAACGCAGGAGATGCAGGAGATTTGGGTTCAATCCCTGAGTCAGGAAGATCCCACTGGAGGAGAAAATGGCAACCCAGTCCAGTATTCTTACCTGAAAAATCACATGGAGAGAGGAGCCTGGCAGGCTACAGTCCATGGGTTTGTAGAGTCAGATGCAACTGAACAGTAAATGGACCTCAGTCCAAACTCTTATTGTTCAAGGGTCAACTTTATATATATTGCAAAAGGCAAAAACCATGGAAACAGTAAAATGTTTAGTGATTTACAAGTGTTAAAAGAGAGGGAGAGATGAACAGGTGAAGCAAAAAAGATTTCTAGGGCAATTAAACTATTCTTAATGATTCTACATGGGGATACATGTTATCTCACATTTGTCAGAATCCATAGAATGTACAACACCAAGAGTGATCCCTAATGTAATCCATGGGCTTGGGGGTGAAATGATGTAAATTCATTGACTATAATAAGTGTACCACTTTGATGTGGGATGTGAATAATTAGGGAGGCTCTGCTTGTGGGGTGGAAGAGAAAGGGAGTATATAGAAACTCTCTATACTTTGCACTCAATTTGCTGTGAACCTAAAACTGCTCTGAAAAATTAAGTCTACTTAAAATATTTTTTTAAACCCAACAATATCAAGCAACTTGTCCATAAATAACAAAAATACACCAAGTTCTCTGTTTGGCTATATCTGTAAAATACTTTAAAGGATGCAGCTAAGGATAAATGCAAGAGTGGGAAACAAACTATACCAAAGTAGGTAAAGTGACAAGGATCTACATCTCAGTTGAGTTTATTATCATTGCTCGGGATTCCAGGGATTGGCTCACCTATGCTTGGGTGATATTCTCAGACTGACTCAGCTATGTGCACTGAGAATTCAGGGGCTGAATGAGGGGCAACAGAGATGCCCAATGGTCAGAAAATAATTTTGTTTTCATGATAATCAAATGACAGGAGGAATATAAATCATTTGGTATTGCCCTCAAGTCTTTGTTTAAACATTATATTTTTACCACCTCTTAAAACCAGTTCTCTTTCAGCACTCCTGATCACCATTTTTTTGGGGGTCAAAATATTGGTTATCTTCTAACTACAACATAATTTATACATTCATTACTTTTTTAAAAATAGTCTTCCCCTCCCTCCATTCCTCCCCCATTAGAATATAAACTCTATAGAAGTAGGATCTTTGTCATTTTTGTTCCCTAATCTATCCCACCTGCCTAGAACATTTAGTAAATGTTCAATAAGTATATTTAATATGATTTAATTGTGTGTGTTGACTCTTTTCCTTGAAGGTGATAATTCTGTCATTTCTTTCTAAGGAACTCTTCTCCCTACATTTATTTTATTCCTCAAAGTTACCTTCCCTTCCTTTCCTTCCACAACATTGAAAAGTCATGGAACTGAGGCAGGAAAAAGAGACAGGAGTTTGACATATTAACCTCATCAATGAGGAAGTAGTTTTTCCTTTGTAGTTTTTAATCTTTAAACTGAAGATTAAACAGTGAAAAGAGACTATATACTCTAGGCATAAAACTTAATGAATTTTCACATTATCAACATCCTGGTGTACCCAGCTGTCAGTCATTATCTATTTCCAGAAGTACCCTTGGGCTGCCTCCAGAGGGAAACCCTGCCTTGAATATTAAAACCAATGATTAGTGTGGTCTGATTCAGGGCTTCACTTTCATGCATTAGAGAAGGAAATGGCAACCCACTCCAGTATTCTTGCCTGGAGAATCCCAGAGATGGATAAGCCTGGTGGGCTGCCGTCTATGGGGTCGCACAGAGTCAGACACGACTGAAGCGACAGCAGCAGTAGCATTCAGGGCTTTAAATACACAGAAACATACCGTTTGTGCTCCTTTGTGTCTCGTTTCTTCAACTCAACATTTTGTTGTGAAATCTAGTCATACTACTGTGTGGAGTTGTAGTTTGTCTGTGCTCATTGTACATGATACTGCATTGTGTGAATATACCTCAGTTAATTTATGTACTGACCAGATAGGCTTCTTCTCTACACTTTACACTTGAAGCACATTGATTGAGATTCTCCTGACTCTCAGAATTAGAGGTCAATTAAGCTTAAACCGTGAACTTCCTGATGTTCAAGCTGGTTTTAGAAAAGGCAGAGGAACCAGAGATCAAATTGCCAACATCCACTGGATCATGGAAAAAGCAAGAGAGTTCCAGAAAAACACCTACTTCTGCTTTATTGACTATGCCAAAGCCTTTGACTGTGTGGATCACAATAAACTGTGGAAAATTCTGAAAGAGATGGGAATACCAGACCACCTGATCTGCCTCTTGAGAAATTTGTATGCAGGTCAGGAAGCAACAGTTAGAACTGGACATAGAACAACAGACTGGTTCCAAATAGGAAAAGGAGTTCGTCAAGGCTGTATATTGTCACTCTGTTTATTTAACTTCTATGCAGAGTACATCATGAGAAACGCTGGACTGGAAGAAATACAAGCTGGAATCAAGATTGCCGGGAGAAATCTCAATCATCTCAGACATGCAGATGACACCACCCTTATGGCAGAAAGTGAAGAGGAACTCAAAAGCCTCTTGATGAAAGTGAAAGTGGAGAGTGAAAAAGTTGGCTTAAAGCTCAACATTCAGAAAATGAAGATCATGGCATCTGGTCCCATCACTTCATGGGAAATAGATGGGGAAACAGTGGAAACAGTGTCAGACTTTATTTTGGGGGGCTCCAAAATCACTGCAGATGGTGACTGCAGCCATGAAATTAAGACACTTACTCCTTGGAAGGAAAGTTATGACCAACCTAGATAGCATATTCAAAAGCAGAGACATTACTTTGCCAACAAAGGTTCGTCTAGTCAAGGCTATGTTTTTTCCTGTGGTCATGTATGGATGTGAGAGTTGGACTGTGAAGAAAGCTGAGTGCCAAAGAATTGATGCTTTTGAACTGTGGTGCTGGAGAAGACTCTTGAGAGTCCCTTGTACTGAAAGGAGATCGAACCAGTCCATTCCGAAGGAGATCAGCCCTGGGATTTCTTTGGAAGGAATGATGCTAAAGCTGAAACTCCAGTACTTTGGCCACCTCATGCGAAGAGTTGACTCATTGGAAAAGACTCTGATGCTGGGAGGGATTGGGGGCAAGAGGAGAAGGGGACGACAGAGGATGAGATGGCTGGATGGCATGACTGATTTGATGGACATGAGTCTGAGTGAACTCCAGGAGTTGGTGATGGACAGGGCAACCTGGCGTGCTGCGATTCATGGGGTCTCAAAGAGTCAGACACAACTGAGCGACTGATCTGATCTGAAGCTTAAACCTCAAATGAAATGTGACCAAGGCCAACTCCTTTCTCTGTCCCCATAAACAATACTAAAGTGGTAAGAATGGATTTATGTGCAAAAAGAAAACTGAGGTGAAATACCAACAAGCATTAGTTATAGATCATATATATTTGTTTCAGGTAGGAGATTCTATTGGTCTTGTCTGGTCCCATTTATGTGTTTGTGGTTGTCTGTGAGTTGGGGAGGTTTATTTTGGGTGGACTCTCTTGTGTTTTCACCATGCCTGGCCTCATCTGCTCTACCTCATTGTCCTCTGGTGTTGGTCTGGACTTGTCCACACAGTAGTGGAAAGGTTATGAGAGAAAGTGGAAGTACACAAGCTTTCCAAGATCTAGACTCAAAATTAAACATCACTTCCTCCATATTCTATTGGTCAAGACAAGTCACAAGAACAGCCAAGACATGACTAGGGTGACGGTGTGGGGAGAGAGACAAGGTTTGAAAAAAAGTTTCCTGTTGGAAGGATTTCAAAGTCACAGTGCAAAGGGCATGAAGCATAAAGATATTTTTGGTACTGTGCTACAACACTATGTCTTAAGATAACATATGATAGATCAGATTATCTCCCCTTTAGGAAATTCTTGATATATTTCCATTTCAAACCATGAAATGGAAATGCTTTTCACTCATTCATATATTAACAATTATTTGAGTACCTTTAGTGTAGACACTTGATCTACATTTCTGGAGCCTACCATTTTATCCCATAATCAGAAGTAAGACTTTTGGATTCTTTTTCTTCGGAAATCTGGACTTTTGAAGCCACATGGCTAGAGAGCCAGTCACAATTAATTAATTTTTTTTCTATGCATTTTGGCATAAACTGTAACTAGTATTTCCTCAAAAATAGCTGTATAAAAAAAGTTAGTTACTAACCATCTGACATATGCACCATTTGAGTATTTGTCAGTCCACCAGCTATAAAGGGTGGGCCATTGATCATTAGTAAGTATGACCTGGTAGCTTGTTAGAAATGCAAAATATCAGGCCCTGAACCAGACCTGTTGAATCAGAATTCCTAGTGGTGGAACCTAGGAATCTGCCTGTTTCCTAGTTTTTCAGGTAATATTGGGTGATGATAAGTTAAAGTTTTTGAACGACTGATTTAGGGGCCAATTTTTCAAGACTTTTCACCATTAAGAACAATAGGAATTTAATGTTTCCATATCATAGTTGGAATGAAGTAGTGGCTTTGATACAATTATATAAAAATCATATTTTTTCAATCAAAAATATATTCACATTCTGTTGTATTCTGAAAATTATATTTTTGGTTTATTTGTTCTCTTTCCAGAATAAAATATATTTTCTCCTGGATATTATGCAATGGCTTTTGAGAAGAAGAAACAAACATTAGACCTTGACCTCAATATTCTATTAAAGTATAAAATTCAGAGACTTCCTGGCACTCAAGGGTTTAAGACTGTGCTCCCAAAGCAGGGGGCATGACTTCTATCCCTGGTCAGGGAAATAAGGTCCTGTACACCACAGAGCATGGCCAAAAAAAGAGTATAAAATTCATTGTGGATACTACTTCTTTTCATATTATTAATGTTACTCATTTTGAACTAATTCTGTTATTTTTTATTCTTTATATCATTTAATATTATAATATGAAATTTTATTATATCAAGTTTTTTGTTTTCTATTTGACATTGATATTCATTCTTCCTCACTGCTTTCAGTCAGTCTCATTTTTCCCTCCATCAGAAATCTCCATGGAACATTGACTGTTTTTAATACAGTGCATGTCTATCTTCACACATTTGATTTTTTTATTCTTTTTTAAAAACTTAATAGCCCATGTCATTCTTCTTTCCTTTTTCCTTCATGGATCAGGTTAAGGTTTTCTTCTCTTTCTAAAGTCAGACTATAAAAGTTCTCAAATTTCTTGCTTAGTCAAAATCCACTGTGGATGAGGTCACCCTTCAGGACAACTTTATTCCAAGTGGTAACTGAAGATCTAATATGCATCCACCTTTGTTTCTTCCATTTTATGAGCCATCTTGTAGGGTCAGGTTGCCAGGGAAAGAGAAGAGAAGGCTGGAGCACCACTCAGTTGGTGGACAGTGTCTAGAGTGGTCCCATGATCCTTGCCTCCTGTTCTGCACCCTTGTGTGAGCCTCTCCCTTGGTGCATAGGACTGTGAATAGCTTCCAACTAAGAGCATGGCAAAGGTGAAGGAATGTATTAAATATTTCATTTCCTGAATGTGATCTCATTTTACAAGGCATTTAACTCATCTTGGTAGGAAACTTTCTCTTCCTTGTCGGTTTTGAATAAACAATCTGCCATGCGATAAGCTTTGATATGGAGAGTACCATGCACACAGCAGAGAGCTGAAGGTAACTTCTAGTCACAGCCAACAAGAAACTAAGGCTCAGGCTGGCAGCTTGCGAGGAACTGGATGCTGCCAACAACGGCATAAACGTGGAAGTCGATCTTTTCTCAGTTGAGCTGACACTTTGACTACAACCCTATGGAACCTGGAAGCAGAGGGCTCAGTTAGGTAGTATCCAGACTTCTGACCCTTAGAAACTCTGAAATAATAAATGTGTGTTGTCTTAAGCCACTAAGTTTGTGCTCGTTTTGTTATTTAGTAATAAGTAACTAATCCCTTACCTTAGCACCTCATGTGAACACATGGTAAATATTATGATTTCATTATGTGGATGACTATAACCTTCACTGAGAACTTGTATTATGACAAAGCATCTCAATCATGGGACACGCTAGAAGAGTTTTGCCTGGGCTGCTGTAAAGATAAAAATCTCTGTTTTCAAGTGAAAAATCAGATGAGAGGAGGACTATGATTTGTTAGCCAGTCATGTTGTCTTTACTCCTTCATGGTTGTCATGGTGAGTATCAGTCTACAATTCATCAGAGTTTCCTAGTTTAGGAAAGTAAGCTGCTGCTGCTGCTGCTGAGTTGCTTCAGTCGTGTCTGACTCTGTGCGATCCCACAGATGGCAGCCCACCAGGCTCCCCTGTCCCTGGGATTCTCCAGGCAAGAACACTGGAGTGGGTTGCCATTTCCTTCTCCAATGCATGAGAGTGAAAAAATAAAGTGAAGTCGCTCAGTCGTGTCCGACTCCTAGCGACCCCATGGACTGCAGCCCACCAGGCCCCTCCATCCATGGGATTTTCCAGGCAAGAGTACTGGAGTGGGGTGCCATCGCCTTCTCCAGGAAAGTATGCTAGGAGATACATCAGATGTTTAGTGAGTTTGAAGATGGCGCTGCTAATGGTGATGAGGAATATGGTAAGATAAACTTCTGTTGCTTTTCTTTAACATTCATGTTCTTCTTGTGAGATGGGGAATGAACACAAATCAGCAATAATAACAGCAAAACTTAACTTCCTAAGCTGGAATTGTTCAAATAGGGAGGAAAATAAAAGAACAATTTCATTCCTTGCTAATCTAGAAATCAAATACTGTAATTCTCTGAAATTTGGCAGTCTGGTTCCTTCTGAACAAAGAAGCATTAGCAATGTGAGTCTTTTGCTATGGGGACCTCACGACACTCATAAAACATTTCATTGTGGTTTTTCAAGTGAAATAGGAAGTTGTTTCTAAAGGAATAATAAAATGGCATTATCTAAAGAAATGAAGAAATTACAGAAATTTGTTAACATCAGCATTTCTCAGAACATGGGAAATGTCAAAATAGGTTCAAAGCAGTAGGCGTTCTAGTTGAGAATTCTGTTACATGGTAGCACCCAAGGCTATTTCTTGAACAACTAAAAGTTATCTACCATTTACTAAACATACATCATATACTGAAACTTCCCCTAATTTTTCACTTATTAGTTTATTTTTCAAGACAGAATTAAACCCTTCTTGAATTCACTAAGAATTATACCAAGTTAACATGCCATACTCATGGCTGTACAGCATATATTTATCCTCTGAACCTCAGATAATAAGATTCACACTTTTAAATATTATAAACAGAAAATTGGAGCAAATAAGTCAATACAACTAAAATTTTGATTTTAAAAATTTGTCATATTTAATTTTAACATGCAAATGTGACTCCACAATACCACATTCTCACAACTCTCAACCTTCATGTTCTATGCTTCTGGTGTCTTATTTAATAAATCTTTTATTTACCAAAAATTATAAAGATGTTTGAATATGGTATCTTCTGGAAGCCTTATTAATTTACTGTTTATATTTAGATCTATAATCCTCCTGTAATCATCAATTTTATGTGGTAAGTCTTCACACCAAGGCCCTCTGGTATCTTCTCTGCTATAATAAGTAAGTCTGTTTCTGGAATCTTCCTTATATTGAAGTGGAATATTTATTTGTCCTCATGCCAACATGATGCTATTTTGATATTTTTGTAATACATCTTGATATCTTATAATGTTAGCTCTTCAGATTGGTTCTTTTTGTTGAAGACTGTCATCGGTATTCCTGGTCTGATGTATTTTGCAGTCAACTGTATCACCAGTCTCCCTGGTGGCTCAGATGGTAAAGGGTCTGCCTGCAATATGGAAGACCTGGGTTCGATCCCTGGGTTGGGAAGATTCCCTGGAGAAGGAAATGGCAACCCGCTCCAGTACTCTTGCCTGGAAAACCCCATGGATGGAGGAGCCTGGTAGGCTACAGTCCATGGGGTCACAAAGAGTTGGACACGACTGAGCGACTTCAGTTCAGTTCATATCACTGTGGTTCTCTTTCTCTCCCTTGTGGTAGGATTAGACACCTACACTATTGCCATCGTCTCATGGTTGGCATTGGTTGACTTTGGGCTTTACTATATGGCTTGATTTTATTGATAGGATATTGGCAGATATAAGATGAACAAAGGCTTCAGACATGTTTGTTTAGTTGGCTTCTTGCAATCCTGATATCAGGAGAAGAGTATCACCTGGGTAAATGGGGTCTCACAGCCAGGATTCCAAACAGTCTAAAGCAGGTGAATCAAAACTTCTCCAGCTGACCCATAAACCACAGCCTAACACAATCACCCCAAACCTTCCAGTGTAAATGTGTGCTCCTTTTAAAGGACGTGTTTATTCTCCAGTTTATTTATTTTTAATGAACTATATTAAAATAGCTTCACAAGGAATTCTCTGGTGGCCCAGTGGTTAGTTTTCCAGTAGTGGTTGGTTTTCCAGTAGTCATGTACAGATGTGAGCTTAAAGAAGGCTGAGATACAAAGAATTGATGCTTTCAAACTGTGGTGCTGGAGAAGAAGATTCTTGAGAGTCCCTTGGACTGCAAGGATGTCAAACCAGTCAATCCTAAAGGATATTAACCCTGAATATTCATTGGAAGGGCTGATGCTGAAGCTGAAGCTCCAATACTTTCGCCACCTGATGCAAAGAGCTGACTCACTGGAAAAGACCCTGATGCTGGGAAAGACTGAAGGCAAGAAGAGAAGGGGGCAGCAGAGGATGAGCTGGTTAGATAACGTCACTGACTCAATGCGCATGTGTTTGAACAAACTCTGGGAGATAATGAAGGACAGGGAATTGGTATGCTGCAGTTGATGGGGTCACAAAGAGTCAGGCATGACTTATCAAATAAACAATAACAACAATCAGTGCTTAGGACTCTGTTCTTCCACTGCAGGGGGCACAGGTTCAATCCCTTGTCAGGCAGCTAAGATCCCTGCCTAATATGTGGCCAAAAAAAAAAAAGTTTTCCATTTACAGAAACGCTGTAATGCTAGAAACATTTATAGAGTTCCCATATATCCAATCTCCCCTTATTAAAATCTTACATTAGTATGAGTGAGACAAAGCAAAATCAGAACAATCTCCTACCCAAAATAGAGAGATATGTTCTATAATTAATGCTTGTCATTTTTTTACCCTTGTTTTCTCTTCTCACCTGAATCTACCTTAACCCCTTTATCACTGTTTATCATTGTTTTTATTTTAGAACAGTGTTGGATTTACAAAAGAGCTGCACAGCTAGTACAGAGGTTTCTCATATACTTTACATCTGATTTCCCTACTGTGAACATCTTATACTGGAATGGGACATTTGTCACAAGTAATGAATATTTTACAATATGTTTAAAGTCCATACTTTATTCAGATCTCTTTAATTTTTACCCAATGTCCTTTTTCTGTACCAGAATCCCATCTAATACACCAAATTACATGTAGTTGTGTCTCTTTAAGCTCCTTTCGACTGTGACAGTCAGAGTGATCCTGTTTTTGATGACCTTGACAATTTGGAGGAATATTGCTGAAGCTTTCAGGAGTAGTACTCTTGTTGGAATTTCTGTGATGTTTTTCTCAGGATTGAACTGAGGTTATGGGTTTTGAGAAGGAAGTCCACAGAGGTCAAGTGTCATTCTTATCGCATCATGTTAAAAGTATATATTATCAACATGGCTTACCACTGCTGATGTTAATCCTGACGACCTGCCTGAGGCAGTGTTTGTGCCCTGAAAAGTTACTCTTTATTCCTCATCACTAAACTATACTCTCTGGAAGGCAGTCTCTATGCACAACCCACATTTAAGGACTAGGAGGTTATATTCCCCCTCCCTAAAGGATCAACATAAATAAATTGCAATTAAATAAATTAAATTATAATTTTTTGCACAAATGTATCTATTCTCAATTTATTTGTTAAACTATTAATTTATATCAAAATAGACTCATGCATATTTATTTTATATTTTGGGTTATAATACAACACAGGGTTATGTATTATGTGTTCAACTCATTACAGCTTCGGTCATTAGGACCTCTCTCAGTTAGCTCCTGTGTCATCACCATGTTTTCTCAAAAGAAAAAAAATTTTCACACTTCCTTACTTTATGGCACTACAAAATACAAAATAAACTGTGTGTTTTGGGTACAGGAGTCCACTCAGGTGACAGAGCCTGAAACTACATGTGTATACCAACCTGTGTACATATAAATATCTATAAGTATTTCTATGTGTAACATCTATATTTATAGTAAGCTCAGGAGTTTATACCAATGTCTTCAAATTTAGCCCAGTTCCACATGTTTCTTTCTAGACGTCTCCCCTTGCTTATCAGTACTGCCCAATCCAACAGTGAAAAACCTGGCTGTCACTTTTGGCCATCTGTTTACTTAATTTTCCAATTCCAGTACACATGTATAAATAGTTATATCTGAACTGCTAAAACATACCTCCATTGAATACATACTTATTAACCAGGGTACAGTGCTCATGTACAGTTCCTTGTTATTTATTTGGTGAAAAAGAAAGTTTGCTTTATTTCCGATGCCTGCTGGCAACTGGAAGTGGGGTGGGCGAGTGGGTGGGGCAGGGTGGACTCCTGTCCAAAGGTCGACTCCCCTTCACTGACAATCAGTAAGCAAGAGCTTTCATTGACACAAGCTAGGGGGCTGTTACATGTAGAAACAGCACAGTCAGTTCTGACAGTCATCTTAAAATTGGTCATGTGGTGATCTGACCAACATTATCTTGACTGTTTTAAACCCCAGTTCTGGGGCTTTCTCAGGTGGCATTGGTGGTAAAGAATCCTCCTACCAATGCAGGAGACATAAGAGATGCCAGTACAATCCCTGGATTGGGAAGATCTCCTGGAAGATGGCACGGCAACCCACTCCAGTATTCCTGTCTGGAGAATTCCATGGACAGAGGAGCCTGGAAGGCTACAGTCCACATGGTTGCAAAGAGTCGGACACAACTGAAACGACCCAGCACACACGTACACAATCTTCAGCTCCAGGGTCAGTCCCATTCCTTGAGGCCAGTTCGAATTGTGGCAGTTTATATCATGTCTACAGTCTGGTCATCATGTAGTTAACTTTTTTCACCTGGTAGGGTTTCAGTTTGTATAACACAGGTTACAAGACATGGCTCAATATTATCTACAGCCCTTGAGGGTGAACTAAAAGTCCTTGACTATGCTTAATGACTAAACAATTATTAATTGGTCTCCTTTGACTGTTTTCTTTTGTTTCTATGTTTTCTCATTTCTTTGATTAAACTGATTTTTTTTTAAATTTATTTATTTTTAAATTGAAGGATGATTGCTTTACAGAATTTTGTTGTTTTCTGTCAAACTGCAACATGAATTAGCCATAGGTATACATATATCCCCTCATTTTTGAAATTCCCTCCCATGTCCCTGCCCATCCGACCCCTCTAGTTTGATACAGAGCCGTTGTTTGAGTTTCCTGAGCCATACAGCAAATTCCTGGTGGCTATCTAGTTTACATATAGTAATGCAAGTTTCCATGTTACTCTTTCCATACATTTCACCCTCTCCTCCCCTCTCCCCATGTCCATAAGCCTATTCTCTATGCCTTTTTCTCCATTGCTGCCCTGTAAATAAATTCTTCAGTACCATTTTTCTAGATTCTGTATATATTTATTAGAATATGATATTTATCTTTCTCTTTCTGACTTACTTCAATCTGTATAATAGGTTCTAGGTTCATCCATTTCATTAGAACTGACTCAAATGTGTTCCTTTTTATGGCTGAGTAATACTCCATTGTGTACACATATCACAACTTCTTTATCCATTCATCTGTTCATAGACATCTAGGTTGATTCCATGTTCTAGCTATTGTAGATAGTGCTGTAATGAACAAAGGGGTACATGAAGCTTTTTCAATTTTGGTTTCCTCAGGGTATATGCCTAGGAGTGGGATTGCTGGGTCATATGGTGGTTTTATTCCTAGTTTTTTAAGGAATCTCCATACTGTCTTTCATAGTGGCTATATCAATTTATATTCCCATCAACAGTACAAGAGCATTCCTTTTTCTCCACACCCTCTCCAGCATTTATTGTGTGTAGACTTTTTGATGATGGCCATTCTGACTGGTGTGAGGTGATATCTCATTGTAGTTTTGATTTGCATTTCTCTGATAAGTAGCAATGCTGAGCATCTTTTCATGTGTTTGTTAGCCATCTGTATGTCTTCTTTGGAGAAATGTCTCTTTAGGTCTTTTCCCCACTTTTTGATTGGGTTGCTTGTTTTTCTGGTATTGAGTTGTATGAGCTGTTTGTATATTTTAGAAATTAATCCTTTGTCAGCTGGTTCATTTGCTATTATTTTCTCCCATTCTGAGGGTTGTCTTTTCACCTTGTTTATAGTCTCCTTTGTTGTGCAAAAGCTTTTAAGTTTAATCAGGTCCCATTTGTTTATTTTTGCTTTTATTTGCATTACTCTAGGAGGTGGGTCATAGAGGATCTTGCTTTGATTTATGTAATTGACTGTTCTGGCTACGTTTTCCTCTAAGAGTTTTATAGTTTATGGTCTTACATTTAGGTCTTTAATCCATTTTGAATTTATCTTTGTGTATGGTGATAGGAAGTGTTCTAATTTCATTATTTTACATGTAGCTGTCCAATTTTCCCAGCACCATTCATTGAAGAGGCTGTCTTTGTCCCATTGTATATTCTTGCTTACTTTGTCAAAAATAAAGTACCCATAGGTGCATGGGTTTATTTCTGGGCTTTCTATCTTGCTCCATTGGTCTATATTTCTGTTTTTGTGCCAGTACCATACTGTCTTGATGACTGTAGCTTTGTAGTACAATCTGAAGTCAGGAAGGTTAATTCCTCCAAGTCCATTCTTCTTTCTCAAGACTGCTTTGGCTATTTGGGGCCTTTTGTGTTTCCATATGAATTGTGAAATATTTTGTTCTAGTTATGTGAAAAATGCCATTGGCAATTTGGTAGGGATCACGTTGAATCTGTAGATTGCATTTGGTAGTATAGGCATTTTCACAATATTGATTCTTCCTGCCCAGGAACATGGAATATCTCTCCATCTATTTATGTCATCTTTGATTTCTTTCATCAGTGTCTTATAATTTTCTGTGTACAGTTCTTTTGTCTCATTAGGTAAGTTTATTCCTAGATATTTAAATCTTTTTGTTGCAATGGTGAATGGGGTTTATTCCTTAATTTCTCTTTCTGATTTTTCATTGGTAGTATATAGAAATGCAAATGGTTTCTGTGTATTGATTTTGTGTCCTGCAATGTTGCTAAATTGACTGATTAGCTCTAGTAATTTTCTGAAACTACCTTTATGGTTTTCTATGTACAGTATCATGTCATCTGCAAACAGTGAGAGTGTTACTTCTTTTCTGATCTGGATTCTTTTTATTTACCTTTCTTCTCTGATTGCTGTAGCTAGGACTTCCAGAACTATGTTGAATAACAGTCGTGAAAGTGGACACCTTTGTTTTGTTCCTGATCTTAGGGGGAATGCTTCCAGTTTTTCACCATTGAGAATAATGTTTGCTGTAGGCTTATCATATATGGCCTTTACTATGTTGAGATAGGTTCCTTCCGTGCCCATTTTTGGAAGTGTTTAAATCATAAATGGGTGCTGAATTTTGTCAAAGGTTTTTTCTGCATCTATTGAGATTATCATCTGGTCTTTATCTTTCAATTTGTTAATATGGTGTATCACACTAGTTGATTTGCATATTTTCAAGAATCCTTGCATCCCTGGAATAAAGCCAACTTGATCATGGTGCATGAGCTATTTGATGTGTTGCTGAATTCTGTTTGCTAAAATTTTGTTGAGGATTTTTGCATCTATGTTCATCAGTGATATTGGCCTGTATTTTTCTTTTTTGTGTGTTATCTTTGTCTGGTTTTGGTGTCAGGGTGATGGTGGCCTCATAGAATGAGTTTGGAAGTGTTCCTTCCTCTGTAGCTTTTTGAAAGACTTTTAGAAGGATAGGCATAAGTTCTACTCTAAATATTTGATAGAATTCTCCTGTGAAGCCATCTGGTCCTGGCCTTTTGTTTTTTGGGGAGATTGATGATGAGAGTTTCAATTTCAGTGCTTGTAATTGGGTTGTTTATAATTTCCAGTTCTTCCTGGTTCAGTCTTTGAAGATTGAACTTTTCTAAGAATCTTTCCATTTCTTCAGGTTATCCATTTTATTGTCATATAGCTATTCATAATAGTTTTTTTTTATAATCCATTGTATTTCTGCATTGTCTGTTGTAACCTCTCCTTTTTCATTTTGAATTTTGTGTGATTTGATTCTTCTTTTTTTCTTGATGAATCTGGCTAAAGTTTTGTCAATTTTATTTATCTTCTCAACCAGTTTTTAGCTTTATTAATCTTTACTATTGTTTCTTTCATTTCTTTTTCATTTATATCTGCTCTGATTTTTATGACTCCTTTTCTTCTGCTAATTGTGGGATTTTGTTGTTGTTGTTCTTTTTTCAGTTGTATTAGGTGTAAAGTAAGGTTGTCTATTTGATGTTTTTCTTCTTTCTTGAGATAGGATTGTATTGCTGTAAACTTCCTTCTGAGAACTGCTTTTGCTGCATCCCATAGGTTTTGAGTTGTCGGATTTTCATTGTCATTTGTTTCTAGAAATTTTTGGATTTCCCATTTGATTTCTTCAGTATCCTGTTGGTTATTTAGAAACATTGCTTAATATCAATGTGTTTGTGTTTTTTTACAGTTTTTTTTTTTTTTTGTAATTGATATCTAGTCTCATAGTGTTGTGGTCAGAGAAGATGCCTGATACAATTTCAATTTTCTTAAATTTACTGAGGTTTGATTTGTGACCCAAGATGTGGTCTATCCTGGAGAATGTTCAATGTGCACTTGGAAAGAAGGTGTATTCTTCCGCATTTGGATGGAATGTCCTGAAGATATCAATGAGATCCATCTCATCTAATGTATCATTTAAGACTTGTGTTTCCTTATTAATTTTCTATTTTGATGACCTGTCCATGGGTGTGAATGGGGTGTTAAAGTCTCCTACTATTATCGTGTTACGGTCAAATTTTTCTTTTATGTCTGTTAGTGTTTGTCTATGTATTCAGGTGCTCTTATTTTGAGTGCATAGATAATTACAATTGTTATGTCTTCCTCTTTGATTGATCCCTTGATCATTATGTAATGTCCTTCCTTATCTCTTGTAAACTTCTCTATTTTAAGGTCTATTTTGTCTAATACGAGGATTGCTACTCCAGCTTTCTTTTGCTTCCCATTTGATGGAATACATTTTTCCATCCTCTCACTTTCAGTCTATATGTGTCTTGAAGTCTGAAGTTGGTTTCTTGTAGACAGTATATATATGGGTCTTGTTTTTGTATTCATTCAGCCAGCCTGTGTCTTTTGGTTGGAGAATTTAATCCTTTTACTTTTAAAGTAATTATGGATATATATGTTCCTAAGGTCCATCTAGTCAAGGCTATGGTTTTTCCAGTGGTCATATATGGATATGAGAGTTGGACTGTGAAGAAGGCTGAGTGCTGAAGAATTGATGCTTTTGAACTGTGATGTTGGAGAAGACTCTTGGGAGTCCCTTGGACTGCAAGGAGATCCAACCAGTCCATTCTGAAGGAGATCAGCCCTGGGATTTCTTTGGAGGGAATGATGCTAAAGCGGAAACTCCAGTACTTTGGCCACCTCTTGTGAAGAGTTGACTCATTGGAAAAGACTCTGATGCTGGGAGGGATTGGGGGCAGGAGGAGAAGGGGAAAACAGAGGATGGTTGGATGGCATCACTGACTCGATGGACGTGAGTCTCAGTGAACTCCGGGAGTTGGTGATGGACAGGGAGGCCTGGCGTGCTGTGATTCATGGGGTCGCGAAGAGTCGGACATGACTGAGCAACTGAACTGAACTGAACTGATCACCATTTTCTTAGTTGTTTGGGGTTGATTTTGTAGATCTTTTTCTTCCCTTGTATTTCTTAACTATTTAAGTCCCTTTAACACTTGTTGTAAAGATGGTGTGGTGGTACTGAATTCTCTTAACTTTTGCTTGTCTGAAGAACTTTTTATTTCTCCATCAACTTTAAATGAGATTATTACTGTTTACACTAATCTTGGTTGTAGATTTTTTTCCCTTTCAGTACATTAAATATATCCTGGCATTCCCTCCTCACCTGCAGAGTTTCTGCTGAAAGATCAGCTGTTAAACACATGGGGTTTCCCTTGTATGCTAGTTGTTGCTTTTTCCTTGATGCTTTTAATATTGTTTCTTTGTGTTTAGTCTTTGTTAGTTTGATTAGTGTGTGTCAAAATCACTGCAGATGATGACTGCAGCCATGAAATTAAAAAGCACTTACTCCTTGGAAGAAAAGTTATGACCAACCTAGATAGCATACTGAAAAGCAGAGACATTCCTTTGCAAACAAAGGTCCATCTAGTAAAGGCTATGGTTTTTCCAGTGGTCATGTATGGATGTGAGAGTTGGACTGTGAAGAAGGCTGAGTGCCGAAGAATTGACGCTTTTGAACTCTGGTGTTGGAGAAGACTCTTCAGAGTCCCTTGGACTGCAAGGAGATCCAACCAGTCCATTCTGAAGGGGATCAGCCCTGGGATTTCTTTGGAAGGAATGATGCTAAGGCTGAAACTCCAGTACTCTGGCCACCTCATGTGAAGAGTTGACTCATTGGAAAAGACTCTGATGCTGGGAGGGATTGGGGGCAGGAGGAGAAGGGGACGACAGAGGATGAGATGGCTGGATGGCATCACTGACTCAATGGACATGAGTCTGAGTGAACTCCGGGAGTTGGTGATGGACAGGGAGGCCTGGTGTGCTGCGATTCATGGGGTCGCAAAGTCAGACACGACTGAGTGACTGAACTGAACTGGTGTGTTTCTCCTTGGTTTATCCTGTATGGGACTCTTTGCACCTCTTGAACTTGATTGACTATTTCCTTTTCCATGTTGGGGAAATTTTCAACTATAATCTCTTAAAAAATTTTTCTAATATCCCTTCTTTTTCTCTTCTTCTTCAGGGACCCCTATAATTTGAATGTTGGTGTGTTTGATATTGTCCCAGAGTTCTCTGAGACTATCCTCAGTTCTTTTCATTTGTTTTACTTTATTCTGCTCTTTAGAAGTTATTTCCACCATTTTATCTTCCAGCTCACTGATTCATCCTTCTGATTCAAATATTCTGCTATTGCTTCCTTCTAGAACATTTTTAATTTCAGTAATTGTGTTGTTCATCTCTCTATGTTTATTCTTTAATTCTAGGTCTTTGTTAGTTGATTCTTGCACTTTCTCCATTCTGTTTTCAAGATTTTTGATCATCTTTACTATCATTATTCTGAATTCTTTTTCAGGTAGTTTACCTATTTCCTCTCTTTAATTTGGACTTCTGGGTTTCTAGCTTGTTCCTTCATTTGTGTAGTATTTCTCTGCCTTTTCATTATTATTTTTTTAACTTACTGTGTTTGAGGTCTCCTTTTCACAGGCTTCAAGATTGAATTCCTTCTTCCTTTTGGTTTCTGTTCTCCTAAGGTTGGTCCAGTGATTGAGTAAGCTTTGTATAGGGTGATAATTTTGCTCAGTTTTTGTTTGTTTAGTTGGTTGTTTTTCCCTGGATGGGCAAGCCTGACTGTGGTGGTAATCCTGCATGCTGAGGTTTGGTTTATATTTTTGTTTTGTTTGTCCTGCACAGGGTGCTACTAGTGGTTGAGTGATGCCAGGTCTTGTATTCAAGTGGTTTCCTTTGTGTGAGTTCTCACTATTTGATACTCCCTAGGATTAGTTCTCTGGTAGTCCAGGGCCTTGGAGGCAATGCTCTGACTCCAAAGGCTCATGGCTTGATCTCTGGTGAGGAATGAAGATTCCACATGTGGTTTGTTATGGCATTGTGAGATTAAAACAAATACCCAAAAACAAGAAACCAAAGATGAACCCCTGACAAATGGCAGTTACAAAATCAAACAAATAATAGAATATACACATATACATATATACCCATAAGCAAAATCAAAACAGTGCAGCAAAAATAAAGTACAGCAGATTGACCTGGCAAACAAAGGAAATCAAAAATTATATCTACCAGTTAAGAACAAAAGTAAATAAAGCACAAAGTGGAAAACAAAACTAAAGCAAGGTGCCAAGTGGAGAGTTAAGCAATGAAAACAAAACTAACAAATATGTTGAGAAGAAAGAAAAGAAAGAAAGAATAGATATGCAGAGTTAAATAGAGGTAGATAAAGAAGATTTATATACATTAAAGATTAACTGCAAGGGGAAAAGAACAGTAGGAAAAACAAACAAAGGAATAAATGTAGAAAACAATAACAGTTTACAAAAATTAAAACTTAACATTCAAAGAAGAGAAAAGAAAAATAAAGGAAGAAGAAAGAAAAAAAGGAAGAAAGAAAACGCCACAGAACTGCAAAGGTTTATAACAACAGTAAAAAAAAAAAATGTAACGAGGCAGGGGAGCTCAAAAGCTTAATTAGATTTCATAGTGCCAATAAAATTTACAACTACAACAGAGGGGGGAAATAAAATTTTAAAAAATCCAAAAGAATCTACAGAACAAGTCAAAACATAAGGATAGTAAATGTTTTTCTTGAGTCATTACTGTCAAAGTCCTTTCCCTCGCTGGGCGTCACAGTCCACCTCACCTCCCTAGGATCCCCTCCAACACTGTGCTAGTCTCTGGACCTGCTGTAGGGGCAGCTCAGATTCTAATCTGGTCCTATTCCTGTGTGTTCTTGCCTCCGATGTCCACAGCTACCAGAGCTAGTGTGTTTTCTTTTGTGGGAGCTCTCAGTGACCTTTTATATGTTCCATAGACACAGAGTCTGCCTAGTTGATTGTGTGGATTTAATCTGCAGCTAGTGCAGCTGGTGGGAAGGTTTTGGGTCTTTTTCCTTAGCCACACTGCCCCTGGGTTTCAGTTGTGGTTTTATTTCCTCCTCTGCATGTGGATCACCCACTGGGGTTCACTCCTGAGGCTGCCCTGGAGGAATTGGATTTGCTCCTGTGAGGGCCCTATGTGGAGGTGATGCAGCTGCTTGGGTCGCAGGAGTTCTAGCAGCACCAGGTACTCAGGGGAGTTGGTGGCTAGGGCAGCAGAAAATACAGTGCTCTAGAAGGGTATGGCAACCAGTATTGGACAATATGCTCCAGTATTCTTGCCTGGAGTACCCCACTGGCTGAGAATCCTGGCAGGCCACAGTCTACAGGGTCGCAAAGAGTTGGACATGATAGAAGCCACCCTGCATGCATAGATGCAAAACTTTTTTTGCCTGTGATGGCTCTGACCCAGTGAGGGTTGACTGTGAAGGTGGTTCAGCTGTTTGTCTTTCGGGGACCCTGATGGCACCAAGTGGGCAAGGACACGGACTGCCTCTGCCACAGGAGTTGTGGCCCTATCAGAGTCTTTTTTCGAGCTTCTTGTAGCTGGCAATCAGAAGGCCTTTTGGCCATTCTTTCTCCTTAGCTCCACCCAGTCAGGCACTTAGAGGGCTCCCTTGCCTGGGGTCCTTCTCTGTTGTTCAGCATATCAGGCACATAGAGGGGCCCCCCAGCTGGGGTCCTACTCTGTAGATTGGCATATCAGGCACTTAAAGGAGCACCCTGGGTTGGGTCCTGCTCTGTAGTTCAGTCAGTCAGGCATTTGATGGGCCAGCCTCTCTACTGTTCAGCTCTGGAAGCTGTCCAGCGGGGAGGGGCGAGAGAGGCTATGGTGATGGCTCCACCCCCTAAGCATGACTCAGCAGTACTGCCTTGCTTCCATGGCTGCCTGTCTTTCCTCCACAGGCATTTCCCACCACAATCTCCTCCTTCACATCCCCTTGATCTGTCTCTCCACAGTCAACAGCAGCCCTCACCCTGGGACTGCTCCACAATCCCCAAACTCCATCTCCCAGCCACTGCCCCTTTTAGGGGACCTTCATCCCTGTCCAGGGTGTGTATGGTTGGGGCAAGGACTGTATGATTCTCATTCCGTTTAGGTTGCCACAGATCAGCTGTTTCACTCTCAGTCTTAAATGTTTCTCCTCTGACTCAAACTGTTGCCCCAATATGGGGATCTTCAGCCCTGCTTCAGTTCCCCTGCCCACCAAGGGCAGTCCAGTCCTACTAACACTCCTGTTTCCCCCTAGTTCCTTCGTCCTACCGAGTTTTCCGTGGATCTATATATTCTTTTCTGCTGATCAGGTCTTCCTGTTTGCTCTCAGCTGGTGTTCTGCATACACTTATGTGTCTGAAGGTATATTCCTGATGTATCTGTGGAGAGACATGTACTCCATGGCCACCTACTCCTCCACCATCTTGTTCTCTCCTATGTACAGTTCTTTTAATGTTTCCCTCTTAGCACTACTTTTGTTGCATCCCAAAGATCTTGATAAGTTGGATTTGTATTTAATTCAAAATATTTTTACTTCTCTTGAGACTACTCTTTTGGCTATGTATTATTTATACTTTTCCCTCAGACTAAAGAACTTCCTTTAACATTAGGGAAGGTGATTAATCTCAATTTTGGTTTGTTTGAAAAAGATTTACTTGTCTTTAATTGCCTTTTTAAGCATAATTTCACTGGTACAGAATTCTAAATCAGAGTCTGTTTTTTCTTTCAACATTTTAAATCATTCACTCCCCTCTCTTCTTGCTTGCCTGATCTCTGATGACAAGTGTGATGTTATCCTTATCCTTTTCTTCTATAGTTAAGGTGATTCTTATTTTCCCTCTGACTTCAAAATTTTCTCTTTGTTTTTAATTTTCTGCTGTTTAAATATGATATACTTAGGCTCAAGATGTATATGTTTGGTATTTTTCTACTTTGCATTCTCTGAGTTTCCTTGCTATGTGGTTTGAGGTCTGTTATTAATTTTGGACAGTTCTTGACCATTATTAAATCAAATATTTTTTTCTGCCCCATTTTCTTTCTTTTCCTTCTGGTGTTCCAATTATGTGGATGCTACATTCTAAGGGACATCAGTCCTGGGTGTTCACTGAAGGGACTGATGTTGAACCTGAAACACCAATACTTTGTCCACCTGATGCGGAGAGCTGACTCATTTGAAAAGACCCTAATGCTGGGAAAGATTGAGGGCAGGAGGAGAAGGGGATGACAGAGGATGAGATGGTTGCATGGCATCACCGACACAATGGACATGGGTTTTGGTGGACTCCAGGAGTTGGTGAGGGACAGGGAGGCCTGGCGTTCTGTGGTTCATGGGGTCGCAAAGAGTTGGACACGACTGAGCAACTGAACTGAACTGAACCACGTTTGAAATTGTCCCCTAATTCTTGCCTGTTCGTCCTTCTTTTTTTTCATTCTTCTTCCTTTGAATTTTAGTTTGGGTAGTTTCTGTTGAACTACCTTCAAGCTCACCAATTCTTTCCTCAGACATGTTGAGTTTACTGATCGGTACACCAAAGTCATTCTTCATTTCTGTTACAGTGTTTCTGATTTCTAGCATTTCCTTTGGATTATTTTTTTAGAATTTTCATCTTTCCGTTTCTATCAGTCATCTCTTCTCATGTAATGTCTTCTCTCCGCCTTAGAATGTTTAGCATTGCTTTACAGTATTCTGTTATTTCTGCCATACATCAGCACAAATCAGCCATAGGTATACATACGTAGCCTCCTTCTTGAATCTCCCTCCCACCTCCCATCTCATCCCATTCCTCTAGGTTGTCACAGAGCACCATGTTTGAGCTCCCTGCTTCATACAGCAAGTTCCCACTGGTTATCTATTTTACGTATGGTAATGTATGTTTCCGGAGAAGGCAATGGCACCCCACTCCAGTACTCTTGCCTGGAAAATCCCATGGACGGAGGAGCCTGACGGGCTACAGTCCATGGGATCGCTAAGAGTCGGACACGACTGAGCGATTTCACTTTCACTTTCACTTTCATGCATTGGAGAAGGAAATGGCAACCCACTTCAGTGTTCTTGCCTGGAGAATCCCAGGGACGGGGGAGCCTGGTGGGCTGCCATCTATGGGGTCGCACAGAGTCGGACATGACTGAAGTGACTTAGCAGCAGCAATGTATGTTTCAGTGTTACTCTTTCAATTCATCCCTCTCTATCCTTCCTCCACCATGTCCACAAGTCTATTCTCTATATCTGAATCTCCATTGCTGCCCTGCAGATAGTTTCCTCAGTACCACCTTTCTAGATTCCATATATATGCGTTAATACATATTTGTTTTTCTCTTTCTGACTTACTTCACTCTGTATAATAGGCTCTAGGCTCATCCACCTCATTAGAGCTGAGTCAAATGTTTTCCTTTTCATGACTGAGTAATATTCCATGGTATATATGTACTACAGTTTCTTTATCCATTCATCTGTCAATGGACATAGAATGCCCTCCCACTCAGCCCCCACACCACACCACACTAACAGGGCTCCAAGTGTAACAGTGGGTTACAACTGGAAAAACTTCAAGACACAGATTCTCTGAGAGGAGTAATTAGGAAGTCTCCAGAGAAGAGAAAAAAAAACAAGGACTCCAGAGGAATGTGAAAACTCTGGCACCTATAACTACAACAAGTGATATACAAAGTCATACTTGTAGCCAGATTAACATACATCCTCTCACTAATGGCCTGTTTACTTCAGCTGCGATAGGAGCTAAAGTGGCAACTCAATACAAAATTTCTCACTTTCATCAAAAAATTAGAAGGCTTGCCAAAAAAGCAAGAGAAAACACACTTAAAGAGACAAAGCAGTCATGATAAGAAGATTCTGATATCATAGAGATTTAAATTTATAAACTTGGAATTTAAAATAACTAAACCTCCCTGGTATACTATAACTTGGCATTCTACAATTTTACGATTGAATCTCAGGCTTTTTTCTAGACCTGTGTCTCAGAAATGTGACCTTCACAGGTGTTTCCATGGTGGTATAACCTTTCCCCTCCCCTTAGCTGCAGTATTCCCAATCTGTTTCCTTGAAGCCCTTGCCTGTGTTGACTCTGTATTCCCACCACCACCCCCTCATCTCCCTAGGTGAGACAGGAAAGCTAAGACTGCAGATTACACTCTTCCCCAGCTGAGACAAGGCTCTGACAAAGCCTTTCTTCTGGAGAGCAGGCTTTAGCTATGAACAAAGGAAGGCTCTGAGGGCATCTCATAAGCATTACTCTTCCCCTCCTTTACCAGAACTGCTGCTTCCTACAATTTTACAGAAATGTTCTCTCATTATCTTTCCCTAAAATCTGTCTTTTACCTTTCACATTTAGATTTTTAAATTTCATGGAATTATTTTATGTATGGTGTGAGGAAGGAATTAAGACACATTTATTTTCCATATGAATATATAGAAGACACATCATATATTAAAAACACCATCCTTTCTCTACTATACTATAGTGTTGTTTTACAAGAATCAGGTGACAATGTATACATCGGTCAACTTCTGGTCTCTCTATTCTATTTCAGTTGTTTATTTGATTGATTGACTTACCTGGTACCAATACCACCACATCTTGATCACTGTAGTTTTATATTTGGTCTTAGTATCTAATAGTGCAAGTCATTGTTGTTCAAAATCAGGTGGCTCATCTAATTCCTTTGTGTTTCCATAACATTTTATATAATCAGCTTATCAACTTGCACATAAAACTCCAATGAAATTTTGCTTAAAATCAGACTGTATTTTAAATCAAATTGGAGAAAGTGATAATTTTAAAATATTGAGGCTTCTATTCTATGAACATGGTCTATTTTTGTCTCAAATTTTTTATTAATAATATTTTATACTTTTCAGTGTAAAGGTTTTCCATACCTACTCTTAGGTATATGTGAAAGCATTTGTTGTTTTTGAAGGTATTTTAATGCCATTTTATTGTAATATAATTTTCCAGTTATTTATTGCTGATATCCAAAAGCAAATTTGATTATTATACTTATTTTTATTCAGTGGAGTTTATTAAATTCAGTCTTTTAAACTAGCATGTCAGTATTTTGGTATTTCTATGTGCAAAATTATGTTATTAGTTACAAGCAATACATTTTTCCTTCCTTTTTAATTCTTGTACATTTCACTTATGCTTCTGGTTTAATCCCAGGGCTGGGGGGGCCTGGTGGGCTGCCGTCTCTGGGGTCACACAGAGTCGGACACGACTTTCAGTCCATGACTGCTCCCTTGTTCTGCTTTGTTTTTAAGAATACAACTGATAATTTCATTATCAAGTATGCTGTTTATTGTAGGTTTTGTTAAATCCCATTCATTATTAGATTTTCAAGGTCCCTTCTAAATCCTGTCATTTGTGGCAACACGGATGAACCTTGAGGGCATTAGGCTAAGTGAAATAAACCAGTCAGAGAAGAACAACTACTGCAATCTCAGTTGTATGTGGAATCTAAAAAGTTGAGCTCACAGAAACAGATAGCAGTTTGGTGATTATGACAATTTGGAGGGCAGGGGAAACGGGAAGATTTTAGTCAAAGAGTACAAAACTTTAAATCATAAAATTAATAAGTTCTGGGAATCTAGTGCACATTATGATGACTAGCCACCAGGGAAGCCTTATAATTAACAATACTACACACACACACACACACACACACACACACAATGGTAACTATGTGAGATACTGTGTTAGCTAATCTTACTGTGGCAATCATTTCAAAATATATATGGGTATTTAATCATCATGTTCTACACTTTCAACCTACACAATGTTATATGTCAGTTATACCTCAATAACCCTGGAGAGGAAGCTTCCTTTCTATTACTAGTTTGTTAATGATTTTTTTTCAATCATGAACAGATATTAAATTTTTATCTAATACTTTTTATGCAATGAGATAATTATTCATTTTTTCTGTTGCTGTGATGTGCCTTGGTTGAATTTTTAAGTGTTAGGCAAAACTTGCATTTCTGGAATAAATCCAATGTCATCATGATATATTATCCTAGTCAAATATAACTGATAATTTTTAAATGCCTAGAGTTATTCCATATCCACATTCTCCCTGTGAGATAAAAACTTTCAACTCTGTATCCTTCTATCCATATTAACACCTATGTGATAATAATTATTTATTTATTTATTGTTATTGTGATAATAATTATTTTTATTTTTTATTTTATTTTTATTATATATTCTTGTATCTACTTAATCTACATTAATGTATGTAATTCTCATGGAAAAATATGGGGGGAAATCCTACCCCTATTTTACAGCTGAGAAAATTGAGGTATGAGAGGTTACGTAATGTGCCCAATTTTAAATCAGACTGAGTTTTATTCTTGTCGGTCTCCTTCTATACCTATTCTTCAATGACGCTAGCAGTACTGTATATTTTAGAGAAAGCCTAATTGTTATAAGATTTCTGAATCGACACGTCTTTATTTTCATATTTGCATAATAGCACTATGAGATATAGCAATCTATATCTTCTTATTTCTCCACCTTTTCCCTGCACAAATCTGTTCCAAATTTCCAAACACTAGAAGCCATCATCTTTTTTCTCATTTCATTGTTCTGGGATTTCACCACAATATGTTAATGGTGCATCTCTTATGATTCATCCTGCCCAACTGACACTTTCATCCTAATGAGTAATGGTTTACTTAATCCTGAGACATTTTCTTTCATTGTTTTGAGAATTTTCAGATTATATGTTTAACATTCTTGTGACTTCAGGTTTAATTATTAATTGTAGAACATTAAAAGACATTTATAAAAGGAATCCTCCATAGTTCTGCCATGCAGATATATCAACTGTTAGCATTACTGGTTGAACATCTCTTATAGGCAGTGTCTGTGGAGTTTCTAAATAATATAAATAACTTTATACTTAATGGTGTATTTTGCTTTCATCTCATTACATGCTAAAATTTTTTTACATGTCATAGAGCATTAATAACCATTTAAAGGCTTATTATATTCCATTTAGTTGTCAAAACTTTCTTAACCTGCATAAAAGTAGATTCTAGAGAGATAATCCCTGCCTTCTATTATGATTATAAGGGATTTTACAAACCACACCTCTCTCTACTAAACTTGACTTGAATCTATAGCCAATTAAGAAAAATGCAAGGATATAAGACCATTGAAAATAGAAATATTAACTTTACAACTTATAAAATTAGATTAAAAAGAATCTCTTTAATGAGCAGCCAGAGCCAGCTTCTAGGGCATGGAGACTGCACAAGGTCTTGCTGTGTCATCAATACTTTCAAATTATTAATCATTCTCTTAAATGGGAGCCCTGCAGAGTATAGAGATGGTCCTTCTGGTAGTCATAGTCCAAGTTCCTAGCATTTCTCTTAAAATCTAGACCTTAGAATGACTGCTTCAGAAAGGAATATGTAGAGCTGACCTTTGTTCATCAGCTCAAATAGGATCCCTTCCTCATCCCCATCAAGTCCCAATATCAAAAACAGAGAGGGAGGGACCTCCCCTACACGTGGACAGGGAGCTGAGAGAGAGAGAGAGCCACTACTCATTCCACTGCTTTATGAGCTGTCACGACTCCCTACAGGGGGAGGAAAATGCATCTCCTATAACTTCAAATATGTGAAGTGTTGTCAGTGAAAGAAAGCTGAGATTCACTCAGGATTGTAACAGCTATGAATCTAGGTAGAAAGGATAAACATGAGAGGTAGGCTTATTTAGGGAGAACATAAGATGAACCTATTTTAAAATAAGAGTTACTGAGAAATAGAATCTGATGACTTGAGATGTAAGGAGTTCCATGTCAATAGAAATATGCAGCCAGGCAATGACTGGATAAATGTGTACTCAGAAGGGGTCTTCACACAGGGAGTTCACCACTTCAGGACTTCCCTGGTGGTCCAGGGGTTAAGACTTAGTTTTCCAGTGCAGGAGGCACAGGTTCGATTGCTGGTTAGGGACCTAAGTTTACCCATATGCCTTAGGGCCAAAAATATCCAAAACATAAAACAGAAGCATTACTGTAAAAGACTCAATAAAGATTTTAAAAATGGCCTACATAAACAAAAACTCTTAAAAACAAAAATGCTACTTCATGAAGGGTGGAAAAACCAAGTTTCCTTTGTAATTTATTTGGTTTTCTTTCTTCAAGGGATGCCTTAAGGCTCTATTACTGTGAGCCATAGAAAATACAGGTATTTTCTATAGTTTTGCTTAAACACCTTTTCAACACTCACTGGGCTTCCCTGAGAGCTCAGCTGGTAAAGAATCCACCTGCAATGCAGGAGACCTGGATTCGATCCCTGGGTTGGGAAGATCCCCTGGAGAAGAGAAAGGCTACCCACTCTGCTATTCTGGCCTTGAGAGTTCCATGGATTGTAGAGTCCATGGGATTGCAAAGTCGGACACAACTGAGTGACTTTCACTTTCAACACTCCATACAACTCTGAAGCTGTGGTTATTTCCATATTCAAATGTCTTTCAAAAGTAAATAAGTATATGTGTGTATATGTGTACATATATATATATATATATATATATTAGGGCTTCCCACTTGGCTCAGTGGTAAAGAATCTGCCTGTCAATGCAGGAGACGTGGGTTTCCTACCTGCATCAGGAAGACCCGATGGAGAAGGAAATGGCAACCCACTCCTGTATTCTTGTCTGGGAAGTCCCATAGACTGAGAAGCCTGGCAGGCTACAGTCCATGGGGTCACAAAGAGTCGGCCACAACTAGTGACTAAAATCAAAGATAGATATATATATATAATGTATGTATCTAATACGTGAGCTTACGTATTGTTGAAAGGCACACACATCTATATATCTATAAAACAAAAAGTTATTGAGCAATGCAGCACACCCCTGGGCTGAACCTTGGAGTCCACTCTGGAGCTACAGTGTGAAGGAACAGCCCTCTTCTTGCCAGTGTGGTTGTTCTCTGCGTCTCAGTCACAGAGACACAGACCTGATTCCTCTCCATCCTCACAGCCACAGTTTTAAGTGCCTTTGCTGAGTCCCTGCTGAAGGAATTGCCTAGATCGGCATTGTTCTTATTTGAATGCTGCTGCTGCTGCTAAGTCGCTTCAGTCGTGTCCGACTCTGTGCGACCCCATAGACAGCAGCCCACCAGGCTCCCCGGTCCCTGGGATTCTCCAGGCAAGAGCACTGGAGTGGGTTGCCATTTCCTTCTCCAATGCATGAAAGTGAAAAGTGAAAGTGAAGTCGCTCAGTCGTGTCCGACTCTTTGCGACCCCACGGACTGCAGCCCACCAGGCTCCTCCATCCATGGGATTTTCCAGGCAAGAGTACTGGAGTGGGGTGCCATTGCCTTCTCCGTCTTATTTGTATACGAATATTCAAAGACCGTCTCCCCCTTCTTTCTGTGTTTTAATATAGGACTGTATCTCTCTCAATGTAATCACCTTTTTCCCTTTCAACTTTCTAATTCCACACAGCAATTCTATAGTGTCTTAGAATTAAGACAACTGACGGTGTTTTTTCCATGGTATCGTATAGTATAAAAAACAGATTCCCTAACTCTGGAATTTATACTTGAGTTTTTTATGAAACAGATGATTATTTTACATGAATGACTGGTACTTCTTTACTTCTGCCTGAAGAAAACGCCACAGAGGATTGTTTAAGCCTGGTGGGTTTGGCGAACGATCCCTGTTCCTGGGGTTAATGACCAGTTTCCTCAGACAAAAGCTTAATGTTTCAGTCCTTCATCATGGGGCACGTGGGGCAGAGGAGGGCTTTCCCAGCCCCGGCATGAAGCTGTTTGCACTGTTTGTTATGCTTGTGGCCCCTCCTTCCACCCAGGGGGAGAGGGTTTTTTTAAGAGCCCTGTCAAAACTGCAGGTGTGCGAAGGCTCCTGCTAACAGCAGGGGCGGGTTTTATAGCGTTTTCTCGCGACTGCTTCAGATCACTTTTCAGTGTGTAAAACCGGATTTTCATTAAGGGCACTAATGACACCCTAATGGGGACAGGGCGGTGGTACGCCCGATGCCAGAGGCAGGGCAAGTGAGGCTGAAAACAGGCCAGCCTAGCTCCCGGAAGCCGAAGTACCACGGGCTGGGGATGTGCTGTACTGCTTCTCAAATACCTGCAGGCCCAGGGCCAACTTGTTAAATGGGTTGCCTTTGAGGCCAAACAGGAATAGATCCACTTACAGTTTTTCACACGAGGACAAAACAAGGAGGCAGAAAAATCTCCAGGTTCAGACATTTGCAAGCTACAGCTGCTGTTATGGCAGGAGGTTCTGAAGACTTACGAGCTGACACGTTTCCCTGGACGCCAGCACGCGTTGACCTCCCTGCTCCTTTTCCTCCCCAGAGTGGGGTTCAAGGCTACCGTTTGACACAGGGCCACAGAGGACCATATCAAAGCAGCAGCTCCATCACAACTCATCACTTGTAAAACAGACAAAGTCTGCTCGAGCTGGAATGCACAGAAGCAAACTGAGTTTCTGGCCTGGCCTCCAGGGAGCTCAGGTGGTTGGTAGTTCCTGATTCTTACAGAAGCTCTTCACGGTAGGTCAGCATAGTTTGTAAACAAACTGTGTGTGAGAGCAGAGGAAAGAGGGAAGCTGACGGAGATGGATTACTTTGACTTTCTTTTCAGTGTACAATCCATCAGCACAGGAAAGTACTTTCTTTGCATTCTCCTCCTCTGGCTTTGATCTTCTCAGTGGAAAGCCAGGAGAAATTACGGCCTTTAAAGTGTGCCTGTGTAATTGCGATAATAAAAACAATGAAGAGGCTACTTTACAACCAGGCTACTTCATCACAAAACCAGGAATATGACTCAAAGATCAGCTCTATAGGTGTGGAAAAGCAAGACACTCACACCATCACTTTCTGGCTTTGCTAAAGCAAAAGAGGTCAGCACATAAGGAAATGCCTACTTACTATTCCAGTTCCTATTCGACATTCTCATTTTAAGGTCAAGAAAAAGGATGTTGGCCTCTCTGGCTGTCTAGTAGTTAAGCATCCACCTTGCATTGCAAGGGACACTGGTTCAATCCCTGGTTTGGGAAGATCCCACATCCTGTGGGTCAATTAAGCCCATGCGCCGCAATTACTGAGCCCCCAAGCCACAACTTCTGAAGCCAGTGCCTTAGAGACTGTGCTCTGCAGTAAGAGGAGCCACCACAGCTAGAAAGTAGCCCCCGCTTCTCACATCCAGAGAGAGCCCTCAAGCAATAACAGACTCAGCACAGCCAAAAAGAGAATAAATAAATAGAAACAAATCTTTAAAAAAGGAAGAAGATGCACAGGGAAGTGGGGAAACTTTCCCAGCACTAATTCACCCTCGGGACAGAATCAGAGCTGAAAACTTGGGCTGCTAAGCCTTCCATCCAGTTCTCACTCTTCTGTTTCATATCACCTCTTAGAAAAATTCTCTGAATCATATCTCCTCCATGAGTTCTGTGGCCACTACAGCCTTTTAGCTTGGCTAATGGTGGCAGGGCCAGCCTTCCTTCTGGTCTGTAGCTGAGAGTTCCGCCTCCAGCACATTTGAAATAGGTGCACTCTCCTGGGTGCTGTATTTGTCCCTTATCAGGTTCAAATCCAAAGACTGCAAGCTTTGTTGGTTCTCTTAGTTACTTTGCAGTCAGACTCACAGAGTAACGGAAATTCCCTGCTAGTATTCAGCTCTGGAGAGTTGGGTTTTTTCCCCTTTTATTTCTCCAGTGCTAATTCCCCATTTCATAATGTGGATCAAACTAGCATGAATTTTTGCTATTCATTTGTACATAGTGGTCATTTTTATGTTGGAACGTATATGCTGAAATGTTACACATTATTAAGAAGTGGAAGTTTTTAAATCCTTTCAACACTTGTGTGTGTGTGTATGAGTATGTTCATCTAGATTTTGGGTTGACTGGTGCAGAAGTGTGAACAGCAGATGGGCCACCTGAATATGCATGTTTGTAATATTACTCTCTGTGTTAGCTGAATACTTGATGTCTTGGACCACGTGTTGATATACAGCTGCTTTGAATATTCTTGCTAAGGCTGGTGGAACTAGGTTATAATATAGAGAGAACTGGGCTTCCCTGGTAGCTCAGCTGGTAAAGAATCCACCTGCAATTCAGGAGACCCTGGTTCCATTCCTGGGTCGAGAAGATCCCCTGGAGGAGGGCATGGCAACCCACTTCAGTATTCTTACCTGGTAAGTCCCATGGACAGAGGAGCTTGGCAGGCTACAGTTCATGGTGTTACAAAGAGTCAGACATGACTGAGTGACTAAGCACATAGAGAGAATTAATGTATCTTAAGGAGTCAGGATAAAATAGTTGAACCAGAGACATAAGCTACTAATCATTGGGAAGGGAGGGGAGGGCTTCAAAAGTACCCTGTCTGCTGCTTTGAGTTGAGGGGATTAAAGAAGATAATAAGAATGGAAACACTTTGTAAACTATAACAAGTTATACATATCTGTGCTAAATTGCTTCAGTAGTGTCGAACTTTGTGCAATCCATGGACTGTAGCCCACCAGGCTCCTCTGTCCATGGAATTCTCCAGGCAAGGAGACTGGAGTGGGTTGCCATGCCCTCCTCCAGGGGATCTTCCAGACCCAGGGATTGAACCCATGTCTCCTGTATCTCCTGCATCGCAAATGGATTCTTTACAGCCGAGCCACAGGGGAAACATAATTCTTAGTGAAACAGAAGAGTGGGAAATATAAGAACCTTACATAAAAAATTAAAAATGCATACACTCAAACAGTAACATATTTAAATAAAAAATAAGCCCACTAGGCATACTAAAAGAGTTGTCTTTGTCTCTAAAGGGGAATAAGGGGGGTTATGGCTTCCCTGGTGGTTCAGATAGTAAAGAATCTGCCTGCAATGTGGGGGACCTGGCTTTGATCCCTGGTTTGGAAGTGCAAATCTTTGTTTAATCTTTATAGAGAATTTTAGTCCAAGGGTTCTTCCATGGACAAAGGGTGTTACTCGTGGGAGCACATCCCTGGAGGACCTTATTCATGAAGGTTTCCTTAGACGGTGTTTGAAAGAAGAGAAGTGTCCATGTCCCCTAAATCATACTGGATTTCTGAAAAGGAATCTGTCTCTTGGACATTTTTTTTCCTAACTGAATATAGAGAAAGGAGAGAGAGAGAGTACAGGAAAGAAAAATATAGAGAGAAAGAGAAAAGAAAGAAGGAAGGAAGGAAAGAAGGAAGATAGAGTAAAAAACAGAGAGGGAGGAGGAAAGAGAGAGAGAGAAATTCCTTAAGCCAATCATAAATCTTTAGGAATTCACTGGTGCTCTTACCTTCACTGCCCAGACAGTATGTCCCATTCCATTCCAATTGATATTCTGAAGGGCAGACTCTGCCAATTGGGCAAAGAAGGGGAGACACACTTACATTTTTTTTGTTGCAGCCGGAACTTGTACCTTGTCTGGACACCACAGTCACTCTTCATGAGCTTGTTTCCCATTGTTCCTGGGGGTTTCCCTGATGGCTCAGTGGTAAAAAAATCTGCCTGTCAGGAGATGCAGGTTCAATCCCTGGGTCAGAAAGATCCCCTGGAGAAGGAAATGGCACCAACTCCAGTATTCTTGCCTGGAGAATCCCATGGACAGAGGAGCCTGGTGGGCTAGAGTTCATGAGGTCACAAAGAGTTAGACACGTCTAAGCACAGCACACACCACGTGGCAGGGATACAAGGAACTACATTTTTAAAATCATTGGCATGTCCTGGATTGGCCAAAATGTTCATTCTGGTTTTTTCTTTTCTGGTAACATCTTAAGGGAAAACGCAAATGAACCTTTTGGCTAAATCAGTATACTCTGACCACTAGAGATACAATTGAATCATTACTCCATATTGTTTATCAACTCTGATTTTAGACTAATAAAAGACAGGCTGTTCAAAAAGAGACTATTTTTCAGCTATTTTTTCATTTTATTCATGGAAATCAATAATAAATTAGTTTATTTAAGGGCATTAGACTGTAAGATCTTGTTGCCTATAGAATATTATAAACTGGCTCCAGATTTTTCTACATTTTTAACTACTCTACAGTGCTTCACAGATTTCAAATTATGTTCATATTTCTTAACTCATCTAATCCTCATAACACATGCTGTGTGAATAGCAAGGTAGGTCATGGACTCTGAAACCACTGCTAGGTATGTAGGCAGTTTTGCTCTAAAAGGCTTGTTTTGAAAAGATGGATTTATGTCAATGCAAAGGACATATTATTATGTAACGATTTGAGCATAGTATACACAGTATACAAATGCAAAATGATTTCATCCTGGAGAAACACTATTTGAACACAGCAAGCTGCACCCAGCTGTGTGGGAATACACAAAATGTGCAGAAGCCTATACCTGAAATACCTACCCACTACCTCAGTTCACCGCAAGTGCTGTCAGCTACACCCATCCACATCAAGGGTTACAAATTTCTAGTTTCAAAGATCTTCTCCTTCCACTCTTTACCATACCTAGTAAGCTGTAACCATCCCGACATCCCCACCCACAAGCAAACTTTAGAACGCTCTCAAAGTAAATACCATATTTACTGTAGTATGTGAAAGACAGCAAGTATGTAATCTTCCTTGGTGACAGTAAAGAATTTACCTGCAAGGCAGGAGACCTGGGTTCAATCCCTGGGTTGGGAAGATCTCCTGAAGGAGGTTATAGCAACCCACTCCCATATTCTTGGCTGGAGAATCCCATGGACAGAGGAGCCTGGAGGGCTACAGTCGATGGAGGCAGAAAGAGTCAGACACGACTGAGCGAATAAGCACACACAGGTCTGTATTCTAGACCTTTTGAACCTAGTTGAGCTAGTTTGGGGATAGCAAATATTGCCATCGTAGGCAAGTTTGGGGAGTGCTTCTATGAGCTACAAGGGAGGCCTGGGCTCTCTGTCCACCATTCACCCACATCCTTCAGTTTTTCACACTGTAGGAATAAACTAAAGTGAAATCCACACTGAGCTTAGTAAAGCCCTCCAATTGCACCCGTTTCTGAAACAGGAACAGTCTCTGAGGGATAGTCTAGTGCCACCTTCAAACTATTTGGACTTTACTCTTTTTCAAATGAAAGAAATAAGTTAGATGAGCTCCCAAAACTGGCCCCACTGTCGTCATTTGGGGTTTGGTATGAATATTAAATTTTTCAATATTTTCAATTTTGAATTTGAAAATTTTCAAAATTTTCAATAAAATTGAAAATTTTATTGAGATTTAAAGTTTCTTCTGTTTCCTGAGCTCTGTCAGGTAACAAAAGAAAAAATAAATTTCATCCCAAGTTAGTGTTTAGTGAATCAGTCACCTGGAACAAAGGTGGTAAATCTCCATAGCTAAATAGAGCTTAATGCTTGATTCATCCTCAGGGAATATGGAAAGAAACAAAAGAATAATTGCAAAGATTGATACGTGATGACTATGATTATTAACTTTAGTTTCTGAAGATTGCTTTAAGATTTGAAATTAAATTTCCATATTAATCCTCACTAGAAGCTTCAAGGGTTATTTGGGTTTATTGTTATTGTTACGTACAAGTTTCCTGAATATTTGTATAAGATTAACTTCTTAATAGAGGTATGATTTGCAAATATATTTGCAAACCCATTTTACCGGTTGCCTTTTTATTTTGTTTATTTATTTATTTATTTTTTGCTAAGCAGAAGCTTTTTAATTTGATGTAGTTCCATGCATTTATCTTTGCTTTTGCTATAAAATAAAATAAATAAATAAATAAAATCTTTGCCAAAGTCAAGGTCAAGGAATTCCCTATGTTTTATTCTAGGATAGACTCTTTTTTTTTATTTTAAAATTCGTTTATTTACTTGTGCCTGTGTGGGTCTTCATTACTGTGGGCAGGCTTTCTCTAGTTGTGGCACTTAGGTTTCTCTGTGCGTTGGTTTCTCTTGTTGCGTAATGTGGGCTCCAGGGCTTGTGGGCTGCAGCAGTTGAGGTGCATGGGCTTAGCTGCTCTGAAGCATGGGGGATCTTCCCAGACTGGGGATCATCCCTGTTCCCCACACTGGTAGGCAGAGTTTTAACCACTGGACCACCAGGAAATTCCCAAACTAGCTCTTACTAAGAGCCAAAGACATGAACACACTACTTTATATTGAGTTCTTCATTAGCCTTCTAATACTCTTACCACCAATTTAACTGCAATGTCCTCTAATCATATAGATTATCTATAATTTTGAGTAGACTTTTTTCTGTCTATTTTATAGAAGCAAATTTTGAGAAAGAGCTGGGTCTACTCCTTGAGGTAATCAAGGGTTATATGTCTTATTGTATCCTGTCATATTATACAAAAGGGCTTTGTTGAATCCAGGCAAATAAATATAGCAATGATCTTCTCAGACTTCACAAAACACTCTTGCACAGTTGAGAGCCCGTTCTTCTACTCCACCATCTTGAGACGAAAGCCCATTATGGCAGACTTAAGGGCATTGCAGACATCAGACACCAAGAGCAGAGAATGGAGGGAAAACCTGGCCTGTGATTTCACAAAAGTGCTGGAAGGAAAACCATTGAGCACTTTTCTGGAGTTCCACATCACCACATGCAAGCAGCGACTCCATAGAGACTACACAAAGCAGACAATGAGGAGGAAAGAACATTCCAGGATGAGGGCAGAAGGTGAAAGATCAGACGTGAGGGTGCAGAGCAAACCTGTCAGTGTGGCCTGGCAGGGGCCTCTCTGAACAGCCATGCCTGCAGGGGATGAGCTCCAAAGAAAGATGTCAGGAGGGCACAGCTTCTCTGCCCTCAGAGTTTGGGCATGGTAACCCCCGAAAAGTTCCACAAAACAAAGGGGGCACCTCCTTTCCAGGATTTGTTAAACAAGTGAGGTTTTGTCTGAAGCATAAAAACACCAGCACTGTACAACATACGATAGGTGACTGGCTACAGTCCACGGGGTTGCAGACTTGGGCACAACTGAGTGACTAAACAAAGATGTCTATAGCCTCATCTTTAGAAACTGGACATTTGTTGCCTTATGTGGCAAAAGTCATCTCACACACTAGCGAAGTAATGCTCAAAATTCTCGAAGCTAGGCTTCAACAGTATGTAAACCAAGAACTTCCAGATATTCAAGCTGGATTTAGAAAAAGCAGAGGAATCAGGAGTCAAATTGCCAACATCTCTTGGATCATTGAAAAACCAACAGAGTTCCAGAAAAACATCTATTTCTGCTGTATTGACTACACCAAAGCCTTTGACTGTGTGGATCACCACCAACTGTGGAAAGCTCTTAAAGAGATGGGAATAACCAGACCACCTTCCCTGCCTCCTGAGAACTCTGTATGAAGGTCAAGAAGCAACAGTTAGAAATGGACATGGAACAATAGACTGGTTCCAAATTGGGAAAGGAGTACATCAAGGCTGTATATTGTCACCCTGCTTATTTAACTTATATGCAGAGAACACCATGTGAAATGCTGGGCTGGATGAAGCACAAACTGGAATCAAGATTGCCAGGAGCAATATCAATAACCTCAGATACACAGATGACACCACCCTTAAGGCAGAAAGCAAAGAGGAACTAAAAAGCTTCTTGATGAAAGTGAAAGAGGAGAGTGAAAAAGCTGGCTTAAAACTCAACATTCAAAAAACAAAGATCATGGCATCTGGTCCCATCACTTCACGGCAAATAGATGGGGAAACAATGGAAACAGTGACAGACTTTATTTCTTGGGCTCCAAAATCACTGCAGATGGTGACTGCAGCCATGAAAATAAAAGATGCTTGCTCCTTGGAAGAAAAGTTATGACAAACCTAGACACTATATTTTAAAGCAGAGACATTACTTTGGTGACAAGTTCTGTATAGTCAAAGCTATGGTTTTTCCAATAGCCATGTATGGATGTGAGAGCTGGACCATAAAGAAAGTTGAGCACCAAAGAATTAATGCTTTTGAACTGTGGCATTGGAGAAGACTCTTGAGGGTCCCTTGGACTGCAAGGAGATCCAACCAGTTAATTGTAAAGGAAATCCTGAATATTCATTGGAAGGACTGATACTGAAGCTGAAACTCCAATACTTTGTCCACCTGATGTGAAGAACTTCCTCATTGGAAAAGACCCTCATGCTGGGAAAGATTGAAGGCAGGAGGAGAAGGGGATGACAGTGGAAGCAATGGTTGGATGGCATCACCAACTCAATGCACATGAGTTTGAGCAAGCTCTAGGAATTGGTAATGGACAGGGAAGCCTGGCATGTTGCAGTCCATGGGGTTGCAAAGAGCTAGACATGACTGAGTGATTGAACTGAACTGGCTGATGTGGCAAAAGAGACTTTGCAATGTGATTAAGGAATTTGAATTGGAGAGATCATTCTGGGTGATCCAGGTGAATTCAGTCCATCACAACGGCTCTGTAAATAAAAGCATGAAGGTTAGAGTCAGAGAAGGAGATGTGGTGATGGAAGCAGAGATAAGAGAAAGACTTTCGAAGGGGCAGCACTGTTGGCCTTGAAAATGGAGGAAGGGGCTGTGATCAAAGGAATGTGGGGAGCCTCTAGAAGACGGAACAGCTAAGGAAACAGACTGTACTTTACAAAATTCAGAAGGAATGCACCCTCTAAATCAGCCAACAACTGACTTAGAGCATTTCTAACTTCTAGAACTGAAGATAATACATTTGTCTTAATTTGTGTGGCTTGCTACAGCATCAGTAGGAAACTAACACACCAACCATCCGGAATGTAAATGACACTTTCTGCATCTGCCTTACCAATCATGGTCACTCTCACCCCTCCTCCATCTGGTCTCCTGGCTCCTCTCTTCTCTGCACTGTCTTTACTGGTAACTGACAATGATGATGTTCCAAAATCCTTTGATCACTTTTGGGCCCTTTTATTAGTTGACTTTTGGGGAGCATTTGGCAAGAAACTTTTCCTCACCTGGGTTTTCTAGTTGGGCTCCTTGGTTTGCAGTGAGATTGCCTCCTTCCTTTTCCTTTTATTAATAGTAATGAGATGCATTAGACAGCTTCTCACTTGGCTTCCAGTGAGCCCCACCTCCTCAAAGTCACACCACATGATATGCCCTCTCCTTGAGTGTGTGCTGGAAATAGTGATGATGATGAATAAATACGTCTGAAGTGATGGGATGTTAGTTCTAAAAGTAGTTCAAGAAGAGAGTGACTTCCTTGTTGTCATAGTCTTTTGCCCTCTTGCTTGCTTGCTCTCATGAAGCCAGCTGCCATGAGAGGCACTCTACGGAGAGGCCCATTTGACAAGGAGTTGATGGAGCCCTTTGGTCAACAGTCAGAGAGAAACTGAGGCTCACAGTGCTACCCTGGAGGAACTGGATGCTGCCAGCAAGCAAAGAAGTGACCTTGGAATTAGATCCTCCCCCAGTTGAGCCTTGAAATGAAACCATAGCCCTGAATACAATACCTGAGTTTTTGCCCTGTGAGAGAACTTAAGACAGGTGCACCCAGCTAAGCTACAACCAGATTCTTAACTCATACAAAACTGTAGGATAATAAATGTTTGCTGTTTAAAAAAAAAAAAGGTGACTTTTTCTCTCTTTAGGCACCAATTAATCAAAGGGATATCTCAGATGTGTGTAGAGAAATAGTTTAAGTAAAAGGCAAATGCTGGTTAACTTTAGCAATATATCTGGATGTTTTGGTGAACATATGCCCCAAGTATCTGCATGTTCTCATTTCAGAATGTCATGTGGCTTTAATTTCTTAGCATTATTTGAATAATCTTTAGGGCTGCACACACAGGAAGTAATTTATAATGATATGGAATTTAGATCACATTCATGCACTTAAGTGCTTTATTTTTATTGTTAAAGTCTGTTGGTAAAAGAGTAATAATTGTTGCCTATTTAGACTTTTCTAGAGATTTTTATCTCTTTTATTTGATATATTTCTCCTTACTGTTTACATAATTTATAATTTGCAAATCGATGATAGCCAAAATCTTAATAATAGTAACTAAAGCACAATGTGTAGAAGGCAGGTCAAAAGTAACATGGGGCCCCAGCTTTCTAAATTGAAGCATCTATTGGCTCAACCTTCTAAGAGGTAGATTTTCCTGGACATTTCCCACCCAGCACGATTGATTGGCCACCATGGCCATAGATATTTTTCTTATTTCTGTAAAACAATTAATTCACATGCAATAGGAGAGTATGATCTATACAAAATACTCATTTTATCACTGAACTCATAACCACTGCACAGCAACTCTTACACCAATTTTCATATGACTCTTTGACTATCGGTCCTCAAATTCTGTCCTCATTCAGGACAAATACCAATGGCAACCTGTCCATTAATCTTATCTCTCTGGGCAGCTACTTACCTCTCTTTACTTCCTTCATTTGTTTTGACAGACATCAACTCATTTTTCAAATGAGAAAGTAATTGAGAGACTCACTGACCATCAAACAGCACTAACGGTACAGGGCAAAATGGAATAGAGCATCTTGAGTTCTGCTTCAAGGGATTTAAAAATTGTTCTTTTCTAGAAATGTGATCTCTTCATGCTGGACTTGTGCTTCAGGCTTTCCATAAAGCCTTATTTTAGCACTGAATTATATTGTCCAGGGTTCTGGACCAGCTAGGTCAGCTACACAATATTCCTGGCATTCAATTAATTCAGTGTCAATTAACATTTAACCATGAAGATTTATACTATAGGATGCAAAAAAACAGAAACAAACAGCCATCAGGTACAATGAACCTGGCAACCCTCCCATCTACTATTATGGCAGTTGATAGATTTGAATCAGTGAAATTGACTCATTTATTACACAGTTATATTCTTATCTATTCTTCATGTAACCAGCTTTATTGTGGAAGCAGTCTTTCCATTAAACAAATGAATATTCTAAATATTATCTTGCTGCTGCTGCTAAGTTGCTTCAGTCATGTCCCACTCTGTGCGACCCCATAGATGGCAGCCCACCAGGCTCCCCCTTCCCTGGGATTCTCCAGGCAAGAACACTGGAGTGGGTCACCATTTCCTTCTCTAATGCATGAAAGTGAAAAGTGAAAGTGAAGTCACTCAGTCGTGTCCGACTCTTAGCGACCCCACGGACTGCAGCCTACCAGGCTCCTCTGTCCATGGGATTTTCCAGGCAAAAGTACTGGAGTGGGGTGCCATTAGAATTATAAAGATGACAGGCTAAATCATTCCTTCAAGAAGTTCAGTTCAAAGAGAAAGATGTATGAAGACTAAATGTATTTCCACATGGTAAGAAAATTAACAGAAGCAGGCCCAGGGTGTTACGGGAGACCAGAAGTGTGTCATGGACTTTGGTAAGGGAAGTTACACATGGCATCCTTAAAAAATGGAGCCTGAGTTAATTCTTACAGGTTATGCAGGATTGGTTCAGGAAGAACAAAGGAGAAGCAGCAGGCCTGGCAACGTGAGAAAGGCATGGCCAGGAACTGGGGTGGAGGGTAATTATAAATAGGTAATTTAAACCAGACCATAAAACTCAGGAGTTACAGCAGACAAAGCCCAGGAGATGATGACAACTTGTTTCTTGGTATTACTGCAGATGCAGTAATTCTCTTTGGAGTTTTCTCTGAACCTCTAACCTGCCTGAAGAGCTCCAACTCATACATTCTTTCCAAGTAAGGTTTTCCACACAACAGGGCTCTTACAACAGGAGGTTTCTGGATTTTTTCTCCCATTCTGTACTGTTCTTTCATTCTTCAGAGGAATGTGGTTTTCCCATCCCAGCCCAGGAGTGTGGCTGTATTTAGGGGGCTTCCCTGGTGACTCAGTGGCAAAGAATCCACCTGCTAATGCAGGAGATGAGAGGTCGATCCCTGGGTCAGGAAGATTCCTTGGAGAAGGAAATGGTGACCCACTCCAGTATTCTTGCCTGAGAAATCTCATGGGTAGAGAAGTCTGGCGGACTATAGTCCATGGGGATCAGAAGAGTCGGACAGGACTTATTGACTAAACAATAACAATAACATTTCCTGACTCTTCCACCTAAACCTAATCAAACTGTTCCTATTATTAACCGTTCCTGTGGTAATTGGCCCAAGTCTACCCTGAATCCAATAAGATGTTACTTACAACTCTGAAAGATTCAGTTGTGAAAAAAATGTACATATGTACAACATGTGCCCACATGCCCACGCATTGTATCCCCTCTCCTTCTCGTTGTTGGACATTCCATAGAAATTTGGTTGCAAAGACCATCACTGGAGTTGTATTAATTTTGTGGTGAATTAGAAACAACCTGAGGAAAATGAGCACATATACACATATACACAACACAGTCAGCCATCCACCAGTTCAGCTCAGTTCAGTTCAGTCGTTCAGTCGTGTCCAACTCTTGTGATCCCATGGACCACAGCACGCCAGGCCTCCCTGTCTATCACCAACTCCCGGAGTCCACCCAAACCCATGTCCATCAAGTTGGTGATGCCATCCAGCCATCTCATCCTCTGTCATCCCCATCTCCTCCTGCCCCCAATCCCTTCCAGCATCAGGGTCTTTTCCAATGAGTCACTCTTCACATGAGGTGGACAAAGTACTAGAGCTTCAGCTTCAGCATCAGTCCTTCCGAAGAACACCCAGGGCTGATCTCTGTTAGAATGGACTGGTTGGATCTCCTTGCAGTCCAAGGGACTCTCAAGAGTCTTCTCCAACACCACAGTTCAAAACATCAATTCTTTGGCACTCAGCTTTCTTCACAGTCCAACTCTCACATCCATACATGACTACTGGAAAAACCATAGCCTTGACTAGACAGACCTTTGTTGGCAAAGTAATGTCTGATTTTTAATATGCTGTCTAGGTTAGTCATAACTTTTCTTCCAAGGAGCAAGCATCTTTTAATTTCATGGCTGCATTCACCATCTGCAGTGATTTTGGAGCCCAAGAAAATAAGTTCTGTCACTGTTTCCACTGTTTCCCCACCATCCACACACATATATATGTATAAACACACATTCATAGATTATAATAAATTTACATTTATAAACTCATAAATATAGGCTCATAAACTCATTTAATAAAAACTTAAATCAAGTTTTCTGTTACTGTATAAACATGAAAACTATTCATGATGTATATTTAGTTGAACAAGTTACACTCCAAAACTTCTTTCTCCTAATTTCGCTTCTAAAATGTTTCACACACACTTACATACCCCCAGAGCCAAAGAGTAGAAGGTAGAAGACCGTATCTCAAATTTTTACAAGGGTTTTATGGATAACTCTATTAGCAGTATTTTTGTTTTCTTTTCTCTTTGTACTTTTCTTATACTTCACAACTTTTAATGATGAATATGCATTACATTTATTTGCCTTAATTTTTAAAAATATTATAAACCTGCAGAAAACTCTAGGCAATAATCTAGTTAACAGCCTGATAAGCTTAGAGATGTTATCAAGGAAGCATCAAGTGAATGACTTGGCCATGGGTGTCAAAAGAAGCAGCGTAGAATCCAAGATCTTTACTTCAAGGCCAGTTGCCCTTCCACATTCTGCTCCTTCCCCTTCCATCATAAAAGTCTTATTCTTTTATGGGACCTTTTCTTCCTCTTCATTCTCTTAGGCAAGCTCTATGTAGAAGCAGCAGCTTACATTACCATATGTAAAATAGATAAACAAGGGGAATTTGCGGTATGGCTCAGGAAACTCAAACTGGGGCTCTGTATCAACCGAGAGGGGCGGGATGGAGAGGGAGGTGGGATGGAGAGGGAGGTGGGACGGAGGTTCAAAAGGGAGGGGATATATGTATATCTATGGCTGATTTATGTTGAGGTTCAACAGAAAACAGTAAAATTTTGTAAAGCAATTATCCTTCAATAAAAAGTAAATTAATTAAAAAAAAAAAAGAAACTGCTTCAAACTCACCCTCTGGTCATAGATATGGCAGAGTTCAAGTCTCCTTCACTTCTTAAGCCAAAGTTCAAAGGTGCTGCAGAGATTTGCCTAGAATTTAGATATTAGAATAGAATAGATGAACTATAAACAAATCAATATATAAATAAAATTATTTTAGACTTTTGTAAAATGTTACTGGGTTTATAAGAGGGTGGTATCAATCCAAATAAAATGGAAGGCACTTAAAAATGTTCAATTTGTCCCCACTTTAAAAGGCATGGGTGTACTAATATTATAAATTGAAACAGATTTAATAACTACAATGATATTTTTGCAATTTAACACTGAAGCCAATAGCAATTTAGTTTTATATTGGAGACCAATACATTCTTGGATCATTTTCCTAAGATTTACCTGCTTTGGGCTATAAACTTTGGAACTCATTATAAGTCCTGGAAATGCACTGACAGACGAGAGGAGACCTGCCACAAAAGGTCGTCAGAGTTGGGATCTTTGTTTTCTTTGAATACAGGTAGATGGAAGCCTCTAGTCTCAGTGTTCTTTGTTTGAAGACTCTGTGTTTGCTGCCAGTGTCCAATCTTGTCACCATTTCGCCATTCTTAGCTGGGGGCCAGCCCCTTTCTTTCTTAGCACTTCATCTGTTCTAATATTGCTTCCTTGAATCACTTTGTCGCTCTCTATTCACCAATTATCTAAACTTTAGGACTCAGAGGAATGGAGACCATCTAGGCAAAGTTCCCCAGTGTATCTGCAGCTGAGCCCCCTTTAATAAACACACCTGGAGTCCCATTTTTCAACCTGGAAATTCTGCCAGGATGCCCAACCTCCCTTTAGGAAAGATTGTTTTTACTGACTACTAGAATTCAGGGATTTTTTTTTTCTTTCTGTTACAGGATTTCTTCCTAACCCATCTCAGAAATTTGGATATACACCTGCCCTCCAAAATAGTATGCTACCAATGCTCATTGAGAATCATTAATGTAATACTCTAATTTTATGTATTTTTAAAAAATGGCCCAAAGTTAGTACTTTGCCCAAGATTAAATGACTATTTATGAAGAGTACAGTTTTGTTTTTTTTTATCCCCACACTGGACCTCTGAAATAGAGCTGGGTCCAGAACTCAGGCCTCTTTGCTTCTAGTTCAATTTCTCCAAGCATCCGTTGACTACTGTTTCCAACTTTTAAATTCTAATCACTCCCCAAAGCTGCAATCCCACTAAGAAGACCATCAAATAGTAACTCCAGAAGTCAATTTAGTCCCTAAAATGGGTTTCAAATAGAAATATCCTCTGTGGTGGATTCATTTTGATATTTGGCAAAACTAATACAATTATGTAAAGTTTAAAAATAAAATAAAATTAATTAAAAAAAACATCAATAATACGAAATTCCCTGTGACTGGAAGACATTAGGATCATCCCCTATTAGCCCCTGCTGTGTCCAATTCATCTGTAATTAGATGCAATTAAGATCAGCACTTATTCACTGAACACCTCTTGTGTTGGGTTAGTTTCTGAAAATAAAGGAGTTAGCTTAAAAGTATTATTTGAAAAAGATTTTTCAACCTCTACTGATTTCTTTTTTCAACAAAGAAAATAAAGCCATTTTTTCTCTCTCTGCTTTCCAAATTCTGGTAACACTGGTGGACACAGTAATCTATAGTAGGTGAAGCAGTGAAACAGTTTTATTTAGTCTCAGCTCTGGCCTGGCTCCTTATTCATAAAATGAAGGAGCTTAGGCAACTCATCACAAAGGTCCTTATGAACCCTAATGTTCCATGATGCTCTTTAATCCACATTCAACAAGGTCAAATTAATTCTTTTTGGAATTAATCATCTTGTAAAATGTTGTCAGGGAGCCAGTATGTTAAGAAAACAATATGCCCTTTGATCTAAACTCTTGCCATTTTCCTGAAATAAGTCCCTATTAACCATGATTATAAAATGACTCATGAAAACTACGTTTGTAGGGAGAGTCAATACATAACACCCACACACAGAGTAAATCTCTCACTTATGTGAAGAGCATGTTGCATAGGTGTGATATAAGTTACACAGCTCTTTCTAGAGGAGATTCCACTCTCCTGACTCTTCTCATTTAGCCAAAGTTTACCAAGGGAATGTCTTACAGCCAAGCTCATTTTGCTGCTGCTACTGCTGCTAGGTCGCTTCAGTCGTGTCTGACTCTGTGCGACCCCATAGACGGCAGCCCACCAGGCTTTCCCGACCCCGGGATTCTCCAGGCAAGAACACTGGAGTGGGGTGCCATTTCTTTCTCCAATGCATGAAAGTGAAAAGTGTATGTGTGAGTGCATGCTGGCGCTAAGTCGCTTCAGTCGTGTCCGACTCTGTGCGACCCCATAGACGGCAGCCCACCAGGATCCCCCGTCCCTGGGATTCTCCAGGCAAGAATACTGGAGTGGGTTGCCATTTCCTTCTCCAATGCATGAAAGTGAAAAGTGAAAATGAAGTCGCTCAGTCGTGTCCGACTCTTTGCGACCCCATGGACTGCAGCCTACCAGGCTCCTCCGTCCATGGGATTTTCCAGGCAAGAGTACTGGAGTGGGGTGCCACTGCCTTCTCCCACCTCCACGCTAGGCAGCTCATTTTCACCAACCAAGATGATGTATTGAGTGAAGACCATGATCCATATGGTGAACCAGAGTCTCTTTTCAAAATGACTAGTTTGTATCATGCTAATTACCTTCACAAAATCGAAGAGAGATCAAGCATCTTGACATCCATTTAGTGAAAAATATGGTCCCTAACTGTGGCAGGTGCCCTTTAAGACAGAGACCAAAGATTTTTGCCCCCTGGTATGCATAACCTTGTGTGTGAGTTGGACCTCTTGACTCACTTACAGAGAGGACACAGGGAGGCAGAAGCCACAGCCCTTTTGCAGCCTAAGTTTGGAGCTGACATTCTATCATAGGTTACAAAAGGGCTGTGGCTTCTGCCTCCCTGTGTCCTCTACCTCCCTCTGTCTCTCTTTCTCCTTCTGTCCTGGAGCCCTTTTTCTTGGGAAGCAGGCTATCATTTGTCAGACCTGATGGTGAGGCCAACGTGTCAAGGAGCTGATATCTCCAGCCAACACTAGCGAGGACCTCCGCCCTGCTGACAGCTGTGTGAGCCATCTCGGAAGCAGATGCTCCCCAGGTTGGGTCTGGACTTGACAGCAGCCCCAGAGAGCACCTTGGCTCTTGCTGGTGAGAGACTGAGCCAGGGGCACACAGCTAAGTTGTAACTGGATTTCTGCCCCATGGCAGAAAGATAACAAACACTTTCAGGATGCTAATTTGGGGGTAAATTCTTATGCATCAATAGATAACTAAACCTCTACCACGGTCATAGGCGTGACCACACAATTTGACGAGGAATGGCTTGGGCTAGGAGTCCCCTTGGTCTAAGAGGAACTCTTACTGCCTGCTCTCAGACTTGCCATCTTCTTTCTGGCAACAGTGGAGCTTCAGGAATGGTTCATGCTCTCCCAGTGTATCCCTTCCATCAAAGCATCCTGGCACCATCTGCCAGCGGGGAGCTGGCCAGCTCATTGTCAGCTATGGTAACAGAAATCTCATCTCAAGTATTTTCACTTCCTCAAACTCATGTTCAAGCAGAGCTTCTGAAATTCCTTTTTGGCAAGTGTTTCTCCTACTGCTTCTTTAGTCAAATAATCACATTTTCAAACCCTTTGCTCTGGGATATCTATGCATGCCAGTTGCCTAGCTTGCTTCTCTGGAGCCAGTGCTTGCCTAATAGCTGAAGTATTTGCCTGGTTCCTTTACTTTGCTCCTGGCCTCTTACATGGTATCCACATTTTAAAAAAAAAGTACAGCTTATTTTGCCACTGGTCAGCATTTCAAGAACAAAGAAATACCACTTTTCTTATAAAATTTTTACAGAAGAAAAGGAAAATGATAAAATGATTTTGGGGGAATGCAAAGCCGCACAAACCAAGGCGAGGCAAACTCCACTTGTTTAGGGCATAGTCCAAAAAAACAGAATTAGGGCTCTGGAAGAATTTAAAGAAACATTTGACCATTTTATCAGGATGATGAGTGGGCCTCAACTATCTGAACTATTGGAATCATCTTTTGGAAAGAAGAGCTTGTATTACAGAGCCCAGTGAGCCACTACATGCATCTATATATTTATAAACGACTTACACTTATCTATTCTTATATGTGGACAGGTACCAGAAGTAAAAGCTTTTAAGAGCAGAGTTTCTAAGACCCATTTTTTAAGATTGAGTCTTTGGACTCAGAAGAGCAGGGGAAAACAACCTCCCTGCAGTGAAGATGTGACTTTTAACAATGAAAAATTACAGGGGGAGAGGGTTGGAGAACTACCATGCTCATCCTCCTGACCCAACCTGGGCTGATGCTGACTCAAAATGGTTACATTCCATATTTGATGCTGTTTGAATTAAAGAAGCAAGTTTTCCATTTTCTTCAGTTTATTCTGGCCTAAACTACAGAACACTGTAATGCCATGGTAGTATTGAAGCCGTGGGAGTAGCTCACATGGCATTGCTTCTGGTGCGGTGATCTGACTTTGACAGCAGTTAAGTTCCTAAGAGGCTGAACTAGATCTGAGAAGAATCAGGTAGTCCACCCCACAGGCACTGACTGGTTAACGCAGGCTCCCCAGGATGTGGATTTATCTGTATATTAAGACAGAGATAGTCTTGGGAGAGAATTAGGAACTTAGACAAGTCAAGTTATATTTGGTGAACCTACCATCTCTAAAATTAGTATGCTGCTGCTGTTGCTAAGTCGCTTCAGTCGTGTCCGACTCTGTGTGACCCCATAGATGGCAGCCCACCAGGCTCCCCTGTCCCTGGGATTCTCCAGGCAAGAACACTGGAGTGGGGTGCCATTGTATAAATTTATATAAATGTTCCAGTCTCTTCCCAGATTCCCGATAATGGACTATTAGGAATTAGATCATTTGTTCTTGCTCATTCTGCCCTCCTTAGTTTGAGGAGAGGCCACGAGAAAGATAAAGACAGGCCCCTGTGGCTGTGCTAGGCAGGTGGCCCTGGGTGCATTTAGTAGGAAAGGAAATAAGCCAAGAATGGATCATACATTCAGCTATTCTCATTGTCACTCTTTCTTCTGGTGTATTATATGTTCTTCAGAAGGAGAGTCGTTTATGATCCTCTATCAAGTAAAATTTGATGTAAATGACTAGTTTAAATGAAATCAGCCTGATAGCCCAGACCCTGAACTACTAGGGAATGGAAAGGTGTATCTTGGCTGTGCTTCTTGCAGCGTGCCACCCTGGGTTTCCTAATATCAAAGCTGACATATAAAAGTGAAAATCTTGAATAATTGTCTAATTTCTTTTATTTTATTGGCTGTATCATGTGGCATGCAGAATCTTTGTAACACAATGGGTTGTACTGAAGATAATATCAAAAGTGCCTGGAGAGCCAAAAAACTATTCAATTATGAAAATGAAATTTGTCCAGTCACGTTGGACTCTTTGTGACTCCACATTATTATTATTATTTTGTTGTTGTTGCTTGAAAAATGATCATTTTACCAACTGTGAGGTAACAACACATCTCCCCATTGATGTCTAAGAGTGACCTACATGAGTAGCAACAAGACAAGGGTGGATTGGTGCTTCTAATTCTTACCTACAGAGATTTCCCATTTAGTTCTATTTTCAGAGTCAGTTTGATTTATATCCAGGCACATCTGGGATTTGGTTGGATATAAATCAGTGGCTCAGAAATGTTCTTGCAACACTCCACCCTCACAAGTATTCTGCACCTCTTTCTTGATGCCTGATAGAAATCCCCAGCAATGTCTTTCATTCCCCACTAAGCACTATGTTTCAAAAGCCATTGCTCCAAAAGCTATTGCAAGATGAGATCATGCAATGATCTAAATCCAGTAGAAGTTAGGAAGGGCTGAGGGGCTGATGGTGATTGCTTCCTGAGAGGGGGCACTGGCAGTGTGTGTTGGGGGTGGCAGGAAGAACAGGATACTAGGGGCCTGAAGGGTCACTCTTGTGCAGAAGTGAGGATCCAGTCGGACTGATGGCAAACTTATGGCTATGTTACCCAAGAATGTCAAGCTTTAGTAAAACCAGAATTTGACACCAGATCTTCTCTTAGAGGTACTAACATGTTTCCATTTTGACGTTTAAAATGGCAAAGAAGACAAATTCCAAGTATGTTCTATTCAGTTTTGTGACTGTAAAGTAAATTTGATTCAGAAGACTTATAACTAAGATTCTGATCATGCAGAATTTTTCAGCAAATACTAAAGGACCATAAAAGTAAATATTAAATTCAGAGAGGTAAAATTTGGCCAGTAAAAATAGACTTTTTTTCCCAACTGGCTCAGTATTCAAAAATCCAGATCGGAGAGGTTCAGAAGATCTTCACTTGTAAACACAGTCAAACTGGATTTAAGTAGGGGAGAAATCATTTACTTTTGCCCAGCATGGAGCCCTAGGAGTTAACTGTAGTGGGAAAGACAATGGAGGTTTGAGATAAATCCTCCCCTGGCCAGAGACAAAAATTTAGACCTAAGATTGCATCCAACTTTCTCTCCGTCAAATCCTGCATGATGGAAACTTTTGAGTGAAGACATGAACAAAGGCCACAGGACTGAGATAATCCCTTTCCACCTGTGAAAGCGCATCTGCTCCCGCTCCTGTCAATTCGGGGTGGTTGCCCAGGCTGCGACTGTAGGGGCACAGCCATGGGAGGATTAGGTCTGAGTTGCCAGGCAGACCAGATAATTCCCTTTTTAACAGGCTGAGGCCCAGGAATCATTTCCTATTGGATGCAAAGCTCTTCATGGAGGAACCAAATCTTTGGTCTCCCCGGAGGTCTCAGCATCTCTCGTGGCCAGTCCTTGTCCTGGGACATTAGGAGTTTTTCTTGTTTGTGGAAGATCTCTGTTTTGAGTGTGCTCTGCACACCCCCAGCGCAGCCTGCTGGGGAGGAAAAGGCTCAATTTTCAAGTCCTTCCACCACTCCCTTTGAAACAGGACTGGTTTGAAAGGGCCTGAGGATTTACTTCCTGGCTGGGACTTCAAAGCATAGAGGAATGCTTGATGTAGTGCTCCAAAGCCTACAGGTCTATTTTATTGTTATAAAATAAGGGCAAGTTGGCCACGTGTTTATAAACACCCCATGGCAACAAACTCACTGGTATGAGGGTGTAGCAGGAGCTACGCCTGCACAGGAGGTGGAAGTGGGGAGTGGGTTTAGCCTCAGGGCTCCAAGCCCAAGCTGGGCGGACTCAATTCCGCTGAGGAAGTGTTTCCAGGGCACCTGAGAGGCAGCACCCTTTCCTCAATGCTGGAGCACAGTGCATTTATTTCCTAGGAAAGGGTAGCTGGCTGCATGACTGTGTGCCATGTTGACACATTCTGAGCATGTAAGACAAATGTGGGATTCAGAGGGCTGCCGGGGGTTAGGGAAAGAGGTCAGCATCACGGTTAATGGGACCAAAGCTTAGACCTTCATTGGCCCACCAAGTGGTCAGATGGCAGGGCAGGATTCGAGGGTGCTATGTCTGCAGGTCCCAGCCCCAGAAAGAGCTGGCTCAGTGCATTTGTTTAAAATAAGTACTTCATTTTCTATGAGCAGCAGAAGAGGAAAAGGGCAAACAGAAGTAACAGAATAGAAAAGCAGAAGAAAATAGAAAGGTAAAATAGCGAGAAAATGAGCCAAGGGGGGTCTTGGTTTAAGTGCCCTGAGCTTGGCTTCAAGCAGGGCCTCAAGTGCGCTTGATATTTGAGGCCAGACCCTCCAGGAAAAGGGAAGGGAGGGAAGCAAGAAGAGGGAGGGAACTGCGCCGAGATGGAGTCCGGCCTCAGCCAGATCCCTGGGAGCACTGTAGCGTGCGCTGAACGGAGGAAGGAGGACCAGCTCTTTACACTCTGGGTGGCTCAGTCCAAAGTGGAACTTCCTGGGTGGCAGAGGGGCAAGGAAGTCACATCCTTCAGGCTGATGGTTCCTCCTGGGGGCAGTTGTCTGGAGGAGGGCAGCCAATACCCCAGCAGCTGGCAGATGGGTATACAAGCCAGGAAAGTGATCTGGGAGGACACCAAGAGCAGCCTCTCCTGGGCCTTAGTGGGGACATGCAGAGGTTATTCACTTTGCCAGGAAGAACCTATCCATCTCTCATTTTTTTTATTCATCCCTGTGTGGGATGGATTCATGTAGGCTAGAACAATGGATTTCAAAACATTGGTCCCTTGGAAGACTGTATCTGAATTTCTCAAAGAGCTTTTTTGAGAAATACAGATGGTCAAGCCCTGTCCTCATGAATTGTGATTCTGGACATTTGGGATGGAATTGGGCAGTCCACATTAAAAAAATTCCCCTTCTCTGGTAATTCTATCTCTAAGTATATACCCAGAGAAAACGTCCCACGTTGTCACAGGGAGATAGGCTGAAGGAAGCTTGTTGAAGCACTACTTGTGATAGTGAGAAATGAAACACCCAGAGTCCACTCATGAGGAAAGAGTGAAATGAATTATAATGTAGTCATTCCACAGAGTACCATGTGCTGTGTGCTAAGTTGCTTTAGTTGTGTCCAACTCCTTGTGACCCCATGGACTGTAGCCCACCAGGTTTATCTGTCCACAGGGATTCTCCAGGCAAGAATACAGGAGGAGGTGGCCATTTCCTCCTCCATAGAATACTTCACATTAGTTAATATGAGTAAGGTATCTCAGTGTAGACCCACAGTGATAAATATAGAAAACCAGAATTGATGATTTTGAACTGTGGGTTGGAGAAGACTTTTGAGAGTCCCCTGGACTGCAAGGAGATCCAACCAGTCCATTCTAACGGAGATCAGCCCTGGGATTTCTTTGGAAAGAATGATGTTAAAGCTGAAACTCCAGTACTTTGGCCACCTCATGTGAAGAGTTGACTCATTGGAAAAGACCCTGATGCTGGGAGGGATCGGGGGCAGGAGGAGAAGGGGACGGCAGAGGATGAGATGGCTGGATGGCATCACCGACTCCATGGATGTGAGTGTGAGTGAACTCTGGGAGTTGGTGATGGACAGGGAGGCCTGGCGTGCTGCGACTCACATGGGGTCACAAAGAGTCAGACATGACTGAGCGACTGAACTGAACTGAACTGAAAAGACTAACAAAATGCAAATAATCATCACCTGAAATGTAATCTCATCAGATAGGTTTTCTTTGTTTTTTCTTACATAGGATGGTCCTTTTCCCCATTACTGTTCTCTCCTAAACTTGCTTTGTTGTGTGTGTGTGTGTGTGTGTACATATATGTAGAGTTTATCAGCTATCTCTATTCTTCCATTTCGTCCACTAGGCTATTTTACATTACTCTTAAGTATTCCATTCCATTGTATTTTATTTTATTTTTTGACCACAGTACATGGCATGCAGGATCTCAGTTCCCTGATTAGGGATCAAACTTGTACCCACTGACGTGGAAGAATAGGGTTAAGACCTGGACCACAGGCAAGTCCTGATATTCTGTAAGCTCTCCTTCAGCCCTACCCAAACTTTCTAGAAAAGTCTCTTGGGTGAATAACATGTTTTGTGATGATCAGCAAGTCTGTGGGACCACAGACATGTAGCAGAGGACACATTGCAGAATTCAGTTTGACCTAAAGTTTAGTCTCAAGAGAACTAGGTTAATCCAACTGATTAGTTGAGTTTTAAATTTGATACTTTGTAATCAAACAGCTTCAGCTAAAAAGCAAATCAAGCAAATTAAAACACTGTCTTTCACACGTGCACCCACACACACACACACACACACATACACACACACCCCATAATCAAGAGTTGAGTCATCTTGGGCCTTATTTTAACATTCTCAGATTAGATGAGCAGATGCATGCCCTCCTCTGTCCCACGTTCTAAAGTTAATCTTCTCAATAAGTGGATCCAGCAGTGGAATGAAAGTGATTCTCATTGAGCCAGAGATGACATTGGGTTGAAGTGTTTACACTGAGTCATTTAGAATGGATTATTTAAAGGGGAAAAAAGCATTGTATACAGTCCACCTGTATTGGAAGGACTTAAGGAGCAGTAAAGAAACACAAAATCACAACAAAAGAACAGAAAATTTTTTTTTATACAGAACCCGTCAAAAAAGAGATTGTTCTGCTCAATGTTTTGTGTGAGCCTGGATGGGTGGGGAGAATGGATACATGTATATGCATTGCTAAGTCCCTTTGCTATTCATCTGAAACTACCACAACATTGTTAATTGGCTATTGTTGTTTAGTTGCTAAATTGTGTCTGATTCTTTTGTGATCCCATGGACTGTGGCCTGCCAGGCTTCTCTGTCCATGGGATTTCCCAAGCAAGAATACTGAAGTGGGTTGCCATTTCCTTCTCCAGAGGATCTTCCCATCCCAGGGATTGAACCTGCAGCTCCTACTTTGGCAGGTGGATTCCGCACCACTGAGCCACCAGTGAAGTCCAATCAGGTATACTCCAATATAAAATAAAAAGTCTTTTTTAAAAGGAAATTTCTGGTGAACCTTATGAGTTTCTCACAATACACAGCAGAGATGATTCTGGGTTTATAACTTGTTGGAGATAAAATTCAAGGAATATAAATGCAACCACTCCTCCAACTACCACTCCTTTTTTCCACATAAAAGAAAACTTCTTTTCATATATAAGTCTTATCAACTTCTACAGCACAATTAAATGCCTCAATTTAACTAACAGAAAATCAGATATAGGCATGCAACTAATAATGGGCTCTTTGCTTATTTATCTTGATAAGGGAGAAACCAGTGGGGTCCAGTCCTAAATTTGAGGGGATGTTTCTATTAAAACATTTTTTTAATGAAAAAAAAAAAAAAGTTAGCAATGCCTGCTATTTAAAAATTGTATTGTTTTCATTGTTGAGTTGGTTTCACTGTTTACAACACCATTTAAGAGTAACCTGGTACAGAGCCCAACTTCTATTCTAGAAAATAAATGTCAGAGTCAGGTGAAGTAAAATTTAGGTCAACAGTCTTCAGCCAGCAACATATAGGCCTGCATTATTTTTTACATACTCTATTGGCTCAGAGGTTAAAGCGTCTGCCTGGAATGCGGGAGACCCGGGTTCTAATCCCTGGGTCGGGAAGACCCCCTGGAGAAGGAAATGACAACCCACTCCAGTACTCTTGCCTGGAGAATCCCTGTTGGACATGACTGAGCGACTTCACTCACTCACTCACTCACTCACTCATTGGGAAGCCAAAGGGGAGAAATAACTAGAGAGGGAGGAGGATGAAAGAGAAAGGTGGTGGAGTGCTGTTTACTAACCTTTGAACCTCCACGGACAAATGTGTTCTTTCCAAAGCCCCACCACCAACATGGATCCTAGGTTTTAAAACAAACAAAACATTTTTGCTATTAATTTTTCTATTTTTATTACTTCAAAAAAGATGCATATAAATCCCAGTCAGGGCTTATAATCAAAATGAGATGAGATGATAAAATCTCAACTCAGAGCAAAGAAACTTTATTGAATTGTCTTCAACCACATCACAGACAAATGTGTGATTCCCTTTGGGTTTTTCTGCTTGTTTGTTTACTTTAGTTTTTTTTTTTTTTTTTTTTTTTAACTTGAAAATTAGGAAGAAGCAGCATCTGTCTTGAGGACCTCTAGAGCACAAGTCAGGGACTTCCCTGGTAGTCTGGTGGCTAAGACTCTGTGCTCCAAGTGCAGGCAGCCTGGGTTCAATCCCTTGTCAGGGGACTAAGATCCCCCATGCTGCACCTAAGAGATTGCATGCCACAACTAAACATCCCACTGCCTCATCTAAGACCTGGAGCAGCTAAATAAATCAAGTTTTGTTTTTTTTTAAAGGAGTACAAGGTAAATGAATACGAGGAACAATGAGTGTAAAGAACCAAAAGGCAAAGGCATTTGAGCACTAACTTTCTATCCATCAAGATTGACCTCATATGCTCACATTGCAGAAAGACGGATAGGCAAATAGATTGGAATAGCAAAGAGTCTAGCAAGGGAGAAAATAAAGAGAAGTGGAATAAGGAACAAGGGAGTTCATGAGGAAGAATCCTCTGTCATAGACATTTCTAGTACCACTGATGACCCCAGTATGAGAGTTTACCTGCCTTTAATTGTAGCAGTGCTGACCCTAGGTATATGTACCTTAACTTATTAATAATTTGTTTCAGACATTTCTTCCTTAAACTTTATTTTCAGTACATTGTTTAGACTTCTTCCTATTCTGGAATGGATTTCCATTTCCTTCTCCAGGGGATCTTCCTGACCCAGGGATGGAACTCATTTCTCCTGCATTGCAGGCAGATTCTTTATTGCTGAACCACCAGGGAAACCCATTCAAACAGAAGGCCAACATTATAAAACATCTTATAACTAAGAGTCTGAATCTATGAAAGTCACCTAACAGTCGTGTCTACCATTTTCCAAAGACCCTGAATTACGTGAAATACCTAAAACAACATCCTTCAAGGTATATATGGTCATCTGATTTACCCAAACAGTAGTGATCACTCAAAGTCCACTTGATCTCTCACAAGATGTTCTAGTTTCCATAATATAAAGATAAAACAAAGGTTATATATCTTCTGGAAATGGTTGGGTTGATATTAAACGTGTTTCTCTACTGCCTGACTTCTCCAAGTCTTTAAGAGACCAAATGAAAATGAAAGTACTCAGTTGTGTCCAACTCTTTGTGACCCCATGGACTGTAGCCCACCAGGCTTCTCTGTCCATGGAATTCTCCAGGCAAGAATACTGGAGTGGGTTGCTATTTCCTTCTCCAGGGGATCTTTCCGACCCAGGGACTGAACCCAGGTCTCCCACGTTGCAGGCAGACACTTTATCGACTGAGCCACCAGGGAAGCCAAAGGGTACTGTGAATGTACAAGACTGAACCACAGTATGTGGTGTTTCTCTCACCTTTCTGCACAGAGCTGCTGGGTTTTGGAACCTGTCTCAAGACCTGTGTGCCAGAGACTACACTTGAGGAAACACAGATGCAGAACTTAATCAGTAGGTTGAATCATACTTGGAACAGAGGATATGCTTCCCTGATCATACAAACGGATGCTTTTCTCTTTGAAATGAGACTCCCCTACCCAATCTGTATAAAAAGTGAAGGAGGAAGGATTCTTTAAGACAACATTTTCTTGGGCAAGTCAGATCCTACTGAATCCCACTGTAGTTGTCAAAGGGGTCCCTCAGTATCCGAATTTGCTTTTCCCTTGAGAGCAATACAGTGTGTGTTGCCAAATATTGCTTGGTAAGAGCTGATGCTGGTGTTCAAGTGGGAGGGGACATAGGTAAAAACCTATGGCTGATTCATGTTGAGGTTTGGTAGACACCAACACAATGCAGCAAAGTAATTATCCTTCAATTAGAAATAAATAAATTTTAAATAATAATATAAATTGAGAAAGAAGAATGAGGAGGATGATTGAAGAAGTAGATACTGAGGCAGAAACATCATTTTTAGCACATGAAACTCCTTGAGAAAATAAAGGGAAATTTTAAAAATGAAAGAAAAATAAGTATAGTAATTATAGTATTTATTTAGAATTCAGGACCAGATGGTATTTTTTATTTTACTCTACTGTAGATACTTTTGGAGTTTTATAGCCACTTATTTCTTCAGGTGTAGTTCTAAAGACTCATTTTTTAAACATTCTCACTGTTTTACAATCTGCTTTAGTTAAAGTGTAAATAATAGAATATTATGATCACTAGATCATGCACTACAATAAAAAATTGATTTCAAGTAAAAAAATAAATAAAAAAGAGGTGATGCTGGACTTCCTTGATGGTCCAGTGGTTAAGAATTCACCTGCTAATGCAGGGGACACAGGTTCAATCCCTGGTCCTGGAAAACCTCAACTTGCCATGGAGCAGCTAAACCCAAGTGCCACAGCTGCTGAGCCTGCCTGCCCCAGAGCTCATGCTCCCAGCAAGAGAAGCCGCTGCAACAAGAAGCCCCACGGCTGGAGAGTAGCCCTGGCTTACCACTACTAGACAAAAGCCTGCGCACAGCCACAAAGACCTGGAGTAGCCAAAAATAAGTGAAAATTGAAAAAAAAAAAAGAAAAGAAAAGAAAGACCTGATGTTATACAGCTAAATCTTCCAACCATTTTTAACTATACAAATGCATCTTGCCCCCAACAGCAATGATAAAGCCAGCAAGCTTCCTTTGAACTTTAAACTGAGTTACATTTCAAAGAGTTCAGGAGCACCTCCCAACCTTAGCATCCCTGAGGTTTGGGCTCTAAATGTGCCCAGTGACTCGCTAAAAGCGCCCTCTGACCCAGAGCTCTGTTTCCTTTAGATACTGAAGTCCAATAAAACGGCTTTATAGCCATGGAGGAAATGAACAGGCTGTTGTTCTCAAAGAATGTGAAGGCCTCACCTGTGCCCTGGAGATAGGAGCTTTATGAGTCCCGGGGAACAGGGACAGCCCCGGATGTGCGCTGTCTCCAGAGAAACAAGTTGACCCGAGGTTTTTCCTGATGAAACCCTGCCACATGTCATTGCATTGCTTATTTCTTTGGCATGTTTTATATTCTCTGGTGTCATTCAGCAGCTTCACAGAGAGCACAACAATGGATCGAAAGTAATAAAACAAATTCTTCCCGTTCTTTAAGGTATGAGTCATCTGTACCATCTAAACCTTTGGTCAATGTCTGAATAGAAGAAACAATGTATATTTTGTGGGGGCAGGGGTGGGGTGGTTAATGTGGGGAGAGTTGTCAAATGAGGTGCTTCTATTAAGTAAAGGAAGATGGTTAGGGGTGCATTAACACTCACGATGTGGTTTGATAGTGTTTTCCCTCACCCAGGTGCCAGTGCTGCAGGAGTGAACCATGAATTCGTGACAGTTGTTAATATCAGGTCCTAAGAGCAAGGCATCTGATGGTTTTAAGTAAGCCGTCATGCGTTATGGCAACTATTTTAGAAACAGTAACACAAGTTCATATTTACTGAGAATCTATTCAGTGCAGCCCCTCTGCTAAATGCTTTATGTGTGTTCAGTCCTTCGCTATGCTTCGTGGCACCTTGCAGTAGGGGCTTCCCAGGTGGCTCAGTGGCAAAGAATCCTCCTACCAACACTAGTTCGATCCCTGAGTCAGGAAAGTCCCCTGGAGAAGGAACTGGCAACCTACTCTAATATTCTTGCCTGGGAAATCCCATGGACAGAGGAGCCTGGCGGGTCACAAAAGATTAAGACATGACTTAGCACCTAAACAGCAACAACCATGCAGTAGATGTGGAGGATTGTATAAAACAACTGCAATTCACTGTCCCATGTGCCCTCATCCTCTTCCAGTGTAACTTGGCCACTTTGCATAGAGAGGTCTATATCCTTGCCTTCTGAATCTAGGCTCACTCCCTTATTGCCCTTTGGTTAGCCAGGCAACTTGGAAGCTGGGTGGTCTAAGGTGGCCCTGACTGGGATGGTTTTGCCTCCATAGGGTCTCTCAGCCTTCAGGTGACTAGCTTGGTTTATTTACATGGCTGAACAGCATCTAAGATAAGGAGCAAAAATGCAAGAAATGCAAGATCTTTCTGAGGTCCAGACTCATAGCTGACACAACAATATTTCTAAAGGCTATCAGACAGAGAAAGTCATAATGGCCATATCTGATGGAAGGCATAACTGAATCCAGGAATCAGATTTAGAGTTTTATTCTTTGGTCAACATGCTCAGAAAATCATGGTAACCACCCAGCGGGGCTAATTCCTAATCCCCGTCTGCTAGGAGCGCCCCTGTGTTTGCTCATTATGGAGTTGATGGCTTATTCACTTCCCTGCTTAGGGGCCATTGGGAATTCCCAGAGCAACTTCTCAGAAGCCATACTTGCTCATGACTTAAGAAGGAAAGGCCTGCAGTGTCTAAAATAGTTATAAAATGTCTGTGTGATTCCAGTGGGGTCTGCTTTTTTCTTTCCCTTCCCCACCTCCCCTCAACTCTGCCGTGTTTTATTTTATGGCCACTGCAAGCTTATGCTGGAACAGCAGGTTGAAATGCTTTTCCAGCACTTTGATTGCCACCATGAAAACAAAGTGCTTTCTGGTGTTGGGTAGACACAATGTCTGAGAATTATTATAGTCAGTCTTTGCCTGTGATTCAATGAAGCTCCCCAATTTCACAGCAAGCACCATAGCAGACTTCCCAATTCACAGCCCAGCATACATGTAAGATTCCTTGGAGTATCTTTAAGATCTTGGATCATATAAAACAGTTCCCTCCCATAAAAGCACACACAAACTTACCATTGTTGAGTGTTTTTTAAGTAGAATCAGAAACAAATCTGTGACCTTGTGGCCCTGAGGTGGGAACACTATCTATAAAGTTGCCCAGACATTTTGCTTGTCAGTAGGATGTTTTCATTGAACATGGGTATTAAAAAGGAAGGAGCCAGGATAGGCCAACATTTTTTACATGCCACAGCTCACTTTATACATTTTAAACCTTGTTAACATTTTCTAACAAGAAAGTTAAGAACTTGGAGCTATAAAATAGGAATGCCTTGCTAACTAAATAAATATATGTGTGAACCCTGGGTTCTGCTCCCTGGTCTGGACTGGCTTGTGATCATGCAAAAGGACAAAGAAAAAAAGGAAAAAGAAGCCTAGCTTTGGCTTGTAAAAATCTCTAATAAGTCCTTGGAGTTTCCTTTCCCTTGCATGTTTCTCAGAGTTTCTGTTAATTTCATCCTTTGCAGAATTCAAATTCACGGGAGTAATTTAGTTATTCAGTAACAAATAAATATTTTGAGAATTCTAAAGCATTTAGAGTTGCCCTTGAAAAATCAGCAAAATCACACTGAGAATGTGAAACAGCAGGGAGAAGTGAGTCTTGGCCAAAGATAAGATTTTCAGTTTTGGATAAAGAATCACTTGGGACCTCCTTCCCCCCTAGCACTTTTCATCACCTTCTATCTGTATATATTTTCTTGGGCTTATAAATCATTTCCTCTTTTTTGTTTCCTGCTTCCCAGTCTAGACTCTGTCACTTCCTTGCAGTAAACAGCTTCCTTGCAGGCGGCTAGTACCATTATTGTTTTATTTAGAATAAATGAACTCACGGGTCTTCACTGGGAAGCTGCAGCACTTGTTTCTCCCTCTGTTTCTCTGTCTCTGTTAATCCACTCATTTTCAAGGTTCCAAGACATGTAAACTAACAATATATTGAAGGTAGTAAGCTAGAGAACAAGAAATACATTTATAGTGAAATCAGGGGCAGTTTGAATGAATACCTCTTTGGCAGAAAATTACTGTGGTGACTATTAATTGGTCTGCTAATGAAAGTTAATTTTACTCCATTTAAAGTCTGTTTCCGACTTAATTTCTCTGAGTTGGCCAAAAAAAAAAAAAAAAAGGCCTGGTCCACAGTAGACCATAAAGAAAGCTGAGAGCTGAAGAATTGATGCTTTTGAACTGTGATGTTAGAGAAAACTCTTGAAAGATCCTTGGACTACAAGGCGATCCAACCAGTCCATCCTAAAGGAAATCAGTCCTGAATACTCATTTGAAGGACTGATGCTGAAGTTGAAACTCCAAACCTGAGTTTGGAGGCCGCCTGATGAGAAGAACTGATTCAGGAAAAGAGCCTGATGCTGGGAAAGATTGAAGGCAGGAGGAGACGGGGATGACAGAGGATGAGATGGTTGGATGGCATCACTGACTCAATGGACATGAACTTGAGTAAACTGCAGGAGTTGGTGATGGACAGGGAAGCCTGGCATGGGGTCACATGCAGTCCATGGGGTCACAAAGAGTCAGACAAGACTGAACAACTGAACTGAACTGAACTGAGGGCAGTACCAGAATTCAGGGAAGTCAAGCAATGTCAAAGCCTTTAATTCAGATACCTGCATGCACATTATATAGACAAGGCAGCTGACACTTATCACCTTAGGAGAGAGGCACTACCCTATGCGTTCTGTAGAAGAGGAGACAAGTTCTGAGATGTCAGAACTGACCTCCCTGAGGCCACACAGTTAAGAAGCCTCTGAGCTGATATTTGAATGCAGGCTGTCCTTGCCTTCTGACCTCCTCAGGCATCACAGGAGGGAAAATATTGCCTGGTCTTTCTTCCTCAGTCTACACAGAATGTCTCGGGGGTCCACCATCTCAGCACTGAGAACCCTTAAATCCATTGTCTCCTCTTTTCCTCTCAACAGCTTTGCCATCTGCTCACAGCAGATAGCTGCCTGTTCCTTTCCCCATGGGGCATCATCTTTATCTTCACCTCCCATCCCCTGCCTGAGAGAAATCCCTTTCAAAGTAGGGCCAGCCTTTAGCCTTTGCCTCTGTTTCACTCAGGAATCCTCTCTCCTCCACTGTGCTTTCAGAAACAAAATCCTATCTCCCTCCAAGGCTCGTTCTGCTTTCCTTCCTACTCCAGCCCCTATTGCCACAGATTGTCTTGAGGTGATGTGACGCTGGATTCCAGCCACTGGTCTTCCCGTAAGGGTATCCTAGTATGGAGACCCTTCCACCTACCAGCAGCCACTCCTCCCCTCTGGACAGTGTCTCCAGGTAGGAGTTTCTTTGCGAGTGGAGCAGGGAAGGGCCGACAGGACATCTGCTGTCTCACAGAGGACCTCTGGCATCCTTTGCTTTGTCACTCGAAGGTCTTCAGTTTCCACTTAGCACCCAAGTCCTGCTTCTTATGTTGTATGTAGCCTGAGAATTTCTGTGTGGGTCCAGAACAACTTCCCAAGGTACCCTCATGTTCTTGAGGCAGTGGGTGGCTACCTCTTTTCACTTCTTGATGTGTAGGGACAAAGAGTTATGGAGACTTGTGAAAACTTGGAATTGGTCTCAGGAAGCAACGCCTGAACCTTAGGGGAGTGCTCTACAGCTGTGTGGCCTGAGGCCATGGTCTCTCAAGGAAGAGCTTGAGAAGGGAATTGGAGTGTATGTGATTCATCACAGGATGTCTCTCAGGATAAAGAGAGCAAGGGAAGCAGAGGAGGCAGAAGAAGGAGCTAGGATGTGGTCTCAGCTAAAATCTAGTCTCTATCTGATCCCTTGGGGAGCTCTGGAGCTGGGGTTACACTCAAACTGGTCTTACCTGGAGATAAGGAGCTGGCCGTTGATTACCCCTAACAGTTAGATGTTAGCGGCAGGATGCCCCAGGCTGAGGAAATAAACATCTAGGGAAGCGGGCACTTTTGCTCAAGAGCAATCCTTCAGAAAACAGTGGTGGACAGAAAGAGCACTTAGCATTGGACACTTACAGAAGCTAGAGTTTGGATGCACTGCTTAGGTAAAGTGGATATCATGGTAAACAAGAACGTTCACTGCACACTTCATAAGAACTTAGCCATCCTTTCCCATGAGGAGTCCCTCAGAGATTGGCGCCTTGGTTCATTCCTAGAAAACCCACAGTTTAGCTCTAGTAAGCCTGAGAAGCACTCATCCAGGCTGGATGAAGCACAGGCTTCCCAGGAGAAATATTAATAACCTCAGATATGCAGATGACACCACCCTTCTGGCAGAAGGCAAAGAGGAACTGAAGAGCCTCTTGATGAAAGTGAAAGAGGAGAGTGAAAAACAGTTAGCTTAAAACTCAACATTCAAAAACCTAAGATCATAAGATCCAGTCCCATCACTTCATGGCAAATAGATGGGGAAACAGTGACAGACTTTATTTTCTTGGGCTCCAAAATCACTGCAGATGGTGAATGCAGCCATGAAATTAAAAGATGCTTGCTCCTTGGAAGAAAAGTTATGACCAACCTAGACAGCATATTAAAAACCAGAGATATTACTTTGCCAACATAGTCCATCTAATCAAAGCTATGGTTTTTCTAGTAGTCATGTATGGATATAAGAGTTGAACTATAAAGAAAGCTGAGAGCCAAAGAATTGATGCTTTTGAACTGTGGTGTTGGAGAAGATGTTTGAAGAGTCCCTTGGACTGCAAGGAGATCCAACCAGTCCATCCTAAAGGAAATCAGTCCTGAATATTCATTGGAAGGACTGATGCTAAAACTGAAACTCCAATCCTTTGGCCACCTGATGCAAAGAACTGACTCATTAGAAAAGACCCTCCTGCTGGGAAAGACTGAAGGCAGTAGGAGAAGGGGATGAAAGAGGATGAGATGGATGGCATCATGGACTTGATGGACATAAGTTTGAGCAAGACCCAGGAGTTGATGATGGACAGGGTAGCCTGGCATGCGGCAGTCCATGGGGTCACAAACAGTCAGACATGACTGAGCGACTGAACTGAACTGAGAACGCTGGGTTATATGGTTTATTTGTCATGGAGTGTCTGCATTCCATATTGGATTACTTACAGAAAGTCTTATCTTTTCCAGAAAAGACATTTAGTAGGTAGATATTTAATTTAAAATATTGGAATGAAGAAGAAAAATAAATTAGTATACAACGACTCTCTACAGTATTTGACTCAAGTTGGGCCAAATGCTAAGAAAATATATTAACTATTATTTATGACTCAGTAGTTGATCTTATTATGAAAGGAAATCACAGAACTACAAAACAGAAAGGGGTCTTTGTTGTTTTTATTGTTCAGTTGCTAAATCGTGTCTGTCTCTGCAACCCCATGGACTGAAGCATGCCAGGCTCCTCTGTCCTCCACTATCTCCTGCAGTTTGCTCAGATTCATGTCCATTGAGTCCGTGATGCTATCCAACCATCTTATACTGTCACCCGCTTCTCCTCCTGCCCTCGGTATTTCCCAGTGCCAGGGTCTTTTCCAATGAGTTGGCTCTTTGGATCAGGTGGCCAAAGTATTGGAGCTTCAGCTCCAGCAACAGTCTTTCCAGTGAATAATCAGGGTTGATTTCCTTTCAGATTGACTGGTTGGTTCTCCTTGCAGTTCACGGGACTCTCAAGAGTCTTCTCCAGTACCATCATTTGAAAGCATCAATTTGGAGTTCAGTTTTCTTTATGGTCCAGTTCTCACATCCATACATGACTACTGGAAAAAGATTTGTCTACATGGACCTTTGTCAGCAAAGTGATGCCTCTGCTTTTTAATATGCTGTCTAAGTTTGGCATAGCTTTCCTTTCAAGGAGCAAGTGTCTTTTAATTTCATGGCTGCAGTCACCATTGGCAGCGATTTTGGAGCCCAAGTAAAGAAATTCTGTCACTGCTTCCACTTTTTCCCCTTCTATTTGCCATGATGTGATAGGACCAGATACCATGATCTTAGTTTTTATAATGCTGAGTTTCAAGCCAGTTAGTTTGCTTTCTTATTTCACCCTTATCAAGAGACTCTTTAGCTCTTCTTGACTTTCTGCCATCAGAGTGGTATTATCTGCATATCTGAAATTACTGATATTTCTCCTGGCAATCTTGATTCAAGCTTGTGATTCATCCAGCCTGGCATTTCACATGGTGTACTCTGCATGTAAGTTAAATAAGTAGGGTGACAATATACAGCCTTGTTGTACTGCTTTCCTAGCTTGGAATCAGTCCTTTGTTCCATATCTGCTTCTGACTGTTGCTTCTTGACCCGCATACAGGTTTCTCAGGAGATAGGTAAGGTGGTCTACTGTAACCCTCTCATTTTACAGATAAGAAAACCAGGACCCACAGAGGTCAAGGTCTTATGAACTGTGGCTTTGTGTGTCTTCCTTCCTCTGTGATGGTAAGTGTACTAATGAGCAGACCAAATAGCTTTGTTTGGTTCATTTACACACATTTGAAAGAGCCCTTGCATCTGGAAGGCCCATCAGATGGGAATTGACCCCCCTGGGGTGGTGGTAACTTGACTAAGAATTTTGCTATGATCAAAGCATCCTTGGAGCCATTAGCTCTGAAGAGCAACACCCTGTTTAAATCTGTGGAAGACTTTTTAACAGTGCTCCACGTTCCCATATCAGATTCTACTCTTCTAAATCTCACCTTGGCTGTGACCTCAGCATTCTCATGTGTAAAATGAAGCCACTGATGCCCACCCTCACAGAACGACAGAGTGGCCCTGAGGTTCCCCTAAATAGTAGAAAGATAAAGTCCTGTAAATCTAAGAGGGTGATTCAGTGTCCTCACTTATTTAGAGTCTTCACTTTACTTATTGACAAACAAGCTCAGAGCAATTAAGAGAATTCTCTAGGGTTACAAGGAGGGATTAGACATAATCTCTGATGTAATCAGGTTCCCTCAGCCTGGCTTTTTGAACTAAGCAGAATTATATAAAACTTGAGATATAAGGGCAAAATCACATACAGCCAATCCCCACTAGAAAAGTCTTAAATTTACAGAGCGCCTGACTCCATGTTTTCACTTGGATGGACCCGATGGGATTGATTCCAAGGAGATTAGCTGCAGATCCATCTCCCACTTTGCTTATGACGAAAAGTTTGTTTGGACTTTCTCACCAGGCTCTGGAATATTATTCTGTAAGTCAAAAGTGTTTTAAAGTCAAATGCTAGGTGACTTCAACACTAAAGGTAAGCTCCATGCTCCATCCCAATTACCATTATACCAGGCAAGACTGAAAGACACCCTAAGCTCCTGTCCCCACCAAACCTTGGGCGGGTCCCTTCCATGCCATTTATAACCAGCCATTAGACCTGGCAGGCTCTCCCCAACTCAAAGGTATCATTACTATTTGGTTATTTCTTCAAGGAAAACAAGAAAGGCTGAAGACCAGCATGTCTTCTCATGATAAATCACAATCATTAGCTTATTGTGCCATATGGCTAATAGATATTATTCTATTCTTTGTAAATGGTGGTTTGATAGATGGATGAATGAATGAGAGTTTATAGAAAAACCAACCCTATCTACTAAGAGAGCTGCCTGTAGTTGAGGGAATCTGTTCAATATTAGATCATTGTCCAATGCAGATTTAAGGCCAAGCCAACAAGGAGTGGGTCTTTAATATTTACAAATATGCTGTCTCCAAGGTATGGTTTTGATAACTTGCTCCTGCCAGAAAATAAATAGAAGGTCTTTACTCAATATATCTTAACAGGAGCCAAAGTCATGCTATTCCCTCAACCAATCCCTGATTCAATGTAACAAATTTAAATCAAGTGAGACTTTGAAATATACATTATTTCTGTCTGTTTTCTATGTTTCTTCTTAGAAATGTTGAAAGAGATAGGATATAAGCTATGATTTGCCAAATTTGCTTAATTTACATTTGATCCTGATTAAGATCTTGGGATTAGATGCAAACAGAATGCAAATCGATTCCGTGAAATTAAGTCTTTCGGGAACAAAACGTGCTGCCCCAAGATGTATCTCTATAGCTTGAGGATTAGTTTGGACTGATTGCTTTTAAGAAACAAAAGACTCAGGAAGAGCTTTTATCTTCTTTCCTTAACTCCACCCTACCCTTTGCAACATGCCTTTGAGCAACTCCTGTTAACAAGCGTAGTCTATGTGCCCACCCCTGGAATCTGGCCTGGCCTCATGACTTTTCTGACCAACAGAAAGTAGTAAAGTGATGGGCTTTGAGCCCAGGCCTTCCCAGGCCTTTCATGTCTTGCTTTTCCAAAAAATTCCTTCCTCATGAAGAAGCCTGGGGCTAGCCTTCTAGAGAGTGAGAGACCACATGGAGGAGAAGTCATCTTAGTCAAGACCACTTAAGACCAGTGACCCCTGTATACATTAGACCATCCATTCAAGATCAGCAGAGCTGCCTGCTGCTTCTACAGCTGACCACAAATGCATCAGTGAGCTCAGTCAAGAAGAAGAACCAGCCGGGTAACACAGAGCTGTGGAGACAGCAATAGGTGTTTACCGATTTTTAAGACATTGAGTTTTGGGGTGCTTTGTCATGCAGCAAGAATTATTGACACAGGTAACATAGCTGAAGCATGGAGTGTAAGACAGGTTTATTTTATTTAAAAAGTTCTTGATGGCTACAGTTTGGATACTGGAGATTGAACCTGTGAACAGGGTAGGCATTTCACTGCAGAAGAGATGAAAATGGGTCCATGATAGCTGAAAGAAGCATTGCATTTTTCTATACAGCTGTAAATTATAAAATGGCTACCAATGACAGAAAGTTTGAGGAAGAAAGATGTTGGAGAAAATCTTCCTGGTAGTTCAAGCTGTACAGAAATGGGCAAGGTGCTTTGGAAATGTGAGGGGTTTCTTTTCAGTAGGAGTTCAGTGAATCTCAACTACAGAGTGACATCTCCACAGAGATGTACTCACTCTGGGATATGTTGATCATCACTGCTAAGGTTTGACGTAGTTAAAAAAAAAAAAGTCCAACCCACACCTGCTGAAACAAATAATACCCAAGATCTCTCAATCTTTAGTTCTCTTTCTCCCTCTTTATTTCTGAGTCTTTCTATCTCTCTCTTCTGTGTTGGCTGATTTTCAGACAAGCCTTGTTAATGTATAGTGGCCCTAGGCTCTTAAACACAACAATCTTCTGAAATATGTTTCCTACAAAAAGTCCCAGAATTGAGATCACATTGTTCTGAATTGGGTCACACAGCCATCCCTTAAAAAAAAAAAAAAAAATCCCACTCCAGTGGTGGGGCTAGCTTGCCTCCAGAAAAGATCAAGTAGAGAAAACTCAATAATTCAGCATCATCCAAATTATATGGGATGAGAGTGGGGTGAGGTGCTCCCCTAGAGTAAATGTGAGTGCCATCAGCAAAAAACAAAAGCGTATCCTCAACAACAACAAAAAAAAAACATGTCCTGTACTGGATGTGGTTAGACTGAAGGGTTTTATGATCCTCTCTAACATGTGCTCTGGCTGTTCTTCACAGGGAGAGTGAAGTCAGCCTGAAGGATGTGGACTCACAGATTCAGGGAAGCCAGCCTTCTTGAGGCAATTAGGTTCAACACAGCTCAATTCAACAAATCTTCACTGAGTGCTTAACCTTGTGGAGGGGCTGGGTGAGGCACTTTGGGTGCCCCAGCACATAAGCCCCAATGGTACTTCCCCTCCTGCCGGGCCACTACCTGAAGATGCTGTAATAGGTGTGTGAACCTCCTGGTTTCCTCCCGCATCCTAGCTTCCTCTCTGCCATTTGTTGTGTGATTCTGATCTCAAGTGCAGTTGACCGAGTGGATCATATTCTTCATTTCCTGGTACGTAATCATCATTGTCCCTCATCTTTACTATTGAATTTGTTTATTCTCTTTCCTACTCTCTATCCTCATTCCCTTCACTCCTGAGGCAACATGACTATATTTAATAAGTAGCTTTTGGTTTATATGTGTTTTTTGGAAAAAATATTTTTATCTATTACATTTAAATTTCCTTCATTTGTATACATTGCATGATTTATATACATATTTATATGTAATACATGCGTGTATTACATTATATACCACATACATAAATTATTATACTGCCTCTCCTTGTTCTAGATTTTCAATTCACCCAGGTTTATCTGTTTATATCGAGTTTGGTAACTTCTCACTGCTGCAGGTAAACTTTTTCATCCAATAATTTTTTCAGGAGCCCTAAATGTTAATATCCTTTAAAGCAGTGACTCACTGGTGTATACAAATGACTGAAACAAGTCTCCGCAGGAGACTGCCCTGCACACCCAGAATGGAACGTGGAGTGAGGGAAAAGGCAGATGCAAGGGCTGTCAACTCCCCCTCATCACTATCCTCCACAGGGTGGGTCCTCTGAGATTCTAAGAAGAGCTGGCTTATCTACTGACCTTGACAGTGAGCAACAGACCACCTGGTTTTTTCAGAGACAGGGAAACAAACCACAAATCATTTAGAGTTGGAGTCAGAGCTCCAGATCCCGAACCAGCAGCGCATATCAGGGCAAGTCCACTTAAATGAAACTGAAGTGGTTCTGCCAAAGTCTTTCAAAGATTTTATCTTTCACCCCTTCTTGAACCTCATCAATATGTGTAAGATCTCCCTTTGAATGACAGGAATGAAGAGGAAACACACACACACACACACACACACACTTTGAAAAAGAATATTGTTTCCAAGGCCTGCCTCCTAAGCCAAAAACAAACAAAAAAATTTAATGTCTCAATAAGTAGAAGTTATTAAGATACTTATGTAGGAGAACCAGCCATGCACCAAGTCTTCAAAAAGAAGTCCATGGCACCTCTAGTTAGAAATAATTACAAGGAATTCATCATAATTTTGTCTTACAGAGTTGCTCTCCATTGAAACCTGGTTTTGAGGGAGATCAGGTTACCTTGTTACAATGGTCTTTTAAAAGTTGATATATATTTTATGGAAGGCAATGGCACCCCACTCCAGTACTCTTGCCTGGAAAATCCCATGGACGGAGGAGCCTGGTAGGCTCCAGTCCATGGGGTCACTAAGAGTCGGACATGACTGAGCGACTTCACTTTCACTTTTCACTTTCATGCATTGGAGAAGGAAATGGCAACCCACTCCAGTATTCTTGCCTGGAGAATCCCAGGGACAGAGGAGCCTAGTGGGCTGCCATCTATGGGGTCACACAGAGTCGGACACGACTGAAGCGACTTAGCCCCAGCATGCACTCACACATACATGTGAACATACTCTATTGCTAGGTTGGACTTTTTGTAGGCTTATTTTTTAGGTTATACACTATGCTGGATTGAATTTCTGACTCTAATTCTCCATCCCTGCCCATACTCACATCCTTTCTGTGGCCTCACCTTAGGTGGAGTGACTCCTTCCTCACCCTTGATCTGGGGCAGAGTGATCATGTGACTTGTGTTGGCCAATGGAATGTGGGTAGAGATATCAGTGTAACAATTCTGAATCTAGGGTGTAATGAGCTGTGCTCAATTACCAGCACTTCTGCCATCCCCATGAGGAACTTCCCCAGGGCAATTCTCTGACCTCCAGTAGAAGAGACCAGAGCAGATCAGAGCCCAGCACTGAGTGAGGAGCTAAGTGAAGCCAGACCTTTAGTTCCAGGAAGGGCTGCAACCAAACCCACAAAAGGTCCACAGACCCCCAGCCAACCCACAGATGCTGGTGAGAATAAACGAATAAATGAGTGAAATGTCATGAATTCGATATTGCTTGCAACATCATCGTCAGTGCTTAAAGTGTCATGGTCTGTTTTCTGACATGTTAAAAAATCTCATCCGATTATAGTTATCACCAGTATCCATTCATGCTGTAGTCAGGAATATCCCCCTATTTCCATGTATTTTATTTTTTAATATTTATTTTCATATAGTTACTTATTTGGCTGCCAGGTCTTAGGTATGGCCTGTGGTGTCTTTGATCTTGGTTGCAGCGTGTGGGATCTAGTTCCCCAACCAGGAAAGGAACCTTGTCCCCTGCAATGAGAGCTCAGAGTCTTAGTCACAGAACCACCAAGGAAGTCCCCATTTATTTTTAAGTAAGTTAAGACAGCATAATAAAAAGCAGAGACATTACTTTGTCAACAAAGGTCCGTCTACTCAAGGCTATGGTTTTTCCAGTGGTCATGTATGGATGTGAGAGTTGGACTATAAAGAAAGTGCAGAAGAATTGATGCTTTTGAACTGTGATGTTGGAGAAGACTCCTGAGAGTCCCTTGGACTGCAAGGAGATCCAACCAGTCCATCCTAAAGGAGATCAGTCCTGGGTGTTCATTGGAAGGACTGATGTTGAAGCTGAAACTCCAATACTTTGGCCATCTGATGCAAAGAGCTGACTCATTTGAAAAGACCCTGATGCTGGGAAAGATTGAGGGCAGGAGGAGACGGGGATGACTGAGGATAAGATGGTTGGATGGCATCCCTGATTCAATGGACATGGGTTTGGGTGGACTCCAGGAGTTGGTGATAGACAGGGAGGTCTGGCATGCTGCGGTTCATGGGGTCACAAAGAGTCAGACACAACTGAGCTACTGAACTGAACTGATACACTGCTGATCCCAGAGTGTGGCAGAACTGCTCTCAAGAGATTCTGCAAGACAGATTACCTTCCAAAACATTTTTCTTCAGTTCTTTTGACTATATTAGTGTAGTACAACAGTATGACTACAATTTTGAATTTTGCTGTTATCAGTAGGAAACAAAACCATTTTTCATTGTTTCTTTTAAACATTATTTATTGCAGATATGGAAAGAAATGAAGAATGATGGACCCAATGACTGCCAACTTGTTTTGGAGATGTTATTATTCCTCATGGAGGAGAGGGTGAAGGATGAAACAACTGTTCAGGCTTTGGGTCACAGAAATACCCATAAATCTTCATAAAGGCCATCTCTGATAGGAAAGTGTCCTTCCTCTGGTGAGGTCTGTCTGATGGCATTTCCCTGTCCTGCTGTCAATTGTTAGGGACTCCTTAGAATGTTTGTTGCTGTTGTTCAGTCACTAAATCACGTCCAACTCTTTGCAACTCCATGGACTGCAGCACACCAGGCTCCTCTGTCCTCCACTATCTCCTAGAATTTCCTCAGATTCATGTTCATTGAGTAGGTGATGCTGGCTAACCATCTCATCCTCTGCCGCCCCCTTTTCCTTTTGCCTTCAATCTTTCCCAGCATCAGGGTCTTTTCCAATGAGCCAGCTCTTCACATCAGGTAGCCAAATTATTCGAGCTTCAGCTTCAGCAACAGTCCTTCCAATGAATATTCAGGGTTGATTTCCTTCAGTATTGACTGGTTTGAGTCAAACGAGTCCAGGGAACTCTCAAGAGTCTTCTCCAGCACCACTGAGCTCTGGAGAATAAGCACCTGCTCTATGGCAGGGACTCTTGTAAACTTTGGGAATATATGTATAGCTGAGATGAACACAGATAAGTGTTTTTGTTCTTAAGAAGCTTCATTTTACTCATGGGACATGAACAATAAAGAACTAAAATTTGGTACAATAGTTTCAGAGAGAGCTAAGTGTAATAAAGCAAAGAGAATAGGGTAATGGAGTAGAGAGTTACTTGGGTAAACTATGAGGTAGTCAGGGAAGGCCTTTTGAAAGAAGACTAGACCTGACATATTCAAAGGGGCAAAGCATAGGAAGATCTGGAGGGAGGGTGTCCCAGGCAGCAGAAGAGCCAGCATGAGACTCTGAAATCAGAAACACAGTTAGAGATCTTGAGGACTAAAATGGTCAATGTATAATGAGCATAGCAAACAAAGGGAAGAGAAATATGAGACCAAGTATTTAGGAACTTCCCTGGCAGTCCAGTGGTTAAGACTCCACACTTCCACTGCAAGGTGTGTGGGTTTGATCCATGATCAGCGAACTGAAATTCCACACATCATGAGGTGTGGCCAAAATAAAATGAAAAATTCAGCCAAGGACCATACAATAAGGTTGTCAACGCAGGAGTAAAAAATGTGTACTGTATTCTAATGTCAATGGGCTGCATTGGCAGTTTTCAAGCAGGGAAGTGATGCAATCTGATTTGGATGTGACCTGGATGTTAGAAACCATCACTCTAGTGGCCACATGAACAATGGATGGTAGGGAAGTAATACTGGAAATAGGGAGATCAAATAGAAAATTATTTCAGGTTTCCTGGGACAGAGGGTGACATCCAGGAGAGTATGAAGTGGTCAGATCAGACTTTTGGAGGCAGAGGCAACAGGATGTATGTAGATAGGAAGTAGGTAGAGAAGCAGATAGAGAAATCTAGCAATACCCCTGAGTTTGTGGCCTCAGATATTGAATAGATCATTTTGTTGTAACTGATAAGAGAAATACAGAGTAGAGCAGGTCCTGTGGGGAAATCAGAGTCTGTCTATCTGTATGTTATTTTTGAGATGCTAGTTAGACATTCACAACTTAACTATGACAATTATAGGGAAAATTTGACTCAGGAGATTAATATGGGAAAATAAATCATCTGTAATTCTAGTACTAAGAGCTTCTCTCAGAGATGTAATTACACCTTTAATCATCTCTTCTAAATTCTATCAGACAAATTACTTGCCACAATCAAGATATTTATATAATAAAACTCTGAAAAGCATCTCATGACATGTAAGTATAAAATGCAACATGGCCATAGACTATTCATCTTTAAGGCAGGTCCTATTGAATTTGCTCTAAAATACTAGTTTGGTGACTTAAAAATTTTTGATCCATGAGGTAAATGATGGAGCAAGCATGGAGAAACAGCAGTTAAGGATCTGGTCCCTAAATACCCAGTCACCTCTTTCCACTGTCCTCACATACACAGCACAAATTTCAAACCAAGATTTCCACTTTCATAGTGAATCACTTCCAGTGACTTTATTTGAATAAAGCCATATGAATTTTGAATAAAATCGTATGAATTTTAAATAACTTGGCATCCCCTGCCCCCAAACTCATGCTTTTGCCTGGAATGCTTTCTTTTACATCTCAGCGTGTGCAGTACTTGGCTTAAGTAGACTCTATTTATACTTCTCTCTCTCTCTCTCTTTTCATTTTTACTTTTTTGGTATTTTTAGCCAATTTTGTATCTTGAGCTAAGATGTCTCTGCAGATTCTAAGAACTGAAATAACCCTGGGTTCAGAAGTCTCATGTCAGCCTGAAGATGAAGAGTTAATTAAAGCAAATCTGTCATTAGTTTGAAAAGCTGTGGCAAACAGATCTATCATTTTTTCCAATACAGATGTCCCAGGGATAAGCTTCCATTTCACATGTTTTATGGTATAAAGCCAAAAATCACCCTAAAATTCCTAAGATGATGATGGAATCAGAAACACCATAATCCCTGAGCAGTATGAGAGGCATGTCCTAAAAGAATCTGTTATTTAAAAATATCTTAATGAGACCATGGATTTCATTTGTGTTCACATCACGTTGAGCAGAGATCTTGTTACTCTCCAAGGAAACTGATCATGTAACATATACTTGGCTGACAAACAGTAAGAAGTGACCAAGGGATTAATTAATATACAGCAGAAATGGCTAAAAGATCACCTCCCCAAAAAACATGCTATCCGTTCCTTAATGTAAGTTGTACTAAGAAGTGGCTGTATAGCCTGAGACTACATTTCCCAGCTTCCCTTGGAGTTAGGGAAGAGTCATGTGATGGTGTTCTAGGTAATGGGATATTAATAGAAATGAAGGTCATCCTTACAGGACTGAAGAGTAAAACCAAATTGCATGTGTGCTTTTCCATGATCTTCCTCTCTTCTGACTAGCTGAAATGGGAATATTTCACAGGAAAATCTGGAAAATCAGATCTTGAAGATGGCAGAGCATCCATTAGCCTCGATCCATGAATTTCCACAAAGATGAAAGTCACCTGAAGTACTGTTTTCCTGCCCAGTACTCCTGTCTGGCAAGAAAAAAGAATCTGTAATAACACTTTATGTTACTTAGTAGCATCTATTCTAATTAGTACAGAATGGTAATTGTGGAAGTCACTGAAGATGAAGATCACTGCTAATATCTCCAAAAGTAATCAGAATTTTTTTCTAATTTCTTTCTTTTCACTTTTAATAGGGTTACACTTTTGAGAATATCCAGTGCTTGAAAAAATGCTGTGCAAGATAACGGCTATTTTACACAGGATTGCATGAATTCCAATATTACCAAATCACTTGGCAACTGCAAGAACTATTAAGCTATTGGTAGTTGACAACTCTTTCTCTGCCTAATCAGCATCAATAACTCCTTTCTTAAAGATAACATCTTGGGACTTCCCTGATAGTCCAGTGGTTAAGAATCTGCCTGCCAATGCAGGGCACACAGGTTCGATTCCTGGTCCAGGAAGATCCCACGTGCCATGGAGCCACAAAGCCTGTGTGCCACAGCTGCTGAGCTGGCATTCTAGTGCCCATGTGCCACAGCCACTGGACCCGTGTGTTGCAACTACTGAAGCCCACACACCTGGAGCCCAGGCTCTGCAGTAAGAGAAGCCAAGGCGATAAGAATCTCAGGCACTGTGATGAAGAATAGCCCCTGCTCACTGCGACGAGAGAAAGCCCATGCACAGCAATGAAGAACAAGCACGGCCAAAAATAAATAAATAATATTTTGATTTTCCTTTGGGGAACTACAGTTCTCCTACTGCACACATTCTTAACGGGAATGCTAATCATGACTCCATTCTTTCTTGGTCAAGGGTTGACTAGACTCTTTGTACCTGGCCTCTCAAATAGAATGTCAAACAGAGTATAAGAGGTACTAAAAATGGTCATTACCAGTTCATTTGAACATCTAACCTCTGAAAAATCATTATTTCCTGCTTTCTAGATCCCCAGAGTTAGCCTCAGTCCCTGAATCTTTTCTGGTGTTTCCTTCCATTATTTAAACTTCTGAATTTCCTTTTAATACATTGCTTTTATTTATATTTTATGTTATTATTATATATTTGTTATTTATTGCTGCAAAATGAATTACCCCAATACATATATATATACACACATATAATCTCACACAGTTTCTGTGGATGAGGGAATCAGGAGCAGCTTAGCTGGGTGACTCTGACTCAGGGTCTCTCTCCTGAGGTTGAAGTTACAAATTGGCCACACCAGCAATTAACTGAGTGCTTGACCAGAGAAGGAGCGTCTACTCCCCAAGGAGCTCACTCAAACGGTTGACAAGTTGGTGCTGGCTGTTGGCAGGAGGTCTCTGTTCTGTTCCTCCTGGGCTCTCCTGAATGTCCTTATGGCATGATAGCATCCTTTTCCCAGAGAAAGTATCCAAGACACCAATTAGAGCTGAAATGCCTTTTTGTGACCTAATCTCAGGAGTTATTTGAGACCTAGCCTCACATTGTCATTTATGTCATATTCTATTAGCTATGTGGGCTTCCCAGGTGGGGCAGTGTTAAAGAATCTGCCTACCAGGGCAGGACACACAGGAAACACAGGCTCAGTCCTTGGGTAGGGAAGATCTCCTAGAATAGGAAATGGCAACCCATTCCAGTAGTCATGCCTGGAAACTTTCATGGACAGAAGAGCCTAGAGGGCTACAGTCCTGGGGCTGCAAAGAGTCAAGACACAACTGAACGGCTGAGCATGCATGCTCATGCATGCACACACACATGCACACACACACACACATGCGCGCGCGCACACACACACACACACACACATTGGTTACTTAATGTCAGCCTTGATTCATTGTGAGAAAGCTGTCTACAACGCTGTGAACATCAGGAGGCAAAGATGACTGGGGGACATCTTAGAGCCTGCCAAGCACATGGGCGAATTTCTGTTTCTTGCAATCACAAAATCATAATTGATATACCTTAATAAGTGGAAAAAGTGCAGGCTGTTTCCATTTGTCCTTAAGAACAAGTCTAAGATGTAGAAGAATTTAACTTCTGAGAGAAAAGTTCCAAAGAATTTGACAGTACTCATTGGACAATATATATATATATATTTTTTTTTTTTTTAATTAGGCTTTATATTCCCAACTTACATTCCACTTTGATTATGATGATTATAAAACTTTCTATTGTGATGATATCCCCCAATTTAGGGAACCTTTAATAACAGCACTCTACAAACTTCAACAATGTACAGACTAGCTCCAAAACCACATTCTTTAATCCATGGTATGTGTCCAGAGTAATTTCCTAATATGTCACATTTCCAAAAGATTATCTTCTTAGATGAGTATTTCAGTAATCCTTTGAGAGATGTCAACATACCAATGTAAGTTGTTTTTCTTCTGTTAGTCATAGTATAAGATTAAAATTATTCCATTGAGTAAGTCAGAATCAAAGAGAACTGGGTCCTATAATCCAACTTCCTTGTTTTACAGATAAAGAAACCAATGCCCATAAAAATTATGTAAGGTTCCTGCAACCACATATTCAATGCAAGAGCCAGAAGTTAAATGCAAGTTTCCGAATCCAAGAACCAGAATTTGAAGCCATACCAACATTTTCCTACTGTATAAATTTAAGCTGTGTTGCTTGACTAATAGCTTAGAAGTCAGTCTAATCACTCCATTTGATATTTGATTGACAAATAAGAGCATGTTATACTTCCTTCTGAACTTTGTCAGAAGTAATAATAATAAATATGTGAAAAAAATATATCATGTAATTACTTAATCTCTCTTTACACAGGAAATGGAGATCTGATGAGCCAGTTTTTTTTTTTTAATTTTTCAATTAAAAACAAGGAATAGTTAGATGTTTTAAAGATGATTTATAAGATATACAAACTAACTGTACAATTCCCTGAGTGAGTTACAAAACTAATGGACTTCTCACTGGCATGTCACCTTCATCTCATCCAGAAGCGCTCAGTAGTTTTCAGCTTCTACAAGTTATGTACTTGGAGAACGTGTGGGGGTGAGCCGGGGCACTCTGGTTTGGAGTCAGGGAGAAATCTCAAGAGGCAAATTGCCAAGAGAATGAGACAGAGAAAAAAGTTTTATTTCTTCCTACTAAGTTCAGTAAATGATCTTAATGTTTGGCATTTCCTCTTGGGGTTCCTGGATAAGGCAAGTTCTGACTACTTTCCCTAAGAAGTCTTGAAACAGTCGTAATTAGGAGTACAGGTCAGAGTTTTTGCCACACCCTCATCATTGAAATTCTAGATCTTGGGATTTCAAGTCCGGCTTGAGTTGAAGGCAAATGAGAGCAGACTTTCTCAATTCAGAACATTTGAAAGCCATGTAATTCTTTGATGTTTTGGGGTGGTGTGCTCTCTATGCCTTGTAGGAGGCTCAGCAGCATCCCTGGCTTCTACTCAGTACATGCCAGAGCACTCCTCCTCCAATTATGGCACACACAAATGTCTCCAGACACTAATGAAGTCCTCTGAGAGACAAAACCCAGCAAGACTGAGAATTACTGACTTAAGGGAATGTTCTGGGTCATAGAGAGGGAATCTGGACAAAAATAATACACAGATTTATGTTTCTGTATATTGTCACCCTGCTTATGTAACACATGCAGAGTACATCATGTGGAATGCCGTGCTGGATGAATCACAAGCTGGAATCAAGATTGCCAGGAGAAATATCAATAGCCTCAGATATGCAGATGACACCTCCCTTATGGCAGAAAGCAAAGAGGAACTGAAGAGCTTCTTGATGAAAGTGAAAAAAGAGAGTGGAAAAGCTGGCTTAAAACTCAACATTCAAAAAATGAAGATAATGGCATCCAGGCCCATCAGTTCAGTTCAGTTATTCAGTCACGTCCGACTCTGTGACCCCATGAACCACAGGACGCCAAGCCTCCCTGTCCATTACCAACTCCCAGAGTCCACCCAAACCCATGCCCATTGAGTCAGTGATGCCATCTGGTCCCATCACTTCATGGCACATAGATGGGGAAACAGTGACAGACTTTATTTTCTTGGGCTCCAAAATCAATGAAGATGGTGACTGCAACCCTGAAATTAAAAGACACTTGCTCCTTGGAAGAAAAGCTATGATAAACCTAGACAGTGTATTAAAAAGCAGAGACATTACTTGTCCAACAAAGATAGTCAAAGTTATGGTTTTCACAGTAGTCATGTATGAATGTGAGAGTTGGATCATAAAGAAGGCTGAGCACCAAAGAATTGATGCTTTTGAACAGGGGTGTTGGAGAAGACTCTTGAGAGTCCCTTGGACTGCAACAAGATCAAACCAGTCAATTCTAAAGGAAATCAATCCTGAATATTCACTGGAGGGACTGATGCTGAGGCTGAAGCTCCCATAATTTGGCCACCTGATGGGAAGAGCCAATTCATTGGAAAAGAGGTTGATAACGGGGAAGTTTGAAGGCAGGAGGAGAAGGGGACAGCAGAGGATGAGATGGTTGGATGACATCATTGACTAAATGGAAGAGTTTGAGCAAGCTCTGGGAGTGGTGATGGACAGGGAAGCCTGGTGTGCTGCAGTCCATAGGGTCACCAAGAGTCAGACAGGCTGAGACTGAACAACAACAACGAAGTGTTTCTGGATACAGAGAGCATTTCGGGGGCTCTTAATTCCTTTTCATCAAATATTGGTACCTGTCATGTCCCAGGCCGCAAGCTAGTCACAATGCCCAAATATATAGTCAGTAACCTTGCAGAAGTTTCACCTTGTTAATGGTTGTGCTGTCTGTCACTCAGGCTATGGTTGAATTAGTTCGATGTATTTATCCCTAGAATTTTTCAGAGATGTTCAAATGCTGGACACTGAGGTAAGTTGATGACAATCAAGGACTTAATTTAATGACACCACCACCACCACCAGGAGACGGCACTCAAATTTGCAAACAAAAGAAAATCACCTGCATCCTAAATTAGTGCTGATTCTCTCCTTCTAGAGTGTTTTGTGAAAAGTAAGTGAAGCTTCTCTAAAGCTGGAGTGAAATTTTTGTTCTGATAAATGATGGTGTTTGCCTTGCCAATGCAAGAACACAGCTCAATGGGTGGAGATGGTGACACATGAAGCTCCATCAGAATAGCTACAGGGAGATCAGAAAGATAAATGAAAACAGGGATGGGACTGTTCCAATCCAAGATCTGCTTGACCCTGAAGTCACAAACTGGCTAACAACTGAATTGAGGGCATTTCTAAAAGGCTCATCTTCCAGAGAGCCCCATGGTAATTTGAAGGCAGATTTCCCATCCAGACCTTATGATGTCAATTTATGAAAATTGAATTGGAGTCATCAATCACTCCATAAATGTTAACTAAAACGATATACTCCTATTTTAAATATTTATGGTCTCTGCCCCTCTGGGCTTCAGAACTTCAGAAGTGAATTTTTGAAGGCATTCAGAAACTTGAAAAAGAAAAAGCATGTACTTAAAGCCTCTTTTTAAACAACTAACTCACCCTTTAGCTAGAGCAAAGAAATCCCAACAAATCAAATTGAAACCTAGCAAGAAAAATGTACTTAAGGAGCATTACAGAGGAGCATGGAAATTAACATGAAAACAGTACCAAAGAAAAAGCAAAGCCAGATCAGATCCTTCTGCATGAAGCAAGGAAACTGCAGTGCAACATAAATACCCCAAACTTAAGGATGAACTGTGTAAATGGGGAAGGTGATCTAGTACAAAGAGTGTGGACTTTGGAGTCAGAGTAGTGTCCAAGTTTCAGTTATGCCATTAATTAGCTTTGGCATCTTGGGCAAATTATTCAATCCTTTAAGTTTTGGTTCTCCCAATTGTAAACTGAAGTCCTAAGTCACCTTTTAAGGCGGTTTTAATGATTAAACATGATTATACATTTAGAGTGTCTTTTCTATTATCTATACTTCTTACATCATAGCAACACATTTAATTTTCATTTCCTTCAGTTCAGTTCAGTTGCTCAGGCATGTCCTACTCTTTGTGGCCCCATAGACTGTAGCATGCCAGGCTTCCCTGTCCATCATCAACTCCTGGAGTTTACTCAAACTCATGTCCATTGAGTCAGTGATGCCATCCAACCATCTCATCCTCTGTCATCCCCTTCTCCTCCCATCTTCAATCTTTCCCAGCATCAGGGCCTTTTCAAATGAGTCAGTTCTTCACATCAGGTGGCCAAAGTATTAGAGTTTCAGCTTCAGCATCAGTCCTTTCAGTGAATATTCAGGACTGATTTCCTTTAGGATGGACTGGTTGGATCTCCTTGTTGTCCAAGGGACTCTCCAAGAGTCTTCTCCAACACCACAGTTCAAAAGTATCAATTCTTCAGCACTCAGCTTTCTTTTAGTCCAACTCCTAAATCCATACATGACTACTGGAAAAACCATAGCCTTGACTAGATGGACCTTTGTTGGCAAAGTAATGTCTCTGCTTTAGAATATGGTATCTAGATTGGTCATAACTTTCCTTCCAAGGAGTAAGCATCTTTTAATTTCATGGCTGTAGTCACCATCTGCAGTGATTTTGGAGCCCCAAAAAATAAAGTCTGACACTGTTTCCACTGTTTCCCCATCTATTTGCCATGAAGTGATGGGACCAGTTGCCATGATCTTAGTTTTCTAAATGTTGAGCTTTAAGCCGATTTTTTCACTCTCCTCTTTCACTTTCATTAAGAGGCTCTTTAGTTCCTCCCTTTCTGCCATAGGGTGGTGTTATCTGCATATCTGAGGTTATTGATATTTTTCGCAGCAATCATGGTTCCAGTTTATGCTTCATCCAGCCCAGTGTTTCTCATAATGTACCCTGCATGTAAGTTAAATAAGCAGAGTGACAATATGCAGCCTTGACGTACTCCTTTCTTGATTTGGAACCAGTCTGTTGTTCCATGTCCAGTTCAAACTGTTGCTTCTTGACCTGCATACAGATTTCTCAAGAGGCAGGTCAGGTGGTCTGGTATTCCCATCTTTGTAAGAATTTTCCACAGTTTATTGTGATCCACACAGTCAAAGGCTTTGGCATAGTCAATAAAGAAGTAGATGTTTTTCTGGAACTCTGTCACTTTTTCAAGGATCCAAGGGATGTTGACAATTTGATCTCTGGTTCCTCTGCCTTTTTAAATCCAGCTTGAACATCTGGAAATTCACAGTTCATGTACTCCTGAAGCCTGGCTTGGAGAATTTTGAGCATTACTTTGCTAGCTTGTGAGATGAATGCAATTGTGTGGTAGTTTGAGCATTCTTTGGCATTGCCTTTCTTTGGGATTGGAATGAAAACTGACCTTTTCCAGTCCTGTGGCCACTGCTGAGTTTTCCAAATTTTCTGGCATATTGAGTGCAACACTTTCACAGCATCATGTTTTATGATTTGAAATAGCTCAACTGAAATTCCATCACCTCCACTAGCTTTGTTTGCAGTGATGCTTCCTAAGCCCCACTTGACTTCGCATTCCAGGATGTCTGGCTCTAGGTGAATGATCACACCATCATGATTACCTGGGTCATGAAGATCTTTTTGTACAGTTTTTCTGTGTATTCTTGCCACCTCTTCTTAATATCTTCTGTTTCTGTTAGGTCCATACCATTTCTGTCCTTTATTGTGCCCATCCCATATGAATCAACTATGGTGATAAAATGTGTTAGGAATGGAACCTAAACATATAAATACATTGGCTTAATATATGTTATATATGTATATTTATATTTTTTATGCTGTGAGTACAGCTTTGTCAAGCAACAATGCTATATAATCTCAAGAATAGGAACACTGGAATGAGACAATTTCCATTTGAATTTTTAATTTACCACTAACTTTGTGATCTTGGTTATATCCTAGACTTGTACCTCAATTTCCTCATATATAAAATAGGAAATTACATCTTCTACATTTATAGAATATGGTGTGGGCTCTGAAAGACAATTAAAATAAACTGATTAGTAATAACTTTTAATGGAGAATAATATGTAAAATTACTGAATCATTATTCTGTACACCTGAAACTAATAAAACATTGTCAGCCAGCTATACTTCAATAAAAAAATAAATTTATAAGTGAGAGAAAAACAAATTATTGGCATTGGAAGACTCTTGAGAGTCCCTTGGACTGCCAGAAGATCCAACCAGTCCATTCTAAAGGAGATCAGCCCTGGGTGTTCGTTGGAAGGACTGATGCTAAAGCTGAATCTCCAATACTTTGGCCGCCTTATGCGAAAAGTTGACTTATTGGAAAAGACTCTGATGCTGGGAGGGATTGGGGGCAGGAGGAGAAGGGGACGATAGAGGATGAGATGGCTGGATGGCATCACTGACTCGATGTGCATGAGTCTGAGTGAACTCTGGGAGTGGATGGACAGGGAGGCCTGGCGAGCTGCAGTTCATGGGGTCTCAAAGAGTCGGACACGACTGAGTGACTGAACTGAACTCAAGAGGCTCTCAGCAAACAATATAATAGAAAGTGATGCTTATAGGTCATACTTATAGGTATATGCATAACAGTTTAGTATCTATGTGTGTATACATGTATAGTCTATTTGTAGATACCCTTCTAAAATTTGTTTCCAATTTCTTAAAAGGCTCTACTGATTAGGATAAAATTGGATATGTTATTTCCTTCATGTCTGCTAACAAAGCCAAAACATGTTTTGCTTCTGCATTGTTCCAATCTTATCTTTGATAAAAGCTGAGAAATTGAGCCCAAATATAGTTTTAAAATGTTTTATTATTTATTTAGTTTTTGTTATTCTGGGTCTTCACTGCTGGGTGGGCTTTTCTCTAGTGGTGGAGAACAGAGGCTACTCTCTAGTTGCGGTGCAAGGGCTTTCATTGTGATAGCTTCTCTTGCTGTGAATCTCATGCTCCAGGGGAGGGTGAGGGAGGTCTACGGTGGCCGTGGTTCCCACACTCCAGAGCACAGGTGCAGTGGTGGCGGTGCGTGGCCTTAGCTGCTTTGTGGCTTGTGGGATCTTCTCAGACTAAGGATCGGATCTCTGTCTCCTGCATTGGTAGGCGGATTCTTTACCACTGAGCCATCAGGGAAGCCCCCCAAGATACTTAACTTTCTGTGGTTGCTCTTCTCCAGCAGTAGCCCTTTAATGCACTATTTCTGTCACTGGATGCTGTTCTGTGTTACTCACTATTAGCAAGTGAGAATATAGAGTAACACCTGTTCTGTTACAGAATTTTATCTTTCAAACACATCTGGAAATGATTTCTGTCTTTTGACTCATACACAGAAGAGCTCCCATTACCTGTGCACCCCTTCCTCACCAAACACACCCTAAACCTTGAACCAGAAACAAGAAAGACAAGGTGAAAGGGCAACTACCACAAATGTTTTGTGCCTTATGTGCTGGGTGAAGTGAAGGAAAGTGAAAGTCTCTCAGTCGTGTCTGATTCTTTGTGACCCCATGAACTGTATAGTCCATGGAATTTTCCAGTCCAGAATACTGGAGTGCACAGCCTTTCCCTTCTCCAGGGGATCTTCCCAACCTAGGGATCGAACCCAGGTCTCCCGCTAAGTAAACCAAAGCAAGTAACAGAGAAGGACATTGTAATTGGATGCATATCTTGGGATGGGGTGGAGGGAGTGCAAGAGGGTTTACATCACCCAGGACTCAAAAGAAATATGCTCTTATAAGGAATGCAATGGAGAGCAATATGCATCAGACCAAGCATTGGTTTTTATAAGTTTACTCTCATTTAATCTCTAATCCCTGCTGTAAGACAGGAATCATTGTGTGCTGTGTGTGCTCAGTCACTCAGTCATGTCTGACTCTTTGTGACCCATGGTCTGTGATCTGCCAGGCTCCTCTGTCTACGGAATTTTCTAGGCAAATTTACCAGGGTGGGTTGTCATTTTCCCTGCCAGGTGATCCTCCTGACCAAGGGACAGAACCTCTGCCTTCCTTATCTCCTGCTTTGGCAGGCAGATTCTTTACCACAGAGTCATCTGGGAACCCTAGGAATTATTGTTATAGCTAAGGAAACTGAATCCTGAAAAACTGAACAATTTAGCCAAAGTCACAGAGCTGATCTATTGCAGAACCAGGACTGAAATCCACACCTCTTTCCTAAGAGTAAACTTTTGGCTAGTTTATTTTTTAACAATGGCCTTGCAAGGTTGATATTGTCATCATCTCTATTTTCTGGAGAAGAAAACAAGGTTTAGAGCGCATAAGTGACTTCCCCCAAAATGACAACTTTTGAAAAGCTGAAATTTGGATCCAAATGTGAATCTGGGTTAAAACTGGATCACAGAAAAAAATTTGTGTGATCTAACTTTAGTGTATTAACATGATAAGTTGGATTTCTATTTGAAGGAGTAAAACCATCTATCTTGTGGAAGAAATAGAAGAATAGCAACCAGTCATGAGAAAAGAAGGAAGAGAAGGGGAGGAGGGGGAGAGGAGGAGGAGGAGAAGGAGAAGGAGAGAGACACAAGGAAAGTTTGTGAAGAACTATAAACCTTTCCCATAGGGGTGTGCCCTTCCTCCAGTTGTCCTGTACTAACAAAACACCCCAAAGACAATGGCTTAAAATAAACACTTAATGTTCCTCAGGAGTCCAGGGGTCAACTGGTCTTGGCTGTGCAGATGAATCTGTGATCAGCTGCAGGTTGGGTATAGCTCTGCTGGTCTAGACGGAGTTCCCCGATGCTTATTTAGTCAGGAAGCTATTGGATGGAATGTTTATCCTTCTTGCATTTTGTTCCTTATCCTCCAAGAAGTCTAGTCTTGTCAACACAGTGGTGGCAGAGCTCCAAGAAAGCAATGAGAGTTCTTGAGACCAAAGCTTGGACCAAGCATACCATCCCTTATCTGTATTCCACTGGCCAAATCAAGACACAGGGACATCCTCAGTAAAGGGTGACGAATGGAATCCACTACTTAACATCAGTTCAGTTCAGTTCAGTCACTCAGTCATGTCTGACTCTTTGCGACCCCACGGACTGCAGAACGCCAGGCTTCCCTGTCCATCACCAACTCCCAGAGTTTACTCAAACTCACGTCCATAGATTCAGTGATGCCATCCAACCATCTCATCCTCTGTCGTCCCCTTCCCCTCCTGCCTTGAATCTTTCCCAGCATAAGGGTCTTTTCAAATTAGTTAAGTTCTTCGCATCAAGTGGCCAAAGTGTTGAAGTTTCAACTTTAGCATCAGTCCTTCCAATGAATATTCAGGACTGATTTCCTTTAGGATGGACTGGTTGGATCTCCTTGCAGTCCAAGGGACTCTCAAGAGTCTTTTCCAACACCATAGTTCAAAAGCATCAATTCTTTGGAACAATTCTTTGGAGCTCAGCTTTCTTTATAGTCCAACTCTCACATCCATACATGACTACTGGAAAAACCAAAGCTTTGACTAGATGGGCCTTTGTTGGCAAAATAATGTCTCTGCTTTTTAATATGTTGTCTAGGTTGGTCATAGTTTTTTTTGTAGAAGTAAGCATCTTTTAATTTCATGGCTGCAATCACCATCTGCAGTGATTTTGGAGCTCAAAAAAGTAAAGTCAGCCATTGTTTCCACTATTTCCCCATCTATTTGCCATGAAGTGATGGGACCAGATGCCATGATCTTAGTTTTCTGAATGTTGAGTTTTAAGCCAACTTTTTTTTCATTCTCTCCTTTCACTTTCATCAAAAGGCTCTTTAGTTTCTCTTCACTTTCTGCCATAATGTCACAATGCAAAGGAGTAGTGAATATTTCTTTTGAAGAAAATTCAACCACCCTTCTCTCAAAAAAAAAAAAAAAAAAGGTGAGCCAAATCTGTTTTCATTAAGATAAAAATGAATTATGGGACTTGATGGGTTACCACCTTGAGAACATTTGTATTTTACAAAGTAAAAATATTCTAGGCAGGCTTCTGCCATTATTTGACCACTTATAAGAACTCCAATGGGGCACTTTTTAAGATTAATAACTGTTTTTTTTTTAATACATGCCTTAAAAATCTATAGATAAATTTAAAAATCTGAGGATGAGATTAGTTCTTTCTCTCCCAAAGTCTACAACTGAATGGGGAAAACAAAACATTTGTGAAAGGGTAAAATCAACTGATGCAGTCTTCTATAAATAAGTTTGTTCTACTTTTCTACCATCAACATTGTACCACATTCCTGGGAACAGAGCAGAATAACCAAGTTTAGTCAAGGTTTGAAAAAGAGGCAAGAGAGGATTAACAAAAGCCTTTCTTTCCATCTAATCCCTGATTTAGGTCTTGAAGAATATCAATCACCTGCAGAACTGCTTTCCTTGAAAGGAGGCACCCTGTAGAGTCAGAGCAAAGCAGCTGAACCAGGAGGACTGGGTTGTATTGGAGACTGAGGCTGCATTGGAAACTACATTAGACTGAGTAGATAGAGCTGGAAGATTGTGTTAAGAGCTCCTACTTCTCTTTCCCTTTAGAAAGAAAGCAATGAGAGATGATTTTTTCTTTTTATTTAAAATATATCCATGTTACATGGAACAAAAGTAATAATACTAAAATCTGACAAGGATGTGGGGACATTAAATGTGGAATTTACATTGGAGCAACCATTTTGGAAAAATGTTTAATATCTGCTAAAACTGAACACATGCCTGCCTTATGACCCCCCAAACTCCACTTTTAAGAAGTTCTCCAATAGAAATAAACACATATGTTTGTCAAAGACATGTGCTAATATGTGTATGCATGCATACATGACATCACACCAGTCATGTCCAGCTCTTTGTGACTCCATGAATGCAGTCCACCAGACTCCTCTGTTAACGGGATTCTCTAGGCAAAATACCAGAGTGGGTTGCTGTGCCCTCCTCCAGGGGATCTTCCCAACTCAGGGATCAAACCCACATCACTTATATCTCCTCCTGCATTGGCAGGCAGGTTTTTTTTTTTTTTTTTTTTTTAACCACTAGTGCCACCTGGGAAGCCCCAATATGTGTATATTAGCACTACTGATAATAGTCCTAAACCAGACTCAAACCATATCTACCCAGGTAGGAAACAGAACAATACTTATCTTCGGTGGGGAATGATTGAGCAGGCACACAGGGGCAAGGTTCTGACTGCAGGTTGCTCTGTTTCTTGATTTTGGAGAAATTGTGCTCAATTAATGAAAATCCATCCATATGTTCAGTTATGGTGTAAGTATTTTTCTATATGTATACTGTATTTTAGCATGCTTTTCTAAAAAAAATCCATGCTCTAAAATAACTTAAAAATCTAGTTGAATCGAAGTAAAAATAACACCCAAAATGTGAAATACAGCAGAAGCCAGCACACTGCCAGGCTCCAGAACTGCAAGTATCTGGAGGCACTGAAGAGTTGTATTTCCAGTGAGACCGAAAGCACTCCAGAAGGGGCAAAGTATCAAAATCGGTCTCAGCAGCTAGAGTTTGTGAAGATGGAGGGGCCTGGTGGGTTCTCCTGACTGGAATGATGAACCATGGGTGACACAGGAACTCTGAGACCCAGTGTAAGTTCTGGTTCTGGACTGAGAATCTCTGGGAACCCAGATGGAGGCAACTGAGAAACCACCAGAGAGAAAAGAATCAGAGAAAGAGGGAAAGTCAATAAAGTACCTCTAAGCAACCTCCCTGGCAGTCTAGGGGCTGAGACCCCATGCTCCCGATGCAGGGGCCCAGGTTCAATCACAGGTTGTGCCACGTACATGCTGCAGGCACGGATTCACACGCTGCAGTGAGGAGTCTGCATGCCCCAAGTGAAGATCCCGGTACCACAACTGAGACCCAGGAGGCCAGATAAATATGTAATCTTAGAAGATTTACTTTTAAGACAAATCTAGATAATAAAGTTTCCAAGCAAATGACAAAGTAACACAAATAAAATAGCTTAACACCAAACAAGTAGGAGATGAAATAATTCTGGACAAAATAGAAAAGGTACCTTCAAGTGATTTTTAAAAAGTATGTTTCTGTCCTCTGAGAGAGTAGAAAGTTCATAAAATTCTCTTTAATACTGCAAGGAGATCCAACCAGTCCATTCTGAAGGAGATCAGCCCTGGGATTTCTTTGGAAGGAATGATGCTAAAGCTGAAACTCCAGCACTTTAGCCACCTCATGCTACTAGTTGACTCATTGGAAAAGACTCTGATGTTGGGAGGGATTGGGGACAAGAGGAGAAGGGGACGACAGAGGATGAGATGGCTGGATGGCATCACTGACTTGATGGACGTGAGTCTGAGTGAACTCCGGGAGTTGGTGATGGACAGGGAGGCCTGGTGTGCTGCGATTCAAGGGGTCACAAAGAGTTGGACATGACTGAGCGACCAAATTGAACTGAACTGAACTGAAGAGGGAGAAGAATCAAAAACAGTTGAATACAAAGCATGATGGACAAAGAACAGAAAATGTGCAAAACATAAAAGACACTTCTTTATGTCCCCAAAGCAGAAACAATTCCAATAAATGTCCATCAACTGGTAGATATGTATTATATTATATCCATAAAACAGAATACTACCCAACAATAAAAAGGAGCAAAGGGCTGATACGTGTCACAACATGGATGAACCTTAAAGATATTATGATAAATGAAAGAAACTGGATGTAAAAGACTGCACAGAGTATGATTCCATTCATAAAAAAATTCTGGAAACAAAAAAAATCAAAGAAACAGAAACTCTACATTTTCCTTACCAGGATATCTGATTCATTTATTAACTTTTTGCCAGTACATCTGCAAGTCTTCTGAAGGGCCTACTTGGAATATGGCAGCATATAAATGAAGAACAAAATACGTGTGTATATGTGGTTTCTGAGTGATAGTGAAGTGAAGGTGAAAGTCACTCAGATCAGATCAGTCGCTCAGTCGTGTCCCACTCTTTGCGACCCCATGAATCGCAGCACGCCAGGCCTCCCTGTCCATCACCAACTCCCGGAGTTCACTCAGACTCACGTCCATCGAGTCAGTGATGCCATCCAGCCATCTCATCCTCTGTCATCGCCTTCTCCTCTTGCCCCCAATCCCTCCCAGCATGTGCCCAACTCTTTGCAACCCCATGAACTATACAGTCCGTGGAATTCTCTATGCCAGAATACTGGAGTAGGTAGCCTTTCCCTTCTCCGGGGGATCTTCCCAACCCAGGGATCGAACCCAGGTCTCCCACATTGCAGCAGGATTCTTTACCAGCTGAGACACAAGGGAGGCCCGACTGATAGACAGGGAGGCAAATACAGGGTAGGAGAGGAGGAGGAAAGGGTGGGGGGTGGTATTTGTTATTATTTATCTCTTAAGGTCCCATAGGAAGAGGTATTGTCTCTCTGTGCTTCAGAATTTCATCCTTCAAGGCTTGTATGAAAAAAAAAAAATGTTCTTTTAACTTAATCCTCATGTAGACTCATACAAGCAGTCTGACCACCTTCCCCAGTGCTAAACACTTATGTTGGGAAGGGAGTTTTGATCTGAAAGAAACCATTAGCTTGCCTGATTGAATTTTTCCTCTTTATATTTTTTGTGTAGTCACCACCTCAAAATGCTAGATTTGTTCCACTTGGATGAGTTTAACCTGGAGCAGACATATAGTTCCTTGGCTCAAAAAATGATACATTCAGGGTTGGCCGCATCTTTGGATTCAGTAACAAAAATAGCCACATTTAATCTGGGCATGATTCAAGGTAATGTTCTCCTGCTTTCCTTTTAAGTCCATCAGGGACTGGCTTTAAGACATCTAACCCAGAGGTTTCTTCCTATGACTCTAGTCTTGTAATTTAGGAATTAAACCAAATTGATTTCCGTGCAATGCCCATAGATGGAGAATTCACTTTCTGTCCAAGTCCAGTTGAGTCCAGAGTTTTGATGTCGGGGACTGGAACCAGGACCTTGCATGCATCCAACAATTAAGAACAGAACTTTTTATCCTAAAAATAAATAAATAAATAAATAATAAGACAAAAAAAAAAAAAACCACAAAACACTATTCTCTTTGAAGTATTGTGTAAAAAACCTCATGGGATGATTGTACAGATTTGTGAAATATTAAAGATATTTGAGTCTGGAGAATTGGCATTGTAACAGTACAAAATTCTGCTCTTTTATCCTTCTTTTCTTAATAACCCTGTTATATGACCTTCTAAAGGGTTTGTTCCCTTAAAGAGTTTTAGATGATTTGCAATAGTCTGTAATAAAACTTGGAAAAGATAGCTACAGCACTGGTTCAATAATTATGAAAATCGTTTTTAGATGACATTTTCCAATGAAGTGTTCATATAATTAATTGTAAACCCTGGAATAATGCTTTGGCCAAAAGTACAAATGTCCCTTTATGTGTCTAGTGTGGGCTCAGCATTCCTGCTCCTTGGGTCTCCTTAAGCCTTGTCACTTGGGACATGCATGCCCTTAGTCTTTGACTGGCCTCATGAATGTAAGCATAAATGTTATGGCCTTATTATTGGAACTAGAGATCCCTTCCTGGCTGCGACTTCCCCTTCAGCTCCAAGAATTATGACCCCACATTCTCCCAGCTGACAGGAGGTCAGCCTGTTTGTACACTAAGGCCCATGTTTCTTCGGAGGATGCTGCAATTAAAGTGACCCGTAGGTGCAGTCAGCCTTCTGGTGTTCTGTGATGACTGCAAGCCAGCAACTGTCAGCTGATGGCAACTTCTCTGTGGGTTTCTCACAGGTTCACCATCCTACTCATCTCACAGAAATCCCCACTTCACCAGGGCCCCCAAAGATGTTATTCATCAAAGTGACCTATGCTCTTACTTGTCATAGAGACAGATTGCTTTCTTGGTAAGAGATGGCCAACCGCTTAGGTCCTCAAATCTCTGGGGAAAATATCCCTCCCTTTCTTTTCTGAGCCAAATGACTTCTAATTAAGACTGCTCTTTTCTTCTTTGGGTTTTCATGGTCCTCCTGGCAATCAGACAGAGCACTGCCTGCCCACTGGGTACCTTTACAGAGAATACATAAAAGCTGGCCATTTTATGGAAAAGTTAAAAAAAAAAAGCCGAGTTGCTTGAGGGATTTCTAAAGCAAAAGCTGCTTTTATGAGTCAGGAGCAAAACACAGATATTAGTTTGTAATGAAACCAGAAACTTGAGGATCATTCAGCCCAAGGCTACAGATCCCCATAACAGTGTTTATTTTAGAGACAGCACAGTTAATTTCAGTCTCAGAGACACAGAGAAAGAGCAAGAAAAAGAGATCAAGAAAGAAAAAAACAAAAAAGATGGAGAACAAAAGAGGAAGGAAGAAAAATGTGAGGAAAAAGGAGGATAGCAGGATAAGGATTTCTCTTCCTCAACTTGCTTACAGTAGGTGTTGATAAACAGTTCAGGGAAAAGAGGCTCAACAATAATCTATTAACGTGAGTTTCGATGTATCTTCCATGCAAAGAATATTCCTGTGCTAATATATGAAAATACACATATATGTTTGCCTATTCTGCTACGCCAATGTTGACTTATTTGGCCTTAATCTTGATCTAGGGGAAAGCCACGAGGGCCCTCTTTATGATTATGTCAAAATACCATTTCCAAATATTTTTCCAAGCTAACTTCAACATTTCTGCCCTCTTTGTGATCAGCTTTTTGAGCCAAGAAAATGTAGAAGCATTTAATGAGTCCATTCCCCTGGGACTGAACTGGATTGCCACTGTTACCCATCAACATTTGGTGGCAGCTCTGATGAACAAAAACAATAGGCCTTCTTCCTCGGCTCTCTTCAAAAATGCCTTAATAGGAAACACGTTCTGCATTCCCCATGTGCATGCTTTCAGTGCAAATCTTTGTTTAATCTTAATAGAGAATTTTAGTCCAAGGGTTCTTCCATGGACAAAGGATGTTACTGATGGGAGCACATCCCTGGAAGACCTTATTCGTGAAGGTTTCCTTAGGTGGTGTTTGAAAGAAGAGAAGTGTCCATGTCCCTTAAATCATTCTGGATTTCTGAAAAGGAATCTATGTCCCTTGGACATTTTTTTCCTAACTAAAAATAGAGAAAGGGGAGAGAGAGAAAGAAAGAGAAAAGGAAAGAAAGAGAGAGAAAGAAAGAGGAAAGAAAGAAGGAAGGAAGGGAGGGAGAGTAAAAAACAGAGAGGGAGGAGGAAAGAGAGAGGAAGAGAAATTCCTCAAGCTAATCATGAATCTTTAGGAATTCATTGGTGTTCTTACCTTCACTGCCCAGACAGTATGTCCCATTCTGTTCCATTTGATAATCTGAAGGGCTGCTGCTGCTAAGTCGCTTCAGTCGTGTCTGACTCTATGCGACCCCATAGACGGCAGCCCACCAGGCTCCCCAGTCCCTGGGAATCTCCAGGCAAGAATACTGGAGTGGGTTGCCATTTCCTTCTCCAATGCATGAAAGTGAAAAGTGAAAGTGAAGTCGCTCAGTCGTGCCTAACTGTTAGCAATCCCATGGACTGCAGCCTACCAGGCTCCTCCGTCCATGCAGGTTCTGCCAATTGGGCAAAAAAGGGGAGAAACACTTACACATTCTTTGTTGCAGCCAGAACTTGTACCTTGCTGGACACCACAGCCACTCAGCTTATTTCCCATTGTTCCTGGGGGCTTCCCTGATGGTTCAGTGGTAAAGGATCTGCCTGTCAATGCAGGAGATGCGGGTTCAATCCCTGGGTCAGGAAGATCCCCTGGAGAAGGAAGTGGCAACCCACTTCAGTGTTCTTCCCTGGAAAATCCCACGGACAGAAGAGCCTGGAGGGATACAGTTCATGGCATACAAAAGAGCTGGACACTACTTAGTGACTAAAACAATAAAACAGCATCATTCCTGAGAAATAAAATTCCTCTAGATTCTCCTCATCTGCTTTCAGCAGTAAGGAAGTGAAGTGTCCTCTCCTCATTTTACCCAGACTCAGTGCTCCAACCAATCCCTATGTAGTAGAGAATCCGGGCACCTCAGCCTTCAGCTTGTCCAATCTGTGCTCTGATACTGTTAGTCTTGGAGGTGTTAGCCCATGGAGCAATCCACAGAAGCTCTGCCATCCTCTTAGGTGGGTTTATGTTACATTAACACTGGGATTATTGTCATGTTTCCAAGTTGTCCTCTGTTCACTCACATTATACAGTTTGACATGCATGCGGGAAGTCAGGAGCCACTTAGGAGCCTTGGGACAGAACACACATCCTAGCCAAGGAGATCCCTCATTGTCTGGGCGTAGCTTAGATGGAGAATGGCAGACTGGAACAAAGAAGCCCATTCTCTACGGTTTAGAGGAAACACAGGTGCAACAAAGCTTAAGTTTTCTTCATCTGAGCCTAGAAAGGACACACATTTTACCAGCATCCCAAGGCAAAGATTCCTTAGAAGGAGTGTTGTTTCCTAAGGCAATCCAGGTCTCCCTTTAGGAGATCCTGAGAAGCTGAATGGAAACGGGGCTGGCCACGAGTGAAACACGAAGTGACTGGCATTCTCCTTCAGCTTCCACACATTCTCCTTCTAGTCTTGGCCTCCACCTTCACTTCTGATAAAAACTTCAGGGTTCATCAGAGCTGGTGTTCAGCTAGGGTTAGGTCAGAAGAATGAGAAGCCGAGTCATTACAAGAAGGTCCTGAAGCTGAATTACCTCCACACAGACCTGAACTTAAGAAGAGAGAGCTTTTGGGCCAGGTGAACATTTAACAGTAGCATGGCAGGCTGTGCCAGATGCAGAACTGTAAGTCACATGAATCATTTCATAAAGAAGATGCCTGCTTTGGTCTTCTTAGCAGACTGTCTTGACCAAAATCTCTAACGTCCATTTTCAGAGCTTCTGGTGTGGTAAAAGTACTGGATAATTACTACTAATTCTGAGGGTTTCTTGTTTCTCCATTGCAAACACAGAGCCCTGCACCTCCAGACACGTGGGAAGTGAAGAGTCATCATTGATGACTTGGAGGTGGGGATGACCCCCATTTCCTGCCAATAGCAGCCCAATCTTCAACACTTGGCTTCATTTAGCTAAATAATTCCCTCACTGTACTTCTCTCTCAAATGCTTTCCCCATTTCATCTTCAAATCAGAGTACGAGAACCCTCTAAGGAAACCTCACAGTTTTTAAGAGCCAAAAAAAAAAAAAAAGTCAAAGATTCTCCCCTATCAGTAAACAGATTTCCCAGTGGAATTTCAAAATTTAAATGAATAGCAGTAAAGAGAGGACTGTTGCAGCCCCACCTCTTGAATGACTCAAAATGCTAATCAGAATCTTTTTCTGCTTGTCTTCAGATAGAGGGCATGAGCTAATGTGTATTTCAGGGCATCCTAATTCAAGGGAGGAGAGATAGTACCTGCCTTTATTTTTTAAGCCATTTCTCCAAAGGGTCTGCTTCTGAAAGTATTATATTTCTAATTGAACTTTTTATGCTACATTGCAATAATCTAAGGATGAAATTTGCTGTTTGATGTGTTAGAAAAACATGTAACCATAAGAAGGCAAGGTGGCAGTTCCTAAAAATGACATGAGGCTATAATTTCCTAGGCATTGCTGGTAATCATCCATTAGCAAGCCAAGTTGTTTGGTTCAAGAAGAGAATTCTTTAGTTATACTTGTATATCAAGAACAGCCTGAGTTTGTGTTTCATGTAGAAGGAAAACAGACCAGCGCTCCAGTCAGTGAGGTCAGAGTTCTCCCAGTGAAAGGATGGTGGAATGTCTGAAGTACATGGCCTTTTATTAGCTGTAGCAGAACAGCTTCCATCCCTGGAAAGGTCTTATCCTCATGGTAGGTACACAGTTAAAGTTCAGTTCAAAATCTGCCTTGTTCTTTTTTGAATGGGTCAATATGTCAACTATTCCCTTCTAATGCCTTTTGGGTTTGGTTAATATTCAAACTATCTTTCCTTCCTGCTGCAATTAGATTTTGCAATGAACACATGTAAGGGCCTGCCTACTAATTCTAAGATGTTCTATTTTCTCTTGGCCTCCCCTGACCTGCAAATCCTAATGATACCTCTGGTATCTCATGAGCCTTCATTCCCCCATATGTCTCCTTTTCTGGAGGTGGATAGAAGACTTATCATTCTGCTTCCAATCCTTAGGGTGTGGTGGAATCCCCCCAGGTTAAACTTCTGAGAAAGAATAGCCACTTGAAGAAACATCAACTCACTCTCACTTTTGTTCCAGGTCTTCCTTTCCAAAAAAAAAAAAAATCCTCTAAAACTATGACTGCCAAGTAAAGGACAAAATTAAAAGAAATTGATATGCTAACACTCTTGTTCCTTTAGTCCAATATAACCAATCCTTTTGGCATTAAAAGGATAAGGTAAAACCTTTTATTCTGTTCCTTGCCTCTGGGATACGTGTCTGTTTTAGCAATAGAATGTTGCCTTCTTGTCCCCTTTAACAGCTTTACTGTTTCTCCTTATATATTGTTACTATCAAACAGACTATAAATTTCACTTATCTTGTTTTTCACTAAGTTGTACACCTAGTGAATGTGAGGATTTTTACCTGCTTTGCTTACACCTGTATACTTGAGACCTAGAACAAAGTTGTGGCACAGAAAGATCTCTCAATAAATACTTGTTGGAAAAATGGATTTTATGATGTTGACAATTAACTGTGTTGTCAAGAACCTTGCTGTATTTGCAGCACTGGGCTGAGTGCTGTGATTCCCAGTAGAGGCGTGAAACCTCCTGTGTCAATCTGAGGCATCCATTTTCAGACCCAGACAAGAGTAGACCTAGGGACTTACCTGGGGTGTGGGGGCGGTCCAGTGTTTAACAATCTACCTGCCAATGCAGGGAACAGGGTTTGATCCCTGGTCCAGGAAGATCCCACATGCCTTGGAGCAACTAAACCCATGCACCATAGCTACGGAGCCTGTGCACCCTAGGCCTTGCTCCACGATGGGAGAATCCACTGGAATGAGAAGCCCATGCACCTCAACTGGAGAGTAGCCCCCCGTCAGCCACAACTAAAGAAAGCACAAGTGCAAAATGAAGACCCAGCACAGCCATTAAAAAAAAAAGTGCAGATCCAATGCCACTTCTCACTTAGAAGAGGTCCCATTCCCATCCCTGCTGAGACGAAAGGAGACATAGTCTTTTGGTTGCTTCTCACCCTGAATTTTTGCTTTTACTTTGGTCTTTAGTCACTGGAATGTCCTCAATCTGAACCACAAGGATTTACACAATTTTATAGTCACCCACAAAAATTTAAGAGCATAATTCATGAAACAAATGATTTCAGGTTAAATTTTAGAGGTATCTGCTCTGAAGAAATCCTTTGGTAAATTTGCCTTTTTGTTGGGCAATCCTTTATTCCCTGTTCCTCTGCTCCCTGACTCCAAATACAACTCATTTTCATCCTTATATTTCACTGATATATACTGTATCCTTGACTGTAAATCTGTGGCCCCTATGAAACTACCTTCTCCATTAAGCAATTTATTAGGATATTTTTATTAAAAATTATTTCTTCCCTAATAGGACTTCTTATGTCAATGGTTGAGATCATAATTTTGTTCAGTTTGCTACAGGCAAATGGTACAAAGAGCAAAAGACAGAATTCTTGTGCTTGGGATTTAGTTAGGACATGGATGGGGAAGAGAAGATGAGGTATACAGCTCAAGACGTTAGTAAGACATGAACAAAATCAGTTGTAGTCTATCTGGTGCCCAGGAATCTACACTGTACTATTCCAACCAAACCAAGGCTTCCTTTTTCTCTGGAACATTTTTCAGTTTCATTTTCTTGGGTTCCAATTTAACATCTGATAAAACAACAGAAATAGGATAGAATTTTCAGACACAGTTGTGGAGAAGTATTAGAGATTTTTCACCCCAAGACTGATTTCTCAAAGCACACTTTTGGTGTCTAATCACACAGAAATTAATGGAACCCTTCTAAAGAAGTCTGCTTCCTGCTTACAAGATGATTTTGATGAGCAGTCCTAGAGAACAGAAGTAGAGGGTTGGGGAGAGTGAAACAGGGAGAGATGAGAACCAGTGGGTCACTGAAGTTTGGCACCAATGGAACCATCAGAGGAGCCATGAAGACTGCACCATCTCAGGAACAGAAGAAGGGGCCATACAATCACTGGCTCCCATCTCTCCATTGATCAAGCATTATGCCACAGGATGTTAACTTCCTTCTGTTTCAGGCAAGAAAGCAAGAGGTTTACAGTGTAAATTTCGCCATCGACACCTGTGTGAAGCATACCGTCATGGTAGTGACTGGAATAAAATATGGGCTAGAGAGATCCGAGGGAAGGCACAAAAGGTGTCCCATACCAAGGGAAAATCTAAGCTAACTCACTCTAGGAGAAGTAAGCAAATTAAAAAAATATACAGCAATTTTATTTTAACTTTTACTCATTCAATCATTAAAAAACAAATAAACAAACAAACAAAAAACACCAAACTTCCAGTCCCAGACTCCAGTGAGGACCATTAAGATAGTTCAATTACCAGAAGCAAACAAGTAAATATGTCTTGAAATCATCAAAGACTTCAAAAAACAGGAAAAGAACTGCCTCCAATTCTTGAAGAAGACAAACTCAGTAATGAAAAGCACAATCAAAGCTCTTCCCTGGTGGCTCAGATGGTAAAGAATCTGCCAGCAATGCAAGAGACTCAGGCTCAATCCCTAGGTTGGGAAGATCCCCTGGAGAAGGGAATGGTCACCCAGTCCAGTATTCTTGCCTGGAGAATTCCATGGACAGAGGAACCTGGTGGACTATAGTCCATGGGGTCGCAAAGAATAGGATATGACTGAGCAACTAACACTTTCACTTTCTTTCTTTCACTCCTGAGCACAATTATTTTGATCCTAAGAAAGCAGCCATAAACCTGAGCTGAACTTTACATTCTTATAGGAAGAAATTAAAGGTTAGACTCCACCAAGTGTGGGAAACTTACAAAACTACCCCTCCTCAAGGAAAGACCCCTGAGCTCTATTCCCTCCAACGGGCATGACACAGTAATGACAGTCCTTCCTGGAGTGCTTCTTTTCATCTGCTAGTACAGGGGACTTCAGGCATTAATAGAATCAAGGTTGTCCTCCCAACCTTCCACATTTCTTTCCAGAAGTTATCACTATTCCAGGCCTCAAAATATTCCTACAAATAATATTTTAAATAGATGTCCACCATTCAAAAATAAACCAGCAAAAAAAGACTCACTAAGCAAGCAAATATAAGACATAACAAAAACATACCAGTGGGGATTCCAATCATTAAGGATATCACATAAAGCACAGAATAGTAGTTGATGACTGGTCAACATTTATAATGGTCATGCTGGGAAAGACTGAAGGTGAAAGCAGAAGGGGATGACAGACGATGAGATGGTTGGATGGCATCACCAACTCAATGGACATGAGTTTGAGTAAACTCTGGGAGTTGGTGATGGACAGGGAGGCCTGGCATGCTGCATCCACGGGATCACAAAGAGTCAGACACGACTGAGCAACTGAACTGAACTGAACTGAAGGGAATGTTACAATGCTGTACTTGAAAGCTTTAGTAACAACTGGAAACTACTAAAAGGAATCAATAGATCTCTCAGTATTTTAAATTTCTGTTGGAATTCATTCCTTACCACAGGAAACCCTTAAAAGTGCATTTTTATATTTTAAAATATATGATATCTTTTGGGTTTTGTTTGTTTGTTTTCATTGTTGATTTGTATTTTAATTTGCATCATGATCAAATATGGAGATCTTGATGATGCTAAGCCTGTGAATCTACTATACTATATGACCTGGTGTATGGTCAATTTTTTAAAAAAATTCCATGTGTTCTTAAGAAAAATGTTCATTTCCTAATTTTTACATTTTTAATAAATATAATTTCCTAATCTTATCTATACATGTATATCCCTATGATTTATTATTAAACTTGTTTTTCAGTTTTTCATGTTAATAGTTTAGTATGCTTGAATAGTATTAATTTATTTGTGGTAAGTTCCCTCTCTGTTTCATCTAAAGGCGTATTTTATGCTTGTTCTTGAAACACATTTTTTCCAAAATTGAAGTTTTTTCTCTGAATATGTTGAAGATATTATAATAACATCTTCTGGCTTCCAGCAATGCTAATGAATAGTAATTAGAAGTCTAATTTTCATTCCTTTCTTGGTGATACATATTTTCACTCTGACTGCCTTTTAAGGTCATATAAACAGTCCTTTCTTTTTGCAGCTTCAAATTTGTGTGAATTTTACTTTTGTTAAAACTATTTGCATACGTTCTAATTTCTCAATTTGCATATGGACGTCTTTCATTGATTCTGGCAATTTCAGCATTATCTTTCCAAATTGCATCCTCTCCCCCATTCCTTATTTATATTCTTATAACACAAGTTAGATTTAACCATTAGATACTTTCATTTCATCAACCATGGCCTTAACTTCCTCTTACTATTTTGTTTCCTTTCTTTTCTATGTTGTAGTCTATGTAATGTCACCGCATCTTGTCATCCTCCCGTTAATTCTCTCTTTAGCACTGTCTAAACTACTGTTTAAACCATACATTCAGGTTTTTAGTTCCATGATTACATTTTTTCATTTCTAAATGTTTTGTATAGCTCTTTTAAAAATCTCTCTGGTTACTGCTGGTGGTGTTGTGTTGCTTACTCCTTTTTAAAATGATTCTACTTTTCATATCTTTAAATAGTATGTATTTCTTCCCTCCCCCCATTGATAGCTTCTATATCTCAATTCTTTAGGCATCTACAATTCTAGCTTGTTGTTTCTGCTGACTCTCCTACATGGTAATTTGTTTCCTTCTTTAATCTTATTAAACTTGATCTTTGGAAAACTAGGGGGTTCAATAAAGGGTGCCTTCCTTCAAAAGAATCCACCTCTTCAAAAGAATTACTCAAAAGAATCTGCCTGCAATGCAGGAGACCCAGGTTGGATCCCTGAGTCACAAAGATTCCCTTGGAGGAGGGAATGGCAACCCACTCCAGTACTCTTGCCTGGAGAATCACATGGACAGAGGACCCTGGTAGGCTATAGTCCATTAGATGGCAAAGAGTTGGGCACTAATGAGCAACTAACACTACTTACTACTACTACTCCTTCAAAAGAACATTTTCTCCTCTTAGTAGCCCTCACAACTCCCCCTTTCAGTCCCCAAGGCTTAATTCCTGGCCCTTACTTTCTACTGCTTCAAGTCCAAGGTCTAGTCTCCTGAGGACAGCACTGAAGTCAGAGAAGGTTCCCTGAGGAATTAAATCTTGAGATGATCTCAAATGGAAAATTAGGAGTTAATTATGGTTTTTTTTTTTTTTTTTAAGGTAAAGAGGCAGAGTTCTGAGTAGCAAAAACCACGTATACAAGTGCCCTATGGCTAGAAGGAGAATGACAAGCATGAGGAATTATTTAATTTTTTCAGCTTCGGTTGGCCTCGTGAAAGTGATGTGTAAACACTGTGGGAGACACTTAGTAGATCTCACCTGCCACGGGCTGCCAGAAATCTGCAAGGGTAATATAAACTGGAATTATTTTGGAAAAGTTCCCAGATCAGAGGGGCTGGTAAATCACCCTTGGGAAGAAAAAAGAGGTTATTCCATACAATAATAGTAGACAATTACAAATCCAGCTTGGAAATGAGCCCGTGAATGTGGAGAAAGAATCCAGTCAGCTTTGTTCTAAGGTAGTGCTCCTCAGACTCTAATGTACAAGGCAACTGGGATCTCATTAAGAGTAGATTCTGACTTAGTAGGTCTGGGGCATGTCCTGGAATTCCGTATTTTTCACCAGCTTCTAGGTGATGTACACAATACTAGTCTGGGACATGCTTCAAGAACCAAAGGGGTAAGGGAATTATTGAGGGGTTGTCAGAAGTAAGAACATACATACCATGATACAGTAAAATCACATCCTGGAGTCCTATAATACTGGGATGGAAATTTTGGACCTAAGCTCATTTTCTGAGCCCTAAACTCTAAACCTTTAAATCACCTGGGAAGCTTATTAGTAATATACAGAGGCCTTGCCCTTCTTTGAATTCAGCTTTCAGGAGGTGGGGCTTTGGTCACCAGAGCATAAAGAACTCTCCAGGTGATTCCGCACAACAAAGTTGGAGATCCAGCAACCAAGCAACCAAAAACCAAGATAAGATTGTGCCCCGTGTAATAAAGGGATGAAAACATTTTAGGGAATGATCCAGCAAATAGGACAGAGTACACAGGTGGAGAAAAAGTTGTTTAAGAATGCTAAAAATGCAAGGGCTTCTTTTGGATGCCTTTATAGACTCAGAGCCAACATGTCTCCATCTAATCCCAATTCAATTCACCCATTTAAAATCCAGCTCAGTCTAGTGGTTTTACCTCTAAACTTTCAGTTTACTATGAATTTACTCAGAAATTGATTTGGAAAAAGAGGTATGTTTGATATTTAATATATGTTTACATTTGACTTTTTAAGTCATAGATGAACGTACTTCATATATGTGTACTTCCACAAAAGTACAAGATGTTTTTATTGTTTCCAAAGCATGACTCAGATAAAATCAGGAGGCTGAATCCACTAACAGATCCAGAAAGAAATCTATTTCTTTTCAGGCACTATTAGCCGAAAACTTTAAGGGAGTTAGGAAATGAAAGAAAATGTTTCTCATACAAATTGTTTCTTTGATTTCTGTAATGCATCCATTGGCTATTAAGTGAATTTTCAAGTCAGCTAAGTAAGCAGTCATTTAAAATATACACATAGGCTCACACCTCTTAATTCGAATTCAGCTTACCAGCCTCTACTATATTTAGCTTTGTTTTTCTTTAAGTAGTCTGTCCTGTTGGTGTATGGATTTGTTTCACCAGAGATGTTGTCAGGGTAACCTAAGAGGAGATTAAGAAATCAGAGATGCCTGTCACCAGTTACTGACATTTTAGGCCTTGGTAATCTTTTCTAGGGCAGTGAAAAGCAGGCAGCAGAGGCAAGACCCACATAGAAACCCCCAAGTGTAGCTGTAGTGTTAGCAAAACAATCAGCTGGAAACAGAATTCTCTCCTCTCTGCCAGGGCACAACCAGTGTGCTAAAGATAATATACCATTTGCTCAAAAGAATACAGCATTAATATTGAAATGTAAAAATGCCTCCAAAAGCGAGTTTACTGTACCAGATCAAGAAAACCACAGGCATGCTTCCAGGAGATTCTATCCGTAAGGTCATCCTGAGTTTGGGAAAGCTCAACCCAGGCTCACAATGAACTAGCCTGTGGCAACCAGTTCAGGCCTGGCCCGTCTTGCAGGTATAGGGCCACCTGCCTGCCATAAAGGTCAACCTGACCCAGTCTGTGTTCATCCTGTTTGCAGTGGAATGTGATTTTGTTGTTGTTGTTGTTTAGTCTCTTAAGTCATGTCTGACTCTTTGTGACCCCATGGACTGTAGCCCACAAGGCTCCTCTGTCCATGGGATTTCCCAGGCAAGAATACTGGAGTGGGTTGCCATTTCCTTCTCCAGGAGATCTTTCTGACCCAGAGTTCAAACCCATGTCTCCTGCATTGCAGACGGATTCTTTACCACTGAGCTACCAGGGAACCCCTGGAATGTGTTTTTACCATGTGGAAATCAGCATTTGTGACTACTCCTCAGATCCTACATTCAAGCATCGGTGTGTGTGGCTCCTGAGACACAGGAATTGCCATTTTTTCTGAATTACTGGTCTTGGTCCAAGATATTTGTACAGTCTGTTTGGCAAACTGTTACTATATTTGAATAACTAACTAGGACAAATTATGGGTCTTACTAAGTTCTAGACTGATACTCTGTTAGACTTCGTTTTTATTTTATTAGCTCATTTTTGGCTTCCAAAACATTGGTTCTTTGTTATCATCTGTACGTCTGTCACCCCAAAATACATATGTGGGTATCCCAACTCCCAATGCAGTAGTAGTTGGAGGTGGAGCTCTTGAGAGGCAATCAGGTCAGGAAGGTGGAGTCCCCATAAATGGGATTAGACCCTTATAAACGAGACCTCAGAGCTAGCTCACTCTTTTTCTGCCATGTGAGGGCACAGCAGTGAGAAGGCCACAGTCTCCTACCCAGAAGGCAGCCTCCAGAACCCAGCTGTATGGTCAACCCTGACTGCACGCTTCCAGCCCTCAGAACTTCAAGAAGTAAACTCCTTTTGTTACAAGCCACACAGCCTACAGTACTGTCAACTACAAGTTGGTACTTGCCGTGGGCATTTGCCATCCACTTCTACAAGGATTAAATCATGTGCTGCTGCAGCTGCTGACCTTCAACACCCCCTGAAAGAGTGCAGGGTGGAGAGCAGAAATGAGGCACTCTGTGCTCTGGGGAAAACTGGCTTAACAGGCCTTCAGATAGTTGGATATTTTCAGGAGCCAATTTTATGAGCCCAATTCTTGTATCTGCCATATCTATAAAAGCACTAAAATCCTTCATGGTGACTAATGCTGCTCCTTGTGACTAGGAGAAACCTTCGTTAAAAAATATGTGCTTGACTGCATGTACTCCCCCTTCACCAAAATCACATATATACTGACCTGCTTCCCTACCTCTTTGGAGCAGTTTCTCAGAGCTATCTGAGTGTTATCTCCTGGGCCGCACTCCTCATTTTGCCCCAAATAAAACTTAACTCACAACTCTAACACAGTGTGATGTTTTCAAGTTGACAGTACTTTGTTATCATTACAGCCTGAGTTAAGTCGTTCTCCTTGGACACAGTTATTAACAACAGTCTTAAGAATGTGTAGTTTCGATCTTGTAAGAGTTCTTTCCTTCTCCTTTATTCCTGTCCCAGCTATTCTCCATTTTCCCATTCCTGATGGCTGGGTGGTACTTTCACCCTTTTACTGTAAAATGACCCTCATTTTCTCCTAACCCCAAATTTGTAATGAAGACAAAAGTGCAAATGTCACAAAAAATATGACAAAGAACAATTGGTTCTTTAGATATTCACGTGAATGCTGGCTTTAACTAAAACACATAAACCAAATAATCTTTAGAATGGCTAGATATCAAAATGATGGAAAAGTTTATCCACCCCCAAAATAACAACCAACTGATTTAAGAAAACAGAAAGCAAATATCCTATTACTCTAGGATAGTTACTTTCTTATTGCCAGATTCTCCCAATATTTGGGACATATTTATATTAAAAAACAAAACATATTCAATGCATATCTAAAGTTCAAACTTAACTTGATGTCCAGCATTCTTATTTGTTAAATTTGGCAGCCCTATATTACGAGGATGTACTCAGTAATAATAAACATTTTCAAATTTTACTTTGTCATCACTTACAAGAAAATATCAATGGGCTTTATCTTTTCCATTTTCTTTAGCAAATATGATGTGTATAGGATGCCTGTATTGCTCTCTCCTGGATTCCTTAAAATGCTCCACCCTCAAAGTCCAACAACTCCAAATGTGGAAAACCTTTATATCAGGTCTTTTCCAATTTTATTTCAGATTCAAAATATCATTCCAGTGTTTTCTTTTGCTCTACACCAAAACTCTATGACTCTCAGAGTGAGACTTTCAGAAGGGGAAAACAGGCTTGTGCTAAATGCAGAAAAGAATTGCTGAAAGCCCTGGGATCCCAGCCCTGCAGAAATGGGACGTCTTCCTTGACCTGACCACCTACAGAGAGGCTCTAGGGATAGCAGGATAGAAGGGCAATGGCAGCGATTGATCGAATGGCCTTTAGCAGTTTGCTTCTCTCTCTTTCATCTGCTTCTTCATTCATAAAAAAGTTAAGATAGAGACATAGAAGGATACATATAAGACTTCCACAAGGCAACAAATAGAAGGCGATTGTCAGAGAATAAAATTTTGAATGATATCCAATTACTGTCCTGGCCACGACAAGTCAAGTAGTCATTGTCTCAGCAAGAAGGCAGAACCCCCAGCAAGAGAAAAGACAGCTCTGCACCACAGCTTAGGTTTGTGTTTCAAAATAGACAGACTGGGGAATGCTGGTAAATGTCCAGCTGCAGTCAGTTCTTTAAGCGGGGGGGGGGGGGAGACCTATTCATAGCCCCTAATGATTTTTGCAGTGAAAGTACTCCCCATAGTTCCTGGTTTCCATCCGCCAGTGTGACCTCGCTGAGGAGACAGTGAAGAAGAGATGCACAGACCAGGAGAGCATCATGCCCAAAGCCGCGATTCCCTGTTTAGCGTCAGGAGAAAGAAGGGACTTGAGGCGGTTTCTTGCCGCTGAGGAAAAAAACCTAAGTGAGTACAAACGTTTCTCAGGCTCAGGGGCAGATGGCGGAGCGATTCAGAGGGGATCAGATGAGAGGCAGCCCAGCTCATGTGCCCCTCGGTCTGGCTGTGGCGAGACTACAGGCCCCGAGGCAGGAAGAGGGACTCAAATACTCCTCTTTGAACTTCTGGGAGGCCTTCCTCAGATTAGAGAGCCTGCGAGTGTGTGGGAGTGTGTGGCACTGTTAGGCAGGGATGGGGCGAGGGCAAGACTTCTGGCTCCTCAAGCACTTCCTGCAGCAGGAAGAAGATCCAGAGCTTTAAGGCTCTGGTGAGAAACACAGTGCCTACCCTGCCTGGATGCTGCTGCAAAACCGCAGAGAACCCCTTGTGGGGCTGGAAGGGCCTGGGTAGTTCTATCTATCTATCTGTCTTATTTGTTAATATTCTGGCCACACTGTGTGACTTGTGGGATCTTATTTCCCCTACCGACCCTCAAACCCAGGTCCTCTGCAGTGAGAGCCCAGAGTCCTAACCAATGGGCTGTCAGGGAGTTCACCTGGCTAGTTCTCTTTAATTCTCTCTTTGAAATCATGGAAGTTTGAAGCCTAAAAACTGCATTTTGCAGTCTGCATGGCCTGCAGAGTTCCAGCTTCTGTGTCACCCATGAGAAGGTTCTGGGAGATGTCTGACAGGTGGAAGAAAGGGTCCAGAAGCAGAGGCAGGATGCAGGCCGAAGGCAGCAGCTGGTGGGCCTGCATCTTCTCAGGAGGGGCAGGAGGTGGAGACAAGAAATCACTCCCTTCTGGTCTGCAGGCAGCTCTCGCCTGCGCCTGCATCTCAGAGCCAGCCCTCTGCCAGCCCCTTGGCCTCATTCTCCATGTGTTCCCCAAACTCCCCCCAGACCTGGCCTTGGCCAAATGGGAAAGCCCTAGTGTGGGTGATTCCTGGTCACTGAGCTGCAGCACAGGTTTTTTCCAGAGTTTAATAGGCACCGTGCTCATGTTTAGAATCACCCTCCATTCCTCTAAAACCATCATTCAATCCTTCTTTAAGTTATTTGATGTTTACTAATTAAGGCAGTAGGCTTACCCTGCGAAACCAGTGCTCCGAGTTTCCACAGTCTAATGGGGGAAGAGACACAATGAACACATGTACACCCATGGCTGATTCATGTCAATGTATGGCAAAAACCACTACAATATTGTAAAGCAATTAGCCTCCAATTAAAATAAATAAATTAATTTTAAAAATAAAATAAAGAGTCATTGCTGTTTTTCAGTCGCTCAGTCGTATCCAACTCTTTACAACCCCATGCACTGCAGCACACCAGGCCTCCCTGTCCCTCACTATCTCCTAGAGTTTGCTCAAACTCATATTCATTGAATCAGTGATGCCATCCAACTATCTCATCCTCTGTCACCCTCCTCTCCTTTTGCCTTCAATCTTTCCAGCATCAGCATCTTTATTTTCTGTGAGACTTCCATGAACAGTATAAAAAGGCAAAAAATAAAGAGTTAAGAGTTATTCTATTGTTGGGAGGGGATATATGTATACCTATGGCTGATTCATGGTGAGGTTTGACAGAAAACAACAAAATTCTGTAAAGCAATTATCCTTCAATTAAAAATACATTTACAAAATGAGCTATTATATTGTTCACACAGGTGTATTGAAAACAGAGTAAAGGCTCTCAACGTGTCTCAAGGGGTCATAAATGGCATCCACGGGAGTATGATTTCCAGGAAAAGGCAAGAGGCATTAGAGCAGTAAGGCCAGTCAGCAGAATCCAGGGCAGAGGAGGGGGATCCCCCGAAGAGGGCACATCTCAGGAAAGGGGTCTGGGTCAGGAACGTGGAGCTTTGACTGAAGAACAATGGACCCCACATGAAGAGCCCTGGAGGGAGAGAAGAGACCAGAGGTGCCACTCAGTCTGCTCCCAGCCCACCAGCCACGACAACCACCCGGGGAAGAGGAGCTGGGAGACGGAATATGGGCATCAAGCTGATGGGAGAGAAGGAGTGTGGTGAGGAGCTGAAAGTCTGTTGAAACTCGGGACCACTGGCTTCCCAAAATAAGCCCACTGCCTTAACTAGGAAGGGTTTCCCAGGTGGTGCTAATGGTAAAGAACCCACCTGCCAATGCAGGAGGCATAAGAGACTTGGTTCCATCCCTGGGTTGGGAAGATCTCCCTGGAGGAGAGCATGACAGCCCACTCCAGGATTCTTACCTGGAGAATCCCATGGACAGAGGAGCTAGCAAGCTACAGTCCATAGGGTCACACAACTGAAGCAACTTAGCAGAGCACATACTTTATTAATAAACATCACAGGTAGAGGGTGCAGAAAGTACCAGCAGGTAGCCTGCAGGTGGACACACAGTTAGGCAGAGCTACTGGACAGTCAGACCTCTGCCTGCTTACTACTGAAAATAAGTTCCCCCTGGAGCATGCCAGAACCCAAAAGAGCTACAGTTCTGCTCCCAGCCCAGTGTGTGCTTTTTCTCCCCACACCAGTTCTCCAACCCCCGTGGATGTCCAGCAACTCACTTCTGACACTATCCACCCAGACACAATATCAGCTCCCAAAGGCGAAGGCTTGGTCCCACAAGACTGGGCCCCCTTCAGCTGCAAAGGCCAACAGCAAGTTCCCGTGCTTCCGAGGGACTGCCTACACACAGGATGCTACAATGACCTCCCTCCTCAGGTTCAACTAATTTGCTCACGGAACTCAGAGAGGCATTTTATTTACTACATTGTTAGAAAAGGAACTCAGGAACAGCGGGGTGGAAGAGAAGACCAGGTAGAGGAAGGTGTGACGGGACCGATCTCGGCCCACAGCGAATGAAGCAGGGCCTGGGTTCCCAGGCAGAGATGGAGGCCGGGTCACAGAGCTGAGAGCGTTGAATCCCAGCTGCTGGACCAGTGGTCAGGGACAAGGCCCTGGCCCTTGCGCTTTGCAGGGAAGAATTCCCAGAAAGACAGAAAGCAGTGAAACAAGTAAAGTCTGCAGTAGAAGGAAAAGAGTACAGTACCTGTGGACAGACAACGGGGGGGCTCACACACAGAAAGAGCCACACCCTCGCGGCAGTTTAAATGGGGCATTTAAAAATGAGGTCTTTCTCCCATTTCATTTAGTTTATGTTTCCCAATTTCCCCATCTCTTTTTCTATGATATTCTTTCTCAAGCCTTCATCAAGCATAGTAGAAAATTTTTTGTAACACACACATATGTAAATAGTATGTATAATATTATATATATTTTAGAAAGCTTGTGAATTTTTGCCTAGCTAAAAAATTTATGACATTTTGATTCCACTTGTTTGACTTAGTATGAATAGAATGATGGATCCCTAATTTATATTCGCTCAAAATTTTAATACAGTTTCATGTACTTTGGCATCTAGTATTTCACTGCTATGCCAAACACTTTGACTGTGTGGTTCACAACAAATTATGGAAAAATTCTTAAAGAGATGGGAATACCAGACCACTTGACCTGTCTCCTGAGAAATCCATATGCAGGTCAAGAAGCAACAGTTAGAACTGGACATGGAACAACAGACCGGTTCCAAATCAGGAAAGGAGTACGTCAAGGCTGTATATTGTCACCCTGCTTATTTAACTTATATGCAGAGTACATCATAAGAAACACCATGCTGGATGAAGCACAAGCTGGAATCAAGATTGCTGGGAGAAATATCAATAACCTGAGATATGCAGATGACACCACCCTTATGGCAGAAAGTGAAGAGGAATTGAAGAATCTCTTGATAAAAGTGAAAAAGAAGTGAAAAACCTGGCTTAAAACTCAATATTCAGAAAACTAAGATCATGGCATCTGGTCCCATCACTTCATGGCAAATAGATTGGGAAACAGTGGAAACAGTGACAAAATTTATTTTCTTGGGCTCCAAAATCACTGTAGATGGTGACTGCAGCCATGAAATTAAAAGACGCTTGCTCCTTGGAAGAAAAGCTATGACCAACCTAGACAGCACATTAAAAAGCAGAAACATTACTTTGCCAAGAAAGGTCCAACTAATCAAAGCTCTGATTTTTCCAGTAGTCATGTACTGTATGTGAGAGTTGGACCATAAAGAAAGCTGAGCACTGAAGAAATGATGCTTTTGAACTATGGTGTTGGAGAAGACTCTTGAGAGTCCCTTGGACAGCAAGGAGATCCAACCAGTGCATCCTAAAGGAAATCAGTCCTGAATATTCATTGGAAGGACTGATGCTGAAGCTGAAACTCCAATCCTTTGGCCACCTGAAGTGAAGAATTAACTTCTTGGAAAAGGCCCTGATGCTGGGAAGGTTTGAAAGTAGGAGGAGAAGAAGTGACAGAGGATTAGATAATTGGATGGCATCACCAACTCAATGGACATGAGTTTGAGCGAGCTTCAGGAGTTGGTTGTGGACAGGGAAGCCTGAAGTACTGCAGTCCATAGGGTCACAAAGAGTCAGACATGATTGAGCAACTGAACTGAACTGTACTGTAGCCTGCCAGGCTCCTCTGTCCATGGAATTCTCCAGGTCAGAATACTGGAATGGGTAGCCATTCCCTTCTCCAGAGGTCTTCCCAACCCAGGGATCAAACCCAGGTCTCCTGCATTGCAAGTGGATTCTTTACCATCTGAACCATCAGGCACTTACAATGGTCAAACTGAGAGAATGAGGAGGTCTGTTCATGGAGAGGCTGCTGGACCTGACCCATGGGGAGGCCTGGGTAGGAGCTCAGAGGCCTCCACAATCTTCTCCACCCCCTAAGCCCAGAGCCCAGGATACCCTGGGGACCATTCCAAGGCCAACCACAAAAAGTAAAGAAGTGGGTGTGACCCAATTCTTAGAAATTCCCACCTCTTCCCCAAAATAGCTAAAATACTCTTCCAATTCATTAGTCTATGAAATTACTACCCCTATAAAAACTGACTTTCCTGATGGCTCAGTGTAAAGACTTTGCCTGTAATGCAGGAGATACAAGAAATATAGGCTTGATCCCTGGGTTGGGAAGATCACCTGAAGAAGGAAATGTAAACTCACTCCAGTATTCTTGCCTGGAGAATTCCATGTGCAGAGAAGCCTAGCAGGCAGGCTATAGTCCATATGGTTGCAAGGAGTCAGACATGACTCCACTAACATCATAGCCTATAGAGACTGACCACCCTGTATCCTGGTGCTCCTCTCACCTGAGATGGTCCACACTGTGTTTGTGGGGTATATTTCCACCTGAATAAACCTTTCCGTTTACTATGGCTTTTTGAATTCTTTCCTATAAAGTCAAGAACTCACACTTGGCAGCTGTCCCAGGGACTCAGACAAGACATGGGATGTGACGGTCCTCTCTCACCACACTCTATGTCGTGCAACAACAAGAGCACACTAGAAAGACGAGGGGCAGGGGCCTCCGCTCTACCGCCAGAGTGATGGGAAGCTCCAGCCAACACTCTGAAAAGTGCAAGGTGATCTTGGGAATTAGGCTTAAATCTTTGACATGCAACTAAATACAGCTCAGGGGGTAAAGATCTAATCTGCCAATAGAGAAGACATGGGCAGGAGACTCAGGTTTGATCCCTGGGTCAGAAATATCCCCTGGAAGAGGAAATGGCGAAAGGGGTTGCAAGAGTCAGACACGACTTAGCAACTAAACAACAATAACAAATATGACATGGTTTTTCGTCTTCTCAGGAGATTCTGTTATATGTGGGGCTGGATGAATGAGAAAGTCTATCCCAGCTGATCTGAAAGCCCTCCTTACCAATAACACCTCCCTCTGCCTCTTCCCAGAGAGCCAGGATTTCTTTCCCTAGGTTGCTCCTTTATATCAACACATTGTCCCATGCAGGTCCTCCTTTAAAGAGCTAACATTTTTCTTAACTAGAGGCTTCTGCATATATATATATATATATTTTTTTTTTTTCTCTCTATAGGAAGAAAAAAATGAAATGACTTATGAGCCAATATTTCTACAAGTCTTCCCTAAGTAATCAGAAGTTATTTTGGAACATTCTCTGCAAACTGTGCTCATGTATTTTGGCCCAGTGTTCACAGCAGGCTGCACCCTGCAGCACCCAATGGATCACTGAGCTCTCCAGCAGTTCTCCCGTGGGGCACCTGGACACGGACTCTCCTTGGTGCTGTCCACCTAGAAGTGAGGCCAAAGGCAGGGGGCGCAGGGAGCAGAAGCTCCTGTTTCACCCTTGAGCATTTTCGGGGCTGTGGGTCAGTGTAAGAGACTGGAGAATGTGCTGGACAATAGAAGAAATGACAACAGAAGTAAAAAGAGAGACAGAGAGGATCTAGGAATTGTCCAGAGGGTGCAGGAGTGGGAAATGTAAAAAAATAATGATGATAGAAACAAAAGTGTCAGAGGCTCATATGAATGGATAGCCATCTTAATGATTGAGAATAAGTCTTGAATTTGTTATTCTTTAAACTTTTTATTTTGTATTGGGGTATAGCCAATTAACCATGTCATGATAGTTTCGGGTGAATAGCAAAGGGACTCAGCCATACATATACATGTATCCATTCTCCCCGAAACTCTCCTTCCATCCAGGCTGCCATAGAACATTGCACAGAGTTCCCTGTGCTGCACAGTAGTCAGACAGAGAAGGAGAAATATTGTATGACATACTTTATATGTGGAATTTAAAAAGAAAGGATGCCAATGAAATTACTTACAAAGGAGAAAGAGACAGAGAACAAACTAAGGCTGCCTGCACACACTGCTATTTTTAAAATGGATGATCAATAGGCCTTGAATTTATTTTTAAAATTCAAAAGCAGACATTTCAAGTTTCAGGAGAATTCTGCTTTAAGATATTAATCCTGTAAGAATTATTTCTATTGTGGCCTGAAAGTAACAACTTCTAAAGTGAGTAAAAACCACCCCTGGCTGAGCAATGACTAAAAGAAGAAAAAAAAGTCTATCACTTCTAGAGCACATGGGAAAGAGGGAAAAAAAAAAACCTGAGGAAACTGCCATTGAATTTCATTCTGGACAGAATTACTTCTGCATCCACCCTGGCCTTTTAGGTATTATGGCTAGCTGAGCCGCAGAACAGGGACCACCAGCTCTCTTTGGTATAACGGCATACTGAACGAATTAACTCAGAGTCGGGGACAAAGGAAACCTAAAAGCTATCAGCCTGATTACTCAACAAAATTCCAAAGGAGTAGTTTTTCTTCATCTATTTCTGGTAATATACAGAGCAAGTTAAGGCCATCTGCTCATGTTTCTCTAATATAATTGACTTTTACAGAGAGTGCAAAAGGCAGTTATCTCCTCAAAAAGTAATCTCAAATCTGAAGCTAATTCATTAGTTACCCAGATGTTAGAAAAGGAATGGTGTAATTCTTGTTTAAGCTGTAGGCCATACTGAAAGCAATGACCAGCATAATTTAAAAATGTTGTGAAAATAATTAGTACAACTTTAAATGCAAATGGTAATTTTATAGAATCATTTTAGGTAGTTGAGAAATCATTATTTTTCTAGAATCACATAAAGCTTTCTCAAATTTTCTATGCAAATATTTGTCTACAAATTTCTAAAGAAAATAAATGTTTAACATCCCCACTTTAAAAAAATCCAACAGATATTTCTTAAATCTTAATATTTTGACCAAAAAATACATTCAAGTCCCAAAGAATGGAAAATAGCATGCCTTGGTTTGAGGAATGCTAGCATTCTTTCCATGCCAGCCTCACTTGGGCCAAGTAAGTGAAATTACTTCAATGAAGCCCATCTTTTTTCAAAGGCTTAATACATCCCCATTACCTCCTGGAATTGCTGAAAACTACAATGATTCACTTGGGTACAATTACAAGCATTACTTTTCCGAGAGTGTTATATAAATACCACTTGGAAGAAAGTTAAAAGGGTAACTCAGTAATTGAGAAACCTTTCAAAGATTTTATTTTCACCATTTGTGATTACTTGGTTATTGAATTATAGGTTAAAAAAAGTACATGCTTCTTTCTTTAAAAGTTTTATTGAAATGTAGTTGATTTACAATGTTGTGTTAGTTTCAGGTGTACTTCAAAGTGACATCGTTTTATATCAGTTCAGTCATTCAGTCGTGTCCTACCCTTTGTGACCCCATCAATCATGGCATGCCAGGCCTCCCTGTCCATCACCATCTCCCAGAGTTCACTCAAACTCATGTCCATCGAGTCGATGATGCCATCTAGCCATCTCATCCTCTGTCGTCTGCCGGGGTCCAGCCCCGGGGGATCCAGGGAATTCGAAGCGGGGATGTTGTCGATGAGGATCAGGAAACAATTGCTTAATTAAATGTTAATTAAGGATATAAAGAGTGGATTAAGCTTTCTTATAACTTAACTTATCCTTAAGTTAATTAAGGATATAATAAGGATAGCTCAGTGAGAAAATTCAGTGGAGAAAAGAGGCTGAATAACTTGGTTTACATGGAAAGCTAATAAAATTCCAAGGCTAGGAATTTACATCACCTAGGTAGGCCGCAGGCGTCCTCCCGTTCTCCTGAAGGGGAGGAGACACTAAGGCCTCCCGGGTCAGATCTTAGAAGCCCAGGCATAATTAGTAGGCTTGACGAGTCTCCATGCTCCAATTCAGCCAGAACGTGAGAGAAAGAATGACATGGGGAGACCAAGTTTTGGTGAACAAGGCCTGCACTTTATTTTCCAAAGTAGTTTTTATACCTTAAGTTATGCATAGAGGATAATGGGGGAAGGGGTAGAGTCATGCAGTAAGCCAGGCTTTCTTCCTGCAAACTTATCATATGCAAAAGTTTAGGTGATTTGCATCATCTTCTGGCCCGGAGGCCTGTTAACATTTTAAGACCCTTTCTTCAGAAAACTTATTTTTCTCTAAAGGTGATTAGTCAGGCGCCACCCTCCAAAAGTATTAGACAAAGTTGCATTCCTATAGGGCAAAGGTGTGGTGGGCTATAACAAGAAAAAGAATTAACTCAAGGGCCCAAGGTTACAAACATTAAAGCTACTACTTACACCAATTATATTAATCAATACACTGCCAGGGACACAGTAGGTAAGGGATATGGAAGCTTAGCAGCAAACATTGGCCCAACAAGTGAAAAACCCTTCACCAATACAATTTCTAATCAATCTTTTAACTGCTCAAAGGAATCTGTATTCATACAGTTTAGAACATCTCATGCCTCTCACAGTTGTGAACTAAAACACTTTTGTCACGCCCAGGAACTTTATTAACTGGAGCTGTAATTTAATTCTTTTTCAGAAAGAGGTGGTAGGGGACAGCCCCCCATAAAGTCAGAGGTGTAGGTGAGAGCACAAAGCAGTAAAGTAGGCAGGCTCTGGTTTTGGGGGTAGATGTTCAAGAATTTCCAGGGGGACTCCTGAGGCTTGATCCCGCCTTTGCGTATGCCGAACCTCCTTCCTCATGACCTTTGCCACGGGTGGAGTTCCTCGTGCTGGCTCCCAGCAGTCATCCCCTTTTCCTCCTCCCCCCAATCCCTCCCAGCATCAGAGTCTTTTCCAATGAGTCAACTCTTTGCATGAGGTGGCCAGAGTACTAGAGTTTCAGCTTTAGCATCATTCCTTCCAAAAAAACACCCAGGGCTGATCTCCTTTAGATTGGACTGGTTGGATCTCCTTGTATAATAGTTACATATATATATATACACACACATATATATATGTATATATGTATGTATATATATATATGTATATACACATACATACATACGTACACACACACACATGTCTGCTTTCAGTCACTCAGGTGTGTCTGACTCTTTGCGACCCCATAGACTGTAGCCTGCCAGAGTCCTCCGACCATGGGGTTTTCCAGGCAAGAATACTGGAGTGGGTTGCCATTTCCTCTTGGGGGACCCAGGGATCTTCCCAATCCAGGGATTGAACCCATGTCTCTGCCATCTCCTGCATTAGCAAGTGGATTCTTTACCACTGAGCCACCTGGAAAGACTATATATATATATATATGAAGAGAGAGAGAAAGAGTCTTTTCCATTATAGGTTATCATAAGATAACCCTATAATTATACAGTAGGTCTTTGCTGAAAAACTACTGTCTTGCTATAGCAAGTCAAACAAAAACACTTACATGTAATTGCACACATACACACAGAGAGACAACCATATAGTTATTGTAAGATATTAGCTATATTCCCTGTGTTCTACAGTGTATCCTTGTAGCTTATTTTATACCTAGTAATTTGTACTTCTTAATCCCCTGGCCCACATACAACCAATATCTGTAAGAGAAAGGTAAGTGAGACCCACGTGATTACTCTGCTGGCTGGGTCTGATCCCGTGTGAGAAGGTATGAGATGTTTTGTCAGCAGCAGGGTTTTAGGAAGGCAGTTAGTGGGTTCCCTTTTCCCCCAGAGCAAGGCTGTCTCCTGAACTGCCTGTGTCACTGTGCGCCAGTGATAATCATCCTGAATCATGAAAAGCTACTCTTATAAGCAAACCAGGACCACACAAGTCAAGCTGAGGGTCCAGAAGTCAATTATTGGCTGGGAAAAGCCAGATTTTGAGAAATAAAAGAAACTGGTTCTGGATTTTTCTACTTTTCAATGTTGCCAGACCCTACCGTTGGAGGAAAAATCTCACAGATATTTCAGCTTACTCTCTGGAGTTCTTTAAACAGATCTCCACCCTTTTCTCTTTTATTCTAATGTGTTTTGTGGCAGGGCAACATTCCAGCGGTGCCCGTTTAAACATAAAAACAAAGCCACAAAAATGCACCGCCTCCATGTGAACTCCAGAACATAAAAGTGCTTCTCAGTTTACCTTCAGACCTTTGCTATCTGGTCTCACATGTGTCTGTGGGGTTCCAGGCTGTGTCAGGTACTGGAGCTCTCTCCTCCGGGGCTGGGCATCTCCCATTGCCTTCCCTCTCTCTAGTCATGGGTTTTGGTTGATTACAGTGGGAGCTCAGCTGAGTTAGAAGCATCCTACTGGATTCTCTAGAAATAAATCCAAGGAACATTCTAGAGTAGTAGTTCTCAAATTAAGGTACATCCAATTTCCCTGGAGGGCTTTTTTTAAATTTTGTTTATTGACTGTATAGTTGCTATACAATCCTAGATAAATTATTGGTGAACAAAATAATGATTCACAATTTTAAAAGTTTATACTCCACCTTTAGGGACTCCCAGGTGGTAAAGAATCCACGTGCCAATGCAGGACACAAAGGTTCAATTTCTGGGTCAGGAAGATCCCCTGGAAGAGGAAATGACAACCCACTCCAGTATTCTTGTCTGGAAAATCCCATGAATAGAAGATCTTGGTGGGCCACAGCCCATGGGGTCACAAAAGAGTTGAATATGACTGAGTAAGTGAGAACATACACACACTCCATTTATAGTTATTATAAAATACTGGCTATGTTCCCCATGTTGTACAATATATCCTTGTAGCTTATTTTATACCTAATAGTTGGTACCTCTTAATCCCCTACACCTATTTTGCCCACCACTCCTCCCCACTCTCCCCACTGTACCCACTAGCTTGTCCTCTATGTCTGTGTCTGCTTCTTTTTGCTGTATTCACTAGTTTGTTATATTTTTTACATTCCTCGTAGTAGTGATACCATAGTAGTTGGAGGGCTTGTTTACATACAGATGCCCAGGTACCACTCTCAGAGATTCTGGTTGGTGGAGGGTGGGGGGTGTAGGGAAAAATGAGAAGTTGCACTTCTGCAGGTGTTGTCTTTGCTGCTGTTCGGAGACACACACTTGTAAGTAGCACTTGTCTAGAACTGTTCACAGACACAAAAGTAGGCAGTTAGAGAACTCATTGGTTCCCGTATCCATTTCTCCAGCATTAGTCACTACAGCCATACCCCCAGGCCCTCTGCCGGGTTCCAGGATGCACAAGTGAATAGACAGGCACCTAAGTCTAATAATACATAGTTGGCCACATAAATAATGCGTAGGAAAGAATGGGGTGGACACAAGGCTCAAGGCTACCTGGATGTGGGGGTGGGGCAGGAAGCTGTTTTGAAAAGTTTGAGAAGATGACCTTTGGACTGCCTCTAGAAAGGGGATCCAGAATCACCAGCAGAGCATCACCAGGAATAGAGGCTTACGGCCGGCTGTGGTAGAGAGTACTGTATGCAGATCTATAAGGACCTACAGCCTGAGAAAGAGGGAGGGAAGGATGTAGAAGAGACAGGAGACTTGAACCTGAAAAGCAACAATGGACTAGAGGATAGGAAGGCTATGAGACACGATCACAGGAATTATGACTGCCTTGAACAAGGAGAGTGAAGGAAGGGAGAAAAGCAGTGCTAAAAACCAAGAATAGCTGGGGGAATGGAAGGGGTTCATTTCTGGACAACTCAAATTCGAGGTATGGAGAGCACAGAGGTAGCGCTCTGTTGGGTATCTGAACACATAAGACCTGGAGTCTGGGAGGCAGATATGGCTAGCAGTCCTCAACTTTGGCCTATTAGCAGTTGAATTCTTAGAAGCAAATGAGATGCCTGTTTGTCCTTCAATGTCTACTGAGGACCTGCTGCCTCGGGTGCATTTAGGGAGTATGTTAGTCTTGTGTGCTAACACGTTGTCACAAATCGGGAGTCTTAAACAACACACGTTTATTATCTCCTAGGTCTCTTAGTCAGAAGTCTGGGTTGGTTGGGCTGGTTTCTCTGCTCCAAATTTCACAAGGCGGAAACCAGGGTGTCAGCAGGGTTGTGCTCCTTCTGGAGCTTCTGGAGATGAGTCTGCTTCCAGGCTCTTTCAGGTTATTGGCAGAATCGACTTCCTTGTGGCTGTAGGACTGAAGTCCCCAGTTCCCTAGTTTCCTTGTTGGCCATCAGACAAGCTTTGGTCTCCACCCAGAGGCAGCTTGCATTCTTCCTCCTGCTTTCTATCTGGCACCCTTCAGCAGCTGTAGGTGGAGTCGTTCACCCTCTCCTGCATCAGATCTCTCTGCCCTCACCCTCTTCTGAGGTGTCTCTCTGAGAAATGTCTCTGCTTTTAAAGTAGTCATGTGAGTAGGCTGGGCCATAATTTTAATTAAATCTGCAAAGTTTCTTTTGCTGCATAAGGTAACGTTCACACAAGATCCACAGAGCAAGGTGCAGGCATCTTTGAAAGTCATTCTGCCCATCACAAGTAACTGGAAAATTGGTGTTTAGGAAAAGAGACACAATCCTTGCCTTCATGGAGTTTACAGAGTAAGGGGACATTTAGGTCTAAATCAAACGATTCCCCTACAGAATTATATAACTATAAAATATGCTGAAATCTCTGAAGGAACACCAAAGTGTAACAGGCATGGTGAGAAAAATGCAGATTGACCTGGTCTGCAGAGAGAAGGAATGTTATGCCACAGGCATGAAACTGAGTTGAGAGCTGAATGATGGATAGGAGCTACTAAGATGAAGAGGGTTAAGGAACAGCATTTCAGAAGGAAGGAACAGTATACACAGATGCCTTGAGGAGAATGTGATATTAAGCCCTGAAAGAAGGCAGAAGGGTCTGGAGCAGAGGGAATGAGGGATGTGGGGTAGGAGAGGGAAGCTGGACATGGAGGAAAATAAGGGGGAGTTTTTGTTTCTCTCTTAAAGGCAACAGGAAAACACTGAAAGATTTTCCCTCAAGGAAATGCCACTTTCAGATTTTATTTTTTATGTGATTATTCCAACTGCAGTATGCAGAAGGTAAAGTAGGTGCCAAGAGAGCTAAAGCCTTAGGGACACAGTTCTGTGGTCTCAGAATGAGATGGCAGGAGCTGTAGACTGTGGCAAGACAATGCAAAGAGAAAAGTGAATGGGTTTGAAAGGTGTTTAGGAAGTCTATTAGTCAGAATTCCTTGGTTACATGTAACTTGAACTCTCACATGAGTAAAGAAAGAGAGGTAAGAAGGATACTATTAGCCTACATTCCCCAAATTCGGGAAAACCAGGGATGACACTGACTTAAGCAGGGACACAAATGTCCACGGCCTTTGTGCCGTCACTCATTACAGTGGGCGCCTTGCCTGACAATGCAACAGACTAACCGAAAGCGAGGACTGAGGCGGGGGTAAGGGAACATCCTGCAATCCGTCCAAGCTTCCAATTTTTACAATGAGAGGAGAAAGAATCTTCTCTTACTTGTTTATTTTATTGAAGTATAATTGCTTTACAAGGCTGGGTCAGTTTCTGCTGCACAACACTGAATAAGCTATATGTATACATACACCCCCTCCTTCCAGAGCCTCCCTGCCAATCCCATCCCACCCCTCTAGGTCATCACAGAGCACGGAGCTGAGCTCCCTGCGCTATACAGTAGCTTCCCACTAGCTGTCTATTTTCACACACAGTAGTGTATAGATGTCAGTGCTCCTCTCTCAGTTCATCCCATCCTGACTACCCTCCTTCTAAATTCAACTGCATTAAAAAAAATTCCCTATTTAAACTTCAATCAGTTGGCTATCCCTGGAAAAAAACACTATGGTTAGGGGTAAGGTCCAATTGGGAGGCACTGCTATTTTCTAGGCATATTTCCCAGCAAAGAAGGCATACTGTTCTAATAAAACAGAATAAGTGCCCAGTGCAAAAAAGCAAAGTTGGTGTATGTAGGACATGGTATGTTATAGAGAAAGGGCTGTCCAACAATAATTCCCATGTTAATGGCTAGACCATCTAGATTAGCGATGGCCAGACTACGGCAGGAAATCCTAAGTCCTGGGCTATTGTTTGTTTTCATAAATAAAGTTTTATTGGCACATAGCCATGCCCATCTGTTATGCATTGTCTATGTTGCTTTCATACTTGAAAGGCAGAGTTGAGTAGTCATGACACAGACTGTGTGGTCCACATAACTTAAAATGCTTATTATCTGGTCCTTTAGAGCAAGTTTGCCAACTCCCGATCTAGACAGATAGATCTTTCAAGAGAAGCAATGCATCTTTCAAGAGAAGCATTGCGTTAAGAAGGAAGAACACACATTTGGTTTTGGACATGATGAATTTAGGTGCTTTTCAGATATCTAAATTGGAACAACACATATGTGTTTGGAGATTTGTAATTTCTGTTCCTCGCATTTTTAAATGGCTCAGTGAAGAATTTATTAATTTCCCATATTAATTGGAATAGTCATTGTTTTGTAGCCATAGTAACTAGTTACCATTACATCCAGTTTTAAATTGGCTTAATCAATCAATGATAACATGCTCAGAGAACAGGTTTTTGAAAGTGGGCCAGTGAGCAACAGGGCCCCTCTTCTGAAAGACAGTCAATTGGCAAGAGCTTCAGTCCAGGGAGCATACTGAGAAGTCAACTGATTCACAGAGTATAACCCAAGCAACAATACTTCTCCAGCTGACGTCGGCCCATTCTCTGAACTGAATATCTGCTAAAAATCCAAGGTAAAATTAGTAGTCTGCTTTGTGTGAAGAGACTGTCTAAAAAAAATTATAACTCTCCCTTATGAGTGATAAATTCAGCTTTGTGTTTCCATTAACAAATAGTGAATTATTCCTTCAACTGGGGCTCCTCTGGTGGTCAGATTGTAAGGAATCTGCCTGCACTGTGGGAGACCTGGGTTTGATTCCTGGGTCGGGAAGATGCCTGGAGAAAGGAATGGCTACCCACTCCAGTGTTCTTGCCCGGAAAATTCCATAGACAGAGGAGCCTCGCAGGCTACAGTCCATGGGGTCTCAGAGTCAGACACAACTGTGAGACTAACACTTTTTCACTTTCTTCCTTCAACTGAGCCTCAGATTTAAAAAAGAAAGAAAGTAAGTAAATGTCTAAATCGCATAGGTAGTTGTGACCATGGGAGAGGCAGCAACTGGTTTAGGGAAGGTACACTAGATGAGAAGACAACAGTGGTGAGGATGAAGCTATACGAACTCCAGCATTTGATGGCTACATAGAAGAGAAGACTGCAAAGGAGAAAATGATAGATGAACCACGGAGATGGGAAGATGCCCAAGACAATATGTTCCCACAGAGGCTGTGGCCAGAAACTCTCTAAAGAATTAAGAAACAGTCAAGAGAGGGAAATGCCACTGAGAACTTACCTAAGACATGAACTGAGATTTGTCTACTGGGGTTAGTAACAGGGACATCATTGTGACTTTGGTGAAATCTCCTTGTTTCTATCAAGAAGACTGAAATTAAGGTTGGATGTTGAGATGTGAGTAAAGATGAGAAGATGAGAACAAAATATATAAATAATTCTTTGGTAGATGGAGGAAAAATGGTCTGGCATCATTTTGCTTATAAAATAGGAAAGGCTCCATCATGTTAACATACTCATGTCAAAAATTCAGTAAAGACATTGAAGACATAAGGAAACACATAATCAATAATATGGTAAGTACTGAAATAGTGAGAGGGGAAATGACCAGGGTGACAGTGCAGGAATTAGGTTTAGATAAGAACATGAGAACCTATAGCCAAACAAAACAGAACATAAAAAGATGGAAGTAAGAGTGGGTAGAGAGGGGCTTTCCAGGTGGCTCAGAAGTAAAGAATTCACCTGCAATGCAGGAGACACAGGTACAGTCACTGGGTTAGGAAGATCTCCTGAAGGACGAAATGGCAACCCACTCTAGTTTTCTTGCATAGAGAATCCCATGGACAGAGGATCCTGGGTACAGTCCATGGAACTGCAAAAGAGTCAGATACAACTTACCAACTAAAGAGTGGGTAGAGATCTAGACTGGGTTACAGGATGCATAGCATAAGTTTGCAGGAGAAGCCATTTGATTACTTTTTTTGTCTCTTTGGAGGTGGAAAGCAAAGTTACCTTCTGAATGTGAAAAATAAAATGGAAAAAGTTGGTTGGATCTTAAGGAAATTTAGGACACTTATAGGAAGAAGATAGAATCAAGAATAGAACATTGATAAAAACCATATTTATCAATGGTGGATAAGTGAAATTGGACTAAGAATGACGGAATAAAAAAGAAAGAAGGGAAATCAAGACAGTGGTTTAATAGAAACCAAGAGAAAGAGAAGCTTTATGAAAAGAACTGACACTAGTTTTAAATGACAAGTAAGATTAAAAACTGAAAAATGGCCAATTAGACTTAGAAACTAGGATGCCATTAGCTTTTTCATGGAAACTGGGGCCAGAAATCTGACTATAATAGGTTAAAGTTGAAATTTAACTTAATGGGAGATTTCTATTCAAACATGGTGGACTGAACATCACATGTTTATTTCTGCTTCTTTAATAAATTTATCTATATATTGTATTTTATATAATGAGAGTAAATAAGTTAAAACTTATGTACTATAAGAGTAAAGAGATGATAGTTCTCAAAAAATTTTTAGAAGATGAAAAGTTAGCAGAGATGAGAAAAGTAAATAGGAACTCTCTATAAATACCAAAGAGAAAAAATTCACTTCAGTGCTGTGGGTTGAATGTTGGTGGCCTCATAATATTCGTATGTTTAAACTCTAATGCCTGGTGTGATGATATTAAGAGGTGGAGGCCTTTGGAAGGTGATAGGTCAAGAGAGCAAAGCCTTCCTAAATAGGAGTCATGCTTTTATAAAAGAGACCCCAGAAAGCTTCCAAGCCACTTCTGCCATGTGAGGCCATAAGACAAGAAGTCTGTGATCTGGAAGGGGACCTTCACCCAACGATGACAGCACCATAATCTTAAACTTCCACTTTCTGTAACTGTGAGAAATTTCTATTATTTATAGGCCACCCAGTCTATGGTAGGAGAAGGCAATGGCAACCCACTCCAGTACTCTTGCCTAGAAAATCCCATGGGTGGACGAGCCTGGGAGGCTGCAGTCCATGGAGTCGCTAGGAGTCAGACATGACAGAGCGACTTCACTTTCACTTTTACACTTTCATGCATTGGAGAAGGAAATGGCAACCCACTCCAGTGTTCTTGCCTGGAGAATCCCAGGGATGGGGGAGCCTGGTGGGCTGCCATCTCTGGGGTCGCACAGAGTTGGACACGACTGAAGTGACTTAGCAGTAGCAGCAGTAGCAGCAGTCTATGGTATATTGTTATAGCAACTCAAATGGACTAAGACAAACAACCGTGAAAAGGATCATAAAATGCCATCAACCGGTCATGACATGGGCAAAGAGCCCTGTATGTCAAACAGCTAGATCATAATATTAACTGATGAGATCTCTGGGCCCTGTGAGTACTTATGGGCTCTAGAATGCTAGGGCTTAGACATACACAGTCTGTCTGCCCTCCGATGGAGAAGGATAAGAGGCTTTCAGAAACTTCCTGATGGGAGAGAATGACTGAGGGGAAACTAGGTCTTGTTCTTATGGGCAGGGCCATGCTCAGTAAATCTTTAACCCAATTTTCTGTTGAAATTCAGACTTAAATTGAAGAAAGTAGGGGAACATTGCTAGACCATTCAGGTATGACCTAAATCAAATCCCTTATGACCATACAGTGGAAGTGAGAAATAGATTCAAGGGATTAGATCTGAGAGACAAAGTGCCTGAAGAACTATGCATGGAGGTTCATGACATTGTACAGGAGGCAGTGATCAAGGCCACCGCCAAGAAAAAGAAATGCAAAAAGGCTAAATGGTTGTCTAAGGAGGTCGTACAAATAGCTATGAAAAGAAGAGAATCGAAAGGCAAAGGAGAAACAGAAAGATATACCCATTTGAATGCAGATTTTCAAAGAATAGCAAGGAGAGAAAAGAAACCCTTCCTCAGTAATCAGTGCAAAGAAATAGAGGAAAACAATAGAATAGGAAAGACTAGAGAGCTCTTCAAGAAAATTAGAGATACCAAGAGAACATTTCATATAAAGATGGCACAATAAAGGACACAAATGGTATGGACCTAACAGAAGCAGAAGATATAAAGAAGAGGTGACAAGAATACACAGAAGAACCGTACAAAAAAGATCTTCATGGCCCAGATAATCATGATGGTGTGATCACTCACCTAGAGTGAGAAATCCTGGAATGTGAAGTCAAGTAGGCCTTAAGAAGCATCATTATGAACGAAGCTGGTGGAGGTGATGGGATTCCAGTTGAGCTATTTCATCCTAAAAGATGATGTTGTGAAAGTGCTGCACTCAATATGCCAGCAAATTTGGAAAACTCAGCAATGGCCACAGGACTGGAAAAGGTCAATTTCCATTCCAATCCTAAAGAAAGGCAATGGCAAAGAATGTTTAGTCTACTAAACTGTAGACTACTAAACTACTAAATTGTACTCATCTCACACGCTAGTAAAGTAATGCTCAAAATTCTCCAAGCCAGCCTTTAGCAATATGTGAACCGTGAACTTCCAGATGTTCAAGCTGGTTTTAGAAAAGGCAGAGGAACCAGAGATCAAATTGTCAACATCTGTTGGATCATTGAAAAAGCAAGAGAGTTCCAGAAAAACATCTGTTTTTGCTTTATTGACTATGCCAAAGCCTTTGACTGTGTGGATCACAGCAAACTGTGGGAAATTCTTCGAGATGGAAATACCAGACCACCTGACTTGCCTCTTGAGAAATCTGTATGCAGGTCAAGAAGCTACAGTTAGAACTGGACATGGAACAACAGACTGATTCCAAATCTGGAAAGGAGTACGTCAAGGCTGTATATTGTCACCCTGCTTATTTAACTTATATGCAGAGTACAACATGAGAAATGCTGGGCTGGATGAAGCACAAACTGGAATCAAGATTGCCGGGAGAAATATCAATAACTTCAGGTATGCAGATGAGACCACCCTTATGGCAGAAAGTGAAGAAGAACTAAAGAGACTCTTGATGAAAGTGGAGAGTGAAAAAGTTGGCTTAAAGCTCAATATTCAGAAAACTAAGATCATGGCATCTGGTCCCATCACTTCATGGCAAATAGATGGGGAAACAGTGGAAACAGTGATAGACTATTTTGGGGGGCTCCAAAATCACTGCAGATGGTGACTGCAGCCATGAAATTAAAAGACTTTTGTTCCTTGGAAGAAAAGTTTTGACTAACCTCGATAGCATATTAAAAAGCAGAGTCATTACTCTGCCAACGAAGGTCCATCTAGTCAAAGCTATGGTTTTTCCAGTCATGTATGGATGTGAGAGTTGGACTATAAAGAAAGCTGAGCACCAAAGAATTGATGCTTTTGAATTATGGTGTTGGAGAAGACTTTTGAGAGTTCCTTGGACTGCAAAAAGATCCAACCAGTCCATCCTAAAGGAAATCAGACCTGAATATTCATTGGAAGGACTGATGCTAAAGGTGAAACTCCAACACTTTGGCCCCCTGATGTGAAGAACTGACTCAGTTGAAAAGACTCTGATGCTGGGCAAGGTTGAAAGCAGGAGGAGAAGGGGATAACAGAGGATGAGATGATTGGATGGCATCACCGACTTGATGGACATGGGTTTGAGTGGACTCCAGCAGTTGGTGATGGACAGGGAGGTTCATGGGGTCACAAAGAGTTGGATATGACTGAGTGACTGAACTGAACTCCGACATACACACATCTTAGAGTTTAAAGGATTCTGTTCCATAAAATGTCAGATACACTACATTTGATCTTCCTCATCACCCCAAATGGTCAGGCCCCAGCCCAATCACTGACCAGTTGACACAAGTCTTTCCATTTCACAAAGCTTCCAAGGAGCTGATGGGTGACTCATTCTTAAATACAAATGAATAAGAAGAGACCACCAGTCATGTGAAAAAATCTCCTAACACAACAGAGAGAGACCAATACTAATGAGGAAAGATCAACCAATTCCATGGAAACAATACTAGATTTCATAGTTTCAGAGAGATTTGGCCAAAAAACTCATGTAGGTTTTCCATAAGATCTTATGGAAACATTTGAACAAACATTTTGGCCAATCCAATAGTTAGCTATAGATATAGATTATGTCGTAGAAATAAGAACAGGGACATGAAGGAAGGCTTAATGGAAGCACAGTTTTGGAGATTAATATCTGAAGAAACAGATGAAACTGAGAGTGGGAAATCAAGGATAAAGCAGCTTGAACAGCATTCAAAAGAATGGTATTTTCATCATTATCCATGGATACTATTCAACTTTTAAGTTTTGTGCATGCATTTAATAAGAAGAGTAAACACTAAAAATAAGGAAATTCTACACATGGCATGTGGACAAAGAATAGAAATAATCTTTTTAAGATTCTTTTCTCTAAAGAATAGAAAATAGGACAATAGTAGTAAGAAAGGTACAGGATCATAGATGATTTTTTATTTTATTATTTTAAATAGGAAATCTTTGAGTATAAATGTAGGTTAGGAAGAAGAATTAGAAGGAGAGAGAGGATCAAAACACAGCTAACAGAACAAGTTAAGGGACATGATGCAGAGAGATAGCAGGGCAAACCATGCAGGGTCAATACTGAGCTTGAGGACAAGTTCTTCTCTCCTCTGAACCGCAAGAGTGAAACACTGATGAAGATGTTCCTAATGGCTCTCATTTTCCCAGTAAAGGAGAAATAATGTCAGCATCATTGACGTCAGGAAGGGCAAGTAAGTAGGTGAGGATGAGAAGAGTTGTAGTGATTTGGAATATCCTTGTAAGTAACTGAGGAAGCAAGCAAGCCCAAATTGTGTAAAAGAACTTTCAAATCACATGAAGACTTGGGACTTCCTTGGTGGTTCAGTGGTTAAGAATTCACCTTCCAATTTGGGGGACGCAGGTTGGATCCGTGATCAGGGAATCCCACATGCTGCATGGCAACCAAGCCTGTGTACTACAACTAGAGAAGCCTGCAAGTCGGAATGAAGACCTAGCACAGCCCAAAAAATAATAATAATTTTTTTTTAACTTCTAGCTAACTTTTTAAAAAATGAGGGCTCATTAGCAATTGGAGACCATAAGTTGTAATTACAGAGGCTCACAGATGAATGATTAGGGGTGGAGGTGGCATTTATCAACGAATTTCTAGGAAAGATAAATGGATGGCAGGATTGACACTGATTTGCAAGGTCATAAGAATGTTGTGCTTCGAGTCATGGGGTCGCAAAGAGTCAGACACGACTGAGTGACTGAACTGAACTGAACTGAAGAATGTTGAGGATACAAAACAATATGATGAAACCTAAGTATTTTGTTGTAGAGAGGTTGGGCTACAGAAGGAAGGAAGTAGTGGACTGAGTGAAATAAAAGGCATTGATAATCAGAGTGAGCGAGTGAGTGAAGTCGCTCAGTCATGTCTGATTCTTTGCGACCCCATGGACTGTAGCCTAACCAGGTTCCTCCATCCATGGGATTTTCCAGGCAAGAATACTGGAGTGGGTTGCCATTTCCTTCTCCAGGAGATCTTCCTGACCCAGGGACTGAACCCAGGTCTCCCGCGTTGTAGGCAGACCCTTTACCAGGGAAGATCTGAGCCACCAGGGAAGATCCCTGATAATCAGAAGTCTTAGACAACTTGCATATAGTGAACAGGGGAAGGAGAGGAATATAGGGATGATTGTGGTCAGGAGTTAGAATATTGGGGTTTAAAATTCTCGAACCTGTGCCGATGTCCTGAGTATGATCCTGTAGATGGTGGCTCAAGGGGTAGGACAGACATTGTTGAAGTATAAGAAGATGAGAATCTCTACACATGAATGACGAAGACAACCAGGACAGTGGATGACCACAGAGGGGAAGAAAGGCAGTATATCAGGCACAAAAAAAAAGATGGGGTTATTTAATTACATGGGCACACCACAGATGAAGGAGCCTCCCTAAAGGTAGAAGTATATGGAGCTGCTGCTGCTGCTGCTGCTAAGTCGCTTCAGTCATGGCAGCCCACCAGGCTCCTCCGTCCCTGGGATTCTCCAGGCAAGAACACTGGAGTGGGTTGCCATTTCCTTCTCCAATGCAAGAAAGTAAAAAGTGAAAGTGAAGTCGTGTCCAACTCTTCGTGACCCCGTGGACTGCAGCCTATCAGACTCCTCCATCCGTGGGATTTTCCAGGCAAGAGTACTGGAGTGGGTTGCCATATGGGAGCTAAAGGTAAGCAAAGACATCAATGCCTTTCCAAACATCTCTAAATCTTCCCATCTCTTTATTCTGACCAATGTGGTTACTTGGCTGGACCAGCCAAAGAATGCAGTGTCACTAAAAAAGCAAGTTGGATGAGATTAAGAATTGCTGCAAAAGGAAAACCATCATGAGAAAAACGCTGGAGGTGGTGCAACAGAAGGGAATCCCAGTCCATCATAAAAATGTATCTGCCCTAGTGCTTTGGGCCAAGGCAAAATCAGGATGGGCCCCACAGAAGGCCATCAGGACCCCAGATTCAAATAAAGGTAAACAGCCCCTTTTAATTCCAACGTTTATATGAGTGTCTATTTGGGACATACAAGTCAAAGTGCTAGTTGCTCAGTCATGTCCAACTCTGTAATCCCATGTACGGTAGCCTGCCAGGCTCCCCTGTCTTTGGGATTTCCCAGGCAAGAATATTGGAATACGTAGCCATTCCCTTCTCTAGAGCATCTTCCTTACCCAGGGATTGAACCTGGGTCTACCTGTATTGCAGGCAGATTTTTTACCATCTGAGCCATCAGGGAAGTCCTGTGACATATAAAAGCTGCCTATCAAGTTGTCATCATACAGTGATCTCAAGGGAATGATAAATAGAAGGAAGCAGAGGGAAGAGTGGACAGACAGGATTTGATCCTGAATAGCATGCTGCTGCTGCTGCTAAGTCGCTTCAGTCGTGTCCGACTCTGTGCGACCCCATTGATGGCAGCCCACCAGGCTTCCCCATCCCTGGGATTCTCCAGGCAAGAACACTGGAGTGGGTTGCCATTTCCTTCTCCACTGAATAGCATGGAGGGGCCCAATACAAAGTGTGCTCCAGAAAGAGGAGACCACCAGCGCCTGTGAGAAGACCATTTGGGGTGTAGAACACTGGCCACTGAGGCCTTTGTTTTGCATTTGCCTGTAAGTCCAGCATGGGCAAGCTTGCTGGGTGGTAAGGTTATTCTCGGAATGTGTTTCCTGCCTTCTTTTCTTCTCTTGTATCAAATGCTGACTGTTGCCCAGCCTCTGTGCTGTGTCACCCCCAGGCACCATGATGATGACTCTTATTTATCATTTCCCTCTTCTGTCGCCCTACTCCTTCTCTCTACTTTCACAAGGGCAGGCTCTTTCTTGGCAATTTTTATCTCCAAGCATAGAGCCCTCCCTATTTCCTCTGCCTTTTTACTCCTCATATGTGCTTTGATTTATTTAAAAAAAAAAAAAATCTACAGGGAGTCTTGAAACTAAGAGAAGTAAAACATGATTGCTTGCATTCTTCCACTCTTCCTGAACCCACAGACTCGAGGCATTGACTGCCCAAGTATTCACAGAAAGTTATTTTAGGGAATGAATCTGGGGCCATTATAAAATTCCAGTGGCTTTAGTTTCCTCACAATTTTCTGATATTCAAGCTTTTTAGACAGGATTGTCTGAAGCTATGTAGCTTAAGGGTCTCTGGGTTATAATTATAACCACGGATCTATCTCTAATGCCCTGTATTAGAGCAAGACTCCAAACCTCTCTGTTCTATAAAATAGGGAGCACAAAAATAATCTTCCTTGAAGAGCTGTGGTCAATAAAAACTAATAAATACTACCACAAAACAGCCAGAATTTAGACGCAGGAATGGGGTGTTTGAGAAACACTAAATAAAATGATGTAGTGAACAGTCTAAGAACTGAGAACTCAAGGAAGTCTGCCAGCTGAAAAAATTAATTTCCAACATTAATAAAGTCAGGGCTTCCAAGAAGCAAAATTCTGCTTGAGGAACACAGTACAGCCACCCACCTCCACTTTTTCTCCATTTGAGATATCTTTTCTGACCTCCAGGGAAGCAGAACTCTTCTCATTCCTGTTAATTGCCTGGACCTTTCATCTCTACGTTACCGGCTCTGGCAACCATCTGCACAGTGTTCTACCACTTTCCCCAAATTCCTTCTCTCCAAATTTCATCTGGTCTTTGTGCAAATCTCCAGGACTTAGCTGTCTGCTGGATGATAGTAGATAGCAAGGGGGTGAATAAGGGCTTTCATCCTAGCAAAGTGTTTTATTATGTCTAAGTAGCAATGCCTCAACTCAGTACAAATATGTAGACTTCCATGAAGTACCCTTAATGTGTTCACTAATCCTGGAAATTTCAAGCAAAGTATCTCACTGTGTAAAGGAGCAATTTTAGGTTATACAGGGTTTTCAGCATACTTACATTAATAATATAAAAGTAGTTGCTAATTCTATCTACACCCTTGAAGGAGGGTCATCTATTAACAAGAGAAATCAGTGTCTCAGGGCAAAGTTTCTACCTTACTTCAAGAGAATATACTGGTGACTAAGACAACTTTATCCTCCATACCCAACCAAGCAAGAGGAACCTCTTTGATCCTGACCCAACTCCTTGATATCCTGCTGCTGCTAAATCGCTTCAGTCATGTCCGACTCTGTGTGACCCCATAAGACAGCAGCCAACCATGCTCCCCCGTCCCTGGGATTCTCCAGGCAAGAACACTGGAGTGGGTTGCCATTTCCTTCTCCAATGCATGAAAGTGAAAAGCGAAAGTGAAGTCGCTCAGTCATGTCCGATTGAGCGACCTACCAGGCTCCTCCATCCATGGGATTTTCCAGACAATAGTACTGGAGTGGGTTGCCATTGCCTTCTCCGTCCTTAATATCCTAGGTAATGCAAATAAAGTTGACCTTCAACAACTCACAGGTGGATTATCTGCAAAGCTGGCTTTTACCTTCTTATTTTGACACTGTCATTTTGTTTATTGAAGCCCTCTAAAAGCATTACTGTTGCTTCTATTTACTCTTATCCCCTGCAAGCAATAATGATAATTTTTAGCATTTTGGAGAAGGCAATGGCACCCCACCCCAGTACTCTTGCCTGGAAAATCCCATGGGCAGAGAAGCCTGGTAGGCTGCAGTCCATGGGGTCACTAAGAGTCGGACACGACTGAGCGACTTCACTTTGACTTTTCACTTTCATGCATTGGAGGAGGAAATGGCAACCCACTCCAGTTTCTTGACTGGATAATCCCATGTACAGAGGAGCCTGGTGGGCTGCCGTCTATGGGGTCGCACAGAGTCGGACAGGACTAAAGCGACTTAGCAGCAGCAGCAGCAGCATTTGTTTGGCATTTCATGATTTTGAAACATTTTCACATGCATTGCCTTATTTGATGTAGCTTCTAACTAATCCAAAGTTGGAAGGAAGTCTTTGAAATAATATTTTGCCTTCATTTTTTTCCCAAGAAGATATATGCTAACATGATGGAAGCTGATTAAGAAACAAAACAAAACCAAATATGTATGAGATTGCACTGATCTTTGGCACAAGTCTGAGTAGACAGCACTGAGTGTGCCAGTGACTATCCCAACAGATGAGGAAGAGGGAGGAAATAAACAGATGGATGCTCAGAAATCGCCACTTCCTCATAGCACCGTCTTATTGTTGGGCTCAAAGACTAGATCAAAACCACTCGCAAAGTGGGTTTAAGCCCTTGTTTTTGTGGTCAGTTGACTTTCAACAAAAGTAACAAAGCACATCAATGAAGACAGGAGAGTCTTTTCAACAAACGGTGCTGGGACAAATGGATATACACATTCAAAACATGAACTTAGACCCTTACTTCACACCACACACAAATACAATCTCAAAATGGATCAGAGACCTGAATGTATGAGCTAAAACTACACAACTTTTAGAAGAAAACATAGGATAAAATATTCAAAGTCTTGGGTTAGATAGAGCTTTCTTAGATATGACAATAAAAGCAGGATATATAAAAGAAAAAACAATAAATTAAACTTTTGTGCATCAAAAGATATTAAGAAAATTAAGAAAAACAAATATTAAACTGGAAGAAAATATTTGCAAATTATATCTGATTTAAAAATCTTATATTAGTATCTAATGAGCCCTTACCAATCCATATACAGATCTTTCTTGACTTACAATGGGTTTACATCCCAATAAGCACATTGCAAGCTGAAAATGGGGCTTCCCACGTGGTGCTAGTGGTAAAGAACCTGCCTGCCATTGAAGGAGAGGAAAGAGATGCAGGTTTGATGCCTGGATTGAGAAGATCCCCTGGAGGAGGGCATCACAACCCACTCCAGGATTCTTGCCTGAAGATTCCCATGGACAGAGGAACCTGGAGGGCTACCGTCCATGGGGGCAAAGAGTCGGACATGACTGAGGCAAGTTAGCATGCATGCATGCAAGCTGAAAATATCATAAGTTGAAATGCATGTAATACACCTAATCTACTGGACATCACAGCTTATCCTGGCCTATTTTAAATGTACTGAGAATGCTAAAATTAGCCTGCAGTTGGGCAAAATCATCTAAAACAAACTCCATTTTATAATAAGGTATTGAATATCTCATGCAATTTATTAAATACTGCACTGAAAGTGAAGAATAGAATTGTGGTATTGGTTGTTCACCTTATGAGCTCATGAGTGACAGAGTTGTGGCATCATAGGAGCATAACTAGTGATAGGTACTGCCTATTATTACCAGAAAAAGATCAAAATTCAATGTATGATTTTTACTGAATGCACACCATTTTTGCAGCATGGTAAAGTCAAAAAATTGTTAAGTCTAACCATGGTAAGTTGGGGACTATCTGTATAAGACACACAATCCAATCATAAAATAGGTAAAAGATTTGAGTGGACATTTTACCAAAGAAGATAAACAAATAGCTAACAGTACATAAAAAGATGGTCAACACCATTAGTCATTAAGGAAGTGCAACTCAAAACCATAACAAGGTGCCATTTCACATACATAAGAATTGCTATGATTAAAAAAAAAAAGAAATAATAAAAAATATTGTTGAATATAAATAGAAGCCTTAAATGTCATTGATGGAATAGAACAAAATGGAATAGATCCTTTGGAAAACACTTTGACTAGGTCTTAAAAGTAAAACTTTAATTTACCACATGGCCCAGCAATTCCATCCCAGGATATCTACTCAAGAGAATTAGCAGTATATATCCACACAAAGATGTAATGTTCATAATAGGATCATCATAATAGACAAAGTAGAAATAAATTTCTTGTTCACCAATGGTGAATGGATTAAATAATGGACTGTGGGATATAGATGACCCTTGAAAAACACACCACTTATACACAAATTGTTTTCAATAAATTTAGCACTGTGTTTACTCTTCAAGATTGGTTGAATCTAGGATACAGAATCCACAGATTAAAAGCGATTACTCTGGGACTTGAGCATCTGTGGATTTTGGTCTCCACAGTGGGTCCAGAAACCAATCCACCCTGGATCGGGGGACTGTGTCCATATGATAGAATTCTATTCAGCAATAAAAAATGAATGTAGTTCTGATAAATTCTATAACATAAACTTCAAAAAACATTATAAGTAAAACAAGATAGATGGAAAGGCCATATATCATGACTCTATTCATATGAAATGTTGGAAACAGGAAAATCTTCAGAAATAGAAAATATATTAGTTATTGCCTGAGGCGAAGACAGAGGGAGGGATTTAAAAATGGGATGGGGATTAATTGCAAATAGATACGAGTCATCTAATTGAGGCAATAAACATTTTCTAAAAGTGGATTATGATGATCATTGCTCAGTGAATTTACTAAAAATCATTACATAGGTAAATTTATATTGTAAATTATATCTCAATAAAGTTGTTTAAAATTAATTTAGGAGTTAACAATCAATAGGAAAGGCCATGAGAAAATACTCAAGGAGATAATAGTTGAAAACTTCCCTAAAATGGGGAAGGAAATAGCCACCCAAGTCCAAGAAACCCAGAGAGTCCCAAACAGGATAAGTCCAAGGTGAAACACCCCAAGGCACATATTAATCAAATTAACAAAGATCAAACACAAAAAGCAAATATTAAAAGCAGCAAGGGGAAAGCAACAAATAACACACAAGGGGATTTCCATAAGGATAACAGCTGATCTTTCAATAGAAACTCTTCAGGCCAGAAGGGAATGGCAGGACATACTTAAAGTGATGAAAGAGAAAAACCTACAACCCAGATTACTATACCCAGAAAGGATCTCATTCAAATATGAAGGAGAAATCAAAAGCTTTACAGACAAGCAAAAGCTGAGAGAATGTAGCACCACCAAACCAGCTCTTCAACAAATGTTAAAGGAACTTCTCTAGACAGGAAACACAGAAAATGTTTATAAACTTGAACCCAAAACAACAAAGTAAATGGCAACAGGATCATACTTATCAATCAGATCAGATCAGATCAGTCACTCAGTCATGTCCGACTCTTGGTGACCCCATGAATCACAGCATGCCAGGCCTCCCTGTCCCTCACCAACTCCCGGAGTTCACTCAGATTCTCGTCCATCGAGTCAGTGATGCCATCCAGCCATCTCATCCTCTGTCGTCCCCTTCTCCTCCTGCCCCCAATCCCTCCCAGCATCAGAGTCTTTTCCAATGAGTCGACTCTTTGCACGAGGTGGCCAAAGTACTGGAGTTTCAGCTTTAGCATCATTCCCTCCAAAGAAATCCCAGGGCTGATCTCCTTCAGAATGGACTGGTTGCATCTCCTTGCAGTCCAAGGGACTCTCAAGAGTCTTCTCCAACACCACAGTTCAAAAGCATCAATTCTTTGATGCTCAGCCTTCTTCACAGTCCAACTCTCACATCCATACATGACCACAGGAAAAACCATAGCCTTGACTAGACGAACCTTTGTTGGCAAAGTAATGTCTCTGCTTTTGAATATGCTATCTAGGTTGTTAAATGTAAATGGGTTGAATGCCCCAACCAAAAGACAAAGACTGTCTGAATGGATACAAAAACAAGACCCATATATATGTATGTATATATATATATATATATAGTCTACAAGAGACCCACCTCGAAACAAGGGACACATAAAGACTGAAAGTGAAGGGCTGGAAAAAGATATTCCACACAAATGGAGACCAAAACAAAGCAGGAGTAGCAATACTCATATCAGATAAAATAGACTTTGAAATAAAGGGGTTAACAATCAAATCTCCATTTTCTATCTTTATTTAAGAGAACAACTGTACAATATCCCAAACTCTAGATTATCCCAGGAAACTTGCCATTGCTTTTTGCTTTAAAGCAAACTTTTTCAATATAACTGAATTTGAATTTGTTCTAGATTCAGTTAATTCATTTCCAACAAAATCACAATGGAAAGGATACCTCATTCAAGAAGGACCTGGAATTAACCCTGTTTCCTTTATCCTTTTCTTCCCTGCTCAATTATTTTCTACTCCCAACTACAGGAAGATCCCATTTTATTGGATTCTACTTTAATGCACTTCACAGATATTGTGTTTTCTACAAATTGAAAAATTCTGGTCACCCTCTGTCAAGCAAGTCCACTTTTCCAACAGCATCTGCTCACTCTGTGTGTCTGTGTGTCACACTTTGGTAAGTCTCAGAATATCTCAAGCTTTTTCATTATTATTACATTTGTTACAGGATCTGTGATCGGTGATCTTGGTGTTACTATCATAATTATTTCGGGCTGCCACAGACTGTGTTCATCTAAGAGACCAAACACAGTTGCTAAATGTTGTATGTGTTCCGACTGCTCCAATGACAAGCCGTTCCCCCATCTCTCCAACAACAAGCCATCCCCCAATCCCTCTTCTTCTCCTCGGGCCTCTCTATTCCCTGAGACACAATAGTACATTTAGGCCAACTAATAAACCTACAGTGGCTCTGAAGTGTCTCAGTGACAGGAAGAATTGCACATTCCTCACATTTAATCAAAAGCTAGGAATGATTAAGCTCATTGAAGAAGGCATGTTGAAAGCCAAGACAGGCTGAAAGTTAAGCCTCTTGCATCAAACAATTAGATAAGTTTTGAATGAAAATTTCTGGAAGGAAATTAGAAGTGTTACTCTAGTGAACACACAAGTAAGAAAGGAAAACTATTGCTGATATGGAGAAAGCTTTAGTGGTCCGAATAGATCAAACCAGCTAAAACACTCCCTTCAACCATAGCCAAATCTGCAGCAAGGCCCTAACTCTCTTCAATTCTAGGAAGGTTGAGAGAAGTGAGGGAGCTACAGAAGCAAAAATTTGAAGCTAGCAGAGGTTGGTTCTTGAGGTTTGGGGAAAGAAGCTGTCTTCATAACAAAAAAGTGCAAAAAAAAAAAAAAAAAAAGGTGAAGCAGTATATGCTGCTCTGTAGAAGCTGCAGCAAGTTATCCAGAAGATCTAGCTAAGATGATAAGTTAAGGTAGCTATACTAAACAGATTTTCAATGTAGACAAAACAGCCTTGTATTAGGGAAGATACCATCTGGGATATTTGCAGCTAGAGAGTCAAAGTAAGTACCTGACTTCAAAGTTTCAAAGTATATGCTGATCCTCTTAGAGGCTAAGGCAGCTGGTGACTTTAACTTGAAGACAATGGCCATTTGCCATTCTGAAAGTCCTAGGGTCTTTAAGAATTATGCTAAATCTACTCTGTCAAGGCTCTATAAATGGATAACAAAGACTTATGACATCACATCTGTTCACAGCATGGTTTATGGAATATTTTAAGTCCACTGTTGAGACCTACTGCTCAGAAAAAAAGATTCCTTTCAATATGTTACTGCTCACTGAAAATGCTCATGGTTACCCAAGAGCTCTGATGGAGATGTACAATGAGATTAATGTTGTTTTCTTGCCTACTAACACAACAGACATTCTGTTGGGTCAGGGGCTCATGGATCAGGGGCTCATTTCAACTTTCAAGTCTTATTATTTAAGAAATATATTTCATAAGCCTATAGATGTCAGAGATAGTGATTCCTCTGATGGATCTGGGCAAAGTCAACCAAAAATCCTCTTGAAAGGATCTACCATTCTAGACATCATTAAGAACCTGTGGTGGATTCATTTTGATATTTGGCAAAACTAATACAATTATGTAAAGTTTAAAAATAAAATAAAATTTAAAAATTAAAAAAAAAAAAAAAAAAAAAAAACATAGCAGTAAAGGCAGCCACACACATTTTTTGGTTTCCCAGTACAAGTAGTGTAACATAACTTTTATATGCACTGGGAAACCAAAATATTTGTGTGCCTGCCTTTATTGTGGTGGTCTGGAACTGAGTATATCAAAGGTAAGTCTGTGTAGAGAGTGTGGTTTTTCAAACACACCAAGCAGAGAGAATCTATTAACTTGTAGAGTTTCTTTGAGCAGAGACACTTAGATGTCTGCGGTTCAGAGTTGAAGCAGTGTGACATGTTCAGAAATTTCACAGGCCTGGGAGATCTTTATCCAGCTTTAGTTTCTCATGAACCCTGGGGCTATGGACCTATCTCATTTATACTTTTATTTAATGATACATCCCCTCATCTGTGAACTAGAATAGACCAATTCTTCTCTAGGCAGGTATAGATGTATTGCCTGAGGTATAAAAATCTGTGTGTTCCAAGAACTGTTAATAGATGGAGTAAATTACTTTATATATAACTATATATTAGAATACATTAGGTTATATGCACACATCCCACATACTACTATCTCTTAAATGTCTGTGGATATTTTTGTGATTTGTAAAACCGAAGATTAGAATGTTATTGAATTCATTGCAGATTTATGCTTTTTATTTTTTCAATTAATAGTTTTATGTTTGTGTGAGATGGTTATATATATATATATATATATATATATTTCTGATGCCCCCAAAATTGGAAGCACTAAATATTTCTAAAGTCATTTTCATCTATAGTCCATGCCTTTAGACTTCTCTGATATATGCAAGTTAGACTGAGTAAAGGTGATGTGATATTAACAACTTACAATTAAGTGCAGAACTATAAAGTATTCTCAAAGTATGTGATATAATGCCAGCAGCAGAGTTTATAGTTTAAATTTCTTTCATTACTGGACAAACAATGAAATGGTTTATAGTATCTAGTTGGGATATTCAAACCAAAGAGGCAACTGGCTGATTAGAACATTAAAATTTTCACCAGGAAATAAAGAGAGTGTTCTAATCAGTGTGGCAGGCAGAATTCTTCCAAGATCCCTACCCCCTGGGGGTACCTACTGTGTATAATCCCGCTCCCGTAAGAGTGCATGGGCTCTGTGACTATGACAGGATACCATTCTGTGATTAATTACGTTATCTGGCAAGAGTGAAGGAATTCTGTAGATATAATTAAGGTCCCTAATTATATGACTAACTTCATCATAAGGGAGATTATTTGGACTTGACTACTCAGGTAAGTGCCTTAAATGAGGCTGTTCAGGTCAGAAAAAGAGAAAGTCATCAGAAGCGCCCTGCTGCTGGCTCTGAAGACACACAAACGGCCATGGTGTGACGGTCACTTGGCAGTAACGTTTGAGTCCTCCAGGCAGTGAAGGTCCTACACCTGTAAGGACTGAATCTGGCTTCAGCTGTGAACTTGAACTTGACCTTAGCTCTGTCTGACATCTTGAGTTCAGCCAGGTGAGAACTTCAGCAGAGCACCCAGTTAACCCCACATATGGACTTCTGAACCATGGACATGATATAATACATTCATGCTACTTTAAGCCACTAAATTTGTGGTAATTTGTTAGAGAATGACAGAAAGTGACTGCAGTCAGATGTGGCAGAACAGAATGAAGAATGGTGTTCCTGGAGGAAGCCCAGCCCGATTCCACACCCCGTCAACCCACTGGCCCCTGTGCCCTGTCAGAAGTCCTGGCTCACCGAGGCTCCTTCAGTGGCCATGGACTTCAATGAATAAGGCCTGAATTCTCAGGGGAGCAGCTCTTAGTGATGCATGGTGGGAAGTTGGCATGGGGGGTGTGAAGACTGGAGATAAAAAGTATTCCTACCTCCCTGTGACAGGGCTCTATCAGCCTTTGTTCACCTGGAACTCAGTCCCCTCCCCTCCAGAAAAACCTTCCTTTACACGACTGTCCAAAGGAACAAATACCCGTTTGCCCCCTATAGCATGTGTGTGCTCAGTCACTAAGTTGTGTCCAGCTCTCTGCAACCTCATGGACTGTTGCCCACCAGGCTCTTCTGTCCATGGAATTCTCCAGGTGAGAATACTGGAGTGAGTCGCCATGCCCTCCTCCAGGGGATCTTCCTGACCTAGGGATCTAGCTCAAGTCTCTTGGGTCTCCTGCATTGGCAGGCAGATTCTTTTACTGCTGAGCCGCCAGGGAAGCCCCACCCCTACCCCTTATAGCAGCAAAACTTAAAAGAGCAAACTTGGGGCTTATTCCTGGAAGAGCTGAGTTTTCTATGTTGACTTGGTTACTTCACTGTATTAAGACCATCAACGGGCAACCTGAAATAACTAAAAATGAAAAAAAGTTTTTGCTTGGGCAGACATCCTGATTCTGTGATAATATCTCCACCCCCCTTCAGCCTTACTCCATGCTTAGCTCCCTAAAGGTCATAGGCAAGGTTTATGCCAGTGGCTCTGAAAAAACTCAGCCCAAGTGCAGCTTCTGGTCCATCACCTGGCCCAAACAGCCATACCTCCCATCCTTTCCCTGGTCCCTCATAGCCCCCAGCTGTGCTGGCTGGGACAGCCATGCAGGGGTGACAAGCTTATCCTGAAGGATGGATGCAGTGCTCTGGCTGCTGGCCCATTTAGGCATAATTATCCCGCCTGGGATTCTGCCCGATATTATAACAAATGGCTTTGGAAGAAAAGATCAAACAGTGGGGAAAGCCTCAAGAGGAAGAATACATCTGTTAAGAACTCCCACCGAATATGTTATAAAGCGTTTTTGTTTACTAAATCTTTCAAGTCTGAAACTGGTTCAAGGACAATTTAGCTGCCTTGTTTTAAGAGAAGAGAGAGATTGGGAAAGACAAGGTCGGGGTGTGGGGTGGTGTAAGAGGTTGGAAAGCAGACTTAAGAAGTCACCAAAACTAACTGAAAACTAATACACACATATCCAGAAAGTCATTTGAAATTAAAGGTGCTTTTGCGCAACATATATATCTAAAACATGCTTTCAAATATTATAAATACATACCTTTGAGATGGTCTTTTTGTGTATGCATTTAACAAAAAAAGTTTCAATGAATCATGCATGTGTGCTCAGTCACTTCAGTCGTGTCTGATTGTTTGCGACCATATGGACTGTAGGCCGCCAGACCCTTTTGTTCATGGGATTCTCCAGGCAAGAATACTGGAGTGGGTTGCCATGCCCGCCTCCAGAGGGTCTTCCCACCCAGGGATCAAGTCCATGTCTCCCGTACTGCAGGTAGATTCCTTACCACTGAGTCACCGGGGAAGCCCTCAATAATGCATAGGGCTGCTTTATACACAAACACACGTGATCCCAATTTATAATTGTTTCTAAAGATATTAATTATTGACTCTGTACCTAATTTCAAGAGATTCAAACCAACAAGATTAAAAGTTTGTTGCTGTGTGTCTTTGGAGTTGTCTCTGCCCTCAAGCAAATGCTCTGTAAGTTTCAGCAATTACTAGACCTTTGGGTCGTCCACTGTGATCCTATAAAATAAAATACCTATTAGAATAAGTTGGGGAAAAAAAGCCTGAAGTTCACAAGGTTTGGGGGTCACAGATTGGACACCTACCATATTATGTATATTATATATCACCGTAGGTTAATGCTGAGTTTTATTCCTCTAAATCGCAGTCCTCAAATTTTTTGGTACCAGGGACCAGCTTCATGAAAGACAATTTCCATGGATGGTAGCGGGGTGGGGGGAGGTGGGAGGTATGGTTTCTGGATGATTCAAGCACATTACATTTATCATGCTCTTTATTTCTAATCTAATGCTGCTACTGATCTGACAGGAGGTACCAGTGTGTGGTCCAGAGGTTGGGGACCCCTGCTCTAAATGTTTGAGACGAGGGTTACATAGGATACAGTTGTCTATTCTTTGACTATTCTACAGCCATCCGATGTGTATTTGCTTAAACTATGAAATCAGGCTGGAATTTGCAGGAAGTAAAACGACCTCACAAACCCACAGCCAGGATGCCTGGACCCTAACCATGCTCTCCAGAAGCCACACCATGCTTTCCTCTCTGTTCTTCCCCTCATGCTGCTCTTCCTCCTGCCCTTTCCTTTCTGTACAAAATGACAATGAGCTGTAGAGACCCCACGAAAGCCCAGGAAACTGGATAGAGGGTGACAGGCTTGGGGCAGGAAGGAGGGGGAGCTGCCACAGAGCTGCAGGTAGGTCTCTCTCATGAGTTTGCACAGAACGTCCTCTGAATGAGCATGCTGTTCCCTGTCCTCTACCTTCTCATGGATTGTTAATGCCAGCAGGAAAAGTGCACACCAAAGATTTTAGAAGGGCAGGGAAGGACTCTGGGAAATTTGCTAAAAATAAGGGCCCTGCATTTGGTGGTGGTGCCTGTTGAGTCACTAAGTCATGTCCAACTCTTGCAACCCCATGGACTGTAGCCCTCCAGGCTCTGCTGTCCGTGGGATTTCCCAGACAAGGATACTGGAGTGGGTTGCCAGTTACTTCTCCAGGGCATCTTCCCAGCCCAGGAATTGAACCCACGTCTCCTGTTTGGCAGGCGGATTCTACACTGAGGCACCTGGGCAGCCCCTGTATTTGGAGGCATACAGTACATTCCTGATTTTCTGGAGGCAGCGAGAGGCAGGCCGCAGCCGAGATGGGGTTTCCTTGTAGACACGGTATAGATGGCAGCTGCCTTCACCAAAGCCATCCCCTCCCTCTAAACTGCTGGCACACAGCTCCCTCAGACCAGCCAGCCGTCAAGACCAGGCTTCTGCCAGGAGAAAAGCGTGAAATTCCTGATTTTCTCTGCACGGAGTGGAGAGGGTGAGCGCACAGGACGGCCTCCCAAGATGGCTGCCGTTTCTCGGGGTCGCGGCGCAGAGGCTGAGGCTCGTGAGGCCGCCGTCTTCCCCGGGGCCCAGGCTCGATGGACCGGGGCTTATCTGTGATTTGGTTTATGAGCAGGATGGAGTGCGTGGGGATTCGTGCTCCCTGGAAACCACCAGGGCGCAAAACTATAGGGAGGCCCTCCCTTCTCTGGACCCTGGCCCTCCTCCCCACCCTCACCCTGGGTCTGAGAATTCTCCTGCTGGTTTTATGATCCGAAACTCTCAGGAGAGCTGGCACTCTCGCAGGCTTCCCTTATATTTTCAGAGAGGATTCTACAGGTCAGCATTTTGGTCAAAAGGTCCCACATCAGGCACCGTACTGTCTTACACAAGGGGAAACCTGTATAATATGAGAAGAACGGACTGCATGTTTTTCCTACTCCTGTATCACCAACGGTACATATTTTCTCTCTAAATAAGTTTTATTTTAATAACAAACTGACCACAAAAGCCACCTTTAAAATTCATGCAACTCTTATTAGTCATTTTAAGTATTTTAAGCTTTTTTTTTTTTTTTTTTCTTTTTAGTACTCTTAAGGTTGTATGCTATAGACCCCCAGGGGATACCAGAATGCCTTCATTTTGAGAAACAAACTGAGGCAGGAAACTCAACTATGCAAACCTTATGTGTTTGTACATGTATTGTAGTCAACTTCCTAAGAAATAGGACAGAGCCAGTAAGACTGATGGGGCGGGGGGAAATAGAGAAATTGGTTAAAAACTAACTGAAACATCACTCCTCAGTATTTCTACTATAGATACATTAGTGAATTTTCTTGTAATTTTCTATGAAATTATTTTTAAGTCTATGGATTTTAGTACTCATACAGGTGGCTCAGTGGTTAAAATCTGCCTGCCAGTGTAGGAGATGCAGGAGATAATGGGTCCAATCCCTGGGTTGGGATGATCCCCTGGAGAAGGTAATGGAAATCCACTCCAGTATTCTTGCCTGGAAAATTCCATGGACAGAAGAGCCTGGTGGGCTACACTCCATGGGGTCACAAAGAGCTGGACATGACTGAGCAACTGAGCATGCATGCATGTACTGTTCGTACAACTTTGTATCCTTACATTAAAATATATATATTAAGAACACATACTTTCATGTCAATTACTTATTCTAACAATAAAACATCTTCATGAAGGAACATGCCTTCATTTGCTAAACGATTTCCCTAATTTTCAACCTTTAAATGGTTTCTAGTGCCACATTAATATTATAACAAGTACTGTGTTCAAATCTTTGTACATTTTTTTGCTTAAAAAACTGGTTTAATTCAACCAATGTCTAAAGACTATTTTTAAATTCAGTTTTTAAAAAGATATTTAGAAGTTAGTTTCAAATGAACTGTTTAGAAATTATCTATGTTTTACACTGACTTCCTTCAGGGTCTTTTTTCCCCCTACGTAGCTACCTACATCTATAGTTTTTACACTTGCACAAATAAGCAGATGTTAGATATTTTATTGCTGACTGTTAAAAAATTTATTCAGGATACTTAATGAAGACAGTAACTGAAATAAAATCTACAAGGTAAGAACTAATTCCAAAAGTTTTCTTTAGAAACTGGCTTTGGGGTTTTGTCCGTGTTGTTTTGTTTTTCAATACCTGCAGTAACTGGATGAATATATCTAGCTAGATAACTGGAATGATTTTGTTTGGGGACACAAATGTCCTTTATTTAGGTCTTGAAATAACAACAAGCTTAATAGTAGAGCCAAAACTTAGAAACAGCCAAGGCATAGAACCTGTACCACAAAGCAAAGATAAGAATATTCTTTACACACATGTGTGTATACACATACACACATACACGCATACACACACACATCCTTGCTCCACTCTCTGTCTCTGGCTTTCCAACTTGATCTCGCCTGCTTGGAAATACGAGCGTTTTCTCTCTCTCTCCATGTTGTCACAATGCTGAAGCAATGCTGCTGCTGCTGCTAAGTCGCTTCAGTCGTGTCCGACTCTGTGCAACCCCATAGACGGTAGCCCACCAGGCTCCGCCGTCCCTGAGATTCTCCAGGCAAGAACACTGGAGTGAGTTGCCATTGCCTTCTCCGTCTGAAGCAATAGAACATGTTAAAAAAAAATTAAAACTTTGAGAACATCTAATGATCTTGATTTCCCTGGTGACTCAGATGGTAAAGCATCTGCCTACAATGTGGGAGACCTGAGTTCAATCCCTTGGTCAGAAAGATTCTCTGGAGAAGGAAATGGCAACCCACTCCTCTACAGTCCATGGGGTCGCAAAGAGTCAGACCTGACCAAGCAACTTCACTTTACTTTTTAAAAGTAGGAAACTTAGTCAGCACGTGGACAGTTTTCATTTGCTGCTATTGACATATTTTGTTAACTTCCTTGATCCTAACCCTGGTCTTCACAAATAACCCTATATCTGGCTTATAGCATTAATTTTTCCTGTGTTCCTCTTAGCCCTTCTTTTTGCCCCACGGACAGCTTTGTGTCCTAGCATTACAGTATGGTTTTGCACAAGAAGCTTGTGTCCAGAGAGCAATTTAGCATTCCATGGCTTTCCTTCCCATGGCCAGACTCGGAGTGTCCCCCACGCCTCGCCTCTGCAGGCACATCGTTGCAGATGGTGGGCAGATAACCTGGAGCAAAGCTCAGCCTTGGAATTCCTGTGGCTTCATGAAGCTCTGAGAAGAATTAAACATTAAGGACATTTATGACCTGTAAAATGTATCCTTTAGGGGCTGGACCTGCAACTTTGGGGCAATAATTACATGTGAGAGCAAAATACAAAGAACACAGCTTGGATGCAGTGCCTCTGAGCACTCCAGAAATGAACAGCGATTTTAATCAGGCATTTAATCAAACATCGGGCAGTTATCCAAAGTATTTGCCCCTTTATTACACCGCCTTCCAAAACTTGCTCTTAAAAAGTGCTTGAAAGTAAATATAACAATGTTTGTGAGGCTTTAAGCCCTAGTTTGATTTGGTATGTTTCTTTACCTTTATGATGACTGATTTTAACTCAGCTCCGAGTTGCAATCTTCACATTATTGAAAAGAGAAGAAAACAACGAACAAAAAGTGAGAGCAGGGAACCCTGTAGTTTAAATACGATCCACTGTTGCCATCTGCTGGCTACAGATGGGATTTTTTTTCTTTTTTTTTTTCTTTTCAAAAGAAAACTAAGACACAGGCACGCATGCAGTCATGGAAGTGTTTCCACGTGGGTGGGTATGTCTGTGTGTGTGTGTGAGAGAGCGCACACGCAGAAAACAGGCAGCAACGTCCCAGCATTCGAATGAATTTAGTTTGTTTTTAAGAACCTCTAGTTAGTTGAGCCCTCATAGTCTCTGATTTAGTAGAGGATTTTTACTTAAGGAGTCATTGCTACCGACAAAATGAAGGGGAGCCTGGGACAAATAAAAGAAAAAGAACTTGTGATCAAGGACAAGTGACAGTTCACAGGGGATGACCTGAGGCCTCGGTGTACTCCTCCACCTGGATGGAGCCGCAGATGCCAATCCCACAGATGGAACCGTCTCCCTCTAGAATCTACTTTTCTGAATGGCTTCCAGTTCATACAGGAGATCTTAACAAATGTAATCCTCCTGGCATGGGCGTGCCTCAGTTAACTGACCAAGGCTTCCCTAGTTGTGTCCAACTCTTTATGACCGTATGGACTGTAGCCCGCCAGGCTCCTCTATTTATGGGATTCTTCAAGCAAGAACACTGGAGTGGGTTGCTATGCCCTCTTCCAGGGGATCTTCCCAACCCAGGATTGAACCCACGTCTCTTATGTCTCCTGCATTGGCAGGCGGGTTCTTTACCACTGGTGCCACCTGGGAAGCCCCAGTAGATAGCATGCTGCTAAGTTGCTTCAGTCATGTCCGACTCTCTGCGATCCCATAGACGGCAGCCCACCATGCTCCCCCGTCCCTGGGATTCTCCAGGCAAGAACACTGGAGTAGGTTGCCATTTCCTTCTCCGATGCATGAAAGTGAAAAGTGAAAGTGAAGTCGCTCAGTCGTGTCCGACTCCTACTGACCCCATGGACTGCAGCCTACCAGGCTCCTCCGTCCATGGGATTTTCCAGGCAAGAGTACTGGAGTAGGGTGCCATTGCCTTCTCCATACAAAGTATCAATAGGTGGTGTGCATATGCATTCTAAGTTGCTTCAGCTGTGTCCGACTCTTTGTGACAGCATGGACTGTAGCTCACTAGGGTCTTCTGTCCGTGGAATTCCCCAGGCAAGAATACTAGAGTGGGGTACCATTCCTTTCTCCAGGGTCTCCTGTGCTACAGGCGGTCTCCTGCATTGCAGGTGGATTCTTTACTGACTGAGCCACCAGGGAAGCCCAACACAATATTAAGCAACCTATTTGGAGGGATTTCCCCCAAACACATGCATTTAAGCCTCATAACCACCTTAATAGGTAACTATTAAAACCTCTTTTATAGATGAAACCACTGGAACCCAGAGAAACTGAAGGCAGAGCTGCTAAGTGACAGCAGGACAGAGCTGGACTCGAACCCAGATCCCCAGGCTGCATCTGGACCATGGGTCTGCACAGAACCTCAGCACGCAGCTCAGAGGATGCCCCTTCACAGCCTGCAGCCAAGAGTGATGTAACCACTTCCCATTCCCAACTCATCTCCACCGAAACTTCTTTGGAATTGGTCTCCAGCATCACTTACTCAAAAAGCTCTTCTGAGGTCTTCGTTCTCCCTGACCACTCAGAAGATACGTGTCCTAAACAATTTAATTTCACAGCTTGTCTGCTCTGTGTTTCCCTACTGTTCACAAAAATATATTTGACTTTCCTCCAAGTCAGAGTATACTTTCCAGGGACAGAAGTGATTATTTTTCTTCTGATGCTGCCATAGAAACGAAGCTACATGAGCCAGAGGCTCTCACACAGGATCCCTCCAGGTCTCGGGAAAAGCTTGCATTCGTGTCTCTGTGTTATCGGACCCTGTGGGCCAACACTTTCTGTTCTGTAACGCTACAGACACTAATCATTAAAAGTAGCTTCCCAGAGTTACAAAATGTTTCTAAGAAGCCAACACATCTCCATTTACTTTTATTTCCCTACATGCTGCAAATTCCTTTTCTGTGATTTCATTTATACGTTCTCTTTGCTTTTCTTTCCTTTCACATTTACACTCAGTGCCTGATGCAGGTTGGATTCACAGGAATCAGATATCAAAACGTAGTTTGGGGTTCAGGATTCTTCTCTAGGACCAAGGCTTGTGGAAGGCAGAGGTGATGTTGGTCTCGTAAGGAAGAGCCGGTGAGGCAGTGCCAGCTCAGCGGGGCGTGCTCTGGAGTGAGCATTACCCATCAGGGAGGCACTTGATGGGTGAAGGTTCGGGCGGGGGCCAGGCCAATGACAGTGCCATGAACCCCTGGCTACACACACACAGGGCTGGTTCTCTTCCCAATCAGTGTCCTGAGCTGTGCTTTCATGGGGATCCAGCACCTCACCTATCCACTGATGTGAAGTTGTTTTGTTTCAAAAAGTTTACTAAAACACAGAGCAGCTGCCCAGTGACCATGATCTGTGCGTGAAGTCGATTCTCTGAGGAGCTGGTCAGAAGAGGAATGCAGATCAAGAGCCCTTGCTCTCCACTTCTCCAACATACTTTCAAAAAGGCTTCCCAGTGTTCCTTACATTCCTTGTAAGCAGGATGAGGAGACGGGCCTGGGAGACACATTTTCATTTTTTTTTTAAGAGAAGAGGCAGACGTCTGCCGTCCCCTCCTCACCATAAATGAATTCCCTGGCTCTGTATCTACATCAGTTCAGGTCTTCTAAAAAGCCGATTCTGAAAGAGAAATGGGTGTGCAGAAGATCTGTAGGGGGGATTCCTGGAAAGGATGAAGTGGACAGGGAATGGTAGGAGGGAGGGAGGGAAAGCCTTGGGACCACAGCGCAGGTCTGATGCCCGTGGAAGAGAGAGGAGGTGGACGGGTAGGTAGGAAGAGCCTCCAACCACGCACAGCTCAGAGAAAGTCCCGGCTGGGCCAGGGGGAAATCTGGGGGCAATGATAGCCCCTTACAAGGAGTCTTGCTTTAGGCAGAGACAACCCTCTCTGTTTCCTCACTGTGTTCATTGACAGCCTAGGAATGAGCCCAGAACAGTGTATCTCTGCATGAATGATGCTATGGAAGCCAAGGGGCAGCAGCTGGTGGCTGTCCGCTGATGGACTCTTGGTGGAAGGTTCTCCCTGGAAGGGAGATCTGTAGGGGAGCTTACCTTACCTGCTGTGTGTGCTTACCCTTGTAGCACAGTAGCCTCAAGAATGGGCTGCGTAAACTTAAAAAAGCATGTACGCAGGTTAACTCCTGTTTCTCTTCCATCTCTACGTCATTCCTGATTCCAAACGATAGTGTCCAAACACAATCCCCTAAATTGACAGCTGACTCAACTGAAACTCAAATCAACAGACAAAGGCAAAAATAGCATCTTAGCCCCTGGAAATATCTAAGCATATTTAAGTGCTGTGAGAGTCCAACATCAGCTCAATGCCACAATGTTTAATGACTTAGAATACCTACTATGGACCAGATACTCTGCTGGGTCAGCAGAATTCAGTTAAATTGGACAAGATCCTGAAAGGTCCATGTGTATGTGTTAAGTCGCTTCAGTCGTGTCCAACTCTTTGCAACCCTATGGACAGTAGCCCCCCAGGCTCCTCTGTCCATGGGATTCTCCAGGCAAGAATACTGGAGTGGGTTACCATTCCCTTCTCCAGAGGATCTTCCCAACCAAGAGATTGAACCTGGATCACTTGCATCACAGGCTGATTTTTTACCTTTTGAGATATGTAACTCTTTAGGTTTTGTCAAAGCAAAACCCATCTGTTATGCTGAAATAATACATAAAATCTTTGATGAAAAATCATCCTCTTCTTCTTAATCCCATTCTTGAGATAACTGCTTGGAAGCTACATTTCTGAGGTGACTTTCTATAAATTCCTGTTATACCTATACCAGTGCTTCATTCAAATCTCCAGATACTGCATTTCTACCAGTGTTTCCTGAACCAGCAACTCGACCTTATCTTCTGATGTATTTTTTCTTCTGCTTTGTTGAATTCCTCCAAAATATAAACACTAAATAAAGCAAAGCTAAAAATTAGTGCAGAAAAGGAGAACACCAGCGTGGTAGAGCTTCAGCAGTGTCTCAGAGGGAAGGTCAGACCGTAATGCTATAGATTCTTGAGGTCTATGCTTGCATAGTTTGAGCCACTGGTCTTGGACATGTATTACTTCATAGGGAAAGGAAGGTCTTAAAAATGAGACTAGATAAGAAAACATTCAAGTGAGATGATTTCCCAAGTAAGCTGTTTCTTAAAAAAAAAAAAAAAAAAAAAAACTGATTTGCTGGACTTCCCTGAAGGTGGTAATAAAGTTATTTACTGATGAAAAATCTTGAATAATCTTTCTCTTTCAAGCAAAGTTTTTCTGGTACAAACAAGTTGACCATGTGGACATGGGTTGTTGCTGCTTTTTCTTAAGTGCCAGGCAGTGCTGATGCAGATGGTCACTGTTCTCAGCTCCATGAGGATTCAGCTCACTGCTTTCCTCCTTTCCTAGCTCTTCTCAACAGGTACATCACTGTTTCCAACGTTCCCTTGTGGTTATTTTGGTAGCTTCCTTTTTTGTTGCTGTTGCATTTATTTATTGTTTTTTTTAAATTTTTATACAACTTCAATGTTACTCTCCCATTTATATTATTATTATTATAAGATATTGGCTCTTTTCCCTTTATCATAAAAAACAAAGCCTATCTTATACCCAGAAGTTTGTACCTTCCACTCCCCCCAGTTTTCCTCCCCCCACCTTCCGTACTCGTTTGTTCTCTATATCCGTGGGTCTGTTTCCTTTTTATTATATTCACTAACTTCTAGTATTTTTAAGATGGCACATTTAACTGATGCTATACCATATTTGTCTTTCTCTGCCTGATTTGTTTCAGTTAGCATAATGCCCTTTAAGTCCATTCATGTTGCTGCCAATGGCAAAATTTCACAAAATTTCATTCTTTTTCTATGATTGAGGAATGTTCCATTGCATATATAGACCGCATTTTCTTTATCCATTCATCTGCTGATGGACACTTACATTGCTTCCACTTGGCTATTGTAAATAATGGTGCTATGAACATTGAGGTACATGTATCTTTTTGAAGTAGTGTTTTTGGTTGTTTTGGATATATACCCAGGAGGGGAATTGCTTGGTCATATGGCAGAGGATGAGATGGTTGGATGGCATCACTGACTCAATGGCCATGAGCCTGAGCAAATTCCCAGAGAGAGTGGAGGACAGGGAGGCCTGGCGTGCTATGGTCAGTGGGGTAGCAAAGAGTCAGACGCAATCTAGTGACTAAACAGCAATAAAGTGCTACTTCTGCTTCTTGTTTTTTGAGAAACCTCCACTTTCACCAATTTACATCCCCATCAACAGTGTACAAGGGTTCCCTTTTCTCCACATTTGTTTTCTTGACTCTCCCTTTCTTATGTTACCCATTTTAGCCTTGGACTCTTACTTTGAGAGATGAATAATTCAGATGGCTACTTTCCCTACATCTCTTCCCCCTCCTTCTCCACCAAGTTCTGTCAGCTGGGCTGTGCTCCAGGGTTTAAAACATTTGCATTATGCTTTTAAATATAATTAAACGTTTGGAACTGTCACTAATGATTGAGTCAACAACTTAAAATAACAAGTTGTGTTTATATGAATAGATTAAGAATACATTTGTAAAATAATTTATATGTGCAGAGCAAATTTTAAGTTCTTCATATTAATATTAACCAATGTCAACCTAATAGCAGATATTATTATTAGCTCGATTTTATGGGTAAGAAGACTGGGGCATATAGAGCTTTAGAATCTCGCCCAAAATGATCTGTTAATAACTCTTCTAAACTGTTGCACCTTAGTTCCTGGGCCTAAAATACACACTGTGATTCTCCCATGTCTCTCCATCAGCTCAGTTCACACAGTTCTCTTAACTTGGGGTAGAGTTTCCTTGCATAGACCTTTACCTGGCCAGTTACTACTTTCTGTGCAGATCTCAGCTAACATCCGTTCCTCAGAGCAGCATTCTCTGACCATCATGCATCAGCAGGTCGTTCTGCCTCTCTCTCTCATGGAGTCCATTCTGTTCTTTCTCAGAAGTTGGTGCTGTAAGCACACAGTCCCTTTCGTGTGTATCAAAGTAATGCCTATATTTGCTTCTCTCCAGTAAGAGGCATGATGTTCTCTATCTTAGGCTCACCTTACAGGGTGCTTGGCACCTAGCAGGTAATTAATTTTTCCATTTATAACAGACTATAAGGGTTCATAAATATAATTCTATTTTCAAGTTAAATACAAAGTTATTAACATAACCTTTTAAAAAACTTTTTATTTTGTATTGGAGTGTAGCCAATTAACAGTGTTGTGTTAGTTTCAGGTGAACAGCAAAGGGACTCAGCCATACATACACATGTATCCCTTCTTCCCAACCCCCCTCCCATCCAGGCTGCCACATAACACTGAGCAGAGTTCCATGTGCTGTACAGTAGGTCCTAAGTGGTTACCCATTTTAAATATAGTAGTATGTACATGTCGATTCCAAATTCCCTAACTAGCTCTTCCCCTCATCCTTCTCCCCTGGCAACCATAAATTCCTTCTCTGTGAGTCTGTTTCTGTTTTGTAAATAAGTTCAATTGTATCATTTCTTTTTAGATTCCATATATAAGGGATATCATTCAGCATTTCTCCTTCTCCATATGATAATCTCTAGGTCCATCTATAATATGGAAATTTTATTATTAATAGTTATTCAGTGTAGCATAGTGGGATGAACTTGGATTACATCTAAGACCCATAATAGAAATTAATTTTTAATACAATATAATATGCATTAGCTTTCTTGAATTTTGATTCATAGAAGTATAATGAATAAGGAACAGATGAACAATCCTCCAAGGCAAGGAGCATAGCAACCATAATAATAAATAGCACTTTCTAAGGCTCTCATAGCCCACAAGCATTATGCCATGTACTCCTCCTCTTGACACTGATGTCATCAAGTCGAGTTTACCCCAATTACACATGGCAGGAAGCAAACACAGCTTTTCCCTTCTGGGTCCAGTGTGCTTACTCAGAGCTCCCCACCTCCGCTTTCTCAGTTCACATTCTGAAGTGCTATTTTCCCTCAGGACTCTTTTGCCTTTAACAATGGGATTGTTTTCAGGTTATTATCAGTCATTTTTGACTTGTCTGCAACATTCAAAACACTCATTTCAGCAGCAGTCACTCTGATCTCTTAGACAGGTGTTTGATAAAAGTCAAATAAATTATTCAGACAACACTGTTTAGTGAAGAGCAAATTCCCTTCCAGGGGATTCAGCCAACTTCTCGAAGAAGCTTCATGGAGAAGGAACTGGAGCTCAGCCTTGATGTTGCAGAAGGATGTTTAAGTGAGTGAGAGGCTGGCTTTCCAACTTTCTGTTTCAGGATGTACTTTCTACCAAAAAGCAGAGTGTACTTTCGGGAAACCCCCACAGCAGGTGTTCACAATCCCTTTGGAGTTTTAGGATTCATTCCTTCATTTATGCACTCGCTGATGAACTGCATAAAAAGCTGTGTAGAAAGGACTTTTCACTGGAGAGTTTCAAACTCTTTGATGCTAGCTCTGTATTTACTGTTATACCACACTAGAGCATGTTAGGTAACTGAGGTTTGGTTGCAATTCTTGGCTGATCTTGGACTTGGGCTGTAAGGACTGGTGGTAATAAAGTTTGGAATTCTGTCTGGCTTAGGTCACATTTCTGAGAAGCAGTTTGAGGTGGGGATCTGAGGATGAGTGATTTTGGGGTGCAGTGCTTTCAGGAGAAATGCGGGGAGAGCAACAAACAGGGCAGAGGAAGGAGTTGAGTAGGATGTGGTCTCAGCAGGAGCCTGGCTTTTGCTGACCCCAGAGGAAGCCCATACTGAACCACAGCGTGGCACAGGGGCCAGTTTCTTAATCTTTTTGTCAGTCTTTGGCTGCAAGCTGTTGGGGGAAGAGAGGACAGCTGTGAACCATCAACAGCCAATACTCTTTTTTTAAATCTGTTGAGGAACCTCCGTACTCTTTTCCATGGTGACTATGCTAATTTACATTCCCTCCAACAGTGCATGAGGGTTCCCTGTCCTCTGTATCCCCGCCAATGCCTGTTGTCTCCAGTCCTTTTGATAATAGCCCAAATAACAGTTGTGGGGTGTTATCTCAGTGTGGTTTTGATTTGCATTTCCCTGATGATGTTGAGCACCTTTTCATGAATGTGTTGGCTGTTTGTATGTCTTTAGAAAAATGTCTCTTCAGGTCCTTTGCTTATTTTTTAATTGGAAGGGAAATGGCAATCGAATCTGCACTCACACATGTACTGCAGCGCTGTTCACAATAGCTAATATATGGAAGCAACCTAAATGTCCATCAGTAGAAGAATGGGTAATAAGCTGTGGTATGTGTACAACAGAATATTACTTAGCCATGAGAAGTAGCAAAATCCCAGTTTGTGGCAACATGGACGAACCTTGAGGACATAATTCTAAGTGAAATAAGTCAGACAGTGAAATACAAATGCTATATGATTTCACTCATATGTGGAATCTTAAAAGGCCAAACTTGTGGAAACAGAGAATAGAACAGTGGTTACTAAGGAGTTGGAGGGTGGGAGAAATGGGGGAAGTGTTGGTCAAAGAGTACAGACTTCCAGTTAGAAAATAAATAGGTTCTCGGGCTCCAATGCACAGCATGGTGGTTACAGAAAGCATCACTGGACTATCTACTCATAAGCTGCTAGGAGAGTAGATTTTAAATATTCTCACTGCAAAAAAGGAATTATGTAACATAAGGAGGTGTTAGCTAAGGCTCTTCTGTTAATCACATACTGCAATATATAAGTGAATTAAATCAACGTCATACACTTTAAAATCACACAATACTGTATGTCAATTATATCTTAATAAAGTTTGGGAAATAAACAGCCAATACTCCCAGCAGCCAGGGCCTGGTTACCATGCCCAGTGCATGGGAGGACAGCAGCATCATCTATCACACTGGCCATGTATGTGTGAGGATTAATCCTTAACACTGAAAAATCCCCTTTCTAACACATCAGTCATCACCCTCAGAATGACTTAGCACAATGATTATGAATCTGACAAGTATAAGCTACATGTAGGATACATTTTCATTCATTCTTGAGTGACAGTATGTCACACATGTGCCAGTGACTTTTTATACAAACTTTCCGAGCTAATTAGTTTCATTTTTGAAAGTTTAGATAGTAACATCCACATCCCCCTCCCATCTCCAGCTCAGAAGGTTGATCATGCTCTTCACACAGATTTTCTAGGACACTTAAACTGATTGTTGCACTTCAAGAGGAGTCTGGTGGTTCTAGAGAAATGCAGGAACATAGGTGATGCAGAAAGCTGGGGAGGGAAATGGCACAATTGGAAAACTTCCAACTGTTCAGTCATCGGAGCACAGAGTTCATTTGGGGAAATGATGAGAGGTTAGGTGGGGAAATGAAGGCAGAGCCCAGATCATGAAAAGCCTTGGATAAAATTAAAATAGTTTGACCATTTTTTAAGGACAATGGGTCTGTTAGTTTCCCTGGGGCTGCTGTAACAACTGACCACAAACTACGGGGCTTAACTCTCTGACAGTTGTGGGAGGTGGGTGTCTGCTGGGCCACACTCCCCTGGAGGCTTCAGGGAAGAATCCCTTCCTTCTTTATTCCAGTTTCTGGTCTCTGGTGACAACGCTTGGCTGTTGCTATTTCCACATCGTCTTCCCGTCTGTTTCTTTCTTATAAAGACACACATGATGGCATTTGAGGTCCACCTGGATAACGAGAAATCAGCTTCTCATCTCATGAGTCTTAATTTAGTTAAACCTGCAAGGACCCTTTTTCCTAGTAAGGTAACAGTCACAGGTTGCAGACATTGGGATGTGGACATAGCTTTGGGAGCCATAGTGAGCCTGCCACAGTGGGATGCCTGCAATCACTTAAATCAGAAGACAGCATGATCAAACTGATGTTACAGGAAAAAACCTATAAAAATGCATTTAAAACTGTCATAAATATGGATTAGATAGAATTAATACTAGAGACGGGTGACCTTATAAGAGGCTTGGCAAATGGTTCAGGCGATTAACAGTGAGAAATTGTATACAGGCATTAGTGGTAGGGAAGAGATAATTGACAGAATTTAGGGACTACTGGTTTTTCCAGTAGTCACGTATGGATGTGAGAGCTGGATCATAAAGAAGGGTGAGGACCTAAAAATTGATGCTTTTGAACTGTGGTGTTGGAGAAGACTCTTGAGTGTCCCTTGGACTACAAGGAGATCAACCCAGTCAATCCTAAAGGAAATCAGTCTGTATATTTACTGGGAGGACTGATGTTGAAGTTCCAGTACTTTGGCCAACTGATGCGAAGAACTGACTCACTAGAAAAGACCCTGATTCTGGGAAAGATTGACCACAAAAGGTGAAGAGGGAGACAGAAAATGAAATGGTTAGATAGCATCATCGACTCAGTAGACATGAATCTGAGCAAACTCCAGGAGATAGTGAAGGACAAGGAAGGCTGGCATGCTGCAGTCCATGGAGTCCAAAAGAGTCGGACACGACTTAGTGACTGAACAGCAACAAGCGCCAGATTAGATGAATGGGTGAGAGAGACCTAGGAGCCTGGAATAATGCCAGGAGCTCTGGCCTGGGCAACTGTATGGACAGGTCCATCTTTTCATTGAAGCAGGTCATGTTTGGAGGAGCATACTTGATGAAAAGAATTTTGCCTTCAGTTTTGGCAGGAGCACAAGAGGAGGAATATAGTAGAAGAGGAGCACGATCCAGGAGGGACCTTAACAGATCTCTGCAGAAGATGGCTCTCATACCTTTGCTTCCTATTTCCATCTTGGTTGGAAAAATACTTGCAAGTTTACAATGACACAACCCATTGAAATATGACACATGTCTCTCCACAGATTAATAAATTCAGGTCCTATAATGTAGAGATCTCCTATGGGATATCAGGACCTTGGTGGCTCAGACGGTAAAGAATCACCTGCAATGCGGGAGACCTGGGTTCGATTCCTGGGTTGGGAAGATCCCCTGGAGGAGGGCATGGCAACCCATTCCAGTATTCTTGTCTGGAGTATCCCAGGGATAGAGGAGCATGGCAGACTACAGTCCCTTGGATTGCAAAGAGTCAGACACGACTGAGCGACTAAGCACAACAGCAGCATACTGACTCCCTGGGGTCTCAGAACCTTCCATCGGGATGTCAAAATCCTACATTAAACAATCAGGGAGCGAAGCATACTGCAGGGTGTGGTGCACAGCTGTATTGATCCTTGGCAATCTGCTTCTGATTTCTGAATGTGTTGAACTGAGGTGTGACTGCTAGATAAGCAGGTGTAGCTTTCTAAGAGACACCCAAGTGCTGTAACCTGCCAGTATCACCTAAAAGTTATCATGTAAGAAAACAGGTTCCATCACAGCAATCTCAGAAGATGAGACACATATTTAGAAACATTTAAGGAGATAAAAAAAAAAACCCTCAAGGGAAAGATGTAGGGATCAGTCAGATGCAGATGAAAATATCAGTTTTATTACCAGTAAGGCTGTATTTGAAAATATTATTTTTGTGTGAGTTAACAGATTTTCCAATAATTCTCCTAAAGCTGTTCCTTTGGGAAACCCTAACATCAAGAGAGAATTTGGGTCTTAAAGTGGACAGGCTGAAATCCCTTATGGACACTTCTAACATGTTAGGTATGTCCCTCTCCCAGCTTTAATGATCTTTACTTCTCACTCCCAGAACCTGTGAGCATTCCTGGGGCCCCTGGAGCACCATAGACATTCATTCAGAGCTACAGGTGGCTGGGGTCGCCTTTGGCCAATGCTAGACAGATGGAGGGAATGGCAGGCCAGCTTCTTCAGGTTCAGAACAGCTTCAAGGCTAAACTTACAGCCCCTAGCTCCCCTGTGGGCTCAGACAAATCTCCCCTTCTTGAGATCTGACTCTTGTTTGATTTCCTCTTGCCTCTGGTCTTCTTGCTCTTCCTCCAGCTGGCTTCCCCCCAGCACTACCTATCTAAAAGGCTGTGTTTGCATCCTTGTCTTGGGGGTTTACTTTTGAGGAGCACAGCCTAGCCCAGGGGTCTAGAACAGTTGCAGTGAGTCAGAGATCCTCTTCAACTTTGGCATCTGTAAGCAGCCCCAGTTTTTCTTGCTAAGCCTTTCAATTCCATATCCTTCCAGATGTCATTTCTAAACTGGCATGATTTCCCCCCTTTCAAGTTGAGTGTATTCTCTTTTGGAAATCATGAAAACATCACAGATGGCCTATGATATAAATAATGAGTTATGAAGACAATTATTGCTCATCTGTGATGAATCAAACTTATTTTTATTTAGTCAACAACAAGCTGGACATAGTCATTATATCACCCTTGGGTCTGTGCAGCTACACATTTCAGAAAGTTGTCCTATATTTTTGCCTCATGGGGTCATGAGCTGAATATTTATCTGAAGTGTCACCAGCCATATACTCTCAGAGTCTCTGTTTCTATGTTAATATTTGTGTTGGCAGCTGGTCACAGGCTCTGCAACCAAAACCACAGCCTTATTTACAATAGCTTCAGATTTCAGTCCTTTTTTAATATCCTTCATAAAAAGAAATTGCTCCTCTGGTGATTTAACTAAGATACCCCAAAAGGCAAGAGAAGTCTTTCATATGCTCTTTCACTGTGAAGCAGATGACCTCTTGTTTCGTGTTCATTTTTATGAAAATCTCTAATTTCGTCATCCTCTCTGACATCTAATGATTCAAGTTGGGATGATAATCTTTTATATACCAACAGTAATTTGGCCCCAGAAGCACATAAAGATGCAAGTTCCTAAGCAGAGCAATCAATGGTGAGCACATTGGACCAGGAGGCAGGAAATGCCCACCGCCTCCCCGCACCTTCTTTGCTCTGTCTAATGACGGAGGCTAAGTCACTGAATCTTTAACTCAAGAATCGAAGGTAGGAGTTCAGCATCATTATCACCAAAGTCTCCTTTGCCCTGAAGTCCTATGACTCTGGGGATTTTAGTTAGACTTGACTAGACCAAATGCACATTTACCTTTGAAAAATATTACAAATTAGTATTCACGTTGTTTAGCCACTAAGTCATGCCAGACTCATTTGTGACAGCATGGACTGTAACCCACCAGGCTCCTGCCATTTCCTCCTCCTGGGGATCTTCCCAGCCCAGGGATGGAACATGCATCTCATACATTGCAGGCGGATTCTTTTCCACTGAGCCACCTGGGAAGAAATATTCATACTACTGGCTTCAAAGTGTGATCCTTGAGTCAGCAATAGCAATATCAGCTGAGGACTGAGGACTTGTTAGAACTACAAATAACTGGCCCCACCCCAGACCCACTGAATCAGAAATTTCACATATGGGGCCCAGAAATCTGATTTCTGCTAAAGTTAGAGACCCACTGATTAATAAAATATTGAATACAAGTCAAAAAACATCATCTTTCTGGAGTTGAGCTGTAGGAGTTGCTTGTATATTTTTGAGATTAGTTGTTTGTCAGTTGCTTCATTTGCTATTATTTTCTCCCATTCTGAAGGCTGTCTTTTCACCTTGCTAATAGTTTCCTTTGATGTGCAGAAGCTTTTAAGGTTAATTAGGTCCCATTTGTTTATTTTTGCTTTTATTTCCAATATTCTGGGAGGTGGGTCATAGAGGATCCTGCTGTGATGTATGTCAGAGAGTGTTTTGCCTATGTTCTCCTCTAGGAGTTTTATAGTTTCTGGTCTTACGTTTAGATCTTTAATCCATTTTGAGTTTATTTTTGTGTATGGTGTTAGAAAGTGTTCTAGTTTCATTCTTTTACAAGTGGTTGACCAGATTTCCCAGCACCACTTGTTAAAGAGACTGTCTTTAATCCATTGTATATTCTTGCCTCCTTTGGACCAAAGAATTAAATAGACATTTCTCCAAAGAAGACATACAGATGGCTAACAAACACTTGAAAAGATGCTCAACATCACTCATTATCAGAGAAATGCAAATCAAAACCACTATGAGGTACCATTTCACACCAGTCAGAATGGCTGCGATCCAAAAGTCTACAAATAATAAATGCTGGAGAGGGTGTGGAGAAAAGGGAACCCTCTTACACTGTTGGTGGGAATGCAAACTAGTACAGCCACTATGGAGAACAGTGTGGAGATTCCTTAAAAAACTGGAACTAGAACTGCCTTATGATCCAGCAATCCCACTGCTGGGCATACACACTGAGGAAACCAGAAGGGAAAGAGACACGTGTATCCCAATGTTCGTCGCAGCACTGTTTATAATAGCCAGGACATGGAAGCAACCTAGATGTACATCAGCAGATGAATGGATAAGAAAGCTATGGTACATATACACAATGGAGTATTACTCAGCCATTAAAAAGAATACATTTGAATCAGTTCTAATGAGGTGGATGAAACTGGAGCCTATTATACAGAGTGAAGTAAGCCAGAAGGAAAAACACCAATACAGTATACTAATGCATATATATGGAATTTAGAAAGATGATAACAATAACCCTGTGTATGAGACAGCAAAAGAGACACTGATGTATAGAACAGTCTTATGGACTCTGTGGGAGAGGGAGGGGGTGGGAAGGTTTGGGAGAATGGCATTGAAACATGTAAAATATCATGTAAGAAACGAGTTGCCAGTCCAGGTTCGATGCACAATACTGGGTGCTTGGGGCTAGTGCACTGGGACGACCCAGAGGGATGGTATGGGGAGGGAGGAGGGAGGAGGGTTCAGGATGGGGAACACATGTATACCTGTGGCGGGTTCATTTTGATATTTGGCAAAACTAATACAATTATGTAAAGTTTAAAAATAAAATAAAATTTAAGAAAAAAAAAATCATCTTGGTTAAAAAGAAAAAAAGAACCAAATTTTACCAAACAAGAGCCAGTGGTCCTCAAAGCTACTCAGTGTGGTTTTCAAGGCCACCTATGAGATTTAATTCAATAGGTCTGGACTAGCTTACATGAATCTACCTTTTAAGTACACAGGAAGATTTCGGGGACCAATTTTAATAGACAGTACTCATTAGATGTTAGTATTTCATCAATATCCAGAAGCAGGCTGTTGTGTGAAGTGAGATACACATGTATTAGGGCCTAGTATTAATTATGTTTTTCCCTTAAATTTTGTGAAATATTTACATATCCTTATCTGAAGTTGCTGTTTGTACTTTAGCCACTGGGATGGTCATTTGCCTATTTGCTCTCTATCCCCATTTCCTCCCATGTCTGCTCTGTAAGCGACTGAGAGTCTTCAGCCTCTGTGTTTTCAGGCTTTCTTAACAGTGACATCTGGTGTTTCTGCTAACAGAAGAGGCTTCTCACACACATAAAGCTGGGGAGGAAGGAGAGGCACATGTCCTCTGGGTCAGATTTCTGCACGAGTCTCCAGCAGCTGCAGAGGTGGGAGCACAGCACCCTCCAGGCGCACGCCAGCCGGGGACAGCCCGTGGGGCTCCAGCCCAGGGCCCTCAACAGCTTCTCCTTCAGACGCTCACTCCCCTCTCCTCCTGTCTCACCCAGCCCCTTTTGGTTTCGCTTTTCCATCAAGGTAGCTAGTTCTCTTTGTTAAATTTCCTTCATTTGAAATACTTAGGACATTTTCTGTTTTCCCGACTCAGTTCAGTTCAGTTCAGTTGCTCAGTCGTGTCCAACTCTTTGCGACCCCATGAATCGCAGCATGCCAGGCCTCTCTGTCCATCACCAACTCCCAGAGTTCACTCAAACTCACGTCCATCGAGTCACTGATGCCATCCAGCCATTTCATCCTCTGTCGTCCACTTCTCCTGCTGCCCCCAATACCTCCCAGCATCACAGTCTTTTCCAATGAATCAACTCTTCGCATGAGGTGGCCAAAGTACTGGAGTTTCACCTTCAGCATCATTCCTTCCAAAGAAATCCCAGGGCTGATCTCCTCCAGAATGGACTGGTTGGATCTCCTTGCAGTCCAAGGGACTCTCAAGAGTCTTCTCCAACACCACAGTTCAAAAGCATCAATTCTTCAGCACTCAGCCTTCTTCACAGTCCAACTCTCACATCCATACATGACCACAGGAAAAACCATAGCCTTGACTAGTCAGACCTTTGTTGGCAAAGTAATGTCTCTGCTTTTGAATATGCTATCTAGGTTGGTCATAACTTTCCTTCCAAGGAGTAAGCGTCTTTTAATTTCATGGCTGCAGTCACCATCTGCAGTGATTTTGGAGCCCCAAAAAATAAAGTCTGACACTGTTTCCCCTGTTTCCCCATCTATTTCCCATGAAGTGATGGGACCGGATGCCATGATCTTCGTTTTCTGAATGTTGAGCTTTAAGCCAACTTTTTCACTCTCCACTTTCACTTTCATCAAGAGGCTTTTGAGTTCCTCTTCACTTTCTGCCATAAGGGTGGTGTCATCTGCATATCTGAGGTTATTGAGATTTCTCCCGGTGACTAGAGATTATTAACTCATGTAGGGAGAGAAGGATGGGCTTGACACCCTATGCAAAATGCTGTCAGTGTGTGATTTTCCAAGAAAAGAAGTTCTAAAGTTTGTGTTACATTCTCAAAGGGGACAATATCCTTCAAGAAATTCAGAATTCCATTATTCCAGGTTCCACTTTCTGGAAAGTCATTCCGTTTCAGCTGTCACTGTTTCATGCAGTTTTTGAACTCCTGACTGTAGGACCTTCACCCCTGCCTTCTGAAAACGGTGCTATCTACAGCAAGCAATTCCTTCGTGGCTAGGGCTGGACATGTTTTGTTCCTTGACTGTGCTCAACTGAGCATTTTTCCAATTCACACATAAAGATGAACCATTTCTTTAAATTATAATAGCACCTACATTCTAAATAAGTGGTACTAAAAGATGGCACATGTGTATGGTGGCTCAGTTCAGTTCAGTCGCTCAGTCATGTCTGACTCTGCAACCCCATGGACTGCAGCACGCCAGGCCTCCCTGTCCTTCACCATCTCTCGGAGCTTGCTCAAACTCATATCTATTGAGTCACTGATGCCATCCAACCATCTCATCCTCTGTCATCCCCTTCTCCTCCTGCCTTCAATCTTTCCTTGCATCAAGGTCTTTTCCAAGGAGTCAGTTCTTTGCATCAGGTGGCCTAAGTATTGGAGCTTCAGCTTCAACATCAGTACTTCCAACGAATATTCAGGACTGATTTCCTTTAGGATGGACTGGTTGGATCTCCTTGCAGTCCAAGGGACTCTCAAGAGTCTTCTCCAATACTACAGTTCAAAAACATCAATTCTTCGGTGCTCAGCTTTCTTTATAGTCCAACTCTCATATTCATACATGACTACTTGAAAAACCATAGCTTTGACTAGACAAACCTTTGCTGGCAAAGTAATGTCCCTACTTTTTATGGTGAGTACAGTGGCTCAGTGGTCAAGAATCTGCTTGCAATGGAAGAAACACAAATTCAACCCCTGGATAGGCAAAATCCCCTGGAGAAGGAAATGACTGCCCACTCCAGTATTCTTGCCTGGGAAATCCCATGGACAGAGAAGTCTTGTGGATTACAGTTCATGGGGTCACAGAGGGGTCACATGTGAACATGGGTAAGCACATTTAAATAACATTACACTTCAAAGTTTAGAAAGTCCCTCAGAAGGAAATTCTACAGTACAGTTCCAGATCAGTTGCTCAGTCGTGTCCAACTCATTGTGACCCCATGAACCACAGGACGCCAGGCCTCCCTGTCTATCACCAACTCCCGGAGTCTACCCAAACCCATGTACATTGAGTCGGTGATGCCATCCAACCGTCTCATCCTCTGGCATCCACTTCTCCTCCTGCCTTAAATCTTTCCTTGCATCAAGGTCTTTTCCAAGGAGTCAGTTCTTTGCATCAGGTGGCCTAAGTATTGGAACTTCAGCTTCAACATCAGTCCTACCAATGAACATCCAGGACTGATCTCCTTTAGGACGGACTGGTTGGATCTCCTTGTAATCCAAGAGACTCTCAAGAGTCTTCTCCAACACCACAGTTCAAAAGCATCAATTCTTTGGTGCTCAGCTTTCTTTATACTCCAGCTCTCACATCCATACATGACTACTGGAAAAACCATAGCCTTGACTAGATGGACATTTGTTGACAAAATAATGTCTCTGCTTTTTAATATGCTGTCTAGGTTGGGCATAACTTCCCTTCTAAGGAGTAAGTGTCTTTTAATTTCATGGCTTCAGTCACCATCTGTAGTGATTTTGGAACCCCCAAAAATAAATTCTCTCACTTTTTTCACATCTATTTGCCATGAAGTGATGGGACCAGATGCCATGATCTTAGTTTTCTGAATGTTGAGCTTTAAGCCAAATTTTCACTCTCCTCTTTCACTTTCATCAAGAGGCTCTTTAGTTCTTCTTTTCTTTCTGCCATAAGGGTGGTGCCATCTGCATATCTGAGGTTATTGATATTTCTCCCAGCAATCTTGATTCCAGCTTGTGCTTCATCCAGCCCAGCATTTCTCATGATGTACTCTGCATATAAGTTAAATAAGCACAGTGACAACATACAGCCTTGACGTACTCCTTTTCCTATTTGGAACCAGTCTGTTGTTCCATGTCCACTTCTAACTGTTGCTTCCTGACCTGCATATAGATTTCTCAAGAGGCAGGTCAGGTGCTCTGGTATTCCCATCTCTTTCAGAATTTTCCAGTTTATTATGATCCACACAAAGGCTTTGACATAGTCAATAAAGCAGAAATAGATGTTTTTCTGGAACTCTCTTGCTTTTTTGATGATCCAGCAGATGTTGGCAATTTGATCTCTTGTTCCTCTGCCTTTTATAAAACCAGCTTGAACATCTAGAAGTTCATGGTTCACATATTGCTGAAGCCTGGCTTGGAGAATTTTGAGCATTACTTTACTGGCATGTGAGATGAGTGTAATTGTGCAGTAGTCTGAGTATTCTTTGGCATTGCCTTTTTTTGGGATCAGAGTGAAAACTGACCTTTTCCAGTCCTGTGGCCACTGCTGAGTTTTCCAAATTTTCTGGCACATTGAGTGCAGCATTTTCAGCCAGTCAGAAAATTAGGACTAGGGGACAAGGAGTCCAGTTTCATCCCCATATCTAATAAGCTGTGTGAACTTGGGAAAATAACTTAGCTTCTCTGGGCTACAGATTCCAGCTGTAGAATGGAGGGTTTGGACTAGTTCATCTCTAAAAGATAACTCTCATTTCTCACATTTGGTTTGAAATTTGAATTGATCCGTCAATTAGATCAGTCAGTCAGATCAATTGACAGTCAATTGATCAGACAATTGTGCATTCTAGACACAGGTACAACTACCACAGGACATGTTTGAGAAAGTAAGAAGCGGCTGAGAACAGAAAGGTAGTTAGTGGGAGGCTCCCTTGAAAATGACTTTTTTCCTTAGTAAATATTTATACCTCTGTTTATATATAGAGAGAAAGAGTGTGTGTGTGTGTGTGTGTGTGTGTGTGTGTTCATGTGTCTATAGTGTGTGTCTTGTTGTTGTTTAGTTGTTAAGTCTTGTCCAGCTCTTTGTGACCCCATGGACTGTAGCCTGCCAGGCTCCTCTGTTCATGGGATTTTCCAGGCAAGAATACTGCAGTGGGTTACCATTTCCTTCTCCAGGGGATCGAACCCACACCTCCTGCTTGGCAGGTGGATTCTTCACGACTGAGCTACCTTGGAAGCTCAGAGTATGTGTCTCCATAGACCAACTGCATTAACAACCTCAATTAATAGCTTCTCTGTATCTGTGGTCACTGGTATGTTTTTACGGGGAAAACATGCCTTCTGAGTCCAAAACCTGGTTTTGAATATTAAGATTCAAGAAGGCCGGAGAACTCAAAGCATAATGTTTATAGTGTAAGCTGAGGCATGGGAGGAAAGCACAAGAATGTAAAAGTAATTTCCTGGTCTAGATTTAACGGAAATTGTTGTGGGAGGAATGAGAATTGAAAAAGGAAGTAAGGGAGTGATGTGTTCATCTTTGAGAGAGCCCTGAGCTTCCCCCACATACGGTGAGATTCTGGGGAGTGGAGGGAAGCACTGGCATGATTTCTCAGATTACACAGGACGCTGCAGGTGCCCTGCTCAGACACCCTTACACCCTTCATCAGCAGGTACCTGACCCAAGGGCTGCTGAGTTGTTTTTTTTTTTTTATAGTTTTCTCTCTCTTTTTTTTAATTAACTTATTTTAATTGGAAGATAATTCCTTCACAGTATTGGGATGGTCTCTGCCACACAGCAACATAAATTGGCCATAGGCACACATGTGTCCCCTCCCTCTCAAATCCCCTCACCTCCCTCCCTACTCCATCCCTCCAGGCTGTCAGAGAGTACCACTTTGGGTTCCCTGTGTCATTGTCAAACTCCCACTGGCTATCTATTTTACATATGGTAATATTATAGGTTTCAATGCTATTCTCTCAAGTCATCCCACCCTCTCCTTTTCCCACTGTGTCCAAAAGTCTGTTCTTTATGTCTGTGTCTCCTTTGCTCTCTGCACGTAGGATCATCAGTACTATCTTTCTAGATTCCATATATATGTGTTAATATATGATATTTGTCTTTTTCTTTCTGACTTTCACTCTGTTTAATCTGCTCTAGGTTCATCCACCTCATTACAACTGAGTTAAATGCATTCTTTTCATAGCTGAGTAATATTCCATTGTATATATGTACCACAACTTCCTTATCTGCTCATCTGCTGATGGTCATCTAGTGCTTCAATGAGGGAAACACAGGCGGAACACTCTCTGACATAAATCACAGCGAGATCCTCTATGACCCACCTTCTAGAGCAATGAGTTGCTTGCTAAACCACAGCTGCCCCCTTCTCAGGGAATGGCATTACTCTGATGGGAGTCTCCTCATTTGATGTATTACACACTTCCTCCCCTACCTCCAAGAATCCACCGACAGCCAATGAGTGACTGATTCAGGGTAAAACCCAGCCCTCTTACCTCGAGATGAAAGAAGCCTGTGGTCACGTTTACTTCCATAGCAACTCGTGGGATTACAATGAGGCTGGACTTCAGCTGAAACTACACCATATTTTTAGCTTTCTCTTCTCCTGTTTGCTCCCTTCACTCATTTCCAAGACTCAGCCTTTGCCTTCCGAAAGCCCCAAGTACCTCCCATTCCCCATCCTATTAATAAGAGCCAAGAGACATGAGTTGCTGAGTCAGCATCTGCCCATCAAATGCATACCCATCTCTCTCTAGCTCTATGTTAAACAAGAATGCTTGCTTAAAATCAGATATCTGCTCTAATTTATGAAAATATATTTCTTTGACTCTGGTTGAAAATGCACAAAAGATAATCTCATGTATTTACATCACATGCTCCAACTTCTTTCTTTATGAAATCTCTCGCTCATCTTCAGATGAAAAATTCTGCTTGCTTTTTTGTTTTAGTGCAGAAAAGAGAAAAGAGACACATTTTCCACACTGTCAGTTTCATATCTCTTAGTTACATCCATCAGTCATAGAAACAAATATCCTTAAATGGGTTTCCTGTATATTTACACCCACACAGCCACAAGTAGAAGACAAGCAAGTTATTTCCTAGGCCAAGGTCAATGGGTTAACTGGCATTGATGGCTTTTCAAATGCTGGTAAAAATCCACTTTATTTTTAACTCAATTAAAGGTTTTAAATGGGTGCCCTGTCTTAACACCAGGCTGGATGTGAGATAAAGGTGATCAGGAAAATGCCTGAATGAACCTGAGATCAGTGGACTTAAAAGTTGGCTGGAGTTTCAATACTCTGTCTTCTCACCTTCTTGAGTAACGTCAGCTTTTCAGGAAACCAGGAAAAGTCTTCATTTTTGATGTGGTTGTTTCTTAGTTTTTCTGTGTCTTTACTTATCACATAGTTCAGGGAGACAGAACTATAAAAAGCTGATGGACACCTATGTGCTCACAACTTAAGGTTTAAACTATTAACTGTTCATCCCTTATCCTATCTCCTTGGATTCCCACCACAATCAGTGTAGGAGACTATGACTACTCCATCTTCTTAGCAAAATTTTTCATACTCTACTTTTTATTGAATGATTTACATGAAACTTCTTTTCATATCTGTTTTAATTTTAATTTCCTAGAGTACACCTAAGATTGGGTATCTTTTAATATGCTTATTGAACACTACTTTTTCCTTGCCTGTGAATTTCTTGTTCATATATTTTCCTAAGGCTTAATCTACTATTTCTTATTGATTGTCAACATCTTCATATATCTTTGGTAGTAAGTCTTCGACAATTTATATTCATTCAAATATTGTCTCAGTCTGTGGTTTAAAATTTATTCTGTGCAGAGTGTCTTATGAAGAAGCATATAAGCTTTTTATTTATCAGTTATGTACAAACTACCCCAATATATCACAATGGTGTGATCACTCACTTAGAGACTGACATCCTGTAATGTGAAGTCAAGTGGGCTTTAGGAAGCATCACTACGAACAAAGCTAGTGGAGGTGATGGAATTCCAGCTGAGCTATTTCAAATCCTAAAAGACAATGCTGTGAAAGTGCTGCATTCAATATGCCAGCACATTTGGAAAACTCAGCAATGGCCACAGGACTGGAAAAGGTCAGTTTTCATTCCACTTCCAAAGAAATGCAATGCCAAAGAATGCTCAAATTACTGCACACTTGCACTCATCTCACACGTTAGTAAAGTAATACTCAAAATTCTCCAAGCCAGGCTTCAACAGTACGTGAACTGTACGTGAACTTCCAGATGTTCAAGCTGGTTTTAGAAAAGGCAGAGGAACCAGAGATCACATTGCCAACATCTGCTGGATCATTGAAAAAGCAAGTTCCAGAAAAATATCTATTTCTGCTTTATTGACTATGTCAAAACCTTTGACTGTGTGGATCACAACAAACTGAAAAATTCTTCAAAAGATGGAAATACAAGACCACCTGACCTGCCTCTTGAGAAATCTATATGCGGATCAAGAAGCAACAGTTAGAACTGGACATGGAACAAAAGATTGGTTCTAAGTAGGAAAAGGAGTACATCAAGGCTGTATATTTTCACCATGCTTATTTAAGTTATATGCAGAGTACATCATGAGAAATGCTGGGCTGGATGAAGCACAAGCTGGAATCAAGATTGCTGGGAGAAATATCAATAACCTCAGATATGCAGATGACACCACCCTTATGGCAGAAAACGAAGAGGAACTAAAGAGCCTCTTGATGAAAGTGAAAGAGGAGAGTGAGAAAGTTGGCTTAAATCTCAACATTCAGCAAACTAAGATCATGGCATCCAGACCCATCACTTCATGGCAAATTTGTGGGAAAACAGTGGAAACAGTGAGACTTTATTTTCTTGGGCTTCAAAATCACTGCAGATGGTGACTGAAGCCATGAAATTAAAAGATGCTTATTCCTTGGAAGGAAAGTATGACCAACCTAGATAGCATATTAAAAAGCAGAGACATTGCTTTGCCAACAAAGGTCTGTCTAGTCAAGGCTATGGTTTTACCAGTAGTCATGTATGGATATGAGAGTTGGACTATAAAGAAAGCTGAGTGCCTAAGAATTGATGCTTTTAAACTGTGGTATTGGAGAAGACTCTTGAGAGTCCCTTGGACTGCAAGGAGTTCCAACCAGTCCATCCTAAAGGAAATCAGTCCTGAATATTCATTGTAAGGACTTATGTTGAAGCTGAAACTCCAATATTTTGGCCACCTGATGTGAAGAGCTGACTCATTTGAAAAGACTCTGATGCTGGGAAAGATTGAAGGTAAGAGGAGTAGGGGACGACAGAGGATGAGCTGCTTGGATGGCACCACCGACTCAATGGACATGAGTTTGTGTAAGCTCCTGGAGTTGGTGATGGACAGGGAGGCCTGGTGTACTGCAGTTCATGGGGTTGCAGAGAGTTGGACACAGCTGAGTGACTGAACTGAACCCCAATATATAATAGCATCGAACAGCACCATCATTTGTTTGCTAAAATGCTGTGGACTGGTGATTTGAGTTGGGCTCATCTCTACTCGGTGGTTTTGGCTGGTCTTGCTCATGTGTTAGTGGCCATTGGTCAGGTCTGGGAACAGACCTGAGGAACAGCTAGTCCCAAATAACCTCCCTCAATGTCTAGCTGAGACTTTAGGATGACTTTTGGCTCTTCTCCTCCATCTTGTCCCCCCCAACGACTGGTTTAGGCTGTCCCACATGACTGTTCAGCTCAGAGAGAGTGGAAGTAAAAGCTTCATGTCTCTTCAGGCCTCAGCTTGAATGTCATCAGCATCAATCCCATTGCTTTTAAGTGCTCAGAGCAACCCACAAGGTCCATCCAGATTCAAGACGGTAAAGCCATAAACTCTTACTGAGAAAGCATGGATGTCACACCGCAAAGAGGAGTCATGCTGACATAGGAGGAATTTGCAATCAACTGGTAAGTCACACTATACTGTATTTATCAATATTTTAATTCAAATTCTGTCTCTTTTACCTCTTGAATAAGAAATCCTCCCACTCTGATTTCAGGAAGATATTTACCCATATTTTCTTCTAAATTTATGAGAGTTTTGCTTTTTACATTTAAGATATCTAACCCAGCTGAAATTGACCTTTTGTATGCAGTGTCACTAATTTGATCTCTTTTCATATATATAAAACCAACCTTTAAATTAGCATTCATTGACGATTCCACCATTTCAGCACTGATTTGTGATGATACTTTTGTCATGTTCGTCAATTAAACTAAGTGGAACTCTTGAGGCAACAGCAGACAGCTTTATTATTTTCCTCTAATGCCCATTCAAACTTTTCTCTTCCCAGCCTGAGGCAGGAACCAGCTATAGAGATACCAAGAACTGAAGCAGATGGATCTCAAAATGCCAACTTTCTTGCTGGGTAAAAGCTAGGACAAAGGACATGACCTTGATGTTTAGCAACAATATGCTTCTTAATTATGAGCCTCCAAACTCGACCTGCTAATCCATCCAGAGCAGCTCTGAATAACTACAGCATGAACTCTGAATGAAGTTTGGAGTTTGTGATCTTGCTGGGCTACTGAACAAAATGCCTGGAGACAATTTAACTGAATGTAAACCAGTAAACTATAAGCCTTTCCAAGATTTTGTCCAAGGAAGAGGTTAACTACATCTTGCCCTATGTTACTGGTGCTATGGCAATTATAAATCATGATAGCTAACAGCTCTGAATACTTAAACCATGCAGTAGGCCCCTTGCTGCTGTTGTTGCTACCAAGTCACTTCAGTAGTGTCCAACTCTTTGTGGCCCCATGGACTGTAGCCCAAAAGGCTCCTCTGTCCATGGGGTTCTCCAGGCAAGAATACTGGAGAGCGTTGTGATTTCCTACTCCAGGTGATCTTCCTGACCCAGAGATCGAACCTGCATCTCTCGCATCTCCTGCATTGGAAGGCAGGTTCTTTACCATTAGCACTTCCTGGGAAGCCCCTTACTTGCCTTTAATCATCTAAGTTTATGAGGTGAATTAGTTCAGGTCTTCTCAGAAGCAGACACCAAGACAGGATTAGATGTGCAAAAGAATTATTAGGGGACATTCTTGTGAAGGACAATTAGGAGTCAGAGGAAGCAGAGTCCCAGATAAAGGAGAGAAGAAATGAAGGTTTAGTGGAAGGGTCTTTGTCTGCAGTGCCCATTCTAAGCCATTGTCTCTTGTCTCAAGGCCATGGCTAAATCTGTACTGGATTTCTGTTGCTGTTGTCAGAAATCACAATTTTTGTGGCTTATAATAACACAAATATATTATCTTACTGTTCTGAAGGTCAGAAGTCCTAAACCCAGTTGTTGCTAGGACTGCATTCCTTCTGGAGAATCTGAGAGAGAATTAGTCTCCTTGTCTTTTCCAGCTTGTAGAGGCCTCAGCTGTGTGACTCTCTGTGATCACAGCCAGCAGCAGAGCACCTTCAAAGTCGCTCCTCTCCAGTACCATCTCTGACCTCCATTTTTCCTCACAGCTCCTTTTCTGACTTTGACCCTATCACCTCCCTCTAATAAGAACGCTTGTTGGTTACACTGAGACCATTAGGATAATCTTCCTAGCTCAGTATCTTTACCTTAATCACATCTGCACAAGTCCTTTTGCCTTATAAGGTAACATACTCACATGGCCTGAAGATGAGGACACAGACATCTTTGGCAGGGGCATTGTTCTGTCTACCCTGGAACCATCAAGCTAGATCACCCAGAAGAGGAGACCTGCGTCTTCCTGGAAGGCCCCCCTCAATGCCCTTGTTGCTCTCCCTTACTGACGGGGGGCAGTCCCCGCAAGGGCTCATGGAGCACTCAGGCAGAGATCCACGAGGCTCATTTTCACAGCTGCCACATGAAGCAAGAAGAGGAACAAAGACATGGAGAGGCTGTGTAACCTCTGTAAGGATGCAGAGCCAGTGGGGAAATTATGCTTTTCTCTTTCTCTCAATATTTGACTTTTTCCTTTTAGAATGCTCCACTTTAGGGCCTGACTATGTATTGTTTGCTCTGGGATCTTGCAAAACTTGATAAAACTTCACTTATTCTACCTAATAACTAGTTACTCCAAATGGCAAATTATAAAAAATAATCTAAAATAATAGGGAAATAGGATTGAGTTTCCTCCAGGCATCCAATTCTGCCCCCTTTCACCAACAGCAATTCCTAAAGATACTGAAAATTAACAATTGAAATCCTGGTTATCATGTAACTCTGGCCTGTCCTCCGCTTCTCCCAGAGTCTACCACAGGCAAAGAACTTTGAGATGATCTTCCTCCAAACACTAGAGAGCTTAGGTCTTGGCAGCCAGTTTCAAAGGTCAACATGTATGGGAAAGCAAAAATATGTTGGTTCCAAGAGAATTTGGTTTTGATAAGGGCTGTATTCAATATAAAACAATCTACTTAAATACCATATCACAATAAAAGCATTCACTCTGCCAAACCCAAAAGGTTACATACTAGTGTGACATCAATACTAGCTATTATTTATCATAAGTCTAAAGAAGAAATCATTAAAATTCTAAATGATAGCTATATAAGGAGACATTTTCCTTCAAGAATCCAGAGAGTTTCTGGCATAAAGCATCAGACAGACAAATCCAGATCAATCAACTTTCCCTCCCTCATCACAAGTAAAAGATCAAAAGGATAATTTGTCAGGAAAAAAAAAAAAATGCTAGAGAGAAATAAAATGCTCAGTGTTCTGAACATACTGTACCCAGGGGTTGATCATTCTCAAATACAGCCTCACTGTTAAGAAAACTGGCAGGAGACATTATGAGGTTATTAGACCCACTCTAAAATATTACCTTCTTCTATACTAAACTCTAATCACTAATCCAGGACCAAATGGGTTATCCTATACCCACCTTATCACTAAAAATCTCAACAAAACTTAAAGACTGTAGCCAGTTATGTATCCAACTCATTAGTTTCACTGCTATACCATATAGTTTAAAACGATGCTTTTCAATGCATTTATTTTATTTCAAAAAGACAGAAATCTCTGAATCTTAATGATCCCATTTTGGTATTCTGGAGAAAGATCCAAAACAATGAATGAGTACAAATGTTTATAAATAGATGTTCAGAGGTCTATTTCTTACATTAACGTACACACGAAAACACAGGGATAATACAAATTAAGAGGAAAACAATCAGTCTGATTTCTGGGAGTCTACCCTGGGAAAGTCTACCATGTGCTTCTCACAAGAAAACAACAGAATATGGATTCCAGCTCCCCTCCCTTCTTTTCTTCCTGGGGTCTGAGCTCTTTCTTTACTCAGAAGACCTGTCTCCCCTTTGATGTTCTTGGTGCCTGACCTCGACCTTTCCCAACAGAAGGACTGCCTGGGGCCTGAAAAGATTCTATTTCCCAGTGGAGGCGGCAGCATCTGCTTCTTTCTTAAACCATTAGTGAGACTGGGGTGGGCTGGAGAGGGAAAAGAGGAGCCATGGGTCGAATTTACCCTCCTTGACACAAACCTTTTCTTTCATTGTGCACACAAATTGCTCCTTTAGAACCTGGGAACTGAAAGAAAATATTTTAAAGAAGCTCGCCGGGTTTTACAGAAGCCATTGCTTTGCTCCATGTGCTATTTCTTCTCGGGGAATGAACAACATGTGACTCGATAGCAAATGTATCCCATGTCACTTTTCATGCAGCGATATATTTTTTTAATTAGTCATTTCTGTTTGATTTCCTGTGTCAAGTTGGAGGTACATCAGAAAGATATTTCTGCCCACAAATGTTGCCGAAACCAAAGAGGGGATCAAGAGACCTAGATTCAAAATACGTGGTGAAAGAAAAACTTGACACCCAGAATGAGAGGATATGTGATTTTTACATGTTAGTCATCACCGTCTGTAACTCTATTTTTTAAATATGTAGACTGTGCCATCAACTCACACTGACCCAAACTATAAATGAAAAAATATCTCAGGGCATTATCATGTTGCTGCTGCTGCTGCTAAGTCACATCAGTCGTGTCCGACTCTGTACGACCCCATAGATGGCAGCCCACCAGGCTCCCCTGTCCCTGGGATTCTCCAGGCAAGAACACTGGAGTGGGCTGCCATTTCCTTCTCCAATGCATGAAAGTGAAAAGTGAAACTGAAGTCGCTCAGTTGTGCCTGACTCTAGCGACCCCATGGACTGCAGCCCACCAGGCTCCTCTGTCCATGGAATTTTCCAGGCAAGAGTACTGGAGTGGGGTACCATTGCCTTCTCTGATTATCATGTTAGGTACACTTAAATTTATTTAACCTATTTAGTATAGTTAAATATACTAACATATCTTACATTTACAATACTAATAATGATAGCAAAGGGCACTTATTGAGCACTTAGGGTGGAAGGAGCATGATACTATGTGTATTACACGGATTCCCTTTCAGTAACCCTATAACATAAATGCCGCATATTTTACAGGTAAACCAACTAAAGCAGTGAACTTGCCCACAATCCCCTGGTTTGCAGACAACAGGGTGGAAGTTGACACTACATCTTCTGGGGACCCATCATTATTTTCTACAACCCTGGCGAATGCTACTGGGTTTCCTCAGAGTAATTCAAAGAGATTATACAAGGAAAAGGACTGTTCCAATGGAGACCACAGAGAACATGTTCACAATCTGTTCAGATATGTGATACCTTTCCTCTATTCTTTCATCAGAAACCAGTAACATTTATGCCATAATCAATTTCAAGTTATGTGACACAACAAGAGTAGATGCAGAGGACCCTGACACACCACTAACCATAGCACTGAGACAGCTTTGGCCTCCATCAGCTCAGTGCTTCTCACACATGTGCACAGAGAAGAATCACCGGGAGGGCCTCCCAGCAGAGATCCTGTTTCCAGTAGGTCTGGGGCAGGCCTGAGAACTTGAGTTTCTACTGCGGAACCAGGTGTCCCTGATGCTGTGAGTGTTCAACCTGACTTTGAGTAGCCCTGGTCTCCTTGATAGCAGTAATACCCTCCCATCTACAAGTTCAGTTTTCCTAGAGACAGAAGGCCAAGATCTTTGGTGCACATTGCTGGAGAGTGCGTTTGAAATGGAAGCTGCAGAATGCAACCGCCTTCAGTCCTTAGTCATCTGTAGACAGAGGGCACGCTGTGAGAGTCAGTGCTGGGCTCTGACTCAGTGAGTGAGAAATGGTTGTCTAGTCGGAGCTTTCATCCTCCTTTACCAAGGAGGGTCTGGAAAACCATCTGAGATGTTCTCGCTTGCTGTCCTATGAATTTATAACAATTTAGTCCTCTGGGTACTCCTTGCATTGGATTATATTCTCTTCTTCATGACCCAACAAATATTTACTTCGTGTCTGCAAGTACATGATATGGTTCAAGGTGTTACTGGCATAGCAAAGATCAAAACAGAAAATGCCTATGCTTGCACCAACTGGCAATTCCTGTCCCAACTTCCACTCCAGAACCCCACTGAGCTGGGGATCTGCACACCTCTAGCCTCATGCCTGCATGCCCTGCCCCTGCAGCAGACCCCACCTTCGGCATCCTTGACCACAAGCAGATGTCACTATTATACAGCATTGTTCTCCCATGAGAGGGCAAGGATAGTCCTACCTGACAGTCTCACTCTCACCTCTCTTTCTCTTGGAACCAGCATTCATCAGGCCTCCTTGGATCTGGAATTCTGGACCCCCAGAGGATGGTAGTCCCCTTGTAAAAGGTTCATTTCTCTCTGGTCACCCTTCATCCAATCAGGCATTCCCAGGCCAGCTGTGGGGATCTCAACCCACACAATCTTCTCAGCTCACTCTTTAGTGTCCTGCTGTGGCAGAGCTGATTGTTTCAGCTGCTTAACTGTTTCAGGGACAGTTGGGAGGCAGCAATTCAGGGAGTAGAAACAGCACATGCTCAAGGGAGTCAAAACCATGATCAGGCATGGTTTTGAGACTCATCCTCCTTATCTAAGAGAACTGCTGTGATCAAAGATAAGATCAGGTTGGTGAAGTCCCTAAGCACGGAAAGGGGGTGGGTGATGCTCGCTCACTGGGGCAAATGAATGCAGAGGAGCCCTGGCTCTCTCTCCCCTCCCCGTCATCCAAGCCCCACGCATCAGTTACCTGGGTCGTCATAACGCAATGCTACAGACTGTGTGGTTTAAACAACAGAAATTCATTTTGTTGAAAATGGCTCAGTGAGTGAGAAACTTGGATACACAGTTGGAGCCTTCTTCCTCCTTTACCAAGGACCAGCACAGATCACACACAGATCTGAACGCTACACGTCTGAAACTGGGGTGCCGGTGTGGTTGGCTTCCAGTGAGAGCTTGCTTCCTTCTCCACAGATGGCTGCCTCCTTGCTGTGTCCTCCCATGGCAGAGAGAGAGACAACTCTCCCGAGCGTCTTGTGATAAGGGCACTAATCCCACCATGTGGGCACTCAGGCCTTATGACCTCATCCAAACCTAATCGCTCCAAAGGCCCCATCTCCAAACACTATCACTCCAGGGGTTAGGGTTTCAACATATGGATTTGGCAGGGGATGCAAGTCAGTCCAGAGAGCCCCAGGTGCTATCACTTTGCAGATCCTTCCATCAAGAGGGCAAGCATATGCCTGCAACTCTTGAATCTGGGTGGTCTGAGAGTTGACTTCACCAAAACAGTGCAGTAAACATGATGAAAGCCAGTGCTGAGTCTTGGCCTGGAGAAGCCCTGTGGGCTTCATCTCATTCTTTTGAATCCCTGCCCGGTTGCCATGTGTATAAGTCTGATCTTCCTGGTGGATGACAGAGACTTCATGGAGCAGAGCTAGCTCAGCCTAGTTATCTGAGCCATTTCCTTGGCCACACAAGGGACCCAGAGCATGCCAGCATTATGCCTTGATGACCCGCAGCTGACAGCGGAGGTGTGGGTGAGCCCAGCCAAGAGCAGCCTGCCTGGCCTCCAACAGAATAACCACCAAGCTGAATTATAGACTTTCAAAAAACAATAAATAGCTATTATTTTAAGTTCCTAAGTGTTAAGGTGGTTTGTTATACAGTTTTATTATATAAATAGGTAAATTTTACAGACCTTTCTTGTAATTCCTTCAATTATTTTGTTCAATGTATTCATCAAAAGTCAAAACCAAAAGAGTCTTTGTCTATTGTAACTTTACTTCTTCCTCTCCACACACTCCAACATGAAGCTCGATGGCCACCAATCCAAAATGCCCCAGTGACTTGGACAAAGGTAACCTGTGGATCTCCTGGCAAATCTTCTCTCTCCCGGGCTGAATCTCTTCCTCATGCCTTTTCCCAGAGGATCTGGCTACAGAAAGCACCCCTCTGTTACCAGCTTATGTTCAGCCTAACATAAGATGACAGTTGGACAAATGTCTAGAACCCTTTCTGGGTCAGATCACAACAGAACGATGGTTTCCCAATTCTCCTCAAGCTGCAAAGGCCTGTGGATGCACGGCTGTCCACTGCTCCAGAATTGACCTGGATCATGCAGAGGAGCTGGCCCTTGTTCCACCCCAGCCTACTTCTTCCTCCAGCCATGCCCAGTGACCAGGTGCCATGATTGTGTCCTTTACACTAGCACCTGGCTCATGGAAAGTGCTTAGAGAGAACAGGAATAAAGATTGGATAAATTAATGCTCTTCTCACTGAAAACATCTTTCTCCCCTTTTCCATCAAATAGTTTTCGTATTTTTGTAAGGACCAGCTTAAAGTGATAATAAGAACACACTGTTGGTGCCTCTCCAGGAGTATATTGCCTGTCTGCACCCTTTTTATAGTTAACTGTCTATCCATCTGACCTTTGGAATTGTATTGAGTCTATGTTCAAATCCCACTCCCTCCTACAACATCATAAAATCTTTCCTGAAATGAATTGGATCTGAATGCTGACTCACAATCTCAAGTGAAATTTGTTCCATTCTGAATGGAGCCATTGTATATAAACTTCCCTTGAAGTGAAGAAGTGAAGTCGCTCAGTCATGTCTGACTCTTTGCGACCCCATGGACTGTAGCCAACCAGGCTCCTCCCTCCATGGGATTCTCCAGGCAAGAGTACTGAAGTGGGTTGCCGTTCCCTTCTCCAGGGGATCTTCCCGACCCAGGGATGGAACCCGGGTCTCCTGCATTCCAGGCAGACGCTTTAACCTCTGAGCCACCAGGGAAGCCCCTAAACTTCCCTTAGTCTTAAATAAATAGAAAAAGCTAACTAATTGAAATACTCAAGGCACCACAAGCAGCTTGGAGACCTACCAAAGCAGAAAGATACATCAGTTTGCTATTTATAGTGTAATGCTGTGTAACAAACTATCACACTCAGTGGCTAAGGACACACATTGAATTCTTGTTCACATGTTTCAGCTGAACTAGGATTTGGCTGAACTAGGCTGTGCTCAACCAGGCTTGGATCCAGACTAAGTCTGGGTCCAGATCTGATCCACGTGGCTCTTCTCCTTCTTAGACCAGTGGCAACTAGAGGCAGGTTCTCCCGATGAAAAAGGGCAGAAACACAAGAAATCAAGCACAACCCAGAGCTTACTGAAACTTCTTCACGCACCAGGTCCAAATTGGCCAAAGTACTCCGCAATATCAAGCAAAACATCAATATTTTGGGAAAGGGAACTCTACCCACTATAGTGGGAGGAGCCATAAATGCAGTGTATTTATAGATGTATTTATAAATGCAGCATATTCCCAGAAACATGTCAGTAATAGGAAACTAATATAAGGGGACGACAGAGGATGAGATGGCTGGAAGGCATCACTGACTCGATGGACTTGAGTCTGGGTGAACTCCAGGAGTTGGTGATGGACAGGGAGGCCTGGCGTGCTGCGATTCATGGGGTCGCAAAGAGTCGGACATGACTGAGCGACTGAACTGAACTGAACTGAACTGAACTGAATATAAGGCCTGTGGTTGGGAAATTAATGAATGGTAAGTAGTATTTTGAGTTCATCAGAACTAAGACAAGTATTTCAATTCCAAGATGCTGCTTCCTCAGTGAATACACATAAAGACATCATTTTATCTATGTTCATTTCAGGCTATAGGAACATCACTTGAAAAGAAATGTGGCATTATAATTAAATCCATCAGTAGTATGTACTTTAGGCGTCTTACAGAAAATACATTCCTTCCCCTTTTTCTTCCATTCAACTTATAATTATAATCACCAAAAAAGCTGTTTTGGAAATGCCACCAGTAACTGGAAACAACTTTGATATCAATTTATTATTGAAAGAAAATTTCTGTTCACGTATGCATTTTCTGCTTTAAGAACTGCCCTTGAAATCAAAACCAGTCTTTATTTAGTTTATGTAAAATATATTATTGGATAATACACCACGGAAAAGAGATAATCTTAAAAACAAGTGGGTGGTATGAATTTGCTACCACTGCAATTCAAAATCAAAGAAATGTCACACTTCTTTATGTTCTTTCAATCACATTAAGTCTAAATTCAAGTCTGAATGTAAAATTAAATCTTATTAATTACTAGAAGCTATCCCACAACTCTGCGTTCACCCTGCCTCATTCTCTCCATCATTACTTGGCAAAGCCTTGAATGACCCCAGGTTTCTTGGGCAGAACAGAGCACTTGGTAGGGGGGTGGGCGGTAGGAAGTAAGCTGATTGCCAGCACATACTAGTAGCTTATAAATTCTTCATCCTCCAGGTAACCTTGTCTCTGGAGCCTAGGAGCTCTGCAGCTTTCTAGGCACCTTGGACAAGAATTTTCCTAAGCTGTGGAATCACATCTGCTCTGTCCAGTCCCCTTGGGGCACCACAGAGCTATTTCCTCTGTAGTCCTGATGGGTTTTGGAGCATCTGGGGGCAGGAAAGGGGGATCTTGGGTGATAGATTCTTGCTAGACACACAAATTTCCATTTCCTCCCCATTCTTGGGGAAATATCTTTTTTCCTCAACTTACTTATGACTCAAGTATTCATCTGCCTCTCTTCTGACTAAAGTACCTGTCCACCTTCTTGGGAAGGGTCTCACTTAGTCTTACTGAAACAGAAAAGAAGAAAATAGATTTTCTTCAAGAAATTAATTTGCTTTTTGCTATGAAACAGAAGTTATTTTTTTAATTAATTTATTAATTTTAATTGAAGGCTAATTACTTTACAATACTGTGGTGGGTTTTGCCATACATTGACACGAATCAGCCATGAGTGTACATGTGTCCCCATCCTGAATCGAATCAAGGGAATCAAGGGAAAGCAATGCCCACTTGCTGGGACGGGGTGAAGAGTGATGGGAAGAGTGAGGACGAGACACTAACAGCCTTCTGTCTGTCTGCTCCCTGCACAGCAGTGAGTCCAAAACACAGATTAATAGATCTGAAATTATCCTGACACAAAGCTATTTGTTTTACTATTATTTTATATCAGCTTCAGAATGAAACTACTTCATGTATCTCCATTGCATCCATGTCCTAATACTTTATTCAGTGGAGCTGTTCATTAGAAGACTTTATTAATTTGGAGATATTCTTAGTTCATTTGTTACGATATACATTTCTATTGTCTGTTTCTCTTCTTTTTCCTCTTGGTTGCAATCTAAAGGGCAGAGTTTAGAAATTAATTTTAGCAGTTTCTGGGAAACCCTGCAAACAGAAAAAAACTAGAATGTAATATCTCATAAGAGGATACCTCACAGCTTTTTAATTTCTTTTAGAATAAACTATTGGGCACTAACAAATGAGAACACATATGAATGATCTTGCAATATCTGGATTTATGGTAGAGGAAAACCTTATTCATTCTTAGCCTTGCATGCTGTTTTTGTATCCTTATTCCTTTAATTACTTTAATCCAATATATTAAAAAATCCAATATAGAAAAGTTTTCTTCATCAGTCAAAATGAGAGTTAAGGTTTTCTTCAGTGCTCTCCTATGTCAGTCACTAATTACATTTTTATCTGGGACCTGTAAGAAAGCAGTAGGGCAGTGGTAAAGAATCTGCCTAACAATGCAGGAGACTCTAGAGACATGGGTTCAATCCCTGAGTTGGGAAGATTCTCTGAAGTAAGAAATGGCAACCCACTCCAGTATTTGTGCCTGGACAATTCCATGGACAGAGGAGCCTGGCGGACTACAGTCCATGGGGTTGCAAAGAGTCAGACACGACCGAGCACTCACACACTAGGACCGACAGCACACCCTTGTAGGAGATACATGTAGGAGTGCAGCTGTAGTCTCCACTATGTACAACCATGCATTTAGTTATTATCGGCGATCTAAAGCAACATGATGCGGTTAGTTCTCATCTCCATCCACCCCCAATCTAAGAAGATACTTGGAGAGTGTTTGTAAAATTCATTCAACAAGTATTTATTTAGCACTTACTATGTGCTAAGCAAAAAATTTAAAACTAAAATATATAGTATCAGACAAAAAGCACTATGTCATTTCACTCATTAATTCAAACAGCTGAGATAGAAAAGTATATTTTAACTACAAAAAGAACTGACTCTGTTAGTCTGTCTCAAAAGATGCAATGTAAAACCCTCTCCTTGTTCTGTATGAATCAATCGATCACAGTCATTCAGTTAATTCCACTTTTTCTGGATTCAATTTAAATGTCATTGAATGCATTGCACTGAGTTAAATTCTGAGAATACAGCCAAGAACAAGACAGGCATGATCCCTTGCCTTCAAAGTGCTTACAGTCTCTAAGTCATATGTGAACAGAAACCACTGAAATAGAAATACCAGGAAGCACATATTCACATAAAGTATCTCATTTCAAAATGTGTACCATGGACATTTATATTGGGAATACTTATCTCCTTTGGGATTTTTTTTCCAGGACCAAATTATGCTTCACCAAAAACAATATTGCCCAATTAAATTCCATAGCATGCTGCCCAGACTTTTGCACTAGTTTGTTAAGTAACCAATTTCAGTAATTCAATGCTGCCCCCAAATTTCTCATTCCCTCAAAGCCCACACTGAATTTCCGATTGGATAGCAGACTTATAGGCTCATTCAAGGCCTAGTTTCCGCCTATCCTGTTCTTTCTCTTTCCCCGAGGGTCTTAGATGGGGAAGAGAGAACAGAGGACTGTGGGAGGTTTCCATGGTCCAGATCTGGAAGATTATTGCTGATCACATTCTTCTTACCAGACATGGTCAGATGACCACAAAAGAGGCTGGTAAATGTAGTATAACTTGAGCCCAGAGCAAAGAGGAAACTGGTTTCAGTGGCATACACCATTTCTCTGCAACAACTTTTTCTGGATGCATTGTAGCTGTTCCCAGAAAAAACAATCCTATTTTCACAGAAAAATATGTGTACCATAAAACGCTATTAAAAACTATGTCATAGGCTCTCCATCTCTTTCTTAATTCAACACTTTAAAAAAACTTTTGAGATAATTTATGAATTGCAAAGATAGTACATAGTTTATTAGACACCCCGAACCCAGCTTCTCCTGATGTTCAGATCTTGCATGAACATGGTAAACTTACAAAAATTAAGAAATAAACATAGGCACAGTGTTACATAGAGGTCACTATATTTTCCAGTTCACCATAGTTTCCACTAATGTTCCAGATAATTCCAAATGCTGTATTTTCAACACACACACACACACACGCTCCATTCCTTCTTTAAGTTTTCTAATCCCTAAAGGGAAAGGTGCTTTTGTGTCCTCATAAATAATCATTGTTCAAATATTGGTAGCTTTCCAATAGTGAAATCCCACATAGGCCATAAATGCTATCAGGCATTTGGCAGTCCTCTTTGGAAATTCACTAGCTCTTGGTGACAGGGAATAAGAATGATGGTATGAGTGTGTGTGTGCTAAGTTGTTTCAGTCGCGTCCACCTCTTTGCGACCCAATGGACTCTAGCCCACCATGCTCCTCTGTTCATGGGATTCTCTAGGCAAAAATACAATACTGGAGTGGGTTGCCATTTCCTACTCCAGGGGATTTTCCCAGTCTAGGGATTAAATCTGCATCTCTTATGTCTCCTGCATTGGCAAGCAGGTTCTTTACCATTAGCACCACCTGATGGCATAATGGAGTTTTATTGAAACTTTTCTTTTCTTGCAATAATTCTCTTGAACCTCACAGAAGCTATGTGAGCAAGACACTTATTTAACACTTAGTTTTTCTAGTAAGGAATCCAAGGCTCTGAGAGGCTATGTAATTTGTCAGTCCCAAAGCAATTAAAGAAAGAACGTGGACTCAACTTCAGTTTTTTTCTAAAATCACTAAGCTTCATTGCTTATCATATAACAGAAGCTAATTACTATTATTTTCTTTCTGCCATAAATAAGAATAACTATGGTCGCCAGGAAGGAAAGATACAACTTCCTGACACAGGGTCTCTACACTGTTGAGTCTTTCACACCAGGTAAGTATTACATCTTCAGAGAGGCCTTCTATGCCCACCATACAGGAAATAACCTCATGCTTGACCTTATATCATGTTCCTTATCACAACCAGAAAAGTAGGTATATTTACTTTTCATAAGTTATCTCCCAGAGAACAAACTCCACATATGGCTAGTTAACTATATTTCTGGCATTGAGAAATGGAACAAGCACATAATAAGTAATCAGTCTGTTAAAGAAATAATGAGCAAGTGAACAAATTTTATTTTACAGGAGAAGGAGAACGACAATGAAATGAAGAGAAAAAAGATTTCACGTTGAGTAAAGACCTATGTTTTCTCAAACCTGACAGCAATACGCTGTTGAGCTACATGTTATGATTCTCATTTGAATTAGACAATGTTATGGACTGAACAGTCTTTCTCCCAGAGTTGATAACTCCCAATGTGACTGTATTTGGAGATAGGGGCCTTGGGGTGGTAATTAAGGTTAAATGAGGTCACAGGAGCAGAACCCTATTATGACTGGGCTGGAGTCTTGGTAAGAAGAGGAAGAGACACAGAGCTTGCTCTTGTTCTCCACTCATGCAGAGAAGAGAGGCCACACGAGGACACAGCAGGAAGGTAGTCACTGCGAGCCAGAAATACAGCCTCACCAGAAACCAAATTAGGCAGCACCTTGTTCATAGATTTCAAGACTTCAGAACTGTGAAAATCAAATTTCTGTCATTTAAACCAGGCAGTCTGTAATGTTATGGTGGTCCAAGTTGAATAAGACAGATGAGAAAAACAACCTCATGGAGATTTAATAACTTGAGTAAGATTCAAAGGCAGTAAATTGCTGGGGTAAGATTTGAAAATCAATTACCTAAGATTCTGCAGCTCAAGACATTTCCATTAAATTCAATCCGCACCTAGTATTAGGGAAGGAGGGTGTTATGTTTAAATAAAATAGATGGGAAGAAGCTTCTTTTCATAATTAAGTTAAATCAACAGAAGTCTGGAGCAGAAAACAAGATGATGATGCCAGGGAGGACTGGAAAAAAATCTAAGGAAAGGGCATAGACAAAGGTATTTCTGGAGTGGGGTTACACCCATGCATGCATCACAAGTATCCTAGGTAAGAAACATTCAGATATAGGTATTAGAGGAAAAGAGAACTATGTTGATTTGGTACTTTTATTCCTCATAGTTCAGCATTTACCGGAGATGACAAACTCTCTTCTCCCGTGATGTCAGAAGTCAAGTATCAACAGGAAGCAAACTGGTTGAAAAGCGGTAGAGTCATGCTTCTGAACCTTGGTGCTTCCGGGGCTCAGCAGTCCTAAACTTCAGTGTCATTTCTGCCTGTTTCTTACTTATCTTTGCAAATCCAAATTCTTCTTGGTAGCCTAGTTTTGAGACCTAATTCCTTGGCACTGCACCTCTAACATTCTCTGCCCAGGCCTGAAGGTGAAGCCTCTTGCTTCTAGCAATAGAGTTCCCTGGGGTGTGCCAGCAGGATAGGCCATGCTCCCTGCACTAGAATCATCTGAGGTCCATTTTAGAATAACCTGATTTCACTAGAGGAGTCATTCTCAAAATGTGGTCCCTAGACTAGCAACCTCGGGCTCACCTAGGAATTTCTTAGAAATGCGAATTCTCAGTGCCCCCGATCCCAGCCCTACTGAATCAGAAATTTTGGGTGATGGAACACAGTGATCTTCTTTTAACAAGCCCCCTGGGGTGACTCCGATGCATGCTAAAGTCTGAGATGTCTGCTTGAGCTTGTGGGTCTTCTCACCCTCTGAGATGCCTGCTGGTCCAATGGATTAGGACTGAGAGGACTTGGCAACTTAGCCAATTGCATGACCCTGAGTCCTTGCTCAGCCTCTGTGTTTTTCTATTTTCTTATTTAAAAATAATACACCAAAGAGCTACAATCCAGCTCTCATTTTTTTTTTTATGTGTCTGCTGGTGAGTAACTAATGGAAGATTGTGCCATCCCATGTTAATCTTAACTGCCTGAATAATGCTTAGCAGTGGCTTTTGTCCTAAGGTTGTCCTTGTGATTGCTGGGCCTTTCTCTCTTGCCTTGGATTTAAACAGCAATATTCCAGCACATTTGTATTTCATAAATCACTGGGGCATGAACCAGAATGCTATATACTCATCTATTTGTAATTAAACTTAATATGGATTTAACCATTAGTTAAACTCATATGCTTCAGGATTTTCTTTAAATGAAGAAAGCATGACCTTTATGCTAACAAAAAAGGGCTTGCTCTTGAAGTATCTCAGGTCAAGGAATGAGAGAGAATGTTCCAGTAACATACAAATATTCCTCATAAGAAGGTCAAGTAAAACACTAAATTTTTCCAAGCCAGAGTCCTTCAAGCAATTGGTCTGGATAAAAACCATGAGATGAAGACGGCAGCCACAGAAAATATCAGTACTGTGCAAAGAACTGGCCGTGAGTATGTCAACTTTGGGGGAACAATGGAGAAGCCTGAAAGTTTCACAAATAAACCACTGTTTGAAAGCTGCCTTTTGGACCAGAATAGAAATTAAGGAGACGGATGGAAGGAGAAGACAGTGCGGGCAGACGAGAGTTGTAGTTTGGATCCCCCAAGGACAGTCTTGAGCAGAAGTTTTCATGTAAATACTTTAATTGGGATGTAGTGCTGGAAAATACTTGTTGGAAAGTAGGGAATTGATACAGGGAAGGGAAGAAACACAACACAATGTGTATCATTGCCGAAAGCCGGCATATTGCATATTGAGTGCAGCACTTTCCACAGCATCATCTTTCAGGATCTGGAATTGCTCAACTGGAATTCTATCACTGCCGGGAGCCAATGTGAGGAACTCCTCCCGTGGCAAAGGTCATGAGGAAGGAGGCTCGGCATATGCAAAGGCGGGATCAAGCCTCAGGAGTCTCCCTGGAAATTCTCGAGCAATCTACCCCCAAAACCAGAGTCTGCCTACTTTCTGCTTTGTGCTTTCAGCTACACTTCTGACTTTACGGGGGGCTGTCCCCCACTACCTCTCTCTGAAAAAAGAGTTAGCTTACAGCTCCAGTTAATAATTCCTGGGTGTGACAGTGTTTCAACCTACAAACTCCCTTGGAAGTCCTCTAGCCTGTCTGAATAGGTTTTTCCGGCCACATGTGATTGTTCAGAGCCTCCCAACTGTGAGAGGCAGGAGATGTTCTAAACTGTCTAAACACAGATTCTTTTGAATAGTTAAAAGATTGATTAGAAATTGTATTGGTGAAGGGATTTTCACTTGTTGGGCCAATGTTTGCTGCTAAGTTTCCATATCCCTTACCTGCTGTGTCCCTGGCAGTGTATTGATTAATATAATTGGTGTAAGTAGTAGCTTTAATGTTTGTAACCTGGGACCCTTGAGTTAATTCTTTTTCTTGTTATAGCCCACCACACCTTTGCTCTGTAGGAATGCAACTTTATCTAATGCTTTTGGAGGGTGGCTCCTGACCAAATCACCTTTAGAGAAAAATAAGTTTTCTGAAGAAAGGGTCTTAAAATGTTAACAGGCCTCCGGGCCAGAAGATGATGCGAATCACCTAAGCCTTTGCATACGATAAGTTTGCAGGAAGAAAGCCTGGCTTGCTGCAGGACTCTACCCCTTCCCCCATTATCCTCTATGCATAACTTAAGGTATAAAAACGACTTTGAAAAATAAAGTGCGGGCCTTGTTCACCGAAACTTGGTCTCACCATGTCGTTCTTTCTCTTACCTTCTGGCTGAATTATTCAGCCTCTTTTCTCCACTGACTTTCCTCACTGAGCTATCCTCATTCTATTACTCTTTATATCCTTAATTAACGTTTAATTAAGCAATTGTTTCCTGATCCTCGCCTACGCCGTCTCTCCTTCGAATACCCTGGATCAGCCGGGGCTGGACCCCGGCATATCATCAAGTATGTTGTTACAGTCAGCAACTGAAGTATAGGGTCAGAGGTTCAAGTCCGAGTCCAGGCTCTGTGGCTTATCAGCTTGGTCGCTTGAAAAAGCATATCATCTCTTTGTGCATCACATCCTTATACTAAGAAATGGTGATAAAAATGTCCAGAGTCTGGGATAATGTAGTTGCTATGATAATAATATAATATATTACATTATATATCATATATTAATATATATATAATAATAAATAACTACCATCTACTGAACACTGATCCTGCACCAGGCTTGATGCTAATCTTGCCCCCACACACTAGAAAATGGGTAAATGTTTTTGCATTTTACTGAGAGATCACAGAGACTATATGATTTCATAATTTTTAAATCATAAAGGGATTTTGTAAAATATAAGATAATGTTAAAGAGAATTTTATACAGCTTTTCATGAGTCATCAGGAAGCCTGTGCTTTAGCTATAAATGTATAATTCATTAGCTGTGAGGCCTCAGTCAGACCATTTGCTTCTTATTAAAAAGAAAAAAAAAAAAACAGATTCAAGATGCTAAGATTAGAGGAGGCTGAATGAAAGGTGCTTGGGACCTCCCTGTATGCATTTTTGCAACTTCCTGTAAATCTTTCAAGTAATTATTTGAGAATAAGAGTTAAGAAAAACAGGAGTCCACAGTGTTATGGATGGAATTGTCCCCTCAAAGTTCATAACCCTCAGTGTTCATAATTGCCACAACCACTTTGGAAAACTATTTGGTAGAATTTATCAAGTCAACACATGTGACCTAGGAATTCTACACAGGTGTAGACATGCAACAGAGAAACAAGCTTACATGCACTGAAAAATGTGTGCTAAATGTTCATAGCACGATCATCTGTGCCAGGCAAAAACTGCAAACAACTCAAGTGACCATAAACTACAAAAATGGGTCACCGCTATCTATTCATGTCCTGGAATATAACACTGATGAAAATGAACGCTCTGCAAGAACACATAACAATGTGAATGGATCCCACAGACAGGATATTGAGCAGGCAAGCCAGATGCTAAAGAGAACAGTATAATTCCACTTACAAAAAGCCCCCAAAGAGGTAAAACTGAACTACGCTGTTTAGAAGTCAGGATGAAGGGGGAGAGGTAGTGACTGTGAGGGAGGCTGAAGTGGGCTTCTGGGGTGCTGGTAATTTCTACTATATGTCTTGTTCTGGGTGCAGGTCACACGGCAAACTCCCTCTGTGCACTCACTGAGATATTAAATTATCTGGGTAATTTTCTGTAAGTTGTACTTAAAAATAAAAGTTTACCTAGTAAGAAGCTCTGAGAACTGAATTAAATGAATTCAAAGGTTTCTTCTGGCTCTGAAATCCTGATCCTGAGATGAGACTCAGACATCTCCCACCATTATTGAGTTGAGGCTTATGGTAGGGTTGGAAACTTGACAGAAGGAGGTATATGTACTGGCTCTGTTCAGTTCTGCCACGTGGAAGGGTCCTTCCCCTTGGTGCAGTTCATTTTATCCGTGCTGGGCACCATGATGCCCAGAAACTTACACAAAGAAGTGCAAGTGGCCATATTTTCAGTGCTTTGGGATAATGTAATTTCAGAAACTTCCACAGGGTGGCAAGGATGCTATTTCTTGATGCTTTTAGACACTTACAGCCTTTCCCTTTGTTTTTCTCCCTATCGCTTTCATAACGTGCTGGTTTCTCTATCAGTAACTAGTACAAACATTGGGGAGCAGAACTTTATATGCTATAACATTTCTAATGAATTCTCCATAGCTTAATTAAGATACCTAATCTGCAGCTTGAGAACACTAAATAGGAAAATGAAAAAACTGGGCCAGACACTGGAATTTCTGAAACATTATAAACCTATCACAGGAAGTAGTCAAGGGTAGGAATAACACAAAAATGGGTTTCAGGGTACCGAATAAAGTCATGTGGTGATTAATGTGGCACACCCCCAACTTTACAAAATGTCCTAGGCATCTGATAAGCACAGAATGCTTTTAGATCCATACTAGCCAGAAGGTGATAGGTTGTTTGCAACAAAAATGGCTTCAAGTATTTCTCTCCAGGTATCTGCATCCTTTGTCAACGTGAGTTCTGTGAAAACTGCCATCAAAGGGTGCAGCTCTTTCTCCCCCTGTTGAATTAGGTTGGTCTTACAACCTGATTTAACCAGTAGAAAGCAGTATAGGTGACTCTCTTCTCATCCTGAACTTAGGTCTCAAAGCCCTTGCACATCTTCACTTTCCCTTTGGGCCCCTGCCTGCATCATGTGCACAAGCCCGAGCTTGTAACCTGCTGGAAGATGGAGGCTACGTGACCAGTCACTCCCACTGTCCCGTCCAGACAACTGCCAGCATGTAGCCTACACACCAGCTGACCAGAGATACATAAGCAAGACTTGCCTAGATCAGCCGAACCTCACCCAGGTCAGCAGAACCACCCACATGACTCATAGATTTGTTGGCAATAATAAAGGGTAACTGCTTTAAGCCACTAAATTCCAAGGTGACTTATTATGCAACAGTGGTTGCAGCCATATCAGAACTCTCAACCACACCCGCTTATTTGTCGCTAATCCTCCTTCTGCAGCTTCACTATGTGATGAGGGCCTTAAGTGCAATTCGCTCAGTTGAGTCTGACTTTTTGCGACCCCATGGACTATACAGTCCATGGAATTCTCCAGGCCAGAATACTGGAGTGGGTAGCCTTTCCCTTCTCCAGGGGATCTTCCCAACTCAGGGATCACATCCAGGTGTCCCACATTGCAGGCAGATTCTTTACCAGCTGAGCCACAAGGGAAGCCCAAGAATACTGGAGTGGGTAAGTCTATCCCTTCTCCAGCAGATCTTCCGAACCCAGGAACTGAACCGGGGTCTCCTGCATTGCAGGCATCTTCTTTACCAACTGAGCTATCAGAAATTAAGAACTTTGGATTCCAGTTTGGGGATTCAAGTAATGGTAGAAAGATGAAAGACTTGGAAAAATCATCTTTAATGGCTCCCATTTTCACTCCCTGGATACAGTTCAAGGGCTGGAATCCTCCTTGTGCAGTCCTGTCTTCCTTTCCCATCAATAAGTAGGTAGGTATGGAGGTAGATATGTAGAATATATGCATATACACATATGTGTATATACATTATGCATATACACATACACACATGTATACGTATATACACGTATACATAACAGGTAAGAGTATGCTATATTTTCTTCAATAACTCTCTACACTTTACATGTTCAGTTCAGTTCAGTAGCTCAGTCATGTCCGACTCTGTGACCCCATGAATCACAGCACGCTAGGCCTCCCTGTCCATCACCATCTCCTGGAGTTCACTCAAACTCATGTCCATCGAGTCGGTGATGCCATCCAGCCATCTCATCCTCTGTTGTTCCCTTTTCCTCCTGCCCCCAATACCTCCCAGCATCAGAGTCTTTTCCAATGAGTCAACTCTTTGCGTGAGGTGGCCAAAGTATTGCAGTTTCAGCTTTAGCATCATTCCTTCCAAAGAAGACCCACGGCTGATCTCCTTTAGAATGGACTGGTTGGATCTCCTTGCAGTCCAAGGGACTCTCAAGAGTCTTCTCCAACACCACAGTTCAAAGGCATCAATTCTTCAGTGCTCAGCTTTCTTCACAGTCCAACTCTCACATCCATACATGACCACTGGAAAAACCATAGCCTTGACTAAATGGACCTTTGTTGGCGAAGTAATGTCTCTGCTTTTCAATATGCTGTCTAGGTTGGTCATAACTTTTCTTCCAAGGAGTAAGCGTCTTTTAATTTCATGGCTGCAGTCATCATCTGCAGTGATTTTGGAGCCCAAAAAGATAAAGTCTGACACTGTTTCCACTGCTTCCCCATCTATTTCCCATGAAGTGATGGGACCAGATGCCATGATCTTCATTTTCTGAGTGTTGAGCTTTAAGCCAACTTTTTCACTCTCCTCTTTCACTTTCATCAAGGGGCTTCTTAGTTCTTCTTCACTTTCTGCCATAAGGGTGGTGTCATCTGCACATCTGAGGTTATTGATATTTCTCCCGGCAATCTTGATTCCAGTTTGTGCTTCTTCCAGCCCAGCATTTCTCATGATGTACTCTGCATATAAGTTAAATAAGCAGGGTGACAATATACAGCCTTGATGTACTCCTTTTCCTATTTGGAACCAGTCTGTTGTTTCATGTCCGGTTTTACATGTTACAAGTCCTAAATTTATCATATGGAAATGTTACATATAAGAGGTCTCTTTCCTGCTGTTTTTTGGTTCTTTTTGTATTTACATAATTTCAACACGATGCCTGGCACATATCATGCAGTGAATATAGATTGTCTGACCAACGAAATGCACCAATGTATACCCACCAAATGCGAGTAGAAAATCATCACCATAACTTACATATATCCTAAAGCAACTGCTAAATGTCTCTGAAGGAAGGTTACAAGTCCTATGAAGGCAAAGATCCTATTTGCATTGTTTGTTTCTGTACCCTAATGCCACGCAAATGCCTGCAATAAACTAGAAACTCAATAAATATTTAGTGAAAGGAAACATAATTTTGGAAATTTATAAACCTCTACTGAGAATTTCAAAATAACAGAAGAAAAATTAAATTACTTAGAGTTTTCTATGCATTCTGTTCCACTGGACAGTACAGTTAATTTGCATTTTGTATGGGTTCTGTATTCATATATTATCTATGCCCAATTATGACTTGGAGTTGAGAAAAAAATTGGTAAACATCATGTTGGTATATTACTGTTATCAAAAGTCAGTGTGGGTAATATTCCATTGTGTATATATACCACAACTTCTTGAGATGTATAGAAAGAGTAACATGGAAACTTACATTACCATATGTAAAATAGATAGCCAACAGGAACTCACTGCATGGCTCAGGAAACTCAAACAGGGTCTCTGTATCAACCTACAGGGGTGGGATGAGGAGGGAGCTGGGAGGAGGTTCAAAAAGGAGTGGATATATGTATACCTATGCCTGATTCATAGGTCTTCCCTTGGGCTTCCCTTGTGGCTCAGCTGGTAAAGACTCCATCTGCAATGCGGGAGACCTGGGTTCGATTCCTGGGTTGGGAAGATCTCTTGGAGAAGGGAAAGGCTACCCACTCCAGTATTCTGGCCTGGAGAATTCCATGGACTGTATAGTACATGGGGTCGCAAAGAGTTGCAGAAGACTGAGCGACTTTTACTCACTCACATGCCTGATTCATGTTGAGGTTTGACAGAAAACAGCAAAATTCTGTAAAGCAATTATCCTTCAATAAAAATAAATTAATTTAAAAAAAGTCTGGTTTTCTAAAAAACATAAAGTGAGATAGGTGAACAAATGATTGTGGTCATAGAAAAAAATGTTACAGTCAATTGTTTATTAGTAAGTGACAGTTTATATTGAATGGTACAGTGTTTCAAGGCTGTTGTAATAATGAGTAAGCTTTTAAAGCAATCATTGCAGAATTTGATTTTCCACAATTGCACTCTTCAGGGTTTAGCTTCATACTTTGACTTCTTTCAACAGGGGGTTAAATTGGCTGAGCTGTGAAATGTGGAGATTATTCTCAACTACTAGTTGTTGGTGAGTTGCTTTTGAAGGGATTCAGGACATTTTGAGAGTATTATCAAAGGCGTGGAGCAGAAAAAATGAAAAACTATATAGGACTATGGATAGTTGCATTCATGCCGGCGTCAAAGGTCATTGTACAGATGTTTTAATTTGTCATTGTAAGATGGATCTGGAGATACTGAGCACATCAAAGATCGGTTGTGATGTGATTTTTTCTTTTTCTTTTTTGAGAGCTACATACCGTCAGAGAGTGTCTGTCATCCAAGTTATTCCAAGACAGTTTTGTTTTCCTGCTGCGGCTGTGAATGACAGCTCAATATAATGTGTGTGGAGGAGAAAAAAGGGAGAAATTCTTGTTTAGATTCAGGGCTTCCACATGCCTAACAGCAGCCATAAAGAACAAGTACATCTTCAAATGCCCTGAAACTTGGACTTAAGCATCCAGATTCACTCATGTATTAGTGGATTCAATGAATCAGATTATCTCAAATTGTGGCATCTCATGGAAAATTAAAGGCGTGGTAGGCTATTACCTTTCAGAAATTGATTTCTCCTTTATGTCTCTGTATGCCATTATGGAACTGTCCCTCGCCTGCCTTAGTAAACTTTAACCCTCTGGATAAGGGAAACACTAATAATAATAATAATAAAAGCAGTTTTCCCCATGAGATGCTATTATCTCTAACAGAAAGAAACATTGCAGAATGAATGGCAAGTATAAAAATGTGTTGTGTTCATTGTTTATGATTTTTCTTTATTGAAAATCTTCTACTAAAATAAAATTCAAGGCAAAAATCAACCATAATTCTGTCCTCAGATCAAAGTTAAGTATTTCTATTTTTCTAATAAAGCTCCCAGTCTTAGTCATGTGCAGATTCAAAAGGTTACTTACATTAAAAAAAAATGGCTACCCCACACACTTTGTAGGGTCTAAGCCCCCCACCAGGGATGGAGACTGTGCCCACTACAGCAGAAGCACTGTCTTACCCACTGGACCACGAGGGAAGTGCCCTTACTTACAGCTTTATACTTTCATTATATAGTAGATTTTGTGCTCTACATGTTTACCTAATTTTATATTTTGACTTTTTCCTCTCATTTTCCTAGAGTTGCTTTTTTATAGTTGTTTTTGTTGTTGCTTACTTCTTTCTCTCCTTCCCACTGATTCTACCTGACCCCATCACAGGTCAAATGTATCACTGTGGTGTGTATCATTTCACATTATTTTCCCGGTCATATGATATGTGGTAGGCAGGGTTCTAAAATCACCTCCAGTGGCGCATGACTTTCTATAATTCCCACTCATTGAGTTGTGGGCAGGACCTGTGAATATGATGTATCACTCTTGTCAGAAAATTGTATGATATGACCATTTCAAGGGATTTTGCTGATGTAAATAAGGTCCCTAACAGGTGACTGTGAGTTAATCAAAAGGGAGATTATCTGGGGTGGGGCTGACCTAGTGATGTAAGGCCTTAAAAGAGGCCCTGAACCCTTTTAGAACGGAGAGAAATTCTCCTGCTGGGTTTCAAGACCTAGCTTGCCATGTTGTGCAGGAACAACATGGCTACAAGTTGTTGTAACTGAGAGCTACCCCTAGCTCACAGCCAGGAAACAAGTAGGGAACCTCAGTTCAACAGTTGCAAGGGACTAAACTCTGATAACAACCTGAACAAACTTGAAGAGGACTTGAGCTGAGCCTAGCTGGCACTTGGATTTTACTTAGTAAAACACTGAGCAGAGAACCCAGTAGTGCCACATCCAGATTTATGAACTAAGAAACTGTGAGATAATAGAAGGGTGTTGCTTTAACTGCTGAGCTTGTGGTGATTTGTTTTGGCATTAATAGAAAATGAATACACAATCATTTACATACATATAGAGATAACACCGCTGTTGCTGGTGATAGGATGTTAAAATGGAACTCTGTAGCAGACAAATCCACAATAATAGTCAGAGATTTCATTATCCCCTCAATCAATAATGATAGAACAAGTTAATAAAATAAGGAAATTGACTATTTGAACAGCACAATCAACAATCTTAACTTAATTAAACACCCTACCAGCAGAATGCATATAGTTTTCAAGGGCAAATGAAACAACAAAATAGATCATATTATTAATATGGGTCAAAGAACAAGTCTAAATACATTTAAAATAATCTTAAGTCACAAAAAGTATTTTATCAACACAGAACTAAATTAGAAATTTAGTAATAAGTGTTTTAAAACTAAATAACACTCTTCAAAATAATCCCACAGTTTAGAGAAGAGTTTAAAGGGAAATTATAAAGTATTTTGAACTAAATAAAGTTGAAAATCAAAATCTGCAATGCTACTAACACTAATTAGGGATAAATTTACATAAATAAATTCTAATATTAGAAAAAATGAAAGATCTCAAATGACTACAGCTGCTACATAAAGAAATTAGAAAAAAAGAAGAGCAAAGAGAGCCAAACTAAGCAGGAGAAAGACTTATAACAACTAAAGCATAAACAAATTAAATAAAACATGAAAACAGAGACAGTCAATGAAACTAAAAGCTGGCTCTTTAAATACACCAGTAAGAATGATAAACCCAGCCACACTGATGAGGAAAGAAAGTGAAGGCATAATTAACCCTGTCAAGAATGAGAAAAGTGATATCACACAGTTTCTAGATATACATATAGCAAAAAGATATAAAGAGACAATAAGAAAAAATGTCATGCCAGCAAATTAAACTTAGAATTGGCATTCATTCTCAGATATCACACCAAAGCCAAGCAACAAAGGGGAAAAAAAAAAATGGACAAATCAGGTTTCATCAAAATTTAAATGTCAGGTACATCAAAGGACAGTATTACAGGGTAAAAAGGAAACACACAGAATGGGGAAAATATGTGCAAATTTCAAAATAATACCCAGAATATCTAAAGACCTCCTAGAACTCAACAACAACCAAAAAACCAATAACTCAATTTAAAAAGAGGCTTAAATAGATACTTCTCCAAAGATAAGGAAATGACCAATAATCATATAAAAAGACGCTCAACAACACTAATCATTAAGGAAATGTGTACTACAACCACAATGAGATAACATCTTGCTCTAAAAATGTACCTGAAGTCTATTTCAATCAGGTACAATAAGATACATGGACAAGAAAAGGATTGTTATGAAGAAGTTTATACTCATAGATTTCAAGAAACAGTATGTCAAGCCATTCAAGATCACATGTGAAAGCACAGAGGTGAGTTAGGAGGCAGGAAGAGAGGAGAGCATGGCCCAGAGTCTTTATTGGGGTCTTCCTGGGGAGAAATGGGCCAGGAGGCTCAGTTTAGGACTGGCTATTTTGAATAATTTCAGCAGGCTCTAGACTATAGGGATGCTCCATGGGGTGGCCATGGGTGATTCAGAGCAGGAAGAATACTGACTTGGTGTGTGAGAACTTCCTAAATGAGATGGTGGGGCTGCACACTCTGAATCATTGGTTTGTTTGTCAAAGATGCACTCACAGGGGAATCATTTCCTCTCTCTAGGCTCTGGCTAGCCCTAGGAGGGGCAGCATCTCTAGGATCAGAAGCCAAATGCCAATGCATCAAGAAGACAGAAAATATGCTTGATAAAACTTTACACCTCTTAAGGTGGTTATTGAAAACAAGTTTTGGCAAGGATGTGAAATGTTTTGGCACTGCTGATGGGAATGTAAAATGGTACAGAGGCTGTGGAAACCAGTATGGCAGTTTCTAAGCCAATTCAACATAGAATTAACATGTGATTCAGCAATTTCACTTCTGGATATACACAAAAACCAACTGAAAGTAGGGACTCAGATGTTTGTAGCCCATTTCATAGCAGCATTACTCACAATATCCAAAAAGTGGAAACAACTCAAATGTTCCACTGACAGATGAATGGGTAAACAAACATGGTATATGCAATCAACGGACTATTATTCAGTCTTAAAAAGGAATAAAATTTTCATCCATGCTACAACATGGATGACCTAGAAGACATCCTGCACACGAAAGGATAAATGTTATAAGATTCCACTTACATGAAGTACTAAAATTCATAGAGACATAAAGTAGAATGGTGGTTGGCAGGAACTGGAAAAAGGGGGAAATGGGGAGTTATATTTTAATGGGTACAGTGTTTTACTATAGGAAAATGAAAATATCGATAACCTCAGATACACAGATGACACCACCCTTATGCCAGAAGGTGAAGAACTAAAGAGGCTTTTGGTGAAAGTGAAAGAGGAGAGTGAAAAAGTTGGCTTGAAACTCAACATTCAGAAAACTAAGATCATGGCACCTGGTCCCATAACTTCATGGCAAATAGATGGGGAAACAATGGAAATAGTGACAGAGTTTATTTTCTTGGGCTCCAAAATCACTGCAGATGGTGACTGCAGCCATGAAATTAAAAGATGCTTGCTTCTTGGAAGAAAAGCTATGACCAACAAAGATAGCCTATTAAAAAGCAAGGACATTACTTTGCCAACAAAGGTCCATCTCGTCAAAGCTATGGTTTTTCCAGTAGTCAGGTATGGATGTGAGAGCTGAACTATAAAGAAAGCCAAGTGCTAAAGAACTGATGCTTTTGAACTGTGGTGTTAGAGAAGACTCTTAAAAGTCCCTTGGACTGCAAGGAAATCCAATCAGTCCATCCTAAAGGAAATCAGTCTTGAATATTCATTGGAAGGAGTGATGTTGAAGCTAAAGCTTCAATAATTTAGCCACCTGATGCAAAGAACTGACTCACTGGGAAAGACATGGATGCTGGGAAAGATTGAAGGTGGGAGGAGAAGGGGACGACAGAGGATGAGATGGTTGGATAGAATAACTGTCTTGAGGGATGTGAATTTGAATAAGCTCTGGGAGCTGATGATGGACAGGGAAGCCTGGCGTGCTGCAGTCCATGGGGTTGCAAAGAGTCAGACACAACTGAGTAACTGAACTCAACTGATGGGAAAATGAAAAAGGTCGAAGACGGATAGTGGTGATGGTTGCACAACAATGTAAATGTACTTAATGCTATAGAAGTGGACACTTAAAAAATGTTAAAATAGTACATGTTATATAACATACATTTTACCACAATGAAAAAATAAAAATAAATTTAACAACAGTACAAAACTAGCCAGTTACTCTCCATAAGCTGTGTTTTTTGTAATCTTGTTGTAAGTAATAATAATAATAATAATAATAAATTCAGGTCAGTCACTCAGTACTGTCCAACTCTTTGCTACCCCATGGACTGCAGCGTGCTAGGCTTCCCTGGTCATCACCAACTCCTACAGCTTGCTCAAACTCATGTCCATCGAGTCAATGATGCCACCTAACCACCTCATCCTCTGTCATCCCCTTCTCCTCCTGCCTTCAATCACTCCCAGGATCAGGGTCTTTTTCAATGAGTCAGTTCTTCGCATCAGGAGGCCAAAGTATTGGAGCTTCAGCTTCAGCAACAGTCCTTCCAATGAATACTCAGGACTGATTTCCTTCAGGATGGACTGGTTGGATCTCCTTGCAGTCGGAAGGGACTCTCAAGAGTCTTCTCCAATACAATATTGTAAAGTAATTAGCCTCCAATTAAAATAAATAAATTTATATTTTAAAAAAGTCTTCTCCAACACCACAGTTCAAAAGCATCAATTCTTTGGCACTCAGTTTTCTTTATGATCCAACTGTCATATCCATATATGACTACTGGAAAAACCATAGCTTTAACTATATGGACATTTGTTGGCAAAGTAACATCTCTGCTTTTTAGTATGCTGTCTAGTTTGATCATAGCTTTTCTTCCACAAAGCAAGTGTCTTTTAATTTCATGGCTGCAGTCACCATTTGCAGTGATTTTGGAGCCCAAGAAAATAAAGTCTGTCACTGTTTCACTGTTTCCCCATCTATTTGTCATAAAGTGATCAGACTGGATGCTGTGGCCTTAGTTTCCTGAATGTTGACTTTTAAACCAGCTTTTTCACTCTGTTCTTTCACTTTCATCAGGAGACTCTAGTTCTTCTTCACTTTCTGTCATAAGGGTGGTATCATCTGTGTATCTGAGGTTATTGAAATTTCTCCCAGCAATCTTGATTCCAGCTTGTGCTTCATCCAGCCCAGCATTTCACATGATGTACTCTGCATATAAGTTAAATAAGCATGGGGAAACTATACAGCCTTGATATACTCCTTTCCCAATTTGGAACCAGTCTGTTGTTCCATGTCCAGTTCTAACTGTTTCTTCTTATCCTGCATACAGATTTCTCAGGAAAAAGGTAAGGTAGTCTGATAAATCCCATCTCTTGAAGAATTTTCCACAGTTTGTTGTGATCTACACAGCAAAGGCTTTGGCATAACCAATAAAGCAGAAGCAGATGTTTTTCTGGAACTCTCTTGCTTTTTCTATGATCCAACGGATGTTGGCAATTTGATTCCTGGTTTCTCTGGCTTTTCTAAATCCAGCTTGAGCATCTGGAATTTCATGGTTAATGTACTGTTGAAGCCTTGCTTGGAGTATTTTGAGCTTTACTTTGCTAGTGTGTGAGATGAGTGCAATTGTGCGTAGTTTGAATATTCTTGGGCTTCCCTTGTGCCTCAGCTAGTAAAGAATCTGCCTGCACTGTGGGAGACCTGGGTTAGATCCCTGGGTTGGGAAGATTCCCTGGAGAAGGGAAGGGCTACCCACTCTATTATTCTGGCATAGAGAATTCCATGGACCTTATAGTACATGGGGTTGCAAAGAGTCAGATATGACTGAGCAACTTTCACTTTCACTTTTTCACTTGAGCATTCTTTGTCATTGCCCTTCTTTAGTATTGAAATAAAAACTGACCTCTTCCAGTCCTGTGGCCACTGCTGCGTTTTCCAAATTTTCTGGCATATTGAATGCAGCACTTTCACAGCATCATCTTTTAGGATTTGAAACAGCTCAGCTGAAATTCCATCACCTCCACTAGCTTTGTTCATAGTGATGCTTCCTAAGGCCCACCTGACTTTGCATTCCAGGTTGTCTGGCTTAGGTGAGTGATAACACCACCATGGTTGTCTGTGTCATGAAGATCTTTTTTGTATAGTTCTCTGTGTATGCTTGCCACCTCTTAATATCTTCTGCTTCTGTTAGGTCCATACCATGTCTGCCTTTTATTGTGCCCATCCCATATGAATCAAGTATGGAGATAAAATGTTTTATACAGGAGTGGAACCTAAACATAAATACATTGGCTTAATGTATGTTACATATGTATATTTATATTTTTCATGCTGTGAGTACAGCTTTGTCAAGCAACAATGCTACATAATCTTAAGAATAGGAGCACTGCAATGAGACAATGCTCATCTTTGCATGAAATGCTCCCTTTGTAACTCTAATTTTCTTGAAGAGATCTCTAGTCTTTCCCATTCTATGGTGAGTAATAGAGGGGGATGCTTTAGTCAACCTATGTATGTTTGAATATATATTTATATAATATGTATATGCATACATATATATAAAGATAGAAGTTACAGTGAGAGCACTGAGTAGGATTGTGATATGACATTTCATAAAACAGTCTTTAATAAGAACTGAACCAGACAAAATACAGTACATATATATTTTGGGACAAAATTTATAACCTATCATTAATAGTTTCTCATTAAAATAGAAACTTCATTCTCTAGTCTATTGTTCAATTATATTCTTCTTCTTCTTCCTCTTCCATTTTCCACATAACCTGTAGTTTGGCCTCTCCTGTCAGCACACTAAGCCACAAAGGGGAGATATTGACATTTCCATGGACTAAACGGCCTGAAAATCTCCAATAACTACACTAACGGTTTCTGTTGCAAAGACACCTACAGAGAAAAATAGAGGAGCAGAGCAGGGAAGTATCTTCCATAGAGAGGCCATGACTTCAAGAATTTACTAACCTAAAAGCAAAAGAACATGGCCTAAATAAAAACAGTCAGCCTGTGAACAGAACCCAGAAATCTCTGTATTGTCATTTTGACCAAGGACCTTAGTCTTATAAGAAAAGGTGGTTTTTCTCCCTATGAGAGAGATATTTTACCATTGGTCAGATGCTTTAGCTAGAGCAAACAAAATCTAGTTCCCCTAGATTAACTAGAAAGGTATTTATGAAAAGACACTAGTAGCTTTCAGAATTAATGTTTAGCTACAGGAACAGACAAAACTGAGCTTCTGGGGGAAAAAAAAGAATACCCAAGCAATGCTGCAGAATAGGCTGGACTTAAAAAGAAAAAGAAGCCAATGCCACTGTCACATCACACACTGAAAGGAAGGATCTTGGCTTTTCTGTAACTTCTGCCACATGTAATGCCACTTGGTGGTGGATTTTTTAAAAATGTCAACTGGGTTAGGCTACAGTCCTGAGTTATTTAACTAAATCCTAAGCTAAATGTTGCTATGAATGGATGTGGAAGGTGTAATTAAAGTCCCTAATCAGTTGACTTTAAGTGAGGGAGATTATCAAGGATAACCTGAGAGGCCTTAGTGAATCAGTTAGAAGACCTCGAACACATGGATGAGGCCTTCCTGAAAAAGTAAGAGGAAATTTGGCCTGTTCACAACAGTTTTGGCCCAGCTCATAGGGTTCCATCTTGCTTATGCTCTATTCTTCCTGGCTGCCTGTCGTACAGATTTCAAACTTTCTCTTTTAACTCACATAATTGAATAAGTCAATTTCTCATGACACATCTATAAATAGGTAGAGATACAGAAATAGAATCCCACTGCTACACCACTCCATGACAAGCATATGAAACCACTACCATCTCCCAAATCCAGAGACTGCCCGTAAGCAAAATTGAATCCTACTCAAAATAACTTTATTCTGTCCCCCACTTCCAAACCAATATCTCCCACAGGTATAGGTATGTCAAACACCTACAACCTAGCTACAGGAGAAGCTGGGAATTCATTTCTGATTTCTACTTTGGAATGACAAAATACTTCATAAGGGAATTTCCCTCAACACAGAAAGGCCATTCGAAAAATAGAAGGCAATTATGAATACAATTATTGTTCCCCAAATTTCTGGCCTCTCAAAACTTCTCAAAGGAAGAATTAACTCTTTTAATCCCAGACAGTAACACACTCAGCTTTGCATAATAAAGCTCATATTGGCTTTTGTTACACAAAACCACATGATGACTGTTTTTCTATGTTAATACATCAGTCAGGATGTATTATACAATTCTATACATTTTACTGCTGTAATAAATAATTCTAAGATCTTAATAGCTAATACAACAAACTTTTCATGTTTGCTTGTGGGTTAGGCAGGGGGCTTTTTAATGGTAGTCATTCAGAAACCCAAGATGACAATACTTTTCCATGAAACATACTTCCATAATGGCCAGTGCAGGAAAAGGAAACGCGACTAAAATGTTTTCAAGAGATGACACTGGTTATTCTGCTCACATTTTATCAACAAAAGGTAGGAGGTGTTGGTAACTGTAATCCTCCTATATTTTTTAAAGAAGCAAAATATTTCTTAATCTTCTTGACTATTCAAGTTTTCAACACCTGTGAAAGAATGCCTATGCTTCATCTTTAAAGGCTTAGTTGGTTGTGATTAAAAAAGAAATTTATAAATTCTGAAGTTCTCATTATGTAACAGCCAGATATAGTATGGTGTCAGAGCATGACAATTTCATGATAAACCCTAGAAGATAGATGTGATACAAAGAAAGGAAGTATAGTCTCCCCATCCAGGTATAAATTGGGAGAGAGATTTCTGGAGCACTGAGATGATTTCTAGGATAAGAAAGGAGTTTGAAGAGGTTAAAGGACCTGTCTGTGCTACTCTTCTTAGGCTAGCATATCAGTTCTCAGTGTGAGAAGTAAGGAAAGGAGTCTACTAAAGATGCGAACTCCTGTAGAAGGATAGAACCACCAGGAGGTGAAGTGGTAAAGAATCTGCCTGCCAATGCATGACACCCAAGAGACACGGATTTGATCCCTGGGTTGGAAAGATCCCCTAGAGCAGGAAATGGCAACCCACTCCAGTATTCTTGCCTGGAAAATTCCATGGACGGAGGAGCCTGGGAGCCTACAGTCCATGGGATTGCAAAGAGTTGGACATGATTAAGAGACCAAGCACACACAGAGTTATCAGAGAATCTGATAACAGCAGGAGAAGGATGAATGGGTCTGTCTTACAGGTGCAGCAATAAGGGGAGGGCATTTCTCTAAAAGCCTCATGCACCCATGGTGTCTTATCAAATGTGCACTGGAAAAATAGCATCTGCACAAGGTAAAACTGAGATCTTCTGTTTTCTGGAGAATGCCAAAACTCCCCTGTGTTTCAGAGATATGTGGCATATAGCTTGAACATGTGATAAGGAAGCCTGAGTGTGCTCTATGGCAGGGACCAACGGTTAGACCCTGAAAGACAATTCAGAGAGCAAGGCAGGTCCAGTTGCGCCTCAACAAATACCAGTTCAGGAATCAGAAGAGAGAAACCACCCAAGGCAAAACCCACTGACAATTCGAGAATAGAGTCTCTAAGGATTCTGGTCATATGCCACAGAACTCTTTCCTTGATACAGCATTTAAGAAGACCCAAAGGGAGGTGGGACAAGAAAAGAGACTGAATTGTGAAAAACTGAGAGTTTAAATTAGAATAACTGAGAGATGACAGTTAGCAGAATGAGCCCCTGTCCCACCCAAGGGAATATTAGGACTGCTAAAGAAATTAATAAGGTTTGTTTTATTTATACAACTATTATTTTGTGTAAATGTGTAATCTGACAACAAATACCCTCCAAATCTAGTGACTTGGAGTCAATATTTCCATAGAAAATGTGACCATTTATGAAATTTCTTGAAAATACATACTCAAATGAAATATCCTCAAGATATTCTTTGAAATTATATGCTATGGTAGCTCTATAGATAAAATTATTCTAGAGCCCTCTCAACTAAAAAATAATTTGCCTCTATTTCTCCTTAAAGCAGAGATACTACTACAAAGAAGTCTCATATTCTCATAATTACCAATGTTTTACCATTCTAGTTTCATCTCATTCTTTTTTTTCTCTTCACTCTCTCTCTCATCCTTTCTTTTGTATTTCTATCTCTCTTCGTCATTTTATCTCCTCTATTTTTCCTATTTTGAGGCTTATATAACCTTGATATGTAAATTTAAAAATAAGAGTACAAAGAAATAAACTTCAGATGATCTGTATCAATTTATAGCTATAGGAACAAAAATACAAATAAATCATAAGTAAAGAGAATCCTGCTTTTTTTGTACACAGACACCTTTACAACCATATAAAAATAACATTTAAGAAGGGTTGGATTTATTCTAGGAAAGGAAATAACTTTTTCATTAAAAACATCTAATAATGTAATTTGATATAAACTATTAGAGGAAAAAAATAATTTTCAACAGATACAGAAAGTCATTTCATAAAACCAATATCTGTTTATTAAAAACCAAATAATTGCAAAGGCAAACTAAAAGTGGAAATAAACTTGTTAAAACCTCACTGGGCAAAAAAAATGAAAGAAAGAAAGAAAGAAAAACCTCACTGAGCAAATATATTCATATAGTTAAACAATGGGGCCATTTCCTTTAAAATATAAATAGGAAGAAGACACTCACTCTGAACGTTCATTTAGTATTATACAAGAGGTCCTAAAAGGAACCTATGAAGATGAGAAAAAAAGGTTTAAAATATAAATACTGCAAATAAACAAAATATCCATTGTTCAAGATGATGTAATTGCTATAACTATCAACATAAAAAGTTCAACATATATTAATAGTGTGATAGCAAAGTTCAGAAATATTAGTAGATACCAAGTCTTTATTAAAAGTTGTATCACTAGATGCCAGGAATTACCAACTTAGACTTTTTTCAAAGAACTATAAAAATTTTTCATAAATCTTACATGATAGTACAATTATAACATATTATTCAAAGACAAAAAAGAAGACTTCAGTAATAGAAAAGCCAAGTTCATGGATGGTAAAACTCAATGTTATAAAAATGTCAGTTCTCCAAAAATTAATCTATAAATTTAAAGTAATCCAACCAAAATAGCAACACTGTTCTTAAAAACCTTTTAGAACCTTCTTTCATCTCATCTCTCTGACCTATCCATACCTCTCTCCTCTGCTTTTAAAGACTCCTGTGAGTACATTGCTTCCACTCAGATAATCCAGGATAATCTCTCCATCCAAGGTTCTTAATTTAATCCCATTGACAGAGTCACTTTTTTCCATGTAGCATATGCTTATGCATATGGAAGAAAGATCATAAATTATACTAAGATTTCCAACTCTATGGAGGATCAGTGCCACGAATCCCTGTGTTCAAGGATTGACTTTATTTGTTATTGTTACATGCTTTGTGTGTGTGAACGATTTTAACGTTTTGGTGGTTTAGTCACTAAGTCGTGTGCAACTCTTGCAACCCATGGACTATAGCCCACCAGGCTCCTCTGTCCATGGGATTTTCCAGGCAAGAATACTGGAGTGGACTGCCATTTCCTTCTCCAGGGGATCTTCCCAACCCAGGAAATGAACCCAGGTCTCCTGCATTGCAGGCAGATTCTTAACCGACTGAGCTATGAGGGAAAGTTTTACCTTCCCCTCAAAAAAAGTATTACTAGGAGAAACACATATGAAAACTCAGAACTGGCAAGCACAGTTGCTACATAAGTAACATGGTGACTGAAACAACCCAGAAGAAAGATGCTGAGAACCCAAGAAAACATGGTGGAGACAAATGGAGGAGGGACTCCAAGGATACTGGGGGAATTAATTTACATAATCAATTTAATAGGGGTTGTGATATTATAAGAAATATATGTTTGGTCTTGGCCCTTGATTCCTGGCACAGAGCTCCTACAACTCTTGTAATTTTCCTGAGTGATAGAAGGGAGAGAAATGTCTTTGTTATTCATAATAAGCCACTTTCAACCACATCTGAGTAGGGGGAGATCCTAGGACACATTTAATTTTCCAGTTTGGGTGGCTTTTTTTGAGTAATAGGCCTGCTCCCATGGCATAAAAGTGAAGCCAAAACAGCTCACAGAAGCAACCACTGACCATGCAGCAGAGGAAGGTGATGGTGATCCTCCCCAGCGCCTTCTCCCTCTCTCCTGGGGCTTGTTCTTCATCGTCTCCTAGAGTTTCAGACAGACCTCCAGCTGCCTCCAGAGTAAACTTGCCTGGCAACATGGCCTCTGCCCTGCACTGACTTTCTTCCCTGTCTGATCTCAGACTCCTACACCCCTGGTATTTCTTTATCTCCCAATCAGACAGTTGGCACTCAAGTCCCTAAGGCTTTCTCCTAGGGAAATTTGAATGAGGACAGTAATCAAATCATGGTAGGAGGGAGGGGTAGATATGGACTGGGAGTCCAGAGTCATCAGATGCAAACTCTTACATATAGAACGGATAAACAACAAGGGCCTACCGGATAGCATAGGGGGCCATATTCAATATCCTGTGGTAAGCCATAGTGGAAAAGAATATGAACAAAAATGTGTATGTATATATATATATATACACACACACACACACACATAACTGAATCACTTTGCTGTATAGCAGAAACTAACACAATACTGTAAACCAGTTATAATTCAATAAATTTTTAAAAATATTTTAATTAAAAAAGATGATAGGCTATGGAATGGAGAGGGGGATCCCAGCAGCAATCCTGCTCAGATATTGTCCAACTAAGCTACAGACAGATGGAGGAAGACTCCCATGATAACTAGCTCTGGAGTGGCTCCCTGTCTAGACACCAGCACCACACCCCAGTACCAATCGATCCTCACAAGGGTTTCTTTGTTTGTCTTGTTCAGGAACAACACCATAGGTGCTGGTTAGATTTGCTTAATAAAACATAATGACATATCACACTTACATTGTTGTTACTCTGATTAAAAGAATTACTACTGTGCAGGAAGAATTTCTCTTTATGGAAACACAGTTAATTGACAGCTGGGGAAAACTGTGGTGATAAAGCTAATTAACTTTACCAGGTTTCTCTGGATTTTACAATACCTGTCTTTTATTTAAAGGTCATTGCCAGCTATCTTGGCACAACGAAACAAAGAACTCTGCAACAGTAATTCAATCTTCCTGAAGTGAAGTGAAAGTCACTCAGTCATGTCTGACTCTTTGCAACCCCATGGACTGCATAGTCCATGGAATTCTCTAGGCCAGAATACTGGAGTGGGTAGCCTTTCCCTTTTCCTGGGGATCTTCCCAACCCAGGGATCGAACCCAGGTCTCCCATATTGCAGCGGATTCTTTACCAGCTGACTCTTCCTATTTCACAGCAAAGTCTGAAGTGAGCATATGGCACTGGAAGGAACAAAACTCAAACAGCTCAGGCAGCTTTCTGGGGAAAGCAGCCATCACTGGCCCTCTTTCAGAAAACTGGAGCTTCAGGACCAGTGTTTTGCAAAATGTGATGCATGTACAACTTGTATCAGAATCCTCCAATGATGCTTTTGAAACTACAGAATATTGGGATCAACCCCAGATTTACTGAATTTGAATCAATAAACATGGGGCCCAAGACTCAGCATTTTCAGCCAGCTCGTTGCATAAATTTTCTTACACTTATTTAGATTGCCTGCAACACCACACATTCAATATTGAATTTAACTAAAGAGAGCTCAGTCGCGTAAAAGCAAAGGTTGTCAAACTGCATTCAGAATATTCTGGAGGGACCCAGCATGTGTTTGATTCAACTTGTATTTTGAAAATACTTTAAAGCTGTACTTTAATAACTTACATACTCAAAAGTATTGGAGTCCAAATTTTTAACACATTTGAGGCTGCCAGCTTAAGCCATGTTGCCAATTTGACCGGATTTTGCGCTGACATCTAGCAGTTTCCCACATATATGCAAGATGATGTTTAAATTCTGCCCTCAGAGATTTCTGCAGGAGTGAGCATGTCTACACACATAAAACTGTGCATGTGAGCTCCAGAGAACAGCCTGTGCAGATGTTCCATCCCATCCAGAGGGGCCAAAGCACAGCACAGGCTCCGTTCCTACCCAGGAAATGATGTGACAATTGAACACATTTTTCCATGGTGATGTCAGAATTTTTAGTTCAGTTCAGTTCAGTCACTCAGTCATGTCTGATTCTTTGCAACCCCATGGACTACAGCACGCCAGACTTCCCTGTCCATCACCAACTTCCAGAGCTCACTCAAATTCATGTCCATTGACTCAGTGATGCCATCCAACCACCTCATCCTCTGTCAGCCCTTCTCCTCCCATCTTCAACCTTTCTCAGCATCAGGGTCTTTCCCAGCGAGTCAGTTCTTTGCATCACGTGGCCTTCAGCTTCAGCATCGGACTTTCCAATGAATATTCAGGTCTGACTTCTTTGAGGATTCACTGGTTTGATTTCCTTGCTGCCCAAGGGACGCTTAAGAGTCTTCTCTAACAGCACAGTTCAAAAGCATCAATTGTTCAGCACTCAGCTTTCTTTATACTTCAACTCTCACACCCATATATATCCATTCTCACATTGGAAAAACCACAGCTTTGATTAGATGGACCTTTGCCAGAAAAGTAATGTCTCTGCTTTTTAGTAAATGCTATCTAAATGTTTCATGCTAGGAGGCATGGAACAACAGACTGGTTCCAAGTAAGAAAAGGAGTACGTCAAGCCTGTATATTGTCACCCTGCTTATTTAACTTATATTCAGAGTACATCATGAGAAACGCTGGGCTGAATGAAGCACAAGCTGGAATCAAGATTGCTGGGAGAAATATCAATAACCTCAGATATGCAGATGACACCACCCTTATGGCAGAAAGTGAAGAGGAACTAAAGAGCCTCTTGATAAAAGTGAGAGAGGAGAGTGAAAAAGTTGGCTTAAAGCTCAACATTCAGAAAACTTAGATCATGACATCTGGTCCCATCACTTCATGGGAAATACATGGAGAAACAGTAAAAACAGTATCAGACTTCATTTTTGGGGGCTCCAAAATCTTTGCAGATGGTGATTGCAGCCATGAAATTAAAAGACACTTACTCCTTGGAAGGAAAGTTATGACCAACCTAGATAGCATATTCAAAAGCAGAGACATTACTTTGCCAACAAAGGTCCGTCTAGTCAAGGCTATGGTTTTTCCAGTGTTCATGTATGGATGTGAGAGTTGGACTGTGAAGAAAGCTGAGCACTGAAGAATTGATGTTTTTGAACTGTAGTATTGGAGAAGACTCTTGAGAGTCCCTTGGACTGCAAGGAGATCCAATCAGTCCATCCTAAAGGAGATCAGTTCTGGGTGTTCATTGGAAGGACTGATGCTGAAGCTAAAACTCCAATACTTTGGCCACCTCATGCGAAGAGTTGACTCATTGGAAAAGACCCTGATGCTGGTAGGGATTGGGGGCAGAAGGAGAAGGGGAAGACAGAGGATGAGATGGTTGGATGGCATCACTGACTCGATGGACATGAGTTTGGGTAAACTCCGGGAGTTGGTGATGGACAGGGAGGCCTGGCGTGCTGCGATTCATGGGGTTGCAAAGAGTCAGACACGACTGAGAGACTGAACTGAACTGAGGATGGTCAAAACTCTTCGTCCCAGGAGCAAGCGTCATTTAATTTCAAGGGTGCAATCTGCGGTGATTTTGGAGCCCAAGAAAATAAAGTCTGCCACTGTTTCCACTGTTTCCCCATCTATTCATCATGAATGATTGGACTGGATACCATGATCTTAGTTTTTTGAATGGTGAGTTTTAAGCTGGCTTTTTCACTCTCTTCTTTCACTTTCATCAGGAGGCCCTTTAGTTCCTCTTCACTTTCTGCCATAAGGGTGGTGTCATCTGCATATCTGAGGTTATTGATATTTCTCCTGGCAATCTTGATTCCAGCTTGTATTTCATCCAGCCTGGCATTTCTCATGATGTCCTCTGCCTAAAAGGTAAATAAGCATGGTGACAATATACAGCCTTAATATACTCCTTTCCTGATTCGGAGCAAGTCTTTTGCTCCATGTCTGGCTTTAACTGTTCCTTCTTGACCTATGTACAGATTTCTCAGGAGACAGGTAAGGTGGTCTAGTAAGTCCTATTTCTTGAAGAATTTCCCACAGTTTGTTGTTATCCACACAGTCAAAGGCTTTGGCATAGTCAATAGAGCAGAAGTAGATGTATTTCCAGGAACTCTCTTGCTTTTTTGATGATGCAACAGATGTTGACAATTTGATCTCTGGTTCTTCTGCCTTTTCTAAATCCAGCTTGAACATCTGGAAGCTCACAGTTCACGTATTGCTGAAGCCTGGCTTGGAGAATTTTGAGCATTACTTTGCTAGCGTGTGAGATGAGTACAATTGTGTGGCAGTTTGAGCATTCTTTGGCATTGCCTTTCTTTGGGATTTGAATGAAAACTGACCTTTTCCAGTCCTGTGGCCACTGCTGAGTTTTCCAAATTTTCTGGCATATTGAGTGCAGCACTTTAACAGCATCATCTTTTAGGATTTGAAATAGCTCATCTGGAATTCATCACCTCCACTAGCTTTGTTCATAGTGATGCTTCCTAAGGCTCACTTGACTTCACACTCTGTGATGTCTTGCTGTAGTGGGTGATTACACTATCATGGTTATCTGGGTCATGAAGATCTTTTTTGTATAGTTCCTCTGTGTATTCTTGCCACCTCTTCTTAGTATCTTCTGCTTCTGTTAGGTCCATACAATTTCTGTCCTTTATTGTGTCCATCTTTGCAAGAAATGTTCCTTTGGTATCTCTAATTTTCTTGAAGAGATCTCTAGTCTTTCCCATTCTATTATTATCCTCCATTTCTTTTCACTGATTATTGAGGAAGGCTTTCTTATCTCTCCTTGTTATTCTTTGGCTCTGCATTCAGATGGGTATATTTTTCCATTTCTCCTTTGCCTTTAGCTTCTCTTCTTTCCTCAACTATTCGTAAGGCCTCCTCAGACAACCATTTTGCCTTTTTGCATTTCTTTTCCTTGGGGATGGTCTTGATCACTGCTTTCTGTACAATGTCATGAACCTTCATCCATAGTTCTTCAAGCACGCTGTCTATCAGGTCTAATCCCTTGAATTTATTTGTCACTTCCACTGTATAATAGTAAGGGATTTAATTTAGGTCATACCTGGATGGTCTAGTGGTTTTCCCTACTTTCTTCAATTTAATTCTGAATTTGGCAATAAGCAATTCATGATCTGAGCCATAGTTTGAGTGTTTCCTGCAGAGGCATGAATCAGCAGTGGCTGGCTGTGGGCGCAGGGGCTCTGTGTGCAGCACAGTTGGGTGTGGCATAAGCCCTCTTAGAGGAGGTCGCCATTAACCCCACCAGAAAGTCACCAAGCAGACAACCCACAAACTGCAGAATAATTATACCAAAGAAATTCTCACACTGTTAAGGAAGTTCTAGGAACCACAACAGATTTCCCAACCTGGGTATCTGGCAAAACCCCCAGAGCATTTGACTTTGGAGGAGAGTGGATTTGAATACAGAACTTACACAGAATTGGAGAAACAGACTCTTGGAGCACAAACAAAACCTTGTGTGCACCAGGACCCAGGAGAAAGGAGCAGTGACCCCAAAAGAGACTGACCCAGACTTGTCTGTGCATGTCCAGGAGTCTCTGGCGGAGGCGTGGGTGGAGGGTGGCCTGCTGCAGGGTCAGGGGCACTGATTGTGGCAGTGAACGCAAAAGACCTTTTGGAGGAGGCCACCATTTTCTTCAGCTCCACCATGGTTTGATCTCAGGTCGAACAACAGGGAGGGAATACAGCCCTGCATATCAACAGAAAATTGGATTCAACATTTACTGAGCATAGCCTCGCCCATCAGAACAAGACCCATTCTCTCCCCCCTACCCCCGCCACACACACAGTCAGTCTCTCCCATCAGGTAGCTTCTTTCCTAATCCCTTCAAAGGCAGACAGAAAGAAAACCACAGTCACAGAAAACTAATCAAACTGATCACATGGACCACAGCCTTGTCTAACTCAATGAAACTATAAGCCAGGCTGTGTAGGGCCACCCAAGACACATGGGTTATTGTGGAGAGTTTTGACAAAACATGGTTCACTGGAGAAGGCAATGGCAAACCACTTTGGTATTCTTGCCTTGAGAACCCCATCAACAGCATGAAAAGTCAAACAGATATAACACTGAAAGATAAACATCTTAGGTTAGTAGATGCACAATTTGCCACCAGAGAAGAATGGAGAAATAACACTAGAAAGAATGAAGAGATGGAGCCAAAGTGAAAACAATGCCCATTTGTGGATGTGACTGGTGATGGAAGTGCAGTCTGGTGCTGCAAAGAGCAATATTGCATAGGAGCCTGGAATGTTAGCTCCATGAATCAGGGTAAATAGGAAGTGGTCAAATAGGAGAAGGCAAGACTGAACATTGACATTTTAGGAATCAGTGAACTAAAATGGACTGGAATGGCTGTATTTAATTCAGATGACCATTATATCTACTACTGTGGGCAAGAACACCTTAGAAGAGATGGAGTGGCCATCATAGTCAAAAAATGAGTACAAACCACAGTATAGTTGGGTGCAATCTCAAACATGACAGAATGATCTCTGTTTATTTCCAAGGCAAACCATTCAATACCACAGTAATCCAAGTCTATGCCCCAACCAGTTATCCTGAAGAGGATGAAGTTGAACAGTTCTATGAAGAACTACAAGACCCTCTAGAACTAACACACACACACACACACACACACACACACACACACAAGATATCTTTTTCATTAAATGAGTTGTAATGCAAAAGTAGGAAGTCAAGAGATACCTGGACTAACAGGCAAGTTTGACCTTGGAGTACAAAATGAAGCAGGGCTAAGGCTCACAGAGTTTTGCAAGAGAATGTACTGGTCATAGAAAACACTCTCTTCCAACAACACGCGAGAAGACCCTACACATGGACATCACCAGATGGTCAATACTGAAATCAGACTTATTATACTCTTTGCAGCCAAATATGGAGAAGCTCTATACAGTCATCAGAGAAACAAGACCAGAAGCTGACTGTGGCTCAGACCACGAACTTCTTATTGACAAATTCAGATTTAAATTGAAGAAAGAAGGGAAAACCACTAGACCATTCAGGTATGACTGAAATTAAATCCCTTATGATTATGCAGTGGAAGTGACAAATAGATTCAAGGGATTAGATCTGATAGACAGAGTGCCTGATGAACTATGGATGGAGGTTTATGACACTGTACAGGAGGCAGTGATCAAGATCATCCCTAAGAAAAATAAATGCAAAAAGGCAAAATGATTGTCTGAGGAGGCCTTACAAATAGTTGAGGAAAGAAGAGAAGCTAAAGGCAGAGGAGAAATGGAAAAATATACCGATCTGAATGCAGAGTTCCAAAGAATAGCAAGGAAAGATAAGAAAGCCTTCCTTGGTGATCAGTGAAAAGAAATAGAGGAAAACAATAGAATGGGAAGGATTAGAGATCTCTTCAAGAAAATTAGAGATACTAAGGGAAGATGTCATGCAAAGATGGACACAATAAAGGACAGAAATGGTAGGGACCTAACAGAAGCAGAAGAGATTAAGAAGAGGTGGCAAGAATACACAGAAGAACTATACAAAAAAGATCTTCATGACCCAGATAACCATGATGGTATGATCACCCACTACAGCGAGACATGCTGGAATGCAAAGTCAAGTGGGCCTTAGGAAGCATCACTATGAACAAAGCTAGTGGAGGTGATGAATTCCATCTGAGCTATTTCAAATCCTAAATTTGGAGAACTCAGCAGTGGCCACAGGACTGGAAAAGGTCAGTTTTCATTCCAATCTCAAAGAAAGGCAATGCCAAAGAATGTTCAAACTACTGCACAATTGCACTCATCTCATACGCTAGCAAAGTAAAGCTCAAAATTCTCCAAGAGAGACTTCAACAGTACATGAACCGTGAGCTTCCAGATGTTCAAGCTGGATTTAGAAAAGGCAGAAGAACCAGAGATCAAATTGTCAACATTTGTTGGATCATCAAAAAAGCAAGAGAGTTCCAGAAAAAAACTTGTGCTTTATTGACTATGCCAAAGCCTTTGGCTGTGTGGATCACAACAAACTGTGGGAAATTCTTCAAGAGATGGAAATACCAGACCACCTTACCTGTCTCCTGAGAAATCTGTATGCAGGTCAAGAAGCAACGGTTAGAATCAGACATGGAACAAGACTGGTTCCAAATCAGGAAAGGAGTATGTCAAGGCTGTATATTGTCATCATGCTTATTTAACTTATATGCAGAGGACATCATGAGAAATGCCAGGCTGGATGAAGCACAAGCTGGAATCAAGATTTCCAGGAGAAATATTAATAACCTCAGATATGCAGATGACACCACCCTTATGGCAGAAAGCATAAGAGAACTAAAGAGCCTCATCTGGTCTCAACACTTCATGGCAAATAGATGGGGAAACAATGGAAACAGTGACAGACTTATTTTTTCAGTCTCCAAAATCACTGCAGATGGTGATTGCAGCCAAGAAATTAAAAGACGCTTGCTCCTTGGAGAATCCCACGGAGGGAGGAGCCTGGTAGGCTACAGACCACGGGGTCACAAAGAGTCAGACACGATGGAGTGACTTCGCTTTCACTTTGCTCCTTGGAAGAAAAGTGGTGACCAATCTAAATAGCATATTAAAAAGCAGAGATACTACTTTGCCAACTGAGGTCTATCTAGTCAAAGCTATGGTTTTTCCAGTGGTCATGTGTGGATGTGAGAGTTGGACCATAAAGAAAGCTGAGTGCCAAAGAATTGATGCTTTTGAACTGTAGTGTTGGAGAAGACTCTTGATGGTCCCTTGGACCGCAAGAAAATCAAAACAGTCTATCCTCAAGGAAATCAGTCCTTAATATTCATTGAAAGCTCTGATGCTTAAGCTGAAGCTCCAATACTTTGACCACATGATGCAATGAACTGACTGATTAGAAAAGACTCTGATGCTGGGTAAAAGACTGAGGGCAGGAGGAGAAGGGGACGACAGAGAATGAGATAGTTGGATTGCATCACCGTCAAAGGACATGAATTTGAGTAAGCTCCGGGAGTTGGTGATGGGCAGGGAGGCCTGGTGCGCTGCAGTCCATGGGGTCGCAAAGGGTCAGACATGACTGAGCAACTGAACTGAATGAAGCATGCACCCGCCCATTAGAGGAAGACCCAGTTTCCCCCACACAGTGAGTCTTTCCCATCAGGAACCTTCTTTCCTTATCCCTCAGACAGCAGACAGAATGAAAATCACTATCTCAGAAAACTAGTCAAACTGATCACATGGACCACAGCCTTGTCTAACTCAATGAAACTATGAGCCATGCTGTACAGGGCCACCCAAGACGGATGGGTCATGGTAGATAATTCTGACAAAATATGGTCCATTGAGAATGGGATGGCAAACCACTTCAGTATTCTTGCCTTGAGAACCCCATGAACAGTATGGAAAGTCAAAAAGATATGACACTGAAATATGAACTCCTCACGTTGGTAGGTGCCCAATATGTTACTTGAGATCAGTGGAGAAATAGCTCCAGAAAGAATGAAGAGACAGAGCCATAGTGAAAACAACACCCAGTTGTGGATGTGACTGGCAATGGAAGTAAAGTCTGGTGCTGCAAAGAGCAATATTGCACAGGAACCTGGAATATTAGGTATATGAATCAAGGTAAATTGGAAGTGGTCAAACAGGAGATGGCAAGACGGAACATTGACAGTTTAGGAATCAGTGAACTAAAATGAACTGGAATGGCCAAATTAATTCAGGTGACCATTATATCTACTACTGTGGGCAAGAATCCCTTAGAATAAATGGAGTAGCCCTCATAACCAATAAAAGAGTCTGAAACACAGTACTTGTGTGCAATCTCAAAAATGACAGAATGAGCTCTGTTCACTTCCAAGGCAAACCATTCAGTATCACAGTAATCCAAGTCTATGCCCCAACCAGTAATGCTGAAGAAGCTGAAGTTGAACGGTTCTATGAACACCTACAAGACCTTCTAGAACTAACACCCAAAAAAGATATCCTTTTTGTAACAGGGGACCGGAATGCAAAAGTAGGAAGTCAGAGTTTTGGCCTTTACCAGTTTTAAGTGTCTAGGCCTATCATTTATATTTGTAAGTGCTATCATAATATTTCAAGTGAGGGTAATAAAATTGCCCTTAAAACCAGAAATGGATCACCACAAAATAATGAAAAAGCAAAAAGATATGTGTTGATAGAATATAGAGCTGAGCAGGACAAGAGGAAATGACACACTGTCCTATGTGACTGGCAGTGGGATTTTCAGACAAGGGGTCACACTGATGACACTGAAAAAACCTTGTACTGAAAACTCTCATGAGTCTCCAAGAGACAACAGAGCACACGTCTGCCTTCACCTTTTAAGGCAGAAAACTGTCCATGTGCTCACGGTGTTTTAGGCAATGAAATTTTTCTATTTTTTGTATAACCCTTCTCAAGTTACAATGCCATACTGAAAGGAAATACAGAGTCTAAAATTAAGATTTCAGCCTTTTTCAGCATAAGAACTGCACAGCTCTATATAAAAAAATATATGCAAGCAACATTTAGACATGAAGATTAAAACACACTCTAAGTAAATTTACATTTTAAAAATAAAATACACTATAGTATCATCCAAAGTTGTAACAAATATGAATGAGGGGAGGACAGGATCAAACAGCAATATCACACTGAGGGTACCTTTACTGGAATATAACAGGGAGTGTCCAGGCTTTGTCCTACACATCCCATCAATGGACTTGTGACCATTTTAGATATAATTTAAGTGAACACAAAGATGACTAATCTGGTGAACATATCAGATTTCTTTTTGATAAGTGTTTCTGTAGATGAACATCAGGAAGACTGACTCTGGAAAATACTGGACATCCCAGTGGGGCTGTACTGTTCATTGCTGACATACATTGTCAACTTGCCATCATATGCATTTCAACACTTCTACAATTCAACACATACACAATTCAACACTTTTAGGTCAGACTATTTGTGCTGCTGGTACAAATGCAGCGTCATCAATGATGGCTGGAGAGGAAGTTCTCAACTAAATGTCACTGAAAATTCAGGTGAGCACTGACTTTTGATGCCAATATCTATCATGAGTGCTGAATGACAGATAGCACCATTGTTATTTTTATGACACGTTGCCTTCCAATTAGATTTTTGTGAGTTATTTGAAACAACACAAATGATGATATCCAAAATTATTATCATTATTTGAAGATGTTCATAGGCAGCTCTAAGGGTGAGGGGTTCTTAAGGTTCTATCGGTTGAAATATACACCCAATACATCTTTATCCATGAAGCATGAATAAAGGATGAGAAGGCAATGCCTTGTGCACACACACAGCTGTTCTGTTCCTTGGGAAAGGTTTATTTGGATGACCTATTACATAAAATGGGGTTCCCCTGATAGTTCAGTTAGTAAAGAATCTGTCTGCAACGCAGGAGACCCTAGTTCGATTCCTGGGTCAGGAAGATCCCCTGGAGAAGGGAAAGACTACCCACTCCAGTATTCTGCCGGGAGAATTTCACGGACTATGTATAGTCCATGGGGTCGCAAAAATTTGGACACAACTTGCGACTCTCACTCTCACTTCACTTTTACTACTTAAAAAAGCAGAATAAAGCAGGGCAAAGACTAATAGACTTCTGCCAAGAGAATGCACTGGTCATAGCAAACACCCTCTTCCAACAATATAAGAGAATACTCTACACATGGACATCACCAGATGGTCAACACCAAAATCAGATTGATTATATTCTTTGCAGCCAAAGATGGAGAAGCTCTATATAGTCAGCAAAAACAAGACCAGGAGCCGACTGTGGTTCAGACCATGAACTCCTTATTGCCAAATTCAGACTTAAATTGAAAAAAGTGGAGAGAACCACTAGACCATTCAGGTATTACCTAAATCAAATCCCTTATGATGATACAGTGGGAGTGATAAATAGGTGTAAGGGACTAGATATGATAGAAAGAGTGCCTGATGAACTATGGATGGAGGTTCATGACATTGTACAGGAGACAGTGATCAAGACCATCCCCAAGAAAAACAAATGCAAAAAAAGCAAAATGGCTGTCTGAGAAGGCCTTACAAATAGCTGTGAAAAGAAGGGAAGTGAAAAGCAAAGGAGAAAAGGAAAGATATACCCATTTGAATGCAGAGCTCCAAAGAATAGCAAGGAGAGATAAGAAAGCCTTCTTCAGTGATCAGTGCAAAGAAATAGAGGAAAACAATAGAATGGGAAAGACTAGAGATCTCTTCAATAAAATTAGAGATACCAAGGGAATATTTTATGCAAAGATGGGCTCAATAAAGGACAGAAATGGTAGGGACCTAACAGAAGCAGAAGATACTAAGAAGAGGTGTAAAGAATACACAGAAAAACTGTACAAAAAATATCTTCATGACCCAGATATTCACGATGGTGTGATCACTCACCTAAAGCCAGACATCCTGGAATGTAAAGTCAAGTGGGCCTTAAAAAGCATCACTATGAACAAGCTAGTGGAGGTGATGGAATTCCAGTTGACCTATTTGAAATCCTGAAAGATGATGTTGTGAAAGTGCTGCACTCAATATGCCAGCAAATTTGGAAAACTCAGCAGTGGCCACAGGACTGGAAAAGGTCAGTTTTCATTCTAATCCCAAAGAAAGGTAATGCCAAAGAATGTTCAAACTACTGCACAATTGCACTCATCTCACACGCTAGTAAAGTAAATGCTCAAAATTCTCCTAGCCAGGCTTCAGCAATATGTGAACCATGAATTTCCAGATGTTCAAGCTGGTTTTAGAAAAGGCAGAGGAACCAGAGATCAAATTGCCAACATCTGCTGGATCATCAAAAAAAGCAAGAGAGTTCCAGAAAAGCATCTATTTCTGCTCTATTGACTATGCCAAAGCCCTTGACTGTGTGGATCACAACAAACTATGGAAAATTCTTAAAGAGATGGGAAAACCAGACCACCTGATCTGACTCTTGAGAAATCTGTATGCAGATTTCTGGAAGCAACAGTTAGAAGTGGACATGGAACAACAGACTGGTTCCAAATAGGAAAAGGAGTACGTCAAGGCTGTATATTGTCACCCTGCTTATTTAACTTATATGCAGAGTATATCATGAGAAATGCTGGGGTGGAGGAAGCACAAGCTAGAATCAAGATTGCCAGGAGAAATATCAATAACCTTAGATATGCAGATGACACCATCCTTATGGCAGAAAGTGAAGAAGAACTAAAGGGCCTCGATGAAAGTGAAAGAATAGAGTGGAAAAGTTGGCTTAAAGCTCAACATTCAGAAAATGAAGATCATGGCATCCGGTCCCATCACTTCATGGCAAATAGATGGGGAAACAGTAGCTGACTTTATTTTTCTGGGCTCCAAAATCACTGCTGATGGTGATTGCAGCGATGAAATTAAAAGATGCTTACTCCTTGGAAGGAAAGTCATGACCAACCTAGACAGCATATTAAAAAGTAGAGACATTACGTTGTCAACAAAGGCCCATCTAGTCAAGGCTATGGTTTTTCCAGTAGTCATGTATGGATGTGAGAGCTGGACAATAAAGAAAGCTGAGCACAGTAGAATTGATGCTTTTGAACTGTGGTGTTGGAGAAGACTCTTGGGAGTCCCTTGGATTGCAAGGAGATCCAACCAGTCCATCCTAAAGGAGATCAGTCCTGGATGTTCATTGGAAGGACTGATGTTGAAGCTCAAACTCCAATACTTTGGCCACCTGATGCGAAGAGCTGACTCATTGGAAAAGACCCTGATGCCGGGAAAGATTGAGGGCAGGAGGAGAAGCGGACGACAGAGGATGAAATGGTTGGATGGCGTCACTGACTCAGTGCACATGGGTTTGGGTGGACCTGGGAGTTGGTGATGGACAGGGAGGCCTGGCGTGCTGTGGTTCATGGGGTCACAAAGAGTCAGACATGATTGAGGGACTGAACTGAACTGAAGCCAGCTGAGGTGGAGCTTCACAGGACCAAAATTTAATGGATATGGATGAAAAGAGAGGTGCCTGAGGAGAGGTTGGAGGTGATGAAGTCCTCAACAAGATGAAAAGACTGGATTCTAGGATCCACAGAAACCAGGTTCTCCCACCTCTTGTTTCTTCTTCAGTCGATGGAGCTAGGCTTGGCTGACCCAGCTGGAAAGATAATGTAAGAAGGAGCAAAACGAAAGCAATTCCTTTGAATTTGTCCAATGCACTTGACTCCACATTGATAGTCAGAGATCAGTTGGATAGGGTAAAAAATTTCTGACTCTGTTAGCTAAACACTCCTCAGAAGTAACTTGGCTCCCCAATCTTGCACCTTGCACAACTCATTGGCGTCTTTTCCCTGAGTTGAATTAGCTCAGTCTGGTTTACAGAAAATCATGTGGCATATGAAACGTTTATTAGAATGTTGGAAAAAGAAAAAAAAAAAAAAGGCTTTTCTGAAATTTTGCACACACTGCTGAAGAGATGAACACCAAGAATTTCTTTAAATGAGATTGCTGAATATCTTATACTACCAAGAATATCTGGAAATAATTTTCTTTTGCTCCCAAATAAATGTTTATCAAAATTTGATATTTAAAATGATTAGGTAAGAATTTAAAATAATCCTATTTTGAAACAAAATGTTTTATTTCATTTTCAAATTTGCAGACAAGTTTGTTTGAAGCGTATTTTGATATGCTAAGGTAAACTGTTACAAAGTTGCTGCCATTTGCCACAACTTATTTGTTTAAATTGAAGATTTAAAAAAGAATACTCCATGTGCAAAAAAATGTTAGAAAATGAGAAAAATCACATGATAAGTTTTCTGTCATGCTCCAAATGCCACCAGTAAGCCCTGATTTTGTATCTGTGTTCAGGCAACATCCTTAATAATCTTCTTATTGAATTTATAATAAGTAAATCCAATAAAGTGAAAATTGCAAATAAATATGTTTTTTAAAAATTACTGCTTTTATCTATCTATATGAGACTTTGTTAGGGTCTTGCTATAAAGAGAATTTGAAAACCACAGTGCTGAGGCAGGAAGAATTTGATAGGAAGATGAGGTCACGAAGCATGGAGCTGGGGTCCAGGTGAGGCTGGGCAGGGCTGAGGGGTGATGTGGAAGAAAAGAATCCCAGAGAGAAGTAAGGATCAAGAGAGTACTGCAGAGGAGCACAAAGAAGATGGCGACTTAGTTGTCCTGCCAACTTCTGCCACACAGGACCTCTGCCCAGGAGACACAGACTGCTAGCATATTAAAATTTCAGAACAAGTGCCAACTGGGGGCGGGGGGTTGTCACTGTTAGAGTTTTTTTTCATTCAGGGATCATACGTGATTGGAGACCTTTCCCGCCGCCTTTGGCTCTACTAGGCCTAGTTGTGGCATGCATGATCTTTTAGCTATGACATGTTGGATCCAGTTCCTGACCAGGAGTCAAACTCAGGCCCCTTGCACTGGAAGCACAGAACCTCAGTCACTGGATGACCAGGGAAGTTCCCTGACTGGAGACTTTTCCATGGCTACAATTATCCATGAAACTTACATCCTAGTCTATATCACTCTGAGCCAAAGAGAAAACAATGCCCAGTTATGGATGTGACTGGTGATGGAAGTAAAGTCCAATGCTGTAAAGAACAATATTGCATAAGAACCTGGAATGTTAGGTCCATGATACAAGGCAAATTGGAAGTGGCCAAACAGGAGATGGCAAGACTGAACATCAACAGTTTAGGAATCAGTGAACTAAAATAGACCGGAATGGCCAAATTTAATTCAGATGACCATTATATGTCTACTACCGCAGGCAAGAATCCCTTAGAAGAGATGGAGTGGCCGTATCATAGTTAACAAAACAGTCCAAATCTCTTTGTGTGCAATCTCAAAAACGGCAGAACGATCTCTGTTTGTTTCCAAGGCAAAACATTCAATATTACAGTAATCCAAGTCTATGCCCCAGCCACTAATGCCGAAGAAGCTGAAGTTGAAGGGGTCTATGAAGACCTACAAAACCTTCTAGAACTAATACCAAAAGAAGATGTCCTTTTCATCAGAGGGGACTGGAATGCAAAAGTAGGAAGTCAAGAGACCCGGAGAAACAGGCAAGTTTGGCATTGGAGTACAGAATGAAGCAGGGCAAAGGCTCATAGAGTTTTGCCAAGAGAACACACTGGTCATAGCAAACACCCTCTTCCAAAAACACAAGAGAAGACTCTACACATGAACATCATCAGTGGTCAATACCGAAATCAGACTGATTATATTCTTTGCAGGCAAAGATGGAGAAACTCTCTATAATCAGCAGGGAAACAAGACCAGAAGTTTACTGTGGCTCAGATCATGAACACCTTATTGCCAAATTCAGACTTAAATTGAAGAACATAGGGAAAACCACTAGTCCATTCAGGTATGACCTAAATCAAATCCCTATGATTATACAGTGGAAGTGACAAACAGATTCAAGGGATTGGATCTGATAGATAGAGTGCCTGAAGAACTATGGACAGAGGTTTGTAACACTGTACAGGAGGTGGTGATCAAAACCATCTCCAAGAAGAAGAAATGAAAAAGGCAAAATAGTTTTCTGAGGAGGCCTTACAAATAGCTGAGAATGGAAGAGAAGGAAAGGCAAAGGAGAAAAAGAAAGATATATCCATCTAAATGCAGAGATCTGAAAAATAGCAAGGAGAGATAAGAAAGTCTTCTTCAGTGATCAATGCAAAGAAATAGAGGAAAACAATAGAATAGGAAAGACTAGAGATCTCTTCAAGAAAAGTGGAGATACCAAGGGAATATTTCATTCAAAGATGGAGACAATAAAGGACAGCAATAGTATGGATCTAACAGAAGCAGAAGATATTAAGAAGACATGGAAAGAATATATAGAAGAACTAAACAAAAAAGATCTTCATGACCCAGATAACCACGATGGTGTGATCACTCACCTAGAGCTAGACATCCTGGAGTGCAAAGTCAAGTGGGCCTTAGGAAGCATCACTATGAACAAAGCTAGTGGAGGTGATGGAATTCCAGTTGAGCCATTTCAGATCCTAAATGTGATGCTGTGAAAGTGCTGCACTCAATGCCAGAAAATCTGGAAAACTCAGCAGTGGCCACAGGACTGGAAAAGGTCAGTTTTCATTCCAATCCCAAAGGCAATTCCAAAGAGCGTTCAAACTATAGCACAATTGCACTCATCTCACATGCTAGCACAGTTATGCTCAAAATTCTCCAACGGTACATGAAATGAGAACTGACAGATGATCACACTGGACTTAGAAAAGTCAAAGGAACAAGAGATCAAATTGCCAACATCCACTGGATCAAAGAAAAAGCAAGAGAATTACAGAAAAAATAAGCACTTTTGCTTCATAGACTATGCTAAAGACTTTGACTGTATGGATCACAGCAAACTGGGAAATTCTTCAGGAGGTAGACATACCAGACCACTTACCTGCCTCCTGAGAAACCTGTATGCAGGTCAGGAAGCAATAGTTAGAACCAGAAATGGAAAAATGGACTGGTTCCAAAATGGGAAAGAAGTACTTCAAGGTTGTATATTGTCACCCTGCTTATTTAACTTCTATGCAGAGTACATCATGCAAAGTGTGGGCTGGATGAAGCATGAGCTGGAATCAAGATTGCTGGGAGAAATATCAATAACCTCAGATATGCAGATGGCACCACCCTTATGGCAGAAAGTGAAGAGGAATTCAAGAGCCTCTTGATGAAAGTGAAAACAGAGAGTGAAAAAGCCAGCTTAAAAGTCAACATTCAAAAATCGAAGATCATATCATCTGGTCCCATCACTTCACAGCAAATAGATGGGGAAAGTGGAAACAGAGACAGACTATTTTTCTTGGGCTCCAAAATCACTGCAGGTGACAATTGCAGCAATGAAATTAAAAGACACTTGCTCCTTGGAAGAAAAGCTATGACCAACTTAGACAGCGTATTAAAAAGCAGAGACATTACTTTGCCAACAAAGGTCCATCTAGTCAAAGCTATGGTTTTTCCAGTAGTCATGTATGGATGTGAGAGTTGGACTATAAAGAAAGCTGAGCACAGATGAATTGATGCTTTTGAACTGTGGTGTTGGAGAAGACTCTTGAGAGTCCCTTAGTCTGCAAGGCGATCCAGCTTGTCAATCCTAAAGGAAATCAGTCCTGAATATGCTTTGGAAGGACTGATGCTGAAGCTGAAACTCCCATACTTTGGCCACCTGATGCGAAGAACTGACTCATTGGAAAAGATCCTGATGCTAGGAAAGATTGAAGGCAGAGGAGAAGGGGATGACAGAAGATGAAATGGTTGGATGGCATCACTGACTCAATGGATATGAGTTTGAGCAAGCTCCAGGAGTCGGTGATAAACAGGGAAGCCTGATGTGCTGCAGTCCATGGGGTCGCAATCACTCAGACATGACTGAGCGATTGAACTACATCACTCCATAGAGTGGAGAAAATCTGACTCCTAGGAAGCACATGGATAAATTTTCCAAACAGGAGAGGAAATTAAAATGGGTAATAATTTTCATGCACTAAAAACTTCTTTAACAAAACCTCAGTGTCTTTCTCTACTGTTTTTTAAAGATTTTTTAAAAGATGGAAAGTTCCAATTGAGGAGGATTCAAATTAAAATGAGAAAAATGTACAGTACCCAGTAAAAAGACATAAAAACTAGTTGTAACTTCATTAGCAACTCAGTGAAAGTAGAAAATGAACTTCGGGCTCAGTCATTCAGGTGGAAGCCCAGACACATTGGGTTTTGAACACAACTTGTGGTCTCCTCAGGAAAATAGAGCAATTTATTATCTAGGCCAGATCTGAAGAGGTGGCCTGAGGGGTCAAAGAGCTTGCTTCAGCATTACCAACTCATGGGGCATTTAGTTCATAAATGTCTGTCATGATTCTAGTGCTAGGAGGAGCATTTCAGATGATTCAACTGTAAAACAATGTACAGTGATTAAACAAAATTAGTTGCAAGCCAGGATCATTAAGCGAAATTGCTTTCTGGCCTGGAGGAATAGGTCGACACCTTGTTGATTGCTGTTTGACAGTGAGGCAGTGACATATATATGAAGAATCATAGGTTGATATGACTTTGCTTAGCTTCTGAGTAAAATCATACTTTCAGTCTCAGCCTACCAGAGTAAAATTGATTTGTGCCCCAGTGGGTGTTGGGATGTATACGTCTTCAAATTTAGATGATAGTTTCAAACTTTGATTGACCATGAACCACCACTGAAGGGGATAAAGAGTGCATGTATTAGTTTGCCACTGCTTAATAATTACCCCCAAAACTTAGCAGCTGGACACAACCATATGTATATATTATCTTACATGGCTTCTATGAATCAAGGATTCAAAAGTGATTTAGGGCCGCGGTCCTTGGAAGGCTTGACGGGGCGGAGGCTCCACCTCTCAGGAGCAGGGTGTTGGTGAGAGGACTTGTTTACTCTCCTTGTCTTTGAGGGCCTCTCCAGTGGCCCGTTTGAGCATCCTCACAACGTGGTAGCTGGCTTCCCTCAGAATGACGGATCCAAGAAAGCAAGGCTGAACACACTGTCTTTTCTGACTTATTCTCCAAAGCCAGATACTACCACTTCTGCACCATCTCCCTGGGCGTCTCTGCTCCTGTGGGAGGGAATTACCCAGGGCCTAACTAACAGAGAGTCGAAGGCATCGGGGGTCATCTTGCAAGCTGGTTACCACATTCCCCCAAAATAAATTTTTGTGGAAAATGTAATCCTCTCCTACCCTTCTTCTATTTTGAGAGACTAAAAACTCCCTAACACCCTCACATTGAGACTGCTAACCAGATAGGGCCCATGAGCCACTCCTAGTAGAAAAACCAAAGAGACTGCTGAGGGGTAACAGAATTTTAGGCTTGTACTAGCTTTAGATTCCAGAAGTGCTGAAACCAAAGGGATGCCCAAGAGAATCTGTCAGGAAACCCATCAGTACCTAGGTTGACCACAAAGAGGCAAGGAAGAAACCTGCTAAGGGAGGGCCCCATTTCAGAGTAAATTTAGTAAATAGCACAGACCAGCATAACAAGGAAAAACACCATGGAGACAGAACTTAGATATCATTGGGGCCACAAGAGAAAGATTTTCTATTAAAAATTTAAAACTATTGTTTTAAGTGTTTTCAGATGTGCTTGGGGATTTCAATTTGGTTTCCTTTGCCTTTGATTAAAGAGTCTTGATTCTTTGTATCATGCTAAAGGGTGTGAGATATCTGGCTTAGAACCAGTGTTGTGCTGGTTAATACTTAACACCTGGATCTCAGGGAAAAAATCTGTAGAATTTGCCAATTTCCATAGTTAAAATATTTCCATCATGGGTGACTTCAAGCAACCAACATGATATCACATGCAGAGCTGGAAAGAGATGAGCACAACTGGCTCCCCCAAACCACAGCTTCTAACACTTACTTAATACATAAGAGATATGAGATAGATTTGTTTCCTTCTAGCTTTTGTCCACTGGAGAAGGCAATGGCACCCCACTCCAGTACTCTTGCCTGGAAAATCCCATGGGCGGAGGAGCCTGGTAGGCTGCAGTCCATGGGGTCGCTAAGAGTCGGACACGACTGAGCGACTCCACTTTCACTTTCATGCATTGGAGAAGGAAATGGCAACCCACTCCAGTGTTCTTGCCTGGAGAATCCCAGGGACAGGGGATCCTGGTGGGCTGCCGTCTCTGGGGTCACACAGAGTCAGACACAACTAAAGTGACTTAGCAGCAGCAGCAGCAGCTTTTGTCCACGGAGAAGGCATGGCAACCCACTCCAGTACTCTTGCCTGGCAAATCCCATGGACAGGGGAGCCTGGTAGGCTGCAGTCCATGGGCTCGCTAAGAGTCAGACATGACTGAGTGACTTCACTTTCACTTTCATGCATTGGAGAAGGAAATGGCAACCCACTCCAGTATTCTTGCCTGGAGGATCCCAGGGATGGGGGAGCCTGGTAGGCTGCCGTCTATGGGACTGCACAGAGTCGGACACGACTGAAGTGACTTAGCAGCAGCAGCAGCAGCAGCAGCTTTTGTCCAACTCACCTTGGCTAATGTCTTAGGTGGATATCCACAAACTTTTACCTAAAAAGCTAAGTTCCTAAAAGTTCCTTTAGTTCCTTAAAAAGTTAAGTATTTTAGGCTTTGTGAATTACATGACCTCTGTTGCAACTATTTAGGTCTGCTGCTGCTGCTGCTGCTGCTGCTAAGTCGCTTCAGTCATGTCCGACTCTGTGTGACCCCAGAGACGGCAGCCCACCAGGCTCCCCCATCCCTGAGCTTCTCCAGCCAAGAACACTGGAGTGGGTTGCCATTTCCTTCTCCAATGCATGAAAGTGAAAGTGAAGTCACTCAGTCATGTCCAACTCATAGCGACCCCATGGACTGCAGTCTACCAGGCTCCTCCGTCCATGGGATTTTCCAGGCAAGAGTACTGGAGTGGGTTGCCATTGCCTTCTTCAATTTAGGTCTGCTATGATGATGCAAAAGCAGCCATAGGCAATATACAAATAGCAGGCACAGCTATTTTCCAATAACACTTTATTTGCACAAACTGGTGGCTGGCCCGCAGGCCATGGTCTTCTACCTATGATTGTAGGTGAGCAGATTGCCTGGAAAGTAGAGCCTGAGACAAGGATTCAGTGCTGGGTGGTATTGAGGTAGGATGCTGTATAAGGAGTAAGAGAGCAGAGGGAAAGGCAAGGAGACAACCAGGGACTCGGCATCAGGTGAAGTCTGACCTCGGCCTGAGTCCACGGAAGAGCCCTGCTGCGGAACTGCCAGGTCTTGAGATAACGGGCTGGACTTTTACAGCCCACCTCAGTCACTGGTTGGCCTGACTCTGGGGGAGGTTGTGGCGTCACCCCTGACGTGTTTCCATGTCTGGGCAAGGGCTTTCAACCAAGGACAATTGTTTAGTGAAGGCTGTAACTGTGGGCTGTTAGCTGCCCACCCCACACTCACGAGTGATAGCACCAGCTGGTAAAGGAATCTGGTCCAGAATCAGCAGTGTTTATTTACACAGCACAGGTTCTCCCACTTTAACAGGTGGGAGGATATCCTGGAGGGCTTGTTAAAGCATCAGTTCCTGGGCTTCCACTGCCGACATCTGCTTCAGCGTCTGGGGTGAGACCCAAGGATTCACACGTCTAAGTGCCCATGTTATGCTAGTGCTGTGAGCCAGGGACCACACCGTGAGCACCACTGTATTCCAATATTAACCCCTGAATGCAGAAAGCTCAGATGATCCAACTGTGTCATTATGGCTTCCAGTGATGATCTGAAGGAGGGGAGGAAAAGTGTAGGGGAAAGAAAGAGGTTTTCAAGTGGTTTATATTCTCTCTGGCTCTGATTCATCCTTTATTCAATAAATCTTTTTTTCTGGGATAGATTTGTAGTATACTACATGGATTTAGTGAAACGATTTATAACATTATTTAAAGAAAAGTTAAGAATTCTTTCTGAGTTATTATTATCTTCCCTCTGACTGCTGACACCTTCTATATTCTATAACACCCTTAAGATGATAAATTATCCAGAAGTACAACTTTTAAGCAGAAGCTGATCTTTATCATCCAACTTGCACGATGCTGGGGCCAAGGCAGATGATAAGATTATCCCCAGGGCTTGCTGGGACAGCTGCCTGAGCCGTCAGCGCCACTGACGGTAGAAACTGAGAACACAGCTGCTCTAGCCACACCTTGCGCAGGTGGAAACGCCTGTGGCTGCGAGCACCCCCCGGGGCAAAACTACAAACCACGGGAGGAACACCGGGCGCACATCTGTGCATGTCAGTCCTGTCGCCTTGAATCTGCTTTCCTCCCATGAGCCCACTGTTGGCAGCTTCCCAAGATTATCAGCTCCTCGGTAAAAAAGAGGTAAACGATGGCAGGGGCTTCCCGAGTAGCTCAGATGGTAAAGCATTTGCCTGCAATGCAGGAGACCTGGGTTCAATCCCTCGGTCAGGAAGAGCCACTGGAGAAGGAATGGCAACCCACTCCAGTATTCTGGCCTGGAAAATCCCATGGACAGAAGAGTCTGGTGGGCTACAGTCCATGGGGTCCCATAGAGATGGACACGACTGAGCAACTAACACACACACACACACACACACACACACACCCACAATAGGAGTACTCCTGACATTTTCCAAATTATAAACCTGTTGTGTGTTCAACCTCAAAATCTTTATTCCTCCATTTTCATCTTAGAGAAACTCCACAGCTGAGTTTCCATCAGAAAAGAACTGAAGAATTTCAGGATTGGAAGGATTATTAGAAATATCCGGGGTACTTGTGATATCTTAACATACCAGAATGACCTCTCAGTTTAAAGTGTTACCAAATAATTGGTTCCTAATAACAAACAGCAACATTTGCAAGTAATTAACTTTTTTAATGACTTGGTGAGGACTTGAGTTACTTTTATAATGTCAATGTCATGCACATGCAGTCTAAATTTTTCTTCAGCGAGTGAGAAAATCTTGATAATAAAGCTAATGTTTCTGGAATTGTGCATCTCCCTGCCTATGTCTATCAGGGTGTTTCAGCTGGAAATATCAAAGGCCATGTGAGTGAAGAACTGTTGCTACAATCCAATCGAAATTTCATGTGGGCCATAACCTAAGACACACCTGGAATTTTAAAGTTCCTAGAAGAATAAACTGGTGAAATTGACTTTAATATATTTTATTTCACCCAGGATAAGAAAAATACTATCATTTCAATACATAATCAACATAAAAAAATCTAGACACTTTACATTACTTTTTTCATACTAATGCTCTGAAGCCCAGTGTGGATTTTACAGGTAGGGCAATCTCAATTTGGCCACATTTCAAGAGCTTGTTGGTCATACAAGACTAGAGGCTATCTATAGGACAGCTTGGGTCTAGCCTAATCTTTTTAATTCAAGGCAAAAAGCAGAATCCCAAGGCCCAGAGTGACCTTCCCAAGCTCTTGAAGGTGATCATAGAAGAAAAGGGAATTTAATCTATGCCCGGTCTGTCCCACACCAGCAAACCACAGCACCTGAATCATCCAGAAGTTCATGTTTCCCTCCTCAGTTCAGTTCAGTTCAGTCACTCAGTCATGTCTGACTCTTTGCAACCCCATGGACTGCAGCACACCAGGCCTCTCTGTCCATCACCAAATCTCGGAGTTTACTCAAACTCATGTCCGTCGAGTCAGTGATGCCATCCAACCATCTCATCCACTGTCGTCACCTTCTCCCACCTTCAACCTTTCCCAGTATCAGGATCTTTTCCAATGAGTCAGTTCTTTGCATCAGGTGTCCAAAATATTGGAGTTTCAGCTTCAACATCAGTCCTTCCAATGAATATTCAGGACTGATTTCTGTAAGAATGGACTGGTTGGATCTCCTTGCAGTCCAAGGGACTCTCAAGAGTTTTCTCCAATACCACAGTTCAGAAGCATCAGTTCTTCAGCGCTCAGCTTTCTCACATCCATACATGAATACTGGAAAAATCATAGCCTTGACTAGACCACCTTTCTTGACAAAGTAATGTCTCTGCTTTTTAATATGCTATCTTTGTTGGTCATAACTTTCCTTCCAAGTAGTAAATGTCTTTTAATTTCATGGCTTCAGTCACCATCTGCAGTGATTTTGGAGCCCCAAAAATAAAGTCAGCCACTGTTTCCATTGTTTCCCCATCTATTTGCCATGAAGTGATGGGAGAAGATCCCATGATCTTAGTTTTCTGAATGTTGAGCTTTAAGCCAACTTTTTCACTCTCCACTTTCACTTTCATCAAGAGGCTCTTTAGTTGTTCTTTACTTTCTGCCATAAGGGTTGTGTCATCTGCGTATCTGAGGTTATTGATATTTCTCCCGGCAATCTTGATTCCAGCTTGTGCTTCTTCCAGTCCAGCATTTTTATGATGTACTCTGCATATAAGTTAAATAAGCAGGGTGACAATATACAGCCTTGACGTACTCCTTTTCCTATATGGGACCAGTCTGTTGTTCCATGTCAAGTTCTAACTGTTGCTTCCTGACCTGCATACAAATTTCTCAAGAGGCAGATCAGGTGGTCTGGTATTCCCATCTCTTGAAGAATTTTCCACAGTTTATTGTGATCCACACAGTCAAAGGCTTTGGCATAGTCAATAAAGCAGAAATAGATGTTTTTCTGGAACTCTCTTGCTTTTTCCATGATCCAGAGAATGTTAGCAATTTGATCTCTGGTTCCTCTGCCTTTTCTAAAACCAGCTTGAACATCAGGAAGTTCACGGTTCACATATTGCTGAAGACTGGCTTGGAGAATTTTGAGCATTACTTTACTAGTGTGTGAGATGAGTGCAATTGTGTGGTGGTTTGAGCATTCTTTGGCATTGCCTTTCTTTGGGATTGGAATGAAAAGTGACCTTTTCCAGTCCTGTGGCCACTGCTGAGTTGTCCAAATTTGCTGGCATATTGAGTGCAGCATTTTCACCACATCATCTTTTAGAATTTGAAGTAGCTCAGCTGGAATTCCATCACCTCCACTAGCTTTGTTCCTAGACGCTTCCTAAGGCCCATTGGACTTCACATTCCAGAATGTTGGGCTCTAGGTGATCACACCATCATTATTATCTGGGTTGTGAAGATCTTTTTTGTATAGTTCCTTGTGAGTGAAGTTGCTCAGTCGTGTCCGACTCTTTGCGATCCCATGGACTGTAACCTACCAGGCTCCTCCATCCAGGAATTTTCCAGGAAAGTATTGGAGTAGGTTGCCATTTCCTTCTCCAGGGGATCTTCCCAACCCAGGGATCAAACCCAGGTCTCCCGTATTGCAGGCAGGTGCTTTACCGTCTGAACAACCAGGGAAGCCTTAGAACTATACAAAAGTTCTATAAAAAATTCTGTAAAAGGGACCATAGTCCCTCCATGAAGAAGCTTAATAAGAACTTGACCTCAGGGCAATGCAGGGTGGTGGTTAAGAAGACAGCCTCTGGGAGACAGAGCACTAGGGTCCCGCTGTGGGTCTTCCTTACATTGTAACTTTGGTGGGTTACTTATTTTGTCAGTGCCTTAGTTCCCTACTCCATAAAATGCAAATGTTTCTAACAGTTCCTGCTTTCCATGGGGGTATAGGATTAAATGTATTAATGTGTATGTATGTATACATATTCTTCCCAGGTGGCTCAGTGGTAAAGAATCTACCTACCAATACAGGAGATTGCAGGTTCAACCCCTGGGTCGGGAAGATTCCCCTTGAAGAAGGAAATGGCAATCCACTCCAGCATTCTTGCCTTGAAAATGCGATGGACAGAGGAGCCTGGTGAGTGTGCAAAAGAATTGGACACAACTTAGCAACTAAACAACAAATACTCACATATACACACACAGAGAGATACTCATACAAAAATGAGAAAAGTAACTGGGACACAGAAAGTACTAAGAGAGTGTGAGGTGTGTATTACCAAAATCTTTCAAAATTTTCTGAGGCATAATTTTACTCAAGTATAAATATTACTCAAGTATAAATAATGTTTATACTCAAGTATAAATATTATTATAAATTTTACTTGAGTATAAATATTACTAAAGTATATATACGAGTAATATTTATACTTGAGTAAAATTTTTACACACACGAAAAATGCCATTTGCAGCAACACGATGGGCCTAGAGATTGTCAGACTGAGTGAAGTCAGTCAGAGAGAGAGACAAATATCACATGCTGCTGCTGCTGCTGCTAAGTCACTTCAGTCGTGTCTGACTCTGTGCCACCCCATAGATGGCAACCCATGAGGCTCCGCCGGCCCTGGGATTCTCCAGGCAAGAACACTGGAGTGGGTTGCCATTTCCTTCTCCAGTGCATGAAAGTGAAAAGTGAAAGTGAAGTCGCTCAGTCATGTCTGACTCTTAGCAACCCCATGGACTGCAGCCTACCAGGCTTCTCCGTCCATGGGATTTTCCAGGCAAGAGTTCTCCAAATATCATATGATATCACTTATATGTGAAATCTTAAAAAAAGATGGAGGGGGCTACAAATGAACTTATTTGCAAAATAGGAATAGAGCTGCAGCTGTGGAAAACAAACTTTTGGTTACCAGGGAGTTAATGGGAGAGGGATAAATTGGGAGATTGGGACTGACATATACACACGACATGAAATAGATAACTAACAAAAACCTACTGTGGAGCACAGGGAACTCTACATAATACTCTGTAATACTCTATGAGAAAAGAATCTTTAACAGACTGGGTATATGTATAAGTAGAACCGAATCACTGCACTGTACACCTGAAACTAACACCACATGGTAAATCAACTCTATTCCAATAAAAATTTTAAAGTATAAATTAAGTCCAAACCCATTTGCTTTTACCTGCCATCCTGCACTATATTAAAAGGAGAGTCTAGTACAAACAAAGCTAGTGGAGGTGATGGAATTCCAGTTGACCTATTTCAAATCCTGAAAGATGATGCTGTGAAAGTGCTGCACTCAATATGCCAGCAAATTTGGACAACTCAGCAGTGGCCACAGGACTGGAAAAGGTCACTTTTCATTCCAATCCCAAAGAAAGGCAATGCCAAAGAATGCTCAAACCACCACACAATTGCACTCATCTCACACACTAGTAAAGTAATGCTCAAAATTCTCCAAGCCAGGCTTCAGCAATATGTGAACCGTGAACTTCCTGATGTTCAAGCTGGTTTTAGAAAAGGCAGAGGAACCAGAGATCAAATTGCTAACATTCTCTGGATCATGGAAAAAGCAAGAGAGTTCCAGAAAAACATCTATTTCTGCTTTATTGACTATGCCAAAGCCTTTGACTGTGTGGATCACAATAAACTGTGGAAAATTCTTCAAGAGATGGGAATACCAGACCACCTGATCTGCCTCTTGAGAAATTTGTATGCAGGTCAGGAAGCAACAGTTAGAACTTGACATGGAACAATAGACTGGTTCCAAATAGGAAAAGGAGTACATCAAGGCTGTATATTGTCACCCTGCTTATCTGACTTATATGCAGAGTACATCATGAGAAACGCTGGACTGGAAGAAGCACAAGCTGGAATCAAGATTGCCGGGAGAAATATCAATAACCTCAGATATGCAGATGACACCACCATTATGGCAGAAAGTGAAGAGGAATTAAAAAGCCTCTTGATGAAAGTAAAAGAGGAGAATGAAAAAGTTGGCTTAAAGCTCAACATTCAGAAAACGAAGATCATGGCATCTGGTCCCATCACTTCATGGGAAATAGATGGGGAAACAGTGGAAACAATGTCAGACTTTATTTTTTGGGCTCCAAAATCACTGCAGATGGTAACTGCAGCCATGAAATTAAAAGATGCTTACTCCTTGGAAGGAAAGTTATGACAAACCTAGATAGCGTATTCAAAAGCAGAGACATTACTTTGCCAACAAAGGTTCATCTAGTCAAGGCTATGGTTTTTCCTGTGGTCATGTATGGATGTGAGAGTTGGACTGTGAAGAAGGCTGAGTGCTGAAGAATTGATGCCTTTGAACTGTGGTGTTGGAGAAGACTCTTGAGAGTCCCTTGGACTGCGAGGAGATCCAACCAGTCCACTCTGAAGGAGATGAGCCCTGGGATTTCTTTGGAAAGAATGATGCTAAAGCTGAAACTCCAGTACTTGTGGCCACCTCATGTGAAGAGTTGACTCATTGGAAAAGACTCTGATGCTGGGAGGGATTGGGGGCAGGAGGAGAAGGGGACGACGGAGGATGAGATGGATGGATGGCATCACTGACTCGACGGATGTGAGTCTGGGTGAACTCCGGGAGTTGGTGATGGACAGGGAGGCCTGGCGTGCTGCAATTCATGGGGTCGCAAAGAGTCAGACACGACTGAGCGACTGAACGGAACAGAACTGAGTGTGTCATCACAATATTTTTATGGCATTTTTTAATTTAAAAATGTTTGGAGGAAAAAAAAGGATTTCCTGATTGACTTTGTTTAGTCTCAAATCTAAATATAAATCTCTCCAATAATTGAGTTAATTAAGGTCTTGCTTTACTGTTTTTTAGTTTTCTTCCTCATCTCTAAGAAGAATGAGATGCATTTAGCTATCCTTTGCTTAAAAAGAGGCATACATAATCATCTGAAATCTCAGTGAATGCAAAAAAATGGTGACTGTCCAGATTAAACATGGATCAAAACAATATATTCACTGCCAAGTCAACCCAAAGAAGAACCACAGCCAAAAGTTCTCTCCAAGTCTGGTTTATAGCTAGAAATAGGAGGGTTGTGTGTTTTTTAAACAAACTTAGGTGTACAAAGGTCAAAATAATTTTCTTTATTGCAAAAACACAGAAAATTGTTCTGTAAAACATATCCTAAAAATAATAGCATCCGGTTACTAAAGAAGGTCACTTTATCTGTCTCTCTAAGGAATTTTAGTAGCTGTTGCTGTTTGGGTGAATTTACAAGGTAAATTTATTGTGGATAGGTTGTGAAATGGGGTCATAGCCCCACAGTTTATTCTAAAAATGTTCCTACACTGCACCGAGCCACAGAAATATGTAATTTCACCTCAGATGGTGACATTTGTTCTTGAAATCTAGAAAGTTTTTATGTGCTAGAAGTTATTTCTGAGACTATATTGAGATTTATATATAGTGCCTATTCCCTCAATAGGCTAAAGATCTTTTTACATTAGTAATGCTCTCCTCTGAGGTCAAAGATAACCCCTTGACTGGTGGTACTGTCAAGAATGGGGATATTTGGGGTAATTTATGGAGACCCAAAAGTCTTTTTTCCACAGCACATAACTGGCAAACCATGCCTTTGGGTTATAATTGGACCTGCTGGTCTGATTCCCATTGCTCACTGGGACTATTTCTTTGTCTTAAGTAGTCCATGGTTTCCCATACGAAAATAATAATAATAAAATGGACTTTGACTGGTTGCTGCAAGCCAGATTTTTCTTCCTGTGGCTGGAATTTAAATACATTTCATTATAATGCTGTATTTTGACCACCTGATGCAAAGAGCCGACCCACTGGAAAAGACCCTGATGCTGGGAAAGACTGAAGGCAAAAGAAAAAGCAGGCAGCAGAGGATGAGAGGGTTAGACAGCATCACTGACTCAATGGACATGAATCTGAGAAAGCTCCAGGAAATAATGAAGGACAGCGAAGCCTGGTATGCTGCAGTCCATGGGGTTGCAGAGTCGGAAACAACTCAGTGACTGAACAACAACAAAAATTATTTTTCTTTGCCCCCAGAATGCAGCTCTTTTTTCCTTCTTGCTTCCAGTTCATTCAATTTGTCTTGACACAGACGTAGTGACCTTTTAACATTCTTTCTCCAAACTCACAGGAGCATCACTGAAATGTTTGCTGCTGTCGACATTTTAGAGCCCAGCTGGAAATCTCAGTACTTACTTTTCATCAATAACTTGCAGAAGATTTGGAAAATCAATAGCTTATTTTCTCTGCAACTCATATGAAGCAAAAGACCACAAATAAGAAATAATTTCACTATGCCAGCAATTTGAGGATTGGTACATTAAGTACATTTTCAGGCTCACATGTGAAGTTATTGCCAAATCATGATCAGTGCTTTTTTCCTCTCACAAACATTGTAGAAGGGTCTAGAATTAAAGGATATGGATACAGTGTCTGCTCTACTAGTTGGCTGTGTGATTTTGGTAAATCCCAGGATACTATCCTAATGGCAGAAAGCAAAGAGAAGCTAAAGAGTCTCTTGATGAAGGGGAAAGAAGAGAGTGAAAAAGCTGGCTTAAAACTCAACATTCAAAAAACGAAAATCATGGCATCTGGTCCCATCAATTCAGGGAAAATAGAAGAGAAAAAAGTGGAAGCAGTGACAGATTTTATTTTCTTGGGCTCCAAAATCACTGTGGACAGTGACTTCAGCCATGAACACTTACTTCTTGAAAGGAAAGCTATGACAAACCTGGACAGCATATTAAAAAAGCAGGGACGTCACTTTGCCAGCAAAAGTCCATATAGTCAAGGCTATGGTCTTTCCAATAGTCACGTATGGATGTGAGAGTTGGACCATAAAGAAGGAGAGCACTGAAGAATTGATGCCTTTGAACTCTGGTGTTGGAGAAGACTCTTGAGAGTCCCTTGGACAGCAAAGAGATCAAGCTAGTCCATCCTAAAGGAAATCAACCCTGGATATTCTTTGGAAGGACTGATGCTGAAGTTGAAGCTCCAACACTTTGGCCACCTGATGGGAAGAACTGATTCATTAGAAAAGACCCTGATGCTGGTAAAGATTGAAAGCAGGGGGAAAAGGGGATGACAGAGGATGAGATGGTTGGCTGGCATCACTGACTCAATGGATGTGAGTTTGAATAAATGCTGAGAGATGGTGAAGGACAGGGAAGCCTGGTGTGCTTCAGTCCATGGGGTCACAAAAAGTTGGACAGCACTAAGCCACTGAACAACAACAACAACAGTATCTTTCTGAGTCTCCATTACCTCATATATAGAACAGGGCTTAGAACTCCAGGGGAAGGTCAGGCAACCTCAGCTGCCCCTTCCTTAGGGACACTGTCCTGTTCCTACCTCCACATCGTCCTCATGGGGCACAACCCTGACCACAGCAGGGCCAACTGACACCCTTCAGTCCAATCACAGGCTCGACCCCAAGCTTGAATCTTGAATGGAGATTGACAGGATGGAAAGTGAAGGAACTGAGTCATTCTAGAGACTTCCATGAATTCCAGATATTTTACTGAGGCCTTACTAAATGCCACTCTTCATGTGTCTTACACAAATTACCTCATGTAGTTCACAAAACCACGTGACTTACAGTAGCTCCCTATGAAATGGGGTGCCAATTGTCTTTATTGTCTTTAATTGGATCTTCCAGAAGCAGAACCTATGACAGAATTGGGGACCAGGCCATGGTGGCTCAGAGGGTAAAGAATCTGCCTGCAAGGTAGGAGACCTGGGTTTGATCCCTGGAGAAGGAAACAGCAACCCACTCCAGTATTCTTGTCTGGAGAATCCCATGGTCAGAGAAGCCTGGCGGGCTAAAGCCTGTAGGGTTGCAAAGACTCGGACATGACTGAGCAGCTTTCACACACACACAGTTTCTTTAGGAGCTGACCCAGGAGGCATGCGGTATCTGCAGTGAGATAGGAAGGCAGAGAAACCAATAAAGGTTGTTAATGACCCACAGGTTCCTAACAGACAGTGTGAACTGTAACCTCTCCAAGGATCCCAAATCATGAGTAAAACAATACACATGATCTGCTACAGTACATTTTTGCATAACTTTCTTTTTTATTGTAGTATCTTCTGGAAATCAAGAGGAGATGACTTTTACTTTGGGGGTCAGCATGGCAAGAGGTGTAAACACTATAGATAAAAACGGAAGCTCAGAAACAAAAGACATGGTAAGCTTTTAAGGACTAACAGAAATCATGGGGTGAACTTTGAGATTTCACAGGATGTGCAATGGCTGAGAATATAGAATTAAGAGCTGCACTGCTTTGTTCTGTTTTTTTGCTCTCTACATTTTAAAGATCTGGCACACTCCAGATATTTAACAAGTAAAATAAGCAAAGTCACATCTGTCCAATTTTCATGATAACTATTTATTCAAATTTGGGGTTATACTAAAGTTTAACTTCTGAATTTGGATTAATCCTCAATAAAATATGCTCCATCCTCAAGGGCAACACTGGAAATAAATTTATCCTTGAGAGTACAACCATAAAGAAGGCTGAGTCCCAAAGAACTGGTGTTTTCGACTTGAGATGTTGGAGAAGACTCTTGCAGAGAAGGCAATGGCAACCCACTGCAGCACTCTTGCCTGGAAAATCCCACGGACAGAGGAGCCTGGTAGGCTGCAGTCCATGGGGTCACTAAGAGTCAGATATGACTGAGCGTCTTCACTTTCACTTTTCACTTTCATGCATTGGAGAAGGAAATGGCAACCCACTCCAGTGTTCTTGCCTGGAGAATCCCAGGGACAGGGGAGCCTGGTGGGCTGCCGTCTATGGGGTCGCATAGAGTCAGACACAACTGAAGTGACTTAGCAGCAGCAGCAGCAGAAGACTCTTGAGAGTCCTATGAACTACAAGAAGATCAAACCAGTCAATCCGAAAGGAAATCAACCCTGAATATTCATTGGAAGGACTGATGCTGAAGTTCCAATACTTTGGCCACCTTATGCAAAGAGCTGACTCACTGGAAAAGACCCTCACTGAAAGCAAAATGAGAAGGGAGCGGCAGAGGGTGAGATGGTTGGATAGTATCACTAATTCAATGGATATGAATCTAAGCAAACTCCAGGAGATAGCTGAGGACAGAGGAGCCTGGCATGCTGTGGTCCATGGGGTCCATGGGGTCACATATTTGTCACAACAACAAATATTAAGCAGTAGCTGTACCTCTATAGTTTGTATTTTGTTCCCTATAATGCTGCCCAGTAATACACATTTTTGCCAAGGATTTGAGGTCCTTCAAGTATGAAATCTGAAATTCAAATTCTATCTTATTTTTCTATTTCCCAGGAAGGAGAAAAACTGACCTCATTTTCCTTCCACACAGAAAAAAAAAGAAAAGGTTTTACTCAGCAAACAGGCTGAATACGTCCTGACTACATCATAACTTTTTCTAACAGCATCTTAAATCCAAGTTATTACTCTAAGTTGTTTATCTAGTACTTTGTGTTGCTTAACACTTGCTGCTGACAGATTTAGGACACAGTATAAGTTTTGCTTTGTGCTTGAATCCTTGAATAACCTGAAGATGGATAACAGTAAAGATAGAGTTGGTCCTGAGGTGGTTGTAAGAAACACAGCCCCAGTGATATGAGATAAGGCATATATTTCAAGGGTGTGATCAGGTTCTCTCACCAGCCATAGAAAGTGAGCATCATTCTCATTGTTGTCAGAGAATTCACATGCTGCTGCTGCTAAGTTGCTTGACTCTGTGCGACCCCATAGATGGCAGCCCACCAGGCTCCCCCGTCCCTGGGATTCTCCAGGCAAGAACACTGGAGTGGGTTGCCATTTCCTTCTCCAATGCATGAAAGTGAAAAGTGAAAGAGAAGTCGCTTAGTCGTGCCTGATTCTTAGCGACCCCATGGACTGCAGCCTACCAGCCTCCTCCGTCCATGAGATTTCCCAGGCAAGAGCACTGGAGTGGGTGAGAATTCACATGTCTAGACCTAAAATTGCATATCCTTTTCAGAAATGAAGATCAAGACTTGGTCAAGGCAAGTCAACAAGCAATATTGAACTTTTGCTCTGTGTTACCAGAATTGGCATGAGAATTATGGAGCCAGATGTCACCTGGGGTGTCCCTGACTCTTTAGAGCTTGGTAAGTTTGCTCACATTCCCAGTTTATCCTTGATGGGATATCACTGTCTTCTCCCAAGACACATGAAAAGACCAGGGAGGCACGATGTCTTAACATAGCCCCTTTGAGCTCCCACATCTGCCAAGGAAGACTGGTTTATCATTCTGTATAGCAGTAGACATTCAAGAAATAATCACAAAAACAAAAAGCACCACAGTGCATGTCTGTGTGTGGTGGATTTCATTCAGGATTTAGAAGGATCCATTTGAGGGTATATTGTAGCCAAGGAAACAACCCATATGGGATATTTGGTATTACTGTTCATGAAATTCTTTTACATTCCACATGTCAGGTAATTGTCCACTGGCTACTCCCTTTCACACAGTCCCCTCCCCACACATTATTCCTGGTGCTTCTCTTGCTTTTCTCATTGATACTCAGACCCCTATTCAGCCAAGGAATTCAAAGACTTTCTACTTCCCTTGGGTGTATAGTGGCTCTTACACTTTGGGGTACATAGCAAACATTAAAATGATAAATCATAGGGACAACCAAAGACTGATAATCAGATGTAGGGTGAAGCCCTGGAATCAGCACTTTTGACAAATATATTAGATGGCTGATCTGCAACTGCTGCACGGAACACAATGTGACCATTTGTGTATTTTTTTTTTTTTTACAATCATCCTTTCAGGGGTTTCTAGCCATGTCTTAACATGGCTTTTGTAAAGATCATATAGCTGGAGCAGTGGTTGTCAAAGGGCATGTTAAAGCCCCTACTGCCACAGAAGCTGATGGTCTAGGGTGGATTCAAGAATCTGTATTTCCAACAATTTCCCAGGTGATGCTAGAATCACAGGGACCGCTCAGATGTTTACCTTTCTTCTCACATCTGACAATCTCTGTCTGAAACATGTAATCAATTTTTATCCACTAAAGTTGATTATACGTACACCAATGTCTACTATTATATTTAGGTTTATTTATTTCCATTCCATTGTGTGTGCGTTTAGTGCAGGCCACTTTTTCTATGCTATTTCATCTTTCCTTTCTGACTTTGTTTAGGTTGATTTTTCCCCCCTTTGTTTCCACTAGCTTCAAAGCTATACCTTCTGCCTCACTCCTTTGCTTGGTCTCCCTAAAACCTGAAAATGAGAATTCACTTATCAAACTCAAAGTTTACCAGCATCTTTGCTACACATAAAACAAACTGAAAGTCTATGAAATGGTTCAATGGATAACATGCATTGATCAGTACACAAGGACCAATAATACTTATTGAATTCAAACTATTTACTATTGTAAAAATTTAATGAAAGCACTATGAGATCTAAATACAATCTTTTGACAACTGCAACAAAATAAGTGGTATATTAAAAAAAATAACGCTGGTGAGCAATAAAAAATAAATTTAAAAAATCTCAAGTACAAGGATATTAAATGTGATAAATCCAAAATCCCTGCCTCTCTTTTCCTTAAAAAGACTGTTTTTTCTAATTACTCCTCCTTGCCTCATAAAATTTCTATCTGGAATCATTTTCCTTCTGTTTGAAATACATTGTCTAGAATTTCCTTTAGGGATACTCTATTGGTTATAAACTATGTTTTTATACTTTTGAAAAAGCTGTTTTCATTATGAAAAAAATAGCTGAGCTTTGATTTGTTTGGATGGGAAATTCTAGGTCAGGTATTATTTTCCCCCAAATTATTGAAAATATGCTTTTATTATCTCCTGGTTTCCATTACTTTTACTGTTAAGTTGGCAATTGTCTTTAGGAGGTGGAAGGGGGTAATTTTTATTATTCACTAAATAACTTTGAATATTTTCTCATTGGCATGGATTTGCTTTATGTTATTCTGTTTCAAATTTGTTGGACATCCTGACCCTGAAACTTTTAATTTTTAGTTCTAGAGAATTCTCTAGCAACGTTTCTTCAAATATTTTCTCTACTCCATTGTCTTTTTATGTCATTCTAAATACATTCTTTAAATCTATATTACAGTGAAAAATAATAATTTCCTTTTTGGCTGAATTTAATGTTATTGAACCCATCCATTAATTTATAAAATTTATAAAGTCTATATTTTTAATGTCTAAAAGTTCTTTTCCACTTTGCTAGGCCTTATCAGATATTCATATAAATTTTTTTCTCCTTGCTCTCATTTTTGGTCTCATAAATTATTAAAATGCATGGAGCATTCATTTTATATTCTGAGTTGGATAATTCTAATATCTGAAATCTTGGCTGGTCTAATTATCTCTCTTGTTCCTGCTGGATTTTGCTTCCTTTTGTCTTGTAAATTCATATATTGTGATTCCACATCCTTGAGATGTTTTCTGTGGCCCTTCTTTGAGACCTGAGTTGAAGCCTGGCTTTTTAGCTTAGTCAGAGTGTGATCCATGGACCAGCAGTATCTGCTTCACCTTAGAGACTGTGAACTTGCAGAATCTTAAGCCCCAGACCTACTGAATGAGATCTGCATTTTAATCATAACCCTAGGCACAGCAGAATTTGATAAAGGCTGGTCTAAGGAGGGTTTGGACCGGTGGGCTTTGTTTCCTGTCAGGTACCTGGAGGCATCACCACACTTCATATGAAATTCTCAGCTGAAAGCTTTTTTGGAGCACATAAACCAAATTAATTCAAGATTTGAACTCATGTGTGCGCTGGCTATGAATGCTCAAAGACAACTTTTTTCCCTTCCACCCAGAGCCAAGGTTCAGGAGAGAACGCTTCCTTGCATAAGGAAGCAGCAGGTAGGACAGATTTACTCCGAGTGTACCCTTACAGCTAGGGACAGTCCTTTGTGGTTGAGTGGCAGGGGGGCCTCCTGAAACATTGCCAGGTGGTGGGGTGCGGGCTGAAGACTGTATCACCTAACTCCTGCACACCCAGGAAGCTATGAAAACTCGAGCTCCATATCACATTGGGTCTATGGATGCTTTCTGGAAATCACCCCCTCCCTTCCTTTGACCTCCTGGATTCCTGCCTTTATCAAGTCTTAGCTCCCAAAGGCTATTTGCTTTCTTGTCAGCTCAGTAATAAATGTGAACAGGTTCTGCTTTTAAATACACTTGGGTATTTCTTTTTGCTCTGATAATATAGTCAGTTAGAGCAGACTGACATACCCCAGGAAATAGAAATGCAAGCCTTAAGACTTTTATTTCATTGTGAAGAAGAACACACAGCTAGGACATAGATGGAAAAGTGCTTCATTTTTTGATCAAGAGGAAAATAAAAAATGATAGATTTCTATCATTTGTTACAAGTTTCTATCAGGCCATCATCTGGAATCAAATATAGCACTTTTCCTATACTATCTCATTTAAATCCAGTTATCATTATCCCCCTTTACAGATGAGGAAACAGAAGCTCAAGGTGGATACAATATTCTCAAGGCCATCCATCTACAAAGGAGTAGGATTTGAATCCCTGTTCACCTGAGGGCTTCCCTTGTGGCTCAGCTGGTAAAGAATCTGCCTACAATGTGGGAGACCTGGGTTCGATCCCTGGGTTGGGAAGATCCTCTGGAGAAGGGAAAGGCTACCCACTCCAGTATTCTGGCCTAGAAAATTCCATGGACTGTATAGTCCATGGGGTCTCAAAGAGTCAGACACGACTGAGCGACTTCCACTTTCACCTGAGTCCAAAGTACACCTTCAAATCACAGGACTCTTCTCGGGTCACTTTCCCTCCATCCCTCCCTCCCACTGAGTCCTTGAGCTGACGCCCTGCTTATGACTCAGCAGAAAATAGTTCTTTAGTGTCCCTACCTCCTGCTCAAGAATGTGTAGGGGCTCCCTTGATATTTCAGAGTGGTTCCAAACCCAATTCACCTAATAACACTAACTCCATGTCTAACTCTTCTTTGAAACCCTACCCAGTTCCTCCATTCCATAAGGATTTCTATTTTTTCCTGACTGCATTGTGGACCCAAGGCCTATTCATTTTTGTGTATTAGCTTGATTTCAGACTAAATTGAAAGCTACTCTAAGGCAAACACAATGGGTTGTTATTTTTTTGGCTTTCACCATTCCCATGGAAGTATGTGTGACACTTAGTAGGCATTAAATACTTACACATTGATTGACTGCAGGGCAAACCATTATTTTTATTCTGTTCAACTTTTTATTTTGCAAAGCGTGATAAGCAAAGAATCAAAGTGATTAAAACCTTAAGATTCCAGTTAATGTAAATAAAAAGAGAAAAGATGGCCAGATTATGAACTACTTTTTGTCTCTAGATGTTTATTCCAAGCATTGCTTTGGTCGATGCAGTTTAGGCAACAGGGAATTCTTAGAGATGATTAATTCCAGGTGGATCAAACCTTAATATCCTTTTGAGGATGATTCACTTCAATTTGCTGCATCATTACTTTTAGGAGGCAGTAAATGATAGCAAACACTATACACACTTCCCCATCCTCTGCAATTTCCCTCCCAAGTTTAAAACCATTTAAAAATAATTCGAGATAAAGTTCAGTCAGTTAGCTAGTTACAGCATTCTCTTAGGGTAGCATTAGCATTAATTAATGTTTGTGGACTGCTTTGAAAATCACAAGTGCTATGGAAGTGCTGACTATTAATTTAGTAAAAGCACAAGCCATGAAAGCTGAAATTTAAAGGCAGTTGTGCACTGCTGAAATGTTTTAATATTTAAATGAGCCAGCCTGAAGAAAGTCTCTGACATCCCATGTTTATAAATGAGGAAGAAAAGAAGTCCCAAGTGGAGAGATTGTAAATGATTTAAAAGAGAAGACGGAGGTAGGAGTGGATAGGGATGACTGTTAACTATTAGAGGAAGGCAGAGGATGATGGGCGGGTACATGTCCATCAATTTGGAGATTAGTCCTTGTGCTGGAGATTGGCAATGACATGGGAGGTGAGAAGGAAGAGACAGAAGAGGAGGAGAAAGAAGGAAAACTAAGAGGAAGAAAAAAGAGGAAAACAGAAAGGAAGAAAAAGAAGGAAAAGGAGATCTCTTGACTGAGAATAAAAATAATGACAAAAAGTGATGAAACTGATGTTTCTCCCTTGCATATCTGCTCAAGGGGCAGTTATAGTATAATAATGACTAGAAACCACCTTCTGATTCCTTCTTGACAGTCATCTCCAAACACCCGCTCCATCATTACTGGCAGACGTGCGAACCTGAGTCAGCAGATTCTGTCTCCCCACCTCCCCCAACCCCAGGCTATCCGCGTCCTTTCCCTTTTATCACATGGCTTCCCGAGATAAGGTGAGCATCCTTGTCCCTCTCACTGTCCTCCACTTCCACCAAGACAACTTCTTCTTCAAGACTGTCCTTGATATTCAGCTTTTCCAGTAAAGTCACATTAGGCCCCTGTGCCCATATATCTGCTGTTCTCATGACTGAAACCTGTATGCTCTTCCCAATGACAATTTCCAGGAGGGCAGAATTCCATAACTGTGAAGGCTGTTGAACCACTGAACATGGAACTTTCTGGGTAACTGCTGTGGTACTATTAGAAGTTAGGCCCATGAGTTAAATGACCAAGAGCACGACCTGTGATGGGAGAGGAAGAGTCTCTACAGAAAAGATAAGAAACGATCTTTCTTCCCTTCCTCCTCCATTCTTTCCTCCTTTCTGTTATCTTTTTAAAGCACAACATATATTTACACTGCAGAATGTCTGGAAAACAGAGAAAGGCAAAAATGCAGTAACTGTACTCCATCTGCTCAGATAGAGCCAAACCTTATATTTAATCATAGTCCCTGTTTTAAGTTTATTCATGTTCACATAAGATATTGCATCAAATAATGTTACATATAATTTTGTAAGTATTTATATATTATGTAAATATAAGTAATATGACAAATACATGTAGCATAATATATTTAAGCATTTTATAACACATAAAATACAATATACTTTGTGTTATATATTTGTTATATTTTTATTATAAAATATTTTCCACTAATTTCTTTATAACAGATGTTTAATATTCTGTCATATGGATACACCACAATCATTCTTTAAATTTAGAATTGTATTTTTATTGGTCTCACAATATTTGTCTTTATAAAGAATGTTTTTAAAGAATGTTTGGGCATACTTTTTTCAGAATTTTTATTAAGTGAGACAAGGCCTATTTTCAAAAAGAAATTCAAATTTCATGTTTTCCAATTTTCCTACCATGATTTCTCCTATAAGTTGTCATATATGCAATTTTAAAAAGGTTCCTCCTAGTCCGGTAGTCAGATAATCTCTGGGAGTATTGTAATCATCACATTTTAACAGAATTTTTATTCTGATCAGAGATTTAAGGAACAAAACAAAATGAATTACATTGTTTCTATGATTCTTTTTTTTTCAAATCCACATGTTGTGCAGTGTAATCTTTTTTAAATTAATTAATTTATTTTAACTGGAGGCTAATTACTTTACAATATTGTAGTGATTTTTGCCATACATTGACATGAATCAGTATGAGTCTTGTTAAATGCCCAGAAGTGTTCAGTGCTGAGCACGCCAAGATGGCGCTAGAGAAGCCACGTGAGTGGAGCAGGGCGCCTGCCTGTGGAGCCTCCGAGCCGTTCATTTGACCTGTGCAAAGATGGGTACAGTTCTCCCCGTCCCTGTATTCACAGCACCAGCAGTGTGATGTCAAAGCATTTTGTGTCAGTTCCCTACCCCTTGGGCCTGGGCTGGCTGTGTGATTTTGCCAATAGAATGCACTAAGTGACCACATGCTGGTTCCAATCCGGAACACAGGGATATCACATACCAGGCCTATTCCCCTGGAACCCTACTCCTGAACCCTACTCCTGACATATGAAAAAGCCCAAGCTAGCCTGCTAGAGAATGAGAGACTGCACACGGCCTAAACAAAGAGGTCTACAGAGGTGACTGTGAACAGCTAGCCCCCAGCCAAGCCACCAGTTGACCACAAACATGCCAACTAAGGCCAGAGGAACTGCCCAAATAAGCCAAGAATCCTGTGCTAAATAAATATGCTTTGGTACAGAGTAGAACACAGGAGATGCTGTTTGATACTGCCTGTAAATCAAACCCAGCAATGTACTTAGTATCATACCAGAGGAAGAAGGAAAGAGTTGTAAGGAGTTAGCTTCCTTCTTCCTCAACTACTTTTGATCTTAACACTACAGTCTAAAGTAATGAGTGCTGTGTCCTTAAAGACGCACCTTTCTACAAAGGAGTTAAAACATTCTGATAAAGGAGAAAGATCAGTGTGTGTGTGTGTGTGTGTGTTTCTTAAACAATATTAATTCCCTCTATGTACCTTCCCTAGGCTGAGTTGCAAGGCTACCCATGTTGGATTGAGCAACAAGTCCTCTTCGTTTCTGGATCTGGTGATGGGTGGTCACTGATGCTGCCAGGAAAGTAACTGTATAGGCATTCTGACCCTGAGAGGTAATATTCTGTGAACTGCCTGACGTGCCCAAGTTAACAGTGTTATCCAACGAGCTATTTTCTGCTCTAGGCATTAGCTTTAGATTTGCAGCTCTGGTTTAGCGAAGCCAGCCTCCTTGTGTCCTCTGAGCTTCCTCTCTTTGGTAAGTCTATAAATAAAAGTCAGTTTCTCCCGCCCACATTTCTCTGTGTTGCCATCAAAATCTAGCAGCCAATTGAACCTTTCTCCTAGACTCTTGCTTTTTGCTATAACAGTGCATCTCCGACTTTAATGTACCTAGGAATCACCTAGGGATCTTGCTAATCTGCAGATTCTGACTCAGTAGGACTGGGATGGGGACCAAGAATTTGCATTTCTAACAAGTCCCCAGGTGATGATGCTGCTCACAGCAAAACGTTTTGAATATTAAGTGGCTACAGGACAAATGAACTCAATGCTAGTAACCAATGGCTGGTTGATGGATAACCAGAGTTAGAGAGTGCCTGATCTCAGAATCTTCCTATTCTCATTGTCAGGTGAGCAAACGTCTGCCCTCCAGGAGCCAAAGAGTCAGACTCACCCTGATAGTTCTGTGTGATGTTGTTTAGCCAATAAGTTGTGTCTGACTCTTTGCAACCCCATTGACTGCAACACACCAGGCTCCTCTGTCCTTGGCTATCTCTCAGAGTTTGCTCAAATTCATGTTCATTGAATCAATGATGATATTTAACAATCTCATTCTCTGCTGTTCTCCTTTTGCTTTCAATCTTTTCCAGCACCAGGCCCTTCTCTAATAAGTCAGCTGTTTGGATCAGGAGACCAAAGTATTGGAGCTTCAGCAACAGTCCTTCCAATGAATATTCAGGGTTGATTTCCTTTAGGATTGAGTGGTTGGGTCTCCTTTGAAGGCCAAAGGACTCCCAAGAGTCTTCTCCAGCACCATAATTTAAAAGCATCAATTCTTCAGCATTCAGTCTTCTTTATGGTCCAACTTTCCTATCCATACATGACTATGCACATGATTACTGGAAGAACTATAGCTTTGACTATATGGACCTTTGTCAGTAATGTTTTTAATACATTGTCTAGCTTAGTCATAGCTTCTCTTCCAAGGAGCAAGGGTCTTTTAATCTCATGGCTGAAGTCACCATCCACAGTGATTTTCGAGCCCAAGAAGATAAAATCTGTCACTGCTTCCACTTTTTCCCCATCTATTTGTCATGAAGTGATAGGACTGGATACCATGATGTTAGTTTCTTTTATTTTTAGTTTGAGTTTTAAGCCAGCTTTTTTAATCTCCTCTCTCACCTTCATCAAGAGGCTCTTTAGTTCCCCTTCACTTTCTGCCATCAGAGTGGTATTATCTGCATATCAAGTTGGTATTTCTACCGGCAATCTTGATTCCAGCTTGTGATTTATCCAGCCCAGCATTTTGCATGATGTACTCTGCATATAAGTGAAATAAACAGGATGACAATATACAGCCTTGCTATATTCCTTATCCAATTTTGAACCCGTCCATTGTTCCACGTCTGGTTCTAATTGTTGCTTCTTGACCTGCATATAGATTTCTCAGGAGGCAGGTAAGGTGGTCTGGTATTCCCATCTCTTGAAGAATTTTCCACAGTTTGTTGTGATCCACACAGTCAAAGGCTTTGGCATAGTCAATGAAGCAGAAGTAGATGTTTTTTCTGGAACTCCCTTTCTTTCTCCATGATCCAACAGATGTATGTAATTGGGTTTCTGGTTCTTCTGCCTTTTCTAATCCCAGCTTGTACATATGGAAATTCTCGGTTCATGTACTGCTGAAGCCTAGCTTGGAGGATTTTGAGCATTACCTTGCCAGCATGTGAAATGAGACCAATTGTGCAGTAATTTGAACATTCTTTGGCGTTGTCCTTCTTTGGGACTAGAATGAAAACTGACCTTTTCCAGTCCTGTGGCCACTGCTGAGTTTTCCAAATTTGCTGACATACTGAGTGCAGCACTTTAATAGCATCATCTTTTAGGATTTTAAATGGCTCAGCTGAAATTCTGCCACCTGCACTAGTTTTGTTCATAGTAATGCTTCTTAAGGTCCATTTGACTTCACAGTCCAGGATGTCCTGCTCTAGGTGGGTGACCACACCACTGTGATCATTAAGACCTTTCTTATATAGTTCTGTGTATTCTTGCCACCTCTTATTAATTGCTTCTGCTTCTGTTAGGTCCTTATTGTTTCTGTCTTTTATTGTGCCCATCCTTACATGAAATGTTCTCTTGATACCTCCAATTTTCTTGAAGAGATCTGTTTTCCTCTGTTTGCACTGGTCATTTAAGAAGGCCTTCTTTAATCTTTTCTCTGCTTTCAGTTTGGTTTATCTTTCCCTTTCTCCCTTGCCTTTCACTTCTCTTCTTTCCTCAGCTATTCTTAAAGCCTCCTCAGACCATCACTTTGCCTTCTTGCATTTCTTTTTCTTTGGGATGGTTTTGGTCACTGTCTCCTGTACAATATTATGGTCTTCATCCATAGTTCTTCAGGCATTCTCTCTACCAGATCTAATCCCTTGAAGATATCCTTCACCCTCCACTGTATAATCATAAGGGATTCAATTTAGGTAACACCTGAATGGCCTCACGGCTTTCCCTACTTTCTTCAATTTAAGCCTGAATTTTGCAAAATGACTCATGATGTGAGCCACAATCTGCTCCAGGTCTTGCTTTTGCTGACTGTATACAGCTTGTCCATCTTTGGCTGAAAAGAACATAATCTGATTTCAGTATTGACCATTTGGTAATGTCCAAGTATAGAATCAAGGCTATGGTTTTTCCTGTGGTCATGTATGGATGTGAGAGTTGGACTTTAAAGAAGGCTGAGAGCCAAAGAATTGATGCTTTTGAACTGTGGTGTTGGAGAAGACTCCTGAGAGTCCCCTGGACTGCAAGGAGATCCAACCAGTCCATTCTGAAGGAGATCAGCCCTGGGGTTTCTTTGGAAGGAATGATGCTAAAGCTGAAACTCCAGTACTTTGGCCACCTCATGCAAAGAGTTGACTCATTGATAAAGACTCTGATGCTGGGAGGGATTGGGGGCAAGAGGAGAAGAGGATGACAGAGGATGAGATGGCTGGATGGCATCACTGACTCAATGGACGTGAGTCTGAGTGAACTCCGGGAGTTGGTGATGGACAGGGAGGCCTGGCGTGCTGCAATTCATGGGGTCGCAAAGAGTCGGACACGACTGAGCGACTGATCTGATCTGAAGTATAGAGTCATCTTTTAGGTTGTCGGGAAAAGGTGCTTGCTATTGGGACTGGAATGAAAACTGACCTTTTCCAGTCCTATGGCCACTGCTGAGTTTTCCAAATTTGCTGACATATTGAGTGCAACACTTTCACAGCATCATCTTTTAGGATTTTAAATGGCTCAGCTGAAATTCTGCCACCTGCACTAGCTTTGTTCATAGTAATGCTTCTTAAGGCCCATTTGACTTTACACTCCAGGATGTCCTGCTCCAGATGAGTGACCACACCATTGTGGTCATCTGGGTCATCGTGGTTATGACCAGCACGTTCTCTTGAAAAAACTCTGTCAGCCTTTTCCCTGCTTCATTATGTACTTTAATGCCAAACCTGCCTGTCATTCCAGTATCTCTTGACTTCCTACTTTTGCATTCCAAACCCCTATGATGAGAAGGTGTATTCTCAGGTAAACATTTTATTTTTTTTAAGTACTCATTTGCCACAGTCACTCCTTACAGGGTGTGAGGTTCGTTCCCCATGAACTCCACAGCTTCCACTTGTCTCTTCTTTATGTCATCTCTCATGTCCTATTTCTGACCATCTCTTATTCCTTTGTTCTTACTCTGCATAGTCCCACAAAACTAAAATACCATTGGAAAAGTTTCCCGCTCTCCCAGCTCCTGATTAATTCTGTGAATTCCAGGAGCCCCTACACCTAGAGCCCTGTGTTTGTTGGCGCCCTGTAGGACATGGTTAACACACGACACCTCTTCTCAAAGCTGTTACCCCATTTCAAAGTGTTAGTCGCTCAACCGTGTCCAATTCTTTGCAACCCCATGGTCTATAGCCCACCTGGCTCCTCTGTCCATGGAATTCTCCATGAAAGAATCCTGGAGTGGGTAGCCATTTCCTTCTCCAGGAGTTCTTCCCAACTCAAGGACTGAACCCAGGTCTCTTGCATTGCAGGCAGATTCTTTACATGTGAGCCACCAGGGAAGCCCCCAAAGAAACGGGAGCATACTATGTTGGCTGGAAATTGGTCCCAGTCTCCCCTATGGGAGGCAAGAATTCTACCACTGAACCAGCCATTTCAAAGTGCAGGCATTAACTCTCCACCTGACTGTGAATTCAATCAATGCAGGTGGGACCTATGGATCAGTAGTATCACCTGGAAGCCTGTTAGAAATGCAAAACCTCCAGCTGCATTCTAAAATTCTGAATTGGAATCAGCATTTTATCAAGATTCCCAGGTGACTTTTATCAAAATCTGGCCCATACTAGTGTTGCAATTAAAACATCTAGTTATTCCTGCAGTCCGCATTTCACAGCAATTCTTACACAGTGATAGAGAAAAGACTGGACCCCAGCCCTCCAATCATATTCCAATATGATTTTGTATATCTGAGAGTAGATAATGGGTAGATACTTTTAGGTTTGTGACAATAAGATACACAAAAAACATTTTACTCAGTATCCAGCACACTGGTGGTATGGAATAAATCATTTTTGTTTAATGAAAGACAGATATGAAAAAATTGAAAGATGCTGATTTGATATTAATTCATTAAGAATAAAATGTGGCAATAAAGTTGGACACTGATAAGTAGTACTTTATAAGCATGGAGCATTAGATGCATAATTCTCATTTACTTATTAGCTTGGAATGAAATGTTTTACTGCTGAAGAAGTATTTATGCACATATATTTTGAAAGTGAATACTACTGAATCTTGAATAGCTCTAGAAATGTGAAATCAGAGAAATATTTGCTTTACCATTGTCCAAAAATTTAGATGGCTACTTTGTGCTCAAAAATACAGCATAGCATTCCAATGCAGAATATAGGTGTTTAAAGAGCCAAATAACTGCTGACAATGGCAAGATTTTGAGTTGAAGTTACTTCGTAAACATTCAAATTCAGTGGAAAGTCATATTAAATAAAGTCACTTGGAGTCTGATGCTTCCTTGTAACCCCATTATATGGGCACAAAAAGGTCAGTCTCCTTTCAAACTGGGATGGCATCTGAGCAGTATTAACTGCCCACAGAACCAGGGTCTGTGCATCTTGCAATCAACAATAAACTGAAAAGTTCAGCACAACTGCCCACCTTACTGCATAAAATATCAACACAAAGATTTACCCAATCTTTGTATATCCTCAAATCAATACAAAGATTTATAAACAAATATTTTTGTATCTTGAAATCAACACTATAGGGAAAAGTTCCTCAGTGATCATCCACTTTAATGTCTCTCTCTCAAATATCATTTTGAATGTCGAGGAAAGGAATAATGTTGCTTTTAAAGGACACACCTAGAGCTCATTAAATCACTTCAGTGACAATCCCTTAGACGTCCTTCTCCATACTAACAGGATACAACAGCTAAATCTGTTTTTTGTTTCTTCTTTTTTATAAGCAAATCCATTGCAACGCCTTTTAAAAAGTATCCAAGTTGCTCCTTTTAGAATCACTTTAGATTCAAACCTTAAATAATAGTCTAAAAACACATGTCATACTATCTTTTAGGACGGACCACACGAAACTGCCAATATTTGACCATCTTGACCCATAATAATGGCAATTTCATACAGTTCAACATACTAGAATACTCACCCAGCTTTAAAGGAACATTTTCTATTGACTGCGATATCAGTTAGGAAAATATATTTCTTAAATGACCAAAAACCTAAGTTGTTTTCTGGCAATTCCTGGGGTCACATAAATTGGAAGTTCCTAATTTGCGTATATAAATCACTGTGAGTAGACCAGTACTGTTCTGATTAATACTTGGTAATTGTATCAACAGACATGAGGTTGGACATCAGAGGTGAAAAGAAACTAGGAAGGTTTTTCTAAAAGTTTCCTTTGGAAAACTTTATGAGTAAAATGGATTAAAAAATGTTCCCTTCAGGTAAATGGTTTAACCAAAAAGTCTTATACACGGATCAATAATAATAGAAAAGCTTGAATAACTACCCATGCCCGCAACTATAGTTTTAATGGTTGAATAATGAACAAAGTTATGAGACTTTTGCTCAATAAATGGCTAGAGTGTGCCACAGAATAAAAGACAGTCTGTCTGTGCATCCATTCTTTTATGTTTGCTGCCCAGCCCTGTGAAAAGTGTTGTTTTTAATGATTACACAGAGGAATGTGAAAATCTCAACTGCCTTCAAAGCCATTAAGGAGATTTAGTCATGTTCAGTGGAGCATCAGACGTTTCTGTGTTTCATTGCTTCTCAATTTCCTGAAAACTTGTAAATTGCTGATTCTCACAGAATGATGGGATACAGAATGAACTTTGATGTGAGCTAAGCAAAAGTCTACACATGCTACCGTTCTGAATAATAAAAAATGCTTTTGAAAAGAGGCTTGTAATAGCCCACATTTTCAGATGATAAATTAAATCCTTAGCCTTCAGAGCACGTGTCTGTTATCCAATGTCTCACAAATTAGGATGCACGACCAGAAATCCAGTGACCCACTTGCCAGATCCACCGGGAGCTTGTGAAGTTTGTCAGTCTGATTAAGGAGTGGGTCTTTGCCCACTCTGCAGTGGGAGGGAGTTTTTTCATACAGCAGAGACCACTGTTACCACCTAACAGAAGCCTTTCCACTAAGTGTCCTGGATAGAGGTTCAATTTCCCAGGAACACACAACTAGGCAAGGCCCAACCAGCTAGAGGAAACTGGCGCCAAGCTGGTTTCTTATCAAAACACAGCATTACAGGTTTTGGAGGAAGAAATGGAATTATCAAAGGTCCATCTGCCCCAACTCCAACCTATTCAAACTCGGAACACAAAGGCAAGCAATGTACCTGTTAGCCCTTGTTATTCTTTTTTTAGGGAGCAGTAAATCTTATCACTGAATCATTAAGTATTCTTGGAAGACTATCTAAAGATGTCAGAAGGGTAAGTGACTCTGATTGGAAAAAGGGCTTTAAAAATTTATGGACATTTCAAATCTCCATAATGAAGAGGAGAGGTATATTATAAAACAATTATTAAGCAACGGCCAACTGGAGAAAGAGCAAACTGATGTGAAGTTGGCTCAAAACTTGCAAGAAGGAAATACTTCGGCGCATTACCTGGTTCAGCTGTTTTCTAAGCGGGATTCATACAGCAGCTCTTTTTTCTTTTTCAAACAAGGTGCAGCTGGGTGTGTTCCTGGGTGTGGGTCCTGATGAATGCGCAGGGAGAGGATGCGCTGGCAGGCGCTGTGCATCAGCAGAAGCATGGAGCGTGGCAGAGCCAGGTCCGGGCATTGCAGCCCTGACCACCCTTCCCAGGAGAAGCCCCACTCCGCATTTCTGTGGGGGCTGAAGGAGAGGCTTGGGATGGGAACCACCTGGGTAACCGAGGCGACGGAGGCCCGCCTCCCAGGCTCTTCATTTGGAGCCTAGTTCACACCACGCATCCGGTAAACCCTGATGCTCAGGGACTCTTGAGCCCTCTGTGGCTCCCTCGCCCTTCAGTGTCACAGGGCAACGGAGCCTTGCCCAGTAGCCGGGCAGGGTCAGATGAAGGTCTCTGCTTGAAAGGCCGGAGAGGAGGGACCTCCGCAGGCCAGATCGCAGGAATGGACGGCGCATGCTCCAGAGGGGATGCTTGGCCCCATGATGCGGGGCAGGGCTTCGGGGGATCCAACCATCCAGGCGTCCGGCGCGTGAAACTCTGGAGCGTTTATCCCACCTACGTCTCAGGGCTAAGCAGAGAGATAAATACAGACTTCGAAAAGAAAGACAGACTTTTATAGCAGCTGCATATAAAAAACGAAATCATTTCATACATGCTGAACATAAAGGAGGTAGCCTACAAAGGTCTGGTGTTAAGATATTTGGATTGGAGCTTTATGTCTTTTAAAAAGTGTTTAGTGGGACTTCCCTGGCGGCTCCGTGGTTAGGACTCCACCTTCTAATGCCGGGGGTGTGCGTTCCATCCCTGGTTGGGGAATTCTGATCCCACACCTGGAGGGCGCCAACCAAAAAAGTAATTAATTAATTAAAATTTTATTTAGTAACTCATTTATATTGTATTTTACAAAAACATAGCGGTCCACAATGGATTAGAAATTTAAAAAATAAACCGCAAACGAAAACAAGAACAAAAAACAGCATGTCCTTATGGACGGTCTAGCCAATCTCTAGATTCCATATAATTGGGGGATTTTTTAAATTTGATTTTTGAGCATCACACTTTGTTGTGTTGCTGTTTTCTTGGTTTGAGCTCTCAAATCTTTCAAATATACCAATAATTTTCTTCTACTGAATTCTTTTGCGTTACACTAAAATATAGAAATTGAAAGTCAAATGAAGGGGGAAAGGAGATCTGTACGTTGTTCTCTCATTTTCATTTACTATGTATGTTACTTACCAGACAAGTTCTTTATAAAGCCAGCCATTGCTGGATGCATTCATCTTAAAAAAGAAAATACCAGGAATACCAGGGAAAAATCATTTTATAACCTCCTTTCCAGTTCATCTGGATGTTTGGTGCCCTCGCTAATAGGAAACCCAGGTTGTAAGTCACATAAGTCTGGGGCTGCACTGTTGTGCCCCTGATTGATGTGGGAAATAACTATCACCTTCTTTCTGGTCCATTCTCCAGTCTGAGAACAATTTTGCCTCTAGGCTCTCTGTCCATCTTCCTGCCTACCCCACTGACCTCTTTATACAAGGGAAAAGATAAGGACCCAGAGAAAAGTGGAGTTGATTGTTACCTAAACTAAATATTAACCTAGTTTAGAATAACCAGTCACCAGGACATTTATTTTTCTTTGTTTTTTTCTAACTACCACGAGGATGGAATTAGACTTGCTTTATCTAAAGCTCACAAGGGGTTCCCAAACATTTGGATAAGAGGTGCCCTTCTAAACAGGTCAAACCCGGGGTATGGCCCCTGCATTTGAGACCGAGAGTGTGTCCTGAAATTTGGCTTATTGTGATTGCTTTGTCCTTTGGTCTAGACATTAAGGGTTCTCACGGCTTTACCACCAGTGGAATCTTTTAAGTTAGCAGCAGCTCTAATTATGCACCAATTAACCTTAATTAAGACAGTTCTTGTATAACAGCACACCCAGAGAGTCCACTAAACAAACGGCTTGACAAACGCTGTCATTTAAAGTCCTTTCCAAACATGTCACTTTCTTAATTAGGAAGTGAGGTTGTGAAGACGCTATATTCACAGACATTATTTGGGGAATTAGAGTAGAGAAGATGGGAGCCAGTTCCTCTCCACGCTCCTTAAATTCATTGGTTACACAGAACACGTGGCCTTGGATGGACCCATAGGACAGCACCATGAAGATAACCCTCTTCTGGACACATTTGCTCCAGGTGGGCAATAAAATGATGTGAAATTACTTCAGTCTCATTTTTCAAGGAAAGATTAGAAAATAAAAGGCATTTCATGGAAATAATGAAAGGTTTCAAGACTGATCTTTTTCTATTTGTATTAAGATGGAAGACACATAGACACCATAAATTTAATAGAAAATGCTGATAAATTTGGTATTTTGCACTATAACTTCAACATCTTTGTAATACTGGATCCTAGTTTTTTAAAAGACATTTTTTTCAAGTCAAGATTTATGCTATGCAAGAGATTTTTTTGTATTAAACTTGCATATTTCTTACTATGTATTTCATACTTTTGTCACTTTCGTAAATGAAGGCTTTCGACATATTTAATTTTATCCTGAAACATGTTAATGTGAAATCTACCATACAAAAAAGCACAGATTATGTGTACATAGTGTTTTACGAAAACTCACAATAGTTACCAGTTTAGGGAATAAAACATTAATAGTAACTTTAAATCCGTATGTTCCCCTCCCTAATTACACTCTCTTTCTCCCCCCACTCCAGAAATATCTTCTCCCAAATTTGTGCTGCTGCTGCTAATTTGTGTCCAATTCTGTGCGACCCCATAAACGGCAGCCCACCAGGCTCTGCCGTCCCTGGGATTCTCCAGGCAAGAACACTGGAGTGGGCTGCCATTTCCTTCTCCAATGCATGAAAGTGAAAAATGAAAGTGAAGTCGCTCAGTCGTGTCTGACTCTTCGAGACCCCATGGACTACAGCCGACCAGGCTCCTCTGCCCATGGGATTTTCCAGGCAAGAGTACTGGAGTGGGGTGCCATTGCCTTCTCGGAAATTTGTGCTAACAATTTCGTATTTAGAGTTCTACCACCTATGTGTAACATAAATGGAAATTGAGTATAATTTTGTGCATTTTTAGCAGTTGTATAAGTAGAATCATACTATGACATTCTCTAATTTTCTCTATATGTTTGACATTTATTCAAATATAAGTGTGTAATTCAACTTCATTTGTTTTCACTGTTACAAGTTATTCTGTCATATGACCCTATTAAAAAAAAAAACAAAAACTGTGATGTTTTTGTGAAAAGGTTTTTGTTTTTTTTTACCTAATTTTGTCATGAATGGTTCAGTTCAGTTCAGTCGCTCAGTCATGTCCGACTCTTTGCAACCCCATGAATCGCAGCACACCAGGCCTCCCTGTCCATCACCAACTCCCGGAGTTCACCCAGACTCATGTCCATCGAGTCAGTGATGCCATCCAGCCATCTCATCCTCTGCCATCCCCTTCTCCTCCTGCCCCTAATCCCTCCCAGCATCAGAGTCTTTTCCAATGAGTCAACTCTTCCCATGAGGTGGCCAAAGTACTGGAGTTTCAGCTTTAGCATCATTCCTTCCAAAGAAATCCCAGGGCTGATCTCCTTCAGAATGGACTGGTTGGATCTCCTTGCAGTCCAAGGGACTCTCGAGAGTCTTCTCCAACACCACAGTTCAAAAGCATCAATTCTTTGGCGTTCAGCTTTCTTCACAGTCTAACTCTCACATCCATACATGACCACAGTCAAAACCATAGCCTTGACTAGACGGACCTTTGTTGGCAACGTAATGTCTCTGCTTTTGAATATGCTATCTAGGTTGGTCATAACAATGTTAAATATTATAAAATTTTTCTTCATCTATTGCAACTATAAAGTTGTTATACTTTTGTTTTCAATGTGCTAATATGGAGAATCATGTGATATAATAGTCTTAAATATGATGAACAAATCCAACTTGGTCACGATGTATTATATATTGTCTTGTTTTACAGTGTTGAATGGATTTGTTTATTGATTTTGGAGGGGGCTTTGAAGAAATCAAAGCCATGTCCATGACGGATGGGGTCACACTTACCGTTTATCCTGCTGCCCTACGGTGATTTTAGTATGAAGACTTTATTAGCTTTAGGACATACATTTACTTCATTTATTTGGCTGTGCTGGGTCCTAGTTGTGGCACAGAGGCTCTTTAGTTGCAGCATGTGGAATCTTAGCTGTGGCATGTGGGACCTAGTTCCATGGCCAGGGATCGAACCTGGGCCCCCTGCCTTGGGAGGCCAGAGTCCCAACCACTGGACAAAAAGGGACGTCCCAGGACGTACATTTCAAAGTACCCTCCTTCAAGTCTCTGAATGAATTTTCTTAAATTTGGAAGCATCTATTCTTTGAATATTTAGTATAATTTTTCTTTAAATGCAAGTAGGATGAGAGTAAGACAACTCAAATTTTCTATTTTCTGGATTTATTCATATTTCTAGGAGTTTTCCTCAATTTCACTAAATTTTCCAATATATTGGTGCACATTTCTCTGTAGTTCTCTCTATTATCATTTTATTATCTACTTTTTTCTTGTCGAGTCGTTTATTCTTCATATATCCTGTTAGAGGATTAGAAGTTGTTAGAGGATTATAACAGAGAAGGCAATGGCACCCCACTCCAGTACTCTTGCCTGGAAGATCCCATGGACCGAGGAGCCTGGTAGGCTGCAGTCCATGGGGTCGCTAAAAGTCGGGCACAAATGAGCCACTTCACTTTCACTTTTCATTTCCTGCATTGGAGAAGGAAATGGCAACCCACTCCAGTGTTCTTGCCTGGAGAATCCCAGGGACAGAGGAGCCTAGCGGACTGCCGTCTATGGGGTCACATAGAGTCAGACTCGACTGAAGCGACTTAGCAGCAGCAGCAGAGGATTATAAGGTGTGGTCTGTGGTATATTTGCTTTCTTTTTAAGAATTCTTGTGTCATTACCTCCTTTTATTTTCTTATGCTTATAATGATTTATCTTAGTTTAATTAGTTTTATTTTTGTTCTTGCTGCTTTCCTAGGCCTTTGAATATTGTTTGTTCTTTAAGAACTATAACCTGTGTCACACAAATTTAATGAGTAGTAGTTTTATTATTATTTCATACTAGTAATAAATTGTTAAATAAAAATAAACTCTTTCACTTCTTCTTTCAGTCCATGTAAACATATGAACTCACAAAATGGGGATTCTTATGTGTTTGTTTGTTTGTTTGTTTGTTTTTAATTCTGTGCTTTGCTTCTGTTTCAAGACTTTGCCTTCCCTATGCGACTCATGATGGGGCCCAAGGCTCCCAGTTCACTAAAGGTAACTCTGGTTTGCCTTTTAGCCCCACAAGCAATGATTTGTTTCATATGCCCTTCTAGCTGAGTGATCACTTGAACTTGAGTAGATACACTTCATAGCTGCCAATTATTGAACTAAGGAAGTGGTGATCTTACCCTAGCCATTCTGTGTCAGCTTATTCTACTATCAGTATATTTTGATCTGAAAGTCTTTGGATTCTGTCTCCACACAATAAGAAACATATTTTATTCCTGAACTTTTGATTAAAAATAATGTCTCCTGGACCAAGTAGAAATGACCATTGCTTTGGGAAACAACACCCCCACCCCCACACCACCCACTACTTTGCTCTGTCTGCCTGACAGGGATTTAACAAGCTTTATGAACATCAAAGGCAATACAGAGTTGAAGGAAAGTCTCCTAATGCCTTTTAAATCCTTTATCTTTCTTTTTCAAACCTGCAGTGTGTAAGTATTCATTATATGCAACTAGCATTCAAATTTCTGCTGTTCAAGCAGAAAAATGTCTTTTATCAATTTTAAATTCTTTAAATATTTCCTAATCCTCTACATGTAGGTTAGATGGAACAGCCATTCAGAAGACTGAAATAATTCCTCCTAATACCTGGACTTAGGCAAACTATTTTGACTGCAAGTAAAAACACAATAGTACAAACACAAACATAAAAAGAGAATTTAATAAGAGACAGGGGTTTTGTGGACTCTGTGATCTGTTAGGTCTGAAAAGTATCTAGAACCGAAAGTTGGAAACCGTGTATAGGCTGTTAAGGCCCAAATAACACTCCAAATCCTGGTTATAAATTCTCAAGAGAGAAAAAATTCTCTTGAGCCTGGATTGGACAGATGCCCATTCATTACCTAGTCCATCATGGTGACAGGATAAGAACAGAGGATGAAAAGGAGCTTGAAGATCAATTGCTCTATGTGGGGCCAACAATTCTTGGCCGGAAAAGGGTAGCTATTCCATAAAGAGAATTAATCCTGCATTAAACACTTGGAAATTTCTGCCAGAATTTGAAAGAGAAGGAATCAAAGCTAAAAACTGGAGAGAACATAGTGTAATTTTATAGCAGCAAATGGAGAGTGAAGATGTGAATGATCTGTGTTTCTTTAAAAAGAAAAAACAGCAAATTGTTGTTATTAAGTCAAATTCATCAAAGTGAAAAAATATGCTGAGACAAAGATATGATTCTAATACAGTGAAAATATTAAATGCAAAGAAACAATATATGAATATTAGAAACACTCAACAGAAACAGTACAGAGACAAAAAAAAAATGATATGGAGGCAAGAAAACTTGGCTGACTTTTGATTTCTTTTATGAAATTTAGGTGCCAGAACCATTCTAAAAGTTTTGAGTAGAAAACCTGAGACTCCCGTAATTTAAAACAAACCAAGTTTTCTTCCATGTTTATAAACCAAAGAAAGATATTCTCCTCCCTTCCTATTGGGGAAAAGGTGTTCTGCCAACTCCTTGGCCTATGAAGGGCACACTTCTCCTTATTTGGAAACTCCTTTTTATTTCATGGTCTTTTAGAATCAGCTCAATGACCATTCCTTCCCTGGGTTCTCATATCAAAACCAGCTGAGATGCTATTCTCTCTTTCACAGAACAAAATCATTTTTCTCTTATAACACATTTCAGAACACATTTATATGTTCAATTGTGTTCATTATTAAATATCAATCTTCCACATCAGGTTAAAAGATTGATGAGGGAAGGCCCCATTTCCATTTTTTTCACCACTGTATATGTAGAATGTAGCTGTGTCAGAACACACTCAACAAACGTGGAGGCACGGGCAGGGAAGGGAGAGAACACCTTATTTGAACTGGGGGGTGAACTTGGTGAACTGGGGAAGCAACAGAGGCAACAGGAAAAGAGGAAGAAAGTAAGAAAATGTCTTAGCTCAGGCTTCTCTAACAACATACCCAGGAACTAGGAGGCTTATAAATAATAGAAATTGATTTATCATGGTTCTGGAGGCTGGCAGTCAGAGATGAGGATGCCAGCAGCATTTGGTTCTGGTGAGAACCTTCTCTTCCAGGTTGCAGACAGAGCTTTCTCAATGGTATCCTCATATGGCAGAGAACAGAGCAGTAAAGCAAGCTCTCCAGTGACTCTTGCTGCTGCTGCTGCTGCTGCTGCTAAGTCACTTTAGTTGTGTCTGACTCTGTGCGACTCCGTGGACGGCAGCCCACCAGGCTCCCCTGTCCCTGGGATTCTCCAGGCAAGAACACTGGAGTGGGTTGCCATTTCCTTCTCCAATGCATGAAAGTGAAGAGTGAAAGTGAAGTCGCTCAGTTGTGTCCGACTCTTAGCAACCCCATGGACTGCAGCCTATCAGGCTACTCCGTCCATGGGATTTTCCAGGCGAGAGTACTGGAGTGGGGTGCCATTGCCTTCTCCCTCCAGTGACTCTTACAAAGGCACTAATCCCATTCATGAGGGCCCCACTCCCATGACCTCATGTGCACCTGTGTGCTAAGATGCTTCAGTCGTGTCCAGCTCTTTGCAACCTCGTGGACTATAGCCTCCTAGGCTCCTTTGTCCATGAGATTTCCCAGGGAAGAATACTGGAGTGGGTTGTCGCGCCCCCTCCAGTGGATATTCCTGACCCAGGGCTCAAACCCGCATCTCTCATGTCTCCTGCATTGGCAGATGGATTCTTTATCACTAGCACCAACTGGGAATCCCCCACCCCGTGACCTCATCTAGTCTAACCCTAATTACCCGCCAAAGGCCCTGCCTCCTAATACCATCACATTGTGGGTAGAGTTCCAACATATGAGTTTTGCAGGGACATAAACATTCAGTCCTAGCCAATAGACTGCTGGGCACAGAATCTGAGGAAGGCTGTATGTATATGAGTATGTAAAGTCAGTACTTACTTATGACTGTGCCGAGTGGAGGGGCAGACAATGAAGGTGTTTATGAAAACACTAAGCGAGAATGGATGAAAGAGGAGACAAAGATATCTTTTCCTAATTTCCAGTGAAAATCCCTCTCTGTTAGATTAACTTTTATTAAAAAGTAGAAATCAGTTGTGCATCTCAAAGAGACGGGGTTCAGTTGACAATCTCTCTCTAGGGTATTCCCTTCAACAAGTTGACAAAGAGAAATTCTTTTTTTCTCTGAAAAAAGAATATATCATATTTCTGTTCCATTTAACTTCAGCCTTAGAGGGAAAACTATCCAGCAAAGAACAGCATGCTCAAAGTAGGAAATTCTCTTCAGCATCTTTTGTCATGGAGGAGTTTCCACCACCCCATTTAGCAGTTCTGGGCTGTGCCCTTCGAGCTATTACAATTCCTCCTGGCCATTAAAGATTCCATTGATTGTTGAGGTCAGAGGATAGTGTATCTGTGCTTTTAAGTGTCACAGAATATTGGCATAGGGAATTGTCCCAGGCAGTTAAAACTGGGCTAAGCAAAGTTCCAAAGCACAGGTGGCGTCCTATAACTACTGTGTCCGTGGGTGCTGTGCTGACGGTCACTGATGCAAGCTCCAATAACCACAGTGTGAGTCGAACAGCCATGATAGCCCTTTTACCCAGGAGACACAGAGCCTTAATACAAGATGGTGGCTTGAGTTAGTGAGCTCTCACGGCTGGACACTAAACAGGCACAGCTCTGTCCCAGGCTGATTCCAAGTCCTTCCTGGGGTTCCCTTGCATCAGTACTCTACACCACACCTCCCACGCCAGGCAGTGTTCCTCTAGCTTGACTTTTCCCAAATTTTTGTTCCTTCAGATCTTAAAAATCACCTCGCCCTTGCAGATTCCAGCATATTGTGATCATAAAGTCAGTGTTTATAATTCTTATTAAGGTTTTGAATATTTCAGTACATGTTTATTTTTTAACCATAAACATTATGTGTAGAAAGTGAAACAAAAATAAAGGGTAACGGGCATGTCAGATGTCACATTACTAATCAGTGAGTAAGCAATTCTATATAATAGACCAATCAATTCTGTGGTTTAAATTCTTCATATGCATTCTTATTTTTGTCATCTTAATTTGTCTATTTTTGTAAGGGCTTTGTTAAAATCTCCACTGTAACTGTGTTTGTTCATTTCTCCTGGTAATTCAGTAAGCTTTACTTTTATTAAGCTTAAAGTTTATGTTGTTGTCTGCCTACAAATTTATAATCAGTATAGATTCCTATTGGCTTTTTAAAATGATTATATGGTATCTTATTTTCTTTATCCTAATAATGTCATAAATGTTATTTTACCGGGTATTACTTGTTTTATACTTTTCTTTTAAACTAAGAATTTACTTTGTTTTTTATGCCTTTATTTTGAATCTTTCTACGTGGAATCGTTTTAGGTATTTTGTCTTATGGAAGCAGTCTATTTCAAACTCAATTTCACAAACTGTGATTTTTAATAGTAAAGCCTAATCTATTTACATTTTATGTGAGTATAGTGGGGTTTCTTTCTATCACCTTATTTTTGGTTTGAGGTAAACATTTTTTATTTATCGCGGTTATTGTCTTTCTCTGCGTTCTGTTGGTTCAGCATAATGTCCTATTTTCCCTTTTTTATTTGCTTCCCAGTGAATTGTTTTGCTTGTCTTTGTTTGGGAGCCCACCTAGGCCCTAATCTAAAGGCAGCTTCTATTACCAGCAGTCATATTTGGGATGTGGTGGATCCAGGCCCAGTTGTCACAGTTCCTGGTTATTTAGATGTGATGATGTCTCCACATTTCTCAGGCTGCACGCTAAGGAACCTATTAACGGGAACCCTATTCCCAAGAAAAGACCTTCCTAAGTAGAGGTGTTCATCCTAGCAATGCCATCTTCCATGGAACCCTTTCAATTCCTCTTAACACAGAAGTAACAAAAACCCCTTGTGATGACTGCTTATTTCACATGTAAAGTGCAACAAAGTCTTACCTCTGCTCTGTTCACCATTTTGCTTTTCTATTGCTCCTTGATTAGGGAAATGCTTTTCTTTTATTTGAGTCTAGCTATGTCTTTTTAACTATGTGTTTTGTTTTTTTTTTCTCTTGCCGTATGACTCAAGCAAAGATGCCATCTTGACCTGAAGACTTGTTAGTCTCTTTCTAAGTCTGTGACTGTGGCCAAAGCATCACCCTATCTCTCTCAAGACATCCCTTTTGATTCTCAAAAGACTGTTTTGGAAGTCAGAAAGAACATTGACTGTTTCTTCTTTTCATTTTCTCTCTAATAATCTACTTATCCTCAAGGCAATGTTGATGCCTCTTACTGAGAAAAGGAAAGGTCATGATAAAAAGGAAAAGATAAAAAGCGAAAGCTCAAAAATGACTGTTTTGAGAAATTACATGTATATATATATATGTGTATGTGTATGTGTGTGTGTCCTTAATAAGGTATGTGTTTAAAGCCTAGCTTACACCATTCACGTGTGCATGAAATTAAATATAGACCATTCTAGAAACAACTACTGAGATTGAACTAATGTACCTTATTGATTCCCTCCAGCATTTTCTATTCCTGCTGGTGTGTCTGCTACAGAAACCTGAGAAAAATGAGGAGTAGAATGTAGCATTCTCTAAGCTCTGGTGACTGAGGATTAGGAAGGAAGACGAGATGCTAGAAGTGGATTTATCCCATGGGGACTTTGAACATAGGACCAATTCTTGGCTCTCATGGGTGTGAATAAAGAGATGACACCTGAGTAGCAAAATACGAAATCCTCAAATAGACGAGGGGAGTAAGAGAGAGTGAGAAAAACAGTCCTGACGTTTTAAATATACCCTACTGAGATGGTCACTGTGCTTTCCATTCTCTTCTGGCTGACCTTTTGTGACCCTGTGCTCTTCCAGGCCTCAGGTGAACTAGGTTCCGTATGGACTTCAATGCCTGTGAAAGGAGACACACAAGGTGGTTCCCATAGCTGATCTGGAAATACATCAACAACAGTCAGTGACTGTGGACTCAACTTAAAAATTCTATCTCAATATACATATTTTAATGTCAGTACACTGCAGATAGTGTACTGAGAAAAACTGAACAGAATTTTACTTTTAAAAATCATCTTTGGTGGATAGTGTGATGATCAGCTTTATGTCAGCTTGACTAGGCTACACTCCCCAGTCATTCAAACACTAAATGTGTTGCCATGATGATATATTAGAGATGTACTAACCTCTACAACAGAGATTTTAAGTAAAGGAGATTACCTTCAATCATCTGAGTGGGCCACCCCAATAGACCAAAAGGCCTTAAAGGCAGATCTGATGTTTCCCTGAGGAAGACGAAATTCTGCCTGTGGACCGGAGTTTCAGCTTGTGCCTAAGAATTCCTGGACTTATCTTTCTGATGGGCTAGTCTATGGATTTTAGAGTTGCCTCACCAGCCTTCATGACAACAAAGGCTAATTTCTTATGATAAATCTCTTGATATACGGAAGTATGTGTGTTTCTGTGTGTATGGATGTGTACGTACATATAAATTTTTTGTGTGGGTAGATATATCCTGGGCGGCCCAGGTGGTGCTAGTAGTAAAGAACATGCAAGAGGTAAGAGACACAGTTTCAATCCCTGGTCAGGAAGAGGGCAACCCACTCTGGTATTCTTGCCTAGAGAATCCTATGGACAGAGGAGCCTGGTGGGCTACAGTCCATAAAGTTGCACAAAGTCGGACATGACTAAAGTAACTGAGCACGCAGATATATTCTACTGGGTCTAATTCTCTTTTGGAACTGATGTGGATTTTTTATACTAGAACTGTTTCATGAGAGACAGAATCTTAAGAATGAGGTTCTTAAATTGATTCTGTTTTTTGGAATAAGTTCTCTAGTTTTGTTGCTGGTGAATTTGAGGGTTTTGCTTCATTATGAGAGAGCTTGAGATGACGTTATAGGTAAGAAGTGGATTTAGTTTGTAAGAAACACATTCCCCAGACAGAGTAGGGGTCAACTCAGAAGGCGAGAGACAGAGACTCGAAATACAGTGTGGTTAGTTTTCATGGGCTGGGTAATTTCATGAGTTAATGAGTGAGAGGATTATTCCAATTATTTAGGGGGAAGAGGTGAATTTGGCCACCGCTCACTGCTTGATCTTTGATGGTTGGCCTTGAAACTGTCATGGAGGTGGTGGGTGTGTCATTTAGCATGCTAATATATTACAATGAGTGTGTAGTGAGGCTTGAGGTACACTGGAAGTCAAATCTTCTGCCATCTTGGACTTAGTTGGTTCTGACCAGTCTTTGTCATGTCCCATGGCCATCTCATCCTTTTAAAGGTTGTTCCCTGCCCCCTTCCCTCCTATTTCAGTTTGGTTAGATTTAAAGACACTAATGAATATTTCCACTGATAATCCATAGTATGATGCAATTGTGTGTGTGTGTGTGTGTGTGTGCATGTGCACACGTTTAATGGCTTAATCATGTCCAACTCTTTGTGACCCTTTGGGCTGTAGCCCACCAGTTTCCTCTGTCCATGAGATTTTTCAGGCAAGAATACTGGAGTGGGTTGCCATTTCCTTCTCCACAATGCAGCAGTAAAAATGGGCAAAATATCACCATTGGATATGTATAAACAATACGGTTCTGGGTAGCCTTGTGTTTGATATTGTATAACATTTTGGTCAAATCAACCTAAAGAATATAATGGATTTGGCTGGTTACTCCTAATTGCACTGGAGAAAATAGGGAAAGGCAAATGATTTGGAAGTTTCTATGCCTTCTCCACTCCAGTACTCTTGCCTGGAAAATCCCAGGGATGGGGGAGCCTGGTGGGCTGCCGTCTGTGGGGTCTCACAGAGTTGGACATGACTGAAGCGACTTAGCAGCAGCAGAGCACCATGCCTTCCCTTAAAGAAACCTTTAACTCCTCTCTGCCTGTAGCACTGAGATTACTAAAAACCAAATCCACAGTCTTATCCTGCATTATCATGCAGATTGAATTCCCAGGATTATGGATGTCTTCTGCCAAGGTGAGGTCATTGATTAAGAAGGACAGAGATCCTGAAAACTGGCATTGGGACATACAGACGATCCTAGTGAACCTGTGCCCTTGAACTTCTAACTTCTGTGGAGTCCTCTTTGGCAGTGGAAGAGGCCATTCTACTTCTGTTTGAGGAGGTTACACTTGCTTTGCTTGAAGAAATGGTCATGTCCCCTCCTGAGGTAGTTCCCTTGAAAGACACTCTTGATTCCTCTCAGGAGCGATCCCCACCATTCATCTTTGCTTCTAGACTTGTAATTAGACTCCGTTTCCACCTGGCTCCAGAAAATGAGATGCAAAGTGTGACTTGCAATAAAGTACACTGCAAACCCCCAAAATAGCATGATTTTCCAATTGATACAGATATTTGGGTAACATGTATCAGAATCAAGGGACTTCCCTGGTCATGCAGTAGTTAAGAATCTACGTGCCAGTGCAAAGGACAAGGGTTCCATCACTGGTCTGGGAAGATTCCGCATGCCGCAGGGCAACTGAGGCTTTTGCCACAACCACTGAGCCCACACCCCAGAGCCTGTGCTCTGCAGCAAGAAAAGTCACCACAGTGAGAAGCCTGTGCACCACAGACAGTAGCCCCTGCTCGCTGCAACTAGAGAACGCTTGCACGCAGCAACAACAACCAGAACAGCCAAAGAAAGAATAAGCAAATAGGTAAAATGATAGTTTTTTTTAAAGAATGGACATTTAAGAACATATTTATTGATACAGGCCCACTAAGCAGAGTTTCTGCATTTAATGTTGCAGCTAAGGGGTTAGGAAAACTACCAGTTTGTTGGCTGGTTTGCTAAAATAAAGACCAAAAGGTAGTATATTAAATGAAGTTGAAATGCCAGGACTGCCTTTGTACACCATAGAGGACGGTATACAAAGTCCTAGGGAAATGCAAATGTTAGAATGGATTCACCATTTAGACCTGCTCATCCACTTTGGGACAGTCCTTCCACAAGGTGTGAGAAATAAATTTGTGAGGGCAAGCCCAGCCTCCTTGGAGAGCTCTGTGATTGCTCTTCTCCGAAGGTCAGAAATTACCTTGGGAGCTGCTGCCTGCCACCAAACTCTGATCCCTCAGTGAAATTGGGATTAGATCCCAGGGTGGCAGGGTCCAAGTGGCACAACTCAACTGCCAAATCCAAGTGGGCGCACTTACCATGGGGACAGTGGAGTCAGAGCAGTGACCAGAATAATCCGACCACCTGCTGCCTCCGACGCTGGCTAATTGATTATGGTGTCCCCGGAAAAGAAATAGTAGGCAGTCTATCAAATTCTTACTTGATTTGTGTAAGTGGAAGGGTTTTAGGTTAAGTGAATAGCAGTCTAACTTAAATCACCAAAAGCAGATATTCATGTCTCCTCAGTCAATTCTGAGATGCGAGTCCATTTCAAGACTCAGAACTGCTTGAGTGGAGAAGAGGACCTGTCTCCTTGAAGAATGACTTTGCCTCACTGCCAAAAATGTGTACATTTTACTGCAATAGACACTTATGCCAGATAAGGATTTGCTTTTCCTGCACACAACACTTCTGCCAAAACTGTGGATGTGCAGAATGCCTTATTCACCATCACTGTATTGCAGTGTTTCTTCCAGTCAGTCAAGAGCTCATTTCATAGCAGACAAAGTGCAGCCCTGGGCCCAGGCTCATGAAACCCTGTAATTGGAAGTGAAAAGGAGACTATGTGGAATATAGGAGGTCCCTGCCTGCCGTGCTGCGATTCATGGGGTTGCAAAGAGTCGGACATGACTGAGCGACTGAACTGAACTGAGCTAAGTTGCCTCTTGGAGCTACTATGCCCTGTGATTTAAGCCAATGGAAAATTACAACAGTCCAGCGAAAGCAGGACTGCTAAAGGTCCGGCAGGAATACAGGAATGAAGGTTTGAGTCACCCAACCAGGCAAAGAATCATGACTGACTGAGGTGCACGAGGGCTTCCCTGGTAGCTCAGCAGTAAGAAGAATCTGCCTGAAGTGGAGGAGCTGCAGGAGACGCAGGCTTGATCCCTGGAGGAAGGCATGGCTACCCACTCCAGTGTTCTTGCCCAGAGAATTCCATGGACAGAGGAACCTGGCAGGCTACTGTCCATAGGATCACAAAGAGTTGGACACGACTGAAGTGACTGAGCATGCACGCACAAGGTGCATGCTGAGGGCAGAGGGAATACGGAATGGGTAGTGGAAGAAGGTACTTTAGTTTTGTGGCTAAAACCATGTGGCCAATTGTGGAAATTAAGATTGTAACAGCTATGTCTTTTTATTTTGTTATGCACATGTTTATGTGTGTGTGAAAACAGGTTTGTTCCTCTCTTATCTCATCTTATAAAATAAGATGTATTAATAATATCTAACTTTGGGGACTTCCCCCAGTGGTTAAGAATCTGCCTTCCAATGCAGGGAACATGGGTTCAATCCCTGGTCAGGGAACTCAGATCCCTCATGCCACAGGGTGACTAAGTCCACATGCAGCAGCTACTGAGCCTACTTGCTCTAAAGCCCATGCTGCACAAGAGAAATCCATGTGCCAAAGTGAAAACCCAGTGCAGCCAGGAAAAAGAAAAAAGAGAAGTTAACTTTTCACCAGTCTATTTAACTTACAGGACATCAAGGAGAAGACTGAACACCACCCAGGACTTTGGATTGTCTTCTGGGGAAAGATTAGAGCACTTTCAGTTGTACACAGGGTAGTTGTATCAGTTTAGATGCAAGTATGTCTCTGTTAATGCTTCCCAGGTGGCTCAGTGGTAAAGAATCCGCCTGCCAATGCAGGAGACACAGGAGACGTGAGTTCAATCCCTGGGTCGGGAAGATCCGCTGGACTAGAAAATGGCAACCCGTTCCAATATTCTTACCTGGAAAGTTCCACAGACAGAGGAGTCTGGCTGGCTACAGTCCATGGGGCACAAAGAGCCGGACATGACTGAGCCACTAGGCACACAGGTCTCTTGTTATTGTCTTTGGTTGTTAAATACGGTTTAAGGAGAAGTATGTGGGCACCAAGTTCATATGGGGTAGACTGTTGTACTCATTTTTTTAATGTCAAAACTTATACTAGGCTCCAGTCTCTAGTTACTCAACCAAACAGTTATCTGTGTATAATCTGACTGTTACAGACAGGCAGAGAAAAAAGTACCTCCCCCAACTTTTCACGTTCCCTTTAAAAAAAATGTTCATTTTCAAAGTAAGGATTACATATACTACTGATTAGTAATAGATGCTTTATGTATAGTGTCACATTTAACCCTCACCATGACCTATGAGAATGAATAATTGGAATACAGGTCAAATAACTAGCTTGAAATCTTTCAACTAGTGAATTCAAGATCAGGATTTAAATTCAAATTGTCTGACTCCAAACCTAACATTTTCCACTGAGACCCACAAACACCACTGTAACTACACATTTTATAAACACTTAGAAATAGCGTATGCTTCTATGCAAACTGCTTGCCCTTGAACCCCAGCCCTCTTTCATGAACCCTTATCTTACTCACAGAAAATGAGAATTTTTTTCTGAACCAAGGGATAACTTTTAACAGCCTTAAAACTTAAAAAAAAAAGGGAAAAAAAAGTCTGTTTGTTTTGTATTTGAATGCAGCTGAAAGTAGATAACCTAATTTAAAACAAACAAACAGGAAATCAAAGCCACAGCCCAGACCCCTTCCCATTCCTTGGTTGTGCATTTGGGCAAATCACTTAAATCAATTTGGACTCATTTTTAGTCCTCCATTATTAAGAAATAATAATAATGAAAAGGTAATAATCCTTATCTAAACTTCTCACAAACTTTTCCTTAGGATTCTTTGAGATACCATAAGCAAAGCTACTGTATATGTTTAAGAATTGAATTCAATGTTTGTCTTTTCTACAGATTTAGACTATAAACTGCTTCACAACAGTTCTTTATCTTGCTCACTTTTTATAACATGTGGCACACGACCTTACATAAAACAGTTGCACAATACATACGGCTTGCATTAGGTGAATAGTATGCACTGAATAAACAACAGGTGATAAAACCCAGAAAGGCAGTGGTTACATGTGTTGTTTTCATTACTGTGTCTCCAGTGTCCAATATTAGCCTGGCATAGAATAAAAATAAATGAATGACAATTAAAATGGCATGTTGGTCAATAGATCAATTTCTAGAATCTTTCATAACGGACATAGGAAAAACTTTCCAAGCCTATTTACAATTTCCCATTTCCTCAGTGTCCCTTTCAAGCTTCCATTATTTATGTTTATTCTTAAATTAACAAAATTCTTCCATGTAAACCCTGAACCACAACCAACCTTTTCTTTCTATTCCTTCTTCCCTGTTTCCTCCTCCTGAAAATGTGTCCCCAAAAGTCAGCAGTGGTCACTGGCAGATGGACTATAAAAATGTGAGATCCCATTTGACTTTTTTTTTGGGGGGGCTCTACTTTCCTGCCTCGAATCACTCAGATATTTAGATCAATCAGTTTCCTTTTTCTTGGGGACGTGCTGATGACTTGCTAAGAAAGGAATCAACATTGAGAATTACTGTTGTGACAATCAAGTAGCAAAAACCTATTAAATATTTGCAAAATGAGAGCATGAAAGCTTTTAATTTTTTAAGTCGCATTTATCTTCCCTATCACATTAAGCTTTAGTGAGACATATTCAAAAAGGTCTAAAACACAGCAAATTTAAATTGCACAGTCAGTTCACTTTCAGAATTCTTATAAGAAAGAGGGACTTAGATATTTTTCCTCTAGTATTTTACAGCCTCTGCTTTCACTTTGCTCTTTTTCAGTGTCTTCCACCCCACGGGTTGGTCTCTTGGTCAGTAGGTGGGTTGAGATAATGATACTTGGTGCATGGAAACCATGTCATCTTCCCAGAGCTCATTGCTGCCAACACATCTGCTCTGGCCAAGACAGAGTTAGAATTCTAATGAACCCTATAGTATGAAGGTAGAAAGAAAGAAAGGAGGTAGAAAAGAAGGAAGGAAGGGTGGGGGAGGGAAGGAGAGAGAAGGAGAGAGGGGTAGGAGTTAGGATGTAAGAAGGAGGGAGGGAGGGAAGACAGAAGGTGAAATATTTAATTTCCATGAAGATGTCCATCCAATGTTCAGTAGCAGAAGAGATTCTCATAAAATTTTAAAATACTAAGGAATAAAATATTCATCCAAATATTTAATAGTTATGTTTCTATGTTGAACTAATAATTTTCAGAGTGAAGAAGCAGGAAGTAATGGAGTTGTATCAGGTTAATAAGCTGCTTTTCTTTCCTTTTCCTCTTGTTCCCATAGCCCATGACTCCTGGGATAGTCCAGTAAGACCGCTTCCCCACCAGTTATTTCCTCATGAGCCCCAGAGCTCTCTCTGCCAAGAAGTCTTGGAAAACATGGAGGGTTGAGGAGCAGCGGCCGGGGCCTGGCACTCCTGAGACAAGAGTTCAGATGGCGGAGGTACCCATGGGGCTGGAGAGAACCAAGGTGAGCCTGAGCTGGTTAGCCTTCACTTTGGAGAATATGCAGACATTCCAGGAGAATTCTCACCAAGCAGGGGGATCTCCTCTCCTGTGCTAGATCCCATGTGAAACTGCCGCTGTGGAAACAAAAGAGACCTCCAAGCCTACTCTTTTCATAATCAATACCCCTGATGGCTGGAGGGGCTGATGCTAGAAGCCATGTGTTCTGGCTTAGGCTGCAGGCTCTGGTCGTTGGAAGTCACAATGCCTGGCTCCTGTCACTCAAACACGAGAAAGAGGCTGAAGTCCTCCTAAGTTTTCTTATCTATAGGAAGGTGAGTGGGAACAGATGAATTGTAAGAGCATTATTTATATGAAGGCTCTACTTTTGACCAAAGACAAGTCTGCTGAGTTATTATTTTCCAGAACATTTACTTGACCTGGGAGGAGAGGGGTTCGGATGGAGTGCAGGAATCCATGGATATTCCTTTGTGTGACTCCAGGGGGCAGCAGCTTCTTGGGTAAAGAGAGGACAGTGAGGAATAAGCAGCTACAGGAAATACTGTTAATTCCATCTCTTAAACCCTGAGGTAAGGAGAGACGTCCACCAAAATGAATTGTTTTTTAAGAAACAAAATATTCTGAAATTATGTGTCAGTTCTAAAGAAACTGGTTCCCAGGAGATCCTCGGAATGTGAAACTCGTTGGTGCAATGATAATATTTCTCCTGAAGGATTTTCCTTTGATTTTCTTGGATGGATTTTTGGTGAAAGCAGATTTATTTTTAACACATGGCATCCTCTTTCTTGATGACAAGGTCTTTTTATTTTTCCAAAATGTGCCTGGCAAGCCCCAAAGCCAGAGAAACGAGACTGGGAGGCCTGTTATTACACACGGCGTTGCCAGTGGTACTCGAAACTGCTCCGGTTTCCTGGTTCCTCCTGATCCAAAAATGGATGCAATTTTAGCACTCAGGAGTTTCCCACCTGGTAGAAAACCTGCATCTTTACTCTATTTTTCCATTTTCATTAGTGGGAAGGAAGGAAGGTAATGCAACAGCTGCAGACTCAGAGAATTCTAACAGAATCGCCAGGTTTGGGTTCCCCCGCCACCATGGCTTTAAGCCCAGTGCGTGCATCAGAAGCCTTTGAAATCTTTACAGCTAGGAAGCTGAGGATTCTGAAGGAATGAACATGCACGGCACACGTAATCTACAATTTATTAGCCTGCTTCGCTAGTCATTACTGAGATTTGATTGTAATGCTTAGTGGCACTAACATCCTCTCCACATCTAACTAACAACATTTACGGTCAGTAATAATATTAGCTCAGTCCTTGAGCCGTGTTCTGCGGAATGAATCTGCCAGGGCTCGTCTTGGCTCACTATGCCTCACGCAGCTCCCAGTGTCGGGTCACCCTCCAGTCACACGCCGGATACAACGACATCTTTTAAAGACATTCTCTGACAGATTTCACTTGAGATGTTAGCCTCTCCATTAGTGCGACACACGGGGAAGTGACGGATTATGGAGGAAGGGTTGATTCTCTGGGCGAGCAAGGATGTCCCAACATTACCGAGGGTCTTGAGAAGACGTCCGTGAATATGCCCAGGAAAGGCCCTCTGGAGATGTTCCCATAGCCCAGGTGGGCACTGTGGGAGTCCCTTCCAGCCGCGCTCCTGTGAAGCTTACCAGCACTGTGCACCATTGCCCAGCTCTGCATGCTTTGCTGATCTTGGTCACTTCCAGCCACCGTGGGCATCAAGGCTGCCCAGACCCTGCCTCACAAAGGAGCCCAAGCTGATGGCTGACGGGTGCAGAAGCACGAAAACCCAACCTCTTTGCCGTGAGGGGCCATTCCTGCTCCAGAGCCTGTCTCTGGAATCCGGCTGCCGCTGGGGTTTCACTTGCGATCACACCCGTGCTTGGCTTCCTCTCCCCTTTCCTGCTTCCCAGCCCTTCCAGGCCTCTTCAGGGAGCCTTTCCTTGATAAATCACTTTCACAGGAATGTTTGGCTCAGGATCTGCTTCTGGGAGAACCTGATCTCAGAGGCATTAGGCAGGCTCCTGCCTCTCCAGCTGTGCACAAGCCTCATGGCCATTCTGCGCCTGAAGTTGGCCCTCTACCGCAAGAAAAATCTCCTAACAGTGCAGACTGTGCGTCCTCTCCACCTCCACTCAAGGCTCAGGGCCTTCCAGCAGCTTGGGCCTTCTGTCCAGAATAGCCGAAAAGAATCTGAATTTTTGGCTCGTTTACTGCACTCATTTATGGACATACTTCCATTCTCTCTTTGCACCAATCATTTCAACTGTGTATTACCAAAACCATTTTATAGTTTCAGGAAACCAAAGTTCAGAAAGGTTATGAAAACTGAACAAATTCCCACACCCATAAGATGTGAGGCCTTTAACCCCATCTTCTAATTCCAAGCCCAGTGAATTTTTCACATTCTTCCTACAGTGGCCCCACTGCAGCCAAGACACCATGTTCCCAGCAGACCATCAGTAACGCTGAGATGACCACATCACGACCGTGGTAGTCCATGTTTCCTCTGTTGACTAACGTGGGTGACTGTTACTCTTTACCAATGACAACCCTAGCCTCACTTTGATCCTCTTGCTTCTGGACAAAATTTATCCTAATTTCTTGGCAGTATTTAATCTAGAACCAGCCCCCACTTCCCAAATTTCTCCTTAGATTTATCCTAAGTCCAGTCCTATCAAAAGCCCTCTCCCCAAATCCCCCTTCCTATAATGTTCCCAGGCTTTCTCTTTTCTTTGCTGCACTGCCTAACAACCAAACCTAACTTTGTTTATTTTAGGTATGTTCCTTATGGTATCATCATCAAGATTTCATCACCCATCAAGTTATTTTCAAAAATAATTTCTCATGAATAATTATGCTGTTGTCTAGCACCAGGTTTCATGAAAGTTTAGTAGGTGTTATTAATTATAAAGTGCACATATACCAATAAAAAGAAGAAAACAGGCTGCCAATTAAATTATAACATCAAATCTTTATGATAGTCTTGTGATGAATCAGTCCCATCAGCTTCTTTTGGCTTTCTTTATTTTATTTTTTCACGTGTTCCTGGGTATGTGATCATTTCTCCGACTTCAGTTGCATTGGTTGTCATGGGATAAGTCATGCTTTTCCTTATACCTCAAAGACAAGTCTTCATTACTTGTGCATATCTTCCTTTCTTTATTCACATAAAGCAGATGGTGTGGCTTTGCAAGAAAATAGGAAATTGCATTTCTAACATCAAATATTTGCATTAATATATAATTTAAGACACAACCCTTATGACAGAAAGTGAAGAGGAACTAAAAAGCCTCTTGATGAAAGTGAAAGAGGAGAGTGAAAAAGTTGGCTTAAAGCTCAACATTCAGAAAACGAAGATCATGGCATCTGGTCCCATCACTTCATGGGAAATAGATGGGGAAACAGTGTAAAAAGTGTCAGACTTTATTTTTCTGTGCTCCAAAATCACTGCAGATGGTGACTGCGGCCATGGAATTAAAAGACGCTTACTCCTTGGAAGGAAAGTTATGACCAACCTAGATAGCATATTCAAAAGCAGAGACATTACTTTGCCAACAAGGGCCTGTCTAGTCAAGGCTATGGTTTTTCCAGTGGTCATTCATGTATGGATGTGAGAGTTAGACTGTGAAGAAAGCTGAGTGCTGAAGAATTGATGCTTTTGAACTGTGGTGTTGGAGAAGACTCTTGAGAGTCCCTTGGACTGCAAGGAGATCCAACCAGTCCATTCTAAAGGAGATCAGCCCTGGGTGTTCTTTGGAAGGAATGATGCTAAAGCTGTAACTCTAATACTTTGGCCACCTCATGCAAAGGGTTGACTCATTGGAAAAGACCCTGATGCTGGGAGGGATTGGGGGCAGGAGGAAAAGGGGATGACAAAGGATGAGATGGCTGGATGGCATCACTGACTCAATGGACATGAGTTTGAGTGAACTCCAGGAGACGGTGATGGACAGAGAGGCCTGGCATGCTGCAATTCATGAGGTCACAAAGAGTCGGACATGATTGAGCGACTGAACTGAACTGATACCCCAAAGCTCTATTATGTGTTTCTGTCTTCAGAATATTTCATTTCAAGGTTAAGTTATTGAAGACAATTAAACAGAACACAGACAGCACCAACATGACAGATAAAATAAATGAAGAGATGACCAAGTTTTTGCAGGCATGTGCAATGCTGCCAAGTTGCAGCTTTGACCCCAGGGATTATAAGAATCAAGATGCATCACAATTTTGGCAATATCAGAATGTGGAAAAGCATGCAACCTAAGTATCGATGAAATACATGAAGGTACCTGCAGTTAAATTTTATTTTGAATAGAATTATCCATTCTTAGTAATTTACAATTATGTATAAAATAGAAAAAAATACTGCTTTTAAAAGGAGCAGATGCAAATAATGGTATAAACCTTTCTCTCAACTAAAGGAAACATGTGAAGGCACACAGATTTCTTACTTTTAGAAAAAGAGAACAAGTATTACTAGGACCTACACCTAAGTAGTAATGTTAGTAATACTGACTAAATAACCACATAGTCAACTGTGGTTTTGAAAAAAAAATATGATCAACTCCCAGTAAATGATGTAATGAATGTATTAATTCACATAGACAGGTGAGAAAGGGAGATGCCTGGATTAGATGGAAGTGGATTTGCTTTGACTCCAGCCCTTGCCACAAGTCAACTGCATACAAGACATCCCAGACCCAGTGACCCACTCCATTGTTCCCAGTACAAGGTGACCTACTCTTCCCTCCTAAGTGGTTTGGTTCAAAATTGGGAAAGGAATAGGTCAAGGCTGTATATTGTCACCCTGCCTATTTAACTTCTATGAAAAATGCATAATGAGAAATGCCAGGCTGGATGAAACACAAGCTGGAATCAAGATTGCCTGGAGAAATATCAATAACCTCAGACATGCAGATGACACCACTCTTACGGCAGAAAGTGAAGAAGAGCTAAAGAGCCTTTTGATGAAAATGAAAGAGGAGGGTGGAAAAAGTTGGCTTAAAGCTCAACATTCAGAAAACTAAGATCATGGTATCTGGTCCCATCACTTCATGGCAAATAGATGGGGAAACAATGCAAACAGTGACAGATTATAATTTCTTGGGCTCCAAAATCAGTGCAAATGGTGACTGCAGCCATGAAATTAAAAGACACTTGCTCCTTGGGAGAGAAGTTATGACCAACCTAGACAGCATATTAAAAAAGCAGAGACTTTACTTTGCCAACCAAGATCTGTATAGTTAAAGCTATGGTTTTTCCAATAGTCATGTATGGATGTGAGAGTTGGTCTATAAAGAAAGCTGAGTGCTGAAGAATTGATGCTTTTGAACTGTGGTTTTGGAGAAAACTCTTGAGAGTCCCTTGGACTGCAAGGAGATCAAACCAGTCAATGCTAAAGGAAATCAGTCCTGAATATTCACGGGAAGGATTGATGCTGAAGCTGGAACTCCAATACTTTGGCCACCGGATGCGAAGAACTGACTCACTGGAAAAGATTCTGATGTTGGGAAAGATTGAAGGCAGGAGGAGAAGGGAATAACAGGATGAGATGGTTGGATGGTATCATTGACTCGATGGACATGAGTTTGCGCAAGCTCCTGGAGTTGGTGATGGACACGGAAGCCTGATGTGCTGCAGTCCACAGGGTCACAAAGAGTCAGACACGACTGAGTGACTGAACTGAACTGCTCTTCCCTCCTAAGTAGTCAATTCTTAACATATATGATAGGTGTTGTTGATGCCTCATCTAAACCTCCTTTTATGTTCTGTTTTCCCCAGCTCCCAGCTTTTGTGCGTACTGGCTGCTAATGGCTCAGAGCAGCCTTCTACTTGAGTTGACTTTCAAGAACTGAAATCACTTCACCTGTATTTAGATAGATAAAGAGGTAAGCAGGGAGGCTGGTCATTCTCCCATCCCTGGGAATAGCCAGCAGCCAACGTTTTCAGCCAAGAACAGCAGGAAAGGAAAGGAAAGTGAAGGCGCTCAGTCATGCCCAACTCTTTGGGATCCCATGGACTGTAGCCTACCGGGCTCCTCTGTCCATGGGGTTTTCCAGGTAATAGTACTGGAGTGGATTGCCATTTCCTTCTCCAGTGGGTCTTCCCAACCCAGGGATCGAACCCAGGGCTCCGGCATTGTAGACAGACGCTTTACTGTCTGAGCCACTAGGGAAGCCCAAGAACAGCAGGAGGCAAGTACAGATTGACTTCTGTATGCATGCTCCAGAACTCTCCAGCAGATGAGGCTTAAAGGTAGATTCATATTCTTAATCGACTCTCTCCCCTGTCTTAAGTTGCTGCCTTCAATCCTCTTGTCCACATCTCCCTTGAGAGAGCCCCCCTCAACAAACTACCTCCACAAGAATCCCCATCTTTAGCTCCAGGCCCAAGGGAACCTGAGAGTAAATCCCATCCCAAGGGCCTTTGCATTTTCATGTTGAGTCTAGTCCCCTCGCCACCTCTGTGTATGTGTGTGTGTCTCCATGTGAACTCAGTTCTGCTCACAGAACCTAAATCAGTAAGAAAACCTTGGCTTCACCTTAGCTATGTTAACTCTGCATCTGCTCTCACCCTGTCTCATGAAGAGGAAGAGAACCTTAAAGCTACATCCTCCACCCACCCATCCTGGAATAAGGAAATGAGATGGAGACTTCTCAGGCACCTCCTGGAGATCATTTCAGAACTTTAGAGAAAGTCTTATGGAAAAGTCACTTTTGAAACACGAGGCTTTACTGCCATTCGTCCATCTCTTTAGTAAGCTTCATCTCATGTGGTTTTAGAAGGAGGCTCTGTTGAGTCCAGTCGTCTTTCTAACCACTGCCCCTTCCCTTAGGCCAATTGTGCTATCGCTGGCAGACAGTGATACAGGTTGTTGGTACAACCTCAGCTCCCTCTCTGCCTCTTCCTTCTGCATTGTGTTCATTTCCCCTGAGTCCTTTCTTTTTCCACAGTCAGTGATGATTGTAGGTTGCTTTTTCCATGGACAGTTCTGAAAACAAAGCCTCAAAGAATCTGAATCAAAATGTCACTGTTTTGGGAAAAAAAAAAAAAATCTTTTTGAATCAGAGACCTAGAGATTTCTTGGAGGTAATGTGTAAGCTTATTTATACTCCTTTTCAAAAAACAAACAAATAAACAACTTTGTTTTTGCTGTTGATTTATTTATCATGTCTCACAGTCACTTAACAGACAGAGGTTCAGCTTACCTTACTCTATATTTAATTCCTCAAGATTTGTCAGCTTTTTAAATTTCATTCTGTTCCTTCCACATCATTTGTGCTGGCATGTTTATCTTTTTCTTGTATTCAGTACCTGATTTGTTAGTTCTCAAGCACCCTTAGGAGATTTATACAAATATAGATTTTACATTTTAAAAAGATTAGAAGAAATAAATTCTCTGGAAACCACTGCATTGGGAGTTCTTTTTGATTCAGCTAGTTTCTCTTCTTTTTGATTTTATAAAGGATAGAGATGTGGGTAATATCTTAAACTCCTAAGCAAAAAAGAGAACAATTGCTCAGTCAATGATGAAAACAGTGAACTTGGATCCAGATCAGCTCAAATAGGGGCGCACAGCCTCCGACCAGCTGCTCCATCGTGTCTCAAGTCCACCTGAATCATTTTGCCTTCTCCCATATCCCCAAAATTTCAGAGAGACATTAATCAGTTCAGTTCAGTCACTCAGTCATGTCCAACTCTTTGCGACCCCATGAATTGCAGCACGCCAGGCCTCCCTGTCCATCACCATCTCCCAGAGTTCACTCAAACTCATGTCCATCGAGTCAGTGATGCCATCCAGCCATCTCATCCTCTGTCATCCCCTTTTCCTCCTGCCCTCAATCCCTCCCAGCATCAGTCTTTTCCAATGAGTCAACCCTTCTCATGAGGTGGCCAAAGTATTGGAGTTTCAGCTTTAGCATCAGTCCTTCCAAAGATCACCCAGGGCTGATCTCCTTTAGAATGGACTGGTTGGATCTTCTTGCAGTCCAAGGGACTCTCAAGAGTCTTCTCCAACACCACAGTTCAAAAGCATCAATTCTTTGGCACTCAGCTTTCTTCACAGTCCAACTCTCACATCCATACATGACTACTGGAAAAACCATAGCCTTGACTAGACGGACCGTTGTTGGCAAAGTAATGTCTCTGCTTTTAAATATGCTATCTAGGTTGGTCATAACTTTCCTTCCAAGGAGTAAGCGTCTTTTAATTTCATGGCTGCAATCACCATCTGCAGTGATTTTGGAGCCTCCCAAAATAAAGTCTGACACTGTTTCCACTGTTTCCTCATCTATTTGCCATGAAGTGATGGGACCAGATGCCATGATCTTTGTTTTCTGAATGTTGAGCTTTAAGCCAACTTTTTCACTCTCCTTTTTCACTTTCATCAAGAAGCTTTTTAGTTCCTCTTCACTTTCTGCCATAAGGGTGGTGTTATCTGCATATCTGAGGTTATTGATATTTCTCCCGGCAATCTTGATTTCAGCTTGTACTTGTTCCAGGCCAGCGTTTCTCATGATGTACTCTGCATATAAGTTAAATAAGCAGGGTGAAAATATACAGTCTTGACTTTCTGTAAAGGACCACTGGATAGAAAAACATGCCCCAGAGGCATCAGGGGAGGACATTTATAATTAAGAAGCTTGATCAGGGGAGGGGAAGGGAAGTAACATTGATTTGCCACTTGGTGCAAATTGCATCATTCTTTAATTCCTCTCAGGAGCCCTGTAAGGCACAAGATATTATTGTTGCTATTATCATTTTCAAGATGTGGGACTGAAGCTTACAGTGACTGAGTAACCCGCTCAGGGATGATCAGCTGATAAGCGGCAGAGCTGAGACTCAGTCCTAAACCACTCTTTTCCTGTGTCTGTTCCAGATCATCCATGGCCATTTTCCTTTTACATTGGCTCCAATGGGGTCTAGGATCCCAACCAGCCTTGAGATCCAGTTGCAAGCTATGGGCCCCAGGAAAAAAATATCCCTATACACTTTGGTGTGCTTCCATGGTGGGCTCAGATGGTAAAGAATCTGCCTGCAATGCAGGAGACTCAGCTTCAATCCCTGGGTCAAAAAGATCCCCTGGAGTACAAATGGTAACCCACTCCAGTATTCTTGCCTGGGAAATCCCATGGACAGAGCAGTCTGGCAGGCTACAGTCAATGGGGCAAAGAGTTGGACATGACTGAGTGACTAACACTTTCATATGCAGTTTCAGGAGTATCATATTATTTTGCATGAAATGTCAGTTCAGTTCAGTCACTCAGTCATATCCAATTCTGTGATCCCATGGACCGCAGCAAGCCAGGCTTCCCTCTCCATCACCAACTCCCGGAGCTTACTCAAACTCATGTCCGTTGAGTCAGTGATGCCATCTGACCATCTCATCATCTGTCATCCCCTTCTCCTCCACCTTCAATGTCAAGGGTTTCACAAATTCCTCCAGGTCCTATTCACCAGAGATATATTCCTTCAAGGAGAGTTTCTTTAGAGATCTCAAATTATGTCAGGAAGTACCTGTCTACTGACACTGAGACCCATCACATTCATTCTGGGTGGTCCTCAAGATACCAAGCCAGCCCTGCAATTGTGCTGGATGGAGAAAAGGAGGATAAGAGAGGGTAAACCTTTTCTGGAAACTTGCTTTATGATTATTTTGAGTTTATTATACAGGTTGTGTGCTAGACAGTGGGCTTCAAGTCTTAGATGCATTATGTCACTGAATAGCATCACAACTCCAGGAGGGAGACTGATTATTACAGCAGGGTATGAAGGAGGATATTATGGTCCATCAAAGAGGCAAAATGACTCAAGTCACACCCCTAACAGAGAAAGGACTCAAACCAAGGAAGTTACTCTCTAGGGTGTGTGCCCTTAGTCACTTACACTTCCAGAAAGCTTTCCCCAGACCTGTAGGTGGAGACAGGTGGAGTTCTCTGTATCTCTGTATCATAAAAACACCTGCAACCTCTGTGGTGAATATTTACAATTTAAAGTGCTGATAGTTTTGCTGTAGACATTGTCATTATTAAAAATGTGAAAGTAAATATTTATAAACAGCTTGGTAGGGAAACTAGATGTCTGGGGAGGAATTTTGAACTCAAATTGCTGCTCAGAGGTTTTCTTTTAAAAATGAAAATACGCAGAGTGACTCTAAATAGAAACCTCCTTCCTCTTCAGATTCTTGTCTCTGATCACCCAGCTAAGGCTCCCCTAAAATTCAACACTGGTTCCTCAGGAAAATGACAGCTTTGAAAAAGTTCAGCTGCAGTGAAATGCCACTGCTTACCCCATACAATAGCAAAGTGATCAAGACAAGTAATACCAAGGATTGGAAAAGATGTGGAGCAACTGGAACTCTCAAACACTGCTATAGGGAGGGGTAAATAGATTAACAGCTCCTTCACAAAACTGATGAGTATTTCCTAACAATGTTAAATTCATTCGCCTGCACTATGACCTAGAAGTTTCACTTCTGGGAATCTACCTGAGACAAATGATAACATATAGATAGCCATACAAGTAAATGTACGAGAAGATTCATTGCAGCTATATTCAGAAGAACCACAAATCTGACACAACCCAAATGTCTATCAACAGATGACTGCTTAAACAAATTGTGGCAGAGCCACACAATGGCATGCTGCTCTAGAAACAGAACAAACTGCTGTTACTACTGATAATATACTACTACATGGATGGACACCAAAAACATTGTTCTGAGCAAGCAAAGCCAGACAAAACAGACTATCATTTCATTTATGTGACACTGGAGAAAATGCAAACTAATCTATAGTGGCAGAAAGTAAATCTGTCCTTTCCTCTGACGGATGAGAGGTGGAAGCAAAAGGGGATTTGTTGAAGTGGTGGGTGTTTCTGCACCTTGTTCTGTATTCTGATGGGTGGTGGGAACCACTGAAGTGTGCACTTGTCAAAGCCCACTGATCCATTTTCTTAAACATCTGTGCATTTTACTGCATGTAAATCATATCCTAATAAAATAACAATCCTGGAAGGAAAACAGAAAGGCTGGATGATGAATGTCCATCCTTGGTGGGCTCAGCTGATGACGCAGCTTCCTAAGACACAGGACTTCCCAGAAGTTTATCACCTTTCCAGGTTGCTCTGACACTTTGAAGGGCCAGGGGAAAAAAAAGATGTACAATCCCACTTTTCTAACTCTCCAAATGGAGCTACAAAAATGGTCAATGTTTATATGTTTCCAAATTCCAAAAGGAAGTGTGGATGGATACTATCCGCCTGGACTTTTCCGGTGTTTGGTTCCTGGAGTCCCAGTCCTGAGGAATGACTGTGAAATTCGTACTGTGGCACTTCATTTTGATGGACTGAATGTCCTTCCTGGTTGATCTGGTACTGGTTCGGTCTATATTTGGGGATTCAACCTACTTGGGGCTGGAGTTGAAAGGGGCATGCCACAAGAAGGGGTTTCAGGGGGAGCTGACTCTTTCGGATTCTGATATGCACCCTCCTCAGTAGCAGCCCCGACCTCCAAGGAAATGTGATGAGCAGAGAGCAGGGCTGGAGGTAGAGGTCAGCCCCCACAGTCTTCATCGTGGAAACGCCTCTGCCAATTTCAAGGCGCCTTCTGAGGTGACTAACCCTCTAACACTCTTGATGAATTTAGAGACACATTAGTTTGATTTACATAATAAGTTTTTACTTTATTTATTTTAATTAGAGGCTAATTACTTTACAATATTGTATTGGTTTTGCCATACATCAACATGAATCCACCACAGGTGTACACGTGTTCCCAATCCTGAACCCCCTTCCCCCCTCCCTCCCCATACCATCCCTCTGGGTCATCCCAGTGCACCAGCCCCAAGCATCCTGTATCCTGCATCAAACCTGGACTGGCGATTCGTTTCTTATATGATAGTATACATGTTTCAATGCCATTCTCCCAAATCATCCCCCCTCCCTCTCCCAGAGTCCAAAAGACTGTTCTATACATCTGTGTCTCTTTTGCTGCCTCGCATACAGGGTTATCGTTACCACCTTTCTAAATTCCATATATAATATTTTTAAATACACGATTGCTTTGGAGAGTTAATTGTCTTTCCATTTTCCCTTCCTCGACTGAACTGTGGCGTTACAAATACCCTCCCAGAGAGCCCAAGAGGAGGCAGATGTGGCTGAGAGAACACAGAACAATCCACACCTCGCAAATGCCAACAAGAAGGGCAATCTGGAATTTGCTGGCAAATCAATCCTTAAAGCAAGATTGGCGAATGGGGCAAGCATCTCAAAAATCATTTTGCGTGGGCAAAAATGCATGCCCAGCTCCCAGAATACAGTGGCGGTGTGCGGGTCCATCTCGGCCTCCCGGGGGGGCCCCTCGTCCATAGGAGGGCGGAGCTGCTCCAAGGGACAGAGAGCCTGGCGGCGGCGGTTGCCAGGCGCCCGGCGGGCGGCGTGGCTCTGCAGAGAGGCAGACTGCCAGGATCCGGAGCCGGCTGGCTTCCTCAGAGCACCTGTCATCCTTCCCTTTGCAAGAAGGCGCCACCTTCCCCCGCCTCTCTCTGCTTTCCCCCGCGGGGCTTCCTATTGCCTTTCCCACTGGCAGATGCAGACTGCCTTCCTCCCAGCAGTTGGGGGCGCTGGAGGAGGGGAAGGCCTTGGCAAACGCATCCTCCGCCTTAGCAGGCGCCTGCATCCCAGGAATCAGTCGGATGCAGGTGCTGTGACACGATGACAAGCAGTCAGGCCCTGGGTGACTGCATGCACGTCACTTGCTGTGCCTGACAGTCTCCGACACCCCCATCAATCATGGTCTTGATTAGGCCACTTAGAGTCTCCTGTCTCAACTTTGGGCTCTGAACCGAATTTATTGCGAACTGAACAGCCTTATTTCCAACGTGGGCGTCAGCGCCTTTTTACAAGAGCATCATGGAGCTGGAAGTTCACACTTGCACACTCGAATGGGCCAGTCTTTTCTCTTGTCAATACAGCAGTTAGATGCATGTCAGGCACACGAATTTGCTGGGAAGTTTTGCTTTCCTTGGTTCCTCTTTCATTTTTTGCAAAGATGCATTTTGTTGTTCCTCTGGTGCTGTATTTAGGGAATGTGGTGACTGTCTATGTATTCATGAGCAGTGGGTCTTCTCATGGAACGGGAAGAGAGGAAACGACTCAGAGTTAACTCCAGTGATGATTAAAAGTTTGGGATGAGCTGGAAGATTGGGATTGACAGATATACGTCACTATGTGTAAAATAGGTAACTAACCAGAACCTGTGTACAGCACAGGGAACCCTACTCAATGTGCTGCAGTGCCCTAAATGGGAAGGAAATCCAGAAAAGAGGGGCTGTATGTATACATATAGCTGATTCACTGTACTGTTCAGCAGAAAATAATACAACATTGTAAAGCAACTATACTCCCATTAAAAAAAAAAAAAAAAATCTTGGTATTAACCAGCTGCCTACCTCAAAGAGGTTATTTATCCACTAACATTGATTAAGCTTGGTATCTGTGTCCAGCCCAGTCTGAGACTCTTGGAGGGCCCTCAGGTAAGATAAACATGATTGTTGCCCAGGAGAACCTCAAAATATAGTTAGGGAGATAATTATACAAATATTTCTGTGGCAAAATGTGGATCAAACTTCTTTGCCTGGTACTGAAGGCATCTGAGAACTTGACCACAGTAGACAGGTCCTCACAGGCATATCCTGGACATTTCAGAAATATCCATCATGCTTTCTTCCTGTAGAGAAGTTCATGGCTGTGTCCTTATCTGGGACCCCATTTTTCACGTATTTCTCTAAATCAGAGGTCAACAAAGTTTTTCTGTAAATGGTAAAATAATAAATATTTTAGGCCTCATGAACCAAGAGGCTAAATGCAGCAACTGTTCTTGCTGAAAGGTTAATAGTCTTGTTTACATTCTACATTTAAGAATGTAAAAACCATTATTAGCTAATAGACCATACAGAAATGGGAGGTGGGTTGAATTTGGCCTGAGGGCTATAGTTTGCTGACATCAATATAAATCCCATTTGTCTTTTAAGACCCAGCTCAAACTCCAATTGCTATGTAAAACATATCTGATACATCTCACCTGAAATTTTCCTCTCTTAGGAATGTCTAATTTATACAATTTGTCAAGTAAGTATTCTTATACTTACAAATGCATCTATCAGGAGTATGGTTAGAGGAGAAAATAGAAATTTTTAAATCAGACAGAATAACATTCAAATCCTGATTTCTCAGCTTACAGTTGAGTGGCATTGTGAAAACAACTTACATTCTCTGCGTTTATTTTTGAAAAAAAAAAATCAAAATATGTTTATATCTGTGTAGGAGGTATTTTTTTTTCCATTTCCTTACCTAGATTTTCAAAATTATTTGCATCAAATATGTATCCCTTCTATAGTAGAGATATATCAAATACCTCATCCACAGGGTTATTTGTATTTAAAAATGATATCGCTGAAATGGTATAAAGGGTTAGTAAATATTCTCTTCCATCTCTTCATGAATTCTTTCTATATTCTCATCAAGGATATATGTCTTATGTTCAATACTAAATTGCATTATTTTTAGGACCAGATGCTATCTTAAATTTTAAGCCCTCAACAATACTGAATTGAGATCTTGCACTTGGCTGGTGGTCAGAATCATTTGCTGTTAATCCGTTTCCCCTAAACTCTTTTACACTGCTGCTGCTGCTGCTAAGTTGCTTCAGTCGTGTCCGACTCTGTGCGACCCCATAGATGGCAGCCCACCAGACTCCCCAGTCACTGGGATTCTCCAGGCAAGAACACTGGAGTGGGTTGCCATTTCCTTCTCCACTAAAACCCTTCAAAAGAATTTTCTCTATTCATTTCTCTTTGCTTGCCCTACTACTCAGTCTAATTCAATCTGTCTTCTCTCTCTATCATTCACCCACCTCCATGTCTGTAAATCTAGTGGACATATTTCAGAGCTCATCTTATTTGACTCTTCATGAGCATTAGAGTCAAACACGTCCTTCTTTCTGACACCTCAGTACTTTTAACTCCATGATATCAGGATTTCCTGGATCTCCTCCTTATTCCTCTCTCTCCATTTCTGTCTCATTTGCAGGATCTGTATCAGGCAAAGACCATTAAGCATTGGCATTTCTGAAGACAGCACTTGCTATTATCTCTCTGCATTTCCAACCATATCCCAGGTTTCAGAAAGCATCTATATACAGATGTGGCACTAAATTTAATCTTTCACCAAGGCCTCTAAGGCCTACCTCAGTCATCTCAGTTACAGACCCCTCAGAGTCAACATGACCAAGACTAAATCTATGAGCCATGCTGATCCCTCAAGCTTGCAACCCAAGCTAGTCTTCCTTCCAAGTTTTCTATCTCAGAGAAAGATATTGCCATCCTTCCCATCAAACAAGCCAGAAACCTAGGAATTTATTCTGAAAACCTACCTCTTTCTTACTATGCAGGTAATTTATTACCAACCTCTGCAGATTTTCTCTCTTTTATAAATTTCGAATCCTTCTCTTTTTTTGTGGTCAACGCCAGCACTGTAGGCCAACAAGAGTCATTTGTGAAATAGGATGTTGATAGTGGGGGAGGTTGTATGTGTTTGGGTGTAGGGATTATATAGTAACTCTCTGTCAGTCAGTTCAGTTCAGTTCAGTCGCTCAGTCGTGACCAATTCTTTGTGACCTCATGAATCGAAGCACGCCAGGCCTCCCTGTCCATCACCATCTCCCGGAGTTCACTCAAACTCACGTCCATCGAGTTGGTGATGCCATCCAGCCATCTCATCCTCTGTCATCCCCTTTTCCTCCTGCCCCCAATCCCTGCCAGCATCAGAGTCTTTTCCAATGAGTCAACTCTTCACATGAGGTGGCCAAAGTACTGGAGTTTCAGCTTTAGCATCATTCCTTCCAAAGAACACCCAGGGTTGATCTCCTTTAGAATGGACTGGTTGGATCTCCTTGCAGTCCAAGGGACTCTCAAGAGTCTTTTCCAACACCACAGGTCAAAAGCATCAATTTTTCGGTGCTCAGCTTTCTTCACAGTCCAACTCTTACATCCATACATGACCACTGGAAAAACCATAGCCTTGACTAGATGGACCTTTGTTGGCAAAGTAATGTCTGCTGCTACTGCTGCTAAGTCACTTCAGTCGTGTCTGACTCTGTGCGACCCCATAGACGGCAGCCCACCAGGCTCCGCCATCCCTGGGATTCTCCAGGCAAGAACACTGGAGTGGGTTGCCATTTCCTTCTCCAATGCATGAAAGTGAAAAGTGAAAGTAAAGTTGCTCAGTTATGTCCGACTCCTAGCGACCCCATGGACTGTAGCCCACCAGGCTCCTCTGTCCACGGGATTTTCCAGGCGAGAGTACTGGAGTGGGGTGCCATTGCCTTCTCCGAAGTAATATCTAGTTTCTGCTTAATTTTGGTGTAAACCTAGAACTGCTCTAAAAAAATAAAGTCTATTAAACACAAAAGCAAAAACACTTGTGCCATTTATTACGAGTAGAATCAGGGCAAAGTTAGGCTTCCCTTAAACCTACATCTTATGTTTATCTTCTTTTCTAGCCCTGTTTTACTCCCCCACCTCCTTTCTTCTGAGATTATTCTTTCAGTAAATCACTTAAACAAAATCCCTGTCAGAGGCTCTGCTTCCAGGACACCAGCCTCAGGCAGAGCTGTAGGTGTGGTGTACATGATCGCTGACCTGTCCAGCCCTTTTCTTCTGCTTAGAAACTGGGACATGGCAGAGTGATTTTTGATGGGACAAAGAGATGTAACAGATGTCTGAAATATATAAATAGGTGCTGATAGAAAACATGGGCCTGGAGAGAGTTGAAAAGAAATCTCATCTCACCATACCTAGAAAGATGGAAATGCACCAAAGACAAATTTCACCGACTTCAAATATTTGTCTGGGTGCCAGCTCTTCATTCTGTGAGAAGGAAGCAATTGCTGTCAACTCCTTTCACCATTTGCTTTCTGTGGCTGCTGTGATGAACTACCACAGACTGGATGGCCTACAACAACAGCAATGTGTTCTCTCATAATCCTGGAGACCTGAAGTCCAAAATCAAAGCATTGCCGAAGCCATACTCTCTCTGGAGGCTCCAGGGAAGAATCCATCCTTGTCTTTTCCAGTGTTGCATGCTTCTGGCAATCCACAGCTTTCTTGGCTTCTGGCCACACCACTCTGCTTCTGTTAGCATGTCACCTTCTCTGTGTCCATCTTCTCTTCCGTACGTCTCTTACAAAGACACTTTTCACTGAATTTGGAGTCCACCCAAATAAGCCGGGATTATCTCAAGGTCCTTAACTTAATGAAGTCTGCAAAGGCCTTTGTTCCAAATAAGGAAACATTCACAGATTCCATGGAGGGGCTGACATGTCTTTTAAGGGAGGAGGCACCATTTGGTCCACTATACTCAGTAACTTTTCCCCTAATTCTATATAATAATATTTTTATGCTTATATATCTGTTTACAGTCTGCCCAGTTCTTTCAATTAAATAGCCTATTAATTACCACAACAAATAAACAAGAATACCTGTTGTGTAACACATTTTTCGTATATCCCAAACATACCCTGTTAGGTGCTATTATTCCAATTTTACAGTTAAGGAAACCGGGGCTGGGATGGGCTTTAATTTTTTACCTTTAGTATTTCAAACTTGGTATCTTTACTTGGTGACTCTCGTAAGAGCTAGAATTAGAAGGGTCTCCAGCAACAATGGATTCACCTTGCTCCTTGGATTAGTGTTCTGAGTATAATGCAAATAATAATATTCTTAGAATCAAAGTAGATGGAGCAGTGATCGACTGGCATCTGTACTGTGGGGGAATGAAGGAGAAAGAACTAGGGCTCCAGTCTTGCACAGAGAGCTGGAGTCCCCACTGTGTTCTCTGACTAGCTTCCTGAATTTGGCAAATCATAACGTTTCTCTAAGACTGCCATTAAGGTAGGATGTTCCCACATTGCTCATGGGCTTCCCAGGTGGCACCACTGGTAAAGAACCCACCTGCCAATGTAGGATACATAAGAGACCTGGATTCAATCCCTGGGTGGGGAAGATCCCCTGAAGAAGGGCATGACAATCCACTCCAGAATTCTTGAGAATTCCATAGACAGAAAAGCCTGGTGTGCTACAGTCCTTTAGGTCGTAAAGAGTCAGACATGACTGAAGAGACTTAACAGGCACGCATGCTGCTCGTATGGCTTTTTAAGGAACAACTGAGTTAAAAGCAGTCACCTTTACCAGATTAATTATACATTAATATATAATTGCAGTGACATACACATTAACACTGGTATCCTTCCTTTTGTATCTTCAAACCACAAGAAGGCACTCAGGATAGCTTCACAGTCTCCATTTATTAATCCTTGACCAAGACCTTCCACTACTGCGAGCTGGCTCCCAGCTCCACAAGAAGGCTGGGAAAGAAAACTTGAAAAATTTGAGAATAGAAATTTTTCCATCTCTATATATAATTATGACTGATTCACATTGTAATACAGAAGAAAGCAATACAACAGTGTAAATCCTTTTTCTTCCAATTAAAAAATAAATTAAAAAAAAGAAATATTCCCAGCTCATCTCAATCAAGGCTTTCACAGAAGCATTTATATAAGTCCCTACTTTGGTGTAAGTTATTTTCTTCAGTTACCCACAAAACACCTGTTGCTAAAGGATCTAGCGTCTACACTGGCCTACAATGAATTACGGAGCAGAGACTATTTTCTTTCTTGGCACCCCTCCCTCTCACCACCGTCATCACCCAAATGGTCAAAATTTAATATGTGAAACTCTAACAAAAAAATTCTGAAAGAGATGGGAATACCAGACCACCTGACCTGCCTCTTGAGAAACCTGTATGCAGGTCAGGAAGCAACAGTTAGAACTGGACATGGAACAATAGACTGGTTCCAAATAGGAAAAGGAGTACGTCAAGGCTGTATATTGTCACCCTGCTTATTTAACTTATATGTAGAGTACATCATGAGAAATGCTGGGCTGGAGGAAGCACAAGCTGGAATCAAGATTGCCTGGAGAAATACCAATAGCCTCAGATATGCAGATGACACCACCCTTATAGCAGAAAGTGAAAAAGAACTAAAGAGCCTCTTATTGAAAGTGAAAGAGGAGAATGAAAAAGTTGGCTTAAAGCTCAACATTCAGAAAACAAAGATCATGGCATCCAGTCCCATCATTTCATGGCAAATAGTTGGGGAAACAGTGGAAACTGGCTGACTTTATTTTTCTGGGCTCCAAAATCACTGCAGATGGTGATTACAGCAATGAAATTAAAAGACGCTTACTCCTTGGAAGGAAAGTTATGACCAACTTAGACAGCACATTAAAAAGCAGAGACATTACTTTGTCAACAAAGGTCCATCTAGTCAAGGCTATGGTTTTTCCAGTAGTTATGTATGGATGTGAGAGCTGAACTATAAAGAAAGCTGAGCACTGAAGAATTGATGCTTTTGAATTGTGGTGTTGGAGAAGACTCTTGAGGGTCCCTTGGACTGCAAGAAGATCCAACCAGTCCATTCTAAAGGAGATCAGTCCTGGGTGTTCACTGGAAGGACTGATGTTGAAGCTGAAACTCCAATACTTTGGCCACCTGATGCGAAGAGCTGACTCATTGGAAAAGACCCTGATGCTGGGAAAGATTGAGGGCAGGAAGAGAAGGGGACAACAGGGGATGAGATGGTTGGATGGCATCACTGACTCAATGGACATGGGTTTGGGTGAACTCCGGGAGTTGGTCATGGACAGGGAGGCCTGGCGTGCTGCAGTTCATGGGGTTGCAAAGAGTCGGACATGACTGAGCGACTGAACTGAACTGAACAAAAAAAGTGGTAAGTTCACTGTTCTGCAGGAAAAGGAAGTCATTCAGCATGTCAAGACCGCCATCAGGAGACTCCAGTGGCCTCCTCCGCCTCACCCCTCCAGGTGCGCACCCAGGCAAGCAACATCAGCTCAGGAAGCATGCACGTCCACACTGCACCCTGGCCCGTGAGTCAGAGCCTCCATGCTGGGGCCCACGAGGCTGCTCTTATCAAGCCTCCAGGCGATTCTGATACAGAAGTTACAGGAGCCCTTTGCTGTATCAGTGATTCTCAAACTCCCACAGCACCTTTTTTATCTCTGGATATGAAAAGTGTATTGCCAAAAAGAAAAACATTCCGTTTTGGAAGATTGCTTTTATGCCTGGCTTTCCCATTGCATAAGTTCTTCTGGGCTTCTGGGAGCCGGTTCCTCCATTCTCTCTAGACATGCAGTCATCATGCCTTTTCATGTCCTCTTCAAAATATTTCAGACCCATCCTGGGCCTCCTGAAGTCGCTTACTGCTCCAAGCTTGTCCTTTTTGCCTCCAAATCCATTCCATTTCTGTCTTCATACTATCACCAGATATGCCTTCCCTAAACCCCATTTTTGTTGCAAAATATTGTGAAGTTATCAAGGACTCTAGTTCCTACTATATCAAACCTAAACTGTTCCTTCCAGTTTTCATCCAATCTCTCTTTACAATCACTCCTATAACTCACTAACTCACTCTCTGCTTAAACAGTTGCTTTCCTGGGTCACACACGTAGAAATTCATTTTTCTTAGTTGCTACTGTTGTTCTTCACTTAAAATATTCTTCTTTCCCAATCTAAACTCCAATACATCCTTCAAGGCCCAGATGAAGTGTCATTTTAAACCCAGGTTTGCACATCAGCGATCACTTCTCCCTGTCCACAGCACATATTGCTGGTCAATTATGAAACTCAAGCTGAGATACCAAATGCCACCTCTGAATCCTACTTAACACAACACTCCAGGCCACTACCACTAATCAAAGTGTACCCAGAGGATGAAATCTCACTGTTATAACCCCTTGTGACTTTTGTTATTCCCACTATTCCAGAATCCACCATCAGGTATCTATTCATTGTTATTCACTACATTGTAATCTCATTTAGGAGAGGAAGAAGGCTTAAAATACTTCTGTACACCTCCAGAATTTCACAGCCCTGAACATAAGGGAAGACCTGAGGAATATCAGTTGGTTTGATTTTGATTAGACTGACAATATTGTAATAAAAGCACTTCTCTGGTGGCTCAGCGGTAAAGAATCTGCCCGCAATGCAGGACATGCAAGAGATGCTGGTTCAATCCCGGTCGGGAAAATCACCTGGAGGAGGGCTTGGCAACTCACTCCAGTATTCTTTCCTGGAGAATCCCATGGACAGAGGAGCCTGGCAGGCTACTGTCCATGGGGTTGCAGAGTCAGACAGGACAGAAGCAACTTGGCACATGTGAACACATGCATTGTAACAGATATGCAGTGATGCTTACCCTTGATCTGGCTAACTTCACTCTATGGAGACGCAGGTTCACCTGAGCTCCTCATTCACCACCTCAAAGAATAATAGTAGACATATTTGCTTGATTAATTCCTTAGGTTTCCACAGAGTAAAATGGGAATTATCTTTGTCTCCTCTGTAAGCTAGAACTGAGAGATATGCAATTAAAATCAGTTAAAAGCAAACTAGCAACAAATACGGATATAAACCGTGTACTGTGTCTCACACAGTGTAATGGTACCAGATAATGGCAAACGTTGACAGCAGCACCATGTAAATACTGAGCCTTACCTTGGTTTGAAGGAACACTTACTGGAGGTATTTTTTTCATCTGAAATAAAATCTTGACCTCAAGTCTGCTTTTTTCTTCTTCATATCTTGACATACAAAAATAGTAAAGGAGATGTGGGGGAGGCACCAGAGCTGTGATTAAATCTGCTTCTCACATCTATTATCTTCTCACTTTCCACGAGCTCTAATTTAAACATCTTATTTATAGCGTAATGTTCTTAAGAGTTTTCTGGGTGTATTTAAGTGGGGATAACTAATTGGGACCATTCTAGTAGAAATCAGCTCCAAGCTCATCTTCCTAGGTGGCAGCTCCTCTCTGCTCCTGAAAAATAATGTAATTTCCTCTTTTTCAGTCTAATTTTCATGTTCACTGTTACTGTTCTGAATGTCGTGACTTCAGGCTGCATGAGTTTAACAATGTTTTTAGTTTCAATATTATCCCTAATATTTGACCTCTTTACATCATGAATTTGTTATCTTCTTCCAGAACTTTCCACTCTTCTTGACATTAAAAAATAAGTAAAGTCTAAAGCAGGGGACAACTTAAAAATAGTCTAAAGTAGGAATATTTTTAAAAAGTGAAAGTTGTATGTTCTGTTTTAGATATATGTGTATTGAATGAGCATAGAAAATGAACAGAATCTGTTTTCCAGCTCTACAAAATGTTGTTTTACCCATTTACTCTTGTTTCCTGGTAATATATGCCTCAGGTAACAAGTATATTTCTATTATTTATGACTTAGTGGAATAATCTGATGTCAGTACCTGGGACCACATGCAAATTTAGATTAATTTATACACCAGCTTCTCTTGTTCTCTCCCAATCACCCAGTGTAGGTTGAGTTCTCCAGAGTCAGATCCTGAGAGCAGGGTGAGTTGTTGATTTCATTTCGATTTTTGGCAAAACTAATACAATATTGTAAAGTTTAAAAATAAAATAAAATTTAAAAAAAACCATAAAAAATAATACAAATGAATGTATAAGCAAAACAGATTCACAGAGAAAACAAACTAGTGGTTACCAAAGGGGAGATGGAAGGCGGGAAGGACAAATTAGTGGTACAGGATTAACAGATGCAAACTACTGTGTAAAAAAATAGACACGCAATAAGGATATATTGTATAGCATAGAATATTATAGCCGTTATATTATAATAGGAACTTCACAGGTGGCACTAGTGGTAAAGAACCCACCTACCAATGCAGGAGATGTAAGAGATGCTGGTTCGATCCCTGATTTGAGAAGATACCCTGGAGGAGGGCTTGGCAACCCACTCCAGTTTTCTTGCCTGGAGAATCCCATGGAAAGAGGAGCCTGGCAGGCTATAGTCCATAACTTTTAATTGAATATAATCTGCAAAAATACTGAATCACTATGCTGTACAACTGAAAATGTTATGATATTATAGGTAAACTATTCTTAAAAAAAAAAAAAAAAAAAAAGGATGTAGACCAGGAGAAAATGGTAAGAAGTAGAGAATAGGATAGGGAAAGAGATAACACCATGGCAGGGGGATTTCAAGTGAGGTCTCAACCACTGTCTGGCCTGGGGGCAGCTCCAAGTGTAAAGGACACTTGGAGTTTATTTCTCCTTGAAAAAAGTGAGCTGGGCTCTCACACTTCAGCAGTCCCTGGACTCCTGTAAGTCCCAGGATCATGACTTTCCAGGCACTTCTGGCCCTCGGGATGGGCAACACATCTCCAGTAACCCAAGAGTAGATCACTGAAGGAGACGGCAGGGGCCAGGTGTTTTCATGGATGAGACTTCCCATTGGATCAGCTACAAAGGTCCTGCACTGTTTCTTCTAGGGATGGGTTTTGGGGAATAGCCTCCAACCTTACTCCTTCCAGCCCCTCAGACCTCCACAGCTACTATTTGCACATACTTCCAAATGCAGGGACAATGTCTTTCTTCATCAGGTGGCCATTCTCTTCAACCCTCTTCAACCAACATAACAAACCGTTGAAAAAATTAAAGTGCCTTAAAACAATGATCATTTATTCTGTGTAGGAGTCTGTGTGTTATCAGGTTGGATTGGGCTTAGCTGGGTGGTTCTTCTGGTCTTGCTGTGTTCCCTCATGTACCTTAGCTCAATCATAGGAGCTTTAGCTGATCCTGGATGAATATCTTATTCGGTTGGGACAACTGGAATGATTTCTATCACTTCCACATGAAATGAGTTCTCTCAGCCTTCAACAGGTTATCTCGAGCGTATTCATGTGACAGGGATGCCAGTAGAACAAGTGGCATTGTGCAAAGTCACTTGAGGGCCAGGCTCAGGACCAGCTCACTGTCACTTCTGCCACATTCTATTAGTCACAGCAAGTCGTGCAAACAGGCCAGAGTCAAAAAGTGGAAATCAGGTACAGATGCAAAGTAAAATCAGAGGCAGAGTCAGCAAAGGGCATGGATGGCAATGTAAACAATCACACATATTCTTTTGCAACATTACACAACTTCTCAGCACACCACTCTCCTATTCCCAAAACATCAGATTAACTTCAGGATGAGTCCAATCTTCCCAACATAATCCCAGGTAGAGGTTTTCTTTATCTTGGTTCCTGATGCCCAAAGATGCTATCCACCCACCAGCACAAGGTCTTCTTGTTTTTTGTCAAGTTCTCCAGAGAAACAGAACCAATAGGACACATAGACATACACAGAAAGGGATTTATTATGAGGGATGTTTACCAGCTATCTGGGCATTCCTTAACCCACTTAAGTTGACACATAAAATGAACCATCATAGGCATGTAAAGTAGGGGAAGGGGTAGTTCATTTCTTCTTTCTCCTAGCCTCTCAGACAAGACAGAAATCACTCTCAGCAGATTATCCCTCTAGATATATTCAACAATGCTTCCTTTCTGTTCATTTTATGCCTGTGTGTGTGATGTATCTTGTTTATCTTCATGTGACATCTGGTGATTGAGAATCACAAAAGGGAGTTCTGTTTTCAGCTGCTGGGCATGTTTAACACTTTCGCAGGTGGTCCTTCCCAGTAACTCGAACTTGTGAATTGGATAATGATAAAGGTTCTCCATGTGCCCTCCTATTCACAGATCCCTTTTAAGTAAGATAATTTACAACAGAAGATATTCAGATGATACGACCCAAATAGCACAAAGCGAAGAGGAACTAAAGAGCCTCTTGATGAAATTGAAGGAGGAGACTGAAAAAGCTGATTTAGAACTCAACATTCAAATAATGAAGATCATGGCATCTGGTCCCATCACTTCATGGCAAATAGATGTGGAAACAATGGAAATAGTGACAGACTTTATTTTCTTGGGCTCCAAAATCACTGCAGATGGTGACTGCAGCCATGAAATTAAAAGACGCTTACTCCTTGGAAGAAAAGCTATAACCAACCTAGACAACATATTAAAAAGCAGAGACATCACTTTGCCAACAGAAGTCCATATAGTCAAAGCTATTGTTTTTCTGGTAGTCATGTACAGATATCAGAGTTGTACCATAAAGGAAGTTGACCACTAAAGAATTGATGCGTTCGAACTATGGTGCTGAGGAAGACACTTGAGAGTCCCTTGGACAACAAGGAGATCAAACCAGTCCATCCTAAAGGAAATATTCAACCTTGAATATTCATTGGAAGGACTGATGTTATAGCTGAAGCTCCAACACTTTGGCCACCTGATGTGAAGAGCGACTTATTGGAAAAGACCCTGATGTTGGGAAAGATTGAGGGCAGGAGGAGAAGGGGATGAAAGAGGAAGAGATGGTTGGATGGCATCATCAACTCAATGGGCATGAGTTTGAGCAAATTCCGAGAGATAGTGAAGGACAGGGAAGCCTGGTGTGCTGAAGTCCATGGGGTCACAAAGAGTAGGATGCAACTTAGTGACTGAACAACAACACCAATACTGGAAAGCTGGACATCAAGTGTGAAGTGAGGAAAGATCTATACAAGCTTCAAATGATCAAATATTTTCTCCACTTTCTTCCCAATGTATAAAACACTTTATGCATTTCATCAGTTCTAAAATGATCATTTTTCATATTTTAATCTCTCTGAAATTGGCATGCATCTTAAAATTGATTGTCTCAAAATTATTTGGCAGTGTTTTCTTAATAGCCTATTAAATAGTGGTGAATCTTACAACCGATGTTGTCTTAGTTTTGATGATATATGATGACTAGAAGAAGTAGTTGTTTCATCATATAAAATATTGGCTGCAAAGCACACACATGAACTTGTTAAAAGGGTGGCAGGTGAGGCTTTTGATATGAGTGTTAAATAATTCAACACGCTTCACTTTTTGAACAATTCAATTAAACTCTAGTTTCAGCCAAGTTGACCGTATGCATGGGTAGATGACCAGGTTAGCAAGCATGAGAGGAATTCTTCAGAATCATCCTCCAAATATTGTGAAGTTAAAGGGAACATTTTTTTTCTGGATGCCTTTGTAACAGCTTAAGTTAGCTATACTGTATAAAGCAGTATTACTGAGTCACTATCAAAAAGTAGCCCTAGATGCATAGAATTATGGCAATTCTCTTGGCATAAAGGTCTGACATAAAGGATGGGGTGGAAGGTGGGAGGGAGGTTCAAGAGGGGAACAACGTATGTATACTTATGGCTGATTCATGTTGATATACAGCAGAAACCAACACAACATTATAAAACAATTATCTTCCAATTAAAAATAAATAAACTTTAAAAAATCTGAGAAAAGGAAATTTCAGAAGGATCAACTGAGATCTCACATTTCCAACTTCAGCCTCTGAGTTCATGCCTCATAGAGTCTATTTGAAAATACTTTTCCTCAAAGTCTACAATCCACCCAAATGTGCTTACCTCATTTAGACCAAAACGTACATATTAGAGAATTAAGCGCATTTAAAAAATCTATTTACTGCAGTTTTCCACTTCTTTTCAGGTTTTCCCAATACATATGTACTATCTTGAAAATCAGAAAATTTGTTTAAATGAAAACAAAAATTATCTGTAAGAGAGCAAAAAAGATCACTACAGACACAATAAGTGAACAAGATAATAATAAAAGCTAGCTCAAGTGTTATATTCACTTTCCGCCAGGCCACTGACCAACGGGCCCCCTCACACCCTTGAGTGGTCAGGGATACTTCCATCTCCCTTCACAGATGAGGAAGCACTGACACAGGAGGATTTCAGAGCTGAGGACTCGCCTATCAAAGGAGAAGCAGGACTGAAGGCCAGCGACCAGGGTCCAGAGCCCGCATTGCCTGCAGCCTGATGCATAAACAGGAAGTGAACATAAACAAGCAGGTCTGAGTGCCAAGAAGTCATTCTATTTTTCATCTCTTTGTAGCTTCATGGTAAAAGGATACTTTTCTCTCTAAACATCAGCTTCTCCATTTGTAATGTGGGGATTCTGGCATTAATAACTGAACTTTTTAAGGATCAAATGAAACAATGAATATGAAGATGCCTTGTAAACTGACAGAAAGTGAAGTCGCTCAGTCATGTCCAACTCTTAGCAACCCCATGGACTGTAGCCTACCAGGCTCCTCAGTCCACGGAATTATCCAGGCAAGAGTACTGGAGTGGGTTGCTATTTCCTTCTCCAGGGGATTTTCCCCACCCAGGGACTGAACCCGGGTCTCCCTAGTCTCCCACATTGCAGTCAGACACTTTACCGTCTGAGCCACCAGGGAAGCCCATAAAACTGACCAGTAATGTCAACTTGACAACTGACAGGTTTGCATATCCCATTAGTAACAACACCATCTTCTTTTCTCTCTCAGGACTTGGTAACAAAACCGGAGGTGGTTATCTCTCCAGAACCTGCTCCCCTATCATACTTCTGTCTCCTGTCCTGGCAATAAAGTACTAAACTCTTTCCTCCTGTATCTGAGACCTACTCTCAATAGCTACTGTTCGCACTCTGCCATCAGGGTCCTGCCCAGGATCCCACTGGCAAGAAAGTAAATGCAGAGCACACACGCCATAGCTTCCCCCTTCCTTGTCCATGTCAGATCCTGTTAATCAAGCACAGATCTCCCACCAGTTCAGCCAAAGCTCAAATGTTGCCTCAGAATCCTTAACAGAGATCTAAGCAGATGCTTGCTACTAGTAATCAAATGTGATCAACAGCTGAAATTAAATCTATTTCCCATTCCTGTTGCAAAGTAGTATAAAATGCACCTATAAACAGAATTTAGAATTAAAAAGTAGGGAGCTCTTTGAAATATGAAGTTAATAATAGTAGCTGGGCTACTTCAGTTCTGTTGTGCAGGTCACTTGACTCACCTCCATTCTCTCATCTCCATTTCCTTGTCATTCTAATGAGAGAGTTGGATCCTGACCTCTCACAAAATCAATTTCGATTCCAGCCTACAGATTCCTTTTTTAACTTCTAACATCTTCCAAGTCATTATTAATTTTTGCTTTTCCTCTTACCCACCTGAATTGCCACTCCTACTTCTTTCTCTCCATCCATTTAAGCTGTACTTCAACATCTTCAAATTTCGCGTTTCCCACAAAGCTATCTCTTTGCTACTCCAGTTGGTAGTGACCTCACTTTCCACTGATGGGCTTTAACATAAATTGTCCATAGATACAGTTGGCATCATATGGTCTGATGAACTAGACTACAAATGCCCTGATGAAACAGGTCCAGGGTCTATATTTCTTTCCGTTATAGTGCCTTGCAGAGTTTTATATAGTAGATCAGTTCAGTCGCTCAGTTGTGTCTGACTTTTTGTGACCCCATGGACTGCAGCACCCCAGGCTTCCCTGTCTTTTACCATCTCCCGGAGTTTACTCAAACTCATGTCCGTCAAGTTGGTGATGCCATCCAACCATCTCATCCTATGTCATCCCCTTCTCCTCCTGCTTTCGATCTTTCCCAGCATCAGGGTCTTTTCCAGTGAGTCAGTTCTTCACATCAGATGGACAAGTATTGGAGTTTCAGCTTCAGCATCAGTCCTTCCAATGAATACTCAGGAGTGAATTCCTTTAGGATTGACTGGTTTGATCTTCTTGCAGTTCAAGGGACTCGCAAGAATCTTCTCCAACACCACAGTTCAAAAGCATCAATTCTTCAGTATATAGTATATAATAGAGACTCGATGATAAAAACCTGAGTTTATATTGTTTCTAATTTTCAAAAAAATTCCAAATGTGTTTGATCTAAATTGATCTCTCAATTTTCCTGAAAATGTTAACATTAGAAATGTTGGTAATGCTAAAATTTAGGATAAGAACTGAAACTTGTCTCCCAAGTTATCCTTTAAAAGCTCTTATTTTTCTCATAAAGACTATATTCTAGATCATTATACAGGAGTATAATCATTATATAGGAGTATAACTCTTACGTGGGAAAAGAGATAAGATTTTTTTTAAGTCCAATAATAAATTCAGGATGACTGCTTAAGACTCAACTTTAACATTCTATGACTCATTTTAAGTATTTCTTTTGTGTGTGTTCAGTTGCTTAATCGTACCAGACTCTGAGATCCCATGGATTGTAGCCTGTCAGTCTCCTTCTGTCCATGGGATTTCCCAGGCAAGAATACTGGAGTGGATTACCATTTTCTTCTCTAGGGGATCTTTCTGACCTAGGAACTGAACTTATGTCTCTTAAGGTCTCCTGCATTAGCAGGTGGATTCTTTACCGCTGAGCCACCTGCAAACCCCATTAAGTACTTCTTTTAGTTATTTTATTTAATATTATCACATATCCTTGAATATATTTTATAACTGATATATAACTGACTGATATAAAATATAGCAATATAAATATTACAGTTTATAATATAAATACTTAATAAGTCAAATATAGTTTATGCTTGATAGAGTCAGATTTTATAATTATATTTAATGCTTTGTACAATAATTAATTGTTATTTATACTATGTTTTCTTTTGCAAATAAAAAAATGTTTGAGATATATTTTAGAAAACAGTTGACGTAATAAGATGTCCTATGAAAAAGATTTTATTGCCTTTTCTCCTCACCCTACAGGTTTCTGTTTGTTTTCATTTTGCCCTGAGGCACTTTATTTTGCTTTGCTCTTTCTAATGCTGGTTTTCCCTGTGTGGGGCTTCAGGCCTAGAGCAGAGGGTATAAAGAAAGTAGGAAGGATTAAGACACAGTTGGATTATAGGATGAAGAATCTGAATGAAAAAGAAATTCCATTATCACCACCTGAGAAGCTGAGCTTCTTTCTTCACATCAAAGGGTGGGGAGAGGGAGGGGAAAAAGTCTTCAAAATGGATTTCCTTTCATTTCCACTTCAATTCTCTGTGCTTGGGTGTTCAGTACATTCCATCCTCTCAGACCCTAAAAGAACTTGAATTTGAGTTTAACATATTGGGAATTTCAGCTCAAGCAGATCTGACGAGAGAAGACAGACGCCTGAACAGATGCAGCTTGTATAGAGAGATTATTTTTTTTTTAGCCAAAAGTTGCTGATTTTTCATCTATAAAAACCTTTCCCCTGATAAGTTTTAGAGTGTGAAAATTTTGACATTTTTCTTTGCACATCACAGGTTACTGTGCTTAGTTATTTAGCGTGTGTGTGTGTGTGTGTGTGTGTGTGTGTGTGTAACGTAATCATCCTGTGGTGGATTGAGAAGGAAGTATTCAGTTCTGTCAAAACCCTTGGGCTGTTGCCATGTTTTTGAAACTTTGAGCTTCACTGAGCTTACTGGGGGCCTGGTTTCCCTGATGTGTGAATTGCTACAGAAATTAAAACATGGCCAGTGCTGGAATCTCCACTGACAAGCTGATGAGATCCATGTCCCTGGAGTTCCTCTCAACTCTCAGTGATCCTGTCAGAGAAATCACTACATCTGCTCCAAATTGCTACCTGAGGACAAAACAGGACTTCAGAGGCATCTGAAAAACACTGTGAAAGAGAAGCAAGGACTCTGAGCAAAACAAAAAGGAGTGTCTTGTGGCTGAGGGTGAACTGAGGTGGTGGGAAATGTGTAAATGGCCTTGTGTTCTGTATCTACGTGGAAAGAGACATGAGAACAGACACCAGTGACAGAGACAATGCGGAGAAATGTGTGGAGTGACTACTCTCCCTATTCATTCTAGCATTTCTATAACCACATGACTAAACATACCAGTTACGTTGGTTGAATGACATTGATTGACCAATATCAACTCTCAATGTTACCAAAACAGCAAAACCAAGAGAAAAAAAAATCCACATTTTCTGCATCTAAGCTCCTCTATTTTTCTCAGTGACAATGTTCCCTTCTTTCTCTAGAGTCGTAGCCTTGGGAGTGCAGTCACAAACCAGCTGTATCATCATCATTTGTGAACCTACTAGAGATGAAAATTCTAAGGCCGCATCCCAGATCTACTGAATTAGAAACTCTGGGATGGAGCCCAGCACTGTGGGTCTTAATAACCTGGCAGTTTGTTCCTAATGCATGTGAAGATTTGAAAACTTTATGTCTAGTGCAAAGCATCATCAGTCTTTTGATCACAACTGATTTATTCTCATCAGCGTGTGATACGAACTAGTACCTGCTACATTTAAAAAAATACTCTCTTGTCTTCATAGCTTCCAGCTATTTTCCTTCTCTTTCTACTGTCACAGAATTATTTCTTTTAAAAGTTTGTCTGTAGAGCAAGATGACAATCTAGGAAGTCCCAGACCTTGCTCTCTCACAGAGACACTGACTTAACAATAACATACAGTCCAAAAGCCTTTATGAGAACTCAAGAAACCAGTTGAGAAGTTGCAGCACCTGAGGCGTGCTCAAAGCTGCATTGAAATGAGTTAGAAAATCCATTATTTCTCACTCATGTGTTACCTTGCCCAAGTGAGCACAGCTCAGCACAACTGGGAGTAAATGTCCAATTCATGGTTTCTCTATAGATGGAGGAGGAGGGAAAGAAGTGGAATATATGTCCAACACTGAGTACTGATGCAGATCTTGGATGTTTGGGGACTTCTGAGAAAAAAAGAAAGCCCCTTGGTTGTTGCAAAACCAGAGAACCTCCAGTACTTGAAGACAGGCACCAGAGGGAGAAAAATGAGAAGATCTTAAAAAAGAAACACAAAACACAATTAAAATATCAAAAGTTAAAGAAAAAGGAGACACTCTTTAAAAGCAGCAAGAGAAAAACTATTTGTTTTATACATAGAAAACCCCATAGACTATCAGCAGAAACCTTGTAGGCCAGAATGGAGTAGCATGATATATTTAATGTTAAAAGAAAACACTTTCAACCAAGAATTCCCTACTTGGCAAAGTGATCATTCAGAGTTGAAGACAGAGATAAAGAGTTTCCAGATTACCAAAAACTAAAAGAGTTGCTCACCACTAAGTATTACAAGAAAGGTTATGAAGATTTATTTAAGCTGACAAGAAAGGGCACTAATTACTAACAAGAATACTTAAGAAAGAATAAATCTCAATTGAAAGGTAAATATATAGTAAAGGCAGTGGGTTAATTACTTATAAAGTTAATATAAATGTTAAAAGACAAAAGTAGTAAAAATAACTATAACTACAATACTTAAAAGTTGCAGAGGATAAAAAGGAATAAACTGTGACATCAAAAACATAAAACATGAAAGAAAGTAAAACTGTTGATCTGTAGAATGGGATCAAACTTAAGTTGTTATGAACTTAAAACTAATTAATATAGATGTAAGTTGTTATACATAAGCCTCATTGTTAGGGGAAGCACACTGACTGAAACCACCCACCCTGGCCAGGCACCACAGTAACCATTTGCATGAGTTGTTTTATGACAGGAGGTCCTGGTAAGGAACACGGAACTAATAACCCACCACCAACCGGAAGAGTTCAGGAAAGGTCAAAAGGAGACACCACATGTCCAACCACCTCCCAGAATCCTCCTCTCTGGCATCCATCTTGGCTGAACAAGGTGTGCACCACCAGGAAGGACTCTGAGTCAGAATGATTAGCTAAAGACTGCGCGGAAACTAATCCCATCACCATAAAACCAAGACTGCAAGCCATGTGACAGAGCAGTTCTCCTGGGTTCCCTTACCCTCCTGCTCTCCACCCAGGCGCCCTTTCCCAATAAAGTCTCTTGCTTTGTCAGCACATGTGTCTCCTCAGACAATTCATTTCTGAGTGTTAGACAAGAGCCCAGTTTCAAGCCCTGGAAGGGGTACCCCTTCCTGCAACAAATGGCGACTCTGGCGGGACTCCTCTTCACTGAGACTGACATCCTGACCACTCGGGGTACTCAGGGACCAACTTGCCCACCGATGGACCAGACCCAGTGGCCAAAACTGGGGCCTTTTTGTCCCTAGTCTCCTCCTGACACGGACAACTGGCCAGAGTGCCCCAACCGGTAAGGAACAAGAGACTTTATTTACCTCTCTCCCCTACCCTCTCTCTTTCCTCTCTGTAACCCTTCCTATCCTACCCCTTTTTTCTAGTCCCCAGGTCCTAGAAGCAGGAATCTGGTCAAAGGGCCTCAGCCTGGGCTGAGGATTGGAGACTGATCACCTCCTGTTGGCAGAGAACTTGAATTCTGCTTCTGGTCTGGTCTGGTTTCCAGTAGGGCCGAGTTCCAGTCTCTCTTCTCTGGAGGCCCAGGGTAAAGTCCTGTAATGCCTTGGTATCTGCAGGTGGCAGGAGACGTCTGTAAGGCCACCCCTTTCACCCCCCTCTCCCACCTCCTCCCTGTTCTTCTTTCAGCCTGGCTTCCTTTTCTCCCTTTGAAATCTTTGAAGATTTGAGATATTTTCATTTACTCTGCTAGTACTTGGATCTGAAGTTCTGTGTCTCTATAGGTTTTCTGAGCAACTGAATCCTTATATTTAAGGTACTCTCTGATGAGGACTGCCAGGTCTGTGTGTGTTTTAACTCTGTGTTCTGTATTGTGATTTTTGATGGCCATTTTGCTTTGTCTGCCCACCGTTTGGTTTAGACCTGCTGCCATTTTGTTAGAACTGGATTTTCTTTCACTGTGCCTTGAGACCAGGGCGCTGGCTCTGCTCTCAGGAACACTTATCTAGACCATCTCTAACTCCTGAGACTGAGGAAAAATGGGGAAAAGCCTTTTAAAATTTTATTTATTCCAACTGTTTTTTATAAACTAGTAAATTTTACATTGTAATATCTAATTCATGACTAAGCTTAGATTTTGCTTTGTGTCTGTCTAAATATGTCTTGGTATGTCTTTGTCTCTGGGTAATATTTTTGAGGCTAATTTGTAAATGAACTCTATTTAACTGGCTTAAAGAAAAGTAAGTGCTAACAAATCAAATAATTCTAAATTAAACAATAAATTCTAGGTTCATGTGAACTGGGAAATATTCAGTATTAAATACCTGATATTAATGTTTGTTTGTTGACCTATCTAATATATACATGCCTTAGAATAATTAACATTAAGTAGAATATTTTCATTGTACCTAGGTTTAATATATGTTAAATATTATCATATCTGTTACAAGTTTGTCAACAAGGAAATTACCTTGCATGAAGAAACTTCTACAAAAATGTAAATGAGATATGAGCTTTTACATAAACTCTATTAAGTATAATTATGCTCAATATTTCTGTCTTTGTGCCAGTACCATACTGTCTTGATAACTGTGGCTTTGTAGTAGAGCCTGAAGTCAGGTAGGTTGATTCCTCCAGTTCCATTCTTCTTTCTCAAGATCGCTTTGGCTATTCGAGGTTTTTTGTATTTCCATACAAATTGTGAAATTATTTGTTCTAGCTCTGTGAAGAATACTGTTGGTAGCTTGATAGGGATCGCGTTGAATCTATAAATTGCTTTGGGTAGTATACTCATTTTCACTATATTGATTCTTCCAATCCATGAACATGGTATATTTCTCCATCTATTAGTGTCCTCTTTGATTTCTTTCACCAGTGTTTTATAGTTTTCTATATATAGGTCTTTAGTTTCTTTAGGTAGATATATTCCTAAGTATTTTATTCTTTCCATTGCAATGGTGAATGGAATTGTTTCCTTAAGTTCTCTTTCTGTTTTCTCATTATTAGTGTATAGGAATGCAAGGGATTTCTGTCTGTTGATTTTATATCCTGCAACTTTACTATAGTCATTGATTATTTCTAGTAATTTTCTGGTGGAATCTTTAGGGTTTTCTATGTAGAGGATCATGTCATCTGCAAATAGTGAGAGTTCTACTTCTTCTTTTCCAATTTGGATTCCTTTTATTTCTTTTTCTGCTCTGATTGCTGTGGCCAAAACTTCCAAAACTATGTTGAATAGTAATGGTGAAAGTGGGCACCCTTGTCTTGTTCCTGACTTTAGAGGAAATGCTTTCAATTTTTCACCATTGAGGATAATGTTTGCTGTGGGTTTGTCATATATAGCTTTTATTATGTTGAGGTATGTTCCTTCTATTCCTGCTTTCTGGAGAGTTTTTATCATAAATGGATGTTGAATTTTGTCAAAGGCTTTCTCTGCATCTATTGAGATAATCATTTGGTTTTTATTTTTCAATTTGTTAATGTGGTGTATTACATTGATTGATTTGTGGATATTGAAGAATCCTTGCATGCCTGGGATAAAGCCCACTTGATCATGGTGTATGATCTTTTTAATGTGTTGTTGGATTCTGATTGCTGAAATATTGATCAATGGAATAAAATAGAAAGCCCAGAGATAAATCCACGCACATGTGGACACCTTATCTTTGACAAAGGAGGCAAGAATATACAATGGATTAAAGACAAACTCTTTAACAAGTGGTGCTGGGAAATCTGGTCAACCACTTGTAAAAGAATGAAACTAGACCACTTTCTAACACCATACACAAAAATAAACTCAAAATGGATTAAAGATCTAAACGTGAGACCAGAAACTATAAAACTCCTAGAGGAGAACATAGGCAAAACACTCTCCGACATATATCACAGCAGGATCCTCTATGACCCACCTCCCAGAATATTGGAAATAAAAGCAAAAATAAACAAATGGGACCTAATTAACCTTAAAAGCTTCTGCACATCAAAGGACACTATTAGCAAGGTGAAAAGGCAGCCTTCAGAATGGGAGAAAATAATAGCAATGAAGCAACTGACAAACAACTAATCTCAAAAATATACAAGCAACTCCTACAGCTCAACTCCAGAAAAATAAACGACCCAATCAAAAAATGGGCCAAAGAACTAAATAGACATTTCTCCAAAGAAGACATACAGATGGCTAACAAACACATGAAAAGATGCTCAACATCACTCATTATCAGAGAAAAGCAAATCAAAACCACTATGAGGTACCATTTCACACCAGTCAGAATGGCTGTGATCCAAAAGTCTACAAATAATAAATGTGGAGAGGGTGTGGAGAAAAGGGAACCCTCTTACACTGTTGGTGGGAATGCAAACTAGTACAGCCACTATGGAGAACAGTGTGGAGATTCCTTAAAAAACTGGAAATAGAACTGCCTTATGATCCAGCAATCCCACTGCTGGGCATACACACTGAGGAAACCAGAAGGGAAAGAGACACGTGTACCCCAATGTTCATCGCAGCACTGTTTATAATAGCCAGGACATGGAAGCAACCTAGATGTCCATCAGCAGATGAATGGATAAGAAAGCAGTGGTACATATACACAATGGAGTATTACTCAGCCATTAAAAAGAATACATTTGAATCAGTTCTAATGAGGTGGATGAAACTGGAGCCTCGAAGTAAGCCAGAAGGAAAAACATAAATACAGTATACTAACGCATATATATGGAATTTAGAAAGATGGTAACAATAACCCGGTGTACGAGACAGCAAAAGAGACACTAATGTATAGAACAGTCTTATGGACTCTGTGGGAGAGGGAGAGGGTGGGAAGATTTGGGAGAATGACATTGAAACATGTAAAATATCATGTAAGAAACGAGTTGCCAGTCCAGGTTCGATGCACGATACTGGATGCTTGGGGCTAGTGCACTGGGACGACCCAGAGGGATGGTATGGGGAGGGAGGAGGGAGGAGGGTTCAGGATGGGGAACACATGTATACCTGTGGCAGATTCATTTTGATATTTGGCAAAACTAATACAATTATGTAAAGTTTAAAAATAAAATAAAATTAGAAAAATAAATAAATAAAGAAGTCTTTAAAAAAAAAAAAAAAAGAATAATTATGCTTTAGAAATGTCTGACTAAAATATTCTCTCCAGATTGGGGTAACCTGAATTTCTAAGGGTTATTCTAAACTAAGTGTTGGAAGTCTATTGAATAGTTAGGTCATTCCCACATAAAATAAGATTTTGAAACATTTACTACTAAACACTAATTTCCTTTTATAGAAAAACTAAAGAGATTTGGGAGTATAAATGGACAATGTTTGGTGCCATCCTAAAATGTTCTAAGAAAGCAAGGGTTTTAGAAATTATCACTGGTATTAATGCTCACCAATCTATAAAGTACTGATATAAAAGTTAGTTCTTGGTTACTAGAGGAAAGTAGGAAGTGTGTTTTCAGGGAAAAAAAAAAAAGAGTACTAAAAAGAGTTATGAATGGTCAGGATTTTCTAAAATTGGATTACAATTAGTTAGATAAATGGATTTTGTTAGGAATGACACAGCCATAGGAAAACTGGTTAGAGCCAACTAGGTCCAAGATAGCGGAGTAGACTTTCACTAGACCTGGAGCCTCAGTACTTAGCCACATTGTGACATATCAACAAGCTAAATGACACACCCACCAACATTGACTAAATCTGACTAAATGTTCCAAACCCTTTTAAATGATCGTTTTGACAAAACTTCCTAAATTGAATTCTATTGAAGTTCCTTTGACCTCTAGCTAACTTTGGGGTGCTTCAGAAGGCCCCTAGAAACATCCCAAAGAGAGATATTAAACTAATTGTGTTTATTTGGTTGGTTAAATTACATGAAAAGTATTATCAAATGAGTAATAAATCCTCTCATGTTATAATGTATGGTAAATATTACTAATATAGATATCCTAGAAATTATATGGAGTTCTTAACATTTTGATATGTCCTGGTATTCTAATGGAAATCTGATGACATCACAAAAATTAACAAAAGGACTGAATGAACCAGCGAATATGCTTATAACTTTTATGGTTTCTATCTGAAAAATTACGGGTTTGAATCTTATATTTTCCAGGAGTAGGGAAAACCTTCCTCTCAAACTAATTATGACAACAATTTGGTAAAATTCTATGTTATAAACAAAACAATTATATTTTCTCTCTACCTGACTCCTTCAGAAATTGGAAACTCTTAGGTTTCCAGTAAGTTTATCAAATGAGTTAGGAAGGTTATCTCACTAACATGTACAAAAATCTCAAGGAATTTTTGAGACCTTAAAAAGGGAAGAAGGCACCTAGATTTGTTGGGCGAAATCTGTGATAAGCCTTTGGTGTGAGTTTCCCAGCCCTGTTTTATTTTAAAAGTTCAATCTGAGACTCTATAAATGTTTCAGCACAAAAGTCTATGATCAGTTATGGTTATATAAATCATCAGGCCAAAATTAGTAACAGCAGAACTATTTTGCAAATAAACTTAATTCGGTTATATTTGATAAAAATGAGGGTAATTTTAGGGAGAAAAAGATGTTTCAATAAATGTTAAATCCCAGTTTGTTAATGGAGGTCTGCATCTAGTAAGACTCATTTCTTGGATAGTTCTTTGCTGTTATGCGATATTAATGTAAAATTTAATTGAATTCTCAAAGAACACCCTAAATTTGTTTCTGAAGCTTATCTCGGTAATCTGTCTTTGAATGAAGATCAGATGCCTCATGACCTGCAACCAGGACTGGAAAAAGACATGATCTAAGGGACTGTCTCCAACTTGGATGGAAGGACTATTTTATCAGGTACTGTTAACTAGCTCATGCACAATGAAACTGAAGGGAAATTGACTCAGATTAATTCCCACTTTCAAAGGCCCCTACACTGGACTGATCTATAGAGAAGACAGCTGACCTGATCTCACCTTAAAATGATCGTCAGACAACACCAGGATGAGAAGACAATGACATCAGAGGTAGACAGCTTGCCCAAGATGCTGGACCTGATTCGTATGATCATTTGTAATGTTTTCTTGACTTCTTAGACCTTTGCATATAAATCAAATGCTTTTCTATCATAGGCCTGATCTTATGCTAGTTTTAGAAATCAATCCAATTGTTGGGTTTGTGGCCAATTACATGTGCTTAGTTCTAGGTTACCTTGGTAAATTTCTCTACTACAAGGTTCTAACTGGTTAGCTCTAAGAAAATTTACTTAAAAAAATTATATTCATATTCAGGTCACTATTGATATTACTGGATGGGATTCCCTCATAGGCCAATTAATACTGCCTGCTCTGATTCTGGCCAAAAATTTGAGTTTTCTTCTATTACTCAAGCTCAATCAAAGCAACAAGCAAAGTTTCAGCAAAGGAGGAAAAAATCTCCCACAATTATGGGATGGATTTATATAGATAATAGCAGGCTATGGTAATTTAGGTTTAAAGTCTCCTCTATGTTGGAAACAATTAAATCATACTTAGGATAATCAGTCTAGTAACACAAGAAAACTGGGCTATGTGCTTTATAGACAGTGCCAATATATAATTTCTCTGGAAGATAAAGACTCATACAGAATAGGCTAAGTTAGATGACCTGGGATATGCTGGGCTATATCTAACAGAAGCTCTTGTCTTACTTGTGACTTTACTAATACTGCTGGCTACGTTATTTGCATTTCACCTGTTTTACAAAATCGGTTTCTTACACTGCCAAATGTGTGACTGAGACCTCTGATAAAATAATATATAGTTCCATATGAGATCGATGATGGTAACAGTGTAACTCTAGATATGGGAAGAAGCAATAAGAGGGAATGTTTTTCCTGGGCCAAGAGACTAGTAAGACAGGTGGTCCAGAGAATTGTGGATACTGTTTTATGGCCTAGTCCACTAACAGCATATTAAGTGGCCTGTCAACAAAATCTTTGCCAAACCTGAGAATGGATATTCTCAGCACCATGGGATAAGATGGTCATGAAATGCCCCCCTCAAAATCATGGTCAAGTTTATGATCAAAAAAGGGGCTCTGCCAACTGAAAACTGACCCTTGCCATCTACGTCTACAAAGATTAAATCATGGTCACTGTAACTGCTAACATTCAATTCCCCTGAAAGGAGTTCAGGGTGAAAATCAGGAATGAGGCACTCTGTGCTCTGGGAAAAACTGGCAGAATAAGCCTTCAGATAATTAGATCTTTTCAGGAGAAGATTTTATTAGTCCCAATTCTTGTATCTTCTCATACCTAGAGAAACACTGACATCATTAATGGTGACATCTGCTTTGGCTATTAAAGAAAATTTTGAAACTAAAAGTCAAAATAGAGTAGCTATGGTTCAGATATCCCGGGAAATAACTAGGTGATGCTATGAGTATAATTTCAGATTAGACCTTGTGTTGCTAAACACTTGAGTTTTCTGAGTCATGTCAGGCTTGGATGCCACCATTCTCAAAACAAAGTCTGCTGGGAGCTAGTAACTGCGACCTTACTTTTTATAAAACTAGGCAACTGGTTACCTGGCTAGAAGTCTCCCTGAAGTGCCAGGTCCAGACTGGGTTTTAGGCTTATTCTCCTAAAAAGAAATGAGATTTATTTTGTCTATTAAAATTCCAGTTATCACTCCTCCAACTACTTCTAATTAGGTCTGTTACACCAAAATGGCAGACTAAGGGATTGAGATTTTAATCATACAAGACTCAAGTCTAGGACTTGGAACTCAGGAATATGTCCAATTCAGTGTCTATTCTCCAAGCTTGGGCAGTCCTATGCCCCATTTGACAGGAAGTCACCACAGTCATAGCTGCCTAGTTCTCTAAGTTAAAACTGAGCAGGACTCTGTGGCACTCTGGAGTACAGATCTGTTCTGTGTTCTCCATTTCTTGTCTGTAGGATAGAGGCTTCATTCAGCCTCCTTTACCTTCCCTGAATTCCAAAGGATGGGTTCAAACAATTGCTAATCAGGAAAGGGAGGGGATACACAAATGGAGGAGAAACAATCAAATGATGGCCCAGCCTTGAGACAGGGTCCTGGTTTCTACTCAAAAAAAAAAAAAAAAATGAATAACAATTCTTTGAGTTCTTCTACTGAACTGGAGTCCCCACCCAGGTGGAGGATGGTAACTTCAGACTAAACACAAGATTCCTGGAGCACAGCTCTGTTGCCTCACCATGAACCAATCAAAAAAGGTCACAAACCCTGCAGCTCTCAGCCCAAATGTTGCCTTCTGTTTCTGGGGACCAATGTTGACCATCCTGTTAGGTCTCCTGTTTGGCCCCTGTCTATTTCATCTCTAAGAGGGGCCAACAGTTTCAGACTGAATTGCTGTTATTACAAGGGTGAATGCTGGTTTCAGGCAAAAAAATACCTTGACTTAGATCAGGTAGAGAGACTTCTGCTCTGCTAGGCAGGCCTACATCCATGCACAGCAGAAAGAAGTTACAGAAGAAAGAGACCTCTGCCCCAATTCCCAAGAAGTATCTTGAGTATGAAGTCTCTCAACGGGGAATTGTTAGGGGAAGCACACTGACTGAAACCACCCAACCTGGCCAGGCACCACAGTAACCATTTGCATGAGTTGTTTTATGACAGGAGGTCCTGGTAAGGAACACGGAACTAATAACCCACCACCAACCGGAAGAGTTCAGGAAAGGTCAAAAGGAGACACCACATGTCCAACCACCTCCCAGAATCCTCTCTGGCATCCTTCTTGGCTGAACAAGGCGTGCACCATCAGGAAGGACTCTGAGTCAGAATGATTGGCTAAAAACTACCCAGAAACTAATCCTATCACCATAAACCTGAGACTGCAAACCATGTGGCAGAGCTGTTCTCCTGGGTTCCCTTACCTTCCTGCTCTCCACCCGGGTGCCCTTTCCCAATAAAGTCTCTTGCTTTGTCAGCATATGTGTCTCCTCACATTCTGAGTGTTAGACAAGAACCCAGTTAGACAATTCATTTCTGAGTGTTAGACAAGAGCCCAGTTTCAGGCCCTGGAAGGGTCCCCCTTCCTGCAGCATCTGTAACCACAAAGCAAAAACCTACAGTAAATAATGAAAGATATAGAGAAAAGAATATAAATATTCCTTTTCACAAAAGAAAGTAATCAAACCACAAAGAGATAGAACAAACTTGAAAAAGAACAAAGCTACAAGCATCAGGCTCCCTAATTTCAAACTAGAATATAAAGCTCTAGTAATTAAAACAGTATGTATGTTATCGGCATAAAGAGACACATAGATTAATGGAACAAAATAGAGAATCCAGAAATAAACCTATAACTTACAACAAAGTAGCCAAGAATATACAATGGGGAAAGAATATTCTCTTCAATAAACCAGACAGCCATATGCAAAAAAATCAAACTGGACCACTATCATAAAGCATACACAAAAATTAACTCAAAATGAATTGAAGACTTGAATGTAAGGCCTGAAACCATAAAACTCCTAAAAGAAACCTTATGTGTAAGGTCCTTGACATAGGTTTTAAGTGATGATTTTTTGCATAACACCAGAAGCAAAAGTAACAAAAACAAAATTAAACACCTGGGACAACATCAAGCTAAAAAGTTTTTGAACAGCAAAGGAAACCCCCAACAAAGTAAAAAGGCAAGTCCTGAATGGGAGAAAATTTTGTAAATCATATATCTTATAAGGGCTTCCCTGATGGCTCAGAAGGTAAAGAATCTGGCTGCAATGAGGGAGACCTGGGTTTGATCCCTGGTCAGGAAGATCCCCTGGAGAAGGGAATGGCAACCCACTCCACTATTCTTGCCTGTAGAATTCCATAGACAGAAGAGCTCAGTGGGATACAGGCCATGGGGTCACAAAGAGTCGACACAACTGAGTGGCTTCCACTTCACTTTCATAAGGGGTTAATATCCAAAATATGTAAAGAACTCCCACGACACAGACAGCAAACAATCTAATTAAAAAATGGGCAGAAGATCTGAACAATTTTCCAAAGAACACGTACAGATGGCCTACAAGTGCATGAAAAAATTTTCAATATAATTAATCATCAGTGATATGTAAATCAAAGCCACATTGAAATACCATCCCACACCTGTTAGAGTGGCTGTTATTGAAAAGACAAGAAACAGTAACTGCTGCAAGAATGCAGAGAAAAAGGGACCTTCATGCACTAGTGGTGGGTAGATTGGTGCAGCCACTCTGAAAAACAATATGTAGATTCCTCCCCAAAATTAAAGGTGGAACTACTATATGATCCAGCAATTCCATATCTGGGCATTTATCTGAAGAAAATGAAAACACTAATTAAAAATGATATATTAATCCTCGTGTTCATTGTAACATTATTTACAATTGCAAAGATATGGAAGGGAGAAGGCAAAGGCACCCCACTCCAGTACTGTTGCCCGGAAAATCCCATGGATGGAGGAGCCTGGGTAGGCTGCAGTCCCTGGGGTCACACAGAGTCGGACACGACTGAAGCGACTTAGCAGCAGCAGCAGCAGCAAGATATGGAAATTATGAAGTGTGTATCGAGAAAGGGATGGATAAAGAAACTCTGTGTGTATACAAGGCAATATTATTCAGCCATAAGACAGAATGAAATCTTGCCTTTGCAACAACGTGAATGGACTTAAGGGAATTATGCTAAGTGAAATTAAGTCAGACAGAGAAAGACAAATACCCTATGATCTCTCTTATACCTGGAATCTAAATACACATACACACACACCAAACAAAAGAACAAACAGATGAAGCTCATAGATACAGAGAACTGATTGGTGGTAGCCAGAGGCAGACGGCCAGAGGTGGAAAAAAATGGATAAACTATTTAACTGTTTTGTTTGTTGTGTTAGTAAAATAAAGAAAACAGAAACCAGCAAGTCAAGCCTCTCTAATTGGAAAATTATACTCACAAGCCTGTGGAAGATGATGCAAACCAAGAAAAAACTTTGGAGATATCCAGAATCTCTAGCTGGTCTGATTATTGAAGAAGGTCTTTTCCTACACAAGATCAGATCAGATCAGATCAGTCGCTCAGTCGTGTCCAACTCTTTGCGACCCTATGAATCGCACCATGCCAGGCCTCCCTGTCCATCACCAACTCCCGGAGTTCACTCAGACTCACGTCTATCGAGTCAGTGATGCCATCCAGCCATCTCATCCTCTGTCGTCCCCTTCTCCTCTTATCCCCAATCCCTCCCAGCATCAGAGTCTTTTCCAGTGAGTCAACTCTTCACATGAGGTGGCCAAAGTACTGGAGTTTCAGCTTTAGCATCATTCCTTCCAAAGAAATCCCAGGGCTGATCTCCTTCAGAATGGACTGGTTGGATCTCCTTGTAGTCCAAGGGACTCTCAAGAGTCTTCTCCAACACCACAGTTCAAAAGCATCAATTCTTCGGCACTCAGCCTTCTTCACAGTCCAACTCTCACATCCATACATGACCACAGGAAAAACCATAGCCTTGACTAGACGGACATTAGTTGGCATAGTAATGTCTCTGCTTTTGAATATGCTATCTAGGTTGGTCATAACTTTGCTTCCAAGAAGTAAGCGTCTTTTAATTTCATGGCTGCAGTCACCATCTGTAGTGATTCTGGAGCCCAGAAAAATAAAGTTTGACACTGTTTCCACTGTTTCCCTGTAAAATTCTGAAAGAGATGGGAATACCAGAACACCTGATCTGCCTCTTGAGAAATTTGTATGCAGGTCAGGAAGCAACAGTTAGAACTGGACATGGAACAACAGACTGGTTCCAAATAGGAAAAGGAGTTCGTTAAGGCTGTATATTGTCACCCTGTTTATTTAACTTATATGCAGAGTACATCATGAGAAACGCTGGGCTGGAAGAAGCACAAGCTGGAATCAAGATTGCTGGGAGAAATATCAATAACCTCAGATATGCAGATGACACCACCCTTATGGCAGAAAGTGAAGAGGAACTAAAAAAACCTCTTGATGAAAGTGAAAGTGGAGAGTGAAAAAGTTGGCTTAAAGCTCAACATTCAGAAAACGAAGGTCATGGCATCTGGTCCCACCACTTCCTACACAAAGTCAGCCCATAAAGAATGGCCAAAGTGGTTGCTCTTTTCAAATGTGCAAGTCACAGCAAAACATAACAAGATAGGAAGAAACAGGGAAACAGGGCCCAGTCAAAGAAAAAATCCAAGTCTGAAAAATCCAGTTTCTGAAGAAACTGACCATGAAGACATGGAGATGCAAGATGAAAGAGAATATGTGAAACTAACACAAATACTGTAGAGATTGTACTCCAATACAAATTAATTTTAAAAAAGAAACAAAAGCACCCAAAACACTAAGATAGATATATTACTTTAAAATTATCATATTTTATGTTTCCAGGGGTTTGTTTTATCTTTCAGCATAGTCTAGGAAAGGTGCAAAGCCTGACACAGAAATCCGATACAAGTTAAATGGTGAATTGCTTTTTGAACTGAGACTCAGGAAAACAGGTGTGCCAGCCATCTGTCAGTGTGTAGGGGATGCTCTTCCCCAAAATATGTCAGTCCAGACATTGATTCACATACGATTCCAGAACCACCAGCCTCTGAGGGAAATGCGATGGAAGAAGTGGCCTCATTTCCCTTCGTAAACCAGGGCAGGAAAATCTGGTCAGATGCCAGGGCTGCTTTAGAAAATGTCACTTGGGAGCCAGGTGTGTTTTTCCACTCAAGAGTCCTCTCACTTTATCCCCAAGTAGGAGATGATGCAGGCAGTCAGTGCAGGCACCCAAGCTCCCAAAGTCATCAGAGCCACCCCACTTTCCAGGCTCCTGCAGGGGTGCCTGGCCCTGTCACCTCAACCTGCTCATTGTTTGATAAATGCCAGGGCTTCTGTGAGGACACTTCTCTCCTGTGGTTCATGGAACAGTGTCCAGACAAGAGAAAATACACCCCAGGAAGTCAACAAGAAGAACAAATGGAAGAGTTCTGTACTGGTCAGATGCAGACTCTGGGAACCTAAAACAGAGACACCAACACATCTTAGCTAAACATTCAGGGTCTTTTGTTTGGAGGGTTATTTATTTCTTTATGGAGAACTCACTGTTTGGAGGCATTTCAGACATTTACTAGGTGGAAATCACATGAATTTGCTGATATTTCATAAAGATAAAAGGCTTCCCTGATAGCTCTGTTGGTAAAGAATCTGCCTGCAATGCAGGAGACCCTGGTTCGATTCCTGGGTCAGGAAGATTTGCTGGAGAAGGGATAAGCCATCCATCCCAGTATTTTTGGGCCTCTCTTGTGGCTCAGCTGGTAAAGAATCCACCTGCAATGAAGAAGACCTGGCTTCAATCCCTGGGTTGGGAAGATCCCCTGGAGAAGGGAAAGGCTACCCACTCCAGTATTCTGGCCTGCAGAATTCCATGGACTGTATAGTCCATGGGGTCACGAGGAGTTGGACACTACTGAGCAACTTTCACTTTCACTTCACTTCATAGATAAAAGGGAGAGGGAAAGATGCTGTGGTGGAACCTAAAATAGAATTCTCAGAAAGTCACAAAATCTTCCCTAAGTAGCCAAAGAGTAATTAACCTGATATCCTGTGTGGAACAAAGACCTCCTCTTTCTTTCACATTATCTCCTTGCTAATTGGAAACTAGTTATCAGCATTTGTTAAATAAATTCTGGTTCATTTAGGTAATAAAACATGATACAGTCATTTACAGAAATGAGACAGATAATATGTTTTGATACAAAATGTTCTCTAAGATAAGGTAGTTAATGAAAAAAAAAAAGGAAGATCCAAAACAATGTGCAAAATATTTGTGGCAAAACAATGAAGATTCACGTTATATATGTGCATGTGTATAAATGTGTATATATATATAGGTGTGCAAAATAATATATAATATATAACATACACAAACACACTTGCATGAATATTAGAAAGGAGATTGGGCAAGGGACACTTTTCTCTGCTTACCGTTTTGCTTAGGAATATTTTCCCACATGCATCTAACTGCATACATGTGTGCTAAGTTGCTTCAGTCGGGTCTGACTCTTTGGGATCCTGTGGACTGTAGCCCACCAGGCTCCTCTCTCCATGGGATTCTCCAGGCAAGAATACTGGAGTGGGTTGCCATGCCCTCCTCCAGGGGATCTTATGTCTCTTCCATTCAGGCTAGTTCTTTACCACTAGTGCCACCTGGGAAGCCCTTGCATCTAACTAAACCTATTTTAAAACATTTCAAAAGCCTATAAGCCACAAAAGCCAAACAGGTAATAATGTCGTAAACAATATGGTTTTTGTTACGGAGAGTCGGCAGTTGAGCACGGCTATTCACATTTGCTAAGCCAAACTCTTATAAACATTATGTTTATAATATTTACTCATGTAAACATTATTTCTTGAAATTCCCAAAGATGCTTTGAAAATATTGTGATTCTTGGAGCTTCCTGGGGTACCATGGTGTGGTCTTAAGCTATAATTGCTATGTCCTAGCACTGTGGTCTTACCAAAGCATTCGTTTACTGATTTCAGATTTGAACCCATAGAGAAAATGCATGCAGTGGGAGAGCCCAGACATGCCCTTCCCAGGGTAGTTAGTTTGCAAGGCCGCCTTGGAGAAAGACCGTTGGGAACCATGGGTCAAAGTGACTGCTGACTCACGTGAGGAAAAGACCAAGAAGCTTTGCGTAAACAGAGTATTTAGCCCTTTGTAAGAAAGAAGGATTACAAGGCAGACAAAAGCTTCAAAGTTGAGATTAATTCTTTAGGCACCTGTATTAGGAACTAGCATCCTTCATCTCTCAAATCATAGGGAATGAAAATCTAAATCTCTAAAATGTGTACTTTAGAAGAAAGTGCAGCATCCACCTAGTAATTCTCAAGGATGTAGCATCTAAGAGCTAAAAATATCTTCACAGGGAGGGGTGTGCAGATGGGGCGTCGAGAGCAGGGGGCGGGGGCACAAAGAACCCAGAAGAGCAGCCATCTGAGCAGATTTCACACGATTAATAGGGCGTTTGTTGGCTGGTGGACTTTAAAAATAGAACCTCATTTCTGAGGGGTGGGTGCCCAGCTCCGGAGCCCTAGAATGAGCCTGCTGAGAGGGATGATTAAAATGAAAGATTGTGCGGCTTTAAGGAAATGTTGGCATAAAGAAATGGCAGCGATTACTGATGCTCCAGCCACCTTCTAAAAGGTTTCTGCAAATTGCTTTCCTTGGATGAAATACCAAATATCTGTTCCCAAATGTTATGAAGCAAAATAAATCACATTCCATTGACACATCCAATATGTCATATCGGAGACCCTGAATCCAGACAAAGCAGAGCGGCCGTTACCTTGGTGTTATTACATTTCTTTCTCTTGCTTTTGTATTAAGGCTGCAAGACGAAAACATGTTCCTTGTAAACAAAAAAATTATCTCTGCCTCCTTGTTGCATGAAATGAGAAATCAAATCCACCGCTGACAAATATTTAGAGTTCAAGAGTAACTCAGAATTCATCTACTCTGACCCCTGACTTTGATCAATGAAGAAGGTACAACTCAGAAAGGGTACACCATTTTTGCAAGGTCATGTTGCTGTGGTGCACACAGGCAGAACCAGAACACCGGCCGCTCAGCTCGTTATCAGCAGCTAGCCCTGCTGCTCAGTAGGGTGTACTCAGATGCTCAAGGTAGGATTCCCCTGCAAGACCTTGCATTTTCCCTAAAATCAAAGTTTTCAGAGAAAGGTGATTTCTCAGGCAGTAACCAGTACATGGCTGAGCACTGCAGAATTGATGCCTTCGAACTGTGGTGCTGAAGAAGACTCTTGAGAGTTCCTTAGACAGCAAGGAGATCAAAACAGTCAATCCCAAAGGAAATAAACCCTGAATATACATTGGAAGGACTGATGCTAAAGCTGAAGCTCCAATACTTTGGCCACCTAGTGTGAGAAATCGACACATTAGAAAAGACCCTGATGATGGGAAAGATTGAAGGCGGGAGGAGAAGGGGATGGCAGAGGATGGGATGTTTGGATGGCATCACCGACTCAATGGACATGGGTTTGAGCAAACTCTGGGAGATGGTGATGGACAGGGAGGCCTGGTGTGCTGCAGTCCATGAGATCACAAAGAGTCAGACATGGTTGAGCAACTGAACAACAATAAAACCAGTGCATGAATGAGGCATATTTTGAGGTATGCAAAGAAAGAAATAGAAATATCTGGTCCTACAAAATAATTTAGTGTTAAAGTTATATGCAATTTGGGACTATTTATTGCATTCCCTTGTAGTTCAGTCGGTAAAGAGACCCAGGTTTGATTCCTGGGTCAGAAGGATCCCCTGGAGAAGGAAATGGCAACCCTTCCAGTATCACTGCATGGAGAATCCCATGGACAGAGGGGCCTGGCAGACTACAGTCCACGGGGTCACAAAAAGTCAGGCACAACTTAGTGACTATACCACCAGCACCACCACAAATGTAAATATGGAAGCACAGTGCCACCAGCTGTGCTCATCCAGGTGCAGAAGCTGCTGTTGGATCACCTTGGCCAGCAGGTGCCCCCGCCCCCCAGCCACTGTGAGTGTTGGCTGCTAAGAACTCCCTGCTCCAGAGCATTCACCTGCTCTTCTGGAAATGCCTGAGAATCGCAAATGACTCTTCAAAATGGGGTTTCAAAAGGCCAGCCCCCTGTGTCTGAACTCAGTGATTTTATTCACAGTCCAGAGCTCCCCAAGAGATCAGGCTGAGGCCCAACTCCAGCTGTGACAACATGGTTGTTCAGCTCCTTCCCCTGCCCTGTTTTGCTTCCTTCACCTCCCTATTGTCTTGAAACTCACCTTCAATGAATCAAGTGCTTCCAGGGACCCTGACCTTAACTACCAAGTACATATGCAAGAGATGTAAGTGTCAGAAAGCAATTTGTAACATCTTACATCTTCATTCATCCCACTTTAGTCTCCATGCAAATGTGTATTTGAGACAAGAGAGTTTTGTGTGTTTCTGTTGGAAGCAGATGACTGCTCTCCTTGTCTGCTAGTATAGAAGGTTTCCCAATTTTTCTGCTTAGTCACATGATTTCTGATTTGTCCTTCGAATTATGCAGTGTCTTTTCTTTATATTTTTCCTAAAATCAAATAAAACCCAGATTTCTGGTGTGGTCATAATTAATGGAACAAAGACCTGAAGGTACAAATGTGAATTTTAAGTCACATTTAATAGGAGTTTGGGTGGTTCTCCTGCCTCTGTCTTCATTTTTCCTGATGTGCAGTAAAGAGCCCACTACCAGCTGCTGAGACCATAATCAACATGGCAGATTGAGGGCCTTGGCAGGTATACAGTGACAGAAAGCTCATGGATTCCCTTGTTTAAGATTCTTTGGCTGTCAGCAACAGAAATGACTCTGCCTTGCTTAAGCAAGGGGGTTTCTATTGATAAGGAAGGGTGTGCAAAGGACTGGATGGCAGATGCACAGAAACAGAGTAGAGGATGCTGCCTGGTCTGGCTTAGGTGCACTGAGGAATACTTCTTCCCTCTGCTGTCAAGAATCAGGGATCTAGGAGAGAGTCCAGCTAGCCAAACTGAGGTTATGGTCCCACTGTTTGACTGTTCTGTGTCAATGAGAGTAGAGATCTTGGGACAGGGTTGTCTGACCTTAACTGTACATTAAAATCGCAGGTGGGGAGCTTATAAAAACCTGATCCTTAGGTCATGCCACAGACTAATTACATCAGAATACCCAGAGGTGGGACCAAGATGTTTGATATTTTTGAAACTCTCTAAGAGACTTCATTGCATAACTTGTGTAGTCAAGATTGTAAAATACTGATCTAGAGGGAAAGCTTTCAGAGAGCACTTCAGATTCTTTTGTAGGAGGGCAGGCTACAATCCTTACTATCCTAGCATGACTCTTCCAAACTGGACAGAAGGTACCTTCCCCAAACAGAATGGGGTTACACTAAGAAGAAGGCAGATGGATACTGAATGGCCAATCAATCAGTAAACACAAAGATCCACTGTACTTGCAATCTAATCAAACATGGTTCCAGAGATTAGAGCAAGTTCTGGCATACAATAGATGTTTTATAAATATTCGTTGAATCAGTGAATAAATAAACAGCAAGAGGTTCTCAAAATGTCATATATAATTCCACCAATAAAATTACTGATTTTTCTTATTTGAGCAGAGAAAATCTCTATTACAGATGAAAAGGAATAAACCTTTTCAAGAGAGAATGAAACAAAGACCTGTGGGGGAATTAAGTGCTGCATCCATGAGGAATTGTTAGGAAATGTATGGGATCTATTAAGCTGTATACTTTTCTACTAGACACTAGTCTTTGTTTACCATCATCTTTGAAGAATAGTTTCTGCTTGTGTCAGCTTGTAATACTACACTTTTTTGTTTACATTTTCAATACATCCATCTGCTTTGATTGGTCAAATAAAAGCCATTTGTTTCAAGACTCTAACACCTTGATGCTCAGAGTGTGGTTGGAGTTCCATCACTGTCTCTCATAGAAGTGTGTTAGAAATACAGAATTTGGAGGCCCATCCCTAATCTATTGAATCAGCACCTGCATTTTAATAAGACCCACAGGAAAATCATAAACATATTAAAGTGTGAAGATAACTCGCCTAGCCCACATGGCTCCATATGCCTAAATTAGCCAACCTTACCCATCATTCAGACCAGGTGGGAAGAAGTTTGGGAACCCTGAACATGGCGCCCTTGCTCACTGCTCTCCACTCAAATCCCTTTGATTTTCTCAAAACAAAGGGCAAATGAATGCAGAGAGGCTCTGGCTTCTGTTGAGGTTCTGGACATGAGTGATGTTGTGAAATTTTTGATCTCATAATCTGAGCAAATAAGTGGAGAACAGCATCAGAAACTAGTCAAGGACTTAAAACAGATTCTGGGGAGGAAACTTGGCATACAGAAACCTGTAGCCCTGAAGGGACTGTTGATGTCAATTCTGGAAGAATGTGCTGGATTTCCAAAAGTCCAAGTAGGAAGTGAGCAAGTAAGCTGGGTATTTCCTTCCTTGAGATGGGAGAGATGGAGAATGCCAATCTGCCTAGTTCTATCCATGTAGGCCATCAAGGTAGAGATCTCTCTGCTTTCCACTGCCTGTAAGTTCAAAATATTAAGATTCAAGCTGAATCAAAAAAAAAAAAAAAAAACACATCCATAGGTATATCATGGGGAAAAATCTTGATCTCTAAGGGAAAAGAGCAAGTATGCAAACACTCTTAAAGGTGAAAAAGTAATCTCCTATGAAATAATGTCTTATCACCAACATTAGATGGAAGAAGCTGGTTGGTACAGCATCTACTTATACCCAACGAAACTATCATTAATCTCTCCATGTGAACAAAAGTTGTAATAGAAGAGGAAAGAATTTGGAGAGCACATCACTTAAGAACCTCATCTGAGAAAAGCACTGAAAAGTCTCTATTCCAACAACAAATGAGAAAATTCAGAAACCTGAAGAGATAAAAATGTGATCAATAATTATACATAATATGCATGGTGCAGGTACATATGTGCACATATGTATATATATATATATATACATGATAAATACAAGTTTATATATAATATTAAGCTATGTAGATAACTATTCAAAAATAATAGAAGTTTATATAGCAACATGTAATATCAGAAATTCTTCATGACCCAGATAATCACGATGGTGTGATCACTCACCTAGAGCCAGACATCCTGGAATGTGAAGTCAAGTGGGCCTTAGAAAGCATCACTACGAACAAAGCTAGTGGAGGTGATGGAATTCCAGTTAAGCTATTTCAAATCTTGAAAGATGATACTGTGAAAGTGCTGCACTCAATATGCCAGCAAATTTGGAAAATTCAGCAGTGGCCACAGGACTGGAAAAGGTCAGTTTTCATTCCAATTTCAAAGAAAGGCAATGCCAAAGAATGCTCAAAAAACCACACAATTGCACTCATCTCACATGCTAGTAGTAATGCTCAAAATTCTCCAAGCCAGGCTTCAGCAATATGTGATCCATGAACTTCCAGATGTTCAAGCTGGTTTTAGAAAAGGCAGAGGAACCAGAGACCAAATTGCCAACATCTGCTGGATCATAGAAAAAGCAAGAGAGTTACAGAAAAACATCTATTTCTAAATAAATAAATTTAAATTAAAAAAAAAACCACATCTATTTCTGCTTTATTGACTATGCCAAAGCCTTTGACTGTGTGGATCACAATAAACTGTGGAAAATTCTGAAAGAGATGGGAATACCAGACCACCTGACCTGCCTCTTGAGAAATCTGTATGCAGGTCAGGAAGCAACAGTTAGAACTGGACATGGAACAACAGACTGGTTCCAAATAGGAAAAGGAGTTCGTCAAGGCTGTATATTGTCACCCTGCTTATTTAACTTCTATGCAGAGTACATCATGAGAAATGCTTGGCTGGAAGAAGCACAAGCTGGAATCAAGATTGCCAAAATATCAATAACCTCAGATATGCAGATGACACCACCCTTATGGCAGAAAGTGAAGAGGAACTCAAAAGCCTCTTGATAAAAGTGAAAGTGGAGAGTGAAAAAGTTGGCTTAAAGCTCAGAAAACGAAGATCATGGCATCTGGTCCCATCACTTCATGGGAAATAGATGGGGAAACAGTGGAAACATTGTCAGACTTTATTTTTCTGGGCTCCAAAATCACTGCAGATGGTGACTGCAGCCATGAAATTAAAAGAAGCTTACTCCTTGGAAAAAAAGTTATGACCAACCTAGATAGCGTATTGAAAAGCAGAGACATTACTATGCCAACTAAGGTCCATCTAATCAAGGCTATGGTTTTTCCAATAGTCATGTATGGATGTGAGAGTAGTCTGTGAAGAAAACTGAGCGCTGAAGAACTGATGCTTTTGAACTGTGATGTTGGAGAAGACTCGAGAGTCCCCTGGACTGCAAGGAGATCCAACCAGTCCATTCTGAAGGAGATCAGCCCTGGGATTTCTTTGGAAGGAATGATGCTAAAGCTGAAACTCCAGTACTTTGGCCACCTCATGCGAAGAGTTGACTCATTGGAAAAGACTCTAATGCTGGGAGGGATTGGGGGCAGGAGGAGAAGGGGACGACAGAGGATGAGATGGCTGGATGGGCATCATCAACTCTATGGACATGAGTTTGAGTGAACTCCGGGAGTTGGTGATGGACAGGGAGGGCTAGCATGCTGCGATTCATGGGGTCGCAAAGAGTCGGACACAACTGAGTAACTGAACTGAACTGAATATCAGAAATTAATGATACCAAGTCAGAAGGACATATTTAAGAAAAAGTTAACATTTAGCAAGTTAGTAAGTACTACACTTTATCTCTCAAGCCTATGAGAAATGGTTACCAAAAAGGCAGCAAAAAGATTTCAATATCTTTCTAGGGAAAGAAAAAAATGAAGGGGAGGAGAATAGAAATAGGCTTGTAAAATCTCATTTTTTTTTTTTTTTGGAGTAAAGTGAGGCAGGAAGAAAATAGTGATTTTTCTTCCCAAGAGGGAGAGGGAATCTCCTTTTGTAAGAATACTAGACATTGTTATATAATCATTTAGATCAAGAGAATAGCTATTAATTATCAATGACAAGGACAAATACAGCAGACCTTTCAAATTAGCAAAGAGGAAAAGCAAATAAACAGGAATAATAATACAAAGAAGAAACAACATTCTATCTACTAGTAAACATAAAATAAGATCAAAGCAATACACCCAGCATATCAGTCACTGTATAAAATGTAAAAGAAGAGGAATCTATCATGAAAAGACAGAGGAAACAGATTTGTTTATAATAAACCACAGCCAGATGTTATATATAAGGAAACTTCTCAAAATAATTCTGAAATAATACAAAGATAAGTGGAGTGAGAAAAGAGATATCAGAAAACAAACAAAATGGAAGCAAAAGTGGCAATATTAATATCAAGAAAGTGTAATTTAAAGGTAAAAGGACCAAACAGGATCAAAAGAGACAATATGGAATGATAAATGGCAAACAGTAGAAGTAGCAGCAGTTATAAATGAGATGAGCCAATCACTGTAGCTGCTCAATACTTAACATTTATTTTACAAGAAAGAAAAACTTGCTAGAAATATAATGGTGGAAACACCAAAGTACTTCTCTTACAACCAAAAGATCTAGTTTAAAAAAAGGTCAAAAACTAAAAAATACAAATAATAAGCAAGTCAGTATGTCACTTCACTATTGAATGTACTTTTAAAAATAGTCATTGAACATTTTAAAGGTTGGTCACATATATGGCCACTGAGGGGAAAAATAGAAAAATGTGTAAGTAGACAGTTTTTATACACAGCATTCTCTGTCAGAAGCAAATAAAATTAAAAAGAAAAAATAAATGGTAACCAATAAGATTTTAATGACCTGACAATGAAGCAGCCTGCTTCTAGATAATCTTTGATCAAAAAGGAAATTAAAACCTGCCTAGAAAGTAATGAAAAAGAACACTCTGAACAACAAAACCTACAGAACACATCAAAAGCTATATTCAGAGGAAAATTTATAGCCTTAATTGCCTTCAATATTAAAAAAGAAAGCTGGTGATAAAAGTAATTTTTCACCTGAAAACTGAAATACAAAGGCAAAATCAAGCAACACTTAAGAAAAAGAAATTTTATACTGTTTTCACATGGGAAAAAGTAGTGAAAAGGACAAATTAAAAGATGATTCAGATAAAGGAGCAAAACCAAAGTAAAGGGAACCAAGGAAAGAGTGAGCCACAGCCACAGTACAAAGGAGATTACCAGCATCATAAAAATACTACATGCAACTTGATGACTACAAAAGAAAATGAATCATTTTAAGCAAAATATTTCTAGCCCTAGCCCACCAACTTTTCATGATTTCTACTGTATTTTACCAGTTTACTGTCCTTTTAAAATATCACATTTTGATCAACCATCTTCTCTTTCCTGCCCAACTCCCCACCCTTGGTGGACTTTTTCCTTCAATCCGGGTCGTTTTCGTTTCACTGGTGGAATGTAGGTGGAGCACACTTCGTTTATTCCAGCTCAGATTAAGTAGGGGTAGATTTTGTACTTTCACTCTCACACCCTACTTCTAGGTTCTTAGAAGTACCCCATTTAGCCCATACATGGCATCACTCTCTTTTAATATCTCAAAGTTCTTTCACATTCAATATAGTAATAATTTTTGAAATTTTAGATTGTAGAGAAAATCTTTATATGAAAAGTAAAATAAATAGTTCTGATAAACTGAAAGGAAGTTTTCCACTAGTTTTTTTTTTTTTTTTTCCTTCTTTTTTTAAATTTTTGGCTATTCTGTGTGGCATGTGGGATCTTAGTTTCCTGATCAGGGATGGACCCTGTGCAGTGGAAGCACAGAGTCTTAAACACTGGAACACCAGGGAATTCCTTCCACTAGTTTTTAATTATTGAACACATTTCATAGGCACTAGATAATAGCTATATTATCTCACAACTCACTCTTTAAAAAGTTAAAATAGCCTCTTTATCCAGATAGAGAAAAACCAACATAATCAATATTAAATGTGTTTGCCCTTTGCATCAGTAAGCATTTGCTGTGTAACAAACTATCACCAAATGAGTAACTTAAACCAATAGCCAATTATTTAGCCTGCCGCTCTGTGGATCGGCCGTCTGGGCTGGGTTTGACTTGGTTAGGGGGCTCTGCTTCTCTTACTGGGTTTTCTCCATACCCATGGTCAGCTGATGGTCAGCTGTGCTCTATCTAGGGATTTGGTGAGGCAATTGGGTTGATTCAACTCTCGTCCACATGATTGCCAATCTTCTAGAAGACTAATTCATTCTTATTCACAGGCGCATCGGTCACAGTTCCAGTAGAGAGTCATAGGGAGCTGCTGGGGAGGCACAGACGTGGGCCTGGTACAGTTTTATTCACTTAGCCCAGTTCCATTCAATTGCGCTCTCTCTTGCCTCTCCAGCCAGGAGTAATACACCAATCCCGGTGCCTCCCATCTTTAAATTCCATGGGCTTTCCAAGTGGTGGTCCCCTCCTCATCTAGCTTCATGCTTATCTCCCCCAAGAGGTGGGGGGGAGATGCACACTCCCCAAGCAATTCTCTCCAGGTCAAGCCACACTAGCAGCCTTTCTCATCTCTCTTTGTCTCCTTTTCTCCATATACAAGTAACGTGCTAAGGGTTTAAAAACTAGTTTCTTGTTTTTCTTAATTTGGGTTCCCCCAGAAGCATTAGGAGATGTGAGTGCAAGAAGATTAATTAGGGATGTGATCCCAAGAATCTAAGAGGCAGGAAGAGAGGCAGGGAGGAGCGGGAAGCCAGAACAGGCTGTGTTTTCAATGTAGTTATCACTATGGGAAAGTATTCTGAGTCAGGGTGCGATGCAGACCTCCAAGTTGCCCCACCTGGGGGTGAGGGAGCTGGGGCAGGCCCGCAACGCTCCATCTGTGTATAAATACACCATTTATACAATCAACCTGTTGTTACTGAAGGCACTCTATGTGAGCTGTGCCTAATTCCCTGACACTTCCAATGTGCTATGAGTACTTTCAGGCACAGCAGGCACCAGAAGCCAGAGAAAACCATCAGACAAGGAGGGCGGTGCTGGAAAGAGTCCAGAACACAGCAACAGCTTCTGGCTGTCATGCTCGTCTTATGTAGATGGTGTGGCAACTCCATCAGACTTCAAAACATCAGGAAATGTTGGTTTTAGCATCCTATTACAGATATTATACACTCAAAAAGCATTCTCTTAGCCTCATCCTCTTTCAGAAATATGTCTTTTCCTTCTAGCCAGTCTCTATTATTTTTTACCAGTTACACATCGTTTCCTTCCCTGTCTTCAGAAAGCTCTGAAAACTAAAGTTAAGATTCATTGTCTCCTCCCTTTTCTTCTTCCTGTCTTCTCTCTTATCATTCATTCTCTCCTGCCAATATCTTCTCCTCTGACATATGTGTCACATATACTACAGGGTCTGGCCAATAGTAGAGGTTCAACAAGTATTTCTGGAATAAAAGAATTAATAAGTGAGCTTTGTTATTTTTTTGCAACCAAGCATCAGGGTATTTTTCATGACAATATCCAGATACAAAACATCCTTGTGCTTCCTTTTCTCAGCTCCCTGGAGAGGTGCAACCTCTCATTACCTGAAAGTTTGTGTTAGTTGTAACCAGAGGTTTATCATGGAAGAAATTCAACCTGACACTTCCCATTTGTCATAGTCATTCTATTTCCTGCAACTTTAAAACTGTTCGTTATTTTTTTTTTCCCCCTGCAGGTCTATGCCTATCACTGTCCATTTTGAAAGCACCGATTACCAAGCATCTTATGCATTGTACTCTAGGAATAATACACTCTCCATATTATCTATATATAATATAATATATACTATATAATAATATACTCATTATACTCTAGGAATAAAGAACTGCATTTCTCTCTACTTCACCCTCTTTCTCTTTCCTTCTCTTTTTCCTTCTCTCTTTCAGAAATAGACACAGACACATAGCAGTTGAATCATGAATTTTCATAACGTTCTCTCTGCCAGGAATTTCATTCCTCTAGTCATCGCCTATACACCTCAATTGTTTTTTAGCATACTTTCTATTGAGGTGAAACACCCACATGGAAAAGGCAAATAAACCATCTAGTATAGCTGGGTGAATTTTCCCAAGGGATGTGGAACCAAAGTGCCTTCCTCAGATGCACCTTCAGCCTCTCTCTGCTGAGGGCTCCTGGCCCTTCCCGTAGGACCGCTGACAACCTCACTAAGACTCAGTCTCCTCCGTGGTCCTCAGCCAGGTATGGAAGATCCCAAACATCACTTACCTGTGAAAGGCAATAAGGCTACACTGCTCAGCTTTCCAGTCATATTTTTAGTTCTGTTTTCAGGTTCGGAATGTTACCTGCTTACTTTCTAGCTCCATCCTCAGTCTTCCTGTCTATTGTCTGATCCTTCATTATATAAGTTCCCCTGTTTTCTGTAATTTCTTTGAATGTGCAGCATGTGTGGTAATTCACTCGGAGGGTCCTCTGTTTCAGAGAAAGTCTCCCAGGGGCATCTTCAGACCTTTGCATATAACATTCGTTTCACCATTTTGGAGAGTAAGTGCCACGATCTCTCAGTCTGCTTCACCATCTAGGCCCATCTATCTATTCTGAGCCTAGAACAGAGCTTGACTCATTGCTTGTACTCAAATATTTGCTCCATGAATATGAAATGAAGCTTTGTCTGCTTTCCACATGGAGACCTTTGGCTTTTCCCTGATCTTTGGATGGGAGCAACTCTCTTCCAACATTCAATTACTGAAAAACATTCAGATAGCTTTTTAGGGTAGGAGTGTGCAAGGTGTGATTAGGTGAATACGCGGAGAAATGTGAGTGACAAAAGAGAAAATCCAGGAGTGTGAAAATCACTATGCTGTTTTGGAATAGTTTTCTAGTGATTTTCTAGTTTCTGTCCTAAGAACCTTCTATCAGCTGTAAATACCTACACCCTTCCCAACACAGACACAGACACAGCTACCCATACACCCAGTTAGCATCATGCTTGAAAGTCAATGCTGATGAATCCTTATGATACTGTTGGCTACTTCTCATGAATCCTCACTGCCTTAGCTCTAGGCCAGTTCTCCAGAGTAAGCATGCAGTCCACAAAAAAAGAACGACAATAAAGGTAATGTGTTTAAAGTATGTTTTCTTTAGCCCCCTGCCCCCACTGCTGCACCAAGCCAAAGAACTCATTTAAGGAGGCTGACTTTTCCTTTTCTGACTCCCACCACGTTCCATTTATTTGTCATTCACACCAAATCCTCCCATTTATTTTCAAAGAGTATAGCACCCTGCTTTAAACCTGAGTGCTTCTGTATTTACTCATGACATCTTCCCTTGAACTTATTTGCATGTTACATTTAGCTAATATTCTTTATTGTCTGTGGCCATGGGCTTCAGCAATCATCAGTGGATCTAGTTGGGGTCTTGTAATTTTCAAGCCTCTCCTCTCTACCCTCATGCCAACAAGTTTCAGGAGGGAAAATGGAAAAAAGCCATTATTTCACCATCTTTTCCTGAAAGTTTTAGTCAATATTTTAAAATATCTTTTTAATTACTAAGATGCTCTGATTTGAATACTCTCATGTCACAGCTGAATTCTATTTCCCTTGTGGAAAATAGGAAGAGCTCATCAGTAAATAAAAGCATTTCACAAGCTATGTTCAAAGGAAGTTTTGAAGTGAACACTGTCTGATCCTCAGCCACATTCTTAGGACAACTCTTACACCAGTGACCCAGAAGGGGCTGAGTAGGAACTTCTGAGCTTTAAAATTCTGTGAAGTTACCTCTTACCTTTGATTATTACTTTTCTCTGTCCGTATTTATATCCTTATAGGGTGCAATTAGTCATTCAGAAACTACAAATCATTGTTGGGAGGAGAAGCTGAGTCAGCCATTCATCATAGACCTGTTCTAGAATCTAGAAGGGGAAGCAGAAAATCATAGTGCTGGATTTGGGAATGCCATTTCTCAAGCTCCTTCTTGGAGCCAACTTGTCCATAGATGGTTCTATGCCCTGAGAAAATCCTTTATCTGATGAGAACCTGATATATAGATGGACCCAATATGGCATACACATATACCACCCCTCTGCCATAGAAGTAGCCAACGGCCACAGTTATGTGTGGGCATACTTCCTCTGCCCTCTCTGCCTCCTCTCCTATATCACAGCTGGATGTTCACTGCTACCCCTACAAGGACTCCCACGGGGATCTTTTGAAGAAAAAGGTTCTAATGTACAAGTTGTTCCCCAAACTGGGTTGTATAGAGTGCTGAGGTCACATGAAGATGTTGCCTGGAACTTGAGGGGCACTCAGGGGAAAACTGTGTGAGCCTCCAGGTGACATCAGGTCAGAGAATATAACATTGCCTTATCTGTCCTATATATGGAATTCTTTACATCATTCTGATTTAAAAACAAAAGATCACCCGATAAAGAGAAGTCGATAAAGATTAAGCTTCTGCAACCTAGATGATGTGGTATTGCATCAACTATCCACAGCACAAAACTCTTAATGGGGGGATCTCTATTAAATACACTGTGGCTAATAATGGTTGGAATTTTCAAGTAGAGCAATTTCATTTTATCTTCCTTCTGTCCTTTCCATCAATGAACTAATCAAACCAAAGGCTTTTTCTCCTCCCCCAGAGGATTTCGACTGGCTGCCAGTGTTCTAAAGCCTCTGCTGCTGCTGCTGCTGCTAAGTCGCTTCAGTAGTGTCCGACTCTGTGCGACCCCATAGACGGCAGCCCACCAGGCTTCCTAGGATTCTCCAGGCAAGAACACTGGAGTAGGTTGCCATTTCCTTCTCCAATGCATGAAAGTGAAAAGTGAAACGCTCAGTCGTGTCTAAGTCTTAGCGACCCCATGGACTGCAGCCTACCAGACTCCTCCATCCATGGGATTTTCCAGGCAAGAGTACTGGAGTGGGTTGCCATTGCCTTCTCCGTCTAAAGCCTCTAAAAGGCCGATAATTGGATGAAAGGGGACTGGGAATGGAAGCGGGTATTTTCCAGCTGCAGTCATAACAGATGGATGCCCACCCCCACCCACTCATGACTCACTAAGGACATTGGTAGTAGTTGGTCAAAGTCAAAATTAAAATCAGCTTTGTTCTGGATATAGCATAAGGCTCAAAGGTGGCTGTAATAGTCAACGGTTCTGAGAATTTCCAGGCTGGTGGGGAAGACATCTTTGACCAAAGTGTCTCAAACTCATCACAGAGACAAGAACCTAAACACCTAAAATCTGACCTCTTACTCTCTTGCTTTAATTGATTCTGTAGAATATATGGCATTTTTGCTACCTTCACACCCATTCTACACTCAAGATTATTGAACTTCAGTAGATACTCTCCTCTAAATATAAATAGCAGCAGCATTTACAGGCTGTAGATAAAACATTACAATGTTCCCTGAAAATACGCTCAAAGGCTACAGTTAAATAATAATTAAGTGGCCTAAAATAGTTTCTGAGTGCTAAAAAAAAAAAGAACTAGACTGAGTGTTTATTATTAGCCAGAATATGAGAAACCTTGCTTTTACTGGGGATGGAGAGGTGTGTGTGTGTATGTGTTCATCATAGCTCTCAAACTGAATATGGTGCACAATAAACTGTAAGACAAATGAAGAACCACACTATACTCTTCATGTCAACCAAATGCCTTGAGACTAAAGGTCATTGGCGATCCATTTGAACAGGTGGGCATGGGTTTTTTCTGCCAAGGGGATGGACCTGCGAGCAACAAATGCTGTTCCCTGCCCCCTCCTAGTTCCAACTAGTGAGACTGTGTTTGCTGGGCTCTGACTTCAGCTCAGAACTGAGTGTGGGTGTTTTGGGGGCTGAGCTGGTGAGCTGGCTGAGTGAAAAGGTTGATTCACATAGACACACACCCACACACATCCACATACATAGAGGCATCCAGGGATAAATCAGGTGTCACCTCATAGGACCTTGGTTCTGTTTCCATTTCCATATTTTTAGGCAGAGAAGAGGGGAATAAGAGAGAAAAGGAGCAAGTTTTCCTATAATCTGCTTGCAAATAGAGTAGCACATCCTTAACCACAGTGAAAGGGCATCCATAAAAAAAGCTTTCATGAGTGGTTTGTGGCTTCCTTAAGTATACATACACAAAAATAGAATACATAGTTTTGTTTTTTTTTAAGTTTTGTGTACATACAAAAATATTTTAAAATTCTAGTATATTTATATTTTCATCTAGAATGTAATATCCCTCTGTCTTGCAAATTCCACCCAGTGTTGTTTCTTGGTATTTGAGACATCATACAGAATTAATTGAGAGGCCTGATTGGGAATCTGTGTTTAATCAAAACTCTCAAAAATTAGTCTTCTTTCGAAGATTATTTGATGAGGAAAGCAAGATGCACTGATACCAACTGGAAACTGAGTTTTAACATAATGAAAAATAATAATTCTTAACTTTTTGATGTAATTAACAAGTTGCCACTGCTATGTCTACCCAAATTTAATGACCCCCAAGGAGGTATTAAAACACTAGTTTTATCCTCCAGGGTTTCCATCTGGCCCAACTGGAATCTTCTATGATATAGCATTGCAGAAATGAAGAAGTGGACATTTTAGGGGTGAGCAGAACTGGGTGTGACATTGTCCATTCCAAATATAGGCTGTTTCACCATGGGTGAGACCAGTAACCAACCCAAGCTTCAGTCGCTCCTCTGTACAATGGGAGTCATCATGTACTGTCTGGATGATGTGCCCATTGGTGTAATGAGTTATTAAATTCTCCTCCTATCATTGTACTGCTGTCAGCTTCTTCCTCAATGTCTGTTAATATCTGCTTTCCATATTTAGATGCTCTTATGTTAACAAATATATGTTCTTTTTCTATTGATCCCTTTACCATTATATAATGCCCTTCTTTGCTTTCATTGTAGACTTTGTTTTAAAATCTTGTCTGAGTATTACCACCTCAGCTTCTTTGTCATTTCAATTTGCATGAAGTATCTTTTTCCACTCCCTCACTTTTAGTCTCTGTGTGTATTTACATCCAAAGGGAGTCTCTTGTAAGCAGCATATAAATAAGTCTTGTTTGTTTTTTAATCTAATCAGTGTCTTTTGACTGGAATCCACTGACGCTTAAAGTGAGTATTGATAGATATATACTTGTTGCCATTTTGTTACTTATTTTATGATTGTTTTTGCCATTCTTCTCTGTTTTCTTCTTCAAGTTTATTCCCTCTGGTTTAATGATGTTCTTTAGTAGTATATTTGTATTCCTTTACTTCTAGTTTTTGGGTATGTATGGTAAGTTTTTGAATTGTGGTTATGATGCGGTTCATATATATTGACCTATATCTTCCTGTTTTAAACTGATAGTCATCTAAATTCAAACATATCCCAAAAGATCTACATGTTTTAAACCCTCCTTTCTCATATTTTCTGTTTTTGGTGTCATATTTTACATCTTCATGTTTATTACCTCTTAACTGTTTGTTGTAGCTATAATTTATTTGATAAGTTTTGTCTTTTAATCCTTGTACTAACTTATTTAAGTGGTTGGTCCATAGCCTTTACTATATATTTGCCTTTGCTAGATACTTGCACGGTAGTTGAGTTGCTCAGTTGTGTCGGACTCTTGTGACCCCAAAGACTGTAGCCCATCAGACTCCTCTTCCCAGGCAAGAATACTGGAGTAGTTTGCCATTTCCTTCTCCCGGGGATCTTCCTGACCAAGGAAGCGAACCTGGGTCTCCTGCATTGGCAGGCAGATTCCTTACTGACAACTACAATTTGCCTTTACTAGTGGGGCTTTTCCTTTCTTATAAATTCTTACTTCTTGCAGCCTTTTCTTTTCCATTAAAAGAAGACCTTTTTTTTTATATCCATTTTGTATGGTTGGTTTAGTATTGACAAATTTTTTCTAGGTTTTGCTTCTCTGAGAACTTTATCTCCTCTCCAATTCTGAACAATAATCTTGCTGGGTAGAGCATCCTAGGTTGAAAGTGCCCCCCTTTCAACACTTAAAATATTTTATACCACTGCCTTCTGGCTTGCAAAATGTCTGTGGAACACTCAGCTGATAGCTCTATGGGGGTTCTCTTGACACTTTTGTTTTCTCTTTTGCCTTTAAAATTCCCTTTCAGTTTTGCCATTTTAATTATGATATGTCCTGGTATGAGTCTATTAGGGTTCATCTTGTTTGGAGCCCTCTATGCCTCCTGTACCAGGATATCTGTTTTCTTTGGCTTTGAGAAGTTTTCAACCATAATGTCATCAAATACATTTTTGACCTTTCCTATTTCTCTTCTCCTCTGAAATTCTTATAAATGTGAGTATGCCTGATATTGTCCCAGAGGTCCCTTAGACTATCATTTTGTTTAACATTCTTTTTCTGATAAAATTAGGTGAAACACAGTTACCTATACCAGCCTTGAGTCACCTTGTGTGGGGGCACCCCTATATAGTCTGCATGGCTTTGATGGAAGAGCTGGATCTGAAATGACCATGGGTCACATCTTCATCTGCAGTGTGATGGGAGCTGTCACCTTCGTGGGGCGTGGGGGTAGAGATGAAGGGGCTAGAGCAAAAGCTAAGGAGAACCTGGACTTTTCCTATGCTCAGCAGCCATAACTGCCCTAAGTTGGGGGAGGGGCAGTGTCCCAGGGTGCTTGAACAGAAGAAGCCTTGAGGATTGAATCAGGCTGGTTCAGTTCCATCTATGTGTGTGCTCTCCCCATCTCCACCAAGAGCACCTTTACCGCAAAGGGAAGCAGCCCTGGAGCTTCTAGTGGCATAAAGTGGGCACTGGTGCAAACAGGTTGAATGCTGGGACTGTCCTGGCAAACTAACCAGAGTTCCAAGGAGGATTCACTACCTCCTTGCATGCCAGCAGTGGCCACCTTTGCCCTGTTCAGATGCAAGGCTGGGTCTAAGCAGGTGTCATGCCCTCCCCCTGCCCAAGTGTGCACTTTCTTCAACGATGGCAGTGTTTGCCCTAGCAGGGAGCTGTGCTGAAGCAAGAAGGGCCTTAGCGGCACCAGCTGTGGGCTGGGGCATGTGCTGGGCAGTGGAAGGAAACTGGCTAGAGCCCTGGGCTCTTCTCAGTCTTCTTCCACCTTGTTCCTGGGAGTAAGTAGGCAAGTGTGTGAGCTCTTCACAAGCAGATTCACTGTTTATTACAGCCCCCTGGTAAGTGCCACTGGTTTTCACACTAGCTACATGGGCTAATTTTCCATTGTTGGAACCAAGGACTGTGCTATCTAATAAATGACTCAAGGTCCTCACTCCCCAGGGAGGATCCCATGACATCCCCCTGACCTCCTGGGACACGGGATCCAAACTGATCACTTCTCTTCCCTTCCCATTCTACTTTGTGTGGATATTTCCTTTACAGTCTTGGTTGTAGAAGAATCTTCCTGTTAGCATCCAGATTGTTTTCAGTGAAGACAGCTCCACCTGAACATGTATGTTGGGTGTGTTCTTGGGGCAAGGTGAACTCAGTATCCTCCTACTTCCTCATGCTGATCTCCTTCTCAATTATCCATGTTGTAATAATTTTTATCCTAATTATTTTTAATTTATATTTTCTTATCTTTGCTATCAACTAATAACATTAAGATGACCTGGTTAGCTCTGCCTTGAATAGAAGTTCCTCTGATGGTGTGGAATCTCTGAGCGCTCAGCTCTCCAAGCTAAGTCAGAGCCTCTCTGCCTCTCCCACCTGACCAAAAGGAAAGTGCTATTATTAAACTACCCAGAGTCCAGACCAGCAGAACTCTTCCTGGGCAATGTCTTCTTTCCTTAGAAGAGAGGATTGGTATCTGAGCTTAGGAGGAAAGGCTGGAAGAGAGGGTATCAAATAGCCTTAGAAAGGAGCATTTCCTAGTGTGTGCATTCTGAATCTTACTAGAAGTTTGACCTTGACTAAATTACTTACCATCTTTGTAACATGCTGTTTTCATTTTCTAAGTGGAGATAATAAGGTCTACTTCACAGAATTGTTGGAGGTTTAAGTGTGAAAAATCTATCAAATTTATGCAATGACTAGCATTTTAGCAGCATTCCATAGATAGGTGTTATTGATCATTCTTTATCTACGCTGTTTATGCTTTATTCCTCTTATATCCTAATGGTCTTTGGACTTTGATTGTTAAACTATTTGCCCCTATGTTTTCCTTTTTCCCTTTCTTTTGTCCTTACATTTCCCTATTTTTAAATTAATCATTTATTAGTTCAGAAAAGAGCTAAGAATTTAGAAACTCAGAAAGGATGGCAAAAAAGCCATATCTATCTCAACCATACACAAACATACACACACACAAACACACACATAATCAAGACAGCCTTGCCATTGGCATTGTGTCAATTCAAACCTTAATTCACTTCTCAGCTTAACCATTTCCTGTTTATATACCCATTGGCTATTGTTTAATCTTATGCAAAATGCAAATGGGTTCATAACTCCAGCTTTGTAGTTACAGCTCAATGAGATAATTGCTACTAACCTTGAGTTTCCCAATCTAGAAAACATGGGTATTAATGATACCAATTTAACAGAGTTAATAAGACAATAAGCTGGAAATTGACTATCATACATGAGATCAATAAATGACGGTTGATATGACCCAGTAATCCCACTCCTGGGTATATATCTAGAAAAGACGAAAACTCCAATTTGAAAAGATACACACAAACCAGCTGTCTGTATCTCAGCACTATTTATAATAGCCAGAACATAGAAACAACTCAAGTGTCCATCAATTGACAATTAGCTTAAGGAAATGCGATGTGTGTGTGTGTGTGTGTGTGTAATATTTGTTGTTGTTGTTTAGTTGCTAAATGTTTGTGCATGCATGCTCAGTTGTGTCAGACTCTTTGGAACTTCATGGAGCCCTCCAGGCTCCTCTGTCCATGGGATTATCCTGGCAAGAATACCAGAGTGGGTTGTCAATTCCTCCTCCAGGGGATCTTCCAACCCAAGGATTGAGCCCGGGTCTTCTGCAGCTCCTGCACGGGCAGGTTATTTACCACTGAGCCACCTGGGAAGTCTATAAGTCGTATCTACTCAGACGTAAGGAGATTGAAATGTTGCTGTTTGCAGCCACATAAATGGACCTAGAGAATATCATGCTAAGTGAAGTAAGTCAGAGAGAGACAAATATATGATATCATGTGCATATGGAATCTAAAAAATAATACAAATGAAGCTTTATACAAAATGGAAACAGACTCACTGACATAGTAAACAAACTTAATGGTTACCAAGAAGGAAAGGGAGTGGGGAGAGATAAACAAGTACAGGATTAATAGATACAAACCACTATACATAAAAGAGATAATAAACAAGGATTTACTGTATAGCATAGGAAACTATATTCAATATTTTGTAATGGTCTATAATGGAAAATCTGAAAACATAATATTTATATACATGTATGTATATATGGGTATATATGAATATATATATATATATATAAACTGTATCACTTTGCTCTACACTTGACACTAATACAATATTGTAAATCAACTATACTTAAATACAAAGAAAATTAAATAAGACATAAAAATAAATGATGACTGCTATTATTTTTTGAAACAAATATAGTAATTCTCATTTTATAAAACATTAATTAGGCTCAAGTGAGCTAATATGTAACAGGCTTTGCACAAAGCAGAAATTCTGAAACTTTGAATTTCTACTTTCTCTTTTTTTTCCCTCTGTGCTCAGTGAATAAGTCTACTTAAATGGGTTGATGGGAACACTTGTTGCAGATAACACATGTAATTTGCTGAAATAGCAGACTAGGATATTTCTCTTCACCAGTGCTAGCAATGATGTCTAGCAGACAAAATTTCACTCCAAAATAGACTTAACTGACTCACTGTGGGGACAGTGAAATCCCCTTGACCTCAACTCAATCAACATCACTCCCACCACTGGTGGATGCCAGAACCTAACTGTTTCCCCCTTACTTTTGACTTTGATGCATCTTCAGTGTGTTGAGTCGCTCAGTCGTGTCCAACTCTTTGCCACCCCATGAATCGCAGCACGCCAGGCCTCCCTGTACATCACCAACTCCCAGGGTTCACTCAAACTCATGTCCATCAAGTCGGTGATGCCATCCAGCCATCTCATCCTCTGTCATCCCCTTCTCCTCCTGCCCCCAATCCCTCCCAGCATCAGAGTCTTTTCCAATGAGTCAACTCTTTGCATGAGGTGGCCAAAATATTGGAGTTTCAGCTTCAGCATCAGTCCTTTCAATGAACACCTAGGACTGATCTTTAGGATGGACTGGTTGGATCTCCTTGCAGTCCAAGGGACTCTCAAGAGTCTTCTCCAACACCACAGTTCAATAGCATCAATTATTTGGCACTCAGCTTTCTTCACAGTATGGAGTCCCTGGTGGCTTAGAGGTTAAAGCGCCTGCCTGGAATGCGGGAAACCTGGGTTCAATCCCCGGGTCGGGAAAATCCCCTGGAGGAGGAAAATGGCAACCCACTCCAGTACTCTTGCCTAAAGAATCCCATGGAGGGAGGAGCCTGGTAGGCTACAGTCCATGGGGTCGCAAAGAGTCGGACATGACTGAGCGACTTCACTCACTTTCTTCACAGTCCAACTCTCACATCCATACATGACCACTGGGAAAACCATAGCCTTGACTAGACGGACCTTTGTTGGCAAAGTAATGTCTCTGCTTTTCAATATGCTATCTAGGTTGGTCATAACTTTCCTTCCAAGGAGTGAGCATCATTTTATTTCATGGCTGCAATTACCATCTGCAGTGATTCTGGAGCCCAAAAAAGTAGTCTGACACTGTTTCCACTGTTTTCTCATCTATTTCCCATGAAGTAATGGAACCATTCATTTTCTGAATGTTGAGCTTTAAGGCAACTTTTCCACTCTCCTTTTTCACTTTCATCAAGAGGCTTTTTAGTTCCTCTTCACTTTCTGCCATAAGGGTGGTGTTATCTGCATATCTGAGGTTATTGGTATTTCTCCCGGCAATCTTGATTCCAGCTTGTGCTTCCTCCAGCCCTGTGTTTCTCATGATGTACTCTGCATAGAAGTTAAATAAGCAGGGTGACAATATACAGCCTTGACATACTCCTTTTCCTATTTGGAAAACTCAGCAGTGGCCCCAGGACTGGAAAAGGTCAGTTTTCATTCCAATCCCAAAGAATGGCAATGCCAAAGAATGCTCAAACTACTGCCCAATTGCACTCATCTCACATGCTAGTAAAGTAATGCTCAAAATTCTCCAAGCCAGGCTTCAGCAATACGTGAACGGGGAACTTCGTGATGTTCAAGCTGGTTTTAGAAAAGGCAGAGGAACCAGAGTTCAAATTCCCAACATCCACTGGATCATCGAAAAAGCAAGAGAGTTCCAGAAAAATATCTTCTTCTGCTTTATTGACTATGCCAAAGCCTTTGACTGTGTGGATCACAATCAACTGTGGAAAATTCTGAAAGAGATGGGAATACCAGACCACCTGACCTGTCTCTTGAGAAACCTGTATGCAGGTCAGGAAGCAACCGTTAGAACTGGACATGGAACAACAGACTGGTTCCAAGTTGGGGAGCACTGCTCTAGAGTAAGAGAGTGGAAGAGATTTATAAGCAGATTTCTGGGATATATGTTTAGGGATTTGTGTTTTGAAAAGAGGAGAGGAATGCTGGATTCCAGAGGTAAATGGAAGGAGGAGCCACAAACCTGAAAGGGGAATATATTGACGAGAAAGAAAATGTTGCCTATTTTGGAAATTTGCCCAGATTTAATCCTTAGTTCCAATACATAATGAGCCTCCACTGCACATTGAGACCTGAGTGGGTGCATCCCAAAAAGGGAAGCACATTCTTTCTTTCCTGTTACCTCAGCCTGAGAAATGAGTGACCCTCAAATGGACTGTCCTAGTTCTTCAGCTCTTTTCTCATCAAGTTAAAGTTTCTGAGGTGTATTTTTGTGAAATTTCCTTCAGGGAAGATGAGACCAAGATAGTATTTGGTTTAGAAGTTCTAAAATGAAAAGTGAGACTACTCACAATTTTAACTAGTGATTACATGGAACAGCTTTCCCAAAACTGACAAGAAACAGAGAAAAAAGAAATATGTTCATTTTTAAAACTCTTCCATTTGAACAATTATCCTGAAAGACAAAAAAAAAAAAAAAAAGAAGAAGTATTTTGAGTGAGTTATTTTTTTTAAGATGAGATTGGGCGTATTCAGCATGGTATGGTGGCAGACGAGATTTTTTTTTTTAGGACATGACCACACATTCTACCATGATATATGGAGTTTTCTGGGAGTGGGGAGGGCAGGACTGTTGAAAGTCCAGGAAAAGAAGTCATAATTTGAAGTAAGCAACAATAAGAATAGAAAACTCTTCAGTGGTTTCAGCTATATAGATAGTGGTGCTATTCTTTTTAAAAGTTTAAATGTGAATATTTAATTACATTATTTATCTGTCATGCACAGCACAGAATCACTGATATTCCTCCAGGAGCAATGACATGGCAACAATCTCAAGACCCAGCAATGATTCCTCTTGCTCTAGCTCTGAGGAACGCTGACTGAGGGAGCTTTCACAGTCTGGATTTCAGCCATCTTGCCAGCTTCTCTGTGCTACTGAAATCTCATTGTTACACTCAGAATTTGTCTTCTCCTTGAGATCACTTTCAAAGCATTTCTCTGCCTGTGACAAGAGAGAGTCACTGCTGATGAGTTTGGAATTCTTTTTCCAGTCTCAGCTTTTCTATCTTATAGTTTGGCATCTCACTCCTCTGTTACATCAGATGCCATATTAGAAATCCCTGTTTGATCTTGACATATATCAAAGGTGCTGACTGATGAGGCTCTAGGTACAACTTAAATTCAGTCAAACATTTAAGAATGTAGTTAGGAAAATTCAGAAAGCACTTGAAACCTTCACATAATAGCAAATTCAGATTTTAGTGAGCCTGTCAAATGTTTTTAACACTTTCCTGATACCAGGATCAGAAGGCTAAGGCAGTTTCTCAATAGTTTCAGAAATAATATTTCAGACTAAAGTATACACTGGATATTCTATTTTGGTCTGTTCTTCCTCATTTTTACATATTCCTTTCTCTTATTTCTCGAAAGATGCTATTGAATAAAAAAAATGGCGATAATCTTCAAAGTTCTCACCTAAAGGTAATGATATAAAATTTCTTAATCTGAGATAAAGTCTTTAAAAAGAGGGATCATTTTCTGGATCAAAGGATTAAAATAATGTATATTTAAGCCTATTAAATCTGGACTAACTAGTATCCCATTCAATTTACTATACTGAAACAAAATCATCACTAATGCACCTCAAAATTTTGCATTAATGAAATTTAAAAGCATTAATAAAATTTAAAACATTTAAAAGCAGAGACATCATTTTGCCAGCAAAGATCTATATAGCCAAAGCTATGGTTTTTCCAGTAGTCATGTATGGATGTGAGAGCTGGACCATAAAGAAGGCTGAGCGCCAAAGAATTGATGTTTTTGAACTGTGCTGTTGGAGAAGACTCTTGAGAGTCCCTCGGACTGCAAGGAGATCCAACTAGTCCATCCTAAAGAAAATCAACTCTGAATATTCATTGGAAGGACTGATGCTGATGCTGAAGCTCCAATACTTTGGCTACCTGATATGAAGAGCCAACTCATTGGAGAAGACCCTGATGCTGGGAAAGACTGAGGGCAGGAGAAGGGAATGACAGAGAATGAGATGGCTGGATGGCATCATCAACTCAATGGATGTCAGTTTGAGCAAAGTCTAGGAGATGGTGAAGAACAGGAAAGCCTGGTGTGCTATAATTCATGGGGTTGCAAAGAGTCAACGTGGCTGAGCAACTGAACAACAACTACAAAATTTAATTTAAGGAGTTCCAGATGAGAAGGCTCTAAAGAGGAGACAGTACAAGGCTGTTTATATATTTATATGAAAACATATTTATTTTTCAATTAGTAGGCCCCCTCGTAAATCATTTTGTATATTGGCAATTTTACTTCAGTGGGAAAACTGCTAAAATTATTTATTTTCATTTCATGACAAAATCAGAGCCTGTTCAATAAAACAAATAGACTGCATATTAAATACAAATAAACTGACAATATTCACCAGATAACTATGATGTTTCTCCTGGAGAGTGAGAGACTCAGAGTGCCTACTTTCCAAGAAAATTATGTGTTTGCTGTGGTATGTTTCTTATGCCTTCTGCAAATCTTTATTTTTTTTTCTTTTAAATTTTATTTTATTTTTAAACTTTACATAATTGTATTAGTTTTGCCAAATATCAAAATGAATCCGCCACAGGCATACATGTGTTCCCCATCCTGAACCCTCCTCCTTCCTCCCTCCCCACACCATCCCTCTGGGTCGTCCCAGTGCACCAGCCCCAAGCATCCAGTATCGTGCATCGAACCTGGACTGGCAACTCGTTTCTTACATGATATTCTACATGTTTCAATGTCACTCTCCCAAATCTTCCCACCCTCTCCCTCTCCCACAGAGTCCATAAGACTGTTCTATACATCAGTGTCTCTTTTGCTGTCTCGTACACAGGGTTATTGTTACCATCTTTCTAAATTCCATATATATGCATTAGTATACTGTATTTATGTTTTTCCTTCTGGCTTACTTCACTCTGTATAATAGGCTCCAGTTTCATCCACCTCATTAGAACTGATTCAAATGTATTCTTTTTAATGGCTGAGTAATACTCCATTGTGTATATGTACCACTGCTTTCTTATCCATTCATCTGCTGATGGACATCTAGGTTGCTTCCATGTCCTGGCTATTATAAACAGTGCTGCGATGAACATTGGGGTACACGTGTCTCTTTCCCTTCTGGTTTCCTCAGTGTGTATGCCCAGCAGTGGGATTGCTGGATCATAAGGTAGTTCTATTTCCAGTTTTTTAAGGAATCTCCACACTGTTCTCCACAGTGGCTGTACTAGTTTGCATTCCCACCAACAGTGTAAGAGGGTTCCCTTTTCTCCACACCCTCTCCACATTTATTATTTGTAGACTTTTGGATCGCAGCCATTCTGACTGGTGTGAAATGGTACCTCATAGTGGTTTTGATTTGCATTTCTCTGATAATGAGTGATGTTGAGCATCTTTTCATGTGTTTGTTAGCCATCTGTATGTCTTCTTTGGAGAAATGTCTATTTAGTTCTTTGGCCCATTTTTTGATTGGGTCGTTTATTTTTCTGGAGTTGAGCTGTAGGAGTTGCTTGTATATTTTTGAGATTAGTTGTTTGTCAGTTGCTTCATTTGCAATTATTTTCTCCCATTCTGAAGGCTGTCTTTTCACCTTGCTAATAGTTTCCTTTGATGTGCAGAAGCTTTTAAGGTTAATTAGGTCCCATTTGTTTATTTTTGCTTTTATTTCCAATATTCTGGGAGGTGGGTCATAGAGGATCCTGCTGTGATGTATGTCAGAGAGTGTTTTGCCTAGAGGAGAACATAGGCAAAACACTCTGCAAATCTTTAATTTTACTTTAAAATAGATGTTGGATTTCATGCTCCTGCAAAGAGGAAACCTGAATTCACAAACAGAGGCACATGACACGAGATACATTAAACATATTTTGCAAATAGAATATGCCAGAGTTAGCAGAAAACTAGACTTTTGGGGAAACTTCTATTATGAATCAAATTGTTGTTTGTTACTTTTATTTTGCTGGGAGGCAAATTAGTCATCACATAGCCTGTTCCATTTTTTTTTTTTTTCCCCTTGAAATCAGGTCACTTAATCCCTTCTGGGATGTATTCAGAATGAAAGCCTATATTTTCCTCTCAGATTAGTCTGGAGAGAATTTCGAGTTGCAGGTCTTCATATAATAGGGCACATGGAAATGGAGTCTGAAGTGTCTGACACTTTTAATGATACGACTTCATCCACAATGGCATTACTTGTGAATATAATTTAAATGAAAATGTAGGCAAACCAAATCCCCACATGACTTCAGCAACTCTCAAATTATATTCTTGTAATGGGCTTTATACCTCCTATATCCTATATACAGCTGGTAACCTCTAAATGCCAGCATTTGTGGACAGAAATCTATTTCTGAGCACAATATGTCATCTGTTCCTAGGATATAACAGTTATTATTCACTCTTCAGGGGCAAAAATCCATGTTTAACAATATTTATGATTTAAAGGTAGAACTAGCCAAATGCATGAAATTCAGAGTTTCAGCTGGACAATCCAACTATTCACTGCCAGTTTTCTTGATTTTTCTAAATATAATAGCACTCGCTGAGGAAGGAGGGTGAGTTGGTTTCAGGTCTCTAACTTAAAAGCTGAACAGCCGCTGCATAATTATTGAACTGATATTATCTCTAAGAAAAGTCTTCAAGATAAAACATTTCCTCTTTTCAAGGAATAACCAAAAATAGACATTTTGATGCTAGTAGGAATCCTTTTTCACATAGGGAAAAGATCTAGAGAAAAATCAGAATATAGATAGATAAATAAATAAATAATTCTCAAATGATCTGTAATGAAGGGCCAGTTCATTTTATTTTTAATTTCCAATCTGTCAAGGATATATATACATATATATATATACACACACACACACACATATATATGCATTTGTAGAATTTTAAGAATGGCTATTAGAAAGTGAAATAAAAAATAAACCAAGCCACACAAACTACAAGCCCAGACTTCCATTATTAGATTCAACAGTCAAGGAAATTAAATTGGAATGAATATTACCAGAAAAACAATAACAGGAAAATTGGTTAGAATCTTCTAAATATTTACTCACAATCTATGCACTTTACACCACAGACTGGCAGCAGTCCACTGGACCCTATTTTGAGAAACATTGAGATAGGACAAATATTTTTGCCTTGTCCTTCTCCCTATTTATTTCATACTTGGTACATGTCTCAGCATCTCTAAACAGTGTGTTAGCTGCAGTATTTTAGTGAAATAAGTAATTCTTCTCTTCTGTGTCTGCTTATCCTTATCCCCTGGTAGCTGGGGATGAGGCTGAGAGCCTGGGAAAGGCGCCAGGCTACAGAAAAATGTTAGACGTGATTCCTACCCTAAAGAAATATAACTCACCAAGAAAGGAAAGCATCATAAACTTCTTAACGAAGTGTTTTGCCCACTGTGGTCATGGACAAGTAGAGTGTCATAGACTTCTTCCAAGGTGGAATTCCTGTGTGTACCAAACAATGTCAGCAGCTTGAATAAATGCTTTATGGATGTGAATGCTCCTGCATTTCCAACCAATAGGTGATTAATAAAATATTTGTTCATTTTTAAATGCTACCAGAATTGATAGTAACTATATGCCAATATGTATACACTCTGTTGGTAAATTCCAGAGATACTTGAGTCATGGGGGAAGGGTGTGGCACTCAGAAAAAGGGAGATATCAATCAGTGAACATTTTTAAAGGAGACCATATAGGGTTGGAGAAGGCAGTGGGGGAATAGAAATTTGAGTTTGTGCTGGAGGAATAGGTGTGACTGTTTTCATAGAAATCATTATAAATGGAGGGAGTAATATGAGTAAGAATATAAAGACACAACAGACTCTTCTATAGAAAATGAAATAGATTGTGGGCATGAGTTGCTTGAGAAGGACTCAATTCAGTTCAGTTGCTCAGTTATATCTGACTCTTTGCGACCCCATGGACGGCAGCATCAGGCTTCCCTGTCCATCACCAACTCTGAGAGCTTGCTCAAACTCATGTCCATCGAGTTGGTGATGCCATCCAACCATCTCATCCTCTGTTGTCCCCTTCTCCTCCCACCTTCAATCTTTCCTAGCATCAGGGTCTCACATCAGGTGGCCAAAGTATCGGAGTTTCAGCTTTAGCATCAGTCCTTCCAATTAATATTGGTCCAATGAGAAGGACTAGAACACTGCTAAAGGTGGTGCTTAACCACAACACCGGGGACAACAAAAGCATTTCAATGAGAGTCTAATTCTCTGATTTACAAGTGGTAACTTCCTAAAGCTCGATGTTGACAATGACCCTAAGTTGTACCTTCACTCATATGTTGCATTTGATTACTGATGTTGGTCACAGGGATGGGCTAGGAAAGCAATGGCAGACATGATCACTTCTGCCCCTGAGATGTGGTTTCCAGACCTTCCTGAAAGTTGAAAAGCTTATGGATTTTAAACATTCAGCTCTATAAGCTCCACAGCATCTAGCAACTGGTCTATACGCTAGAAAGGAATCAAAGACTTTTGAGGACATCAAGGTGAGATCTAAGAAGGAAAGGCTTGAGCTGGGTACAGAAAGGGCAAGAGTCCAAAACATGAGATGATAGAAGGCCGTGAGAAAATAAGTGCACAACAGAGCAAAACAAAAATTCTTGCTTGAGAAACATTCTAAAACATCATAGAATATTACAGCTGAAGATTAATTTTAAAATATCATCAGATCAGATCAGTTCAGTTCAGTTCAGTCACTCAGTCGTGTCCAACTCTTTGTGACCCCATGAACCGCAGCACACCAGGCCTCCCTGTCCATCACCAACTCCCAGAGCCCACTCAGACTCACGTCCATGAGTCAGTGATGCCATCCAGCCATCTCATCCTCTGTCGTCCCCTTCTCCTCCTGCCTCCAATCCCTCCCAGCATCAGAGTCTTTTCCAATGAGTCAACTCTTCGCATGAGGTGGCCAAAGTACTGGAGTTGCAGCTTTAGCATCATTCCTTCCAAAGAAATCCCAGGGCTGATCTCCTTCAGAATAGACTGGTTGGATCTCCTTGCAGTCCAAGGGACTCTCAAGAGTCTTCTCCAACACCACAGTTCAAAAGCATCAATTCTTCCATGCTCAGCCTTCTTCACAGTCCAACTGTCACATACATGCATGACCACAGGAAAAACCACAGCCTTGACTAGACGAACCTTTGTTGGCAAAGTAATGTCTCTGCTTTTCAATATGCTATCTAGGTTGGTCATAACCTCCCTTCCAAGGAGTAAGTGTCTTTTAATTTCATGGCTGCAGTCATCATCTGTAGTGATTTTGGAGCCCAGAAAAATAAAGTCTGACACTGTTTCCCCATCTATTTCCTATGAAGTGGTGGGACCGGATGCCATGATCTTTGTTTTCTGAATGTTGAGCTTTAAGCCAACTTTTCACTCTCCTCTTTCACTTTCATCAAGAGGCTTTTGAGTTCCTCTTCACTTTCTGCCATAAGGGTGGTATCATCTGCATATCTGAGGTTATTGATATTTCTCCCGGCAATCTTGATTCCAGTTTGTGTTTCTTCCACTCCAGCGTTTCTCATGATGTACTCTGCATAGAAGTTAAATAAGCAGGGTGACAATATACAGCCTTGACGAACTCCTTTTCCTATTTGGAACCAGTCTGTTGTTCCATGTCCAGTTCTAACTGTTGCTTCCTGACCTGCATACAAATTTCTCAAGAGGCAGATCAGGTGGTCTGGTATTCCCATCTCCTGAAGAATTTTCCACAGTTTATTGTGATCCACACAGTCAAAGGCTGTGGCATAGTCAATAAAGCAGAAGTAGATGTTTTTCTGGAACTCTCTTGCTTTTTCGATGATCCAGTGGATCTTGGCAATTTGATCTCTGCTTCCTCTGCCTTTTCTAAAACCAGCTTGAACATCAGGAAGTTCACTGTTCACGTATTGCTGAAGCCTGGTTTGGAGAATTTTGAGCATTACTTTACTAGTGTGTGAGATGAGTGCAATTGTGCAGTAGTTTGAGCATTCTTTGGCATTGCGTTTCTTTGGGATTGGAATGAAAACTGACCTTTTCCAGTCCTGTGGAGTTTTCCAAATTTGCTGGCATATTGAGTGCAGCACTTTCACAGCATCATCTTTCAGGATTTGGAATAGTTCAACTGGACTTCCATCACCTCCACTAGCTTTGTTCGTAGTGATGCTTTCTAAGGCCCACTTGATTTCACATTCCAGGATGTCTGGTTCCAAATTTTAATTTTTAAAAATATAGAAACAGAGACATATGAATATTATGTCTCTTGCCCCCTCAAAAAAATTTTAGCAACTTAAACAACAGGAATTAGAACCATAGTCTCTCCCAGTCTCTGTTTATGCTATCAAGAACACTTAGCAAATCATTAAATGGAAGAATCACAGATAATTCCAAAGTTTTGAGACTGAATTACTGGAGGAATCATAGTTCACTGTCAGTAGAAGGCTTTTCATTTTAATTCTGATAATAAAATTCTTGTGATGAAATATAATATCTTTACTAGTAGAGGCATTTCTCCCTTAAGTAACTAGATGTATATTACATTATTCAGGGCAGGTTAAGTTAGGTTGCAGCAACAAATATCTCTAAAACCTCAGCATCTTAACACATCAAATATTTATCTCTTGCTTTCAAATTGTGTACTTGCTGGGTACAGGTGACTCTCAAGGGCAGCAATCCTATACCCACAGGTGTTAACTCAGCATTCCAGGGTCTTTATCCTAACAATTAAATGCTGCTATCCAGAAATGACACACATTATTTCACTTCAATTTCTCCGGCTAAAGCAAGTCACATGGTAATGTCAGCTCCTGGAAAAATAGATGCTGGTGAACAGTCATAATGCTAGCAACAATAACAGGTACAATAAAATTTAAAAGAAGGCAGAGATGAATGTATCCCAAATGAGGAATATCTCATATATAACAGAGTTTGTTTCAGTGATTTTGGGGGGCCAAAAGTCTTGTGGAGTTTTTATGCAATCCCTGAAGGGATTCTCGTCCACAAAAATGTAAATAATCAGGAAAGCTGTGTTTTTCTACATCTCCATATGGTATGTAGCTCAAAGGGAAATACTGTAAAGGAAAAATGAATTCCAGATCAAGAGTAGGATACATTTTATGACAACATTATCCCAAGTGAACAACCATAAATTTAAAAAACCTCCATTTTAACAAAATAAAATTCTAATTTACCTATGAAATGGAAGCATAAAAATTTACTGATTTTTCTAACTCTGATACCTAGGTAAATATGTGTCTTTGTTAGAATGTTGGTGTTTGCAAGTTAACTTCCTGAAGAATTTTTAAAGGGACCTCTTAAACAGTCAGGAGAATTATGCCTACACCAGCTCCATTATGTCTGAGGTATAAACTCACTTAGAGACGATTTGGGGAAAAAATAAATTAAAAATTTTTTTAAAAAGATATGAATATTAAATTCTCAACCCCAAATACTGGTTGACTTTCCACAGCAGCAAAATGAACAATGGAAACTTGAAAAATTATGCTGATCAGCAAGTCATTTGTTGCTATGATGTCAAAAGTCTACATGTTCTATATATTTTAGAAAGTTAAGGGAATGTAGTAGTACATTCAAATTTTTTATTTTGATTTCTCAAAGATGTTGGAAACCATAATGTCAACATGAAAAATGTTGCCTGGTTATTTATACTAACTCTATATGAAACTGACATTTGTGAATTTCATGCCCTAATGTTGGTTCTCTGGGAGCCTCTGTAAGGAGCAATGAAGTGGCCCTTCCCAGATTCCATTTGTCTGTGAGCACTGCTCTTCTCCAAGCAGAAAATGGCATGGTTTTATGTGTTGCAACCTCACTGGCTTACAAAACGGCAGAGGAAGGACACTCCTGTGTACCTGTGAGCGTGTTTCTCTGGAGTGGAAGTTCTTAGGTGCAGGTGTTGCGAATATACAACTGGGTTGCAAATGCCAGTTTATTTTCCAAACCTGTGCCCCCTGCATTGGCAGGTGGATTCTTAACCACTGGACCACCAGGGAAGTCCCACCTGAAGGTTTCTAAGAATCACTACTGAAGAAGCAAGAGGGTCTCCCCTTACATGATGAGAGGATCCAACACAGTCCTCTAATCCTAAAATAAGATGTGGCAGTCTTGGCCGCAGCTCTCTCCTGTCAGCTCCGTGTTGATAGCCACTGCTCCTCTCCTGGCAGACTTCATCCAAGGGCTGCAGTCCAAGCCTTCAATTGACATCTTAAGTGCTAAACTGCAGCCAGTTTCCATGGAGCTTTGAAGGAGGCAGTTCCTCTTCTGGAAGGCCAGTCTTCAGGGGACCTGTTGTTGGACAAATTAACTCTTCCCTTGCATTCTGCATCCCTTGCTTTCCGAAATAACTTTGTTATTAATTTCTAACTTAATTATGTTGAAGTTATAGTATGTAGTATTAAGATTATAAATCTTGGAAAGTTAAAAGATTTTCTTTCTGGTCTGCTGCCTCTGCTGCTAAGTCGCTTCAGTCGTGTCTGACTATGTGCGACCCCACAGACGGCAGCCCACAGGCTCCTCCGTCCCTGGGATTCTCCAGGCAAGAATACTGGAGTGGGTTCCATTTCCTTCTCCAATACATGCATGCATGCTAAGTCGCCTCAGTTGTGTCCAACTCTGTGTGACCAGGCTCCCCCATCCATAGGATTCTCCGGGCAAGAATACTGGAGTGGGCTGCCATTTCCTTCTCCTAGTGTAACATTAATTTTCATAAATTTTCTATGCATTGACAGGAACAATATTTTAAATGTGTCTGTTATGTTAAACTTGTTAGTTACATTGTTCAAAACATCTATAGTCTTATTTTTGTTTGATTAACCCATCAATCACTTAGAGAGACAGGTATATTGAAATCTTCTAACATACACATGAATTTTTTAGCTTCCCTTCAAGGCTATATGCTGTCACTCTGCTTATTTAACTTATATGCAGAATACATCATGAGAAACTTTGGGCTGGATGAAACACAAACTGGAATCAAGATTTACGGGAGAAATAGCAATAACCTCAGATATGCAGATGATACCACCCTTATGGCAGAAAGTGAAGAACTAAAGAGCCTCTTGATGAAAGTGAAAGAAGAAAGAGAAAAAGCTGGTTTAAAACTCAACATTCAGAAAACTAAGATCATGGTATCCAATCCCATCACTTCATGGCAAATAGATGGGGAAACAATCGAAACAGTGCCATACTTGATTTTCTTGGGCTCCAAAATCACTGCAGATGGTGACTGTAGCCATGAAATTTAAAGACTCTTGCTCCAAAAAAAAATAAAATAAAATAAAGACTCTTGCTCCTTTGAAGAAAAGCTATGATCAACATAGACAGCATACTAAAAAGCAAAGATGTTACCTTGCCAACAAAGGTCCATTTAGTCAAAGCTAGGGTTTTTCCAATAGTCATGTATGGATGTGAGAGTTGGATCATAAAGAAAGCTGAGCACCAAAGAATTGATGCTTTTGAACTGTGGTGTTGGAGAAGACTCTTGAGAGTCCCTTGGACTGCAAGGAGATCAAACCAGTCAGTCCTAAAGGAAATCAATCCTGAATGTTCATTGGAGGGACTGATGCTGAAGATGAAGCTCCAATACTTTGGCCACCTGATGTGAAGAACCAATTCATTAGAAAAGACCCTGATGCTGGGAAAGGCAGTGGGAGAAGGGAAAGACAGAGGATGAGATGGTTGGATGGCATCACTGTCTCAATGGACATTAGTTTGAGCAAGCTCCCAGAGATGGTGAAGGATAGGGAAGCCTGGTGTGCTGCAGACCATGGAGTTGAAGAGTTGGAAACAACTGAGAGACAGAACAATGACAAATGTAGTTTTATACATTCTTAGTTTATTTATTTAAGGTCTACTTTGCAGGATGCATACATATTTATAACATATTTTTCAGATGAATAAAAACTTTATTGTTATGTAAATGATCCTCTTTCCCTCTTATATTGCTTTCTGCTCTAACTTGATTTTATTTTGTATTATTTCACTCCTAAAAACTTTCTTTTAATTAATATATGACAAGCATTTGTTCTATACCTTTAATTTTCAACTTTCCTGTTGCCTCTGTCTTTGAAAAGCATTCACTTTTTTTTTTTTAATTGGAACTGAAAAAAAAATCATTGAATTTCAGTAGGGAGTTTAGTTCTTTACTGTATGGATGATGAGTGTTGACACATTTATTTTTGTTTTTCTCAGCTTATTTTCTACCCACCTGTTATTGTTTGTGTGTTGGTTTTCCCTGTCTCTATGCCACTTCAACTGAGGTTTATTTTCCCTGAATATCTTACTAGCTTGAAAGTTCTGCATTCAATTGCCACTTTTTAGGGACTCCTATGGAAATTTTAACATGCATTATTAGCTTAAGACATTTAAAGACATTGAGACCCACCTCAAAACAGGGGACACATACAGACTGAAAGTGAAGGGCTGGAAAAAGATTTTCCATGCAAATTGGGACCAAAAGAAAGCAGGAGTCACAATACTCGTATCAGATAAATTAGACTTTAAAACAAAGGCTGTGAAAAGAGACAAAGAAGGTCACTACATAATGATCAAAGGATCAATCCAAGAAGAAGATATAACAATTATAAATATATATCCACCCAACAGGGGAGCACTGCAGTATGTAAGACAAATCCTAACAAGTATGAAAGGAGAAATTAACAATAACACAATAATAGTGGGAGACTTTAATACCCCACTCACACTTATGGATAGATCAACTAAACAGAAAATTAACAAGGGAAAAAAAAAAAAACCATGTATCTATAAAGTTCACTAAAGCAAAGCACAGTAAAATGAGGTATGGCAATAAAAGGCGTTAAATTTATCAAATAAAAAAATAATAAATAAAGTGCTGAAAAATTAAAGCTGTCAATTCTGTAATAGATATTCATTGAAAGTATCTTTTGAAATGGGGGTGAAAACACCTTCAGAGAAATGAAAGCTAAGGAAGCATGCACAAGCTATAAAAAATGATAAAGTCCTTTATGAATGATGATAATATCAAAACAAAACTTGGAAATACAGGAAGGAGTAAAGAGCACTACGAACAGTCAATACATGGATAAACATTAGAAACTATTCTCTTTTCTTAATTTCTTCATGGTAAACTATCAACATTATATTGTGAAATTTTTCAGAAAAAAAAAAAAGAATATGGTATGATATAGTTCTGTCTTAGATATTATGCAAGTGGGATGAATACTAAAGAAAAAAAAAGACAATGTGGCAAAATATTCAAAAGTAGTAACTCTATGTAAAGATTATATAGTTGTTCTTTGTAATTTCCATAAAATTTTTCCTTAAATTGGAAAAAAAAACAAAAAACAAAAAAAACGTGGGCAGAAGTGATGTAACTGTGTACATTCATGGTTAAACTTTAAGAGCCATTGTGAGATTCAGCCATGCTCTTTTCTCTCTAAAGATGATCTGTATCTTCAGTCTTCTCTATGTAAGAGATGAACTTCAGTCTTCTCTACATAAGAGATTTAATAGGAGTGCTCCAGTCACTCCTATTAAATAAGATTTGGTTATTGTCCAGAATTCAGGTCTATCTTGATTGCTTTAACCTTCTAAATTAGATATCATTATTGTTTCATTTAATCAATATTTTTTAGGTTTAACAGCATATTCATTTTAGTTTTGATTTCTTTCATTTCATTCAGGCATACCTTCTGGAATTATTTTCTTTCTACCTGAATAAATTCCTGATGCTCTCCCTTTGGGAGGTCTACCACTTGTGAAAGCTCTCAGTGTTTGTCTGAAAACATTTTTATTTCCCCTTGCTCTTGCTCAAGGTATACATTTACAAACTGACAGGTATTTCCAACACCTGCACTTTATCAATCTTATTCCCCGATTCCTGCCTCCCAGTGTTGCTTCCAGAAGCCTGCTGTTACTCTCATAGCTACTCCTTTGTACATGCTATTTGTCTTCTTTTTTAAATAACTGATTGTGAGAGCCTCGGTGTACTCTGAGTTCACTATCATATATCGAGATGAGCTTCCTTTAAATTATTTTTCATGGGCTTCACTGGGACCTTTTAATCTGAGGACTGGTGTCTTTGACTTATTCTGGAGATATCTTGGGCATCACATTTAAGAACACTCCTTTTAGGACTTTCCTGGTGGTTCAGAGGTGAGGACTCTGAGTTTCCACTGCAGAGGGCACAGGTTCAATCCCTGGTCAGAAACTAAGACCCTGCAAGCCTTGTGGTAAGGCCAGAACAAACCACTCTCTTTCCCCACTTCTTCTTTTCTTTTTGTCTCTGTGTAGACATATGTGCATCTGAAGTGCTTTTTCATATTTTCATTCCTTCTTCTCTATACACTGAATTCTGAGTAGTTTCTTCAGATCTTTTTTCCAGATCACTATCTACTCTTCAGTTGTATCGAATCTGCTACTCTTAAAATCATCCATTGCACAGCAAATCCATATCTGAAACTCTGTGCCTTGGAAATACACAAGTCCAAATAGTTTTTGCTTAAAGGATACTCCTTGTAACTTTATTTGAAACAGGAAAAAGGAACCTAAATATCTCTTGGTAGGAAATTGTTCAATAAATTACACACATCTCTTCCATCAAATTAACATGAAAAGCTTTTGCACAGCAAGGGAAACCATCAACAAAACAAAAAGACAACCTACTGAATGGGAGAAAACATTTGCAAATGATAAAAATATATGAATAGCTTATGCAACTCAACATCATAACCCCAAACAACTTGATTTTAAAATAGGCAGAAAAAATAAATAGACATTTTTCCAAAGAAAAAATGCAGATGGCCAATGAACACATGAAAAGATGCTCAACATCACTAATTATAAATAAATGCAAATCAAAACCAAAATGAGATATCACCTCACACCTATCACAATGGCTATCATCAAAAGAAAAAAAAAAAAAAGACAAGTAATAAATGTTGCTCAAGATGTGAAGGAAAGGGAATCCTCATACACTATTGTGGGAATGTAACTTGGTGCAGCCACTGTGGAAAACAGTACAGAGCTTTCTCAAAACACTAAAAATAGAACTATTATTAATACATGCTGTGCTGTGCTTAGTTGCTCAGTTGTGTGGCCACAGGACTGGAAAAGGTCAGTTTTCATTCCAATCCCAAAGAAAGGCAATGCCAAAGAATGCTCAAACTACCGTACAATTGCACTCATCTCACACGCTAATAAAGTAATGCTCAAAATTCTCCAAGCCAGGCTTCAGCAATATGTGAACTGTGAACTTCCAGATGTTCAAGCTGGTTTTAGAAAAGGCAGCGGAACCAGAGATCAAATTGCCAAGATCCACTGGGTCACTGAAAAAGCAAGAGAGTTCCAGAAAAATATCTATTTCTGCTTTATTGACTATGCCAAAGCCTTTGACTGTGTGGATCACAATAAACTGTGGAAAATTCTTCAAGAGATAGGAATACCAGACCACCTGATCTGCCTCTTGAGAAATTTGTATGCAGCTCAGGAAGCAACAGTTAGAACTGGACATGGAACAACAGACTGGTTCCAAATAGGAAAAGGAGTACATCAAGGCTGTATATTGTCACCCTGCTTATTTAACTTCTATGCAGAGTACATCATGAGAAACGCTGGACTGGAAGAAACACAAGCTGGAATCAAGATTGCCGGGAGAAATATCAATCACCTCAGATATGCAGATGACACCACCCTTATGGCAGAAAGTGAAGAGGAACTCAAAGGCCTCTTGATGAAAGTGAAAGTGGAGAGTGAAGAAGTTGGCTTAAAGCTCAACATTCAGAAAACGAAGATCATGACATCCAGTCCCACCACTTCATGGGAAATAGATGGGGAAACAGTGGAAACAGTGTCAGACTTTATTTTTCTGGGCTCCAAAATCACTGCAGATGGTGACTGCAGCCATGAAATTAAAAGACACTTACTCCTTGGAAGGAAAGTTATGACCAACCTAGATAGCATATTCAAAAGCAGAGACATTACTTTGCCAACAAAGGTCTGTCTAGTCAAGGCTATGGTTTTTCCTGTGGTCATGTATGGATGTGAGAGTTGGACTGTGAAGAAAGCTGAGCGCTGAAGAATTGATGCTTTTGAACTGTGGTGTTGGAGAAGACTCTTGAGAGTCCCTTGGACTGCAAGGAGATCCAACCAGTCCATTCTGAAGGAGATCAGCCCTGGGATTTCTTTGGAAGGAATGATGCTAAAGCTGAAACTCCAGTACTTTGGCCACCTCACGCGAAGAGTTGACTCATTGGAAACGACTCTGATGCTGGGAGGGATTGGGGGCAGGAGGAGAAGGGGACGAAGAGGATGAGATGGCTGGATGGCATTGCTGACTCGATGGACGTGAGTCTGAGTGAACTCCGGGAGTTGGTGATGGACAGGGAGGCGTGGCGTGCTGTGATTCATGGGGTCACAAAGAGTCGGACACGACTGAGCGACTGATCTGATCTGATCTGATCCAACTCTTTGCGATCCCATGGACTTAGCCCCCAGGCTCCTCTGTCCATGGGGATTCTTAAGGCAAGAATACTGGAATGGGTTGCCCTGCCCTCCTGCAGGGGATCTTCCCAGCCCAGGGATCAAACCCAGGTCTCCTGAATTGCAGGCAGATTCTTTACCATCTGAGCCACCAAGGAAGCATATGATCCAGTAATTCCACTCCTGTGTATATATCTGAAAGAACTAATACCACTAATTTGAAATGAGACATGTACCCCAATGCTGTTCACAGCAGCATTATTTACAGTTGCTAAGATATGGAAGCAACGTAAGTATCCATCAACAGATGAAGGGATAAAGAAGATGTGGCATATATACACAATGGAATACTACTCAGCCATAAAAAGAATGAAATTGTGTCATTTGCATCAGCATGTATGGACTTGAAGGGCATTATGCTCAGTGAAATAAGTCAGACAGGGAAAGACAAATATTGTATGATATCAGTTATATATAGAATTTCAAAAATACAACCAACTAGTGAATATAACAAAAATGAAGCAGAAGTACAGATACAGAGAACAAACTAGTGGTTACCAGTGGAGGGGTGGGCAATGTAGGAGTGGAGGAGTAGGGGATACAAACTACTGAGCGTAAGGTAGGCTCAAGGACATATTGTGCAACATGAGGTATATAGACAATATTTTGCAATATCTGTAAATGGAAAGTAATCTTTAAAAATATATTGTAAAATAAAATTTTTAAAATATAAATTATTATAAAATATAAATTACAAAATCACATAGCTATTTAAAATCAAGGGCTTTGCTTCATAAAGTCCATCTCAGACCAATGCTGATCTACATACAGTAGAAAAAAATAAGTTCCAGTGAGTATAAATGTGTATGCATAGAGAATGGTTTAAAAGTGACTATTCCAAAAACTAAATAAATAAATAAAAGTGACTATTCCAAATGGACATGTTTTAGTGTCAAATATACTTTGGATATTAAAGACTTGTATGAAAAAAATTAAATTACTTTATTAATAATCATGTTGATTGTGTGTTGGAATAATAAAACTTTGAAGATTATTTAAATTAATTTCACTTGTTTTCACTTTTTCTTGCCTAGTAGACATTTTAAAATTGCATATTATTTTAAAATGCTGTTGATTTTCTAATTAAAAATTTATTTTACAACTCTAGAATTATTATTCAATTCTTTCACTGTTAAGTACAATATTGATATTTCCTATTTCTTAGTTACACTTTTAATACTCCTTTATTTCTTAAATATGTGCATCATAATTATTTCATATTCATTATCTGGTAATTCCAATATTGACTGTCATTATAGGTGTAATTCTAAAATGTGTTGTTTCTGTTGACTCTCTCCAACGGTGGCTCATTTTACTCTTGTACTTATGAGTTCTCAGAACTTAAGAATTCTGAGTTTAATTTACATTTCTCCAAGCAGATTTGCATTTACTTCTGTCAGGAATATGGAACCCTGCCACTCCAGCACAAGTTAAAACATCTGCACACCATATGAATTTGGGAGGGAAATCATATAGGCATTATGAGTTTTTTCACTTTTTGTTATAGTATATATGCACAGAAAGATGTACACATCTAAGTAAAGGCTCAATAAACTTTCATAAACTAAGCATATCTGTACAGTCAGCAAAACTATGAAAGTTAAAAAAAAAAAAAAAAGAAAACAAATATCACAAGTACTTAGAAGTAGATGCCCTCCACAGGTCCCTGCACTATAGAGTTTATAGTTTTGAATTCAGCAGATACCCTTAAGGTCTCCTGTATGGGTGTAGCCCTCCTTTCCTAGAGTTTGGTTCTGCTTCTTACTTGTCAGGATCCCAGGTTTTGTCTCTTGTCTCCCTGTGAGTGACCAGTTTAAACTTAGGCTTCAGGTATTTAGGGATGTGCAATAGCCCCAGGAAAAACACTGTTCCTACTACTTTAATATTCTCCAGATTTGAACTTTTCTTTTCCTCTGATCTTAGTCCTTGTTTTCCTAGAAGCTAAGAAATGTATAAGAGGGAGACAGGGACATCGAAAAATTGAGAAATGCTTATTTTAACATCTAAACCTGGAATAGAGAATTAGTTCAATAAACTACCATAAATGATAAAGATGCAAATTCTACAGCATAGAAATTGTGCTTAAATGTCCATGATGTTGTTCAGTAGCTCAGTTGTGTCCAACTCTTTGTGACCCATTGGACTGTAGCACTCCAGGCCTCCCTGTCCCTCACTGTCTCCTGGAGTTTGCTCAGACTCATGTCCATTGAGTTAGTGATGCCATCCAACCATCTCATCCTCTGTACCCCACTTCTCCAGCTGTCTTCAATCTTTCCCAGCATCAGGTTCTTTTCCATTGAGTTAGCTCTTAGCATCCCGTGGCCAAAGTATTGGAGCTTCAGCCTCAGCATCAGTCCCTCCAATGAATATTCAGAATTAATTTCCTTTAGGATTGACTGATTGGATGTCCTTGCAGTCAAAGGGACTCTCAAGAATCTTCTCCAACAACACACCTCAAAAGCATCAATTCTTCAGCACTCAGCTTTCTTTAGAGTCCAAACCTCACATCTGTACGTGACTACTGGAAAAACCATAGCTTTGACTAGATGGACCTTTACTAGCAAAGTGATGTCTCTGCTTTTTAATACACTGTCTAGGTTTGTCATAACTTTTCTTCTAAGCAGCCAGCGTCTTTTAATTTCATGACTGCAGTCACCATCTGCAGTGATTTATGGAGCCCAAGAAAATAGTCTGTCATTGTTTCCATTGTTTCCCCATCTATTTGCTGTGAAGTAACGGGACCATGATGAGTCCATGATGTTATTAGAAAGAAAATAGTGATTCAAACCTGTGTATGCAGGTTTGTAAAAAAAAAAAAAAATTCATGTGTTTGTACAGACCTAAAAATTAAGGAAGGAAATGAATTAAAGTACTAACAGTGATTTTCTTTGGGGAATATACCCACAAATTCTTGTACTCTTATGCTTTTCTGTATTTTATGCAAGTTACTCATTTTATAAAATGAACACAAATTAGGAAGAATTAAGAAGAAACAGCAGAATCCAGAAACACTTTTCTTACCCACCTTCACTCTTTTTCACACACTCAGACTATGTCAGTGACATGAGAGAAGCTGGAAAAAAAATGAATAGCCCCAGTAATGCTCAACAAGAAAAATCTGCAGCAAAGTGGACATGATGCTGCTCTGTCTTCTACACATACTGATGATGATCAAATAGAAAGTGGTACCTCATTGAGGTGGAAGCTTTGACTCTTTCCACCCAAGGGTTTTCTTCTTTGTTGCATCTTTAAGCGGCCTTCCTTCTAACAGCCATTGTAGGTGTAGAAAGGATATAACAGAACTCTTCACATCCTCTCATTTAAGACTCACAATGTTTTGTTTCCTTGGCTTGATGGACTTTGTGAGGTACTGGAAGGCATGAGACTCAAGAAAGGACAGAAAAGCAGTAGTAACTTTTTACAAATTTCCATTATTACAAATGGATTATTAGGAAGAAATATGTCCTTTGTTTCCAACATAGCATGTTGATCTGCACTCATGCTTTCAGAGCAGTGATGAGAAAGCAGGACCAGTTATTGAGGACAAGGTTTATTTTTTTAAAAGATGGAAATAATTTGCCTAAGAGAATGCTTTTATGTTTTTCTTCAGAGTTGTGAATAGAGGCACCTGCCACTCCAAAATGTGGTACATGGACCCGTAGCATCAGCATCACTCGGAAACCTGCTGGGGATGCAGGATCTTGGGCCCTACTCCAAACCTACAGCATCAGAATCTCCAGGGATCTATGGTTTAACAAACTCCCTAATAATTCCTATATACACTCACAGTTCAAAACCACTTAAGAACATCCAAAAATAATATCAAGAAATCACACTCCAAGTTGAAAGGAAAAGGAGGCAATTTTATTCCTCTAAATATCTGAATTCCTTTCTTATCTGAGAGAAAAACATACTATAAACCCTCACCCTAGTAGCCACGATAGAGTGTGGGAACTCTTTGCACATCAATAAATAGAGGTCAGGGACATTTAAGTGGACTGGCCCATACCTGCTTTCCTTTCACAGTCAAGCCCCAGGAATAGGCTTTTTGTTCAATTTCTCCTTTCACGTCTTCTTTGAAGAAATGCAACTTTGAACCTACAGTGTCGCTGTTGGTTTTGTGCCTGCCATAAATTGTGTCTTCCTCTGCATGACTCTCCGGTGAGCCAGTGCAAAAATAGGGACAAAACCAACAAAAATCTTGCAAGGAAACAGGAAATGCTCTAAAACACAGGAGTCTGCCAGCTTAATTTAGTTGTTCTTTTCTTACACATCACTGTGCTATATGATTTTCTGCCTTTTTTTAGAATCATGGTTAATTGAACACATAAAAAATTCTTTTTGACTATAAGCATATGACAAAGTATGAAAAATAAGTGAAAAATCTATGCATTTGGGATCTTCTTTTCTCATTCATTATAAGGACCAACATTTTTATAAACCCAACTTGTGAAAAATGTTGATTACTTACTTATTATGTCTTAGGAACTTTTCAGGGTCATAATTTCCTCTAATCAAAATTTATCTATCCAATTCCCTATTCTCTCCAAATGCTGCATTATGCTAATATAACGTATTGAACCATGATGGCAATGCATATGAATGACTGTGTTCCAAATATTTTTCTCCCTTGCTTCTGTATCAGTTATCTAATAATGCTTGTAACAACAACAAGAAAAAAAATCACAAAACTTCAGTGGCGTAATACGGTAGTATTTATTGCTCACCTTTCAGGGGTCAGCAGGGAACTTGTTGGGGGCTTTGTGTCTTCTGACTGGGCTCACTCACTGGACTGTGTACCCACTGGCTGTCCATTGGTCTGGACCAGACTCAACAGGCTACCAGAGCAGTTGGAATCTGCTCCACATGTCCTTCGTGTTCCAGCAGGCCACCTTGGACATGTCCTCTTGGAGATGATAGAATCACAAGGAAAAGCAAGTCTTCTTGAGTCATAGACTTGGAGGTACCACAGGAGCAGTTTTCCTTCATTCTATTGGCCAGAGCCAGGCAGGTGGTCAAGTCCAGAGACAGAGGCAGAGGATGCTTCAAAGTGAAATGGTGAAGGGGATGCAGACAGGGTGAAGAATCAGGGCCGTGTTTGCAACGAGTCTGCCACACCTTTCATCAAGTCCATCAACAAGATTTGCTGAGTACTCTTTGGAAAGTCTTTCCACACCCGTGCAGAGCTCTCTGCTGCTACTGCTAAGTCACTTCAGTCGTGTCTGACTCTGTGCGACCCGATAGACTGCAGCCCACCAGGCTCCCCTATCCCTGGGATTCTCCAGACAAGAGTACTGGAGTGGGTTGCCATTGCCTTCTCCTGCAGAGTTCTCTACTGTATCACTAATACCGCTTCAGGCCACCATGACCTCTTTCCTACAGCTTCCTAACTGGTCCATTCACACCTTTCTCGTCCATTGCTTCTTAGGCCATTCTCAACACAGCAGTGAGAGTAATCTTTTTATTAAGAAAATATTGAGTAAAGTTGACAGATACACACTACCATATGTAAAATAGACAGCTGTGGAAAGCTGCTGTATAGCACAAGGAGCTCAGCTTGGTGCTCTGTGATGACCTAGAGGGATTGGATAAGGGGGTGAGATGGAGGCTCATGAAAGAGGGAATACATGTATACTTATAGCTGATTCACATTGGTGTATAGCAGAAAGTAACACAACATTGTAATGCAACTATCCTCCAATTTAAAAAGAAAGAAAGAAAGAAAATCTTTTCTTGCTGCTCATTTACTTAAGTCCATTCAATGCTTCCCTGTTCTCAGGATAAAGGCAGAAATTCTGAAAATGGTGTATAGAGCCCTGCCCCGTGTGAATGTGGAACCTGCCTCTCTGCAGCCTTACTTAGCTCTCCTGTAGGCTCTGGCTCCACCCACCAGGTCTTCTATTCCTTTCTCCAGTGCTGCACCGCTCTGCACCACAAAGGTTCCTCTACCTCAACTGGTCTTTTCCTAGTTCAAGACTGGGCATCCATCCGATTGCATGCAAACATCACTTCCTCCACCATCAGCCCCCTGACCTTATCACAATGTGTCCTAATTTTATGTTCTCAAAGCTGCTTATAATTTTCCATCACTGTCTTTGCCACTTTTTATAACCAACAATGATCATGTCATTAATTGATTAATGTCCACCATAAAACTATAAAACCAAAGCATAAAACTCCATGATGTCACTAGTCATGGCTTCCTAAACACTTGCTAAAATATAAAATAAATTATATTTTACTTAATTTTGAATACACAGTTGATTGTATCTTGAACTTAAGTGAAATGACTGTGTGATGGTGCTGTGTACCTAGATTCTTTTAATATAATTACATAGAAATATAGCAAAACATCAATCATTTCTGCACCTTCCAAATTTATCAGCCAAATCCTCTCATTAATTTGAGCACATATGCCTTGCCCCTGGGAATAAAACCATGAAATAGATTAACCAGATTGCTGGTAAAATTATTCCTGAAGGTTTGTGTTTCTTTTTTGGTCATTTAAAAAAATGATTACATCCCCTGTAGGGGGAAAGCATAAATTCAAGTCTGTTTTGTATTCTGACAACCGAGAAGCACTACCTACACATTCAAGGTAGCTAGTGTTTCCCTCTGACAAAAATGCAAATTACAATGAAAATTGCAAAAACATATGCATACAGTAGTATGTAATAGTGATTTGGTATAATCAAATTTTAAGTAATTCAGAAATTTGGTCAATGCCTTTTCATATGTGTTAACCTGATGAGTCATGTAAATACAATAGATTATCCTAGAAAAGTCACTTATTACATTCAGGAATATTTCCCTCTTAATTCCACACTTTATATTTTGCAAACCTGTTCTCAGACCCAAAAAGGAAGCCCTTTAGAACTCTCCCTTTCAAGGGGGTTTGATTGGGTTTGGACCTTGGATTCGAACTGGACTATAGTCCTCCTCCTGGCAATTTGTAATTGCGACACAATGGCATTAGGCTGCCTGCAACCAGAATGTCAGGCAAATTCCAAGACCAAATATCCTCTATTTAGGGAGGGTATGTAGGCTACTGAGCAATTAGAGAAAGGCAGTCTGCAAGAATGAGGGAATGAGAATACAGGTTAGACACAGGGGGACCAAGGAGCTCTTGTGGGGAGACAGGAAAGAAAAAGAGAAAGTGTGTAAGAGCAACATGACATTCTTGGTTCCTGATGCTCTCATTTCCAGTCTAAGCCTGGAAAACCCTGGCTGTGTTTTCTGTCATACATTTTGAGAGAATTCCTTAAACCATGTAATAAATTCCCTGACTTATTCAGTGAATTTCTATTTCCTACAAGAAAATAATTTCTGGTCAAGACAGAGAAGAGAAGAGGCTGGTAAAGACATTCAAGCCCCAGAGAATATAGTCCTTTTGGGAGTTTCTAGGTCCTTTCATTCTTGGACTGTCATCATGGGATTCTGACTTTATCTGGACATTTGCTTCTTATGGTGAATTACAACCCTAAAATGGGGCCTCCTAAAAGCATCTGAATGCAGAGTTCCAAAGAATAGCAAGGAGAGATAAGAAAGCCTTTCTCATAGATCAATGCAAACAAATAGAGAAAAACAACAGAATGGGGAAGACTAGAGATCTTTTCAAGAAAATGAGATATACCAAGGGAACATTTCATGCAAAGATGGGCTCGATAAAGGACAGAAATGGTATGGACCTAACATAAGCAGAAGATATTAAGAAAAGGTGGCAAGAATACACAGAAGTGTACAAAAAAGATCTTCACGACCAAGATAATCATGATGGTGTGATCACTCACCTAGAGCCAGACATCCTGGAATGTGAAGTCAAGTGGGCCTTAGAAAGCATCACTACAAACAAAGGTAGTGGAGGTGATGAAATTTCAGTGGAGTTATTTCAAATTCTGAAAGATGATGCAGTGAAAGTGCTGCACTCAATATGCCAGCAAATTTGGACAACTCAGCAGTGGCCACAGGACTGGAAAAGGTCAGTTTTCATTCCAATCCCAAAGAAAGGCAATGCCAAAGAATGCTCAAACTATCACACAATTGCACTCATCTCACACACTAGTAAAGTAATGCTCAAAATTCTCCAAGCCAGGCTTCAACAATACGTGAACCGTGAAATTCCAGATATTCAAGCTGGTTTCTGAAAAGGCAGAGGAACAAAAGACCAAATTGCCAACATCTGCTGGATCATCAAAAAAGCAAGAGAGTACCAGAAAAACATCTATTTCTGCTTTATTGACTATGCCAAAGCCTTTGACTGTGTGGATCAAAACAAACTGTGGAAAATTCTTCAAGAGATGGGAATACCAGACCACCTGACCTGCCTCTTGAGAAACCTATATGCAGGTCAGGAAGCAACAGTTAGAATTGGACATGGAACAACAGACTGGTTCCAAATAGGAAAAGGAGTAAGTCAAGGCTGTATATTGTCACCCTGCTTATTTAACTTATATGCAGAGTACATCATGAGAAACACTGGGCTGGAGGAAGCACAAGCTGGAATCAAGATTGCTGGGAGAAATATCAATAACCTCAGATATGCAGATTACACCACTCTTACGGCAGAAAGTGAAGAGGAACTAAAAAGCTTCTTGATGGAAGTGAAAGAGGAGAGTGAAAAAGTTGGCTTAAAGCTCAACATTCAGAAAATGAAGATCATGGCATTAGGTCCCACCACTTTGTGGCAAATAGATGGGGAAACAGTGTAAACAGTGTCAGACTTTATTTTGGGGGGCTCCAAAATCACTACAGATGGTGACTGCAGCCACGAAATTAAAAGACGTTTACTCCTTGGAAGGAAAGTTATGACCAACCTAGATAGCATGTTGAAAAGCAGAGACATTACTGTGCCAACAAACGTCTGTCTAGTCAAGGGTATGGTTTTTCCAGTAGTCATGTATGGATATGAGAGTTGGACTGTGAAGAAAGCTAAGCGCCGAAGAATTGATGCTTTTGAACTGTGGTGTTGGAGAAGACTCTTGAGAGTCCCTTGGACTGCAAGGAGATCCAACCAGTCCATTCTAAAGGAGATCAGCCCTGGGTGTTCTTTGGAAGGACTGATCCTAAAGCTGAAACTCCAGTACTTTGACCACCTCATGCGAAGAGTTGACTCATTGGAAAAGACTCTGATGCTGGGAGGGATTGGGGGCAAGAGGAAAAGGGGACGACAGAGGATGAGATGGTTGGATGGCATCACTGACTCAATGGAGGTGAGTTTGAGTGAACTCTGGGAGTTGGTGATGGACAGGGAGGCCTGGCGTGCTGCGATTCATGGGGTCGCAAAGAGTTGGACACGACTGAGCAACTGAACTGAACTGAATTGATAGGAGAATCATCTACTTTTAATGCCATAAAAATCCTTACAGGAATTTTTTTCTTTCTTTCACAAGTGCATCAGAGCTACTTGTGAATTTTACAGGAGCATGGAATTTCGGGCCCAGCCAAATCTAGTGGTTCTGAATCACTAGGTTGACATCCATAGGTGATTATTGTATTTATGTATTATTGTAATATTATTATTGTATTACTATTATTAATATTGTATTGTATTATTGGAGACATCAGCCCAGCAATCCTTCCTTCAAAGGTAAGATCATTGAGGCCATTATCAAATAGCTATTGCTATGTATTAATAACAAATAATCCCTAACTCCATGGTTTGAAATAACAAGAACGATGGCTTATGAGTCTGTGGGCCATAAGTGGGTGGCTTTTCTGGTCTTTGCCAGATCCACACATTCATACTGGTTCACAGACGTGCTCAGCTCTCATATAGCTGGGCCCTCTTGCATGTGTGGGGGAGACAGGCTCAAGGAGGTCCTGAGCTGGGACAACTAGGCTTTCTGCCCTGTGGTTTCTTGTTCCAGCAGGCATCTCATGGTTCTAAGATAAAAGAACAGAAGAGTGTGAGGCTCCCTGAGAGGCAGTTCAGAACTGATACAACGTCACAGCCTCTGGATTCCATTGGTCATAGCGGGTCACATGTCCCACCTTGATTCAAGGGGTCAGGAAATCAACTGTATTTCTGGGTGAGAGGAGTTACTTAGTCTTGCAAGTGATGTGGATCCAGGGAGAGGTGAATTACTTCAAAAAATTTTTGCAATCAATCTGCTGGAGGCCCATAAAGGGTTAAGCAAAGCACAGCAAAGAAATAGATTCCCTGACATTTAGTTGAGTGCTTTTCTACCACCCAGGTTCAAGATCCCCTTCTCACGGGTCTTAAATACAGGTTCTCCCTTCAAGCTTCCCTGGGAATAACACTTGAGAATACTAATAGCGAAGGTTGGCTGTGGTTCCCTTTCAGCTTGAGGCTCGATGTCAGCTCCCATCAGCCAGTACAGCCTGAAGAGAGTCAGTAACTGCCAGGCGGCTTAGAAGGACTCAGAACACAAAGCCAAGAAAGCTTCTCCAATTCAGCCCAAGTGACCCAGTCACCTCCATCAAGACGAATGCATCTTGGGATAGTGCAAACCATGAACATTTCATTCTGCTTTCAAATGCAATTCTCAGGAGTGATTGCCTTGTCTACTAAGCAGCCAAATAAGCTCATTTCAGCAGAGGCAGAACTGGATACAAATCAAGTGAAAGCTAGATGCAGGGACTGGAGGTAGGAGATTAAAACAAGGGAGAAGAGAGTGGCAAGATCAAATGGAATAAACAGCCATTTACATGACAGCTTTGCTCCAGCAAACAGTGTGGAAACAGGAAAAGGCCATCACTGGCATTCCAGGTCTTCCAACATCAGTGCTCCAATAGCACCTGCTACTTCCAGCATCCTAGATCCCACATCACAGAAATGCAATGATGTCTTAAGTAGAACCAGCAAATGCTAGCACCTAAACCAGTGGTTCTCAATTTTGGTGGCCCAGTGAGATCGAGTTTGGAAATACTGAACTCTGGCTGCTGCCTCAGTAATCCTAATTTGATCAGTCCAGAGTGTGCCTTGAGCGCTGGGACATTTTAATTTTACCTCAGAGTTGTTCTATTCTGCCATCTGGGCTGGTCCTCTCCGCATTTTTATACCAAGTCTCATCCTTAGGGAAGTGCTAACAACTGTCTTCGGGCTTCCTGAGTGGGTCAGTGGTAAGGAATCTGCCTGCCACTGCAGGCGACACGGGTTGGATCCCTGGGTCAGGAAAATCCTCTAGAGAAGGAAAGGGCAACCCACTCCAGTATTCTTGCCTGGGAAATCCCGTGGACAGAGGAGCCTGGTAGGCTAGAGTCCATGGGGTCCAAAGGAGTCAGACACGACTGAGCAACTACACAGTCTTCACTGTGTAGGACTCCAAATCTTAATTTTGTTTCAACTCCCCATTGAGTTTGAATATACCCTTGATTTGAGGACTTAAGGAGATGTCTGGGTAACTTAAGTCATGCAAACAACCTATTGTTTTAGGCTTCTGTTAGGTACAGAGCCTTCTGCCAGAAGCTGTGATGGAGAGGAAGTAGACAACTTGGTCCAAAGAAGAAGAATGACACCTCTGCCGTTGAAGTCAGCACAAGCTGACCCAGAGCAGACGAATCTGTGAGGACGGCGGATGGCGTGCTAGACAGCACAAAGGAGGGGCCAGCCCCCAGGGCTACCACTGCCCCAACTTGCTCAGAATCACCCACAGACTTCCGCGGAGCCACAGGCTGGAAAAATGAACCACTCAGGACTCAGAGCCAGAACCCAGATGTGAATGCTCCTTCAACCCAAGCCCTGTGAGTGGCCCTGGAGAAATGACAGAAGTCCCTCAAGTCTCCATTTCGTCAGTCATAAAACAAAGTAATATTTGTTTCTCACCTCAGGGATGTTGTGAGGCTTAAATGAGATAGTTTAAGTAAAACAAGAAGCACAGTGCCTGATGCACAGTAACTGTCCAATATATGTTAATAAGTAATTATTAACTTGGGCTTCCCTGGTGGCTCAGCTGGTAAGGAATCCTTCTGCAATGTGGGAGACCTGGGTTCAATCTCTGGGTTGGGAAGATCCCCTGGAAAGGGGAACCACTACCCACTCCAGTATTCTGGCCTGGAGAATTCCATGGAGTGTATAGTCCATGGGGTCACAAAGAGTCCGACGTGACTGAGTAACTTTCACTTTCACTTCCATTATTAACTTATCAATTCTGTTAAGAATAGAATAACAACAACAATAATACTTGATCTTCAGATTCTATCTTGAGGGCATTTTCACTGACCAGAGAAAAAGAAACTAAATTCTAAAAGTTAGCGAAAGTGAGAGTCAAGGTGAAATCAGGAGGTAGAAGAGACAAGTGAACACAGAATTAGACTAAGGATGGTGGCAGACATAATTTGACCAACTTCAGATGTGCTGCAAGAAAGCTAAGTCCACCTCTCCCTGTCTCAATACATCCCACAGGATTGAGGAGACTCCACAGATCCTCCTCAATCCTCCTCAAAGATCCTCTTCCCACTAAAAACCACCTGCTGGCCCAGGCCCTTAAAAACATCAGAAACAATTCCATCACACCTTTCTCCTCTTTCCTTCAGTCACAAAAGTTTATCCTGGGCTCTTAACCTTAATGAGCCCTGTTTATCCTCTTATCTAACCCAGTCTAATGCCTTCCTGTCCTTCTCCTTTAACCCACACAGTATTGTTCTTGTTGCTGTTGTTCAGTCACTAAGCCATGTCCAATTCTTTCTGATCCCATGGACTGCAGCACGCCAGGCTCCTCTGCCATTCACTGTCTCCTGGAGTTTGCTCAAATTCATGTCCATTGAGTCAGTGATTCTATCTAACCATCTCAACCTCTGTTGCCCCATTCTCCTTTTACCATCAATCTTTCCCAGCATCAGGGTCTTTTCCAATGAGTTGGCTCTTCACATCAAATGGCCAAAGTACTGGAATTTCAGTTTCAGGATCATTCCTTTCAATGAGTATTCAGGGTTGATTTCCTTTAGGATTGATTGGTTTGATCTTCTTAGAGTCCACGGGACACTCATGAGCCTTTTCCAGTACCACAATTGGAAAGCATCAGTTCTTTGGCACTCAGCCTTCTTTATGGTCCAACTATCACATCTGTACACACAGTGTACATTCATCAAATCCCCCAATATCCTCTTTCTTTTCTGAAATGAACTCCCTTCCATGTGTCCCTACTTGGAACCAGGCTGCCCCCAAGAATTGTCTCCCTGCAGCTACCCTGCAGACTTGACATAATTGTTTTGTTCTCGCTCCCTTTACTGCTGAAGCTGGAAGAATCTTCAGTCCGTATCATTGCTTCCAAATAGGTGTTCTTCTCATCTCCCTAAACAACTCCATCTTCCTTGAATTTCTTGCCATTGGGCTACATCAGCTACTCTTCTTCCTGATTCTGCCACCAATAGATCTACTAGAAAATTTCTCACTTACGAAAGATTTTAATAATCTCCTTGATTCTTGAGTTCCAACAGGATTCCAGTCATCACTCTTGGTCATTGCAATGGCCATGTAGATGATTCATCCATCACCTTAACCCCCAGACCTTTGTCCTTCTCATCTTTTACTGTAATCATCCCCTTGCCTTTTCTCCTTCTTGAGCCACATATTACCACAGCCATCTCTGGACCTGGTCATTTTCTTGACTTCACCAGTAACTTTGTCGCTTCCAAATCTCAAGTTCAGGTCTCCCATTCTCTCACCATTGCCTCATCCTTCTAGCTCATGCCTTCTAATAGACTGACACCCCCTGTAATGTGACTTCTGACTTACTGACTCAGCCACCTTGTCATTGTCGGTTTCCTTCTTTATAGCTTCATTTTCCTCTTTTTCTGGTGTATATTTGATTCATCATTAGGATGAAACCTCATATTATCATATGCAGGATCATACTCTCGTGTATTTTAATCAGAATTCTGATGAAATAATACTACAAATGGTCTAAAATTTCTGTGGCTGATAAGAGAGATTTACTTCTGAAATATGCATCTGCAGGGCAGCTGAGTCAGCTCAGTATCAAGCTGAAAACTTGGTTCAGATCTGGCCCACGTGACCTCATTCTGGGACACACAGTGGCCTGGAGCAGGTTTTGCTCATGATGGCAATAGCTCAACAGAATCAGCCAAATTATATAAGCATGTTTCAAGTCACTGCTTGCATGACAACTGCTATACTCTATTGGCCAAAGCAAGTCAAATGGCTGGGTCCAAGGTCATTGAGACAATGGTTAATGGCAGGCACTGCAAGTCACATGGCAAGGGATGTAGATGTATAACCTTATTTACTGGGGTAAGTGAAAACTAGAAACAATATTTCAATCTACTGCACCTAAACTCCATTATCTCTCTTGCTATTGAAATTATGAAACAAAACTCCAGCTCCTCTTTAAATACGTGGAATCCACTCTCAAATAGCTAAACACAGTTTGAGAAAAATGCCTCACCCTGATGAATGACCTCACCTCATATTCTTGACTATTGACCTCAAGTGCTACCTGAGTGATTCCCAGCAAGTCTAAAATCCCCTGGTCAATTTTCCCTTTTATTGAGATAACTATTTAATGTCTCCTCAGTTCTCTCATCCCCAGCAAATAGACCATCCTCCCTATCAGTGATGACTTCTTATTTCACTGAGAAAAATAAAAACAATCAAATAGGACTCCCATCTTCTATAACATCCAATTTACCAACTTTTCTGCTCAAAGCCTATATACTCTGCCTCCCCTACTGAAAGATGTTTCCTTTTCTGCATTCTACATGGATGCTGGATTGACTCACCACTTGCCCACACACTAATTTAGATCTTCCAAGTAATTGTCTCTTTCCTGCATCATCCATCTTCTCCCTTTCTAGCAAATCATTATAAGCAGCATGTAAACATTCTATAATATGCTACAGCATCTCTCACTGTCAATAAAATCTTCTTTTACTCCATACCTTTGTTCAACTACACTACTATTTCTCTTTGCCCTTTTACAGTAAGTGGCCTCAAAAAGTGGCCTATCCTTTTATTTCCTCTCTTGTTCAGACACTGATCTCTGCCAACTCGCTAAATGACTCCTGTCAACATCACCCATGAATTCCAGGTTGTCAAATACAATGATCAATTCTCCTTCCTAACCTTGCTGTATTCGTGAGTGGTACTTGAATCACTCCATGACTCACTGCTCAGTAAGTCATTTTCTTCACATGGTTTCTGGGATACTGCAATTGTCTGGTTTTCTTCCTACTTTCTTATCTCCATGATGTCTTCTCCTCTTCATATTGGAGTATCTGAGGGCTCAGTCTAAGGACATTTTTTTTTAACTAGAAGTTATTCCTTAGATTATGCCATCCAAGTATATGGTTTTAAGTATCATTCATGTTTTAATATTTCAATTTTATTTTTTTCAGTTCCATTTTTACCCTAAACTGCAGGCACATGCAAGTACCTCTTAAAACTGCCATCTTCACTGGAATGTCTCAAAGGTATCATAAGTTTAATATATTCTAAATCCATTCCTCCCTTTATTCTCTTCACCTCTACTACCACCCAGTTGCTCAGTCCAGAACCCCTTGCCATCCTAAATCCTCTCTTGCTCTTGTGCCCCCTACTAATTCACCTGCAAGTCTTGTCGGCTTCATCTTCACGTCTTCTCTCTTGCACCAATATCACACTACGCAAGCTACAATCATCTCTCTCCTGTGCAAAAACAATAGCTTCCTACCTTGTCTCCCCATTTCCACTTTTGCTTTGCTATAGTCTGATCTCCACAGTCAGAGTGGTCCTCTTAAAATATAAATATAATCATATCACTTTTCAAGTCAAAAGACCCCCAACAGCCCTGTTCTAGTTGCTATTGCTACGTAACAAGTTACCCCCAAACCTAGTGGCTTAAAGCAATCATTTTAGTACGCTCAAATTCTCTGTGTGTCAGAAATTCATACAAGACACAGAGGGTGTAAACTGTCTGTTTCATGACGTTTTGAGCCTCAACTGGAAACCTCAAAGCTTGGAGTGATTCAATGTCTGGTGGCTGGAATGATCAGAAGACTCATTCACTCACCTGAACACATGGCATGAAGACTAGGATTGCTGACCAAAGCACTTGCTCATGGTCTCTCCATATAGTGTGGTTTCCTTAGTCCAGTGGCCTCTGTGATCCTTGCACAAGCACTCCCACAAGCAAGGCAGAATGTATATTGCCCCTTATTACTCAACCATAGAAATCATACTGCATCACTTTCTCCACCTCTGTCCACTGAAGTAGTCAAGGCCAGTCCAGAATCAAGCAATGGGAAATTTGACTTCACCTTTTAATGGGGGCATGAGAGGTTCACCTTCTGGAAAAGCACAGGTGATATGGTTGTTCCCAGCTTTGGAAAATACAATCTACTATCAGCTTCCCATCACACTTGGAGTGAAATTAATAGTCTTAAAGGTGTTAATACAACAAAGGATATAATTTTGTAAGTATCCATGCACCCAACATAGGAGCATCTAAATATATAAGGCAAATATTAACAGACCTAAAGGGAAACATGGACAATAACACAATAATAGTCAAGGTCTTCAATCTCCCCCTTTCATCAAATGGATAGATCATCCAGACAGAAAATCAATATAGAATCATTAAACTTACACTTCATGTTAGACCACATAGACTTAACAGATATTTACAGAGTATTCCATCCAAAAGCAACAGAATATACATTCTTCTCAAGCTCACATAGAACAATCTCAAGGATAGATCATACGCTGTATCATAAAACAGTTCTCAACAAATTTAAGAAGACTGAAATATTATCAAGTATCTTTCATGATAACAATAGTAGGAAGCTAGGAATAAGTTGCAAGAATAAAACTGGAAAACTCACAAATAGGTGAAGAGTAAACAATGTGTAACTGAACAACCAAGGGCATAAATCAAAAGAGAAATTAAAAATATCTAGACACAAACAAAAATGAATACACAACATACCAGACTTATGGGTTGCAGAAAATGCAGTTTCAATAGGGAAGTTCACAGCAAAAAACAAAAGCCTCCATTAAGAAACAAGAAAGATCTCAAATAAACAATCTAATGCCCAAATCTTGTTTTGGAATAGCATTATCCAATGAAAGGATCCAAGGATCCTAGGAGAAGTGGCTGATTCCACAACTAACAAAAGAAATATACAAGATGAACCTAGACATCTTGCAGCAACAAGAGATTAAGTGCTGAAACAACAACGGCACTTTCCCAGGTGGCGCTAGTGGTAAAAAACCCGCCTGGCAATGCAGGAAATCTAAGAGATGTGGGTTCAATCCCTGGGTCGTAAAGATCCCCTGAAGGAGGGCATGGTAACCCACTCCAGTATTCTTGACTGGAGAATCCCATGGACAGAGGAGCCTGGAGGGCTACAGTCCACAGGGTCACAAGAGTTGGTCATGACTAAAGAGACTTGGCATACCCGCATGCAAAACAAAAACAAACCTCACAATGCTTGGAATATGTCAAACTGAAAGTGTTTTCAATGGTCAAATCTGGAATAATTTGAGTAGTACAAAATAAAATGGCATTGGATTATAACCCAAAGTATGAATAAGTATCCATGAATCCTTACCAACATAATGTTTTTGAAGGAATAACTTTACTGTGAAAAACTGCTTCAGCCAATTGACCAAAGTCAACATCAACAGGAATAAATAATTTTGATAGTATGCACCCTTAATATGATGTGATGATCTTCCTCTGCAGTCTTTCTCCCAAAACCCATAATTCCAGCCTAATCATCAGAATATTATTAGATGAACCCCAATAGAAGGGCATTTTACAATATCACTGACCAATACTCCTCAAACTGCCAAGATCCTCATAAACAAAGAAACTTTGAGAAACTGTCACAATCAAGAGGAGCCTGAGGAGATATGGCAACCAAAGATAGTGTGGCATCCTGAATGGGATCATGGAAAAACAACAACAAAAAGACATTAGGCAAAACTCAAAGAAATATGAATAAAGTATAGATTTTAATTAATAATAATGTTCTAATACTGGTTCAAGTGTTAGCAAGGACATAGAGAAATTATAAAGCTCATGAATTGCTGGAAGGAAAGTGAAAAGGGTTCAACTGCTTTGGAAAACAAATTGAATTCTTCAAAAATTGAAACAGATGTTATATGACTCAACAATTCCACTCCTAGGTAAATACTTAAAAGAACTGAAAAACATGTTCCTGAAAGTACTTGTATAAGAATGCTCATGGCAGCATTATTCATAATTGCCAAAAAGTACACAGAATTCAAATGTCCGTCAAAATATGCAGGGATGAATGAAATGTGGTATATCCTTACTATAAAATATCATTTAGGTATTAAAAAAAAATGAAGTGTGGATACTTGCTACAACAAGAATGAATCTTAAAAACAGTAAGCTAAAAGAAAGGGGCCAGATTCAAAATGTCACATATTGTACAATCCAATTTATAAGAAATACCCAGAACAGGCAAATTCTTCAAGAAAATTAGAGAGATACCAAGGGAACATTTTATGCAAATATGGGCACAATAAAAGACAGAAACAGTATGGGTCTAATAGAAGAAGAAGATATTAAGAAGAGGTGTCAATAATACACAGAAGAACTATGCAAACAAGATATTAATGACCCAGATAATCATGATGGTGTAGCCAGACATCTTGGAGTGTGAAGTGGGCCTTAGGGAACATCGCTCTGAACAAAGCTACTGGAGGTGATGGAATTTCAGCTGAACTATTCTAAATCCTAAAAGAAGATGCTATTAAAGTGTTGCACTTAATATGCCAGCAAATTTGGAAAACTCAGCAGTGGCCACAGGACTGGAAAAGGTGTATTCATTCCAATCTCAAAGAAGAGCAATGGCAAAGAATGCTCAAACTACCTCACAATTGCACTCATCTCACATGCTAGCAAAGAAATGCTCAAAATTCTCCAAGCTAGGCTTCAACAGTATGTGAACTAAGAACTTCCAGATGTTCAAGCTGGATTTAGAAGTGTCACAGGAACCAGAGATCAAATTGCCAACATCCATTGGATCATAGAAAAAGCAAGAGAATTCCAGAAAAACAAATACTTCTGCTTCAATGACTATGCTAAAGCCTTTGACTATGTGGATCACAACAAACTGTGGAAAATTCTTATAAAGATGGGAATACCAGACCACCTTACCTGCTTCCTGTGAAACCTGTATGCAGGTCAAGAAGAAACAGTTAGAACCAGACGTAGAACCATGGACTGGTTCCAAATTGGGAAAGGAGTATGACAAGGCCATACACTGTCACCCTGCTTATTTAAATTACATGCTTGAGAAAGAAGAATGGAACTGGAGGAATCAACCTACCTGACTTCAGGCTCTGCTACAAAGCCACAGTTATCAAGACAGTATGGTACTGGCACAAAGACAGAAATATTGATCAATGGAATAAAATAGAAAGCCCAGAGATAAATCCACGCACATATGGACACCTTATCTTTGACAAAGGAGGCAAGAATATACAATGGATTAAGGACAATCTCTTTAACAAGTGGTGCTGGGAAATCTGGTCAACCACTTGTAAAAGAGTGAAACTAGACCACTTTCTAACACCATACACAAAAATAAACTCAAAATGGATTAAAGATCTAAACGTAAGACCAGAAACTATAAAACTCCTAGAGGAGAACAGAGGCAAAACACTCTCTGACATACATCACAGCAGGATCCTCTATGACCCACCTCCCAGAATATTGGAAATAAAAGCAAAAATAAACAAATGGGACCTAATTAACCTTAAAAGCTTCTGCACATCAAAGGAAACTATTAGCAAGGTGAAAAGATAGCCTTCAGAATGGGAGAAAATAATAGCAAATGAAGCAACTGACAAACAACTAATCTCAAAAATATACAAGCAACTCCTACAGCTCAACTCCAGAAAAATAAATGACCCAATCAAAAAATGGGCCAAAGACATTTGGCCATTTTGGACATTTCTCCAAAGAAGACATACAGATGGCTAACAAACACATGAAAAGATGCTCAACATCACTCATTATCAGAGAAATGCAAATCAAAACCACTATGAGGTACCATTTCACACCAGTCAGAATGGCTGTGATCCAAAAGTCTACAAATAATAAATGCTGGAGAGGGTGTGGAGAAAAGGGAACCCTCTTACACTGTTGGTGGGAATGCAAACTAGTACAGCCACTATGGAGAACAGTGTGGAGATTCCTTAAAAAACTGGAAATAGAACTGCCTTATGATCCAGCAATCCCACTGCTGGGCATACACACTGAGGAAACCAGAAGGGAAAGAGACACGTGTACCCCAATGTTCATCGCAGCACTGTTTATAATAGCCAGGACATGGAAGCAACCTAGATGTCCATCAGCAGATGAATGGATAAGAAAGCTGTGGTACATATACACAATGCAGTATTACTCAGCCATTAAAAAGAATACATTTGAATCAGTTCTAATCAGATGGATGAAACTGGAGCCTATTATACAGAGTGAAGTAAGCCAGAAGGAAAAACATAAATACAGTATACTAACACATATATATGGAATTTAGAAAGATGGTAACAATAACCCGGTGTATGAGACAGCAAAAGAGACACTGATGTATAGAACAGTCTTATGGACTGTGGGAGAGGGAGAGGGTGGGAAGATTTGGGAGAATGACATTGAAACATGTAAAATATCATGTAAGTAACAAGTTGCCAGTCCAGGTTCGATGCACGATACTGGATGCTTGGGGCTAGTGCACTGGGACGACCCAGAGGGATGGTATGGGGAGAGAGGAGGGAGGAGGGTTCAGGATGGGGAACACATGTATACCTGTGGCAGATTCATTTTGATATTTGGCAAAACTAATACAATTATGTAAAGTTTAAAAATAAAATAAAATTAAAAAAAATTACATGCAGAGTATATCATGCGAAATGCTGTGCTAGATGAAGCACAAGCTGGAATCAAGATTGCAGGGAGAAATATCAATAACCTCACATATGCAGATGACATCATGCCTATGGCATAAAGTAAGAAGAACTAAAGAGCCTCTTTTTTTTTTCTTTTCTTAAAATTTATTTTAATTGGAGGATAATTACTTTACAATATTGTGATGGCTTCTGCTGTACAACAACATGAATTGGCCACAGGTATACATGTGTCCCCCGACCCTGAACCCTCTTCCCCTTCCTTCCCCAACCTATCCCTTTGGGTTGTCCCAGAGCACTGGCTTTGGGTGCCCTGCTTCATGCATCAAACTTGCACTAGTCATCTATTTTACATATGGTATGTACAATTTCAATGCTATTCTCTCAAATCATCCCACCCTCGCCTTCTCCCACTGAGTCCAAAAGTCTATTATTTACATCTGTCTCCTTTGCTGCCCTGCATGTAGGACGTCTATACCATCTTTCTAAATTCCATGTACATATGTTAATATACAGTATTTGTCTTTCTTTTTTTGACTTACTTCACTCTGTATAATAGGCTCCAGGTTCATCCACCTCATTAGAACAGACTTAAATGTGTTCCTTTTTATAGCTGAATAATATTCCATTGTATATATGTACCACAACTTTTTAAATCTGTCAATGGACATTTAGGTTGCTTTCATATCCTAGCTATTGTAAACAGTGCTGCAGTGAACACTGGGGTACATGTGTCTCTTTCAATTCTGGCTTCCTAGAGGTGTATGCCCAGCAGGGGGATTTCTGTGTCATATGGCAATTCTACTCTCAGTTTTTTAAGGAATCTCCACACTGTTCTCATAGTGGCTCTTGTGGTTTGGTCTCCCACCAACAGCGTAAGAGGGTTACCTTTCCTCCACACCCTCTCCAGTATTTATTGTTTGTAGACATTTTGATGATGGTCATTCTGACCTGTGTGAGATGATACCTTATTGTGGTTTTGATTTGCATTTCTCTAAAGATGGGCTCGAAAAAGGACAAAAATGGTATGGACCTAACAGAAGCAGAATATATTAAAAAGAAGTGGCAAGAATACACAGAAGAATTGTACAAAAAAGATCTTCACAACCAAGATAATCACGATGGTGTGATCACTCACTTAGAGCCAGGAATCCTGGAATGTGAAGTCAAGTGGGCCTTAGAAAGCATTACTATGAACAAATCTAGTGGAGGTGATGGAATTCCAGTTGAGCTATTTCAAATCCTGGAAGATGATGCTGTGAAAGTGCTGCACTCAATATGCCAGCAAATTTGGAAAACTCAGCAGTGGCCACACGACTGGAAAAGGTCAGTTTTCATTCCAATCCCAAAGTAAGGCAATGCCAAAGAATGCTCAAAAAACCACACAATTGCACTCATCTCACATGCTAGTAGTAATGCTCAAAATTCTCCAAGCCAGGCTTCAGCAATACGTGATCCATGAACTTCCAGATGTTCAAGCTGCTTTTAGAAAAAGCAGAGGAACCAGAGACCAAATTGTCAACATCCGCTGGATCATGGAAAAAGCAAGAGAATTCCAGAAAAATATCTATTTCTGCTTCATTGACTATGCCAAAGCCTTTGACTGTGTGGATCACAATAAACTGTGGAAAATTCTTCAAGAGATGAGAATACCAGACCACCTGACCTGCCTCTTGAGAAACCTAAATACAGGTCAGGAAGCAACAGTTAGAATTGGACATGGAACAATAGACTGGTTCCAAATAGGAAAAGGAGTATGTCAAGGCTGTATATTGTCACCCTGTTTATTTAACTTATATACAGAGTACATCATGAGAAATGCTGGGCTGGAAGAAGTACAAGCTGGAAGCAAGATTGCCAGGAGAAATATCAGTCACCTCAGATATGCAGATGACACCACCCTTATGGCAGAAAGTGAAGAGGAACTAAAAAGCCTCTTGATGAAAGTGAAAGAGAAGAGTGAAAAAGTTGGCTTAAAGCTCAACATTCAGAAAACGAAGATTATAGCATCTGGTCCCATCACTTCATGGGAAATAGATAGGGAAAAAGTGGAAACAGTGTCAGACTTGATTTTTTGGGGCTCCCAAATCACTGTAGATGGTGATTGCAGCCATGAAATTAAAAGATGCTTACTCCTTGGAAGGAAAGTTATAACCAACCTAGATAGCATATTCATAAGCAGAGACATTACTTTGCCAACAAAGGTCCGTCTAGTCAAGGCTATGGTTTTTCCATTGGTCATGTATGGATGCGAGAGTTGAACTGTGAAGAAAGCTGAGCACCGAAGAATTGATGCTTTTGAACTGTGGTGTTGGAGAAGACTCTTGAGAGTCCCTTGGACTGCAAGGAGATCCAACCAGTCCATTCTGAAGGAGATCAGCCTTGGGTGTTCTTTGGAAGGACCGATGCTAAAGCTGAAAGTCCAGTACTTTGGCTGCCTCATGAGAAGAGTTGACTCATTGGAAAAGACTCTGATGCTGGGAGGGATTGAGGGCAGCAGGAGAAGGGGATGACAGAGGATGAGATGGGTGGATGGCATCACCAACTCGATGGACATGAGTTTGGGTTAATTCCGGGAGTTGGTGATGGACTGGGAGGCCTGGCATGCTGCAATTCATGGGGTCGCAAAGAGTCAGACACGACTGAGCAACTGAATTAAACTGAATGAGTGATGTTGAGCATATTTTCATGCGTTTGTTAGCCATCTGAATGTCTTCTTTGGAGAAATGTCTGTTTAGGTCTTTGGCCCACTTATTAATCGGGTTGTTCATTTTTCTGGTATTCAGCTGCATAAGCTGCTTGTATATTTTGGAGATTAATTGTCAGTTGTTTCCTTTGCTATTATTTTCTCCCATTCTGAGAGCTGTCACTTTGCCTTGCTTATAGTTTCCTTTGTTGTGCAAAAGCTTTTAAACTTAATTAGGTCCCATTTCTTTATTTGTGTTTTTATTTACTTTATGAGGTTAGGCATAGAGGATATTGCTGTGATTTATTTTTAAGAGTGTTCTGCCTATGTTTTCCTCTAAGAATTTTATAGTTTCTGATCTTACATTTAGGTCTTTAATCCATTTTGAGTTTATTTTTTGTGTATGGTGTTAGAAATTGTTCTAGTTCCATTCCTTTACATGTAATTGACCAGTTTTCCCAGCACCACTTGAAGAAATTATCTTTTCTCTGTTGTATATTTTTGCCTCCTTTGTCAAAGATATGGTGTCCATAGGTGCATGGATTTACCTCTGGGCTTTCTATTTTGTTCCACTGATCTATATTTCTGTCTTTGTGCCAGTACCATACTGTCTTGATGACTGTAGCTTTGCAGTATAATCTGAAGTCAGACAGGCTGATTCCTCCAGTTACATTCTTCTTTCTCAAGATTGCTTTGGCTATTCAGGGTCTTTTCTGTTTCCATACAAATTGTGAAATTATTTATTCTACTTCTGTGAAAAATAACATTGGTAGTTTGATAGGGATTGCATTAAATCTATAGATTGCTTTGGATAGTATACTCATTTTCACTATATTGATTCTTCCAACCCAAGAACATAGTATGTTTCTCCATCTACTTGTGTCATCTTTGATTTCTTTCATTAGTGTTTTATACTTTTCTGTATACAAGTCTTTCATTTCTTTAGGTAAATTTATTCCTAAGTATTTTATTCTTTACATTGCAGTGGAGAATGGGATTGTTTCCTTAATTTTCTCTTTCTGATTTTTCATTGTTAGTGTATAGGAATGCAAAGGATCTCTGCATATCAGTTTTATATCCTGCAACTTTACCATATCCATTGATTAGCTCCAGTAATTTTCTGGTGGCATATTCAGGGTTTTCTATGTAGAGGATCATGTCATCTGCAGATGATGAGAGCTTTACTTTTCTCTTCCAATCTGGATTCCTTTCATTTCTTTTTCTTCTCTGATTGCTGTGGCCAGGACTCCCAAAACCATGCTGAGCAGTGGTGCCACTCTCACCACTTCTATTCAACATAGCACTGTAAGTCCTAGTAATAGCGATCAGATAAGAAAAATACAAGATATTCAAATTTCAAAGAATGAAGCAATGCTGTCATTGTTTGCAGATGACATGATCCTAATACATACAAAATGCTAAGTGAAAGTGTTAGTTGCTCAGTCGTGCCAGACACTTTGTGACCCCATGGACTGCAGCTAACCAGGTTTCACTTCCAAGGGATTTTCCAGGCAAGGAGACTGGAGTGGTTTGCCATTTCCTTCTCCATAAACAGCCTCTTGATGAAGGTAAAAGAAGAGAGTGGAAAAGCTGGCTTAAAAATCAACATTCAAAAAATGAAGATCATGGCATCCAGTCACATCACTTCATGGCAAATAGATGGGGAAACAATGGGAACAGTGACAGACTTTATTTTGGGGGGCTTTAAAATCACTGCAGATGGTGACTGCAGCCATGAAATTAAAGATGCTTGTTCCTTGGAAGAAAAACTATGAAAAACCTAGACAGTATGTTAAAAAGCCAGAGACATTACTTTGCCTACAAAGGTCCATCTAGTCAAAGCTATGGTTTTTCCAGTAGTCACGTATGGGTGTGAGAGTTGGTCTGTAAAGAAGGCTGAACACCAAACAACTGCTGCTTTGGAGCTGTGATTTTGGAGAAGACTCTTGAGAGTCCCTTGGACTGCAAGGAGATCAAACAGGTCATCACAAAGGAGATCAATCCTGAGTATTCATTAGAAGGACTGATGCTGAAGCTGAAATCAGAATACTTTGGCTGCCTGATGAGAACTGACTCATTGGAAAAAACCATTATGCTGGAAAAGATTGAAGGCAGGAGGAGAAGGGGATGATGAGAAGTTTGGATGGCATCACCGATTCAATGGACATGAGTCTGAGCAAACCCCAGGAGATGGTGAAGGACAAAAAGCCTGGAGTGCTGCAGTCCATGGGGCTGCAAGTAGTTGGACACGACTGAGTGACTGAACAACAACAATAAAGAAAGGAAGAATAAGATTTTTTTCCTTTAAAAAGAAAACCTACAAAGTAGGTTGCCAGGGGCAGCAAGAAAGTGGAAATGGGGATGACAGCTAAAGTATACAGAATTTCTGTATACTTTATGATAAAAACGTTCTGGAATTAGGTGGTGGTGATGGTTATAAAACTGTGTGCGTATACTTAAAAAACACTGAATTGTACACTTTATATAGGGTAATTTGTGGTATTTAAATTTCATTTGTAAAATACCTGAAGTGTATTTTACACTTACCAGTTCAGTTCAGTTCAGTCACTCAGTCGTGTCCAACTCTTTGCCACCCAATGGACTGCAGCATGCCTGACTTCCCTGTTCATCACCAACTCCCAGAACTTGCTCAAACTCATGTCCATGGAGTCAGTGATGCTATCCAACCGTCTTATCCTCTGTCACACACTTCTCCTCCTGCCTTCAATCTTTCCCAGCATCAGGGTCTTTTCCAGTGAGTCAGCTCTTCTCATCAGGTGGCCAAAGTATTGGAGCTTCAGCTTCAGCATCAGTCCTTACAATGAATATTCAGGAATGATTTCCTTTAGGATTGACTTGTTGGATCTCCTTGCAGTCCAAGGGACTCTCATGAGTCTTCTCCAAGGCCATACCTTGAATGCATCAATTCTTCAGTGCTCAGCTTTCTTTATAGTCCAACTCTTACATCCATACATGACTATTGGAAAACCCATAGCTTTGACTATATGGATCTTTGTCAGCAAAGTAATGTCTCTGCTTTTTAAAATGCTGTTTATGTTGGTCAGAGCTTTCCTTCCAAGGAGCAAGAGGCTTCTAATTTCATGCCTGCAGTCACCATCTGCAGTGATTTTGGAGCCCAAGAAAATAAAGTCTGTCACTGTTTCCACTGTTTCCCCATTTATTTGCCATGAAGTGATGGGACCAGATGCCACGATCTTTGTTTTCTGAATGTTGAGCTTTAAGCCAATTTTTTCACTCTCTACTTTCACTTTCATCAAGAGGCTCTTCAGTTCCTCTTTGCTTTCTGCCATAACGGTGGTGTCGTCTGCATATCTGAGGTTATTGATATTTCTCCCGGCAATCTTGATTCCAGCTTGTGCTTCATCCAGCCCAGTGTTTCTCATGATGTATTCTGCATATAAGGTAAATAAGCAGGGTGACAATATACAGCTTTGATTTACTCCTTTCCTGATTTGGAACCAGCCCATTGTTCCATGTCTGGTTCTGTTTCTTCTTGACTGGCATACAGATATATTTCTTAGGAGGCAGGTAAGATGGCCTAGTACTTCCATTTCTTTAAGAATTTCCCACAGTTTGTTGTGATCCACACAGTCAAAGGCTTTGGTATAGTCAATAAAGCAGTAGATGTTTTTCTGGAACTCACTTGCTTTTCCTATGATCCAACAGATGCTGGCAATTTGATCTCTGGTTCCTCTGCCTTTCTAAATACAGCTTGAGCATCTGGAAATTCTCAGTTCACATACTGTTGGAGCTTCTCTTGAAGAATTTTGATCGTCTCTTTACTACCATGAGATAAGTGTGATTGTGCAGTAGTTTGAACATTCTTTGGCATTGCATTTCTTTGGGACTGGAATGAAAACTGACCTTTTCCATTCCTGTGGCCACTGCTGAGTTTTTCAAATTTGCTGGCATATTGAGTGCAACACTTTCAAAGCATCATCTTTTAGGATTTGAAACCACTCAACTGGAATTCCATCACCTCCACTAGCTTTATTCATAGTGATGTTTCCTAAGACCCACTTGGCTTCCCATTCCAGGATGTCTGGCTCTAGGTGAGTGATCATAGCATCATGGTTATCTGGGTCCTGAAGATCATTTTGTATAGTTCTTCTATATTCTTGCCATCTCTTCCTAATCTTCTGTTTCTGTTAGGTCCATACTGTTTCTGTCCTTTATTGTGCCCATATTTACATGAAATGTTCCTTTGGTATCTCTAATTTTCTTAAAGAAATGTCTAGTCTTTCCCATTCTATTGCTTTCCTCTATTTCTTTGCATTGATCACTGAGGAAGGCTTTCTTATCTCTCCTTGCTATTCTTTGGAACTCTGTGTTCAGATGGGTATGTGTTTCCTTTTCCTTTGCCTTTCACTTCTTTTCTTTCCTCAGCTATTTGTGAGGCCTCCACAGACAATTATTTTGCCTTTTAGCATTCCTTTTTCTTAGCGATGGTCTTGATACCACCTCTTGTACCACGTCATGAACTTCTGTCCACAGTTCTTCAACCATGATCAGATCTAATCCCTTGAATCTATTTGTCACTTCCACTGTATAATTGTGAGGGATTTGATTTAGGTCGTCCCTGAATGGTGTAGTGGTTTTCCCTACTTTCTTCAAGTCTGAATTTGGCAGTAAGGAGTTCATGATCTGAGCCACAGTCAGTTCCCGGTCTTATTTTTGCTGACTGTATAGAGCTTCTCCATCTTTGGCTGCAAAGAATATAATCAATCTGATTTCAGTGTTGGCCATCTGGTGATGTCCATGTGTAGAGTTGTTGGAAGAGGGCGTTTGCTACGACCAGTGCTTTCTCTTGGCAAAACTCTGTTAGCCTTTGCAGTGCTTCATTCTGTACATCAAGGCCAAACTTGCCTGTTTCTCCAGTTATCTCATGTCTTCCTACTTTTGCATTCCAGTCCTCCACCATGACACATTCATCTTTTTTTGGTGTTAGTTCTAGAAGGTCTTGTACATCATCATAGAACCCTTCAACTTCAGCTTCTTCAACATTAGTGGTTGGGGCATAGACTTGGATTACTGTGATATTGAATGGTTTGCCTTTGAAATGAACAGAGATCATTCTGTCATTTTTAAGATTGCACCCAAGTACTGCATTTTGTACTCTTTTGTTGACTATGAGGACTGCTCTAATTCTTTTAAGAGATTCTTGCCACCCAAGATGGATGTGTAGGGCCACCCAAGATGGACGGGTCATGATAGAGAATTCTAAGAAAATGTGGTTCACTGGAGAAGGGAATGGCAAACCAGTTCAGTCTTCTTGCCTTGAGAACCCCATGAACAGTGTGAAAAGGCAAAAAGATACGACAGTGAAAGATGAACTCCCCATGTCAGTAGGTGCCCAATATGCTACTGGAGAAGAGTCGAATGAAATAGGACATCTCAATTCAGTGTTCAGTATCCACATGTAGCCATCAAATACTGTATAGATAGTGAAAATGTAGATCTTTGTTATTCTTATTAGAGTGTTTTAAGGACCAGTATCATCAGCATTACTTGGGAGCCAGTTAAAACGTAGAATCTCAGACAAACTAGTGATTACAAGATGGGACAGAGGTAGGATGAAGGGCAGATAGGTGAAGGGGTTCAAGGGATACAAACTACCAGGTATAAAATAACTAAGTTACAAGGATGTAATGTACAGCACAAGGAAAATAGTCAATATTTTATAATTACTGTGTATGCATTATGCAATATAGTCTATAAAAATATGAAATTACTACATTGTACACCTGAAACTAATGTAATATTGTAACTCAACTATTCTTCAATTTAAAAAAGGAGAGATAAGCAGTGACCATTATCAATATATAAACTGTAAATTTGTCCAAATAATTTGTCAAAATAACTCCAATAAATTGGAACTTATAGCACTAAAGATATTCAAGGTAACTAAAATTTATAGTTTGAATCCAAACTAGACTTCCCCTACTATATAGATAAGACCACATCAATCTTGTTCCCCAGTGTTTATGTGAGTCTGTTTCCTAAAACTGTACAAATGTTAGATAACTGTGAAGAAGGCTGAGTGCCAAAGAATTGATGCTTTTGAAATGTGGTGTTGGAGAAGACTCTTGAGAGTCCCTTGGACTAGAAGGAGATCCAACCAGTCCATTCTGAAGGAGATCAGCCCTGGGATTTCTTTGGAGGGAATGATGCTAAAGCTGAAACTCCAGTACTTTGGCCACCTCGTGCAAAGAGTCGACTCACTGGAAAAGACTCTGATGCTGGGAGGGATTGGGGGCAGGAGGAGAAGGGGACGACAGAGGATGAGATGGCTGGATGGCATCACTGACTCGATGGACGTGTCTGAGTGAACTCCGGGAGTTGGTGATGGACAGGGAGGCCTGGTGTGCTGCAATTCATGGGGTCGCAAAGAGTCGGACACAACTGAGCGACTGAACTGAACTGAACTGAATATATTATAAATAAATTCCTTTTCTTCTGTTATTGTTCAGCTCAGTCATCTTTATATATGCTTAATCCTTGCTAGTCACTTGTGCTATTACATTTTCTTATTTTTTTTTTTTTCATTTCCCTTGGTATATCAGTGTTTTTGTTACTGGTTTCTAAGAATGCATTTATGATTAAGAATGCTAACCATTTGTCATGCGATGCAAATGAAATAGCATATTTTATACACCAACTTACTATGGTGTTTTGTATTTTGGTTGTGTGTTAAAATATAGTCATGTTTATTTTTAATTAATTAATTGCTAATTAATTAAAAAGAAAGGGAGAAATTTGAAAAACAAAAGTGAAAAAAAAAAGAAATGTGGAACCTCAGACTGGAGCCCAGAAGTGCCGCCTCAGAATCTGCATTCTAACAAGATCCTGCGGTGATTTTTACACTCCCCCAAGTTCCAGAAGGCTGATTGTATTAATATTGCCAGCAGCTGACCCTGCTGAGTAATTGCAGGACTGCCAGCAAAGAAGAAATAATTCTTTAGTGGGATCTAAATTACCTAACATTACCGAATCAGTACTTCAATTCTCTTCCACTCACCTCTTACCCTATGTTACAGAACCTAATTTTGTTATTTGCTCCTAATTGCTCCTGAGACTTTTGCCCACTCCTGGCTGAGAGTCTAAGTTTGAGATGATTCCAAGCTCAGGGTCACTGACTAAATTTAATGACAATCTCTTTGTGTCTGTAAATCTACTAAAGATGACAGTTTTGAAAACCATACAGCTTTGCTTACCCAGAGTTTTGTGGTAAGCCCAGAAGGCTGTGGAAGCATACGTACTTTTATCCATTGTATAGCCACAGCAGTGAACAGACTGGGGCAACTGTGGGTCACATATTTTCCATGTTAATTGGAGGAATGTGCACTAATTTTATAAATAATTCCCAACAGTCCACATCTCCCTTTCTCCTAATATAAGGACAGAAGGGGAGAAAAAAACACACACAGAGATACAGAGAAAATACAATGCATTTGTTTTTATTTATATTTTAGCTGTGCTTAAAACAAACTACAGCATATTATTTCAAGGGCATTCATTATTCACTAGAAATGATTCCAAAGAAGTTGAGAGCACATTTTCAGATTTACTGGGAAGTGAGTCTATCTCTAAAGGACTCTAGGTTCTAGTCCTTTTCCTGTTACTATGGATGTAAGATGTAGTCATGTATGGATGTAGAATGTAGTCATGTACGGATGTGAAAGTAAAACCATAAAGAAAGCTGAGCACCGAAGAATTGATGCTTTTAAGCTGTGGTGTTGATAAGATTCTTGAGAGTCCCTGGGACTGTAAGGAGGTCAAACCAGTCAATTCTAAAGGAAATCAGTCCTGAATATTCACTGGAAGGACTGATGCTGAAGCTAAAGCTCCAATACTTCAGCCACCTAATGAAAAGAACTGACTCACTGGAAAAGACCTTAATGCTGGAAAAGATTGAAGGCAGGAGGAGAAGGAGATGACAGAGGATGAGATGGTTGAACGGCATAACTGACTCAATGGACATGAGTGAGTTTGAGCAAGCTCCTGGAGTTGGTGATGGACAGGGAGGCCTGGTGTGCTGCAGCCCATGGGGTAGCAAAGATTTAGACATAACTCAGGGACTGAACTGACTGACTGAACTGATGGATGTAGAAAATTTCAAAAAACAACATGATTGATATTTACAACACTGAGGAGTTTTCTTTTTCTCCCTCTGTGTAACCTGAACTTCCTTTCTGTATGTCCCATAACTTTTGTATCTTTCTTAACCTGAAAAATACAGAATTATAGAGGCTTTGTTAAATATTATCATTTTCATTGAAAAGCTTGACATCTAACTTGCCCTTCACCCTAATGTGTCGGTATTCGTAAAATAAAAATGTCATGAGTGTTATAAGTATGTTCATTCTTCATCACCACGTGACTGGAGGACTCCCTTTACACAATGAGCTTTGCTGAATGGAATGGCGAGTACAAAAAGAATGAATCCTGTGCTCTGCTTTCCAAAAGTATGCAACACATTGAAAACACAGCATAATGAACTAGAGCCCAGAATTACAGGAGAAAATTAGAGGTATGCAAAAAACATGTTTAAAGTTCTGTATTATAACAGTGAAGGTGAGGGAGGTCATTTCAGTGTGGGGTCAGGAATGAATGGCCGAAAGCAGCTGCTGGGAGAAAGTGGCTTTGAGCTAAAACTGGAGGACAAGAAGAATTTGTAAATACGGCAATATTGGGATACAGCATTCTATGAAAAGGGAAGATTTTCAAGAACCATTTTGTTTTAATTGTTGTTCAGTCAGTAAGTCATGTCCAGCGTTTTTCGACCCATGGACTGCAGCACTCCATGGAAGGTAAATAAAAAAACAGTCAATTTCTGGGGCTTCTCTGGTGGGCCAGTGGTTGAGACTTCATGCTCCCACTGCACAGGGCATGGGTTTGATCCCTGGTCCCATGTTGGGAAACTAAGACCCTGCAAGCCATTGTGGGATAGCCAAAAAGTGAAAAAAAAAAAAAAAAAATCCACACCAAAAAAATCACTTTCTGCTCTAGGAACAATTTTATTAGTGTTGTCCTGCAGATGTGACAGATCAATCCCATGTCCTGAGGACAAAGAAGAGGAAAATCAAGTTGAACTATAAGGAATAATTCTCTGCCACCGAAACAGTTGGGAAAGAAGACAAAATTAGCAGGGGTTTTTGAAGTGAAATAATCTCCTGGCATTGAACAACCTGCTGACCAGTTAATTATAAATGAATGACTTTTACAAGTTTTTATTTTTATTTTGTGGTAGGGTCCTGTACACAATCAGTATAAATAACGCAATCAATATACTTAATAAATGAATGTTATCAATATCAAGTAGCCATAGCTCTAATACTTAAATCTATGTTTTAATAAATTTCAAAACTGTTCTTTGCTCCTTAGTTAAGTTACAAAAAAAGAAGGAAGTTGTTGATCAAGAATGTTAAGGTATATCTTTTTAATAAATAAGCTATGGTCTTACTAAAGCACAAATAGTAATTTAGGGAAGTAGTCATAACCTTGAGACAAACATCAGAAGCCTATTAAGGGTAGTGACACATTCAACTGAAGAGTTTTCTAGAAACTCAAGGGTCTTCACATATCTTTTAAGAGAAATGAAATTTGGGGTAAGGCAGAACTCAGGAACTGAGATAAACAAGCCTTTTATGTTTTAATATGTGTGGTTGTGATTTGCACACATAATACAAAGAGTTCGTTCACTTTTTTTCCTCACAAAAGTAATGTAATGCTAAAATGAATTGATTTTTCTCAAATGTCCAAATGTATTTATCTTTTTCCTCTCATAATGTCAGACATTACTTTTGGCAGATGATGTTGAAAACACAAAGTGTTTAGTTAACCACTTGGGCAGCTGTGGATTCTTTCTTTTTCTTTCCAATTAATGAATAAGCACTTCCTTGCAGCAAAGAATGGAGGTGAAGTTAGCATTTAATTGACAATGGAACAATCTTGAATAAAAACAAGTATCTGAGAGGGAAAAAAATGCCCTCAAGAAATATATTGTTTATGCATCGCACGTAGACAGCACCATCCCTGCACCTGTTTTCAGATGGGAAGAACTCCAGGTCACATAGGAGGAATACGCTTCTCTTTTTAAGCTGATTGCTTCTAAATGTAGCTCAACATAATGGGTCCTCACAGTTTTGTGTTCTGCTTTCAGCAAAACACAAAAATCTGGACCGGTTTTGATTTGCAAGGACAGTCACAGCCATTTCAGAAGACGTCTACATCTTTCTTCTGAAGACTTGGATTATTAATGGTGACAGTTGAATCCTCTCTTCCCCTTCTGTGATTAACATTTCTTACTGAAGCCATTGGTTATTTTCTCAGAGTATTGGGGGTGGCAGATGGAGGGATCCTCTCTGCTCAAGTAAATAGCAAGGTTGGCAGGATTTCTAAGGTTACTGACACTGTGTGTCTGTGGGATCTGTGGGATATATATGGAAGACTCTTTGAATTTGCAAAATGCTGCCTCCACAAAAAGAAGTGATCTCAAAAAGGAAAGTACTTTATTTGCCTTAAACTTTGATTAGTTTGAAAGTCCTGCCATTGGCAGTATGAAAGATATCACCAAAAACTGGGAAGTTCCAGGCTCTACTTTGACACATGCCTGTAGCCCAGGACTTTTAATATTTATGGGATATGACTTCTAACTGCCAATGATCACTTATTTTCCACAAGCTGTGGGCAAATACTGATTGCCTGAAGAGCCAGGAACATGGTAAGCTCCAGATTCAATATCGTACTTGCAGTAGACGGAGATTTCATCTTCATGGGGATAGTCATCACTGTTCTTCACCAACAGGCTACTCGGAATTTGTCACAGACTGTTGAGGATACCAAGACTTTATAACCCTCCAACAATCAGATCAGATCAGAGCTTGAACCAGAAAAAACAACAATCAGTTCTGTTCAGTCACTCAGTCATGTCTGACTCTTTGCCACCCCAAGGACAGCAGCACGCCAGACCTTCCTGTCCATCACCAACTCCTGGAGCTTGCTCAAAATCATGTCCATCGAGTCAGTGATGCCATCCAACCATCTCATCCTCTGTCATCCCCTTCTCCTCCTGCCTTCAATCTTTTCCAGCATCAGGGTCTTTTCCAATGAGTCAGTTCTTTTCATCAGGTGGCCAAAGTATAGGAGCTTCAGCTTCAGCATCAATCCTTCCAATGAATATTCAGGACTGAATACAAGAACATAACATAAGAACAATATAATATAATATATATAATAATATACATAAAATAATATAATAAGGACTGAATATAAGAACAATAGTGTCTCTTGTAAAACATGGCCTTCTGAAAATGCATAAAAGACCAAACTTCACAGCTATAAAAGTGGTTGAAAAAAATATAACTGAAGGAGAATGAGAATCAAGAAAGGAATATTTTAAAAATATTTGGGTAGGTGGTAACTTCCTTCTTTAAGATCCCCTCCTCCGTCCCCATTAGTATGTAGTCACCTGAGGGGAGAGGTCTTGGTTTTGGTCCCTGATGTGTCCCGTGTGCCTAGGACAGACTGGCACATAGTAGCACTCAATAAATGCATGGTAAGTGAACAAATGAATGAATTAATGCAACTTAACTGTTTCAGTTTGGGCATCTGTCTTTTCATTAAAATGGGAGCTGTACACAAGGACAGTTTGGAGTCGAATGACTAATGGAGCAACACATACATTTTTTCTGAGTTTGATCAAATTCATTAGAGTGGTTCAGTGGCAAAGAATCTGCCTGCCAATTCAGGAGACATGGGTTTGATCCCTGGTCAGGGAAGATCCCACGTGTGGCAGAGGAACTAAGCCTGTGCACCACAGGCTACAACTGCTGAGCCCATGTGCCATAAGTACTGAAAGCCACACCTAGAGCCCATGCCCTAGGACACGACTGAAGCGACTTAGCAGCAGCAGCAGACAAGAGATAACAATATTAGAGTATTGATACAGATTGTACTTTTAGAATTTGAGGAAGGGGCTTGGAACTTTTGTTCAACCACACACAAAATATTCCAGAAGTATCTTGAAATATATTTCAAGTATATGTTAGAACACCTCAGAAGAGGTGTGCACAGGAAATGGACATCAATTCCCCAGAGTCCTGCCCCTTGGAGAGAACAGAGTAGTATTTAGAGATGGTTCTCCCCAGTCCTTTTTCGTGAATACGTATACACATATGTAAGTTATATATTCTCTTATGAGATTTGAAAATGTTTGTAATAATTCCTTCCTTTGCAACTTGGGACTAAACTTATGAGCAAGCAGAGTGTAAGCAGACTAAGAACATTTTAATCCTGTGGGAATATGGATTTTGTAGCACTCTATGAACCCATGAAGTGTCCCCATTTGGCTAATGTGTCCTTTGACAGGGTGGAAAATGTTAACATAGAAAAAAGAAAAAGAAATAACCGAATAGTTAACTCATTTTCCAATAGACCATCTGAATTGTTCCATTTGAAATTTCATCAATATTTGACATTTTACTCAACTCTTGTTTAGTTGCTACTGAAATGAAAGAGAATTTGCCAAAGTCCTTGATTGACAAGGGATGCAGTTCTTCAACGTCTCAGTGACGAAGTGTGTGCCTTGAAGAGAAATTCTTGTGTAAAAGGACAGAGAAAACAATCTGATACCAGGAACCAAAGTCACGTGTGTGTGTGTGTGTATGCTGGCATTTGTGCAGTCTCCACTGTAATAATTTTTCCTTTCTTTTTTGGGCTGTACCGGGTTTTTGTTGCTCTGCGGGTTTTTTTCTCTTGTGGCAGAGTGAGGGCTACTCTAGCTGTGGTGTACAGGCTTCTCACTGAAGGGCATGGGCCCTAGGCGTGGCCTTCAGTGCTTGTGGCACATGGGCTCAGCAGTTGTAGCCTGTGGTGCACAGGCTTAGTTCCTCTGCCACACGTGGGATCTTCCCCGACCAGGGATCAAACCCATGTCTCCTGAATTGGCAGGCAGATTCTTTGCCACTGAACCACTCTAATGAATTTGATCAAACTCAGAAAAAATGTATGTGTTGCTCCATTAGTCATTCGACTCCAAACTATCCTTGTGTACAGCTCCCATTTTAATGAAAAGACAGATGCCCAAACTGAAACAGTTAAGTTGCATTTATTCATTCATTTGTTCACTTACCATGCATTTATTGAGTGCTACTATGTGCCAGTCTGTCCTAGGCACACGGGACATATCAGGGACCAAAACAAAGACCTCACCCGTCAGGTGACTACATACTAACGGGGACGGAGGAGGGGAGAAGAAAACAAATACATCGATAATCAGTATCATTGTATATTGGAAGAAGGTAAGTGTGATACATTTTTAAAGTAAGATAAGGGAAATCAATTGTTATTAGGGTTGGGGTGCAGTTTTTAAATAAAAGGTGATATTTCAGCAAAAACTTCAAGAAGGTAAGAGAGGGAGCGAGGTAAACATCTTGGAAAATAGTGTCCCAAGCAGAAGGAACAGCCAGTGCAAAGATCCTATGGCAGGAACTTGCCTAGTGGTGTTTGAGGAGCAACAAGGCAGCCAATGTGCCAGGGGAGGGTTGTGAAGTGGAGAGAGGAATAAAGAGATATCAGGGGAGAGGGGGAAGCTGGCACAGCAAAGGACACCGGATCTCATAGATCTGCTTTTACTGTGAAGGAAATGAGAGCTCTTGGAGAGATTCAATTAGCTGTATGGAGGCAAGACTAGGGTGAGGCCAGTTAACAGGCTTTTGCACCAACCTAGACAAGAGATACAGAGAAGGCAATGGCACCCCACTCCAGTACTCTTGCCTGGAAAATCCCATGGGCAGAGGAGCCTGGTAGGCTGCAGTCCATGGGGTCGCTAAGAGTCGGACACGACTGAGCGACTTCACTTTCACTTTTCACTTTACTGCATTGGAGAAGGAAATGGCAACCCACTCCAGTGTTCTTGCCTGGAGAATCCCAGGGACGGGGGAGCCTGGTGGGCTGCCGTCTATGGGATCGCACAGAGTCGGACATAACTGAAGCGACTTAGCAGCAGCAGCAGACAAGAGATAACAACAGTTCAGATAACGGTGCTAATGGTGAAGGCTGAGAGAAATGGGTTGGATTTTTACTATATTTTGAATGTGAATAAAACAGGATTGATTTTCTGATTGACTAGAAGGAAGGATGAGAGGAAAACAGCAATCAAGGGTGCCTCCAAGAATTTTGGCCAGGACAACCTGAAGAATGGAGTTGCCGTGCACTAAGCTGGGGCAAGCTGCAAAAAAAGAGCAGCTTTGGGGGAAAATGAGATGTTCAATGCTAGATGTGTCGAGTTTGAGATGTCCCAGAGACAGAGAGGCACAGAAGATTATTTTAAGTGTCTCAGATACCAACTCCACACAAAAATGGCATTAAGAAATAGCTGGGTAAAGTTAGCAAAGCTCATATTTGAATCCTTCCTGGGATAACCTGAGCTGGGTTATCCTCACCCAGTTTCTGATCTCTCTGAGAGTCTTCATTCTGCTGTTCCCTCCCATTAGAATTTCCTTATAGAGCTATTTATTCACATATTTTAAAACAGAGCGTTCTCTTCAATAATGAGGCTGTGAGCATATTTCCTACTCACAGGCACTGCAAATAAAAAATGCTGGGAAAGCACTCTCGCCACCAAGGCTGGCAGAACCTTTAGTTCCAAAATCTGCATATCAGAACATTTTATCTTCTTACGAGACTCCTGACTCTTGACAAAGAAAAAGTAGGTGAGGAAATGGGGGGGATGGATTCTAAAGTAATTTTATGTTTACTGCTAATCTAGAAACCTGCATTTGCTCTTTACATTAGAAAATGATACAAAGGAACACGTTGACAAGAAGTCATTTAACAAGTAGAATCAGCCTTGATTTACACGACACGGTAACACTAGAGGTCAGCTCTGTACTTTGCCTCTGTCCATTTTCTCAGGGCAATTTGGAAGGCTGTATGTTCTGGTGATCTGAGAACGTTTCTCCAAGAAACGTTTTTTCCCCACAAACTTTATTGTGAAAAAACCATTCTAACATCACCCCCAAACTTTTGCGAATAGACACCTGAAACATTTATCCTCTAAGCCACAAGGGGGTGTTAGGTTCGGTGTGACACAAGCAGAGCACCAAAGTCCAGCCACCTCCAGTGTGAGCAGCTTCATCCGTGGATCCTTGGGGGATGCAGAAATATCAGCATTTCTGGTCTGAGCCAATGGGTACAAGACTGAGAAGGTACTGGCAAAGGACGGAAGATTGATGGAGACAGAAGAACTGAACAGGAGACAGGGTCCTGGGTTGGTTTCCTCACCTGTCAAACGGTGGGAGTTTTCATCCAGGAGATTGTTCTGAGAACTAAGTCAGTCAAGATATGCAAACTACTTCATCTGGTGGTATTCAAGAATTCAGTACTATTCCCACTAAGTAAGACTCTTCTTAAAAACTTTTATTGGGGTACAGTTACTTTACAATGTTGTATTAGTTTCATTGGCAGAGGTGTGGACGGACCTGGAAACTGTCATACAGAATGAAGTAAGTCAGAAAAAAAAGCAAATATTATATACTAATGCATATACATGAAGTCTAGAAACATGGTACAGATGAACCTACGTGTAAAGCAGAAATAGAGACACAGGCATAGAGAACAAAAGTAGGGCACAGGGGGAACAGGAAAGTGGGGTGAATGGGAGACTGGACGGATACACAGATACTATTGACACTGTGCATATAGTAAATAATTAGTGAGAACCTGCTGGATAGCACGGGCAACTCAGCTCAGTGCTCCATGGTGACCTAAATGGGAAAGAAATCCGAAAAAGAGGGGAAATGTGTATACATATAGCTGATTCACTTTGCTAAATAAAACCCCTAACAAAGTACTTGGCACATAATACGAGTTTCGTATGAGATCTGCTGTCAGAATAACTCAGGAACCCAATAAGCAGATGTGTTATGAAAGGAGACCCAATAGGAGGATGAGGGAAAACTAAACTGTCCACCTCCTGTACATGAAGAACTATACAAGGTTCTTCACCCTCAGGATCACGTGTAATAGTTCAAACAGCCTTCCAAGGTAGATACTGTGATCTGTTTCAGAGATGCGGAAATGGAAGTTCAGAGAGGTCCAGGTGCTCACAGCAAAGACCTCTGTATAGGTGGAAAGATGCTGCACAGCATCTTTGTGTGTCAGTTTAACACATTATGTTTTCAGATTGTCTGACTGTCTGGGTTTCCCATTTACAAACCCTGGGAACTCAGTGACTATCCCAACCAAATATCCTCTGGCCCCAAGCTAAGGTGCCTTTGCAGGAACTTGTCGGCTCCATGATAAGCATGTAGATGGGGCAGGGCAGGGACAGTTCTTAGAGAAAGGGTTGTGGGGCAGATGAAACCAAAGGCACCGATGTCCTAGGAAAGCTTATGCTAAATACTCTTATATGATAAAGACAGTCAGTGATTGGAGGATTCTTGCTTTCATTCAGTCACTCAACGAACTTTTGAGAGTTAGCAGTGTGTGGAAAAAGCAAGAGAGTTCCAGAAAAACATCTATTTCTGCTTTATTGACTATGCCAAGGCCTTTGACTGTGTGGATCACAATAAACTGTGGAAAATTCTGAAAGAGATGGGAATTCCAGACCACCTGACCTGCCTCTTGAGAAACCTATATGCAGGTCAGGAAGCAATAGTTAGAACTGGACATGGAACAATAGACTGGTTCCAAACAGGAAAAGGAGTACGTCAAGGCTATATATTGTCACTCTGCTTATTTAACTTACATGCAGAGTACATCATGAGAATCGCTGGGCTGGAAGAAGTACAAGCTGAAATCAAGATTGCTGGGAGAAATATCAATCACCTCAGATATGCAGATGACACCACCCTTATGGCAGAAAGTAAAGAGGAACTAAAAAGCCGCTTGATGAAAGTGAAAGAGGAGAGAGAAAAAGTTGGCTTAAAGCTCAACATTCAGAAAATGAAGATCATGGCATCTGATCCCATTACTTCATGGCAAATAGATGGGGAAACAGTGGAAATCGTGTCAAACTTTATTTTTCTGGGCTCCAAAATTACTGCAGATGGTGATTGCAGCCATGAAATTAAAAGATGCTTACTCCTTGGAAGGAAAGTTATGACCAACCTAGATAGCATATGCAAAAGCAGTGACGTTACTTTGCCAACAAAGGTCAGTCTAGTCAAGGCTATGGTTTTTCCAGTGGTCATGTATGGATGTGAGAGTTGGACTGTGAAGAAAGCTGAGCACTGAAGAATTGATGCTTTTCAACTGTGGTGCTGGAGAAGACTCTTGAGAGTCTGGAGATCCAACCAATCCATTCTAAAGGAGATCACTCCTGGGTGTTCTTTGGAAGGAATGATGCTGAAGCTGAAACTCTAGTACTTTGGCCACCTTATGCAAAGAGTTGACTCATTGGAAAAGACTGATGCTGGGAGGGATTTGGGGCAGGAGGAGAAGAGGACAACAGAGGATGAGATGGCTGGATGGCATCACCAACTCGATAGACATGAGTTTGAGTCAACTCCGGGAGTTGGTGATGGACAGGGAGGCCTGGCATGCTGCAATTCATGGGGTCGCAAAGAGTCGGACATGACTGAGTGACTGAACTGAACTGAACTGAACTGAAGGTCCCTATGACAGTTAAATATCTTTCCTTAAGAAGAAAGATAAAGGATGTTTACTGTGGGGCTTTAAAACCAGAGGAAGATTTAAGGAACCAGACTTCAAGAAGGCAAGGATATATAGATACATGTATTTTCATGGTTGAGTCCCTTTGCAGTTCACCTGAAACTATCACAAACTATTGGCTATGTTGTTATGATTGTTTAGCAGCTAAATCACCACTGATTCTTTTGTGACCCCATGGACCACAACGGACTGCATGCATGCTCAGTCGCTTCAGTCATGTCTGACTCTTTGTGACCCTATGGACTATAGCCCACAAGACTCCTCTGTCCATGGGATTCTCCAGGCAAGAATACTGGAGTGGGTTGCCATGCTCCCCTTCAGTGGATCTTCCCGACCCAGGGATCGAACCCACATCTCTTGCATCTCCTCGATTGGCAGGTGGATTCTTTACCACAAGCACCATCAGGGAAGATAACTCTCTATACTCCAATACAAAATTAAAAAGTTTAAAAAAAAAAAAAAAGGTGAGGAGCTTCAACCACATCTTCTCCTTACATGGGCCTTTCAGGTGAAATTTCTGAGAGACTCTCATTGTCCCAGACTTAGCTTCACCCTGATTCCTTGACCAGCTCTTTGAGTTAGGGCACCCAATTGAGAAGCCCAGAAACCCACTAGGACCACACTGGATAGGAGTGACAAAGGATAAACAAAGAGCTAGATCATTGAAAAGAGGGAGAGGCGCTGTGATCTTAAAACCAACAGTTGTTCATTCTAAACAATACCATTGATGGTGGAATACAAGATAATAAAATATTACCTTATCTTCAAGAAGATTGCAGACTGACAGAGAGATGTAAACAAACATGTGTATATGTGATACGCACTGCAAAAAGCCTCTGATGCTTCCCCCTCCTCTGAACCATGTTCTTTGTAACGTGGCCCTGAGACGTCTTCCTTCAAGATGCAGAGCCAATGTCTCATTCCTTGCACTTAGGCTGCCTTGAAAGTGAAGTGAAAGTGTTAGTCACTGAGCCATGTCCAACTCTTTGGGACCATGGACTTTAGCCCACCAGGCTCCTCTGTCCATGGGATTCTCCAGGCAAGAATACTGGAGTGGGTAGCCCTTCTCCAGGGGATCTCCCTAATCCAGGGATCAAACCCACGTCTCCTGCATTGCAGGTGGATTCTTCATCACTTGAGACCCCAGGGAAGCCCCGCTGACAGTTACTTTGAAAGAATGCAGCAGTGTATAGGAATGCAAGGGATTTCTGTGTGTTGATTTTATATCCTGCAACTTTACTATAATCATTGATTAGTTCTAGTAATTTTCTGGTGGAGTCTTTAGGGTTTTCTATGTAGAGGATCATGTCATCTACAAACAATGAGAGTTTTACTTCTTCTTTTCCAATATGGATTCCTTTTATTTCTTTTTCTGCTCTGATTGCTGTAGCCCAAACTTCCAAAACTATGTTGAATAGTAATGGTGAAAGTGGGCACCCTTGTCTTGTTCCTGACTTTAGAGGAAATGCTTTCAATTTTTCACCATTGAGGATAATGTTTGCTGTGGGTTTGTCATATATAGCTTTTATTATGTTGAGGTATGTTCCTTCTATTTCTGCTTTCTGGAGAGTTTTTATCATAAATGGATGTTGAATTTTGTCAAAGGCTTTCTCTGCATCTATTGAGATAATCATATAGTTTTTATTTTTCAATTTGTTAATGTGGTGTATTACATTGATTGATTTGCAGATATTGAAGAATCCTTGCATCCCCAGGATAAAGCCCACTTGGTCATGGTGTATGATCTTTTTAATGTGTTGTTGGATTCTGATTGCTAGAATTTTGTTAAGGATTTTTGCATCTATGTTCATCAGTGATATTGGCCTGTAGTTTTCTTTCTTTGTGGGATCTTTGTCAGATCAAAACCACTATGAGGTACCATTTCACGCCAGTCAGAATGGCTGCGATCCAAAAGTCTACAAGCAATAAATGCTAGAGAGGGTGTGGAGAAAAGGGAACCCTCTTACACTGTTGGTGGGAATGCAAACTAGTACAGCCACTATGGACACCAGTGTGGAGATTCCTTAAAAAATGGAAATAGAACTGCCTTATGATCCAGCAATCCCACTGCTGGGCATACACACTGAGGAAACCAGAAGGGAAAGAGACACGTGTACCCCAATGTTCATCGCAGCACTGTTTATAATAGCCAGGACATGGAAGCAACCTAGATGCCCATCAGCAGATGAATGGATAAGAAAGCTGTGGTACATATACACAATGGAGTATTACTCAGCCATTAAAAAGAATACATTTGAATCAGTTCTAATGAGATGGATGAAACTGGAGCCTATTATACAGAGTGAAGTAAGCCAGAAAGAAAAACATCAATACAGTATACTAATGCATATATATGGAATTTAGAAAGATGGTAACAATAACCCTGTTTACGAGACAGCAAAAGAGACACTAATGTATAGAACAGTCTTTTGGAGTCTGTGGAAGAGGGAGAGGGTGGGATGATTTGGGAGAATGGCATTGAAATATGTATAATATCATATATGGAACGAGTCGCCAGTCCAGGTTCGATGCACGATACTGGATGCTTGGGGCTGGTGCACTGGGACGACCCAGAGGGATGGTATGGGGAGGGAGGAGGGAGGAGGGTTCAGGATGGGGAACACATGTATACCTGTGGCAGATTCATTTTGATATTTGGCAAAACCAGTACAATATTGTAAAGTTTAAAAATAAAATTAAAAAAAAATAAAAATAAAAGAATGCAGCAGGAAGGCGCATGTCAGTCCTGTCCCACTTGTCTTGTCCGAGGCTCCCCTGGACCAACATCAGCCTGCTGAGCCCAAGCCTGTAAAGAGGCAGCAGTGAAGGGCAGAGCCGCCTCCCAGAGTAGAGCTGACCACAGACGTGCTTGTGATCCTGGACGAGGCCAGGACAGCCCCGCTGACTCAGAGTCTTGTGATCGATAATGTGTTTTTTATTATTTTAAGCAACTGAGTTGGTTATGCAGCAATAGCTAATTGAAATTTATACATTTACAGTCCAAGAGGGTGCTCGATGGCTGTTGAAGAGGGCCAGAGCTAAATATTATGAAGGAAGAGGAAGGGCTGGCTTCTGATCAGAAACATAGGCCCTCAGTTCCCTGTTCACAGAGGAAGTGATACTCTGAGTTAGCTTTGAAGATTAAACAGAGTTTCCGCAGGTAAAGATAAAAGAAGAGCATAACATCTTTATTTTTAATAAGACTAATTCTTCATTTGAAGTTTTCAATGGGTTTCTAATATATCTAATATTTTAAATAAAGTTTTATTCCTTTCCTCTGTGACTGAGAAGAACTTGTATAGGTACATAAATTTATCTTCTTCACTTGGCAAGAATCAAGCCTTGAATATTACAGTTTTGGAAAGACAATTATATTTCCAGTGAACAAAATAACACTCTACAGCAAAGCACCTATCATCACCCCAGCACCTGTTGACTGAAACGTGCATATTTTATTCATAAAGGTCAACTAATTAGCAAGAGTGAGTTTTTATAAAACAGAATTTAAAAGGCAATTATTCTGTGATAGAAGCCTAACTGTTATACATTTAACATGTTGAATTATCCAGCCAAGAAAGAAAGAAAGAGACAGAAAGGAAGGAGGGAAGGAAGGAGGGATGAAGGAAGGGAGAGAAAGAAAGCCACTTAATTACATTGTTCAAGTGATCCCGAGCAGGTCACCAGTGAGAGCTGGTCACCTCTATCACCAGTGATCAATTACTAAAGTTCTAATTCTAATAACATTGTGAAATAATGAGCTATAGAATCAGAATGTTGTTCAAACAAAGTACAAGGAAATGAGAAGTAATTACTGCTACAAGAAACATGATAAAACCATTATCAGAAAACAATTAAATGAAGGGGAAAATTCTGGAACTCAATTATAATAAACTAATAACATAGAGAAAACTCCCTTTCCATTTTCCCAGATGCAGTCACATAATCACATTCTTCTCACAGAAGTAGGATCACACAAATGCTGGGCATCAAGAAGTTAAATTAGAACAGTGCTTAAAAGCAGCATACATTAAAAATAAACAAAAGGAATTATTCTCAAAGTCACATTCACAGTTCACGAGACATTGTAACTTTGCGAGCATGCTTGCTCAGGGGCTTCAGTCATGTCTGACTCTTTGTGACCCTGTGGGCTGTAGCCCACCAGGCTCCTCTGTCCAGGGGATTCTCCAGGCAAGAATACTGGAGTGGGTTGCCTTGTCCTCCTGCAGGGGATCTTCCCAACCCAGGGATCGAACCTGCATCTGTTACACCTCCTGCATTGGCAGGCGTGTTCTTTACCACTGGCGCCACTTGGATTGGATTGGATTGGATTGTTCAGTAGCTCAGTCGTGTCTGACTCTTTGTGACCCCATGGATGCAGTACCTCAGGCTTCCCCGTCCTTCACCATCTCCCGGAGCTTGCTCAAACTCATGTCTATTGAGTTGGTGATGCCACCCAACCATCTTGTCCTCTGTCGTGCCCTGGGAAGCCCACTGCTAACTTTACAAAATCCAGTTCCGACTGAGTCACTCCACTGACTGAAAATGTTCACTGGCTCCCTATTAATAATAGTTACAGAGTTGAAATCCAAGGCCTAGGTCAGACTCCCTACAAGCTGAGTCAGGAATGCTTGTGCCTATCATTGGTGAGGTGTGTTCCTAGGGGGATGGGGTGGGGACCTAGACAGGACGGGCGCAGGGGGCCGCGCAGGGGTGTGCCTGCACTGGAGCCTGGTTCTCCGCAGCCCACAGGGGCTCTGGGGCGTGCACAGCCCCGCAGAGCTGCCTGCTTACAGGGTGAGCAGCGGTCTCGCACAGCCTCGGGTCTCTACCAGCAGCAGGCTTCCCTGGTGAGATCTGTAACCTCACGGGCACTCCGGATGAGGGGGCTCTACCGACAGAGGGAAATTCTCTGGAGAAGGGGCAGAAATGAGCCCGCACTCACAGCAGCAGGAGGAAGCAGACACTAGCCAGGCGAAGGGGTCTGGGCGGGACATCAACAGCATCTTGGGTGGCACTGAGACCCTCCGGGAGCGCCTTGCTGTCCTCAGCTGCCCCATCCACGCCCTGCTCCCTCCAAACACGTCATGCAAGAGCACATTGACAGTGCCGACGTCAGAGACTGTCCCCTCACAGTGGGTTCCCCTTCCCCCTTTGCCCTCCTCCTAAGCTCCACCTTATTCTCTACAATCAAGTGCAATTGTTACCCTCTCAACAAAGTCCCTTTTGATCCCTAGAAAGGATACGCCATTTATTTTCTGTTTCAAGGCCCTCTGTATAATTCACTCTTGTGATAGAGCCCATCATTGAAGCTATTTGTTAAATGCTTTGTCCCCTGGCTAGATCATTAGTTCCATGAGGACAGGGACTGCATGCAGCTTTCCCCCTGTTCCCAGTATTTAAATACGGGGCCTGGAGTAGGATAGAGGCTTTGTAACTGATTGGTGAATAAATCGATGCCTACGCGAGAACAATGGTCGTCTCTGGAGAAGAACAGTCATTCATTCAGATTCCGCTTTCTATTCCAGCCAGACCATCCGTTGAGCTGTGTCACTGCAGTGTCCTGTCTGAGCAGCCTGTTTACTCATAACCTGGGAGGCTTTTAGCCAAAATTCAGTATTGTTCATTTCACTGAGGTGGGGCACGCCAACAATTAAAAGCGGATAATAAAAGGACTGCGTTGGAACAAGTGCTGATCCAATGACTGCATAAGCCACTGGATTCAATTATCTCCAAAAAGAAAAGTTGAAAACCACAGGGTAAAAAGAAGGTGCTGATGTTGAAGCAGAGAGGTCAGATTCATCTTTGCCTTGTAGACCTTCTTAGGTACAAGGATCATAATGAACTTGCTGATCTTCTCATAGATTTTTTGACCAGCTTTCCCCACTTCCACTTGTTATGAGAGAGACCTAACTTTAAGGCAGGGGGAGTTTTTGTAGACGTGTGACATATATACTGAGAAGTGCACAGACATTGATTCGTAATTAATCACAAATTACTGTTTACTCAGTAAGCACACAGATAAAACCAGCGCCCAGATCAAGCAGAACGTCACAAGCAGTCTGGAAGCTCCCTGTGTTTCCCCAGTCACTGCCCTCCAAGGGCCACTAGTATCCTGGTCTCTAACACCCTACGTTAGTCCAGCCTGCTTAGGAAGAGACAGAGGCATACATGGGACCCTTTTCTCTCTGGCTTCCTTTACTCAGAATGATGTTCATGAGCCTCAGGCAGGATGCTGCGTGCAGCTGCAGATTGCTCACTGTCACTGCTGCGTCACAGCCATCGTGTGAACTGTGCCCCCAGTGATGGCCACTCTGCCATTTATTGATGAGTGGTTGGGTTGCTTTTAGTTTGGGGCTATTAAAATAGTGGTGCCATAAGAATTCCCATACATATTACCTGGTAAACATAGTATGCATTTCTGTTGAATTCATTATGTTAATACAGCATAAATGTATTTGATAATAGTCATCTTTCTTTGTCAAATTACCAGACTATTAATTAGGTAGAAAATAAAGCCATGCACATTAAAAAAGTAAATTACATTATGAAAAAGTAAAGAAAACAAAGATTGGAACCATAAATCAAATGTAACCAAAATTGAAAAAAAAAATTGTTTCAGAATAATTAGGCATACAAGATTAATTATACCATTCATTCTACTTTTTCACATATCTGATTTATTTTTCCAAATTAAAGTTAAAATTTATGTGGTCAACAGAAAATTTCAATTACTATCCTCAAGTAGATATAAAATCCATGCACATCTGGGGTGGAAGAAAGTAATTTAACTAGTATCAAAGGTGGGAAACTGAAAAATAAGAAAAAAGAAACAAAATAGTGTGTAATTCTGTTGAATTCACGTCTAGGAATAGAATAACCAAATCAGAGAATACACACCTAGTTAGCTTTGTCAATACTGCCAAGAGTTTTCCAACCCAGTAACACCAACTCATACCTTACTTTTTCCAGTTTCATGGAGAAATAATCAACATACATCCTGTATAAGTTTAAGGTGCACAGCAGGCTGATTTGATTTACATATATTGTGAAATGATTAACAAAAGTTTAGTCAATGTCCATCATGTCATAGAGACATAGTAAAAAGAAAGGAAAAAAATTCTTGAGATGTGAACTCTTAGAATCTACTTTCTTATCAACTTTCCTTTATAAAATATCAGATCAGAGATCAGTCGCTCAGTCGTGTCCAACTCTTTGCAACCCCATGAATTGCAGCATGCCAGGCCTCCCTGTCCATCACCAACTCCCGCAGTTCACTCAGACTCACGTCCATCTACTCAGTGATACCATCCAGCCATCTCATCCTCTGTCGTCCCCTTCTCCTCCTGCCCCCAATCCCTCCCAGCATCAGGGTCTTTTCCAATGAGTCAACTCTTCACATGAGGTGGCCAAAGTACTGGAGTTTCAGCTTTAGCATCATTCCTTCCAAAGAAATCGCAGGGCTGATCTCCTTCAGAATGGACTGGTTGGATCTCCTTGCAGTCCAAGGGACTCTCAAGAGTCTTCTCCAACACCACAGTTCAAAAGCATCAATTCTTCGGCGCTCAGCCTTCTTCACAGTCCAACTCTCACATCCATACATGACCACTGGAAAAACCATAGCCTTGACTAGACGAACCTTTGTTGGCAAAGTAATGTCTCTGCTTTTGAACATGCTATCTAGGTTGGTCATAACTTTCCTTCCAAGGAGTAAGCGTCTTTTAATTTCATGGCTGCAGTCACCATCTGCAGTGATTTTGGAGCCCAGAAAAATAAAGTCTGACACTGTTTCCACTGTTTCCCCATCTATTTCCCATGAAGTGATGGGACTGGATGCCATGATTTTCGTTTTCTGAATGTTGAGCTTTAAGCCAACTTTTTCACTCTCCACTTTCACTTTCATCAAGAAACTTTTTAGTTCCTCTTCACTTTCTGCCATAAGGGTGGTGTCATCTGCATATCTGAGGTTATTGAGATTTCTCTCGGCAATCTTGATTCCAGCTTGTGTTTCTTCCAGTCCAGCGTTTCTCATGATGTACTCTGCATATAAGTTAAATAAACAGGGTGACAGAATACAGCCTTGACGAACTCCTTTTCCTATTTGGAACCAGTCTGTTGTTCCATGTCCAGTTCTAACTGTTGCTTCCTGACCTGCATACAAATTTCTCAAGAGGCAGATCAGGTGGTCTGGTATTCCCATGTCTTTCAGAATTTTCCACAGTTTATTGTGATCCACACAGTCAAAGGCTTTGGCGTAGTCAATAAAGCAGAAATAGGTGTTTTTCTGGAACTCTCTTGCTTTTTCTATAATCCAGCGGATGTTGGCAATTTGGTCTCTGGTTCCTCTGCCTTTTCTAAAACCAGCTTGAACATCAGGAAATTCATGGTTCACATATTGCTGAAGCCTGGCTTGAAGAATTTTGAGCATTACTTTACTAGTGTGTGAGATGAGTGCAATTGTGTGGTAGTTTGAGCATTCTTTGGCATTGCCATTCTTTGGGATTGGAATGAAAACTGACCTTTTCCAGTCCTGTGGCCACTGATGAGTTTTCCAAATTTGCTGACATATTGAGTGCAGCACTTTCATAGCATCATCTTTCAGGATTTGAAATAGCTCAACTGGAATTCCATCACCTCCACTAGCTTTGTTCGTAGTGATGCTTTCTAAGGCCCACTTGACTTCACATTCCAGGATGTCTGGCTCTAGGTGAGTGATCACACCATCGTGATTATCTGGGTCATGAAGATCTTTTTTGTACAGTTCTGTGTATTCTTGCCATCTCTTCTTAATATCTTCTCCTTCTGTTAGGTCCATACCATTTCTGTCCTTTATCAGGCTCATCTTTGCATGAAATATTCCTTTGGTATCTCTGATTTTCTTGAAGAGATCCCTAGTCTTTCCCATTCTGTTGTTTTCCTCTATTTCTTTGCATTGATGGCTGAAGAAGGCTTTCTTATCTCTTCTTGCTATTCTTTGAAACTCTGCATTCAGATGTTTATATCTTTCCTTTTCTCCTTTGCTTTTCACTTGTCTTCTTTTCACAGCTATTTGTAAGGCCTCCCCAGACATCCATTTTGCTTTTTTGCATTTCTTTTCCATGGGGATGGTCTTAATCCCTGTCTCCTGTACAATGTCACGAACCTCAGTCCATAGTTCATCAGGCACTCTGTCTATCAGATCTAGGCCCTTAAATCTATTTCTCACTTCCACTGTATAATCATAAGGGATTTGATTTAGGTCATACCTGAATGGTCTAGTGGTTTTCCCTACATTCCCACTACTCAACTATAAATGAGAGTGCCGAAGTGGCTGACCAGGACCACTTACTTAGTAAATGGCAGAGTTGATTCCAAACCTGGCTATGTTTGACTCCAAACCTCTTGCCATTTCTGATATAGCTCAATGCCCAGGAATTATTTATTTTACTGTCGGAGTAGAAAATTAGGGAAAAAGCAAAGCATAACAAACTGCTGAGACTCCTAATACTGTGTGGGTATGGAGAATGCAATGCCAGGCTTCTCCCAGGTGGACAAACCAGCTAGCAACCCCGTTGTGGTGCCATGGCAACATACAGCATCTTTAGCAGAGGCACCATAGATGACGGATGTTTATTTTTTGGTTTGTAGTGTGTGAGTTTTTTTAAATCAGATATTAAGAGAACAACTTTTCTTTTTTTTTTTTAACTATCAGTGTCTTTATTTGAAAATCACTCTGCAGACAGACCTCTGGGGAAATGCAGCTCCATCTTTCAAAGGCAAATTTGCATTTTTACACATAGAAGAGCTCTTCTTTGTGATATGCTTTTCAATGGGAGCTCTCCAAGGCCCCTTCCTTATTTTAAGTTTTAAAATGGTATGATTTTACATCTCATCAAATATAATAGAAAAGTTCAAGTTTAATATATCTTACAAAAATTGCCTTCCTGTAGATTATGCCCTTCAGCTATCATTTTAAATTGTAATTTGAAGTTTTGAAATTCTTCCATAAAAGAAGATGTTTTCTTTAGTCAAAATAGAAGTAACTTAATTTTTATTGTCTGGCTAAATGGATCCACTTTTCTCTTCTTTTGTTTGAAGGAGTTGTCATGAATTTGTAGAGTTGCCCCATTTCCCAGGGAAATATATGCATTCTTTGGGTCTCAGAGAATGGAAAAAAAAGTGACTTTAAAACACACTTAGGATAAAATAGCTTATTATTAATCTACTGTAGCTTTATTATTCAATCCAGTTTTTAAAGGACAAAAGATAGTAATTAGTTCAGGTAGCCCTCGATACAATTCAATATTTTGTAATAATATGAGTCTCTCGAGACACTGAAATAAGGTAAAAAGGGTATCTTTCCTTAAAGAGTTCACAGAAGAACAGGGCTAGTTTTGAAAACTAGTTAGAAAAAGTAAAGGGTCATAGAAGAGTTGGCTTAGAGCTGATTAAATGAGTGCTTTGCATAAAGCCTACTGTGTTTCTGTCAACTTAGTTCAACATTAGTGCTCAAAAACTACGCTGAAAGAATGAATGGCCTATACGATAAATACCTGGAGACAACTTTATTTCATCCACACCTTGAAAGAGCTCTAAAAATTATGCATGCCTCATCTGCATTTTCCTTAGATCACCTCTTCTTCCTGGATGAATGTCAAGCATTACGGAATTAAAAGACCAATGCTTTTCCTGTAATATTGCGAAGTCCTTGTAAAAATACTTTTTAAGTGGTATTTAAACGACAACTCCAAAGGTAAGAAAATTATTTACAGCTGAAAGAGAAGCCAGGCACATACAAAATTTACAGAGATACATGTAAATGATATGCAGTGAAAATAAACTGAGAGACAAAGGAGATCTGTCTGGCTTAATTCATGTCACTTATTTTAAAGTTCACACAAAGGTAGTAAAAATCACTCACTTATCTTGAAACCTTCTCTATGGACTGACAGAAGAATGCTAAATGATGTTGACATATGATAAGGCACGTGAAATAGCCACACTCAGATTTGAGGATGTTGCTGTGCACCATTAGTCTGTTCAGACTGCTGTACAGAAATACTCAGACTGTGTGGCTTACACAACAGACATGTATTTTATCACAGTTCTAGAGGGTGGAAGCCCAAGATCAAGGTGCCAGCAGCACAGGTGTCTTGTGGGGACCTTTTCTGCCTTGAAGACAGCTGGCTTCTCACTGTGCCATCACCTTGCCCTTGAGTGTGGACTGTGGTGCCACTCCCTTTCTTATAAGGGCACCAGTCCTACTGGGTTAGGGCTCCACCCTCATGGCCTCATTTAAACATCATTTAAGTAAGACCCAGGAAATGGCAACCCACTCCAGTGTTCTTGCCTGGAGAATCCCAGGGACGGGGGAGCCTGGTGGGCTGCCATCTATGGGGTCGCACAGAGTCGGACACAACTGAAGCGACTTAGCAGCAGCAGCAAGCAGCAGCAAGTAAGACCCTATGTCCAACCAGAGTCACAGTGGGATCAGGGCTCCAACATTCAGACTGGGGGTAGGGGAGTACAATTCAGTCCATAAAAGTGGGACTCACCCGAAGTCTCAGCATTGATGGCTCTAACATCTTAAAAATCAAATACATAAACTGGCCAAGATCTTCAGGCCCAGATCCTTGAGAAAGAAAACTTTTAATAAAAATTATTTATCCAAAAGGGTAGCCTCTTGCATGTAACAGCATGATTTCTACTGGGATAGTAACATCCTGCTGGCTAATTTGTAGAGTAATTTAGTACTACTGGATCCCTTGAGAATTGGTTAATTTATGTTTAGACATAAATGGTTTTCTTCTTCATCATTCAATTCTTAAAATTCACTCAAATTGTTCTAATATTGATTACTCTTCCCCTGGAGTGATGCCAGCTTCAGGAATGCTTTTTGCTTTAAAATGGAAGCTCACATATGCAATTATCAGCATCTCAGCTTTTGACAGTAACTTTCTTTTCTCAACTTGGTTAAATGAATAGAAAGCAACTGTTGCTTTGGCTACTGGACACTAACTTATCACAGTGATAGCCTGTGAGTCAGGTTTCTTTTGCATTGTTTGGAGCACTTTTCCTGCAGGAAAATTTCCATCCTCCCAGTTTTCTCATTGTGATTTTGTAGGACCCAAAAACACACTAACAGAAGTTCTTTTTTAACTTCTTTGCCTCATTCCTCTGATGTTTGCAGTTGTTGATGTTTATGGGCCTTCTTTGCTTACGCTACATTGGTATTCAGACACTTTGAAGGTGCAACTAAGAAGTGTACTTCTACAGGTGTATGGGAGATGGTGTCCTGAAATGATAATAACATTTGGGATGAAGAAGACTTGAGCTGGTTCTGCCAAACACTAGATGTGCACCCTTGGGAAAGCTGCTCACCTTATTGTGCCTTCCTTTCCTCATTTACTAACTGCAAATAAAAGAAGCCTTAAAGAATTGGGGTAGGGACTTCCCTGGTAGTCCAATGGTTAAGACTCCTCACTTCCACTGCAAGAGGCACAGGTTCAGTCCCTGGTTGGGGAACTAAGATCCCGCATGCTATGCAGCATGAAGCCTGCATCCCGCCCCCCGAAAACAAAATTGCTGTGAACAACACAGATTTGGAAATCTACTATACTACTTTGTTGGGCATATAGGAGGGGTGTCTTAAATTCTCACTGGTGTGTAGATAATGTGCTGTGCTGTGCTTAGTTGCTCAGTCATGTCCTACTCTTTGTCACTCCTTGGACTGTCCTCTGTCCATGGGGATTCTCCAGGCAAGATTAGTGGAGTGGGTTGCCATGCCCTCCTCCAGGGGATCTTCCAAACTCAGGGATTGAACCCAGGTGTCCCACATTGCAAGTGGATTCTTTACCATCTGAGCTACCAGGAAAGCCCATGTAAATACTAAAGCAGTCATATTCATAAAAATCATTCAGACTTCTCTGATTGGAGCATGATGGTAGGTCAAGGTTCCTCCCCTGAGCCTCAAATAGTGTTTCCCAGGACTTCCCTAGGAGAGTGTCTCACTTGAATTCAGACATCACAGCTTGCCATCTTCCCTGCTAATTGCCCTGGTTGACAGCCTCCACCTAAGAGGCAGCTGCTGCCATTCTCTGCAGTGCAGTGACTACTGCACAGCTGAGCTGCCTCCTTGAGTTTTCAAGGCTTCCAACCTTGGAGTCACGCAGCCTTCCTTGGAGCAGAGGGAAGGGGCACCTACACAGGGTGCCCGGGGTCAAGAGAATGCCTTGGCCTGTCCCCTTTTGTCTGCTGCTGCTGCTGCTGTCGCTTCAGTCGTGTCTGACTCTGTGCGACCCCGTAGATGGCAGCCCACCAGGCTTCCCCATCCCTGGGATTTTCCAGGCAAGAGTACTGGAGTGGGTTGCCATTGCCTTCTCCCCACTTTTGTCTACGTGTCCTTAAAAAACAACAACAACAACAACAACAACAACAACAAAAATCACATAGATTTTGCTTCTCTCCAAACAAAACTAAAATGAAAACCTACCATGCAAATCTGGCTCCTGGCATCATTTTCTTAGATTGGTCACTTCTTGCCTAAATTCCAGAGTCATCAAAAAGCAGGACTTTCCTTTTTTTTTTTTTTTTTTTCACTAATAAATACAAATACCCAGCCTTGTCTTGTTACATGTTTAAGACTATTGATTCTACTGCCCATAGATTTGAGGTCAATATGTCATGGATTATCTAAAGCTTTTGTAATTTCATGTAACTTTTTATGCTTTTAAAAATCAAGGCATTCTGTTTCTGTATTTCGATATATTGCTTCAAAAGGACATTTTTATTCACCTTCACACAGGTGTTTTCCCTCACAGGGATCATACTACCCAGTTCAAATGTTCTATATCACATGGGTCCCCAACCTCTGGGATCCAGTGCCTGATGATCTGAGGTGTAGCTGATGTAATAATGGTAGAAATAAAGTGCACAATAAGTGTAATGTGCTGGAATCATCCCAATGCCAACCCCCCAACATGGTTAATGAAAACACTGTCTCTCACAAACCAGTCCCTGAAGCCAAAAAGACTGGGGACCACTGCTATATAGAATGGTGAGCTGTTTTCCATTTATAAGGTTTATGTAAAATAACCTAATTCAGGAGGCCTCTAATTTCTAATTTCCTTCTATTTGTCTCACTGTAATCAACATAAGATCCTGTTAGCAACTTGGCCATGGGCAGCCTTGATCCTTAGAAACAGGGTTTAAAAAGAAAAAGAGAAACAGTGCTTTTCTATTCAATTAGGTTTCTTGAAGTGAGATCACTTGTTTAAAAAGGGTAAATCAGAGAATAGAGACACCTTCAGTACGGTTTGGTACCTCTGTCATCACGCTGAATTTCTTTCCAGTCACAGCTCGCTCAGAACCCAGTTTTACTCACAAGCTTGAGCAGACGCTATCCATCTGCAAGGCTAGCTTGGGGTTTGAAGCTCTTCGCACTGGTTATTAGTTACAATGTTAAATCATTGAAAATACATCTTAAATGTGTTCTTCTGTTATCAGTGGCTTCACAGAGTTGCAGCTTCAAATAGTCTACTCTTCACTATGCTCCAAACACTGAAGCAGAAGAGAGACGCTGCTCTTGGGGTGGGGTTGGGGGGGGCGGGGAGTGGCAAGGGAAGAAAAACAGTCATCACAGCCAATGCTCATGTGCCCACATGTTCATGGTACTTACAACGTGTGCCCCAAAGCTCTTCTGAGTACTTTCCATTCATTAGATCATTTATTGACTAAGCACAGGGTGCACAGCATGGCTGTTTACTCAGTACTTGAGTCCGATTAAGACTATCCAGCTGAGATGGTAAAGCATACACCTCTGTGAATCCACACCCCCACAAACAATGAAAATACAAGCAAGTCTGTATTCAGCCTTTTCATAATTCTGCAACTTAATCAGAGGCACAGAACAAAATAGCTCTTCAGAAAATATCCATTCAAGAAAAACTGCTGAATCTCATTAAAAAAATCAGTGAAGTCTGTGTCATTTTCATGGGGGGTATCCCAACACTCCTCCCTCCCCAGCTGAAGGGTGGGGTGGCCAAGGAACGCCTGCAGCTTCAACAGGACACTGACCTCTTCGGACTCCAGTAAAAGCTGCATCTGTGCAGGACAGTCAATCTTTTGATAAAACTAGCAGCTCTTGGGAAAATCCCCATGCCCCCATTGTTGTTTCTATTTTATTCAACTTGAAGCTCAGATCAGGTGAGAAAAGTCCTATTCCCAGGGCACTGGTGAAAATAATAGCAACCTACTATTAACACTTAACCTCACAGCTGCCAGAGGCTGTAACTTCGCTTGAGACCAACAAGAACCTGGAAAAAAATGGAGAAAGAAGAAATGAAGAAGGAGAGCTAGCTGACGGCAGAGAACTTTGAAGAGCTCTGACACATTCCTGAGGATCTAGAAGACTGGGCACATGTGCAGCCTGTGCCCACGATCAGGGATATTCCCCAGCCCAGGAACGACCCAAGGAAGGAAAAAGCCTAGTCATTCACTTCTGACTGACTCTGACGTGCTAAGCAAGCAGGAATCTAAGGCAAACTCCTGTACTGCCTGAGATTTGAAGTTGTGCTTCAAACAGAACCTCCTGTAAAAACGTGGGCGGAAGACAAAGTGCCTCAAGGCAATCAAGGAACTCTGAACTGCCAGTGACCCAGGCAACCATTAAAGTATACTGATACCAGGCGAACCTTAGGTACCAGTCTTAAAAATAAAAACAAGAATTAAAAAAAAAAAAGTTAGCAAAGAACTCAGGGAACACGCTATGGAGAATATAGAATCTACAGATTAAGTCTAGGGAAGCTGCTGAACAAAAAGCAGCAATAAGAAAAAACAACCACATAAAATAGCAATAGTAACATATAAGACTGTAAGAGCAAGGGGGGGAATGCTAGACACCAGAGTTGTTACTTTATCTACAATATCCAGATTTCAACCACAGATTACGAGGCACACAGAGAAACAGGAAGATATTGCCTCTACAAAAGAAAAAAACAGCCAATAGGAAATGTCTATAAAATGACCCAGATGTTGGCCAGGTAGATAAGGACTTTTTGTCAACTATTCTAATTATGTTCAAAAAACTAAAGGAAATTCTGTCTAAAGAATTAAAGGAAAGTGTGACAATGGTGTGTTTTCAAATGCAGTATATCAATCAATAAAGAGAATTATAAGAACAAATCAAAAAGAAAGTTGAGTAGAAAAGTTAAATAACTGAAATTAAAAATTCGTTAAAGAGGCTCAAAAGTGGATTTAGCTTGCTGCTGCTGCTGCTAAGTCGCTTCAGTAATGCTTAGTTGAGAGTATTCAGGGTAAGAAAAATAGTCCGGCAATCCCTTAGAAGTCAGAGTTACAAAATGACCCAACAATTCCACCCTGAAGTATATACACAACTGCATTGAGAACATGTCTACATAAAACTGTATATACCAGTGCTCACAAAAGAATCAAAAAGTGAAGCTGCCCAAATGCCCATTAACTGATGAATGGATAATAAAATGTGGCACATCTCCACAGTAGAATATTATTCTGTCATAAAGAGAAACAAAGTACTCATGCGTGCCACAACATGGATGAATCTGGGAAACACTGTGCTCAGAAGGCAGTTACAGAAAACCGCATAGTGTGTGATTCTGTCTCTCTCAAGTGTCCAGAACAGGCAAATCCATAGAGACAAAAAAGGAGATGACTAGTTGCTCAGGGCTGGAGGGGAGGTGGGGATGGGATTTACCTCTAAAGGGTACAGAATTTCTTTTTGCAGTGATGAAAGCGTCCTAAAGGTAAGTTATGCAACTCTGTGAATACACTAGAAAATACTGAATTGCATGCATGTTATATAAATGGGAGGATTTTGTGGCATGTAAATTATATCTCAATAAAGCTGGTTAAAAATTACTAACCTCTCTGATCCCAGAAGGGGTGAGTCAGGTGAAAATTCAGATTCACTGTACTCGGTAGTGAAGATTCAGTAGATCCATGTACTGAATACCTACAATACTCCAAGACATGATTTTTCCAGTAAGTTCTCTACAAATTTCCTTGGAAATGTAAAAGGAAGAAACAGTACCTGAGTGGATATGCTTTGCTTGTTTGTTTTTTTTTACTGTTGAATTCAATTAGAATAATATCATAGTTCCTTCTTAAATGTGAAAGTATCTCCCTTCAGTAGATAATTAAGACTGGTATTTAGCCAAAAGCATTCACAAGCTAAAATATTTTTCTTCATTCATATAAACAGCTTTCTTTAAGATAAACAAGCTTCTTTAAGAACTTTAAACTGTAAATTATAAAGATACATACACAGTTTTAATAAAAACACATGGGACTCAACGAAGATTTATATGAAATATATGGCCTTAGATTGGCAATGTGTCACCACAATGCAGCAACAATGCGACTCTCCAGTGAGAGTTGGAATTTAACTATGGAGTAAATTTTCTCAAGACCTAGGATGTAGCAAATAATGTGATGTATATAAAGAATCTCCAAAAGTACATATAGTGGAATATGTTTCCCATGATTTCATCATGGAATCCTGTTCCTCTTAATGATGCTTTTGGGACCATTGCTCTCCAAAATACATTTTGGAAAACTGATATGTGAGCAATACATATGAAATAACTCTTCTCCATAAGCGGACTTTCGTGCATCTGCTAAGGCAGTAGCTACTCTCTTTGTGATGCTGATGAAAGGTATGTTTCTTGCCTCCAGGAAAAATAAGCACATAAATTTTACTTGTAATTTCAGGACGCCTGAAATTACTAGTGTCTCTCTAAGGTACACTAGTTAGTTTTTAAATTCTCTCAAAAAGTGAAGAATCTTCTTGAACTATGTGAGCTAACTCTGACCATAGAAATGAACAATGTTCATGATTTCTTCGAAATTTTTTTGTATTCCAGACATTAAGGATGAAAGTATATTACACAAAATGTTATTTTCTAAGTAAAAGCACTCTTTGCCTCCTTTTTTGAAAACAGAAAATATGAAATAAACCACTTCTAAACAATATGACAGTAAAAACTGCCGATCAAAAAATGACGCTCACAGTAACCCTGAAGTTCCAGAGTTCAGAAAACAATGCAGAGCAATTACATTTTGAATCTGCAGAAACTTTTCATCCAAAATGGTCACATACTCCTTGAAGATAACCAAAACCTTGTGTCTTCTGTGACTATTTCAAATATTCTCTAGCTCAAGTACGTAGGTCTATGCACTCAACTTTGGCTCATAAAACAGAGTCCCTGTGCTCACATTCATTTTAAAACAAAGGATTCATCTATACGCATCTTCTTGGCTCTAGAAATAGGTCAGGAAGAGGAGGATGTATCACAGGGAACACTGGGGTGGGAGGGAGTCCTTGAGTTTCTGGGGTCTGGAAGATAAGCTTGAGAAGAGAATCAGGGCACAATGCCCGTCAATGTTCCTAATTCACATACGGGTCTAACAGATGTTTTGTACTTATAATGTTTCACACCAGCCACTGTGCTGGATACTCAGAATAAAAAGTATTCCTTGGGGCTTCCCAGGTGGCTCTAGTGGTAAAGAATCTGCCTGCAAATGCAGAAGACTCGAGAGACGTGGGTTTGATCCCTGTGTCAGGAAGATCCCCTGCAGAAGGAAATGGTAATCCGTTCCAGTATTCTTGCATGGAGAATCCCATGGACAGAAGAGCCTGCGGGTTACAGCCCTTGGGGTCACAAAGAGTCGGACACGACTGAGCACACACACATATACACTGCTTTTGAGGTGGTCTACACCAGTGTTGTTCAACAGAAATACACTGTGAACCACCTAAAGGTTTTCAATTTATTTTTTAATTAACATGAAGTCAAGTCTGCTTTTGAAACACAATTCTGTAAGTTTGGGCACATGAATACTGTATTAGTTTCCCATTGCCACCGTAACAAAATACTGCAAATTGAGTGCAGTAAGCAACACAAATGTTTGATCTTAGAGTTCTGTAGGACAGAAGTCTGACACGATCCTCACTCAGCTAAAACTAAGGCATGGACAGGACTGCACTTCTTTCTGAAGGTTCTGGGTATCACCCCTTTCCTTATTCTTTGCAGCTAGAGGTGCCCCACATCCCTTGGCTTGCGGACCCCTTGCTCCATCTCCAAAGTCAGCAGAGGCAAGCTGAGCCGTCCTTCAGTCACATCAGGGTGACTCCTCTTCCCCTCCCTCTCCCACTTTTAAGAACACTTGTAATTACACTGAGCCCATTTGGATAATCCAGTATAATTTTCCTATTTCAAGATCAACTGATTAGAAACTTTAATTCTGCTCACAACTTTAACTCCCCTTGGTCACATAACATAACATATGTACTGGCTCTGGGGATGAGAAGGTGAACGTCTTTGGGGCCCATTATTCTGCCTTCATGAATGCATCGTCATGTATCCACAACCATGGTCAAGATTCTGAACAGTACCAGCCTCCAAAATGACTAGCTGTTTCTCCTCCCTTGTATCCAAATATTCCCCCCAATCAAATCCTGGCAAACACTGATGGGTTGCCCATCCTTTTGTTTGTCTTATCCAGATGTCATATACATAAAGTCAGATAGTAGTAGCCCTTTGAGACTGATTGCTTTAAACTATCAAATAAAGTAGTTGTTTTTCCTCCTTGTGGCAAATATCAATAGTCTGCTCCTTTTTTCTTAAGAGTCTTCTTTCTTTTAGGAATGTACCTTTTATCCTTTCACCCACTAACAGACATTTAGTCATGTCCAATTTTGAAGATTCTGCTTATAAACATCTGTATGTACATTTATTTATAGACAAAAATCATGAATTTTCATTTCTCTTGAATACCCACCCAGTTGTGATACAGGTGGGAAAGAGAGCAAATACATGGTTAACTTTGTAAGAAACTGCCAGGCTGTTTTCCATAGCAGCTGTACCATTTTGCATTCTCACAAGTAATGTGTCTCTTCCATAAGTGGAACATCTTCACCAGCAGTTAGCACTGTGCTTTTATTTACTGCAGCCATTCTAATAGGTATATAGTGCTACCCTACTAGGACTTCCCTGGTAGCTCAACTGGTAAATAAACCACCTGAGTAGCTACCCTTCAGTCAGTTCAGTCACTTAGTCCTGTCCAACTCTGCAACCCCATGAACTGCAACATGACAGGCCTCCCTGTCCATCACCAATTCCCGGAGTCCACCAAACCCATGTCCATCGAGTCAGTGATGCCACCCAACCATCTCATCCTCTGTCGTCCCCTTCTCCTGCCCTTGATCTTTCCCAGCATCAGGGTCTTTTCAAATGAGTCAGCTCTTCACATCAGGTGGCCAAAGTATTGGAGTTTCAGCTTCAGCATCAGTCCTTCCAATGAATATTCAGGACGGATTTCCTTTAGGATGGACTGGTTGGATCTCCTTGCAGTCCAAGGGACTCTCAAGAGTCTTCTCCAACACCACAGTTCAAAAGCATCAATTCTTTGGTGCTCAGCTTTCTTTATAGTCCAACTCTCACAGCCATACATGACCACTGGAAAAATCATAGCTTTGACTAGACAGACATTTGTTGGCAAAGTAATGTCTCTGCTTTTTAATATGCTGCCTAGGTTGATCATAGCTTTCCTTCCAAGGAGTAAGCATCTTTTAATTTCATGGCTGCAGTCACCATCTGCAGTGATTTTGGAGCCCAGAAAAATAAAGTCAGCCACTGTTTCCACTCTTTCCCCATCTATTTCCCATGAAGTGATGGGACCAGATGCCATGATCTTAGTTTTTTGAATGTTGAGCTTTAAGCCAACTTTTTCACCCTCCTCTTTCACTTAAACAAGAAGCTCTTTAGTTCTTCTTCACTTTCTGCCATAAGGGTGGTGTCATCTGCATATCTGAGGCTTTAATTTGCATATTTTAATTGTTAATGATGTTAGACATCTTTTCATGTATGTATTTATCATTCATGTATCTTCTTTAGTAAAGAAATGTTCAAATATTTTGCATATTTATTATTGTGCTGTTTGTTTTCTTAATGAGTTTTGAGTGTTCTTCATATACTTTGGATAAATGTTCTTTGTGAGATATTCAGTTTGCAGTTTCTCCTAGTCTGTAATTCTTCACTCTGTAAGTTTTTTGAAGACCAAAAGTTTTAATACAGAAAAAGTATTTGTCAATTTTTCTTTTACAGATTGTGCTTCTGATGATGTGGACTTGGCTGGTGGCTCAGACTGTATGGAATCTGCCTGCAATGCAGGAGACCCAGGTTCGATCCCTGGGTTGGGAAGATCCCCTGGAGAAGGAAATAGCAACCCACTCCAGTATTCTTGCCCAGAGAATCCCATGGACAGAAGAGCCTGGTGGGCTACAGTCCATGGGGTTGCAAAGAGTCAGACACGACTGGGTAACTAACACTTGGTCTTTGTTGATGTATCTGAGAGCTCTTTGCTTATTTGCTTTTTAATATGGTGAGTTAAACTATCTCTTGATTGTTAAATAAATCTCGTTCTCTTGAAATATACTTCACTTCACATGGTCATGAGGGATTATCTCATTTTTTAATTGTTGGATTAAAATTGCTAAAATTTTGTTTGGAATTTTTGTACCTGTGTTCCTGAGGGAGAGATATTGGTCTGTCCTTTCTTTTTCATATAATATCTTCGTCTCATTTTGATATCAGGGTTTTGGTTGCTTCAGAGAAAGGGTCCAAAAGTATTGCTTTCTCTTCAATTTTTTGGAAGACTTTGCCTAAATTGGTATTATTTTTTTCTTAAGTGTTTGACAGAATTCATCAGTGAATCCATCTGGGTCTGGATTTACCTTTAGAAGAAGGTTTTTTTTTTTTTTTTTTTTTTTTTTTACCACTAATTCAATCCTTTAAATTATCATGATAAAATAATTATATACCCTAATTATGGGATATAATTCAATTCAGGCTGGATATAAAATTCAGTTCAGGATATAATTTAGGGGTGTTCAGTTTATCTATTTCTTCTTGGTTCAGCCTTGGTAATTTGGGGCTTTCAAGGAGCTTGCCTATTTCATCTAGGTTGTCAAACTTACTGGCATAAAAGTTTTCATGGGGCTTCCCTGGTGGCTCAGGGGTAAAGAATGCACCTCCCAGTGCAGCAGATATGGGTTCGATTCATGATCTGGGAACATCCCACATGCCGAGGAGCAACTAAGCCCATGTGAAGAACTATTGAGCCTGAGCTCTAGAGCCTGGAAGTCACAGCCACTGAGCCCTCTGGCCCTAGAACCCATTGCAACAAGAGAAGCCACCGAAATGAGAAGCCCACATACCTCAGCTGAAGATTAACTCCCACTTGCTGCAGCTAGAGAAAAGCCCATGCAGCAATGAAGACCCAGCATTGCCAAACATTAATTAATTTAAAATTATTTTAAAAACTCATTCATAATTTTCCCTGTTGTTCAGTCCCTAAGTTGTGCCCATCTCTTTGTGACCACATGAACTGCAGCACGCCAGGCTTGTCCTTTAGCATCTCCTGGAGTTTGATCAGATTCATGTCCTCGAGTCAGTGATGCTAACTAACCATCTTATCCTCTACCACCTCCTTCTCCTTTTGCCTTCAATCTTTCTCAGCATCAGGGTCTTTTCCAATGAGTTGGTCACCAATACTTCATGTGGCCAAAGTATTGGAGCTTCAGCTTCAGTATCAGTCTTTCCAATGAATATTCAAGGTTGATTTCCTTTAGGATTGTCTGGTTTAATCTCCTTGCTGTCCAAGGGACTCTCATAAGTCTTCTCCTGCACCACAGTTCAAAAGCATCCATTCTTCAGTGTTCATCCTTCTTTATTTAGATGTGTGTTATTTGGTTTACAAACACGCCAGAATTTTCCATAGATCTTTCTGCTGTTGATTTCTATTTTAATTCCATTGTGATAAACATTCTTGTATGTGTGTGTTAGTCGCTCAGTTGTGTCTGACTCTTTGCGACCCAAGGGATTCAATCTTGCCAGGCTCCTCTGTCTGTAGGATTCTCTAGGCAAGAATACTGGAGTGGGTCGCCATCCCCTCCTTCAGGGGGTCTTCTCGACCCAAGGATGGACCCCAGGACTCCTGCATTGCAGGCAGATTCTTTATCATCTGAGCCAGGGTAGCCCAAACACTCTTAGTATGACTTTAATCCTATTAAATTTATAAATGCTTTCATTATAACACAGAATATAGTCTGTCTTAGGAATGCCCCATGTTCACATGAAAAGAATGTTTTAAATATTACAAAGAATGTTTCTTTATACTTACTGATTTTTGGCCTTCCTCACCTATCAATTATTGAAATAGAGGCATTGAAATTTCTAACTATAATTGTGAATATGCCAATCTGTTCTTTCATTTCTACCATTATTTTTTTCCTTTATGTATGTTGAAGTTATATTATTAGATAAGTAAATCTTTTATGATTATTATGTCCTCTTGAGGAAATTATCCCTTTATCACTGCAGAATAGCCTTCTCTATCTCTGATGATATTTGCTCTAAAGTATTTGTCTATGAATACACTGTTTGGTATTAACACACCCACTTGATCTTTTTTTGCTTACTATTATCATAATGCATCATTTACCAAATTTGACTTTATTCTACTTTGAATCTTTGTATTTAAAATGGGTTTCACATAGGCAGCATATAATTGGGTCATTATTTTTTTCACCAATCTGAAAATATATGCCTTTTAATGGAAGTGGGGTAGGGGAATTATACCACCTACATTCAGTATAATTATTGGTAATAATTAAGTTTATCACTTTGTAAGTTGTTTTGCTATTTATCCCATTAGATCTTTGTATCCTTTTCCCATTTTTCTGCCAATAACCCATGGGTTTTTAAATAAATGCTTTAAAAATTTTGTTTTATTTTTTTAAATTTATTTTAATTGGAGGCTAATTACTTTACAATGTTGTAGGGGGTTTTTTGCCATAAATTGACATGAATCAGCCATGGGTGTACATGTGTTCCCCTTCCTGAACCCCCTTCCCACCTCCCTCCCCATCCCATCCCTCTGGGTCATCCCAGTGCACCAGCCCAGAGCACCCTGTCTCATGCATCAAACCTGGACTGGCGATCTGTTTCACATATGGTAATATACATGTTTCAATGCTATTCTCTCAGATCATCCCACCCTCACCTTCTCCCACAGAGTCCAACAGTCTGTTCCTTGGGAAGGGAGGTGGGAGGGGGGTTCTGGATGAGGAACACATGTGCACCTGTGGCTGATTCATGTCAATGTATGACAAAAACCACTACAATACTGTAAAGTAATTAGCCTCCAACTAAAATAAATTAATTAATTAGAAAAAAAAGTCTGCTCTTAATCTCTGTGTCTCTTTTCCTGTCTGGCATATAGGGTCATCATTACCATCTTTCTAAATTCCATATATATGTGTTAATTTACTGTATTGGTGTTTTTCTTTCTGACTTCACTCTGTATAATAGGTTCCAGTTTCATCCACCTCATTAGATCTGATTCAAATGCATTCTTTTTAATAGCTGAGTAATATTCCATTGTATATATGTACCATAGCTTTCTTATCTATTCATCTGACAATGGACATCTAGGTTGCTTCCATGTCCTGGCTATAGTAAACAGTGCTGCAATGAACATTGGGGTACACGTGTCTCTCAGTTCCAGTTTCCTCGTTATGTATGCCCAGCAGTGGGATTGCTGGGTCATACAGTAGTTCTATTTCCAGTTTTTTAAGGAATCTCCACACTGTTCTCCATAGTGGCTGTACAAGTTTGCATTCCCACCAACAGTGTAAGAGGGTTCCCTTTTCTCCACACCCTCTCTAGCATTTATTGCTTGTAGACTTTTGGATTGGAGAAGGCAATAGCACCCCACTCCAGTACTCTTGCCTGGAAAATCCCATGGACGGAGGATCCTAGTGGGCTGAAGTCCATGGGGTCACTAAGAGTCAGACACGACTGAGCAACTTCACTTTCACTTTTCCTTTCATGCACTGGAGAAGGAAATGGCAACCCACTCCAATGTTCTTGCCTGGAGAATCCCAGGGACTGGGGAGCCTGGTGGGCTGCCGTCTATGGGGTCGCACAGAGTTGGACACGACTGAAGTGACTTAGCAGCAGCAGACTTTTGGATAGCAGCCATTCTGACTGGCGTGAGATGATACCTCATTGTGGTTTTGATTTGCATTTCTCTAATAATCAGTGATGCTGAGCATCTTTTCATGTGTTTGTTAGCCATCTGTATGTCTTCTTTGGAGAGATGTCTGTTTAGTTCTTTGGCTCATTTTTTGATTGGGTCACTTATTTTTCTGGAATTGAGTTGCAGGAGTTGCTTGTATATTTTTGAGATTAATTCTTTGTCAGTTGCTTCATTTGCTATTATTTTCTCCCATTCTGAAGGCTGTGTTTTCAACTTGCTTATAGTTTCCTTCATTGTGCAAAAGCTTTTAAGTTTAATTAGGTCCCATTTGTTTATTTTAGCTTTTATTTCCATTACTCTTGAGGTGGGTCATAGAGTATCCTTCTGTGATTTACATCAGAGAGTGTTTTGCCTATGTTTTCCTCTAGGAGTTTTATAGTTTCTGGTCTTACATTTAGATCTTTAATACATTTTGAGCTTATTTTTGTGTATGGTATTAGAAAGTGTTCTAGTTTTATTCATTTACAAGTGGTTGACCAGTTTTCCCAGCACCACTTGTTAAAGCGATTGTCTTTTCTCCATTGTATATTTTTGCCTTCTTTGTCAAAGATAAGGTGTCCATAGGTGCGTGGATTTATCTGTGGGCTTTCTATTTTGTTCCATTGATCTATGTTTCTGTCTTTGTGCCAGTACCATACTGTCTTGATGACTGTGGCTTTGTAGTAGAGCCTGAAGTCAGGCAGGTTGATTCCTCCAGTTCCATTCTTCTTTCTCAAGATTGCTTTGGCTATTCGCAGTCTTTTGTATTTCCATACAAACTGTGAAATTATTTGTTCTAGTTCTCTGAAAAATACAACTGGTAGCTTGATAGGGATTGCATTGATTCTATAGATGGCTTTGGGTAGTATACTCACTTTGATTCACCATTGAAGTGAAAGAATAAAATATTTAGGAATGAATCTACTTAAAGAAACAAAAGACCTATATATAGAAAACTATAAAACACTGATGAAAGAAATCAAAGATAACACAAATAGATGGAGAAATAAATGCTTTAATTTTAAAATGTTTCAGAGTTCTCTGATAGCTCTTTTATATTGATTTCTAATTTAATTCTGAACAGTGAGATAATACTATTACACATTATTTCACTTTTTAAAAAATTGTTAAGTTTTGTTTATGGCCCAGAATTTACCTTGGTGAATGTTTCAAAAGCACATAGAAAGAATGTGCACTCTTACATGGTCAGCTGGAGGGTTCTGTGTCAATGAAGGATGATGTTGATGGATAGAATTTTTCAATTTATCTTTGCTGAGTTTTTGTCTAAATGTTCTATCAAATCCTGAGAATTAAGTTTATAGTTGGCAAGAACCATTGTGAATTTGTCTACTTCTTTTTTCAGCTTTATCATTTTTTGCTTCATGTATTTTGGCCCTTTTTTACTAGGTTAGGATCACATTTAGGATTCTTCTTATGTCTTCTTGATGAAGACATCTGCTTATTTATGGTAATCTTCCATAACTCTTCCAGTTCTCTTTTAAATGGGTTTGCATGGTATATCTTTTTCTGTTCTTTTAGCCTGGCTATATCATTTTATTAATGCATCTAATTGGGTATTAATTTTTTATCTGATCTGATAAATGGATTAGGTTTACCATTTAACCATCTGTTTTCTCTTTGCTCCCTCCCTTTTTTATTCTTAATTCCCTTTTTCTTGCTGCTTTTGGATTATTTGCACAGTTTTAATACTTATATAAATTCATCTATTGACTTTTTTTTTACTGTATCTCTTAGTCATATTTTTTAAAGAGTTTTGAGAGGAAAAAAATAGTCTTTTATATTTACTCAAGTATTTCCATTCATTTTTCCTCTTCCTTTATTCCTGATGTTTCCAGTTCCTTTCTGGTATTATTTCACTTCAGCCTGAAAACTCTTGTTAGCATTCCTTTTATTGTTAAGTCTACTGGTGACAAACCATCTTAGTCTTCCTTCACCTGAAAATGTGCCTCTTTTGTCTTCATTCCTGAAGGATATTTTCTCTGGATAAAGGTTCTAGGTGGACTGTTTATTATTTTTGTTATTCTTTCAAGCAAAATGTTATTCCAGTTTACTGGCATCCATGATTTTTGATAAGAAATCTGTAGTCATTTGAATCATTGTTACCCTATAATATGTCTTGCTTTTCTCTGGCTACTTTCAAGTTATTTTTATTCTTTATTTTGATTTTCAGTAGTTTTATTATTATATGTATGAGATGGCTTTCTCTGAGTTTATCTTTTTTTTTTTTTTATTCATTGAGCCTCTTAAATTAAAGCCTAGTAAATTTCTTTGAGTTTATCCTTTTTTTTTTTTTTTTTTATTCATTGAGCCTCTTAAATTAAAGCCTAGTAAATATATGACTTTAGACAAATGTGGGAAGTTTTCATTCATTATTTCTAAAAAAATTTTTTTTTCCCGCATCAAACTCTTTTTCCTTTTCTCTAGGACTCAATGACATGACCTGTTGATATTGCCTCATGAGATACTAAGGCTCTATTCATTTTCTTTTTATCTTTTTTATGTTCTTCAGATGGTTTTATTTCCACTGGACTCTTTGCTGTCTTATTTCCATCCTGTGGAAGCCTGTTCAGTGTACATCTTTATTTCAGATATGGCATTTTTAAGTTGCCAAATTTCCACTTGGTACTTATAAAAATTATTTCTATTTCTCTACTGATAATTTAAAGAGTGTTAACTTTACCTCACTGAGTATGGTTATAATGGCTGCTTTTAAGTCTCTGCCTGACAATTCTAAGACTTAGGTCATCTTGTGTTTTGCATTTATTTATGGTCATTTCCCTTGAGTATTTGTCAGATTTTTGTGATTTTTAGCATGATGTCACATAATTCTGGATTGCATCCAGCAGATTTTTTTCTTGCAAGTTTCTAGGTCCTTTTAAAATCCTCTGAGGAATGCTGATTTCCTTTTTAAACTGGTAATCAACATGATAAGCCTGAGACTGCCAAGAAGTTTCACCTTCAGTGGTGATGGTCTCAAAGTCAATTCTCTTTTCAGAATGTACTATGTGACTTTGGAGTGCTTGGTTACATGTTCTGCTTGGAGAATAGCCTGAGATTTGGGTCATGGCTCAGACGGTAAAGCATCTGCCTGCAATGTGGGAGACCCAGGTTCGATCTCTGAATCAGAAAGATCCCCTGGAGAAGGAAATGGCAACCCACTCCAGTACTCTTGCCTAGAAAACTCCATGGATGGGGGAGCCTGGTGGGCTACAGTCCATGGTGTCACAAAGAGTCGGACATGACTGAGTGACTTCACTTTCTTTCTTTATCGTTGCAGTTCATCCTCACAGCCTTTGCTATGCTTTGGTAGAACTATCCCCAAACACCCAAGTTGAAGAAGAAGTTGTATCATCACATATCCAGTATTTGGAAACCCAGTTTTCCAGCTCTCCTCTGAGTCTCCTGCTACACTCTAATTCCCAGCCCCTCTTCATTCTGGTTCCTCCAGTCGGCAAGCTAGAGTCTCCTCAGTCCCCTCCCACGGTGTTGTGCAGCGCTGTGTAAGCGGGGCTGCTCCGAGGTTAAGTGGCAAAAGTAGACAAACATAGCATGGATTTACACACCTTTTAGACAACAGGGCTTTACGGTTTTGTGGTCCTTTTCTGGTTCTTCTAGCTCAAAGACAACGCTTGAAATATATTTATTACATTACTTTTCTTGTACTACACATCTTGGAAATTGGGTGCATATTTTTCAGTTACAGTGTATTTCTATTTAGGCTAGTTACATTTCAAGTGCTCAATAACCACATGTGGCTAGCGGCTACCATATTGAACAGTATAAGTCTAGGCTCTAAGGCAATGCTTCTCAAACTTTAGGCTGTACAGAGTATCTTATTAATTTTTAAAAAATTATTATTATTATTATTTTACTTTACAATATTGTATTGGTTTTGCCATACATCAACATGCATCCACCATGGGTGTACATGTGTTCCCCATCCTGAACCCCCCTCCCACATCCCTCCCCATGATTCAGTAGATTTCTGGAGGGTCTCAGGTCTTCTAATGATACTGGCTATGCACTTTGACCCAAATGCTTTAGAGGTACATCTGTTACTTCTTGAAGTAATTCTATATTCCAGCTACCTGTATAGTTCTATAGGACACTTCCTATATGACAGTTCTGTATCTACATTTCTGCCCTGGTAATATCACATGTCTATGTACTTTCAGGCCTTCCCTATCTTGGGAAATACACTGCTTTGGTATTGGCCACTATCTACTTGTGTATTTTTTTTAATAACATATAAAACATTCCTGAAGGAACAAATTAGAGAAATGACTTCTGTCAGGGCCTATCTTTTAAAAAAATATTTACTTATTTATTCATTTGTTTCTGGCTGCATTGGGTCTCTTAGTTGTGGCATGTGGGATCTTCATTGCAGAATGTGGGATTGGGCTTCTCTTTAGCTGGGGTACACAGGCTTAGTTGCCCAGAGGCATGTGGCATCTTCCCAGATCAGGGATGTGAACCCCATGTCCCTGTATTGGAAGGCAGATTCTTAACCACTTGACCACCAAGGAAGTCCACGTTAACAATTCTACCTCCTTAGCCTTGGTGGAGCCTGATAGGTTGGTAGATGGAGGAAAGAAGATTATGTGGTCCTCATCCTATTGTCCCTGAGCTTCCCTTGTAGCTCAGTTGGTAAAGAATCTGCCTGCAGTGCAGGAGACCCGGGTTCGATTCCTGGGTTGGGAAGATTCCCTGGAGAAGGGAATGGCAACCCACTCCAGTATTCTTGCCTGGAGAATCCCATGGACAGAGGAGCCTGGCAGGCTATAGTCCATGGGGTTGCAAGAGTTGGACACAACTTAGTGACTAAACCACCATCATCCTATTGTTGAAGCATTTCTACAAAGAACAGATCAATCATCTTTCTTCTTTTTCTATATTATAGATAATCACCAAAAACCATTTTGGAGTGCTTCTACGGTAAACTTGCTTGGGAGCCTAGCCATAAGATGACAAATAAATATGAATTGCATTTATTTAAGAACTTAGCCTTCCTATTAATTCTCCCCTTCATCCTGCGTGCTTCTCTTATTTGGGTATGATACACTCACTTCTTCAATGTCTACAATGTAAGAAAACTTAGAGCAGAAGGGAACAGAATTTTCTAAGATGCATAACCACGGCCAGCCCTGAGTTTTGGTGAGGAACCATCATGCATAACCTCAAATAAAAGAGCCTCTTGATGAAAGTGAAAGAGAAGAGTGAAACAACTGGCTTAAAACTCAACATTCAAAAAACTAAGGTCATGGCATCTGGACCCATCACATCATGGCAAATAGATGGGGAGACAATGGAAACAGTGGCAGAATTTATTTCCTTGGGCTCCAAAATCAATGTGGACAATGACTGCTGCCATGAAACAAAAAGATGTTTGCTCCTTGGAAGAAAAGCTATGACCAACCTAGATAGTCTATTAAAAAGCAGAGAGATCACTTTGCCAACAAAGGTCCATATAGTCAAAGCTATGGTTTTTCCAGTAGTAATGTATGGATGTGAGAGTTGGACTGTAAAGAAGACTGAGCACCAAAGAACTGATGATTTCAAACTGTGGTGCTGGAGAAGACTCTTGAGAGTCCCTTGAACAGCAAGAAGATCAAACCAGTCAATCCTAAAGGAAATCAACCCTGAATATTCATTGGAAGGACTGATGCTAAGGCTGAAGCTCCAATATTTTGGACACCTGAAGTACTGGTGTCTGACTCATTGGAAAACACCCCGATGCTGGGAAAGATTGAGAACATGAAAAGAAAGGGGCAACCGAGGATGAGATGGTTGGATGGCATCACTGACTCAATGGACACGAGTTTGAGCAAGCTCTAAGAGATAATAAAGGAAAGGGAAGCCTGGTCTGCTGCAGTCCATGGGGTCACAAAGAGTCGGACATAACTGAGGGACTGAGCAAAAACAACATCATGCATAAGGGACCAGCTTTTAAAACATGTACACAGTCTGTGGGACTTCCCTGGTGGTTCAGTGGCTAAGACTCTGTGCTCCCAATGCAGGGACCCTGGGTTCCATCCCTGGTCAGGGAACTACATCCCCCACGCTGCAACTAAAATAGATCCTGCATCCTATAATAAGACCTGGTGCAGTCAAACACATAAATACTTTTTAAAAAATTTTAAACATGTATACAGTAGATCTCAATAATTATTTCCCTGAAGCAAAAAAGGAAACCACTATTACTACTACTGTTCACAGACCAATTTTTTAAAAAATTGTTCACATACTTATTTAACCATAATATGTATGAATCAAAATCCTGGATATTTTAGACCATAGATAAGTTACTGAATTTCTAGAAGATGTGACATCATCATCTCTTAAGAGTTAGGAAACCATATGGAGACTCCTCCTTTAAGTTACTAAGGTGCAATTTTAAGCACTATTCCTCTCCTTTGAGGAAGGTCTGCAGAAAGACCATTAACCACACACAAGCAGTGGAACAACCTATCTGGCCTGTAAGAACTCAGGCACAGTGGTCTCAGGGAACAGCCTGGACCCTGGCTCTGGTTTCTGTTTTTTCTTGTGCTGTTTAAGGGAAAAGAAGAACCTGGCAATCTCCAACCTAACAAGTTACCACTGTGCTACTTGGCACTCTGAACTACTGGGAGACGCTGTGTACTGGGAGTCAGGCAGGAAGTTTTCCTCAGGACATCTTGAACTTGAATCTAATCTGTATGACACAGGTTACTTTACTTAACCTCTGGATTGAGAAGCAAGTGCTTTAAGTAATCCTCTAGAAGGAAGAGCTTGAGAAGTCCAAATAGGGTTAGAAGATACAATCATGCTCACGTAATCGATCTGACCTGGTGTTTAAAAAAAAATAAAAAAGCAATATTAAAATGTCAATGGTACCCCACTCCAGTACTCTTGCCTGGAAAATCCCTTGGACGGAGGAGCCTGGTAGGCTGCAGTCCATGGGGTCGCTAAGGCTCGGACACAACTTAGCAACTTCACTTTCACTTTTCACTTTCATGCATTGGAGAAGGAAATGGCAACCCACTCCAGTGTTCTTGCCTGGAGAATCCCAGGGATGGGGGAGCCTAGTGGGCTGCCATCTATGGGGTCGCACAGAGTCGGACACGACTGAAGTGACTTAGTAGCAGTAGCAGCAGTATTAACAGGTTTCTGGAAAAATTTGGGCTGGCTACAAATAACACTTTGAGATTAGAAAAAAAGGGCAATTAGAAAGGCCAAAAGGCTTCTTTATGTCTAAAACACGAACATCTTCATAACACAAAGATGTGAGTGCTGGTAGTTTGGGGCTGGGGGGTTGGGGCGATTCCAGGAAACAAGAGAAGGCAAAGAAGGAAGCCAACACTAGGTACATTATAGGCAGATGACCTCTGTGAGCAATCAGCTCCATCCAACCGGGGACATCTGGGGTGAGGGTGGGTTGCACCCCACCCAGAGTGGTCTCACCTGAAGGGGGAAGACTGAGACCTGCCCACGTGGACAGGGACTTCAGCCTAATTCTGACCTGCTCTGTGAATGGCCGAGCCTGGTTTCCACTGACAGAGAGGGTGCTCGGGAAGACAGTCAGAGGTGCTCACAGTGAGGAGCGGTCAGTGCCCAGGGGAAGAGGAGACCAGGAGACACAGGCTTCATGACAGTCCTCCAGGGGGGCCAGTGTGCAGGGCAGTCAGGGGAGGCTGACCCAGTCCTCCACACAGGCCACAGAAAGATGTCAAGAAGGACAAGGCAGGAAGGACCGTCATTTAACTGTCTCTTTACTATGCAATCTTGCTACGTACCAAATCAACCCTGAACACCAGATCGCTCGACTTTTCGGTTTTAACGTACACATTGCCAATAACTAACACAGTTAAATAAATGTCCTTTTCTTTCTTTCTTTTTCCTCCATCAGTGGATATATTTACGGTGGCTCAGTTGTTTAAGAGTATCATTTACAATGTTTCTATTCTAACTCAAGCCAGAAAAAGAGCAGTTTGCTCAGCCTTTTATCTCCATTATAATGTTTAAAAAGATCATCTGTCTCTATGCCCTACAGTCTCCCTTAGTTCTACATTTACTGGAAGCAACCAACCCTGGTGATGGCCTATTTAACACCAGTACAAAACCTAGGAGGCTTAATTGAAAGCACTGGCATTCAAACTGTATTTAGTAGCTTTCAGGGAAAAACAGAACAAAACTGTCTTTTAAAAACAATACTTAATGGAGCCCATGGGTCTTGGGGGATGGAACCTCAAGGAGCAAGACTGCAAAGAGCAGGGAGAGGATGCTCGGTCATCAGCAGCTGCAACTGGTGACAACCTAGCAATGTAGAGTTGAGAAACTGTTAATAGTTTAGGTAAGGACTGTCAAAATATGATGAAAACCGTCCCTTTTCCAGTTAATAACAGAAAGGGATTATAGCACTGACCCGTTCCCTTTTTTATACCTGGTAATTATTCAGGGGATTTTCTGTCACTGTACTGCTTAACAACACCTCTCAGTCATCACCCATTGTTTCGCATTAATGTCATTTCCCTATAATATACAGAATAAGAAGGTCTGTATTGCTATAATTTCTACCTCCTTGAAACTGAAACAAAGCCAGTGCATTTTTATACAATTATACCTTCAGTGCTTAGAATGTCCATTTCTGAGTCGCTAAGGAAATGCATTAAAAATAATAATAAAATTAAATACACCAAATGAGAGCCTCATGCAAAATTCACTGTATCCCTGTGACCATTTCAGGTAAGCTAGGAGACATTTCCATGTTGACTCCATTTTCAGGCTAACACATTACAAAATTGCAGAGGCACTTTTATCAACAAAGATATCAAAATGTTAACCCTTCTTCCTCAAAATAATTCTCAAAATTACAATTACAATTAAAATTACAATTTTGTAATTACAAAAGTAAATTACAATTTACTTCTACTTGATCATTTTACTGATCTCAACATTCCAACATATGGAGATACTAAACATCCTTAGTGAGCAAATAAATGATTAAAATAACAAGAAACACAAAAGACCCACAAAGACTGAGTACACTAGCTGGATGATCACGGATAGATATTACATATCCAGTGAAGAACAATGTGAGTAGTTATGCTCTCTCCATTTATACGTTTAGCCATGACAAAAACATTTATTTAACTCCAACTCTGTGTGTAGAACTGTGCGAGGCCTTTAGGAATCACAAAGGAATATCCTATTTCCTTTCTATATTTTTCTCCACTGCACTTGCAGACACTGCATCAGATGATGCTCTCACTGAGCTTTTGTCCCTTGTCATTCGTCTGTCTCCCCTAAAAGATTTGTGGACATCCTAACCCCTGGTACTTCAGAATGTACCCTTCTTTGGAAGTAGGCACTTTATCAAGATGATCAAGGAAAAATGAAGTCATTGGAGTGGACCCTAAGCCAAAGGGTATCCTCATAAAAAGGGGAGATGTGCACAGAGGGAAGACAGAATGAAGACATGGTGTGAACAGGTGGACATGGAGAAGACAGGTATGTACACAGGCCTGGAGAAGGGCACCTGCAAACTGAGAAAGTTGACAATTGCCAGCAGCCCCCTGGAAGCAGGAGGAGGCGAGGATGGATGCCTCCCCAGTTTCAGAGGTGGACTACACCTTAATTTAGGACTTCCCGCCTCCAGAACTGTGAGATGATTCATTTCTCCTTGTCTAAGCCACCCAGTTTGTGATATTTTGTTACAGTAGCCCCACAAAAGGAATACATCCCTTTGCCCCATTACTTCAGTCCACAATGGAGCACCTTATATCACACAATTATTTGCCTGAGAGCTTTCCCTAGCTGTGGGACTAACTATTGCAGAGGGGCCCAGGAACTGATAGGAGCTGATGGGAGGGTAGACAGGCCAGGCCTTTCCCTCCTTGGTTGGGATCACTCTGGGGAATGCACCCTGCACTGCTTCCCAGGGCTCCCCAACAGGATCAAGCTCCACTTGTCCATAGGGTAGAACCTGCTGGAAAATGTCCCCTCTGGCGGCTCCTCTCTTTGCGGCCCCAGTTTCCCACCCATGTACTGGTGTGTCTCAGAAACATGCTCCGTGCACATGAATCCAGGCCTCCAGGTATTCTTGTGGGGGAGCCAGCCTGAAACAGAGCACTTCTGGAGCTCAGGGTGCCTCTTTAGACCGAGAACAGTGTCTAGGCAGTGGTTGGGGTTAGAAGTATATGCAGTGATGTAAGAATCACTGAAGTAAGGCACACATTACTTGCCCTCAGAGAATCTACAAGGTTTCAATGAATTGCAGAGCAAGAGAGGAAGACCAAATGAATAGTTGAAGAGAACTGTAAAGAGGCTGCGGGAGAGTTTGCAGTTCCATGATAAATGAGGAACCTGGAAAGCAAGTGATGTGGAGGATTCTGTGGATGGAGAGAAGCTGGGGCCCTGATGGAAGCAGGGAGCCTGGGGCCCTGATGGAAGAAGGGAGGAGCCTGGGGCACTGATGGAAGAGGGGAGTCTGGGGCCCTGATGGAAGGAGTGAGCCTGGAGCCTTGATGGAAGGGGGGAGTCTGGGGCCTTGATGGAGGGAGAGAGTCTGGGGCCCTGATGGAAGGGAGGAGTCTGGGCCCTGATGGAAGGAGGGAGCCTGGGGCCCTGATGGAAGGAGGGAGCCTGGGAACCCCCAGTCAGCTCAGAGGTTTCCTGAAGGGCAGCAGCCTCCATTCTGAGGGCAGTTGCCTCCCACTCAGTATTTGTAGGTTTCACTCCAAATTCTAACTCCTATATCTTCTTCAGTAGAAAGGGCCAACCCTAAAGCAATGTAATCATTGTCCCAAACACAAGGTATACCAGCACCAAGTTCCATAATTATTTAGGGGCTGAACCAAGAACAGAACTGAGGTATCTTTTAAGAGGGCACTTGATTTGGTTCTGCTTAATTCAAATCCATGTGCATTCTCCAAATATACACACTCATATTCAGCAGTTCTTCAACTTGAATGGCATAAAACTTAAAGGAAGCTCACTTACTGTGCAATTTAGGGGAACCACACAGAAGGAAATCTATAGAGACGATTCAAAACAGACAATTTAAAAAATACTTCACTGCTTTTACTACTATTAATTTCTATCTCCATCCATCATTAACACTCCCCTATAAAACCTGTAAGTATACAAGCAGGCATTCTGTCCAGGGTTTACTTGAACTATCTCTTTTAATCACTGTAACTACCCTGAGGCAGGAATTCTATACACTTCAGCAGATGAAGAAATCTGAGTTGAAAAGAGCAGAGCTGAGATTCAGACTCAGCTCTGTCTGATTTCAAGTATAAAAATGCTGGGCATTGTATGTAATATGAGTGTTTTCTTCATCTTTGTATTGTTTCCAGTTGTTCTGTTCAAGGAGCCAGATGCAGATCTTGAAGGGTGTGAGTTATTTACCTGTTAGGAAGCGAACTCACAGGTCTGCAGTTCAGCACATATCAGGAAAGGCAAGATATTCTGACACTGTTTTCCAAAGATGGAGAGTCTTCCTACAACGTGGCATGACACTCCTCCAGCTGTGTCTCCTCCCTTGAACTTGTGCAAACCTTGTAAGTGTCTTGGTAAATAGACTGCAGTACATGTGTGATGTGTGATTTCTGAGACTAGGTAGTAAAGGCAGTATGGCTTTGTCTGATGCAATCCTTTGAGGTGTGTGCTCTGAGAACACTGTGCCAATATGTAAGAAGTTCAACCACATTGAGGCTACAACATAGGGGAGACCACGTGGACATCTCGCACTGAAAGAGATAGCCCTGCCCCAGGAGCCCGGATCTTACCAGCCCCAACTGTTTCAGCTTCTCAGCAAGACACATGTGGGAGTGGATCTCAAGATGATTACAGCATCCAGACTCATTTACAGCACAAACCAAATGAGGCAGAGACAGCTATTCTCTATTGAGCTCTACCCCAAATAAATTCTTCTGTTGTCTTAAACCACTACATTTGGGGGGTAATTTGTAGAATGATAACAGGATTACCAAACAAAGGTGCATAACTAAGAGAAAGTTACTATAATGTAAATAATTATCTCTCCTAAAGTATTTCATCCCTGAAAATGCATAAAGGAAGACGCCAAAATGGGTATTTTATATTTCTTTTCCCTGTTTATGGCATAACTTTTCTCTGCCCTGGCTTTATGAGATATGATTCATATATAACATTGCATAATTTTAAGGTATACAATGTGATAATTTGATACATGTATATATTGTGAAATGTTTACTACAATAAGGTCAGTTAACACACCCTTCACATAATTTACTATTTTGTTGTTGTTGTTATAGTAAAAACATTAAAGCTCTACTCTTACAGCAACTTTCAAGTATATTGTATAGTATTGTTAACTATTAGAGAAGGAGAACCAAAGAAGTTCTCACACTGTTACAAAAGTTGTAGGGCCCACAACAGAGTCCCCAGCCTGGGGATCTGGCAAAGGGACTAAGAACCCCAGGGAATTTAACTTTGGAGGCCAGTGGGATTTGATTGTGGAACTTCCACAAAACTGGGGAGACAGACTCCTGGAGGGCACAAACAAAACCTGTGCGCACCAGGACCCAGGAGAGAGGAGCAGTGACTCCACAGGAGGTTGAGCCAGACTTGCCTGTGAGTGTCCAGGAGTCTCTGGTGGAGCCGTGGGTCGACAGTGGCCTGCTGCAGGGTCAGGGGCACTGAACACAACAGTCTTGGGAGCCACCGCGGTGTGCTGGCCTAAGTTCTTTAGAAGGAGGTCACCATTTCTGCCATTATCTCTACCATAGTTTCACCTCAGGCCAAACTACAAGGAGGGGACATGGCCCCATCCATCAACAGAAAATTGGATTAAAGATTTGCTAGTCGTGGCCCTGTCCATCAGAGCAAGATCCAGATTCCCCCACAGCCAGTCCCTTCCATCAGGAAGCTTCCACAAGCCTTTTATTCTTGTTCATCAGAGGACAGAAAGAATGAAAAATGCAATCACAGAAAACTGACCAAATTGATCACTTGGATCACAATCTTGTCTAATTCAATGAAATTATGAGCCATGACAATGTAGGGCCACCCAAGATGGAAAGGTCATGGTGGAGAGTTCTGACAAAACGTGGTCCACTGAAGAAGGAAATGGTAAACCACTTCAGTATTCTTGTCTTGAGAGCCCCATGAACACTATGAAAAGGCAAAAAGATAGGACACTGAAAGATGAACTCCAGAGGTCGGTAGGTGCCCCAATATGATACTGGAGAAGAGCGGAGAAATAGCTCCAGAAAGAATGAAGAGGCTGAGCCAAAGCGAAAACAGCGCCCTGCTGTGGATATGAATGGTGATGGAAGTAAAAAGTCTGATTCCGTAAAGAACAATACTGCACAGGAACCTGAAATGTTAGGTCCATGAATCACTATAAATTGGAAGTGGTCAAACAGGAGATGTCAACAGTGAACATCAACATTTTAGGAATCAGTGAACTAAAATGGACTGCAATGGGCAAACTTAATTCAGATGACTATAATGTCTACTATGAAAGGCAAGAATCTCTTAGAAGACATGGAGTAGCCATCATAGGCCACAAGAGTCTGAAATGCAGTACTTGGGTACAAATTCAGAAATGACAGAATACTCTCTGCTCGTTTCCAAGACAAACCATTTAATACCACAGTAATTCAAGTCTATGCCCCAACTAGTAATGCTGAAGAAGCTGGAGTTGAACAGTTATATGAAGACCTATAAAACCTTCTAGATCTTACACCAAAAAAGATATTGTTTTCAAAACAGGGGACTGGAATTCAAAAGATTTCAGTCAAGAGGAAGTCAAGAGACACCTGGAGTAACAGGCAAGCTTGGCCTTGGAGTGAAAAATGAAGCAGGGCAAAGGCTAACAGTTTTGCCAAAAGAAGGCACTGGTCATAGTAGACACATTCTTCCAACAACACAAGAGAAGACTCTATACATGGATATCACCAGATGGTTGATGGAAATCAGATTGATTATATTCTTTGCAGCCAAAGATGGAGAAGCTCTACTCTACACAGTCAGCAAAAACAAGACTGGGAGTTGACTGTGGTTCAGATCATGAACTTCTTATTGCAAAATTCAGAAGTAAATTGAAGAAAGTAGGGAAAACCTCTAGACCATTCAGGTAGGACCTAAATCAAATCCCTTGCAAGTATACAATGGAAGTGACAAATAGATTCAAGGGATTAGATCTGACAGAGTCCCTGAAGAACTATGGACGTAACGTTGTACAGGACGCAGTGATCAAAACCATCTGCAAGAAAAAAAAATTCAAAAAGGCAAAATGGTTGTCTGAGGAGGCCTTACAAATAGCCGAGAAAAGAACTGAAAGGCAAAGAAGAGGGAAGATATATCCATTTGAATGCAGAGTTCCAAAGAATAGCAAGGAAAGATAAGAAAGCCTGCCTAAGTGATCAATGCAAAGAAAGAGATGAAAACAATAGAATGGGAAAGGCTAGAGATCTCTTCAAGAAAATTAGAGATACCAAGGGCACATTTCATGTAAAGATGGGCACAATAAAGGACAGAAATGGTATGGACCTAACAGAAGCAGAAGACATTAAGAAGAGGTGGTAAGACTACACAGAAGAACTATACAAAAAAGATCTTCATGATCCAGATAACCATGATAGTGTGATCACTCATCTAGAGCCAGACACCCTGGAATGAGAAGTCAAGAGGGCCTTAGGAAGCATCACAACAAAGCTAGTGGAGGTGATGGAATTCCAGATGAGCTATTTCAAATTCTAAGATGATGTTGTAAAAGTGCTGCACTCAATATGCCAGCAAATTTGGAAAACTCAGCATTGGCCAAGGACTGGAAAAGATCAGTTTTCATTCCAATCCCAAAGAAACCCAATGCCAAAGAATGTTCAAATTACTGCACAATTGCACTCATCTCACATGCTAGGAAAGTAGTGCTCAAAATTCCTGAAGCTAGACTTCAACAGTACATGAACAGAGAACTTGCAGATGTTCAAGCTGGATTTAGAAAAGGCAGAGGAACCAGAGATCAAGTTGCCAACATCCACTGAATCATAGAAAAAGCAAGATAATTCCAGAGAAACACCTATTTTTGCTTCATTAACTACACTAAAGCCTTTGACTGTGTGGATCACAAAAAAACTATGGAAAATTCTTACAGAGATGGGAATACCAGACCACCTTACCTCTCTCCTGAGAAATCAGTATGTAGGTCAAGAAACAGCAGTTAGAACCAGATATGGAACAACAGACTGGTTCCAAATTGGGAAATGAGTACATCAAGGCTATATATTGTCACCTTGCTTATTTAACTTATAGGCAGAGTACATCATGCAAAATGCCAGGTTGGATGAAGCACAAGGTGGAATCAAGATTGCCAGGAGAAATATCAGTAACCTCAGATATGCAGATAACACAACCCTTATGGCAGAAAATGAAGAGAGAGTGAAAAAGTGGGCTTAAAACTCAACATTCAAAAAATGAAGATCATGGCATCTGGTTCCATCACTTCATGGCAAATAAATGGGGAAACAATTGAAACAGTGACAGACTTAATTTTCTTGGGCTCCAAAATCACTGCACATGATGATTACAATCATGAAATTAAAATGTGCTTGCTCCTTGGAAGAATAGATATGACAATCCTAGACATCACATTAACAAAACAGAGACATTACTTTGCTGACAAAGGTGTGCCTAGTCAAAGCAATGGTTTTTCCAGTAGTCATGTATGGATGTGAGAGTTGGACCATAAAGAAGGCTGAGTGCTGAAGAATTGATGTTTTCAAACTGTTTTGTTGGAGAAGACTCTTGAGATTCCCTTGGACTGCAAGGAGATCAAACCAGTCAATCCTAAAGGAAATCAGTCCTGAATATTCATTGGAAGGACTTATGTTAACGGTGAAGCTTCAATACTTTGGCCACCTGATGCGAAAATATGACTCATTGGAAAAGCTCCTGATACTCGGAAAGACTGAACAAAGGAGGAGAAGGGGATGACAGAGAATGAGATGGTTAGATGGCATCACTGACTTGATGGACATGAGTTTGAGCAAGCTCTGGGTTTGGTGAAGAACAGGGAAACTTGGCGTGCTGCAGTCCATGGAGTCACAAATATTCAGACATGACTGAGTGAACAAACTGCACTGAAGAGAAGGAAATGCCAACCCAGTCCTTGCTTGGGAAATACCATGGACAGGAAAGCCTGGCAGGTTATCGTCCACGGGGTTGCAAAAATGTTGGAACCATATTACTGACTAAACAACAGCTATTAACTATAGTCACCATATACTTTATGATACTATACAGTCATCTAAAGCCACTGTGCTTTAGATCCTTAGAACTTATAACTAAAAGTTTTTAGTCTCTGACCAACATCTCCCCATTTCCCCAGCCTCTAGTCTCTGGCAACTACCATTCTATTCTCTGTTTCTATGAGTTCAGTGTTTTAAGAGTCCCCATATAAGTGACATCATATAATATTTGTCTTTCTATGACTTATTTCACACAGGATAATGCCCTCAGGGTTCCCCCATCTTATTACCATGGCAGGATTTCCTTCTTTTTGGGCTAAGTAATATTCCATTATACTATAATGGATCCAGATAAATAAAAAGACAGATCTGTTCATCTATCAACAGACAGTCTAGCTGTTTACAAGTCTTGATTATTGTAAGTCACTCTGCAGTGAACATGAGAGTGCAGATGTCTCTTTGAGGCCTGACATCATTTCTTTAAATATATATATATCCAGAAGAGGAATAGCTGGATCATATGGTAGTTCTATTTTTAACTGTTTGAAAGACTTCCATACTGTTTTCCATAGTGGCTGCACCAATCTACACTTCCACCAACTATGCACCATGGTTCCCTGTTCTCCACGTCCTCACAAGCATTTGTTATTCTTTTGATAACAGCCATTCTTACAGGTGTGAGGTGGTATCTCGTTGTTTGATTTGCATGCCCCAGTGATTAGTGATGTAAGGCATTTTTCCTGTTCATTGTAAAACTTAAAACCTGAAAGTCTACCTTCAAACATAAATGAAATGCATCTGGATACCTCCCAGCTTGGTCTCCAGGGAACGTTCTCCTCCTCAAAGTCACTGATTCTTACAGACTTTGATCAATTCTCAGATAAATGGTAGTGTCTCAGGTCAAGAATGAAATCTATTTTTCAGCTCTGTGGAAACGGTTCATGGCTTCCAGTCACAGATACAGCTGGTTGGTGTTAAAGCTGTCATCCCCTGGTTTGGGAAGCATGTATGTCAAGATTCAGCTGGTTTCATTTTTGAGATTAATAACCTGAGAATGTAGCATAAATAGCTAACCAAAATGCAATGGCCAGTACATCCCAGTTTGAAAACGGCTAGTGTCCCTGCCCAGTTCACAGACTGTCAGTTTAACCTCACCATCATGCCTAACCCAACAACGTGTGCTGACTTCACATCCGTTTAATGAACAAATACATAACCTGGAACCTTGTTCGCATATCCAATTTTCCATTTAACAAGAATATCCCAAGTTTTCTAATTAGTTTTATTATGTGCATTAATAACTTAAAAATACCAGGAGAAATAGCCTGTGTGCACTGATGATTTATTAAAGATCAGACACTGATGATATTAATGAGAAATATTACATTTCCAAAGCCATTCGTCCATAAAACTCTCCTCAGCCGCTTGTCCTTATCTTTTCTCTCATTCCTTCTCTGAATAAAGGGAAAGCCAGACCTTTGCTACCGGAGCTCATCTCCGACTCCAGCCACATTTATCCTTTCTCCCTTCACTGAAGCCCGACTAATACCTTATTCTTCCTTGAACCCACCGAGAGTATGTTGGCATCATGGCCTTTTAACTTGCTGTTCTCTCTACCATGATATCCTCTTATTTTCTCTCTCTCTTTCTAGTTTCCTTCCTGTCAGTTTAGTAGGAAAGACCAAGAGTGAGGCAGCAGAAAGTAACACATGCTGCCTACTTAGGGGCTCCCCCAAAGCAGAACTGGAGACAATTTATTTGAGTTTATGCAGAAAGGGACCTCAGAAAATATCATTAGGAAAGAGACAGGAAAGGCAGTCAATAAGAGATGTGTTTTCAAGCCAGTTACCACTGTGGGCAATGGGGACTTAATCCCACTTGAGGACTCTGGGTATTCTCAAGTCAGAGGTGAAAAAGCTGGGGTGTTTATTCCCCATTGATTGCAGATGACTCTCAGAAAGTCTGATCAGGCACAGTAGCTTCTGGAAGCCAGAGAAAGCCCCTGGGCAGAGAAAGACAGGGGGTAGTCACTGCTGCCACAGAAGTCAGAGTGGAAAAAAAGGCCAAGTGCCGAATGGCCTTGATGCCAACAGTATTTGCCAAGGTGCTGCCTGGAAATATTTTTTAAAGTATTATGCAAGTTTAAAGGATGCATGCTTATGTTCATTTGGTAGGAAAATTCAATGGTTCCGGAAAGAGCTGCCATTTGATCTGAGTCCACGAGGGCTTTGACATTCCATCAGTAACAAAGGAGGCCAAGAGTCTAGAAAGTGGCTTTTCAGACAGAATAAAGAAGATGAGTACCGTAAAGGGGGTATGAAACCAGAGGCACTCTGGAGACAAGTGGGCATCACGAGCAGAAATCGCAGCCTGTAGATACTGGAATGGAAAAACTATCTTAATCTCTTTTAAGAGATGATGCTGTGAAAGTACTGCACTCAATATGCCAGCAACTTTGGAAAACTCAGCAGTGGCCTCAGGACTGGAAAAAGTCAGTGTTCATTCCAATCCCAAAGAAAGGCAATGCCAAAGAATGCTCAAACTACCGCACAGTTGCACTCATCTCACATGCTAGCAAAGTAATGCTCAAAATTCTCCAAGCCAGGCTTCAGCAATACGTGTACCGTGAACTTCCAGATGTTCAAGCTGGGTTTAGAAAAGGCAGAGGAAACAGAGATCAAATTGCCAACATCCACTGGATCATCGAAAAAGCAAGACAGTTCCAGAAAAATCATCTATTTCTGCTTTAGGACTCAAAGGACTGAGTCTGAGTGAACTCCGGGAGTCGGTGATGGACAGGGAGGCCTGGCGTGCTGTGATTCATGGGGTCGCAAAGAGTCGGACACGACTGAGCGACTGAACTATGCTGAACTGAATAGGTGTGTTGTGATGAGTCATTGTGGTCATTTTTATTTCTCTAGTGTCCAGTGATGTGAAACAGTTTGTCATATGCTTATTTGCCTTTCCTGTGTCCTCTTCAGTGAAACGTCTCGTCATATTTTTCACCTTTAGTTTCTTTTCTTTACTTGCACTTTTGCCTAGTTAATTGCCTCAGTATTTTTCAGGTCAGTTCAATCTCTCAGTCGTGTCCGACTCTTTGCGACCTCATGAATCACAGCACGCCAGGCCTCCCTGTCCATCACCGACTCCCGGAGTTCACTCAGATTCAGTCCTTTGAGTCAGTGATGCCATCCAGCCATCTCATCCTCTGTCGTCTCCTTCTACTCCTGCCCCCAATCCCTCCCAGCATCAGAGTCTTTTCCAATGAGTCAACTCTTCGCATGAAGTGGCCAAAATACTGGAGTTTCAGCTTTAGCATCATTCCTTCCAAAGAAATCCCAGGGCTGATCTCCTTCAGAATGGACTGGTTGGATCTCCTTGCAGTCCAAGGGACTCTCAAGAGTCTTCTCTAACACCACAGTTCAAAAGCATCAATTCTTCAGCGCTCAGCCTTCTTCATAGTCCAACTCTCACATCCATACATGACCACAGGAAAAACCATTGTCTTGACTAGACGGACTTTTGTTGGCAAAGTAATGTCTCTGCTTTTCAATATGCTATCTAGGTTGGTCATAACTTTCCTTCCAAGAAGTAAGCTTCTTTTAATTTCATGCCTGCAGTCAACATCTGCAGTGATTTTGGAGCCCCCAAAAATAAAGTCTGACACCATTTCCATTGTTTCCCCATCTATTTACCATGAAGTGATGGGACCAGGTGCCATGATCTTCGTTTTCTGAATGTTGAGCTTCAAGCCAACTTTTTCACCCTCCTCTTTCCCTTTCTTCAAGAGGGTTTTTAGTTCCTCTTCACTTTCTGCCATAAGGGTGGTGTCATCTGCATATCTGAGGTTATTGATATTTCTCCTGGCAATCTTGATTCCAGCTTGTGTTTCTTCCAGTCCAGCGTTTCTCATGATGTACTCTGCATAGAAGTTAAATAAGCAGGGTGACAATATACAGCCTTGACGAACTCCTTTTCCTATTTGGAACCAGTCTGTTGTTCCATGTCCAGTTCTAACTGTTGCTTCCTGAACTGCATATAGGTTTCTCAAGAGGCAGGTCAGGTGGTCTGGTATTCCCATCTCTTTCAGAATTTTCCACAGTTTATTGTGATCCACACAGTCAAAGGCTTTGGCATAGTCAATAAAGCAGAAATAGATGATCTTTCTGGAACTGTCTTGCTTTTTTGATGATCCAGTGGATGTTGGCAATTTGATCTCTGTTTCCTCTGCCTTTTCTAAACCCAGCTTGAACATCTGGAAGTTCACAGTACACGTATTACTGAAGCCTGGCTTGGAGAATTTTGAGCATTATTTTGCTAGCATGTGAGATGAGCGCAACTGTGCCGTAGTTTGAGCATTCTTTGGCATTGCCTTTCTTTGGGATTGGAATGAACACTGACTTTTTCTAGTCCTGTGGCCGCTGCAGAGTTTTCCAAATTTGCTGGCGTATTGATTGCAGCACTTTCACAGCATCATTTTTCAGGATTTGAAATAGTTCAACTGGAATTCCATCAAGTCTACCAGCTTTGTTCATAGGGATGCTTTCTAAGGCCCACTTGACTTCACATTCCAGGATGTCTGGCTCTAGGTGAGTGATCACACCATCGTGATTATCTGAGTCGTGAAGATCTTTTTTGTACAGTTCTTCTGTGTATTCTTGCCACCTCTTCTTAATATCTTCTGCTTCTGTTAGGTCCATACCATTTCTGTCCTTTATCAAGCCCATCCTTGCATGAAATATTCCCTTAGTATCTCTAATTTTCTTGAAGTGATCTCTAGTCTTTCCCATTCTGTTGTTTTCCTCTATTTCTTTGCATTGATCACTGAGGAAGGCTTTCTTATCTCTCTTTGCTATTCTTTGGAACTCTGCATTCAGATGCTTATATCTTTCCTTTTCTCCTTTGCTTTTCACTTCTCTTCTTTTCACAGCTATTTATAAGGCCTCCCCAGACACCCATTTTGCTTTTTTGCATTTCTTTTCCATGGGGATGGTCTTGATCCCTGTCTCCTGTACAATGTCACGAACCTCTGTCCATAGTTCATCAGGCACTCTATCTACCTTTTAGAAATAACACCCAAAAAAGATGTCCTTTTCATTATAGGGGACGGGAATGCAAAAGTAGGAAGTCAAGAAACACCTGGAGTAACAGGCAAATTTGGCCTTGGAATACAGAATGAAGCAGGGCAAAGACTAATGGAGTTTTGCCAAGAAAATGTACTGGTCATAGCAAACACCCTCTTCCAACAACACAAATGAAGACTCTACACATGGACATCACCAGATGGTCAACAGATTGATTGTATTCTTTGCAGCCAAAGATGGAGAACCTCTATACAGTCAACAAAAACAAGACCAGGAGCTGACTGTGGCTCAGATCATGAACTTCTTATTGCCAAATTCAGACTTAAATTGAAGAAAGTAGGGAAAACCACTAGACCATTCAGGTATGACCTAAATCAAATCCCTTATGATTATACAGTGGAAGTGAAAAATAGATTTAAGGGACTAGATCTGATAGAATGCCTGATGAACACACCTATTAGAAAAGCTAAAATTAAAGTTAATAATATAAACACGAGTAAGGATGGGGAGAAACTGGATCTCACACACGTAGCTGGTGGGAATATAAAATGATATAGCCACTCTGGAAAAGTGTGGCAATAACTTTGAAAAAGAAATATATATCTATCATCAGTTCAGTTCAGTCACTCAGTCGTGTCTGACTCTTTGCGACCCCATGAACCCGGAGCACGCCAGGCCTCCCTGTCCATCACCAACTCCCAGAGTTTACCGAAACCCATGTCCATCGAGTCGGTGATGCCATCCAACCATCTCATCCTCTGACGTCCCCTTCTTGTCTTGCCCTCAATCTTTCAGTATCAGGATCTTTTCAAATGAGTCAGTTCTTCACATCAGGTGGCCAAAGTATTGGAGTTTCAGCCTTTCAATGAATACTCAGGACTGATTTCCTTTATAATGGACTGGTTGGATTGCCATGCAGTCCAAGGGACTCTGAAAAGTCTTCTCCAACACCACAGTTCAAAAGCAACAATTCTTTGGTGCTCAGCTTTCTTTATAGTCCAACTCTCACATCCATACATGACTACTGGAAAAACCATAGCCTCAACTAGATGGACCTTTGTCAGCAAAGTAATATTCCAGCTTTTTAATATGCTGTCTAGGTTAGTCATAACTTTCCTTCCAAGGAGTAAGTGTCTTTTAATTTCATGGCTGTGGTCACCATCTGCAGTGATTTTGGAGCCCAAGAAAATAAAATCTGACACTGTTTCCATTGTTTCCCCACCTATCTGCCATGAAGTGATGGGACCAGATACCATGATCTTCATTATCTGAATGTTGAGCTTTAAGCCAACTTTTCCACTCTTCTCTTTCCCTTTCATCAAGAGGCTCTTTATTTCTTCTTCACTTTCTGCCATAAAGGAGGTGTCATCTGCATATCTGAGGTTATTGATATTTCTCCTGGCAATCTTGATTCCAGCTTGCAATTCATTCAGCCCAGCATTTCCCATGATGTATTGTGCAAACAAGTTAAATAAGCAGGGTGACAATATACAGCCTTGATATACTCCTTTTCCTATTTGGAACCAGTCTGTTGTTCCATGTCCCATTCTAACTGCTGTTTCCTGACCTGCATACAGATTTCTCAGGAGGCAGGTCAGGTGGTCTGGTATTTCTATCTCTTTCAGAATTTTCCATAGTTTGTTAGGATCCACACAGTCAAAGGCTTTGGCATAGTCAATGAAGGAGAAAATCATGTTTTTCTGGAACTGTCTTGCTTTTTCCATGATCCAATGGATGTTGGCAATTTGGTCTCTGGTTCCTCTGCCTTTTCTAAATCCAGCTTGAACATCTAGAAGTTCACGGTTCACGTATTGCTGAAGCCTGGCTTGGAGAATTTTGAGCATTACTTACTAGTGTGTGAGATGAGTGCAATTGTGCAGTATTTTGAGCATTCATTGGCATTGCCTTTCTTTGGGATTGGAATGAAAAGTGACCTTTTCCAGTCCTGTGGCCACTGCTGAGTTTTCCAAATTTTCTCGCATATTGAGTTTAGCACTTTCACACCATCATCTTTTAGGAATTGAAGTAGCTCAGCTGGAATTCCATCACCTCTACCAGCTTTGTTTGTAGTGATGCTTCCTAAGGCCCACTTGCCTTCTCACTCCTAGAAGGAAGTCTAAGAAGTCTGCCTCTAGGTGAGTGATCACACCATCATAGTTATCTGGGTCATAAAGATATTTTTTGTATCATTCTTCTGTGTATTCTTGCCACCTCTTCGTAATATCTTCCTCTTCTGTTAAGTCCATACCATTTCTGTCCTTTATTGTGCCCATCTTTTCATAAAATGTGCCCTTGATATCTCTAATTTTCTTCAAGAGATCTCTAGTCTTTCCCATTCTGTTGTTTTCCTCTCTTTCTTTGCATTGATCACTGAGGAAGGCTTTCTTATCTCTCCTAGCTCTTTGGAACTCTGCATTCAGATGGGTATATCTTTTCTTTTCTTCTTTGCCTTTAGCTTCTCTTCTTTTCTCAGCTATTTGTAAGGCCTCCTCAGACAACCATTTTGCCTTTTTGCATTTCTTTTTCTTGGGGATGGTCTTGATCCCTGTCTCCTGTACAATGTTATGAACCTCTATCCATACTTCTTCCGACACTGTGTCTATCAGATCTAATCCATTGAATCTATTAGTCACTTCCACTGTACAATCATAGGGATTTGATTTAGGTCATACCTGAATGGTTAGTGATTTTCCCTACTTTCTTTAAGTATGAAGTTTGCAATAATGACCGTCCTAGACAGTGTATTAAAAAGCAGAGACATCGCTTCACTGACAAAGTTCCATCTAGTCAAAGCTATGGTTTTTCCAGTAGTCATGTACACATGTGACAGCTGGACCACAAAGAAGGCCTACTGCTAAAGAGCACTTTAAAGAGAATTGATGCTTTCAAAGTGTGGTGTTGGACAAGACTCTTGAGAATCCCTTGGACAGTAAGGAGATCAAACCTGAATATTCATTTAAAGGACTGATGCTGAAGCTGAAGCTCCAATACTTTGGCCACCTGATGCAAAGCACTGATGTATTAGAAAAAACCGTGATGCTGGGAAAGACTGAAGGCAGGAGGAGAAGGGGATGACAGAGGACCAGAAGGTTGGATGGCATCATTGATTCAATGGACATGAATTTGTGCAAACTCCAGGAGATGGTGAAGGATAGGGAATCCTGGAATGCTGCAGTCCATGGGGTCACAAATAGTCAGACATGACTAAGTGACTGAACAACAACAACAGTTAATTGGAAGGACTGATGCTGAAGCTCCAGCGTCAGCTTTGGCCACTGGATTCAAGGAGCCAACTCATTGGAAAAGGCCACTGGATTCGAGGAGCCAACTCATTGGAAAAGGCCTTTATGCTGGGAAAGATTGAGGACATGAGGAGAAAGGGGTGACAGAGGATGAGATGATTGGATGGTATCACTGACTCAATAGACATGAGTTTGAGCAAACTCCAGTAGATATTGAAGTACAGGGAAGCCTGGCATGCTGTAGTTCATGGAATCACAAAGAGTTGCACATGACTGAGCGACTGAACAACAACTCATTGAGAGATATCTTGGTTGTTTCTGGTTTTATATTAAATAAAGCTGTGATGAACTATCATGTGTAGGTTTTTGTTGAGAAAAAAATCTTAATTTCTTTAGAATAAATGCCCAGGAATTCAATTGCTAGGTTGCATGATAGACAGAGTGCCTGATGAACTATGGATGGAGGTTCGTGACATTGTACAGGAGACAGGGATAAAGACCATCCCCAAAAAAAGAAATGCAAAAAAAGTAAAATGGCTGTCTGAGGAGGCCTTAAAAATAGCTGTGAAAAGAAGAGAAGTGAAAACCAAAGGAGAAAAGGAAGGATACACCCATTTGAATACAGAGTTCCAAAAAATAGCAAGAAGAGATAAGAAAGCCTTCCTCAGTGATCAGTGCAAAGAAATAGAGGAAAACAACAGAATGGGAAAGACTAGAGATCTCTTCAAGAAAATTAGAGATACCAAGGGAAGATTTCATGCAAAGATGGGCTCAATAAAGGACAGCAATAGTATAGACCTAACAGAAGCAGAAGGTATTAAGAAGAGGTGACAAGAATACACAGAAGAACTACACAAAAGATCTTCATGGCCCAGATAACCACGATGGTGTGATCACTGACCTAGAGACAGACATCCTGGAATGTGAAGTCATGTGGGCCTTAGGAAGTATCACTACGAACAAAGCTAGTGGAGGTGATGCAATTCTAGTTTGAGCTATTTCAAATCCTAAAAGATGGTGCTATGAAAGTGCTGAACTCAATATGCCAGCAAATTTGGAAAACTCAGCATTGGCCAAGGACTGGAAAAGGTCTATTTTCATTCCAATCCCAAAGAAAGGCAATGCCAAAGAATGTGCAAACTACTGCACAATTGTACTCCTCTCACACGCTAGTAAAGTAATGCTCAAAATTCTCCAAGTGGGGCTGAACCAAGAACTTCCAGATGTTCAAGCTGGATTTAGAAAAGGCAGAGGAACCAGAGATCAAATTTCCAACATCCGCTGGATAGCAGACAAAGCAAGAGAATTTCAGAAATACATCTACTTCTGCTTCATTGACTACACTATAGCCTTTGACTGTGTGGATCACAACAAAATGGAAAATTCTTAAAGAGACGAGAATACCAGACCAACTTACCTCCCTCCTGAGAAATCAGTATGCAGGTCAAGAAGCAACAGTTACAACCGGACATGGAACAACAGACTGGTTCCAAATTGGGAAATGAGTATGTCAAGGCTGTATATTGTCACCTTGCTTATTTAACTTATAGAAAGAGTACATCATGTGAAATTCCAGGCTGAATGAAGCACAAACTGGAATCAAGACTGCCGGGATAAATATCAATATCTTCAGATATGCAGATGACCACCACCCTTATGGCAGAAAGCAAAGAATAACTTAAGAACTTCTTGATGAAATTGAAAGAGAGTGAAAAAGCAGGCCAAAAACTCAACATTCAAAAAATGAAGATCGTGGTATCTGGTCCCATCACTTCATGGGAAATAGATGGGGAAATAATGGAAACAGTGTCAGATTTTATTTTCTTGGGCTCCAAACTCACTGCAGATGGTGACTGCAGCCATAAAATTAAAAGATGCTTGCTCCTTGGAAGAAAAGTTATGAGAAACCTAGACAACATACTAAAAAGCAGAGACATTACTTTGCTAACATAGGTCTGTCTAGTCAAAGCTATAGTTTTTTCCAGTAGTCATGTATGGATGTGAGAACCGGACCATAATGAAGGCTGAGTGTACAAGAATTGATGCTTTCAAACTGCCATGCTGGTGAAGACTCTTGAGATTCCCTTGGACTGCAAGGAAATCATACCAGTCAAACCTAAAGGAAATCAATCTTGAATATTCATTAGACTGATGCTGAAGTTGAAGCTCCAATACTTTGGCCACCTGATAAGAAGAACTGACTCATTGGCAAAGACCCTGATACTGGGAAAGATTAAATGCAGGAGGAGAAGCAGTTGGCAGAAGATGAGATGGTTGTATACCATCACTGACTCAATGGAAAGGAAGCTTCCAAAAATTCACATGTGGAGTTCAGAGCTTGCTCCATGTTTCTACACCTTGACCAAAACCAGAAGGTTATCTGTTCCCTTCCTGTAACAATCCCCACCAGGGTTACCACTGTCCTTACTTTTATTAATAACAGCACAGACAAGATATGACTATTTTTGTATTTTGTATAAATGGATCAATTTATGTTTTTTTGAGGATCCCATTTCTTTTCAATATAGTGCTTATATTTTTGCATAACACAGTTAATCTTCGTCCTCATCCCAAACCCACATCTTATAAAAGAGGCAAGATGCCCACTTCCAGGACTGAGCATTCAATTACACTTAATAATGTGAAAGTCATGTGCACTCCCCACTGCCCATCAAATGCATCCTACATGCCACCCACATGGGTAGGAGAGCAGTAGGGAAGGTGGATGTGGGGTCAGGTCACTGCGGGATGGTGGAGGAGGGAATTTTGTGAAGCTGGGTTCTAGAAATGACTCTCATTGGTGAAATGCTGCATGTTGAGATAATTATGTGTGAAGTGTGGTTATTTGTGCCTTCATTTTTGTAGCTCAGTGATAGGAAGTGAATCACCAAAGTTGTTTTGATTGCCTGAACAAGACTCAATTTCAAGCTCATCTTGGTAATGCATATACTCTAGATGCAGGCATAATTCCTCCTTAAGAAATGAGAACTAATAGAAGCTTACCAGCTTGACAGGAGGGAATGTTTTGTGTATCTCTCAAAGGAGAATGTGGATTAGTGGTGTGGTCCCTTTTCTGACCCAGCGACCCAGGGTTGTAAACACCCTTGGTTAGCTGTCCCCATCAGCCTTCACTAGGTCCGGGTATAACTCATTTGGAGATAAAAGGGCCTCCAAGGACCCTTATTGTCTTGAAGGCTGTTGCCATTCAGCATAAGAGATCTTTTCCCTTGCAGCTGATATTAAATTAGGAAAGGAGTGACTTTATGACCATAAAACATTTCCAAATATATTGGCGGTTTTCACAAAGAACCCTGTGTTTCCTTGATGCATGCAAACAGATATTATAGAAACAGGATGGAGATCTGGATGGCTTTTTTGGCCTGTAGTGAGAGAGACATTTTATACCCACTATAGCTCTTTTCCACCTTGAGGTTGCATTTGTTTTACAGGAATAAAGAATAACAGGAAACTGTAACTCGAGGTGTACACCCATATGGTATAGTAGGGTGAATCAGGGAGATAAGCTTCCAGTCGAACCTTAGTCATGAAATCAAAACATCTTTGATGATTCATTTCCTCTCCCTGCCCCCTGCCCACCCCCACCCCTCAGCACTCACATTATAAATAGACACAATTGTGAATGACAGTGCTGAAAGGGAGTATTCCAAAGTCAAACTTCCACTCTGACTACATTTTTGGTTTGGTGTGATATATTCATGTAAAATAATTTGTTTTTCCCTTCTATAGTTTATAGCCTCTTTTCAAATCCTTAGTAGCTTAGTGTATTTCATGTATTGTCTTGAATATGATTTTTCTGCCCGCCTCCCCCCACACACCCGCATGTGAAAAACTGCTGTTGATAATCTGCCTTTGAGTGACATATTCAGTGCAGTTCCCAAGCCTAAATGCCTGTCTTTGCCTTTTTCCTTATTTTCCTCCTTGGTATTTGGAAATGAGTTAAATGAAAACAAGCAAAAGGAAATACCATAGCAGTGGATTAATTGGTACTAAACTCTGCCCATTATCCAGTAGATAACCGAGAGTACATTCGGAGCAACCTTATAGAACAAAGAAAAACAGTACTGCAGGATGCTTTTTTTTTTCATTGCTTATCCAGGAAAAAATCTATTTTCAAAAAAAGCAAAAGGAAAATCAATGTCAGTTTCACTCTTTACTGCTACACTTTAATTGGAGCAGTGGCAAAAACAAGTTGGCCTTTTAAGACCATCGATTCTACCGGGATGTATTATTGTGGATATTAACCATCTCCTAAATTCCAATTAAAATGATTATACATGGGATGGATATTTGTTCAAAAGTTTCTCCAACAGATAAAACCTAGGAATAATTGAGAAAGCAGTGGGGATTATTATTATTTATGGCCAATTATGCTTAATCATATCTTTGTGAAAAAAAATCCCATCTCTTCTCCAGGGTCCTCACAGCTGTTTGTCTACAACAGAGCTCCAAGGAAGACCAGGGCTCCCTGTAAGGAGTAAGTGACCTGGCCAAATAGTCACATAAGATCCAGAACACTTTTAGGATAAATTCTCAATTGAAGCTGGAATAGAAATTCCAAATGAATCACTGTTTTGGATCAAAAAAGATACTGATAGTTCAATTTTCTTTCTGTTCAGTAGGTTTGGAGAACATATACTTTGTTCCAATGTTTTCAGCCCAGTTAAATATGTTTGAGTCTCATTTCGGATTCAGTTAGTGCACGTCACAACATGTTTGGCAGATATGCTAGTTCCATTAAGTGTCTGTTTAAAATATAAATTCAAATTACCTTTCCAAAGGTTTGCATTTTTATAAGCGTTTGAAGGAAAAAAATTTTTATTAACCTAACTGTCACCAAAAAGCGTGTATGTGTATGTGACAGCGAGACAGAGAGAAATAATTTATGTGTATGAAATATTTCCTCAGGGAAAAACTATTGTACTTTTTAAGATGACGTCAGAGTAAGGTTTCAGGGCTCCATCTCAAATTTTATGGTTTCAAGAGCTTTATTTTAATCCAGTAGATCTTAGAGTTTGTTTATACTACTTAAGAACATTTTCTCCTTCTTATGCAGAGCGATGAGAACAAAAGAACCACAGTAAAAACAGCTGGATCCAGTGGTGGCTCTTCTTGTACACAAAGCAGAAAGCCAAAATCCTTCCACACAGCCCTGAAAGGCTACTGAGCTTTCCACAAAACTACTGCATTTACAGATTTCTTGAAAGCATTATTAATGTTTTCGTAACTTTTCAACTTTCCTTTCCCTCTCCCCTGCATTTTGCTCTAGAGTATTAGAATGTTCCATTTAGTGACATGTAGGAAATTGAAGTCTTGAGCTCTGTGACACTGAACTGAGTTTAAAACAGCTCTTCTACTTTTAAACGGTATATACAGCTTTATCTTATTTCTGACAAGATCCTACAAACATTCTTACGACTATTTGTGTGGCACTCAATTTGCAGTCTTTCTCTTGAAGGTTATGTTAGGCCAGTACATAATATATGAACCTGAGCTAAAGCCAAGATTCTATGCCTCAGCCTTTTTTTTTTTTAACACTATCACAGTGTTCATAACATTTAAAGGTGTTCCATAATCTACACTTATTTTTTTAAGCATACATATTTCTTTACTAACTTCATCGCCCAAACCTTCCTTTTTTAAAGGTTTTCAAATTTTTTTAATTACTTTTTTTCTATAGACGTAAAGTGTTTCAACTCAAGGAATATGCTGCCTTTTGGTGAAGTGGTGGGAAGTAAATGGAATATTGACTGTGACTCTTTTAATGGAGATAGCTCATTAACTACTTAATAATGCCCCGAATTCTTGATGCAATAGACCCTACTTTTAAAGAAAAATCAGTGGATTGCTTTGTACACGATACTATTACACTTTAACATTTATTGATTGAAAAAATAGATGACAAAATATATTATTCAATTCATTAACAAAATAATCTGTGTTTTACTACTCACAAAAGCATAATTTTGAAGTCTAACATGCAAGTGCTACTGTTTATTCATTTCACAAGTAATCTTTGTGGTACTCAACTTCTGTAAACGTGATCAAACTTTTCCCACTTTGTCTATAATCATCCCAATGTATGACTCTGATGTGTTACTATAGACATAGACACATTAGAAATGTGGGGAGCCACCAGGTTAAGAAGAAACAGGTGATTAAAAATAGAACTTCTGATCTCAATGAGGCAGCCCTGAGCGGCGGCCTGAAGCAAGATCTTAATTCCGTGCCCAGGAACTGAACCTGAGTAGCCTGGATGAAAACCAGGCATCCTAGCCACCAGACCAGCAAGGGCTAGAGGCTAGAAGCTATTTTCCCATGGATCTCTGCCCCCAGTGAAAAATACGTTTATCACAGAGGCAGAAACTGTAAATGCAGGTTCAAAGTGTATTGTTAGAGACACAACATAACAAGTGGGAGAGTACAGAGGGAAACGGTTAAAGTAGAAGCAAGGCAGAGAGAAAGGGTGTGCGAGTGCCCTGAGTGAGGAGTGTTGAGTTCTGCCCCATAGCCACAGGTGTAAAGCCTTGTGCCAAGGCCACAGAAGCAGAGCCCAGAATCAGGGCCACCTCGGGAACTGACTGGGCCCCTGGTAACCATTGCCCAAAGCCCCCCCCCCCCCCCCCGATCATCACCAGCAGGCTGCTGGACTCATACTGGGCAAAAATGCCCACCCAGGTGTTCATCCTTTAGCACTGTAACCATCACCTAACACCACCCTTAGACATTTACAACTGCCTCCTGTTTGAGCTTCATGAAGCACAAAGAAGTGGGCTTCAGGCTGGACACTGTTAGCATGTTCTAAGACAAGAGATAGATGGGCTCTAGTTAAGGCATTTACAATCAGTCTCCTGTTTGCCCTCTGAAATGGAGGGGCAACAGAGTAAATAGCCAGGTAGCCAAATTCCTAACACCAGCAGGAATTTTGTCTTGAGACTATAAAAACTGGCTACTAACCCACGGACACTGTCGCCTCTCCCTGGTCTGTCAGGAGGTCAGCCCACTGCACTCGCAGTTGCCACATTATCTCTGCTCTTTGTTCTTAATAAATTCACTCTTCTGAAATGCTCTGTGTCCGAAAATACTTTTACAACCCGAGCTCGGATTGCCTCATCAAGGAGGAGCTCAGTAAAGAGGTGGTCATTTCATTGATGTAGGTCATTCTTCTGAGTCTCTGTCTTCCTTCCAGGCCAATTATCTGGTTTATTTTTCCACACCTAGCCTACCCTGGGACCCTCCCCTGGGTGTGCATGCACCCCTGAGCCAAGAAGGATCTTGAAATGAAGACTTCTGGGAGGAGTATTTTGAGCATTACTTTGTTAGCATATGAGATGAGTGCAATTGTGAGGTAGTTCAAGCATTCTTTGGCATTGCCTTTCTTAGGGATTGGAATGAAAACTGACCTTTTCCAGTCCTGTGGCCACTGCTGAGTTTTCCAAATTTGCTGGCATATTGAGTGCAACACTTTCACAGCATCATCTTTCAGGATTTGAAATAGTTCAACTGGAATTCCATCACCTCCACTAGCTTTGTTCATAGTGATGCTTCCTAAGGCCCACTTGACTTCACATTCCAGGATGTCTGGCTCTAGGTGAGTTATCACACCATCATCATTATCTGGGTCATGAAGATCTTTTTTGTATAGTTCTTCTGTGTATTCTTGCCACCTCTTCTTAATATCTACTGCTTCTGTTAGGTCCATACCATTTCTGTCTTTTATTGTACCCATCTTTACATGAAAAGTTCTCTTGGTATCTCTAATTTTCTTGAAGAGATCTCTAGACTTTCCCATTCTGTTGTTTTCCTCTGTTTCTTTGCACCGATCACTGAGGAAGGCTTTCTTATCTGTCCTTGCTATTCTTTGGAACTCTGCATTCAAATGGGTATGTCTTTCCTTTTTCCTTTCCCTTTTGCTTCTCTTCTTTTCATAGCTGTTTGTCAGGCTTCCTTAGACAGCCATTTTACCTTTTTGCAAAACCAAGACCAGGAGCTGACTGTGGCTCAGATCATGAACTCCTTATTGCCAAATTCAGACTTAAAATTGAAGAAAGTAGGGAAAACCACTAGGCCATTCAGGGATGACCTACATGAAATCCCAAACGATTATACAGTGAAAGTGACAAATAGAATAAAGGGATTAGATCTGATAGACAGAGTGCCTAAAGAACTATGGACGCAGGTTCGTAACACTGTAAGGAGGCCTTAATCAAGACCATACCCAAGAAAAAGAAATGCAAAAAGGCAAAATGGTTGTCTGAGGAGGTCTTACAAACAGGCAAGGCATAAAATGACCTAAATGTACTTTGATGAATGAGTGAATTAAAAAAATGTAATATATATTATATTATTCTAAAAAAAAGAAGAAAATCTGCTATTTGTAACAGTGTGGATGAACTGGGAGGGTGAAAATAAAAATAATGCTAAGTGAAACAAGCAAGACAGAGAAAGACAAATACTGTATTGCTTCATTTACGTATAGAATCTTAAAAAAAGAAAAAAGTAGCTTTAGAGAAATACGGAATAGAATGACGGTTGCTGGGGCAGTGGGGAGGAGAAACGGGTGATGTAAGTCAAAGGGTACAAATTTTCAGTTATATGAAAAAGAAGTTCTGACATTCTAATGCACAACACGATGACTCCAGTTAATAATATGTTACTGTACACTTGAAAGCTGCTGAGAGTAAATCTTAAGCATTCTCACCTCAAAAATGAAAAGTTATTAAGTAATGTATGCATGAATCATCTTGGTCTTGGTAATCATCACACAATGTATGTCAAACCATCATGCTGTACACTTTAAATATATACAATTATATTTATCAATTATTCCTCAATGGAGTTAAAAAAGAAACCAGAGACATTACACCACTTACAATTCAGAAGTCAGAAAGAAAACAGGCTGGGGCCTCGAAGAGTCAGATGGATGGAGAGAGAATGATGGACCTTCCATGTTTTCAATCCCAAGTACATCACACAGCCCTCTCAGACCCATACAAGTATTTCCAATTTTAAGGAGCAGTAGTAATTACAAATAACTTGCTTATTGATAGGAAACACAAGTCCTTAAGCTTCTGACTTACTCTTTAGCTTCTTTTTTAAAAAAATTGATTTCTCTTAATTGGAGGCTAATTACTTTACAATATTGTGGTGGTTTTTGCAATACATTGACATGAATCAGCCATGGGTGTACATGTTCCCACCATCCTGAACCCCCATTCCTCCCCATCCCTCTGGTTGTCCCAGAGCACCAGCTTTGGGTGCTCTGCTTCATGCATCAAAGTCAGGTTGCAGACAGCTTTCACTTCCACTGACATTCTGGGTTGACCTGGACAGCTGCACCTTCCAGGGCTGTGCAAAGGCTCTTCTATTCTCACTTTGTAAAGCCAGAGATGGAGACCATTTCAGACAGCACTCTCCAAAACAGCCTTACAAAAACAGAAGGCCAGATGAGCCTTAATAGTTAACAGTAAAGCTCTCTAACAGTGAAGACAAAGAAAGAGACATATTCTCCAGAAAGCTGAAAAACAGAGTAACTTCTTTTTCGATAATGAGGAAACACAGAAATTAAACGCAATGTGTGAATGAGAATTGAATCCTGGACCAGAGGTAGAAAAAGTAAAATGGACATTATTGATTTGACTTCAAAACTTCAGATAATAACTATTGGTTAGATATTAGTATTCTATCAATATTAAATTTCCTGAATTTGACAATGTGCTTTGTTTATTGAAGTAAATACCCTTGTTTTTAGAAGATCCACATTAACAATTTAGAGGTAAGTGGGCATAGCTTCTGTTTCTTATTCTTAGTAGTTCAGGGGAAAAAAAAGTATGTGTGAGTATTTGTATATGTGCAATGGAAGAGAAAGAGAGGGAATGATAAAGCAAATGTGGCAAAATAATTGGTAAATTTGGATAAAGGGTATATGGGACTTATTGGTACTATTCTTGTAACTTTCTGTCAATTTATAATTATATAAAAATCATAAAGTTAAAAAAAAAAAAACACCTCTTCTTAAAAACATGTAACTCAAGAGGCCTTCAGCATTATACTTAGTTGTTTCAGTCATCAAGAGCTGTGATTATTATCTCCACACTTAACATATATATTAATAGTGATTAACTGCTCCCCAGCTGAGCAGCAAGCGCATCCCTATTCTCACAGTAGGAGATAAGCCTGGCCATCCACCAAAGTGAAGGCAAGTACACGAATTGGGCGACCCTTTTGTTCTAGTTACTATTGTTCATGACGTTGAAAATTTAGTAATCATAAAACAACACAATCCATTTATTCTCTCTCGTGGTTTCTGTGGACAGGGATTCATGAAGGACTCAGTGGCAGTGGTGGTGGTTCAGTCACTCAGTTGTGTCCAACTCTTTGCAGCCCCAGGGACTGTATCCTGACAGGCTCCTCTGACCATGGGATTTCCTAGGCAAAAATACTTGGGTGGATTTCCCTTTCCTTCTCCAGGGGATCGTCCTGGCCCAGGGGTGAAACCTGTGTGTCCTGCTTGGAGGATTCTTCACCACTGAGCCAACTGGGAAGCCCTTGGAAAGGACTTATCTGGGTATTTTTGACTTGGGACCTCTGAAACAGCAAGAGACTGAGCAGCTGGGGATTAGATGGGCCTCTTTCTCTCAAAGCTGTTTCAGGGATTGTTCTGTGACCTTTCCACATGGGCTAGATTGGGCCTCCTCACAACATGCTGGCCTCAAGGGAGCTGGACTGCCTACATGTGACTCAGAATTCTAAGAAACCGTCCTAAGGGAACCACGTGGAAGCTACATGAGCACTTATGAAACAGCCTTGGAAATCCACATTAATTCCTTCTGATATAATCTCAAACCTGTCCAGATTAAGGGGAGGAAACACAGACCCCACTTTTTGATGGCAAGTGTGTCAAACTCCCACTGTAAGAACAACACGTGGGATGAGAGATCTTATCACAGTCATCTTGAAAACTACAACCTGTCACTTCTGACATATCTGTAAAGCAAGATGATCACAGATGGTCTCACAAGGCTGTTTCCCAGAAGTTAAGGCCTATCCCTATCCCTATCCCCACCTGAAGTCCCAAGGCCTATAGAGAGAGAAATTTGTCTGTCTCTGTACCAGAGAGTGCCTAAACCACTGCTCTTTGGTCTGTTTTGTTTCTACAAAATCTAAGTTGCTGGTTCAAATATCACAGTTTTTCTGTTTGAAAAGTACATGTGCATGGTTTAAATTCCTATAGATACCCTCAGGTCGCATAAGCTCTTCTATTAATAAAATAACGGTATGACATTAAGTGAGTGACTGACTTGAGAGTCCTCTTAAAAACAAAGCCTGACATGGGGTTATGAATAGGTAGTTTGTTAGGAGGTTTGCTCAGGGACCAGGAGTGATGGTAACAGAGAATATAAGAAGCATGGGGGATATTCAGTCCAACTGTCCACTATGGAGTTACTGTAGCCACGGGGAATTGGGGCTTGCTGCAAATGAGGATGGATTTAGAGACGTGATCATCTATCACCTTTCTCCATGAATCAAGGGTTTCTCCAGCGGGTATGGACTGTCCCCACATCGGGCCTTCCACATTAGTACCAAAAAAAAAAAAAAAGGTGCTGAGCATAAATCAAAAGACAAAACAAGCATGAGTTTGGTGCTGCATCGCAAGTGGGTCTGAAACTATGAGGTAGGGCTCGGATGCACCCAAAACACTTCACAGTGATGACTGACGCACTCGACACTCTGAGCAATAAACGGCTTCTTTTCTCTGTGTCAGGAATGTGGCTATAAAATATTAACAGTGGTATTCAAATATTAACAACTGTGGTGTGATGGGAGCCTGTTGTGAAATTTTCAGGAATTTTGTTTGCTGGTTAAATCAAACTTCTATTAAAAATTAAATTATATAAACTTACAATTAAATAAATTATATTTTTAAAAAACAAAGAAAATAAGCACTCATGATTCATCACTTTCTAAATAGCTTACTGCATTTGCTCTGATCTTGAGATTGTCTTCTTGATTTTTAAGGCAAACATGCTACATAATGGTACAGCAATGCCCATCTGTTCCCAATTCTATATTCAGTAATGCTACAGTGGTAACTTGAAATCAGTCACGGTAGGGGTATTTATGCCATGGCCACCAAAACACCACAAATCCAGGCTCTGCCTCTGTGTGTGTGTGTCTGTGTGTGTGTGTGTAAGAACGGGTTGTTTAGCATTTACCAGTGCACCAACAACCAATCATTTTTGCTTTTGTTATTTTCACTCCTGCTAATTACTGTTAACTCCATCTCCTCCCCTCACCTCTATTCCAGCAGCATCATCTTTAAGTTCATCGTCTTGAAGAAGGATAAAAGGGGACAAACAACAATTGCTTTCTGGGTTTTTGAGTTTTAAAAGCTTAGGTTCTGTTGGGGGAAAAAAGGATGATCACACACAGATAATAAAACAGATCTGGGACAAGGTAAGATGTGCAAAATGGGTTTCCCTGGTGGCTCAGTGGTAAAGAATCTGCCTATCAATGCTGGATATGTGGGTTTGATCGCTGGGTCGAGAATGTTCCCTGGGGAAGAAAATGGCAACCCACTCCAGTATTCTTGCCTGGGGAATCCCATGGACAGAGGAGCCTGCTGGGCTACAGTCCATGGGTCGCAAAGAGTCGGACACAATTTAGCGACTAAACAGCAAAAACAACAAGATGTGCAAAAGCAAAGTTTTCCACCTTACCCACCCCTCAAACCAAGTAAGGGACTCGAGAGTAGGGAGGAGTGTGCAGATGATTGTCTGAGAGAGAAAAACCATGAAATTTTATGCTCAATTTCTTGGGAGTAGATTGATACACAATAACACCAAGATAGATTTGGAGGAGAGAAGCAAAGGAGTTAGATCTCCTTTGGTAAAATCCTAGGTGTTCAGTGAGAGCCTGAGATGGAAAAGGAAGCAGATTGTCTGGACAACTGACCCTGATTGACGTCACAACAGCCCTGCCTTCAACACTGACATTGTTGGGTCTCTGTAGAATGCCTCCAGTATGGCATGACAATAGTGAAGGGATTCACATAGACCCCTCAGGCTGCCCGCTGCTGTGGCCCAGCAGGCCTGAGGTGGGGGAGAGCGGGTCCCCTCTGCGATCTTTACAGACAGATCTTAGGACTGTGCAGCAGTAGTCTATAGAACCAAAGATGAGAAGCAGGGTGAAGGATGGCTCAACAGATGCAGACACGGCAGAGGACTCTGTATCCCTGGTGCCACACCACTCAAGCCATGGCACAGTGAAAGCCCTGGGGCTGACATCCAGTCCCAAGAAAGCACGGGGAAATCCTGAAATAATTAAAATCAAATTTGTACTTCATTGTGGCATAGAGGCTCATCATAGAAATTAACTACAGTTACAGGAAATAAAAAGAGCTGACTTTCTTACACACCTAAGTTTGTGAACTTGGATTACTACCTGCCGCACTTTGACTGGATGGGAAAATCAACTTCTGAAAACATACCTACTTCCAGGGCTCTTTTTGGGTTTGTTGTACAATTTGCCATATCAGGCAGAAAGCGTACGCCTGCTGCTTCCAAGGGTCAGTGGATAATAGGCTGTATTGATTGAACTAGAGATTATGACAGTGGCAGTCCCTAAATGCTCCCGGGCTTTCAAGGGACAATCCTCTGAAAACATAAAAGGGTATTATTAGCATTTTCATGTCATGTCTAATGTCTGGGAAACATTCTTATGCCAGGACAAAGTCTGTGAGGCACCGACACACTTGAAGAAACCTGTATTTTTCCTTCTCTCTGTATTTGGAAGACTATTATTTTTACAAATATTCACTGCCCTTCTGTGATAGAGTATTCTATTTCCCTATTGCGTTGGCATCAGGAAAACAGAAGGCCGCATGACTTACTCTGACAAAGAAACATGAGAGAAGCGATGTGTGTCACTTGTAAGAAAATATTTCCTATGTTCACTACTTTTTTGACCAGCAATGCTCTAGATTTTAGAACACTGATGGCAAAAATGATTCCAACTCTTCATCGCTCCCTACATAATGTGTGATTTTGGAGCAACTTCCATCAAGGGCAGAGTTCCTCTTTCCTGGAATCTGGGCTGGCCCATGACTTGGTTGGCCAATAGAATGTGGAAGAAGCTATGATGTGCTATTTCATAATCTAATTGGCAGGAACCCAGATACTGTCACATGAACAAGTCTGGCTTAGCCTATTGAAGAATGAGGATGAAGAACAAGGGGACCACAGATGAGATGTTTCATCTGAGATGATATTGGACCAGTCCATTACAAGTCAACCACCATACATGTGAGGGAGCCAAGCTGAGACCAACTGAGCCTCACCCAGATCAGCAGACTTGTCCAGCAGCCAGGTAACTCAGCAAAAAGCATAGATGTTTATTCCTGAATACTGCTAAAGATTTGTGGAGGTCTGAAATTGCCACATTAATGTGTCCAGAGATAACTAGTACACAGGTTAGTCAGCCTGCATCTCAAGGTGCAGAAGATGCAGAACAAAGCTATAGACAGCATACAAGTAGCATGAAGTCTCAACAAGAAACTAACCTTTTTTAATTGTAAGTCACTGAGGTACAGGACTGTTACCCAGAATAGCCTAGCCCATGCTGACTGATACATCAGTCAATCTTCCTAACCAAGCTTTCTCTACTTCTGATTTATTTTTTCTTCCTATTTGATTTCTATTTCATAGAAACTGGGTTTGCATAAGGAGAAGGAAATGGCAACCCACTCCAACATAAATTCCTTATGATACTGCTATCTAGCTGCTTCTCACATTGTTCCATGCGTGCGTGCATTCTAAGTCGCTTCAGTCGTGTCCGACTCTTTGCGACCCTATGGGCCATAATCTGCCAGGCTCCTCTGACCATGGGATTCTCCAGGCAAGAATACTGTAGTGCGTTGCCATGCCCTCCTCCAGGGAATCTTCATGATGCAGAGATCAAACCTGCCTCTCTTAGGTCTCCTGCGTTGGCAGGCAGGTTTGCCTGGGGAAACCCATCTAGTGCCACCTGGGAAGCCCTCTTGTTATTTATCCTAAACTTTTCCTGACTTTAGACCTTAAGATTCATCTCTTTTCCAGGATCCCTGGACCACAAGGTCGGGTTTTAGCAAATTGGAAATTTGTGCACTTTCTTTAGTGATAAGACTTTGCAAGACCAAGGCCAAGGTCATACTTTGGGGGCCATCTGCACGTTACCTTTAGAATTCACTTCCTTTCATTTTGATTCACAAGAGCATTTAAGGTGTAATGTCAAACAACCAACAAAGCATGACTTTTATTCTAGTTTCCAAGTAGCTGGAAAATTGCTACTGAGCAAAATTTGAAACAGTCCATTCATCTTTTCTAGGGAAATACATGTGCCATCAGAACAGTATATAAGATTCTTTATTTATACCATCCAGAACACGCTTAGACATTCAGTCAGTGAAGAGTAGTAGACATAGGAAGTTTTAAAAGGAACTGCCAATCCACTATATTGATTAATGTAGAGTATCATAATTGCTTTTTGGAAGGTCAAATTTGATCAAACACTGTTCCCACTAGCTAGAGAAAAGGGTCTATCATCTTCTCAGTTCCCTGACCACAACTTTCTATTCTTAGGAGGGATATTAGACTCAAGGTTACTGGGGAGCCACTATGCTTAGGAGAAGGACAAGGTCAAACACAGGGATGTACCTGGTTGGAAATCACTGCTGACTGGAGATCCCATGCACTGCCAATGGGACTGAAAACTGGTCCAATCACTTAGAAAAACCAACATATCTGTAGAAGTGCGACATTTGCACCTTCTATGATTCAGCAACCTTATTTCTGGGTATATAGACAATAGAAAGCATATATCTTTGTACCAAAAGATATACAACAGAATATTTATAGCAGCATTATTCATAATAGTCCCCAATTCAAAACTATCCAAACTCCCAACAGAAGCATAATGGAAAAAATAATTGTGGTATACCCCCAGAATATTACCTAGCAGTGAACATGAGCAGTCTATGACTACACAAAGCAGCATAAATCACTTCACAGATGTAATGCTGAGGAGGAAAAAACCTCAGGTGCAAAGAAGTCTATACTGGATGAGTCCATTTTCATGAAGTTTATAAACATAAGCAAAACAAAAGTTCAGTGGTTTAGAAGTTGGGATATTTGTCACTTTTAGAGGGCGGTGACTTGGAGGTGGGCGGGAGGAGGGCTTCTGGGGCTGGCAGTGTTCTGATTCCTGATCTGGGCACTGATGACATGCATGGGTTCACGTGTCAAAGTTCTGCGAGTTGTCGTCTTATGCTTTACACATTCCTCTGTACTCATATTACCCTTCACTAGACTTAAGGGGCGGAGAAGGCAATGGCAACCCACTCCAGTGTTCTTGCCTGGAGAATCCCAGGGACGGGGGAGCCTGGTGGGCTGCCGTCTATGGGGTCGCACAGAGTCAGACACGACTGAAGCGACTTAGCAGCAGCAGCAGCAGACTTAAGGGGAAAAAAGACAAGAAAGAAAACAAATCAAGTGACTGTCAATCTTGTTTTCTCTTGGTTATACCCCATGATCTTCGCAACTATCCCTATTATAAAGTCTCCTAGCATTACTGACCTCTCTTCTTTGTATTTGTTTCAGTTAAAATTTTATACTCATTTGTGTGAATCTTGCACAAGACAAGAATAGTGCCTGGAACATAGTAAACATTTAATAAACATTTTCAGGTGAATAAACGGAGGTCTATGTTTCTATAACATCACAAGGGTCTATGCAGGTTTTGTTTAGAGACTGTGTCTCATTTTGTTTGCCAATGAACCACATGTCCAGCACAATGCCTGGTACATAGAGGACCCTCATTATATATATGTGTGTGTGTATATGTATACACACACATATATATATTTAAAAGACAGGAAGGAAGGGAGGGAAGGGGAGATGGACAGAGAAGAGAAAAAGCCTGGTTTCCCCAATGTATAGGAGGGAGCTTACAGCTTTATAGTATGATATTTCTATCATCCTGCTCATGAATATCTCACAGAGAATTTATGATTTTTTTTCCATATTAACTTTGTAGTCATCAAACTCTCAACTGGAGAAAAATGGACTGATCAGTCAATTCTCAGATCCAAGTAGGAGGACTCAAGACAAATGAATTGGATCTCTCCCTAACCTTCTGACTGTCTCCCCAAAGATAAACCATGGCCCTTGAGAAGCACGGCTAAAGATAAGCATGGCCCTTGGGTCTGCATACACCTCTACAACACAGGCTGTGTTTAGTGAGAATTATAAATAGCATTAATGTAATAACATCCTGGAATGCGAAGTCAAATGGGCCTTAGGAAGCATCACTACAAACAATACTAGTGGAGGTGATGGAATTTCACTTGAGCTATTTCAAATCCTAAAAAAAAAAATGATGCTGTGAAGTGCTACATTCAATATGCCAGCAAATTTGGTAAACTCAGCAATGGTCACAGGACTGGAAAAGGTCAGTTTTCGTTCCAGTCCCTAAGAAAGGCAATGCCAAAGAATGCTCGAACTACCACACAATTGCACTCATCTCAGACGCTAGTAAAGTAATGCTTAAAATTCTCCAAGCTAGGCCTCAACAGTATGTGAACCATGAATTTTCAGATGTTCAAGCTGGATTTAGAAAAGGCAGAAGAACCAGAGATCAAATTGCCAACATCTGTTGGATGATCGAAAAAGCAAGAGGGTTCCAGAAAAACATCTGCTTTATTGACTATGCCAAAACCTTTGACTGTGTGGATCACAACAAACTGTGGAAAATTCTTAAAGAGATGGGAATACCAGACCACTTTACCTGCCTTGTGAGAAATCGGTATGCAGGTCAGGAAGCAAGTTAGAACTGGACACCAAAAAACAGACTGGTTCCAAATCAGGAAAGGAGTACGTCAAGGCTGTATACTGTCACCTTGCTTATTTAACTTATATGCAGAGTACATCATATGAAATGCCAGGCTGGATGAAGCAGAAGCTGGAATCAAGACTGCCAGAAGAAATATCAGTAATCTCAAATATGCAGATGACACCACCCTTATGGCAGAAAGGGAAGAAGAACTAAAGAGTTTCTTGTTGAAAGTGAAAGAAGAAAGTGAAAAAGTTGGCTTAGAACTTAACATCAGAAAACTAAGATCATGGCTTCTGGTCCCATCACTTCATGGTGAATAGATGGGGAAACAGTGGCTGACTTATTTTGGGGGCTCCAAAATCACTGCAGATGGTGACTGCAGCCATGAAATTAAGATGCTTACTTCTTGGAAGAAAAGTTATGACCAACCTAGACAGCATATTCAAAAGCAGAGACATTACTTTGCCAACAAAGGTCCATCTAGTCAAGGCTATGGTTTTTCCAGTAGTCATGTATGGATGTGAGAGTTGGACTATAAAGAAAGCTGAGCACCAAAGAATTGATGCTTTTGAACTGTGGTGTTGGAGAAAACTCTTGAGAGTCCCTTGGACTGCAAGGAGATCCAACCAGTCCATCCTAAAGGAAATCAGTTCTGAATATTCATTGGAAGGACTGATGCTGAAGCTGAAACTCCAATACTTTGGCCACCTGATAGGAGAACTGTCTCATTTGAAAAGACCCTGATGCTGGGAAAGATTGAAGGCAGGAGGAGAAGAGGATGACAGAGGAAGAGATATTTGGATGGCATCACCGACTCAATGGACATGAATTTGAGTAATCTCTGGGAGTTGGTGATGGACAGGGAGGCCTGGCGTGCTGCAGTCCTGCTGCTGCTGCCGCTGCTGCTGCTAAGTCGCTTCAGTCATGTCCGACTCTGTGTGACCCCATAGATGGCAACCCATCAGGCTCCCCCATCCCTGGGATTCTCCAGGCAAGAACACTGAGTGGGTTGCCATTTCCTTCTCCAATGCATGAAAGTGAAAAGTGAAAGTGAAGTCGCTCAGTCATGTCCAAGTCTTTGCAACCCCATGGACTGCAGCCTTCCAGGCTCCTCCGCCCATGGGATTTTCCAGGCAAGAGTACTGGAATGGGTTGCCACTGCCTTCTCTGGTGCTGCAGTCCATGGGGTCCCAAAGAGATGGACACGACTGAGTGACTGAACTGAACTGAACTGAATATTATTAGGAATCATGATCTCAGGAATCATACTAAAATTCCCTGTACATCCTCAGGAAAATTCCAGGATAGGCTGGCTAGTATCATTCCTTTTTCAGAGATGCTGAAGTTAAGTGCTTGCCTGAGGTCTTAGAGCTAACTTTAATTAAAAGAATCTTCACTTATACCCAAAGGTCTTAATCCACTGAGCATCCCCACCAATTAAAAAAATAGCCAATATTGACTAAGCCAAGTCCTTCAACAATGACCACAGGTCACATTTCTTAATCCAAGGTGCCAGACCCTCTTCTAAGTGCTTACACACTCCCTGTGTCACTATTCACCCCTGAAGAGATGAAGAAATATAGACCCTGAGGTTCAGGGCATGCTGATCCATGGTTGTCTGATGTGCGGGTGGAGAGGCAGCCTGGCTCCAGGTGGGCAGCCTTAGTCACCACACAATCCACCTCTTACATGTTCCATCACTGAATCCAGTGCTTCACAAAGTTGAGCCTGACTGGGAAGCACAGAGGGGCTTGTACAGATTTGACAACCCCATCCCTAGAGCCTGGAGTTCAGCAGGTGTGGGACAGACTCAGCATCTGCATTTTGGCACACCTGGAGAGGGCATGAAGCCCCACACCCTCTCCCCTCACGTTTCTCCATGTATTTCTCTCACTGCTCAGGAGTTATAACCTTTTGTAATAAACTGGTAATCTAATGGGGGGGAAAGGGCACAATATTTTCTGAATTATCCCCAGATGTTGCCACTACTCACTAAAATGTTGTCTCCTAATGTTATCTTATGGACTAGACAGTAAGGTAAGTGGCTTTAAAAATAATAACAAGACTAAGATTTTAAAGATGATAATAAAATATTCTCATATTTGCTCCAATATAGAGATGTTTTTGCTGATAAAAGGGGTGATTAACCCTAGGATGATTTGCAATCTTTGATAGAGAATAAATGATAAGGCTTTAAGAAAAAGAAAGAATCTGCATTTTGAGCAAGTACCCAGATTTTGTGGATGTTGCTCATTCAGGAACTGCTCTTCAAGGGGAGGTAATTTTAACCTCCAAGCACCCAGGATGAGGAAGATGCTATCATCTCCTTGAGTTCCAGGGTGGCTTAAAGGTTACATTGTCTCCAACGAGTGGCACAGGGCAGGTGTCAATCAATGAATCTTGAATAAAGCAGTGAAATGACTTGCACAGCATCATGCAGCTGAATGGCACTCTGAAGACTAAATTTACACTGTCATTCCAGAGACAAAGCATGTAGGGACTCCCCAGATTGCTTTTGAAGAATGTTAGACCAGCAGGACATCCAAGAAGCTGAGATTCAGGTGTCCTCCAGCTCTCACAAGACCTAGAATAGCTTCCTGCATGTAAAGATCACCCAAAAATCATCTGCTAAATTGAACTGAAGTGGTATATTCCTCATTCTTCTCCCTGGAGTAAATATTCAATAATTATGTTAAATTAGGAAATACTTGCTTCTTGTTTTCTTCCAGCATGTGGTCCTTTCTCTCAGGGATCACAATTTAATTTGCTTGCCACAGTGTGCTTTTGTATATACTATTACCAATAGAACTTATTATTTTTTTTTTTTCATTTAGACTAACCCTGGAAGACAGAAAATGTTTAACGGTTTCTTATTCATTCCTGGTTAACTTGAGCAATATAGGTATGTGATAAATATCTAGTTCAACTTCCACTGTTAGTAACAATGAAACATTGCCATCCCTTGATATGTTTCCTCAGAGGAAGTGAGAGCATTCAATCACACTTCATCCTATTCACCCTCCTGTGTGAAAGTTAGGTAGATATTTTTGGAAAATGGAAAGAAATCAAGGCACTGAGGTGGGAAATGGAACCCTACCATCACAGAAGCTTGGAATTCATACCACTCAGAATGTTGTAGGGCCTTTGCGTCACTTGGAAATTGAGCTGAGCCTCCAGTATTCTGGGTTTCCTTGGTAGCTCAGCTGGTAAAGAATCCGCCTGCAATGCAGGAGACCCTGGTTCAATTCCTGGGTTGGTAAGATCCGCTGGAGAAGGGATAGGCTACCCACTCCAGTATTCTTGGGCTTCCCTGGTGGCTCAGCTGGTAAAGAATCTACCTGCAATGCGGGAGACCTGTGTGTGATCCCTGGGTTAGGAAGATCCCCTGGAGAAAGGAACAGCTACCTACTCCAATATTCTGGCCTGGAGAATTCCATGGACTGTATAGTCCATGGGGTCACAAAAAGTTGGACACGACTGAGCGACTTTCACTCTGGGGTTCTGGATAATGTGTTTATGGAAAAAAGAGTTTTGTACACTATGCCAGAGAGATGCCGCCATCTTCCCTGTCCTCCTTCGTTTGGCCTGATTTTCCCTCCTGATATTTCTATCCCCAGCACAGGCACCTTCATTCTCCCAGGGCAAAGGGCCATGGGGTCTGTGCCGCCCTCGGTTCCCTCCCACTGGTCCACCGTCACATCCCATCAGTGACTCTATCCTCAGGCGTCACTCTATCCATAGCTGCGGCTGTCAGTGAGCCCCTAGACACGTGGAGCCGCTTCCGCCAGCTCAGCATGCCTGTCTAGCAGGGTGTGCCACTTTGCTTCCAGTGGTCTGTACCTGAGGTCTGCTTCAGAAAGCGCCCTGAGACTACAGGAACTCTTCACTCTGGTGCCTGGGGGTTTATATCACCCTAGGCTTGGCCCACCACCAAGGGGTGACCAGGGCAGAAGGAAAAAAGCCCAGCTCCGTACTGCCAAATGAAACAAACCCCGAGGCGGTGCTGATGCTCCAGAGTGCCCCGTGGGGCGAGCCTGGGGCAGGGGCTTCACTGAAAGCTCCCTCTGGCCTGTCTCTTCTCCTTCTCTGACTTGTTTCCCTCCCCATCACTGGTTTCTGCTGAGAGCAACTCCATGGGAAGTTCCTTTCTATGGACCCTTGCCTAGAGAGCCCGCCCCAGAACAGTCTAGTGGAGTGTCCGCCTTTCCACTCTGGAAGCTACCACCTTAGTTCATGATCCACCATGGAAGTACCCGGATCACCATCTCAGCTCCTGACTCATCCTGCTCACCGACTGTTCCACATCATCCTAAGGATGTCCCTGAACACTGCACTCCTCTGATCAAAAGGCAGTGATCATTGCTCATCTGCTGTGGGATCAAAGACAAACTCAGCCCGAAGTTCAGAGCCCTCCACACCACGACTCCAATCCATCAATCATTAACTCCGCAGATTAACTCCTGCCATTGTATGAAACTCAATGCAGACAAGCCCCCACCCTACTTTCTCAGCCCCCTCCTTTGCTCAGAGCTGTTCTGTCACCCTAAGAGGGCCTCTCGTTTTATCTAAGTAACAAGTCATTCAAGTCCATCTCAAAGGCCTTTTCTATTATGAATACCTTCCCTTGTTTTTATTAGTTTCCTCTTGCTGTCATAAGAAGTTACACCACAGATTTAATGGCTTAACACACACTGATTATCTTGCAGTTCTGTAGGTAAAAAATCAAGGCAGGCTCACCTCAGCCCTTTACTAAAGATTCCCAAGGAGGAGGTCGATGTGTGGACCAGCTGGGCTCTTACCTGGAGGTTTCATTTATTTATTTTGGGGGCAGGTGGGGGGTGGGGGGATCTATTCTACAACTCCTTTGGGTTGTTAGCAGAATTCTATTCCTTCGGGTTGTAGTAGTGAAGTCCGTGGCCCCTCTGTTGAGAAAGCCAGTCCCTGTCAAGCTTAGGTTCTCTTTGACTTCCCCTTCTGTCATATCCCTTCTGCCTTCAATCAAGAAAGTTCTCTGCTCCTAATAGATCGTGTGGTTAGACTGAGCCACCCAGATAATCCAGGACAATTTCCCCTCCCCCATCTCACGGTCCATAACCTTAATCACATCTGCAGAGTCCCTTTCACCAGGTAACCTAACACATTCATAGGTTCCACAGTTGACAGTGTGAGCATCTTTGTGGGGGCGAGTCTGCTAGTCACATTCCCCACCCCCATAAAAATGGTCTCTTCCCACTCTGAAATCCTATTTTCCTTCCTATCTCCCTTACGGTAATTTTTCCTCACAATAAAAAGTAGGAATTCTAACACTTCAGTTGTGCTTACAGGCACTCTTCCAAGCGCTTTTCACATTTGGACCCACTGAATCTTTGTGACAACACTTTGAGGTCAGGACTATCATCATCTCCATTTCACTGAGGAGGAAACAGAGACATAAGGAGACTTATAAGCCGACAAACGGTAGAACCAGGTATGGCAGAGCTGATGCTATGTGGGTGCCAACTAACTGTCCTTCCAGCTCCATGGGAGGACTTCACTTCCAACTGCCCCTGCGTCAAGGTGGGGCTGCATGATCAGTTCTGGCCACTGGAAGATGGGAAGAAGGGCTGACGGTCATTTTTCTAGCTTGGCCCTTCAAATACATGGCACAGTTTTCTATGTGTTTTCTCTTTCTCTCTGGCTAGAAGCAAATGACCCCACGATGGCAGAGCCACACCATGAAGAGCCTGGGCCTCTGAGTCAGTGCTTACAGGATGAGGGGGCCAGGAGGTCCTCTTGCCGGGGCAGTGGCATGTGAGTTAGGTCACCTCCTGGGCTCACGTCACTGGGATTTTGGGGATCTTTGTTACAGCAGCTAGAAATACTTCCTTTGATGAATATACCAACTTTCAAGCGTAGGAAGACTGGCTCTGGAGTCTGTGCCCTTAATGGAAATGCTGTGCCTTCCCTCTTCTTTTCCTGAAGAACAATACCTCTGGGATTACTGGATGAACCCAGCCTTTATGGAGATAACGTAAGGGTGATGTAACGTGTTCACCTTACACTGTGCTGGTCGCTCAGATACTTCTGAGTCTGGGAGGCTGGAGTCTGCTCACTCCCTTTCCCCCTCTTCTCACACTTATGCACTGTTTAATATACAGGCAACAAACACTTGCTGGGTTAAATGTAGAAGATGGGCTTTTCTGAGTACACTGATACATACACATTACCAGATGTAAACCAGACAGCCAGTAGGAATTCACTGTATGATGCACAGAACCCAAAGCCGGCGCTCAGTGACAGTGCAGAGGGTTGTGGTGGGAGGCGGGAGGGAGGTTCAGGAGGAAGGGAATACACGCATATCTGTGGCTGGTTCATGTTGCTGTATGGCAAAAACCAACACAGTACTGTAAATCAATTATCCTCCAATTAAAACTTTTTAAAAAGATGACGTTTTCTAAACAAATTAGTTATATAAAATAATTTCAGAGAAAATAGTCCATGTATCAATATTTGAAAAAAATCACTCACTTGCAGATAGTCAGAGACCATCCTATTGACAAAGAACCTGCTTAAAGGTAAAAGCTAAAGTGCTCTTACCTGTTTGCTTACACCTGCCAGGTGGTACTTCCTTGTAACAAGTTTATCAGGAAGAAACTTAGGTTACATGGGAAATATCAAAATATAGTAGTGACTTCTGACAGAGTATTTTGCCTAATGATAAATGTGGTGATTTTACAGGTTCTGTGTCCTCTCCAAGCAGTGAAATAAAGAAGGTCACTTTCTCTCACATTAAAGGTCATAATATAGAGGAAACCCTTTGGTCTTCCCAATAAGAGCGTTCAAACAGAATAATTATACCCATTTCACTTTGGATTTTTCATCAGTTTACATAATCTGGTGATGTTTGCTAGGCAGGAAAACCAGCAGAAAAGAGTGGGATGACTGAAATGAACAATCCCACTGTAATTCCCCCAGCTTAAGATGACAGATTCTCAGCAGGAGCAAGAAATGGACTTAAAAATCAAAGAAACAAAGAAACAGAAATACAAACTGTTTGCTTATTACAATACCAAATGTCGGAAGTCTAGCATAAATACATTCTGGTGTGGCCTCAAAGCAATATGCTTCTAAAATGCTCCTAAATGACTCTAGAGCCTCTAAAATTTATAAATCCCACCTTTCATTCCATCCATGCCCTACATCTACTTACTAACATCCTAGAATGTAAATAAAGCCTTTTAAATTTTACATTTAAGCAGACGTTTTCATATGAGTTTATCTTCATACCTATCAATATATTTAAATATTAAATTTTGTACTTATAAATGTATATATTATTCTTCAAATCTGTGCATATATTTTTCTTTTAAATGCTAATATGGATATATGCTACAACTTGGGTTGCCAAATTATAAACATTTGCATAAATGTTTATCTACAGTCATGATGATGAATGCTTTGCCCTCCAGCACCTGCCCCTCACCCCCAAGTTCCAGACCCAAATTTTTACTGTGCAGTAGACCTCTCCTTCTTGGGCAAACTCCAGGAGATGGTGCAGGACAGGAAAGCCTGGCATGCTGCAGTCCTCGGGGTCCAGAAGGGTCAGACACGACTTTGCAACCAACAAGAACAACAAAGACCTCTCGGCAAGTATTCTATAGCATACAAGACTCTCACAGCCCCAAATCAATTCCATCATTTCCTCTCCAAAATGTACTCTTCCAGGGATAGTCCTGATCTGGTTGATAGTGCTGGCATCACCCAGAAGCCTGATATAACAAGGAATAAAGGCGCTTTTCTCCATTCCCTCCTTTCCCCTTTCTCCCATGCTTAAACAATCATCACAGCCCCTAGAACTGACCTATGAAACGTTTTCTTTAAACTCCTTACTTAACGCTCTAAAATGCCTTAATCAATGTGTACTAGGTCCCTGCCCTTGTGTTTCTGTACAATTACACTGTAATGAGAAAAGCCAGAAAATAGACCAGAAAAAAAAAAAAAAAAAAAAGGAAGAAAGGGAAGGGGGACGGGAGGGAGGGGGAAGGGAGGGAGGAATTAAAAGAGGTGAAATGCACTCAGATAAATGCTGTGAAGAGAAGGAAACAAGGATGTGATGAACATGAGCCAAGGTAAGCTCTGGATGGGAAAGGAAAGAGAAGAAAGGTGTCTCTGAAGAGACGACCTCTGAACTGCGAGCAGAAGGATGAGAAAGGGCAGCTGCGGGCGGCCAGCAGGAGGCAGGCGAGCCCCCCGGGTGCGGGTGCGGCAGAGCGGAGCTCAGAGAGGGGCGCTGCGGGCTCAGGGCTCAGGGAAGCAGTGCGAATGCAGGACAGAGGGCAGCGCCCAAGGGGGAGACAGAGGACGTGACACCAGAGAGAAGGGCGGGGCCAGCTCCTTGAGAGCCTTCCACTCCCTGCCACCAGCGGAGTCTGCTAGAACAGGGCTTCAAGCCGGAACAATGCGGTCTGGGTTATGGTTGTTCGAGAAGGACGCTGGATGCTCTCTAGCTCATACTAGTCTACGCTCTGCTTCTCTGGATTTGCCTTATCTGGGAAATCAGAGTGGGAAAGGGAAAAAGTCGGAGGCTATCTTCATCATCGAGGCAGGAAAGGCATCAGCTTCGACTAGAATTTCTGCAGCAGATGTAGCGAAGCGTTGCCAGGCTCAGAACATTCCTGCGTGGGGAACCGGGTGTGCTCGCTAATGGAATTGCTGTCTGTACGAGTGTCGGGGTGGGGGCTGAGGGTGTAGACAGAAAAAGGAGAATAGAGGATGGCTCTTTTGTTTTGGGCTGAGCAAACGTTCTCTCTCCCATGGCCCCTGCCTTAGTCAAGGTACCTCATAACTTTAGCCGGGAAGAAACTGAAGTCCTGTCTTGATCTCGAATTATTTTTTTCCCTGTCTCCCATTCTCCCCACTCAGTCCTCTTCAAAATTATCCTCCGTATTATCCTGTCAACCTCAGAATCATTTCCCTGAAGAACTGGATCAGTCATGCTCTGGTTAGGACGCAAGAATGCACACTAAGTATTGTCAGAGAGGATTTAACAAAGGGAACTTTTTACTCAGGGCGTAAAACGAGGCTTGGAGATAAAATCAGATATTAGCAACTTCAACACGATTGTCAGTTTTAGGGTTAATTAAGATCATGAATATGTGAAAGATACAGTTACTACAGTTACTCCCCTAAAGGCTGAGCTAAACAGAGGGGAAAGTGGGGACCCTAGAACTCTGGAGCTTAAAGAGGTTCCTAAATGTCCTAGATTCCAGACTTATTATTCTCTGAATCTATTGTGTTCTTTGGAATCTACTCTCCTTTCCACTCCAATGGACCACATTCTGTCAGTTGAGCTATTTCAAATCCTGAAAGATGATGCTATGAAAGTGCTGTACCCAATATGCCAGCAAATTTGGAAAACTCAGCAGTGGCCACAGGACTGGAAAAGGTCACTTTTCATTCCAATCCCAAAGAAAGGCAATGCCAAAGAATGCTCAAACTACCGCACAATTGCACTCATCTCACACGCTAGTAAAGTAATGCTCAAAATTCTCCAAGCCAGGCTTCAGCAGTACATGAACCGTGAACTTCCAGATGTTCAAGCTGGTTTTAGAAAAGGCAGAGGAACCCGAGACCAAATTGCCAACATCCGCTGGATCATGGAAAAAGCAAGAGAGTTCCAGAAAAACATCTATTTCTGCTTTATTGACTATGCCAAAGCCTTTGACTGTGTGGATCATAATAAACTGTGGAAAATTCTGAAAGAGATGGGAATATCAGACCACCTGATCTGCCTCTTGAGAAATTTGTATGCAGGTCAGGAAACAACAGTTAGAACTGGACATGGAACAACAGACTGGTTCTAAATAGGAAAAGGAGTACGTCAAGGCTGTATATTGTCACCCTGCTTATTTAACTTCTATGCAGAGTACATCATGAGAAATGCTGGACTGAAAGAAACACAAGCTGGAGTCAAGATTGCCGGGAGGAATATCAATAACCTCAGATATGCAGATGACACCACCCTTATGGCAGAAAGTAAAGAGGAACTCAAAAGCCTCTTGATGAAAGTGAAAGTGGAGAGTGAAAAAGTTGGCTTAAAGCTCAGCATTCAGAAAACGAAGATCATGGCATCCGGTCCCATCACTTCATGGGAAATAGATGGAGAAACAGTGGAAACAGTGTCAGACTTTATTTTGGGGGGCTCCAAAATCACTGCATATGGTGGCTGCAGCCATGAAATTAAAAGACGCTTACTCCTTGGAAGGAAAGTTATTTCCAACCTAGATAGCATATTGAAAAGCAGAGACATTACTTTGCCAACAAAGGTCCGTCTAGTCAAGGCTATGGTTTTTCCAGTGGTCACATATGGATGTGAGAGTTGGATGATGAAGAAAGCTGAGCGCCGAAGAATTGGTGCTTTTGAACTGTGGTGTTGGAAAAGACTCTTTTTTTTTTTTTTTTTTAACTTTACAATATTGTATTGGTTTTGCCATATATCAAAACCACTATGAGGTACCATTTCACGCCAGTCAGAATGGCTGCGATTCAAAAGTCTACAAGCAATAAATGCTGGAGAGGGTGTGGAGAAAAGGAAACCCTCTTACACTGTTGGTGGGAATGCAAACTAGTATAGCCACTATGGAGAACAGTGTGGAGATTCCTTAAAAAACTGGAAATAGAACTGCCTTATGATCCAGCAATCCCACTGCTGGGCATACACACTGAGGAAACCAGAATTGAAAGAGACACATGTACCCCAATGTTCATTGCAGCACTATTTATAATAGCCAGGACATGGAAGCAACCTAGATGTCCATCAGCAGATGAATGGATAAGAAAGCTGTGGTACATAAACACAATGAAGTATTACTCAGCCATTAAAAAGAATACATTTGAATCAGTTCTAATGAGGTGGATGAAACTGGAGCCTATTATACACAGCAAAGTAAGCCAGAAAGAAAAACACCAATACAGTATACTAATGCATATATATGGAATTTAGAAAGATGGTAACAATAACCCTGTATACAAGACATCAAAAGAGACACTGATGTATAGAACAATCTTTTGGACTCTGTGGGAGAGGGAGAGGGTGGGATGATTTGGGAGAATGGCATTGAAATATGTATAATATCATATATGAAACGAGTCGCCAGTCCAGGTCCGATGCATGATACTGGATGCTTGGGGCTGGTGCACTGGGACAACCCAGAGGGATGGTATGGGGAGGGAGGAGGGAGGAGGGTTCAGGATGGGGAACACATGTGTACCTGTGGATAAGAATCTTGAAAGTCCCTTGGAGACTTTCCAAGTCCCAAGGAGATCCAACCAGTCCATTCTAAAGGAGATCAGTCCTGGGATTTCTTTGGAAGGAATGCTAAAGCTGAAACTCCAGTACTTTGGCCACCTCATTGGAAGAGTTGACTCATTGGAAAAAAACTCTGATGCTGGGAGGGATTTGGGGCAGGAGGAGAAGGGGACGACAGAGGATGAGATGGCTGGATGGCATCACCAATTTGATGGACGTGAGTCTGAGTGAACTCCGGGAGTTGATGGACAGGGAGGCCTGGCGTGCTGCGATTCATGGTGTCGCAAAGAGTCGGACACGACTGAGCGACTGAACTGACTGAACTGAACTCCTTTGCAAATGTCATTGATGCTGAGATTTCACTCCCTCTGCACAGGAAATAGTTCTGGAAAGCCACTCTTCAAGCAGAGTAAATCACACTCTCTTCTTTGACAGCCTTGTGCTTCCAAAGCTCTACGTCAGCATGTATCATATGGCACTGTCATGGATCTACTTATGGAGCTGGCTTCCCCCCAGGACTATGAATTTCATGCAGGTAATAATTATGAACTAAAGACTTCTCAGCATACCTCTAAAGATGCTGGTTGAATTGATGGTAACCGCAGACAGGCCAGGAGATCCACACTGGTACTTAGATGAAGTTCAAATTAGAGCAAAAGGGTAAATACCACCCACCTCTTCCATAGAAAAGGATACAGAGTGGTGGTAATTTTACTTGTATGACATCTACTGTTAGTTCTTGTGCCATAAAAAACCACTTTGTGGTTAGCTCAGCTGTCTGTGGGTTCAGGGTTTCAGCTGGGCTCAGGGGAGTGGTCCTTCTGGACTCACTAGGCTCAGCCACTTGTCTCTGGTCAGCTACAGGTAGGCGAGGGGCTGCTAGCCTAGGAGAGCTTGTGTCTGTGCAGTATGAAACCTCCCCTCCAGCAGGTTAGGCTGGACATGGATAATGGGCAGGGCCCAAGACCAGGGAAGGCTATGCTTGCAATAGTTCACCATCACTTCTGCTGCAATCTATCAGCCAAAGCAAATCACAAGGGCAGACAAAACTCAAGAAGTGGAGAAATGACCCCATCTTAGTCATTAAGCATATGGGATCTTAGTTCCCCAACCAGGGATCAAATGCCTGCAGAGGAAGCATGGAGTCTTAAGCCCTGGACTACTAGGGAAGTCTCTCTCACTCTCTTCCTTGAGAACTTATGTCGAGCAAGTGAAGTGAAGTCACTCAGTCGTGTCTGACTCTTTACGACCCCATGGACTGTAGCCCACCAGGCTCTTGGTCCACGGGATTTTCCAGGCATGAATACTGGAGTGGGTTGCCAGTTCCTTCTCCAGGGGATCTTCGCGACCCAGGGATTGAACCCAGTCTCCCGCATTATAGGCAGATGCTTTACCGTCTGAGCTACCAGGAAGCCCTACCTTGAGCAAAAGCCTGTGTTAACCAAAGGGAGAGGCTAACCAAGTGGAGCAGAGTCCAGTGGTCCTTGCTAAAATCATCCTAGACTAGTCTACACTCTGCCAGCTCTCACACATGAAGGATAGGGCAGCAAAGGCCAGCAGAGTAGCTGCCCAACCCACAGTGAACCACAGACACATGAGTGAGCTGAGCCAACACAACAGGTACAATCATAAACCCGTACTTTCAGTTTTGGGGTGGTTTGTTATGTGTCTGTAGCTAACTAATAGGAAACTTATTACCAACCTGCCATAATGTTAATATCTATGCTGTCCTAAAGTAATTGTTCAGGAGCTGCTGTTTTTAATTTATTATCAACAGTACTTTCTTGAGTCTCCCATCGATACACACAATCTCTTTCTTTCTCATCCTTATAATGTCCGTGGCCAGTTTTGCCTTCATGCTTTTTGAAAGGGGAATATATACAGCCTAGAGCTCGAGTCAGCTATGTTACCTATTTTTCAGCAGAATCAATAGGCAGAGCAGTTTCCACAGTCAGACAGACCCATGATTAATCCTGGTTCTGACACCAGCTGGCAGTGTGTCTCTGGGCAAGTTATTTTATCTGTAAGCTGAAGATGATGCAAACCTAGCACCCCCACATAAAGCTGTCCAGGTCGAGTACTGTACAAATCCAAATGTCACCAACTGTTGTTCTTCAGCACATCATCCTCATGGCCAGATACAGCAGGCCTGTTTGGGGGGTAAATAAGAGATGCTTTGTATTGTGTTGACCAAAATGTTCCTTCAGTTTTAAGTAAAAATAAAAGATACATTCTTCACTTTCATCAAAAACGTCATTGAACAACATATTCACCATTTTGTTCTACTACCTTCTGCTATTTTTCAGGCAACTTGAATTTACATCTTCCCAGAACTTTTTATCTTTTTGAGAAAAGAATTGTCCCAGGAGCCTTTTGCATTCTGCCAGGGAATTAAAATTTTTTCCATTAAGAGAATTTTATAAAGACCTAAATAAATGGAAATCCGAAGGGGTGATGTCTGGTGGATATGGCGAATGAATCAGAACTTCCCAGCAGTTCCCTTCTAATGGTTTTTGACTGCTTATCAAAGAAATATGCAATCTTGCTTTATCCCGATGGAAGATTATGTGTGTTCAGTTGACTAATTCTGGACACTTTGGGTCAATTGCTGCTTTCAGTTGGTCTAACTGGGAGCAGCACTTGTTGGAATTAATCACTTGATTTTCTACAAGGAGCTCATGATAGAGGACTCCCTTCCAACCCCACTACAAACACAGCATCACCTTCTTTGGATGAAGACGGGCTTTTGATGTGCCTGGCGGTGGTTGATGTCACTTGCCCCATGATCTCCTCCATTCCATGCTACTGTACAGTGTCCACTTTTTATCATCTATCGCAACTTGTCTTAAAAAAAACAACGTTTTTGTTACATATAAGTAGAGAATCGCATGTGGAAATAGAGTCAAGAAGGTTTTTTCCACTTATGTGGAACCCAAACATCAAAATGATGAACATAACCAAGCTGGTGCAAATGATTTTCAGCACTTGATTTGGATATTTTGAGTGTGCCAGCTATCTCTCACGTGGTATAATGTTAACTGTTCTTAATCAGTGTCTTGATTTTTTCACTATCAACTTCAACTTGTGTATCTGACCATGGAGCATAGTCCAGTGAGAAATTTCCAGCATGAAACTTTACAAACCACCTTTGACAGGATCCGTCACAGTACCTTCTCAATACACTGCATAAACTTTTTACTGCATTTCAGTTGCTTTTTTTAAACCTTTCTTGAAATAATAAAGCATAATAAGCCCAACATTTTTCTTTTTTTTTTCTTCCATCTTTAATATTAAAATGGCTACACAAAAATTCACCAATTTTGGTAAGTTTGTTTAAGTGCACATGGATAAGACAGCTTTCACAATTACAATTTCATAAAATTGTTTCAAATGAAGTTAAAGACAGCTAAGTGCTGCTAGAGCCAGCTCACAGGGAAAGCAAATGAACTTTTTGGCCAACCCAGTACACAGCAGGCATTCACTTTCTTTCTTTCTGTTTCCCAACATCCAGACATACTAATAGTACTCAGTGAACTAGCTCCTGAGCCAAATCGGGCCCATTTTGCATTTTATGAATAAAATGTTTTTTGAACACAGCCATACCCATGTTTATGCTTACTTCTGCTTTGTATATAGTGACAGAGATGAGTAGTTACATCCCCACACACAGCCTGACAAAGCCTAAAATACTTATGATCTGGCTGGCCCGTTAGAGAAAAAACTTACTGATCCCAGCAATAAACTTCTATACCTCAAGTTTTTGTTGTAGATAAAAACCACCTGGAAATCTTATTTAAAACACAGATTCTTTGGGTCCTTCCAGCCAGAGACTCTGAATCAGTACATCTGGGTGAGACCTGAGAAGCCGCATTTCTAACAACCATCCAAGTGATATTGATGCTGCCAGCTTGGGAACCACGCTTTAAGTGGTGCTACACTAACCATCTGCAGTAACTTAATTGTGCTAAATCCCTAGTTTTTAAATGGTGAGGTATTAGCACACTGAAAACCCAGACAAACAGAAGCCACTTTGTGAAAAGGCTCAAAAAGCAGAAGGAATGGAGCAATTAGCAAACTGTAAGCCATTTTAAGTACAAGGTTCTTTATGGGTAATTCATGTTTATTCACAGAAGGAAAAAGTTAATCTAGGCCAGAGACAGTAACCACCAGCCAAAGTCGGAAGTCACAACACAAAGACAAAATAAGAATGTAAAGCAGGCTCTAATTATTGGCCAGTGCACAAAATGAAAATGCCGTCTCAAGGTTTTCTTAAATTAGAAGCTTTGGCTCCTCCTAATTGTGCCATTTGTCCAACTCTCTCTAAAATATCTAATAATGGTGCATTCAGTGATAACCACATACTCCATGGCTCAAAATAATTTATATTTTTCCCCACTAATAACAGATTGCAGATGCTTGTCTGGCAGTCCTCAAGATTTCAGACTGATTACTAATGAAGCGACTTACTTAAGATACACCAGGTCAGATCTGTTGTGATCCAATGAATGGTATTTGAAAACCCTCCTATAATGAGCCTTTATAAATTATTATAATTAAGCTGGTTGTTATTAGCCTGCCCTTCCTTGATCTCTAGTTTAATTTCCTTCAGTGATTTCTTTCTTCTATCCATCTCTCTACTTCAGTGCTTAAAATTTTTAAAAAGGTAAATTATTTTCTTTTAAAATTGCATAATGTACTTTAATTTAACTTGATCATTTAGATCATACCACTGTATTAGTAGGAAAGTAACCCAAAACTATTTCGAGTCCATTTTAAATATGGAATAAGCTTCAAAGAGCAAAGGCTCTTAAAAGGGGCTGTGGGAGAGTTTACAGTCACGTCTGTGTCCAGCCCAAAGGCATAAAGTTAAAAGTAAATGCTAGTTTCTGTGATGTGAGCCCTTAGAGGGGAGACCTGAAACAAAAATACCACAACCTCATGTGCAAATTCAAAGATTTATTAAGTCTTATGACTAAACATGCACCCATGCACTCTAACGGAATTGTCCTTACAGCTCATGATGTCTTCCTGAAATAAAACCTCAAGCCAACTACAGTTTAGAAAAAAGAAGTGCTTTGGATGGAGAAAAATCTGGTGTGTGTCTTGGTTCTACCTCCTACTTTCTTCCTCCTCCTTCTCTTCCCTCTTCTTTCTTTAGCTGCAGTCCCTTGACTAACTTTCCTAATGCATTAGCTTTTCATTTTTAAAATAGATTGAAAATTCCTGCGTTACAAACTTCACAAGTTCCAGAATGACTGAGTTCAGTTCAGCTGCTCAGTCATCTCCAACTCTTTGCAACCCCATAGACTGCTGACGCCAGGCCTCCCTGTCCATCACCAACTCCCAGAGTTTACACAAACTCATGTCCATTGAGTCAGTGATGCCATCCAATTATCTCATACTCTGTCATCCCCTTCTCCCACATTCAATCTTTCCCAGCATCAGGGTCTTTTCAAATGAGTCAGCTCTTCACATCAAGTGGCCAAAGTACTGGAGATTCAGCTTCAACATCAGTCCTTCCAATGAACACTCAGGGCTGATATCCTTTAGGATGGACTGATTGGATCTCCTTACAGTCTAAGAAACTCTCAACAGTCTTCTCCAACACCACAGTTCAAAAGCATCAATTCTTCAGTGCTCAGCTTTCTTTACAGTCCAACTCTCACATCTATACATGACTACTGGAAAAACCATAGCCCTGACTAGATGGACCTTTGTTGGCAAAGTAAAGTCTCTGCTTTTGAATATGCTGTCTAGGTTGGTCATAGATGGGAGCAAGCATCTTTTAATATCATGGCTGCAGTCACCATCTGCAGTGATTTTGGAGCCCACCAAAATAAAGGAGGTCGCCATTAACCCCACCATAGAGCTGCCATAACTTACACAGTATGGGAAACAGACTCTTGGAGGGCACAACAGAACCTTGTGCACCAGGACCCAGGAGAAAGGAGCAGTAACCCCACAGGAGAATGTCCTGGACTTGCCTGTGTTGGTGGTGGCCTGTTGCAGGGTTGGGGGCACTGAGTGTAGTAGTGCATGCATGGGACCTTTTGAGGGAGGTCACCATTATCTTCGTTATCTCCACCATAGTTTCAGTTCAGTTCAGTCACTCAGTCGTGTCCAGCTCTTTGCCACCCCATGAATTGCAGCACGGCAGGCCTCCCTGACCATCACCAACTACCAGAGTTCACCCAAACTCTTGTCCATTGAGTCGGTGATGCCATCCAGCCATCTCATCCCCTGTCATCCCCTTCTCCTCCTGCTCCCAATCCCTCCCAGCATCAGAGTCTTTTCCAATGAGTCAACTCTTCGCATGAGTTGGCCAACTGTCACATCCTTACATGACCACAGGAAAAACCATAGCCTTGACTAGACAAACCTTTGTTGGCAAAGTAATGTCTCTGCTTTTCAATATGCTATCTAGGTTGGTCATAACTTTCCTTCCAAGGAGTAAGCGTCTTTTAATTTCATGGCTGCAGTCACCATCTGTAGTGATTTTGGAGCCCAGAAAAATAAAGTCTGACACTGTTTCCACTGCTTCCCCATCTATTTCCCATAAAGTGGTGGGACCGTATGCCATGATCTTTGTTTTCTGAATGTTGAGCTTTAAGCCAACTTTTTCACTCTCCACTTTCACTTTCATCAAGAGGCTTTTGAGTTCCTCTTCACTTTCTGCCATAAGGGTGGTGTCATCTGCATATCTGAGGTTATTGATATTTCTCCCCGCAATCTTGATTCCAGTTTGTGTTTCTTTCAGTCCAGTGTTTCTCATGATGTACTCTGCATATAACTTAAATAAACAGGGTGACAGTATACAGCCTTGACGAACTTCTTTTCCTATTTGGAACCAGTCTGTTGTTCCACGTCCAGTTCTAACTGTTGCTTCCTGACCTGCATACAAATTTCTCAAGAGGCAGATCAGGTGGTCTAGTATTCCCATCTCTTTCAGAATTTTCCACAGTTGATTGTGATCCACACAGTCAAAGGCTTTGGCATAGTCTGGTTTTTCTGGAACTCTCTTGCTTTTTCCATGATCCAGTGGATGTTGGCAATTTGATCTCTGGTTCCTCTGCCTTTTCTAAAACCAGCTTGAACATCAGGAAGTTCACGGTTCACATATTGCTGAAGCCTGGCTTGGAGAATTTTGAGCATTACTTTACTAGCGTGTGAGATGAGTGCAATTATGCAATAGTTTGAACATTCTTTGTAATTGCCTTTCTTAGGGATTGGAATGAAAACTGACCTTTTCCAGTCCTGTGGCCACTGCTGAGTTTTCCAAATTTGCTGGCATATTGACTGCAGCACTTTCACAGCATCATCTTTCAGGATTTGGAATAGTTCAACTGGAATTCCATCACCTCCACTAGCTTTGTTCGTAGTGATGCTTTCTAAGGCCCACTTGACTTCACATTCCAATATGCTACTGGAGATCAGTGGAGAAATAACTCCAGAAAGAATGAAGGGATGGAGCCAAAGCAAAAACAATACCCAGCTGTGGATGTGACTGGTGATAGAAGCAAGGTCCAATGCTGTAAAGAGCAATATTGCATAGGAACCTGGAATGTCAGGTCCATAAATCAAGGAAAATTGGAAGTGGTCAAATAAGAGATGGCAAGAGTGAATGTCGACATTCTAGGAATCAGCGAACTGAAATGGACTGGAATAGGTGAATTTAACTCAGATGACCATTATATCTACTACTGCGGGCAGGAATCCCTCAGAAGAAATGGAGTGGCCATCATGGTCAACAAAAGAGTCCGAAATGCAGTACTTGGATGCAATCTCAAAAATGACAGAATAATCTCTGTTCGTTTCCAAGGCAAACCATTCAATATCACAGTAATCCAAGTCTATGCCCCAACCAGTAATGCTGAAGAAGCTGAAGTTGAGTGGTTCTATGAAGACCTACAAGACCTTTTAGAACTAACACCCAAAAAAGATGTCCTTTTCATTATAGGGGACTGGAATGCAAAAGTAGGAAGTCAAGAAACACCTGGAGTAACAGGCAAATTTGGCCTTGGAATACGGAATGAAGCAGGGCAAAGACTAATAGAGTTTTGCCAAGAAAATGCACTGGTCATAAAAAACACCCTCTTCCAACAACACAAGAGAAGACTCTACACATGGACATCACCAGATGGTCAACACCGAAATCAGATTGATTATATTCTTTGCAGCCTAAGATGGAGAAGCTCTATACAGTCAGCAAAAACAAGACCAGGAGCTGACTGTGGCTCAGACCATGAACTCCTTATTGCCAAATTCAGACTTAAATTGAAGAAAGTGGGGAAAACCACTAGACCATTCAGGTATGACCTAAATCAAATCCCTTATGATTCTACAGTGGAAGTGAGAAATAGATTTAAGGGCCTGGATCTGATAGATAGAGTACCTGATGGACTATGAAATGAGGTTCGTGACATTGTACAGGAGACAGGGATCAAGACCATTCCCATAGAAAAGAAATGCAAAAAAGCAAAATGGCTGTCTGGGGAGGCCTTACAAATAGCTGTGAAAAGAAGAGAAGCAAAAAGCAAAGGAGAAAAGGAAAGATATAAGCATCTGAATGCAGAGTTCCAAAAAATAGCAAGGAGAGATAAGAAAGCCTTGCTCAGCGATCACTGCAAAGAAATAGAGGAAAACAATAGAATGGGAAAGATAAGGGATCTCTTCAAGAAAATCAGAGATACCAAAGGAACATTTCATGCAAAGATGAGCTCGATAAAGGACAGAAATGGTATGGACCTAACAGAAGCAGTAGATATTAAGAAGAGATGGCAAGAATACACATTAGAACTGTACAAAAAAGATCTTCACAACCCAGATAATCACAATGGTGTGATCACTGACCTAGAGCCAGACATCCTGGAATGTGAAGTCCAGTGGGCCTTAGAAAGCATCACTACGAACAAAGGCAGGGGTACCAGAGATCAAATTGCCAACATTCGCTGGATCATCGAAAAAAGAAGAGAGTTCCAGAAAAACATCTATTTGAGCTTTATTGACTATGCCAAAGCCTTTGACTGTGTGGATCGCCATAAACTGTGGAAAATTCTGAAAGTGATGGGAATACCAGACCACCTGACCTGTCACCATAGTTTGGCCCCAGGTAAATAGCAGGGAGGGAACACAGCCTCACCCATCAACAGAAAATTGGATTAAAGATTTACTGAGCATGGCCCTGCCCATCAGAACAAGACCCAGTTTCCCCTTCAGTCAGTCTCTCCCAATCAGAGGGAAGACAGACTGAAAACCACAATCACAGAAAATGAACCAATCTGATCACATGGACCACGCACAGCCTTGTCTAACTCAATGAAACTATGAACCATGCCATGTAGGGCCACCCAAGAGGGACGGGTCATGGTGGAGAGTTCTGACAAAATGTGGTCCATGGAGAAGGGAATGGTAAACCACTTCAGTATTCTTGCCTTGAGAACCCCAGGAACAGCATGAAAAGGAATGGATGGATGCAGATAAATATTCTAACACCTTGGGTCAGTGGTTAAGTGCTGTAAATGTCTTCTCCCAGTTTTTAACTTGACTTTTCATTCTCATTGATGTCTTACTTAAAATTTTATCTTATAACACATTTACATAACAATATAACATTTACTATCCAATTATAACTCAATCCTCAAATCAACTCTGTGATGTAGGAACTGTTATCAACTTTATCTTACTCTGGAGAAAAGACAGGCAGGGAGTGTCAATGATCTGCCCAAGTGTAAGGTAGGAAGTGGCTGAGCCAGGATTTAAACCCAGGGCATTGGTCTCTCAAGTGTGTGGTCCCAACTCCTGTACAGTGCTGCTTCTCTATGTGTACTGAAAAACAGAATTCTATTTTTAATATATCTAAATTCATTAATCTTGTCCTTCATCAACTGAATTTTATTTATTTTATTTAAGAAATCCTTCTTTATCTGAATATCATAAATATGATTGTATTATCTCCTGAGAGTCTTATACTTTTGCCTTTTAAACTAAAATTTTTTATCCAATGGAAACTGTGTGTGTTTAAAGGGTCCAGTTTTATTTCTTTTCCCATGAGGATAAACAGTTGTTAAAATATTGATCTTTCTCAGCTGATGTGCATGTGTGCTGAATCATGTCCTACTCTGGCCGACCCCATGGACTTAGCCTATCAGGCTCCTCTTTCCTTGGGATTTCCCAGGCAAGCATATTGGAGTGGGTTGCCATTTCCTCTTCAGAGGATCTTCCCAACCCAGGGATTGAACCTGTGTCTCCTGAATTGCAAGCAGATTCTTTACCACTGGGTAAAATTTAGTTCTAGGAGTTTTAAAATTTATTTCTAATTAGTTTTAATTTAGTTTTATTTTATTTATTTTATATTTTTTATTATTAGTTTTTATTATTTCTAATAAGTGATGAAGCATCTGCAAATGAAATGAAAAAAATATACTACTTACAATAGCACAAAAATCTGAAATACCTAATGATAACTTGAACAAAATAATATTAATAAGTAATAGTCCTGTACAATGAAATCTCCAAAACACTGCTGAGGGAAATAGAGAAGACTTAAATAAAAGGAGATGTAAACCATATTTAAGGATCAGAGGAATCCATATTGTTAAGATGTCAATTCTAACCAAAACAGATATATAGAATCAAAATGACATCAATCAATATTTCAACTCATGGTTTTGTGGAAAGTCACAGGCTAGTACTCAATTTCATTTTAAATAGGTTTTTGGTTAATCATCATTTCTCTCTCTACTATTGATGGTTTACAGAAATAAAATTAAATTCTCTATACTGATGTCGTTCCAGCAAACTTGCTAAATTCTCTTGTCTATTATAATAACATGTCTGTAGCTTTTTGGAGGGATTTTTTTTTTTTTACTGGACAGTCATAGTAGCTTTGAATGATGACAGTTTTATATCTTTCTTTCCAATCCTTATGTTTTATAATTCTTGGCCTAGTTCACTTGATAATATCCAATAGATGCAGTGACAGCAAGCTTTTTTCCTGTCTTCTTTGTTCTTAAACTCATTAGAATTTTCACATAAAATTAGATACTTGTCATAGTCCTTCCTTCTTTCCTCGTAAGATAGTTATCAAACTAACACAATTTCTTTCTGTTCCTAATTTGTTCAGAAGTCTTTCTTAAATACATATAATAAATATAAGCTTAATATCATGAAACTTCCTTCCTAACTCTATTGAGATTTTAGTATATTTTCTCTTTTAACCTGCTATTTCTTTAACCTTTATTTATTCCTTCCCTAATGCTCTTCCTTTCTTTATGAAGATCTGAGTTTCTGACCTATATCATTTTCCTTCTCTCTAACAACTTCTTTTAACATTTCTTGCAAGGTAGTCCTATAGGCAACAAGTTTCCTCAATTGAGAAATGTTTAGTTTCTCCTTCACTTTCGAAGTATAATTTTGCAGAATACAGAATTCTAGTTTGGTGGGGTTTTCCTCTCAACACTTAAAATATTTCACTGCACTCTTCTTGCTTGAATGGTTTCTGAGAAATCAGATGTAATTCTTATCTTTGTTCTTCCACAGAGTAGGTGTTTGACTTTGACTTCATTCAAATTTTTTGTCTTTATCTGTTTTTTGTTTTTTTTTTCACTTTGAAAAGATACATTCAGCTGTACTTTTTTGTTTTATTTTGTTCACACTTTTCCAGTTTGTTATTCTCTGAGCTTCTGAATCTGTGGTCTGATATTTGCGAAAATTCTAAACCATTAGTGGTTCAAATATTTATGTTGTTCTTTTCTTTCTTCTCTGTCTGATGTTCCATCATAGGTATGTTATACTTTATGTAATTGCCCAATAGTTGTTGAATAGTCAGTTCCTTTTTTTCCCCCAGTCTTTTTTCTCTCAGCTTTTTAGTTCCTATTCACATGTCCTCAAGCTCAGAGATTCTTTCCTCAGTCATATTCCTTCTACTAACCAGCCTATCAAAGACAGTCTTCATTTATGTTAGTGTTTTAGTTTCTAGCATTTCTTTTTGATTCCTAGAATATCCATTTTTATGCATTTTCTTGCATGTTATCTAGTTTTCCCATTAAAACTGTTAGTATGTTAATCATGGTGATTTTAAATTGCTAATCTGGTTGTTACAACATTCCTCCCATATCTGACTCTGGTTCTGATACTTGTTCTGTTTTTTTTTTTTTTTTGGTGTTTTTTCTTTTTTTTGCTTTTAGTATGCTTTGTCATTTTTGTTGAAATTGGCCATGATATCATGATATACTAGATAAAAGGACATGCAGTAAATAGGCCTTTGTACTGTGTGGTGAGCGGTTGGGGAGAGGAAATGTCCTGTGGTTCTATGACAGGTCTTAGTCTTTTAATGAGCCTGTGCCTCTGGACTGTGGACTTCACAGGGGCCTCTTGGTTCTCCCCCAACTTAGATGGGGCAGAATGACTAAAAGGGATGAAGACGGGTGTTTTTTATTTCCTCCAGGTCAGCTAGACTCTGATAGAATCCCAGTAGTTTAGGCTCAGGTTAAATAGTTTGCTCTGAGGGCAGGCCTTGCTAAGAACAGAATGATCTGGCGTATTTCAACATGGCTGCTTTTCCCCCTGCCCCCATTGGAAGCAGGAAGAGATTTCTTTCCTGTCTTCTCTGTGAAAACATAACAGAGCTCCAGGAAGTAAAACTCACAGAAGTGTGGCATCCCTCACCCTGCCAAGACTGCATCCCCATGGACTTGTTCACCCTCAGACTTATCCACACTGAGCCTTGAAAAATTCAACTGCTGTTGAGACTTTCCTCCCTCTAAACTGATTCTTACAGAGGTTTCTGCTCCTTCAAAGTGATTCTCTTTACCTTCCTGACTGTGTCACCAATATTTAGTTCAGCAGTTTGCCCTGCTGGTGGGCCAATTGTCTGATGGATCTAAGAAGAGTTGTTGATTTTCAGTTTCTTCAATATTTTAGTTGTTGTTAGAGCAGAGTAACAACTTCCAATCTCCTTATGTGCCTGACTGGAAACCAGAGTTTTTTGATGTGTAAATATAGTGAGTTTTATTAATATATCTATAATTGTATCTAGGAAAAGACTCTGATGTTGGGAGGGATTGGGGACAGGAAGAAAAGGCGATGACAGAGGATGAGATGGCTGGATGGCATCACCGACTCAATGGACATGAGTTTGAGTGAACTCCGGGAGTTGGTGATGGACAGGGAGGCCTGGCGTGCTGCGATTTATGGGGTCACAAAGAGTCAGACAAGACTGAGCGGCTGAACTGAACTGAATTGTATCTATAGTTTGTTATATAAATAGAATTTAACTGTATATATTTCTGAACCAACATCCTATTCCTAGAATGAATCTAACTTGGTTATGATGTGTTAGCTTTTCTATACTCTGCTCAATTCAGTTTGCTAAAATTTTCTTTCAGATTTTTAGACACATGTTCATGAGTGAGAATATCCTGTAAATCTCCATTCCCTGAGCTTCTTGTTTGGTTTTTGTGACATGATTATACTCACCTCATAAAATGTTAGGGGACAGTCTTTTCTCTTACTGTTCTTTAGAAAAGCATGAGTAATATTTAAATTATTCTTTCTTTGAATGTTTGTTACAACTTGCCTAGAAATCTGTCAGGACCTTGGATTTTCTTTGTGGAGAAGCTTTGAAGTGCTTATTCCTTATAGGGCCACTCAAATTTCCTGTTACTCTTGAGTCATTGCTGATACATCATATTTTGGGAAATCAGTTTCTGTTTACTTTTTTTTGACATTGTATCTTTTTGTGTTCTTTTTAAATAGCTATAATAGCCAGAGTTATGCCTCCTTCATCTTTAGGCTTATTTCAAAGTGTATTCTGACTCTCTGAAGTCTGAAGTATAGGTAGATTTCTTTAGGCACTGTTTGTTTCTACCTATGCTAAGTGCTTGGAATCTATGGAACAGGGCTCATTTCTGTTTTAGAAACAAGCTAGTTGTCCACCAAAACATGTTCTTCCTCATCCTAGGTATATAATGAGACTGTTTCCCAGGCATCCTTGTAGTTGAGGATGGTCTTGGGCCTGAATTCTTGTCAGTGAAATATGTGTACAGTATTTCACATATTTCTAAACCTGTTTAGATATACCAGTTTCTAAACGTGTCCCATAGAAATCCTGCCACTGAATGAACACCTGTTTCAGCTTCCTATTGACGTGTGACAAACAACTCCCACAACCTCGTGCCTTAAGACAGCAACTATTCTATTATTTCTTATGAGCCTGTCAGTTGACTAGGCAGTATTTTGCTATCTTACCTGGGCTAAGTTATGCAACTACGTTAGTCTGTAAGTTAATGTGGGCTGGGAAGTCCAAGATCGTCTCTCTCCCGCATCAGGGGCCCATTACTCACAGTAAGCTGGGGCACCGTGACTCTCCCCTTGGTAGCCTGTCTCTCCACTCGATGGCCCCATTCCTCATGGCCTCTGTGTGGCCTTTCTCCCCAGTGGGACCTGGACATCCTTTCTACATGGTGATTGGGCTCCAAGAGGGAAAATGTGGATGCTGCCAACCCCCTTCGGAGGCTTGAGCTCAGAATCCCCAGGAAGTTGCGTCCCCTACATTTCTGTTGGCCAACACACATCTCATGTCTAGCTCAAATTCAAGACGTGGGGAAGTAGATTCCCACCATTTATGGGAGAAGCTTCAAAGTCACAATGAGCAGGGGCACATGAAGGCATGATTCCTTGGGGCCATTTTTCATATTCTGCCACATCACCCATGAATGCCCCCACATAGCACCCTCTGCTTGTCCCCCCACGGATAGATGCAGGTGCTCAGGGAGCCTTATGAACCCCATGATAAAAACAGGGGCTTCTGTTAGAGAGCTTCCCAACCCCAGGTCCTGTTCTCTGGGAACCATATGTGTATAAGCAAGAAATCAACAAGGGTTATGTTAATCCACTAATATTACAGGATTTATTAAAGCAGCTAATCTTACCCTAAAAGTAGAACTTGAAGCTCAATTCACAGCTTGAAATTTTTCAGACCATACAGGTTATAGGAATTGGATTGCAAACCTGGGAGAGGAGTATCCTGTGACTCTAGTCTCTCAGAGGGTATTTTGCCCTTTCCACTGAATGCCATGGTCTGAGATGATCTGCTTGCCTTACTGATCCATGTGGTGTGAAGCTTGAGAGGGTTTGGAAAAGGTAAACAATGAGGACAACTTATTTCTCCATTTATCTTTACTCTGAGGACTTCACTTTACGTGGGTGAGCGCTGGCCTTGTCTCCTGATCCCAGCCAACTCTATCCCCAATTCAGGCTGTGGAAGCCAACAGCTCTCAAATTCCCTTGAACTTGCAAATGCCCTCAGCCTGAAGCTGCTTTGACTCTGCGGGCCTGTCTGGATTGCTGTTCCCAATCAGCGTCTGGCCTCTGAGAATTCCACACTTCCTCACTCACTCATGCTTGCATTTAAAAATAGGTTATTTATATTTTAGTTAGCATTTTAAATTGTTTTCACTCAGAGGGTCAGTCTCGTTCTGCAAATTGCAATACTGCTATAAAAATAATCAGACATTTGTTTGCAGAGACATTTAAAATCTATGATAAATTTAAGTGTTTCTCACGACTTCTACAGATGAACTCATCTCATTCTGCTTGTATCAATTTCCTATTCATATCCCCTGATTTCTTTTTAAGTTGGACAATAGTACCAAATGTACTCCAAGAAATGTCTTGGTGGTATTTCTACTCGCTTTGATCTCTGATGGCTAGTTTACATCCCAGAACCACTAGTCACATCAAAATTAACACTACCACCAACTCTCCCTGCACACAGGAACTTACTGGACAAGTTCATTCTTGCCTTCAAGCCCTGCTTTTCAAAGTTAAGTACTGTTTGTTCCGTTCCAGCAAGCTCTGTCCTATTTCCTGGGTAGCCTGTTATGAATTTTAGGTTTATCCATGTTTCCTTCAATTTAGCATTCTCAGCATTAAATCTATGTCTCAGTCTGAGATCTCCCAGAAGCAGACCCTGAGACAAGGATTCAAAGACAAGTATTTATTTGGGAGGTGATCCCAGAAGGCTGGATCATTCATTAAAACAAACTCTGTTTGCACTATAAAAAGAAGAGAAATATTAATGTTCCAGGAGTCAGAATCAGAAGAAAAGAGGATTAAATGAATAGCACCCTGTTCTATGGAGAAGGCAATGGCACCCCACTCCAGTACTCTTGCCTGGAAAATTCCATGGACGGAGGAGCCGGGTAGGCTGCAGTCCATGGGGTTGCTGAGGGTTGAACAGGACTGAGCGACTTCCCTTTCACTTTTCACTTTCATGCATTGGAGAAGGAAATGGCAACCCATTCCAGTGTTCTTGCCTGGAGAATCCCAGGGACGGGGAAGCCTGGTGGGCTGCCGTCTATGGGGTCACACAGAGTCAGACACGACTGAAGTGACTTAGTAGCAGCAGCAGCAGAAACCCTGTTCTATAATCACCTAAAATAACCAAAATGATTATGATGATGATTAACACTATTTTCCATGAACTTTTCACTAAGTTTAATTCATGTGAACCTCAAAAAATCCAATGAGATAGGGTGCGTCCTATATTTCCATTTTACAGAAAGATAAATTAAGGCAGGCATGGATTATTTAGTTGACTAATATCACAATGTAGTAACTAGTGGAACCAAGTGTGAGCCCAGGCACTCTGAAGAGGTCCATACTGTCAAATACTAAGCTATATATTACCTCTCAAGTTTATTCTACAAATGGATGTCCACTGAGGAAAACTGGGAAGTGAAGGAATAAAATTTGACACTTATTTCAGTCAAATTGAGAAGGGAATGGAGATGAGAATGGCAAACCACTTCAGTATTCTTGCCTTGAAAACCCCATGAACAGTATGAAAAGGCAAAAAGATAAGACATTGAAAGGTGAATTCCCCAGGTCGGTAGGTGCCCAAAATGCTACTGGAGGTCACTGGAGAAATAACTCTAGAAAGAATGAAGAGATTAAGCCAAAGCAAAAAAAAACACAGTTGCAGATGTGACTGGTGATGGCAGCAAGGTCGGATGCTGTAAAGAGCAATATTGCATCAGTTCAGTTCAGTTCAGTCGCTCAGTCGTGTCCGACTCTTTGCGACCCCATGAATCACACCACGCCAGGTCTCCCTGTCCATCACCAACCCCCGGAGTTCACCCAGACTCACATCCATCGAGTCAGTGGTGCCATCCAGCCATCTCATCCTCTGTCGTCCCCTTCTCCTCCTGCCCCGAATCCCTCCCAGCATCAGAGTCTTTTCCAATGAGTCAACTCTTCACATGAGGTGGCCAAAGTACTGGAGTTTCAGTTTCAACATCAGTCCTTCCAAAGAAATCGCAGGGCTGATCTCCTTCAGAATGGACTGGTTGGATCTCCCTGCAGTCCAAGGGACTCTCAAGAGTCTTCTCCAACACCACAGTTCAAAAGCATCAATTCTTCGGCGCTCAGCCTTCTTCACAGTCCAACTCTCACATCCATACATGACCACAGGAAAAACCATAGCCTTGACTAGACGAACCTTTGTTGGCAAAGTAATGTCTCTGCTTTTCAATATGCTATCTAGGTTGGTCACAACTTGTCTTCCAAGGAGTAAGCGTCTTTTAATTTCATGGTGCAGTCACCATCTGCAGTGATTTTGGAGCCCCAAAAAATAAATTCTGACACTGTTTCCACTGCTTCCCCATCTATTTCCCATGAAGTGATGGGACCAGATGCCATGATCTTCGTTTTCTGAATGTTGAGCTTTAAGCCAACTTTTTCACTCTCCTCTTTCACTTTCATCAAAAGGCTTTTGAGTTCCTCTTCACTTTCTGCCATAAGGGTGGTGTCATCTGCATATCTGAGGTGATTGATATTTCCCCCGGCAATCTTGATTCCAGCTTGTGTTTCTTCTAGTCCAGCGTTTCTCATGATGTACTCTGCATATAAGTTAAATAAGCAGGGTGACAATATACAGCCTTGACATACTCCTTTTCCTATTTGGAACCAGTCTGTTGTTCCATGTCCAGTTCTAACTGTTGCTTCCTGACCTGCATACAAATTTCTCAAGAGGCGGGTCAGGTGGTCTGGTATTCCCATGTCTTTCAGAATTTTCCACAGTTTATTATGATCCACACAGTCAAAGGCTTTGGCATAGTCAATAAAGCAGAAATAGATGTTTTTCTGGAACTCTCTTGCTTTTTCCATGATCCAGCAAATGTTGGCAATTTGATCTCTGGTTCCTCTACCTTTTCTAAAACCAGCTTGAATATCAGGAAGTAAGGAATCTAGAATGTTAGGCCCATGAATCAAGGCAAATTGGAAGTGGTCAAACAAGAGATGTCAAGAGTGAACATCGATATTTTAGGAATCGGCAAACTAAAATGGACTGGAATGGGTGAATTTAACTCAGATGACCATTATATCTACTACTGCGGGCAGGAATTCCTTAGAAGAAATGGAGTAGCCCTCACAGTCAACAGAAGAGTCTGAAAAGCAGTACTTGGATGTAATCTCCAAAACCACAGAATGATCTCTGTTCGTTTCCAAGGCAAAGCATTCAACATCACAGTAATTCAAATCTATGCCTCAACCAGTAATGCTCAAGAAGCTGAAGTTGAATGGTTTTATGAAGACCTGCAAGACCTTTTAGAACTTAAATCAAAAAAAAGATGTCCTTTTCATTATAGGGGATTGGAATGCAAAAGTACAAGTCAAGAAACACCTGGAATAACAGGCAAATTTGGCCTTGGAATATGGAATGAAGCAGGGCAAAGGCTAATAGAGTTATGCCAAGAAAATGCACTGGTCATAGCAAACACCCTCTTCCAACAACACAAGAGAAGACTCTACACATGGACATCACCAGATGGTCAATACTGAAATCAGAGTGATTATATTCTTTGCAGCCAAAGATGGAGAAGCTCTATACAGTCAGCAAAAACAAGACTGGGAGCTGACTGTGGCTCAGATCATGAACTCTCCTTATTGTCAAATTCAGACCTAAATTGAATAAAGTAAGGAAAACCACTTTTCAGGTATGACCTAAATCAAATCCCTTATGATTATACAGTGGAAGTGAGAAATAGATTTAAGGGACTAGATCTGATAGAGTGCCTGATGAACTATGACAGAGGTTCATGACACTGTCATGAGACAGGGATCAAGACCATCCCCATGGAAAAGAAATGCAAAGAAGCAAAATGGCTGTCTGAGGAGGCCTTGCAAATAGCTGTGAAAAGAAGAGAAGCAAAAAGCAAAGGAGAAAAGGAAAGATATATGCATCTGAATGCAGAGTTCCAAAAAATAGCAAGGAGAGATAAGAAAGCCTTGCTCAGTGATCAATGCAAAGAAATAGAGGAAAACAACAGAATGGGAAAGACTAGAGATCTCTTCAAGAAAATTAGAGATACCAAGGGAACATTTCATGCAAAGATGGGCACAATAAAGGACAGAAATGGTATGGACCTAACAGAAGGAGAAGATATTAATGAGAGGTAGCACGAATACACAGAAAAACTATTTAAAAAAAGATCTTCATGACCCAGATAACCATGATGGTGTCACTCACCTAGAGCCAGACATCCTGGAATGTGAAGTCAAGTGGGCCTTAGGAAGCATCACTATGAACAAAGCTAGTGGAGGTGATGGAATTCCAGTTGAGCTATTTCAAATCCTAAAAGATGATACTGTGAAAGTGCTGCACTCAATATGCCAGCATATTTGGAAAATTCAGCAGTGGCCACAGGCCTGGAAAAGGTGTTTTCATTCCAATCCCTAAGAAAGACAATGCCAAAGAATGCTCAAACTACCACACAATTGCACTCATCTCACACACTAGTAAAGTAGTGCTCAAAATTCTTCAAGACAGGCTTCAACAATACATGAACTGTGAGCTTCCAGATGTTCAAGCTGGATTTAGAAAAGGCAGAGGAACCAGAGATCAAATTGCCAACATCCACTGGATCATGGAAAAAGAAAGAGAGTTCCAGAAAAACATCTATTTCTGCTTTATTGACTATGGCAAAGCCTTTGACTGTGTGGATCACCATAAACTGTGGAAAATTCTGAAAGAGATGGGAATACTAGATGACCTGACCTGCCTGTTGAGAAATCTGTATGCAGGTCAAGAAGCAACAGTTAGAACTGGACATGGAACAACAGACTGGTTCTAAATTGGGGAAAGGAGTATGTCAAGGGCATATATTGTCACCCTGCTTATTTTAACTTATATGCAGACTGCATCATGAGAAATGCTGGGCTGGATGAAGCACAAGCTGGAATTAAGGTTGCCAGAAGAAATATCAATAACCTCAGATATGCAGATGACAACACCCTTATGGCAGAAAGTGAAGAACTAAAGAGCCTTTTGATGAAAGTGAAGGAGGAGAGTGAAAAATTTGGCTTAAAGCTCAACATTCAGAAAACAAAGATCTTGGCATCTGGTCCCATCACTTCATGGCAAATAGATGGGGAAACAGTGGAAACAGTAGCAGACTTTATTTTTTTTTGGGGGGGGGGGGGCTCCAAAATTATTGCCCAAAGAAGAAAACAAGGAAACTTTGAGGATAATTTGTCCATGTTTCGGAAAGTTAAGGGCTTCCCAGGTGGCTCAGTGGTAAAGAATCTGCCCACCAATGCAGGAGCCAAGGTACACGTGCATTCGATCCCTGGGTCAAGAGGATGCCCTGGAGGAGGAAATGGCAACCCACTGTAGTATTCTTACCTGGAAAATTCCATGGACACAGAAGCCTGGCTGGCTGCAGCCCATGGGGTCACAAAGAATTGGACACGACTGAGCATACAGTGGAACAGGAAAGTTAATTGCTTTTATTTTTTATAAAATAAAAAATAAAAATAGCATTATTTATAATAAATGCTATTATCTTATGACCCAGCAACTTCATTCTTTAGAATATACCCTGGAGAAATCATTATTCCCATGCTTCAGGAGATTTATACAAGAATGCTTATGACACTGCCAATACAAAACAAAAACAAACAAAAAACACCAATTTCCAATATCAGTAGACTTTGTAAGTTGTGTTGTTCAATTGAACAGCTAAATGTACTGATCTAGCTGACTCTCAAAAACACAATAATAAGCCCCAAAAAGCAAGTCACAGTGAAATACATGCAGTTTGAGTCCCTTGATATAAAGTTAAAAACATGCAATATGAAAACAACATATAAGCATATGTGGTAAAAGAAACGACAGAAGAATGATACAACACATCATTCAAACTAGTTACCTCTGAGGGAAATGGGAGGTATGGGATCAGCATGGGGAATGGGGCACTTCAATTCCAATGGAAATGTCCTGTCTGTGTGCAAATGTCCAGACTGTGTCAATGGTACTAGGGTTTTGCTGCATTATTACTCTTTATATCCTCATATGCTTTATACCGTATTTATTGTATCTACTCAATTTCTGATGGAAAAAACAGCAATCAATGCTAAAGTTATCACTAGTAGTAGAGAATTACAATGTATAACTTTGAAGTGACCTCAGAAAGAAAAACAGGAACAAATAGAGTTTTGATCATGTAGCACAGGGATGGAAGAAGAAATCCCCCTCAAAACTTGGAAATCCTAAAGTCAAAATAGAAGGTTTTACAAATAAAATTAGCCAAAACAATTATTAAAACTTATGTTCATTAAATTGCTTATTATATGGCAATGATTCTCAGACTCTTTTCAAAACAAAATTTAACTGTATGGAGAAGTATATTCCAGGAAAATATAAACAGAAGAAAAAAAGAATAACAATATTATAGCTATTACAATATATATAATATAGCAGAGCAAGTACTATCCAAAATTAAGCTTTTGAGACAGGAAGTTTTAATTTGGGCAAAGGGATTCATTTCCAAAATTATAAAAACTTCATTGAAAAGATTAGAGTCAGCAATCAGCCAATTAATAATCTCACAGTGTACAGCTGCTCCTTATTGTCCACAGAGTCCATATTTGTGAATTTGCCTCCTTGAAAAAATGTATTTATAAACCCCAGATCTATACTTGTGGCACTTTTTTTTTTTGCAGTCATTCACAAATGTGTACAGAGTGGCATAAAAACTGGGTCTCCCAGTGAGCAATTATCTGCGGAAGTCAAGTCGGGTTGTGCTCTGCTTCCCTGTCTCAGCTCTCAGACTATAAACCAGTGTCCTTTTCATGGTCGATACACTGCTGCGTTTTTCACATCTCCATGCTTTTGTTGGTGATTTCACTGTTTAAAATGGCTCTAAGCAAAAAGCTCAACTGCCAGTAACATCTCTAAGCACGAGCAGGCTGAATGCGCCTTATGGATGAAATAGGTGTTAGATGCACTTCATTCAGGCATAAGTTATGATGCTGTTGGCCATGAGTTCAATGTTAATGAACTAAAATGCATATTAAACAAGATGTCTTTAAACAGACACATATATAAAATAAGATTATATATTGATCAATAAACAAAAATGTGATCAGAGGCTTGCAGGAAACTAACTTAAAATTTCCCGTAGGAGCAATGACAGTATTTGTAAATTCAGTTTTCCAGGGACTTTTAAAATGTAAGTAATACAAACAACAAGCATCAAACATACAAAACAAAAAATCATAATCACCTAGCAGGAAGATTTAACAGAAAGCTGAGAAGTCAACAAATCATATAGATTAAATCTATTTAAAACATAGAGAATCTAACAGTAAAGTAAGAGAAGACTCTACACATGGACATCACCAGATGGTCAACACCGAAATCAGATTGATTATATTCTTTGCAGCCAAAGATGGAGAACAAAAAGAAGACCAGGAGCTGACTGTGGCTCAGATCATGAACTCCTTATTGCCAAATTCAGACTTAAATTGAAGAAAGTAGGGAAAACCACTAGACCATTCAGGTATGACCTAAATCAAATCCCTTATGACTATACAGTGGAAGTGAGAAATAGATTTAAGGGACTAGATCTGACAGAGTGCCTGATGAACTATGGAATGAGGTTTGTGACATTGTACAGGAGACAGGGATCAAGACCATCCCCATGGAAAAGAAATGCAAAAAAGCAAAATGGCTGTCTGGGGAGGCCTTACAAATAGCTGTGAAAGGAAGAGAAGCGAAAAGTAAAGGAGAAAAGGAAAGATATAAGCATCTGAATGCAGGGTTCCAAAGAATAGCAAGGAGAGATAAGAAAGCCTTCCTCAGCCATCAATGCAAAGAAATAGAGGAAAACAACAGAATGGAAAAGACTAGAGATCTCTTCAAGAAAATTAGAGATACCAAGGGAACATTTCAGGTAAAGACGGGCTCAATAAAGAACAGAAATGGTATGGACCTAAGAGAAGCAGAAGATATTAAGAAGAGGTGGCAAGAATACACAGAAGAACTGTACAAAAAAGATCTTCACTACCCCGATAATCATGATGGTGTGATCATTGACCTAGAGCCAGACATCCTGGAATGTGAAGTCAAGTGGGCTTAGGAAGCATCACTACGAACAAAGCTAGTGGAGGTGATGGAATTCCAGCTTAGCTATTTCAAATCCTAAAAGATGATGGTGTGAAAGTGCTGCACTCAATACGCCAGCAAATTTGAAAAACTCAGCAGTGGCCACAGGACTGGAAAAGGTCAGTTGTCATTCCAATCCCTAGGAAAGGCAATGTCAAAGAATGCTCAAACTACTGCACAATTGCACTCATCTCACATGCTAGTAAAGTAATGCTCAAAATTCTCCAAGCTAAGCTTCAACAATATGTGAACCATGAACTTCCAGATGTTCAAGCTGGTTTTGGAAAAGGCAGAGGAACCAGAGATCAAATTGCCAACAACTGTTGGATCATCGAGAAAGCAAGAGAGTTCCAGAAAAATATCTACTTCTGCTTTATTGACTACACTAAAGCCTTTGACTGTGTGGATCACAAAAAACTGGGGAAAATTCTGAAAGAGATGGGATTTACCAGACCACCTTACCTGGCTCCTGAGAAATCTGTATGAAGGTCAAGAAGCAACAGTTAGAACGGGACATGGAACAACAGACTGATTTCAAATCAGGAAAGGAGTACGTCAAGGCTGTGTATTGTCACCCAGCTTATTTAACTTATATGCAGAGTACATCATGTGAAATGCCAGGCTGGATAAAAGACAAGCTAGAATCAAGATTTCCAGGAGAAATATCAATAACCTCAGATATGCAGATGACACCACTTTTGTGGCAGAAAGCGAAGAAGAACTAAACAGCTTCTTGTTGAAAGTGAAAGAAGAGTGAAAAAGTTGGCATAAAACTCAACATGCAGAAAACGAAGATCATGGCATCTGGTCCCATCACTTCATGGGAAATAGATGGGGAAACAGTGGAAACAGTGGCAGCCTTTATTTTGGGGGGCTCCAAAATCACTGCAGATGGTGACTGCAGCCATGAAATTAAAAGATGTTTGCTCCTTGGAAGAAAAGCTATGACCAACCTACACAGTATATTAAAAAACAGAGACATTACTTTGCCAACAAAGGTCCATCTAATCAAAGCCATGGTTTTTCCAGTAGTATGTATGGATGTGAGAGTTGGACCATAAAGAAAGCTGAGTGCCAAAGAATTGATGCTTTTGAACTGTGGTTTTGGAGAAGACTCTTGAGAGTCCCTTGGACAGAAAGGAGATCAAACCAGTCAATCCTAAAGCAAATCAGTCTTGAATATTTATTGGAAGGACTGATTCTGAAGCTGAAATTCCAACACTTTGGCCATCTGATGCGAAGAACTGACTCATTAGAAGAGACTCTGATGCTGGGCAAGATAGAAGGCAGGAGGAGAAGGGGATGCCAGAGGGTGAGATGGTTGGATGGCATCACCCATTCAATGGCCATTAGTTTCAGCAAGCTCCAGGAGTTGGTGATGGATAGGGAAGCCTGGTGTGCTGTAGTCCATGGGATCGCAAAAAGTTGGACACGACTAAGCAACTGAACTGAAATGAAGGGTGTAAATATGGCTTCCCAGGTGGCTCAGCAGTAAAGAATCCACATGCCAATTCAGACATAAGAGACACAAGAGATGCAGGTTCGATCCCTTTGTCGGGAATATCCCCTGGAGAAGGAAATGGTAACCCACTCCAGTATTCTTGCCTGGAAAATCCCATGGACAGAGGAGCCTGGTGAGTGACAGTCCATAGGGTTGCAAAGAGTCTAACACAACCGCACACAACACAGAACATACACATACAGAGCACACAGCACACAACCAGAACATACACATAACCTTAATTAATTTGGTAATAGGATAAGTTATATCACCCACATTCTTCCACCATAATGTAATAAAACCAAATAACTAATAACTGACTCTAAGCCATTGGAATCAAAATTGATTCTAACCCATTGAAAAATCTAAAAATTCTATTTCAATAACTCTTGGGAAGAAAGGAAAAAATGGGAGATTATAATTAAATTATAAACATTTTACAAATTGAAGAATAGTATATATTAAAATCAGCTGCATGCATCCAAAGTTACCTTTAGAAAAATGTACAGTAATAAATGTTTTTTATTATTAAGCAGGAAAAATTAAATAAAATATGTATTCATGGATAGGTAACTGAGGAAAAAAAAATTACTGAAATGAACAAACATAAATGAGAGTTAAATTAACCAAATAGAAAACAATATATTGGAAATTAAAAGAAAAAAAAAGAATATTACTTGAACATATCAATAAAATAGATAAACTTTTGTCCTGTGCACTCAAGAAAAATGAGATAATACATAAACAAGTAGAGATAAAATCGGGAACAAATGTGCAGGGATATAAAGAAATTTGAGTCTTCTTTTAGCTAAACTTTCCTTTTTGCTTCTGTAGATCTCTGCCTGAACCAAGCATGGCTGGGGAGAGAGAGCTGCTTAACAGTTTACCCAATGGCTTCCCCATAAAGGCGCTGGTGTCAACTTCAAAAGGACCTCCTCAGTGTTCCCCTAAACGGTGTAAGTTTCTCTGTCCTTAGTGACAAGGATTTCATACTCTCCCTTTGGGTCTCCTCAACGCTCTGCCAGCTTCCTTCCAGAAAGAGCCTGACTAACTTCTAAAAAAAAAATTGCAGCCACATTCAGTTCAGTTCAGTTCAGTCACTCAGTCGTGTCCAACTCTTTCTTGAATTGCAGCACACCAGGCCTCCCTGTCCATCACCAACTCCCAGAGTTCACCCAAACTCCAAACTCATGTCCATTGAGTCAGTGATGCCATCCAGCCGTCTCATCCTCTGTCGTCCCCTTCTCCTCCTACCTCCAATCCCTCCCAGCGTCAGAGTCTTTTCCAATGAGTCAACTCTTCACATGAGGCGGCCAAAGTACTGGAGTTTCAGCTTTAGCATCAGTCCTTCCAAAGAATACCCAGGGCTGATCTCCTTCAGAATGGACTGGTTGGATCTCCTTGCAGTCCAAGGGACTCTCAAGAGTCTTCTCCAACACCACAGTTCAAAAGCATTAATTCTTCGGCGCTCAGCTTTCTTCACAGTCCAACTCTCACATCCATACATGACCACTGGAAAAACCATAGCCTTGACTAGACGGACCTTTGTTGGCAGCCACATTAACACATAAAAAAAAGAAAAAAAATATAATAAAAAGAAATGATCAAAATTGACTCTAACTCCATAAGATCTTTGTCTGTGTCATTCATGCATGTATCTCAAGCACCTAAGACACTGCTTGGCTCAAAGCCATTGCTCTAACCCATTTGAGGATAGAGTAGATATGGCTATGCACGTCTCCACCCATTCTAAATCATTCTCTCTCCACCCTCTTCTGAATCAATGAAACAGGGGTCCCTCTTCCCAACCAAGATCAAGCCTTTCCGCCCATGCCTGAACTCCTGCCCATCCCTTCTTAGGGGTCTTACATTATCAGTTACCCTTTTCCTGTTATTCATACTCTAAACCACACTTTTCCCAATAGCTTTTAGACATGCTCAAGAGTCTGTCCCACTGAAACCATAACTCTCCTTCAACCAATATCTCCCCTCCAACTTTCATCTCTCTCCCTCCAGTGTGCTTCCTAGAATTTTTAAAGAACAGTTTCTATTTACCACCATATGCTATGGACAATCTCCATCTATCAGCTTCTATAAGAGAAAAAAGTAATCACTACATTTTTTCTTAACAGCATATATTTTATATTATATGAGTAACATATTAATTGTAGAAAAATTTAGGATACACACAAGGACCTATTTTTTGAATAGAAAATAAAACCACCTACAAACACAAAACCCAGAGAGAGCCACTCCCACTTAACATCTTGCTGCAAGCTCTTCCAGGCTCTTTCCATGCAGTCCGTGATCTGTGTGATGTTGACATGCAAAACTTCCAGCTATCATGGTTTAGTTGTTAGCTGTTTAGTCCCCCAACACCATGGATCTAATTTCAGTTTTCTTGTTCTACTGACCTTGAGTACTTGCACAAAGTGCAAACTTTGCTTCTAGCTCTTGGGCCCACCAACCACTTCACAAATAACACATGCATCATGGTCAGTGACCAATGATATTATTTCCTTCAAAGTCTGTCAGGGATGGATCACTGCGCATTTGCTATTCCATTCACACAGACAGCAAAGTCTGTAGCTGTGTTGCCTCTTTGTCTTCCAGGGATAAAATTGTTACATTTTTTTCAAAAAATGAATAATAGAAAGAGGAAATTGGCCAACAAAGTGAAAGTTAAGCAAAATAATAATAATAATAATTTTTTTTTTCCCTGGGATCTTAGTTCCCTGACCTGTGCCCCTGTGGGGATTGAACTTGTGCCCTCTGCATTGGGAGCTCAGAGTCTTACCCACTGGACCACCAGGAATAATGTTAGAAGTGAAGTAAGAATAGAATGTAAATGGACTATGGAAGAAATGGGCTTCCCAGGGGGTGCAGTAGTAAAGAATTCACCTGCCAAAGCAGGAGACTCAACAGACGTGAGTTCAACCACTGGGTCAGAAAGATTCCCTGGAGAAGGAAATGGTAACCTGCTCCAGTATTCTTCCCTGGAAAATTCCATGGACAGTGGAGCCTGGTGGGCTACAGTCCATGGGATTGCAGAACTTGGACATGACTGAGCAACTGAGCACACACACATGGAAGAAATAGCTGCCCATTGGAATGTTGACACTGCTACCATTGAAGAGGAACTAAATGAGGGGACATTTATAGACAGAAATGAGAAATGTAGTTCTAAGAAGAAGCTGTCCCAAAGTGACGCCAGTAAGGAAACTCTCAGACATATGTCGTGATTCATGACGGAAAGAATAAAATGTTGGAAGATGACCCAGACTTTCAAAGGAGAATGACAATGCACAACATAGCAAAGATGGCTGTTCCATATCATAAGTTATATGACAGAAAAGAAGACAGGCACTATTCAGACCGCACTTGATAACTTTTTAAAGAAATGAAACACTTCAATCCTTAATGCTTCTAAGGTGGCTCAGATGGTAAAGAATCTGCCCATGATGCAGGAGACCTGGGTTCAGTCCCTGGGTAGAGACTTGGCAGAAGAAATGGCCACCCACTCCAGTCAGTATTCATGCCCGGAGGAGTCCACAGACAAAGGGGCCTGGCAGGCTATAGTCCATGGGACCACAAGGACTCAGACATGACTGAGTGACTAACACACACCCAGACAGATATAAATTTTATATTTTTTTCATTTCTTTATGCAGTTAAAACAGGTGGCAAGGAACAGTTTTCACAGTCCATTCTACAGGCCACACTACTGTGCAAAGCAAAGGCTGCTTGTTCTCTCTCATTCTCTCTCTTCTCTTCTCTATGTCAGATCAGCACATGCCACTGTAATAAAAATGGTATCATAATAGAAATGTTGTGAATCCTACTTTTTTTGCTTCATATATACTATTTCCATGTCAACAAATTTAAATCAACAGTGAATGCAAAATATACCACTGACTGTGTCAACATTTATACAATGTTTTTCTTATTAAGACATTTGAATTACTGCTTTTGCTTTATGATTATGAGCAGTGCTATAATGTGCTTCCTAAAAGTAGAATTGCTAAATCAAAGGGTAAGTGTGCATATTTTTTCATTAGATAGCACAACACTGAACTGAGTTTCTGAAAGTTATGCCAATTTACACTTCTTCCTGAAGTGAAAGAGAACTCAAGACTCAGATCAAAAGGAATCCACATCAAAAGTTATTATTAGTAATTTTTCTAATATTTGCTATCCAAAGCAGTAAAATACTACTTTTCATTTTTTTCAAATTGTGAGACTGAACTATATTTGTATTCAAGCAAAATAAGAGACCTCAAAAAATTTCTATTTTATATTAGGAAGTATAAATGTTTAGGTCACAAAGTTTAGAGATGGCTGTTGCTAAAGCTGAAGCTCCAATACTTTGGCCACCTGATGTGAAGAGCTGCAATTCACTGGAAAAGACTCTGATGCCGAGAAAAGTTGAAGGCAAGAGGAGAAGCGGGCAGCAGAGGATGAGATGGTTAGCATAACTGACTCAATGGACATGAATTTGAGCAAACTCTGGGAGATAGTGGAGGACAGAGGAGCCTGGCGTGCTGCAGTCCATGGGGTTGTAAAGAGTCAGACATGACTTAGCAACTGAATGACAACAAACACTCAAAGAAGCCTTTTTGTAATTCTCCAAAGACTTTAAGGGTTATATAGCAATCAATGATACCTTTGTCTTCATGGACAAGGAAACAGAGGTTACACAGGAACAGAATGCAAGTTTTAAATTCTGTTTACTGTTCTTTTCACTTTCTTATTGACTACAGATGTTTAGATGGTCATAGCAGTCCATATGGACAATTACGTACACTAAAGATCCTTCTAACACTGGAACCCCCAGAAAAGAGAGCAGAGATTAACAGATATTGGTTAAGGGATGGTTTTATATCAGGACTGTAAACATAACACTGAGACTGCAAAGGGCTGAGAAAAAAAATAGATGTAAGTTAAAACTAAGCAATAAATCAAATTTACTTCAATATCAAAAGGTTAATTATAAACCTCAATATAATAACTTCAAAATTAAGCAATAACTTCATAGTTTATTCTGTTGTGAAACCATGTCTTTACAATTTATGAGGTTTGGCTAGCAGAGTAGTAGTTTTTTTTTTTTAAATAATTGACAAAATTTTTATATTAGAAGTGCTCAAATTTCCATTTTTTATTGAGTCCTCAGAAGGTCTGATAACATGAGGCCTCTCATTACCACACTGCAACTATAGATAGGGGCTGGAAACAGAGCTGCTTCCTTTACAAAGGGCAAGGTCCATAGTTTCTAGCTCACTTTATCTTTTCATTTATATTCCCTGCCTATCTTTTGCTCAAGAGAGTAAATCAATCTTGAATTTCCTTACAAATCTACATTACTAGGGGAAAGAAATGAAAACTTATTAATGACTCTGAAGACTGTATCAATTATACTTGAAAGGGATAGCAGATAAATTTATCACTCTTTTACACATTTTGTTTCAGGGAAATGATTTTTTTCTTAATATTGTTCCATTAAGTTCTTTATGACTAGCTGCCCAAACCCAGGACCTAATGCCTAAACATTGTGAGTTAACACACCATGTAGAGAATACACAGATTTCCACTGAATTTTCCATGGTCCAGGTGGAAGCACTTATGACAGTGGATGCCAGTGTGATCTGCATTGTAGCTGGGAAACCTAGTCTTTTCATGTATGATCCTCACCAATCCTAGTCCACTTTTCCCTCAGAAAAGTGCATAGTCTGTCTGAAGTCATCCTCAATATTTTCTATCCGTGTGGAGTTACTTCTATTTCAGTGCCCTCTGAGAAGGGTTAGGCTCTTCTACTCTTTTTTAATTTTTTTAAATTATGAGAGCATGATAGCACATTTACAGGAGACTTGGAAAACACACAAAAAGGTCACATATAGTTCCACTATATAAGACAATCATTCTTTTAAATTAAGGGTTTTAGTTGGAGTTTCAATATCAAACTCTCAGAAAGTAACAGAATGAATATACAGAGAAGCAGAAGGATATAGTTGACCTAAAAAGCACTGTTAACCATTTCAATGTAATCAAGAATTATACAGTTTTAACACAACAGTAGGATACAAATTCTACTCAAGTTCCCATAGACTGTAAACTAGAATAAACAGGAACATATCCAGGGACAAAACACAGGATACAAACATTTCATGATTTAAAGGTACTGAAATCACAGAGTCTGCTCTCTAATTACTGTGGAATTACGTTAGAAATCAATATCAAGAGATATGTGAAAATAACTCACATATTTTTGAGTCAATGCAACACTTACCAAGAGAGATCTTTGACCTAGCCATGGAAAGCCTCTAATAAATTAGACTGTAAAAAACATAAGGGGTGATTGCAAAGAAAGCATTTAAATGAGAAATTAGTGTCAAACAGACAATTCAGGAATGACCCAAATCAAATCCCTTATAATTATACAGTGGAAGTGACAAATAGATTTAAGGGATTAGATCTGATAGACCTACTGCTTGAAGATCTATGGACACACACTTGTACCACTGTACAGGAGGCAGTGATGCAAAACCATCCCCAAGAAAAAGAAATGCAAAAAGGCAAAATGCTTGTTTGAGGAGGCCTTATGAACAGCTGAGAAAAACAAGAGAAGTGAAAGGCAAAGGAGAAAAAGAAAGATATATCCATCTGAATGCAGAGTTCCAGAGAACAGCAAGAAGAGATAAAAAAGCCTTCCTAACTGATCAGTGCAAAGAAATAGAGGGAAACAATAGAATGGGAAAGACTAGAGATCTCTTCAAGAAAATTAGAGGTACCAAGGGAACATTTCATGCAAAGATGGGATCAATAAAGGACAGAAATGGTATGGACCTAACAGAAGCAGAAGATATTGAGGAGAGGTGGCAAGAATACACAGAATTGTACAAAAAGATCTTCATGACCCGGATAATCACAATGGTGTGATCACTCACCTACAGTCAGATATTCTGGAGTATGAAGTCAAGTGGTCCTTAGGAAGCATCACTACAAAGCTAGTGGAGGTGATAGAATTCCAGTTGAACTCTTTCAAGTCCCAAAAGATGATGATGTGAAAGTGTTGCACTCAATATGCCAGCAAATTTGGAAAACTCAGCAGTGGCCACAAAACTGGAAAAGGTCAGTTTTCATTCCAGTCCTAGAGAAAGGCAATGCCAAAGAATGCTCAAACTACCACACAATTGCACTCATCTCACATGCTAGTAGAGTAATGCTCAAAATTCTCCAAGCTAGGCTTTAACAGTCCATCAGCCGACAATTTCCAGATGTTCAAGGCAGACTTAGTAAAGGCAGAGGAACCAGAGATCAAATTGCCAATATCTGTTTGATCATCAAAAAAGCAAGAGAGTTCCAGAAAAACATTTACTTCTGTTTCATTGGCTATGCTAAAGACTTTGACTGTGTGGATCACAATAAACTGTGGAAAATTCTTAAAGAGATGGGAATACCAGAGCACCTTACCTGCCTCCTGAGATATCTATATGCAGGTCAAGAAGCAACAGTTAGAACTGGACACAGAACAATGGACTGGTTCCAAATTGGGAAATGAGTACGTCAAGGCTGTATGTTGTCACCCTGCTTATTTAACTTATATGCAGAATACATCATGAGAAACTTTGGGCTGGATGAAGCACAAGCTGGAATCAAAGTTGCCAGGAGAAATATCAATAACCTCAGATATGCAGATGACACCACCCTTATGGCAGAAAGTGAAGAAAAACTAAAAAGCCTCTTGATGAAAGTGAAAGAGGAGAGTGAATAAGTTGGCTTAGAACTCAATATTCAGAAAACGAAGATCATAGCATCTGGTCCCATCACTTCATGGCAAATAGATGGACAAACAATGGAAACAGTGACAGACTTTATTTTGGGGGGCTCCAAAATCACTGCAGATGGTGACTGTAGCCATAAAATTAAAAGACCCTTGCTCTTTGGATGAAAAGCTATGACACACCTACACAGCCTATGAAAAAGCAGAGAGATTATTTTATCGACAAAGGTCCGTATACAGAAAGCCGTGGTTTTTCCAGTAGTCATGTATGAATGTGAGAGTTGGAACATAAAGAAAGCTGAGTGCGGAAGAATTGATGCTTTTGAACTGTGGCGTTTTAGAAGACTCTTGAGACTCCCTTGGACAGAAAGGAAATCAAACCATTCAATCCTAAAGGAAATTAGTCTTGAATATTCATTGGAAGGACATGCTGAAGGCTGAAGCTCCAATACTTTGGCCACCTGATGCAAAGAACTGACTCGTTAGGAAAGACCCTGAGGCTGTGAAAGATTGAAAGCAGGAGGAGAAGGAGACAACAGAGGATGAGATGGTTGGATGGCATCGCTGACTTGATGGGCATGAGTCTGAGCAAGCTCTGAGCATTGGTGATGGACAAGGAAGCCTAGCGTGCTGCGGTTCATGGGGTCGCAAAGAGTCGGACATAACTGAGCGATTGAACTGAACTAAGAGAAATTAATATTAAAGGTACTTCAAACAAAATCCCATGTATTTAGAAATTAAATGTTCATTTTTAAATGTTGGGTATATCTAAGAAGCCATAAACTAGGACATATTTGTAATAGAATGAAAATGTAAACAGAATTTACCAGGATTTGTTGCACACAGCTAAAGCTGTGCTGTGCTGTGCTTAGTCACTCAGTCATGTCCAACTCTTTGTGACCCCATCGACTGTAGCCTATCAGGCTCTTTTGTCCATGGGGATTCTCCAGGCAAGAATACTGAAGTGTGTTGCCATGCCCTCCTCCAGGGAATCTTCCCAATCCAGGGATCAAACCCAGGTCTCCCGCATTGCAGGTGGATTCTTTACTGACTGAGCCACCAGGGAAGCCAAAGAATACTGGAGTGGGTAGCCTATTTCTTTCAATGCAATTAAATACAATATGGAGTCTTGAATAATGTATGAAAACAAATAGTGGTCACTAGAATAAAATTTTGTGAAATTGGAACAAAATCTATATTTTAGTTAATAATACTGTATCACTTGTTAACTTCCTGTTTGTTTGTTTGTCTTCTTACAACATAGTATTTCTATTATTTCCACAACTGGATTAGATGTTTCAAGTCTTAGTCAAAATTTTTTTAATAACTAAGATAATGAACTTTGTAGACTTTTAGCAGTAATATTAGATGCCAAAATACATGAAACTATATCTTAATTTTGAGTGAATATAAATTAGAAATCAAGTATTCTATTCATACTAACCAAACAAGTAGAATCAAAAGGTTATAAGTTTTAAACTAGCAAAAATTCATAAAATCTAAAATATATATATTATACAGACATATGTATATGTATGTATGTATACTGTTGTTTAGTTGGTAGGTTTTGTCCAACTCTTTGTGATCCCATGGACTGTAGACCGCCAGGCTCCTCCATCCATGGGATTTTCCAGGAGAGAATACAGGAGTGGGATGCCATTTCCTTCTCCAGGGGATCTTCCCAACCCAGGGATTGAACCCTCGTCTCCTAGATGGATGGATTCAGATGGATTCTTTACTGCTAAGTCACCAGGGAAGTCCCATATATATGTATACAAAAGCTTTTCTACTATGCTTGATAAAGGATTAAGAAATTACAACAACAAAAAGAAAAGGACAAACTGGAAAACATAAACCTAAATGAAATGGGAACACTGAGTATGAAATAGATAAAGGATAAAGTGAAACAAACTAGATAAAAATAAAAGATCATTGTTTTTAAACAAAAGCCAGTTGTTTTTAAACATGGCTGCTCATTAGAAACACAACTGGACCTTGTAGAAGAACAGCAATACCTGGGCATTTGTATTTTTCAAAAAATTCCAAGATAAATCTGGTATGCATCTAGATTTTTAAAAAGTGATTGCAGGTTTTTCTATTAAATGCTAGTTTTAGTGACATAGAATTCTATTATTTTCTATTGACCAATCATGATACAATGGTATTAAGCCAATAATAGTTACATAATCACAAATTAAAAGATGTTTATCAGTTTTCACAATCAATAGACAAAAAAAAACAAAAGATAATTATAATTGCAAGCCATACTGTAAACATGATTAACCTAAAAATATGAAATAATTACACATAATTTGGGGAGTTAAGTAGAGTGATCTGCTAAGTGGAAGTGCATACATGCACATTTTCTTATCCACCCAGCCAGTCTATGTCAGGAGAGCTTTTGATTTCTCTATCAAATTTGAAGGAGAGCCATGATGGGTAGAGTATTTTTGCTTGTAGGTTCTTCCCTTTCATCACTTAGAATATATCATGCTATTCCCTTCTGGCTTACAGAGTTTCTATTGAGAAATCAGCTGATAGCCTGATGAGAGTTTCCTTGTACATTATTTGTCATTCTTTCCTTGTTGTTTTTAATATTTTACCTTTGGCTTTAATTTTCATAATTTTTGATTACTATATGTCTTGCTAACAGAAGCAGAAGATATTAAGAAGAGGTGGCAAGAATACACAGAAGAACTGTACAAAAAAGGTCTTCACAACCCAGATAATCATGATGGTGTAATCACTCATCTAGAGCCAGACATCCTGGAATGTGAAGTCAAGTGGGCCTTAGAAAGCATCATTTTGAACAAAGCTAGTGGAAGTGATGGAATTCCAGTTGAGCTATTTCAAATCCTGAAAGATGATGCTGTGAAAGTGCTGCACTCAATATGCCAGCAAATTTGGAAAACTCAGCAGTGGCCACAGGACTGGAAAAGGTCAGTTTTCATTCCAATCCCAAAGAAAGGCAATGACAAAGAATGCTGAAACTACCGCAAAATTGCACTCATCTCACATGCTAGTAAAGTAATGTTCAAAATTCTCCAAGCCAGGCTTCAGCAATATGTGAATTGCGAACTTCCTGATGTTCAAGCTGGTTTTAGAAAAGGCAGAGGAACCAGAGATCAAATTGCCAACATCCGCTGGATCATGGAAAAAGCAAGAGAGTTCCAGAAAAACATCTATTTCTGCTTTATTGACTATGCCAAAGCCTTTGACTGTGTGGATCACAATAAACTGTGGGAAATTCTGAAAGAGATGGGAATACCAGACCACCTGATCTGCCTCTTGAGAAATGTGTATGCAGGTCAGGAAGCAACAGTTAGAACTGGACATGGAACAACAGACTGGTTCCAAATAGGAAAAGGAGTACGTCAAGGCTATATATTGTCACCCTGCTTATTTAACTTATATGCAGAGTACATCATGAGAAACGCTGGACTGGAAGAAACACAAGCTGGAATCAAGATTGCCAGGAGAAATATCAATAACCTCAGATCCGCAGATGACACCACCCTTATGGCATAAAGTGAAGAGGAACGAAAGAGTCTCTTGATGAAAATGAAAGAGGAGAGTGAAAAAGCTGGCTTAGAACTCAACATTCAGAAAACTAAGATCATGGCATCTGGTCCCATCACTTCATGGCAAATAGATGGGGAAACAGTGGAAACAGTGTCAGACTTTATTTTCTTGGGCTCCAAAATCACTGCAGATGGTGATTTCAACCATGAAATTAAAAGACGCTTGCTCCTTGGAAGAAAAGCTATGACAAATCTAGACACTGTAGTAAAAAGCAGAGGCATTATTTTACTGACAAATGTCCGTCTAGTCAAAGCCATGGTTTTTCCAATAGTCATGCATGGGTGTGAGAGTTGGATCATAAAGAAAGTTGAGTGCTGAAGAATTGATGTTTTCCAACTGTCATGCTGGAGAAGACTCTTGAGAGTCCTTTGGACAGTAAGGAGATCAAACCAGTCAATCCTAAAGGAAAACAACTATGAATATTCATTGGAAGGACTGATGCTGAAGCTGAAGCTCCAATACTCTGGCCACCTGATGTGAAGAGCCGACTCATTAGAAAAAACCCTGATGCTGGAAAAGACTGAATACAGGAGGAGAAGGGGGCTACAGAGGATGAGATGGTTGGATGGCATCACTGACTCAATGCACATGAGTTTGAGCAAACTCCAGGAGATGATGAAAGACAGGGGAGCCTGGCGTGCTCCAGTCCATGGGGTCACAAAGACTGAGTGGGACGTGACAGAGGAACCAAAAAATAACAATGGATCTTACTGTGTCTCCAATGAAAAGTGAGACGGTAAACTATCACTTTAACAGCTTTGTTCTTGGCCACTGTAATGGGCGTGACATTTAAGGAGATCTGAGAAAATCACACCAGCTGTGCTGGTTGCTGGTTGAAGTCTCAGATGATCCTGAGACTTGTTTCATTGCTGCTCTTGTTTCACTCTGGGAATCTGGAGAAACTGAAAACTAAATTTGTGTCATCCTGCTGTAATAGGCAGACCCTATTCTTTGTATTGGAAAGATAAATTTCAACATGGAATGTCCAACACAGTCTTATTTATGGTACAAACTGATACCTCAGTTGGTAAAGTATCCACCTGCAACGCAGGAGACCCCAGTTTGATTCAGGTCGGGAAGATCCCCTGAAGAAGGGATAGGCTACCCACTCCGGAATTCTTGGGCTTCCCTTGTGGCTCAGCTGGTAAAGGATATACCTGCAATGCAGGAGACCTGGGTTTGATCCCTGGGTTGGGAAGATACCCTGGAGAGGGGAAAGGCTACCCACTCCAGTATTCTCGCCTGGAGAATACCATGGAATGTATGGTCCATGAGGTCGCAAAGAGTCAGACATGACTGAGCGACTCACCTTCACTTTCACTTCATAAAAGAAACCTTGTTTGAGGTGTTTTATTAAGCAAATGGTTTCACTGTTTTCTAATTTTCACATGCTGGTTCCAAAAAAGATATTTAATTAATCATGATACACTCTTTGATTTTCTGGGTCATCTTTCATAATTGTGGTATTTTTTTTTGATAGTTCCAAATATTCATGTCTTGCTGCTACTGCTGCTGCTGTTGCTAAGTCGCTTCAGTCGTGTCCAACTCTGTGCTGTGTTTAAATTAAACTACAACTTATCAGATGATGGCCCGCCCTAAGTGGGCTTTAGAGAATGTTAATGTATCTGTGATTTGTGTTATATTTGAAATTATGTTTTTTCCCATTTTAATTGTATTGCTGCCAGTGGTATTTTTTTCTTTAAAAGTCTTCATCCTCTGCACTCTCTGTACCAACAGAGTATTCAAATAAAAGAAATTATGCTTTTTAACAATTAGACTAAATTAAAACAAAATGCAGTATCTTTATGATGTGATACCACACCTAACAGAAGGAATAAGATGAAAAATGACAGATAAGATGAAGCGTTGGCAAGGATAAGAAATGACTCTCACACAATGACTGTTGGAATTGTAAATTTGTACAACAAATTTGTTGAGTGATGTCTACTAAGATGTCTTATACACAAATCCTCTGACTCTGCAATCCTCTTTCTAGGTATATATGTGTTAGTTGCTCAGTTGTGTTCGAGTCTTTGCAAACCCATGGACTGTAGCCGGCCAGGATCCTCTCTCCACGGGATTCTCCAAGCTAGAATACTGGAGTGGGTTGCCCTTCTAGGTTTAAATCCAGTGGAAATATGTCCCTGTGTTCACCAAGGACATGTACATGTACACCACTGTGGCTGGAAAACAGCCACCATGGTCATCAATGGTCACACTGGACGATGAAATTTTGAAATAGTCACACATGGGATGAATAATACGAATGACCTACAACCAAACCCAAAATCTGAATGGAGTTCAGAAACTTAACACTGAGAAAAGAAAGACAGAAAAGATATACAGTGTATGATTACATTTATAGAAAATCTAAAAATAGGCAAAAAAAACCAATACTGTCAGAAACAAGTAAGGTGTTACCCTGGGGAATTGTGCAGTGGTGTTCAAAATGGGTATGTGGTGGGCTTTTGGGATGATGGTCATGCTCTGCGTCTTGGTCTGAGTGCTAGTTACATGGATGCTTCTAGGCTGCGAAAATTAATTGCTTTGCACAATTATGATCTGCATACTTTTCCATGCGTATGTTATACTTCAATAACATTTTTAAAATTTGATATTAAACACTGTCATAGAAATATGATGTGATATGATGTGATAAAAATTTGCTTGTCTTACAAATAGCAACACCGTATGGTTTTGATAAAAGAGAAAGTGTTAGTTGCTCAGTCGTGTCTGACTCCCTGTGACACCATGGACTGTAGCCCACCAGGTTCCTCTAATCATGGAATTCTCCAGGCAAGAATGTTGGAGTGGGTAGTCATTCCCTTCACCAGGGGATCTTCTCAACCCAGGGATCAAACCCACGTCTCCTGCATTGCAGGGGAAGTCTTTACCATCTGAGCCAGCAGGGAAGCCTTAGTGTTTGCTATTTGTAAGACAACCAGTGTTTTTTTTTCTTTTTGGTGGCTGCTCGACTTGCAGGATATAGGATCTTATTTCCCAGGTAAGGGATTGAACCTGCACACTCGGCACTGAAAGTAGAGTCCTAACCTCTGGACTGCCAGTGAATTCCCGACAACCAAATTTTTATTTCAGTACACTATGTTCTCTGAATTTTAGCTTCCTAATTTTAAAAATGGGAAAAATGATATCTACTCCATTCACAGAGTTAATTTGAAAATCAAGTGAGTTAACAGGTATGAAAAAAAGAAACTCTGTAAACTGTGAAAATGCATACACAAGGAAGACATTCTTGTTGTAATAAAGCAAAGAGGGTTTTAATTTTAATTTTTAAATGATTTTCCACTGTTAAGGATAACTCTCTTTGGCATATGACAGTAATTGTGTTTTAGATCAAGTTTTAAAAAGCAGGTTTGTCAATTATATAATGGTCTTTAATGTACTCAGATTGTTGCTTTTGTTTCAGAAAACAGAAATTTACATGATGGCTTGTAAGTGGCACATTCAATTTCACACACTGAGAATGCCTGAAAAGCAAAAGGTCCGCATATAGTGCAGGAACTCAAATTTAATGGCATCAAATGATCCATAATTTGATTCGTTCAGCCACATTTCCAGAAATTAATCACTGAGTGTCAGTCTCTTTCTGTCCTTCGCGACTTGGTTTGTCAAAAGAAAACTGCCCTTTTTGCCATATCACTACTAATCGGCATTAGTTGGTTCTTTGGATTTAACATTTCAATTCAGTGCCCAGCATCTGAAAACGTTTGAAAAGGTCAGAATGCTATTCCTTTATTCATTTACTCGAGTTTCACAAACATAATGAGCCTCCCAACATGCTTAGAAACACCTTTAGAAATCAATGGAAACTTTGTTAAAGCAAAAATTGGGAGTAAAGATTAGGAGACAAAATTGGAATGAACGACCTGTAGCTTCTTCCTTTCTGACTGATGTTTCTTCTCTAGATCAGAGTTCCTGAAGGCTACCACAACTGAACGTTTAGGATGGCTAATTCTTTGTGGCATGGGAACTGCAATCCCGTGCATTGTAAGATGTTCAGCAGCAGCCTTGACTTCTAACCATCCTCCCCCCATGATGAGACAAGCAAAAAGGTCTCCAGCCAGTGCCAAACATCTCCAGGAAGGAAGAGAGGGTTAAAATTTCCTCCAGGTGAGAACAACTGCCCTGGATGGAAATTGCCTAATGCCCTTTCTTCAGATCATCTCCAAGTTGTTGATACCTTGGTACAATTTTCCCAAACTTTCTGCAAACAATTTGGATGTAAGGTGCCCTGCTCAGGTGTGCAAATAACTAGGTCATTTGGCAAACCCATGTTGTCCTGGGCATGAAGTGTCAGTCACTCAATCAAGTTCGACTCTTGTGACCCCATGTGACCCTGCCAGACTCCTCTGTCTATAGAATTCTCCAGGCAAGAATACTGGAGTGAGTAGCCATTCTCTTCTCCAGGAGATGGTCCCACCCAAGGATCAAACCCAGGTCTCCCACACTGCAGAGAATTCTTTACCATCTGAGCAACCAGGGAATAGTGGGGTCACTATCTGCTATGCATATCATTAGGGCATACCTCTACTGAGAGGTTCAGGAGATCAGAGAGGATCAGAGAAGAACTCAAGGGACAAGAGACTATCATTGAGGGAAATTAAAACAATATTGAGCCTCCCAGGGCCCTGGGACGGACCTGATGATGCCCCTCTGTGTCCATGTATACCTGACGCACGTGGACCTACCCTGCTCACATCCCCTCACACTTACTGGTGCAAGATACCTGGCCTCCAATTGCCAGCAACTGAGATTCTTTGCCTTTTTTTCTGGTCACTGAACCACCTTTTCTTTGGCATTGCCTTTCTTTGGGATTGTAATGAAAACTGACCTTTTCCAGTCCTGTGGCCACTGCTGAGTTTTCCAAATTTGCTGGCATATTGAGTGCAGCACTTTCACAGCATCATCTTTCAGGATGTGGAATAGCTCAACTGGAATTCTATCACCTCCACTAGCTTTGTTCATAGTGATGCTTTCTAAGGCCCACTTGACTTCACATTCCAGGATGTCTGGCTCTAGGTCAGTGATCACACCATCAAGATTATCTGGGTCATGAAGATCTTTTTTGTACAGTTCTTCTGTGTATTCTTGCCATCTCTTCTTAATGTCTTCTGCTTCTGTTAGGTCCATACCATTTCTGTCCTTTATTGTACCCATCTTTGCATGAAATGTTCCCTTGGTATCTCTGATTTTCCTGAAGAGATCTCTAGTATTTCCCGTTCTGTTGTTTTCCTCTATTTCTTTGCACTGATCGCTGAAGAAGGCTTTCTTATCTCTTCTTGCTATTCTTTGGAACTCTGCATTCAGATGTTTATATCTTTCCTTTTCTCCTTTGCTTTTCGCTTCTCTTCTTTTCACAGCTATTTGTAAGGCCTCTCCAGACAGCCATTTTGCTTTTTTGCATTTCTTTTCCATGGGGATGGTCTTGATCCGTGTCTCCTGTACAATGTCACAAACCTTATTCCATAATTCTCCAAGCCAGGCTTCAGCAATACGTGAACCATGAACTTCCTGATGTTCAAGCTGGTTTTAGAAAAGGCAGAGGAACAAGAGATCAAATTGCCAACATCTGCTGGATCATGGAAAAAGCAAGAGAGTTCCAGAAAAACATCTATTTCTGCTCTGTTGACTATGCCAAAGCCTTTGACTGTGTGGATCACAATAAACTGTGGAAAATTCTGAAAGAGATGGGAATACCAGACCACCTGACCTGCCTCTTGAGAAACCTATATGCAGGTCAGGAAGCAACAGTTAGAACTGGACATGGAACAACAGACTGGACTCCTTTTCCAAATAGGAAAAGGAGTACGTCAAGACTGTATATTGTCACCCTGTTTATTTAACTTCTATGCAGAGTACATCATGAGAAACGCTGGACTAGAATAAACACAAGCTGGAATCAAGATTGCCAGGAGAAATACCAATAACCTCAGATATGCAGATGACACCACCCTTATGGCAGAAAGTGAAGAGGAACTAAAAAGGCTCTTGAAAGTGAAAGTGGAGAGTGAAAAAGTTGGCTTAAAGCTCAACATTCAGAAAACGAAGATCATGGCATCTGGTCCCATCACTTCATGGGAAATAGATGGGGAAACAGTGGAAACAGTGTCAGACTGTATTTTTCTGGGCTCCAAAATCACTGCAGATGGTGATTGTAGCCATGAAATTAAAAGACGCTTACTTCTTGGAAGGAAAGTTATGACCAACCTAGATAGCATATTCAAAAGCAGAGACATTACTTTGCCAACAAAGGTTCGTCTAGTCAAGGCTATGGTTTTTCCTGTGGTCATGTATGGATGTGAGAGTTGGACTGTGAAGAATGCTGAGCGCCGAAGAATTGATGCTTTTGAACTGTGGTGTTAGAGAAGACTCTTGAGAGTCCCTTGGACTGCAAGGAGATCCAACCAGTCCATTCTGAAGGAGATCAGCCCTAGGATTTCTTTGGAAGGAATGATGCTAAAGGTGAAACTCCAGTACTTTGGCCACCTCATGCGAAGAGTTGACTCATTGGAAAGACTCTGATGCTGGAGAGATTAGGGGCAGGAGGAGAAGGGGACGCCAGAGGATGAGATGGCTGGATGGTATCACTGACTCGATGGATGTGAGTCTGGGTGAACTCCGGGAGTTGGTGATGTACAGGGAGACCTGGCGCGCTGCGATTCATGGGGTTGCAAAGAGTCGGACACGACTGAGCGACTGATCTGATCTGGTCTGAACCACCTTTAACTCATGAACAAGAGTTGAATGGAAGTGCAGAGAAATCAGTTTTCCTGGGAGCTCAGATCATTAACTCCTCATTGCCATATTCAGACTGATATTGAAGAAAGTAGGGAAAACCATTAGCCCATTCAGGTATGACCTAAATCAAATCCCTTATGATTATACAGTGGAAGTAACAAATAGATTCAAGGGATTAGATCTGACAGAGTGCCTGAAGAACTATGGACAGAGGTTCGTGACATTGTACAGGAGGTGATGATCAAGACCATCCACAAGAAAAAGAAATGCAAAAAGGCAAAATGCTTATTTGGGGAGGCCTTACAAATAGCTGAGTAAAGAAGAGAAGCTAAAGGCAAAGAATAAAAGGAAAGATATACTCATCTGAATGCAGAGTTCCAAAGAACAGGAAGGAGTGATAAGAAAGCCTTCCTCAGTGATCAATGCAAAAAATACAGGAGAACAATAGAATAGGAAAGACTAGAGATCTCTTCAAGAAAATTAGAGAAACCAAGGGAATATTTCATGCAAAGATGGGCCCAATAAAGGACAGAAACAGTATGGACCTAATAAGCAGAAGATATTAACAGGTGGCAAGAATACACAGAAGAACTATTGAAAGAAATAAAAGATCTTCATAATCCAGATAACCATGATGATGTGATCACTCACCTAGAGCCACACATCCTGGAATACGAAGTCAAGTGGGCCTTAGGAAGCATCATGACAAATAAAGCTAGTGGAGGTGATGGAATTCCAGTTGAGCTATTTCAAGTCCTAAAAGATGATGCTGTGAAAATGCTTCATTCAATATGCCAGCAAATTTGGAAAACTCAGCAATGGCCACCTGACTTGCCTCTTGAGAAATCTGTATGCAGGTCAGGAAGCAACAGAACTGGACATGGAACAACAGACTGGTTCTAAATAGGAAAAGGAGTACATTAAGGCTGTATATTGTCACCCTGCTTATTTAACTTATATGCAGAGTACATCATGAGAAATGTTGGGCTTAATGAAACACAAGCTGGAGTCAAGATTGCTGGGAGAGATATCAATAACCTCAGACAAGTAGATGACACCACCTTTATGGCAGAAAGCAAAGAGGAACTGAAGAACCTCTTGATGAAAGTGAAGGAGAAGAGGGAAAAAGCTGGCTTAAAACTCCACACTCAAAAAATGAAGATTATGACATCCAGTCCCATCACTTCATGGCAAATAGATGGGGAAATAACAGAAACAGTGTCAGATTTTATTTTCTTGGGCTCCAAAATCACTGCAGATGGTGACTGCAGCCATGAAATTAAAAGATGCTTGCTCCTTGGAAGGAAAGCTGTGAAAAACCTAGACAGCATATTAAAAAGTAGAGACAATACTTTGCCGACAAAGGTCTGTCTAGTCAAAGCCAGTTTTTCTAGAATTGATGCTTTTGAACTGTGGTGTTGGAGAAGACTCTTCAGAGTTCCTTGGACTGCAAGGAGATCAACCAGTCAATCTTAAAGGAAATCAGTCCTGGATTTTCATTGGAAGGAGTGATGCTGAAGCTGAAACTCCAATACTTTGGCTACCTCATGCGAAGAGCCGAAACATTGGAAACGACCCTGATGCTGGGAGGGATTGGGGGCAGGAGGAGAAGGAGATGACAGGATGAGATGGCTGGATGGCGTCACTGACTCGATGGACATGAGTTTGAGCAAGCTCTGGGAGTCGGTGATGGACAGGGAAGTCTGGTGTCTGCAATTCATGGGATCGCAAAGAGTCAGACACGACTGAGTGACTGAACTGAACTGAACTGGGAGCAGAACCTCATTCTTTATGGTCTAGAGGAGAATCAGTGCATAATGATTCCAGCTCCCCCACCCACAGCACCGAGCTCCCGTTCAGTGTTTCACTTCCCCGTGTTTCACGTCCCCATCAGTGTTTCCTTGGACCACCTCCAAAGACACTACTTGCACTTAAATTCTGTTTGGAGGGCTTGGTTTCTGCGGAAAATCAATCCAAGACTGTCCAGTAGGATACAACTTCTTGCTATCACATTCCAGAATATTCCCAACTTACAAAGCTAACCTTGGAAGAATTAGACTCCTCAGGGCTTCTTCTATTCCAAGTTATTTGATCAGCAATAATACCTTTTCCAGCTTTATGGGGAGCTGCTCAGTAATAACCCTTTTGAGAATGGCAAACAGAGCAATATAAGTAGGTGGTGTTTTCTTCATCTATTTTTTGTCATTACTCATGTAGGCTTAGAATGTTGCATGGTAATTCACAGCTCCATGAACTGTAATTTACTCTTGTAAGGTTATAGTCTAGTAACAAACAACTTACAATGCCTGTTTAAAGAGAAAAAGGATAAAGGTTTCTATAGGATTCTGAACCTCCAAATAAGCCAAGTAAGTAAACCCAGAGAAGGAAATGTACTTGCTTATATTTCTTAAAAACACAGCTCAGTCATATAACCAAGTGATAAAATCCAATGCCTTTTACTTTAAAGTCTGGTTTTAAGAAAATCTCTCTATATTACTCTTTAGCATGTTTTCCTGAAAATTCAATCAGAAATTATTTTATATGATGAATTGAGCCATTAATTACAAATAAATACATTGGAAAACACACATGTGAACTACAAATGTTAAATGGATAACAGACAAGTAGGGAGTATTTATCAACACTGTATGTACATAAGCATTGGTTCACTTAATGATTTTGAAATCAGGTTAAGAATTTTGATGAAATATAAAGCATTTGAAACATTTTTGGAACTCAATACAATGCACAGTCTTTTGAACGTATTATATCAGTTTACTGATTGTTGGGCTGATCAAAGATTGTATTTGTTTTTGCTATTCATCTATAGAATCAATTTTTAAAAGAGGTTTTAAAAGTATAAAAATGACTAAACCCCAAAGAAAAGTTCTGTAAGACAAAAGGATACTAGCAACACTCAGAGAAAGAGAAATCCTATCTACAATAGGAGAAGATATTCAACATTGCAATACCCAGAGCAGATTTATAAAAAACAAACAACAACAACATACCCTGCAGAGTAAGAGCAACTGGAAATACACAGAATCAAGTGTGATAAGACTAATCAAATAGGACCAAGGCATGGCAGATTGAATGAATCTACCTGTATCCCCTCTGGGCTTGCCAGTGGCTTACTTTGGCCAATGAAACAGTGTCAACTTCATGCAGTCAGATGCTTTAAAATATGCCTTCATACTTTTAGTTTTTGGAAGGCCACCACTGCTGTGAGAACACACTGGGCTAGCCTGCTGGAAGATCAGAGACCACAAGGAGCAGCGCTGGGTTATTCCAGTTGTCCAGTCTAGACCAGCTAGCCTCCAGACACCCACCCTACCAGCTAAATCAGGATGCTTGAGATTGTTCAGGCAAGATTAGGCAAGCCTGGCCCAGAGCAGAATTGCAGAGCAGACTCGGAGGCTTGATGGAAGTATTGATAATAAAGGTTGTTGTTTTAAATTCACTAACTCTTAAAGTGGTTTGTTACTAAGCAGTATTAGAATATATCTAATATATGAAGCACAGATAATCAACAATCACAGAGTAGAAACCAGGAGGGAAATATTTGTCATGAATGTGGGTTAGCTCTTATATTTTCAGTAAGAAGTTGGACACAAGAGTTAAACATATTAAATAAATGCAGATATCATAGAAAAATTTTGTGATTCCATTGTCAGAGGTAATTTCTCTATTAAGAGATTTGCTAAACAAACATAAAGTTAAAAATTCCAGGGAACAAATACAGAAATGTCATACTTAACAGTTCTCATTAAGAACTGAAGTTAAATCTTGACTGGAAATGTCCATGTTACAGCTGAATTCATGGCCAGATAACCAAAACTTGAAATCTTATTAGCAACCGTTAATTTTATTAAGAAATACTAGTGGACTTCCCTCAGAGAAGGCAATGGCACCCCACTCCAGTACTCTTGCCTGGAAAATCCCATGGACGGAGGAGCCTGGTAGGCTGCAGTCCATGGGGTCGCTAAGAGTCAGACACGACTGAGCGACTTCACTTTCACTTTTCACTTTCATGCATTGCAGAAGGAAATGGCAACCCACTCCAGTGTTCTTGCCTGGAGAATCCCAGGGATGGGGGAGCCTGGTGGGCTGCCGTCTATGGGGTCGCACAGAGTCGGACACGACTGAAGCGACTTAGCAGCAGCAGCAGCAGTGGACTTCCCTGCTGGTACAGTGGACAAGAATCCACCTGCCAATGCAGGGGACATGAGATTGATCTCTGATCGGGGAAGATCCCACGTGCCACAGAGCAGCTAAACCCAGGCATTGCAACTACTGAAGCCTGCACGCCCTGGAGCCCATGCTCCGCAACAAGAGAAGCCATCACAATGAGAAGCCCACACAGCAACGAGAGAGCAGACCCTTTCTCTGCTGTCCAAAAGCAGAGAAAGCCTGCAAGAAGCAACAAAGATCCAGTGCAGCCAAAAATAATTAAAATTTAAAAAAATACTAGTGGTGTACATGTGCCATATATGGCACATCACTAGTATGTTTCAGCATGATTTTTAAATTCTATTGGTTTCAAGGACAATTGACACTGCTTTCATAACATTAAAGTTTTGATAATGTCTTAAATAAAACTGCTGCTGCTGCTGCTGCTAAGTCGCTTCAGTCGTGTCCGACTCTGTGCGACCCCATAGACGGCAGCCCACCAGGCTCCCCCGTCCCTGGGATTCTCCAGGCAAGAACACTGGAGTGGGTTGCCATTTCCTTCTGCAATGCATGAAAGTGAAAAGTGAAAGTGAAGTTGCTCAGTCGTGTCCGACTCTAGCAACCCCATGGACTGCAGCCCACCAGGCTCCTCCGTCCATGGGATTTTCCAGGCAAGAGTACTGGAGTGGGGTGCCGTTGCCTTTGTTGCATGTTAGAATCACCTGAATTTGTTTTTGAATTCCCAATGCCCAGCTGACACCCCAGAGCAAACACACTAGAATCATGGGACCATGACACACGTATCAACATCTTTTCATCTTCTCTCAGGTGATTCCACTGTGCAGCCACGTTTCAGAACCAAAGACCAAGTCCTAGATCTTTGCTGTCCAGTTCTATGGCACCTAGTCACAGGCAGCTACTATCAAGGACTATTTGAAACTGCTGTCTGTATTAGGATGAGCTATAAGAGGAAAATACGAACCAGATTTTGAAGATGCAGTATGAAAACAAATGTAAAATAGGCCATTAATAAATTTTTTACATTTATTACATGATGAAATGATAATATTTTGAATATCTGGATTAAATAAAAGACATTATTAAAGTTAATTCACCTAGTCTTACTCTTTAAAATGCTACTGGAAAATTTTAAATTTCATATGTAGCTAGAATTTGTGGCTAGCACGTCTTTCCATTAGACAGCGCTCACCTCGACTCTCCCACTAAACTAGAATATAAATAATTTTAATATTCATGTGACTTTACAAACTGTTGCTTAATGAAGTATGTGTTTACATTGCAAACTAGATATAATATTCTGTAGGCAGTTCATTTTTAAAGAAATAACCCTCTGTAACCCAGTCCTGGGTTTGCCACACGGTTTTTATCATTGCTTATGCAAAATAATTTGTTGTTGTTTAGTTGCTAAGTCTGGAGAAGGAAATGGCAACCCACTCCAGTGTTCTTGCCTGGAGAATCCCAGGGACCAGGGAGCCCGGTGAGCTGCCGTCAATGGGGTCGCACAGAGTCGGACACGACTGAAGCGACTTAGCAGCAGCAGCAGCAGTTGCTAAGTCATGTCCAACTCTTTGTTACCCCATTGGCCGTAGCCCACCAGGCTCCTCTGTTCAAGGGACTTCCTAAGCAAGAATACTGAGTTGCCATTTCCTCCTCCAAGGGATCTTCCTGCCCAAGTATTGAACCTGCGTCTCCTGGGTCTTCTGCACTGGCAGGTAGATTCTTTACCACTGAGCCATCACAGGAGCCCTGATGGAAAGTTAACTTAGGATTTAAAATTACAAGTATAATTAAAATGTGCAAACTCATCATATTGAGAAGCTATGTGTCAATCAATGACATTTGTCAGTGGGATAAAATATTAAAAGGGAAGAGGAAGGTAGGATCTGAAAAAACAACAGCAAATGTGCCTGCTGGGCATTCTAATAAATTTTGATTTTTGATAATCAAATATTCTTATAGTAAGAAATAAGTTCACAGGTGGCTCAGTGGTAAAGAAGCTGCCTACCAATGCAGGAGACTTGTGTTCCATCCTTGGGTTGGTAAGATCCCCTGGAGAAGGAAATGGCAATCCACTCTAGTATTCTTGCCTGGGAAATCCCATGGACAGAGAAGCCTGGTGGGGTACAATCCATCGGGTCGCAAAAGAATTGGACACGACTGTTAGTGACTAAACAACATTGACAACAAGAAATAAGTATACTGCAATTCTCTTTATTGAATAGGCAACACTCAGGATATTAATCAAGTTGAATATTTTTAAAATAATAATTTTTTAAAATCACAGAAAAAAGACGCTGTGTATGAAACTGTAGTGTAGAGCTAATTGTGTTTTCAGCTAATTTTAAACCATTTAATGCCAGCACATTGCTTAAATTTGCAATGCACCATTCCAGGGTTGGTAATTTTTTTTAAAAATTAAAAAATTTGACTCAGCATGTATTTTTTAACTTATTTCACATGTCCTATTATTATCATTATTATTCATCAGATGATAATTAACACCCATGGCTGGAGGCCATTCCTTGCGATTTTATTAAAACTCTTCCTTTTCTAGTATAGAGTTTCCTTTAATCCCAGATTAATTTATTTCCCATTCACTGTGGCAAAGCTCCTGAAATGAATATATTCACAAATTCTTATGATAAAATTTAACATCCTGATTATTTAAAAATGACTAAAATTGCTGTGTATTTTCCCCAAAATCACTTGCTTCTGTCAGTCCTACAGTTGGCTTATTCTCATCCATGGTGGAATCTTTTATTCTCAGCCAAAAGGAAAAAGGAGGTCACATCATGGCAGCAGCTACAGGTAAACATGATGGCCATGTCTGGCCACCTGGTTTATAGTTTCCAACTCAATTATTCCTTGTCATTTTAGGAACACCAATCCCCACCATTTGCTATTGTCATGTTTGTTTTTTATGTATTTTCCTCATAAATCTTCATGAGATCAGGGGAATTTACCTTAGGTTTGTTTTTGTTTTCTGTTTTTAACTCTAAAGTAAATTCCCCTTTAAACAAAACAACAGCTTCGACATGAAAAGAAAGACAATGAAGAAAAGAGGAGCTTTCACCTCTGAATGGCTTGAAGAGGCCTGCCGCACCCTTTCTTATTATACCCTGTAAGCTCTGGAGTGAGTGAGTCAGGGGAATCAGAAGGTTATTTTATTTAATATTCATCACTTTGCTCAAAACGTTTTTAAAAGATACTCCTCTGTTCCACTGGTTTGCATCAAACCAAATTGTGCAAAACTGGGGCTCACAATGGAGGCAGGATGGGAAAGGGAGCCCCCAGCATCAGCCTCTTGAACGAGGTAACAAATAGCTCAATCATCTATGTTCCTCCTGAGGCTCTTGCCACATTCTGCCTTAAATTACAGCTATGGTTACTCACAGGCTATTTGATCAGTTCCCCGAGGTCAGGAATGTTGCCTAGTATGTAATAAATGGCAATATTTGTAGATTAAATGGGATATCTTATCCATTTTTGCATGCTCCTAATAGCTATAGGCTTGTCCCAAAAGGGATTCAATAAACGCACTGATTGAGTGCTATATCACGCACCTACTCTGAGGTTGGGAAGTATTTCCAGTGTAAACACTTTTAAGGTTTCTCTTTCCTAGTAGCCAGTAGAGTTAATTGAACTGGCACTTGAATTGAAATAAAATGCTCAGATGTGAATTCATATCTTTGCTTTGCATGTCTGGTACAGTGATCTTTAGCTAATGACTTATTAGGCATTTATTTGCAAATAATTAAAATCTTCATATGTTATCACCTTTTTGGTGTATCACCTTTTTCGGTATATCACAGCTAGAGAGACCAAAATTTTGTTATCTCTTAAATCAATTTTTAAAATTTAATAATATTACCCAGGGAACTGAGGAAAATCTCACAGGCTCAATAGCCACCTTCTCTCCTTTTTTGGTTTTTACCTTCGATATTCATTCAAAAGTAATAGTAGTTGCCATTTATTCAGACCCTAACATCTGCTGGGTGCCTTACTCATTTTTATTTAACTTTTCACAACAGTATAAATTAAAGATTATAATATCCACTTTTTAGATTCAGATGATAATTAACTTCCGTTATATTCATAACTACACAAGGTATATTACCCAGGGTTCTTTAGAGAAGCAGAACCAACTAGAGAGAGAGAAGAAGAGAGAGACTCATAAGGAATTGACTCACATGATTGCAGAGGCCAACAAGTCCAAAATCCTCAGGGTGAGCGGGAATGCTGGAGGCCCAGGGAAGAGTTGCAGTTCAAGTCCAGAATTCTTTTTTTTTCTCAAGGGAGTTCAGTGTTTTTCTGTTGTATAAGGCCACCCACATTATGGAATGCAATCTGCTTGACTCAAAGTCCACTGACTTAAATGTCAATCTCACCTGAAAAAAAAACAACTTCACATAGACATGCAGACAATATTTATCCAAATATCTGCGTACAGTGGTGGCCTAGCCAAATGGACACATAAAATTAACCATCATACAAGGTAAATATTATGATTCCATGCTACTGCAGGGGAACAAAACTTGCCATCCCAAATGTCTCTTTAGTATGCAGATTTTTTTCAAACTGAAAACAATCAAACCCAAAAGACTCAGGAAGAAACTTTGACCTTCCCCAAAACTGCAACAAATTTTAGTTAGGCACTTTCCTGGTGATCCAGTGGTTAGGACTCCACATTTCCAATGCAAGGGGTTTGGATTTGATACCTGGTTGGGGAACTAAGATCCTACATGATGTGCAATGAAGTCAAAAAAAATTTTTTTTAATTATTTCAGATAAAAGGCATATTCCAGGAACAGCGCTATTACCAGAGACACCAGCCAAAAAAAATATGTGCTAAGGGCGGTAGGGGAATAGAGCTTACAGACTAGAGTCTACTCAGTGTCTTCTTGTCTCTGCGGGGCCTAGAAAACATTTATTTACCAAACATTTGCTTTTCCACCTTCATAAGAATTGTCTTCTTCCCCTCTGAAGTCCCAGCCACAATTGGTAACACCTTTTGTCTTTACACTGAAGATACTTAAGGTGGGGTTTGAGCCATTTTGGTGAGTTACTCAGTTTTTTTGGCTTTCTCCCATGAATACGATATTAAACTTTTGTTTTGATTTTCTCCTATTACTTTGTCTCAACCTAATTCATGGAAAAAGTAAGAGAGTTCCAGAAAAACATCTATTTCTGCTTTATTGACTATGCCAAAGCCTTTGACTGTGTGGATCACAGTAAACTGTGGAAAATTCTTCAAGAGATGGGAATACCAGATCACCTGATCTGCCTCTTGAGAAATTTGTATGCAGGTCAGGAAGCAACAGTTAAAACTGGACATGGAACAACAGATTGGTTCTAAATAGGAAAAGGAGTACATCAAGGCTGTATATTGTCACCCTGCTTATTTAACTTCTATGCAGAGTACATCATGAGAAACGCTGGACTGGAAGAAGCACAAGCTGGAATCAAGATTGCCAGGAGAAATATCAATAACCTCAGATATGCAGATGACACCACCCTTATGGCAGAACGTGAAGAGGAACTCAAAAGCCTTTTGATGAAAGTGAAAGTGGAGAGTGAAAAAGTTGGCTTAAAGCTCAACATTCAGAAAACGAAGATCATGGCATCTGTTTCATGGGAAATAGATAGGGAAACAGTGGAAACAGTGTCAGACTTTATTTTTCTGGGCTCCAAAATCACTGCAGATGGTGATTGTAGCCATGAAATTAAAAGACGCTTACTCCTTGCAAGGAAAGTTATAACCAACCTAGATAGCATATTCAAAAGCAGAGACCAACAAAGGTTCGTCTAGTCAAAGCTATGGTTTTTCCTGTGGTCATGTATGGATGTGAGAGTTGGACTGTGAAGAAGGCTGAGCACCAAAGAATTGATGCTTTTGAACTGTGGTGTTGGAGAAGACTCTTGAGAGTCCCTTGGACTGCAAGGAGATCCAACCAGTCCATTCTGAAGGAGATCAGCCCTGGGATTTCTTTGGAAGGAATGATGCTAAAGCTGAAACTCCAGTACTTTGGCCACTTCATGCGAAGAGTTGACTCATTGGAAAAGACTCTGATGCTGGGAGGGATTGGGGGCAGGAGGAGAAGGGGATGACAGAGGATGAGATGGCTGGATGGCATCATTGACTCGATGGACGTGACTCTCAGTGAACTCTGGGAGTTGGTGATGGACAGGGAGGCCTGGCGTGCTGCGATTCATGGGGTTGCAAAGAGTCGGACACGACTGAGCGACTGAACTGAACTGAATTCTTAGACCAGCCATAAGACGGGTAGAGTGAAATTTCTTCCTCCCTGACATAACCAACGAATACAGTAAGCACTGAACAATTGCACAACATCCAACAGTTTACTATGGAGGATCTGGAGTTTATAAAAGAACTTTTTGTTTTCCAAAATCCATTTATTTTTCATTTTGTGTACTATCTCCCAAATTAATGTTGCTATTGTTTTTCAATTAAGAAGAAGTATATTCTCCCAAGGCCAAATTCATTTTAAAAGAAGTATTGGGTTGGCCAAAAATTTTGTTCGGGATTTTCTATCACATCTTACGAAAAACCCAAATGAACTTTTTGGCCAACCCATGTTTAGGGTTTGTAGCTGTATATTTTGGCAACCCACTCCAGTACTCTTGCCTGGAAAATCAAAGCAGCCTGGTAGGCTACAGTCCATGGGGTCGCTCGGAGTCGGAGACGACTGAGCGACTTCACTTTCACTTTCATGCATTGGAGAAGGAAATGGCAACCCACTCCAGTATTCTTGCCTGGAGAATCAAAGGGACGGGGGAGCCTGGTGGGCTGCCGTCTATGGGGTGGCACAGAGTTGGACACGACTAAAGCGACCTAGCAGCAGCAGCTGTATATTTTAGAGGTCTAATTTATCCACTAATAAATATCTACCAAGGTTGATGATCAAGTCTAAAGAAGTAGGTATCGTCATGAGAAATAGAGAGCTATTTCTCAAACGAGCAGTGACAAAAACTAGGCTGTGACAGAACAAACAGTGACAAAATCTAGGGAATTCTCTCTTTCACAATCTCTGAAAACTTGTCCATGCATTCCCTGAGGCCAACACTTGAATTCAGGACCCTACTACTTCAATAGAATTTCCTTTCTGGTCTTCACTTTATGTTCCAAAATTCAGCATTAATCAGACCCCGACACCACCGGACCCTTCTCCCCGACATCTCTAGTAGTTACCAATCGTCTACTGAAAAAAGCCGAAAATTTGAAGTGAAGCATCAACAGTCTTTTCCAAAGGAGTATCAATTACCTTTCTAGCCACCGTTTTTGCCCTTCACTATGAACAAGACTGGGAGGGATTGGGGGCAGGAGGAGAAGGGGACAACAGAGGATGAGATGGCTGGATGGCATCACTGACTTGATGGACGTGAGTCTCAGTGAACTCCAGGAGGTGGTGATGGACAGGGAGGCCTAGCCAGTGCTGCGATTCATGGGGTCGCAAAGAGTAGGACACGACTGAGCGACTGACCTGATCTGATCTGATCTGATGAACAAGACATTCAGGTTTAATTTTGGCCCCAAGAAAAGTTCATGTATTATTTGATTTTGTGTGTATGTGTGTGTGTGATTTCTGCCTTTGCCTTGACCCAGGTGATCTTATCTTCTGACTCCATCTCTTTCCCCTTTAGGCTTCTCAAAATTTTCTCAAGACCCCAGCCAGAGGGAACTCTCATTCCCCAAATTGCTTAACAGTGTCGTTAAGGTTTGCAGGTTCAGGTACTGGGTAATACTCTGGCCACCTGAGGCGAAGAACTGACTCATTTGAAAAGACCCTGATGCTGGGAAAGACTGAGGGCAGGAGGAGAAGGGGACGACAGAGGATGAGATGGTTAGATGGCATCACTGACTCAATGGACATGGGTTTGGGTGGACTCTGGGAGTTGGTGATGGACAGGGAGGCCTGGTGTGCTGCGGTTCATGGGGTCCAAAGAGTCAGACACGACTGAGCCACTGAACTGAACTTAATCTCTATTTATGCGCTTTTCTCATCTGGTCAAAGAGAGGGCTTGAACCAGTGTCCGAAAAGGAATCCCAAAGCCAAATGCAATAGGTTCCCCATGACCTGAGTATGTCCCGCGTTCTGCACGAAGGCTCTACTACCAATGTAGGTGCTCAATAAATATCTAACACCTTAATTGACAAATGACACCGAGTAAAAGACTGCAACCTGTGGGATAAGGGCGAACTTGCCTCTCCGTGAAGGGTGCCTTTTAGCGCTCGTCCACCGGCCTAGGTTTCACTGGTCCAGGGTCAGCGCCCGCCGCCACCAGGGCAGGGGCAGGCAGGGCAGTGCGCATGCCCGGTATCCAGGGGCGCCTCGGAGCGCGCGGACCGCTCGGCCCCGCCCCCGGCGCTCGGGCGCGCGCACTTCTCGGCCCCGCCCCCCGCGCTCGGGCGCGCGCGCGGCCCCGTGGAGCGTACCCTGCGTGCGGGTCCCCGCCGAGCCCGCCGGGCGCCGCATCCCCGAGAGCCCTGGTCGGGGCCTGAGCAGCGGCCCCCGCCTCGGGCGGCGAGCGGAGTGCGGTGTGCGGTGCGCACGGCGGCGCCGCCTGCGGAGACGGGACCGGCGCGCGGTGAGTGAGGGCGGAGGCGGGCGGGCGCCTCCGCGCGTGCGCAGCGCCGGGCCGCCAAGCTGGGGCGCGCGCCCGACCGCGGGCCGCAGGGGCAGAGCGCGGTGGGTCGGGGCCGGGCTGCGGGCGCGGCGCGGGGCGTGGGGGCCGCGGCTGGCGGTGTAGGGGGCACCGGCTCTGGGGGCGCGGGCCGCGCAGGCGGCTTCCAGACGGGCTCCCCGGAACGGCGCCGGTCCCTTGCTGGTCCCGGCGTCCGGCCCGGGGCAGGGCCCGCTGCAGCCCGGGATCCCGGGGAGGGCCGAGGCGAGCCCCCCCAGGGCCCTGCCGGCCGCTCGGGCGCCCGTCGCGAGCGCGACCCCGGGAGGCGGCCGCGGTCCGGGAGGGCCCGGCGGGCCGTCGGGCAGGTGGCGGCCGCGCCCCCCGCCTGGGAGCCGAGGGCTGAGCGCGAGCAAAGTTCCCCGGAGTGACTGTCCCGGGGCGCCGGGGGTCCCGGTGGCCGACACCCGCCCTCGGCCTCCCCGGGGGCTGCGGGGCCCAGGCGAACGCTGCTGGGCTTCTGCGAGTTCGGTTTTCTTGTGGTCCTGCAGCTCGTCCTCCAAGTTCTGAGCGGTGTTCACGGCCCATTCGCTCTTGAGATAGATGTGCAGGTTTGGTGTTTTGTTAAGAAGGGTATTTGCTCTCTTGGGAAAAAGAGACTTATATTGCCTGGTCTTGTTATCTCAAAGAAAGTATTGTTAGGGCATGCCGGGGACTCCTATTTATCAAGAAACCTATTGTCCTGTGTGCGCTTGGAGAAAGCCAGCTAATTTCTATTATTAGCCGTGAAAAGACAAAGAGCGATGATTGTGCTTTCTTTCCCCCCTTCTCTCTCTCTCTCTTTCATCCTTTGATTTAAATACTCTCGGCCACATCTTGGAATACTGTAGTTATCAAAACTGGCTGCACGAAAGCGTCACCGGGGAGTTTTAAAACTCTAGGCTCAAAACTGCAGACCAATTAAAACGCAGTATGTAAAGTTCCCTCAGTGATTCCAGCAGTGCAACAGAGTTTGGGAAGCACCGGTTTAATATAAGAAAGTCAAGTTTTGAGTTTTGCGAAGTAGCAGTTTGATACCGCTGAGATGAAACGCTAGCTTCGTTCTCCATAGGCAGGAACTCACAAAGAGTAGCTTGTTCCCCGCCAGGGGACGGAGGGAAGCGTCTCTAAAGGTTCAAACTTTGGCTAAACACGACTCCGGCGTCCAGGCATTGTTCTAACTACAGCGTTGAATTTCTTAGTAGTAAGGCCACCCTCTCCGACCGCTGCCTTGGCTTCTTCCAACTCGCTCTCAGCCTCCTTCCCCACCCTTCCCCAGCTCCCGCTTTTTAGCCATCCATCCCACAACCTCTGGGAGGATCCCCTCCCCCAATAAGGTCTGACTCTTTGGCGGGGGGTGCTGTGAGATGCGGGTTACCATAGCAACGGGTCTTCCAGGGGAAGTGGGCGGGTCCACCTTTGGTTTGCTGAATAGGACGCTTCCTTTTCTAAAGAGTTTGAATCTCCCTTTTCTTGGCCTTGGCTCAGGTAAAGGTGTGTTCACACAGTCCCAGTTTTTCTTTTTAAGTGATTACAGAATTATTTATCAATGCTGTTGTATGGAGTGACAATACGAGCGGCTCTGCTGTTCTCCCGTGAAGAGATTCTCTTTACCAATCTCTGCACTAAGAACTTGTGTAACAAAAGTTCTAAAAGAGATGAAAAGCACCTTTAAAAAAAAAACAAACCTTGATTTTCCTTTGGGGCACACGCATCTTCGAAGGGTAAGCGTCATTTTCCTAAAGTCTGAAAACATACTTAAGAAGTTTTAAAAGTGAAATATAACCCTACATCCTTGCCAAAACCTTTGCTAGTTTGTGACCAGATACTATTGTCAGCTTGTAAATTGTTTCATTCCTAGAAAGTTCTTTGCCATGATTCTTTGCAAAAAGTTAGACCACTTGTAATGTTATACTTTAAAATAACGAAGGAAAGGCACAGTTCTACAGATTCACCCACTCCTTCCCTTCCCCAACACACACATATCCAAAGACAGGTGTTTTTTTTTTTTTTAATGTTTGTTCTTTTATGCACAAAACAGTTATTCCCTCCCCAACTCATTCCAGTTTATTTTGCAAGGAACTCTTAAAACTGTTGATGTAAAACAGTTTAGACGTGTCTTCAGGCTTGTTTGTGTTTTGAAATCTTTAAACTTTGCTGTGTAGATGATCAGAATTTGATCAGTCAATCCAAAATACTTATGGTAGTACAGAGATTTCCAGCATGTATTAGGGATTGAAGAAGTTTTCTCTACTCTGGTGTTTTGTGCTAGTTAACTTTTGGACTATCAAGCAAATTCTGTAAGGCTGATTTTCCCCATTTTACTCTCAGCAAAGAAAAATAGTGGAAAACCCTTTGATCTGATGGACCTTGTAGTTCAGCAGTAATGCTGTGCAGCTAAGGCTGTAACTTCTCACCTAATCTTCAGTTCAGTTCTGTCGCTCAGTCATGTCCAATTCTTAGCGACCCCATGAATCACAGTATGCCAGGCCTCCCTGTCCATCACCAACTCCTGGAGTTCACTCAAACTCATGTCCATTGAGTTGGTGATGCCATCCAGCCATCTCATCCTCTGTCTCCCCATCCATCCTTCTCCTCCTGCCTTCAATCTTTCCCAGAATCAGGGTCTTTTCCAATGAGTCAACTCCTCGCATGAGGTGGCCAAAGAATTGGAGTTTCAGCTTCAGCATCAGTCCTTCCAACGAACACCCAAGACTTATCTCCTTTAGGGTGGACTGGTTGGATCTCCTTGCAGTCCAAGGGACTCTCAAGAATCTTCTCCAGCACCACAGCTCAAAAGCATCAATTCTTCGGCGCTCAGCTTTCTTCACCTGATCTTAAGGACAGAAAAATCACAGCAGTATCATCCCGAAATAAACAGCTGTGCATGGCATGATATGCTTCCATTTGTCCCATTTTATGTGTCTGCATAGATACATTTTTAAGCAAAATTGGTACTTTAATTTCATTTGTAGTTTTAAATATTGCCCCTTTGCAAATATATCACAGACATTTCTTGTGCCCTTAAATCGTCCTCAGAAGTAAAATTTTAAATGATGGATATGTCAAAGTTTGTTTAACTAGGTTTCTCTTGTTTGACATATTCCATTTTTAGTGTTTGGGAATATGATATTAAACTCTAGTTGCAAATCTTGGCCTTTTCCATTAAGTGACCTTAATTACCTAATTATTTGATTGTGCTTCCTTTATGCATAGAATGGGGGTAATAATTGTGCCTGCAACATAGAGTTTTGGAGCAATGGAATGAACCAAATAGAGCAAGGTCTTCAGCAGAGTCTGGCAGCGGAGGTAGGTAGAAAGTAATACACACACAGGTCGAGCTGGGGTAAAGGCACTTGTCTGAAAGCCTGGATGTCTGTGACGCCTCAGGCTAGATTTATAGCAGAACTCCTGGGGCAAAGGTGAACTCCTTTATAACTCCTGAGGCCTGTTGCCAAATTGCTTATCCCAGGACACACTGATTCCCTTACATGCCGGATGGCCTTCCTGTAGTGTCAGCACTCCAGTGTTTAATCTTGCCTAATTTGCAGGAAAAAGGTGGCTTTATTTTAATTCATATTATTTTGGTAGCTAGAGAAATTAGTAATTTGCTTTTTATTCGTTCATTTGCCTTTTGAGAGTTGTCTGTTCAGGTACTTTGCCCATTGTACTCTTAATTGATGAATAAAATCATTTAATAAATGATTTTATTTATTTAATTTTTTTTTTTTTAATGATTTTAAAACGTCTGTTTAATATATATTAGATTTGTACAATGGCCTCCCTGGTGTCTCAGTTGGTAAAGAATCTGCCTGCAACGAGGGAGATCTTCCCTGGGTTGGGAAGATCCCTTTGAGGAAGGCATGGCAGCCCACTCCAGTATTCTTACCTGGAGAATCCCCATGGACAGAGGAATCTGGCAGGCTACAGTCCATGGGATCACAGAGTCCGACACGGCTAAGTGACTTAGCACAGTACAGGTTTGCACATTTAATTTTCTGTTAGCACACGGGTGTGAACTGTCTTACAGCACCCTCTCCTCCTGAGTCAGCCCTGTCTACCAGCAGATCTGTTAGACAGTCCACCCTTTCTTCACTGGGTTGTGGTCTTCCATTTTATATTTTAAGATCTTGACTAACTTTTGGGTCTGATTCTGTTTTAGGTCTTACTCATCAGTGATTGATCTCTAATCTTAATCCATGCTAAATCTTTTTAATTGTACATTTAGAATATATGGAAATATCTGCTAGAGGAAGTCACACTATTTTAAAAATCCCACTTACAGACATCTGTCCTTTCAGATAAAAATGATCTTATTATCTTTATAGTAGTACATGCATGTAATTAAATGTAAGAGTACTGAAATACTAAAATAAGTGGCCATCTCTCCATCCCCTCAGGCTCCTCAGTGGCAGCCTTTAGGCTCTTGATGGGTTTTTGAGTTTTTCACTGGGGCCACAAGTACCATCTTTTCCTCTTGGGCTAGTCAGAAGCTGGTCCTCTGGTGACACCCTGTGCTGGGGAGAGGGTCCAGCTGCCAGTGATCCTGAGGCCTCTGGCTGGAGTCTTAGCATCCTCTTCACTTTGGGGAAGGTTCTGGTGCTCTTGCGGTCTGAAGACTTAATCAGGTCCAGTCTGTTAGGGCTCTGGGACTGAGGGCCAGAACTCTACAGTGTGCAGGTGGGAAGGGCGTCCAGGAAGTCGGGCTTAGTTTACCCCTCCTTGACCCTTTCTCCTCCAGTCTTGGAGCAAACTGGAGTGCTTCTCAGCTCTCCTCACGGGCGGTGGGGCATCTCACTCTCAGGTCTGCTGAGTTGCTGTTTGTCTGTCTGCTTTTCACTTTTGTGATTTTGTTGTCATCTTCACTACAGGTCTTTCTGTGCTTGATGCGTGTGTTCTGGAAAGATCTCTTTACTGACATCTATGTGGCATGTAGAAAGAGGATGTTTGAATGCTTGATGTTTTGTTAAACTTGCCGTCTTAACCTGGAAGCCTCTGCAGATGAATCCTTAGACCTGAGAAGTATCCAGTGATTTTGGTTCTTTGACAAGAATCGTCACGTATACATAGAGTAGTCTGTTTTCCTGAAGGGATGTGAAAAGTTACACAGACCTGTCTGTTAGCGGAGGTGTTTTGTTTGCTTGCTTAATCTTTATTAAGTCCTAACATTTCTTGTTAGGGTTCTCTGAGGTATTTATGTTTTTGTTGCTGTTGTGAAGGGTTCATCAAGTTGGCTATTGTTGGTATAAGATGGTTGTTGATTTTGTTCTTTGTATTATACCTGGCTGTTATTCTAAGAGCTTTCCAGTTTATTTTTTGGGGGTTCCTAGTTATATAATCAGTTGTATATAGTGACACTTGTATCTACTTCTTTCTAATAATTATACCTTTTATTTTGGTTTTATGGCAGACTGCTCTAGTGTTAGCCTTTTGGAATATTATAAAATACTTTTGGAACATTATCAAATAGTAATGGCAATAATGTGCAAACTTTTGTTCTTTAATAGGAAAAACAGTAGTACAGTATTGGCTTTTGTTTATCATAATTTCTCATCAGGACAGAGAAAATCTATCCTTTTATTTCCAATTTACCTAGAGGTTTTTTGTTGTTTTTTTTTTAAAGAGATAGGACTCATTTGAAAAGACCCTGATACTGGGAAAGATTGAGCGCAGGAGGAGAAGGGGACGAGGATGAGATGGTTGGATGGCATCACCGACTCAGTGGGCATGAGTTTGAGTAAACTCCGGGAGTTGGTGATGGACAGGGAGGTCTGGCGTGCTGCAGTCCATGGGGTCACGGATAGTTGGACAGGACTGAGCGACTGAACTGAACTGAGGAATGGAATATTAGCAGATTACTGTTAGCAGCTACAGTTATCACTAGTATTTCTTAACAAATCTACTGACTTGAGTCCCAAATATTAAACTGGAGTAAATCCTTCCCTTTTGAATAGTTCTTTAGAAAAATAAATTCCGTTCGTGACGAAACTGAAAGGTAACGTCACATTCGGGGCTTCGCGGTATCTCGGTGGTAAAGAATCCGGCTGCCAGCGCAGGAGGGGGACGGGTTCGATCCCTGGTCCCGGAAGGTTTCCAAATGCTGCTGAGCCGCTAAGCCTTCGTGCCGCAACTACTGAAGCCCGCGCGCCCTGAACCCTGTGCTCCTCAACCAGAGAAGCCCGTGCGCGGCCGCGCGAGAGGATCCTTCGCTCGCTGCAGCTGGAGAAAGCCCGTGCAGCAGCAGAGACCAAAGTAAAAACAAATACATTATTACACAATTATAATTATTATATAATTATAATTATGTAATTATTATAAAATAATACATTATTTTTAAAATCTTAAAAAAAGACAACGTATTTAATACAATACTCATGTTTTCTGGAATGGGGGCTGAGTGGGATTTTTCCAGGGATTTTTCGAAAGAAAATATTGCAAATTGCAACAGTCATCTCTCATCTTTATCTCTTGGCAGCATTTGGTATAATTGGTCATTCCCGTTTTCATTTGACGTTCTTCAGTTGATTTTGAGGACACCACAGTCTCCTGCTGTTCCTTCTGTATCACTGACTTTTCAGTCATTTTTAAATTCTAATGTGTGCTTTTTCCCCCCCCCACACAGCCGTTAATTTGGAGTGCTTAGGGCTCAGTTTTTGTAGGACTTCTGTCACAAACAATTGTAAGATTTTAATAAAATACCATGCAGCTTAAGACTCTCGGTATATACTTCCAGCTAGGGTGGCACTCTTAAACTCCTGATGTGTGTTATCCATCTCCTTTCTTGACTTGAATATGTAAAAGATACTTCACTTTTAAAGACTAAAGCAGAATTTCTGATCTTCCTCTGCAAACCTGTCCTCCCTGTAGCCTGCCTCAGTTACTGTGTTGGGGTGGTTCTATTTTTCAGGTTATTTAAGTCAGAAACCTTGGAATCATCCTGACTCTTCTCTTTCTCTCCCACTCTACATCCAGGCTGTTAGCAGATCCTGCTGGTTTATCTTCCAGATGTTTCCACAATCCTGTCCTCAGAATAAACCCAGGAGCTCAGCCTATTTTCCCACCTCTGCTTCAAGCGCCTTCCTGCAGGTCTCCAGCACCTCCTGCCTGGGTGGTTTCAGTGGCCTCTCCTTTCACCATCCTGACTTCCCTTTAGTATGTTATCAGCCTAACAGCTGGAGTGATCTTTTTAATACATAGGTCAGATATGCTTCAGATTCTTCACCTGCTTTCCATGTCCCTCAGAGTAAAAGTCAGAGTCTCATGATGGTTCACAAAGCCCAGTGCATTCTGTTTCCCCCACTGTGACCTCCCCTCCAGTCCTTTCCCTGGAATGGAATGCTCTCCATCCAGCCAGCCTTCCCTCCTGACTGACCCTGGAACCCTGCAGGCACATTCCCCCTTGAGATCTTTGTGCAGGGTGTTCACTCTGCCTGTGTCCCTCTGCACCTTCAGGTCTTCACTAAACTGCAGTCTCAGCAGTGATGTCCCCGCTGTTTACAGCTGCAAACTATGCCTTGTGTCCTTCGTGGAATGCATTATGTTTCCATTTTTTTGTAGCATCTAAATTACTATATGACTTATTTATTGTTTTTGGTGAATCTCCCTGTCCCTGCTAGACAATAAGTTCCATGTGGCCAAGTATTTTTATGTCTGTTCATTAATGTGTCTCAAGTGTCTGATACACAGAATGTAGTCAGTAAAATTTTTTTGAATAAATGAATATAGTCTACTTTATTTTTTTCCAATGACTTTCTTATAAAGCAGGGTAGTTGTATAGCATCTTTGGATCCAACACTGGTGATTTAGCATCCCCCCAGCAAAACAGAAGTTGCAGAACATGTATAATTCATAATGGATATAATAATACAGAGAGTGGTTATGAGGATTAAATAGGATACTGTCTGTAAAGTGCTGAACCCTGCCGGAGTGTAGGAACAGGCCACTTAACTGTCAGAAAGCCTTAGCCAATTGCATTAATTCACATCTGAATGATATGAATTAAATTCTAGAATCTGCTCTCTTTGGCTTTCAGTTTTTAACCAATGGGGTGAGGAACATTTCAGAATAAAGGGGTCTGCTCTCCCTGGTGAGTATCAGCGATCTACGGTTTGTTTACTCTCTAACCCATCTCAGAATGGGACGCAGCCACTTGTTTTCACTTTTCTGTTTTCTTGCTGTTCAGACATCTCCCCATCTCTAAGCCCATCTCTCTCCCCATCTTTAAGTCCTTTTTCCTCCAATGTTCTAGCTGAAATAAGTTCTTATATAAGATGGTTTTGAAGTCCTTCAGAGCCACAGAGAAGCACGTAGTTGAACATGGTATTAAATCCACAAAATCAAAGGCAGTCAGGCCTTTGGCCTCAGTTTCCCCCACAAGCATGCGTTGTGGCCATCCCTGCAGCAGAGCAGTCATTTACAGTCCTGCGTACAGTCTCTTAGTGTCTTTGCTGTGCTTCAAATGTCAGTACGTCTCAGAAACGTCAGCCTCACTCTCTTTCTATAGGGCACGAAATGTTCGTGTGTTTTATACTATTGGAACTGCTGTGCAATTAAGTGGTGTCGTGTGCCAGAAGATGATGATTTTAGGGATCATGTCGGCAGCCAAAGAGTAGACCATAAACCAAAACCATGATGTGTGTCATCTCTAGAAATGCATAAACCCAGTACCAGTGAGGTAAACACAAATATGAACATTTGCTTCGATTTCTAAATTGTTTCCTACAAAACATATCTAGTTCCTTATTTTTTTTTAATCTTAATTTTTCAGTAATAGTAATGTGAGCAGGGTAGGTCCCCATATTTAGAAGGTGTAAACATTTTAGCCATGATTACCATACATATTAGAAATAAAATGTCATAAGCACCACTGTTCTGAATGCATCACTTGATGAATTTGTGTTGTCTTTGAAGCTCCGATCATTGTGTTTCGTTAAAACAAAGATTCATTCTTTACGAGTTATCACTTACAGTTTATTTTATTTTGAACTCTTAAAACAGTCAGTGCTGTTGGCCAAGGTTGAATGGAAAGCACTGCTTTTCTGCTGTTGAATTACAAAACACCCCTTAGTTTAGGCTGTTAATGGATAGCCCACTTGGAAAGCACACCTTGCTTTTTACAGTTACACACGTGGGCTGGGACCTGGGCAAGTACAATGTTTGTTTTCTTTGTGAAGATTTTCTTTTTAATTGCCACCTTTTCTTGTATTTGCCAGTTTTTTAGAAGTGGTGATTTTGCCTGTCCAGCACCAGCAAACACACCTACTCTGTAGCAAGGGGCTGGTTTTGGCCATCAGCCATTATACTGTGAGCCTCTGCAAAGACAAGGGCTTACATCTAGACCATCACCTATTTTCATACCTGTGTTCATGGGATGTGCAGTGGCAAGTCAAGTGTAGTAGTCAAATTCCATCTAGATATGTTCCTGGGAAATGACCTATATTCCTAGAAAGTTGAGAGAATAATAAAATTCTTGACTAGGGTTACAGCAAGCCTCTCTTCTTAAAATAATGTTAACGTCCACATTAAAAGTGTGAGAAGCTGCTCCCCTTGCAGGTTCAGATACCCAACAGCTGTTCTGGCTTTTGCTTTCTCTCTGGCACAGCCCTTGCCCGTCTCCAGCCCCGTGTAACACACCCACTGTGTGCACCCCAGGTCTCCCCCCCCATCCCCCGCCCCCGGTCTCTTCCCTCAGTCCTCCTGCAGCCTCAGGAGATGAGCTGAAGAGCTAGAAGCTGGCCTGGCTGCAGGAGCGGGTCTCTGGCGGCCGACTCCCCACCCCTCCGCTGGAGGATTTCAGCACATACTAGTGAACGCTGGAGAACGCCTTTATAGGAATGAGTAGATTTTCTAGTTAATGTAACACTATTGAACAAGTCTTTCTTTGGGACTATGGTATCAGCCCACGTGTACGTGAGACTCTGAGCTGTGTTGTTAGCCTCTTTCCGCTGTCCGCACCAGGAAGGATGCCTCAAAATGCCAGAGTTGGGCCTGGACTCCAGGACAGCACACAGCTCCCGACACATTCTCAAAATCCTCACCAGATCGCCATGTACTTGACCAGGAGGGTGTCGATTAGAGATGTCAAAACCTAATGGTGTTTGGATTGGGCTATAGGAAAATCAGATTCTTGAGATCAGATCAATCTGTATTTTGATTTTCTAGTCTTTCTTTAATAATAATTACTAAATGTAAGGTAGGTAGGAGAATCACAAACCTACTGACACAACCTCTAAAATCTTTTGAGAAAGTGAACACCAGCTCTTTAAGGAAAGGCAGTTTTTAAATGAAAAGTCACAGCTAGTAGATATATTCCCTTTGTTTGGACTTCTGCAGAGTCCTAACCTAAATTTTATTTCCATCGCACTGTTTTCAATTATTTAATATAGAGGAATATTTTGATACTACATAAACCACAATTAAAATGGTGTGTTGGAAGTGGAGGCAGTTTCTGTCTAATGTATCTTTAAATGAAGGCAAATGTGAACAAATTCTCCTAAATGTTGGCAACCATGTTACTACTTCTCATTTTCCTGTAGCAGAGAGCAAACTATCAGAGAGAAACTTGCTTCTTTCTTGCTGGTTTATGTGAGGCTACTGGAGACAATAGTCTCCTCAAAGCTCATTTAAATTTCTTTCTTAAGATCTTTGAAGAAGATGTCTATATCTTGCAGCTTGCATTTGAATTTTCTGAGGACAGGACAAAGTTAAGGTGCCAACCAATGTAATAAAACATGGAATATTAGCTCCTTGACTGCTGTTTATTTTTTGTGACAGAGATTGTCATTTTCTCATGTCTTCCATTCTGTCTACCTAATAGTTGAGAATTATGCTCTGGGAATTAATTATTATTTTCTGGAAGAGTAGAACCAAAAAACAGGTATGTGTAAAACCCTGACCCTGATCACTTAAAGTTTTTTTTTTTTCTTTTTTTTAGGAATCTTCACTAAAACTGCTAATAGCTTACCACAATTACACTCAGAGTAAAATCCAAACTCCTTATGTCAAGTGGGCATCAATGGTTCTTATACTTCTTGACTTCAGGATTCTTATACTTTTGAATATTTCAAGAAACCCAGAGAGCTCTTGTTTATGTAATATTTACTAAAATAGAAATGAAAACAAAAAATTTAAATATTTTGTTTAAAAATAAATGTTTTGATTGAAGCTTATGAAGAAAATATGGCCTCACACAGATAGCAGCTGAGCATTTTAATAGTCTTTTGAGATAATTGTGGATATTCTCTGATACCTCATTGAAACTTGAATGATAATTTCTTAAAAGTTGATTGCTGTGTGGAATCAACTGATGAAACCATCAGTGAACTTTCTGTATTACTCTTATACTAAAATCCACTGGTTTGCTGTATACTTTGAATGAACCTTTTACCAACATGCATGATTCTTTAATGTAATTGCAGTACTATTAGAAAATATTGGTTCACTGAGTTATGCAAATCTTTAAAATGTTGACATGTTTCTTTATACAGTGTTAAAAAACTAATGTCACCAACTGTTCATCAGAAATGGTCTTTCAGAAGTCGGTGACAGTCTTGGGAGGCTATCAAGCTCATAGTGGCACAATCAAGAATTCCAAAATTCCAACTTTTGCTCGAAGTTTGAATTTTTTCATTTGCAATAAATAGTCAGCTCATTGCATTCATTTTTAAGAAATGTCTTTTAAATACCTAAGTGTGAATAAGCATATTTTGCATATTTTCTCAAGTGCATTGGTGTTCCATGAACTAAGTGGCTGGTTCAGTTCTCACACAATTTTTTCTTTTTCCCATGCCAACCATTCTGTTTCAGTTTCACCAGAAGTGCTTTAAGCATACTTTCCACTTCATCACATAAACTGTTAAGAAAATGTATACTCAAGGATTGAGATTTAATAAAATCAAAAGTTTTTACTGCTGCATCTCCCAGAGATTCCCCGTGAGATGGTCCATTGATTATGGCAGAAGAACACACAGTAGCTAATCTGCCTTCACACAAGCTGTTTCATCAGGGTTCCTGAGTCCCCCAAGTCCCCCAAGTATGAGTTGGGGAGGCATGGGGAAGTCAAGACCACTTGACATGCCTTTCGGTGATGTTCACTCTGGCTGCTGAGGGTCCACTGGAGTGACCATCCAGGTTTAGGAACCAGCAACTTCAGCTGTGAAAGGGAAGAAGAGTCCCCGAGCCTGGTGGTAGACCCATCCTTATGTGTTTGAAGCCCCCTTTTCTGTTTGGGGCAGAAGGCAGGGCTTTTGGTGATGCGTCACCACCGCTGGTATCACAAGGCGGTTTCAGAGGGCTTCAGTACCTATGTCAGTTACCGTCTGAACCAGTGCAATTCAGACCTGCTTAAAATACTTAATATGTTAAAACACACACACTTTAACCAACAGATGCAAAACAATGTGTTTACTTCATCCCACCTTCGAAAAAAATGTGTTCTTCCAGCCAGTTGAACTTGTTATTTAGAAATTCAAGCTATATTTTTTGCCAGTACACAATACAAGCCATTACTTCTTAGCAGTTTAATCCTACTAATGCTTTTAAAAATCGCTGCTGGTGGTAAGACGAATAAACACACCAGCAAGAGACTGCAGCCATGGCTAGGCTGTTCAGCTCCTCCACTGTTGATGGGATCATTTCCGTTAATGCTTACTCCAGTAATGTCAGATAGTATGTAAACTGAAGTTGAGAATTCTTTATTTTGGGGGAAAAAAAACAAACACATGATTACTTAACACTCCAGTTCTTTACAGTAGAGTGTTTTCGTGGAGACACGCACATGTTAAGAAGTGAGTTCTTCTGCTTGTGCCTGTGCCGTGCAGTAATCTGAAGTGTGACATTGCCCGTCCCTAGCTGTGTGGCTTGTTTGCAGGATGGGGGTGAGTTTCCAGACTATTCATATACTCAGCCCTAAACACACAAGCCTGTTTTATTACTTTGTTTGAAAATTGGGTGTGTCTAATGTAGTGGAAATTCACCCATTCAACGTTAAGTACAAACGAAACACATTTCAAAGCCACATATAAACGTCTTTTTAATTACCCATTTTTTAAGATTATTCATATGACTGCTTTCCTCCTTTCATGTGAGTCGCTGAGAATTTATTATCCTTCCTAGTTCATTAAATCACTAAAATTCTCTACTGGTGCTATGAATAAATATGCTAGACCATGAGCTGAGACCAGTTGATAAAGGCAGCTTTGTCCCGGTAACGGAGTCTTGCTCCTCATTAGCCCACACTTCTCTCTGTGTGTGTGAAGAACTGTCTTCCAGTTAAGTTTTAGATGGTAATGAAGCGAAGCCTAGGTCTGAGTGCATGTGGGGACTTGCTTTAAGTCGAGCTTTAATATTTTCAGTTGGACTAGATGCTCGGTGGATGCAGGGTTATAAAGCTGTGTTTGTGCTCAGACATGTTCAGGAAGCCTCAGGACACTGTTGCCCAGATGTCTCAGTTCTTTACTGGTGTCTCTTGTGGCTTCACCGCCCTCTGCTTCAGCCCAGGGCCAGTTGCACTCCCTGAGGCAGTCTAGGGTTCCAGGTGGATTGAGAAGTGCTGCACTCGCTCTTTCCTGCTGTAGAGCAGCTGGAAGGCGGCTGTGGGAGTGGCGCTGTTGGGTCTTGCTGGGAGGCCCTCGGGGAACTCACCTCATCAGACCACCCAAGGCAGTTGAAACGTGAGGCAGTGCGTCTTGGGGAGGCCCGGAGACCCTCCCTGTCGAGGAGTCTCAGGACTGCATTGTGAAGGACGAACGGCTTCTAACAGTGAGGATGGCAGGAAGCAGCAGGCTCATTTCAGTTCGAGAACAGTCTTGTTTGTAAAGGGAGTCAATGAAGAGGACAGGTCACAGGCCTTGGAGGCAAGTGGTGGAGATCCAGAATGCACTGCAAACTGCGGCTTTCCCTCGCCGAGAAAGGTGAGGCAGGATTTCTTTTATTTATTGTTTTTGTGGCTAGGTGCTTGGTGCACACTTCGAGCATGCTGATGCAAAGACAGGCCACCCTTCTTCCCGTGATGACCTCTTTAGGAAGAGCAGCACAGAGCAGTTGGTTAAGACCTGGCCACATGCCACTTAGATACCACTTTTCATTTCCTTTTTATGCCATATTTTAAATTCTTTGGAACAGTGCTGCATTAAAGAAATGCTGACCGCGGCCAGGTCTCCTGTACTGAGCGCTCAGGGGATCGCGGCGTCCCTGCAGCTGCCTAGTGGAGTGCTTATGCGGAGGCCTGGCTCTTGTAAATTTGATCACCCTTTTCAGAGACTGTCAGCTCTGCCGTGGTTTGGTTCCAGTCATCATCATAACAGTGGCTCTTGTATGAGTCCATGCAGTTCTTGACTGTGATGAAATGGTTGCCTCTCCGAGTGTTAACTAAAACAAAAATCCCAAACCAAAAATTTGAGGTACTAACGATTAAGTTGCTACTTTTTGAAGATGTATTTTGACTTGAATGCTTTTAATTTGCTCATTGTGGTTAAGGTGCACGTGTAAATACTCTGCCTATTTTTGTGTGGTGCGGAGTTTGGGGAGACCCAAATTTGAGTACATATTTTCATGAATAGTCTTGACTTTCTAAGTGAGGCTTACTTGAGCGTTGTTTTATAAGCAGTTGTTTTATTCTATATCTCTGGGTAGTTCAAGTATTGACCTACTTAAAGAGTAGCTTTTAATTAAAAAAAAACTTGCTGAATATATTATTAGAATGGAATTTTTGTTTGAAACACCTTATTTTCTTAGTTCTGACACAGGCAATGAAACTAAGTATTCTGCTAAGTCGCTTCAGTCGTGTCCGACTCTGTGCGACCCCATAGACGGCAGCCCACCAGGCTCCCCCATCCCTGGGATTCTCCAGGCAAGAACACTGGAGTGGGTTGCCATTTCCTTCTACAATGCATGAAAGTAAAGAGTGAAAGGCAAGTTGCTCAGTCATGTCTGACTGTTTGTGACCCCATGGACTGCAGCCCACCAGGCTCCTCCGTTCATGGGACTTTCCAGGCAAGAGTGCTGGAGTGTGGTGCCATTGCCTTCTCTGAAACTAAGTATAGAAACCCCTCAACTTTAATTCTGATTAAAACAGCGTGAGAGATGGAAGCAACAAGGGGTTCTTCAGTGGTGCCAAACAATTATTCCTGCAGCGAATGGTGGCAGTCTCTGAGTGTTACTTGGTGTCGATACAGTTACGGTTATCCAACATTTACAGTCAGCGTGCCTTTATACTGTGTCCTTCAAAACATCGTGGGGGAACTGTAGACTTTAAAGCTAATTAAAAGTAGCATAAAACATATTTTTTTTATTTGGACTTAAAGCAGAAACAGATTTTACTTTGAGTTTTTGCCAGAAGCTGGTTTCTATAATAACCCTCTGTCACAGGCTTCTATTTCTATTTGGATTATTTGTTAGAAGATATTTTTGTGGCTCAGTATAGAAATGCATGTGTGTTTTTCATTTTCATTTGGTGGTCTCCACTCCAGAAAGATAGGGTAAAAGTTGGGCCTGACGGTGCCTGGTGATTTCAGATGTGTTTGTGTTTTCCTGTAGCACGGTTTCTCTCTGTGTAGCACATCTCTTATTTTTAGATCTTGTATTGTTTGCCTAAAATAACTATATTTCATTCTAGTCACATACATTATAAAAATGAAGGAAGGCATTTCATTAAATAGTAATTAATTGAGGCCCTTGTGGACATGTGTGGTGATGGTCAAAACACAAAACTGATAACTAGTCTTTTCTGTGTGGCTTTGCTACAATAGGAAATGAAATTTTTTTCTTTGAATCTGCCTTGCCTTTATCAAGAGTATCCTCCTGCTTTTACAGTGGTGAAAGTATTTAAGGTGACACATACCCTTACTTCAGGTGTTGTGTAGTGTGTTGAGGGAGCAGAGCTGTGCTGTTGTTGCTGCTGCTGCTTAGTCGCTAAGTCGGTCCAGCTCTTTTGCAACCCCATGAACTGTAGCTGGGCAGGCTCCTCTGGCCACGGGATTTCCCAGGCAGGAATACTGGTCCGAGTTGCTCTTTCCTTCCTCAGGGGATCTTCCTGACCCAAGGATTGAACCCACATCTCCTGCATTGGCAGGTGGATTCTTTACCGCTGAGCCACCAGGGAAGCTCTGGGGGAGAGGAGAAGTGAAGTGAAGTCGCTCCGTCGTGTCTGACTCTTTGTGACCCCATGGACTGTAGCTCACCAGGCTCCTCTGTCTGTGGGATTCTCCAGGCAAGAATACTGGAGTGGGTTGCCATTTCCTTCTCCAGGAGATCTTCCCCACCCACGGGTTGAATCTGGGTCTCCCGCATTGTAGGCAGATGCTTTGCCGTCTGAGCCACCAGAGCAGTGCTTATTTCTAAGTGTCATTGAGTGACTTAGGGCAAACACACATGGTGATGTGACTAGTATTTGGGAATCTTATTTTATCTTGAAGAGCATTTTCACTACCTTGTGGAGGTTGGGGAAGTTGGTTTGCAACACCTACCCTGTTAATAGGCCTTCCCAGGTGGCACCAGTAATAAAGAACCCGCCTGCCAACGCAGGGGTTGGATTCAGGGGTGATCCCTGTCTCGGGAAGACCCTCTGGAGAAGGAAATGTCAACTCACACCAGTATTCTTGCCTGGGAGATCCCATGGCCAGAGGACCCTGGCGGGCTACAATCCATAGGGTCACAAAGAGTATGACTGAGCATGCATGCACTCACCCTGCTAACAGCCGGAACTGATACAGAACACCTGGTTTGAAGGCTGTTGGGATTTCTTCTTCCTGTTCCATGTGCCCTTCGGGAAAGGGTGACTTCATCTGATAAAGCCACACATTCCTTGGTTAAGTGCATAAATGAAGAGGCCTTTGAATTTTAATGATCTGATTATGGAGATATTTTTGGTTATTATCTTCCAAATATCAGAAAAAATAAATATATGCTAGCTAAAGTAAAAAAAATACTTAGGAAAAATTTTTTTTCTTTTGACTAAAACATTATTTTCCTCCTCTGTCAACTAAAGCCAACAGTAAACCTGGAGAAAGTTGCAGCCATGGTGGGCAGGGCCTTCCCTTTGGCATCTCCGATGGGATTAACGTCCCCTTTGGGGTTAGAGCAGCCCCCGCCTTGGGCCTTCTCAGAAGACATCTCCTGAGGCCTGGCTTTAGTTTATCCAAAATAAGCTTTACCATGTCATCGGTTGTCAACAGTAGTAGTTGTCAGTTGAGGATTTCGATTATATATTAATACTTTATCAAATGACTACTTGATGAAAGCTCTATTATTCTGATGTAGTTCAGCCAGAATTCTGAGCCATCATCTTACCTGGTTAGCAGAATAATTAGCCAACCTAAAGAAGAGAGCCCTTTTTTTTTCCTTTTGAATTATGTATCTTTTACTTTATTTCACTGACTGTAAGGAGCCATCAGTTGTAAGTTATGCCTTTATGTACCAACAAGAACATGGAGGAGCTTAAAGTTATAGAATGCCATCAATTATAAGATTCAACCCAATTTCAGAGATGTTAAAATGTTGGCGGGGCAGTGAGAGAAAAAGGAATGTTACAATCAGTAAATTGTAATACATGTCTATATAATACATAGAGTTTTAGGTGGGTTTTGATCATAATCATAATGTTAAAATATAAAGAAGACTATATTAAATAAATCATTATTTCTGCCAAACATTATACAGATTCTTTAATTCTAGAAATCTAGATAAGAGAGTATGTAGTCAGCAAGTTTACACATGAGGAAACTTAATATGAGATCACCCAGAGTACATGTAAATTAGCAATTGATTACCTGGTGTACTTTAGTACAAACTTAAACTTTACAAAAGAGATCATAGTAGTAGTCTTTTAAATATCTATCCTTAGAGTATCTTGTATGATATATTTTATATGGTCTTTTTCAGGATCACCTCATTTAACATATGATAGAGAATGATTTGGCATTTAGATGAGTTAATAGTGCAAACAAAGTACACCCAGACACAGCTATAATCATCAAATATTGTGTTAACTGTTACATGAAATTTTAAAAGAATCATTGTTTTTGCCTTCACAGAATTGTCACATTCTGCCTTTGGACAGTTTACCCAAATGTAACGTACAGTTTAAGGTTGAATGGGACTTGGTGAGGAGGAAATGACACAAAGGAAATAGCCCATGAGCTTCCTCCCTCCAGCCACACGGAGACATGCCTTGCCCGAGGATTTGTCTTAGCTTCATCATACTTGGTGCTAGAATGCACGTCGGGTCATTGTTGAGAGGCCAAACTGAGTTGCTACTGTGGACATTGCTGAGTGGCTCTGGACTGCCTGCTGCTTTGGGCTCTCTCAGGAGGAGGGCACAGCTGAGCATCTGCCAGTAGGTGGTCTTGAAGTCCAGGGACACTCAGCCTGGAGTGTGTCTTCCAGGGGCACAGTTGAGCGTTGGGTGGGACCTGGTCACAGTGCACCCCAGACATCCTGATTGAGCCTCACCTGCAGCTTCGGAAGGAGAGGTGCAGCAGCCCAGGGCCATCATGGTGGGGCCGAACGAGCCTGCGGATGGATGAAATGTCCATGCTGTAAAGCAGGAAGATGAGGAGGGCAGGGAGCCAGATTAATCTTTGGGTGTTTGTGTTTTGAAAGATTGTATCACAAATGTTCCCTGCTTTGGGTACCATTGTTGCTAATAGTGGAAATTTACCTTTGCAGAGTGTTTTCAGCTTTTATCAAAGTGCTTTCACAGACCTGTAATCTTGCCTTTCAGGATCATCCTGAAAGGAGTGAGCTGAGCGGAATCACCCCATTTGACAGACTAGGAGAAGGAGGCTCACAGATTCTGAGTAACTAACCCTAAGGTCATGTATTATTGGCACTTACTTTTTTCACTATACTGTGTTGCCAATGCTTGACTCAATATTTATTTCCAAATTTAGCACACATATAGTCTTGTTTTCCAGCAGCTGCTGCTATCTTTAGGAACTGTCAACATTTTGTCACTTATATATGTACTTTTTCCCCTCCAAAATCACAGGCATAACTTTTGCTCAGTATTGAAGAGAAAACTAAGCAAAACCAAACACTGTTCCATCGTAATGTATCATTACTCTTCTCTGTTAGGTTCTGGAAATGTCCAGCCTACCTTCTTTAAACTTCAGTCTTGCAGTAAACCGAATACAAGTCCAGGCAGGAGTGCAGGGTTAGAGCAAGTTAAACAAGAGTTGCCAGTGCGCTTAGTTGTTGACATAGGATTTGTTGGTGCTAACCGTGAATGGCTGGTTTTCTAATTTTCATTTTGTTGGAGAGCCTGTTCTGTTACTGCTTCCCCATGACTGCTGTGCTCCTGGGTTCCTTCCTGTTACAGGTCCTCTGCATTTCTTTCCAGAAAGGGGCTTCACATTTGTCTAGCAGTTTCTTCCTGCAGGGCAGAGAGCATGTGTATGTTCATGGTTTTCATAGCTGTAAATTTGGACCTGTAGTTTTCTTTTAAAATAGATTAGAAATACAAAGATAAAGCATTACATAAGGATGTGGGGTGATTACTGTGGGCGAAAATTAGAGTGAATAGAACAGACACAGTTGAAAAAGCAGTCAGGGAATCTGTACCCTAGTCCAAACATTGCCCACAACCTAACTGTGGAGTTTTCTCAAATCCCTTCATCTTCTGGACCCCTTGCATTAAGTCATTACTCTCATATTTTTAGTTCCAAACCTTACTCAAGTCCCCCAACTGAATAAACTAGTTCAGTTTAGTCACTCAGTTGCCTCTGACTCTTTGCGACCCCATGGACTGCAGTGCACCAGGCTTCCCTGTCCATCACCAATTCCTGGAGCTTGTTCAAACTCATGTCCATCGAGTCAGTGATGCCATCCAGCCATCTCATCCTCTGTTGTCCCCTTCTCCTCCTGCCTTCAGTGTTTCCCAGCATCAGGGTCTTTTCCAGTGAGTCAGTTCTTCGCGTCAGGTGACCAAAGTTTTAAAGTTTCAGCTTCAGCATCAGTCCTTCCAGTGAATATTCAGAACTGATTTCCTTTAGGATTGACTGGTTTGAGCTCCTTGCAGTCCAAGGGACTCCTTTCAGTCCAAGAGATATGAAGGTAGGGTGTCTGGCAAACCTTCCAGTGGTAAGGAAGATGAACTAAGTGAGTTTAAATCCTGTTCATAGTTTTATTATTACTGGGAATTGGATGGAAAGAGATAAAAGTGATTGAACTTTCTGGCAGTTATAAAATTATCTGAAATCCACTGCTGTTAGCTAACCTTTTAAGCTTGGCTTCTAATCTTGGTCACCCTTGCATGCCTGACACCTAATATACTGCATGATCAGCATATTGTATTTTGAGAATACTTTCATAAAAAATTGATGGGCTTCTTGACTTGACCTATTTATTTACTTTATTAGGGCAAATTAACCATGTCTCATAACAGCTTTGAAAATTCAGGACATGTAGGAACAAATGATATGCTAGACAGAAAGAAGTTTTAGAGTTGAAATTTGATGGTAGATACTGGGCTGGTATTCTTTATTCTTCAACCCAGTGGGTATTCAATATTCTTTATTCTTGTAACCCAGTGTTTCTGGGTTACAGATTCAATAGAGGGAGTTTTAACTATTTGAAGTTAATTTCAAGGGAAGGAAAGAAGCCGTTATTTGTGTTTAATAAATAAACTATAGAAATAAAAGCAGAAAATAAAAGTGATATGAATATTTTGACTATTCAAATTAACCTGAGATTTCCATAACATTTTATGGTGTTCTGCATCATAAATTATTCTAAAAGACAGATATAGCTTCTCTTTTCAAAAAAATAAATGCAAACTCCCAATTTTGCCTGCAGTTTGAGCAATTTCATGGGCCCCATTAGGTTGATGCAGCCTTGTATTTTTCCTTATCTGGTGGCTCTTAATCCAGATTCCCGGTAGGAAAAAACCCTGGATGTTAAGCCTTAGAAGTCCTTAGAAATAATCTAGACCAGTGTTACTTCAGCTGTGGTCTTTAAGTCAGGTGACTGTATCAAAACCAATATTTAAAAGAAAAGAATAAAACAGAAAATATCATAGTGTTTCATAACGTGCCAAGCATAAGTTTAGTTTTGTGACCTGCGTTTTCCTTTGTGTATAGATCTGCGTGTTTATGTGTGTCACTGCTAGGTCTGAAGACAAAAATAGATTTCTTATTGTGGATTGAGGGTAAAGTTTGAGAAACACCCATCAATTCTGGATGAACCTCTTCACTGTGTAGGCGCTTTAAAGGCTAAATGATTTGTTCAGACACTCTCCCTGCCGGCACGCATGCACACACACACACACAGAGCTCTCATTTGTAGTGGCTAACCAGGACTGAAGCAGACTATTTGATTGCTAATTGTGCTGCACCACAGTGCTAATTTTTTGAAAATTAACTGTGAGATAGATTATTTTAAAAATTAAGTTATTCATCTGTTCCACACTTGGCATTTTTTTTTAATCCTTCATTTTTCCCACTAATTGTCTCTTTCATCACCATTTGAAATAATTTGGGCTTGAGCTTCTTTTCCTGAGTATTGAAAAGTATTTGGGGGCCTCCCCATTGGCCCTCTTAGTCTGCACATCTGAATCATAGAATCTGACTCTTAGGGGCTAATCAGAATTTCAGAACAAGACATGAAGGTTCAAAATGAAGTTATTTTGAATTATTTGTCCATTCATTTGAAAATGGAATGTGATATGTGGCCCCAGATGTTGAGAAGACCTTACAACATTCCCTTATTCCGTTATACAAACCTCATCTGTATGAGGTTTTCTCAGACTTGAATGTCATGGAAATGGCTTGGAGGGTTTTGTTGAAAACGCAGATTCTGATGCAGAAGCTGGCCGAGACCGAGGTTTCCAGCAGCACCCCCAGGAGATGCTGCTGCACCCCGGACCACATGAGCAGGCGCAAGTGCCATGTATTAACTGCCTCATCATCGTGGTAAGAGGGAGCTCTCGGCAAGCTTTTGTCATGGTTTTATTAGCGTTTTCATGCCTTTCCAAACTGGCTACAAACATTAAAATGTCTTTCTTGTTTTTTAAAAACTGGATTAGTTTTTGTAGTGAAAGACACGTCTTGAAAACAGCCACGCTCCTCAGTCCCCACGGCCGAGAGGAAGGGCAGGGCCCCTCTTGGCAGCGCTGTTCTAGGTGATTCCAGGTTAACACACTTTTCCAAGCTTCTCCGCAAAACTTAACTTTCTAAATAAAGAGCATTTTCTAAAATATTATATAATTTTCTTTCTTAAATTATTACGTGCACTTTCTCCTTTATTCTAGCCACATAAGAGCAGTGTTTTTTTGTAGGCACAGGTGAAGGCTGTTGAACTATATGCAAAAAATGAATAAAACCCACAAAACTACATGCTTGTGTCTGCCTATTATACTTTTTCTATTTTGTCTTTCCAGCCGCTGGTAAGTCTGTCTCAAAAGCCTTCATTTCCCTTCCATTCTAATAGATTACTTCTGACCTAAAAAGCCAGCTACTAGATTTGTTAGAAATACGCAGGGAATTATCCCCAGTCAAAAGGAGCTGCCTGGCATGGAGCCTGTTCCTGGGAGGGTGGTGGTCAGGAAGCTCAGTAGCGCGGAGCCTGCGCGAGACCCTCTGGCTCTAGTTGTATTCTGAGAAGGCAGCTCTGGAGGAACGCGCTCGCTCCTTCTCCGTGCCCTTCTGCATGAGTTTTGCTCCCTCCCTCTCTGTCGTTCTGGCTCACACACACACTCTGGTGAAGTGAATTGGAAGTGTGTTTGCGTGGGCGCACGTTCATGTGTGTGTTCACCCTGTGACTGAGAAGGCAGTACATGTGGCACAACAAACCAGGGGTGAAGAACCTGTGCTAAAAAGGCCATGGTTCTCTGCTCACAGTCTGTCCTGCAGAGGCTTTGTAAACAGGTCTGAGAATAAAATGATGACAGTAAAGAGGGCATTCCTCGATTGACTTTAGTGATTCAGAGTCCCAGGGATTTAAAGTCTGGTTTCCATTGTGCTCTGTGTAGTAGATGGTTGGTTATAACCATGACCGAAGGGCCCGTTCACTGGACCCTCACTGTCAGGCACTGGCTGTTCGGATGGCAGTGGTGCAGCGCCGGGCTGTGGTCCTGCAGGGGCGGCAGATGGGGCGTGTGTGGGGCCTGTCCGTCCTCAGCAAAGCTAGAAACTGTTGGAGGGTTCACGTCTGTGGAAACCACACAGGAGTTGGTATTATTCTGATTCAAAGCAGAGGGAACCTGTTTGCGTCTCAACTACACAGCATCAGAACATACATCATTTTGGATAGCCTTGTTAATGTGTGTTAGAATTTGAGGATTATACTCTAAAATTGTGATGAAGCTAAATGTAACCATACCATTTAGTTTGGATTTTTTGAAGTTCTGAACAGGGCCCCATTTCACATATTTTTAGTGAGTTGTAACCTTTAAATGCTGATTACCAGATTGGTCTCATTTGAATCTTATTTTTACATCTAGAATGAGTTTTATGTTTCAGTGCAGCTAAACCTGCTGGTATCATTTTAGTCTAATTAACAGTATTTTGTGATCTGGGGCTCCTATCAAAGTTCATCATAAGAGCTAGAAAACCCTGGGAGGTAAAATGAACACATGACCTCATCTCCTGTTTTGCACTAGACTCTAACTTGCATTAAAAGAGACTAAAAATGAAAAAAGAAAATTTTCATTCTTTTATTACATTAGGCGTTAATAAATGTGTTTAATATGACTTCTCTATGTGTAATCCCTCTTAGCTGGTAAAATGGAGGGCTTTGTTTGAAGTACTAGAAACTAAATGCTGCCAGGAGAAGGATTTTACTGGAAACATAGAGTAGATATCAGTCCCTAAGCTTTGTTAATTGATCCTGCTTGTTTAACCGGGGAAATAAAAATGCACGTCTGCTGAAGAGAAGTCTGTGGACATACACTCTTCCTGTTTTCAAATATGTTCCGTAGGTGTTTATCTTAGTTAAACGTACAGACATATAGTAGCCAAGAGAATGCAACTGCTGCTCCTTTAACGTCAGAACTGTGCACGCTGCAATAGGTGTCACTGTTTGGCTTGGCCCAATCAGGGTTGGTGACTTCAGCTATTGGCTCTGAGCACTGGCTGTCTGACTCCATCTGCAGGGCTGTAATACCTACTCTCCTCCGGTCCATTCACCACACAACTTCAGCCGGCTGAACAGACTCACGCAGCTCCAGCACATCTTGATAACCTAATTCAGAAAACAAGCACTACGGCTCTCTCTGCCTGTCGTCTCCTCTCAGTGTAGCATTTTCAGGTCATCTAGGAAACTGGGTTATTTTTATGAGCAAATAAGAGAAACAGGAATCATAATGGGGATGTATTTAACAGAGCCAGTACTGGATAAAACTTAAAACCTGTGTCTCATTCAACATAGTAAAAAGGTCACCTTGCCTGCCTGAGAAAAGAAGCAAAATATCAGCTTGTTGGTTTCTGTTTTCATCTCAGCTCGTGCTAGCCTCTTTTCCCTGATGCTCGCACCGACTTGGGATATCTGGCTATAAAGAGAGACCTACTGTACTCATGGTAGATGACAAGGAAAGGAACATGAAATGTCTCACCTTCTTCTTGATGCTTCCAGAGACGGTAAAGAACAGGTCCAAGAAAAGCTCGAAGAAAACAAATCCAAGCAGCAGCAGCAGCAGCAGCAACAGCAGCAGCAAGTTGCCTCCAGTTTGTTATGAAATAATTACCTTGAAGACTAAAAAGAAGAAGAAGATGGCTGCTGATATATTCCCCCGCAAAAAACCAGCCAGCTCCAGCAGCAGCACTGTCCAGCAGCACCACCAGCAGAATCTCAGTAACAACAACCTTATTCCTGCCCCCAATTGGCAGGGGCTCTATCCCACCATTAGGGAGAGGTAAGTGCCGGGCCAGCATATTTACTTGAAAAGTTTTCCTGTGTTGAAGTCTCTGCTTTTACACAACCTGTAATGTATTTTAACATAAATCTGTGTTTCCTCTTTTCCCAGCAGCTTTATTGGTAATGGAAAACTGCCTTGTATCTTTTCCAGAGCAGTACAGCTGTTTTCCTCTTAGATAAAAATGTTTTTGTAAGCTGTAACATTTAAGTGACAGGGTTGTGTCTTTGGGTTATAGGAGACAGAAACCTCTTATTTGTCCTTAAGTCTAAAAAAAAGTTTGGATAACTTTTTCTTCTTCAACTTTAGTTACTTCCGTGTGTTTGCAGTGATTACAAATGCAGTTGTATAGTTGGAACCTTTATTTGTAGTTTTACCCCGAAGTTACTCAACGGTTGTTTATCTTGTGACTCTTTCCTGGGTTTTCTATGTTAGGGAGGGGGTGTTACAATGCTGTGAACTAATGAATTGCCTCTGTTTATAGAAATGCGGTGATGTTCAATAATGATCTGATGGCAGATGTACATTTTGTGGTTGGGCCACCAGGTGGGACTCAGCGGTTGCCAGGACACAAAGTAAGCAACAGCTGCATTACTGGTTTCGCCCTGAGCTCTCCACAGAGGGACCCTCTCCCTGATCCCCGAACGGGGCTGGGCAGCTCGCAGGCAGTGCTTGGTTTCCCCCCATCACAGAGTAGGCACAACCTTTCCAGAGGGCCCTGGCCACGCTTGCTTTTTTTTTTTTGCCTTTGTTTCCTTCTACCCTGCTTTATATCCCCCACAAAAGCATGCCCTCTTCACTCCCCAGTCATGGGAAGTTGTTGTGATAGGTTTGGAAAGTCATATGCTGACCCTTCTCCTAGAAATCAGTTAGATATGCTTTTATTTATTTTATAATGAGGGACCTTGTGTATTAATCTGTGAAAGCCTTGATAATTAGCAGCACAGAGACTAGTTTGCATGAACTTCTGTCTTTTGCTTTCACAGCCAGATCCTCTGGACCTTGGCTTTGTCAGTAGAGCAGGTGTTAGGTACTCTGTGTTCACTAAAGCTGATCACTTTAGAGTGTTTTTCTGGAATAATTTGCTGAAAATGTTTTCAATTTGGTGCATGAAATAAGATTTCCCCTTCTCCACAGTACGTTTTAGCTGTTGGGAGCTCTGTGTTCCATGCAATGTTTTACGGAGAACTTGCCGAGGACAAAGATGAGATCCGAATACCAGATGTCGACCCTGCTGCTTTTCTCGCCATGCTGAAGTAAGCATCACACGTATGTTTGCAAAGAGTTTGTTTGTGCTGTGTTTGTGCTCTGCTGGCTTCACAGTTAAGTGTAACTTCCAGGTAATACAAAAGGGAGGCCGATGAAGAAAGAGGGTGCTGCTTTACCTAATACATGTTTTCAAAGAAAACTCCTGTGTGTCTTTCCATGGGAAGCATGTGGAAGGAAGCAGGAGTTTGTAATCACACCTTGGCGTGGGATCTGGGAGCAAGAGGCATACAGTGATTTCATCTTTAATGACTTATAATTAAAAATAGCTTTCTGGTTAGGGATTATCTAATAGAGTATGTTCTCTCTGTGTGTGAAGTCTTTAAGAACACATAAATTATATTTTGGTGTCACAGTTCCGGAAATTGTATGCATTATTTAAATCCTACCAGTTAGGAGGTTTTTAAGTTTTCTAGGAGTTATTGTCTCCTATCAGCAAATATAAAATTAATTATCTGATCTTGATGCACATGTACATACACATGCTCTCACATAAAGTCACATACCATTTCTCAGGGGTAAGAAGCATTTGCATTTTGTAGTAAAGGAGAAATTTTTGAAAGATTTGATTAATTTTCTATAGTTTTATATGGATTTGTTCCGAAAAACTTTAATTGGTCATTCAGAAATACAGTTATAAGATATACATTTATTTAAAAAATAGTTTTCTATCTCTTGAATCTTTTTCAAAATCCAGTACATGTTAACCAGATAAACAGAATCTTCTTCTCTGACATGGGTTGATGCTGGAGAGTGTTATAGTCTACAGTGTGTGATTAGAGTCCAGTGATTATTCTAAGTGATGTTTAGGTGATTTTTGTTGAGCCTTATTCTAGCAGACCCAAGTGTATCAGAGTTCAAGGTTATATGCTCCTGTGGGGATGTTGAGTCATTGGAGTGCATTACAATGGATGTTGAAAAAAAATTATTCATTGGGTCAAGTTGGACAGTAATCCCACAAACAGTTAAAATGTTAATATATATTGTCTTCTGCCTACTGAAAAATAAGTATTATAGTTAATTCCTGAACTTTAAAGTGTTGTAATTCTTTATTTATAGTCTAGTTTTGAAATCCATCTGCTACTCTTTAGAACTTTCACAGTGGGAGAGGTTGGAAAATTAGAGGCAAATGAGCATGTAAAGTACCAAAACATAAACTAATCCACCACTTTCAACCAACAGAGACTTTATGACTTTTGTAATCTCTTAGAGATCTACTTGCAGAAACCTGTCTTACCTGTAGGAATTTTTGTGTGCTGTTTTTCCCCCGTGAAGTTAGCTTTGTATGTTTGACATTGTTTCTGTTGCAGAGGAGAATGCTGACACTAGTTTGGTGTTTCAGCGTCACTGTAGTCAAGTAGAGTGTTCTGTTGCTGCAGAAATATGTACATAATTAGAAAGCCCGAGTACTAGTCACAAAGTTCCATTTCACCAAAGCCGTTTGATTCATCATTTGACAAGCATCTTTTCTTATAAATGTGTTGCCTAGAATATATCTTGACACAGCTTTTAAAATTATATGTGCAGTCCACATAAAGCGGCGAGAATCAGAAGAATAGCAGGTGCCATTTACTGCCGTGCCATGCTGGATCAGCACTGCATGATCACCTGGGCGAGCGGAGGCCAGGCTTGCTTCACCCCTGCCTTGTGGGTGAAGCACCAGGACTACTGGGAAGGGTGTTGTCAGGAAGGAAGAGAAGACTGCTCACTTGCCCATTCCAGGGTGAGAGCTGCAAAGTGCTGACCGTGCTGCAGAGTCCTCCTATGGTCCCCGTGCTCCGGGCAGAGCATCACTGCTGCGGGTATTTTGTCCAGCAGTCTTGCCATCTTGCCAGTAGCTGTCTTAGTCTCAGAGACAAGGAAGGGCTTCCTCAGCGCAAAAATGCAGCTTCCATTTGTGATTGCGGTCCTTTTTCTCATTGCCATCCTTATATTTTTTGTATTTTCTTCCAGAAGCCCTCTAATTTCTTGTTTCACTAAGGAAAACTTAATAGCAAGTTGCTAAACACCTTAGCTAGAAATTTTTAAAAAATTATGTTTATTAGTATGTATTTTTCACCTGTGTGCAGTTCTCACTGACTTATCTCTTGATCAACAATAGAATATGAAAGAAGCAGATGATTTCTACCTTGACATACCATCCTGGGAGATTGCCACTGTCCCCTAAAACAATAAGAAGTGTCTCCTGAAATACAGACACTTGAGAGAAGCACACAAATAGTGCATATTTAGACTTTATTTGTCTTTTAATTAAATATATCTAGAAATAATGTATTCTTTAATTCTGAAGGTGGAAGGAATGTGTGGAGGAGAGGAAAGAATTTAGAGTTTAAAAAAAGAGCAGATACAAAGCCTGCATTGGATTCTACATAAAGTTAACTGTGAGATAGCATCAAGCATCGAAGCCCATACTTAAAAATCCATTGAACTTGGGACTACTTGAAAAATATCTTTTTAAGATCAGATTTTATTTTGTGCTTCAGGAAAATCCAAGTCATTCTTAATTAAAAGCATTAAGATGCAATCATTGCTAACATTATAGTATTAAAGATATTTGTTTCCATCTGAATGCACAGAAACACTTTTAAGTAAAACTATATACATATATTTCTCCTAAAACATGGGGATTATTTCTAATATAATACAGTATATATATATATATATATATATATATATATATATATAAATATAATTTTGCTATTTTTTTCCCTAATACTAACTGTCTTTGATCTCAGTCCTTTCTCAAACAGTTCTCGAATCCTCAATTTCCGCCCCCCCCCCCCCCCACCCTTTGAGAGGACAGGGAACATTGCTTTAAAATAGAGGCTAGAATAATTACATGAAGTTAATGTCTTTAATTATACACACTTTCTACTAAATTGAAGTGTTGATGATTTATGAATGTATTTCAGATGTTGCTGTAATGTCTAATCATTTTTGTAATAACTGTCACTTAAAGATGATTTTCTTGGAACTAACTTGAAAGTAGCTGCATCTTTTCTTGCTGGACACAGTCATTTGGTGAAAATTCGATTTACACGCCGGACTCTTTCTTGCAGATACATCTATTGTGATGAAATTGACTTGGCTGCTGACACGGTCTTGGCCACTCTTTATGCTGCCAAAAAGTACATCGTCCCTCACCTCGCCAGGGCCTGCGTCAATTTCCTGGAGACCAGCCTGAGTGCCAAGAACGCCTGTGTGCTCCTGTCCCAGAGCTGTTTGTTCGAGGAGCCGGACCTCACCCAGCGCTGCTGGGAGGTGATCGACGCCCAGGCCGAGCTAGCGCTCAAGTCCGAGGGGTTCTGCGACATCGACTTCCAGACCCTGGAAAGCATCCTCCGCAGGGAAACTCTGAATGCCAAAGAAATTGTGGTCTTCGAGGCCGCTCTCAACTGGGCTGAGGTGGAATGCCAGCGACAGGATCTGGCTTTGAGCATTGAGAACAAGCGCAAGGTGCTGGGCAAGGCGCTCTACTTGATCCGCATCCCGACCATGGCCCTGGACGATTTCGCCAACGGTGCTGCACAGTCCGGCGTCTTGACTCTGAACGAGACCAACGACATCTTCCTCTGGTACACGGCGGCCAAGAAGCCCGAGCTGCAGTTCGTGAGCAAGGCCCGCAAGGGGCTGGTGCCTCAGCGCTGCCACCGCTTCCAGTCCTGCGCCTACCGGAGCAACCAGTGGCGCTACCGGGGCCGCTGTGACAGCATCCAGTTCGCCGTGGACAAGAGGGTCTTCATCGCGGGCTTCGGGCTGTATGGCTCCAGCTGCGGCTCGGCCGAGTACAGCGCCAAGATCGAGCTCAAGCGGCAGGGCGTGGTCCTGGGGCAGAACCTCAGCAAGTACTTCTCGGACGGCTCGAGCAGCACGTTCCCCGTGTGGTTCGAGTACCCGGTGCAGATCGAGCCGGACACATTCTACACGGCCAGCGTCATCCTGGACGGCAACGAGCTCAGCTACTTCGGGCAGGAGGGCATGACGGAGGTGCAGTGCGGCAAGGTCACCGTGCAGTTCCAGTGCTCGTCGGACAGCACCAACGGCACGGGCGTGCAGGGCGGCCAGATCCCCGAGCTCATCTTCTACGCCTGAGCGCCCCGGCTCCCGCTTCACGCTCAGCTCGGCCGCAGCCAGCCGTCGGCGCGGGCTGTTCGTAAGAACAGAGCTATGCGCCGGTTCTGATTTCTTTCAGCCTTTTTCGTTATGTACAGGCAAAAATGCAGCACTCAGCTTTTAACTGTATGTCGGAAAGCCAAATTCTTAGCAAGGCTTGTGGTTCTTAGAGTTGCACCTATCCACCCAGGGAGATTTTGCATTCTTTTCCGACTGCCCCACTGACCTCCCAGTTTAAGAAGATTTTTGGATCACCTCAGATTTCCTTTTGGGCTTTATTTTGACAAAGAGAAAGAAATACTCTAAAGTAACAGTAGCAATTATTTTTAAACGGAAACCCTCCCTCTCCCCAAACAGATAAACCTCAGTGTACAATTTTGAAAGACATTTTGCTTGATAATAAGTAATAATTTAGAAAGTAGACAGTAGTCATCTTTACCTTCTTATTTCCTTTTAAATATTTTGGGCATTTGCTTTTGGACATTGCTTTTTCTTAAATCCTAAATTCATAAGTTTGTCAAGTTTTTAAACTGCAGCTGTCAACGGAAGGTAAAACAAGTAAGAAATGGAAGTTTTAGATCACGACTTTTGCTACAAGCAGATTTGTGTTCTTTTAGTTTAGACAGGCAATTCCAGTACAGAGGCTTCTTTCGGAAGTAACTAAATTGCAAAACTTTATTGTCAACTAGAGAAAAATTGCAGGTCTGTTAATTGAAACTCAAATAGTCTTAAAAGGAAGCCTGAAAAAGTCCCACATGACAAATAGTTCAATTGATGGCACATTATAATCCAGAGTTTGAAAAAGTCAAGCTCTTTTCTCCCTGCTTAGCTTCTGATCCCTGCCACTTGCTGGTTTTCAAAAGTTGTACTGTATAGAATTCCTATTCCCCCATTCCCATGAAAAGAGGACCAAACGATTTCTTCAGATGAATAGAATAACGGTTAGTTTTGTAGTGCCACATGTTAAAGTAATAAGATACTTTATGCATTGATTTTTTATTTTTAATCTGAAATATATTTTACTTAATCTGCTTTGACCACACTGTCTCTTCTTCGTTAATTATGATTCTGTCCCATTCCTGGACTGCTAGAATCTGGCCTGTGACCATCTGAACGAGCCATATATGCCTGCAGGGTTTTTAAAAAGTGGTCTGGAGTAGTAAACTCGATGATACCTTAATGTTCAGTGCCTCAGCATCACATCCAGTTCTCTCTTTTGTTTTTTTCCCATGGATAGTGTAAACAAAGGCGGGAAAAGCTCGTCAAAACATTCTCCTTCACAAAGGCTTGTGCTGGCTTAGTGCCCGTGACCCTAGTGGTGTACACTGTGGTCGCTCCCAGTTGAAGTATCCACGTGTTTCTGGGCAACTTTTCTGCCCAGTGTGATCCTGAGATGGCTTCCCCGCCACCCAGAGTGTGGTCCCTGGCCACCTCCTTCTCCTGTTCTGAGCCCGAAGCTGGCTCTGGAGCGGGGGCTAGTCCCGGGGTGGGTGTGTGCGTGGGTGCCCGTGCGCATGCGGTGCGCGCCGGCTCAGGAGCTGTCTCCTGCTGCCCGGCCAGCGGGGCTGGGACAGAAGGGGCCCCCTGCCGGGCCCACCCGGCCCGCAGAGGGGGACTGCCTGTGCTTCCGGGCCGCTTCTCTCCCGTAGACGTGGGCTGCTGCTTCGGCCAGCTTCCCCGATGGAGAAAAACACTGGATTACAGAAATGTTTTAATCATCTTTGTCCTTACCCATGTCTGTTAGCATGGAGGTTCAGAAGCTGTTACCAGTGATTAACAGATGCGTGCTCCCAGGACAAGCTTCCAAAATTATCTAACAGTTATTTCTTATTAGCAAGATGACAGGCAGTAGTTGTGGCAAACCGTCTATGAAACGGAGGTAGGTTTTCAATTAAAAAAATATTTCTACAAAGGGTTTTGTTTATAAATTATGGTTAAACATTTCGGTAACTCATAGCTACCTTGCAATTGGTAGACTGTAGATTTACCTGATTGGAAGGCACTTATTTATAAGCCAGAGGAGAAGAAACTTTTTAGCACTAATTTCATCATACTAGATTGTTTTGGAGGGGAGTGTGATAACCTTGTTCATTCAGTAACACCCACGATCAGTGCTCCTATTAGTAGCTACCCTCCAGAGGCTGGGAATCTGCTGGGTGAGAGCCCCATGAGATCCTATATACTGGGTATGGAAGAACTTAATTTTATGATAATTGCTGTCACTTGAAGAAAAATAAAAAAACCGTCATCTCATTGGCTGGTGCCAAGAGCTGTGGTATAAATTTGAAGATTGTATTTAAAATAAGAAAATGTTATCTTTTAAATGCTATTCTCCCTTCTGCATTTTCAATGACATGGAATTAAGGCTAATATGCTTGCTTTATTTTCTTTGGTAATCTCAAATTTTGTAGCTTTCAAAACTAGAAACCATTGTTCTGACAAGGCAGGCAACTGCAATGCATAAACACAATTTTATTAAACACTGCCCTGTAGATGCTTTTCCCCACGTATCTGGCAGTCTTTGTTGTCGTTTATATCCTGGGGATAAGGGGAACTAGGCTAGCAGTTCTAATGTAACATTCTTTAAGCATATCTTAATATAGTATTTAAGTAAATGGTCTAATTTCTACATAATTATTGCACTGAACTGTCTTTTTTTTTAAGGTGTCTAAATAAGCTTGCTAATTCAAGACACTAGCCAGTTGTGCATCAGAGTGCTTGAATTCAGGAGCTTACCGCATTATTTATGAAGGAAAAATATATAAATATGAAGTACCTCATGTTGAATGTTATTGTACTGTATTTTTAATGTAACAGTGCAGATCTTGTTAGACACATGAATGTGTGTAATCATGTTAAATGCAAATAAAATAAAACCGGTTCATATATTTGTCTTCCTTAACATTTTTGTAGGTTCCTTAAAGTAGTAAAAAAACCCATTCTGGCATTTTGGTGCCACTTAACCGTTTCGAGATGGTTTTTTCAGGAGCATTTGTTTGCTAAGCTAACACATATCATTGATCCCTAAAGAAGTAAAAATCCGGTAAAGAATAATAGAATAATGAATATGTTAATTGGTTGCATTGTTGAAAACCTGAGTGTTAAGTCGATGCACGAGAGTGAGTGGATGCGTTTATGTTCCAGTTGCGGAACTTTGTAGTTGGCTGGTATTCTGATGGCTTAGTTGCTCACATGCCTGTAGAGCTCCCTGAGCTCACTGCTGTTGATGGCAGATCACATCTAGCATTAGCGTGGCCAGTGCTGCTTACCCCTGCTGTTATAATAGCTTACACTAGGAATAAAGATCAGTGTGACATGACAGTGATGAATATAATTTTATGTCTTCAACTGGTTTTCCATTATATTTCCCTATATCAAGTACATTTATATACACACATAACTATATACATGCATTTTTTTTCACTATAACTTTGTTACTTATATACTAGAGTTTATTGTAAAGCCCTGTGTATTTGCTTAACTACTTCATCTACCCTTAGTTCAGTTTCTATAACATACCTGCTCAAAGAAATTTTGGAATTATTCCATAGAATAAGAGAACTGGAAATACCCATTCTCATCAGCTTAATTACCACCTGAATTGCAAAGGTCTTTAATCCAGCAGAGTCTTAGCCTTTATGTCCTCTCTGGCGCTCTTTAAGCTTAACCCACATGTGCTTGTTTTCAATATCCCAAGACAATTCAAAATGATCCTCCTTTATTTTTGGTACTCAGAATCAACACTTCACTGAAATTACACTTTCTTCCCAATGACTCTGACTTCCCTACAAAAGCCATAGACTTAACGTTGAGGAGGAAAAAACAAAAACACAGAACAGGAAGGAGAAAAATTACTCCTGAGGAAGTAAGTAGCATGAAACTTAGAGGCCAAAACAAGCAAGTGACTCTGAGAGCCTGCAGTATCTTGATTAGAGAGGGCTTTGTGTGCCTTTGAGGTGCTGCAGTAGAAGATGACTATATTTTTTGATTTCTAATCAATACGTTTCAGCATATTTTCTAAGCCATTTACATTTATTGGTTAGCTACTTTCTTTGCTCAAAACTTCATGTTATCCTCCATTTTTTTAAGAAAAGATCATCTGACAAAACTAAAACCAGGGGGAAATTTCCACAATAGAATCACTTTGTTTATTTCTATAACTACCCTAAGGGCTGGTGAGAAAAGTCTCTCAACCAAGATACAGTTCGGTAAGTGTAAAGAAATTATTTGTGAGGAAGACAATGGTTGCCTTGGTCACACACACACACCACGCAGTATATGACGGTAGCATCTGTAGGTGAGTCACTGAAGAGTCTGGGTGCGTTTGCCTAACGTAGGCACCCCCTCTGTTGTTTCATCTCGGCCTTTTTGAGTGGGAGCGGTGGGGAAGGTACCATTCCTATTTATGCAGATCTTAAATGTCCTTATAATGGTAGTTTTCTATTTGCCTGTTTACTTAAATGTCCATTGGACAGCAGTTGTACCAGCAGATGCTACTGTTTTATACTTGGCCATCTGAAAAGCCAAATATCAAGAGAGATAGTTAAACAGAAAACCCACCATTTACTTTGTCAAATCCATACTTTGTGTATAGGATATAGTTAACGTTTCCTGTTAAACTGCTACCCCTGAATCGTTGGTTTGTTCCCACTAACACCAGTAGTAACCAAGCTGAGTTGTAAGACGAGGGGCTGTGCTTCAGATGGCAGGGATGATTTTTTCACTTCATGCAGCAGCAGTACAGAAATTGTTTCAAAATGGAGGTGTATTTTTTTTGTTTTTATGACTTTGATGAACAGTTTGTATTCAGTAGACCATCTCTTTCACATCAGTTTATTTTTAGAAGAATGAAACTATACCTGGAAAATTTTTTAAAGTCATACTAGTGGGCTTGTTAATTTAATTTTGTACTTTTTAACTTATTGAAGTATAGTTGATCTACAGTGTTATTAGCTTTTGCTGTACAGCTACAGTCACACACACATATGTGTGTGTATATATATACACATATGCTGCTGCTGCTGCTAAGTCACTTAAGTCCTGTCCGACTCTGTGCGACCCCATAGACGGCAGCCCACCAGGCTCCTCCGTCCATGGGATTTTCCAGGCAAGAGTACTGGAGTGGGGTGCCATCGCCTATATATGTAAATATACAAATGCCAAAGAATGCTCAAACTACTGCATGATTGCACTCATCTCACATGCTAGCAAAGTATTGCTCAAAATTCTCCAAGCCAGGCTTCAACAGTATGTGAACCGTGAATTTCCAGATGTTCAAGCTGGATTTAGAAAAGGCAGAGGAACCAGAGATCAAATTGCCAACATCCACTGAATCATCAATAAAGCAGCAGAATTCCAGAAAAACATCTACTTCTCCTTTATTGACTATGCCAAAGCCTTTGACTGTGTGGTTCACAACAAAGTGGAAAGTACTTAAAGAGATGGGAATACCAGACCACCTGACCTGCCTCCTGAGAAATCTGTATGCAAGTCAGGAAGCAACATTTAGAACTGGACATGGAACAATAGACTGGTTCCAAATCGGGAAAGGGGTACATCAAGGCTGTATATTGTCACCCTGCTTACTTAACTTATATGCAGAGTACATCATGAGAAATGCTGGACTGGATGAAGCACAAGCTGGAATCAAGATTGCCAGGAGAAATATCAATCACCTCACATATGCAGATGACACCACCCTTACGGCAGAAAGTGAAGAGGAACTAAAAAGCCTCTTGATGAAAGTGAAAGAAGAGAGTGAAAAGTTGGCTTAAAGCTCAACATTCAGAAGACTTAAGATCATGGCATCTGGTCCCATCACTTCATGGCAAATAGTTGGGGAAACAATAGAAACAGTGGCAGACTTTATTTTGGGGGGCTCCAAAATCACTGCAGATGGTGACTGCAGCCATGAAATTAAAAGACACTCCTTGGAAGAAAAGTTAGAACCAACCTAGACAGCATATTAAAAAGCAAAGACATTACTTTGCCAGTAAAGGTCTGTCTAGTCAAAGTGATGGTTTTTCCAGTAGTCATGTATGGATGTGACAGTTGGACTATAAAGCTAGCTGAGCACTGAAGAATTGATGCTTTTGAACTGTGGTGTTGGAGAAGACTTGAGAGTCCCTTGGACAGAAAGGAGATCCAACCAATCCATCCTAAAGGAAATCAGTCCTGAATATTCATTGGAAGGACTGATGCTGAAGCTGAAACTCCAATACTTTGGCCACCTGATGTGACGAGCTGACTCATATGAAAAGACCCTGATAATTTATGCAGATATTTATGCAGATCTTAAATGTCCTTATAATGGTAGTTTTCTATTTGCCTGTTTACTTAAATGTCCATTGGACAGCAGTTGTACCAGCAGATGCTACTGTTCGCTGATGTTGGGAAATGTTGAGGGCAGGAGGAGAAGGGGATGACAGAGTATGAGACAGTTGGATGGCATCACCAACTCAATGGACATGAGTTTGATTAAACTCTGGGAGTTGGTGGTGGACAGGGGGGCCTGGCGTGCTGCAGTCCATGGGGTCACAAAGAGTTGGACACAACTGAGCAACTGAGCTGAACACATACATTCTTTTTCCATTATGGCTTACTATAGAGTGTTGGGGAATACAATTCCCTGTGCTATACAGCAGGACCTTGTTATTTATTCGTTCTTTATAGCAGTTTGCATCTGATCATCTCAAGCTCCCAATCCATCCTACCCCCACCCCCTTCCTCTTGGCAACCACAAGTCTGTGCTCTATCTGTGAGTCTATTTCTGTTTCAGAGAGAAGTTCACTTATGTTGTGTTTTAGATTCCACATGTAAGCCTTATCACATGGTATTCTCCTTCAGACTTGATTTAGTATGATAATCTCTAGGTCCATCTGTGTTGCTTCCAGTGGCATTATTTCATTCTTTTTTATGGCTGAGTAGTATTTCACTGTGTGTACACCACATCTCTATCCACTCATCTGTTGATGGACAGTTAGGTTGCTTCCTTGTCTTTGCTATTGCAAATACTGCTGCTATGAATATAGTATATTTTTGAATTATCTTTCTTTTATATTTTAGTATTACAGTTTTCTCCAGATACTTGCTCAAGGGTGAAATTGCTAAATCATATGGCAACACTAGTTTTTTATGGAAAATTCCACACTGTTTTCCATAGTGGCTGTACCAATTTACGTTGCCCCCAGCAGTGTAGCGGGGTTCTCTTTTCTTCACACCCTCTCCAGCATATTGGCCATTCTGACTGATTTGAGGCGTTACCTCATTGAAGGCCTTGTTCATTTTAATAAGAAGTGTTGCAGTAAGTCTTCATGACCAGTATAGAGCATAAAGACTGTTTTGCAAGAAACTAGAAAAGTACAAAATAATATTTTGATATGTAGCAGTCTTCACTGTGTCTGTACAATTTGCATTTTCCTTCCTAAGCTATTATGTTCAAAAGGTAATCAAAAGGAAGATAATAACTATTTAAGGAAGCTTCAAATAATCTTTCAAAGCTTGAAATGGAGAGTACCACTTTCTGCTATATAGTAGAATCCATAAAATCACACTTCTGAGATTCTTTACATCTTAGAGAATTTTCACTTTTGTGCTTCCCTTAACCAGCTCCAAACTTAAATTTTTTTTCTGCACCTTGTCCAGTAGTGCAGAAACACTCAGAACACCTGAGCCTTATCCAGTTCAAAACTCAAGAAAAATTTCAATTCTGAGAATATTTGGAGGCATTAGTGGACTAAGGAATTTTAGTATTGTAGCTTCCCAGGACGGAGAAGGCAATGGCACCCCACTCCAGTACTCTTGCCTGGAAAATCCCATGGACAGAGGAGCCTGGTAGGCTGCAGTTCACGGGGTCGCAAAGAGTCAGACTCAACTGAGCGACTTCACTTTCACTTTTCACTTTCATGCACTGGAGAAGGAAATGGCAACCCACTCCAATGTTCTTGCCTGGAGAATCCCAGGGACGGGGGAGCCTGGTGGGCTGCCATCTATGGGGTCGCAAAGAGTCGGACACGACTGAAGTGACTTAGCAGCAGCAGCAGCAGCAGCTTCCCAGGAAAGATAGGTTTAATGAATCATTCGGGGGGTTAACTCAACGTTCATTCATTCATTGACCATTCATGGATCCTTGGCTTCATCCCAGGCATAAGGTGCTAGGAAACAAGTGCTTTCAGCGGCTTCTGGTTCAGTGCAGTGCTGCCCTCCTGTTAGCGCCAAGCATTGTGCACGGCTGCCTCCACCCGCAGAAGTGCTGATACGGTGGCTATTGAGTGGAGCCTCGGAAACTGCCTCTCCTGGGAGCATGCACACGATGCTGACTGACAGCCTTGTCTGCAGATCACACTTTGAGTAGCTCCCACCTACCTCTGGTAGAAGAAAAAGCGATGCTGAGCTGGACTTTGAAGGATGTGTTAGAATCATCTAGTGAAGACTCATGACACAAATTAGAAGGGAAGGAATAAGGATTGGGGCTTTCCATGTGGTGCTGATGGTAAAGAACCCTGTTAATGCAAGAGACATGAGACGCGGGTTTGATCCTGGGTTGGGAAGATTTCCCTGGAGGAGGAAATGGCAACCCAATATTCTTGCCTGGAGAATTCCATGGACAGAAGAGTCTGGTGGGCTACCATCCATAAGGTCACAGAGTGGGACACAACTGAAGTGACTTAGCACACACACACACAGATAGGGATGAAGGGAAATCCAGAAGAGAGAGCAGAGGGGTAGTATTGGAAACAGCTTAATACAGCTCACGTAAAGGGCACCTATGAGAGAACAAGAGCGCCTCCTGTGTGCCAGCTGTGGTACAGGATAATGAACTGGGCAGGCACGGGGAGCACTTATACGTTTGGCTGAATTACTGGCTTTCATCTGCAGAATAAAGCAGTGACACTGAAGATATTTGAGATAGATAAGGCAGCAGTTTCTTGTTTTAAAACCATTTTTCTGAACTTTAGGAAGGCCAGCCTGGATCAGATTAGAGGCAGGAGGAGAGGGTGGACCTATGAGTAATGCATGCAAAGATCAAAGAAGGCTGGGGAATGGAGAGGAGGATGAGGATTCCAGAGGAACAGAGGAGAGACAGTCGGGGTCTGTGGCTGCAACATCCAGGCAGAAGCGGGCTTGTGAGACTGGAGTGAAGCCTCTTGTCTTATATTTACCTTTATGGAGAGGGAAAGAAAACAGCTTTTATTCTACCATCCTCTATAGATGGTTTATAGGTACCCATCCTTGATTCTAAGATTCTTTTCAGTTCAGTTCAGTCGCTCAGTCATGTCTAACTCTTTGCAACCCCATGGACTGCAGCACACCAGGCCTCCCTGTCCATCACCAACTCCTGGAATTTACTCACATTCATTTCCATCGAGTTGGTGATGCCATCCAACCATCTCATCCTCTGTCGTCCCCTTCTCCTGCCTTCAGTCTTTCCCAGCATCAGGGTCTTTTCCAATGAGTCAGCTCTTCACATCAGGTGGCCAAAGTATTGGAGTTTCAGCTTCAACATTAGTCCTTCCAGTGAACACTCAGGACTTTTTAGGAAGTAGAAATACAAGAGAGTCCACTTAGAGTGCTGGTTCATAACAGGCTGCAGGAAGACTACCTGGATTTGAAGCTCTAATTGCATGTGGCTTCAGGCAAGTTACTTAACCTCTCTGAGCCTCAGTTCTCTTAAGGCAGTAATAACTGCTTCCTCACAAAGTTATGTTGATGATTAAATAAATTAATATTTCTAAAGAGCTTATGACAGTACCTGGCAAGCAGGAAGCATCATTATAGTATTATGTGAAACCAAATATAAAAGGCCACAAATGAAACCCATGCATTTTCCTCTTATGTACGCTTGTATGAAAACCAGTTTGCACACACTTTTAACAAGTCGTCAGTGCTGAAAATTAAAGTCATTTTGTTGCTATCCTTTAAAATATCCAGTGACTAGGAGTATATAAAGTTACAAGGAGCTGTGTTGTTGTGAAATTCTCATATTGTAACTGAATTTTTAATAATTATTTAAATTCTGTGATGGTAATGAGAGGCAAATGAGATAGATGGATTCTAGTGTATCAGTGGCTTCTGTGCTAGGAAATTATCTAGGATTCTTCAGAAAAGTACCCTGGAAAAGCTGGGTGTGAGAGTACTTGGTGAGTTTTTGAAAGACCTTTTGAACACATTTTCCAGGAGGAGTCTGTTTTGCAGGTAAAAGAATAGCCTCCTTTCCTAGTTCTGCTAGAGTCAAAGTAAGCTCTTTTCTTGGCTAAGAGTCTTAGACAATTTTGGACATAACCCCTTCTCCAAATATTTGGGAATTAAAATGGGTTTTAGCTTTGACATTATTTGCTGTGTGTTGAGAGCAGGTTTGACCTTTATTATGAGTGATGTGACTATTACAGGGACTGTTTCAATGGCTGATTGTTTTCACTCGGGTAAACACAGGTGTGTCAGGAGCCCTGGCAGCTGAGTCGTGTCCCCCGAGGGTGGCACTCCACCGCCCCCCCACCACTATACACCCATCTGCAGGATCAGTGCTGGGCCCTGGTTTCCCAGAAGTTCATTTCTGATCCCTTTCTTCTGTATTCTCTGTTTTACAAAATATTACTTCAGGAGCCTCACCCCCAGAGATTCTCTTTTAGGGGCCAGTCACTTCTTTGCAAAGCTGACAGCATGAATGAGTGACTCTGATGCCCATGAAAGGTTGAGAACCCCTGGTGTAGATAAGTTGTGCTAAAACTTTTACACACGTGCACGTCTAGCTTCTGCACTCTGTTCCCTGCTGGGGACTCCGGCATCACACACACCCTGAAATTGGTCTGATGCTTATGTTCTGAAACCGTGGGCGCTGCAGTGAACCCCAAATGCAACCAAACCACTGTTGGTGGCGTTAGTGGATGAAATAAATGCGGGCTTTCAGAAGGCCCAGTCTCTGATTCCCTGACCTCTTGACCCTGACCTCTGCCCGTTGGGCTCACTCGTGTCAATCTCCCTGTACCCCAGCCCTCTAACCTGTGCCCCAAACTTTAGAGACCCAGCTCTTTCATCAATGTCTGGCTCACGGACCATGCCACTTGTTTAAGTTCAGATCACCATTAACTGGTGTCAGTGCCTGCCCTCGTTTGGGATTCCAGTTCTCAGCCCTTTCTCTGGAACATTCCACCTCCTTCAGGAGTATGCTGGCCACTCGGGCTGACATATCCTCTCCCAGCCTCCAGGCTCAGGCTGATCTCCACTCCAGGCCCAGTGGATCAGGAGATCCACTCCCTGGTCCTAGGGGAAACTCCTGTCCAGCCTGTCCTGTAGCTGTTGCTCTCTGTTCATTTCTTCGTACCTCTGACCCGACCCCCTAGAATGGCATACTTACAATACCACAGAAATCCATCTGTGCTCCCAAGTTTTGGAGCTATGCGGGCAGTCTGGGCAGCTCTGCACACTGACGGTCTCACGTGTGAGGGCTGGCCGCCTTTGGCTGGGCGGCTTTGCTCTGTCTGTCCTCCAGCAAGCTAGCCTGGGTTTGGTCCCATGGTGATGACCGAGGCCAGGAAAGTCACCTGCTGATGCAGGAGGAAACGGGGGGCCTCTCGAGGCTTGGGTTCAGAATTTGCATATCATCATTTGTCTATGGGATCGCACAGAGTCGGACACGACTGAAGCGACTTAGCAGCAGCAGCAGCCAGAATAGGTCAGAAGACCCCCCGATACGGGGGGTAGGGGGATTTAGGCTCCATCTCTTTACTGAGAAGTGCAGCAAAGGCACGTGGCGGAGGCTGTGAGTAAGTAGGGGTGGCTAATCAGACCATTTATTTATGTTCACATTTCCTTTTAAAAATTTTTTTAGTAAATTTTTAAAATTAAGTTTTACTGGAGTGTAGTTGCTTTGGATTCCCAGGTGGTGCGGCAGTAAAGAATCTGCCTGCCAGTGCAGGAGACAAGAGTTTGATGCCTATGGGGAAGATTCCCTGGAGGAGGAAATGGCAACCCACTCCAGTATTCTCACCTGGGAAATCTCATGGACCGGGGAGCCTGGCAGGCTACAGTCCGTGGGGTTGCAAAGAGTCAGACACAGTTGGGCACGGCACGGCATAGCATCGATAGTGTATGTGTGTGTCAACCCCAATTGCACCCCCCGCCTTTCCCCCTCGGTGTCCATACGTTTATCATCCGTGTCTGTATTTCTGCTTTGTCAGTAAGGTCTTCTATATAATTTTTCTAGATCCCACATATATGCATTAGTGTAGGATGTTTGTTTTTCTAACTTACTTCACTCTGTAGGACAGGACACTCTGTGTCCATCCGTGTCTCTACAAATGACCCAGTTTCATTTAATTGGACCATTTATGCCATCAGGCAGTGAGCACATGTGCCTGGAATGTGGGAGGGGCCCACACGAGCATACAGTGCTGCTTCTAACTTGGCCCCAGACTCAGTTCCTGCTGAAGTTGTCCACAGAGACTCCACTTGAGCAAAAGGCACTAGTGAACATGATTATTTCATAGGGGAGAGGAGAAGGAATCCCTTTCGTGCCCTTAAACTGCCAAAACATTCCCTTAGCAGGTCTCCTCCCCAGGTAACTAGTTGGTTGTTCTACCAAGAGGTGCCCAGTCCCCCAGGCACAACTGTGTCTTCTCCCCAGACCACTTCTTGCCCGCTAGCTCCAGCTCCTCACCCTGGAGTCTTCACCTGGAGCTAGCAGACACCTCAGTGTCAGATTTGTCTTGTCACTTACAGCATCCCTTCTGCTCTTGTATACCTGCCCTTGGCATTGCTGTGCAGTTGTACTCAAAAGCCAGGCCTTGGGAAAACAAGAAAGAGCTGTGGAGGTGGGTGGGAAGGAGCCTTTCCCTTCTGTGTGGTTGGTTTTTTTTTTTTTTTTTTTTTTAAGGTTTTTTTTAAAAATATGGGTGTGGCTGGACCATGTTTAAGATCATTATTGAAGGTTACAGTATTACTTCTGTTTTATGTTTTGGTTTTTTGGCTACAAGGAATGTGGGATCTTAGCTCGATCTTGCACCCACTGCAGTGGAAGGTGAAATTAACCACTGGACCGCCAAGGAAATCCCCTTTCGAATGTCTTCATCATCATTAACAGCAACACCCCAGGAAAACTGTGCTGGTCCAAGAGCTTTGCCCAGGAATGAAGACAGGCAGTGTTGGCCCTCAGAGGGTCAGGAAGGGAAGAGGGATTGGACTGGGATATCACAGCTCAGCCAGGCCTGGGGGGATTTAAATAGTGGGGGGTGGCAGGAGCAGAGAGGAAGCATGGGGTCTCAGGTGAGCAGGAAACGTCATGTAACTTCTCTCCTGGGAGCTGCTCACTTCCATGTCTCCTAGAGAGTTCCTGACCAGGGACCACCCAGGAGAATCAGCAGGTGGAAAGGTTTAGGAAGAGCCCAACAGCTGACGGGCTGGCTGTATCACCTGCTTTCCTAAGGCCTGTGTGGCGAGAACCTGCTTAATCTGCTCTGTCTTGTGGCCTTAGTGAACAAGTGCTCGGTGTGGCCTTTGTAACACTGCTTTGTCACCTCACACGTGTATTTGTCAGTCCGCTCTTTCCTCTCTGGTCTTTTGGGAAATAAGGCAATGCCCTTGATTCTGCTTCCATTCCTTTCCTCTCTGAGGAAGCCCTCCCTCACCAGCATTCCTGCTCTCTCTCTGTTCCTCTCCCGCAGTACAGAAAGTTTTCACTGGTGGAGTATCCTAGATCCTGTGTTCCCCACTGAGGAATTATGCTTGATTACTGTTAGTTACCAGCCAGAGCCTCAGTTGCTAAAAGAGTTGCTATAAATCTGGGGGAGAATTGCATGCCTTCCCCGAATGTCAGATTTATTTGCCACATGAGTTTATCAAAAATTCAGAAAGAAGCAATTCATGCCCTAGAAAAATCAGTCTTCCCCTTAGGAAAAGCCCCATGACTGTAGGTCCAGTTTGGTTTGGAGGGAGCATCCAATGTGAAAGGGTGCCTCAGGCCCTGGGGGCTTCCCAGAGATTGGCTGCCATCCACCAATCAGAAGCCTGGGCTGAACATGAGCATCTCCTGGGCAAACTTCTGCCCAGCAACGCAAGGTGAAAGGTTCCCATCCCCCTTTCCTCCCCTCCTCACACTCAGGAGCAACGTGCTTCCCTCTACAGACAGCTCCTGAGAAAGCAAAGAGTTGACTGCAGCCATTTCTGGTAAGATTCCCGTGTCCAGACTGACCAAATATGCAGAGAACTCTTAATTTGGGGTGGATTTCGGGTGTCTGTGGTGGGTTTTATTGCCGTTCTTCAGTGTTTATTCAGACCAAGTTCCGAAGTCAGGAAGGAAATGAATGGAGCTCTTCCCTGTAATGGCAGAGAAACTCCCTCCTTTCCAGGCAGACAGTTATCAGATGGAGAAAACCAGATCTTCCATCTACACGTGACCTTGGCCTCCAACTCCTGATGGCTTCAGAAATGAGCAGGAAAGTGACTAGAAACAGGAAGGTGCAGCAAGATTAGTCAGGAAAGGAATGGGAGGGAGGGAGGGAGAGACTGCTGTAGAGCTTCCTCTAGAGGCCAAGTCTTTGGAAGGAGGAGGAAGGGAAGCAGTGCTACTGAATCTTGACAAGCCAGGAAGCTCTGGGACCCTCCCTGGCCCGCCTCCCATGCTCCCCAAGGAGCCTTTGAGGCTTGCCAAGCCGTCCATTAGAGTTCTGTGAATGGCCTCCCCAGGGCTTTTGCTCAGAGGCTCTTCAGCTTCGGGGCCTCCAAATAGAGCCCAGAGTGCAGGGCGGACCCAGCAGCCATCTGAGGATGAGAGGGAGACAAGAAACCGGCCTGCCTTGACTCATCTTTGTCAAGCATTGCCCTCGGGCCCTGGAGGCGCTGAAAGGATGTGTCCTGCACCAGAAAGAACCAAGTCTGTACAAAGTATGCATAAAATAGATAGCTAATGAGAACCTACTGTAAGGCACGGGGAACTCTGCTCGGTGCTCTGTAGTGACCTAAATGGAAAAGAGATCCAGAAAAGAGGAGACATACGTAGACGTAGAGCGGATTCACTTTGTTCTGCAGAGGACACGGAGACAACACTGTCAAGCAGCTACACTCCAATAAGAATAAATTTAAAAAGAAAGAAAGAACCCAGTCTGGCTCGGGGTAGCCCCAGAATACCTGGAGCCTCTGATGGTGTCGAGTTTCCTGAAGTCAGCCTCATCTGGAAAGTCTGAGACCCTTCTGGCTTGTGCATGTCCCTCTCTTTTCTATGTCTTTCCTCAATGGCAGTACCCCCTTGCTCCCCGCCTTCCAGCTTTCACCCTTGACCTCAGGCAATCCATCCCATTCCCGCCCCACCCCATGCCCACATTCATCAGGAAAGGTGGTGGGGTGAGAACCGCCCTAGCCTCTCACAACACAAGAGCACTTCACAACAGTTGGGGGAGAGAGAGGGGCAGAGACCCCCCTGAAGAGGCCACAGGCCCCCCGTCCCATGATGAGGGCAAGTGGGAACCTGGGCGACTGCGGCCAGACCCCTGATCTCCAACCAGCCAGTGGACAAGGAGAGGCAGCACACGTGGCTTCTTGCAGCCTAAAAAAATAAAAGGAGCTAGTTCTCAGGCTTTGCCACGTGCCTGCCATTTACAAGGAGCTGTGCCGTCTTCTTAAACTCCTGCTAAGACGCCCTGGTTAGAGAAACAAATTACCAAGTGCAACCAGAAAGCGGTCTTTCACAGGTCATTATCAGGGCCTTGTCAGTGCCACGCCTGATTGGGAGCCACTCTCAGAATCACGTAGATTCTCTTGTCAGGGGGAGCTCTTTCTACTGCTTCCTGCTGTCCTGTCATTTTGTGCTAACCCCCAAAGGCAGTGTTAAATTGATGTCATCGTTCCAATTTCTTCCTGGAAGCATTTTTCCTTTCTGGTTAACAATGGGAACATTTGCACAATAATCAGGAGAGACTAGTAGCCAAACAAGAATTCTGTGAAAACCCCTAACTGGAATGAAGGCATTCATTTCTGCCCTGGTCCCAGGCCCCATCATTCTGGGGCTACAAAGAAGGATGAATCACACACGTGATAAGATAAAGAAAAATAAAGAAGTAAAGTAAAAACATCGGCTTTATTGACTATGCCAAAGCCTTTGACTGTGTGGATCACAACAAACTGTAGAAAATTCTGAAAGAGATGGGAATACCAGACCATCTGACCTGCCTCTTGAGAAACCTGTATGCAGGTCAGGAAGCAACAGTTAGAACTGGACATGGAACAACAGGCTGGTTCCAAATAGGAAAAGGAGTATGTCAAGGCTGTATATTGTCACCCTGCTCATTTAACTTATATGCAGAGTACATCATGAGAAACGCTGGGCTGGATGAAGCACAAGCTGGAATCATGAATGCTGGGAGAAATATCAATAACCTCAGATATGCAGCTGAGAAGGCAATGGCAACCCACTCCAGTACTCTTGCCTGGAAAATCCCAGGGATTGCGGAGTCTGGTAGGCTGCAGTCCATGGGGTCGGGAAGAGTCGGACATGACTGAGCGACTTCACTTTCACTTTTCGCTTTCATGCATTGGAGAAGGAAATGGCAACCCACTCCAGTGTTCTTGCCTGGAGAATCCCAGGGATGGGGAAGCCTGGTGGGCTGCCATCTATGGGGTCGCACAGAGTCGGACGTGACTGAAGCGATTTAGCAGCTGCAGCAGCAGATATGCAGATAACACCACCCTTATGGCAGAAAGTGAAGAAGAACTTAAGAGCCTCTTGGTGAAAGTGAAAGAGGAGAATGAAAACGTTGGCTTAAAGCTCAACATTCAGGAAACGAAAATCAATCATGGCATCTGGTCCCATCACTTCATGGCAAAAAATGGGGAAACAGTGGAAACAGTGACAGACTTTATTTTGGGGGCTTCTAAATTACTGCAGATTGTGACTGCAGCCATGAAATTAAAATACTCTTGCTCCTTGGAAGAAAAGTTATGACCAACCTCAACAGCATATTAAAAAGTAGAGACATTACTTTGCTAACAAAGGTCCATCTAGTCAAAGGTGTGGTTTTTCCAGTAGTCATGTATGGATATGAGAGTTGGACTAAAAAGAAAGCTGAGCACTGAAGAATTGATGCTTCTGAACTGTGGTGTTGGAGAAGATTCTTGAGAAATCCTTGGGCAGCAAGAGGATCCAACCAGTCCATCCTAAAGAAAATCAGTTCTGAATATTCATTTGAAGGACTGGTGCTGAAGCTGAAACTCCAGTACTTTGGCCACCTGATGTGAAGAACTGACTCATTGGAAAAGACCCTGATGCTGGGAAAGATTGAAGGTGGGAGGAGAAGAGGACGACAGAGGATGAGATGGTTGGATGGCATCACTGACTCATCGGACTTGAGTTTGAATAAACTCCAGGAGTTGGTGATGGACAGGGAGGCTTGATGTGCTGCAGTCCATGGGGTCACAAAGAGTCAAGACACAACTGAGCGACTAAACTGAACTGAATGGAAAAGCAGTTCCAAAATGAGAAAAAACTTATTGCCTTCAATCAGGAAGAGGATTCAGTTTGAGAATTATGGAAGTGTAGAATTACTACCAAACTAAAAATTGAAAAGAATGTTGATAATTGTTGAACTGGGTGAGAGATACATACATGAATTTCACTGTACAATCTGTGTTTGTGTATACTTGAAAATTTCCATAATAAAATATTAAATTGTGGTAGGAATCGGATCATAGAGGTCATGCATGGCACAGTAGTTCCTAGGCAGAGACCATTTGCCTCCTAAATTTAATTAGCTAGGCTGACAGGACCCATTCAGTCAGTTACAGCTGAAAGCATGTTTGAAAGTAAACCTGGCTTATTCAGACACACGTGGGCAAAGGGGTCCCTGATCAGCCCACCTCTTGTATCATATAATGCAGCCTAAGGTTTTCATAAATGCTGGATTTGGGGATTTTAAAACAAAATGTACACGCACTTAAATGCAAGGATTGACATGTATACTTAGTTGCTTAAATGAGGACTCCTACTTCATAAAATTCTTAATTAAATGGGAAAAGCGTTCTACATTCCTGATCTTTGTTAATCATATCTGGGAGAAGCCTGGACGTTTAGGTCGTGATTTCATTAGGGCATTCTTACAGTTCCCTGTTGGCAACCTAATCTAATTTTAGCAAATTTTAATTGCAAGTGCTGTGAGTGTTTGTCTGAACTGGAGTTGAGTCTGAGATATTCTGTCTTCTGGAAGTAGCACAACCAACCCTTCTACTCCAGACCCTCCATTGAACCAAGCCCAACCTGAAGAGTTATACAGCCCAGGACAGTTGTACAAGTGGCAACCTGAGTATTATGTGTTTAAATATGAAAAGTTGTAAGTCCAGCTAACAAATCGCTAAATAAAATATATTCTAGTATTCTACCTTGACAAGTATGACTTTGTAGCATCCTGTAAGGCCAGGCTCAAATTTTGAATGCTTGGTCCCTGGGAGGCCTGCCCCAGGGAACGTGGTGGTTGAGGCAAGGTGGTCCCTGGCTCCTAGGCTCCTGGCCATAGCCCACATCCTTTCTCCAGGAACCCTGTCTTTATCTAGCAGCACAAAACAGGGGCCTCCTTGCTCATGCATGGTCTCCTTAGCCCATACATTCAACTCCGTCCATCCCAGTCCAACCCCAGTTACCCTATGGCCAACCCTGGGGCCTAGAGGTGGACAAGTCCTCGCTTGCCCTGTCCTCATGAAGAGGTGAGCTAGAGGCCACGAGGACAGAGAATTCCAGAAAACCAGATACTACGTGATCCAGAGACTGAAGCAAATGTTCTAGAAAGACATGTCCCCTTGACTGATTTTCAGGGCTTAAGGGAATCCATAGGAAAGAGCTCTGTCTCTTCCTCTTCCTCTGTCAGACCCCAGATGTTAGCATGTCCCCAGGGGCTCAGTGTTGAGCTCTGTAACCCTCTAGTACTTTCTGGTACTTTCTTCCTAAGTGATCTCATCTGTTTCCATGGTTTTATATCCATATTCCTTCATTTAACAAATATTCCTATTTCTAGGTACTGGGGATACAGTAGTTTAAAAAAGGGAACAAAAATCCCTGGATCACAGAGCTTTCTTTCCACCCAGGAGACAGATGATGAGTAAGATGTGGCAGTTTTAAGCATAACCCTAAATTCTCTGTTACTCCATTTAGTGTGAGATAGGGTCAATGGCTACTTGCTTGAACTCCAGTGGTCCTTGGAGTCCGACAGAAGTGATGCTGTGTGACTTCAAAGGCTATGTCAACAAAGGACACGACCTCGTTCAATGGAAATGCTTACTCCTAGAGCCTTGCATGGTCACATTGGAAATATCCTGAGACCACCATGCTGGAGAGTCTACATGTTGGCGTTCTGGTCGACATTGCCAGCTGAGTCTGCCCTTCCGCCCAGGCATGAGATGCAAGAGGGAAGCCAGCTTGGAAGTGGATGCTGCAGCCCTGCTGTTCTGGCCCCAGCCATTTCATCACTTCCAGCTGAGGTCCCAGATATCAGGGGCAGAGAGAACCTGTGTTCACTGTGCCTCCTCCAGTACTGGCCCACAGAGTCTATGAACAGGATAAAATGTGTAAACGGCAGGCACATGGCAAAGCTCAAGAGCTAGCTCCACTATTTGGGGGCAGGATGTATATACTGGGTTCTAAATTCATATCTCCAGCCGAGACCTGAGTTCCAGGTCATATGTATAGCTCCACTATATTCAACTTCATTTGAATCTTTAAGCAGACATCTCAAAATTTCCTCTTCCACCTTCCTCTGCATCATAGTAAGAGGGAAATGTAGACCAATTAAAACAGGGAAATGCGTTTCACATGCCTCTTTTGTTAAATTACTTATTTATTTATTTATTTGTGGTTGTGCTGGGTCTTCGGTGCTGTACCTGGGCTTTCTCTAGTTGCTTAAGTGAGGGTTACTTTCGAGTTGCAGTATGCGGGCTTCTCACGATGGTGGCTTTTCTTGTTGCAGAGTGCAGGCTCAGTAGTCATGGCATGTGGGCTTATTTGCTCCGCAGCATATGGGATCTTCCCAATCCAAGGATCGAACCTCCTGCATTGGCAGGAGGATTCTTTACTGTTAGACCGCCAGGGAAGCCTCCATGCACATCTGCACACAAGCACATACATACACATGCACACATGACAAAAAAGAAGGTTCCTTCCATTCAGCCAGAGAGGTGAACACCAGAGCTCAGAAAGTGGCTGGTGACCCACTGGAATCCTCTTCAACATCAGAGCGTCTGGAGGCATCTGGGAATGGGAGTTCAGGTAGCAACAGCAGTAGCATCAGAGAGAACAGGCGCCGAGGACAACTCCATGCAGAAACGGCCATGTGGACCAGTCGTGTAAGAGAAGCAACTGCAGTTGACAGAAGCAGGGGTTAGAAAGAATTAAACATGAGACAAATATGACTATCATCTGCCAACTCTGCTGGCTGCCGGAGAGACACAGGAAAGGGACAGACTGAGATCTCACCATCTGGTAGCCAGTGAGTCTACAGATTTCAGGGTAAACCACTCAAGTAGCATTCCCTGGATCCTGCAAGCTGGTAAGGTGAGCAAACATTGGGTAATACAAGAGACTAATCTGGAAGGACACATACGGTTCTTTGAGCACTGGCTTGCAGATCAAATCTATAAAATCATATGCAGAAGTTAGCCTCTAAGATGTCCTCATATTCAAATCACTGTGAGGTTCCACACACATGGAATGGAACTAATCTGAGAAACCAGTAGAATATCACACAAACAATGGTGTGGGATTCTGACAACCAGGCCATGGAAGACACCATCAATTCTGAGCTGCCATTTCGGGCCGTTCACTCTGGGGAGGCCAGCAGCCATGTTGTGAGGAGCCTCAAGCCATGCCGGGGAGAGATCCCCGTGGCTCAGGACTGAGGTGTCCGGGGAGAGATCCCCATGGCTCAGGACTGAGGTGTCCGGGGAGAGATCCCCGTGGCTTAGGACTGAGGTGTCCTGACAACAGTCTTGCAAGTTGGTCATCTCAAAAGCAGGTGCTCCAGGCCCAGTCAAGTCTTCAGCTGCCTGCACCCATCTCAGCTTCAACTCCATTAGAAACCCCAAGCCAGACCAGTCCCATTAAGCTGGACCCAGATTTCTGACCCACAGCAACTCCATGGGATAATAAATGTTTATTGTTTTTTAATTACCTACATTTCAGGGCAATTTGTTATGTCTCAAGTGATAAGTAAAACGGGTTTTGGCAGCAGAGGCGAGGTCAGACAAAAGATTCTTTAAAGATTTAATGACTGTATCTTCTCCCAGATTTTCTGGATGCAGTGTTTTCACGAGTTCAAGCCCCATGAAACTGAGGTGACTTTGTGGGCTTCATGGACTGACTCCAGCAGGCAAGGCTGGGCTTGTAAACACAAGAATGATAGGAATCGAAGAGACAAAGAGAAAACACACGAGCACTTCTGATGCGTCTGTATGTGTCAGGCTTACTGGTTTCGTTAGCCAAAGAGCATCACATGTCCAAGCGCAGGGTTTAGGGAGGCTGATACTGAAGGACATGGATACAGGCAATTGTGATGAATCGAGGCTATCAGTATGGTTAATGCACCACAATAATCTACTGAGGTCGCTTTAAATATGTCAAGTTATAGGAACATTTTAAAGATGAAAGGCCTCTTATTCACATGTCCCTGTTTTCCACAGCTGTTTAATCTAATCCAATTTTCCATAAGTTTTAATGAGTGAGTCCTTAAATATCCACAGGGTTTTTAACATTAAATCCACTCCAGTCCATTTGGCCAGTTTTCACACCAAAATTCCTTCTTTCATCAGTTGCCAGAGGCCTCCCCTAAGCTTTGATATGCTGTCTAGTAATAAAAGTCTGACTGCTTACAAATACAATTTTTAAAATGCCTTTAAATCATTTTCTTAGGACTGCAGCTCACTTCTCCCAGTATATGCATGCAATAGGTCTTTTTCTTCCAGAAGCAGAAGGGAGATTCAAGAGAGAAAATGCAGTGCATGGGATGTGGACTCACAGAAACCCCATGATTATCTCTTCCCCCAACTGGAAAGAAATACCATCCTCCTTCCTTAATAGTAGCTCTTGGCCCTTTGAAGTTCAACTGCCATTGCTGATTTTGTCCTGGGTGATTCTTTTGCAACATTTATACCTGTTGGGTTAGCATGCTTATATTGCATATGCTTTCTTTTCCTTTTTAAAAAATATTAAGCATAATTTTTATCTTTTTCCACTTGCATAAAGAAAAAACACCTAGAACAGAAAATCTGAAAGGCATATTTAAACCAAATCTGATGGTGTTTTAATATAACTGCAAAAACAGTTGTTACAAGGCAGTTTCGTGGCACTGATCTGTATTGTAGGAGGAAGCCTCAGCTGCACAAAGCTCCTGAAGAAAATGATGTGTGACTTATGGGCCTTGAAAGTCTGCATCAGATACTCGTGGGGAAATGTGCCCTACTTAGTGCAGTCAGCTCTCTTCTTTGAAGGCTTTCTGAACTTAAAAGATGTGGAATTTGGCCTCTTCATATATATATATATATATATATATATATATATATATATATATATATATATATTTGTAATATATATATTTGTAATATATATATTTGTAATGTATATATATATTTGTAATATGGAGTGTGAGAAACCATTTGCACTTAAAATGTTGACATTGGTGGATTTGGCATATTCATTTCAAGAGTTTTCAAGCAACTGGATGTTTCAGGGCTGTTAGTAACTTGTAACTGTGTGGAGGCAGATGAAATATCTGAAAGTACTGTGAGGCTGGCTTTTGGGTAAGAGCCACTCACCCCCCACCCCTGAGGGGGAGGGGCGCTCCTCATCCTCCCGTTCCATCCTCGCCCACCTGGGAGCTCTTTTGAAGCTATAGTGGTAGCCAGGGTGTTGCCACTGCCTAGCCATCCCCAGGCTTCATTGCTCAGCTGGTAAAGAATCCGCCTGCAATGCTGGGGACCTGTGTTGGGAAGATCCCCTGGAGGAGGGTATGGCAACTCACTCCAGTATTCTTGCCTAGAGTATCCCATGGACAGGGGAGCCTGGCGGGCTACAGTCCATGGGGTCACAAAGAGTCGGAAGCGACTGAATGATTAAGCACAGCACAGCACAGCCATCCCCACTGTCCAGCTGCCTTCTATCCCCTTTCTAATAACCTGTGATGTTCTTTCTGGTTTCCACTTCTGTTGGGTTGGCCCAAAAGTTCGTTCAGGCTTTTGTATCATCTTATGGAAAAACCCAAACCAACTTTTTGGCATCACAGCTCAAGGTGGCCTTGCTTGGATTAGAGTCAGTTATAGTGATTGGCTGTGGGTTGATCAAGTGATTTAAAAAGAAGATCTGCATGTCATTTAGCTATTGCTATGTAACAAACCACCCCAAAACTTAAGTGATGAGCTTTTGTTATAATTCTGCAAGTCAGCGGTGTGGTTCTTCTGCCCTCAGATGGGCTCACCTACGTGTCTGTAGTCCGCTGCAGATCAGGGAGCGGCCCTGCTGCTCCTGGCCGGACTCTCACATGTATGTGGGTGGTTGGTTGTAGTTTGGTTGAGGTTGGTCCCCATGAAGATGGCTTATCTCTACTCTGTGTGGTCTTTCATTGCCCCTAGTTTGTTCTTATGGTGGAGGCAGAATTCCAAATGAGAGTGCAAATGTTTCTCATGAGGCTCAACGCTCAGAACTAACCTTGTCACTTATTCCATATTCTGTTGTCTAAAGCAAATCAGGAAGCTGGCCCAAATTCAAGAAATAGAGATATAGACTCCACTTCATGATGGGAGGAACTATAGGCTCACATTGCAAGGGGCATGGTTTCAGGGAGAAGTGGAGAACTGGGATCCTTTTTATAATCAGTCTACTGGAGCCAGAGTGAAATGTCAAGATTGACTATTACTCTGTCTGTCTCACTTCTCTTTCTCAACAAGGAAGTAGATGGAAGAACTGCTTGAAGCCAGTCTCAAAACAAGGACAGAACCACCAGAATTGCAGAAGCAAAGTTCCACAGCCCTCATGATGGTGTGGACATCTGAATCAAGCCAACTCTCCTCCTGGACTTTACAGATACTTAAGCCAAATTAAGTAAATTCTGATATCGCACCAGCCTGTATGATTGGGGTTTTCTATGTGGAACAAAAAGATACCTAAATGATACTGCAATTCAACTGAACAATAGCTTTTTTTTGCTACCTTAAAACTGCCCTTACCCCCAAGAAATTCAGCTGCTAGTGCATCTATGAAAATCAAAAGAATGCAGAGATACGCGGGAGACTGTTCTTAGTTGGACAAAGTTTCCTATAAATTAAAGAGTAAAATATCTTACTCAACAGAAGCTCACATCTGTGACTTTAATCCTATATTTATGGAATATTCAAGAGTCTGAACGGGTCACTTAAAATTTTCAGTTATAATTTACTGTCTCTTATGGAAAAAAAATTACATGTTTCAGTAGACAGTTACTCAAGCTGTTTTTTTTTTCTTTTAAATTATGTCTTTTGAAAGGCATTCAGCTTATTTTCTCTCTCTTCCCACCCATCGATTTTGTTGACCTTTGTGTTCTATGGCTTATATAAAAAATACCGTTGGTGTGTTGAATATTCTTTTCTTAAATGATACACAATTTCTTTGTGATTCCAACAAAAATGTCTAGGGGCATTGACTTCAAACTTCCCCACCTAGTTTGAGAAGTATAGCTTTAATAGTATTTTAACACTTCTAGATTTACAAAGGACCTTGGGACATATTTTTCCCAAGTCTCAAGTGTCTACTCTATCATTCCTTTAAGCAACAAATGGATATTTGTAAGTCATCATTGTCTAAATGATGTATAAGTAGTTTCAAACTCCAAGAGCTCTGACAGGATTCCCAGGCATGAAGCTTCTAAGCTCAGTCGTGCTGCTGAAGGAAGCCCTAGGCAAGTCACATAAGGACTTCCTAGGACAGTTGTCCTGTTGATCAAATCAGAGTCAGTCCTTTCCTTCACTCACTCGCAGACTTCAACAGTTCAAGTGAAGACTAGGAAGACATACTTCTGAGTGCCTTGAACTCTAGCTGCAAGCAGTTTATAATACAGCATTCACATCAGCAGTAGCAGTGATATAGCTGGGAAGACACAGGCCGTCGTTTCCACTCCATTGTGACGGGAAGGCAAGCATGGGATGGAAACACTCTAAAAAGAGCCTGGGAATCATATACAATCTCACACCTGCCCAAATTCTCAGGAAAAAAAGCTATTCCAAATGTTCAATCAAGTTTGGATGAAGCCCTCACCGATAGAAAGCTGTTAGTGTTTCTAAGAACTAACACCAAACGAACTTAGAGAACCTTCACGTTAGCTTAATAAGTTACGAAGGTCCACCTCCGCAGGGCAGTCACGCACAGCTGTGCGGTTTGTCTACTGCACAACATCGGAGAGCAATGTTTGCATAGTCTGTGAGGTGAATGGCTCCCTCAGGTACAGTATACACACCTATATATGACATCCCTACACTCAGGTCCCTGTGTCATTTGTTAATAGAGCTGGCACCGTCTTATCCAATGTCAGAAACTGTGTGTCTCCTTTCCCTGGCTGTTCAGTCTCCCAGCACAAGCTTTTCCCTATTAAGGAAAAACATGGCTCTGAGACATCATGACCCCTTTGTTGTCCCCAGCCTAAGGACCCAAGCCCTGAAGCTTGTTGTCCTCAAGCCTCTCCTAGGAGACGTGACCAGAGAGGCTGGAAGAGGGGAGGGGATGCGTCCATCCCAAACCCACCAATCAGCTCTTTCTTTCACGGACTGAAAGAAATCAGTTATCAGTCAGATACGTGTGTTTCCTCTCCTTCCTGGGAGAGGCATTTCTTCATCCCACTAAGCTGTTGGCTTAAATATTCATCAAGCCCTTTCCCACCATCAGTAAATAAGCTCCACAAACTCCTGCCACTGCTAATGGATCTCTCTGCCCCACTCTCTCCTCATCCCTCCCGCTCTTCCGTTTACCTTGTCTTCCCAGAGAATAACTGTGATGGTAAAGGCTGTGAGTGACTCAGTTTCCAGTGCATGCTTTCCGCCTCCCCTTTTGAAGATGAACTTGAAGACACTAAGTCAGGTAGGTAGGAATGGGTTCCAGGTCTGTGTGGAGAGCTGTGCTCTGAGTCATGGGATTTCACGATGGGCTGGGCCTGGGGCAGAGAGAACCAGCTCTGGACCATGACACATGGGCACGAGGGCCAGCTCACTGTGTCTTTCCTTCACTGTGCTATTCTTTGAATATAGGACCAACGCTAATTGAAAAGTGAGCCCATTGGTGGGTGCGGAGGAGGCCGTTAGTGACTATTCTCCATTTCTCCTCCGTCGTCACCCCCTCTCCCACCTCCTAACACAACCAAGCCCTGCAGCTGACTGGTCCTGGTGCTGTAGAGGGCGGGTCCCTGCTGACGGCTGGGTCACTCTGAGTGCCCACCCTCGCTGTGCACTCAGCCATGTGGTCTGCCTTCGTTGGGGGATACAGCATGGACTTGCACAGCACAGGGACATTTTCACTCCTCTTTGAGAGAATATGCCTGATTCCCCTGGAGAGGCGTCCAATATACACATGGAGTGGAGGCAAGTCATCCCAGCTGAGGCCACGCTGGAACCGCCAGCCCCCAGCTGACCAGTTAGCAGAGAGTGGACCCACCCACAAGCCTTGCTGAGATGGGCTGAACCCAGCCCAAGTCAACAGAACCACCCAGAAACCCAGAAAAAAGCAAAGATAGCTCTAACAAGTTGGTTACAAAGCAGTAGAAAACTGGTACAGTGTCCATGGATTATTACTGGACTTTAGGCGTAAGTATCCTCCCCAAGTGTCCCTTGGATGTAGGGATGTTTTCCAAGAACAAAGTGCATGCAATCTTTAGCATTCACCTGAGACCACCCCATGGAGATCTCACCTTGAATGAGGCTGCTCCTTGCTGAGGCGGTGATAGTGCTTGCTCCTCAGGCCCTGATCCTTGGCTGACTCTTGCTGTCCACGTGGCATAGAGTCAGGTTGTGCCTTGTGACCAAGGTTAGCACCTTCACTGAGACCTTCACTTTTGCTCACTGTTTTGCCTCCACAAATAAGTCTACTCACTGATGAACAAAGCCTGTGTCAGAGTGAAGCCTTGTGGGGCTGGCACCGGAGGCTTAGGGCCACCTGCCCATGTCATGGCACTGGGGACCCATGCAAAATGAGACAGTAAGACAGCCAAGCCCCAGGACCCGCACAGGCATCTGGAATTTCTGTGTCCACCCGCCTACATCCTGAGCTTCTCTGCCACCAGAGAAGGGATGTGACCTGCCAGTGACATCCCTTGATGTTCTTCAAGGTACCTAGAGCACTCCTCCACTAGCTACAGGTTTTCAGAAGGGCACCCATAAAGATTATCCCTCCTCCCCACCCAAGTTCTGAAGCAACTATTGCTGCTGCTGCTGCTGCTGAGTCACTTCAGTCGACTGTGTCCGACTCTGTGTGACCCCACAGATGGCAGCCCACCAGGCTCCGCCATCCCTAGGATTCTCCAGGCAAGAACACTGGAGTGGGTTGCCATTTCCTTCTCCAATGCATGAAAATGAAAAGTGAAAGTGAAGTCGCTCAGTCGTGTCCGACTCTTAGAGACCCCATGGACTGTAGCCTACCAGGCTCCTCCGTCCATGAGATTTCCCAGGCAAGAGTACTGGAGTGGGGTGCCATCGCCTTCTCTGGAAGCAACTGAGAAGTGAGATTTTAGAAATGGCAGGTGGAGGGGACTTCCCTGGCAGTCCAGTGGTGAAGACTTTGCTTTCACTGCAAGGGGCTCAGGTTTGATCCCTGGTCAGGGAACTAAAATCCCACATGCCACATGGCACACACCCTGCTCCCCAAAAAATAAAACTTTAAAAGTAAAAATGTCAGATGGATGTGGAGTTTTTAAAAATAAAGCTGATATTGGAGAATATGACTTACATTTTGGGGAAGGTGACTTTCTGTATACTAAGCCTCAAGCTTGGAAAGGCTTAATCACTGAGTTGTGGTTGGATTCACTGGGTAGGCTCCCTATTCAAAGGACTGGACACGATGCTTGCTTCCTGTAGGCAGTATGTTCTGTGTCTAGAAAGCACTTCCCCATATTGTTGTATAGATGGCTTTCTGGTCACTTACATCTGAGTGACTTTTGAGTGTGGCCTTTTCTGACTTCCTGGCCACCATCACATTCCCTATGTGGCAATTCTAAGACATGTCTACAAACTCTGCAACACTCCTCTTATCCTGAGATGGGACCTAAGTTCTTCCTCCTTGAATCTGGGCCAACCTTAAAGATGTTGTTAAAACCAATAGGACACAGCAGAAATGATGGCATAGCTCCCATACTTTCTGAAGTCAAGTCATTAAATAAAGGCCGTGGAGTTTCTGCCTTGCCTGCTGAGATGCTTGCTTTTGGAGCTGTGAGCCTGTGTGGATAAAGGTCAGCTGCCTTGAGGCCACCATGCTGGAGGAAGCCCAAACCACAGAGCAGGTGCCCCAATCGGTGCCCACAGCCCAGGTCCCGGGTGACAGTCAGCATCAGCCACCAGACACCTACACTAGATGCCTGAAGCCTGCAGAAGTCACGTGCCCCCATCTCAGAATCTTCTCAGATGAAGCCCTAGGTGTCATGACAGAAGCAATGTATGTCTACTGTGCCCTGCCAAATTTCTAAATTACCCAATCCCTGAACATAGTTAAACGGTCTGTTTAACGCCATTAGCTTTTGGAGCGGTTTGGTATGACATATTTGGAGGAGGAGATAGTATGACATAATAATAACTAGGACACTCTGTTTTTCACTTTTCATAGCACGGTTTATCACTGTCAGAAATCACATTGTTTATTTATTGTGTATTTACTGGTCCCTGTCACTCCTCTTCACGTGTAGGTTAGCTCCGCTAGTGCAGGGGTGTGTCTGTCTTAGACCTGGGACAGTAATGGCCCCTGGGAGGCAGTCAATAAATATTTGTTGAAAGGATGAACAAACGAACATCTTTCCCTTTGCAGAATAGAAATAAGAGCTTCTGGGAGAGTATTTCAGTCTTTTTATTCTTGATCTCTAGGCCCTGGGCAACAACACTCAGGCTATTTGTGTGAAATAGAAGATAGACAGTTCCTTTTATAATATCTGAGCAAACTATCCTGTAAAACATTCAGTTCTTCATTCAATGATATGGGCTCAGCAGCTGCCCTCACCCCAAAAGCCAAGCATTGTAATTCCCACTAGAGACATAGAGGTGGATAAGACACAGACTGCCCCTGCCCGGGACAATCCTCAAGGAGGGGCATGGATGAACTGAAGGGTGGAGAGGACTCTCGAGTAGAACACAGCCTCAAAGGCAAAGCCCTTGAAAGGCAGGGGCAGTGACTGCCACTCACACATCACCTCACCCCCAGACCCTGCTCAGAGCCCACCCACGACAGGTGCCGTAAGTATGTGTTGGCTCTTGAGTGGAGGAAACAGAGAGTGTTCCGAGCTGGGCAAATGGCAAAGGTTCGTATCAGAAGAGAAGCCTAAGTGCCTTTGTGAAAAGAAACTTGTTACATGTCTAAGGAACATCTAGTCCTCAACTGGCCTTGCTCTGCCATCATAAAAAGTCATTACCGAAGCCATGTCATATGGAGTGAAGTAAGTCAGAAAGAGAACAAATATCGTATGTTCATGTATATATGTGGAATCTAGAAAATGGTACTGATGAACGTACTTGCAAAGCAGAAATAGAGACACAGACAGAGAGAGCAAACATATGGGCATGGAGGGAGGGAAGAGACAGTGAGGTGAGCTGGAAGGTTGGGACTGATGTATATATACTGCGAACTATATATGAAATAGTTGACTGATGAGAACCCACTGTGTGGCACAGGGAATTTTATTCCGTGCCCTGTGATGAGCTAAATGGGAAGGAGATCCAAAAAAAGAGTGGATATATGTATACATATTGCTGTACAGCAGAAAATAACACAGCCTTGTAAAGCAACTGTACTCCAATAAAAATTTAAAAAAATAAATAAAATACCAAGGACCCCAGCACAAACACATCGCTATTTTTTCAAAGGAAGCCCATTTGAATGACATGAAAAAGTAATGAGATCTGTCTCAGGTTTCTACTTGGAGAGGATTCATGCAACCTCAGCATTTTATCTTGGGCAACTCCCCCGAGAAGAGGTGCTGGGGAAGCAATTTGTATCTCTTTTAACTAAGATGGGAAGCCTTGATGTCTGTGGGTTGTCCATTTCCGTAAGACTCCAATCCAATCCCACGGAAAGGTGCCAGATCTGAAGCTTCTATATGCTGTTAACTGCATGTGGTTTTTTTACCCGCTGGTATTTACATCTAAAGCAATGCAAAGCCTCCAATTTTACAGCCAAGTTAGGATGCTGAGAATATTCCTGAGTAGAATGTGCCTGAAATTAATTAAGATAGGGAGAAAAATTGAGCACATCACCAGGAACAAAGGAGGTATTATTATTTGTTGAATGAATGAATGAGAATAATGTATAAGATCATTCTGTAGTTTCACATGTTTCAAATGTAGTCTCATCCAGCCAGGCTTTACCAAGACAATTCCATGGAGGGAAAAAGGTAGTTTAAGAAAGCAATGCCAAGAGCAGTCACTCAGTACAAGGACGCAGCAGTTACCGTTTGATGGAGTCCTTAAATGGGATTTTTTTTTTTTTTTTTTTGCACAATTTGGCACAATTTGGTAGCTACAGGACCTTTCTGGCCCCTGAAATATCACCATCAGAAAAGTCCAGGATGGGACTCCGCCAGCGCACAGACAGAAGCAGCTGAATCAGTGGGTGGTGGCGCCCAGGGAAAGGGTGAGTATTGAAATAGTCGGTGATCTCTGAACATCCCCAGCAGTTCAACAGTGCTCTTTTGTGCCGTTTAACCCTCAATAACCCGCCTGACAGTTCTTTTTATTTCTTTATTTTTGGCTGCACTGGATCTTCCTTGCGATGCGCAGGCTTCTCACTGCAGTGGCTCCTCTTGTGGCAGAACACTGGCTGTGGAGCACGCGAGCTTCAGGAGTCAAGGCGCATGGGTTTAGTTGCTCTGCAGCATGTGGGATCTTCCCGAAGCAGGGATTGAACCCATGTCCCCTGCATTGGCAGGCAAAGTCTTTAACCAATGGGCCGCCAGGGAAGTCCCTGATAGTTTTTATGTGTGCATCTTACTTTCCACCCAGGAAGCAGTATAATGTATTGAGGGAAACACAGGTGTTAGTCAAAAAGTTCTGTTTCCTGGACTCCATTAAGCCTTGAGTCCCTCACTAATAAATTAGGGACTATGACACCTATCTTGTAGGATGAGTATGATGACCACATGTTCTAATTTCTATAAAGTCACGTATCCATGGACGGCCACACAGGAAGGCAAACAAACATTAGTAGCCTGTCCTTATATTTAAGCCAGCGTATAAGAACCTTGCAGGCAGAAAGCCAGCACAGAACCTTGCATATGAGATTTTATGAATATTTATTGAATGAGTGAACGCATGAATAACCATGGGATGAAATAGCATATTAATCAGGGTAACTCCCACAGCAGAAACAAATATAGTCCAGTGGCTTATCATAATGCAATGAGTATTGCTTACTCACCTGAGATCCCAGCTGGGGTGTTCCAATCAGCAGATGGTTTCCTTGCCCATGCTGATTCCTAGACCCGGGCTCTGTATGGCTGATGTGTCTTGGGTCTTGATGTCTTTGAAGACCAGCTCCAGCTGCTTCTTAACCTCAGAATTGGAAGGGAGAAGGATACTCACCACTCTCACTCAGATCGTATGGCCATCCCTGGATGCAAGCCAGGCTGGAGGACATAATCTCTCCTTAGCCAGCTGCCTTCCAACCGCCCACCAGGGAAGAGGGATCCAACTGTTACTGCCAAAATCATTTAAACAAAGGAGAAACAGAGAGATGGACACATGGCAGTGTTTTGAATAGAAGTTAGTTCTGAAACACACTTTTTTTTCGCCCGTGCTGGGTCTTTGTTGTGGTGTAGGGCTTTTCTGTAGCTGCAGGTCACGGGGACTTCTCTGGCTGCAGCTAGAGAATCCATAGGCTCAGTGGTGGCAGCACGCAGGCCTAGCTGCTCTGTGACACGTGTGATCTCACTTCCCAAACCCACACGCCTTGCATTGGAAGGTGGGTTCTTCATCACTGGCCCACCAGAGAAGTCCCTCAGAGATGCGTCAACCCATGGCAGTACTTTGAGTTGAAGTTCCTTCTAGAACCTGCTTTAATAAGAGATATCCTTCAATAACTGGCAAACTCAGACGCCTGTAGGAAATAGGCCCCTGACATCATGAGTCAAGGGTGAGATGATGGGGTGAGCGGAGAGCTGACTGGCCGGGGCTGAAACCTCCTTTCTGTCTTGGGCTCCTGGAGCAGGGAGTTAAATTCATCAGGCCCCTCCTTTTGTGTCATAGGTCCTATTTTAACAAATTTTACTTTATTTTGACTTTTAATTAAGGAATATCTACAGAAAAGAGTAAAATCTTAAGTGTATAGCTTGGTGGATTTTGACAAACTAAACACTCCGTTCCACCGCCTCCCAGAGCAATAACCAGAATGTCCTCAGCATCCCAGAAGGCCTCCTCATGCTCCCTTCCATGAGCTCTTCTATTTCACAATGAGCTATAAGTCTGAAGTTTAAAATGATTTCCCCCACATTCTTTTTTCTTAAATATTTATTTGGCTGCAGCAAGTCTTGGCTGCCGCACGCGAACTCTTAGTTGCTGCTTGTGGGATCTAGTTCCCTGACCAGGGGTCAAACCCAGGCCCCCTGCACTGGGAGCACAGAGTCTTAGCCACTGGACTATCAGAGAAGCCCCCTGATTCTTCACAAATTGGGTGGTGACCAGGCAAGAGACATCTGTAGGCTAGACCTGCTAGGCCTTTAAGCACCCACACTGCCCACCAGCCCTCCTCCCAGGGAGGGGGTCTGTGCTTAAGAAACCACCCCAAAATGTAATGGATTGAGTAACCATGTGTGGTTCCTCCTGAGTCTGGCTAGGCTCATGCAAGCATTTGTAGGCATCTGGTAGGTCACCAGGGGGCTGATGGTCTGGGGTAAGCTCAGACATCTCACCTCCACTCCACACGGGGTCCCATCCTCCAGCAGCCCAGCCCGAGCTGGCTCACATGGTGGCAGAGAGGAATTGGCAGCTCAGGCTTAGAGGCAGGAGGGAGACAGGAGAGAGGCAGGAGGGCCAAAGTTGGAGAAAGAGGAGTGATCATAGAGCAAAGGTCTGATGGATGTGACTGGGAACCAAAGAGAGTGCGGCAGCCTCTAGAGTCTGGAAAAGGCAAGGAGTGGATTCTCTCCTCGAGCCTCCATGAGACATGTTGCTTTTGACTCATTTCAGTCTTGGGATCTCCAGCACTCCAATATAAACTTGTGTGTTGCTTTGCTGCTAAGTTGGTGATAATGTGTTGCAGCAGCAACCGCCAACCAGTATCATGTGTTCTTGCCATGTGGCAGACTCTGCCTTTCCCAAGTCCTGGAGTGACTCTCGACTTTCTTGCATGGCTGAGAACACACCACCCAAGAGCCAGGTAATTGGGCCCTGCTCTGGACCCTGCAGCTCAGAGGCAGCCCCTCTCTGGCCCTCCTCCTGTGGTGCCCCTCCCCATGGAGCCACAGGACTTCTAGGCCCACGCTCCTCCAGCTGGATCTGTACAGCAGCGTTGTCTATGTGTTTGTTAGGTGCCAATTCCTGAGTCCACCCAGACCTACTGAATCAGGACCCTTCAGGAGTCTGTGTGTTTTGTTTTGTTTTTAATTTTTGGCGGTGTGGCCATCCCCAACTAGGGATCAAACCCTGGCCCTTTGCATTGGAAGTGCAGAGTCTTAACCACTGGACCACCAGGGAAGTCACAGAACCCTGTGTTTTAACTGCCCTCCAAGAATTCTGAAGGAAGAATTCTGAAGGAGACTTAAGATTCAGAAGCATTGCTACCTGGGGTCTGTGGGGGTCTTTTCCCAGGTTTTGTTCTTCTAAGGATGGACCATGCTCTAACATATGCAGTCTGGGCCCAAGGAGATGGCTGATTGGAGAAGGGTAGGGAGAGGATCAAGCTTAGTCATATCTACAAACATGTCTGTATCATTGCCAGGGGAAGGAAGAGAAGAGGGAGTGGACTGGGGTTTTCATTGAATCCTGGTTCCCAGAACATCTGATCTTAACAATGGACTGTCAGAGAGGAAAAGGTAAGTGCTTTGAAAAGTGCTGGAGAAATTATGATCATCACCTTACTTAGGATTTTAAATTAATTTATGGCATAACTGCAAAAATAAAGGGGCTTCCCTGGTAGCTCAGATGGTGAAGAATCTGCCTGCTAATGCATATTTCTTCCTGACCTGAATCTCCATGGGTCAGGAAGATCCCCTGGAGAAGAGAATGGCTACCCACTCCAGTATTCTTGCCTGGAGAATTCCATGACAGAGAAGCCTGGCAGGCTGCAAATCCAGTGGGTTGCAAATAATAAAAGTAGTTATCCTCATCATCATCATTATTATTCCTGTAATTGCTACCACCTAGGTCTGTTTCCTTGGAAGTGGAGCCTGAGCTAAGGATTCCTGTGCGTGTGGGTTACTGGGAATTGTTCTCATGGGGGTGCTGAGGGGCAGCGGAAGCCGGACAGAAAAGGGGAAGGAGCAAGGCAGCAATTACAGGCAGAGCCCCAGCCTCAGCCCGATCCCGAGGGCAGCACTCACTGTCAAGGGAGCTGGGCTTTGTGACTGCTGCCCAGCAGTCACTGTCTGCTTGGTATGACACCTGGCACCAGGCTGCCTGCGTGAGTGGGTGCCATGGCTCTGAGAGCTTAGGGGCAGGCCTCTGAGAAAGGATTCGGGTGCCTGCTATGAGCAGCGGAGCACAGAGAGCTAGGGTGTGGGCACCCCTAACCAGGACCTGGCTCCCGGAGGGCCTGGACGGCGCACTGACATGTTCGGCTCTTGCCCTGAACCAGGCGCTGTCCTCAGGGCTTCTCTTGTATTCATCCATCAAACCCTTACCACGTGAGAGCAGCTGCCACCCTCCCTTAATGAATGTGGTCCCCGGGCACAGGAGGACAAGTCATGAGACCAAGGATGCAGCAGAGGCAGGAGGTGGCTGCATTGGGCTTCTAAGACGGCAGCACCGCCCCCAGCATCCTGCTGATGGCCCCGTCTTGCCACCACTGTCTCGGGGCTTCACCTGCCCCGCTTGCCTTGGGCTCCTTGTATGGACAATGCTTCTTTGAGGGGCAGCAGGAAGGTGGTTCTCTGAGTCTCCTTTATCCAGGACATAGGAAAGAGGCTTGTGAAGAAAAGGGAATTTTTTATCAACCAAGAGAGAAAAATCTCAATCTATATGCTTAATTAGGTCAGATAACCCCTTTTCCTCTGAGTCTTTTCTGGTTCTTTGAAGTCAGAGGAAGCCCTGGGCATTAGAGAGGGGAAAAAAGTGGAAAGAGAATTGGGAGGAAACCTCCAATGTACACACTTACACCCACACACTAATCAATCATCAATCCTCTTTAAGGACTGAATGCAGATAAAGTCAGTTATCAATCTAATCAACATGGAAAAGAAAAAGAAAAAAAAAAAAAACACTTAAAATAAAAACTAGGACAATCCCCTGAAGGAGGGAAAGCTTGCAGTCTTGTCTGAAGACTTTCCTATATCGAGAGCCTCTCTCCCCCCCAGTCTTACTAAAATTCTGAATTTGTTTGCAGTCAGTCCAAAGACTCCTTGATGTTTCAGAGACTTTAGGTGAAGCAGAAGACTCAAAATATAGATGTGAGTGTTTCAAGGGGATATGCAACCGCTTGCCGTGGAGCTGTGTGCTGGGAGCGCCTGTGTAGACGGTGGGGTCAGGATGTCCGGCCAGCCTTGTCGGATCCGCAGTGAGCCTCACTCTCTTGGCTGTTCCTGCCAGCATCTCCAGGACAGTGCCCTGTGATCACAGGCATGTTTTGTACCTGCTCTCCATTCAGTGACCACTGGCCACACGGGACTATTAAACACTTGAAATGTGGCCAGCGTGACTAAGGCTGTCAGTTTTTCGCTTTGATTTAATGTCAATTAATCAAGTTTAAATTTACATTGTTGCATGTGTCTAGAGGCTACCATTCTGTACAGCTCAGCTCTGGGTCTTAACTTTTTCTAGACTTGGTTTTTCAGAAAACACCTAATAAATGAGATATTTATGTCCTACCCCTTTTTGTGCAGATAAAGAAACCGAGGATGTCAGTTAAACCTTGCCACATAACAAAACCATAGTGACTTTGAATAACAGTCACGTATTTAGTGTATGATACTGTGGGCCACACATTTGGGATGGGTGTAACTGGGCAGTTTTCATTGTCTCCTTGGGCTAAACATGGGCATTTGTGGGCAGCGCCCACTCAGCTGAGAACTGGCTGGTCTAGGAAGGGCTGGGCTGGAATGGTGGATCTGGGCTCTGCGCCGTCTCTCATCCCCTCAAAGGCTAACCTGAGCTTTTGCACACGATGCCAGGGCAGGGCTCTAAGAAAGGGAGCCACTATGTTCCAGGGCCCTGAGGCTTAGTCTCAGACTTGGCATTGCCATCCTGCTGCATTCTATTGGCCAAAGCAAATCACAGGGCCCACCAGACTAAGGGGCAGGAAATAGACTCCTCTTGTTTTTGTTTTTGCTTTTTGCTGCGGTGGGCCTTCATTGCTGCGTGTGGCCCTCCCTAGGTGCAGTGAGGGGGCTGCTCTTCACTGTGGTACGCAGGCTGCTCATCGTGGTGGAGTCTCACGTTGCGGGTCATGGGCACTAGTGTGCACTCCAGGAACTGTGCTCGCGGGCTCTAGAGCTCCGGCTCACTAGTTGTGGCAGATGGGCTTAGTTAGGCTTCCCTCATGAGTCAGACAGTGAAAATCTGCCTGCAGTGCAGGAGACCCAGGTTTGATCCCTGGGTCCGGAAGATCCCCTGGAGAAGGGAATGGCAGCCCATTCCAGGATTCTTGCCTGGAGCATCCCATGGACAGACCATGTAGTTGCAAAGTGTCAGACACGACTGAGCAACCAACATGTTCGTTTTCTTTCATGGGGTTAGTGGCTCTGCTGCATGTGGGATCATCCTGGACCAGGGATTGAACTGCTGTCCCCTGCACTGCAAGGTGGATTCTTAACCACTGGACCACCAGGGAAGCCTGACTCCTCTTCTTGATGGAAGATGCAGGAGAGACACATGCAAAGACCATTGAGGGACTTCCCCGGTGGTCCAGAGGTTAAGGTTCTGAACTCAGCACTCCCAATGAGGGGTGTCTGGATTTGATCCCTAGTCAGGGAACTAGATCCCATATCCCATAACTAAGAGTTTGCATGCTGCAACTAAGGATCCCATATGCTGCAACTAAGACCCAAAACCACCAAATAAATTAATTAATTAAATATTAAAAACCAAACCAACAAAGAGCGTGGATGGGGGAAGCACATTCAGTTGTGGCCATTTTTATAATCAACCACACTGAGGCCCCCAGGGTCCAGTGCTGGGCCTGAGGTCACAAAAGAATAATAATAGATCTGGTCTGGGACATGGGACCCTTGACCCTCAGACCAGGACTGGGCCTTGGTTCATTTCTTGGATTTTCTATATATGCTTTGTTTTGTGTGCCTCATCTTTCTCAGAAAGGTGGAGAGACACGATGATTTCTCTGACTTCTCCAGCTCTCAGTGTAAAGGATGAGCTTGGTGGTTGCCCTTGAGTGGGGTGCAGGGGAAGGGGTAGAAACACGGCCATGGATGATCTGGAGGGGCCCAGGCAGAATTCCTGAAAGATGCCCCTTTTGCAAAGGACTGTTGGAAAACCAGAAATTAAGGCACACTCGACCAACATAAGGTATTTACCATCGAGCTCAACCTTTTAAAAAAAAGTTCTTAAAAGACTGAGTTTGGAAAGAATAGAATTTTTCCTTCCAAGTTTTTCAAATTTACAATCCACCCACTATCTTTTCCTTTCATAAATATGATGTACATGAGGGGAGTGATCTAAATATCTTCCTAGTTCCAGAAGCTTGACAGTATTTTCACATTGATCTCCTGTTAGATAAATCAAGCCTTGCGGATCTGCAAAATGCAAGACCAATAAAAATCCCAGTGGAAAAGGGCTGCTGCTTCTGCGTTTTCAGTTTTGGGGCCGTGAATCTCCGAGATGACATTCCTGCTGATGGAAACGCCTCAGAGCAGCTACCTCGCTACTGTCAGGCCAAATTTGTGTGTTGAGCCAGATTGCTGGCTCACAAGCCCTTACTGGTGACCATAAACAGAAACTGATAGAAGGAAAAGTCTTCTAGGGGAAAGCACCTTCTAGAAGATGACAATGATGACGAACATGGAGATGATGATGAAGAGCTGAGCTGGGGAGTGGGGGAGGGGAGGAGGGAGTGGAGAGGGGTAAAAGGAAGAGGAGGAGGAAAGGGAGAGGAGTGAGAGAGGAAGGGTGGGAGGAGGAAGGAGGAGCAGGAAGGATGGGAGGCAACCCAAGGACAGAGAGGGAGAAGGAGGGGCTGGTGGGGAGGAGAGGAGAGGACAGAACTGAGGAGGGAGGGGGCAGGGAGGGCGGAGCCGGCTCTGAGGAGGGAGGGGCGGGGAGGGAGGAGCCCAGGGGCGGAGCCAGTTCTGAGGAGGGAGGGGTGGGGAGGGAGGAGCCCAGGAGGGAGCCGGCTCTGAGGCTGGTTCCCGGGACGCATACCAACCTCTGCTGCTCTCTGTCTCCTGGGAATCAGTGGGAGGCCCCAGGTTAGCATCAGAACGTGACTCAAGTCCTTAGTATGTTCTGTCCTCGGGGTCTGCATCCCTTCCACGAATTTGATTCACCTCAGTGTGTTTGTCTTTTCAGTGACAGAAACAGGCTTTATGAGGTGGTTTTATTCTAAACTCTTATCAGCTAGGAATCTTCCCTTCATGTGAACTTATGGGAAGAAGCCATATGTCCAGCCCACAGATGAGCAGGGCTGCTCTGTGCTCTGGGTAGGCAGTTGGGGTTAGACGGTCTCTTTGGAGCAGCCCCTGAGGTGAGGGTACGTGAGCCAACAGTCTCTTGAGGGAGTGCTCCCAGGAGGGAGTCAGGAGAGCAGGAAGGAGCTGGGAAGAGACCCAACAAAGATTCAATTTCCGGCAAACTGCCTGCTTCATCCTGACTCCGAGGGCTGTCCTGAAGTATTAATGATGCCCCGGAGTTTATCTCCATTGAGTAAGGCAGCTCAGTTTTCATGCTTTGGGTAGAAGCGGTCAGGAGGGTGTAATTCGGGAATTCCCTGTCACTCGGGAATTCCTTGTCCAGTCTGGTGAGTAGGACTCTGTACTTTCGTTGCTAGCCCTGAGTTCTGTCCTTGATTGAGCACTTAGATCATGCAAGCTGCACAGAGTAGTCAGGAACAAAAAAGGAGGATGTAACTCTTGCAACTGCCAGCTCCAGGAGCTCAAGGGCACCCCTGAGAAGATTCCCTGGGGCCACTCCTCAGCAACAAAGTACAACTCACCCAAGGGGGTGGGCTCGGGGAACCCACCAACTGAAGGGATCCTAGGGTATGAGGCAGGGAGCCAACAGTTTCTGCCATACCATCTTTGTGAGTCTCCCCAGAAACAAGGTCGGCTCTGTAGGCAGCTGAATGAACAGAAAGTGAGGCCAGCCTAGACCAGTGAGTTCATAGGCGACCCACCAGGTGACCGCATAGTGGTGACACGTGGTGGAGCCCAGCCCAGACCAGCAGAGCCATGGGGTAGACCCCCAGATCTTTAATAAATGACTGTTGTTTTGAGGCATTAAGTGTTGGCATGCTATGTATGCAGCATTAGCTCCCTGATACAGAGGAAAAGAAATGATCAGAACCCTGGGTCTCATTTTCATCCCAGCAAAGACCTATCTGTAGCTAGAATTTGAATATGGGGTCAGTACTGGAGTCAGAATTGGCCCGTATCCAAGATTTGCTTTCCTTTCCCCTGCAGTGGTGTTGAACTTCATCAGATCCCAGATAGTTCTGCCTGGAAGGAGGCAATAAGAGTCATGTTTCTCCAGTTATTACTGAATTAATACTAGACAATTGACCCTTTCTTTCAAGTCATCCCTGACATTTCAAGCTACTCCCGGGATTTAATCTACTGCCTTATCATCCTCGAGGTCACGGATACAATGGAATTTGTTATTGAAAGATAACTTAGATTTTTAAAAAAGAAGGAAGCAAATAATATAAAGACAGAAAGAATAAAATTACATGGCTAAGCAAAAAATGAGGGTGAATCAAAGAAGAAGGAATGAGAAATTAATTGAACTGTGCTTTGAATGATTGGTTTTTTGGCCAGCTTCTTATACAGTTAAGATTATAGTGGGGGGGTTATGTCAATATCTCCGTTATATATATTATATATATATCTCTCAGACATTTTCATGACTTTAATTAAAGTTATTTTTAAGCCTCAGGGGAGCCCAAATAAAAATGCTTAGTTCAACTTGACCTTTCTGGAGATTTTGCAGATTGCATGTATCTTGTTCTGGCTGCAGTGAGGTACCTACCATTCTGCTTGACATCATTCTTCCCCAGAATCATATTTGCATAAAAAATTAATATGAAAAGTGTGGTGAGCCGCGAGGCAGATGGAAACGTTTGACTAATTAGTTGAGCACGGTGACAACTTTGGAGACATGCTTCAGAACAGATTTCATCCTGACAGTGCTCTGCAAACAGGGGAACACAGTGTCACTTGCCTGGGAGTTGGGAGGGGAGGGGTATCAGGCTCAGAGAGTCAGTTCCTCAGCTTTGGAAGAGCAGCCACTGAGAGGCCATGCAAGGCCCCGAGGGCCTCACAGACGACAGATCAGTTCACTGAGCTCCTGGGATGCCTGCTTGTCCTCCCTTTTCTGCTCCTTGACCTTGAGGACTGGGGTCCTTCCACTTGATTAGCCCTGGATCTTGCCCTTGACTCCTTGCCCACACCCTGCACATCTGGTACTTAGTGCATCTGGGTCACTGGGATTTTGGTGTATAAAAGGATCACCCGAGGGACTTGTCAAACCCAGAAACCTGGCTCACCCTTCCAGAGGCTGGGTCCAGGACCTCTAGGACGGGGCTTAAAATCTCACCATTCTAAGCAGCTCCCAGGGGATGTTGATGTTGCTGGTACAGGCACCATACCTGGGATAGTTCGCTTTAAGGAAATGGTACAGGGATCAGTCTCAACATAGGATGTCAAATCTGCCTCCCGTGGACCAATTCAAGCTCCATTTTCTTCCTTACAGTATTTTAAGGAGAAATTACCCACAGGTATCTAGATGTTTCATCTTCTTTTGTAAAATAAAACATCTGCTATTGCAATGGTGGAGGTTGCTTCCATGTTAGTACCAGCATCTTCATTTAGAGTGGGCATACATGCCTCAGTTTGCCACAGTCTCCACCATCCCCTCTTGTACTACACGGGGCCTACTTCCATCATGTCCTTTATGTTTCTGGTCTCTGTTGGTCCCTAAGTTTGTGTCTCTTAATTTAAGTTTGCATAATGCAAATGAATTAACGTTAACCTTCGCAGGTAACATATTTGCATTTTTACAAAGGCTTTCTAGTGATAATGCCTTTAGTTCAGAGATATTATACTGATGGAGAATACCGATCTCAGGCTGTGGTGGTCAGCTTCCAAAGAGAACTCTGGGGCTTCTCCAAGGACCTTGCAGGACAGACATCTGTCATGTCTCCATGAGGAGGTTAACCTGGTTTCCCCAAAATTGACATGTAATAATGTGGAGATAGAAGCAAAAAGACTACATATGCCCTCTTGGGAATGAAGAGCCTTTTAAAACCAGAGTTTCTCACCACGGTGAAGGTGGTATAAAAGAGACAAGTTCAGAGATGCAAAATGTTTATAAGGACACTGCTTATGAAAAACTCAATTTTCTCCTTTCTCAATACCCTGAAAGATGCCATGTATAGTTGACATCAGTTCCCGGAGCATTGCCTGGGTTCAGATTCTCCTGCTAGTTTTCTTTCTGTATCGCCTTGTTTACATTACTGAGCATTGGAGTGCTTTGGCTTCCCTATGCATAAATCACAGCAACCTCACAGGTTTATATGTGATGGTTAAACAAGATAAAGCATATAAAGGTCTTAGAACAGCCTGACGCCAAATGAAGTCTTGATAAATGTCATTACCATCTGCTTCCTGTTATAGAAAGTACATTAGAGAAAGCAAGCCAATCTAAGCTCAGATCTCCTTACAAGGAGATCAGACCAGTCAACTGCAAGTTCAGACCAGTCTATCCTGAGGGAAATAAACCCAGAATATTCACTGGAAGGACTGTTGCTGAAGCTGAAGCTCCAGTACTTTGGCCACCTGATGTAAAGAGTCAACTCGTTGGAAACGACCCTCATGCTGGGAAAGATTGAAAGCAGGAGGAGAAGGGGATGACAGAGGATGAGATGTTTGGATGGCATCACCGACTCAATGGGCATGAGTCTGAGCAGACTCCAGGAGATGGTGAAGGACAGGGAAGCCTGGCCTGCTGCAGTCCATGGGGTCACAAAGAGTTGGACATGACTTAGCGACTGAACAACAACAACAAAGCTCAGATTCCTATCCCACTGAGCACTGGTCTTGTGACCTTGAGAAATGTTACTCTTTCTCTTATTCATTCCATTAACTGATATTTATTGAGCCTTTATTTCCTTATTTATAAAATGGAAATAGTAGTACCTATCTCATAGAGTGTTCATAAAGATTAAATGGTATAATCCAGGTAAAAAGGTCTCTCTTAGTACTTGACACATGTGAAGATTTTAATAATACTAGGCTGGTCCACATGAAATTGTGATTTTTGCAAATCAAGTCTGGCAGAAAACTGACAGTTTTCTACAGTTCAAATTGTGCAAGTAGTATTATCTTTGCTTTTAATATGGTTATTGTTGCTATTTTATCCCTACCAACACTGCAGGGGGTATATCAGTTAGCTATTGCTGTGAGGAAAAAAAAAAAAAAACCCTCAAAATTTGAAGGGACCAAACAAGGAACCTATCATTTCTCATGAATCTCTGGAGCAGGTGGGTGATTCTGTTGTTTTAGACCAGACCTGCCTGATCCTGACTGGATTTCTCAGGGGTCTGTAATCATCTGCTAAGAGGGAGGAGGCTGGCTGGTGGTGGTTGGCCTCACTCCCTCGTCTGGGGAAGGGAGGTGTGTGTCTCGTCCTCCAGCAGGCCAGCCTGTGCTCATTCATGAGGTGATGGCAAAGACCCAACTAGAGATCAAGGGCTCTTGGGCCCAGGTTTGGTACTGGCACAGTACCAAGTCTGGTACCATGCATCATTTCTGCTGCATCCTTTTGGCCAAGCCCAGAGTTAGTGTTGGGGAAATAGACTCCACCATTTAATGGGAGGGACCAAAAACTATTCAGGCCTTTTTTTTTTTTTCCGGTCAATCTTGATGAGGTAAAAATAATACTAATTTTTTACCTCATAATTTAACCTCTTTAACTTAACAAGTGATTTTTGAAAAGTTCTCCAGCCTCTGATGATTAGGTAATCTCTATCTTCCCCTCTGTTGACTCTCCTGGAGTTGTAGGAAGCTTCAGCCGGGACATGCATGGGGGGCCTCCTTTAGCACCTTGAAGACTCCATCTTTCTACTTTAAAGTATTAATGCAAGAAGCAGATTCACCTCTTCAGGGAATCAAAGTAGCTACATAGTAACTGGGTTGGTTGAACTCATACCTCTTGCTGATGAAATATGGTTGCTCCTGATATTCTTTTTATCTATCATCTCTAATCATAAGCAAGGACTTCAAAGAAGACACAGCTAAATACACTGTAGCCATACATAGGAGTGGGTAAAAATCTGACCTCTCCAATTTTTAAGACCTCAGCTACAAAGGGCTTCATGAAGACTTTGTAAGGGCGTTATGGATTAAAATAATAAAAGCTAAAATTTCTGTGTTGTTATATATATGCATAAAGCTGTTTTCTCCTCTCAACATTCTAGTGAAGGTACTAATACCTATGTTATAGGCTTAATAAAGTGGAGGCACAGAGAAATTAGAAATTGCCTAAAGTTACACAGCTACAAAGAGAGTCAAGATTTAAACTAGAGGATACTATTAAAAGGTTTGGAGCTATGCATTTAACCATTATTGGATTTGCAACAATGTGAATGACTATTGCCTCCTTACCCAAATGATATTAAGTTTTTTTTTTTTAATTCTACTGAAGATCTAGTAGAATCAGGACTTGTGAACTGACAGTGGAAGCTTACTGCTCTGTAGAAAAATGAAAACATATTTGAAATTTTAGGAATTGCCCAACAGGACAATCAAATATTATTCCCAGATACAAGTGAACATCACGGACAGAAGGTTTCAGGTCTCAGAGACTGGGTTCAAATCCTGGTTCTTCAATTTCTTACTGTGTGAAAGTGTCTGAGGCAATCAAAGTTATCTTTAGCCTCAGTTTCATCTTGAAAAGACAAATAAAATAACAAAACAGGAAACAACCATAAATAGCTCCATAAATTATTGTGAGACTAAGGTAATACATGTAAAGGCCATGATTCATGATAGATCACCAACGAGGACTGATTTCCTTTTCTCCACCATCAAAGGACTTGCAAAATAGAGTTTATAAGAGATCTTACAGGAATAGGAGGGATGGGACTAGGGATTCTCATACCCAGTAAAGGGTTAGTTTAGGTACTTGGTACTGAAAACATCATCTGGGATCCTATTTGACATGCAAATTCATGGACCAGAGGCTGAAGCTGAAGCTCCAGTGCTTTGGCCACCTGATGTGAAGAGCTGTCTCACTGGAAAAGATCCTGATGTTGGGAAGCATTGAGAGCAGGAGGGGAAGGGAACGACAGAGGATCAGATGGTAGGATGGCATCACTGATTCAATGAACAGATTCTGGGAGATGGTGAGGGACAGGGAAGCCTGGTGTGCTACAGTCCATGGGGTTGCAAAGAGTTGGACATGACTTGGCGACCAAACAACAGCAACAACAACCCTTGGCCTACTGAGTCCAGTCATCTTGAGGTGGAGCCCAGCAGTCTGCCCTCCTGGTGATTTTCAGGCTCCATAAACTTTGAGATGTGCTGGGCTAGTTGACCTCCAGAGTCTCTTCCGGCTTTAATTCTGTGGTTCTGGTGTCTCTGGTGTATCCCTTCCTCACCACCACTCATGTAGTAACTGCTACCATTTGTCGACTACATCCTATGTGCAAACATGCTAGTAAATACTTTCCATGCCTTCGTTTTATCCCTGCACCAGTGGGGTTGGTACTCTATCATAGTCTGCACTATGCAGATGAGAAAATTGAGAATTAAAGGAACTGGCAGACTAGAATTCCAATCTGAGTCTGTTTGAGCTCTAGCTCCTAAGTCCTGCTAAACTAATCACCACCCAGGGTCTCCCATAATTCCAAGAAGGACCCTGTGGGGAGCTGTGTATATAGGTCTTCAAATCTATTCCCCTGATAATGCACTGTGCTAAAGGAATTAATCTAAGCATTACAGACAAGTCAGAGAGAGGGCCCGTGTGGAAGGTTCTTGGTTGATAATCTGAGTCCTCCTAAGACTAAAAAAAGACTGTCAGGTCACAGGATAGTGGCGAAGGCGGTCGGGCAGTTCCTCCCAGGAGAAGGCTCCGGGAGGAACAACCAGGTGGGTGGAAAAGCTGCCTTAAGTGCCCTGCAATTGAGAAGCGCAGCTGTAGGTAATTATTTGTTCTCAGCTATAAATAAAATAATCCTAAGAAGAACAAGGGAGAAAGAGCAGTTGGGGAGCTTCATGCAGGCTTCCTCCATCAGCTGCTCTTAATGATAAAGCAATGAGTTGGATTTAACCACTTCCTGCCACCTACTGCCTTTTTGCCGATGATGTCTCTTCAGGGAATAGATCTTAAAGCAGAATTTATGGGCCAGCTGAGCCTGCAGAAGAGGTTTCCACGCCTGGCTTCCTGCCCCCATGGTCCTGATGCAGGAGAAAGCAGCAGCTCAGATCCAGAGTTTATCGGGTGGAGGAGGAGAGAGCTTGTGTCCTGTCCCCCTGGGGCTCTTCCCTGCCCTCTGTGTTTGCTTCAGCCGCCCCCCTGGAGCATCTGGCACCAGCATCGTGCACAGGCACTGCTCAGGGTGCAAGTGTGGCCTCGTGACATAGATCATCAGGATTTCAGATGATTTGAGAAGAATGTCCCCTGCCCCCAACTCAGACCACCCCTAGACTAGAATTTCACAGGAACATCATCCTTTCTTTGGCAAAGCATTCTTCATCTTATAAATGGCAGATTCTCCTGAGGATGGAAAAGCACCAAGCCTCCCTTCTAATGTGAATCTTCATGGTCAAAGGTCAGTTTCAATGATTAGACTTTGATGGCTTATGTACTTTCTGTTCACTCTGTGGTCCTTGGTCAGCAGCATCTCACCCCTGCCCCCAACTTCCAGCCCCTGTTGTAAAAGTAATCTCTGGTATTGCCTCAGAACTTCAGAAGTAGAATCTGCATTTTAAGACATCCCCAGGTGATGTGTGTGTGGATTAAATTTTGAGAGGCACTGATCTAAAAGCCCGAGACTGAATGTGGCCAGGAGCAGCCAGGTGAGGGATGGAAGGAGGACCAGATGAGATAGTTTCGCCTAGTGAGCAAAGCACACCCATTCTAGCACTGCATTTAAAGTTATTAAGATGTACACAGAGCAGAAAGCAGCTGGAAGAGCAAGGCCAAGTCCCTGACTGTGAGTCAACTTTTAGATCAATAGCAACTTCTCCTGGTGGCCTGGTGGGAACAGAACCCTGGGCCTCCAGAGAACACTAATGAAGATAAGGGCGATACTGTCTGGCTGATATCTGCTAGGCAATCTCCCATCACAAAACACCACTTCACAGAAATCTGGACACCACGCGTGGAGGAGGTGGAAGAGGGCAGGGCTAGAAGATTCTGTACTTGGGTCTGGAGCCCCCTCTGTGAGGTTTCTTCTGATTCATTCAGCCAAGCGTGGTGCAAGCCACTGAGATGAGACTAGACTTGGGGCCACATGGCCTCTCCTTGTGATGAATTAAGTTCATAAGTTCAAATTTTACAAACCCATTCCTGAAACGTCAGCATTTCAGTAATTCCAGTGAAATCTCATAGACTCCACACACAGGAGATCTTTGTCATGTCCATGGACTTTTGGCTGACCTAGGTTCTCAACTTCATAGTGGGCCACTTGGAGGCTCCCATCTGAAATGAGCTAAAACGGGAGCTCTCCTCTGCAGGAATTCACAGTGCATCTACATGTGTGCCTGTAAAGTGAGGTGGCTTTCTCATTCAAATCACCGTCAGATCTACTTGAGGTTCCTGGTTAGAATATGTCATCTTCTATGAAATAGACTGATGTTAAAGCTAATGCTTCAGTAGTTTGGCCACCTGATGTGAAGAGCCAACTCATTGGAAAAGACCCTGATGCTGGGAAATATTGAGGGCAAAAGGAGAAGGGTGCGGCAGAAGATGAGAAGGTGAGATAGTGTCACCGACTCAATGGATATGAATTTGAGCAAACTCTGGGAGATACTGAAGGCTTCCCTGGTGGCACAGTGGTAAAGAACTGCCTACCAATGCAGGAGGTGCAAGAGACTGGATTTCAATCCCTGGGTCAGAAAGATCCCCTGGAATAGGAAATGGCAACCCACGCCAGTATTCTTGCCAGGAAAATTCCACGGACAGAACAGGCTGGCGGTATACACTCCATGGGGTCACAAAAGAGTCATATATGACGGAGTGACTGAGCAAGCAAGCAAGTCACAAGATAGTAAAGGAGAGAGGAGGCTGGCATGCTGCAGTCCATGGGGTCACAGAGTTGGATACAACTGAGCAATTGAACAACAGAACAACATGAAATGAAGCATAGCCATAGAATGACTAACACAAATGGAAACGTCGAATCCTTGTGAGGTTCTCAGAGACAGCTCTGGTACCAACAACTGCACTATGCTATCCATCTAAGATATGAATTTTCACTATCTTTGATATGGTCCATGTGTATTTCATCCTGTTAAAACTCTTGACGATTATTTTCTCAGACCCACTTAGTGAATGAGAGCTGGGGACCCTGATTTGGGTGGGGACAGCAATGTATAAAAATGAAAATAGATAAGCTGTAAACTTAATAAAAGAGATGAAGTATTCGCTGAAATGACATGAGAGAATTCATATGAGGGATTTATCTGGTACAGTCTCCTCAGGTCTAGACTTTCAGGGAGAGGCCACTTCTCTTGTTTATGAGCAAGTTTCCTCTTGCACAAGGTTTAATTGGAGATGCTAACATGTGTGAGTGGTATCGCACCCACAATAAACCCCAAGGTTGTGTCTGAATCATGAACGATTGGTGTCCTGTGGAGGGGTGACTGTCCCAAAGCCTGGACCTCGGCACCTGCCCTTCCCATTCCCAGGGAATCAGGTTCACCCATGTTCACATTCCTTCAGCCTCTCATTCACGCAGGTGCTGTTCTAGAGATAGGGCAGATCCTGCTCTTGCTAGGTTTACATTCCAGTGGAGGAGACAACTAAACATGCGTGTGTGTGCTAAGCCGCTTCAGTCATGTCCGACTCTGTGATTCCATGGACTGTAGCCCACCAGGCTCCTCTGTCCATGGGATTCTCTAGGCACAAATACTCGAGTGGGCTGCCATGACCTCCTCCTAGGGATCTTCCCAACCCAGGGATCAAACCCACATCTCTTACGTCTCCTGCATTAGCAGACAGGTTCTTCCCCACTAGCGCCACCTGGGAAGCCCAACTTAAACATATTCAATAAATGCACACCTAAAGCCATGAGAATGAAAAAGGGCACCAGGAATGTAACTAGGGTAGGGGGGCTGCCTATTGCCATGACACTCAGGGAGGGTTTGGTTCAGCCGAAGCAAGAGCAAAGGCCCTGGGGCAGAAATAAGCTTGCATGTGTTTTTCTTTTTAACAAACTTTTACAGCTCTTAGCAGGGACCAGGAGCTGAACTAAGCACTTGACAAATAACACACCATTTAATCCTCTTGGAAACACCATGAGGTAAACGCTGGCACTATTCTTAAAATACTATATCTTATAAATGAGAAAATGGAGGCACAGCAAGTTTCAGTAGTTTGTCTGAGGGCACACAGCTGGTGTGGAGTCAGGAGTCAAACCCAACCCCGTCGCTGCCATCTGTGCTTGCAGCCACTTTGCCAGTGGTTCCCAAACTGGTGCATGTGGGAACACTTTCGGGATCTTTCAAAACTGCTGATGCCTGGCTTCCTCCACCCCCCACTCCCCGTCCCCCACCTTTGGATGTGACTGTAAAAGGCTCCCAGATGATAGGGACGTGCAACAGAACCTGGAGCCCAAGGGCGCAGGGCCAGCCATTTAGTATTGGAGTGTTGGAGCATCTGAAAGAATACCCGCGGGTCTAGGCCTGCCAGACGAGGGCAGAAGTGGTGCTTTCTCCCCTTCCAGCCCCGTTGTCTGATGTCTGTTTGTGACTTGGCTAAAATCAGGATCACCCACATAAAGAAGGGACGGTCACCTTGTAATCAGAAGGACGCTGGTTCTGTGGATGATATAGCACCCACACCAGCAATGTGTGGGTGGCTTCTCCTCCAGGCTGGCCGCCCGGCCCCCTCACTACCTGACCCGGGGAGAGCACCCCCTAAGGCATCAGAAGCCAGCTCCCCTGGGCAGGGGCGGCGGGGGGGCAGAGCTCGTCTCTGACCCAGGGACATCAGCCCATCATCTTTGAATGAGCCTATTTTCCAGGTTTTGCAGAAGTTAATAATACTCCAAGTGGACTCTCTAGTTTACCAAGAGGCCCTTTTGTGCTCCTGCTACACATTGCTCTTCCACTCCCCAGAAAGTTGGATAAAAACAGCTAGTGGTTGATTTCAGGCAGTGGGGGAAAGTCTACACTGTGTCTGCATTGGGATCACAGTTCATTTGAAAACTTAGGAAGCCAGCAGGGAATTTTTGTTGCCCAGAATCCCTGCAGAACTGGATAAGGACAAAAATTATGTCACTGATTCCAATATTTGGCCCAGTCACATCCACGCTCCTAATGCTTAAGGTGAGAACTTGGGGCTGTTTTTCTGGTGTTAAGGTTCTACTTGGTAGGACTCAGAGCAAGTTGAGTGGTAGCTATGGATCAAGTTTTGAGAGGTGTGTGGCTAAGTTGGTTTAAGTATCTGTAACAGGGCTTCCTGAGTGTCTCATACCTGAGTGATGGAAATGATTGCTCTGGAGTCTGAGGAAACGCCAATTAAATAAGAGCACAGGACAGTCGAGAGAGCTTCCTGGCACCGCCTTGCATGAGCTGTTGAACTGGAATTGGAAATGAGGTTGTCTGCGGGGTGTGGCTGTTTCAACTCCACACCCCTGTTCATGCAGCAAGAAGCTTTCCAAGGACTCCTAAGTGGGCAGCAAAGCCATGAAAAGAGGTGATTAAGGCACAGATGCCAAGAGCAGCCTCCATATTCCTTACAATCCTACAGCATAACATTTTATGTGATTATAATATTTCATGAGGGTAGCGAAGGCTGTGCTGTAAAATGCTCCATCAATGTCCCAGCTGGTAAGCAGCGATTATGACACAAAGCTGCACATTAGGAAGCCAGTGCCATCCACATGCTCCATTAATGTTGTGTACAATTAGCATTCACAAAGGATGGCTCAGCACTGACACCAGTGTGAGGATTTGTGGGGCTTTCTATGGAGCAAAATAGGTGGATACATGTCAAAGAAACTTGACTAATTCTATCCCTCCAATAATCCTAAAATTATGACATGCTTAGGACCAAGATGAGTCTTAATCTGCTCACAACTTTGAACACTTTGGAGAGTTCATGAAAAGTAATGTGTTAAGGTGAAGTTTTAAAATGTTGGTAGTGTGTGATTAAATATTCACTAAGTTAATTAAGTGAAAGGAATATCTGGCTTCCAGCCTGTGGGCCGTGGACAAGGGACTGTGGGGAAGGGGTCATGGGAAGAGTCATTATCTTGGCAGGATTGGCATTTAATACAGGAAATCCGAATCTATACATGTGTGTGCGAGGGTGCACACACATAAAGATATTTGAGTAGCCTACGTATATATGCATTTAAGAAAATTTTAAAGAGTTTTTATTTTATTTATTTATTTGGCTGGATCAGGTCTTAATTGCAGCACATGGGATCCTCATTGCGTCGTGCAGGCTTTTGCATTAGAGAGCACGCAGACTCCCTGGCTGAGGCACGTGGGCTCTCTAAGTGTCGCGTCCAGGCTTAGCTGCCATGCCGCATGTGGGATCTGAGTTCTCCAGTCAGCGGTGGACACCCAGCCCCTGTGTTGCACAGGGGATTCTTAACTACTGGACCCCCAGGGAAGCCCCTCAGATGTGTTTTTAATTGAATGCAGGTGCTAGTCAGCTGAATAAACAGCTAATGATTTCATATTAGCCCTTCGCCATTTTCTTAATCAGCAAACACTAGAATTTTGATAACTATCCTGCCCCTTTTCCTTGAAATAAAAGGAATTAATTCCTGGGGTTAATGATGAGGCAGTGAGGAGCAAAACCCAAGCACAGACAAGGCGGGAGGGTGCACACCTGCCTGCACTTCCTCCCAGGGAGGATTCTCAGGGGAAGAGCTCTAGATATTCCTCCAGGTCCTGTGTCTACTCAGGCCACGGGGCAGAGTGGTAGGGCCTGCTGAGATGAGCAGTGCTGGAGAGAGGGGAGGGCGATCGTCTTAAGACTTTGGCAGAAGAAATCCAGGGAGGGAAAAGGTTAGTGATGAAGGACCTGGAAGTGCAATGGATCTGTTCTGATGGAGAGGCAGGAGAGTTTTAAGAGAGGGAATAGAAAGAAGACATTGGAGAAGCTACTATAGATGTGAATATATTAAAAAAAGGAGTAGAGATATCAGGATCCAGACCTTAAGTTGTCTTTAAAGTTAAAATGGACAAGTCCTTTTTCAAGAGATTTCAGAAAAAATTCAGCTTGCTCTGTAGATACCCTTTGGCTAATGGATTATTATTTCCTTGAATATGATACCATATAGAAATGAACTATAGGGAAAACACCATGGAAGGCCTTATCCTACCCCAGTTACAGTGGCTCTGTTATCTCCAAGCCTTTTCTTCTTCCTGCCCAGCTGATCCTCTGTGAGGCTGGAAAGGGCAACTACTGCAGTTGAAGCTTTCTGAGTCCAAGGAAGCCAGCATCTCTGCTGTGACAGGTAGACCCAGAGCTTGACATTTTTAAGGAAAGACTATTAAAGATCTGGTGTTAATGAGCACAGTTTGCTGGCAATAGCCAAGTCATAGGTAGTAGATCAGCAGAAGAGGTCATGAGAGGGAAGAAATAAGGGCATTACATTTCCTGTCTTTTTGTGAGAAGGGGAAGGGCCGACTAGAATTTGGGAGTGAACAGCTTGCCTGTGCAGATGGTCAGTGCCGTTAAGAAGGGGAGCCAAGGGGCAAGAATGTCATGAGGCAGCCCGAGATTAATCTGGAGCTATGGAAGCCTTGGACTCTCCTGCCAACCATAACCTCCATGCCATGTGTGTCTTCCTGCCAAAGGTGAGGGTAGCCGTGCAACACCAAATGCACACCGGTGGCCGTGCTCAAGGGGGAAGGTGAAAGGTCATGGAGGAACCTTAGGATGCTCTTCTTCACTGTAGACAAGACTAAATTTATATAAGAACAGAGGAGATCATGCAAAGTGAAAACTCCAAGGGCTGAGGAGCCTGGTTAGACTTTTCTGCATTATTTGCTCTCACAGCATTCTACAGTTTTCATTCCTGGCATTCTTACAATTACAACTAATTATTGAATACTTATTTGTTGATGTCTTCTCCACGTGAGCAGGAGTAACGTTGTTTGCCCTAGTGCCCAGTGTGGTGTCTAACTTATGGTAGGTGTTCAGTGATTCTTGACTCACTGAATAAGGAAAGTAATTATGATCAGGGGTGGAGGAAGAATGAACACGCATGTTTAGGGGAAGGATGGTGAAGGAATGTGATCCAGAGGACAGAGGTAAGAAGAAACTCTGCAGAAAGTTCTCAGGAGAACTGGGTCTTCCGGAACATCGCTAGACGGAGTGTGGTCTGTGGACCAGAGCATCCGCATCATTGCCGTCACTTTGATGGGAAAGGGGAGTCTTGGCCCTACTTTTTGAAACAGAATCTTCTTTAAACCAATCCAGGTGATTGGTTTGCACACTGAAGCCTCAGAAGCACTGCTCTAGGCCCAGGCAAATGCCCTGCTTTGTAACGTGGCTGAGGAGAGGCGAGAATCTGCCCCACTGAAACTATTGCACAAGAGGTGTGATGTTTAGTCTTGAGATAGGGAAGCCTCTTTAATGTAGACTTCTGGCCAGTCCCAAAGTTGGACTGTGAGTGGTGACTGAAACCAAGCCAAGTTGACTCACATGGAGAAAGACCACGCCATCCAAACAGGAAAATGGCAAGCCTAAAGTGTAGGAACTGTTTGTCCACAGTTTATTTATACCGTTGGCGGAATTTCAGGGAAAGGAGAGAGAAAGTTAAGATAAATGAGTGAGTCCTGGGAGGTAAAGAGTTGGTTGGGGATTCTTGACGGGTCCTTTGGGAAATTACATGAGGGTGGGGAGAGGGAAGGGAGACCAGCAGGAGGCTGTGCTCAGCAGAACTGTTTTGTATGTTTGGTTCTGCCAAGTACTGGAGTGATATAAACAGGGCGTGCATTGACCTGCATGCCATGTCAGAAAGGTGACCAGAAGAGGGAACAGTTTTAATCTAACAATTATAAAAGGTCACAGGGTGTTTCTCCCCTCCTTAGAGACATGGAGAAAAAATACAGACTGAGGACATTTATTTTTGCAGGTACCTAATATTTAACAGAAATACACAGCACCCAAGGCATCATCATGACTCGATCCCAGATCTCTTTTCACTTGATCCTGGGGTTCATCTTAGCAACTCAATCAGGCACTACCAAATGATTAGAAATGGCTCTGGAGATGAAATTCATTTGCCAACTTGGGTTCCAGGAAACAGAAAGACATGTGAGTAGTTTCTCTAGTTATCTATGTTCTAGTAATGTAATGGTGACTTTTTCTGGGGACACAAAGTGAGAATTTGCCAATTTTCCTACTTAGTGCCATTTCAACACCCTGCCTATTCCTGGGATATTTTCAATCTTTTGAACAGCACCTTCCCAAGAAGGGAGCTCACAGTTCATTTCCCCATCTTTCTTTGCAAATAAACTCCACCAACAATGTTTGCCTGCACAAGACTTCTGACTGGAAGAGCACATCAAGATGAAGTGGGCACAGATTCCATTTCAGGTGAAGGGAACTGTGATGACATCCAGCTTTCTAGGACATTAATGGTAGAGATTCTGGCATCTGGCTACCAAGATGCTGTCTGCCAGGCTTAAAGTTCTAAAAATTCCCACCGTATAAAATATAACTCTCAAACAAACACACCTCTTTCTCTCATTTCTGGGGTCAGGAATATTCCATAGTAGCTTGGGTTAGGATCTCATTTGTGCATAAGATGTGAGCTGGGGCTACAGGATTCATTTCCAATGTGGTGACAAGTTGGTGCTAGTTGTTGGTATTTGGCTTCAGTTCCCCTCCATGTGGGCTTCCCAGACGGTGCCAGTGGTAAAGAACCACCTGCCAGTGAAGGAGACGTAAGAGACACAGATTCAATCCCTGGGTCAGAAAGATTCCCTGGAGGAGAACAAGGCAACCCACTCCAGTATTCTTGCCTGGAGAATCCCATGGACAGAGGAACCTGGAGGGGTGCAGTCCACAGGGTTGCAAAGTGTTGAACACAACTGAAGTGACTTAGCACACATGCACATACCTCTCCATGCAGACTCCCCTACAGGTCTGCTCCACTATCCTCATGACAAGCGGATGGTTTGTCCAGAGCAAGAAACCTGTGAATGTGAAGGAGGGAAAGCCAGGCAGAAGCTATCCTTTTTATGACCTAGCTCAGGTGCCATCCCTTCTACAATATTCTGTTTATTAGACGTGAGACACTTCCAATTAACAGAGTTAGTAAGACCAACCCCCATTCAAGAAGAGGGAAAATAGTCCCTGCTTTTAAATGGGCAGTGTTGGAACTTCCCTAGTGATCCTGTGGTTAAGGCTCCGCACTCCCACTGCAGAGGGTGCTGATTTGATCTCTTTCTGGGGAACTAAGATCCTGCATACCATGAGGTGCAGGAAAAATAAATAAATAAATAAATGAGGTGGTGTCAAGGACTTTGTGAACACATTTTAAAACTACCAACCATGCTTTTTGCCATGTAACTTTATAATGCCTTATTACAGTAGATGACCTGAGCCTTTTGAGTTAATTTGGCCAAAAGGATCTTTGGAGACAGGATTCAAGTAGAGACCTGAAAAGTGCTGGCAGGCCTTCCTTCACTGACTGTCCTGCATCTCTGCTCTCATGAGAATGTACCCAGGCTAGCCTATTGAATAATGAGGATTAAGTGGTGTAGGCTCAGTATGCTAGTGATCTATGACTGCATAGCAAATTATCCCAAAGATTAGCAGCATAAAATGATAAGCACTTATTATCTTTTGGAGTTTCTGGAAGATATTAGGAATTCAGGTGGTTTAGCTGATTGGTGCTGGCTCAGGGGTTATAGCCATCCGAAGTCTTGGCTGCGGCTAGACAGCTCTTCCATGTGTCCAGCGAGTTGGTGTTAAATGTTCAGGCCTTGGTTCCTTACCATCTGATTCACTCCACTAGGCTGATTATCTATTTCCATGCCATGCTGTCTGGCTTTCACTTTCTGTGTGATCCAAATGAGCAAGGCAGAAGTTACATTGCCTTTTGTGACTAAGCCTTGAAATGCCCATCTTAGCTTTGGAAGGTTCTGTTCTATACAGGACGCTCTTTGTTCTGTGGGAGGCGACTCCACGAGGGCAAGGACCTCAGAAGGTGAGTATCCCCGGGACCACCTGGGAGGATCATGACCATGTCACGTTGTCCTGGTCATTGCAGTTGAGGCCACTTGTATCAGGTAGTGGCTAGCCTGACCCAGACAGAGGAGCAAGCCCTGGACAATCAGCAGAGCTGAGCCACAAGGGTGAACAATAAAGAAGGTTCTGTGCTTGGTTGTTTGGCAGCATCATTGGGGCACAGTCACCACAGTGTGCTGGTATACAATCTCAAAAATCACAGAATGATCTCTGTTCATTTCCAAGGCAAACCATTCAATATCACAGTGGTCCAAGTCTATGCCCCGACCAGTAACGCTGAAGAAGCTGAAGCTGAACGGGTCTATAAAGACCAATAAGACCTTCTAGAACTAACACCCCAAAAAGATGTCCTTGTCATTATAGGGGACTGGAATGCAAAAGTAGAGTGTCAAGAGACACCTGGAGTAACAGGCAAATTTGGCTTTGGAGTACAGAATGAAGTAGGGCAAAGGCTAATAGAGGTTTGCCAAGAGAATGCACTGGTCATAGCAAACACCCTCTTCCAACAACACAAGAGAAGCCTCTACACATGGACATCACCTGATGGTCAATGCCAAAATCAGATTGATTATATTCTTTGCAGCCAAAGATGGAGAAGCTCTATACAGTCAGAGCTTCTGGTCAAAAACAAAACCTAGAGCAGACTGTGGCTCAGATCATGAACTCCTTATTCCTAAATTCAGACTTAAATTGAAGAAAGTAGGGAAAACCAATAGACCATTCAGGTATGACCTAAAGCAAATCCCTTATGATTATACCATGGAAGTGACAAATAGATTCAAGGGATTAGATCTGACAGACAGAGTGCCTGAGAACTATGGATGGAGGTTCGTGACACTGTACAGGAGATAGGGATCAAGACCATCCCCAAGACAAAGAAATGCAGAAAGGCAAAATGGTTGTCTGAGGAGGCCTTACAAATAACTGAAAAGAAGAGAAGCGAAAAGAAAAAGAGAAAAGGAAAGATATACCCATTTGAATGCAGACTTCCAAAGAATAGCAAGGAGAGATAAGAAAGCCTTCCTCAGTGATCAATGCAAAGAAATAGAGGAAAACAATAGAATGAGAAATACTATAGATCTCTTCAAGAAACTTAGAGATACCAAGGGAACATTTCATGCAAAGACGGGCACAATAAAGGACAGAGATAGTGTGGACCTAACAGAAGCACCAAAGAATTGATGCTTTTGAACTGTGGTGTTGGAGAAGACTCTTGAGAGTCCCTTGGACTGCAAGGAGATCCAACCAGTCCATCCTAAAGGAGATCGCTCCTGTGTGTTCTTTGGAAGGAATGATGCTAAAGCTGAAACTCCAGTATGTTGGCCACCTCATGCAAAGAGGTGACTCGCTGGTCAAAACTCTGATACTGGGAGGGATTGGGGGCAGGAGGAGAAGGGGATGACAGAGGATGAGATGACTGGATGGCACCACTGACTTGATGGATGTGAGTCTCAGTGAACTCAGGGAGTTAGTGATGGACAGGGAGGCCTGGCGTGCTGCGATTCGTGGGGTCGCAAAGAGTCGGACATGACTGAGCGACTGAACTGAACTGAACTGAACAGAAGCAGAAGATATTAAGAAGAGGTGGCAAGAATACACAGAACTATACCAAAAAGATCTTCAGGACCCAGATAACCATGACGGTATGATCACTCACCTAAAGCCAGACATCTTGGAATGCAAAGCCAAGTGGGCCTTAGGAAGCATCACTATGAACAAAGCTAGTGGAGGTGATAGAATTCCAGTTGAGCTATTTCAAATCCTAAAATATGATGCTGTCAAAATGCTGTGTTCAATATGCCAGAAAATTTGGAAAACTCAGCAGTGGCCACAGGACTGGAAAAGGTCAGTTTTCATTCCAATCCCAAAGAAAAGCAATGCCAAAGAATGCTCAAACTACCACACAATTGCACTAATCTCACATGCTAGTAAAGTAATGCTCAGAATTCTCAGGGCTAGGCTTCAACAGCTTCAACTGGGAACTTCCAGATGTTCAAGCTGGTTTTAGAAAAGGCAGAGGAACCAGAGATCAAATTGCCAACATCTGTTGGATCATTGCAAAAGCAAGAGAGTGCCAGAAAAACATCTACTTCTGCTTTATTGACAATGTCAATGCCTTTGACTGTGTGGATCACAACAAATTTGAAAATTCTGAAAGAGATAGAATACCAGACCACCTGACCTGCCTCTTGAGAAACCTGTATGCAGGTCAGAAAGCAACAGTTAGAAATGGACATGAACAGCAGACTGGTTCCAAATAGGAAAAGGAGTACGTCAAGGCTGCATATTGTCACCCTGCTTATTTAACTTATATGCAGACTACATCATGAGAAATGCTGGGCCAGATGAAACACAAGCTGGAATCAATATTTTCAGATGAAATATGAATATCCTCAGATATGAAGATGACACCACCCTTATGGCATAAAGCGAAAAAGAACTAAAGAGTCTCTTGATGAAAGTGAAAGAGGCGAGTGAAAAAATTGGCTTAAAACTCAACATTCAGAAAACTAAGATCATCAATCCACGCACATATGGACACCTTATCTCTGACAAAGGAGGCAAGAAAATACAATGGATTAAAGACAATCTCTTTAACAAGTGGTGCTGGGAAAATTGGTCAACCACTTGTAAAAGAATGAAACTAGAACACTTTCTAACACCATACACAAAAATAAACTCAAAATGGATTAAAGATCTAAACGTAAGACCAGAAACTATAAAACTCCTAGAGGAAAACATAGGCAAAACACTCTCTGACATACATCACAGCAGGATCCTCTATGACCCACCTCCCAGAATATTGGAAATAAAAACAAAAATAAACAAATGGGACCTAATTAACCTTAAAAGCTTCTGCACAACAAAGGAAACTATTAGCAAGGTGAAAAGACAGCCTTCAGAATGGGAGAAAATAATAGCAAATGAAGCAACCGACAAACAACTAATCTCAAAAATATACAAGCAACTCCTACAGCTCAACTCCAGAAAAATAAATGACCCCATCAAAAACTGGGCCAAAGAACTAAATAGACATTTCTCCAAAGAAGACATACAGATGGCTAACAAACACATGAAAAGATGCTCAACATCACTCATTATCAGAGAAATGCAAATCAAAACCACTATGAGGTACCATTTCACACCAGTCAGAATGGCTGCAATCCAAAAGTCTACAAGCAATAAATTCTGGAGAGGGTGTGGAGAAAAGGGAACCCTCTTACACTGTTGGTGGGAATGCAAACTAGTACAGCCACTATGGAGAACAGTGTGGAGCTTCCTTAAAAAACTGAAAATAGAACTGCCTTATGATCCAGCAATCCCACTGCTGGGCATACACACTGAGGAAACCAGAAGGGAAAGAGACACGTGTACCCCAATGTTCATCGCAGCACTGTTTCTAATAGCCAGGACATGGAAGCAACCTAGATGTCCATCAGCAGATGAATGGATAAGAAAGCTGTGGTACATATACACAATGGAGTATTACTCAGCCATTAAAAAGAATACATTTGAATCAGTTCTAATGAGGTGGATGAAACTGGAGCCTATTACACAGAGTGAAGTAAGCCAGAAAGAAAAACACCAGTACAGTATACTAATGCATATATATGGAATTTAGAAAGATGGTAACAATAACCCTGTGTACGAGACAGCAAAAGAGACACTGATGTATAGAACAGTCTTATGGACTCTGTGGGAGACGGAGAGGGTGGGAAGTTTTGGAAGAATGGCATTGAAACATGTAAAATATCATGTATGAAACGAGTTGCCAGTCCAGGTTCAATGCACGATACTGGATGCGTGGGGCTAGTGCACTGGGACGACCCAGAGGGATGGTATGGGGAGGGAGGAGGGAGGAGGGTTCAGGATGGGGAACACATGTATACCTGTGGCGGATTCATTTTGATATTTGGCAAAACTAATACAATTTTGTAAAGTTTAAAAATAAAATAAAATTGTAGTTGGAAAAAAAAAACAAAACTCAACATTCAGAAAACTAAGATCATGGATGGTCCCATCTCTTCATGGCACTAGATGGGGAAACAGTGGAAACAGTGAGAGACTTTATTTTTTGGGCTCCAAAATCACTGCATATGGAGACTGCAGCCATGAAATTAAAAGATGCTTACTCCTTGGAGGAAAGTTATGACCAACCTAGACAGCATATTAAAAAGCAGAGACATTACTTTGCCAACAAAGGTCCATCTAGTCATAGCTATGGTTTTTCCAGTAGAAAAGCTGAGCACCAAAGAAAGCTGAGCACCGAAGAATTGATGCTTTTGATCTGTGGTGTTGGAAAAGATTCTTGAGAGTCCGTTGGACTGCAAGGAGATCCAACCAGTCCATCCTAAAGGAAATCAGTCCTGAATATTCATTGGAAGGATTGATGCTAAAGCTGAAACTCCAATACTTTGACCACCTGATACAAAGAACTGACTCATTTGAAAAGACCCAGATGCTGGGAAAGATTGAAGGCAGGAGGAGAAGGGGACAACAGAGGATGAGATGGTTGGATGGCATCACTGACTCAATGGGTATGAGTTTGAGTGAACTCTGGGAGTTGGTGATGGACAGGGAGGCCTGGCGTGCTGCAGTCCATGGGGTCGCAAACAGTCGGACATGACTGAGGGACTGAACTGAACTGAACAGGTACATTGGTGACACTGGGAGAAATTTAGAGGATTATAAATTAGAACTGAAAGGAAAATCCCTAGCCTCAGTTTTCCAATTGGCTAATATGAAGTATATAAATAGGATTCATGTATAAACAGGATCTCTGCCTTTGAGGACTTCTAATAATTTATGCTTCCTTGGTGGCTCAATGGTAAAGAATCCACCTGCCAATGCAGGAGATGGCAGTTTTATCCCTGGGTCAGGAAGATTCCCTGGAGAAGGATATGGCAATGCACTCCAGTATTCTTGCCTGGAGAATTCCATGGACAAGGAACCTGGCGAGTGACAGTCCATGGGATCACAAGGAATCAGACATTACTGAGTGACTAAACAACAACAAATTCTGATACTTTTTACACACTTCAGCATTTGGGCCTTTGATTTGTTTCTCCTACAAAATAAAGCTCAGGAATAAAAGCAAGTACTTGCTTTTGTTCTGAATTGTTCTCAAACTGCTTTGATGTGTAGAGAGTAGAACTCTTTTTCATAAAATCTTTTAAAAAATAAGTTTTACTAACTAGAGTTTACAGGTAATAAATTCATCAATTTTAACTGTGTAGGTTGGTTAGTATGATCTTGTAATCACCACCGAAGTTGAAACAAAGCACATTTCCATCATCCCCCAAAGTTTACTCATACCATACACACTTTTAAGGAAAGTATTTAGCGAAGTAAAATATACACGCAGAAAAAAGCACCGGCGATACTTGTGTAGCTGATGAATTTTCACAAAGTGTATCTGTCATTCAAATCAAGAAATAGAACATGACTGACATTCCAGGGGTGCCCACATGTCCCCTTTCCCCAGCGGTAACCACTAATCTGGCTTTCATCACCATAAATCGGTTGTCTGCTTTTGAACTTTAATGTAACTGAAGTATTATGATAAATATTCCACTCCATCTGGTTTCTTTTGTTAAACATCATCCTTGTGAGATTGTCTCCTATTGTTGCCTGTAGTTGTAGTTCGTTTATTCTCATTGCTACTATTGCATTGTGTACATATGTCTCGATGTATTTATCCAGTCTATGTCCTGATGAACATTTGGGTTGTTTCCAGGTTTTGGTTCTTATGAATAGACCTGCTGTGAACGTTCTGATGCATGCTGGCTTGCATTTTTCGTTATCTTTGCTTTCGTTTGTGGACAGTAGGAATATAAGAATCAAACACTGCCCGTTCATTTTGATCAAATTTATTAGCTGGGGCACTTGCCAAAGACTTTTCAGAGGAGAATTTACCTGATAGAAGATTAGGCCTCAAACTTACTTTTGTTTTATTATATGAGAAAAAAAAAAAAGAGTGGGTTTCAAGACTTGAGAGGCATGTTACCAAGATGGTCAAATGTTGTTCACATTCTGGGCTCGGTACCAGCCTTTGATCCCTTTCTCCCTCCCATTTTTCTTTGCTTTTCCCCTCTTCCTTCCTTCCTTTCAATCATTTTTAGATGGATATGAATTTCAAAGACTGAGTTGAATTGTCCTCAGTTGGGGATTTTTTTTTTTTTTTTTCATAAAAGTGAAGATGAAGTCAAGTGCTTTCAATTTGCTCTAAATGACTTCTTTTCCTGGGAAATAGTTTGGGCTTTCATAAACACTAGACATTTTTGTTGTCTCAAATTTTGTTCCGCTTATTACATCCTGCCAGATAGGTCTCTGTAAATAATGAAGGCCACGACAACCGTCATAACCCACGTCCGCTCCATCGCAGAAGCCCTGGTAGCCCTGCTATTAGAGGAACCTCACATTTCATCTGCCGTTGGTGATGGGCAAGTTTCAATTTGGGCTGACCAGGCCCTGAAATGATCTACAAATGGCAGGTTGCAGACTGTTATTTTATGAACTATAGGCTAGTTGGAAAGTCTTACTTTTTTCCTAAGGAAGGTCATCTGTTCAATATGGAAATTACTTTTGAGCAAGGACTGCTGGAGGGCATGTCCCACATGCTACATGTTTCTCTAAGGAAAAACATTGCAAATTCTAGTTGCTTCCAGTTCTTTTTGTGGACAAGCCACCAGTTAACCTATTTTTTAAAGGTCCTTCCTGGCCATACACACATGGAGTGAACAGGTTGGGTCAGCTCTTCAGTCACCACTCCCCACCCATCCTTTCTCAAGAGCCTTTAATGACCCAGTTCAGTCCATCTTCCCTCACGGCTTCACCGTGGGCCCTGATGTGTTGAGTCAGCTACTCTTCAGCCTCTGATCTGGTCATTGTCAGCTGCTCATTGTAAGTCAGGCCAATCATGCCAGCACAACTCATTTCTGGACCTTTGGTTTGAAATTTTGAGACAGTTTACTGTTTCCATTTTGTGGGAGCTGGGAGCCATGGGCTTGCTGGCAACTCTCTCTGATGCAAGGCTACCTGCTGCTGTGTAAGGAAGGAACATCAGAGAAGTGATGTTTATGTACTTACTATTTATTTTATGTTTATTATTTATTATCATACAGAGCAATGTATTTACCTTCTGTCATTTCTTCACTCTCCTGAGTGAAGTTGGAAAAAAAGAATTTCTTCTTCCTTTCTCCCAGTTATGTCCATATCAGTAAGCAGACTCATTTCTTTTTTTTTTTTTTTTTTTTAAATTTTATTTTATTTTTAAACTTTACATAATTGTATTAGTTTTGCCAAATATCAAAATGAATCCACCACAGGTATACCTGAGTTCCCCATCCTGAACCCTCCTCCCTCCTCCCTCCCCATACCATCCCTCTGGGTCGTCCCAGTGCACTAGCCCCAAGCATCCAGTATCGTGCATCGAACCTGGACTGGCAACTCGTTTCTTACATGATATTTTACATGTTACAATGTCATTCTCCCAAATCTTCCCACCCTCTCCCTCTCCCACAGAGTCCATAAGACTGTTCTATACATCAGTGTCTCTTTTGCTGTCTCGTACACAGGGTTATTGTTACAATCTTTCTAAATTCCATAAATATGCGTTAGAATACTGTATTTATGTTTTTCCTTCTGGCTTACTTCACTCTGTATAATAGGCTCCAGTTTCATCCACCTCATTAGAACTGATTCAAATGTATTCTTTTTAATGGCTGAGTAATACTCCATTGTGTATATGTACCACAGCTTTCTTATCCATTCATCTGCTGATGGACATCTAGGTTGCTTCCATGTCTTGGCTATTATAAACAGTGCTGCGAGCAGACTCATTTCTGACAACTGTTCTAAGGACCCGTGAGTGGCCATAGACGCTAAGTACGCCTTCATTTAGGATAATATCTATTTGCATTCACAGGAGCTTTCAGGTAGCGTCCAGGGTTGGGATTTGTGTTTCTCCCCCTTAAGGCACGTGGGACTCTGAAGTACGCGGGGTTTGGTGTTACAATCTTGTTCTCGTTGAGGCAGAAAACTCACTCAATAGAAGCCACTTGCATTTCTGTTTGAGCAGCCTGGAGACAAATATAGTGAAATGAATAGCGCTTTAATTTAATTGGCTTCCCAGTGTGAATCCAAAAATAGAAGACACAATCCATCTTGGAGTTGCTGGAGAAATCACTAAGAATCAAGCCCCTGCACATCAGCACATAACTTGGCCCTTGCTCCCCCACCCCTGCCCCACAAGCAGAGTGTTAAGTACCTTTCTCATTGATGCCAGACCTTCCATAGAAACCAGGGTGAGTGGGAGTTTCCAGGGAGGTGGTGTGTCTGGTCCCAAATGGACATACCTGTGTGTCTTTATCATTATTGTTTAGTTTGATTGTCTTCTCTTAAAATATAAACTATGCATGTTAGGAATAAGAAAAAGGTGCTGTTACATATTTGTGTACCTTTCAAAATCAAAATAGAGACAGCAAAGAGAAAAAATCTCATACATTTTGACTTTAAAAATAAAAATAGAAGAGGGTATCATAGCGTGGCTAGAAGTAAAAGCCTGGTTGAAAGGCTGCCAGAAAGTGCTGACACTGCAGTCTTCTGCCTCTTAGAGCTGAGGTCCTGTTGGAAAGTCCTGGAGTTAATTTTGCCTTTGGGCAAAGAAGAAAAAGCTGAGAGGTGTACCCAGTCTGGGTAGTCAACGTTCTGAATTCCTTATTCAATTGAAACATCTCTAAGCAGAATTCTAGCATCTAATGGTCATCCCTTAGTTGGGCTGCACCCTGCAAGCCTTGCAGTTGCCCAGGCTCAAGACCAGAGAAAGAGCCTGGAGACAGGGGCAGATATATCTATAGTTTATTGGACAATGGGATCTTACAGGAAGGGTCCTGGAGCAACACCTTACTATCGCGGCAGACAGTGGGCAGGACACGGCAGACGTCTTCACTACTTGGGGGAGGAGTAGTTTTTATAGAGGAATTGACATCATGAATTCCCATTTATAGGGAAATTGACATCACTTCACTTCATCCTAAAGAATATATTCCCATAAGAGAATTCCAGGTGCTAGGAGGGATTAAGAATATTGATGTTCTTTAGGTAAATCACCATTAGATTGGTTTTGCCCAGGCAGGCTGGTTCTTGCTTCCTGTCTCCAGGGGAGGAGAGAGTGGTTCTATTTGAATTGGAAAAGTGGCCATGAGTTTGAAACAGTGAAAGTGGGGACTGATTCTTAGGCTTTGCAGAAAATGAGTCCCTTTATTTTGGAAAACACTTATCCTCCCTTGATGTCAAGTGTGGCAATGAAAGAGGCAGAATAGAATACAGAACAGGACTGTCAGTTAAAGGAAACATGTCTCACTGCTAGCTCCTTCCACGACTCTTGAAACATAAGGGAGGCCTTGCTTTGGGCTTAAGGATTTTCCCCTATGTGACATGAGAGCTTTTTATTAGGTGATCCTAAGGCCCTGTGTTCACTAAACTTCTGCTTGCTCCTTGAGAAAAGGATTAAATCCCCAATTAATATGCATGGTCCAAATTGGACACCTTTGGGTACAAAGGTTTCCAATCAACTTTTTTTTTTTCCCCACTTTTGCCTTTATCTCTCTCACTTTTGGGATCCATCCTGACTTTCTTCCTGGGCTGTTAATAATTAATAGCACAGGTGTTTATAAGCCAGTGGTAATATGTTTTGATTTTATCGTTTCTTTTCATGAATTATGGATATCATTAAAAAGCACTTTTTTAAAAGACCAAGACAGGAACAGAAGTTGATGGGAGGTCAGAGGGGATAAGAGGGAGCAGGATCTTGCTCTGCCATCATCTGTCAGGTTTAATAAATAGCTTTCAGCTTGAAGGAATTTAAAATTGCTGGTAGCTCCTGTTCTTTCTCCATGTTTCCCTTCGTGGGTGGGAACACACAGCTGCAGCTGGAATACAGATTCACACGAGAGCCTTGAAATCCTCCATCTGCCAGGGACTAGGTCATCCCATAAAGTAGGTCTCTTTTAGATGCAAACAAGAAGGTAAACCTTGAACTGCTCCTGAGTCAACACATCAAATTCTGTATAGACTTAGAATCTGAGAACTGAAGGTCTCATACTGACATTGCTCTGAAAAGCTGTGTGACTTTGAACACAACAGTGAACCTATAAGAGTCCTTATCTCTAAAATGTTAAAACAATACCAGACTCATCTAAGTAACTGTTTTGAGAGTAAAATGAGATTGTCAGCATTAAAAAAAAAAAAAAAAGCACAAGACCCTTGTTTTTGAAAGACACCATAAAGGAAACTAAAAGGCAAGCCACAAGCTGGAGAAAAATTTGCTGACCATAGGTAACAAAGGACTTGAATCTAGAATATATAAAGAACTCTTACAGCTCAATAATTTAAAAAAATCTAACTTTTAAATGAGTAAAAGACTTGAATAGACACTTCACAAAAGAATATATATGGATAGCCTGTAATCACATGAAAAGATGTTCAACAACATTAATCACAATAAAATACAAATTAAATCCATAATGAAATACTAGTATAAATCAGTCAGTCCTAAAGGAAATCACCCCTGAATATTCATTGGAAGGACTGATGCTAAAGCTGAAGCTCTAATACGTTGACTACCTGATGCTAAGAGCCGACTCATTGGAAAAGACCTTAATGCTAGGAAAGACTGAAGGCAAAAGGAGAAGGGCATGACAGAGGATGAGATGATTGGATGGCATCATGGATCCAGTGGACATGAGTTTGAGCAAACTCTGGGAGACAGTGAAGGACAATGAAGTCTGGTGTGCTGCAGTCCATGGGGTTGCATAGAGTCAAATGTGACTTAGCAACTGAACAACAACAGCATACTAATTAGAATGTCTAAAATCAGAAAGCAAAAAAGACTTGACAGTATTAAGTGTTGGCAATGATGTGGAGCAACCGGAACTCTCATGCCTGCTGGTGGGAAGGTAAAGTGAAGCAACTACTTTAGGAAACAGTTTGACAGTTTCTTATACTGTTAAATATGCATTTATCATATGACCCAACCATTCCATTCATAGGTATTTACTCAAAAAAGTGAAGCTCTTTAACAAAAGCTTTATATGAATGTTTAGAACGGCTTTATTCATATTTACTCAAAACTGGAAACAACCTGAATGTTCACCAACTGTTGAATAGATAAACTAATAATGACATCTTCATGCAACCAGATACTGCACGGTGATGAAAAGGGAAGCCTGAAAACTCTCTCTAGATGGTAAGCTGGGGTAATCATAGCTTCACTTTGTTTGCTTTCCTTCTCTTTGGGACCATTGCCCTGCTCTGTTTGTTGTAGAATCTCTGAAAACAATCTCTGAAAACCATAGTTTCATATGTTTTGTCTAGATTTTTAGTTATTTAAAGTTAATGGGGGGGGGGGGGGGCGGATTCCAGTCCTTGTCACTCCATTGCACCTAGAAGCTGAAATTCCAAATGGGTGCATTTTACTTCATGTACATTGTACTTCAATAGAGGTCACCATGCATTCTCATTCATGAGGCTGCACCATAGGCTATTCATTTAGGGTAGCTTTGTAAGACTTTGCCATTGCTGTGTGTGGGCTGGAAGATAACAGGGCAGACTGGCTACAAACTGCAGAGCAGTATATTATTTATCCATTTGCATGCAGCCCTACAGCTCATATCATGGCAGAATTGGCTGGCTTTGTCTGGCTATGCTTCCAGTAGGTAGGAAGTGCTGGAGAATCAATTCCTCCCAGAGCAGCCTCAAGCAATGGCTGGTGGGAGCTGGTGCACAGATACTGGAGCTACTTCTCTCTTCAGGAAGGTGACTCACTCTACATTCTTTCCCAACTTATCCAGCAAGATCAGTCTCAGCTGCTCACACTGGTCACTTGCTTGATGCTGTCCTGTCCTGTGTTTAGTCACTCAGTTGTGTCAGACTTTTTGCAACCCCATGGACTCTAGCCCACCAGGCTTCTCTGTCCATGAGGATTTTCCAGGCAAGAATACTGGAGTGGGTTGCCATGCCCTCCTCCAGGGGATCTTTCCAACTCAGGGATCAAACCCAGGTCTCCTGCGTTGCAGGTGGATTCTTTACCCTCTGAGCCACTATGGACACCTAGGAATACTGGAGAGGGTATCCTACCCCATCTCCAGTGGATCTTCCTGACCCAGGAATTGAGCTGGGGTCTCCTGCATTGCAGGTGGATTCTTTACCAGCTGAGCTACCAGGAAAGCCCCATTTGCTTGATACAATATCCTTTATTCACTGTCTTTCATATCCTATCTTGCATTTTCCTTCCTCTCCTACACATAGTAATTTCCTGGGATCAATTCCCAAATAAGCACTTTTAATTGAATCCTTGTCTCAGGGTCTGCTTCTGGGGAATCCTTGACTATGAGAGCACCCAACTGTACCTAAAACAAAGTCAGGCTTCCCAGTGGTCAGCTATTCCCCATTAGAGAAGAATCAGGGCCCCACAATTCTTTGCTTATCCTTGCCAGTGATCTCACACATGAATGGTGTTGCACATGCCTTTGAGGGTGAAAGTACCAAATGGGCATCCTTTTCTAGACAGCAATATTGGCAGTAAATATAGTTTTGAGGATGCTTATCATTCTTGGTTTACTTTCATTTCTAGAAATGCTTTTAAGAGAACAGATGAGAGACTGTGCAGTATTTGATGCTTTGCAGTGAAGCTCTGTCTTTAATGTCAGAGAAATGGAAGCAACCTAGGTATCAATAACAGGGTAGGTGGAAATGAGAACACACTCCTATAATGGCATATATTGTCATCATTAAAAGCATGTTAAATATTAATATATTTTGATAAAAGAAGATGTTGTTGTGAGGTGCAAAGGCAAGTCATAAAGCAATCAACAGAGTATGGTCTTCTTTATTGTCAGTTTTGTAGTAGATAAAGGAAATTTCTGGTTTGGCTTAACCCCTGCATAACTCAATGCCTGCTTGACTCTTCAACACATCTTACTGGACCCATTTGAGACCCACATTCCAAGAATAAACTACAAATGCAGATGGCATATTCCATACCATACTCTAGTGGTAATCACCCATCCCATAGTGATTTTTCAATCCCCTTCTGCCGCCAATCACAAGGAGCCTTTTGATTCCTCCCTTATTTGGGGAAGACTTCCTCCTCATTGTGGTCTGTCTGGCTCTCACACTCTGCATCAGTGGAGACCAGCTGACCTCTATCCTGATGCAGCTTTCTTTGCTCATTGGCCTAAACAGAGACCTTTCTGGGGTTTTAGTTATTCTGTGACATATTTGAATGTAATTTCTCATTAGTTGTAGTCAAACATGTATTACCTACGAGTCTTCTCTGACTACCTTTTGCATGCCATACACATGTAAATATGTACCATTGAGTTACTGACCCCAGGGGACAGAGGACCTTGAGGAATTGATTTGAATTAGAGCGAAAATTCTTCTACCTCCAACCTTGTCTCCATCTGTTTGCTCTTTTACTTTTTTCCTTCTTGCATTAGGTCCCAGCTGAGCTATAGGTATGAGAGTGGAAGAGATGATTCAGCCATCTTCAAGGAGAGTCTTTTGAAAGTGGCAGGTCTGTGAGTAAGACTTGGGATATAAATAAAAACAAATAGTCCAGAGTTTATTCCATGACTGGGTATATGAGAGAGATATAGTCAGAAACATTTCAAGCCACCTAAGCTAACCTTGCCAATTAACAGCTGAGGGAGAAAGCCCAAGAAAGTGCTACATGATTTTCTAAAGTCTAGCAGTTAATGGAGAAGGCAATAGCACCCCACTCCAGTACTCTTGCCTGGAAAATCCCATGGATGGAGGAGTATGGTGGGCCACAGTCCATGGGGTCACTAAGAGTCTGACAGGACTCAGCGACTTCACTTTCACTTTTCACTTTCCTGCATTGGAGAAGGCAATGGCAACCCACTCCAGTGTTCTTGCCTGGAGAATCCCAGGGACAGGGGAGCCTGGTGGGCTGCCGTCTATGGGGTCACACAGAGTCGGACACGACTGAAGCAACTTAGCAGCAGAAGTTAATAATAATGAATAAGAACCATAGAGTATTTGCATTAAGTGGAATCTCAAAGCTTTTCTATTTATTTACTCGGGGGAGAAGCTGCCTCTCACTGCAACCTCTTGTTTATTTTTAAGGAGGAAAGAGTAGGTAGGTTTTCATTAAAGTCATTTGTGAGCTGGAGGAACCATTTTGAGAGGACTGAGTCTAAAACCAGGCTATGGCCTCCGACGACCTGCAAGACATTTGAAAAATACCAAGCCTCACAACTCACTCATTACAAGTTCTGATTACACAAGTTTGAGGTGGGGCCCAGGGAGATGTGGGCTTCTCTGGTGGCTCAGACAGTAAAGAGTCTGCCTGCAATGCAGGAGACCCGGGTTCCATCCGTGGGTCAGGAAGATCCCATGGAGAAGGGAATGGCTACCCACTCCAGAGATTCCTTGGACAAGGAATTCTGGTGGGATCCTGGTGGGCTACAGTCCATGAGATTGCAAAGAATTTGATACAACTGAGCAACTAACACTTTCACTTTCAGGGAGATGTATTTTAAAGTTTTTACCCAGGTAATCCTCAAGGCAGCAAAATGTTAGACTCTGGTTGACAAAGCTTTGGGCCATCTGGGGCCTAGAGGACAAGAGAGGTGGGGAGTGAAAATAGGAGATTTACTCACAGAATATAGGCCACTTCTCCCTTCCAGAACAAATTCATTATCCACCCTGGTTGGGACATGCTCTCTTAAAGGAGGAAATAGAATCTACACCCTTGTAGGAATTTTGCCAGTTAGGGTGGAGATGAGTTTGGGGGCTGGTACACAGTCTTCCAGTTCTCTAATATGATAAACAGAAACAGACTCACACACAGAGAGAGCAAACTTCTGGTTACCAAAGAAGAAGGGAGGGGAGGGATGAATTAGGAGCTTGGGATTAACAGATACACACTACTGTATATAATAGATAGTCAACAAGGACCCACTATGTGGCACAGGAAACTGTAGTCAATATCTTGTAATAACTTAGAATGCAAAATAATCTGAAAAGAATATACGTATAGAAGACCAAATCAGTCAGTTCTAAAGGAAATCAACCGGGAATATTCACTGGAAGGACTGATGCTGAAGCTCCAATACTTTGGCCACCTGATTCGAAGAGCCGAGTCATTGGAAAAGACCCTGATGCTAGGAAAGATTGAGGGCAAGAGGAGAAGGGGACGACAGAGGATGAGATGGTTGGATGGTATCATTGACTCAATGGGCATGAGTTTGAGCAAACTCTAGGAGATAGTGAAGGACAGGGAAGCCTCGAGTCCTGCAGTCCATGGATCGTAAAGAGTCAGACACAACTGAGTGAACATCAGCAACATGTTTGTGGTTGATTCCCAAGTAGATCAAACAGTAAAGAGTCTGCCTGCAGTCTGGGAGACATGGGTTCATTCTCTGGACCAGGAAGATCTCTGGAGAAGGGCATGGCAACCCACTTCAGTATTCTTGCCTGGAGAATTCCATGGTCAGAGGAGCTTGGTATGCTACAGTCCATGGGGTCGCAAAGAGCTGGACATGACTGAACAACTTTAACTTTCATATATATATATATATATATATATATGTATATGCATATATATTACTGAATCACCTTGCTGTACACCTGAAACATGGTAAATCAACTATGCTGCTAAGTCACTTCAGTCATGTCCGACTCTGTGCAACCCCATAGACAGCAGCCCACCAGGCTCCCCCGTCCCGGGGATTCTCCAGGCAAGAACACTGGAGTGGGTTGCCATTTCCTTCTCCAATGCATGAAAGTGAAAAGTGAAAGTGAAGTCGCTCAGTTGTGTCTGACTCTTAGCGACCCCATGGACTACAGCCCACCAGGCTCCTCCATCCATAGGATTTTCCAGGCAAGAGTACTGGAGTGGGGTGCCATTGCCTTCTCCAAAATCAGCTATACTTCACTTTAAAAAAATGGAAATAGAATTATCAGCTGGAATCTGTTTCTGTCCAGAGTGAGTACCCAGTTGGACTTGGCTCTTTACCTTACACGGAATGGAGTGAAAACTCTTTACCATTTTATTTAAAAGTGAAAGCACTTGACCATTTTATTTAAAAGTCTTCCCCTCCTTTCTCTCCAATATAGGCTCAAATCACAATTTTGTCTCCTTTTTTAGTAAAAAACAAAACAAAACAAAAACAAAATGGGGGCTTGACTATTTGCTAAGACTGACAGATTTTCCTCATGATTTATTTGATTAAAGACACAGGAAACTTTGAGGAGTCCTGCTGATGGTTTCTTCCCATATTTGAATGAAACACAAAACAAAAAGCTTCAAGCGCCAAGGAGTAGGCAGGTATGTTTATGCTGATGCTATCTATAGCTGGTATTTATTTGGTTGTTAGGGAATGGGTTGCGTCCTGCTGCGAACTTTGAAATTATGGAACTTTAGAATGAATGTTAGGCTGAAATGCTCTTTCACTGTCTTCTCATTCCAGCCTTGACCACTTTGGTCCTTGAACCAGTCATGTCCCTAGAATCCTAGTGAGCCTGGATTAGAGCTTCCGTCAGTGGGCAAGCCAGAGACCCCAGCTATCCACGAGACCCCAGCTATCTGGGAGCCCTTGTGGTTTTGAAGAGAGGATGTGAGGCCTCCAGGCCAGGGATTGACAGACTTCTTCATGAAGGGCCAGAGAGGCAACACCTTCAGTTTTGTTGGTCTCTGTCACAATGACCAACTCTGCGTGGCAGTGGGAAAACATGGGTGTGTGCTCAGTTGCTCAGTCGTGTCTGACTCTTTGCGACCCCATGGACTGTAGCCCACCAGGCTCTTCTGTCCATGGGATTTTCCAGGCAAGAATACTGGAGTGGGTTGCCATTTCTTCCTCCAGGGGAATCTTCCTGACCCAGGGATTGAACTGGTGTCTTTTGTGTCTGCTGCATTGGCAGGTGGATTCTTTACCACTGAGCCACCTGGGAAGCCCAGTGGGAAAGCAGCCATAGACAAATAATTGGCTGTATTCCAGTAAAACTTGATTTACAAAAACAGGTGGCTGGATTAGGCTATGGTTCACTGACTTCTGGTATGGGACATTTGAAACATTCACGGTTAATGTACAGAGGGACAGAATAGTAAGTATGCTCACTAGACAGGTCTGGTTTTGAATCCTAGATTGTCCACTAACCAGGAATGTGATCTTGGACTAGTTACTGAAGTTAGCAATAAAATGCTAATAAAATCACCACCTTGTGGGATGGTGGAAAGAGGGCTGGTTCAAGTCCTGGACTGATCTTCAACCACTTGTAGTAATCTGGCTAAGGTATTTACATCCCTGTTTCTGAGATGAAACATGCCTGTTTTCTAGAGTTTCTAGAAATTAGACTTCAGCTGCAGGGGCCCGTGGGCCATACTCAGCTAACTGATACATTTTTAATTGGCTTATATAGTTTTTAAAGACATAAGCAGCACCGTGTATGAATGTTTTTTGATATATTGTATGTTTTCATTTATCTGAGATGACTACTGTGCTGTCTTTTGATTGAATAGTTTCACATTTTAAAATTTCCTACTTGTCATCTATAGGTGTTTAGATTTATGACCCCTTTATGGAAGGAGTCAAAAGTCTTGTCAGACTCGGAAAAGAATGTGGCTCTCCCACTCTCAGAGGATGATGTCAAATGTGTTTTTAGTGTATGTTTCTGTGGAACTAGCCCCACAAGACACAGTGGTTTGAAAAAAGTCATGCGTTACTTCTGAGTCTAGGAGTTAGCCAGGCTGCTCTGCTGATGTGGGTTGGGTTCGGCTGATCTCCCTGGGCTCTCTCATGCTTAGCTGGGGGAGGGCTGGGATAGGTCTGCCTCAGCATCACTCTACTCTCCTGTATGTGTCTCGTAACACTCCCACAGAACAGTGGAGGCGTGTGCTGAGGGAAGAGGGAAGGCGGATACTGTGCTTTTACAAGTGTCTGCTTGCATCTGGTTTGCAGCTCTCCCATTGGCCAAGACAAGTCAGATGGCCAAGTCCAGAGTCAGTGCGTGAGGTCACTACCAAAGTCACAGGGAGGAGTGCAAAACTGGGGCTATTAATGCCATAAATCTTTCACAAACAGGAAGGCAATGGTTTGTATGAGGGGAATGGAGGCACCATTATTCTCTGTCAATTGCTGAAAAATGTGGTACCTTCCCCTAGTCAAAGACAACAGTGAGTGTGGGTGTTTGAGTACACGGTGTGTATGGAAGAGATGATGTTTCATCTTTTCTCTCTCCCTCCTAAAATAAGAGTGAAGAGAGCTTTGGAGACCTTTGAGAAACTTTTCTATTAGTTCTTTTGGGAACTGTAAGACGATGACTTTTAAGGACACTGTCAACTGATATCATTTGCCAAATAAACACAGCCTTCCTTTTTGACATCTTGATTTTAACATCAAGAGCTGCCTGAATTCTTAACTTGGAATTCATTTTTAGAAAGTTGGCCATTTCTTTCTTCCTGGCACAAGCCAAGAGAATACACTTATTTTAAAGGTGAGAGTGAATTTTAAGAAGAAACATAGATTGGTTATGCTTGCAAAGTAGAAATTGTGAGTTTTTCAGAGACCTGTGTTCAAGTGGTGATAGTATAGTAAAAGATGTGGATCAATACTGAGTTTGTAAATCTTTTCCTTTGCACACAAGTGATGCAGATCAAGTCCCATAGGAAGCACTGAGATAACATTCTGAAGGCTGAAATGCTGAGACTACATATCACTTTATTTTTTAGAAGATAACTTAGGGAACATTGAGGGAAAAACACATTTTTTCCAAAGCACTGTGTCTGACTTTTTAATGGAGATAAACAGTGCCAGAGAACAGAACTCTCAGTCCATCTTTCAGCCACTAGGTTGGCTAAATGCTTAAGCTCACAGGAGAATAACGAGAAGAAGGCCACAGCTGAGAAAGCTGAGTCCGCTCGATGTCAGAGCAGAGTCCACTGGCCTGACGATGAGTTCCTTGACACGCACAGTGAGGTCCATGGACATCACATCACCTGGAGGCTGATCTCCACCCACCCTTGACTCCACCCGGACCTGCTAAATCAGTTGGCATTTTCTCAAGACTTGAGGGATTTGTGTGCACAGGAGTATTTGAGGAGCACTGGTTCATCATCAGTTATGATATAAATTAGAGGCTACATCTGGCTTTAATAGAAACATCTTTAATAATGATCCTGGATCTATTATCATTGGGCCTCCTTTTTTACATCCATCTGAAATGGAGCAAGACCTTATGCCTTATGGTCCTTCCCCCAGCCCACCCCACCCCACCCCATGTCCTCTCCCTGCCTTTTGTCTGTGGAAAAACTTTAGCCAAAGAATAAGTTTAATCAGAGAAGAGAGAAAATGCAGAAACAAAGGAAAGCACTCAAATAAGACAAAACAATAGTTTGGACAGTAGGCAAAGTCAGGGATCATTAGTTCCTCCTCAAGTGCTAGAGATAATATATTGAGCCATGGCCTGTGAGCTGTCTTGTAGATACTGAAACCCCGACCCAGGTGGAGAGGTTAACTACATGATGACCAGACTGTAGCCATGACATAAACTGCTGTAATTCTGAGAACTGGCCTCAAGGAAATGTGAACAAAATGACCCTGGAACTGAAGATTAACCGTACCTAAAACAATCAAGATGCCGCTGTTCAGACCACCAATGACCAATTTCAAGCTGACTGTCAGAGCTGCCTGTACTGTTTCTACATGTAGCCCCTTCCCTTAGCCTGTAAAAACTTGCCCACTGGTTGTCAGGGAAAAGGAGTCAGCCTTTGGACAGGAGTCCCCCCGCTCTCCCCCAGTTGCTAGCATCCAAAATAAAACAAACTTTGCTTTCCACCAACCTGACTCTTCTGGCTTTGGAGCGGCAAGCAGCCAGACCCGACCTTCAGTTACATGTCTAACGGGGACTCGTACCTCTCTTGTATGTTTTCCAAAGAGGGTGAGGCCACCAAGCTGTGGCTCTGGTAAGTACTTTGAAACAAGTGAAGAGACATAAATGTTGGGTCTAATTTTTTAAGGAAGTACTTGGATCTAAACATCTCAGTTCAAGTCTTAGATGCTGAGGAAGCTAATGGGACCAAGAAATGCTGTTCTACCTTCATGATGCCATGTATATCCAACTGCCCACCCTGGGAGCTGGCATTCTAGTCACTGTGTCTAGAATCTGCTCCATCTGTCAGTGATGAACCCTGCCTTCAAAGGTGGATCTGAACACCTGTCACTTGATTCCCTCTGAGATTTTGTGACTGATAATGTCCTCTGACGGGCGGCTTCAGCATCACCCAGGGTGTTGTTGGAAATGCACTGCTTCTAGCTGGATGCCCATCTACTGAACTGGAACCTGCAATTTGGTGAGACCTTCCCTAATTCTTGGGTAAATTAATGTTAGAGAAACACTGATCTAAGTGAATATTTCTCAGCCTTGGCTGCACGTTAGAATTCACTGTTGTTGTTCAGTTGCTAAGTTGTGTCTGACTCTTTTGCAACTTGGACTGTAGCCAGGCTCTCTGTCCATGGAATTTTCCAGGCAAGAATACTGGAGTGGGTTGTTATTTCCTTCTCCAGGGTATTTTCCCAACTCAGAGATTGAACCTGTGTCTTCTGCATTGGCAGGTGGATTCTTTACTACTGGCACCCCCTGGGAAGCCAGGAATTCATTGGGGGTTTTAAATACCTGCTAAGTCACTTCAGTCGTGTCCGACTCTGTGTGACCCCATAGATGGCAGCCCACCAGGCTCCCCCTGTCCCCGGGATTCTCCAGGTAAGAACACTGGAGTGGGTTGCCATTTCCTTCTCCATTTAAATACCTAATATTCTAATATAAATGGCTTTAGAATGGGATTGACCCCGGACATCTGTATGTTTTAAAAACTTCTAGATGATACTTTGAGATACAATTTGGGGGTGCAAAATGAGACCCAGATGAAGGCCAGGAAGAATAAAAATAATACAAGGTTTAGAAATATTTGGCATTTGAAGTGAATTGGAGTTCAAATGTAAGAAGAGTAAGAAAAAGAAGTGATGGCAGACAAAGAAAGTGGAGGCAAGTGAAATCCAAATTGTGGTAATGGCAGAGGAACTTTGGGCAAATGCTAGACCCCACATTCAGTGTTAAGTTATATGTGCTGCTGTGATATTAACCCTTCTATCATCTGGGAACTGTAGTAAAGGCGACAGGTGGTTGGCTTGGTTTTTGGCAAATAAGGAATAAGAGCAGCACCCAATGCCTGAGTTCATATAGAAACTCATTACACCACGCATTAAGACTGGTGTGATGATGTAGGTTACAGACTCAGGATGCCTGATTAGATTTTAAATTTCAGATAAAGAATGAAAACCTTTTTAGTATAAGTGTACACCATGGAATATTTGAAATATCTGAAATTTAAATTTATCTGTGTGCCCTGTATTTTTATTTGCTCAAGCCAGCAACCTTATCATGAACTTGAAACTCATTCAAGAGAAGTAGCTGAGGGCCAGAGGCCATCATGAGAATGTTAGTATTGAGTTGGGTAGAGGCTTTGGCAAAGACATTGGACTTAAAATGATCTGAGACATCTTACCTACATTTGGTTTGAATCAGAACCAGATGTATTCCAATCTTTATTCTCCATTTTTCAGTTTTCTTGCCTCTCTCCACTTTCCCCTCTCCTGTTCACCTTTGCCTTTCTTTTGTTTGTTTTGTAAAGTGAACTTTTTCTTGACTTGCTGTATATTGTTTTTTCCCAGCTTCCTCCAGTTTTAGCTAAAGCACAGCTCTGATTCTTCCAGTCAATTCAAATTCCTTGGTATTTTCGGACTGGCTCTTATTTATTTACTGTCTTCTATGGCACTGCAACACTGGGGATTGGGCCATAATTTTACATTTCTAAAGTTCTCTTGTTCTTTGCTATTTGGTGATAGACCCCAGTTTCCTGCAGGCAAGAAAAAGAGTCAGCTCAGGGTGGTGAGAAACATCTGGGGGTGGAGCGGAAAACAACAGCAAAATGAAAACAAGAATGCTGTCTGCAGCCAACTCCCACCAACAACCCTCTCTCCCTGTGCAGTCTACAAAGAGCTTTCTCAGATGGAGTGGTGAGCAGGCAGGGGAACTCTCTCAAAGCCACCAAGTCTGTTGATGTAGATTTTATTTTCTTTTGAAAACTACCTGAAAAATAGCCTTGTGAAGCATCTTTCAAGAGTTACCCCAAACTGTGGGCAAGCTCGGGTGGTAACGGAGGTGCAGAGAGAACAGAGGGCAGGCACCCTGGCATCTTCTTTCCTTGCTTGTTCCATAAAGAGGAAAGAGAAAGAGAAAGGAGTGAGACAGCCAAGTGCTTCTGAAAATGTCTTGTTTAAACCAGCAGCAGCAGCAGCAGCACCCTGAAACTTAATGAGAAATGCACAATCTCTGGCCTGCAAACTCAGAAACTCCAAGTGGGTCCAGCAATATGTTTTTAACAAGTCCTCCAGGTGATTCCAACATACGCCAAAGATTGAGAACCACTAAGACAGACAGTTTTACCTCTTCACCCTCAATAAGAAAACCTCATCTCTGTTGCCAAGTGCCACTGACTTCATCTTGGAGATGAGGATTGCCCAGATGTGCAGGGCTGGGCTAGGGAGATGAAGGCCGAGGCTTCCTTTTGCCTAGGGAAGCTTCTTCTTTAGTTGAGTAATAATAAGAAAGAGTGGCCAGGTAAGGACAGAAGAAAGAGTGCAGCCTCATCTTCTGGGATCGCGATTTGATTGATCCAGGATGGGGCCCCACCATCGCGTTGTTCTCGAGTGTAGCCAGGATGGGGGTCCCTGCTTGAGAGCAGAGGCAGGGAGGCAGCAAACAAACCAGCTAGCCTTGTAACTTGGCCCCAATATTGCTGAGAAAGTCCTCACCCAGAGTGAACCTGGCTTGTCTCCGCACAGCAGGAACCTGGCAGTTGAGTTCAGGATCACTGATGATTCAAATAAGTGCTGTGTGTGAGTCTGTGTCTCTGTGCATGCATCGTTAAGGACAAACACGAATTAAACCTAAGAGGCCTAATTCCCCCTGGTGAAAATAAGACGGCCGGGGGGTACTTTTCTCCCCCCTGTCAGAACATTTACCTTAGAAAATGACAGAATGTTTACTTTATAAATGAAGTAAGTCTTTGCTAGCTTTAGAACCAGGAAAGGCTTCTTTGAGGGCCCAAGAGCAAAATCTTTGATGGTAAAACTCAAGGGAGACAGCACCCTACCTCCTGGTCTCTGGGGAAGGGCAGGAGCCTAAGTCCCTTCAAGGTGCAAAACAGAGTCCTGTTTTCTGGGTAATTAGCAACACACAGGCGCTTCCCTGGTGGCTCACTGGTAAAGAGTCCACCTGCCAATGCAGGAGATGCAAGAGACCCAGGTTCAATCCCTGGGTCGGGAAGGTCTCCAAGAGAAGGAAATGGCACCCCACTCCAGTATTCTTGCCTGGGAAATCCCATGGACGGAGGAGCCTGGCGGGCTACAGTCCAAGGGGTTGCAAAGAATCAGACACGAATGAGCACACACATTCACAGCAACACACAGGTGGTCACCCCCATCCCCAAGTAAAGTTAGGGTGAACTATGTGTGACCAGTAGTCCTGTCAAGTCCTCCACCCAGAGGGCTCATTATTGTTTATCTTGAAAACATGTTTCGTGGGTTGTGTTGGGCTGAGGCGACTGCTTCCTGCCTCCGTGTCTCTTACTCAGCAGGTGGCCTGTGATGTGCTTCACGATCTGGTTTAATACTTACCTGGTAATAACTGACTTTGTGGGGAGGATTTCTGGATTGGGAGAAGACTTTAAAAAAAAAATTATTTCCCTTGAAATAAAAAATATAATTATTTTATTAAAATAAAAATATTATTTCGCTTGAGTCTCTCTGTGTGTGTGTATGTGTGCCGTCAAGCACACATGTATGTGTGTTGAAGGTAAGGGGCTGAGCATATTAGGAATTGCCCCACCCTCACAAGGCCCCATTTCTGCTGCTTTTATCAATTTTTCACTTTGATTTTCCTTGCAAGGTTTACATGAGAAGAGGCTTTGCTCTACTTTAAAAACAGGTTGAACACCAGTGAGCATAGTGTTTTCTGGGTCGCTGTGGCCCTGGCAATCTGGGAATCCAGGGCTCAGGCTAGGACCACGGCCATCATCCTGCTGGACTTCCCGATGCATCAGGGCACCACCTCTATGCAAAGGGAGCTGGGAAGAGGCCCTGTACCACCCGCAGGGAGGGAGGGGTCCTCCCGGGATTGTGCTGTATCTATAGGGTGGGGACAGGCACAGGGCAGGGGGCTGGAGGGGGAAGGCTTGCAGAGAGGCAGTGATAAAAGGAGGGAATTGGGAAATGATCTTCCCTTTGGGAGCAGTCCTGTTTCTTCTGGAGCCCAAGACCTGTGGTTCCAGCCTCATTTATGATAGTGTTTCCAGTAGTTCAAGACCACGACAGCCGACTACAACAATATCCGAGCCGCTGAGAATGCGGACTGGAGTTTGCCCTCGACTAAAGACATCGGTCAGGACAGTGGCCTCTGGAGCTCCTTCTGTTGTACTTCATAGAATTACAGGATTACTGGATGTCATGGGTGGTCTATTTTCGCTTTTCTTTTCTACTTTCACTATTGCTACCATAGTTTTAGTGACTCCTTGATCAGTGGACAGAGAGAACACCAGACTCCAGAACTCCCAGACTCTCTCTCCACCCTTCCACCCACCACTCCACAAAAGGCCTCATTGTGTTCCCTGACCTCTGGGGCCGTGAATGGCGCCTTTATTCCAGCCCCGTTTCTGAGACTGCAGCAAGTTTCCTTAAGCCCAATGTTTTTGACGTCATTTACACAATTAGAAAACAGAAGAGCTGGGAGGAATTTATGAAATGGTTTGATCCAACTTCATTCCTTTCCTCTCTTTTTTTGTAACAGAAATAAGTAAAGGACCAGAAGAGTCAAGACACTTGCCCAGGATAAAGCCGTTGGTTGGCCACGGAGCTGATCTGATACCCTGAGACACTTGGCCAAAACTCTGCAGATTCTTTTTTTCAATTTTGTCCTGTTAACATTGCCATGGGAAAGCTAATGGATATACAATCCCCTTACAAGATACATGGATTTTCTCACATTTACGGGTCCGGGAGAATTTCAGAGCTGGAACTCAGCTCTTCTCTGGTCCCCTGTCTTACTTCTTCAAACGCTTAATTCAGGGTGAGGTTTGCTGTAGAATTTGTTCAGCTGATGGATTTCCAATTCGAAAAGTTTCTGCTGCTTTGTCACTGTCCTAGCAAATGGGGGGATGCTTGTGGGAAAGAAGTTGGAGTCCTGGCTGGTTAGAGGCATGCATCCTTATCACTTGTGTCTTAGAGCTGGAGGCTAATGTTTTCCCTGGTCTCTAGACTAAAGTATGGGACCCTTTGCTGTTCAATAGCTTCTCTTTTTAGGGAGGAAGCTCTTTGTATTTTTGCTTGTCTTATCAAAGATTTTTTTTTTTTTTTTTGATGTGGATCATTTTAAAAGTCCTTATTGAATTTGTTACTATATTGCTTCTGTTTTATGTTTTTTGGTGTTTTGGCCAAGAGGCATGTGGGGTCTTAGCTTCCTGACCAGGGATCGAACCTGCACTCCCTGTACTGGAGAGCAAAGTCTTAACCACTGGACCACCAGGGAAGTCTGGAAGCTCTGCTTTAATGTCTCCTCATCCTTGGGAATTGATTCCTTTGTCTGTATGTTCATTCTTTACCTTAGGAGGCTGTGTTTGACTTTGTTGATCTGAGTCGCAGATTTCTTCCTCTGAGAAGACTTCTGTGACCTGTTGGCAATGTTTGTGCTTGTCTCCATTGCTTCCTGAACATACCTTAGAACAGCCTTGACATAGTGCCCTGGAATTGTTAGCTAGACTATGAAAAAGTGAAATGGAAAATTTCACTCTTACATGCATTATTCCAAGTGAAAGACATCAGACTAAGAAGGAAAGATACTATATAATTCCATTTATATTATATTCTGGAAAAGGCAGAACCATAGGGATAGAAACTGGATCGATGGTTTCTTGTGAGTAGTATAGGGCTTGATTACAAAGGGGCATGGGGACATGTTTGCTCTGATAAAGCTGCTCAATGTCTTGATTGCAGTGGTAGTTACAGGATTGTATGTATTTGTTAATACTCATAGAACTGTATGCCAGAAAGGTAAGTTTTATTGTATATAATTTACACCTTAATAAATGTGACTGCAGAGAAATAAACAAAGACACAAAGAGACCAGGTCTTCAAAAAAAATAAGTTCCAGACCAACCAAAATTGCCAACTCTCATAACTGAGCTAAAATAAATATAGCTTCTTTGTTCTGGGAGTCCAGTTTTTATGCTTAGAAATAAACTTCACTTAGTCTCAGAAATTAAGTTTAACATGGAGGTTCCCTCCAAGATAAATATGCAGATGGTCCCTCTGGAGCCAGCTCTATCACCCTGGCCTAGAAGGGCCCTGCAAGGAGCTGCCTCTCTTCTTCCAGAAGGGTGACCCAAGGTCCAATTTATCTTGTCCAAATGGGGATACCATACACAGGTTGGGTGGCCTCAGAACCGAAGGGGTTTGCATCTGCTGAGTGGGCCATGCTGCTGCAAATCTCCAGGTGTTATGTCTATGCAGTTGGATGGAGGACCAGCTGGAAGCTGAGAATGATACATCATCAGGGCCATACGTGGCAGGCCACTGCTCGATGCTCCAGACCCAACAGAGATGCAGCAACAGAGTGAAAACCAAGGGAATCAGGAGCACTTGATGTCAAGTCAGAGTAAACACATCAGGGATCAGGTGGAGATGCAGCCGAGTAAGTCCCTGAGAGAGCTTGTGATTAGACCAGTTGAAGGATGTGATTTTCTGCCTGTGTTGGTCAAGATGGACTCATGGGTGAGACCAGGTGCATCCAAGGGCTGAGGAACTCCTAACAGAAGCTAGGAGAGATGAGCCCTCTCAGTTGCCTCCCAGCTCACCTCAGGAGGCCAGTTTCTCCAGATGCTGACTGCAGTGGTGAGGTTGTGAGGAGACTGGGTTTTTCAGAAATCTAACAGAAATTTAATGCTGGTTTATTTCCCTTAATGATCATCTGGACTTCTTTCTCTCCCAGTGTCCAGTGCTGAGGGGCTGCTGCAGGCTGTTCTGGGTTGTATGTCTTTGGGAGGCTGAGAAAGCTCTGAGGATTGAATCCCTTCCCTGAAAGGGATCAATCACAGGGCCTGCAGGCCGTCTGGCCAGCACGGTTGAGGAGTTTGCTCCAAGTGACGTCCAACCCCCCTGGCCTTGTCGTCATCCTCAAGCTGTCTTGGCTGCATCTGTCTGCTCTGCAAGGTTTTTCCCAGCTGTGTCCAGGCCTGTGTTTGCATTGGGCCTGTGGTTAAAATTACACTGCTTGCAATTATCTGGGAGAAAAACTTTATCCCAGTGCTGTGCTGGCCAGTGTTTAATAACTGGCTCTCTGGGAGGAAAGGCCTTGATTTGTAGCATTTGCTGAACATCCTGGTATAAATACTCCCACCATGACTGATTTCAAGCTACCAGCCTGATGTCAGGAGCCAAGAGCTAAGATCCACCACACAGATCCCATTGCTGCCAATAACCTCAAGAAGGAAGAGATTGGAAAATGCCCTTAAAGAGTCAAAGGGATGAGTTTTGAGTATTTATTACTTTTGTTTCTATTATTATGTATTATTTAGTTTCTAGAATTAGATTTTACATAATGGCTGAAATCTAAAAAGAAATGATAATGATACAAGTAAACTTACAAAACAGAAAGAGACTCACAGAGGAGTTCTGATTATGAACAAATGGGGCCACATATCTCCGGAATGACCTCTGACCCTTGACCTCTTTTTGGGAGTTCTTGACTGTCAAGATCAAATTCAGGTGTATCCCAAGGGATGTTGGCAGCTCTGTAGCTTTTCTCTGGGTCATTGAATGTAAATGATGCAGCTGGCTTTTAAAGAGCTTTGCATTTTAAGACTTGATATCTCTGCCTGCTAAAGGATCAAGCCAATGTTTGACTCCCTCTGGGTTGTTGTGATTTTGGTTATTTTTGTTACTCCCATGCCTCTCAATGATGCCATGTATCTCAACTCTTTCAGCCCCTTCACTCTATAGGAAAAAAGAGATCTGCTGAGGTTTTCACAGATGCTTCGTAGAGTCTGTTTGGATTTTTTTGTTGCATTTTGTGGGCAATGCATTGAGTATTCTTTCTTATATTTGTACTTTCCTATTTTCCTCTCCAACCCTTACCCCTATCTCCACCCCGAAATAGTTTCTTTTCTACTTTTATGAAACATGCATGATCAACTATAGCTGACAACACCTAAAAGGGTGCTTCCAAGAAGACCCAGCTTTAAGAAAAAAAAAAAAATTATCCCCTCTCCATCTGCCTTTCTGGGCTTCCCAGGTGGCTCAGTGGTAAAGAATCCCCATGCCAATGCAGGAGGCACAAGAGACATGGATGCAATCCCTGGGTTGGGAAGATTCCCTGGAGAAGGAAATGGCAAGCCACTCCAGTATTCTTGCCTGGACAATTCCATGGACAGAGGAGTCAGGCAGGCCACTGTCCATGGGGTTGCAAAAAGTCAGATATGACTGACACACACACACACACACACACACAGCACACACACACACACTGCTTGCTTTCCCCAAGTATGCTGAGGCCTCCTGAAATAAACAGGACTCAGTTTGAGCTGTGTAGTTACCTTCACCAAGCAATTTGGGTCACCCTGAGCATGAGCAACCAATGTTTGCAAACAACTATGTATGCCAACGTTTCTCTAGAGTCTCTTGTGTTAATTTATGAGGTTTTTGGAATTCCTATACCCTGTTAAAAGAAATCACTCTGAAAAAATGGAGTTACCTTTAGCAATTCTGACTTCAGCCAGGAATTGTTAAGGGCTTGGAAACACTAGAAATATTTCAGGGCTTGGAGATGGGACAGAACAGGGCTATGAATGAACAAGGGCCTTGGAAGATGAACTTCAGTCATTCATACTCCACTCCAGCCTGGCCAGTGGTCCTCACAGGATGGTCAGTCTAGTGGCAGCATCAACACCACTTGGGATTTTCACCCAAAGTGCAGAACCTCAAGCAGCTCCAGAGGTGTTTAATCTCTGGGAATGGGGTCCAGAAATTCTGTGTGTCAGTAAGCCCCCCAGGGAATCCTGATACACAGGTAAGTTTGAGAAGCTCTAAACCACTGATTGGAGATCTTCCCTGGTGGCTCAGTGGTAAGGAAGCCTGAAGGGCAGGAGCTGCAGGAGAGGCAAGGTCAGTCCTTGAATGGGGAAGATTCCCTGGAGAAGGGCATGGCAACCCACTCCAGTATTCTTTCCTGGAGAATCCCATGGACAGGAGAGGCTGGTGGGCTACGGTCTATAGGGTCACAAAGAGCTGGACACGACTCAAGCGACTTAGCGCACTGGCACTGATTCAGACCCACTTTTCTTCAACTTTTCTACATAAGTATCAGGAATTTGGATTTTATAAAATATTAGAAGTCCTCTGGCATAAGGAGAATTTAATGAGTGTGTACCTACTCCTCAACATCCTTACAATGTTTGTGCTGAAAGCTTAGATTGTGAAGTAAGGCCAGCTCTCTCTCACTGTGCTGCAGTGTTCCCTTCCTTGTGATTCTTAAAAAAGAGTAAGTTTTGAGACAAATCTTGTGAATGATAACTGTGAGTGACAAAAATGGTGCATGCTCAGTTGTGTCCAACTCTTTGCAACCTGCAAGGTTCCTCTGTCCATGGAATTTTCCAGGCAAGAATACTGGAGTGGGGAGCCATTCCTTCTCCAGGGGATCTTCCTGGTCCAGGGATAGAACCTGCATCTCTTGCATCTCCTGCATTGATAGGCAGGTTCTTTACCACTGGCGCCAGGAGATAATTGTCCATAATCCTCTTTGATCCAGAAATCAGCCATGATTCAAAGAGAATCATGTGGACTCTCAAACCCGTCACTGGTTTGCACCCATAACTGAACACCTGTCTGAGTAGGAACATAGAATACGAAGAAAAAACATACAATGGACTAAAAAGAGGAACAACTATTGAATACCTAAGAATCCTTTTAGCTTTTTTGCTGCTAAGGTAACAGAAGAGCAATTTCCCCCACCCCCATGTCAGGTGGTATATTCTATTTAATGTATTTTGGAACCAAGCAAAAGCAAACTGCACTTCTGAAAAACTCTTAGAGTAAGAAAATTACTGGAGCAGATGTCAGAACACTTGAGCCCTTGTTCTGTTTTGTCCTGGTAACTCACTAGCCGTGTGACCTTGGAGAAGGAGACCGCTTCCTGAGCCTCTGTGCTCTCCTCTGTAAATCGGGGTCGCAGTCCACCCCCTCTCTCTATTGCAGTTTGTTGGGAAGATAAAATAAGAAAATGTGTACAAGTCATAGAAATATGAAGCATTGGGTTGGACAAAAAGTTTGTTTGGGTTTTTCTTTAACATCATCTTACAGCAATATCCAAACAAACTTTTTGGCCAACCCAGTACATAGGCAATATGGTATCCTGGGGCCATGTGCCAGAATGCCTCTCCGTACTTCCACCTCTTCTGCTTCCTTTTTGTAAAAATAAAATAGGCTGAGAGTCAGAGGAAAATCCCTGAGGGCACATTGCTTCTGAGCTTTACAGGGGAGCCAGAGCAGCAGAAGCTAAGAAACCCACACAGAACTGGCTGGCTTCTTCCGGAGGCCTAGACTGAAGTCTACAGGTTTTACTGCTACCCAGGGAGTCTCATCCATGAGGGCCCTGCAGAAGGATGCACCTACTTATCTGGGACTTGTGAGCCTTAGAGGGATTCTCTGAACTTGTGACACTTGTAAGCCTAGAAAAGAAGCACCAGTGGGCTGGGCTGCTACTGGACCTCACGTGTGAAAGGATTAGCAAGTGCACTTGGATAGGTCAGCACTGCACTTCTCGTTAATGAGCAATTTGGAGGGTTCTCTAACCCTATACCCAGCCGAAATATCATATGCCACGGCTGGAAACAGCATCCATTTTCAGAGTTCCAAAGTCTCAGAGAGTATATCTAGAGAATAAAACTTTCTGAACCTTGAGGAAAGTATTCAAGAACACAGTTGAACAAATTAGAATTGATTCACAACATGAATCTCAAGATAGGAATGTGCAAAGTACAGAAAGGTAAGACCAGTAATGGCTCCTGCTTTTCCATATTTATAATCACCAGGGAAAAGGAAAACAGCGTAACAGAGAGCAAACAAAATAGTCTGGACACAAACCATACATCAGTTATTAAAATAAGCATAAATCAGCTGAATTCTTCTTTCAGAGTAGATGATCAGATTGAACTGATGATAAAATATGCATCATAAAGAGTTTATCAAATATATACCAGGGAATAAAATCAAAACGAAGCAAAGTTGAGACTATTAACGCCAGGTAAAATGACATACAAGAGCAAAACATCAAACAGGTAAAAGAAGAATAAATGATGGTGAAAGTTTTATTCAACAAAGAAGATATAATAGTTGCAAAATTGTCTGCATTAAATATCTCATCTGCCATATACAAATCAAAAAATAAAATGGAAACAAAAGCACATTATAAGTTTAAGGAAACTTTGGAAAAGTACTAATACAGCTGTTGATAATTGATAAGTAGCTTTCTGAATTCCAAATAGCAAATAAATAGCAAATAAACAATTTACTGAAGAATAGAATCATTAAACTCAACTAACTAGAAACATGCTACCAAATGGATAAGGCCTTTCTCTTTGTAAACTAGAAACAGAAAGTATACATTCTTCCCTGTTTTGATGGAGCAACTAATAGTATTGATCATGTACTTAGCCACATTGAAAATCTTATTAAAATAATCCAAGCAAGATTATTATAGACCACATTCTCAGATTAGACTCAGTTAAGCTAGAAATCAGCAATAAAAAGGCCAGAAAGGACATTAACTACATGAAAGCTCAAAGTATTCTTCTAAATAATTATTATATCCATGAGAAAATTCAGCTAAATTCACACAGTATTTAAAACACTAGGGAGAGAGTGAAATAAAAAGAACACTTAGTACAAAAAATTATGGGATGTAGCTAAGAATATATTATGCAAAAATATCTTTATTGTTTTATTATTTATAAAAGACTATAAAAAGTGAACTTCATTTTTCAAATGAAGATATTAGGACAAATATGATAAACCAAAAAAAAAAAAAAAGAGGAAAGATGCAATTGTAAACCCTCAAAAAAAAAAAAAAGGGATAGAATAGAAAAAGCACAATAGGAAGGAAACATCAAACAAAAGCAATTTCACTGAAGAGATGAATGAGATTGAGTGACACGCATGACTAGTGAAAAAAAGCAGAAATGTTCAGTGTGTTGCATGAAGAAGAAAAACTGCAGACCCATGAGGGACTTAAGTTTTTATTAGAAAATCATATCTATAGATATAGTATAAAAATTTTATTACCTTGATAAGTATAATCGAGTAAAATGGGCTCAACAAGAATTAAAATATCTGGTTAGGCAATAACCAGTAAGTTGATATTAAAATAATTACATATCTACCATTTAAAATTAAAATCACTAAGCCCAGATAGTTTCATAGTCAACTTTAACTTTTAAAAATATAGGAATTTCTCGGCAATTGAAGTGATTGGAGATGGCATGTAAATGACAGAAAGTTATACATTTGTTTTATTAAAATTATATAAACTCAATACAAAATCTGACAAGGCTTATATAAAAAATAAAGCTCTGAGTCAATTTTCTAAAGTGTCAGCCAAAAATTTCAGTCAAATAGAATAACAATGCCACACTCAAATGTGGCAGTCAAAGAAATCTTATTCAAAGAATTTAAGGAAATTTCAAATTTTGAAATATATCAACCTACTTCCTTACCTCAGTAAATTAAAGAGAGGAAAAGCCATATGATTATACCAAAAGAAACTGAAGTACTTTATAAATCCAGCATCCATTCTCCTTAAAAATTCTAGGTAAAATTTAAATAGAAGGAAGCAGGATAAAGATATACTTAATAAAAAACATGAAGATGAATGGTTGTAAATTTCCTGGCAGTCTGGTGGTTAGGACTCAGCACTTGCACTGCAGGGGACCCAGGTTCAATTCCTGGTCCAGGAATTAATAACCTACAAGCTGCGCAGTCTAGCCAAAAAAAGTGAAAAAAAGATAGTAAAACCCTGAAATGAATCCCATTAAAATATAGAAAAGTTATGGATAACTTCTATTACTATTACAACTGAACACTGTTTAGCAAGTGCTAATTGATGTAATGCTGCTGCTGCTAAGTCATTTCAGTCGTGTCCGACTCTGTGGGACCCCATAGATGGCAGCCCACTAAGCTCCACTCTTCTGGGATTCTCCAGGCAAGAATACTGGAGTGGGTTGCCATTTCCTTCTCCAGTGCATGAAAGTGAAAAGTGAAAGTGAAGTCACTCAGTCGTGCTGGACTCTTAGCGACCCCATGGACTGGGGCCCACCAGGCTCCTCCGTCCATGGGATTTTTCCAGGCAAGAGTACTGGAGTGGGATGCCATTGCCTTCTCCGAATTGATGTAATAAAACTGGTAAATAAAATAATTAATTATTGTGTCCTTACAAAATTCAAGAGACTCCACTGAAACAACTATTAAATTCATTAAGAGAATATGAAAGTTGGGTGGGAGAGGGATTGGATAAATGTACAAAATCAACAAATAGCCTTTCTCCATATTGAAATATCAACTTAGAAATTATTATTTGTAATAATGAAAAAATATATTCAGGAATAAATGAGAAAATACACGTTAGAAATGAATAAAACTATGAAATCTTTCAAAAATAAATGAGAAAACAATCATACTCCTGGGTAGGAGGATGCACTTCATAAAAATACTGATTCATTCTCCTTTAATGTATAAATTTAATGAAATTTCAATCTGAATTGAATCTGGTCAGAATAATTAAAATTCCATTGGAAAACGAAATGATTTTTAAAAAGCCAAGAAATTTTTGAAAAAGAGTAATAATTAAAATATTTATGTATATTTAAATATACCATTTAAATATACAAAAAGTTACTCTGTTAGTGTCTTACTGGTGCCAGAACACATTACTGCACACTTGGTAGCTTCAAATGGCAGACATGTCTCCTGTCAGAGCTCTGAGTCTGAAGTCCCAGGGTCCCAGGGACCCTGCCCCGTGGCAGCTCCAGGGGAAGCCGTCCCTCGTCTCTCTCCGTGTCTGGTGGCAGGGGCATGCCCGCTTCTGACAGCGCCTCCCCTGTCTCTGTCTCCGCGGTCACGTGGCCTCCTCTTTTGCCTTCTAAGAACATCAGTGATGGCACGTAGGGTTCATCCTGATGATCCAAGGTGATTTCCTCCTCTCAGAATTCTTAGCTGAATTACACTAGTAAAGACCCCTTTCCCCAAAACAGGTAGAATTTACCAGTTTCAGGGATTAAGTCATGGCTATCTTTTGGAAAGTCATTTTCCAAGCTACCACATCCATTCAAATCAAAACCTATGGCTGTGAGAAGAAGCAAACAGACCAGTGGACAGAATGGTCAAGAAGTAGAACCACATACAAAGGGGAGTGATACATAGGGCAAAGGTGGGATATTTCAAGTCACTAGGAAAAGATGCTTTATTTGATGATTGGGTATCTAATGAAAATAAAACTAGATCCCTATTTCATTACCATATAAAAATAAGTCCCAAGTATATCAAATTTGTAAAGGCTATCGTGTATTTTTATAGCTAACTTGAAAGTCAATTTACTAACAATTAAGAGATCTGAGAATGTGTGTGTCCACATTAGAGAATGAGGGAGGGGAGTTGGGGGCAGAGAATAAGGATCTACCCCAAACAAAAATTATTAGTTACATCTATTCTCAACTGACATGATGAAGAGAAAACACTTTCTTTCAAAATAAGTATTTCTAAATTTATCATTTAACCTCCAATCTTTTCTAAAGTCTTGAACTGTTTTGTTTTTTGCTTTACATTTATGTTCCTAGTTTCTGGATTTATCTTGCTGAAAGAGGTATTTTTTGAGTTACGTCAGTAAGACTATTGTGGGAATTTCTAAAGTGTTTAGTTAGGTTAAGACGCCTTTGAATTACAAAAATCACATTTTTGCAAACCGATATCCATCATCAGTTAGGACACATTCAAATCTAGGAGATTATCACTTCCCACTTCCCTGGTGGTTCAGTGGGTAAAGAATCTGCCTGCAATACAGGAGACCTTGGTTTGATCCCTGGGTCAGGAAGATCCCCTGGAGAAGGAAATGACAATCCACTCCAGTATGTTTGCCTGGGAAATGCCATGGCTAGCATAGCCTGGCAGGCTATGGTCCACGGGATTAGAAGAGATGGACACGACATAGTGACTAAACCACAACTTCCTGTTTTTTGTTTTGTTTTGTTTTGTTTTTAACAAGTGCCATCACTTTTGGCTCAGATGGTAAAGAATCCACAGGAGACCTGGATTTGATCCCTGGGTCGGGAAGAGGCCCTGGAGAAGAGAATGGCTACCCACTCCAGTATTCTTGCCCGGAGAATCCCATGAACAGAGAAGGCTGGCAGGCTACAGTCCATGGGGTTGCAAAGAGTTGGACATGACTGAGTGACTAATCACACATGCACTTGAATAATAAATTAACATCACTCTTAGAGAATAGGGGCTTCCCTGGTGGCTCAGATAGTAAAGAATCTGCCTGCAGTGCAGGAGACCCCAGATCGATCCCTGGGTCTGGAAAATCTCCTGGAGAAGGGAATGGCAACCCAGTACAGTATTCTTGCCTGGAAAATTCCATAGACAAAGTAGCCTGGCAGGCTACAGTCATGGAGTTGCAAAGAGTTGGATAGGACTGAAAATTAGAGAATGGAGTTAAAGAGTTGAGGAATTCTTTAGTCTACTCACTCTCATCTCAGAGAAGAAGGAACCAATGCCAAGTAATGATCCAATTGACCTTCCATGTCACATAGATTAGGCGGGATAACACCAACATCTCCAAACTCCCAGCCCAGTGTCCTCCGCCCACACCCAAAGACTGTGAGGATCAGATCAGATCAGATCAGATTAGTCGCTCAGTCATGTCAGACTCTTTGCAACCCCATGAATCGCAGCACGCCAGGCCTCCTTGTCCATCACCAACTCCCGGAGTTCACTGAGACTCACGTCCATCGAGTCAGTGATGCCATCCAGCCATGTCATCCTCTGTCGTCCCCTTCTCCTCCTGCCCCCAATCCCTCCCAGCATCAGAGTCTTTTCCAATGAGTCAACTCTTCGCATGAGGTGGCCAAAGTACTGGAGTTTCAGCTTTTTGGGCTCCCCCAAATGGTCTATTGTCTCTACCTCTTGGGGCCTTGAATGGTTACTCTTTTCCTCTATGAAGGAGACTAGAACTGCATTATCCACGTCCAACACCCTACTGTGATTCTTTTCAGTCTGAATTCCATGGACATCACAAAGAGTTCCAAATACTTCCAAATACTAATGAAAGGCCTTAGGTAGGAATCCACTGACTATGCTGATGGATGATCAAATGGGCACAGAGGCCTGATAGGCAGGCTAATGGGGACAGAAATGGGAGACTATATCCCAAGAGAGATGGGACAAATAACTCACCTCATACTGGCATGCCATACACCTGTTCCTAAGTAGGGTTCCCACTGTGGGGACATTTTTCTTTGTACACATAGTAGAGGGAAAACAGTCTCCCTAATCTTTCTGAACTTAATATCAGACAACCAGACCATCCTCCACTGTAACCAGATTGCCAGTAGAGACGTCTCCCTTTCTGTGGACACCTGAGGCTAGGGTTGGGGTGCAAGTCATGTGGGTTGTGCAGGAGGTACTCACAGGGTAGTGAAGTTGAGACAGGGAATGGAAAGAAACATGGTGTGTGTTAATGACATGTGTTAAAGAGAAGAGGTGGCAAGAATACACCAAAGAACTGTACAAAAAAGACCTTCATGACCAAGATAATCATGATGGTATGATCACTCACCTAGAGCCAGACATCCTGGAATGTCAAGTCAAGTGGGCCTTAGAAAGCATCACTACGAACAAAGCTAGTAGAAGTGATGGAATTCCAGTGTAGCTATTTCAAATCCTGAAAGATGATGCTGTGAAAGTGCTGCACTCAATATGCCAGCAAATTTGGAAAACTCAGCAGTGGCCACAGGACTGGAAAAGGTCAGTTTTCATTCCAATCCCTAAGAAAGGCAATGCCAAAGAATGCTCAAACTACTGCACAATTGCACTCATCTCACACGCTAGTAAAGTAATGCTCAAAATTCTCCAAGCCAGGCTTCAGCAATGCATGAACTGTGAACTTCCAGATGTTCAAGCTGGATTTAGAAAAAGCAGAGGAACCAGAGATCAAATTGCCAATATCCGCTGGATCATCGAAAAAGCAAGAGAGTTCCAGAAAAACATCTATTTCTGCTTTATTGACTATGCCAAAGCCTTTGACTGTGTGGATCACAATAAACTCTGGAAAATTCTTCAAGAGATGGGAATACCTGATCTGCCTTTTGGGAAATCCGTATGCAGGTCAGGAAGCAACAGTTAGAACTGGACATAGAACAACAGACTGGTTCCAAATAGGAAAAAGGAGTACATCCAGGCTGTGTATTGTCATCCTGCTTATTTAACTTATATGAAGAATACATCATGAGAAACACTGGGCTGGATGAAGCACAAGCTTGAATCAAGATTTCCAGGAGAAACATGAATAACCTCATATATGCAGATGATACCACCCTTATGGCAGAAAGTGAAGAGGAACTAAAAAGCCTCTTGATGAAAGTGAAAGAGGAGAGTGAAAAAGTTGGCTTAAAGCTCAACATGCAGAAAACGAAGATCATGGCATCCAGTCCCATCACTTCATGGGAAATAGATGGGGAAACAGTGGAACAGTGTCAGACTTTATTTTTGGGGCTCCAAAATCACTGCAGATGGTGACTGCAGCCATGAAATTAAAAGACGCTTATTCCTTGGAAGGAAAGTTATGACCAACCTAGATAGCATATTGAAAAGCAGAGACATTACTTTGCCAACAAAGGTCCATCTAGTCAAGGCTATGGTTTTTCCAGTGGTCATGTATGGATGTGAGTTGGACTGTGAAGAAAGCTGAGCACCAAAGAATTGATGCTTTTTTTTTTTTCTTTTGAATTTTATTTTATTTTTAAACTTTACATAATTGTATTAGTTTTGCCAAATATCAAAATGAATCCGCCACAGGCATACATGTATTCCCTATCCTGAACCCTCCTCCCTCCTTCCTCCCCACACCATCCCTCTGGGTCGTCCCAGTGCACCAGCCCCAAGCATCCAGTATCGCGCATCAAACCTGGACTGGCAACTCGTTTCTTACATGATATTCTACATGTTTCAATGTCACTCTCCCAAATCTTCCCACCCTCTCCCTCTCCCACAGAGTCCATAAGACTGTTTTATACATCAGTGTCTCTTTTGCTATCTCGTACACCAGGTTATTGTTACCATCTTTCTAAATTCCATATATATGCGTTAGTATACTGTATTTATGTTTTTCCTTCTGGCTTACTTCACTCTGTATAATAGGCTCCAGTTTCATCCACCTCATTAGAACTGATTCAAATGTATTCTTTTTAATGGCTGAGTAATACTCCATTGTGTATATGTACCACTGCTTTCTTATCCATTCATCTGCTGATGGACATCTAGGTTGCTTCCATGTCCTGGCTATTATAAACAGTGCTGCGATGAACATTGGGGTACACGTGTCTCTTTCCCTTCTGGTTTCCTCAGTGTGTATGCCCAGCAGTGGGATTGCTGGATCATAGGGCAGTTCTATTTCCAGTTTTTTAAGGAATCGCCACACTCTTCTCCATAGTGGCTGTACTAGTTTGCATTCCCACCAACAGTGTAAGAGGGTTCCCTTTTCTCCACACCCTCTCCAGCATTTATTATTTGTAGACTTTTGGATTGTAGCCATTCTGACTGGCATTAATGGTACCTCATAGTGGTTTTGATTTGCATTTCTCTGATAATGAGTGATGTTGAGCATCTTTTCATGTGTTTGTTAGCCATCTGTATGTCTTCTTTGGAGAAATGTCTATTTAGTTCTTTGGCCCAGTTTTTGATGGGGTCATTTATTTTTCTGGAGTTGAGCTGTAGGAGTTGCTTGTATATTTTTGAGATTAGTTGTTTGTCAGTTGCTTCATTTGCAATTATTTTCTCCCATTCTGAAGGCTGTCTTTTCACCTTGCTAATAGTTTCCTTTGATGTGCAGAAGCTTTTAAGGTTAATTAGGTCCCATTTGTTTATTTTTGCTTTTATTTCCAATATTCTTGGAGGTGGGTCATAGAGGATCCTGCTGTGATGTATGTCAGAGAGTGTTTTGCCTATGTTCTCCTCTAGGAGTTTCATAGTTTCTGGTCTTACATTTAGATCTTTAAGCCATTTTGAGTTTATATTTGTGTATGGTGTTAGAAAGTGGTCTAGTTTCATTCTTTTACAAGTGGTTGACCAGATTTCCCAGCACCACTTGTTAAAGAGATTGTCTTTAATCCATTGTATATTCTTGCCTCCTTTGTCAAAGATAAGGTGTCCATATGTGCGTGGATTTATCTCTGGGCTTTCTGTTTTGTTCCATTGATCTATATTTCTGTCTTTGTGCCAGTACCATACTGTCTTGATAACTGTGGCTTTGTAGTAGAGCCTGAAGTCAGGTAGGTTGATTCCTCCAGTTCCATTCTTCTTTCTCAAGATCGCTTTGGCTATTCAAGGTTTTTTGTTTTTCCATACAAATTGTGAAATTATTTGTTCTAGCTCTGTGAAGAATACTGTTGGTAGCTTGATAGGGATTGCGTTGAATCTATAAATTGCTTTGGGTAGTATACTCATTTTCACTATATTGATTCTTCACAGAAATACAAAGGATCATAAGAGACTACTATCAACAATTATATGCCAATAAAATGGACAACGTGGAAGAAATGGACAAATTCTTAGAAAAGTACAACTTTCCAAAACTCGACCAGGAAGAAATAGAAAATCTTAACAGATCCATCACAAGCAAGGAAATTGAAACTGTAATCAAAAATCTTCCAGCAAACAAAAGCCCAAGTCCAGACGGCTTCACAGCTGAATTCTACCAAAAATTTAGAGAAGAGCTGACACCTATCCTGCTCAAACTCTTCCAAAAAATTGCAGAGGAAGGTAAACTTCCAAACTCATTCTATGAGGCCACCATCACCCTAATACCAAAACCTGACAAAGATCCCATAAAAAAAGAAAACTACAGGCCAATATCACTGATGAACATAGATGCAAAAATCCTTAACAAAATTCTAGCAATCAGAATCCAACAACACATTAAAAAGATCATACACCATGATCAAGTGGGCTTTATCCCAGGGATGCAAGGATTCTTCAATATCCGCAAATCAATCAATGTAATACACCACATTAACAAATTGAAAAATAAAAACCATATGATTATCTCAATAGATGCAGAGAAAGCCTTTGACAAAATTCAACATCCATTTATGATAAAAACTCTCCAGAAAGCAGGAATAGAAGGAACATACCTCAACATAATAAAAGCTATATATGACAAACCCACAGCAAGCATTAACCTCAATGGTGAAAAATTGGAAGCATTTCCTCTAAAGTCAGGAACAAGACAAGGGTGCCCACTTTCACCATTACTATTCAACATAGTTTTGGAAGTTTTGGCCACAGCAATCAGAGCAGAAAAAGAAATAAAAGGAATCCAAATTGGAAAAGAAGAAGTAAAACTCTCACTATTTGCAGATGACATGATCCTCTACATAGAAAACCCTAAAGATTCCACCAGAAAATTATTAGAAATAATCAATGACTATAGTAAAGTTGCAGGATATAAAATCAACACACAGAAATCCCTTGCATTCCTATTCACTAATAATGAGAAAACAGAGAGAGAAATTAAGGAAACAATTCCATTCACCATTGCAACGGAAAGAATAAAATACTTAGGAATATATCTACCTAAAGAAACTAAAGACCTATATATAGAAAACTATAAAACACTGGTGAAAGAAATCAAAGAGGACACTAATAGATGGAGAAATATACCATGTTCATGGATTGGAAGAATCAATATAGTGAAAATGAATTGATGCTTTTAAAGTGTGGTGTTGGAGAAGGCTCTTGAGAGTCCCTTGGACTGCAAGGAGATCCAACCAGTCCATTCTGAAGGATATCAGCCCTGGGATTTCCTTGGAAGGAATGATGCTAAAGCTTAAACTCCAGTACTTTGGCCACCTCATGCGAAGAGTTGACTCATTGGAAAAGACTCTGATGCTGGGAGGGATTGGGGGCAGGAGGAGAAGGGGATGACAGAGGATGAGATGGCTGGATGGCATCACCAACTCAATGGACGTGAGTTTGAATGAACTCTGGGAGTTGGTGATGGACAGGGCGGCCTGGCATGCTGCAATTCATGGGGTCGCAAAGAGTCCATACGACTGAGCGACTGAACTGAATTGAACTGAAAGATTACGCCCAGGGCAATAGTACCTCAATACCACTGGGGGCCTCTAGGGGCAGTGTAGAACCCAGTCCAAGAGTTGTCCTGACTACACCGCCAGAAGCAGGGGACCCACCAGTTCCCTCCCCTCATCCGCTCATGGGACTCCCCAGCTCTTGTGACCACCCCTGTGGGGGGAGCAAAGAGCAAACCTTCAGCTGGCAGCTGCATGCAGCTGGCCACCTTTACTTGAGCACTAACCCACCAATGACCTAGAAAGAGAGTTCACATCTTAATTTTCAATAACTTTATTTCATAAATAGGTTAGGGCTTCTAACTTGGCCTTATAAAGATAATTTAGTCTGTATTCTTAGGAAAAGTGCAAACAGTAAATTCATTCACTAATGGGCATTTGAGTTTTCTGCTCTAATATAAAGGAAAATTATATTTTTAAATTAAGATTCTAAATCTTTTTTTGCTATTACCTGTATTGGGAGTGGCTGGGTCCTGACCTAGAAGCTAAAGATCCATGCAGTTCACTCCTATTGTGATATTTAAGTCCCTACAATCTGATTAACAGGCAATGGGGCTCCCACAAACACTCATTTTTTAAACTGATGAGCAATTAGAGCTGACAGAGACATATACATTAAAATTTTCAGTGCATTTGCATTGGGACTGAAAACCACCATAGTTATCCTGCTCACAAAATCTGGCCAGGCGGTCAGACAAACTCCCTTGGGTATGTGCTTCTCTAGATTTTTCTCTCTTCCTTTGTCTGTGCTTCTTACCTTTCTAGGGGCTAGACCCAAGAATGGACACATTAAAATCAATCTAGTTTTACTTTGTGTCAGAATATTCCCTTACAGTGACATACTTTTCTTTCTCTTTTTTTAAAATTTGATGATTTTCTTCAAATCTAGACTTACTCTTATATTATTAAGGCTGGCACATGCTTGTCACAATGCCATCTGAGGCTTGTCTTATTGCCAGGAGGTCTTAAATCCTAGTTTTCTGTCTAAGATGTAAGGGCGGAAATGTTATTTATGGGTAATTACAAAATCACCTTGCTCCATTTGATTTATTGGAGAAATTTCAATCAAGGTTTCATGCTCATCTCAAGCAGAAAACTATGCTGATAGTATGTAATGATTTTTAAATTCTGCCAACTCCAGCTCTTTCTTGCTTTCAGATTTTAGGTGGTGGATTTGGGGAATGTATCAAATACACTCCATGCTATGGAGCTATTTAGTAGGTCCAAAAACAAAGCCCCACCCTTCCTCTTCCCAGCAGTTGATTTGATTGGTTGTGTTTTCTGCCTGTGTGCTAGCTGGGAGGGGCCTGAGGTATCACCAAAGTTGGCCTGGCTCCTGATTATAGTATCTACTGCCAAGGTGTTGGGATGTGAGTTTAACTAGAGGTGACAGGGCAATCAAGGTCACTGAGTTAGTGATGAATTTAGTGTTTAACAAGGTAGACATTTCTATTGAGTATATATTCCATTTGTGTTATGTTTTCCAGATATGCCAATATTATATTTTTAATTAAATCTTTTTGATAATTGAGGCATAATTTCCACAGAGTGAAATGCATGGCTATTAAGCACATGGATCAGTGAGTGCATATACTCATGTAACATACACCCCAATCAAGAAACTGAACATTTTCATCACCCCAGAAACTTCCTTGTAACTGTTTGCAGTCAGCTCCCCCACCTTCAATCACACTTGAAGCTTCCTATCAGTATAGGACAGTTTTGCTTGTTCTTGAATTTCATGTTAACTAGAATCATATAGGAGAAGGAAATGGCAACCCACTCCAGTATTCTTGCCTGGAGAATCCCATGGACAGAGGAGCCTGGTGGGCTGCTGCCCATGGGGTCGCACAGAGTCGGACACGGCTCAAGTGACTTAGCAGCAGCAGCAGCAGAATCAAATGGATGCGCTTTTTGGTATCTAGTTTCTTTCATCTTGTGTTTGGTTTTTGAAATTCATCTTTGTAGTTGTATAAATCAAGTTTGTTTCTTTTTATTGCTGAATAGAGTTCTATTGTATGAATATACAATAAGGTCTTTCTCAAATCTCTTGTTGATGGATATTTGGATTATTTCCAATTTTTGGCTAGTATGAGTAAGGCTGCTATAAATATTCCTATACAAGACTTTTGTGGACATATGTTTTCATTCCTATTGAATAAAACCTCAGAGTGAAATTGCTGGATCATAGAAACGGTCTATGTGTAAATTCACATCATTTTTATGATTTAGGACTTTTCCCTTAAGGTTCCATGATGAAATGTAATAATAAAAGCACTCCTAAAATTTAGAGTGAATTTTACCTATATATAGTATCCCAGCCATTTCTGTCTCTGACCAACATGTTGTTCAGTAACCCGAGGTATATCTTGCTTTTTTGGCACGTGAGGATGTCACCCAGAGGCCATTTTAAGGAGTATATTCAGCCTGTGACTTCACCCCGGTAGGATTACACCCTTGGGCAAGACAGGAGCCCAGGACATCAATGAATCCTTATTGTGATGTCTCAATTGCATATTCAGCCTTTTCCCTGGAAGAGGCACTCTTGAGACTGGGTTCTGCATGAGCCAGAAAAAGTGATGACTGCTACGATGGCCCACAAAAGATGTATGTGAAGGGGTGCTGGTCAAAGACCTTGTAAACAGCAAAGGGGAATGTGAAGTCAAAGAATCTTTTGGAGGAGCAACTAAGGATGGAGTCAGGATTGCTTTAGAGACAAGGGTGATAGGATTTTAAAACTAGACATTGTTCATTATTTAATCTGCTGTGGTGCCCCCCCTCCCCCCGTTTTCTCTGCAGCAATTTATCAGAGTTAAGCACATAAGCTTCTTGATAGGGTGAGAGTAGGAGTCTTCTGGAGAAACCGTTTTTCATGCTGGGCGCTGGAAAGACATTCTATGGGGCAGAGTAGATTGTAACAGAAAGGGAACCAGCCTCTGTGACCTTAGGAATTTGATGTCTGTAGGCTGATGGCACCCCACTCCAGTACACTTGCCTGGAAAATCCCATGGATGGAGGATCCTGGTAGGCTGCAGTTCATGGGGTCGCTAAGAGTCGAGCACGACTGAGCGACTTCACTTTCAGTTTTCACTTTCATGCATTGGAGAAGGAAATGGCAAGCCACTCCAGTGTTGTTGCCTGGAGAATCCCAGGGACGGGGGAGCCTGGTGGGCTGCCGTCTATGGGATCGCACAGAGTCAGACACGACTATAGTGACTTAGCAGAAGCAGCAGCAGCAGGCTGATGGAAGGAGGTGTCCTTCAGTGCCTGGAGGCTCCAATACTGTTAAATTTTCATCCATTACTATGAATTGACCAACTTATAGCCTTGTGCTGGTCCAATGAATCTGTGCAGCTGTATTCCGACTAAGGCATTGTGTGACCTTGACAAATCCATGTGACATTGCGTTTTGGCAGATTTCCTTGGGCAGTTGTGCTGGGTGAGGGTAATACTGGAGTTTTCTGCTGCTATCCAGGCAAAGGTGACGTAATTCCTTAATTAAATGGTCGAATTTCATTTAGGCTCCCTTTTAGCCTGTGAATTTCCTGCGTAAAGATCACCTAATTTGATGATGTGGGAATTTTGTTTCTTGGCCCAAATCCTCGTTGGCAATTCAACATGATTAAAGTGTCTGGAGAGCATCTTCAAGTAGAGCACCTCTGGTGTCCCATTGTCATCTGGTCCTTGAATAGATGTATTTCTCTTGGCCCTCTTACTCAAAATTTTGATCGTTTATAAAACACTGCCGGTTGAGAAGGTAGCCTCTTGGCGGAGATTTTGAGAGATTAATCCATGCTTTAGTTATTTGGAGGCTACAGGGCTATGACTTTCTGCTTTCAGGATCATGGCAGGTTACCCAAGAACAGATCTCCATGTTCTGAGAAAGTATTAGATGTCAAGATGCCCTGAGACTTACCTGGTGGTCCAGTGGTTAAGGCTTTGCTCTTTCACTGCAGGGATCATGGGTTCAAACCCTGTTCCAAGAACTAAGAGCCTGCATGCCATGTGGCAAGGCTAAAAAGAAAAAAAGAGAAAGACTCTCCCTCCTCCCCTGATGGGAATTGCAGTTTAAAAAAATTTGATATTGGATTCTAAGTTTAGTTAACTATTTTTTTGTTTGTTTTTTTAACCAGGAACTGGACTGAATATATTTACTCAATCTTTTGTCACCATATGTCCCCAGTCACCTGGTGAGAGTGGAAGCAGCAGGCAATTTAATCTGTTCACAGTATCATCTTGGGTCCCTTTGAATAAGAGCTTTCAGCAGCTCTGCTCCCTAATTGTGGAATTTACTACCAATTTCTAGTCACAGTGCCCTAACTGTCTTTGCTTAAATAAGCTAAGGCTTTCTGCATTCCCAGAAGCATCTGAAACCCTCCAGTGGTGGGAGTGGGGGTGGTGGTGAAAGGGCATCTGAAAGAGCTGGGGAGAAATGAATGTTTATTGTTCAGTGCTCAGGTTTTCCCCTGGAAAGAGGGATGCACAGATTCATACTCACATTACTCTTATTTCTGTTTCAGGAGACTGTGTAAGGAAAATAAGAGTAATGATAGTTAAATCAAGGAAAACAGTAGAGGGGAGGTGTGGAGAAGTGCAAGAGGCAAGAATGGAGAGGTGAGCAGAGCTTTTGGAAGAGCCAAAGAGGGAATGAATCAACTTCTTCTCTTATGTCCTTTCCTCGCACTTCTCTGTAATTGCAGTGAATTTAGTGGCTTTCTTAAATCAGTGACATTCACATATATCATAGGCCTGTTCTTTTTGCTGAAATATTTATTTGCCTTGAGTTGGACTGTATGAAACATTAACCACAGACTTAGTAACTGACACTTAATGTTCTCTTGTTTTGCTGGAAGCCACTGCCCAGGGATTAAAGACCTCTGGGGTGGGTAGAATGCCTTGAACATTCCCAGAGATGCTGAAGCCAGACCCCAGACTCCGGTGGTGGCTGGCTCAAGTTCCCTTCTACAACTATCGCACCCGTAAGCCTCTGAGATGTGCTCTGAGATCCAGCATTTTTCCTTTGTTTCTTCTTCATTTAATTTATTAACTGTAAGATTAAGAGAGCACACTTACAAAAATTCTGGTAAAAGCAGAGTGGTGGAAAGAGTGAGCAGATTTATAAATATGATTTCATCATAAGCTTCCCAGGGGAGCTGGAAATCCTTTGCTATTGCTCTATAAGGAGACTACAGAAGGGCTCACGGGAAAGATGTCACATCAGAGGGTGCAAGAAATGGTGTGAATCCCAAGGCTCCTAATGACCTGTATAAGGGACATAAAATGACATCGGACAAGTAAAGATTTCAGTTTTCAAATGGTTAAACACACACAGGCACACCATCTGGACCTCAATAAGATAAGTGCTGCCATCTTGGCAGAATGAGAAGAAATGTTACTCAGGAGGCCTAGCAGGGAGCTGGGACTCTGAGACTCCCACCCAGTTTTTAATGGAATCGGATTACTTATGAGACTTTGGGCATTAAGGGCAGCATCTCTTTTCACTGCTGAGCTTGGAGCCCTTTTGTCCCTGTTATGACATGTGAAGAAAATCTGCTACAGGGCTCCCCACTCTGCACAGGGAGCCACAGTGCATCCATGGTGATGGAGTTTCCTCATTTATAATCAGATTCAGGAACCAAAATTATGTTTTCTAAGAGAAAGCAGTGTCCTTTATGCTGGGAAAATGTAACCGTCTGCCTCTGTTATGAGTCAGCATCCTTTTGAAGGAGAGCTGGTCCAGGTCAGGTGGGCAAGGGTCTGAGAACTGGACAGACCTGAAGGATAGGCTGGTCACAGGGGTCATAAAGGTTCCTGTCAGAGGAAGCAGTGAACTGAGTCAAAGCCAGGTAGGACCAGAGGCTGGGAGGAGGGCGGGGATCCCCAGCATCTGTGGTCTGGGCTGGAGGTAGAACTTGAGTTCCTGAGTTAGATGATAACTTCAAGGAGAATGGATGCTTTTACTGTTTTACTCCCTGACACCACCACCAAGCTTAGCCCACAGTCCAGCCCATAGTTGATGCTCAGTATATATTTACTGGGAGGATGAATGAGTAAATGGATGAGGTTCTGCAGGAACTGAACAATAAATTAGGATATGTGTTGGGGGGAGGTTCAGGGAATAAGACAGTGATACTACTAGTAGAGCAGGGACATTGTATCCCTTCTGGTTACAGGCATAAGCAAGGAGGTTTTTGGAAGTAGACATGAGTTCTAATCTAATGGGTTGCAATTCTAGGTATTTATCCAGAAGAATTGAAATCAGGATGTCAAAGAGATATCTGCACCTCCATGTTCACTGAAACTTAATTTCTACCAGCCAAGATGTGGAGACAACCTAAATGTCCATCAGCAGATGAATGGGTCAAGGAAGCATGGTATATACCTACAGTGGAATATTATTCAGCCTGGAAAAGGGAAATCCTGCTATATGCAAAAACATGGATGAACCTGGAGAACGTTATGTTAAAAGAGAGAAGCCAAACACATAAAAACAAATACCATATGATCTCACTTATAGTAGGAGTCTAAAATAGTCAAAGGCATAGAATCAGAGAGTAACACAGTGGTTGCTAGGGACTGGCATGGGGAATGAGAAGTTACTGTTCAAATGATATAAAGTTTCAATGATAAAAGATGAATAAGTTCTATGTGTCAATAGTTCACAATACTCTATTGTGCACATCAAATTTTGTTAAGAGGATAGATCTCTTGTTAAGTGTTCTTACAATAATAATAATAAAGAATTTGCTGCAAGGATGGTTTGATATGAAATGGTCCATCTTCAGGCCCATGGGCTTTACTTTCCTGCTGGGCAGACAGAGGGCAGTGATCTGGGACTGGTTTAGAGGTAGTCGTGAAAGGTCTTAGCTACGTAGATCTGAAAGGTATAGAAGCCACTTTCCTTGATTCAACTGACTCAGGGCCATGTTTAAGGGTGCAGACAGAAAAGGAGCACTGGTGTGGAAGTTTGTGCCTCCAAATCTTAGGTGGTATGTGCATGCGTGCGTGTGTGTGTGTGTCGCCTTTAAAAGAGAATTTGAGGTTGAGTACACAAAAGGAGGCATCAGAGAAACACACCCAGAGATACACAGAGATATCGAGAGAGAGCGTGAAACAGAGATACCAAGATATATGGACACAGAAAGGGAGCAGGAGAAACAAAGGTAATAGAAAGAGTCACCAGTAGGCCTGTTGGAATTTCTTTCCCCCCATTATTTACAACAGTTGGCATGATTGAGGATGACGTGGTTCTTATCATTAATGAAAAGTCTTTAGGTCTGATTTCTGTTAGATCTTAGAAGGTTTAGAAAAGTTAAGATTAAAAAAGAAGACCATCATTTTCAAAATAGAGAAGAGGAACTCTAAAAAAGAGAGTCGTGTCATAATGAAATAATAAAATTATTTAAGTTCAAAAACACAGAAAATGCATCGTGATGGAGCCCAGTTCCCCAGGATCCCAGTTCCCTACCTGCTGGGTGCAGGTGACGGGACTCACCAGCAAGCCATGGTGTGGGGTGTTTTGGTTGCTAGCTCTCCCCTGAGAGTCCCTCCTATGTCTGTATCCACGTAGATGCCTGGCAGTGTGGTGACTAAAAAATATTTATGGATCAAAACATTAATGAGCAGTGCTCTTTTCTTTGCTCTTACTCACATTCAGGTGAGCTCCAGGCCAGTTTTCCTCTTGGCATCTCTGCCCCACCTCGTGTGTAAACAGAAATAATTATAAATTATACTGCAGGTTAGTCAATAGGAAGTCTTCCAAACCCGGGATCTAATTCTTCGCAGGTGATAGTTCATTTCACACGGCCCTGCCAGACAGGAATAACTTATTTTAATTGGCCATCATTCGTGAACTGCAGCGTGGTCTACTTTCGAAATGACATAGCCACTTTATTGTGACTGTATTTCTCTGACTCACGGTGCTCTAACTGAAGGGAGTGGGTCAGTGTTTCATCAATCATAAAAGTAGAAAAGTAAAGTGGATTTCTTTCCCCAGCCCTTTCTAGCCCTCTACACAATATCACCAGAGAATAGGTCATCACATTCAATGACCATCCAGCTATTTTTGTAATCCCCCAGTGGAAATAGCTTAGGAGGTAAAAGCCAGAGAGACAATGATTAGGAAAGGGAAGAAGGTGAGCTCTTTTCCAAGTTTCTTTGGCCTTTTGTTAACTGCAATGGCTCAATCAAGATTCTCACAGAGTCTTGGTTCTTTATCAGAGAACATTTTGTTTTGGGGGGCTGGGATGATCATTTACCTAATGGCATTCAGACTCCTAGACCCTTCAGATGCCAGGAAGGTAGCAAAGATATGACCGAGTGTGGGCAGATGGAGCACGGGGGTGGGAAGTCCATGTGTTCCCACCGGAAGCCTCTGCAGCCACATCACCACGTGGACAGGAGACCTTGCCGTGAACCCCAGTGTCATTCTCTTTCTCTCCTTCAACCAAAGTCCTTTGGTTGGGAGGGGGTGGAAGGCACTCCCACTCTGCTGTTAAGAATTGCCACCTTAATAAAGACAACCTGGATGGTCAGGTGAATCCAAGTAGAGGCAGTGGAATCGTGTGAATTCCTCCCACGATCACTCTGGATGCCCCCAAGATGGGTGAGGTCTTCCCTTTGGGGTTCCTATGCTACCCTTTTCCTGGGTCTCTCTGCAAATAGCTCTGTGCCACACCTTCTCTCCATAGAAGGCAGCCATATTCTCTTCTTGGACAATATGGTTTCCAAGAAGGAGGAGTATAATTGTAAAGGAGATGTAGATATGTTTGTGGGTATAGATGTGTGTGGTTCTATTCTATCCAGAATATAAGTTATGAATATTTCAAAGATAAAATTTTAAACAATGCCCAAGAGCCATTAAGGATCTAACACATAATGTAGTTAAGTGTATCTGGAGGTCCTAAGTCACTTCTCAGAGGCACCTGGTCTCCTCTTCCCTTTCCTGCAGCTTTTCTGAGCGATCAAAACCCCCACTCCCTCCCTAGCCAACCCACAGTTCTCACTACCTTAGCTGATACATTAGGGAATAAATGGAGGCTCTCATGTAAGTCTAAGGCTGGTGCCAAAATTGGTTGTATTTTGAGGCACCTTTTCATATATTTGCATAAAACAGACTCCTGTATATGTATGTACATGTATATCATTACACATGTATGCATTTTGTGGCTATAGATAAACAGTATAGCTGTTATTTATAAATGTCCATGAATAATCATTCTTATGTAAAACTGATGTACTTTTATATGACGTACTTTAGCAGGCAAATTTTCTTACAGATTATCGTAAGACTTGGAAATATTGCCTGAAGTAATTCAGTGATGTATTTCAAGTATGTTTGCTTGTCCCATATTCCTCCTGATAAATGTTACAGTTTGGTAATGAATAATTGATTCATTGAAGCATATGGGGTGGGGGCTTCTTCATTCTAGTTTTGTAAAAAGTTGTTTGGGCTATTTGCCCAAGTCTCACAGATCTAGAACTGCTGGTTTAGTATTTTGGAATCATTGCTTTGGTGGCTTTCCCTGCTAGTATACCTCTGGGTGATGTCTGTAAATAAAATAACTCTGAGTCACTTTTGTAACGTCTGTCTTCCAGGGTTTGAATTTAGCTTTTAAATGCTGCTCTGTGAGCATACCTTTAAAAAATGAGTTGCCCATAGACAGACATAATACAAAGACAGAATTACCCAGTAAGAAATGCCAGGAGACATCTCTGAGCAGTTATGGAGATGAAGATGTCTGGAAAGTTTATTGCCCTTAATTTGATGGCATTTCCTCCCCTGCCCCTTCCCTCATCTGTAGGTGTTAGATCTTTAAGGGAGCTTGACATTTAGCTTGGAAATGAATATACTTTTTTTGGGTTCTTCTTAACAACCAGGGTAAGTTTTCATAGGTAATTTAGCAAATGTCAAACTTTTCTAATAATGTAGGTTTGATTTATACAGCTAAGCTTGTTAATCTCACTACCTAAAGGCTTCGGAGCTTGGGCAGCTTTCAAACCAAGTTTCAGCACTGGCCTCAGATGCCCACAGCCTCCTAAAGAGACATGTGTCTTCCTCCCTTGTAGCAGTTCAGCCTCTGCCTCTTTCTTGCCTACTCTGATTTTTAACTCCATTGGTCAGGATGCCAGTAGTTACAACTGCTTCTTTTTCTTCCTGATTCCTCCTTAACACAAGAGAACACATTAAAAAAAAAAATCACTTCTTTTGATAATCACACAATTTCCTGTCTTTCAATGATGAGACCAGGTGAACAATTTTGGTTTGTGACCAATCAGTCAAGACTTACTTGTTGAATGACATTGCATGCAGCAAACTCTATACACAGAATTCTCATTTGCTTACTGATCATCCTTTTCCGTTTTTTCCGGTAACCCTTCTTTGTTTGTGTTTTGTGTAACTTGGTTCAGGTCAGCTCCTCCCCAGGTGTAAGTGATTCTGCCCTCCCTCCCTTGTCAAGTGGGCCTGCCTGGCCTATTGGAACTGAACCTCCCCCTGCCCCTGTGATTGGCGAAAGATTGGCATGTGGTCTGATGAAAACCAACCGGAGCTGAGAATGACCATGAATAAGAACCTCTTTTCCCACCGGGGCTGCTGAAGAAAGAATTGCCAAGTCCGAAACCGCACGTGTCCATCTGTGGACTGAGAATGAAGCTCCCTCAGGGAAAATCGGAGTCAGGAGACGGAGAGAGAGGCACACTTTGAGCCCTTGGATTGCTGTACCTCAAGGCAGAGTCCGCTCTTAGCCGATTCTTCACTTTCTTTAAACCGTTTTGAGTTGATTTATTTGTTGTTTACTACTGAATGAGACATGAGACATGTCCCTCTCCTGCAAGAGCTGGTGTGGGAGCTAACACTGCCAGGCTAGGCTTGACACGTGGGCAGGGAGACCTCCCTGTGAGTGAGGGGGGTCGGTGAAGGCTTCACATTTAGGAGGATTCAGCCCTTCAGCCAGACCTTGAAGGGTGGGGAGGATTTGGAGTTCCAGAAAGGGTCCTGGTGTAAGTATATTTTCCTTCTTCAACTGCACATCCCTCGTCTCTGCTGAATGTCTTCTCTCTCCATAGATACTGTAAACAAATGTGTTTTATTTACTTATTCTTGGCTGTGCTGGTCTTTGTTGCCACACGTGGGCAGTTTCTCTCTGTTGCATTTCGCCTGCTTCTCATTGCTGTGACTTCTCTTGTCTTGAAGCACGGACTTAGGGCACACGGGCTTCAGTGGCTGAGGCACTCCAGCTTAGTTGCTCCATGGCATGTAGGACCTTCCTAGACCTGGGACCAAGCCCATGTCCCCTGCATTGGCTGGACCACTGGACCTCAGGGAAGTTCCCACTGACTGATCCGTTAATACTCCTTTTCCTGAGGATTCTGTGCTTGGATGACTTTTCATCATGCTTGGTAGCTCTCAGTTCAATCAACGCTCAGAGTTTTTGATTACCATCTTTGTATGCAGATGATTCCCAAATGCATTTCTCCTACCAAGATGTGAGTTTTGAATTCTAGCCCACATTTACAACTGGCAACAATTTTCACCTTTTAAGTCCTAGAGGATGCTCATACTTAACATATTGAACTTAAACTCATCACCTTCCTCATTCCCACCTTTTTCCTTTTTTCCAGGTTTTAATCCTAATTTTGGCTAATGTGACGCATCATGACAATAAACTCTGAGTTCAACCCAGACTCCCCCCTCTCTAAACTTAAAATAATCAAAAATTTCTTCTATTCACTCAATATCTTAGAACGTTATACCCCTGCCTTTAGTCAAGTATCTGTGCAGATTTTTGCAAGAGTTCTAGATGGGTTACCTTATAACATTTGCCTTTAATGTCAGAAAGATTTGTTTTTCCGAATCTCTTTTTATCATGTACTCAGTCATGTCCGACTCTTTGTGATCCCAGGTACTGTAGCCTGCTAGGCTCCTCTGCCCATGGGGATTTTTCAGGAAAGAATACTGGAGTGGGTTGCCATTGCCTCTCCAGGGGCTCTTCCTGACCCAGCAATCAAAAATCAAATCTGTGTCTCCTGAAATGCTCATGGATTCTTTACCGCTGAGCCATTGGGGAAATCTCCACCCCCCCTCCCCCCCCGCTATTTTTAAAATCTTGTTAGACCTGTATCTTGAATTCCTTTTTGCCTGACAAGATTATATTCAAATTCCTTAGCACCGTATATAACACTATTCATGGTCTGGCCACTGAATTCCTTTTCTTGCATTGTCTTTCACAAATACCAGTGTATTCCCAGCTATATCAAACTAACTGTAGTTTTGAAAGAGTCAACTCCTAGGCAGATTGATAAGAAGTCCAGGGTCCCCAAGGAAGGTCTGGGGCTTTTGAAGCGAGATAGGGGTCTAGAATTCTCAAGGAGGAGGAAAGGACAAACATCTTTTTTTCTCTACATTCCTTAGTCTTAGTCACATAAAACGTTTCTTTGTTTAAGCCTGGAATTGATGATCACATAACAAACAACTCATTTTAAACTCTGTACTAAGGATTATATAACAACAATGTATCCAGTTTGAGGATGGGTTTCTCCTTCCTGAAAACCTTCTGGCTAATCCTGTTGTCTTAAAATGTGAATTATGACAGTGGGTCTAGTAAGATCTTTACAACCTTGAGACATTCTTTTGACTTATTGTAGTGACTAATTTAAAAAGTATCTAACTGCCTTGCTAACACTAGCAAGGGGAGCACTCTCCGTCCCCCTCCTGATGTCTGAGTCAGAAGCTTTCTCTGTCCGTTTTCACTTTAATAAAACTCTGCTACACAAAAGCTCTTAAGCGATCAAGGCTGGTCCCTGGTCCCGAAACTCTGTCTTCTTCAGAGATCAAGAATCCAGCACCGTTCACTGTAAGCTATCAGTTTCCTAAGCACAGTGTGTTCTCTGCACGATTGGTGAATTGGCAAATGATTTTTTTGGCTTAGATGGGCAGCAAGATCATGCACCTGTACTCTTTTTGGTAAACTGAGGCTATAAAGCAAAGTCAAGCACACTCAGCACTCAAGGCAGAGAGATTAGCCATCTTCTCCAAGATGGATGGAAATTCGTTTGTGGGCTACACGGTCCTCACCAAGGGGCAGCTCAGCAGAAGACAGTTGTGTATGGATAAGGGGGATCTCAAGGTAGACCTTCAGGAGGATTCACGACTAGTTTTTCCTCTTAGTTGGAAATATGTCAGAATCATCTCACCTGGGCCAGGTGCCCCATGTACATCTTAGGGTTACACTGTATCCTGTAAAACAATCAGATGTGAACACAAAATCACTCTCATGAATAGGTTAATGCTGCCTTGCTCAAAATCATTCCTGAATTTGGGTTGACTGTCCAGTCACCTCTGGAGTGGTGTCAGTCGGTCTTTAGACCAGCTATAGAGATCACGCTGCAAAGCACAGTGGTCCCCATCTTTGGGCCTTTGAATGTTCCCTATGTCTGATCTGCTCTTTTTCTCCTTCTTTACCTGGAAACTGCTACTCACCTTTTAAAACTCAGTAGGGATGCCACTGTTAGGGCCCACATGGGGTCTCACTGATAAGATGTCTGCCTTGCAAATGAAGAATAAAATCACAGTGATCTGTGAGACTGAGCAAACTGCCCAAATGGCATCCTGAAGGTAATTCTCAACTGTAAGACCACCAGATTCCAGATCTCCAGTGACATGACCATTCCTTCAGAGAGTTTTTCATTGGTGGGGAATAAAAAGGACTCCATCAGAAAGGGAGGGTGCTGGTTCTCCATAAGGGCCAGTCACCCTCTCTTTTCCCTCTAATAAACTTCCTTTTCTTGCCTGACTGCCCAGCTCGCCCTCTTTTTCTCTGCACTTGCCGTGTAGTCACCACCTTTGTAAAGATGCCCCTGTCCTTTCACTGTAATTAGAGAACCAGCTTTTATGTTCTTGACGAATGTTGTCCACCCCCTCTTCTAGAGCTCTCTGTGTCCCTGTGATTGTCTCCTCCACATTCTGTTTATCTTGGCATCCTTGGGAGATACGTAATGTCTGGCATGTAGCAGGTGCCCATAAAGAGTTTTTGAATAAATGATCACATGAGGTGAAGGATGGAATGGGCAAGAGTAACAAATGCAGAGAGTCAAATACACACAGCTTGCTTGTGAGATCTTGTTGGGGAGATGGTGGAGAGTACGTTGCATACATAGATCGAAAAATCAGCTTTATTCTTGTAGTTAAATTTCTCTAAATGTACAACACTGTGAATTTGATAGGACAAAATAGCAATTATTTAAACAAGTGTGTGAATAGGTTCCCATTAAAAATGGTGTTGTAGAAATGTGTTTGTTGATAGACATGGTCAACCTCAACTACAAGTATTGATATAGGACAAAATCTCACAGGGTTGATTCTGGGAATGAACTAGATGTATTTGTCAGCATAGCTGTAACAAATACCTCTCAAATCCAATGTCTTGACCCAATAAAAGTTTAAGTGTTGTTCATGCTTAATGAAATGAGGATATTCTTGGTTGAGGGGCTTTGCTCTAGGCAGTGAATTAGGGACCAAATTGTTTCTATCTTGTGACTGTACCACCTCGTAGCTTCAAGATTGCTAGCAGCAGGCAGAGGCCAGAGGGCAGGATAGTCCCCACAGGAACCTTTCCTTCTGTCTCCTTTTCTGGGGTGTGGCTGATTAGGATTACAAACCATAACTCAGTTTCTTGGCCCTTCTGAAGTTCTAGGGGACTAAGAAATGTGGCCTTCCTTTATGGCTAAGAGGGAAATGATGTGCTTTCATAACCACAGAACATTGTTCTTTCTGCCCTGGAAAATTGGAAAAAGAATATGCATTTAAAATAAGCTATAGCTTAATAGAAATAATATTCACAGCTCTACGTCTACCTTAAAAAGACCTGTAAAAAATTACAAAAGGCATGTGGCATTATTTTTCAACTGTGGAAATAGTTGCTTTGCACTCATTCAAGTGGACAGGATCATTTAGCAGCAGTGATTCTATCAGCATCACCACCACCACCACCATCATCATTATCACATCTTCATTGAAAGCTAATATGATGGATAGGTCACTACACTGGGTAATGGAGTTCTGAGGAGGTATAAAGGCCTTCAAGATCTTATAATCAAGTTGAGAAGTCAGAGTAACTACATCTATAAGGTAAATCATACTGCAAGACTGCATGTGCTTAGTGCTAAATGAATGGCAGTGATATTTTGGAGAAATGGGCCTCCTTGAGATAGATGCAATGGAAGCTGAGAAGTACGTGTATAGAGCATTGTGGGCTGTAAAAACCACAAAGATCTTTAGGGATGTGGGCCACCTCCTTCATTTAATAGGTGAGAGCTTCAAGTCTTCTTTAAAGATGCCCCACTTTCAGATCTTATAGAATCCTAACCCCACTCTTATGTAAGATCCTCTCTCTTCTTGAGTCTGGGCTGGCCCACTGACCTGGTTTTGGCCCAGAGAAAGTGGCAAATGTCACACTGAGCCAGCGGCAGGGCTAAACCTGGCAGCTTCTGCTTTGGTTTTCTTAGAACACACAGTCTGGGGGAAGCCTCCACCAGGTACGTGGGCAAAGCCCCTGAGGTGCCCATGCTGTGAGGAAGCCCAGGCTAGCCAGGCAGGGAGGCCATATGGAGAGAGAAGTGCCCAGCCAGCCCTTAGCCAGCCTGGTTTACATGCCAGGCTCATGAGCCAAGCAGCCCCAGCCACACAGATGACTTCCACCCACCCGCCACTAAACACCAACCGCACAAGAGACCCCAGGTGAAAAGTCCGGGCAACTCATGGGCTTCCCTGGTAGCTCCGATGGTAAAGAATCCACCTGCAATGCAGGAGATGTGGGTTTGATCCCTGGGTAGGGAAGATCCCCTAGAGAAGGGAAGGACTATCCACTCCAGTATTCTTGCCTGGAGAATTTCATGGACAGAGGAGGCTGGCGGACTGCCGTCGATGGGGTCACAAAGAGTCGGGCACAAATGAGAGACTGGCACTTTCACTTTCCAGCCAACTCACAGAATCATTGTTGCTTTGAGCCTCTAGGTTTTGGAGTGGTGAGTCACACTGCCATTGACAATTAGAACAGCGAGGAAACTGGGATCACAGAGGCTGAGTGAGCTCCCCAAGGGTGAGCACAGTGTGGGACAGAGGCCGGAGGATGGCCACGTTCCTCGACTGACTCACAGTCTAGTGGGTCTGGGACCAGGGCTTGACGGATGGTAGTTTGGGAAACTTGCTAAGGCTTAGATTCTGGCGCTTCACCCTCCAGTGTTCTGATTCAGGAGGGCTGAGAGTTTGCTTTCTAATGAGCTCCCAGGTGATGTTGATGCTACTGATCAGGATGCCACTTTCAGTAGCCCTGCCGTTGACCCGGCCAGAGCTGATCCCAGCACACGGCTGGCAAACAGCATCTGCTCCTTTCTCATAGAGCTGCTTCACAATTGTCTGCTTGCTGCATTTCCAGGTAAATAATTGGAAAGTGCAAAGTGACAGGCCCTGTTCAGGAAGGCCCTGATCACAGCTGAGCTGGATTTTAGCTTTTCCAGCTGTAGGTTGAAGAAGCCCATATGGTCCGTGAGAGGAGCCCCATTTCTCTGCACTCTGCTTTCTCTCACTATGATACCCACGTCTCATAACCTTGTTACCCGAAGCAATTAGGGGCATCATCCAGATTTTCAGATCCATTTCCCATGGAGACACATGTTAGGCATCTCCCACAGCGAATTTAATTAGCAGAAACTCAGTTCAGCCAGCGACCTGCAGTGCAGATAACAGTCATGGCTGCCCGGCAATCGCAGCTCCCTTTTCTTGAAAAATGACAAGTTTCCTAAAAGGTGGTGATGAGTCCCAGCCAGACGTCAGGTGGGGCTCTGTGCAGTCTGATTTCCTGTAACCAAGCAACTCACACATCCTGCTTCTATTCAATTTAAAGGACTCACCTAGACAGAGATGCCAGTGAAAGGGAATAATATATTGCAAACGATGGTGTTTCCTTAGCGGACCTGGGCTGAGGTTGGTGGACCTCTGCAGGTGTTTTGGATGTGATACACTGATCATATTTACTTCTGGACTTGTTAGTGGGGATTATCTAATGAGTATTTATATCTTACCTTAGTGATGGGTACACTGTGAATTTGCTTTAGCTATCTGCACAGAAAGTCAGAGGATTCTAGTCTTCTTTCCTCGTGTGTTGGAGATGAAAAGTGACCTTGTTAGGCATGAATGAAAGTCATGGGCAAACATTTGTAAGGCATCAGTGGGGGGAATAAACCCCTCCTATGCAGAATATTCATGCCATTACAATACCTATTAGGTATGATGTGAAAAATTGATTGAATATGCTCCTTGTACTAGAATCCTATATGAGGATTAATGAATATATTAAGTACCAGATGGTGTAATTTGGCATTGACTAAAGTTACTGGTAAACTGAGAATTTTTAATGTCCCCAGTATTTCTGATTTGGACTAATTGATTAATGATTAAAATTTAGCCAGGTTTTTTGAACTAATGGGGCCCTATGACTTAGGGTGGGTGTTCATGGCAGTGTGTAACTCCATCATGAGTTAGCTGTAGAGGATTAGTTGTGGAAGGGGAGCTCTTGGCTCAGTTGGTGAGTGCCTCATTTTCAATTGTGTTACCAATTCACACTACCATAAGCAGCCATAGTTGAAGACATCATGCATTTCTCTTCATCATTTCCAAAGTGGAACAGTATTAAAACAAAAAAAACCTCAGTCCATCTCACACGTCTTAAAAATCACAACTATTTATTTTTATTTGCATTTATTTAATCACTGATGAAATATATATTTTTTTCTTCTTATGTTTATGGGTACCCACTTCTTTCTCTCTTTTTATGAATATTAAGTTTTTTTAATCCATTGGTATTTTTGTCATTCTTTCTCATTGATCAGAAAGATTTTATACAAGCGTATTGAGTCTTGAACCATGTCAATGGACATGGGCATTGAGGGAACTCAAGACTGCGCACAAACCGTGTGGCCAGACAAGTCAGTTGTATGATGGGGTGATGGGTTTCTGTGAACCCCAACTAGGGGTTCACCCACAGAGCAAGAGAAGAATACTTGTAAAGGTGGGGCTAGCAGGCAGTTGTCTAAAGAAGCTGAAGTTTGGGGTAATGTATTACTTTAATTTACATGTACTTTACAGTCTGCACACATGAGAATTATTTGGAAGAGGTTTAATTTTACTAGCTGCTGAAAGCAGGAAGGTCACTAGCAACAGCAGAGAGAGCTAAGCATTTTGTTAATGCCCAGGGGCTGGGGCTATTGTAACAATGCAAGGCAGGGCTACCTGCTGGGGGAGACCATCCACGCGCTGTTCTCTGCCTTTGAGGGTTATTTGTTTTACTGCGCCAATATGTTTTTTCTAGTTAACATTTTCTGTAGAGTTCTGTTTTTACCTTAGTTTGAAAGGCTTGTAAATACAGCTTGAATGTGCTATGCAAGGACAAGGTATTGCCAAATTCATCCTGGTGGATTAAATGTGCTACATTCACTTCTTCTCCCTTGAAACCCAAGCATACTGACCTTGTACGTCTTTTGAAATATGGCAGAACTGAACTTAAAATCTGGACTTTTTCAGGTGAGTGGATCCTCATTTTGAGTAGTCCCCAAAGAACTCTTAAAATAGCCAGAAAATCTAATTTTGCTGCATCACAACCTACCTAACTTTGCCATATTTATTATGTTTGGAGTGACTTGAATGTTTAACCATTTTAATCAGCGGAAAAACTATATTTGGCTGAAATTTTAGTTTGTGACTACTGGGAAATTTGATTTATCTGTTTTAAACAACCATCTGGAGTAAGTTTATTTGTAATACGTGTCATGCATATATTTATGCTGCAAGATCAAAATCCTTAAATTGCATCCTTTTGAAATTATATATATTATATAATGACAATTGCCAACACCACAATGAAGTGATTACATGGCTTTCAAAAATGGAAACCTCATGCAGCAAAAAGATTACCATGTATAACGAACAAGTTCATTTACCAGAATATAAGTGTGTGGTGAATGATGAGATGTGTACACTGTGAGCTGAGATGAATCTTCCATCATTAGAAATACAATGACAGTGTATTGACATTTCCAAAGTCTAACAAAAGCAAATGGATATACTGTTATCCAGCTGAAAACAGATTTAATTCATTTGTGAACATTTTCCTTAATGATGCCATAAATATATTAAGTCATTTACATTTAATAAAGACAGCCTGCCACCTGGGAAGCCCGTGCAAAATACTGAAATGTGTATGTACATATGTGTATTTTTTTTTTCAGCCAGAGAGCAGTGCTCATCTGGGTCTGCTCTGTGTACAATTTGAAGTCGTCCCAGGTAGCTTTCTGTATCTACTCTCATCCCTTTACTCCACACCCTCCGTATCTTGCTGACAGCAACATTGCCTAGCCTGATGCCTTACACTTTCCCTATCAAAATAATTTCACGGGGAAAGATCTGAGGAACACAGTCATACAAAAGAATGAGCTAATGGATACTAATTCTTTATGCATATGGCATGGCAGACCCTTCCTGTCACTGGAGTCATGACAATTTGGGTTGAAATTCCAAAACTGTCACTTTCCACTTGACCTTAATTACTTAACCTCTTTTGAGTTTTCCTTTATGAAATAGGCTATCCGTAACATTCTCATAAGGTTTTGGTGAGGATTAAGTGGTATATTTCATATAATGCTATTAATAGAGTGTGTTGCTCATGATGGGTTAATATGTTACTTCCTTCTACTATTAGTTCCTTTCTTTTGCTAATTGCAACATGATCTTCTTGGTAATTAGCTTCTCACATCTTATTTCCTGGTGTGTCAGATAGGACAGTTCAGCTACAAGTAACGTAAGAGCCACCTAAAAGTAATTTGAACTATGTTTATTATTTCACATAGCAACAAGCATAACAAAAGGGGGTTCAAGGGTTGGAACAGTGGCTCAGTGGTTGCATCAAGGATCTCTCTTTCTGCTTCCCACTTTCATCATATTAGATTGGTTCATTAGCTCTCTCTCCTCATGGTTGCAAGATGGCTGCTACTGTTCTAGGTATCACATGTAGCCATGACCATATCCAACTGAAGAAAAATAGTGTTTCTTCCTTGCAGCTCTTTTTATTGAGGTGAAAAAGTCTTCATTATTTCTAATCCCTCTCTCAGATGTTCTTCCATTGCATTATGTGAGAATTCCCTTGCCCAAGGTATTTGCAGGGGAGATTGGGGGGTTATATTCTTTGTAGCTGAAGATGAAGAAGCTCAATAGAGTCAGCAAAAACAAGACCAGGAGCTAACTGTGGCTCAGATCATCAACTCTTTACTGCCAAATTCAGACTTAAATTGAAGAAAGTAGGGAAAACCCACTAGACCATTCAGGCATGACCTAAATCAAATCCCTTATGATTATACAGTGGAAGTGACAAATAGATGCAAGGGATTAGATCTGACAGATAGAGTGCCTAAGGAACTATGGACAGAGGTTTGTAACATCTTACAGGAGGCTGTGATCAGAACCATCCCCAAGAAAAAATGCAAAAAGGCAAAATGGTTGTCTGAAGAGGCCTTACAAATAGCTGAGAAAAGAAGAGAAGAGAAAGGTAAAGGACAAAATGAAGATAAATCCATCTGAATGCAGAGTTTCAAAGAATAGCAAGGAGAGATAAGAAAGCCTTCCTCAGTGATCAATGCAAAGAAATTGAGGGAAACAGTAGAGTGGGAAAGACTAGACATCTCTTCAAGAAAATTAGATATACCAAGGGAACATTTCATGCAAAGATGGGCACAATAAATGACAGAAATGGTATGGACCTAAAAGAAGCAGAAGATATTAAGAAGAGGTGGCAAGAATACACAGAAGAACTATACAAAAAAGATCTTCATGACCCAGAAAACCACGATGGTGTGGTTACTTACCTAGAGTCAGACATCCTGGAATGCAAAGTCAAGTGGGCCTTAGGAAGCATCACTACAAACAAAGCTAGTGGACGTGGTGGAATTTCAACTGAACTATTTCAAATCCTGAAAGATGATGCTGTGAAAGTGCTGCATTCAATATGCCAGCAAATTTGGAAAACTGAGCAGTGGCCACAGGACTGGAAAAGGTCAGTTTTTATTCCAATCCCAAAGAAAAGCAATGCCAAAGATTGTTCAAACTACTGCACAATTGCACTCATCTCACATGCTAGCAAAGTAATGCTCAAAATTCTCCAAGCCAGGCTTCAACAATACATGAACCATGAACTTCCAGATGTTCAAGCTGGATTTAGAAAAGGCAGAGGAACCAGAGATCAAATTGCCAACATGTGTTGGATCATAGAAAAAGCAAGAGAATTCCAGAAAAAAAATCTAATACTGCTTCATTGACTACACTAAAGCCTTTGACTGTGTGGATCACAACAAACTGTGAAGAATTCTTAAAGAGATAGGAATACCAGACCATGTTACCTGCCTCCTGAAAAATCTGTATGCAGGTCAAGAAGCAGCAGTTAGAACTGAACATGGAACAACAGACTAGTTCCAAATTGGGAAAGGAGTACATCAAGGCTATATATTGTCACCCTGCTTATTTAACTTATATGCAGAGTACATCATGTGAAACGCCAGACTGTATGAAGTACAAGCTGGAATCAAGATTGCCAGGAGAAATATCAATAACCTCAGATACATAGATGACACCACACTTATGGCAGAAAGCGAGAAGGAACTAAAGAGCCTCTTCATGAAAGTGAAAGAGGAGGGTGAAAGAGTTGGCTTAAAACTCAACATTCAAAACACGAAGATCATGGCATCTAGTCCCATGACTTCATGGCAAATGATGGGGAAAAAATAGAAACAGTGAGAGACTTTATTTTCTTGGGCTCCAAAATCACTGCAGATGGTGACTGCAGCCATGAAATTAAAAGACATTTGTTCCTTGGAAGAAAATTTATAACAAACCTAGACAGCATATTAAAAACATAGAGACATTACTTTACCGACAAAGGTCCATCTAGTCCATGTATGAATGTGAGAGTTGGACCATAAAGAGCTGAGGGCTGAAGAATTGATGCTTTTGAACTGTGGTGTTGCAGAAGACTCTTGAGAGTCCCTTGGACTGCAAGGAGATCAAACCAGTCAGTCCTAAAGAAGATTAGTCCTGAATATTTATTGGAAGAACTGATATTGAAGTTGAAGCTCCAATACTTTGACCATCTGATGTGAAGACCTGACTCATTGGAAAAGACCCTGATGTTGGTAAAGATTGAAGGCAGGAGGAGAAGGGGACAACAGAGGATGAGAGGTGTGGATGTCATCACTGACTCAATGGCCCTGAGTTTGAGCAAGCTCTGGGGGTTGGTGATGGACAGGGAAGCCTGGCATGCTGCAGTCCATGGGGTGGCAAAGATTCAGACATGACTGAGAGACTGAACTGAACATGGTGGGTTATAGGATCTGGGAGTTTGCCTTATCTTAGTTATGAGTAGGAAACAGCCATACAGGGGTCCAAATTGATGAGTCCAGGAGGGATAAGGAGCTGCAGAGAAAATGAAGAGCAGTGATACCTCTATTCCAGCCAGAGATCCAATTGTGAGATTTTGGGGGTTTGAGGAAAACACCAACCATTCTAGATTGGCCATGCCTGAATAGTTATGCTTTGTTCATTGGTTGTACAAATATTCATTGAGAATCTTTTTTGAGCAGACATTGGGCTAGATGCTGAGAATTTAATGGGTGCCAAGATAGTCCCTGTCCTCGGGGAGCTCCTATTCAAAGTGACTAAGGCAGCTCTGTGACAACTTTGCTCACTTCAGTTTATTGGGCTGTTTCAGTGACATGTTCCATGGTATACTAGTGGAACCATGGCTCCTGGAGCTTTGCATGGAAGAGGGGTTATCAGGAAGTGTCCATGTTGATGGATGTAGGTTTCAATGTTAGTAAAGGAGGAAGAGGGCAGAAGGCCGTTTTAAGTCATGAAACAATAATAAGTTATACCATCAGCATTGTGTTCCATGCTTCATGTACATCATTACAGTCTTGACAACAGCCAGGCAAGGAGGTGGCATCTCAAGGTGCTTTCCTCCATCTTACAGATTGGTTATCTGAGCCGTGGAACTTCCCTTGTGGCTCAGATGGTAAAGAATCTGGATGCAATGAAGGAGACCCTGGTTCAATCCCTGAGTTGGGAAGACCCCAGGAAAAGGAAATGACCACTTACCCCAGCATCCTTGCCTGGAGAATTCTATGGACAGAGGAACCTGGTGAACTACAGTCCATGGGGCCACAGAGTCGGACACAACTGAACAACTAACACTTTCACTTTATCTGAGGTATGGGGAGGTTAAGTGTCTGTCCAGAGTCCTATAATAAGTAGAGGAGTTGGTGTGGGACACCAAGCAGGTTTGAGGGAGAGTGTATGTTTTTTCTGAGAACAATACTGCCTTTTCATTGTCCCAGGGAGACACCCAGGGTTGAAGAAGTTGACATGGGTGTCACATCACCCAGCTGCATAGAGAAATGCTCTACCCTACCACTCAATTTTTGTTTCACAACAAGATTGCTATACAGTGGTACTGCAAGCCTACAAGTGGTACTGCAAGTCTATACATACATCACTGGTTAGGCACCCCCCCAGAGCAACACCTGAGAAGACAGTTTGGAGAGAAAATGTACATCTTGTAAAGCTGGTAAGAAGAGCCCCAGGAATCCCCTTCAGTCTGGTATTTTGTGTGTTGATTACAGGATGAACCAATATGGAATCTGTGTACTGTGATATCTCAAGCTAAACATCTTGATTTAGCTCACGATATTCTGCTGTATGTGTGTATGTGTATGTATGTGTATATATATATATATATATATATATATATATTCATTTGTATCACTTAGTTTCTGCATTTAGCAAATAAGTTACAGGTTTTCAACTAAGACTTTTAAATCCTGGCTCCACACTTGCTTAGTTTCCATCATTGGTTAAGAGTCTACTGACAACACCTTCTCAGTGTTATTTGTAAAGTCCAATGAGCTAATATTTGTAATGTGCCTGACACATCCATCTGCCTTTCCTCCTCCTTTATACCTTTAAACAATCCACCAAGTTTCAACCAGGGAGACTTGACATTTCTGGGTCTGTTGGTTTAGCCAAGACCCTAGGTGCAGCTCAAGCTACATATTAGAATCACTGGGAAAATTTAGAAAAATACTGACCCCAGGACTCACCCCAGATGAGTTAAATAAGGATCTTTTGGCATACTAGTTCTTTTGCAATAGATTCTCAAGTTATTCTAATATTTAGTCCGGGCCACAGCTGGCCCAAGAAACAAGAGGAACTTCAAGATAAGATTACCTTGTGGACAGGAATATTTTTTGCAATAAAGCAGGGGCAGCTGGATAATGTTCCTGAGCCCTGGTAGGTTACCTCTTATTTGAATTAAACATTTAGGCAGTGGGCTGCATCGAAATGGCTCACAAATTTTGCCTCCTTTATGTCTTCATATTATAAAGCCATAGCAGTGAGGTTTGGGGCCATACACAGAGAATTTAGAGTTACAAGCATGGTTCAGTTCAGTCACTCAGTCGTGTCTGACTCTTTGCGACCCCATGTACTGCAGTACTCCAGGCTTCCTGTCCATCACCAACTCCTGGAGCTTACTCAAACTCATGTCCATTGAGTCAGTGATGCCATCCAACCATCTCATCCTCTGTCGTCCCTTTCTCCTCCCATCTTCAATCTTTCCCAGGATCAGGGTCTTATCAAATGAGTCAATTATTCGCATCAGGTGGCCAAAGGATTGGAGTTTCAGCGTCACCATCAGTCCTTCCAATGAATATTCAGGACTGATTTCCTTTAGGATGAACTGGTTGGATCTCCTTGCTGTCCAAGGAGTTTTCTCCAACACCACAGTTCAAAAGCATTAATTCTTCGGTGCTCAGCTTTCTTTATAGTCCAACTCTTACATCCATACATGACTACTGGTAAAACCATCACTTTGACTAGACGGACCTTTGTTGGCAAAATAATGTCTCTGCTTTTTAATATGCTGTCTAGGTTGGTCATAACGTTTCTTCCAAAGAGCAAGTGTCTTTTAATTTCATGGCTTCAGTCACCATCTGCAGTGATTTTGGAGCCCCCCAAAATGAAGTCTGTCACTGTTTCCACTGTTTCCCCATCTGTTTGCCATGAAGTGATGGGACCAGATGCCATCTTCGTTTTCTGAATGTTGAGTTTTAAGCCAATGTTTTCACTCTCCTCTTTCACTTTCAGAAGTTCAATTTCTGTTAATGAACTGATATTCCTGCTGGAGGACTGATGATGGCTTCCTGAGATACTGTTCGAGGCTGGCACTCCAGAGGACCTTCAGGTTTGTATCAGGAAGTACCTTCACTCTTTAGTGTAGTTCAACACAAAGGGACCACTTAAGTCTCTGAAGATAGTGCATTTCAGAGTTAACTTGCATAGGCTGGGTGTGGGAGTGGGCAGTTGTTCAAACAGATTCCTACCCCAGAGTTTTCTCGTCAGTAGGTGGGGCCTCAAAAATTTGCATCCTAACCAGCTTCTACGTGATGCTGTTGGTCTTGGCTACACTTTGGGAAGGACTCTTTGAAAAGCTAGCCAAAGAACACTTGACTGGGAGCTTCTCCACAGACTGTAGAGGTGGCTTCAGAGCAAAACTTCTCCTACGTCATTTCCCTGAGCTCAAGCTTTGCTGAGAAAAGGTGCAAGGGTGGACCAACCAGGCGGAGGGAGACGTCATTTCTTCCCCATTCAGCCTCCAGAGGTGCAATGGAGAGTAGAATTCAGGGAGACACTACAGGATACTGGGGTGCAGGTGCGTCACCAGCGGCCTTCCTCAACATCTTCAGCTGTCGGCAGGAGGGCGGTGGGTGACAGGCCTGCTGGTTTCCAGGCTGTGAGGATGCTCTCCTGTTGATGTCGGGACTGCCCCCCGCCCCCCTCCTGAAGGGCGGATTAGCCTACCCACTGCTTAGTTACCAACATGGAACCTTCTTACCTCACAGGGGAGCCTATGCCAGGAAGGCAGAGATACGAAGAAGCAACAGTCTCCCCTGGAACCGGAAGAGGTTCCTGAAGTCCCTGTGAGGTGGACACACTGGAGGCAGAAACGCGGAAGAACAACCTTTTATCTGTAATTGAAGTCAGCTCGCTCCCCAGCGCGCCCTCACCCGCGTCTAGGATGACTCTGGCCCTCAGGGTTCACATGTAACATCGGTGAGGCAAATAGGAAGGTGATTCCGACTCTTGAGGGCACTCCTTTCTCAGCAAGACTGTTGTCTGCCTCTACAGGGCTCCTTCCTCTCTTCGTTTCGAGGCGGCTGCGCATCCGGAATGAGAAGAAGGGATGCAGTCCGTGCTTCTCGAGTGCCCACCGTCTGTCCCCACCTCCACCCCACAGCCCCGGCCCTGGGGCCACTGCTCCTGTCCGTCCTGGGCACTTCTTCAGGAGAGTGTCTGCCTTGTGCGCTTCGTTGGGGGCTGGGGTCCTATTCCACTCTCAGAACTTTCTGGACCTCCTTGTGCCATATATAGGGGGAGTGGACGTAGATTGAGGTGGGAACTCTTGATCTTTCTGCCTGAACAGGGCTTGCCTGTCATCCCTGAGGCTGCCCTACAAATTGTGGGGCCCCCTAGGAAAGCCTCATCCTAGGCAGATGGGAACCCAGGCATCTCTCCTCTGCCGACAGGCTGCCTCTGGGTCCTCCACCCGCCCCCAGCCCAGGAAGGCTCCTTTGTCCAGGAAATTCCCCAAGTCACTCACACCCGATTCTGAATCCTCCTAGCTTTTGCTTAGCAAAACAAACAAAAGTAAAAATACTCCTTTTTCTCCTTGAGCCTGCCAAGCTTATACACACACACACACACACACACACACACACACACACACACATAACTTCTCTGGGTTTGCAAATGAAAGCTTTGGTTTTAATAACTAATCTTTTTTTCTCTCTGAAATGGGCTTTCTGAGCCAACTTTGGCATCTGAACATGAGGACTGAGTTCTTTATTCTTCCCTGGACTCTGCTCCACCCCAAGCAATGAAAGCCTCAGCATCAGTGGGAGGGAAGTTGGCAGGAGAGGGTGTGAGAGTCACTGGGAATGAAAATATATTGGATAATAATTCAAATGATGGCGCCAGAGCACTCCCTGGGCCCATGAAGCCCTGCGCTGGCCCCTGCAAACATCCCTATTTGAATTCTTCCTCCTGTCACTCCCCTTTCTCCTCTTCCTTCCTCTCTTCCTCTGTTCTGAGTTCCCTGAGTTATTATAGCTCTGGCAGCGGGACCAATGTGATTGAGCACAATAAATAAAATCCAAAGTATTTCATCTTTTCTGTCCAAAATTCAAAGAAATGACAATTGTCAGAGAACCCATAATCTTTTTCAAATTGTCAATAACATCTAAAAGTTTCTCTCTCTTTAAAAAAAAAAATTAAAGCTAAAGCAAAAGTAAAAAGCAAGCGAGTTTGCACTTCCTATGAAATAATTTCTCTTACACATGGCTTTAGATGTCAAGCTTGGGAGAATATTATTGTGACTTTAATGGAGCCTATTGATGTTTAAAGCTAGTATATGCTAGACGGAAAAGTGTGCATGCATAGAGAATTATTTTCTGGAACTCAGCAGATAGGTATATTTAATGATGTGGCCAGAGGGAAGCTACATTTAAGCATGCTGACTGCCATTTCCAAATGTACACAGGTCTGCCTGTATTGAAACTCTCTCCACCAACAGCCAGGGAAAAGCACTGAAAATCTGAGAAGCAAACTGTAAAAATTCAAGCAGTTGGCTAGAGCCCCAGAAGGCTCAGGGGAGAGACCTCAGAAACCAGGGCTGGGAATGATCATCTAAAGAAATCTGGCTTCTTCTGAATAGTATATTACATTTGGATTTTTTCCACTGACCAAGTTTGTATGGCCATAATTAAGATGCTAGAAGTTAGTGTTAGATTTTAATGTTGAGATTACTTATCTTGATTCAGCTTTTAATTATTCTCATCCCAAATGCTTTATATATCCACCTGGCTCTTTTTTAAACTTAATTTTGATGGTGGTTGGCATTGTTACTGTTTTCATTAGAAGCCTAACCTCTGTTAGGCTACATACTGTTCCTTGTATGTAGTTCATAGCTATTCTTTCACAGAATATAGTGGTCTGAGACTCTGGGGTACAGGTCAAGTTCTAGTTCTTGATTTGGATGGTGATAGCATGGTTACATTTTGTGAAATTTTTAATTTGTCATTTTTCTGTTTGAATGTATTATTTCGCTCAAATAGCTTACTTTGGAAATTCGGAGAAATGGAGGCGTATCTATAAAATCTCTTGTATCTGATTTGTACATTAGAGCCCATTTTATTATTAATTTTGAATGTAGGAATGTCTCAGGGTAATTGGTAAAGGTGCCTGAAAGTGAAAGTGTTAGTCTCTGTCGTGTCCGACTCTTTGCGACCCCATGGACTGTCACCCTCCAGGCTTCTCCATCCATGGGATTTTCCAGGCAAGAATACTGGAGTGGGCTGCCATTTCCTTCTCCAGGGGATCTTTCCAACCCAGGGGTTGAACCCTGGTCTCTTGCTTTGCAGGCAGATTCTTTACAATCTGATCCACCAGGGCCTGGGTGTATAAAATTTGTGAGATATAAAGAATTTAAAAATATTACAACTCATCCCCTTCATTTTGCCAGTGAATAGAAGGGAAACCAGAAAGTCAAGAAACTTAACCAAGAAATCCTGACCCATAAGTGGAAGAGACAAAATCCAGGGCCATATTTCCAATTATGCCATTTGCATAGTAACATATGGACTCTGTACTAGATAATACGCGTCTATCCTTTATTGAATACTAAACATTATATATACAACATCTCATTTAATCCATAAAACCCTCTTGTTTGGAAATGGAATTTTTATTCCCATTTTTCAGATCAAGAAACTGAGGCTTCTTTAGATAAATGACTTAGCCAAGGTCACACAGTGAGTGTTGAATTTGAATTTGTCTATTAGTATCTCTCTCTTTGTTTGTGTACATTATTAGCATCAGCATGCTATCTACTTAAACGAGGCTTTTACCAACCACAGTATGTCTAATTATGACATGAAGCCAGTGAGCACAGGGGCTGCTAGAAAGGATTCAGTCAGTGAACAAAGACCTCTTCAGCCATTGAATGGAAATGAAAAATGTCTGTAGTGAAGTAAAAATAAACTCGGCTTGGCTGCCCACCCTACTAACATGTCCTGTAACCACATCAGTTTAGGGAAGCCAATTGTTGGCCTCAAGGATGCCAGCCACAGACTTGTACAAAAGCCAGGCACCTTCACTCCAGAATTAGGAGCTGAGTCTAGCCCAGAGCTCTGTGAAACAAGTACTTTCTGGATGGCTTTGTCATTGCTCGGATGATGGTGTGTCCGCTAAATGCTATCATTAACTGAGCTATAATTGCTGGAAGTAATTTTCTTTCAGCATCAGGGACCACAGAGAACTTGTTCTGTGCCTGTTATGAGTCAACGCTGGAGAGAAATTCATTTGCTCAAAGAAAGTTATTAAAATGCTCTAATTCAATATTTGTGTGAGAAATCATAAAATTGATAAATTACAGGTGAGCAAGATCAGTGAGCTCTTTTGTTTCTTCCTTCAGGGACCCACTGCAAATTTCCTGTGTTTACTGCGCTACAGCTTCTTAGATGAATGATTTGTCTATTTGAGCGTGGGATTAAAGACACATGTTCTTGGCAGAAAAGCCAAATGCAGCTGAAAGATCTACTCTGCTAGAGTATCACCATTCGTAGTGCTATAAAAACCATCAGTGAGTGTATTTTATCCATAAGTGACCACAGCCCTATTTAGTATAGGAAAGGCTTGATTTGTCAACAATAAATAGATTATTCTAGGAGCCACTGACTCTAGATGTTACCATACCCCTAACTGGTCCCATCATTCAGAGTTTAACAGTTTATCAGAGGGCTGAAAATAAGTGCACACATCATTTTATCTTTTCTTGATTTTCACATTGAAATGCACCATAATTTTTCTCATGTTCCTTTGAAAGTCCTTCTATGGTGTTTTTATTGGGGGAAGCATGGTCTTTTGTTTGTTTTTTTTTCCTGCTTTTCAGCCCCTTAAAGGAATTGTCCAGTGTGCAAACTTTCTTTCCTTTCAGGTATATGAGTATATACCTTCTCCTTCCATGATCTCATCCACTCTTCTCATCCAGTGCTTTTCAAACTTTAGTGCATATAAAATCATCTGCAGAGTTTGCTAAAACACATCTCAGAGATTCTGACTCAGTGGATCTGAGGTACAGCTTAAGAAAGTGCATTTCTTGGGGAGGGGGGAGATGAATTATGAATTTGGGGTTAACATATTTACACCAGTATATGTAAGATAAAATAAGTAAACAGCAAGGACCTACTGTAAAGCACAGGGAACTATACTCAATATCTTGTAACCCATAATGGAAAGTAATCTGAAAAAGGAGACATATATATGTGTGTGTATGTGTGTATATGTGTGTGTGTATATATATATATGTATGTATATTTACACATGAATATATAACTGAATTACTTTGCTATATACCTAAAACTAACACAACTCTGTAAAATCAACTATAGTTCAATAAAAAAGAGAAAAATTACATTTTTTATATTCTTCCAGATGCTGCCACTGGTCTGTTGACCATTCTTGAAGTCACCCTGCATTGGAACTCAGTTGATCACATCTAGGCAATGATACCCAGTTCGAGGCCTTTCCCACGATCTTGACACTGATTTTTCAAACTCCCTTCTGGAGGGTTCTCCTGAATACAGCTACCAGAGTCTTCTGTGTAGACTGCTTTCAGCACTGCCACCCGATCTTCTTCCCTTCCTGTGTCTACTAACAGTGCTTTTATCCCAGGCAGCCAAGCTGGAGGCTCAGTGGCCACTTGCTCTCATCTCTCACCCTTTGGCTTCTGTTCCATCGGGTACCAAGTCCAGCAAAACCTATCTGCTTAGTGACCCTCATAGCCATGCCACGGCACACACACCTGGAACTCTTACCTGCCCGGCTTGTACTCCCCCATTTAGCTACAGCCTTACCAAGCACTCCAATGCCTTCATGTCTTTAAAAGTGCTTTTCGTTCAGGTTGTAGCCTCTGTTTCCTTCTTTTCCACCTGTGCCATGGCTACAGTTGATGGGTCGTGGATGGATGGAGAGCAGGGTTCTATTATTTTAGAGACTATGATCATTTGGATTAGGGAGACCTAAGACAAACTAATTCAATTTAGACAGATAGTTGTTGGGGTAAGTTGGGGTAAGAATCTATTTCTTTTTCTATTTTTCTCAGTTCAACCCAACTGCTTCTGAGGTCCTCACATCACCCACATTGACTGACCGAAGATGCAACCATATCTTTCTTGGTGACCTTGAAAAAGTGAAAAGTGAAAGTGAAGTCCCTCAGTTGTGTCTGACTCTTTGCAACCCCATGGGCTGTAGCCTACCAGGCTCCTCCATCCATGAAATTTTCCAGGCAAGAGTACTGGAGTAGGTTGCTATTTCCTTCTTTTGGTGACCTTAGTTTTCCTCATATTGTATCTTTTGCTGCCCCTTCCACCTTGAGTAATGTGTTACTCTTAATAATTTCAGTCATCCTATCTTCCAAGCAAAAAAAAAAATAAATAAAAAAAAAAGATTTTCTGATGTGGACTATTTTTAGTCTTTACTGAATTTGTTACAATATTGCTTCTGTTTTATGTTGTTTTTTTGGTTTTTTTTTTGGTCCTGAGGCATGTGGGATCCTGGCTCCCCCACCAGGGATGAAACTCGCACCACCTGCATTGAAAGGCGAAGTCTTCACCACTGGACTGCCACGGAAGTCCCCAAGTAAACTTCCTTAGTTCTAATAGAAAGTCTATTTGGGGAACACTTTTTCAGTTTAGGAGAAACCTAGGTCAGAGTACCTGAACTGGAAACTTGACCCATAGATTCAAGGTAGCTCTAAACATTCATGAATATTTCAGATTTTCACAGCTTTAGGGCATGACAGATTTTTGAAACGTTTGTTGAAAGTCTTGCAAAAAACATATTACTCATTTCTGTGCCTTTCAACACAAAAATCCAGAACTAAACTTGTCTTTTCTTGATGATTCACAACTGCCATAACAAACAGCACTTTCTGTATCCTGCTGTGTTTTTCTCTTTTCTCTGGCTTCTGGTTATGACTTTATAGGTAGCTAGCCTCCTGCAGCTCTCTTCCCTTAACAAAGTGCTGATTTTAATCTGCAGAGGCTGGTAAATTAGATAACCAAGGATGGAACAACCCTATGCAATATATGTCAGTAGGCTCAGGGTGAACTGAGGACCCAGCTGTTAAACCATGACTTTCAGCATTCGTACTTTATCACAGTTGTTTCAACAACCCAGAGTGATTCCATCTTTACTTATTTTCCCCTCTTTCCTGCCTCTCTTTTTTTACTTCATTTTATCTTTCCTCCCTTCCTTCTTCCCTGCCTCTATCCTTCCTTCCCCTGCTTTCCTCCTTTCCTCTCTCTCAATCTCTATCTTTTTGTAAACTGACTTTGGGCTGCTCACTGTATCTTCTGGTTTCCAAATAGCTGAGATTTCAGGTGGAAGACTGACCTTCAGATGAGTACAACTCAGTTACATTTTTACCCTTTCATTCATGTAACATGTCTTCATTTCTAATAAATGCACTTAAGTTTAAGGTTAAGATGCTCACTGAAATGTATTACCATGATTTAAAATGTATAGCATGAAAACTGGGGGAAGAATTTAAAGCTCCCATTTGATATGTGGGCTCCATTTGTATATTTTGTTACTTGCAAAATTTAAATTGAAATTTTAAATCATTTTGCATAATGAAGGCTTAGAGTACATGGTCTAAAAATAGCCTTTACTGTAGCGGTATAAATCGTCTTAATTAAAAAAGATTTTGAATTTAATTGGGAAAGAGAAAGGAGAGTTATTACAATATTAGATTAAAATGATAGTGTTAACTACCAATCTCTATTGCTGTTTACATTCTGTATTGACAAACTTAACTTGCTAAGGGCTAAAAATTGATTTGTCCAGCCTCATTTCCATTACAGTTTAAGTCATTATGTGAAACAGCGGCAACTTTTGCAGGGGAGGAAAAAAATGTATCTATCCTTACAATTAACTAGGAAATTGGCATTTTGGCATTTCCGACTATTGGGCTCTTATTGTACAGAACATAATTCTTAAAGATGTGATATTCTGAAATGGCAGCTCCCAACTATGTAGTTAACCTTCTCTATGCTCTGGTAGTAAGGTTAGATGCACACCTTGCTCTATGGAACATAAGTGTAATTGTAGATTTTTCATTTTTTAGCTAATCAGTTAATATATATCTGCAAAACAAGGTACTATGGCATATGAAGTTATAAGAAAGATACATTCCCTGTAAGTGAGGACCTTCCGTTTTGCTGGAAAGACAAGACGAGTGAATAAAACAGATGAGGAAGGCATATTTTGCGCTTAAAGCCAGTACCTAGAGAGTTGTTTCAGGAGCGAAATGGCCTGCACAGACTTTAAGTGAATAAAAAGATGAAAAAGAGATCCATGTGGGCTGGAATTGGGGAGAAGTTTTCCTGGAGGAAATAGAGCTCCATTTTAACCTTGAGTGTTTTCTAGAAAAATGTGGAACAATAAGGCAGAGATGTTTCACCAGAGTTCTGCCCATGATGGAGGTTTCCTGGGATGCATGAAGTCAGAGAAGGGTTAGTAGAAAAAGAGACCTTTTAAGGTGCTGAAGATAATGGCCATGCAGCACCATCCCTGTGACTTGAGAAGCTAGTGTTCAGAGTGAGATATGTGACTTAAGAAGCTGATATTTAGAGTATAGATACTTGGAGGCAGTGGGAGGGAAGAGGGCTAGATGGATATTGATAGCCCTTCTCATGGGCAGCTAGAGACTTTTCAGGGAAGTAGATGTATTTTTGAACTGTGGCTTTGGAGAAGACTCTTGAGAGTCTCTTGGATTGCAAGGAGATCAAGCCAGTCAACCCTAAAGGAAATCAAACTGAATATTCATTGGAAGGACTGATGCTGAAGCTGAAGCTCCAATATTTTGACCACTTGATGCGAAGAGTTGACTCACTGGGAAAGCCACTGATGCTGGGAAAGATTCAAGGCAGGAGGAGAAGGGGATGACAGGGGATGAGATGGTTGGATGGCATCACCGACACAATGGACATGGGTTTGAGCAAACTCAGGGAGACAGTGAAGGGCCAGGAAGCCTGGCGTACTGCAGTCCATGGGGTCACAAAGAGTCTGACATGACTGAGCCACTCAACAACAAGATGTTCTTCGGCTGGGATCCCTAGAAGCTGAGCTGAGACAAGGATTATGGGACAGGTGACTTGTTGAGGGAGAAAGAACAATGGGAGAAAGGAAGGATAGGGCAAGAGAAGTCATTGATACAGGATTTTCATAAAGACCGAACCTCAGCTGACCCCAGGGGAGTTCCAGAAAGTGAATGGCCTGCGAGGGTTGTTCTGCCTAAAGAATCTTCTGGATCCTGTGTCATTAGCCAGCTGTGGGTTGCCCCAGGGTCAGAAGGGAGCGGGCGCAACCTCTCAGGTATTTCCGGGCAGGTGGCTTCTGGCTAGTGCAGGCCATTCTCTGCCAAAGGGGGCAGGTGTGAGTCACCGGCAGCCAGCAGTGCCACAGCTGGGGAAGGGCACACCCGCCCAGGGAAGAGAGGCACCAAGGGATCTGCCACGTGGATCTTGTTGTTGTTCAGTCACTCAGTGTTGTCCGACTCTGCAACCCCATGGACTGCAGCACACCTGAGTCCCCTGTCCTTCACCATCTCCCGGAGTTTGCTCTGAGAAACTCATGTCCACTGAGTCGATGATGCCATCTTACTCAAATAAAATGCTATCAAGCTCCCTCCTCCCGGTTGGTCACATAATGTCACAAAGCAACTCTCTGATGCATTCTTAATTAGAACATAAAAACCGTCTAACAGTCCCTCCCATATTCCCCAGTGATCTACAGCTGTTACCCTCCCTTTGAACCTCATTTTGCCAGATTCACAGCCTGATCTAAATATTAGGTACAATAGCAAAAATGTTTATATGTGTTTAAACCAGCTTCCAGAGGGAAGATAGGGGCTGCCTCTGGGGGATGAATTCTCTCAACCATCCCATAAGTGATAGTCCTGGATACTGGACAAAAATCACTGTTTTCTTGCCTGTACAGACTGATGGACATGTAGAGGACCATCTGCATGTAGGTAGACAGATTTGCCTTGTTCTCAGTGATACCATGTGCAAGAGCAAACACACTTTAGTATCATCCAGGCCCACGACAAGAAAGACCCACTCACCTAGATTTTTAATACTTGGAGAAGTCAGAGGAAGCAAATTTCTAGCCAAGTTGTTTTGACTCTGGCTGCATGTTAGAAACCTGAGAAACTTAAATAGAACAAAATAAAAGAATATCTAGGTGGATTAAACAGAATTTCAGCATAAAGAGAAGTGATTGGTATATTTTAAAACTCTTGGGAGGCTCTTATGTACAGCCAGGAACTAGTCTTTATCAGAGAGTTATTACTACTCAACAGTCCACTTCAAGCTCAATGGACTAAAACAAGACTTTTGTTACTAGACCTTCTGCGTCTGAGGATCAGCTGGATGGTATTTTTGATATAGGCTGGGCTTACTCATGCATCTGGGGGCCAGCTGTGTCTTGAGGTGGTTCTGATAATCTTGGCCAGGTTCTCACATGGCTGAGGGTCTGCTGGCTGCTGACTGATCTAAGGGAGTCAAGGCTGGACAATTGAGCTCTGCTCCATGGGGTCTCTCCTCCTCTGGTATGTTCAGATCGTGGCTTGCCAGAGATCCAAGAAACAGAGCAGAAATACACAAATCCCTCGAGTTCTAGGCTCAGAACTAACAGGGCTTCACGCTAACACATTCTGTTGGCCAACACAAGTCACAGAGCTGGCCTGGAGTCAGAGCAGGGAGAGACCTGAAGTTTCGAGGGCCATGTATGCTTCCTTGTAAGGAAGCCAATAATGGAGGCCAAGAGTGCCCTGGATCTGTTAATTAGATGGAACCCATAACTTTATGGGAGGACAACTGATTTGTCAAAGTGGTTAATTTAAGAGTTTGATATTTAATCACAGATCTGTCCATTTCCCCCCCACCCCCCCACCCCCACCTCATTCTACACCTCTTCATTATAGTATTTGAAGTTTGGCCTATAGCTATGGTATACATATATTTACATAAAATATGTACCTATCTCTACTTTTAAATGTCTAATTCACTTCTATTATATTTGTGCTCTGGACTCGAATTGCAGACAGTAGATCCACAAATAGATGGACAAGTGAAAGCACATACTTGAAATCTATTTTCTAAAGTATTAGCTGTGGAGTATTAATTATGAAGTATGAACATCTGGGGTATGTTCTAAGAAAGTGGACATTTGATCTCTTATGTTTTGACAATCCATTCTAATTACTGTAGTTTTGCAGGTTTTCTTACCTGAAGAGGGCTTCCCTGGTGACTCAGAGGTTAAAACGTCTGCCTGCAATGTGGGAGACCTGTGTTCGATCCCTGGGTCAGGAAGATCCTCTGGAGAAGGAAATGGCAACCCACTCCAGTATTCTTGCCTGGAGAATCCCATGGGCGGAGGAGCCTGGTAGGCTACAGTCCACGGAGTTGCAAAGAGTCGGACACAACTGAGCGACTTCACTTTCACTTTTCACTTACCTGAAGAGGTGTTGCTCTGAAGAGGATGGAAAGATAATGGAAGCGTAATTTCCTGTATACCTTCAAGCAGGATAGAAACACAGTGAAGTAGATTATATACCTGCAGAAGACCTGTCATTCACTCCCCAGCCAGTTTTCAAAGTGCGTATTAAAGAAATTGTTTTCTCCTTGGGTTTTTCTATGACTGGTGCCTTCACCATCTGGCCCAACATTTTGCACTTAGTTTCACTTTCTCTGATCTAGAATCTGGCTGGACTAGAATCATCCTTGGCCCATTAATCACACTCATGTTGTTCTTGTCTCTTCCTTCACCTCCTTGGCATGCCATCTGCTTTCTCTTCTCCCTATCTTTTGAATCCTACCATATTCTCAAGAAACTACTCTAAACTGTCCTTGGGGGGGCTCCTAAAACTGTTTTGGCTACATCAATCCTTCTATTCTTTGAACAGCCATAAAACTTATTATCTGAACCCACTGACACCATTCTGTCTTGAACAGCTGTCTAGCTTTTTAAAGTATCTAAGCTGGCCCATCTGATTGACTGTGAATCTGGTGTGTCAAGGCAGGTTGACCATTTTGGCTGCTCAGCTATTGCTGGACACAGTCATAGGTGTGTCAACTCCACAAGACCAGGGGTTCCATCTGCTTTGCTCACTCCTGTATCCACTCACTGAGCACATAGAAGATGCTCAGCCACATCTACTGAATGAATGAGAAAGAATGGGCAGTCAATAAATATTTAATAAATTGGTTTTCCAGCAATAAGAAACAACAAAAAATTAACATTTTTAGTGTGTCAGGAATCCAATGTCTGTCCACTTATCTATTACAAATGATCCCCTATTGTGGGAAGGCACTGGGGAGTTGAGCATAAACAAAACCTAACTCTGCCATCAAAGATCTCACAGCCTTATGTGGGGAGGGTGCCATTATGTGTTGCCTTTTGTATACCAGGTGCTGATGCTGCATGATGTTGGAGTAACTGGCTTCTGCTATCAGCAACCACAGTAATGTTAAAGGACCCAAACCCTAAGACTTAAACTGTATGGCTATTGACCTCCAAACACCTAAGGACCTTAACTAAGGCATTTATCTGTTCTGGGACTCAGGACTCTCACCTATGAAATGAGGAGAACATCTGGAAGGGACCCTCTAGTTCTCACTTTCTTTGACTGGTTGTCTTAAGAAAGGCTTAACATCCCTCTGATGAAATGATATGACCTCGAATTTATGGGAACAAATCCCAAGCTGAAATGTGTGTCATCATTCTTCTGTCTGGCATGTCTTTCGGTGGCAGTACAACCTTCCTTCATGCCAGTGTGGGTGAGAATATTAAGGTTCTCAAGGCAACTCCCTAAGACATTTATCCAAAATACTATTCAGCATCTCACAAACTACCATTAGGTGAACTGGTTAACACAAAATAAAATGACAAGAACAGAAGTTATTTCTTCCTGACTGGCCTAATCTTAAGGGTGTTTTTGTTGAATCTTGTTGCTCATCCACCTACCCGAATGTTCCCTTTGAATCTGCTCAGGAAAAGAACGTAATTTGTGGAAACTGATCACTCTTAGCAGTTGCCTCAAACTCAATAACTCAGTAGAAGAGAGTTTATTTTGGCTCATTCTGGACCTTAATGAAGAATCCTCAGCATTGCCCCAGGCTGGGCCAGCCAGGATCCTAGCCCCTGTGTGACTCAGGAGTGGTAGGCACACTGCCTCCAGACTCATTGTGGCTGCCATCATCGCTGGGTTTCACCTGCCCCATTTTGGGGAGGCTGATCAATTTTACAAACTTACCAAACTGAGCAAGCTTATAAAATCAGCCCCAAAGACAGCACATATTGCACCTCACATGGGTGCATTAACCTGTCGAAGATGTCAGCAAGGATGGATTCTTTTATGAAACTAACACAATATTGTAAATCAATTGTACTTCAGGTTTTTAAAAGAAGGGTGGTTTCTTTCAGTGCTCTTCTTTCTGAGCCTTTCAGCATTGAAAAATACTCTGTTGCTGGCACTGCACTTACCTGCCCTCCCACATGATAAAGCAAATGTCTCCATGCCAGGTGGGCCACGCTGCAGTCCCCCAAAGTCAGCTGATGGAGAGGCTTATTGAACCAGAGGGAGAACAACCTCCAGAAGCCACAGTGGGAAGCACTCTTTGTCTCAGCCCATTTGGGCACCTATGGGTCTAAGTTGGCTAAAACCTATATGGGTTTTGAGGTTGAAGTCTCTCAGTGACACAGAGGGTTGGTGCTTACCATAGAGGCAACTATTGCAATTTTGTGACAGGAAATGGGAAGGTCAGATCCATCTCTGAGTGAGTTTGTCACTGTGAGTGCAAAATATGGCCTGCAAAAGGAAGGCTCCTTCTCTTGGAAAGACTCTCTGTCCAAAGGAAGGAGCCGTGTACCCACTGGACATTGTCTTCTTGATGACATCGAGGACAGAGACAGTGACCAGCATCTGTGTATCAGCCTGGTGGCTTTCCCGTTAGAGTGAAAGGCAAAGCATTAGCCTTAGTGTGTAAAAGGCCCCAAAGACTGGCCCATTCTGTCCCTTAACTGTATCCTAACCCACTGCCTACTTCACTTGTTTTGGCCATCCAGCCCCCTGACCACCCCAAAACAAAATGGTTGAAAATGACAATCATTCAGCCTTCTCACAGCCCTGCAGTTTGCTCTGGGGTCCTTGGAGAAGGTTCAGCGCTGCTGTTCCCAGTGTCAGGTGAGGGGCTCGGCCCTGGGTCTGGAGCATCTGCTTCTGCTCCTCGCCTGGGCTGTGCTGTCCACTAGACGCTCAGCTTCCCGTGGCTGGGCTTCCTCACACCATGGTGGCTGGAACTGTTTCCAGCATCCAAGAAAGAGAGCTCAGCAGAAGCTGTTCTGCCTTTTATGCCCAAGCCTGGAAGTCACCTAGCATCACTTCTATCAGACAAGCCATAAGCTACAAGTCAGGGCAATCACAAAAGCTCATTCGGATTCAAGGGGAGGAGACACAGACTCTTAACAGAGGACAGAAATGTCAAGGCTCTGGAAGGTCTTGCAGGAAGGGACTATCATGGTGGCCATCTTTGGAATATCAAACCTGGGCTGTGGGGATGCTGTGTGCAATGGCTGCAAACAGCAGCCTCCTTGGTGGTATATTTTGCCTCTGCAGGTTGCGCTAAGGAACCCTGGAGATGGTTCTTTCCAGTGGACATTCATGACTGGCCTGCGACTGGCATGCTATCTCCATTCTAGACTGGAGACAGGTTTGTGCAGTGCCTTTGGAAAACCCCAGGGTACACAGTGCTTGGTTAGTAACATCTATCCACATGAAGCTGCAGAACAAGGAGCACGTGATTGAGTCCCTCTGCAGGGTCAACTTCAAGTTACCTGGCCACCAGAAGATCCACATCTCAAAGAAGTGGGGGATTACTGAGTTTAACGTGAAAGAATGTGAAAATATGGTGGCAGAGTGGTTCATCCCGGATGACTGTGGGGTCAAATACATCCCTAATCATGGCCCCTTCTTCATGGCAAATGGATGGCCCTGCGCTTGTGAGAGCCTTGGTGTTGGCCTCTCCCTACTGAGGCCCACCAAACCTGGGCTGTTCCTGCACCACACCAGATGTGTTCTGTCTCAGTGCTTGACGTTTGCTTTCTGTTTATTAATATACTGCTCTTCCCCTGGATAAGCACATTCCTCACTTCATCAACAACTTGGGTGCTTGACCCAAATATTTTCTCCACTGCATGGTCTTCCCTGAGTGTCCTGTGCCAATGAAAACCCATGTCCTAATCCATCCCCTGCTTTCTTTTTCTCAATAGTACACAACACCATTTATGTACTGTATGTTTTACTTATTGGAGAAGGAAATGGCAACCCACTCCAGTGTTCTTGCCTGGAGAATCCCAGGGGCGGCGGAGCCTGGTGGGCTGCTGTCTAAGGGGTTGCACAGAGTCGGACACGACTGTAGCGACTTAGCAGCAGTAGCAGCAGCAGTTTTACTTATTATTTGGTTTTTGTACTGTTCCTCTCCTTACATTTTAAACTTCCACTAAGGGAGGGGTTTCTGTCTGTTTTGTTCATTGCTCTTTTTCCCAAACTGGAAGAGTGCCTGGTACATAGTATGGGCTCAATGTTTGTTTGAGTAAATTAGTGAACAACTACCCTCATAAAACATAAGACACGGCAGTAGTGATTATTCTCATTTTCTTTGGTCTTGAGGACAGTGCCAGGAATCTCTCCTCATCTACAAAAGAACAGTGCCAGCCAGTATTGATATTAAATCCTGTACTAACAGTGCTGCTCCTGCCTCCAATTAGAGCCAGGGAGTTATCAGAAGAGAAAGAGGAGAAATGGTGGGGGATGCCTAGGACAGGGCTCTGACAGTGAACCTCTGAGTGCCAGCCTGATCTTCCCTCTGTCATTTGTCATCTGAAGGGATTGATCTATAGGTTGGTGGAAGGTGGCTTTCCCCCAGCGTGGTTCAGTGTTCACAATTCAGATAATAGATGTCTTAAGAAATGGGAAGAAAGCAGGAAGACACGTACTTCATGTATTATCAGGCAGTCAGTTGGGCACTTTTGCTGTCTTTGAGGAATGACCTCTCTTGTTTCACTGCCTTGTGCTTGTTAGCACATTCTCTGGAGGTACCTAGAGTATTAACATCTCAAAATGGATTAGTAAAGGATGCCAGGAGAAATATCAATAACCTCAGATATGCAGATGACACCACTCTTATGGCAGAAAGTGAAGAGGAACTAAAGAGCCTCTTGATGAAAGTGAAAGAGGAGAGTGAAAAAGTTGGCTTAAAGCTCAGCATTCAGAAAACTAAGATCATGGCATCTGGTCTCATCACTTCATAGCAAATAAATGGGGAAATAGTGGAAACAGTGGCTGATTTTATTTTTCTGGGCTCCAAAATCACTGCAGATGGTGACTGCAGCCATGAAATTAAAAGATGCTTACTCCTTGGAAGGAAAGTTATAACCAAACTAGACAGCAGAGACATTAAAAAGCAGAGACATTACTTTGCCAACAAAGGTCCATCTAGTTAAGGCTATGGCTTTTCCAGTGGTCATGTATGAATGTGAGAATTGGACTATAAAGAAAATTAAGCGCCGAAGAATTGATGCTTTTGAACTGTGGTGTTGAAGAAGACTCTTGAGACTCCCTTGGACTGCAAGGAGATTCAACCAGTCCATCCTAATGGAAATCAGTCCTGGGTGTTCATTGGAAGGACTGATGTTGAAGCTGAAACTCCAATACTTTGGCCTCATGATGTGAAGAGATGACTCATTGGAAAAGACCCTGATGCTGGGAAAGATTGAGGGCAGGAAGAGAAGGGGATGACAGAGGATGAGATGGTTGGATGGCATCACTGACTCAATGGACAAGGGTTTGGGTGGACTCCAGGAGTTGGTGATGGACAGGGAGGCCTGGCATGCTGCAGTTCATGGGTCACAAAGAGTTGGACCCAACTGAGCTACTGAACTGAACTGAACTGAAAGGATGCTCTAAGTTGAATATATTCTTGAATTCAATTTTGCTCAAATAGCACTCACTAAAGAATACAAGTTGGTATTAAGCTGGAATACCCTGGACTCCATCATCTAATATATTATTCCAGGAGTTCAAAAGGAGTCCACTCTGAGATGGGTTGATGATGACATTTCAATGGATATTGTGTTTATAAATTTTTCTTCTCTGCCAAAGAAAAGAGAAGCAATAAATATGGCCCCAAAGAGCTCTGATTTGGTGGAGAGGATTGTGGTGGTGACCTAGATGTGTCCCCTGAGTCACACATTGCTCCCTCTTAAATCAGGATCTTGAATCTGGAAATGTACAGGAAAGAGGCAGACAGGGCCCTGTTTTCCTTGTTGGGTGTGTATGAGGCAAAGGGGAGCCCAGGGCCTGCCAGGGTGGCTTTCTCCCCAAGCAAAGGTTATAAGAATGAAAGGGTCAAACATGCCTTGAGCTCCTTCTGAGACAAGGTAAGGAGAATACAAACTATTAATGTAATTTATGGGCAGAGCACTTTGAATATAAATGAAGCAACCAATGGCCTCTTTGATTGGCATTTATATCTCGTTTTATAGAGATCACATAGAGTAGTGTTATAATTCTTGACAGTTTTGATTGTAAAATACATGGGACTTTAAGCTCCATGGAAGAAAGCAAAGATGATTAATATTAATAATGGACGACTAGATACACAATAGATATGAGTAATATGTTTTGTATTTATATAGCTACTGTTTTAACTCATTGGAAAACACTGTATACTTTATTGTCAGGAATGCAGTCATAATAAGACACTATATTATCTAGGTCACATAAAAGAAGACATTCAAGCTAATCCCTGAATCCTATTAATTTTTTTACTCACATTACAGAAAAACAAAAAACAAAACAGTAGCTGTTTGACTACACTACTCAAATGAATGCATTCAAAGCAATGCTCCTAATTAAAGATACAGATCAAAATTCAAATAACTTCATGCAAGTGCGGTCAGTCCCAGAATCATTTGGAAATGTTGATAGCCACAAGGAAGGCTATGGATCTCAGAAAAATAAATAAATAAGAGACTGGGCAAATCAAAGCATAGTGATGAATGTGGGGGGTGTGTGTGTGTGTGTGTATTCTTCTAAGTGCAGAATGCTGAGTGAAGCAACTCTGGGCTCTGTCAGCAAAATTACAGCTCTAATAAGAGTGTGCACTGTTATGGAGAAAACTATTTCGATGGAAAATGCACATCTCTTAGATTACATCTAGCACTTGGAAAATTGCAAAATGTTTTACCACCTCTATTTCCCACTTCCTCCTCCCTTCCCATGACTCGTTCCATCACCACGTGGGAAAAAGTAGAAAGAGAAAACAAAGACTGGATGTTGTGGTCACCTCAATTTAAGATGTGCCTCTGATTCAAAATAGAAATAATTCAAAAAGTAAATGTTACCTATGTCAAGTCTTCATTCAAAAGGCATTTGGAGTGTTTCAAAGGCAAATATATTCTGGAAAAAGGTGAAAATGAGGTGGAATAGAAGTAAAAGTTTGTACAATATGTGGAAAATAAGCCCCACACCCGAATAAGTAAATGACCAGTACATTGAATTCTGGGAAGTCCTAGTCATTTCTTAGAAGTAGGACCTAAACTTGATTCTGAATTTTTTTATTAAACCAAAGAGGAGGGAAAAAAACGATGGGCAGCCACATCGTTTACATAAGCAGAACTACTCTGCAGAAAAATACACCTGTTTCATTTTCTAAGATTTGAGAGGAGCTATTATTTTGATTTCACTTTGTATTTTTTATTGTTGTTTGTTTTATCTTCCTTTCCCCTTGGGCTTTTAAAATAAGATTCTGATGACAGAGACAGAAGTAAATCCTTCCATCCTGTCCCCATTACGATTTGCTGTGGTTTGGGAAGCTCACCTTATATGAGGAGATGTAATGGCTCCCCACTGCATCATTCACCTCTGACATCCGATACCTTGTTTTTAGTGATGTGTCCACTAGGGTTTGCTGCATAAATAAGCTATTCCAAAACTTAGTGGCTTATGCCAACAGTCATTTATCTGCTCACAAATTTGTGGGTTGGCAATTTGAACTGGACTAGACTGGGCCATCCTTCAGCCTCTCTTGCCTAAGCTTTGCTCATGTGGCAACTGACCCTGTCAACTGGGTGGGTAAGGATGCCCTCACTCACGTGTCTGGAGGGTGGTGGACTGAAGGTCGGGCGCTTTGGTTTTCCCCAACATGGCTTCTCTGGCAGGCTGGCTTGGGCGCCTTCAACCTGCTATTTCTTTGCATGGCATTTGCTTATGTCCTGTTGGCCAAAGCAAGTCACATGACCAAGCCCAGCTTCAAGGAGGGGAAAAATAGACTTCTTTTTTAATGGTAGGATCTGCAATGAATTTGTGCGTGTGTGTGTGTGTGTGTGTGCACGCTAAGTCACTTTAGTCATGTCCGGCTCTTTGTGACCTTATAAACTAGAGACTTCCTGGCTCCTCTGTCCATGGGATTCTCCAGGCAAGAATACTGGAGTGGGTTGCCATGGTCTCTTCCAGGGGGTCTTCCTGACCCAAGGATCAAACCTCAGTCTTTTATGTCTCCTGAATTGGCAGGTGGGTTCTTTACCACTAGCACCACCTGAGAAGTCAAATGAATTTATGGCCATTTTTTCTTTTTGCAGCAACAAGTTTAATTTTTGCTTCTGGTAAAGGGAAGGGAACACCATACCCCTGCTTATACTGTAGCTTGAAGCAAAGAACTTTAGTTTCTTCTCTCTGCATAAAATCCTGTGTCCCAGAGGGAGGGGAACTATGAGGCTTATGAGATAATCTTTCAGGAAGGAATTCACTTTTCCAGCTGTCATGGCAGGGAATGAATGATCTAAGAGGTGTGGGAGAGTAAGGGGAGGCAGAGAGGATGCAGGTGAACAGCTTGTGTGTGCATTGTCTTGCATCCATATGAGGCGAGAGGTGAATGAACTTGTCCTTCAGGGTTAACCAGCTGTTTTTTTTGTTTTGTTTTTTTGAGAGAGAATAAAGGAGAATTATTGAACAATTTCAGATTTTATAAATCATTATTTTCAAGTCCACACCAGGTGGTGGAGTAAGATAGAGTCAAAAACATCATCTCAAGGCATTCTTTCTTTGGCAGGACCTTTCAAGGTGCCTGCTTTCATTGCTGACAGTCTCCCAGCCTCGTCTGCAATGTTCTCACAGTCACAGTCCTCTGAGCTACCACGGGGTGTCTGCCATTTCACCTGCTTCAGTTCCCTGCAGGGATGTCAGCTGCCGAGGCCTCTGATGCTGCCACACGGCCTTTGAAGATTCTGAGGACACTGTGGTGCTGATGCAGGCTTTGTCTCCAACTCATGATGCAAGCGCTAGCACCAGCATCATTGGCTTGGCAGGTGCCCCCTTGTGTTCTTGTAGACTTGTTAATAAAGCTTTTCCTTCAATAGCCACCAACAGGTTTTCTGGCTCTTTTATTTGGTTCCTTGGTGAAGTTGGATGAGTTCTCTTACTGTATTTTTTCTTTTATCATGAAAATAGGGGTGTGATGGACTTGCTGGAGAAGGAAATGGCAACCCACTCCAGTATCCTTGCCTGGAAAATCTCATGGACACAGGAGCCTGGTGGGCTGCAGTCCATGGGGTCGCAAAGAGTCAGGCAAATCTTGAATCAATGACCTATGGCCATAAGATGCTGTATAAGAACCATCCACAAAACCTCACCAGTCTTTGGGTCACATGAGTGGCTATGGCTTGTTCTGTAACAGGGGTCCTCAACCTCCAGGATTCAATGGCTGATGATCTAAGGTAGAGCTGATGTAATAAATAGAAATAAAGTGCACAATAAATATAATGTGTTTGAATCATCCTGAAACCATCCCCCTACCCCTGGTCTGTGGAAAACTTTTCTTCCATTAAACCTGGTCGCTGGTCCCAAAATGATTGGGGACTACTGCTATAATGATCTACTTCTGCTCAGCTGTGAGTAGTCAGGTGGCTTAGCTGACTTGGCTATGCCCTTTGATGTGTCTGGGGTTGCTTAGCTGGAGGATGTGGCTCCATTCCATGTTATTTCCTCCACAGCAGGCTAGCCCAGGTTCATTCCCAGGCCAGTGGCAGTGTTCCAAGGGAGGGCACATGCACAAAACCTCATGAGGCCAAGGCTGAGAATCTCCACCATATCACCTCTCCTGTTCCTAGGAAGTCACCAGGCCCCTAAGATTCACAGATGGAGAAACAGATTTTATTTCTTGATGGGAGGAGATGAAACATCACGTCACATGGGACATGGATTTGGAAAGTGCAGAGAACTGGAGCCATCTTTGCAAACAATCTAACACACCCGAAAACCTGGGAGCCCTGGGTGAGCACAGTTGGCAACCCGGACAACTTCAAATGCATGTTAGGAAGATGAATTTGGTAATCTTTTTAAAAGGCAGAAGATAAATTGATTTGGGTAGTGGGAGGAGAGGTTAGTGTAACCTGCAGAATGGCTTTTGCTTTAATACAGGTGATAAATCAGGAGGGTCTAGAACAGGGAGAGCAAACAAGCTGCACACCACGTGACCGATTCACATGCCTGCAGTGGAATGTTGAGGAGAATTATGTGGCCGCTTTCCTGGGTGAGCTGAACACTGAGGCTTGATGGATTTGCCCTTGAATGGAGCAGAGACAGCGTAGTCCCATGTGTGTGCCACTTCTGTGCCACCAAGGGCCATGGCGGTGAGGTTAAAGAGCCTTATGAAACTGATAAGGAGGTAGAAGGATCACATATTAATAATCAAGTGTAAATGAGGGAAAATATTATTCTAAAATAAGCCTAGCTTTTGGATTCATTCCCTTAATGGTAATGTCATTTCTCAAAGTGTGTCATATTGTATAAGGGGTAGATTTGAGTCTATATTATATAGATCAGTCCTGTATCGTATCATGGAAGGAATACCAGCTTTTCTGTCATCTATTGAGGCCCAATAAACCACTCAAAGATTAGAAGTTGTGATAGTTAATTTTATGTACCAACTTGAGTGAGTCTATTTGTTTCCAAGGCAAACCATTCAATATCACAGTAATCTAAGTCTATGCCCTGACCAGTAATGCTGAAGAAGCTGAAGTTGAATGGTTCTATGAAGACCTACAAGACCTTCTAGAACTAACATCCCAAAAAAGATGTCTTTTTCATTATAGGGGACTGGAATGCAAAAGTGGGGACTCAAGAAACACCTGGAGTAGCAGGCAAATTTGGCCTTGGAGTATGGAATGAAGCAGGGCAAAGGCTAATTGAGGTTTGCCAAGAGAATGCACTGCTCATAGCAAAGATCCTCTTCCAACAACACAAGAGAAGACTCTAAACATGGACATCACCAGGTGGTCAACACTGAAATCAGATTGATTATATTCTCTGCCACCAACAATGGAGAAGTTCTACACAGTCAGCAAAAACAAGACCGGGATCTGACTGGGGCACAGATCATGAACTCCTTATTGCTGAATTCAGACTTAAATTGAGGAAAGTGGGCAAAACCACTAGACCATTCAGGTATAACCTAAATCAAATCCCTTACATTTATACCGTGGAGGTGACAAATATATTCAAGGGATTAGATCTAACAGACAGAGTGCCTGAAGAACTATGAATGGAGGTTTGTGACATTGTACAGAGGCAGGGATCAAGACGATCCCCAAGGAAAAGAAATGCAAAAAGGCAAAACGGTTGCCTGAAGAGGCCTTACAAATTGCTGTGAATAGAAGAGAAGTGAAAGGCAAAGGAGAAAAGGAAAGATATAACCATCTGAATGCAGAGTTCCAAAGAATAACAAGGAGAGATAAGAAAGCCTTCCTCAGTGATCAATGCAAAGAAATAGAGGAAAACAATAGAATGGGAAAGTCTAGAGATCTCTTGAAGAAAATTAGAGAAACCAAAGGAACATTTCATGTGAAGATGGGTACAATAAAGGACAGAAACGGTATGGACCTAACAGAAGCTGAAGGTGTTAAGAAGAGGTGGCAAGAATACACAGAACTATACAAAAAAATCTTCATGACACAGATAATCATGATGATGTGATCACTCACCTAGAGCCAGACACCCTGGAATGCTAAGTCAAGGGGGCCTTAGGAAGCATCATTACTAACAAAGCTAGTGGAGTTGATGGAATTCCAGTTGAGCTATTTCAAATCCTAAAAGATGATGCTGTGAAAGTGCTGCACTCAATATGCCAGCAAATTTCGAAAACTCAGCAGTGTCCACAGGCCTGTAAAAGGTCAGTTTTCATTCCGATCCTAAAGAAAGGCAATGCCAAAGGATGCTCAAACTACTGCACAATTGCACTCATCTCACAAGCTAGTAATGTAATGCTCAAAATTCTCCAAGCCAGGCTTTAATAGTATGTGAACCATGAACTTCCAGATGTTCAAGCTGGATTTAGAAAAGGCAGAAGAACCAGAGATCAAATTGTCAACATCTGTTGGATCATTGAAAAATCAAGAGACTTCCAGGTAAATGTCTAATTCTGCTTTGACTAGGTCAAAGCCTTTGAACATGTGGACCACAACAAACTGTGAAAGAGATGGGAATACCAGACCACCTGACCTGCCACTTGAGAAATATGTAGGCAAGTCAGGGAGCAACAGTTAGAACTGGACATGAAACAACAGACTAGTTCCAAATTGGGAACGCACCCTCCTTATTTAACTTAATTTCAGAGTACATCATGAGAATCGCTGGGCTGGATGAAACACAAGCTGAAATCAATATTTCTGGGAGAAACATCAATAACCCCAGGTATGCAGAAGACAGCACCCTTATGGCAGAAAGTGAAGAAGAACTAAAGAGTCTCTTGATGAAAGTGAAAGAGGAGAGTGAAAAAGTTGGCTTAAAACTTGACATTCAGATAACTGAGATCATGGCATCTGGTCATATCACTTCTGGCAAATAGATGGGGAAACAGTGGAAACAGTGACAGACTTTATTTTTGGGGGCTCCAAAATCACTGCAGCCATGAAATAAAAAGACTCTTTCTCCTTGGAAGAAAAGTTATGACCAACCTAGACAGCATATTAAAAAGCAGAGACATTACTTTGCCAATAAGGCTGTGTCTAGTCAGTTATTGTTTTTCCAGTAGTCATGTATGGATGTGAGAGTTGGACTATAAGGAAAGCTGAGCACTGAATAATTGATGCTTTTGAACTGTGGTGTTGGAGAAGACTCTTGAGAGTCCCTTGGACTGCAAGGAGATCCAACCAGTCCATTCTAAAGGAAATCAGTCCTGAATATTAATTGGAATGACTGATGTTGAAGCTGAAACTCCAATCCTTTGGCCACCTGATGTGTAGAGTGACTCACTGGAAAAGACCCAGATACTGGGAAAGATTGAAGGCAGGAGAAGGGGATGACAGAGGATGAGATGGTTGGATGGCATCACCAACTCAATGGACATGAGTTTGAGTAAACTCTGAGAGTGGAAATGGACAGGGAGTCCTGGTGTGCTGCAAGTCCATGGGTTTGCAACAAGCTGAACATGACTGAGTAACTGAATTGAACTGAACTGAGTCAGGGGATGTCTAGGTATTCAGTCAAATGCTTTTCTGAGTGTTTCTGTGAGGGTGTTTTTGGATAAACTAACATTTTGTTGGTAGCCTGAGTAAAGTAAACTGCCTCCCTCATGTGTGTGGGCTTCATCCAATCAATTAAAGCCTGGGTAGAACAAAAAGTCTGCCTTTCCCTGAGTTAGAGGGAATTCCTACTGTCTAACCACCTTGAAACTGGGATTGGGCATCTTCTTACCTTCAGACTGACATGGAAACATCGATCTTTCTGAGTCTTGAGTTTCCTGTCCCTTGGACTAGAACTGCACGGTCAGAACTCCTGGTTTTCTGGCAATTGGACTCAGACCGGAACTACCCATCACCTTGCCTGGGTCTGCAGCTGGCTGACTCACCTTGTAAATCTTGGGACTTTTCAGTTTCCATAATTGCATGAGCTTATTTTTTACAGTAAACTAATAAGTAAGGAAAAAATTACTTTATATATATACATACATCCTGTTGTTGGTTCTGTTTGTCTGGAGAACCCTGTCTAAGAATGCAGAAGCTTAAAATAACAGATATTTTACATCTCAGGATTCTGTAGGTGACACATTTGGACAGGATACAGTGGGAATTCTCAGTAACATCAGGGGCCTCAATGCCCCCATGGCCTCTCTTGCTACCTGCCCTCATTACACAGAAGTCTAGTCTGAGCTTCTTTAGAGCTTGGCAGGTGCCCCCTGGAGTGTTCTAAGAGGACAAGCACTTCTTAAGCTGCTGCTTCCGCCATGTTTGATAGCATCCCACTGACCAAGGCAAGTCCATGGCGAAACCCAGGGTCAGTGTGAGAGGAGTCTACACTAGGGCATGGGTGCCTGGAGATTTAATTTATTGTGGTAACCAACGTTAAAATCTGTCTCGAAGGGGAGGTTTGATATTCCATCGTGAACATGTTGGCTCTGATGTGTCCATTTGATGTTAAAGTTGGGAGAGTCAGGTGGCAATATGGGTCTGAGGCCAAGACAAGATAATTTCTTAACAATGGATGGATACATTTGGAAATCATGAATACATAGGGGTACATGAAAATATTCCACAATCAGTATAACATGGACACCATCCTATCAGGACAGATTGATGCCATAGTCTTGAAGCAGAATCTCAGGGTTCCCTGTTAGGCCAAGCGTTTTCCTTTTAGTTATTAGATCTTTGGGAGGTATCAGGAATCCGAGGAAAGGAGGCAGGGCAGTCAGGGTAGTGGGAGGGCAGTGGGCAATGAACCAATTGGCAGGAAATATTGCAATACTTTGGCAACTGGTCTGAGTAGCAACCATATACACAGGAAAGAGCTAAAGCCAGGGGTGGTATGGTTAACATGTCACTGGCATAGGGTATTAACTTAAACTGTATGATTGACCTGTATTTATCCACTTGTGGTTGCGAAGAGCATCATTTTGTATACTTCAAACTAACCCAAAATAAGACAAAACTAGGTCTAAAATGGACACAAATATTTAGTTAACTGGCAGGTGAAAAGGAGGAGCCCTCATAGGAAATTGGAAAGAATGACTCCATGGAAGGCAAAGGAGGATCACAGGAAAGGAAGGGAAGGGGCAAAGATCTTGAAGGTTATATAGTAAAGTTCAGGTGAGATGAGTGTGCATGACTTTAGCTGAGGTGTATATCAAAGGAATGATTTCCATGAACCCAGACTCTTGCATCTTCCCATATATAGAAAAGCGCTAAATACCTCAACTTGACATATCTGATTTTCCTTTAATCTTTTGAGGTTTGGATTACCTGCCTTTTGCTGTAAACTTCTGTATAATCTGTCCCTGCCCCCCTGCCTCCTGGGAGCAGTTTTCTCAGGATTTTGTGAGATGCTACCTCCCAGGCTTGAAGTTCTAAAAATTCCCACCAAATAAAGCATAACTCTCAACTTGTAGGTTGTGAATATTTTTGAAGTCAACAATGAGAAAGACTTGCTTGCATTTATATGAGGAATGGAAAGATCCCTCAGCTTGATGTTGGAAAATAATCTGTTTTAAAAGGTAAGAAGTTTCAGTTGAACAGTGAAGGGACTCACAACATTGTCAATTGGCTATACCTCAATACAAAATGTTTTGTGTTAAAAGAAATAAAATTTTAAAAATATAAATAAAATTACCTCTATTCTCAAAATAAGTAAATAAATAAAAGGTAAGAAGGTGAGAGGAAATAGCAAAGTGTGTGATCACGAGCCTGGGGCTCTTGTCCCAGTACTTCCAGTCTTGAGGACCATCTTGGCCACTTCATAACAGATCTTTCTTTGTAGACAGTGGTCTTCATCTTGATTGCACAGTAGGATAATGACCTGTGGGCGCTTTTAAAATCCTCTATGCCCAAGTCTCATTCAGAGAGTTTACATCAGAATGTCTGAAAGTATCCAGGAGTCAGTGTTTTTAAAGCTCCTAGGTTATATTATGTATGTTCAAGATTGAGAACCAGCACAGCTTTATCTCCTAGTCCTTCAGCTTTCATGCTTTAGGCAACAAAGTCTCCTTGAATACTCATCACCATCAGTATTAGCAGGTCCCATGACAATGGAGGCCCTTGCAAACCTTCCCTCAGGGCAGTCATTCCCAATCCCAGCTGTAGACTCACCTGGAGGCACTTACAACACACTGGTGCTTGACCTCACTCCAGAGACTTTGATGTAATTGGCCTGGGATGGCCCAGGGCTTCAGTTGTGTCTCCTCAAATAGGTATGTTGAAATGCTAATGCTCAGTACCTCTAACTACTACTAATTCACTTCAGTCGTGTCCGACTCTGTGTGACCCCATAGACGGCAGCCCACCAGGCTCTGCCGTCCCTGGGATTGTCCAGGCAAGAACACTGGAGTGGGTTGCCATTTCCTTCTCCGATGCATGAAAGTGAAAAGTGAAAGGGAAGTCGCTCAGTCGTGTCCGACTCTTAGCGACTCCATGGACTGCAGCCCACCAGGCTCCTCCATCCATGGGATTTTCCAGGCAAGAGTACTGGAGTGGGGTGCCATTGCCTTCTCCGCAGTACCTCTTAATGTGACCTAATTTGGAAATGGCATCCTTAAAGAGGTAATCAAGTTAAGCGAAGATCTTCAGGGTGGACCCTAATCTAAAATGTCTAGTGTCTTTATAAAAAGCGGAAATTTGAATACAAGGAAGACATGCAGGAGGGATTATGTGAAGAGATGTAAAGAGATCACTAGGTAGGATTTGTTATTGTTGAGTTGCTAAATTGTATCTGACTTGATTAGATTGGAGTTATGTGGCCACAAGGAACATCTGGGACTGCCAGGTGCAAGAGGCAAGAAGGGGTCCTTCTCCTACAGGTTTCAAAGGGAGCACATAACTTTCAGACTTCTAGTCTCTGGGGCCATAAGACAATAAATTTCTGTTATTCTCAGACAACCAGTTTCTGGTACTTTGTAACAGCAGCCTGAGGAAATTAATACAAATGGTCTTGGATATCGATAGTTTTTAATATGACCCAGGTGGTTCTAATGTGCCAGGACTGATTTATTGATTTTCATAACTATTAAAGGAATTAAGTATACAGTAGGTATAACCAGGATAGAAAACAATGTCAAAATCAGTTTAGGAGCCATGCCAACATAATTATCACAAGTCTAATATTTAAAACTTAGTCACATGTTGAGTAATTTTAATGCCTAGTAATATATCTCTTCTTCACTCGGGGCTCTGTATTTTAAGAGAGGCATTTGCAGTCTTGCTCCTCTGCAGTTCCTGGCCTGGATGCTTATTTTTAGTGTAATTTTTCACCTTGAATGATGAGATTCTGGATTTTCACTTCACATGTACTTTACAGGTCTTCTCATGGTGTATCCTTTATTTTTCATGCCTAAGGGCACTGTCTAACACCTCTCCCTGTTGGACTTGATCCTGTTCATTTATAATGCAACAATTCTCCAATTTGTCAAAGTTACTTAGAATTCTTATCCTGCAACCCAACATTCTAATTCCTATTACTCAAGGAGAGTCCTCAGGACAATTGAATTAAGAATTTTATGAACTCCAGGAGGAATCAATTTGGAGAAGACCAGATAATGGAAGGTTTATTGTATTATGTGCTGCATTAAGGTGCGAAGATGTATGAAGGATAAATGGTCAGTGCGTGAATTATCCAGAGTTCCTACAGTGAGACAGGGGGATCAGTCCTTGCCCCAAACATCATGTGAGATGTGGAACCTTGTCACTGCCACTCAAAGTGTGCTTCACAGACTAGCAGCATTGGCATTACCTGGGAGCTGGTCAGAAACACAGCATCTCTAACTCCATCCCAGACCTACAGAATCTAAATTTACTTTTTTGTAGTTTCTCTAGGTGAAGCACATGCATATTAAATTTTGAGATATGATGTAGACACAGTCCCTAGCTTGAAGAACTCACCAAGTAAGCTGGTTGAATTTGGCAGATCAGTTCAGACTCTCAGTCATGTCCGACTCTTTGTGACCCCATGGACTTCAGCATGCCAGGCCTCCCTGTCCATCACCAACTCCCGGACTTTACTCAAACTCATGTCCATTGAGTCAGTGATGCCATCCAACCATCTCATCCTCTGTTGTCCCCTTTTCATCCTGCCTTCAATCTTTATAAGCATCTGGGTCTTTTCCAATGAGTCAGCTCTTTGCATAAGGTGGCCAAAATATTGGAGTTTAGGCTTCAACATCAGTCATTCCAATTAATATTCAGGACTGATTTCCTTTAAGATGCACTGGTTGGATCTCCTTGCAGTCCAATGGACTCTCAAGAGTTTTCTTGAACAGCACAGTTCAAAAGCATCAATTCTTTGGCACTCAGCTTTCCTTATAGTCCAACTCTCACATCCAAACATGACTACTGGAAAAACCATAGACTTAACTTAATGGATCTTTGTTTGCAAAGTAATGTCTCTGCTTTTTAATATGCTTTCTAGATTGGTCATAACTTTTCTTCCAAGGAGCAAGTGTCTTTTAATTTCATGGCTATAGTCATCACTACGAACAAAGCTAGTGGAGATGATGGAATTCCAGTTGAGCTATTTCAAATACTAAAAGATGATGCTGTGAAAGTGCTGCACTCAATATACCAGCAAATTTGGAAAACTCAGCAGTGGCCACAGGACTGGAAAAGGTCAATTTTCATTCCAATCCCAAAGAAAGGCAATGTCAAAGAATGCTCAAACTACTGCACAATTGAAGTCATCTCAATTGTGCAATAGTTTCACTATGCATTGTGCATACTTTCACTATGAAAGTAATGCTCAAAATTCTCCAAGCCAGGCTTCAGCAATACATGAACCATGAACTTCCAGATGTTCAAGCTGGTTTTAGAAAAGGCAGAGGAACCAGAGATCAAATTGTCAACATCTGCTGGATCATCAAAAAAGCAAGAGAATTTCAGAAAAACATCTATATCTGCTTTATTGACTATGCCAAAGCCTTTGACTGTGTGTATCACAATAAACTGGTAAATTCTGAAAGAGATGGGAATACCAGACCACCTGACCTGCCTCTTGAGAAACCTGTATGCAGGTCAGGAAGCAACAGTTAGAACTGGACAGGGAACAACAGGCTGGTTCCAAATAGGAAAAAGGAGTATGTCAAGGCTGTATATTGTCACTTATATGCAGAGTACATCATGAGAAACGCTGGGCTGGAGGAAGCACAAGCTGGAATCAAGATTGCCGGGAGAAATATCAATAACCTCAGATATGCAGATGACACCACCCTTATGGCAGAAAGTGAAGAACTAAAGAGCCTTTTGAAGAAAGTGAAAGAGGAGAGTGAGAAAGTTGGCTTAAAGATCAACATTCAGAAAACTAAGATCATGGCATCTGGTCCCATCGGTTCATGGGAAATAGATGGGGAAACAGTGGAAACAGTGGCAGACTTTATTTTTGTGGGCTCCAAAATCACTGCAGATGGTGATTGAAGCCATGAAATTAAAACATGCTTACTCCTTGGAAGGAAAGTTATGACCAACCTAAACAGCATATTAAAAAGCAGAGACATTTCTTTGTCAACAAAGGTCCATCTAGTCAAGGCTATGTTTTTCCCAGTAGTGAAGTATGGATGTGAGAGTTGGACTATAAAGAAAGCTGAGCACTCAAGAATTGATGCTTTTGAACTGTGGTGTTGGAAAAGACTCTTGAGAGTCCCTTGGACTGCAAGGAGATCCAACCAGTCCATTCTAAAGCAGATCAGCCCTGGGTGTTCATTGAAAGGACTGTTTTGAAGCTGAAACTCCAGTACTTGGACCACCTGATGCGAAGAGCTGACTCATTGGAAAAGACCCTGATGCTGGGAAAGATTGAGGGCAAGAGGAGAAGGGGAAAACAGAGGATGAGATGGTTGGATGGCATCACCAGCTCAATGGACATGGGTCTGGGTAGACTCCAGCAGTTGGTGATGGACAGGGAGGCCTAGTGTGCTGCGGTTCATGGGATTGCAAAGGTTCTGACACAACTGACTGACTGAACTGAACTGAACATTCACCATCTGCAGTGATTTTGGAGCCCACAAAAATAAAGTCTGCCACTGTTTCCACTGTTTCTCCATCTATTTGCCATGAAGTGATAGGACCAGATGCCATGATCTTTGCTATCTGAATGCTTGAGCTTTATGCCAACTTTTTTCACTCTCCTCTTTGAATTTCATTAAGAGGCTCTTTAGTTCCTCTTCACTTTCTTCCATAAGGGTGATGTCATCTGCATGTCTGAGGTTATTGATATTTCTCCCGGAAATTTTAATTCCAGCTTGTGCTTCATCCAGCCCAGTGTTTCTCATGATGTACTCTGCGTATAAGTTAAATAAGCAGGGTGACAATATACAGCCTTGACGTACTCCTTTTTCCTATTTGGAAACAGTCTGTTGTTCTATGTCCAGTTCTAACCGTTGCCTCCTGACCTGCATACAGATTTCTCAAGAGGCAGATCAGGTATTCCCATCTCTTGAAGAATTTTCCAGAGTTTATTGTGATCCACACAGTCAAAGGCTTTGGCATAGTCAATAAAGCATAAATAGATGTTTTCCTGGAACTCTCTTGCTTTTTCAATGATCCAGCAGATGTTGGCAATTTGATCTCTGGTTCCTCTGCCATTTTTGAAACCAGCTTGGACATCTGGAAGTTCACAGCTCACATATTATTGAAGCCTGGCTTGGAGAATTCTGACCATTCCTTTACTAGCATGTGAGATGACAGCAATTGTGCAGTAGTTTGAACATTCTTTGGCATTGCCTTTCTTAGGGATTGGAATGAAAACTGACCTTTTCCAGTCCTGTGGCCACTGCTGAGTTTTCCGAATTTGCTGGCATATTGAGTGCAGCACTTTCACAGCATCATCTTTTAGGATTTGAAATAGCTCAACTGGAGTTCCGTCAACTCCACTAGCTTTGTTTGAAGTGATGCTTCCTAGGGCCTACTTGACTTCACATTCCAGGATGTCTGGCTCTAGGTGAGTGATCACATCATTGTGATCATCTGGGTCATGAAGATCTTTTTGGTACAGTTTTCTGTGTATTCTTGCCACCTCTTCTTAATAACTTTTGCTTCTGTTAGGTCCATACCATTTCTGTCCTTTATCGAGCCCATCTTTCCATGAAATGTGCCCATGGTATCTCTAATTTTCTTGAAGAGGTCTCTAGTCTTTTCCATTCTATTGTTTTCCTCTATTTCTTTGCATTGATCAATGAGGAAGGCCTTCTTATCTTTCCTTGCTATTCTTTGGACTCTGCATTCAAATGGGTATGTCTTTCCTTTTCTCCTTTGCTTTTCACTTCCCTTCTTTTCACAGCTATTTGTAAGGCCTCCTCAGGCAGCCATTTTGCTTTTTTGCATTTCTTTTTCTTGGGGATGGTCTTGATCCCTGTCTCCTGTGTAATGTCATGAACCTCCATCCATAGTTCATCAGGCACTCTGTCTATCAGATCTAGTCCCTTAAATCTATTTCTTCCATTGTATAATCATTAGGGATTTGATTTAGGTCATACCTGAATGGTCTAGTGGTTTTCCCTGCTTTCTTCAATTTAAGTCAGAATTTGGCAATAAAGAGTTCATGATTTGAGCCACAGTCAGATCCCAGTCTTGTTTTTGCTGATTATATCTCTATCTTTGGCTGCAGAGAATATAATCAATCTGATTTCGGTGTTGAGCATCTGGTGATGTCCATGTGTAGAGTCTTCTCTTGTGTTGTTGGAAGAGGGTGTTTGCTATGACCAGTGTGTTCTCTTGGCAAACCTCGATTAGCCTTTGCCCTGCTTCATTCTATACTCCAAGGCCAAAATTGCCTGTTACTCCAGGTGTTTCCTGACTTCCTACTTTTGCATTCCAGTCCCCTATAATGGAAAGGACATCTTTTTGGGGTGTTAATTCTAGAAGGTCTTGTAGGTCTTCACAGAACCATTTAACTTCAGCTCCTTCAGCATTACCTGTTGGGGCATAGACTTGGATTACCGTGATATTGAATGATTTGCCTTGGTACTGAACAGAGATCATTCTGTCGTTTTTGAGGTTGCATCCAAGTACTGCATTTGCGGCTGTTTTGTTGACTATAATGGTTACTCCATTTCTTCTAAGGGATTCTTGCACACAGTAGTAGATATAATGGTCATCTGAGTTAAATTCTCCCATTCCAGTCCATTTTAGTTTGCTGACTCCTAAAATGTTGACGTTCCAACACTTCTCAAAGTGTGGTCTGGAGGACAGTATGTATTTGAGTGACCTTCAACACTTGGTAAAATACAGACTTACTTTTAAAACATTAATTAGTTAATTTTTTGCCTGTGCTGGGTCTTTGTTGCTTTGCTCGGGCTTTCTCTGGTTCCAGAGAGGAGTGTCTTCTCTTGCTGAGGAACACAGGCGCTAGGCTCGTGGGCTTCAGTAGTTGCAGTGTTCAGGCTCGGTAGTTGTGGCTCATCAGCTATAGAGCATGCGTTCAGTAGCTGTGGCACATAGGCTTAGTCGCTTCACAGTATGTGAAATCTTCCTGGCCCAGAGATTGAACCTGTGTCCCCTGTATTGGCAGGCAGATTCTTATCCCCTGCACTTCCAGAAAAGTCCAAGACAGACTTACTTAATTGGAATCTTTGGTGGTGGGATTAGGAACTTATATTTTTTGTAAATAGCCCAGGTGACTCTGATGCACTTTAAAGTTGGAGAATATCTTCTCTAGAACTGTAGAAATTTATTCTGCTTCAACACATCTGAGGAATAAACCCTCTTCTCTTAGTAACAATGATTTGGAAAAGCAGTTACAGGGGTGGAAGCTGCAGTCTCCTAGACCAGGATCATCCGAAGGATGGCCTGTGGATCAATAGTGTGGCCATCCCTGGGAGCTTGTTAGAAATGCAGAACTTCAAACTTTACCCCGTATCTACTGTTATGGGATAAATTGACTTTGCTAATTCATATGTTGAAGTTCTGATATCAGAACCTCAGAATATAATTATATTTGAAAATAAGGAACTTAAAGAAGTAATTAAATCTAGTTCTCTGGGTCTGCAGACATCTTCGGACCAACATTTAGCAGCTGTTAGTAGAGGCTTGACAGGACACATCCCCTTCATAAGTTATAGATCAGGGAAAAAAGATATTTATTCAATAGTCTCTGTTTGGCTTATATCAGTAATCATTAATAAGTGAAGCTCATTTAGTACTTCATAAGTGTGTTTGAACTTGACTCTATCTTTCTGGCTCACAGCAGTCCTCCAAGTTTAGTTATCACTTTTCTGTAGACATTGTTTTGAACAGTCCATAAACAGCTCCTGCCTGCTGGGTCTTGACACACGTTTCCCTATAAGCACACTTATGAACATGTAACCATCAGTGAGGAAAACATTAAATCAGAGTAACAGAAAGACTGCCAGAATGGCATGTGTATCTTAAAATACTTTACAAATGTGTTCATTGCTGAGAAATGGCTTTGTTCAAACCTAAATCCAGCCTGATTTTTTTTTGTTGTTGTTACTATACAATTAGGCTCTGAGTCAGCCTTGAATCTTATGTTAATGAGATCCCCTACAGTCTTGGCTCATACCTTCAAATTAGAGATTGATCTATAATTAATAAGGCTTATAATGCCAGTACCTGAGACAAAAGAGATGGTCGGGCAGCTGGGAAAGGAAAGAAGACAGGTGCACCACATATCGAGCTGGCTCCTGGTGGCAGAAACGGGTGTCTATGGGTAGTCAGTCTGCTGGTTTGAGCTCTTCTGATGGGGAGAGCAGCTCACTGCCCTCCGAGGTCTCAGGAGGGGACATGGGGGCTGCAGCTAGCTTCCATCCACAGCAAAACATTCCTGCTCAGAGAAACCCTGGCTGGCGCGTGCGTGAGTTTGCCAATGTTACATTAAACTGCCTTTGAATTCTGGGTAAAAAAAAAAAAACCTTCCCAGGCCAAGGAGTCATATGTTTTTTTCCAGCTATTTTTGGAGCCATGTAACCTCCCCACACTGTAGTTTCTACTGCCTCGAAATTCCCAGTGATTGGAAGAGAGGAGTGCTTGCTGATTAATTAAAATCCAATTTTCTTTTCTCTTCTAATTGCAGCAGTAGAGGGGGAAAAAAGGAAGACTTATTATTCCAAAAATGAAAATGATCCTTCAACTGTTTGGGCTTATTATGAGCTCCATGTTGCAGTTTGTTTTAAATTGAGTCAATAGAATAAACATGGAAATGAGCTCTTTGAAATCATATCTTTTGAAACTATTTAAATGAGAGCCTGCATCATTTTGTTTAAAATGTTTTAGACTCTGCCTGGATAGACTTCTTGATAAAGATAAAGGGTAAGGGAGGGTTTAGGTTTGCAGGTAGTCTGACCATACTGTGGGTCTGCCCATGTGTGGCTTTATGACGTGATTTGGGGCACTGTTTAGGACTCTGCAGTGGATCAACCCTCATTAGCACAAAGATGATCTGAACTCCCACCCGCTAACACACAGAACTTAAAACATAATTTCAATTCGCTTTGAATTTGTAGGCTCTCTGTGGTCCTGAAGAGTTGGGGCGGCTGAACTTACAGGGCCCTGATTTAGTGCTGCGTGTGTGTGTGGGGTGGAGCAGGCATCCGCATGGAGGGTGGTGGCCCAGCACCTTGGGAAGGGGGCTGGTTCCCCCAGTAATTGCCTGGTTCACTGGTTCCCATGGGAAGGGAGAGGTGATGTTTACCTCCTCACTTGCCACATAGTCTTTATGTAATCTGCAGTTTTAGAGCCTCTAGTTGGATGGTGGCTATTGGCAGGTGGGGGGAAAGGGAGGCAAAGTCAGTGAAGGACACCTGGAGAATCTAAAATTGGCACTGTGTAACTGTCCTGTATAAATGAGCAAAATGCAATACAACGCTAAGTATAAAAATGTAGGGTACAAAATTGTGTGTGACATTACTTTGCCAACAAAGGTTCGTCTAGTCAAGGCTATGGTTTTTCCTGGGTCATGTATGGATGTGAGAGTTGGACTGTGAAGAAGGCTGAGCACCGAAGAATTGATGCTTTTGAACTGTGGTGTTGGAGAAGACTCTTGAGAGTCCCTTGGACTGCAAGGAGATCCAACCAGTCCATTCTGAAGATCAGCCCTGGGATTTCTTTGGAAGGAATGATGCTAAAGCTGAAACTCCAGTACTTTGGCCACCTCATGCGAAGAGTTGACTCATTGGAAAGGACTCTGATGCTGGGAGGGATTGGGGGCAGGAGGAGAAGGGGACGACAGAGGATAACATGGCTGGATGGCATCACTGACTTGATGAACGTGAGTCTCAGTAAACTCCGGGAGTTGGTGATGGACAGGGAGGCCTGGCGTGCTGCAATTCATGGGGTCGCAAAGAGTCGGACACGACTGAGTGACTGATCTGATCTGATTTTTATTTAGAAAAACTTTATATTATCTATTTATATTATATACTTATATATTATATATTTATATATGTATTTATACACATGCCAATTACATATATAAGTATATACATACTTATATATTAATATTTTAAAAGTTTTAAAATATTTTTGCTATTGTTCAGTCACAAAGTCATGTTCAACTCTTTGTGACCCCATGGACTGCAGCATGTCAGGCTTCCCTATCCTTCTTTGTCTCCTGGAGTTTGCACAAATTCATGTTCTTTGAGTTGGTGATGCCATCCAACCATCTCATTCTCTGGCATCCTCTTCTCCTTTTGCCTTCAATCTTTCCCAGCATCAGGGTCTTTTCCAATGAGTCGACTTTTGTATCACGTGGCCAAAGTATTGGAGCTTCAGCTTCAGCATCAGTCTTTGCAATGAATATTCAGGGTTGATTTCCTTTAGGATTGACTGTTTTGATCTCCTTGCAGAGTGTTCTCTAGCATCACAATTCAAAAGTGTCAATTCTTCAGCTCTCAGCTTTCTTTATAGTCCAACTCTCACATCCATACATGACTACTGGAAAAACCATAGCTTTGACAATACAAACCTTTGTTGGCAAAGTGATATCTCTGCTTTTTAATATGCTATCTAGGTTTGTCATAGCTTTTCTTCCACGGAGCAAGTGTATTTTATTTTCATGGCTGTAGTCACCGTCTGCAGTGATTTTGAAGTCCAAGGAAAGAAAATTTGTCACTGCTTCCACTTTCTCCTCTTTGATTTGCAGTGGAGTGATGGGACCAGACCATGATCTTAGTTTTGTGAATTTTGAGTTTTAAGCTTTTTCACTCTCCTCTTTCACCCCCATCAAAGGGCTCCTTTGTTCCTCTTTACTTTTGACCATTAGAGTAGTATTATCTGCATATCTGAGGTTATTGCTCTTTCTCCTGGCAATCTTGATTCCAGCTTGGGACTCACTCAGCCTGGCATTTTGCATGATGTACTCTGCATGTAAGTTAAATATGCAAGGTGACAATATACAACCTTGATGTACTCCTTTCCCAATTTGGAACCAGTCCATGGTTCTTTGTCTGGTTCTAACTGTTGCTTCTTGACTCACATACAGGTTTCTTATGAAACAGGTAAGGTGGTCTGGTATTCCCATCTCTTTAAGAATTTTCCACAGTTTGTTGTGATCGACACAGTCAAAGCATAGTCAATGAAGCAGAAGTAGATGTTTTTCTGGAATTCACTTGCTTTCTCTAAGATGCCAATGAATGTTGGTAATTTCGTCTCTGGTTCCTCTACCTCTTTGAAACCCAGCTTGTACAACTAGAAGTTCTTGATTCGTGTTGTGCTGACTCCTAGCTTGAAGGATTTTGAGCATAACTTTACCAGCATGCAGAATGAGCTCAATTGTAGGGTAGTTTGAACATACTTTGGCAATGCACTTCTTTGTGATTGGAATGAAAACTGACCTTTTCCAGTCTTGTGGCCACTGCTGAATTTTTGAACTTTGCTAACATAATTTACAGCATCGTCTTTAGGCCTTGAAATAGCTCAGCTGGAATTCCATCACCTCTGCTAGCTTTGTTCATAGTGATGCTTCCTAAGGCCCATCCTTGACTTCACACTCCAGGATGTCTGGCTCTAGGTGAGTGACCACACCATCATGGTTATCTGGGTCATTAAGACCTTTTTTGTATAGTTCTTCCGTGTATTCTTGCCACCTCTTCTTAATTTCTTCTGCTTCTGTTAGGTCCTTACCGTTTCTGTCCTTTATTGTGCCCATTCTTTCATGAAATGTTTCCTTGATATCTCCAATTTTCTTGAAGAGATCTCTAGTCTTCTCCATTCTATTGGTTTCCTCTATCTTTTTGCATTGTTCATTGAAGAATGCCTTCTTATCTCTCCTTGCTATTCTCTGGAACTCTGCATTCACATGGGTATATCTTTCCCATTCTCTTCACCTTTACCTTCTCTTCTTTTCTCAGCTGTTTGTAAGGCCCCTTAGACAACCACTTTGACTTCTTGCATTTATTTTTCTTGGAGGTGATTTTGGTCACTCCCTTGTGAACAATGTCACGAACCTTCGTCCAAAGTTCAGGCACTCTGTATACTAGATCTAATCCCTTGAATCTATTCATCATCTCTACTGTATAATTATAAGGGATTTTATTTTTAATATATGTATTTATTATATGTATGAGTATCATACATAGTATCTGTATATGTTCATATATAATATATGCCATAAATGCATAGGCATATTTACATTTTTACATATAACATGTATGAATATGTATATAAATGTATATTTACATTTAAAAAATGTTTCTCACATATATAGTAGTGAGCATGGGTATATAGTAGTGAGCATGGATATATAGCTAGATAGGATATAGAAGATACACCAAAATATCAAGTGGTTCAAGTGACCTGACCTGGAGAATGGGAATTTTGATTATTTTCTTCATGTCTTTCTGTATTTCCTAAATATTCTATGACAATAAAGTATTGCTTTTGCAATCATAGAAAAGTCACTAAAAAACAAAATAGAGGACCCTTCCTACATGTCCTGTGTATCCCCAGGATAATTCTTCTCCTGCTCTGCTGAGTGAGGGCTCCTGGTTCCCGGGTCACTAGTCCCTTTGTTCATCTCATTTTGTGGGACCAAGGAGCACAGTTTCCAGGCTACTGTTGTAGCCACGTGTTCCCAGAAACAAACTCATTCAGAAGGACAATGCAGATAGTGGAGTGCAGTTTATTACACCAGTGGGCCAAGGCAGAGTCTCCTCTTAGCTAAGGACCCCAACCAGTTTTTGTGAAAACCTTATGTACCCTAAGTGTACGTGCCCAAACCCACCTCCCAAAATCCCTGAAACTACTCTGAGCAAAGGAAAAGAAAGATACAATCAAAGTTAACTCGTGATTCATATGCCTTAAGCCTAGGTAGTTAACAGTGGACAATTATCAATAGGTCTATGGTCACACCCCAATAAGCATAATAGAATGCATGATTCTATTCAGTTACACAGATAATTAGGGCATTCTTTTAGGCAACAGAGCATCTAGGTATGAGCCCCTGGGGCTCTTCCTTCCAGGGGTCTGGTTTTCCAGTTGGTATGTCGTTTCCATAGATACTGGGCATATAGCTCAAAGTCCACAGTCCAGTCGAAGATGGAGTCCTGCTTTCAAGATGGAGCCTGTTCTGTCTGTTTCCTCCTTCACTATGAGGGTTTGGAAGACCCTGTCCTCCTAAGCCCTACCCCATTGCATGCATAAGCTCACTCATCTGATATGAATGCAGAGAATCCCCAGGGTCCCTGAAATGTTCCTGGCCTTTGTATTCAGTGATGCTGATCTGATTGATCAAAAAAAATGTCTTCCCTTCCCGCAGTCTTTCATGGCAGACAAGGGGGAAATGAAGCTTTTTCTAATATACACATGTGAAGCTCGAGTTCTAGACGGGTGTTTTTGTGTGCTTGGGGACTGGGAGGGCCATTCAAACCCAGAGGGCAGGCTTCAATCCTGCAGAGACTGTGAGTCTGTGAGTCTGACTGGGGCCCGGGGTTCTACGCTGCTCACAAGCCCCCAGGTGATCCCCCACTGCTGGACCACCCTTCTCCAAGTATGTACCATGGCAGCACCCACAACTAAAAGGCTGAGGTCCAGGGACTCCTGTGTCTCAGGCCTTGAGACTTGGGCTGAATTGTACCAGCAGCTTGCAGTCGGCAGATTGTAGGACTTGGCCTTCAGACAGTGTGAGCCAATTCCTACAATAAGTCTCCTCTTATAGATCTCTCTATATCTGTTCTGTTTCTCTGGAGAACTGTGACTAATACACTATCTATTTCCAGAACTTTTTCATCACCTCAAGTAGAAGCTCTGTAACCGTTAAGCTGTAATTCCTCAGCCTCCCTTCCCCAGCCCTTGGCCACCTTTAGTCTACTTTCTATCTCTGAATTTGCTTATCTTAGGTAACTCGTATGAGTACAGTCATGCAACATTTTCCCTTTTTAGTCTGTATTATTTGACTTAGCATAATGTTTTCAAGGTTCATCCATGTGGAAGCTTGTATCTGAATGTCATTCATTATAAAGGCTGAATACCATTCCATTGTATGTATAGACCTCATTTTGCTTATCCATCCATTTATTGATGGACGCTTGGGTTGTTTCTACCTTTTGACTATTGTGAATAGCCTGCTATGGACACTGGTATATAAGTATCTGTTAGAGTCCCAGTTTTCCATTCTCTCGGGAATTACTGCATCACATGGTAATTCTGTTTAACTTAAGGAAGTGCCAAAATGTTTTCTGCAATGGCTACACCATTTTTGTTTCTGTGGGTCCTTTTAAAGTCAAAATTTTTTATAATATCTTACCTCTACACATATTACAAAAAAATAATTTATTGTGTTAGCTTCAGTATGCAGTGGTGTCTGCCCTCTTACTCATGAGATGGAGCATTGTCATCCTGTGAATGTATTGCCAAAGCTTTTTTCTCCGAACCTGTGCAAGTGAGGGGCTTGGAGCTTCAGTTCCATTGGCTTCACAATAAATCCATTTCTGTGTATTTCCATCTAAGAGCAACTACTTTTCATTTGCTGAAAATCACTGAAGTTCTGATCTTACAAATAAAATAAAGGGAAAAATGAAAGAATTATTTTTGGTGCTTGGGGACTAATATCTTCATTGGGCCTTAGGATTCCAGACCATCTCCCTGTCATATTTAGGTTAACATCATCCCTTAACTGGCCGCTCCTAAGTACCACCTCAGATCCAGCCAGGAGGGGCTCCTGCTCTAAGCCAGGAGCTTAGGAGGGCCTCATTCTTTCAGTGTTCCTGAGACAAAGGCTTTTTTCTAGATTATTCTTCAGGTACCCAGGGCCCTAAAATGTCTTTCCAAATGGCCATTATTTGCTTTCAGGCAGTTTGTTTTGCAATGGGCTGGTATAGAGGTCTCCCAAGCAGTGAGAGTGTGCTTAGTCACTTAGTCATGTCTGACTCTTTGTGACCCTATGGGCTCTGTCTATGGGGCTTCTCCAGGCAAGAGTACTGGAATGGGTTGCTATGCCTTCTTCCAGGGATGTTCCCAACCCAGGGATCTAACCCAGGTCTCTGGCATTACAGGCAGATTCTTTACCATCTGAGCCACCAGATAAATCCATGAATACTGGAGTGGGTAGCCTGTCCCTTCTCCAACAGAATTCCCAACCTAGGAATTGAACCAGGGTCTCTTGCATTGAAGGTAGATTCTTTACCAGCTGAGCTACCTGGAAGGCACCACCAAGCTCCTTCCCCAGGAACTATACCCAGCATCTCAGCATCAAGCTGCCATAGCTTTGAACAGAGTCTGTGAGCACCTGTGCTTTATCTCGATTTATTTTTTGCATCCATCAGCAAGATATGTTCTAAGGTAATTGCTTCTTCACTTCATGCTATTTTGACTTGTGAAAGGTTTCATTGGAAATTCTACTTTCAGATAATGGGACAGCTTATCCAGTCATCCCTCAGTATATGCAGGATATTGTCTCCAGGACCTCCCTCAGATACCAAAGTCTCCAGATGCTCAAGTCCCTTATGTAAAAAATGGGGTAGTATTTGCATATTGTGTAGGCTTATCCTCCCATATACTTTCAATCATCTCTAGATTACTTATAATACCTAATAACAAGTAAATACTATTTAAATAGTTCCTGGCAGGTGGCACATTCAAGGTTTGCTTTTGGGAACTTTCTGGAATATTCCTTTTCCTGATAATTTTCATTTGAGGTTGCTTGAATCCATGGATGTGGAACCAACGGATATTGAGGGCCAACTATACCTATTTCTAGACAAATGGCAGGCGAAACAGAATGGTTTCTTTGATTGGCTTAGGCCAATTATGATTTGTCCTCTGGCGGCTGGGCACTTTGCTGCCTGGAAAAAAAAAAAAAATCAGGTTACTCTCACCAAAAAAGAAGAGAGAATTTGCTTTAGGCTGGGAAGCCATAGCAACCGTTAGAGAGAAGAGTTACTTTCCTTAGAATTGTAAAGGAGGATTAGCAATTAGGAAGGAAAGAAGGAAAGAGGATTTGTCACAAGATTGAAAAGGCAGCCACAGCTGAACTTGTAATAAGCAGATTGTGAGAAGAGATTGTTCAGATGAAGTTCTGTGGGTCCCCATTGTAAATAGTGAGTGATTAATGACAGTGCCTTTTCTTAAATTTATGACTTGTATTTGTTACATAGCTCATCACTAATAAATAATGTCTGATGAATTAATATTGCTATTCTCCATCTATATTTTCATGATGTCATTTCACCAAAATTAGCTGTAGCCAGAAGAAAAATCAACCCTAAACCCTTCATTGCTCATGAAGTAATATGACTTTATCGGCTCATCTTAGAATAGCTGAAAAGGAATCTGGAGTCACCATTTAAAATCCTGAGGGAGCACTGAACTTCTGACATTCCAAGGAGAGGCAGCTGGGTTTGACTTCTTCTTGCCTTATCCCAGGGAGGAGCATAGATGAATTGTAGGAAAAGGCACAGATGCCATCAAGGTGCCATCTGAAGGCTGCTCACATGCTGTCTGACCCCAAGGTATTTCTTGTGGTGACCTCACTTGCCTGCCACTCAATGTTTACATCCCATTGATTTCAGGTTTATGGTGTCCTTTTCTATGCAAAGAATAATGCATTTATACAACCATAAATATTTTGACCTAAACAGGATGATATCTCAGTAACTACATTTCTACAGTGTCCTGCTAAGTGGGATTTTGAGTTAGAAAGGGGTTTAGATCAATGACAGATGTGCTCGCTACTTTTGGAAGTGACCTGTGGGAGGAGATCACAATGTGGATCTGCCTCTCTAAGGCAGAAGGCTCACAGTGTGCTGCATGGTCTTGTTCCCGGAGCGAGCATCCCCCACCCAGACAGGAAGGAGACCTGGCAGTTTCCTTAAGACCTCAGCCCTGGAAGTGGCATGGGGTCACTTTTGCTTTGTGCTGTTTGTCAGCAGAGCGCCTGGATTCAAGGGGCAATGTGCAGGGACATAGACTTCCCCTCTTGATATGGGAAGAATATGCAAGAATTTGGAGGCTGCATTTCAAGACTACCACATGAGCTTGAATGTCATTTCCTCAGAGAAGTCTTGCAGGCCATCTCCTCTTAAGTACCCTTGTCCACTCCTCAAATCACTGTCTATCATGATACCACTTTGATCTTCCTCATAGCACCATTACCTTGGCTTTCTCTGTGAATGCATTTGCTAAATTGCATAATTTTAATCTCACTTCCTGCCTAGTGTAGGATTTCCAGGAAAGCAGTAACATTAGGGATCATGTTCACAGCTCTATCCCCATGTAGCATAGCAGGGGCTCCATACAAAGTTGGCACACCATAAACATTGGGTGAGCGGATGAAATTTTTATCACCTAACTCTTCCAACAGCACAAAACAGAGAGATGCCTAACACTCCCCATTCAATATTTGGTCCCTCAGCTTTCTTCTATAATCTAGAGCTCTATTAATATGACCACTTTTGGACCTAAGAATCCTTCTAATTATCACAGATGTATCCTAAGAAGCAATTAGTCAAAGCTGCCTAGAATCTTTGTGGATACGGCTGATCCTGGCCGTATGGAAATGTACCAAATTCCCTGTCACAGAAATTCTTAGCTCTGATGGAAAAATTTGGATTAGAAAATGGCTGAGGAAGAGATATTCATGAGGAGGCAGCTTTCAGAAGCACAGAGAAGAAAATTCTCTGTATTTTGTTACCGTCCGTGGTTATAGAGTTATTGGAAAGTGAACAGTAACGTTGCAGTGTAATCCTAAGAAAATGGGCTGAGTGACTTACTGCCTGTTGGTTCAGAGCCTGCAAATCTGTTTTCCAAAGTGCAGCTGGGATAAAGGTACAGAAATAACGTGCAGCTTTTTACCTGCTCCCAAGTCCTTTATTGGGTCCCAGGAGGGGAAAGCTGAGAGGGAGGAGGAATAGAGAAGCTTACACGCTAGTTTCTGTGTATGCTGCAGGCTGGTGAGCTGCAAGATGGATATTTACCAGCCTTCAACTTGCATCTTAAGTTAGTGATATGTCTCCATTAATGGGGCTTCCCAGGTGGCGCTAGTGGTAAAGAACCTGCCTGCCAATGCAGGAGATATAAGAGACATGGGTTCCATCCCTGGGTCAGGAAGATCCCCTAGAGGAAGGCGTGGCAACCGAGTATTCTTGCCTAGAGAATCCTATGGACAGAGGAGCATGGTGGGCTATAGGGTTGTACAGAGTTGGACATGGCTGAAGAGACTTAGCACACATTCCATTAATGAGAGCAGATCTCACCATGATGGTGTATCTCTCTTTCCTCTTGGAAGAAAGACAAAGTCAATTAAATCGTGTTGGAGGGCAAGCAGTTCACACAGGGTTTTTTTTTTTTTTTTTCAGTAGCACAGTGGTGGTGTTTCCCTTTGTTACCAAGACAGCAATTAGCAGGTTTCTTAACGGCGCAAAGGTGGGTGACAAGTACAATAGGCTTTTAGGAAGGTGGTTGCTGTCAGGCCTTAAAGCAGAGTAGGAGGTTGAAGGATTTAAATATAAAATAAAATCCACCAAATTCTATGCCATTGGTGTCTTCTACGAATTTTTACACCTACTCCAGTCTCAGGACTTACACTGTCTGTTTGAAAGCTTTAAAGAATGATATTTTCCAGTGTATCTCAAGGAGTAAAAACTTTTAAGTCACTTTCGAGAAGTGAGGAGTGCATTTGCCTACTTTGATTGCCTTAAGATTCCAGATGGGAGTTTGAGTGGTTATTTTTACATGTTATATAGTATTTATTATTGTTATTTTTTATTCTATTTACACATTATAATAAATACATATTTTTCCCATTTTTGTTCATAAAAGTAACAAGTTCGGCTTCAAGAGAGAATTAAAAGAAATACTTTGTTGGAAGTTTTTGACATTTTCCTCAAGAAGTCCCCATGAGACTGAAGAAAGTCCTAATCAAAGGCCATTAATCTTGTGGCCAAGATTAGTGATAAAAATAGGAAAGGACCCTAGGTCTGTGGATATATTTAAAACTGAGCAGAAAAAGTACTCAACATGGAAAGCTAATATGATCCAAACAGAATTCTTCACTTTCCCTTTAATCCTAAAACTGATTATTATTACTTTTTCTCAGCTTCCCTAACCCTCTCCAAAAATATCACCATTCTCTGGTTTACTGGGCTGGAACATTCTGCTTACGATTCTTTCTATCTCCCTGTCTTTTATGTTGTATTTGCTTAAGATTAAACTTTTGGATGTGTCATTTCTTTCTTTTTTTTTTCTCTTATATCCATCATCTTTTGTTGTTATTAATCATTGCATTTGCAGTTTGGAATGAATTTTTGGTCTAAGTACGGATATACCGACCTTATATATAACATTCAGGATGTAATTTTCCTCAGATGGGTATGAACACAGGGTTGGAATTCAGAGGAAATCTCAGGGTTCTCAGGGAGATTCAAATTTAAAAACCACTCAGAAAGACTCAGTGGTGGGTTTCAAGACACTTAAGTAAATGGAGATGGTCAGAGAAATGTTAGGTTCAAGAATATTCTTGAGGCTAATGGGAGCAGGAAACGAGTCAGAGGAGGCAGTTTCAGAAAGGCAGGAAAGAACATGGTATACTCAGCCCCTCAAAAGCCAAGTAGACCCATGCTTCAAGGAGTGAGCAAGTCATCATTTCCTAATATTGTAAAGCACTTGAAGAAGGTAAATGAGAGGAGGCAGTTGAGTTCAACATTCCGGAGGGGGGCTTTCCAGATTGAGCAGAGTCTCTGGGCACTAACTGGAGCAGAAGCAGAGGATGACTTGTGGTGAAGGAGTCTAAATGGCAATAAAAGTCTTTGAAACAGACGTGAGGCTTCTCAAGTTCTGCTCACATGTGCCCGTTGTCCTGGTCACGGTCCACCTTCCTAAACAGAGCTCAAGGTAGAGTGTGAGTGGAGGTGGGCCCACTCATTTGGTTAATAAGATCTGCTCTCATTAATGGAATGTGTGCTAAGTCTCTTCAGCCGTGTCCAACTCTGTACGACCCTATAGCCCACCATGCTCCTCTGTCCATAGGATTCTCTAGGCAAGAACACTCGGTTGCCACGCGACCCCCAACAGAAGGGGGCGCTGGGGCGCAGGGAAGGGAGAAGATGAGAAAGCCACGCAAGGATGTGTGCCCATCGAGCTGAGGTTGTCTGCCCCTCAGGGCCGGAACGTGGACTCAGTTTTAGGCTAGTCCCCCAATTCTTCTCCCAGTTTCTTCCAAAACCCAACTTTTCTGAAGCTCTTGCTTTGATGCTGCTGGAGAAGCATCTAGCTAGAATATCCTCTACCTCCCTGATGGTCTCATAGACACTTCCCCAAATCTATGAAGGTTTCAGCCCCCCAAGCCCCTGGTACTGGCTTGGCTCTCTCTGCACCTCTTTTTTTTTTTTTTTTTTGATCCCATTCCTGTCATTGGATTTAGGTCTGTGGGGACAAAAGCCAGGATGTCATTCAGACAACATGTGTGGATTCCTTATGTAAGACAGGCCCCCATCAACACACACACACACACACAGAGCCAATAAAGTTTGTAGGTGAATGCTCCTCTCATGCCTCTCCACCAGGAAAATGTCCCTGGCAGGATGGAGCCCATGAACTTGGTAACATGCCCTTGGAACTGGCCTTCTCTCCTCCATCTTACTCTGGAAGAACCTGAATGAGAGAAGGGAATGGGGCAATCTAAAGTGGAGAAAACCATAAATGAGTATCTCTAGGTGTTATAGTCAACCCAATATCTTCGGATGAATACTTGAGTGGGAGAGAGGAAGGACGATAAAGTGAGAGACAGCCGTACATTGATAGTTTCAACTATCACCTAGCCACAGAAGTTTTCTTTTTTTTCTCCTTAGCTTGACTATGATAGGCCATAAATTCATTGGGATTAGGCATATACTGCCTATATTTTATCCCTTTCTATTGCCTCCTAGGATGCTTCACATATGGCCAGCACTGCAGTATTTGTACTTTGGTTAAATCTGTGACTCTGAGAGATTTTTTTTTTTTAATTTGAGGGCTATAGAGGACTTCTCAGTTTCAAATAACTACTAGAGCAAGTGAGTACCCCTCTCCTAGTTGGAGAGCCGTGAAGCATAGGGAAGGGTTCATTAGGTAATCAACAGCCTCAAGAACAGCAAGAAACAGCCAATGGCCTGTGTGAGGGAAACCACCCGCCTGCCTCTCGGCTTAAACGCTGCTCTCTTCAGCACTTTGCAGGGGGAAGTCAGGGTCTGTGCTGTGGGCTTGCTTTTCATTTTCCAGCTCCCTCAGGAGGTCTACTGACTTTAATGGCCCTGGATTTAATGGCCCTAACCTTCCTACTTCACTGGAGTAAAACCCTTGACCTTACCTTCCTTTACATCCTTTCATTGGTAAATATGCCTAGTATGATCAATTCTTGTTGTTTATGCTGTAAATAAATTCTTTCCTCCTGTTCTCATCAGAAAACTCCTGGTTTGTTTAGTATGTAAGACATGCTGAGACACACAAGCGTGCACACACACACACACACACACACATATGCAATTCTCAATACCCTCTATTTGTGTGTGTGTGTTCATCAGTCATGTCTGACTCTTTGAAACTCTATGAACTGTAGCCTGCCAGGCTCCCCTGTCCATGAGATTTTCCCAGGCAAGATGACTGGAATGGGCTGCTATTTCCCCTTGCAGGGGACCTTTCCAACCCAGGGATCAAACCCACATCTCCTACATCTCCTGCATTAGCTGGTAAATTCTTTGCCATTGAGCCACCTGGGAAGCCACTCAACCAAGCTTGTTTTGCCTGGCACACAGCAAGACAAATGCTCAGACACTGAGGTTGGCAGCAGAGAAAAGGTTTATTCAAGGCAATCAAGTGAAGAGATGGGAGGACGGGTCTCAAATCCCCCTCCCAAAAGGGTTGGGATGAGGGGTTGGGATGCTTATGGGCAAAGAGTAGAGAGGATGGTCAGAGATGCAGGGAAGGTGTTTGGAGGCACGGAAAGGCGAGGTGATGGGTGCTCTGCATGGGGGCAACTGAGCTTCCTGCTTCTTTGTAGAATGTCTGTTCAAAACAAGGCTGATTAGCATGATCCAAGGGTAGAATTTTGAGCCCACTGATGTCAGAAGGTCGCCCATCAGACAGTCAGACATGCTCAGCTGAAGGGTCAGTGACCAATTTGAACTAGATGACTAGCTGACTCCAAGTTCCTTAAAAGCAAATTGGGCGAACATCGTAATGTTCATATATCAGAGGTGCTATTTATAGGGGCAGTGAAGGGGTCTTGTCATTTATTGTCTAGGCTACATGACCTGGGATAGCAGTTTTTCAAGAACAAAGGCAGGTTACAATTTTCTACTTGTTAGACAAGCAGGTTATAGTTGATTGGATCTGACTAATGGCAACCCTGGATTTTACTCATATAATTTAAACTGTGTTGTTGTCCACAATTGCATAGATTGGGTAAAGTGAACAGGTTTCTACTACATTGTTACTAGGTCAGACTGAACACCTTCAGACATTTTCATTTTGTTTTTATTTCCAGGGATTAATGTCACTGGGGTGGACATTGAGCGATGATTTATTCCAACATGTTTCCATTCAGATGGCAAGTAAAGGACTCATACTTACTTAGACAATATTCATTTTTAATAGCAAGGAAATATTTCGTAATTTTGTTACCATGCAGCACATTTTTCAAAGATGTTTCCAACTAACCTAAACTCTGAATAGACTTGAAAGGGAGTTCTATAGAAAGGGGTTCTTTCATATTGTATTTTTGATAGAATTGAAAAAATAGCCCCAGATAAAGACTCTACAGGCTGCTCTTGGAAACAGGATGGGAGGAAGAAAAGGGACCCTTTTTCCTTGTGTCTGCTAAAAATGCAGGGGCGGATTAGGACCAAATGGACATTTTAATCCCTAAGAGAGGGTGCTGGCACTTCCCAGTGCACTATCTGGGAGCTTGTATCAAATTCTGATGTTAATGGAAAGTTGTTTTGACTCTTGTTCTCTTGGTTCTGTTACCAGCAAATTCCCTGGTGCAAAGTAACAAACCCTTTTTCTACCTCTTGCCCAAATTTTCCCATTAGGAAGGGGATCTTGTTTCCAGCAGGACTTTCGGTATCTTATTGTGAAACCATTTCTAGAAAGATGATACTCAACCTCACTAATAGGAATTATTTTAGCAAAATATCTTTCCCCTGAAAATCCTTTGTGTTCCAAAAGAATGTTCTCAGGTAATATATATAACCCTGGCAATGATCTCTCCATCATCATAAACAAACATTGATAATCCATCTTTGGGGCATGCATATGTAATTCCTTCTCAGACTCCTTGGAGTAGGCTAGATCAGGCTGTCAAGTTAGGTGAAGGGAGGGACAAGCAAGTGCTGGGATTCTCCATCATGGCCACTGAGAGACTTTCTCCTGGATGATATTATCAACAAGTGTTGGAATTGGAGGAAAAAAAAAAACTTTAATAATTGTGTTCTTTTATGGTTCCGAGAATGGTATCTTCCATACAGACACCCAACAATATCCCAGGGAATGACAGAGTGAGTACAGAGAAGGATTAAATTACACAGGGGATGCTGTTGTTAGGAACTTCTTAGTGTCAAGGCTGTATATTGTCACCCTGTTTATTTAACTTCTAAGCAGAGTACTTAGAAGCATGAGAAACTTCTAAGCATGAGAAATGCCAGGCTGGATGAACCACAGCTGGAATCAAGATTGCTGACAGAAATATCAATAACCTCAGATACGCTGATGACATCACCCTTATGGCAGAAAGCGAAGACGAACTAAAGAGCCTCTTGATGAAAGTGAAAGAGGAGAGTGAAAAAATTGGCTTAAAACTCAATATTCAGAAAACTAAGATCATGGCATCTGGTCCCATCACTTCATGGCAAATAGATAGGGAAACAAGGGAAACAGTGACAGAGTTTATTTTCTTGGGCTCCAAAATCACTGCAGATGGTGACTACAGCCACGAAATTCAAAGATGCTTGCTCCTTGGAAGAAAAGCTATGACCAACCTAGACGGCATATTAAAAAGCAGAGACATTACTTTGCCAACAAAGGTCCATCTAGTCAAAGCTATGGTTTTTCCAGTAGTCATGAACGGATGTGAGAGTTGGACTATAAAGAAAGCTGAGCGCTGAAGAACTGATGCTTTTGAAGTGTGATGTTGGAGAAGACTCTTGAGAGTCCCTTGGACTGCAAGGAGATCTAACCAGTCCCTCCTAAAGAAAATCAGTCCTGGATAGTCATTGGAAGGACTGATGCTGAAGCTGAAACTGCAGCTTTGGCCACCTGATGTGAAGAACCACTTATTGGAAAAGACCCTGATGCTGAGGAAGACTGAAGGCAGGAGGAGAAGGGGATGGCATCACCAACTCAATGGACATGAGTCTGAGTAAACTCTGGGAGTTGGTGATGGACAGGGAGGCCTGGCGTGCTGCAGTCCACGAGGTCACAAAGATTCGAACATGACTGAGGAACTGAACTGAACTGAACTGAGTGTAAAACAACAGAGACCTCAATTTAATAGAGTCAGGAGACCAGAAGGGGGAGCTCTCATGTCCTGTGACAATAGCAGAGCCCAATCAGAAGAAGAAAGACTCCTCTCCTGGCAAGAACTCAGCCAGTGAGAAGCCATGGACCTTGTGTTCTGTATCCTCACCTTCCTTTTTCTCTCTATGAAAGACTGCTCCTTCTCTTGCCGTGGAGGGACTTGTACTGTGACTGGCTGTCATTGCAGACCCTAAATTGCAATTCTCTGCTGAACCCCAATAGACCCATCTCCACCAGGGAAATATCTGGCTGTCTATTTGTTTCAGGTCAACATCAGTCAAGACTTTCTTGGCTCGAAGTGATAGAAACCGAACTGATTTTAGTGTTAAATAATCAGAAGACAGAATTCCAGGCTGTGTCTGGAGTTTACACATCTGCATCTTATGTTTTTTAAGAATGTGATGCCTTTCTTATTCTGCAAATTAAAGGTTTGTTTGGTGTTCCCCTTTTAATCCTTGAAATGATGCTGCTGTGCCCCTTGTAACTACAAGGCTGACTGAGGCACAGTGGCTAAGCTCAAAGACTCTTCTTCTTCAGCTTTCACTTGATTTCGTTAGTCTTTCTCTTCTTTACCTTTGCGATCCCAGGTGGCACAGTGGTAAAGAACCCTCCTGACAATGCAGGAGATGCAAGAAATGCAGGTTCATTCCCTGGGTCGGGAAGATCCCCTAGAGTAGGAAATGCCAATCCACTCCAGTGTTCTTCCCTGGAAAATTCGACGGACAAAGGAGCTTGGGGGGGGGGGGTGGGGCTGCAGTCCATTGAGTCACAGAGTCGGACACAGCTGAGGGACTGAGCGCACGCGAAACAGGTCCCAGAGTGAGATCTTAGCCTTTTGGAAACTTAAGCCCAATTTCTGCACCACTGAGGAAGTGCTTGTTCCTGGTACATTGCACTTTAGTGGAGTGGGGGACCCTTTAAACATGCCCAGAAGCTGCCTTTGTGGAAGAAGTGGAGCCATAGTCTCAGAGCATTTTCCTGGGGTTGGATTTGAGGTGTGTGTCCTGCAACACATGCTAGGCGAGGCTAGTAGTTGCTTGATTCACCGAAAACAAAATCACAAAAAGCAAGAAGTCATAAAAAATGATTCATACGTGCCTTAAACATTTTTATTTTAACATAAAACATATAAACTGACATTCATTTGCCAATCTTTGATGTAAAGCTAAGGTGTTTTCTCTTAATTGGCACTATATGTGGTCTCTCTTAATAAATTACACCCTTAATGCATCCCCTAAGGTTTACAACTCCAGTTTCTTTACATCAGAGCAAGAAATAAAGTGGCTTGCAAAGAAATCTGATTGAATAATCTTTCTCAATTGTTATAATTTCCCCCCAAGTCCTTCACAGTTCTCTTGGCCACAGTAATCCGATGGTTTGCATGAACTTTTACAGGCTCGTGTTCATCAAGCAGTTCTGAAGAATTTGATTTATTTTTCACTGACTCATCTCTTTCCTTATACACTCATATTTCATGGGTTGTATATATTTAATTTACGTAAGCCTCATTTGCTTACATAATAACGATAACAATGATAACTCCAACATGTTTGGGAATAAACCCAAATGATTCTTGGTAAGCAGTGCCAAGTTATCAAGTTGGAATTCACTAGAGAGAAGCCTTTGAGTGAGGGCTCACAGATGCTTAGGGCTGTGTGGTGGGTCCTGGGCTCTGCCCTGCCCTGCCCTGGACTCCTCGGTCCACTTGGATGTCACCTACAGCTTTGGCATCTTCTCCATCTCTTGTGGTGTCTCTTTAGCTAAGGAGAGTCTGGAAGTGGAAGTGCCAGGGTCCTGCACATCATGGAAGAAATTCATGAGGATGGGAGTTGATGGAGAAGCATGCCACCTTTTCATGCTTCGGTGAGATTTTCCTCAGTCACTAGGGGCCCACGGAACTCACCTGCTCAGTAATAGCCTCTTAATTAACTCCTTCCCCTTCCGGCTTCCCTTCCTTATCCCTCATGAGTCTCCTTTGCTTCACCTCCCGAATAAACAACTGGGACCCACATTCTTGACTCTAGGTCCTCTTTGGAGAGAATAAAACCTACGACAAGCATGGCTCAGGATGCTGCATGGGGAGGATGCAGAGGCTTTGTCAGGTGAGTGGATTCAATGGAAGCCACGCAAAAAGCAGCCATGCGGCTGGGAAATCTAACTTGGTCTCTCCCGCCTCAGACTGTGAAGTAATTTCTGCCCTTGTTTTCTGCACACATGGTGCTTCTTCCAATCAGCTTTGGCTTCCTTGTTAGCCTGATGAGGACTTGTCTTGGGGGATCTGTTACAAGTTTCTGGCTGGAACAACAGTTGGATGGGATTTATCTCAGTCCCCGGACCCTGGTCTTATCTTTTTACTTCTTCATTTGCCTTGAACTTTACAAACTGGCCATCCTGGGCTTTTAGCATCATGTGTGTCCTGCTTTCAGTTTTCCATCCTGATTCTTAGGTGCGCCTCCCCTAGACTTCAGTTTACCTGTGGTTCTTCTGGGCTCCTGACTATAGGAATTCACCACTTAGCCGAGACCTGGTCTCGGACTTCTGTCCTGAAACTCCCCAGCCCGCTTCTAACTCTCTTCTCCTCCCCATTTTCCCTCTTACCTCTACTCCGGTCCTGGCCTCATGTCCGGTCCTGGCCTCATGCCCCTTTCTCACCTGTGGACTCTGGCCGGCCTTTCTAATGCATGTGCTGCTGCTGCTAAGTCGCTTCAGTCGTGTCCGACTCTGTGCGACCCCAGAGATGGAAGCCCACCAGGCTCCCCCATCCCTGGGATTCTCCAGGCAAGAACACTGGAATGGGTTGCCATTTCCTTCTCCAAGGCATGAAAGTGAAAAGTGAAAGTGAAGTCGCTCAGTCGTCTCCGACTCTTCACAACCCCATGGACTGTAGCCTACCAGGCTCCTCTGACCATGGGATTTTCCAGGCAAGAGTACTGGAGCGGGTTGCCATTGCCTTCTCCCTCTAATGCATGTCTAATGATAAGTATTTTCCTGCAAAACTTACCTTCCCACCACTTAATGCCATCTAAATGTTTTTCTTCAAAGATACACAATATTGAGTTAATGCTCTTTCAGCAACAGAACGAAACTATTGTACTCTGTCTCTCCCATTCTTAAGAACAAGTGTTTGGATTGTAAAATGATTGAGCCACACTCTATTCTCTCTTATTAATGGAAAATTGGTCATAAATTGCCGAGGCGTGACTAGCTCATTTTCCTAACACAGCTGCAAATGCTTTATGCTGGGCTCACTTTCGATTTCTCAGAATGAAAGGAGAAAACTAGAATTGACACTTCTTTGAATGATTCCCAGTGTCGATCCCTACAGAGACGAGGGATTAAAGGTAGTGCCACCTTTAGTCAAGGCTGTTTCCTAGGATTGTCTGTCTTTATGTTCTCATGGAGTGTTGGAAAAAGCTGCAAACTTTGAGATGACAGGGATTAAACACTTTCTTTAAAAAAATTATTCTAAAAACTGATCTAAAAAGCATATATACAAGTGTGCCTTGGAAGTGCTCTGTATTTAATGCACAATAATTCATAATAATACTTTACTATAATTTTTGAAGGCACATTACATCTTACAAAGCATGTTTAGTCATAAATTGTCTATTTTAATCCTCGACCATCCTGGTGAAATATATCGCAGTGTTGCCATTTGGCCCTTGAAGAAGGTGTTCTGATAGATTTATTAATGTGCCCAAGGACACAATCCATTAAAAAAGACACTTGAGCACCTATGTTCTGACACCACACCTGGCATCTCAGTGAATATTCCTCTTTGGTCTCCGTGAAGTTCTGCTTTCTTTTGGGACCAGTCCTCCCTTTGGGAAACTATTTCTTTCTCAATTTCAAGTGAAAATTGCAGAATGGCTGCCAAACACTGCCCTCACTGCTATCTCTTGCACAGGGTTTGGAGTGTGTGCAATCAAAACAGTCCTAGCAGCAAGAACCAAGGGACAGCATATTAAAAAGCCAAGACATCACTTTACTGACAAAGGTCCATATAGTCAAAGCTATGGTTTTTCCAGTAGTCATGTATGGATGTGAGAGTTGGACCATAAAGCAGGCTGAGCGCCAGAGAATTGATGCCTTTGAATTGTGGTGTTGGAGAATACTCTTGAGAGTCCCTTGGACTGCAAGGAGATCAAGGAGTCAATCCTAAAGGTAATCAACTCTGAATATTTATTGGAAGGACTGATGCTGAAGCTGAAGCTCCAATACTTTGGCCACCTGATGTGAAGAGCCAACTCATTGGAAAAGACCCTGATGCTGGGAAAGACTGAAGGTAGGAGGAGAAGAGGGTGCCAGAGGATGAGATGGTTGGATGGCATTACTGACTCAATGCGCATGAGTTGAGCAAACTCTGGGAGATAGTGAAGGACAGGGAAGCCTGGCATAGTACAGATCATGGGGTTTCAAAGAGTCACATTCAACTGAGCAACAACAACAAAGAACCAAGGCAGGGAGACTCCTCTGTCTCCGGTGGTAAACGTCAAGGCTGTTTGCTGTCATTGGGAAAGACAGTCCAGTTCATGAGGACAGAGTTGACATCGGGAGGGGAAGGAAGATGAGAGGCAGAGATGGGGAGTCCCATGGTCTGACGTGTGTGGTGCCAGCCGGTGTGGCCAGACCACCCCGGTCCGTCATAGCTTTCTGATAGTGTCGGCACACAGTCGACTCCTTCCCCCAGGCCCATGCACTTGGGGTTTGTCCGTTGCATTCAAAAGACACAGCTTTGTTTTCTGGTGCATTATTACTCATTTGAACCTCACAAGAACACCAGGGGTTAGGCACCAGTTAATACAATTTCTGTTTTGGAAATTTACTGAGATTCTGTTCATCTGAGACTCGTCTACAAGAGACACAAATCAGTAGGTGACCAAGTTGAAATTAGAAATCCCCTGTTTTTAATGCCAGCTGCAATAATTTTCTTCCTTTTCCACACAATTTATCTACTGCCAGAGATGAGAAAAAGGAAGATAAGACAGAATCTTCATATTTGATTAGGTGTAATTTTCATTTTTCCTGAAATAAAAAGCTCTATGTCCATGAGATCACAAAGAGTCAGACATGACTGACTGAACACCAAATGTCCTATTAACTGTGATGTCCCCACTCTGAGATTAAGAGATAGGTCTTCTCCCAGTTCACTCCATCCCCAACACATTGCTATTTAGTTTAATCACTGAGTATCTGTCTCACATAAGGACCAATATTGGTGATGGACATTTTAATACATGTAGAAGATCTCACCCTTGAACTTAGAGATTCTTTGGCTTTTAAAAAACTGCGCTGATGTTTTTGTTACTTTTGCCATCCATGACCTGTATGAGGCCGCTTCTCTTGGCTGCAGGGGGTGTTGGCTATAACTGGCTCTCAGACACCCCCTTTTTCTGAGAGAATTGCCTTCAGTTTCCAGGAGCTGCACCAGTTAGAAATGTCTGAAGGTTATGCTCTTCTCTTTTTTTATTTTCAATTGTAATACTTTTATTGGCAGTATAATTGATTTACAATGTGTTAATTTCTGCTGTACAGCAAAATGATTCAGTTATTTGTCTCTTCTTTTCCATTATGGTTTACATTTATGTTATTTGTATTCTGTTTTGTATTTTTTTCCATTATGGCTTATGGAATAAGCCATAGGATATTAAATCTAGTTCTCCGGGCTATACAGTGGAGCCCTGTTGTCTGTCCATCCTGTATAGAAAAGCTCACATCTGCTAACCTCCTTCCCACTACGTTTCTCACTTAAGCCACTTTCTGTTGGCAAGCACCGGTCTATTCTCCATGTTCGTGACTCCGTTTCATGGATAGATTTGTCTCTTGAGGCAGCTTTCAGCCAGTGACAGACTGATCTGGGTGCCACACACATGTCAGAACTCCCCATGGGGTCAAGCTGAGAGTAGGCTTCATGTAAAACACTTCTTTCCTTGCCTTCTTCCCCTGGTCTCTCCTGCATCTATTCCTTCCTGACCAGGTCCCCCTGAGCACTCTGTCTCTCTTACCCAGAATCCCCATCTCACACTCTTCTGGGGACACTTCTGGGGACTCTGGTCTCAGACATCATCTTCTCCCTCTTAGTCACAGCTTCATTTTCTTATCTCATGAATCCTTTCTACTCACTTCTGCACCCAATAATCACATACTTGCTAACTATGTGGGTAAATGGAAGAGAATGAGCAGCCTGGCAGCTTCAGGTTTTGGCTGAACCTCATTGGAAAAGACCCTGATGCTGGGGAAGACTGAAGGCGAAAGGAGAAGGGGATGGCAGAGGATGAGATGGTTAGATAGCCTCACCAATTCAATAGACATGAATTTGAGCAAACTCCAGGAGACAGTGAGGACAGAGGAGCCTGGCATGGTGCAGTCCATGGGTTGCATAGAGTTGGACGTGACTCAGGGACTGAACACACACACACACATACTCCACCGCCCCTGTTGCATAAAGCTGGTTAAGCCAATAGGTCTGAAGAGTGGTGGTTGTCCTGCATTTCCTAAAATAGCAGAGCAGAAACAGTGTTAATTTTAGATAAGGACACAAAATGCCTGGGGATGTAAAGATGTGATTTTCTTTTTTTTCCCCTTACAAGATCAAATATATGAAAAAGGATGCAGGAAGCACAGGAGAGTTAAGTATGTCATGCTTTTTGCTTTAACTGAAGTCAGGGCAAGGCTGTGCCCTCTTCAGAGTGGTGTGTCAGGCTCTGGGGTCCTAAGGCTGCAGCCCAGCACAGTGTGTGTGGTGGGGGGTCTCGCATCCACAGCCAGTATGTGTTGAACAGGGAGTAAGTGCTGGAGTCTGTGCTCCGAAGAACAAGGCAAAAAATAAACCGGAAAACCAAGTCCATAGTTGGTAGTTTATCACAGAGGCAACGGTCACCATGTTTGTAGTGAGAACAGAAGCAGTCATGAGATGGGAAGGGAGAAGCCATTGCCATGGGAAGGAGCTGTCTGTGCCAGAAGAGGTGCTTGCTGACATCTTTTATGTATTTCAGAAAAAGTTTGGTTGGCAGACGTGGCCAAAGGGAATGGTCTGTACTGAGCACATACATTACGAATTGGGCAGAGATGCCTCACATGTAATCATTTTGTGCTGCTGCTGCTGCTGCTGCTGCTAGGTCGCTTCAGTCATGTCCGACTCTGTGCGACCCCATAGATGGCAGCCCACCAGGCTCCCCTGTCCCTGGGATTCTCCAGGCAAGAACACTGGAATGGGTTACCGTTTCCTTCTCCAATGCATGAAAGTGAAAAGTGAAAGCGAAGTCGCTCAGTTGTGTCCGATTCTTCGTGACCCCACAGACTGCAGCCTACCAGGCTCCTCTGACCATGGGATTTTCCAGGCAAGAGTACTGGAGTGGGTTACCATTGCCTTTTCTGATCATTTTGAAGTACGCACAATTGTTGTCTCATATTCAAGTAGAGGAAACCAAACTGAAGGTTGGGTGACTAGCCTGAGGTTACATAGCTAGCAAAGGGTAGGGAGCTAGTGCTTAAATAGGGCTAATTCTGAGCCATTCATTACATACTTTGCTTCCCCTTTCCTCACACCCTTCCCAACCCCTGCCAACTATTCAGCTCTGTAACCCGACTCTGTCCATTTGAAATGCAGATAGTTTCCCCATTTTACAGAGCTGGAAAGCTAAAACTCAGTAATGTCACTGATACCACACAGCTAATTTTAGATCTATTTTTTCTAACTGTAATAGTTGTCACCTACTCAAGGATCACTGTCTTGTCGTGGAGAAGGGATTTGCATAATTCAATGAAGCTATGAGCCATGCCGTGTATGAGTTCCAAAGAATAGTTAGAAGAGACAAGAAGACCTTCTTCAATGAACGTTGCTTAATAATAGAAGAAAACAACAAAAGGAGAAAGACTGGAGATCCTGTCAGGAGAGTTGGAAACACCAACGGAACATTCTGCCCAAAGATGGGCACGATAAAGGATAAAAATGATAGAGACAGAGCAGAAGCTGAAGAGATCAAGAAGAGATGGAAAGAATACGCAGAACTGTATGAAAAAGATCTTAATGAACCAGATTACTATGATGGTGTGGTTAGTCACCCAGAGCCAGACATTCTGGAGTGCAAAGTCAAGTGGGCCTTAAGACGCACTGCTGTTAATAAAGCTCGTGGATATGATGAAATTCCTGCAGAACTATTCAAATCCCTAAAGGATGATGCCATCAAGGTTTTGCATTCATTATGTCAGAAAATCTGGATGACCCAGCAGTGGCCACAGGACTGGAAAATGCCAATCTTCATCCCAGATCCCAAGAAGGGTAGTACTAGAGAATGTGCTGACCATTGGACAGTTGCACTCCTCTCCCATGCTAGTAAGGTCATGCTTAAAATCTTGCATGCTAGACTTCAGCATTATGTGAAACAAGAACTTCCAGATGTCCAAGCTGAGTTTAGAAAGGAACAAGGAACTAGAGATCAAATTGCTAACATTCACTGGATTGCTGAGAAAGCAAGGGAATTTCAGTAAAACATCTATCTCTATTTCATTGACTATGCTAAAGCCTTTGAGTGTGTGGATTATGACCAACTGTGGAAAGCTCTTAGAGAGATGGGGATACCAGATCATTTTACCTGTCTCCTGAGAAATCTGTATGCGGGTAGAAGCCTGTAAACAACCGATAGGTTCAAAATCAAGAAAGGAGTAGGACAGGGCTGTCTGCTGTCACCCCGTTTGTTTAGCCTATACACTGCGCACATCAGGAGAAATGCTGGGCTGGGTGAGTTATAAACTGGAATCAAGATAGGCAGGAAAGAATCAACAACCTCAGACATGCAGATAATACCACTCTAATGGCAGAAAGCGAAGAGGAACTAAAGAGCCTCTTGATGAAGGTGAATGAGGAGCGTGAAAGAGCCGGCTTAAGACTAAATATTAAAAAAGACTAAAATCATGGTCTCTGGCCCCATCACTTCATGGCAAATAGAAGGGGAAAAGGTGAAAGTACTGACAGATTTCCCCTTCTTGGGCTCCAAAATCACTACGGACTGTGACTGCAGCCATGAAATCAGAAGATGATTGTTTCTTGGCAGGAAAGCAATGATAAACCTAGTCAGTGTGCTGAAAAGCAGATGACAAAGGTCCATATAGTCAAGGGTATGGTCTTCCCAGTGGTCACATATGGTCCCATGAGAGCTGGACTGTAAAGGAGACGGAACGCAACAAATTTATGCCTTTGAACTGTGGTGCTGGAGAAGACTCCTGAAAGTCCCTTTGACAGCAAGAAGATCAAACCAGTCAATCTTAAGGGAGATCAACTCTGAATATTCACTGGAAGGACTGATGCTGAAGCTCCAGTATTTTGGTCATCTGATGTGAACAGATGACTGATTGGAAAAGTCGCTGATGCTGGGAAAGATTGAGGCAGAAGGAGAAGAGGACATCAGAGGACGAGATGGCTGGACAGCATCACCAATTCAATGGACATGAACTTGGCAAACTCCAGGGAGACGGTAAGGGACAGGGAGGCCTGGCATGCTGCAGTCCATGAGGTCTCAAAGAGTCAGACACAATTGGATGACTGAAAAACAACAACAACAAAATGGTTGTTATGGTAATAATCAATAAGAAGTTCTGAATAACTTATTATACAAAGAGTTATTTCTTTTGCATAGTGTCAGGTTGAGATGTTTTCTGCTTGTTCTCAGTCTTTCCCTTTTTGTTAGCTTTGAAAGATACTTTCTAGCCAGGTGTAGCAGGAATTATGGGGCATGTCCCCGTCCAGTGACTCAGTAGGGATTATCGTTTGGCTGTTTTATTTATGGTTCCTCTCGCCTCTGCTTCTCCCATCCAGAGGACATTTAAGTGTGTTCTTCTTTGGATCCTTCATCTTTCCCTTCCTTGATTGGGTTGACTGTCTTCCAGTATTACTCAAGTCCAAGGTACAGCCACCATGGTTGCACCAAAACCCTCCTGACTCAACAAACCTGCCTTGATCACCTCCTTGGGCTTAACCAGCTGTTCTTCACCACTGCTCACAGAAGTGAGCAGACACTGCTTCCTGGCCCAGTCACTCACTAATCCCTCCACGTCCCATTTGGTATAATGCCATTATCTCTCTAGGTGTGTGCAGTGTATGTGATTGTGTGTCAGTACATCATTCCTACCAACACATGTATGTAACATATTATTTTGTAGTAGGAAAAGTTCCCCAGAGGTCACCATGAGTTCAGTCTCTCCATTTTATAGATAAGGAACTGAAGCCCAGGGCTGTGACTTTGCTTAGGGTCACATGATTACATGGTGGGAGAGCCGGGACCAGAAGCCATCCTCCTCTTCTTCCTCATCATCATTATTACCATCATCATCCTCAGTGTTTTTTCCCACAACTAGCACTCAGAAACACATGTGCCATGAAGTATGATGTAGGTTCAGGAGCTCATGATAGCTTGGAGGATGACTTAGGGCTGCTTCCCCAGAAACAGACCAGACAGTAAGGTTTTAAGTGAAGGTGAATCATTGAACACGTGCTCCCAGGAGAAACCAGGGAGTGTAGAGAAGAGGCAAGTCCAGGGAAGAGGAAGGAGCCAAGCAAGGTGTGACTCCAGGCAAAGTTTTGCCTCCTCTGGTCCTGCAGGAATCTCAGAAGTGCAGAAATTACGCTGCAGAGACCTCCGCGCTCAGGATCACAGAGCTGGGCTTTCACACCTCTTAATCAGTCACTGTCTTCAGTTTGTCTCAGGAGACATAGAATTCTGATTTTTTGTGCCTAAATTGGCTTCAGGAGCCCAAGAGAAGACCTCTGAGAGAAGCTGCAGGTCCAGGGTGGTAGAAGGGAAGGGTACCAGAGGCTGGTGTGTGCTACAGATACAAATAAAAGGCATGGAAGTAGGACAGGTTCTCTCATGACTTTCCAAAATAAAGGCATGGGAGTGGGATAGGGTCTCAAACTTTCCTAGCAACCTGGTCTTCCATGTCTTCCATCAGACACTCCTTCTCCACGACTCCACTTGGCTGCCTCCTGCATCCTCCATGTCTCAGCTCCCTTTCCAAGAGGCCTTCCATGACCATCATGTCTAATGTAGGTCCCATCTCCAGCCATCACTCCCCCTCCCTCGCCCCTGCTTTATTTTCTTTGGTGTACTTCTTGCTCCATAAATTTGTTTCCAAGTTTTATCTCTCTGCCCAGTAGAAGTTCCATCAAGCCTGAGATTTCATCCTTCTTGTTACTATTTTCTCTTCAATCCTAGAAGAGGGTTTGGCACAGAGTAGGTGTTTCATATATATTTGCTGAATAGGAATGGATGGATGAAAAGAATCACCAGTTGTGAAGTGTCTGTAGAGAAACGTGGAGCTATTATGAGGTTCTGGCAGTGGGTGTTCTGGCTTGCAGAATTCGTTGTTGTTCTCTGATAAGTATGCAAGGGACTAGATATGAAGGATTGTATTAAAGTTCAATCTATAGTCTTCCAAATTATTATAGATAATATTAGTCTTAATGGGGATATGTTACAGTGGTGAAATGCTTCCAGAAAGTTTTTAAAGAAAATTATGGTGTTGAAGGGAGCCTTTTAGTTCTTTGATACATTATGTCACTCAAAGGAATATAATAGCTTCTCTTTTTCTCCCAAAAGATATGTGCATTTCATTATATGTCATTATCTGATAAATGTTTGGCATAAAAGGCACTTTTCCCTTTTACTCTTTCTTTAAAAAAAAAATTGCATGGCATGCATATAATAGAAAATGGCCATGAGTGGGTACCATATTCTACTCTACAGTATATCTCATCTGGGAATAGCCCACCCACCCATTTTTCCTCCTGTGGTGTGGGGGATATATTGATTCATTACATAATTTGTATTCTTTTCTTCAGATCAGAAATTGGCCTAGGCATTCATACAGCACAAATCTCTCCCCCTGCACCAATATTTTTCCCTTTAGCCAAATACCATTTCCCGGAGCAGCAATTTAGTCATTACCCTGTGATATAAAAGAAATGTGAAATCCGTCACAAGGAAGATGATGTTGTGACACAGACAGGGATCCTTTGGGAGGTTTAACCAGCTTTTCCATAAGATTGAAATGAATGTGACACTATGTTCAGATTCATTATTAAATTTACTCTTTTTTTTTTTTTTTAACGTGTGTGGGTTCCTTACTATGGAGAGAATGAGAATGAGGAAATGTGGCTCTTGGTACAGAATAAGGACAGGAATCAATCTGAACCTTGAAATTAGCAGTGTAAACATATGGGTTATGCTTTCACTTAAGTTTCAAGGCACTTCATGTAAAGTGTCAAACTAGAGCTATGACTTCTGGTAGGGGCTAATAATAGAGGGCTAATGTAATCCCAGGGAGAATTGTAATTACCTTTTAAATGCCTTTCTTCTGTGGTAGGCAGGAGTTGCAGCTGTGGCTGGTCTCATCACTCCAGTGTTGGCACATGTAGGCACCTAATAAATATTTATTGAAATTAGAAATAGATATGAGAGGAGAGTCAGGGGTAGGGGAGAAGGGGAGGAAAGTGAAGGGAGGGGGAGGACTTCTGAAACAAGCACCCCAGAGGTTTGGTACTGTGAGAACAACCTACACCCACCGCACAGTGAGGAAGTGCAAAAAGACAAGGGCAGCAACTTGGAGAAGTAAAGGTCTGAAGATGCTGGGTAATCAGGAAGAAAGCAAATAGACTCGGGGTGTATAAGAAGTACGAGACTGCATCCCTGCATGTGTCCATTCCTTCTGCCTTTGACTGCAGGCCTCTCTCCACTGTGGGCTTCCCATGGCTAAACTGTGTGCTTTTGTTTGGCCACTAAAATAACGGTTAAGAGATGTGTTGAGGGTATGTGGGACTCCTGATAATTTTTACAGGATCCCTATCTATATAGACAGTTTGATTTTAAAAGATTTTAGAAAATGAATAGGCCTATCTGACATGTATAGTGATATATTGATGAAGATTTATAGTGATATATTGATGAAGATTTAGAGTACAAGGTGGAGAAGAGGTTCCTCTGTGTTTGGTTGTTGTCCAATCAATGTTTTGGAAGACTCTGCATCGTTTAGGTATCATCTCCTTCTGTTCAGGTCCAGGAATTATCTCTTCATGTTCTTATTGTTAGATGCACTATTCTGGGCTAATTTTGTATTTATCAGTACAAAAGAAAAAAAAAGGTGAAAACTCTGTTATTACTCAGAGCACCATGAAGAACAGGATTTTTCATAATCTGTTTGGATAATAGCATTTGGAAACAATATAGACACTTTTTAACTCTGCAGATCTCTAATACCACGTATTCCCTGAAGGTGATTTATCATCTGTCCATCATCATGGCCCATCATCCATCATGCCACCGTAAGTACTGGAGTCTTTCGAAGGTCATTGCCATGCTTCATCAAGGACCACCTCAACTGTAAGTCCTGCTTAGAATTTGCAGGGACATATACATGATGATTGTTTTCTGATATTGTTGAATTTATGATTGGGCATATTATAGATGAAAAATAGAACAGCATATCTTCCAACCATTTCTTCTCTTAAACTCTTGAGGCTATGGTCACTGTATTTCTAGAATGTGATCTCCTACTCTCCATTCAACAATACCAGCAGGAAGGCCGGGTGAGGGGCCCCGAGGTGGAGGACATAGTGTGGTCCATCCCTCGTGAGGCATGACTTAAGGCTTATTCAGAAAGCATCACTCCACCACATGGAGTGAAGGTCCGTTACAGTGGAGACCCAGTGATCAGCAAACCCTATGGAGAAGATAGGTGTAGTCAACCTTTTACTCAACAGAACAAGAGTCTGAGGGAGGAGCAAGCGTCCATCCTGGGGACCAGCTGCAGAGCGCTCACTGGGTAGAGGATGGCTCTGCCACCCCCATTACCTCAGGTGCTTCAGCCCCCAGAGGCCCCCTGCCAAGAGATGAGCACTGACCAAGCCGAAGGGTAGCCATTGATCACTGGCAGCCAGGAGCCCTGATCTTGTACGACGTCTGATGTGAGTGAGATTCACCCAGATTTAGCAATTCAGCACTGTTTTAGTGGCCCGAATTCATGCAGTCCCACAAAAGAAATTCTGCTGTTCTGACTGCCAGCAAAATGGTTTATTCATCACATCACCCTCCTGGAACCCCCAGGACAACCCCATGGACAAGAGTCCTTGAAGTCTTAGGGACGTCTGGTCAACTCTGTGGACTAAAGGATTAGAAAGTGCTATGAAGGGAGAGACTGTGACTAGGTCCCCATGGGTCCTGCCCTTTGTGAACTTGGCCAGTTTCTTAATACAGTTTTCATTTCCCTGTCTGTAAAATGGAAATAATCATGGTTCTTATTTTGATTATTTATTTTGGTGAAGATTAAATGAGCTATTTCATGCACAGCTCTTAGAAAACTGCCTACCACAAATTGAAGAGTTTGCTATTTGTCTTGAGCTATTTGCCACGATCTGTGTCATGCTCTTCCTCCTGGCATTTCCTTGTTATTTTTGGCTCCCACTGAACAATGTTTGCCTCATTGAAATGCACAACCTCTCCATTTCACAACACAACAAACTTCCTGAGTTCTTAGCCAGCAGTAGGGTAGGAAATGTGAAGCTTTCAGAACAAAGGGATATCCTAAAATACATGTGTGTTGTTCTAACAGAAAAATGAAGACACACCAAGGCCTTTCCTTAGGAGGTGTAGGTGACAGAAAATAGAAATGATGGCTATTGTTCTAGGAGAAAGAAAGGTTGTAAAATGAGATCACAAGTGATATTATGTTTTTCTTCATCCACCTTCTGGTACTATTACTTCTAATGCTATTAGGACTTTTATTGCCTTTTTTTTTTTTTTTTTTTACCATCCAATAAATGTCAGGCACTGTACAAGATATGTGTCATAGAAAGGAAATGAAGGGACAATGCTTTACAGTTCCAGTGAGGGAACAAAATGTATAAATACTTTCAGAGGCTCTGAAGAAATTTCAGGGTAATGTTCATGAAGAAAAGGGTCCCTGGGATATCTGGAAAATACGATTAAAAATATTTATACCCCCAAAGCAATGATGTACATATAATTTTAAAATATTTCCTTTAATACAGCAAGTGCAAAACAGAAAATGATGATGTTTAGCTAAGTGATCAGTGTGTATCTGGATGATTCTTTATACAGCATTATTATGATTAGCCAATTAAAGAGCAGATGAAGGTGTCTCTTCACAGTGAAAAGGCCTCTTGTCCTTGAGGCAGAAGATTTGACTCTTTTGTACACTAGCTGGGCATATTACTTTAATTCTTGCAATTACAAATAAGAATGTTGGAATAAACAGAATCAGCCTGCAATTGTCTGCCTTCAGTAAAAAACTGGGAATATTATTGCTGGCATGTTTATGGCAAATCTAGCAATGTTACTCCGGAGAAGGCAATGGCAACCCACTCCAGTACTCTTGCCTGGAAAATCCCATGTATGGAGGAGCCTGGTAGGCTGCAGTCCATGGGGTCGCTAAGAGTCGGACAGGACTGAGTGACTTCATTTTCATTTTTCACTTTCATGCATTGGAGAAGGAAATGGCAAGCCACTCCAGTGTTCTTGCCTGGAGAATCCCAGGGACTGGTGGGCTGACGTCTATGGGGTCGCACAGAGTCGGACACAACTGAAGCGACTTAGCAGCAGCAGCAATGTTACTCAGTTCTTAGATATCATAATGGCATCTGTCTTACACATACACACACACATACAACACACACACAATTCCTATTACTACTAGTCAGTAATTAATATGAACCATCAGATCTTTGGGAGAGTGATTCCCATTGATCATAGTCCCATTCTTTTATCAAGAAATCTAATTTTTAAAGATCTTAGAGCAATTTTAACTTGTCAATTTATGCTTAGGTAAAGAAAAGTACAAAATATAAGGGGATGCATGACCAAAAAGGATGTGAAGATATGCTTATGTTCACTAGTAATTATGGGGATAACATTAAAAATATAGTTTATTCTATGGTATGACAGAGGAGCCAGGAGGGCTGCAGTCCATGGGGTTGCAAAGAATCAGAGAAGACTGAGTGACTAACACACATACATGGTATTATATAGTAAGGTATAGTTTCACAACCATCTTATTGGTGAAGACAGTAAGTCTGATAATATCAAGTGTTTGGGGGGATGTGGGAAACCTTTGCTGGTGTGAGTATAAATTGGTTCAACTACTTTGGAGAAATATTTAGTGATATCCAGGGGAAATATTTAGCAATATCAAGTGTACCAGTTATCTCTCACTACAATGAAACAAATGACTGTGTGTAACAAATAATAATGTGTAACAAATACCCCAAGACTTGAGTATTTTGAAACAAGAACCATTTACTGTTTTGATGGGCTCTCACAGACATCTGTGGTCAGTAGTAGGTCAGCTAGAAAAGTCTAATAAGTCTCACCAAGTCACATGGTTGGTTTTGGGCTGGCTGGAGCCTGATCTAGGATGGCTGTTGATATGTCTGAGGTCTCTGCTCCACATGTCTCATATATGTCTGTCTGTTCTAACTCTCTAGCAGGCTAGGCACATTCTCCTAGATGTCTCAGAGAAGACAGAATGAGCAAGTTTAATCATGCAAGGATACAAGTAGAAATGCACAATCACTTTTCAAGCCTATGTTTGTATCGCATTCACTATTATCCAATTGGCCAAAGCAAATTATATGGCCAAGCTCTGCTGCTGCTGGTGCTAAGTCGCTTCAGTTGTGTCCGACTCTGTGCGACCCCATAGACGGCAGCCCACGAGGCTCCCTGGGATTCTCCAGGCAAGAACACTGGAGTGGCTTGCCATTTCCTTCTCCAATGCAAGAAAGTGAAAAGTGAAAGTGAAGTCGCTGAGTCTTGTCCGACTCTTAGCGACCCCATGGACTGTGGCCCACCAGGCTCCTCCATCCATGGGATTTTCCAGGCAACAGCACTGGAGTGGGGTGCCATTGCTTTCTCCAATGGCCAAACTCAGTAGGGTTACACTATTCTAGGAAAAAGTGTATGGATGGGGGGATGCCGTTAAATAGGGTCATTTTTCCAATCTGTCTGACTCCTTATGTTGCATGGAAGACTCACATATCCTAAGACCCAACAATTCCATTCATTAAATCTCTGATCTATGTATTCAAGGTGACATATACAGGTGTACTGATTGTGATATCACTTGTAATTATAAAAAGAAATTATAAAGGACCTACATATTCACCAAGAGTTAAAAATTTGATAATCATACACCAGATACCAAGATGGAGTGAAAATGAGTACATTAGATCTATAGCTTGCACAAGACATGACTCTTCAAAACCAAATATTAAGTAAAAGAAGGCAAATCAAGGAAGAATATGGGGAGAATAATATTATTTAGGAAAATTAAAATAACAGAAATACAGCATGAAAGTGATTCTTTGTTTATGAAAACACATGCAGTAAAATACTAACTTATGTGGTTCTCTCTGGGAAGGTGGAAGAGAGGAAGAGAAGCAGAAAGAGAGGGAGGAAAGGGCTGGATTCCTTTGTTCCTGTATTATGTCTTTAAGAAATTGGTAGTAGAACTATAGGTCTGGTTTACTCTTCTGAATTTTGAAATAATTCACAATATTAAAAAATCCTAAGGGAAATATTCTGTATACATGAAACATCCAGAGAGTTTTATCTAGGACAACGTGAAAACTCTTATTACCCATCTAAGAAAAAAGCCTATTTATTAGTTACTAAATGGACCAATGTAAATAAACTGATGTTTTCTTGGGGTGACATGAGAGCAGGGTTGGTGATGTAAACAAGGGTCACAACTGAACTGGATCAAGGAGGCTTCTGTTCAGTATTCAAGCAAATTGTCAAAGCAGACCAGCCTCTGTTAGTCAACACCAAGAGAGGGTCCATTTACAGATAAACTGAGTGTAAGAAAATATCTGTAGAGGTATTGTCACCCACACAACAGTGGCCATAAAAACTTTTCATGTGTGACTGTGTACATATCCATAGCTCAGTCATGTCATGGAATGGTCCTGAGATAGGCCAGGGATGGGAGGGGAAAACGGAACCCTCAGAACCAACTTGTCCAGGTGTACTCCAAGAATGGTCCGTGAGCCAGGAACACGGGCATCATCTTGGAGCTTGAGAGAAATGAAAATTCTCAGGCCCTGCCGAGACCTGCTGAATCAAGACACCTGGGAAGCTTGGTATCTCTTTTAACCAGCCCTCCGGTTGATTCTAGTGCACAGCCAACTTTGAAAAACATGGCCACAACTTCTTTTTAAATACTTAATTAATTGCATCTAAGCAAGGGCATATAATTACTCTAATCTCACTGAAAAATGTTTCCATGAGTTTTCCATGAGATTTTGATGGGAAATGGGAAAGATAAAGCAGGAATTTCAACTCTTATTTCCCTGAAATATATTTATTTCACACTAGTCATCTTAGTACAATACCACACAAAGTTGAGAACTGAAAAATATATTTATTCACACTTTTTATTTTCTACATTTTGAGCATCTTTCTACCTTGTTTATTGCTTTTTGATTTAAAAAATTATAGAGCTTTCTTTTGATATATAACAAACATATTATTGTCTATTCCACAGAGATTTCTAACAGAAGGATGAACTGGTCAGCTTCAAGTCATATTTTTATTTACCTTTATGAAACAAAATGCCTGTGGAATATAATGGAATGCCATAGAGAACTAATTTAAGTTTTATTCTAGTGGTCACATTTATTGAAGAGCAATTTTCAATGAACTTTGAAATTCTGTAAAATTTAATCACCAAGTCCAGAAAATAGCTATGAAATATGTTGTAGTTTTCATTTTTGTGTCCATTTGTATCTTGCAGTCTCAGTGTCTTCAGAAGAGGGTGCATTTTGTTAAAACACTTTCTTTGTTCTCTTATGTTACTATTGATATTCCTATATTAGTATGTCCCAGCCACCATTCTAGATCTTAAGGGTAAATTAGTAACAAACCAATAAAGCTACTAATCTCCTGAGACTTACAAGATGGGTTGGAGTTGGGGAGAGAAACAGAAAAAATAAAAAATGGTATAATATTGATTATACAGAGGGAACAGAGAGTGCAAAGGCCCTGAGGCCAGAATATGCTGGGTTTAAGAGAAATACCAGCCAAGTAACTTGGCCAAAGCTGAGCCAGAGAGGAGATTAGCGGAGGTAAATTATGTAAACCTATTTGATTTGGCAATTTGAGAGCAATCAGGTCTTTTGATGCCAAAAGAGATTTTGGAGCATTATCCCAAATCAATCAACTTCATTTCCTATGCTCTATGGCAACCCACTCCAGTGTTCTTGCCTGGAGAATCCCAGGGACGGGGGAGCCTGGTGGGCTGCCATCTATGGGGTCACACAGAGTCGGACACGACTGAAGCGACTTAGCAGTAGCAGTATGCAAATTATGCAGCTGAAACCAAAATGCCAATCAGGGGACAGCTTGCTCTCCTGTCAGTAATGATGAACTCTTCATACACTGTCTGGGATATAGGGTTGCCTGCGCAGTTGGGCAAACCAGGAAGCAAATGCCAGTGCTGTTAAATGTTGCCTTCCTCCTCCCTATTAGGAAAATGCTCTTATTCCTCTGCCATCATTGTTGGAATTTAGAAACATAATTCCACCTGGGCCATGGCTCAGGGCATGGTGGGAGTGGGGGGTGTGAAAATTAATCATAAGCTCCTTTATTTTAACCTGGGATGATCCTTTGAATTTTGGTGAATTCTCTCTTCCTTCATCTATTGAGTCCCTTGAGTACTTTGCAGCACAAGGTAAAATGTTTGGAAGTAGTTTGGGTGGTAGTAACTGGGAGAGGGCAAGTTTGCATCACAAAGGATCTGCAGTTGTTGGGAGTCTCTGGGGGGCTGCAACTTCCTTCAGCTGAGCCTTCTTTCAGCTTCTGAGATCTGTCGTGGCTCCTGCTACCACAGGGTCTTCGCATGTGCTGTGTTTGTCTGCTTGGATGTACATTGGGATGACCTTGGAGGTGCCCAGACCACATCTCAGACCCATTAAATCAGGATCTCATGGTGGGATCCAGGCATCAGTGACTTCTGATGTTCCCCAGGGGATTCCAAAGAGTGCCCCAGCCTGAGAACCCCTTTCCCAGCATTCTCTCAGCCTGTCTCCCAGCCTGTGTAACACCTGCTCCTCTTTGCCTTCCTTGCTTAATGATCCTTCTTCAGAGACACACTTCCTGGCATTTTCCTGCCCCAGCCCTAAGTCATATCCCTCTTGGTGCCTCCACCTCCCCCCTGGAAACTCTTTTCATGGTAGTTAGGTTATTGGGTTGGCCAACGATGGGTTGGCTGGTATGGAAAACGTTTACTTCAATGTTTTCAGTACCAGCTTACTGAAAAACCCTGACAAACTTTTTGGCCAACTGCATATATTACTTTGTAATATTTATTTAGTTAACGTATTTCTTCTCCATATTTTTACTTATTTATTATTTATTATTTTTTTGGCTATGCCACACAGCTTGCAGGATTTTAGTTCCCCTACCAGGGATTGAATCTGCACCCTCAGCAATAGAAACTCTTGAGTCCTAACTATTAGACCACCAGAGAATTCCTTCTTCTTCCTCTTTTTAAAATACTCCTGGTGTCTTCATGATGAACAAGATTGATGACTGGGTCTGAGTTAAATTCTTCTGCTTTATTTTTCTGAATTAATCAAATGACCTCTGTAAGCATACCAACTTAGTGCTGGTCCAGGTCATTTCTGGCACATTTATCTTTCCCAAACAGGACTTTGTGGTTCAAACTAAAACCATTGAGAAGGCACCTTGAAATATGAGAGGCAGCCCAAGGATCCAAGACTTAAACAAGTGCCTATTTCCTGCCAGATAATTTTTGTGAAAATGAACCTTGCCTTATGAGCAGGAAAACATATGGTGTTTAAAAGGTGTGTTATCTCCCGCTTTTGACTGTTAGCTCCATAAGGGAAGTGACTATATCTGATTTTGTTTACATTAAATAAATCCTCAAGGCCAAGCACCTGGTACCCAGTAAACATTCAATAACTATGTGTTGAATGGATAAACAGGAAAGAAGAAAATTATTCCAGGACTGTTTTTCAGCTGGTCCCAATCCAATTAAGGGAGAAAAGGCAGTGATTTTTATTCCTGAGTGAATATTAGCATCACCTAAGATGGGAGGTTGCTACTTCCCAACCCAGAACCCAGACTCTAACCAAAAAACCCAGATTCTTGGAGGTTGGGGAATTGGTGTATTAGTTTTCTGTTACAATTAACACATTACATGCTTAATTACCAGATTAATTGAGCAGCTTAAAATAGCCAATTCATTATATCACAGTTTCTGTAGGTTAGAAGTTTGTGTGTATGATTGCTGGATTCTTAGCTTAGAATCTCATCAAGCTGAAGTCAATTTGTTGGCTGGGGCTGGAGTTTGTTCTGCAGATCTCGATTCTTTGCTTTTAAAGAGCTTGAGTGATTAGCAGAAGTCTATCCGGATAATCAGAGAAGGCAATGGCACCCCAAATCCAGTACTCTTGCCTGGAGAATTCCATGGACGGAGGAGCGTGGTGGGCTACAGGCCATGGAGTCGCTAACAGTCAGACACGACTGAGTGACTTCACTTTCATGCATTGGAGTACGAAATGGCAACCCACTCCAGTGTTCTTGCCTGGAAAATCCCAGGGACAGGGGAGCCTGGTGGGCTTCCGTCTCTGGGGTCGCACAGAGTCAGACACTATGGGGTTGCACAGAGTCGGACACGACTGAAGCGACTTAGTAGCAGCATCCGGATAATCTTGCTTCCTTCCTTTTTCTGTGTTTTTTTTTCCATTTCATTTTTTAAATTGAAATATGGTATATATAACATTGTGGAAGTTCAAGGTGTATAGCATACTGATTTGATACCTTTATATTGCCACATGCCTGGCAGTGTAGCATAACTAATAGATTATCTCCCTTCCTTAAAGTCAACTGTGGTTATAAAAAGTAATCATAAAAATGAAAGCCATCAAACTCACAGTCCTAGAGATTATGCAGAATATGTAAACTAGGATTGAAAATCTTAGGACCATCTTAGAACTTTGCTTACCATCATTGGTATTAAACAACTACTCAGCTGAAAGTGAAAACTACTGGACTAAATCTATCATATTTTAAGGGCAGTGTAAAAGTGACCTTTAGCCACAGTAATTTTAAAATAAATATATCTTCTAGTCATCAGAAAGACTTGGCATCACTGACTCAATGGACATGAGTTTGAGCAAGGTCTGGAAGTTGGTGATGGACAGGGAAGCCTGGAGTGCTGCAGTCCATGGGGTCGCATGGAGTTGGACACGACTGAGCGACTGAACTGAACTGAGTCATCAGAAAATCTCACCAATCAAGGGACATCAATAGACTGTCTAACTGTGGGGTAGAAGGACTCACAGTAGAAATACCATCTAAGAAAAGCACTGCCTATAAGATTTAAGCTACACCCTTTCTGAAATCTATTGTATCTGTGAAGGTCCCTCCCAGTAACAACTCATCAAAATAGTTCAACCAAAGGGTCATTGGTGGGAAGATTAATTGCAGAAATGTAAGTAGGACTCAGGGAACAATGGAGGGATAAAGATGCAAACGAGAGCACCAGCAGTGGGAGGTCATTACCACCTATGGGGGACTAGGTGTCCTGGAGTCCATGGAGAGCTGGAGAGAAGCTGTAGATGGAGGAGACCAGGTATAAAAGCAGGAAGGGGGGGGAGAATTCCTCTGACCTTTATCATCTGCCGTCCTCTCATCTCCTGCCAGTACTTCCTAGTGGCCCAGCTCAAGGGAAAGCCAGCTGCCAAGTGGGTGGGAGCAGTTGTCCAGAGGGAAAGACCTCCTAGGGTTACCAATCAGGGCAGAGAATGGGAGACAGAACTGCATAGGCAAAATGGACAATAACCATCACACCTTGGAACTGATGCGTTTTAGGCTGAGGAAATAAATTTTGATTAAAAAGAGGCGTAACATGGGAATACTTTATGCCTTATAATTTACCAGAGTGGTTTCCGATACAGGTGGAGACTGACAATTGAATCACTGACTCATCAACCCTGGGCCAGTGTTGCCTCCTTATTTTATTTTTAACTTTTCCAGTTCCCTGTAGGTTATCTAGCTGTAGGGAAATGTGGTTTGCACGGGGGGAACAGGCTGAGAAAGGGAAGTTGATGTATATTTTTATTTTCAAGACCAATAATATTCATACCTTAAAAATAGTATGAGCACAAAGTTATCATGTTAGTAGAATGAGTAGTTCTATTGATAAATTAGGACATTCTTAGGTCATATATCTCACACAAAGTATGCATAATCTATTTGATATGTATGAGTAAAATGGAGATAAAATAGTATTTTAAGCATACAAGGAATTTGAGAGTGTTTGCTAATTTCTAATTTATTCAGAGATTTATAGTATATGCAAATTTGAAAGCTTCTTCCAGTGCTTTTGTAATTCTTTTTCATTTTGATATATGGCAGAACCAATACAATATTGTAAAGTTTAAAAATAAAATAAAATTAAAAAAAAAAAAAACCCACCTAAGCAGCTGCCTGGATATTGGTCTAAATTTTATACCTTTTCTCTCTTGTTTTCACTTCCTTTCTCCATACTACATGTGTGTTTGTATCTCTCAAGTGTTACAAGAATAATCTTGAAAATGTTCTACTAACACCTTAAAATTCCCTAGTTGCATGAAACCTGATATAATATTAATAAGTAATAATTGATATTTAAATTTTAAAATTATTAATAATATTTAAATTCAAGAATCCTGCCTCACTAAACCTTTTAATCTTGTCTCTTCCTAAAAATAAGCATAAAATAAATTTTAAAAACAAAGCAAAACAAAAAGTAAGACACTGAAATGATAGGGAAGGGAGCATCAGCAGAATGAAGATGCTGCCAAACTTCCGAAGGCAGAAGGTAGTTGTAATCATGCCAACAGGTCATTTGAATGAGCTCAGAAGTTGAGTATGGGTTCTTCATTCAGTGACTGGTGAAATCAGATGATACGGAGAGCAGAGCTGAGAGCAGGGACAAAATAGTGGGAGCTGACTTCCTCACTAAAGGCCTGTAAACTCCTTCATTATCCCTGGAGGGCAGTTGCAGAACTCATTCCCAGGTTAATCCAGAGAAATGCTCTCTAAAGAGACAGAAACTTAAAACATCTGTGGAGCAAAGCTTCAGCATCCAGAACAGGGGTTAGCTCTCTAAATGAGGGCCTGTTTCACTACACCATTTGGAAGACAGGCATGGCCTCTTGAGTGCTCCCTTACCAGGGAGTGAAGGAGAAGCTGCCAGATGACACCCTCTGATTATACACACAGGTTTACAGCGGATCTTCTCCTGTGATGTAGGTGAGGGCTGAGCACAGCTGTGATGCTATTAACCTAGTCCGTGAACAGTAAGTCACAGGATAGGACTTCCCTCGTGGTTCAGGCAGTTAAGAATATCTGCCTGCCAGTGCGTGGGACAGGTTCCACCCCTGGTCTGGGAAGAACCAGGACAACTGGTTCTTCTGCTGCTGCAGAGCAACTAAAGCGGTGAGCTGCATCTGCTGGGCCTGCCCTCTCTGGAGCCTGTCACTGCAACAGGAGGAGCCACCCTCACGCCCCTCAGCAAAGAGGAGCTGAAGGGCGGCTCCAGCTCTCCACAACTAGAGAAACCCCACATGCCGTGACAAAGATCCGGCACAAATAATTTTTTTTTAAATGATGATTAAAAATAAATAAATAAATAATGAAACTTAAAAGACAAAAAATCCCTCGATAACCAAATATTTCTAAGTATTTGAAGAAAACTGACAATGCAAAAGAGAAAGAACAAGATAAGCAAAAATAGACTCAAGGGAATACATTAAAAAATGTAGGGAGATGCAAACTCTTAAGATCCTCAGAGGTAATTGAGGTGCTGTTGCACCCATACAAGAGAGAAACAGTATAAATTGAACTCAGAATTGAATAAATCAAATCTGTTAGTAAAATAGTTAAAGAAAAAGGGGAAAAAATATCAGGAAAATATATCTTCTTCAGAATATGTCTGCCAATATATCAGAAACAAATAATACACATTTTATAGACTCTTCCAAAAGTAATGAAAGAAAAATTTTGCAACTCATTTATTAAGTCAGTGTAACTTTGAGAACAAAACCTGTCAATTATATTCTAAGAAAATAAAAATAGCAAGTCAATGTCTTAAGTGAAAATAGGTAGAGACCTTTAAAACTCAGCAAACAATATATACCAATACATAAAATGAATCATGATTAAGTTAAGTTTATTTGGGGAATGCAAAGCTAGTTAAATATTAAAAAATAGAAGTATTGTATCTCATTAACAGGGTCTAAGAGAAAAATTAATCATTTCAATAGAAGCAGAAAAAGCAGTTTATGAAATTCATTCATTTATTATTTATGATTTTAAAATCCTTAGTAAACTAGGAATGAGAAGATCTCTTAATCTAAATCTGACTGTCTAGGAGAAAAATAAAAGGTCAGAATTGAGACAAGAATGTTTGATATCACCATATATTTTTCTCATTTTCTTAACAAGAGGTTCTATCTCCTGCAATAAGGCAAAAACATAAAACTATTATTAAAATTGAGAAAGTAAGAAATAAAATTGCCATTATTTGGAGGCAACATGACTTGATTATTTTGTTTACATAGAAAATGTGAAAGAATCTTCAGCAATAGCATTTAATTTGATTAGTGGATTTAAGGTGACCATTAAAATCATTGTGTCATGTAAAGCAGTAGCAAATATTCAGAACATAAAACTAAAATACATAATACTATTTACTATAGCATCAAAAATATCAAATGCATAGATTAAGTCTAATTAAAAATGTATAGGACCTCTGAATAGAAAATTATGACATTATTGCTAGAAGACCCTTGCTCCTTGGAAGGAAAGCTTTGGCAAACCTAGACTGCATATTAAAAAGCAGAGACATCACTTTTCCAGCAAAAGTCCATATAGTCAAAGCTATCATTTTTCCAATAGTCATGTATGGATGTGAGAGTTGGACCATAATGAAGGCTGAGCCCCAAAGAATTAATGCTTTTGAATTGTGATGGAGAAGACTCTTGAGAGTCCTTTGGACTGCAAGGAGATCAAACCAGTCAATCCTAAAGGAAATCAACCCTGAATACTCATTGGAAGGACTGATGCTGAAGCTGAGGTTCTAATACTTTGTCCACCTGATGTGAAGAGCCAACTCATTGGAGAAGACCCTGATGCTGGGAAAGATTGAGAGAAGGAGGTGAAGGGGATGCCAGAGGATGAGATGATTAGATAATATCACCCACTCCGTGGACACAAATTTGAACAAACTTTGGGAGAAAGTGAAGGACAGGGGAGCCTGGTGTGTTACAGTCCATGGGATCACAAAGAGTCAGACAGGACTTAGTGACTGAACAACAACAAGAATGTATAATGATACTATTTTTATGTACAGGAAGAATTAATATTGTTAAGGGATCAATTCTTCTCAAATACATATATTCAATAAAATTTCAATCAAAACCATAGAAGGCTATTTTGTAGAAATTGGCATACTGATTCTAAAATATATATGGAAATGTGAAGAGTCAAGAATAACAAAAACAATGTGTAAAATTACTGAGTTCGAAGATCTACACTACTAAATATCCCTGCCATATCAGTTTAAAGCTACCATAAATTAAGAATGGGTAGCATGGTGCCAGGGCTCATTGATATGGAAGAAATCAGACTCCAGAAACAGACTAATGGTTTCTCGATTATGACAAAGGAAGCTTTTAACCCAGAGGCAAAGGCCATCTTTCCTTTGAATAAATAGTACAGGGTTAATTGGATATCAGTATAGGAAATTTGAATCTTGACTCCTGCTTTCATAAAAATCAATTCCAGGTGACTATAGATCAGAATGTTAATGGCTAAAGAGCAAAACTTCAAGACCACAAACAAAATATCTTCTTGACCTAAGTGAAAGGAACTTAAAGAACATACAAAAAGCACTAGCAATGAATTGATGAAATCAATTATTTCTATTCATTAAAATGTATCATTTTGTTGTTCAAGTGCTAAATTGTGTCTGACTCTTTGTGACCCCGTGGACTGCAGCACACTAGGCTTCCCTGTCCTTCACCATCTCCTAGAGTTTGCTCAAACTCATGTCCATTGAATCGGTGATGCCATCCAACCATCTCATCCCCTACCATCCCCTTCTCCTCTTGCCCTCAATCTTTCCCAGCATCATTAAAAGAATATAAAAGGCAAGCCAAAGAATGAGAGAAGATAATTGCTACACATTTGACCAAGTGGGGTATTCTATTCAGATATGCCAAGAGCTCCTACAAAATAAAAAGGTATCAACCCAACAGGGAAAATGACCAAAAGGCTTGATCAGCCATATAACGAGCAGCCAGTCCAGGTATTAAAAAGATACTCAATTAAAATTTGAAAAACAAAATACCATTACACAATAGCCAGAATAACCACAATTAAATAGACTGCAATACAAAGAGTTGAAGGTTTAGAGGAACTAGAATTTTCCTATGTTGCTGGTAGGAGAGATATTGGTGAACCACTTTGAAAATGGTTGATAATATCTTCTAAAACAATGTAATCACATTCTATGCTCTAGATGCAATAAAACAGAAACACTAGAGATGTGAATATATGTGTATCAAAAAAAAGTTGTTAATAACTTTATTTCTGAGAGACAAAGACTGGGAAAAAGCCCAAATGTGTTTAAATATTATAAGGATACATTTTTAAATATTCATAAAATTAAATTAAGAAGAGGTGGCAAAAATACACAGAACTGTACAAAAAAGATCTTAATGACCCGGATAGCCATGATGGTGTGATCATTCACCTAGAGCCAGACATCCTGGAGTGTGAAGTTAAGTGGGCCTTAGGAAGCATCACTACAAATAAAGCTAATGGAGGTGATGGAATTCCAGCTGAACTATTTCAAATCCTAAAAGATGATGCTGTGAAAGTGCTGCACTCAATATGCTAGCAAATTTGGAAAACTCAACAGTAGTCATGGAACTGGAAACAGTTTTCATTCCAATCCCCAAAAAAGGCAATGCCAAAGAATGTTCAAACTATAACACAATTGCACTCATTTTACATGCTAGCAAGGTAATACTCAAAATCCTTCAAGCTAAGCTTCAACAGTATATGAACTGAGAAATTCCAAGATGTACAAGCTAGATTTAGAAAAGGCAGAGGAACCAGAGATCAAATTGCCAACATCCGCTGGATCATCGAAAAAGCAAGAGAGTTCCAGAAAAACATCTATTTCTGCTTTATTGACTGTGCCAAAGCCTTTGACTGTGTGGATCACAACAAACTGTGGAAAATTCTTCAAAAGATGGGATTATCAGACGACCTTACCTGCCTCCTAAGAAACCTGTATGCAGGCAAGAAGCAATAGTTAGAACTGGACATGGAACAATGGACTGGTTCAAAATTGGGAAAGGAATACATCAAGGCTGTATATTGTCACCCTGCTTATTTAACATATGCAGAGTACATTGTGTGAAACACCAGGCTGGATGAAGCACAAGCTGGGATCAAGATTGCCAGGAGAAATATCAATAACCTCAGACATGCAGATGACACCACCCTTATGGCCGAAAGTGAGGAAGAACTAAAGAGCCTCCTGATAAAAGTGAAAGTGGAGAGTGAAAAAGCTGGCTTAGTGAAAGTGGAGAGTGAAAAAGCTGGCTTAATTAAAAAGAATACATTTGAATCAGTTCTAATGAGGTGGATGAAACTGGAACCTATTATACAGAGTGAAGTAAGCCAGAAGGAAAAACACCCAATACAGTATACTAACGCATATATATGGAATTTAGAAAGATGGTAACAATAACCCTGTGTACGAGACAGCAAAAGAGACACTGATGTATAGAACAGTCTTATGGACTCTGTGGGAGAGGGAGAGGGTGGGGAGATTTGGGAGAATAGCATTGAAACATGTAAAATATCATGTATGAAACGAGATGCCAGTCCAGGTTCGATGCACGATACTGGATGCTTGGGGCTAGAGCACTGGGACGACCCAGAGGGATGGTATGGGGAGGGAGGAGGGAGGAGGGTTCAGGATGGGAAAAACATGTATACCTGTGGTGGATTCATTTTGATATTTGGCAAAACTAATACAATTATGTAAAGTTTAAAAATAAAATAAAATTTAAAAAAAAAAGAAAAAAGAAAAAGCTGGCTTAAAACTCAACATTTGAAAAACCAAGGAGGAAGGTTCAAGAGGGAGGGGACATATGTACACATATGGCTGATTGATGATGCTTTTGAACTGTGGTATTGGAGAAGATGCTTGAGAATCCCTTGGACAACAGGAAATCCAACAAGTCCATCCTAAAGGAGATCAACCCTGAATATTCATTGGAAAGACTGATGCTGAAGCTGAAGCTCCAATACTTTGGCTACCTGATGCAAAAAGGTGAGTCGTTGGAAAAGACCCTGATGCTGGGAAGGACTGAAGGCAGGAGAAAGGACAGCAGAGGATGAGATGGTTGGATGGCATCACCGACTCAATGAACGTGAGTTTGAGCAAGCTCTGGTAGATGGTGAAGGACAGGGAAACCTGGTGTGCTACAGTCCATGGGGTCTCAAAGTGTCAGACATGACTGAGCGACTGAACAACAACAGTAAAATTAAATACTATTCAGAAACAGAAATAAATAAGCCACTCTAACAAGCAACAATGTGGATAAATCTCACAAACCTAATTTTGAGGGATGGGAGTCAGCCATGAAAGAATATGTAGTATTTTGTTTCTATGAGTGTAAATTTCTAAAACAGCAAGACTAAGAAATCAGGATGATGATGCCTCATGAGAAGGAGAGGGTGGTAATTGAGAAAGGAGCATGAAGGGGCTTCTGTTGTGATTTTACTTATGGGATCATTTTTGAGATAATTCATCAAGCTGTAATTTGTCTTCTTTTCTATATGCTTATTATACCTAATTAAAATTTTTTAAATAAACAAGAACTGAATTACATACTAAAGAATTGGATTGGCATTAAAATTCTCACATCAGCAGCCTTGAATCTTAAAAGATGGTGTAATTATGTCTTCAAAATTTTGAGGCAAAAAAACAGAAGACCAGAATTCTAGGAAATAAAAGATATATTCATTCATGTAAGGATTCATTAAATTCACCTCTTATACACCACTTCTAAAAGAATCCAGGAGAAATTCAAAGGCCTTAGGAAACAATAGAGCTAACTCAGGAGAACAATAAAAAGAAATAATAAGACAGCTGTGCTTTTGACCTAGAAGCATTTTATATCATCCTATAAGTAGCACAATAAGGCAAGTGGATGTTTTAAGTAATGTGATAAAACACAAATTCTTTCTGACAAGAAAAAAGAAATGCAACAAAATTCCAAGAGACTTATAAAGTTGTAGAAGAAAATTATGTTACAAATTCGAAGCAAAATGATGTGTCTTTATATTGAACAGATGATGGAGTGTAATAGGATACTTCAGACTTTGATTGAAACATTTCCCTTCAACTGATTCAGGTTAAGGGGCATAGGATTACTTCTTCGTGAATTCAATCACATCACTGATTTGTGCATAATCATCATATTTTTTAACACTGGGTCATGATTTTCAGAACCAAACTATGGATGCAAAACCTTATTATGAATAGAGATCAGAGTATAATTACTTCATAGTATTGTCAATGTGAGATAATGCTTGGCGGATTCTGACAAGTGGTAGCGATGGTGGGATCTGTGAGAACCGAGTGCAAAGAACGTTAATGCCCCATCTTCTAAGGTGAGAAATTGAGAGCTACAGCTTAAAGCTGATGTGTCTAAAATAGAGAGCTTAGCATGTGATTTAAATTTTTTTAAAATGTAATTAGCAAGCATAGAAAGAGAAAGAGAATGTAGATGGAGGAGATATAGAGAAAATAAATATTTCTTGTGTCACTATAAAAACAGAACGACACTGTTTAGTGTTGATAAACCCAGACACCAAGGCACAATCATTTTACTTAGTATTACATGCAGAGGCCTAAAGGTAGAATAAACAAAAATTGTGGTTTTGAAGAGTGAGGAATGAGAAGAATGTTAGGGAGTATCTTCCTTTTCATTTTGTGCCTCTTTTATTCTTATGCTTTCTTTCTTTCTTTGCATCACATCCATAAAAATAATAACTAAAATATAACACATTCTCAATTAAGAGAATAATCATTGTTAAATTACCAAGTAGCAGAAAGGCTTAAGTAGTAGCCCATACACAAAACTCACCATTAGAAGTCCCATGTTAAAGACCTTATTTTGGTGCCCCTGTGAAATAACCTCGTTTTGCTTTCTGTTTAGATTGCCAAGTTAGCCTCATGCTTTGCAGCTCTTTTCTCTTAGAGGTTGATTTTTCTCATCCCCTGGAATTTAGCAGGCCCTGTGACTTGCTGGGGCTAGTGGAATAGTAGCAAATACGATTCAAGAGGCTTGAAAAATACTTGTAAATTGGGGTTTACACTTGCTACTCTTGGAACCTGAGTGTTTTTTTATATACATATATGTATTTAATTTTCTTTATTTTGGGCTCTGCTGGGTCTTTGTTGTTGCGTGAACTTTTCTCTAGTTGCGGCAGTTGGGAGCTACTTTCTAGCCGTGGTGCATGGGCTTCTCACTGGAGTGACTTCTCTTGCTGGGCACAGGCTCTTGGCCACAGAGGCTCAGTAGTCGTGGTTCCCTGGCTCCAGAGCACAGGCTCAGTAGTGGTGGTGCACGGTCTTATTTATTCTGAGACACGTGGAGTCTTCCTGGATCAGGAACTGAACTTGTGTCTCCTGCATTGGCAGGTGGGTTCTTTACCACTGAGCCACCAGGCAAGCCCAGAATCTGAGACTTCTATATGAGGAAATCTGAGCAGACTGCTGAGTGATGAGAAGCATGTGGTCCCCAAGAGATGCTCAACATCTAGGATACAAGTGAAGCTTTACAGGAAGATCTAGCCACCAGCTGACCTGCTTACTGGCCGTAGATTCCCGAGTGAGCCTGACCAAGACCAGTTAAACAATCCAAGGTCAGATGCACTGTCCAGCCAAATCATAGAATTGTGAGCTAAACAAGTGGTCATTGTTTTATGTTTTGGACTTTAGTTATGTAATAAAGGCCAAAGAATAACACAGTCTATAAGTAGGAGCATTTTGCCTAACATCTCATAGGAAGCTTGTGAATACTAACAAGATCAAAGTGGATAAAATCATTGATATATGAATAGAAAATATTTAATTAATAGTGCATATTTAATAAATATGTCTTTTAATACATGATGAGTTTTTCAGTTCACAAAATTTCTCGTGACTCTCTTCATTGTTCCACGTCTTGTACTAAAAACATTCTTGCTAAAATACTTGTGTCTATATTCACATATATTTACCCAGGTAATGCTTTGCAATGCTCTGTACATCAAACCTGCCTTGAGATACCACCAGAACAAAAAGAACTGGGTTATTAAACGGAGATTGAAGACTGAACTGGAAAGGTTTTGTCATATTTTGTCAACTATAAAATTCATGAGGGAGCATTAGTTAGGATTTTCAGCTCTCCAGCTAATAGAGACAAAGATTTGCTCAGCACTATTCAAGAAACTCAATAGACATTTGCAAAAACTTTCAGAGATAGTGAAAATTAGGTTTCTGTGGGAAATAATTCAGAAGTCCAGTTGAAGTTCAGGATTGAAGGATTATCTTCGCTTTTTAAAAGTCTATCACATTAGAAAAAAAAAAAACTCATAAGGAAAATTTAACAATCAAGGTTTACCACACTTCCAAACAACTTGATTAGGTTATTTAGATTTGACACAACTAGTTCAAGGATTAAACATTGCATGATGGTGCCAAGACCATTCATTGGCAAAGTAATAGTCTGTTCATGTAAATGAAGCCTAGACAACTAGATATCACATGCAATAGAATGAGCTTGGAGCCGCTTTTTACACCATACACAAAAATTTAATTAAAAATGGATTACAGACCTAAATGTAAGAGCTAAAACTATTAAACTCTTGGAAGAAAATATAGTAGTAAAATCTTTGAGATTTTGGATTAGGCAAAGTCTTCTCAGATATGATACCAGAAGTACAAGTGGCAAAATAAAAGAAAGATGAATGAGACTTCATTAAAGTTTAAAACTTCTTTGTTTTCATTTCTTTTGAAGTATAGTTGATTTACAGTATTATGTTAGTTTCAGGTGTACAATATAATGATTCAATATTTGTATAGATTATATTCCATTTGAAGTTATTAGAAAATATTGACCATATTCCCTGTGCTCTATGATATGTCCTAGTAGCTTATTTATTTTACACTTAATACTTTGTAGCTCATAATCCCCCGTTCTTATCTTGTTCTGCCCCTCTTCACCCTCCTCTCTGGGAACGGCTACTTTGTTCTCTATACCTGTGAGTCTGTTTCTGTTTTGTTATATTCATTTGTTTCATTTTTTAGATTCTACATGTAATTGACTCTATCCAGTATTTATCTTTCTCTGTCTGACAATTCACTGAGCAAAATACCCTCGAAGTCTATGCACATTGTTGCAAATGGCAGAAATTCATTCTTTTTTACGGTTGAGAAATATTTCATTACGTGTGTGTGTGTGTGTGTGTAGGTGGCAATGGTGTTAAAGAACCTGCTTGCCAACGCAGGAGATGTAAGAAATGCAGGGGTTTGATCCCTGGATGGGGAAGATCCCCTAGAGGAGGGCATAGCAACCCACTCCAGTATTCTTGCCTGGAGAATCCCAAGGACAGAGGAGTCTGGGGGGTTATAGTCTGTAGGGTCACAAAGAATTGGACATGACTGAAGTGACTTAGCACACGCTCATGAACATTGGAGTATGTGTGTCTTTTTGAATTAGTGCTTTTGTTTTCTTTGGATATATACCCAGCAGTAGAATTGTTGGATCATGTGGTAGTTTGGTTTTAATTTTTTGAGAAACCTCTGTACTATTTTTCATAGTGGCTGAACCAATTTATAATCTAACAGTGTAATAGGATTCCCTTTCCTGCACATCCTTGTCAACATTCATTATATAGAGATTTTTTGACAGTAGCCGTTTTGACAGGTGTGAGGTGAAATCTCATTGTGGTTTTGATTTGCATTTCTCTGATGATTAGTGAAGTTGAGCGCTTTTTTCATTTGCCTGTTGGCCATCTGTGTGTCTTCACATAATATGAATGAACCTTGAAGACATATTAAGTGAAAGAAGCCAGCCACAGAAGACCATGTTTTATATAATTTCATTTACATGCAATGTCCAGAAAAGGCAAATCCACAGAGACAGAAAATAGATTAGTGGATTTCCAGGGGCTGGTGGGAGGAGGGAATGAGGTTTCTTTGGGGGATGATGAAGGTATTCCAAAAGTAGATTGTGGTGATGGTTGCACAACTCTGTGAATATATTTAAATCCACTGAATTGTTTAATTTTGTGAATTGTATGGTATATGAATGATATTTCAATGAAATTGTTATGTTTTAAAAAATATATGACTTGACCTCACGTGGATAAACTACCTAAACCAAAAGTTCTCCACCAAATAAAAATGAATTTGAGAGGTTTTAATATTTAAGTGATGTTGGAAGAATCTCTAATTTTGAGTCCATATTTCTTCAAAAGCTAGATATGTAAAACTCAAATCTTTCAACTCAGGACAGACTTCCTGAACACTAGGAGAAATATTTGGTTTTCCTTCCTTTGTCAAGATAATGTTATACTTTTCTGAACCCTATTTATGAAGTAGTCTATACTGGGTTGTTCAAGCTATTATTTAGGAGAAACATCAAGATACATTTTGAAGATTTTAAAAATATCAAATGTAAGGGGAAAAAATTTAAATGTTTTTTAAGTTCTTTTTTCCCCAGCATATTCATGTGAAAAACACATGCTAATATTTCATCTTTGCTTCTTCACTGAGCTTGCCAAAGAAACAGGCAAGGTGTGATATTTTAATCAACTGTGTTGCTTTAATATTCTAGTAACTTTTTTTTTTTTTGCTCTAAACTCTGCACAGAGTCATTTCTTAAGCAGACACTATGACAAGAAATGAGAGAAACTTTTGTTTTGCATGAGCAACTCATCAGACAAATTGATAATAAAAATAGTTTATGGGGAGGGGGTAGGGAGTGGGTGGTGAGAGAGAGAATTTAAATCAAATTACTATTTCTAGAGTAAAATAAGATTGATTTTAAATTATAATAAGTTACCAGATTGAGTTCAAATTGATATTATTATGTATTTAGGTTAACACCTAATTTGTTTGCTGATTTTTTTCCCTTCCTACATTGTAAAGTTTTCAAAGTCAAGTAAGAAAAAACCAGTTTCCTATCCAAATTATCAGAAAAACCCAGAATGCCTAATAATAATACGAATGGCCACTTTAATCCTGTATTAGATTAAGCATCCTTTCTTGGTCTTTAAGCATTGCCAAGGGTATGGATATATTATTGGTTCTCATACAAGTGAAGAAAAGCAGTTTCAGAATTATTCAGTAGATTATTTGTGCAAAGTTAAATGTATAGTGAGGACTGAAGTCTAAGTCATGTCTGAATCCCGTATTTAACAATTGCACTGTAGGCCTATGCTACTGATTGGCCTATACTAGTGACTGTTCTAGACAAGGATTGACATGGATGTGCTTTCTGCTTGTCTCAAAACCCTGGAAATTGACATGTGAATACATTAAGGTAAATTTCCTGGGACAACTGAATGTGCCCACTGCATTCTAGACATATCCAGCTAGCTATGCAAGTGCCGGCTGAAACCCTACTCAAGACCCTACAGCCTTTGATAAAGCTAAATGTTTCTGCTAACTCTGCTAATTCTCCTGGATTCTGCTCCATTCACACACTCTATTGATGGTCAGCTTGTCCTATTTTTTGGAAAAACAAAAACAAAGTTCTCTCTCATCACTGCCACTCACAAGCCCTGAGCCCATTAACCCTCCACAGCTGCAAAGACCAAGTTGTTATTCCCTCTTATGTTTCATGAGTAAGTGTTCAAAGACAGCTCCTGAGGATGCTTCTTAAAATAGTTTCTTTTCTACACTCCAAAGTATGTTATTTCAACAAGTTTTGATAAGTTGTACAATAGTTGATGTTGTCCATGTGGGTCTTGCATTCATCTCTCTCCCTGATGTGACATTGTATTGGGGTAACTATCCTTGTCCCCATCTATTCCGCATGTTCCAATTTTGTTGACTCTACCACTAGATCCATTTTTCTCATTCTGATGAAGCAGTGAATTCCTCCTGCCTAGTTGTAGGGATGGAATTGCAACTCAACCTAGGCCAATAGAAGCCAACTCCAGGCCTCTGTTGTAACTATTAGGGAAAAAAGAGGCTTACTGCTGGTGTTGCCAAGTGAAGATGTTGAGATGTAATCCCAGAACTTCTAGGAATCAGTACTTGCAGAAAGATTACCTGGGTATGAAGCCCACACAGAGGAAGGCTGTACCAAGAGCTGGAAAGGTGGAGAGAGACTGGGCACATTGCATGAATCCCTAGACAACACCCTACCTAAAGCCAAATATGCCTCAACTTTTCATACACATGTCCAATCAAGTCCTTTTTAAAAAAAATAAGATCATTTGATTTTAATTCTGTGAATTACCTCCAAAATAATCCTTTCTAGAACTATAAATTTCCAGATTCTTCACTCTTTCCCTCTCTATTATGAACATCTTTGGCTAAGGTAATGTGAGTGAATGATGTACTCAACTAACACCCACATTATCAACAGCAAACATACTATGTGAATAGGAGGTGGGTGTCTTAACAGGGAATGAGATTGGATAAGTGTTTTGAGGGTAGCCTTTGAAGACCTTGATTGCCATGTTAAAGGTTTTAGACTTATTTATACACAAAGGATCTAGTTAAAGTTTTTGGAAGAGGGAACTGATATGATGCAGCCTATGTACTTATGCTTAAAATAAAAGACTCTGGAATCAGATGGAAAGCTGTTTTGAAGACTAAAAGGCTTGAAATCATAGAGAAGTTATTCAATTAATGAAGCTGAGAAGCTGAGAAAAGATGAATTCAGTCTGTCTGTGGCACTTTAAAGGAAGAAATAATGGAAATACTGGTAAAAGTTGCAGAATTTCACAATGGTTGGTCACGGAAATAATCAAACAAAATGTGTGGTTCTGAGCCAGAGGCTTTTTCAGAATTTCCTTTTCTTCTCTGTATTCCATTATTGTGCTCATTGGTACTCTCTGAAACTTCAACTTATTTATATTTAAGGAAACCATCATACCTAGTCTCATGTTCTTCACTGAATTACCTTTCAAGGCGCTATTATGAGTTACCTAAATTTTTTTCTTTGATTTTATTGAATTATATTGTAATTTTCTTTTTGGTCTGATATCAAGATTAATTTTCTAGGAACTATAGCTAAATAAAAAACCACCCACAATAAGGAGTCAGTCAATAGCTACCATTTTATGCTGTGTGTGGATTTCTGTGGCCAGGCATTCAGTCAGAGCACAGTGAGAATGGCTTGTCTATGCTTCCTGATGTCTGGGGCCTTAGCCAGGGAATCTGTGTCTGGGACAGTGGGAAGGGTTGTCATCCCCCGGGGGCTGCTGGAACTCAGGTTGGGATAAACTGAAGACTTAGCTCCGGTGGGACCGTCAACTTGAGCACTTACACATCACTTCTCCAATGGCCTGTGCTTCTTCACAACATGGTGACTGGATTCTGAGATGTGGTTTCCAAATGGAAGCATTTAAAGAGTGAGCATCTGGATGATGGGGGAAACTGCAGGGCCTTAATGGGCTAGTCTCAGAACTCACACAGCATCACTTCTATTTAGTAGTTAGAGCAGTCACAAGGCCACCAAGATTCAAACTGAGTGGACATAGACCCCACTTCAGTGTGAAGAATGACAACAAATGTGCACCCGTTTGAAGAAAAAAAATGACAGAACTTCATAGACATTCTATGAATACTTGAAAACTTTTGCTTTCCAGGTGTAGCATGTGATTTCAGCAAATGCCTGTAATCTCTATTCAATTTCTTTTATTGATAGACTCACTGGTATATTTTCATCAAACATTGATACAGTTTCATCTGTCAGATTAATAATGACAGAGTCAGTCAGTGAGTTCAGTCATGCAGTCGTGTCTGACTCTTTGTGACCCCATGGACTGCAGCACGCCAGGCATCCCTGTCCATCACCAACTCCCGGAGCCTACTCAAATTCATGTCTATCGAGTCGGTGATGCCATTCAACCATCTCATCCTCTGTCATCCCCTTCTCCTCCTACCTTCAAACTTTCCCAGCATCAGGGTCTTTTCAAATGAGTCAGTTCTTCACATCAGGTGGCCAAAGTATTGGAGTTTCAGCTTCAGCATCAGTCCTTCCAAGGAATATTCAGGACTGATTTCCTTTAGGATGGACTGGTTGGGTTTCCTTGCTGCCCAAGTAATTCTCAAGAGTCTTCTCCAACACCACAGTTCAAAAGCATTTATTCTTCTGAGCTCAGCTTTCTTTATAGTCCAACTCTCAAATCCATACATGGTTACTGGAAAAACCACAGTTTTGACTAGACAGACCTTTTTTGTAACACAATGTCTCTGCTTTTTAATATGCTATCTAGGTTGGTCATAGCTTTTCTTCCAAGGAGCAAGGGTCTTTTTATTTCATGGCTGCAGTCACCATCTGCAGTGATTTTAGAGCCCCCAAAATAAAGTCTGTCACTGTTTACACTGTTTCCCCATCTATGTGCCATGAAGTGATGGGACCAGATACCATGATCTTAGTTTTCTGAATGTTGAGATTTGAGCCAAAAATTTCACTCTCCTCTTTTACTTTCTTTAGGAGGCTCTTTAGTTCTTCTTCACTTTCTGCCATAAGGGTGGTGTCATCTGTGTATCTTCAGTTCAGTTCAGTCACTCAGTCAAGTCCAACTCTTTACAACCCCAAGAACTGCAGCATGCCTGGCCTCCCTGTCCATCACCAACTCCTGGAGTTTATCCAAACCCATGTCCATTGAGTTGGTGATGCTATCCAGCCATCTCATCGTCTGTTGTCCCCTTCTCTTCCTGCCCTCAATCTTTCCCAGCATAGGGGTCTTTTCAAATGAGTCAGTACTTTGCATTAGGTGACCAAAGTATTGGAGTTTCAGCTTCAACATCAGTCCTTCCAATGAATATTCAGGACTGATGTCTTTTAGGATGGACTGGTTGGATCTCCTTGCAGTCCAAGGGACTCTGAAGAGTCTTCTCCAACACCACAGTTCAAAAGCATCAATTCTTCAGCACTCAGCTTTCTTTATAGTCCAACTCTCACATCCATACATGACTACTGGAAAAATCATAGCTTTGACTAGATGGTCCTTTGTTGACAAAGTGATGTCTCTGCTTTTTAATATTCTGTTTAGGTTGTTCATAACTTTCCTTCCAAGGAGTAAGCATCTTTTAATTTCATGGCTACAATCACCATCTGCAGTGATTTTTGGAGCCCCCCAAAATAAAGTCAGCCACTGTTTCCACTGTTCCCCCCATCTACTTGCCATGAAGTGATGGGACCAGATGCCATGATCTTAGTTTTCTGAATGTTGAGGTATTAGCCAACTTTTCCACTCTCCTCTTTCACTTTTATCAAAAGGCTCTTTAGTTCTTCTTCACTTTCTGCCATAAGGGTGGTGGTATCTGCATATCTGTGGTTATTGATATTTCTCCTGGCAATCTTGATTCCAGCTTGTGCTTCATCCAGCCCAGTGTTTCTTATGATATACTCTGCACATAAGTTAAATAAGCCGGGTGACAGTATACAGCCTTGACGTACTCCTTTCCCAATTTGGAACTAGTCTGTTGTTCCATGTCAAGTTCTAACTGTTGCTTCTTGATCTGCATACGTATTTCTCAGGAGGCAGATCAGGTGGTCTGGTATTCAATCTCTTTAAGAATTTTCCACAGTTTGTTGTAATCCACACAGTCAAAGGTTTTGGCATAGTCAATAAAACAAATGTAGATTTTTTTTCTGGAAGTCTCTTGCTTTTTCAGTGATCCAGCAGATGTTGGCTATTTGATCTCTGGTTCCTCTGTCTTTTCTAAATCCAACTTGAACATCTTGATATTCATGGTTCACGTACTATTGAAGCCTGGCTTGGAGAATTTAGAGCATCACTTTGGTAGCGTGTGAGATGAGTGCAATAGTGCACATGATAAAGTAAAGAAATGTATTATTATAAGTATTTCTTAGATTATTTGATTTAAGTTCTCATCTAATATAGTTCATTATTTGTTTTTGTTATTAAATATTCATTTGTTAACATTGCTCCTATCTTTATATTCAGTGCAGCTCCCTCAGTGGCTCAGCTGGTAAGAACCTGCCTACCAGTGCAGGAGACATAAGAGATGCGGGTTCAATCCCTGGGTCAGGAAGATCCCCTGGAGTAGGTAATGGCAACTCACTCTAGTATTCTTCCCTAGAGAATCCCATGGACTGAGGCACTTAATGGATTATAGCCATGGGGTCACTAAGTGTCCAACACGACTGAGTGACTGAGTATGCAACTCACTCACTCAACTTATTTACTTTATACCTACAACATGCTGATCGTTTTGAACTGTGGTGTTTGAGAAGACTCTTGAGAGTCCCTTGGACTGCAAGGAGATCCAACCAGTCCATCCTAAATGAAGTCAGTCCTGAATATTCATTGGAAGGACTGATGCTGAAGCTGAATCTCCAATACATTGGCTGCCTGAAGCGAAGTATTGACTCATTTGAAAAGATCCTGATGCTAGGAAAGATTGAAGGCAGGAGGAGAAGGGGACGACAGAGGATGAGATGGTTAGATGGCATCACCAACTCAATAAACATGAGTTTGAGTAAGCTCCGGGTGTTGGTGATGCACAGGGAAGCCTGGCATGCTGCAGTCCATGGGGTCTCAAAGAGCTGGACACGACAGAGTGGCTGAACTGAACTGAACAACATTGAGAATTCTTTGAAAGCAGTGGTGTGCATACTCTGAACCATGGGCCAAATCTGGCTTGCTGTCAGCTTCTGGATGGCTTACTAGCTAAGAATGGTTTTAATACTTTTAAATAGTAGAAAAAGAAATCAAAAGAAGAACAATATACATGACACTTGAAAGTTATATAAAATTTAAATTTTGGTGTTCATAATATTTGTTGGAATCCAGCCATATCATTTATTCATTTACATATTGTATGACTATTTTTATACCACAAAGGCAGAATTGATTAGTTGTAACAGACCATATGGCCCACCAGGTCTAAAATATTTACTATTTGGACCATTACAGAAAACATTCACCAGAATCCCTAGAATATATAGTGTTAATAAAACATATAGAAACCCTCATTTTCTGGAGCTTATATTTTGGTGAGAATAATATACATACCATATAAGATAAAACATGTAGCATGCTGCTGCCGCTAAGTCGCTGCAGTCATGTCCGACTCTGTGCGACCCCGTCAATGGCAGCCCAGTGCTAAAGAAGGAAAAGAATGCAGGAAGGGGCATGTCCAGACTAAAGACAGAGGACTAAAGCCTTGTGCGGCATGGCCGGGACAGGCCCATGGTGATGGTGAGTTTTCCCTGAAGACCTGAAGGAGGTACCTTGGGAAAGCACCTTCCAGGAAGATGGAACAGCCAGTGCAAAGGATTCCGATGTGGCTGGGAATGAAAGGGAGAGTAAGTCATAGGAGATGAAGGCAGACAGATGAAGTTAGTTAAAGGTGAGCCAGGAGATTTAGGCCCCTATCGGTCTCTGAAAACAACCATGCTTTTGTCTGGGAGGTTCGGGGCTTGAGGTACAGGCCAGTGGGGAGTCAGTGAGAGAAACAGAGTGTGTGTGACAGAGGAAGGAGAGACAGTGGGGCAGGACCAGCATTCTGGTTGTTCCCGCAGGGACTTGGTGTTGGGGCCATCAACGTAACTTGGGCAGTTCTGAATTCTCCTCTTACAGCATGTAGAACAGAAATAGCTAATAGCAATGATGACTGACTTACTTAGCTATTTACACTGACATGATAGTTTATATTTTTTGCTTTGTTTCCATGGTAACTTATGTTTCACACCACAGTGGCAAGTAGATACTGCCCTTAATGTATAAGGAAGGAAGCCAAAATGTCTCATAAGTGAGGAAAATAAGTGATTTACAGGGAGCATGAGAATTATGAGCCTCAATGGCAGTGTACTAGAAAACCTGAGTTCTCATCCTCAATATTTTCTGAATAATGATAACCTCTAAGATCAGAGAAGGGAAAGTTGGGACTTAAAGTCTACCATTCCCATTTGGACATTATACTTGAGAAGTTCCTCATTTTCCAGATCATCTATGAAACATGTCATTGTTGACATAAGGACACTGAGGTGCACAAAGTTGGGTTGGCTTGTTTTAAGTTACATGAGTCTGGAACAGGGTTCCATCTTCCCCAGCAAAGAACTTCCAGTTCAGACATCTTGATCAGGTATAAAGGTAGTCATAACAATTGCTAAACCATTAATTTTCACTTGTAAATCAGACTTGATGAAATAGCATCAACTGAAGATTAATAATCACATTTTAATGGAGACTGGCAGGTGAATGAATACTAAAATAAATACATAAAGAAGTATTGTGGGCATTTAGAAGTGAGAATAGAAGTTTTAAGGCTGAAATAGGCTCATATTAACATTTCTTATGAAATAAAAATCTTTTTACAATACATTAAATGTATATTGTCTATTCACATCTTTGTATATTGGATATGATTTCTGACTGAGGAAAACTAAACTGTAAAAAAAAATAAGCGAAATCTGGAAGAAACAAATTTCAATAATTAAGAGAAATCTACACATGGAATGTATTCTCCTAATTAATCAGTTCAGTTCAGTTCAGTTACTCAGTCATGTCCGATTCTTTGTGACCCCTTAGATTGCAGCACACCAGGCCTCCCTGTCCATTACCATCTCCTGGAGTTTGCTCAAGCTTGTGTCCATTAAATTGGTGATGCCATCCAACCATCTTATCCTCTGTTGACCCCTTCTCCTCCTTGCCCTCAATCTTTCCCAGCATCAGAGTCTTTTCCAATGAGTCATTTCTTTGCATCAGGTGGCCAAAGTATTAGAGTTTCAGCTTCAGCATCAGTCCTTCCAAGGAATATTCAGGACTGATTTCCTTTAAGATGGACTGGTTGGATCTCCTTGCAGTCCAAGGGACTCTAATTTAGAATCTTAGATAAATTCAATATTTTTATACATCTGCTGCTGCTGCTAAGTCGCTTCAGTGGTGTCTGACTCTGTGTGACCCCATCTAAATCCACATAATTTTCACCCATGCAACCATACTTTAGAGGTTATTACATAATGTTCTCTTGTAAAAGAAGTAATGACACCTAGACAAGGGAGATAAGATCCGAGAAGAAGGTACTGTGACACACAAAAGCAGTGAATAAAAGCCTGGAATGAAGGAAAGACATGACCCAGGATGACAGGCCTAGAGAAAGGGTATCTGTTTTGGAGCAAGAAGACAATAACTCTGGGAGAAGACTCTGTGGAGGCAAACATAAGTGATTGTTAGATGATCTATTCTGATATGCCACTTGGAACAAATGAAACTTCTGGAAGGTATATGGTAGATCTGATGAAATATTTGGAAAAGTAAGGAGACGAATACATAGGTAACTATGTCTGGTAGAATAATAGCAATTATTAATTCCAGGAAAAATAAAAATAATAAAAGGAAGGATATTTATTTATAATACAATAATTGTCTTAGTGAATTATATCTAATTAGGAATAATGAAATAAAGAGATGTCATTGATTAACTGTAAATGTCAGATAACTGTATTAGGAGTATGGGGAAAATGGTTTTAAAGTACTTTGTTATCTATTGCTGCAATAACAAATTACCCCCAAATTTTGCATCTTAAAACAATATATATTGGGTTGGCCAAAAAGTTCATTTGGGTTTTTCCATAACATCTTATGGAAAATCTTGAACAAACTTTCTGGCCAACCCAATGTTCAATCTCCCCACACATCCCATGGATCAAGACTTTGTGAGCAGCTTAGCTAGATGGCTCTGGCTCCCGGTCTCTCATGAGGTTATAGACCAGATGCTGGCTGGGTTTGCAGTCATCTGCAGATCTGGCTGGGCTGAAGGAGCCGCTTCAAGCTCAGTCACATGGCGGCTGTCAGGAAGCCTTTTTTCCTCACCATGTAGGACACCAGGGATGGGGGAGCCTGGTGGGCTGCCATCTATGGGGTCACACCGAGTCGGACATAACTGAAGTGACTTAGCAGCAGCAGCAGGACACCATGGTGGCCATCTTCTCTTAGTGCCAGTGATCTGAGAGACAGACAGACAGACAGAGCCAGAGAAGAGAGAGAAAGGTCACGATGGAGGCCACAGGACCTTTCTATGGCCTGATCTCCAAAGCTGAGCACTGTCACTTCCGGTTTATTCCATTTGTCAGAAGTGAGTTACAAATTCTAGCCCATATTCCAGAGGAGGAAGATTAACCCAAGCAAAGAGTATTAGAGAATCTGTAGACATATCTTTTTAAAAACTCATGTAACAATTTTATCAATTATAAAGTGTCCAAAGATAACTATAAATTGAACCAAAGGAGTATATTGCATGAAACCTTTTTATTATAACATGAAATTCAGTACTATTAAAAATAATTAAAAAGAAAGGACTTCCCTGGTGGCTTAGTGGTAAAGAATCTGCCTGCCAATCAGGAGACACGAGTTCGATCCCTGAGTTGAGAAGATCCCTTGGAGGAGGAAATGGCAGCCCATTCCAGTAGCCTTGCCTGGGAAACCCCATGGACAGAGGGGTTTGGTGGGCTACAGCTCATGGGACTGCAAGAATTAGACAAAACTTGCAACAAAACAAAACAACAACAACAACCAAATGAAGAGATAGCTGTAGTCTCTGAGGAGACTTGTGAAGGTAGGGGGCTACTTTTGTATTATTATTTTTATAGCCCTTTCATTACTATTTATTAAAACTTTTAAAAGTTGAAGGCAAAGAAATAAAGAAAGAAAATGGGAAATAAAAAAACCTTCTGGCCATGTATCTCTACACTATTAATAATGCCATGTCTGTTTACCATCTAAAGCTTCCTTGTATAACATTTGTATCACTTGTTCCATTGTTTGAGAACCACAGACCTAAAGAAGGCAAAGGAATTTTAATGAAAGTCTTCTCCCTAACTTATTTTCCTGAAAGAAAGGGAAAGGAATGGAAGGAAAGGGAAAGTGAGAGAAGACAAAGGGTGGATACAAGAGGGAAGGAGAGAAGGGGGGGGGAAGGAAAGATGATACTTCTGTCTCCTTCAAAGTTTCTGTATTTGACAGCCCTTCAGTATCCTGTGAAGTAAGGGAGCATTCCTTAAATTTAGAAAAGAATCATTATGAGCCAGTTATCAAGGAATTTGATTAATATTTATTGAATGAATTAATGAATTTCCAAAGACCCAAACACATAAATGCTGTCAGTTCTCCAATATTATGGATTTTCTCTATATTCCTAGGGAAAATCTGTCTGCAGGATTTCTCATTTTAATTTCTGTTCTGTGTACATTTTAAAATCTTTGTCTCCATGACACCAAATATTGCTATAGGTATACAGCTTTTGGAAATGGTGTCTGTCCCATGCTGGCCTGTGCTCTAGAGTAGGCTTGTTTCTCAGTCACTTAGTCACATTGCACTTTTTTTGCAATCCTGTGGATGGTAGCATGTCAGGCTCCTCTGTCCTCCACTGTCTTCTGGAGTTTGCTCAAATTCATGTCTGTTGAGTTGGTAATACAACCTAACCATCTCTTATTGTTAGAAATGTGTCACCTCCTTCTCATACTGACTTAATCAATAGTTTCCATGCATCAGAGTCTTTTCCAGTGAGTTGGCTCTTTGAATCAGGTGGCCAAAGTATTGGAGCTTCAGCTTCAGCATCAGTCCTTCCAATGAATATTCAAGACTGATTTCCTTTAGGACTGACTGGTTTGATCTCCTTGCAGTCTAACAGACTCTCAAGAGTCTTCTCCAGAACCACAATTTGAAAGCATCAGTTCTTCAGTACTTAGTCTTCTGTATGGTCTGACTCTCCATATATGACTACTGGAAAAATCAGAGCTTTGACTTGTTGGCCCTTTGTTCCCAAAGTGATGTCTCTGTTTCTTAATATACTTTCTAGTTTCATCATAGCTTTTTATTCAAGGAGCAAGTGTCTTTTAATTTCATGGCTGCAATCACTGCCTGCAGTGATTTTGAAGCCCAAGAAAATAAAATTTATCACTGCTTCAAATTTTTCCCCTATTTGCCATCAAAAAATGGGACCAGATGCCATGACCTTAATTTTTTTGATACTGAGATTCAGACAACTTTTCACTCTCCTCTTTCACCCTCATCAAGTGGCTGTTTAGTTCCTCTTCACATTCTACCATTAACATAATATCATTTACATATATAAGGTTGCTGATATTTCTCCTGGAAATCTTGATGCCAGCTTGTGATTCATTCAGTTCAGCATTTTGCATGGTGTACTTTGTATATAAGCTAAATAATCATGGTAACAATATACAGCCTTGAGGTACTCATTCGCCAATTCAGAGCCAATCTGTTGTTTCATGTCCGGTTCTAACTCTTCGTTCTTGACATGTATATAAGTTTCTCAGAGACAGGTAAGGTGGTCTGGTATTCCCAAACCCAAGAATTTGCCACAGTTTATAGTGATCCACAAAATCAAAGGCTTTAGCATAGTCAATGAAACAGAAGTAGAAATTTTTCTGAAACCCCCTTGCTTGCTTCTTGATGCAGTGAATGTTGGCAATTTGATCTCTGGTTCCTCTGCCTCATCAAAACCCAATTTGTACATCTGGAAGTTCTTGGTTCGTGTTGAAGCCTAGCTTGAAGGATTTTTGAGCATAACCTTGCTAGCATGCAAAATGAGCATGATTGTATGGCAGTTTGACCATTCTTTGGCATTGCCCCTCTTTGGGATTGTAATGAAAACTGACCTTTTCCAGTCCTGTGGACACTGTTGGGTTTTCCAAATTTGCTGGCATATTTAGAGTAGCACTTTAACAGTATCTTTCTTTGGGATTTGAAATAACTCAGCTGGAATTATATCACATCCTCCAGAGTTGTTCATAGTGATGCTTCCTAAGGCCCACTTGACTTCAACTCCAGGATGTCTGGCTCTATGGGAGTGACCACATCATTGTGATTATCCCAGTCATTAAGACCTTTCTTATATATTTCTTCTGGATATCCTTGCCACTGCTTCTTAATCTCTTCAGCTTCTGTTAGGTCCTTATCATTTCAGTCCTTTACCATGTCTCTCCTTGCATGAAATATTCCCTTGATATCTCCAATTTATTGAAGAGATCTCTAGTCTTTCCCATTCTCTTGCTTTCCTCTGTTTCTTCACATTGTTTGTTTAAGAAAGCCTTCCCCTCTCTCCGTCTTGTTCTCTGAAACTCTGCATTTAGTTGGGTATATCTTTCCCTTTGTCCTTTGCCTTTCACTTCTCTTCTTTTCTCAGCTATTTGTAAAGCCTCTTCAGGCTAGCACTTGTTTTCCTGCATTTCTTTTTTCTTTAGAATGGTTTTGGTCACTGCCTCCTGTATAGTGTTATGAACCTCTTTCCACAGTTGTTTCATGCTCTCTGTAAATGAGATCTAATCCCTTGAATTTATTTGTCATCTCTATTGTATAAGGATGTGATTTGGGTCATACCTGAATAGCCTAGTGGTTTTTCCTACTTTCTTCAATTTAACCCTAAATTTTGCAATAAGGAGCTCATGATCTGAGCAATAGTCAGCTCCAAGTCTTAATTTGACTGATTACATAGAGCCTCTCCTTTGGCTGCAAAGATCATAACCAATCTGATTTTGGTATTGACCATCTGGTGGTGCCTACGTGTAGAATCATCTCTTGCACTGTTATAAAGTGGTGTTTGTTATAACCAGCAGGTTGTCTTGACAAAACTGTTAGCCCTTGCCCTGCTTTGCTTTGTACTCCAAGGCCAAACTTGCCTGTTACTCTGGGTATATCTTGACTTCTTACTTTTGTGTTCCAATCACTTATGATGAAAAGGACATGTTTTTTGGTGTTAGTTCTAGAAGGTCTTGTAGGTCTTCATAGAACCACTCAACTTCAGCATCAGTGGTGGGGCATTGACTTGCATTATAATGATATTGAATGGTTTGCCTTGGAAATGAACAGAGATCATTCTGTCGTTTTTGAGATTGCAACAAAGTACTGTATTTTGGATTCTCTTGTTTATGAGGGCTACTTTATTTCTTCTAAGGGATTCTCACCCACAGTAGTAGATGTAATGGTTGTCTGAATTAAATTTGCATGTTCTTGTCCATTTTAATTAAGTGATTCCTAACATATTGATGTTCAGTCTTGTTATCTCCTGCTTGACCATGTCCAAGGTACCTTGAATCACTGACCTAACAATTATGTGATATTGTTCTTTATAGCATCATACTGACCTTGGAGTACAGAATGAAGCAGGGCAAAGGCTAATGGAGTTTTGCCAAGAGAACACAATGGTCATAGCAAACACTCTCTTCCAACAACACAAGAGAAGACTCTACACATGGACATCACCAAATGGCCAACATCAAAATCAGATTGATTGCATTCTTTGCAGCCAAAGATGGAAAAGGTCTATACAGTCAGCAAAAACAAGACCAGGAGTTGACTGGAGCTCAGATCATGAACTCCTTATTGCCAAATTTAGAGATAAATTGAAAAAAGTAGGGAAAACCTATAGACCATTCAGGTATGACCTAAATCAAATCCCTTATGATTATACAGTGGAAGTTAGAAATAGATTTAAGGGACTAGATCTGATAGAGTGACTGAAAAACTATGGATAGAGGTTCATGACATTGTATAGGACACAGGGATCAAGACCATCCCCAAGAAAAAGAAATGCAAAAAAACAAAATGGAGGTCTGAGGAGGCCTTACAAATAGCTGTGAGAAGAAGAGAAGTTAAAAGCAAAGGAGAAAAGGAAAATATACCCATTCGAATGCAGAGCTCCAAATAACAGCAAGGCGAGATAAGAAAGCCTTCTTGATCAATGCAAAGAAATAGAGGAAAACAATAGAATGGCAAAGACTAGACATCTCTTCAAGAAAATTAGAGATACCAAGATAACATTTCATGCAAAGATGGGCTCAATAAAGGACAGAAATGGTATGGACCTAACAGAAGCAGAAGGTTTTAAGAAGAGGTGGCAAGAATTCACAGAAGAACTGTACAAAAAAGATCTTTATGACCCAGATAATCACAATGGTGTGATCACTCACCTAGAGCCAGACATCCTGGAATGTGAAGTCAAGTGGGCCTTTGGAAGCATCACTATGAACAAAGCTAGTGGAGGTGATGGAATTCCAGTTGAGCTATTTCAAATCCTAAAAGATGATGCTGTGAAAGTGCTGCACTCAATATGCCAGCAAATCTGGAAAGCCCAGCAGTGGCCACAGGACTGGAAAAGGTCAGTTTTCATTTCAATCCCTGCAATGCTAAAGAATGCTCAAACGACCACACAATTGCACTCATCTCACATGCTAGTAAAATAATGCTCAAAATTCTCTAAGCCAGGCTTAAGCAATATGTGAACTGTTAACTTCCAGATGTTCAAGTTGATCTTCGAAAAGGCAGAGGAACCACAGATCAAATTACCAACATCTGCTAGATCATCAAAAAGCAAAAGAGTTCCAGAAAAACATCTATTTCTGCTTTATTGACTGTGCCAAAGCCTTTGACCATGTGGATCACAATAAACTGTGGAAAATTCTGAAAGAGATGGGAATACCAGACCACCTGACCTACCTCTTGAGAAACCTGTATGCCAGTCAGGAAGCAAAAATTAGAACTGGACATGGAACAACAGACTGGTTCCAAATAGGGAAAGGATTACATCACAGCTGTATATTGTCACCCTGCTTATTTAAACTTCTATGCATAGTATATCATGAGAAATGCTGGGGTGGATGAAGCATAAGCTGGAATCAAGATTGCTGGGAGAAATATCAGTAACCTCAGATATGCAGATGACACCACCCTTATGGCAGAAAGTGAAGAAGAACTAAAGAGCTTCTTGATGAAAGTGAAAGAGGAGAGTGAAAAAGTTGTCTTAAAAATCAACAGTCAGAAAACTAAGATCATGGAATCTGGTCTTATCACTTCATGGCAAATAGATGGGGAAACAGTGACAGACTTTATTTTTGGGGGCTCTATAGTCACTTCAGATTTTGTGACTGCAGCCATGAAATTAACAGACGCTCACTCCTTAGAAGGAAATTTAGTTATGACCAACCTAGACAGCATATTAAAAAGCAGAGACATTACTTTGCCAACAAAGCTCTGTCTAGTCAAGGCTATGGTTTTTCCAGTAGTCATTAATGGATGTGAGAGTTGGACTATAAAGAAAGCTGAATACTGAAGAATTGATTCTTTTGAATTATGATGTTGAGGAAGACTCTTGAGAGTCCCTTGGCCTGCAAGGAGATCTAACCAGTCCATCCTAAAGGAGATCAGTCCTGGGTGTTCATTGGAAGGACTGATGCTGAAGCTGAAGCTCCAATATGTTGGCCACCTTATGTGAAGAGTTGACTTTTTTGAAAAGAACGAGATGCTGGGAAAGATTGAGGGCAGGAGGAGAAAGGGATGACAGAGGATAAGATGGTTGGATGGCATCACTGACTCAACGGATATGAATTTGGGTAAACACCGGGAGTTGGTGATGGACAGGGAGGCCTGGTGTACTGTGGTCCATGGGGTTGCTAAGAGTCGGACACGACTGATCAACTGAACTGAACTGAGATGAACTGAACTTTACTTTTGCTGCCAGTCACATCCACAACTGAGCATCATTTCTGCTTTGCCCCAGTCACTTTATTATTTCTGAAACTATTAGTAATTTTCCTCCACTCTTTCCCAGTAGCATATTGGACACATTCCTACCTGGAAGCCTAACTTCTGGCATCATAATTTTTGCCTAGGGTAAAGAGCCATCCACTTATTCTAAGGTGGATCCAGGTGGGCTAGTCTTTCTCCCAGCCTCTCTTCCTTGTTCTGTTTAATGCTCTCTCTTCCTTCAGATGTCTATGGTGACCCAGGAAACCTACCTGGAAATGTGTTTTTTAGTTTTTCCTCTCTCTTTGTTATATGGCCATGCCATAGTAAATGCATTGAGTTTCCCATACCAGGACATGACAAAAAGTATTTTTAGTATAAGTGAGGGTGTACACTCATCATTAAGTGACAGAAATGATCAAGAATGGGTTTGACAAGTGGGGGATTATATTTTTCTGATGTTCAAAGTGATAAGGAAGTAGGCTTTTTTATCTACTTTTTCCTGTCCTTGCAGTGCTCATAAGATGTGTCTTCCATGCTCATCATTGTTTGCTTAAGGTTTCAGGATGAGTGCTCCACACCTATGTTGCTTCCATATTCCAGAAAGAAGTGAGAGATTGAAGGCAAAATATGTAAGCTGGTGAAGTCTCTACACCATTTAGTAGCTTTCTTAGAAGCCACAGCTTGTGACTTTCACTTCTCTCTCTTGACCAGAACTGTGTTACCTGACCCTTCTTCAAAGTAAAGAAGGTTGGGAAATATAAAGTAGCTTTTTTTTGGGGGGGGGGGGGTGATATTGCTATTTGTTTGTTATTTTTAACCTGGACTTAGTGAACCTAGGGCAACATTATGCCAGGACCTAAAGAACCATCTGCTGAACCAAAGCCATGATGCTGACTCAGAATCAGGAATGGTGTCTGCTCAAAGTCACTGCATTTTAGGATGGATTATAATATCTCAAAAACTAACTGATGCCCTAAATAAAATTAGGGCTATATATTAGTAGGTTCAGTTCAGTCGCTCGGTTGTGTCTGACTCTTTCTGATCCCATGAACTGCAGCACACCAGGCATCCCTGTACATCACCAATTCCTGGAGCCTGCTCAAACTCATGTCCATCAAGTCAGTGATGCCATCCAACCATCTCATCCTCTGTCATCCCCTTCTCCTCCTGCCTTCAATCTTTCCCAGCATCAGGGTCTTTTTAAATGAGTCAGTTCTTTACAGCAGGTGGCCAAAGTATTGGAGCTTCAGCTTCATCATCAGTCCTTTCAATGAATATTCAGGACTGATTTCCTTTAGGATGGACTGGTTGGATCTCCTTGCAGTCCAAGGGACTCTCAAGAGTCTTCTCCAACACCACAGTTCAAAAGTATCAGTTCTTCGGTGCTCAGCTTTCTTTATAGTCCAACTCTCACATCCATACATGACCACTGGAAAAGCCATAGCTTTGACTAAACAGACCTTTGTTGACAAAGTAAGTCTCTGCTTTTTAATGTGCTGTCTAGTGTTGTCATCACACCCCCACCCATTGCTTACCCAGACGGCGGAGTAGAAGGACAAGCACTCATCTTCTCTGAGAACTCCAAAATTGCAACTTGCTGCTGAACAACCATCAACAGGAGAACGTTGGCTCACACCAAAAATAGATAACCCACATCCACGGGCAAAGGAGAAGCCCCAAGACGGTAGGAGGGGTGAAATTGCATTAGAATCAAAATCCCATACCCACCAGAGATGCTCAGAGGGCTCAAACAAAACCTTGTGTGCACCAGGATCCAGAGATCCCACAGACATTGAGTAAAACCTGCCTTTGAGTGTTTGAGTGTCTCCTGTGGTGGCACGGCTCAGCAGTGGCCTGCTGCAGGGACAGGAATTCTGGCTGCAGCAGACCTGGGAGGCCCAGCATGTGACATAAGCCCTTTTGGAGGAGGTCGCCATCATCCCCACCGTAGAGCAGACAATCCACCAAGCAAACAACCCACAAACTGGAGAACAATTATACCAAAGAAGTTCTTGTGAAAATTCTAGGACCTACAACAGTTTTCCCAACCTGGGGATCCAGCAAAGGGACTGAGAACCCCCAGGGAATTTGACCCTGGAGGCCAGTAGGATTTGATTACAGAACTTCCTTGGGACTGAGGAAACAGTATCTTGGAGGCACAAACAAAATCTTGTGCATATCAGAAGCCAGGAGGAAGGAGCAGTGACCCACAAGAGACGGACCCAGATGGCCTGCCGTGGGGTCATGGGCACTGAATACAGCAGTGCTGGCACAAGCCCTTTTGAAGGCGGTGCCTTTACCTCTACCATAGTTTAGCCTTGGGCCAAACAGCAGGGAGGGAACACAATTCCACCTGTCAATAGAAAATTGGATTAAAGATTTACTGAGCATGGCCCTGCCCATCAGAATAATACTCAGATTCCCCCACAGTCAGTCCTTCCCATCAGGGAGCTTCCACAATCCTCTTTTCCTTATCCATCAGAGGACAGACAGAATCAAAACCACAATCACAGAAAACTCACCAAACTGATCACATGGACCACAGTTGTCTAACTCAATGAAACTATGAGCCATGCAGTGTAGGGCCACCTAAGATGGATGGGTCGTGGTGGAGAGTTCTGACAAAACGTGGTCCCTGGAGAAGGGAATGGTAAACCACTTCAGTATTCTTGCCTTGAGGACCCCATGAACAGTAGGAAAAGGCAAAAAGACATGATACTGAAAGAGGAACTCCCCCAGATGGTAGGTGCCAAATACATTACTGGAGAAGAGTGGGCAAATAGCTCCAGAAAGAATGAAGAGACATAACAAAAGCAAAAACAGTGCCGGGTTGTGGATGTGACTGGTGATGGAAGTAAAGTCTGATGCTTTAAAGAACAATATTAGGAATGTTAGGTCCATGAATTAAGGCAAATTGGAAGTGGTCAAACAGGAGATGGCAAGAATGATCATCATTTTAGGACTCAGTGAGTTAAAATGGACCAAAATGGGCGAATTTATTTCAGATGACCATTATATCTACTACTGTGGGCAAGAACCCCTTAGAAGAAATAGAGTAGCCCTCATAGTCAACAAGAGTCCAAAAGGTGGTACTTGAGTACAATCTCAAAAAACCCAGAATGATCTCTATTTGTTTCCAGAGCAAACCATTCAATATCACAGTTATCCAAGTCTATTCCCCAACCACTAATGCCAAAGAAGCTGAAATTGCACAGTTCTATGAAGAACTGAAAGACCTTCTAGAACTAACACCAAAAAAAAAAAAAAAATGTCCTTTTCATCATAGGGGACAGGAATGCAAAAAGTAGGAAGTCAAGAGATATCTGGAGTAACAGGCAAGTTTGACTTTGGAGCACAAAATGAAGAAGGGCAAAGGCTGACAGAGTTTGGCCAAGAGAATGCACTGGTCATAGCAAACACCCTCTTTCAACAACACACGATATGACTCCACCCATGGATGTCACCAGATGGTCAATACCAAAATCAGATTGATTATATCCTTTGCAGCCCAAGATAGAGAAGCTCTATACAGTCAGCAAAAACAAGACCAGGAGCTGACTGTGGCTCAGATCATAAACTCTTTATTGCAAAATTTAGACTTAAACTGAAGAAAGTAGGGAAAACCAATAGACCATTCAGGTATGACCTAAATCAAATCCCTTACAATTATACAGTGGAAGTGACAAATTGATTCAAGGGATTAGATTTGATGGACAGAGTGCCTGAAGAACTATGGATGGAGGTTCATAACATTGTACTGGAGGCAGTGATCAAGACCATCCCCAAGAAAAAGAAATTCAAAACGGCAAAATGGTTGTGTGAGGAGGCCTTACAAATAGCTGTAAAAAGGAGAAATGAAAGGTAGAGGAGAAAAGGAAACATATATCCATCTGAATGCAGAGTTCCAAAGAATAAGCAAGGAGAGATAAGAAAGCCTTCCTCAGTGATCAACGCAAAGAAATAGAGGAAAACAATAGAATGGGAAAGACTAGAGATCTCTTCAAGAAAATTAGAGATACCAAGGAAACATTTCATGCAAAGATGGGTACAATAAAGACAGAAACAGTATGGACCTAGCAGAAGTAGAAGGTATTAAGAAGAGGCGGCAAGAATACACAGAAGAACTATGCAAAAAAGATCTTGATGACCCAGATAATGATGATGGTGTGATCACTCACCTAGAGCCAGACATCCTGGAATGTGAAGCCAAGTGGGCCGTAGGAAGCATCACTATGAACAAAGCTAGTGGAGGTGATGGAATTCCAGGTGAACTATTTCAAATCCTGAAAGATGATGCTGTGAAAGTGTTGTACTCAATATGCCAGCAAATTTGGAAAACTCAGCAGTGGCCACAGGACTGGAAAAGGTCAGTTTTCATTTCAATACCAAATAAAATTGGTGCCAAAGAATGTTCAATCAGAGATCAAATTGCCAATATCCACTGGATCATAGAGAAAGCAAAAGAATTCCAGAAAAACAGATCTACTACTTCTACTTTATTGACTATGCCAAAGCCTTTGACTGTGTGGATCCCAACAAAGTATAGAACATTCTTAAAGCAATAGGAATACCAGACCACCTTACCTACCTCCTGAGAATACTGGATGCAGGTCAAGAAGTAACAGTTAGAACTGGACATGGAACAACAGACTGGTTCCAAATTGGGAAAGGAGTACATCAGGGCTGTATATTGTCACCCTGCTTATTTAACTTATATGCAGAGTACATCATGAGAAACGCTGGGCTGGATGAAGCACAGGCTGGAATCAAGATTGCTGGGAGAAATATCAATAACCTCAGTTACACAGATGACACCACCCTTATGACAGAAAGTTAAGATGATCTAAAAGCCTCTTGATGAAAGTGAAAGAAGAGAGTGAAAAGCTGGCTTAAACTCAACATTCAAAAAATGAAGATTATGACATCCAGTCTCATCACTTCATGGTAAATAAATGGGGAAATGATGGTAACAGTGAGAGACTTTATTTTCTTAGGCTCCAAAATCACTGCAAATGGTGACTGCAGCCATGAAATGAAAAGATGCTTGCTCCTCGGAAGAACATTTTTGCCCAGCCTAGAAAGCATATTAAAAAGCAGAGCCATTGCTTTGCTGGTAAATGTCCGTCTAGTCAAAGCTTTGGTTTTTCCAGTAGTCATGTAACGGATGTGATAGTTGGACCATAAAGAAAGCTGAGTACTGAAAAACTGATGCATTTGAACTGTGGTGTTGGAGAAGACTCTTGAGAGTCCGTTGGACTACAAGGAGATCAAACCAATCAATCCTAAAGGAAATCAGTCCTGAATATTTATTGGAAGGACTGATGCTGAAGCTGAAACTCCAATACTTTGGCCAGCTGATGCAAAGTACTGACTCATTTGGAAAGACCCTGATGCTGGGAAAGATTGAGGGCAGGAGGAGAAGGGGATGATAGAGGATGAGATGCTTGGATGGCATCACTATCTCCATGGACATGAGTTGGAGCAAGCTCCGGAGCAAGCTCTATTGGTCACTGAGTCGGACACAACTGAACGGCTGAATTGAATTCAAGATTGTCATAGCTTTTCTTTCAAGGAGCAAGTGTCTTTTCATTCCATGGCTGCAGTCACCATCTGCAGCGATTTTGGAGCCCAAGAAAATAAAGTTGTCACTGTTTCCACTGTTTCCCATCTATTTGCCATGAAGTGATGGGACCAGATGCCATGATCTTTGTTTTTTGTTTTTTTGTTTTTTTTTTGCATGATTCACAATTGTATCTATTTATTTGAATTTTTTCACATTTTAATGAATATCGTTTATTTTGTTAATTTATGGATCACAACATGTAAGTATTGACATAAGATATTTTTATCTCAAAACTCTGTATCTTATTTCTTTATTTTTTTAATTTAATTTAATTTTATTTTTTAACTTTACAATATTGTATTGGTTTTGCCATATATCAAAATGAATCCGCCACAGGTATACATGTGTTCTCCATCCTGAACCCTCCTCCCTCTTCCCTCCCCATACCATCCCTCTGGGTCGTCCCAGTGCACCAGCCCCAAGCATCCAGTATCCTGCATAGTACCTGGACTGGCGACTCGTTTCATATATGATATTATACACATTTCAATGCCATTCTCCCAAATCATCCCACCCTCTCCCTCTCCCACAGAGTACAAAAGACTTCTATACATCAGTGTCTCTTTTGCTGTCTCGTATACAGGGCTATTGTTACCATCTTTCTAAATTCCATATATATGCGTTAGTATACTGTATTGGTGTTTTTCTTTCTGGCTTACTTCACTCTGTATAATAGACTCCAGTTTCATCCACCTCATTAGAACTGATTCAAATGTATTCTTTTTAATGGCTGAGTAATAATCCATTGTGTATATGTACCACAGCTTTCTTATCCATTCATCTGCTGATGGACATCTAGGTTGCTTCCACGTCCTGGCTATTATAAACAGTGCTGCGATGAACATTGGGGTACACGTGTCTCTTTCCCTTCTGGTTTCCTCAGTGTGTATGCCCAGCAGTGGGATTGCTGAATCATAAGGCAGTTCTATCTCCAGTTTTTTAAGGAATCTCCACACTGTTCTCCATAGTGGCTGTACTAGTTTGCATTCCCACCAACAGTGTAAGAGGGTCCCCTTTTCTCCACACCCTCTCCACCCTTTATTGCTTGTAGGTTTTTGGATAGCAGCCATTCTGACTGGCGTGAAATGATACCTCATAGTGGTTTTGATTTGCATTTCTCTGATATTGAGTGATGTTGAGCATCTTTTCATGTGTTTGTTAGCCATCTGTATGTCTTCTTTGGAGAAATGTTCATGGATTGGAAGAATCAATATAGTGAAAATGAGTATACTACCCAAAGCAATTGATAGATTCAATGCAATCCCTATCAAGCTACCAACAGTATTCTTCACAGAGCTAGAACAAATAATTTCACAATTTGTATGGAAATACAAAAAACCTCGAATAGCCAAAGCAATCTTGAGAAAGAGAAATGGAACTGGAGGAATCAACCTGCCTGACTTCAGGCTCTACTGCAAAGCCAAAGTCATCAAGACAGTATGGTACTGGCACAAAGACAGAAATATAGATCAATGGAACAAAATAGAAAGCCCAGAGATAAATCCACTCACATATGGACACCTTATCTTTGACAAAGGAAACAAGAATATACAATGGATTAAAGACAATCTCTTTAACAAGTGGTGCTGGAAAAACTGGTCAACCACTTGTAAAAGAATGAAACTAGAACACTTTCTAACACCATACACAAAAATAAACTCAAAATGGATTAAAGATCAAAATGTAAGACCAGAAACTATAAAACTCCTAGAGGAGAACATAGGCAAAACACTCTCCGACATACATCATAGCAGGATCCTCTATGGCCCACCTCCCAGAATATTGGAAATAAAAGCAAAAATAAACAAATGGGACCTAATTAAACTTAAAAGCTTCTGCACAACAAAGGAAACTATAAGCAAGGTGAAAAGACAGCCTTCAGAATGGGAGAAAATAATAGCAAATGAAGCAACTGACAAACAACTAATCTCAAAAATATACAAGCAACTCCTACAGCTCAATTCCAGGAAAATAAATGACCCAATCAAAAAATGGGCCAAAGAACTAAATAGATCCTTGTTTTTTGAATGTTGAGATTTAGGCCAACTTTTTCATTCTCCTCTTTCACTTTCATTAAGAGGCTCTTTAGTTCCTCTTTGCATTCTGCCATGAGGGTGGTATCACTTGCATATCTGAGGTTATTTATATTTCTCCCAACAATCTTGATTCCAGCTTGTGCTTCTTCCAGTCCAGCATTTCTTATGATGTACTCTTCATAGAAGTTAAATAAGCAGAGTGACAATATACAGCCTTGATGTACACCTTTCCCAATTTGGAACCAGTCTGTGGTTCCATATCTGGTTCTAACTTTGCTTCTTGATCTGTATATATCAGTAAGAGAGAGATAAGAAAACACAGTAGTTAGGCAGCTAGGCTGTTTCTGTCATAGGGCTGATCAATATTGCCCAACTCTATGGTATTCTGGGGGCTCAATGGAACTGATGACTTTCTTAATCAATTTTCCCCCCAAATTATTGATACGGTGATAATTATTTAATTGTTATTTTAAATTTAGCTGAGAGATTCAGAATGCATATCAAGTGAGCATGTACTACTGTTATTAAGGAGCACAGGAATTTTCAGGGTCCTGAGCCCCCTGTTTCTTCCTTAGAGGAACCCTCCAGTCATCAGAGTGGCGTGGGCCATTATCAGGTCTATGTGTTTTCACTTTTAATCATACATGGTTTAATTCTTGTCCAGGTGAGAATGATGTTTAGAGGGAAGGAGAAAGAAAGACTGATTAAGAAAAGGTTGAGAGACACCTAAAATCCTATTGAGATTGTCTTTGCCAGATCTGTGGCAAAGGCTCATATTAACTCTTTCTAATATAGCAGGGGAACTGTCCATGGACCTTCAGGAACAAATTCTAAAAAGGAAGAATATAGCAATGATTATTATATTCAAGATGATATATGACATATTATTTAGAAATAAAGACTGACTGTACTTCCATAGAATATTTTAGAAAGAAATTTGCCTAAATATGTCAGAAACCTCCTCTCATATTTACTGATTTTGAGGCATAACACAAAAATTGTAAACATAAACCATTAAACTTGTTACCCAAAATATGGATCACACAGATTCATATTTGGTGGTGTCTATATTGAATTATTTGAAATTATATTTCAAAGTACAGTTTTAGATACAGTCATTACCAAAACTAGTCATGATATATCTTTGATATTAACCTAACAGATATCAGTTAGTAAATGATGATATTTTAAAATGATACTTTATAATCTACTAATACTTCAAATGCAGTATATATGGATATATGTGTATCTGTATGATGTATCTACATCTCATAGTTAATTTGTATTTTGCTTAATATTGCTTCTTTAACACAAATGCATGAGGGTAAATTCTGATTCCATGGGTGACGGTATGACCAGCAGAACACTAAAGATGTAACCAACCAAAGAATTCTCCATGGAGGCCTGTGGCCTTGGGGTACTGGTGTCTTCTCAGACTCTGCACTTTTAATCTCATTCATAAGCTTGATTCTGCATCAGTTTCTTGCCATTGACCCAGGGTGAGGTATTTGCTGAGTCAGCCACTGATGCAGCGGTATCCCACCTGGTCGCCTCCCCCTTCGCAGGCCCCTGTTTTCTCAGTCGTGGGAGACCTCTTATTCACCAAGTTTCACAGCAAGTTGTCTCTTCCTTGTTTCCAAAATGACCTTTCTTTAGCAAATCCTTTTCGTATTGTTGACTCTCTGGGAGTTGAGGGTAAAATTAATTTGGCAGGCATGATTCTTATGATTCTTATTAAAATTTATTTCCAGTAAGCCAGCATCTAATAAAGAGGGATTAATCCAGTGCAGAAGCACTGACATTTTCAGAGATTAAACAGGACAAAAGTATTGAAGGCTGTCTTCTAAGTCTTGACCAGAAGGGTGATGGAAGTCTGGAGTTCCTGACTTTGATGTTCTCAGCCAACAGCCCATTTAAAATTAATTAATATTAGGCGACAACGCTCTGTAAAGATGCAGAAGAGCCTTCAAATAAGGAGGTCCGCATGCTTCATAGCTAAGAGCTGACCTGATTCGTGATAGTTCTGCTCTGTGAACATCCCCGTCCGTGGGCCTCATTTCCTTTATTAGTGCCAGGCACGAGGGCAGAGTGGAGTCATGTGGCTTCCCCAGCTTCCCACAAAATTGTAAGGAATAATTAATGAAGGGCCTATACTGGAACCTTTTTTCAACTCACTTGATATAATTTGATTTTCTAGATGCACAGGTGAGAGTTTCCAAATAACAATAAATGTACATTCTTCAGCTAATTGGCTGCTGTTTTAATTATTATTGCTGTTGGTTAACAATAATACTCCCTGCTGCCAATACTCTGCAACACTATTCTGTCCCACCTCCAAATGTATACTATTATTATTACTAGCAGAGTATTACTGTGATTTTATAGCTTTTAAAGGTCTGGGACCTGGAATTCAGGCTGCTAGTGTTTAGACACTTTTTTTCTCTTTCATTTCCTAACTCTGAGTTTAAGCCAGTTACTAAGCCTGTCTCAGCTGGCCATCTCATCTGGAAAATGGGCATCATATTTACTTTGTGATCTTTAAGGAATATCACAGACAATTTTTTTAAAATTTCCTTTGGGGCATATTAAATGGATTGAATTTCCCTGTGTATCTGAAGGTGGGTATGGTCAGGTGACTTGCCCTTGTGAGTAAAGGTGATTGCACATCTTCCAGGCAGATGTTTTAAGAGGCAGTGAACAACTTGCCATGTCTCACATCCCTTCTGCATCACAGTGTAGGGTTATCGTCTGAGTCTCTGACTATGTGGAGCAGATTCCTCAGACAACCCATGAGGGGCATGGAGCATGAGTGACAAGTAAATCCTACTTGATTTAAGCACTTGAGATGTTGAATTACTTATTTTTGTTACATAAACAAATAGCCTATCTTAATTTAGCTGCTAGAATAACCCAGTTAGTCAGGGTAGGTTAAGTTTGCTGCTATAATACAGAGCCCCATAATGACACTACGTAGCCCCAGAATGTATGCTGTACAGTATATGTACATCATGGGTTGACTGGAGACTCTTATCCTTGTCATTCTTACCTAGGGACTCAGGCTGACAGAATAGCTGGTAAATTACTGGTTGTCATGGCAGAACAGAAGGAGCTTGGAAAACCATGCACAGACCCATAAAGCTTCTTCTTGAAATACTGCATAGCATTTTTGCTCATGTCTGGAGGATTCCAACTAACCAAAAGCATGCAGGGGACAGTATTCCTACCTCTGCTTTAGAGAACTGTAGGTACTACAAGTAATATATTAATAAACAGCACTAACATTATAACCCGGAGAAGGCAATGGCACCCCACTCAAGTACTCTTGGCTGGAAAATCCCATGGACGAAGGAGCCTGGTAGGCTTCAGTCCAAGGGGTCGCTAAGAGTCGGACACGGCTGAGCGACTTCACTTTCACTTTTCATTTTCATGCATTGGAGAAGGAAATGACAACCCGCTCCAGTGTTCTTGCCCAGAGAATCCCAGGGACGGGGTAGCCTGGTGGGCTGCCATCTATGGGGTCGCACATAGTTGGACACGACTGAAGCGACTTAGCAGCAGCAGCAGCAGCATTATAACTGGTTCCAAATTGGGAAAGGAGTATGTCAAGGCTGTATATTGTCACCCTGCTTATTTAACTTATATGCAGAGTACATCATGAGAAACGCTGGGCTGGAGGAAGCACAAGCTGGAATCAAGATTGCCGGGAGAAATATCAATAACCTCAGATATGCAGATGACACCATCCTTATGGCAGAAAGCGAAGAAGAACTAAAGAGCCTCTTGATGAAAGTGAAAGAGGAGAGTGAAAAAGTTGGCTTAAAAAGATCAACATTCAGAAAACTAAGATCATGGCATCTGGTCCCATCACTTCATGACAAATAGACGGGGAAACAGTGGAAACAGTGACAGACTTTATTTGGGGGGGCTCCAAAATCACTGCAGATGGTGATTGCAGCCATGAAATTAAAAGACTTTTACTCCTTGTTAGAAAGTTATGACCAACCTAGACAGCATATTAAAAAGCAGAGACATTACTTTGCCAACAAAAGTCCATCTAGTCAAAGCTTTGATTTTTCCAGTGGTCATGTATGGATGTGAGAGTTGGACTATAAGGAAAACTGGACACTGAAAAATTGATGCTTTTGAACTGTGGTTTTGGAGAAGACTCTTGAGAGTCCCTTGGACTGCAAGGAGATCCAACCAGTCTATCCTAAAGGAAATCAGTCCTGAATATTCATTGGAAGGACTGATGTTGAAGCTGAAACTCCAATACTTGGGCCACCTAATGCGAAGCACTGACTCATTTGAAAAGACCCTGATGCTGGGAAAGATTGAGGGCAGGAGAAGGGGACGACAGAGGATGAGATGGTTAGATGGCATCACCGACTCAATGGACATGAGTTTGATCATGCTCTGGGAGTTGGTGATTGGATAGGGAGGTCTGGCATGCTGAAGTCCATGGGGTCGCAAAGAGTCACACATGACTGAGCGACTGAACTGACTGACTGACTGACAAATTTTACATCTGTTCTCCATTATCTAGTACATTATCTAACATGCATATTATCTATAATGTTACCAGCTTAAAATTTTACATGTTCATGTGTAAATAACCTGGGTTCGGAACAGGATTTGTAAGCAATTTACGTCTTAGTTCCAGGGTTAAAAAATATTTGATTACATCTTTCCAGGTGGAAATTTTGTAATTTGGAAAATTTTTATTAACTTGTATAGAAAATATTCCTTAAGAAAGAAGAAAAAATTGTGAGCTTTATCTTCTACAATACTTACTTATCAAGGCCCTTTATGAGAATATTAAGCTTGGGACTCCTTACTTTAGGCTCAAGGACATTTAAAAGAACAGCTACACAACTCTCCAGTTTCATTTTGTTTCATTCTAGTTTATCCAAAACAAAAAAAATTCTTATTGTGATTATGTTACAATGCAAGTTATAATCATTTGTGTACTGCCTGTCATGTATACCTCATTACCACTCTGCAAAGAAATAACTGTATAAATTATTACATTTGCAATACTGACTTAATTGAAGTTTAGTTTGATTTCAAATCTAAACTTTATTAATACATGCTCAAACTTATTAGTTGGTTATACATGTCATATTGGCTACTAATTTGATTTTAATAAAACACAAGAAAATAAAAGGAATAATGTCTCTGACACCATTGCAACAATTTTTCTCATTTTAATGAGGAATCTATCCAGTGTTTTAATGCATTTGTATGTGCAACCATTCATCTGGAACTTTCAATAATGTGACCATGATGCCCACACAGAACTCCTAAACCACCTGAAGGCTGGGCAGTTTGCCTGCATAGAAAAAATGAATTCTGCTTCCTAGAAAACAAAAGGGACAAGCAGAATGTGAGGATCAATGAAGAGTAATGGCATATTGTGTGATATAAATTAAAATAGACAGAGAAAATGTAGTCTCCTGGGGTTCGTCAGGGACTGATCAGGGTCCAGACTGTTGTTCTAAAATCCAGCAGCAGAACTTATGGTCTGAAATGCAGATGTTGACACAGCCCTGCTGGTTGGCATGTGTATGATGGAATTTGTGGATTTAGTGAAATGGAACAGAGCCGCCATACCAGTATTTGTCAAGGTCTCATGATGGGTGTGACACGTTAGTGACAGGTAAACCTGTGCATGTCTCTGAAAACTCTGGGGCCAGAGTTCACAGATTGTCTCATGCTACTTATCAGTGAGTGTGTTTCCTTCTTGACTTTGCTGCTGGGAAACTCATGACCAATTCTGTAACACAGTTTAAGTATTTTTGCAGAACCAGAGACATTTGGGGGTACTGTTCAGTATTTTATTGAATCTCATATGCTCTTTTTCTCATTACTTCAAGTTGTTTTTATGAAACCACACAGGGGATGAGTGAATTCATAAATTAATTCATCGACAGTCATATGATGAAACCTCAATCTTTAAAGTCACAGTGATGAGATAAAGACTCACCAGAGGCCAACATATTTCATAAGCTGCATGCTACATAAACCTGTAGCTACTGAGGAAGTTACTGAAATGGAATCTAGTTGGAAACTTGTGGAAAATCTCAGAGATATTGTGAGCCAGAAATGTAGTAGATTTTTAAGGAATAGTGGGAAGTGCGGTCTAGAAAATTTTTCTTTTCTTGAGAGATAAAAAGAAAGCCAACTGATTTAGGAAAAAAAACATGTTGACATCTAAGTGGGAAGACTTCAGCTTTGATGGTAGAAGCCAATACTCATTGTGAGTAAAACTGGGGAAATGTTATCAGTATTAACAAGCTCCCTGCATACCTTGGGTAGCCCCAAATTGTTCCAGTCCAGCATAACTAACTGGCTTAGTGAATATGTTGAGGTGGAAGAGAGAGCTGTGATTTGGGTAATGGGTCCCTGGTTCATCCAGAATTAATCACATGGTAGTGAGGTGGGAAGAACAGGTTGTTATTTTGCAACCACTATGACAGTGGAATTAAATTCCTGAGGCTGGTGTTCCCATCAGTCTGCTGGTGGAGGAGAATCCAGAGGAATCCCAAACCACTGTGAAGTATGCACCTTAGAGACAGAAGTAGGCTAGAGGCTCCCATTAGGTGGCTCATTGACAAGGAACATGTCTTTAATAGACTAAGTGGCCGTGATGGCAACGAAGTTCGTGTGTGTGTGTGTGTGTGTGTGTGTGTGTGTGTGTGTCTGTCTGTGTACCTGTATCTGTGTGTTGGTGGAGCTCCAAACCAAGGTGGAATTGTGATTATGGAAGGTGGGGAGGGCAGGAACAGAGTCTCTGTAAAGACATCCTCACATGCAGGTTTTATGAGGAAATGGCATAGCAACTCTTGGTCCAACCACTTATTAAAGTACTTTACATACAATAGCTCACTTCATGTTTTGAACTCTGTGATGTAGATGCTGTTATAACCACTTTACAGAAGAGGAAATGGAGACATGAAACACTTATTTAGCTTTCCCACAGTCACTGAACTTCTAAGCCTGGGAACTCAGGCAATAGGACTTCTGACTTAGCCACCTGGCCTCATCAGAGTTGCTGTTCTGAGTCCCTGCTCAGAACAGCATTGGCATCTGTGAGCTGCTATCAGGATATATTTCAGAAGGACAGACACAGGGTGTGTTCAACCCCTCTTCCCCTCTCCACAATCACCTAACACCTACACCCTGTTTTTGAGCTTGGCTCTCCAACAGAGAATGAATCCCTTTTTCTGAAAAACAGATTCATTGGTGGAGATTTGCTACCATCACCTTCCACCTAACTGGTCTGTGAGGAATGGATTTCTTCACGTGTGCATCTCAAGGACCTGAGGTTGGGTCTTAGTCTTTTCTTTTACCTAAGTTAACCCATTTCCTCTGCTGTGACCATCTTGGCTGAGTATGGCATCTTTGGCCAAGCTTCTAAAAACAGTAGATTCCCCTTCATCCTGTTTCTAGGAAAACGGGTCCCATACTGACCCTGGAAAGGTGTAATGTAAGAAGGAGCCCAAGGGAGCCTCTGCAGGTTGAAGAAAGTCTGTCTCTCTCAGTTAAAGCAAAATTCAACAAAAAGCTGCATCCAATTCATAGTTAAGCTCTCAGAAATTGGACTCATTAGCACCCCTAAGTAGGGACAGCATCACCAATTATCTCATGACTCCTAGAGCCTTGCTTTTGTCACAGATCATGGCCAGACAAGTGCCTCCTTTGCAGGGGAACATCCCTCTGTAATAACTGGCCATAAAGACCATTAGTGGTGACATTCCTTCTGCCTCTGATCTGCAATACCTTCCAATTACCATTGACAAGATATCAGAAGATAATCCACTACGAGGCAGGAGTATTGAAAGCCGTAGCTCTGCTCCTTGAAAAGGGTAAAGGATAGAAAATGTTAATTGTATCCAGTAAGGTAATTTTTTTCAAAGTAAACAATTGAGGTGCAATGATGGAAACAAAGCAAAAAAGAAGAAAATAAGATGGCATTGCCCCTAATTGCTTCCTAGATTTCTCTTTGTCTCTCAATTTACTCTAGATCTGTCTCTTCCCCTCTGTTTACTTTTAAATTCTCTTTGTCTTCCCGAAGATTCATGATAGCAATTAACACCTATAACAGAAATTTAAGAGATATCAGTTACCTGGGAGTTCTACCAGCAATTAGAATGTTATAAGGATAAATTTAAATTCCAACCAAAGAAAAAGAAAATATCACTTAAAAATCTTCAGTGACATTTTAATGCTGGAAACAAAACTCTTCCCAGATCTCATGGGTAATGCTTTGTGCATAGAGAGACCTTTTAAAATAAATGTCACATAGGACAGGGAGGGCTTTCCTGCTTAGAGCAGACTAGGAAGCTTTTCAGAGGCTCCAGGCCACACCCCTGGGTTCTCCGAAGAATGAAGGTTTATATATGGTTCATGCTTGGAGGACCCTAGCAGACAGGGTTTCACCAGGAAAACAGAGCTCCCATGAGTATTATGAAATGAGGGCTTTATTATGGGAAGTAGACCTCGTGCCAAAAAATGCAGCAAGACTGGGTCAGTGCAATCCGGAAGAGGAACCAGAGAATCCAAGCATCAGCTTGGTGTGGATGCCATTAGAACAAGAAGAGACATTCTGTAGCCAACATTCAGGGCATAGACCCTGAAAGAAGGGGCCTGTAGAAGGCTATGGCAGCAGTTGCTCCTGTGTAGACCTCACCTCCACAGCCAAGCACCTGGCAGGGGGCCTGGGCTGCAGTGAGGAGGAGAGCTTGACCAGTGTCTGAAGTGATGAGCCAGAGCAGCCAGATTGTCTGCCTCTGCCATGGCTGTATCGTGCCATCCTGGCATTTAGCGAATAAGGACTTCTGTTTCATTTCCTCCTTCCAAGTCTCAGGCAAGTTCTTCTTTGGCTAACCCTAACTGGGGGCAAGCAGAGGTGGAATTCTTGGAAACGTGGCTGCCAGCAGTAGCCAACTTGACATCACATAATCCAGCCCCTCTGACTCTACAGTAACTCATTCACCTCAAGCTCTCTGGCTACTTAGTATTTCAATAAACATGTCCTGAGTACTCCTCACTATTCTAGGCATTAGTATATCATAAAAAAACATGGTCTTGACCTCTAAGTAGCACATAGTCTACTTAGCAGAGAGAGAGATGTGAATAAAAGCAAAAATTCAATGAATTCAACCCGATAAATATAGCATTTCAGTTATAAACAAAGTTAGGAATGCCAAGGAACAGACTCAAAGGAAGTCAGAGAGGGCTTTCATCAAGTATAAAATGGTAATTAATACAACCCAGCAATTCAGCTCCTAGCATCTACCTAAGAGAAAGGAAAACATGTACAAGCAAAGACTTCCATATGGCAGCATCAGAAATGATGATACCAAACTGAAAACAATTCAAATGTCCATAACGTGGTGAACGGAGAAACACCATCCAGGACATGCACACCACTGAGTGCCGTGCAGCTGTCAAAAAGGAGCACAGTAATGTCACAGGTAACAGCACAGGCGAACTGCAAACTCATTATGCCAAATGAGAGATGCCAGAAATACTACATGAATACTTGTGTTTGCCCAGGGCTGACAGCATGGATTGATTGCATATAGGAATGAGGGAATTTGGGGGTTGAGAGAAGTGTTCTTACATAATTGTATAAAAGTACTAAAACCCATTGAACTATGTACTTACAATGAGTAGGATATGTAAGTTAAACCTCAATAAAGCTGTTAAAAATGTTACTTTTTTCTCACTTGGTAGGTCATGGTAGAAACCCTAAGGTGATGAATATATCACAAACACACTTTGAAGTGAATTCTCTGAGAATCTGGTTCTAGTATTGAGGCATCTACTCTGTTAGGTTGGCTAATGCTAGAAGCCGAAACAAAACAAAACAAAAAAAAAGCTGAAACAGACAAATTCCAATATCTTAGCAATTTAAAGGAATACAGGTGTATTTCCTATTGTTCTAAGTCTATAATAGATGCTCCTCACTGGTAGGCAGGTCTCCCTCAAAGGCTCTTCAGAGACTTAGACCCTTCCCACCTTGAGATTATTCTACTTCCAGTGTAGATTCTAAGAATGTGTTTTCATTGGCATCAAGTCAAGGGAAGATAAAGAAAGGATGGAGGTGGTGGTGGTGGGGTTGATGGGGCTGGAAGTGATAAGCATCACGCCCACTCTTTCAGTTGGCTAAGACTCCAGCATGTGGCTGCACCTGTGGGCCAGGAGGCCTGGGGAAGTAGTCTAGCTGTGTGCCCGGGACAAACAGCAAACGTTTGATGAAATGCTAGCTGCGTTCCAGCCCACCAGCTTGCCGCATTTCCCTTTTTATCTCTTTTTACTTGCTGGTTGGAGGTTTACACAGAAACACACTGGGAAGTCTCTCAGAGGTCTTCTCCAGTGATGACTGATGCTAATGCAGATGTCCTTGCTGACAGTATGGTCACCAGCATGGCAAGGCTGATCAGATGACCCATGTTTTGCTGCATTGATACACACAGATCTTGGGGGAAAGTTGTAGAAAACAAGGAGCAAGATTGCACCAGTACCTGAACTGCTCTGTATTATAAATTAAACGGCGGCAGAAATTACAAGCATCATCCCTCTATGACACTTCTGTTTTTCTTTGGGGACTTGGGAGTTAGTGTGAGGCCTGCGACTCTAGCAATTGGGAGAAATGAATGAGCTTAGCCTTCCAAGGGTCCCGTTTGCTGTAATGGAGCAGGCATGATGATAGCAGGTCTGAGCAAAGAGACAGCTGCTATTTACAGAGCAGATCGATGCAGCCACCTATGTTATCAATATTCTAGCTAATGAGAGTTCTCCACCCAGGGACCATGGGAGAAGTAATAAAAACAATGATGCCCTCTTTGTTGACAGACCCTAAAATATTTCATGCTCAGCTCTACTAATTCCCTGTCTCATAAAGAAATTATCTAAGCGGGTTTATTAAAGCTCTCAGCATCCTCATCACATAGTCCTAGTGTGGCAGGAAGAAGATATTGATGGACTGTCCATTGTCAGCTGTGCATAGGATCGCAGAGAAGAGCTGGATGCTTGTTGCATCTTCATGATGGAAGGGCAGAGGTGCTTAATTACACTGAAGCACTATTATCCCAGCAGCACTTCAGTTATCACTGTGAACACTTGAAATCTTTAGGATGAACTGCCCTGATTTGATAGTGGTAATTGACTGGAAAGGAACATTGAAAACTGTCTCTGCTTGTACATTTACACTTGTCTTAGGATATTATGTGTTCCTGCCTGAAACCTCCCGAGGCCGTCCCTCCAGCCTCAACCCTGTGTATTCAGACCCCACCTCCCTCTCACTCATCACAGCTCTGCTACTCCGTGTTTTCCAAATAAAACCAAGGGTGGTCTGCCCCAGTGCGGTCTGTGTTTTCTGTTCTCACTGTCTGGAGTCTCTTTCCCCAGAAATTCACAAGGCTGGGTTTTCTTCACCCCTTAGTTTTTGGTCGAAATGTCACCTCCTCAAGGAGGGCTTTCTTCACTCTTCAGGATAACATTCTCCACCCACATTACATCATCCTGCCTTGTTTCCTTTGAAATAATTTATCACCACAATGCTAACTTAATTTTTCTCTTTGCTTCCTGTCTGTCTGTCCCAAAAGAATGTGTATCTCACAGTCTCATAAAGGCAGAGATCTCTTCTTGCTGTGTTCACCATGATTCCTAGAACCCAGAACAGGGCTGGGTACATAGAGGTATAGAAACAGACAAAGAGCATCCAAATGAGAATAAGCAAAGGCTGTTAATCCAGAGCCTGTTAGAGCGATGGAGTCAGTTCAGTTCAGTTCAGTTGCTCAGTCGTGTCCGACTCTTTGTGACCCCATGAATCGCAGCACGCCAGGCCTCCCTGTCCATCACCAACTCCCGGAGTTCACTCAGACTCACGTCCATCGAGTCAATGATGCCATCCAGCCATCTCATCCTCTGTCGTCCCCTTCTTCTCCTGCCCCCAATCCCTCCCAGCATCAGAGTCTTTTCCAATGAGTCAACTCTTTGCATGAGGTGGCCAAAGTACTGGAGTTTCAGCTTTAGCATCATTCCTTCCAAAGAAATCCCAGGACTGATCTCCTTCAGAATGGACTGGTTGGATCTCCTTGCAGTCCAAGGGACTCTCAAGAGTCTTCTCCAACACGACACTTCAAAAGCATCAATTCTTTGGCACTCAGCTTTCTTCACAGTCCAACTCTCACATCCATACATGACCACAGGAAAAACCATAGCCTTGACTAGATGAACCTTTGTTGGCAAAGTAATGTCTCTGCTTTTCAATATGCTATCTAGGTTGGTCATAACTGTTCTTCCAAGGAGTAAGCGCCTTTTAATTTCATGGCTGCAGTCACCATCTGCAGTGATTTTGGCACCCAGAAAAATAAAGTCTGACACTGTTTCCACTGTTTCCCCATCTATTTCCCATGAAGTGATGGGACCAGATGCCATGATCTTCGTTTTCTGAATGTTGAGTTTTAAGCCAACTTTTTCACTCTCCTCTTTCACCTTCATCAAGAGGCTTTTTAGTTCCTCTTCACTTTCTGTCAGGCTCTGCCAAATGCAAGTGACTCAAAGGCAGGCAGAAGAGTGGGAAGCTTGATAGTGGGAAAAGGAAAACCAGGAAAGCATCAACTGACCCTGATGGAGGCTGTCGGCGTGGGGAAGCCAGAGCTAAGCCACTAAGAATCGTCCCACGGGATAGGATTTGGGGACATACTTGGCTCTCTCCACTTGCTCACACCTTGGAAGTGGGAAAGATTAGGGGCAAAAATCAGGAAAGCTGTCAGTTATTGATGAGATCCTGGATGTGTGGGGCTGACAGCTGTAGTGGTTGTGGTTTGGCTTTCTGGGCTGGTTGCTGTGGGTTGTGGGTCAGAGTTCTATTTTTCGCTGTGGTCTGATCATTGTCCCTTGGTATTTTCAGTCTATCAAAAGCAACTCAATGCACATTTGTTACCTTGGGATCTTCCCTGCATCTTCAGAGCCTTTGATTTTGCATCTGGCATTCATTTTTGTTATACCTCCTCTGTGGCCTCATTTTGGCTGTTTATCTCAAATGGCTATTTATTTCAGGGACTCCTGCAACTCCACATTCATTTCTCCTGCGAGCATCATTCTCTGAGTGAGGAGGATTCTCAGGCACTAGTTCATCTCCAAACTCTATCCGTGGTCCTTCCTCCTCATTTAATACAGATTTTCTTTTCAACATGTGTCCTCTTTTATTCCTTCTCCATTGGCACCGTCTCTGCCAAATTCTTACATCCCTGCCAAGTATGGAATCCCTTTCCTTACTTTCTTTGTTGGAACCACACCTGATCCTGGGCTTTTCTGTGATGTTCAGGCTGCCCCACTGCACTTGGCCACTTAATGTAATGCAATCCCTTTACTCCATCTCTTGCTTCCATCTCAACAAATATTACTGAGAATCTCCAGATGACGAGAAGGTCCAAGGGCCAACATGTTTTCTTTCCTGGTTCTCTCTTACCACTAAAAATAAACCTGTTTTGTAAGGGACATAAATGGAGACCAGCAGCACCACTGAGCTCCTTTTCATTTTTGAGATTCAGTGATCCTTCATCAGATGTTAGCACAGCAAGAGGTCTTCTGCTCAATCATCAAAGACTTCCTTACTCAGAGACCAGCCTTTTCTCAGCTGGGTGGAAGCAGAACAGGTAGAAGCAAAAGCTTTAGAAAAGAAAAGAAAAAAAAAGCATGCAAAAAGGGCTTAAGATTCCCACAGCACTCCTTACCCCGCAGGTTTAAATGGCTTATTGTCACAGTTGGCTGATTAGCTTAAGCATCACTTACTCATAATTATCCTGATGTAAACTGTATACATGCTCCCCATTTTCCTCCTAAGGGTGTAAGGACTCAGAGGACAGGAATAAAGCGTGACATAGTTTATTTATAGAGCCAAATCAGGGCTGGCTCACTGCAAGCACTTAAATGCTATTGATAAATAATGCACACGCTGGAGCCTTGGTCTGGAACTGAATTGAACCTGGAGTTCAAACACATTCTCCCTCTGGTTATATCTGCTTCATATCCTAGCAAAACACATCCGTGAAGTTATATGTAAGTGACTAGAGGAGTGAGAAACACCCCAGAGAAATGAAGTTTGTGCGTTCTGAGCTATCAAGAAGTGTTGTCCTAGAAACATAAATTTGCGGCTTGAGACAAGGGTTCTGTGACAGGCTTGACATTTACCTTCTGGCTGATTTGGAAATGCAAGGACATAGAAGAGGCCAATCACTGGATTTGAAGCGATGAGTATGCAGTTTTCCAGCTGGCAATTCAGAGAGGGTGATGTGTTAAGACTATAAGGAAGATGCAATACTTCCTACTCTCAATGAGCTTATAGTTTATTGCATGTCAAATTCCAGGAAACTTACCAAAGGACTCCCATGGCCTGCCTTATACATCATTTGCTGTCTCATCTTTTACCACTCCTCATCTAGAAATATACATCACATATAAACCCTACTTCTTCTCTTCCCATCTTTATTTATATCATCAGTTCTACCAGGCATGCTCTGTCCCTTTTCCCTCTTTCTGAGGGACCCTTGCTCAGCCTGTAAGTTGTAGCTTGGGTGTACTGTCCTCCAGGAAGACTTAGACTGAATCAAGTACATCTCTTTTTGTTTCTTGAGCATTCTGTGAATGGGGCCAAGTAATTCTGAGCAACCCTTAGCTCAGTGGACATTGACCCTGTTTTCTTGCTTGTTTTCTCTGGCCTGTGAGACCATTCGGAGTGAGAACTTGGTCTTTTTCATCTTTGGGCACCTGTGACCTGTGGCAATACTGTACCACTGGAGGCTTAACACAAATGTGATGAGGGGATGAATTGTCAGCTCAGGTGGGCTGGTTCCTCTGTTGCTGTTGTCCAGTTGCTGATTTATGTCTGACTCTTCGCCTCTCCACGGACTATAGCACACAGTCTCCCCTGTCCTCCACTGTCTCCCGGAGTTCGCTCAACTTCATGTTGTTGAGTTGGTGACACTATCTAACCATTTCATCCTCTATCACCCCCTTCTTCTTTTGTCCTCAATCTTTCCCAGCATCAGGGTCTTTCCCAATACATTGGCTCTTCATGTCAGTGGCCAAAGTAATGGAGCTTCAGCTTCAGCATCAGTCCTTCCAGTGAGTATTCAGGATTGATTTCCTTTAGGGCTAATGGGTTTGATCTCTTTGCTGTCCAAGGGACTCTCAAGAGTCTTCTCCAACACCACAATTCGAAAACATCAGTTCTTCAGTGCTCAGCCTTCTTTACAGTCCAACTCTCACATCCATACATGATTATTGGAAAAACCATAGCATTGACTATATGGACCTTTGTCAGCAAAGTGATGTCTCTGCTTTTTAATACACTGTCCTGGTTTGTCACAACTTTCCTTCCAAGGTGCGAGTGTCTTTAAATTTCATGACAGTAGTCATCATTCACAGTGATTTTGAAGCCCAAGAAAATAAAATCTGTCACTGTTTCCACCTTTTCCCCTTCTATTTGCTCTGAAGTGATGTGACCGGTTGGCAGGATCTTAGTTTTTTGAATGTTGACTTTTAAGCCAGCTTTTTCACTGTCCTCTTTCACCCTCATCAAAAGGCTCTTGAATTCCTCTTCACTTTCTGCCATTAGAGTGGTATCATCTGTATATCTAAGGTTGTTCATATTTCTCCAGGCAATCTTGATTCCAGCTTGTGGTTCATCCAGCCTGGCATTTAGAATGAAATACTTGGTTGATTCCATAGGGGTTCAGATACTCTTGTGAGTCCACATGCTTACAAGATGTTTTCCTTCAAAGTAAAAAACTGCCTTGGATAAAATTATATTTACTGTAAATTTGGATAATATATTTGAGAGTCCTTAGTCACTGATATTTAAGGAAATAATCAGAATTTTACTTTTAGGGAATTTTCTGGAGGTCCTGTGGTTAAAAAACTGTGCTTTCACTACCAAGGGCCCAGGTTTGATCCCTGCTGGGAAAACTAGGATCCCATAAGCCATGCAGCATGGCCAAAAAATAAAAATAAAAAAGAACTTTGTGTTTTGCATTTTGACAGTTAATTTTGTGGAGTATATAACATTTATTTAGGTGAGGAAAGACTGGGACTGAAATGATACATAAGAGTGGATAGGGTTCTTAAATATTCTTGTGACTGTAGATTAAAAATATAAGTCAGAGTAGAATAAAAAGTAAGCAGATACATAAAATATATATTATATACGTAATAAATAAATATAAAAAATATAAAGAGATAAATTATTTTATCTTTATATTTTTGTTCATATCTTCTGCTCACTTTCCTATAGTTTGTTTTTCTTATTGACGTATAAGTACTTTTAGTATATTAAGGATACTCTCTCTTTTTTTATATGTTTGTAAACATTTCCTAGATTATTTGGTTTTTAATTTTGTTTATGACCTTTAAACATAATTTTGACATATAAAGTAAAGCCCTTCATGATTACTACCCACTCTGCATGAAACTTCAGGGTGAACTCCTGCTTGTCACATGGTCTGAGTTAAGGAATTTGCTTTAATTTGAGAAGGAGGAAATTTAGGAGACCAGGATGGACAGGCTTGAGTGGTCTATGATTGTTGGTTAGAAGATAGATATTTGCCTATATCAAGAATTTTTTTTTTTTTACCAATAATTCATAAAGGTTTCCAGCCTGAAGGAGGATTAATATGTTCAGTTCAGTTCAGTCACTCAGTTGTGTCTGACTCTTTGTGATCCAATGGACTGCAGCACACCAGGCCTCCCTGTCTATCACCAACTCCTGGCGCTTGCTCAAACTCATATCCATCAAGTCAGTAATGCCATCCAACTATCTCATCCTCTGTCACCCTCTTCTCCTCCTGCCTTCAATCTTTCCCAGCATCAGGGTCTTTTCCAATGAGTCAGTTCTTCATATCAGATGGCCAAAGTGTTGGAGTTTCAGCTTTAGCATCAGTACTTCCAATGAATATTCAGGACTGATTTGCTTTAGGATTGACTGGTTTGATCTCCTTGCAGTCCAAGGGACTCTCAAGAGTCTTCTTCAACACCACAGTTCAAAAGCATCAATTCTTCAGCACTCAGCTTTCTTTATGGTCCAACTCTCACATCCATACATGACTAGTGGAATTACCATAGCTTTGACTAGATGGACCTTTGCGGACCTTTGTCTCTGCTTTTCAATATGCTGTCTAGGTTGTTATAGCTTTTCTTCCAAGGAGCAAGCATCATTTAATTTCATGGCTACAGTCACCATCTGCAGTGATTTTGGAGCCCCCCAAAATAAAGTCTCTCACTGTTTCCATTGTTTCTCCACTTATTTCCCATGAAGTGATGGGACCTGATGCCATGGTCTTAGTTTTGTGAATGTTGAATTTTAAGCCAAGTTTTCAGCTCATATATTAAGCTGATAATATACATTTTTTAACTTCTTTGACCTATTGCTATATTTCATGAATAAATTTCTTATTAACAAGTCATCCTCATATTTGAGGGGCTTCCCAGGTGACATGGTGATGAAGAATCTGCTTGCCAATGTAGTAGACACAAGAGACATGGGTTCGATCCTTGGGTGGGGAAGATCCCACCCTGGAGGAGGAAATGCCTACCCACTCATGTATTCTTGTCTGGAAAATTCCATGGACGGAGGAGTCTAGTGGGTTACAGTCCATGGGATCGTAAAGACTCAGACGTGATTGAGCACAACGACAGTCCTCATATTCTTGGAATAAACTCTAGTTTATTAAGGAAAGAGTTTTTAAAATATAATAATAAACTTAGCTAATATTTTATTCAGAATGTTTGCAATGTTCATGAGTGAAATTCATTGATGAGTATTTCCTCATTTAGTGTCATGTGGCAACAAGTACTGAATGGATCTTTTTTGAAAAGAATATTTCTGTGGTCAGGTAATTATAATTTGGATCTCTGCTAGAGATCCAAAATGAACAATTTTGTAGACCAGAATTCTGACTGTTTTTTGTAACTTGGTGTTTTCCAAAACTGTTGGGAGATATTTTCTGTCTGTGACAGTTTTGTTCAAACAAGTATTAACAGAGTTGGGACTATAATGACAGAAAAGACAGGCATGGTCCTTGCACTAAGTAATGTGGAAACAATTTGGTAGAGGATGCAGTCATGAAATTAAAAGATGCTTACTCCTTGGAAGGAAAGTTATGACCAACCTAGATAGCATATTCAAAAGCAGAGACATTACTTTGCCAACAAAGGTCCGTCTAGTCAAGGCTATGGTTTTTCCAGTGGTCATGTATGGATGTGAGAGTTGGACTGTGAAGAAGGCTGAGTGCCAAATAACTGATGCTTTTGAACTGTGGTGTTGGAGAAGACTCTTGACAGTCCCTTGGACTGCAAGGAGATCCAACCAGTCCATTCTGAAGGAGATCAGCCCTGGCTGTTCTTTGGAAGGAATGATGCTAAAGCTGAAACTCCAATACTTTGGCCACCTCATGCGAAGAGTTGACTCATTTGAAAAGACTCTGATGCTGGGAGGGATTGGGGGCAGGAGGAGAAGGGGACGCCAGAGGATGAGATGGCTGGATGGCATCACTGACTCAATGGACGTGAGTCTGAGTGAACTCCGGGAGTTGGTGATGGACAGGGAGGCCTGGCGTGCTGCAATTCATGGAGTCGCAAAGAGTTGGACATGACTAAGCGACTGAATTGAACTGAACTGAACTGATAGACAAGTGCGTAGGTAAGTATGATACATTTTGATAAATGTTACAACAAGGGATGTCGGGGTGCTGTGGGAGGACAGAATTTCCTACCCATGTTTGGAGTGTGTGTGTGTATAGGGGTGTGGGTACTTAAGATAGGATTCTCAAAAGCTCTTTAAGGTTAAACTTATTAGTATTCCAAAGCTCTAAGGCAAATAGGACACATCCTTTTGAAATATGTTGGCTCAAAGTATTGTCTATGTAAGGTTTTGATATAAAGGTTACTTATGCTTGTTCATTAAAAAGGAAAGATATGTATGGCCTTTTTCCAATACAGATTACATGAAAATTTATGTTTCCTTAATTTATAAATATATGACCAAGTTTATAGTCAATCCTGGAAATTTATATTTCTTTCCAGAAAATTTTAACATATTTAAAGAAGTTTCTTTTTATTATCATACTCATTATACAATACTATCTCATAGATCTTGCTATCATGCTACTGTACAATGCTCTTTTTATGTCAGATTGTATTTACTTGTATATTTTTCATATTTTTAAAGTATTAGATAGAATAACTACTGTATATTGAGTACGTACAATCTGCCAGGCACAAAAATGCTAATTGAATGTCACATAATTTATCTTCCTGTGAAAGAGATACTATCATTATTTCCATTTTTGAGATGAAGAGTCTGAGGATCAGGGCAGTTAAGCAACTTGTCTGTCACACAGCTATGTAAGTGATAGACCCAAGATTCATAACTAGAAATGTATAAATTTAGGGACCATGTTGTACCTCAAATTTATAAGCCTTATATTTTCCACTCCTGGAGGAGGTCATTGAGGAGTCATCACCTTCTCCCGCCTGCGACCGTTAATCAGAGGTACCTGGCCCCTCGCCTGTCCTTGGAATGTACATCCTGCCCAGTAGTCCCACCCTGGGAGCCATGTTTGAGGATCCATCCTTGACAGAACATGTGTTTTGGGGACCATCTGAACAGAATAGATGACTTAACCCCATTAAGGCCTCTGTATGAACTTCTAAGATCCTGCAATCAGGTGCCAAGAGTCACTCATCTTGCGATGGATGCCCAAGACAGACCTCGCCAGGTGTGTGAGTCCCGCTGCATATTAACCCCGCCCCTGAGCATCTGTGGTCCTCTGCCTCTTCCTTGAGGCTCTCCTTGCCCTTCAAGGTCCATGGCCAGCTTTGAACCAACATTCGCACACACACACACAATCTAGCTCTCAAATGTATCTATTAATTCTCCTTTTTATTTTCAAATCTGTTAACTGCCCTTTTTTGTTCTTTCTTTCCTTCTGCTGTTTATCATACTTTCATTTTTATTAAGTATTTCCCTTATTTTACTTTCTTCTTTAACATCAAAACCAGTAAAGGATCGACGGCACAACTGAGTGCAAGTTGCAGTATTCCATATATTTGCATCTGAAATACTCTCATGTTTTCTATAATCCAAATGTCATCTCCTTGAATGAATCATCATGAGAAGTACATAGAGGATTATTAAATGTCAAAGAATTGAGCTTTTCTTCTTACTTTCTTTAACAATTTCTAGCTTTACTGAATAATGGTAAAGCAATGTAGTTTATACTTTTCCTTTTGAATCTGATTTCAATTTTCTATTGTGTTTTGTTTATATAAATAGTTTTTGTGGTCTTGGGTATGATATTGGGTATGGTCAGATTTTTCATTAACTCTAAAAATGGTCCCTTTTCAGAAGGGAAAATTAACCTTTTTATATTGCTAAGGAAAACTAATACTTAGCCCAAATTTTGTAGCTATTGTTGAACTTGCCTTTTTTCTTGTGATTGTCTTTTGGCTATATTTTATTTATACTTTCATCTAGTGCTTATTTTAAATATAGACATTTGTTTTAAATTACACATGTGGATAACTTTAACCTTATAAAATCTCTTCTGAAGGCTGGCTCTTTTCATCTATATGTGGAAAAAAGAAGAATATGACACATCTTTTTTTTTTTTTTTTTAGGGGTAAGTTTCTTTTTTTTTTTTAATTTTACTGTGCTTTGCTTTAGTGAACTTTATAGATACATGTTTTTTTTTTTTTTTCCTTGTTAATTTTCTGTTTAGTTGATCTATCCATAGGTGTGAGTGGGGTATTAAAGTCTCCCACTATTATTGTGTTATTGTTAATTTCTCCTTTCATACTTGTTAGCATTTGTCTTACATACTGTGGTGCTCCCATGTTGGGTGGATATATATTTATAATTGTTATATCTTCTTCTTGGATTGATCCTTTGATCATTATGTAGTGACCTTCTTTGTCTCTTTTCACAGCCTTTGTTTTAAAGTCTAATTTATCTGATACGAGTATTGTGACTCCTGCTTTCTTTTGGTCCCTATTTGCATGGAAAATCTTTTTCCAGCCCTTCACTTTCAGTCTGTATGTGTCCCCTGTTTTGAGGTGGGTCTCTTGTAGACAACATATGTAGGGGTCTTGTTTTTGTATCCATTCAGCCAGTCTTTGTCTTTTGGTTGGGGCATTCAACCCATTTACGTTTAAGGTAATTACTGATAAGTATGATCCCGTTGCCATTTACTTTATTGTTTTGGGTTCGAGTTTATACACCATTTTTGTGTTTCCTGTCTAGAGAATATCCTTTAGTATTTGTTGGAGAGCTGGTTTGGTGGTGCAGAATTCTCTCAGCTTTTGCTTGTCTGAAAAGCTTTTGATTTCTCCTTCATACTTGAATGAGATCCTTGCTGGGTACAATAATCTGGGCTGTAGGTTATTTTCTTTCATCATTTTAAGTATGTCTTGCCATTCCCTCCTGGCTTGAAGAGTTTCTATTGAAAGATCAGCTGTTATCCTTATGGGAATTCCCTTGTGTGTTATTTGTTGTTTTTCCCTTGCTGCTTTTAATATTTGTTCTTTGTGTTTGATCTTTGTTAATTTGATTAATATGTGTCTTGGGGTGTTTCTCCTTGGGTTTATCCTGTTTGGGACTCTCTGGGTTTCTTGGACTTGGGTGATTATTTCCTTCCCCATTTTAGGGAAGTTTTCAACTATTATCTCCTCAAGTATTTTCTCATGGTCTTTCTTTTTGTCTTCTTCTTCTGGAACCCCTATGATTCGAATGTTGTAGCGTTTAATATTGTCCTGGAGGTCTCTGAGATTGTCCTCATTTCTTTTAATTCGTTTTTCTTTTATCCTCTCTGATTCATTTATTTCTACCATTCTATCTTCTAATTCACTAATCCTATCTTCTGCCTCTGTTATTCTACTATTTGTTGCCTCCAGAGTGTTTTTAATTTCATTTATTGCATTATTCATTATATATTGACTCTTTTTTATTTCTTCTAGGTCCTTGTTAAACCTTTCTTGCATCTTCTCAATCCTTGTCTCCAGGCTATTTATCTGTGATTCCATTTTAATTTCAAGATTTTGGATCAATTTCACTATCATTATTTGGAATTCTTTATCAGGTAGATTCCCTATCTCTTCCTCTTTTCTTTGGTTTGGTGGGCATTTATCCTGTTCCTTTATCTGCTGGGTATTCCTCTGTCTCTTCATCTTGTTTAAATTGCTGAGTTTGGGAGTCCTTTCTGTATTCTGGCAGTTTGTGGAGTTCTCTTTATTGTGGCGTTTCCTCGCTGTGTGTGGGTATGTAGAGGTGGCTTGTCAAGGTTTCCTGGTTAGGGAAGCTTGTGTCGGTGTTCTGGTGGGTGGAGCTGTATTTCTTCTCTTTGTTCAGTCGCGCTGTGGGGAGGGAGGGAGGGATGCTGCAAACAAATGACACTGGCGTGCGCTCGCAATACCTCAGCCACACTGGGTCTGCCCCCGCTCACGGCGCGTGTAGCCTCCCTGCCCACACTGCTCAGGCTCTAGGTTGTTCCGCCGGGAACAATCCGAGGCTGGCCCTGGGTTGCATGCACCTCCCAGGTCCAAGCCGCTCAGGTTCAGGCACTCAGGTAGTCCTCAGAGGCGGAGACTCAGTTGGGCCTGAGTTTTGTGCTCTTCCCAGGTCCGAGCAGCTCAGGTGATGAGGTGTTTGGCGAGCGCCAATGCTGCGACTTATCGCCTCCCCGCCACTCGGTTATCTGGGTGTAAAACCCGCGCACCTTCTCAGGCAGATGTTGACCATCCAGACCCCCAATAAGTTTTAGTTAGCAAAGAAGCCAGTTTTATAGATAATGTCTCTCTGGGGCTGCGATTGCCCCCTTCCGGCTCTGGCTGCCTGTCACCGGAGGGGGAAGGTCTGCAGCTGGCTATCTCTGTTTAGTCCTTTGTTCCGTGCGCGGGCTGGCGGTGTCTTAGGTTAGGGCTGGCTTTTCGCATGGTAGATATCCCACAGTCTGGTTTGCTAGCCCAAATTATTTCGCTCAGATAGTGCTCAGGGTATTCAGGCCAGATTCTTACTCTCAGCGATGCAGCCTGCGCCGCGCCTCCCTGCCCAGCCCCCGCAGGCGTCTGCGCTGCTTATGACACATCTTTTAACTTTCTTTCCTCCACCTATCTTTTTAAAAAATGTTGGAGACTATTACTAAATAATTACCAATTTCAAGTGGTAAAGAATCTGCCTGCAAAGCAGGAGACCTCGGTTCAATTCCTGGGTCAGGAAGATCCACAGGAGAAGGGATAGGCTGCCCACCCAAGTATTCTTGGGCTTCCCTTGTGGATCAGCTGGTAAAGAATCCACCTGCAATGTGGGAGACCTGGGTTCAATCCCTGGGTTGGGAAGATCCCCTGGAGAAAGGAAAGGCTACCCACTCCAGTATTCTGGCCCGGAGAATTCCATGGACTATACAGAGAGTCAGACATGACTGAGCGACTTTCACTTCACTTCACTTTTGACCAAAAAATTTCATCTTCAGAAATTGTTTCAATTTTGAAACATTATTTACAATTTCATTTAAATAATATATTTAAATTATTTCAACATTTATTTGGAGAAGGCAATGGCACCCCACTCCAGTACTCTTGCCTGGAAAATCCCATGGGCAGAGGAGCCTGGTGGGCTGCAGTCTGTGGGGTCACTAAGAGTCGGACACGACTGAGCGACTTCACTTTCACTTTTCACTTTCATGCATTGGGGAAGGAAATGGCAACCCACTCCAGTGTTCTTGCCTGGAGAATCCCAGGGATGGGGGAGCCTAGTGGGCTGCCGTCTATGGGGTCGCACAGAGTCGGACACGACTGAAGTGACTTTGTAGTAGTAGCAACATTTATTACAACTTGTAACCTGGAGCTTGAATCATGAGTTTTTTTAGTAATATTTTTGAGGAAGGATTCATATCTATTATATTTTCTGTGTTATACAGAACTGAGGATTTCTCCCTGAAAATATCCTGCTTTAGTGATACAATTTTGTGGAGTATGGAATACAAAACCTAAAAGCTTTGCCCTTGCAAACATACAGATGCTGTTTTACTAATCTGATAACAGGCAACATTGTTGAGATGAGTAACACCAAACTGCTTGATTTTATTTGTTGATTTTGCCCTGCCTGAGTGTTCCAGGTTTTCCCCACCTGTTTATTCTAGAAAATAAGCCTTTGGGGTTGGTCTAGATATAGTTTCTTTTGAATTTCCCTAGAATTCAAAGAGATCTTTCTACATGTTTGAAGTTTTCAAGCTTGCTTTATGTCAGAAAAAAAGAAAAAAATCTTCCTTTTTAGCTGAGATTATTTCATTTGGTCTGATGCTCTGTTTTCTGTCCTAAGAAGATCTATATAATTATCTACTTGAATTTGTTTTCTCTACATGTATTCATTTTTTCTTTCCTATTTCTATCTTTATTTGCTTTTTCTCTTCATTCTGAGCCAGGCTTTTTAATTTGATCCTTTGAATTTTCATAGTGACCATAATGTTCTTTATTGCTTTCCATTTTAATTGTGTGAATTGAATTTTCCATTTTCATTTACTTTTAAATTTTATTTCAGTCAGTCTTTCTTAGATCTCTTTTGAGCTCCTTTTGTACTTATTTTCTTAGTTCTTATTTATTGATACTAGCTTTCATATATATATATATATATATATATATATATATATATAGTGGTCTTGGGTATGATATTGGGTATGGTCAGATTTTTCACTAACTCATATATATATGGCTTCCCTAGTGATTCAGCAGTAAAGAACCCATCTGCCAATACAGGAGACACAGATTTGATACCTGGGTAGAGAATATCCCATGGACAGAGGAGCCTGGAGGGCTACAGTCCATGGGGCTGCAAAAAGTCAGACATGACTTAGTGACTAAACAACAGCAGTGTATATACACACATATATATTCTAAATTATTATGGATTGTAGATTTTATTTAGATATATACCTTTCTGAAACATTTAATCTTTTACGTTAAAGTTAAAAAAAATAGTTTCAGATTAATTATCCTTAAATGAAGAGTTCAAATGTTTACTAATTAGAAGAGTGATTACCTTCGTCATGGCCTACCCTCCCCTTCTGTAAAATACAGTCAGAGATTGACTCAGACACTTCTCTATCTCCTAATTACTTTCCCCTATACCTATGCCCAGCCTGGCTTATCCTGAAGGGCCTCACCTTGCCATCCTGCCTTCCAAAGCTTCAGTTCAGTTCAGTTCAGTCTCTCAGTCGTGTCCAACTCTTTGCGACCCCATGAATCGCACCACACCAGGCCTCCCTGTCCATCACCAACTCTCAGAGTTCACTCAGACTCACGTCCATTGAGTCAGTGATGCCATCCAGCCACCTCATCCTCTGTCGTCCCCTTCTCCTCCTGCCCCCAATCCCTCCCAGCATCAGAGTCTTTTCTAATGAGTCAACTCTTTGCATGAGGTGGCCAAAGTACTGGAGTTTCAGCTTTAGCATCATTCCTTCCAAAGAAATCCCAGGGCTGATCTCCTTCAGAATGGACTGGTTGGATCTCCTTGCAGTCCAAAGGACTGTCAAGAGTCTTCTCCAACACCACAGTTCAAAAGCATCTATTCTTCGGCGCTCAGCTTTCTTCACAGTCCAACTCTCACATCCATACATGACCACAGGAAAAACCATAGCCTTGACTAGACGGACCTTTGTTGGCAAAGTAATGTTTCTGCTTTTGAATATGCTATCTAGGTTGGTCATAACTTTTCTTCCAAGGAGTAAGCATCTTAATTTCATGGTTGCAGTCACCATCTGCAGTGATTTTGGAGCCCAAAAAAATAAAGTCTGACACTGTTTCCACTGTTTCCCCATCTATTTCCCATGAAGTGATCCTCCTGTAAATAAACAGTTCAAGACACACTCATCTTTAAATCTCCCGCTCAGCCTCCTGTTCAGTGCATGCTGGGAACTGTAGTCTCAGAAGCATGCAAAAAAAAAAAAAAAGAGAGAGAGAGAGAGAAACTCTTGGGGCCAGAAGTGGAAGGAAGACCCCAGGATGGCTCAGGAAATGATTTCTTAGCTTCTGGGACTTGGCTGCCCGTCTTTCTGAGGGGAGTAGCTCCTTCACCTAGGATGTCTGCTGGAAGGAGGAAGAATCTGTCTTTCTGTGGTTTCTCAGGGCCTGTTTTGAATTTGTTCTGAGTGTAGAGGAAGAATCCTGCAGTCTAAGAATAAAGCCCCTCATCCAATCCCCTGTCATTGCAGTCAGGAGAAGCTCCTCTCCCACTTGGTGTCATCTGCTTATAAGTTGTGTTTGTGTCATTATTGTCATTTTCCATCTTTTCCTTTAACTGGTTTATACATTTGGATGTGCTTATAAAGGTAGAGAGAATGTGTGGCTGACTTTATTTATCCTGGAATCATGTATACATATTCTAAGGACTAAGCAAAACTATCTAAACTCCTCAGGCAGAAAATGTTAATTCCATACAAGCAGTAGCATTTAGAAGGTCCCCTCCTTGATTGAATTTCACCACCACTAAACTTCGAGGAAGCTAAACCACCCTTTACTCTCCTGTCAAAGAGCTATTCTTTACATCTTCTCTTAGCAACATGGCATCATTCTGCTCAGATGCCATTTATACTTCTGAACATCTGGAGACTCTGGTACCAGTCTTGGTGGACAGAAATTTTTTCCTTGGCACCAAGGAAAAGTGGTGTCGTGTGATGCTGTGGATTCACATCCTGATAGCTCTGGTGTTCTAATAATTCTAGGTAGGGTTTCCTCAGCTGTCTGGGGAATAAAGTACCTTCAACATATGGGTATTGTGATGATTTAATAAAGTTATTGTAAGTAATTCAACAGAGTAAAATGCTGAGAGAAGTATCTGACATGTTGTAAGCACTCAATACATATCCTCTTATTAAAATAACCAGACTTTTTTCTTGAATATTTTAAAAGTTATTCTCAACTTAAAACTTACATGATTTTTCGCCTGGAACACCTTTTCTGGTTGTTTTCCTAACTTCTTTGCAAACTTCTTTGCCTACTTCCAGTAAGTTGTTGCAAAAGGAAATTTCTTTCTTTCTTTCGGTTTGATATTTGTCATTTCCTTCAAGCTCAAGTGATAGTGAGGATTGCTTTGACTTTCTCTTCCTCCCCTTCCTGCCATGCGATGGGAGTGTTGTTACTGACTGTAAAGTTTTCATAAAATTGCTCACTGTCATTCTCAAGACACCCACAGCAGTGATTAACCCAGCATGAGAGTGGCATTGCCAAACACACTCTTGAGTTGTATGCAAAACTTCTAAAATAACTCCCTTCCTCTCCTCCAACCAATGCTCCCATTAGATAAGAAGAGGCTAGACGTTGCTGTGGAGTGGGTGGTACAGGAGTGCTTGGAAATTCTCTGATAGTCTAAGGGGCGTGTTGACCTCTCCTAGGTTTACATTTCAAAGCCTGGCCACCCAGCTGTGAGTTGCTGTAATAGAATAGCCACACTTCCCGGAGGCTGCTGGGATGACAAGAGTGATTCATTACATCTTCGGGGCACAGGTTAATGAGGTTGACTTGCCTTAGGGCCCCGACAAAGAACAAATCCTCAAAGTCCTGCTCTGGCTTTCATCTGATGCTGAGCGTGCTGGCCATTACACAAATGTGGGCCTGGTACTGTTGTTTAGTTGTTCAGTTGTGTCTTACTCTTTTGGGACCCAATGGACGGCAGCCCGCCAGGCTCCTCTGTCCATGGGATTTCCCAGGCAAGAATACTGGAATGGGTTGCCATTTCCTTCTCCAAGGATCTCCCTGACCCAGGGATTAAACCTGCATCTGCTGCATTGGCAGGTGGAGGATTCTTTATCTCTGAGCCACCTGGGAAGCCAGGATCTGGTATTAAGTTTAACCAAGTGGTTTGGTGGATATGTCCTGGTTTTACCTTTGAAAGTCCCATTACCTGGGAACCACTTCAGTCCTGAGCAAACCAGTGCAGTCAGTCATTCTGTGTGGACCTAAGGCAAAGGTCTGTCATTTACTAATAGAACAAGCTACATGAACTTGGACAGGTCCCATGGTCTCCTAAGGCCTGACTCCTCTTTACTAAGGTGGAAAGAACAATACCTGCATAGCACTATTGCAGGAACTAAGTGTGGGATCGTCCACGCACAGGCTTTGCGTCTCAGGTGGTACTACACCAATATCAGCAAGTGCAGTCATGCAAGAGGTTGTTTCTTTGGGCCTCCGGGGACTACCTGGAGAATTCCAGAATGGAGGTGATTATACAAGGCTAACAGCCTGTGTCCTGAAGGCTCCTCCAGATCCATAGTGAGCTCGGCTCTAACACCAGTTATCTCAGAGCTGGCAGAGAAAATTGAAAGAAGTTGGGGGTATGGGGGTGGGGGGTGAGTGAGGTGTCTCAAAGATCCACAGCTAAAATTCTGATGACCCCTAATTCTATTCAATATATGCAGTGGGCTCTAGGTATCAGTGTTCATCCAAACCTATTTTCTGTGGTCTAGTTTGGCTTTTCTATTAGAATCTGCTTTTTTTTTTTTTGTATTTAAAAGTGTCATTTTATGTAGAATCAGTAGTCTACAATCAACTTCCTTTCAGCTATAAAATCACATCCTGCCAGAGCATCAGACATCCTTCACTGAGAGGTGGAGAGGCCGCCCCGCCCCAATTCTTCTTCTGTCTTGTGCAATGATCTTTTCTACATCATTACTTTTTTTTTCCCCAAGTCTTTATTGAATTTGTTACAATGTTGCTTCTGTTTTATGTTTTACTTTGTTTTTACCTTGCCCTGCAGTGTGGGATCTTAGCTCCCCAACCAAGGATGGAATTGGAATCCCCTGCACTGGAAGGCAAAGTCTTAACCACTGGACTGCCAGAGAAGTCCCTTCAGTCACCTATTTCTTTCATTTAGTCATCACCCTCTGTAATTATCTCCTCTATTTACTCTTGTTTTCCTATTTTCCCATAGAATATTAAGTTCCACGAGGGCCCTAGAATTTTCCTGTCTTGTTGACTGTCATCTCTCCCGTCAGCATGGGAAGTGCCAGCCAATATGAGTTAAATGGATGAATGGACTAGACATTCATCTGATCACAAGTCACACTAACTTTGTATTTTGGGTATGAATAAATATATCATGGAAACAATTAAATAACCCAAGTATGAAAAGAAATAACACAAATCTTATGTCAACAGTATATATTTTTTTCAAAACCAATCTTTATTTGGTTTTGATCTCCTCCTTAATCTCTTCCTTAATAATGGGGAGAGCAAAAAGATCTGTATTGTCGAGTTTTCAGATCTTTCAGATGGAAGGATGTTAGATATGAGGCCAGCAGATTGCAAGAAATTGCTTGTTAGAGGTTCGAGGTGATCTGACATGCTTATTGAACAGTTAGCTTACAATTAAATAGCTCTTACCCCCAACTTGCTTTTCTTGTCTTATCACAGGTTGTTAATATATTCTAAAGTGAAAGATGGTAACTGATTCAAGAGTACGAAGTGGTGGATTCTTACATTCAATGCCAGTAAACTGCCTGCTAAGACCCTCTTCCCCTCCTCCATCCCAATTCAGCCTCAGGGTGTTGATTGGCATCCAAACTGCAGGAGCAGCCTGGCAGCCCCCAGCAGTGTCAGGAAGAGCAGGGAGTGTGTGTCCAACTCTCGATCAGGGCTGCTTCCTCTAAGGTTCACAGCAGATGTTCTCCGTTAAACACGAACGGCTGATCCTTGATTTAAAGATAATTTGTTTACTATTATCATAAACAGAGTCCATAAATCTCTATCATAGGCTGATGAGATCGGAAGAAAATAGTGTATGCTGGAAAACACCAATGGTCTTCCTAGCTTTATCCGACACCCCCCCCCCGACCGCCCCCAGTAATTGGAAACACTAAGAAATATTGACAATTTCTGAGAGGCATATAAGCTGTAAACAATCCAAGTTTTGTTATATATTAACTGCATCTAGAGTTATAGTTCCAAGTGGAAATCAGGCTCGATTTTGATAATCTACCAAGCAATGTGTTTTAGGGCTGGCTGAGTCTGTCCTGAAGGCCTGTGTCCCTTCAAGCTTTTTGTGTGCCTCCAACTCCACCAAGTCTGCATTCTCAGACAGGGAACTGGGGGTACCCAGCAGAGGGTGTGTCTATACACCCCGGCGTGGCTGTTTGTGCGGCTGTAATCATTATAAATAAATGACTTCATACATCTCAACAAATGAAATCATGTTATTTTATTTTGTCTGCCTTGTCTCTTCTTTGTGCCGCCGGATCGCCAGTGTGTCATTTATTTTGGCTTATTTTTGTTGAGATGAGATTTAAAGAAGAGCCCATCTGAGAGCACTCCTCTCCCCCACCCCCATTTTTTTCGCTATGTGCCAGAAGAGAAAAAAAGCTGAAAATATGAATAGTTAATGAACTGATATAAGAACAATTGGTACTGAGTTCCTGGGGCACATTTCTTTTTTTAGGAATATTGAGGCGTAATTTACATGTAGTAAAATTCACATTATATAGGAATATAGTTATTAGAATTTTGACATACAAGTAGTGATATGACCACCATAATCACATAAAGAATATTTCCTACACCATCACCCTAAAAGTCTCATACCTCTTTACAATCAACACCACTCCCCATTATTGCTGTAATTTCTGTCCTTATAATTTTGCCTTTTCCAGAATGTCATATAAGTAGAATCATGCAGTGTGCAGTCTTTTATATTGAAGTCTGCTGCTGCTGCTGCTAAGTCACTCCAGTCGTGTCTGACTCTGTGCAACCCCATAGACAGCAGCCCACCAGGCTCCACCGTCCCTGGGATTCTCCAAGCAAGAACACTGGACTCGGTTGCCATTTCCTTCTCCAATGCATGAAAGTGAAAAGTGAAAGTCAAGTCACTCAGTTGTGTTCAACTCCCAGCAACCCCATGGACTGCAGCCCACCAGTCTCCTCCGTCCATGAGATTCTCCAGGCAAGAGCTCTGGAATGGGGTACCATTGCCTTCTCCATATTGAAGTATAGTTTATGTATAAAATACAGGTGTTGTACAATATAGTGATTCACAATTTTAAAGGTTATACACTGCTTATAATTATGTTAAAATATTGGCTATATTGGGAGAAGGAAATGGCAACCCACTCCAGTATTCTTGCCTAGAGAATCCCATGGACAGAGGAGCCTGGTGCGCTCTGTTCATAGGACCACACAGAGTCAGACACGACTGAAGTGACTTAGCATGCATGCATGCATTGGAGGAGGAAATGGCAACCCACTCCAATATTCTCGTCTGGAGAATCCCAGAGACAGAGGAGCCTGGTGGGCTGCAATCTATGGGGTTGCACAGAATCGAACACGACTGAAGCGACTTAGTAGCAGCGGCAGCAGCATTGGCTATATTCCCTGCGTTGTACAATATATCCTTGTAGCCTATTTTGTACCTAAGAGTTGGAATCTCTTAGTGCCCTACCCGCATATCGCCCCCCGTGCCACCACCCGTTAACTCTCCCCACTGGTAACCAACAGTTTGTTCCTCCTATCTTTGAGTCTGCTGCTGCTGCTTTTTTTTTTTTTCATTAAATTATAACTCCTTCATGATGTCGTGTTAGTTTCTCCTATACAGCAAAGTGCATCAGCTGTATGTATACATATATCCCCTCACCCCTGGGCCTCCCCCTGGCCCTTCCACCCCACCCTTCTCGGTGATCACAGAGCCCTGAGCTGAGCTCCCTGTGTTACACAGCAGCTTCCCACTTGCTGTCTATTTCACACATGGTAGTATCAAAGTAGATTGATACATATCAATCCCTATCTCCCCACTCATCCCCCCCTACCCCTCCCAACCCGTGTCCTCACTTGTGTTCTCTACATGTGTCTCTATTCCTGCCCTGCAAATATGGGTTCATCCCTGCTATTTTTTTAGATTCCATATGTATATATTAATATACAATATTTGTTTTCTGACTTACTTAACTCTATATGACAGACTCTAGGTTCATCTCAGTTAGTTCAGTTCAGTCGCAGTCAGGTCAGTTCAGTTCAGTTGCTCAGTCGTGTCCGACTCTTTGTGACCCCAGGAATCACAGCACGCCAGGCCTCCCTGTCCATCACCAACTCCAGGAGCTTACTCAAACTCATGTCCATTGAGTCGGTGATGCCATTCAACCATCTCATCCTCTGTCATCCTCTCTCCTCCCGCCTTCAATCTTTCCCAGCATCAGGGTCTTTTCTTATGAGTCAGTTCTTCGCATCAGGCGGCCAAAGTGTTGGAGTTTCAGCTTTAGCATCAGTCCTTCCAATAAACATTCAGGACTGATTTCCTTTAGCATAGACTGGTTGGATCTCATTGCAGTTCAAGGGACTCTCAAGAGTCTTCTCCAACACCACAGTTCAAAAGCATCAATTCTTCAGCAGCAGCTTTCTTTACAGTCCAACTTGCACATCCATACATGACTACTGGAAAAACCATAGCTTTGACTAGACGGACCTTTGTTGGCAAAGTAATGTCTCTGCTTTTTAATATGTTGTGTAGGTTGGTCATAAATTTTCTTCCAAGGAGCAAGCGTCATTTAATTTCATGGCTGAAGTCACGATCTGCAGTGATTTTGGAGCCCCCCAAAATGAAGTCTGTCACTGTTTCCATTGTTTGCCCATTTATTTGCCATGAAGTGATGGGACCAGATGCCATGATCTTAGTTTTCTGAATGTTGAGTTTTAAGCCAATATTTTCACTTTCCTCTTTCACTTTTTTCAAGAGGCTCTTTAGTTCTTCGCTTTCAGCCATAGGATGGTGTATCTGAGGTTATTGCATATATGAGGTTATTGATATTTCTGCACATCTGCAGTTATTGATATTGCTCTGCATATCTGAAGTTACTGATATTTCTCCTGGAAATCTTGATTCCAGCTTGTGGTTCTTCCAGCCCAGTTTTTCTCATGATATAGTCTGCATATAAGTTAAATAAGCAGGGTGACAATATACAGCCTTGACATACTCCTTTTCCTAATTGTAACCAGTCTGTTGTTCCATGTCCAGTTCTAATGGTTGCTTCTTGACCAGCATACAGATTTCTCAGGAGGCAGGTCAGGTGGTCTGGTATTCCCATTTCGTTAAGAATTTTCCACAGTTTGTTGTGATCCATACAGTCAAAACATTTGGCATAGTCAAAAGAGCTGAAGTAGATGTTTTTCTGGAACTCTCTTGCTTTTATGAGTATCCAGTGTATGCTGGCAATTTGATCTCCTGTTCCTATGCCTTTTCTAAAGCCAACTTGAATATATGAACGTTCACAGTTTATATGCTGTTGAAGCCTGGCTTGGAGAATTTTGAGCATTACTTTGCAGCATGTGAGATGAGTACAATTATGCAGTAGTTTGAACATTCTTTGGCATTGCCTTTCTTTGGGATTGGAATAAAAACTGACGTTTTCCAGTCCTGTTGCCACTGCTGAGTTTTCCAAATTTGCTGACATATTGAGTGCAGCACTTTAGTAGCATTATCTTTTAGGATTTGAAATAGCTCAACTGTAATTCCATCACCTCTTTGTAGTAATGCTTCCTGAGGCCCATTTGACTTCACATTCCAGGATGTCTGGCTCTAGGTGAGTGATCACACCATCATGGTTATCTGGGTCATGATGATATTTTTTGTATATAGGTCCATCTACATCTCTACAAATGACCCAGTTTTGTTTCGTCTTATGTCCAATATCCCATTATATGTATGTACCACATCTTCTCTATCCATTCATTTGTCGATAGACATTTAGGTTGCTTCCTTGATGGAGGTAGGTTATGATTGGCTATCATAAATAGTGAGACAACGAACATTGGAGTACACATGTCTTTTTGAATTATGATTGTCTTGGAATATATATCCAGTAATGGGATTGCTGGATCATACGCATCTTTTTTGTTATTAGTGTGTAGCCTTTGTTGTTGCTGTTTAGTCAGTAGATCATGTCTGACTCTTTTGCAACCCCATGGACTGTGGCCCACCAGGCTCCTCTTTCCATGGGATTTCATAGGCAAGAATACTGAATGGGTTGCCCTTTCCTTTTTCAGGGGACTTCCCAAGCTAGGAATCAAACCTGCATCTACTGTATTGCAGGGGGATTTTTTACCACTGAGCAACCTGGGAAGCCTTTAGACTCTGGATTTCTTTGCTTAGCTTGGTGTTTTTGAAATTCATCTATGTTAATACATGTATCAGTATTTCATTTTTTTCTGACTTATATTATCACAGTTTTGTGTCTGTTCCCAAAGGGATTGGGTTAATTTCAGGTTTGTATCATGAATAAAACTCTTAAATATCCTTGCACAGATTTTTTTGTGGACTTGTTTCCATTACTCTTGGGTGCATAACTAGGAGTGGGATTTCTGGTTCATCTAGCAAGTATATGTTTCACCAAATCCTTTCCAAAGTGTCTGTTCCACTTCAAGCTCCCATCAGCAAATGTATAAGGGATCTAGTTGCCTCTGCCTTCTTCCCAGAACTTGGTATTGTCAGGTTTCTTTTCTTAAAGTTATTCCAGTTGATACAAAGTAGAATATCACTAGGGTTTTAATTTGCAGTTTCTTAAAGGCTAATGATGCTGAACATTTTTATTGACTACTTATATCTTCTTTGGAGAAATGTCAATTCAAATCCTTCTCGCCTCTTTCCTTGATCCTTCTCATCTTTTTCTCCATTTTATGCTTTGTCCATTGTGATGAAAATCTATATCCTTTTATTTCATGCTTTGGTTAAGGGCTCTCCCTTTCTTCAATGCTGGATTTAGGGGAAATGGGATGTGACTAGGAAGCTTGTTTTTAATCATGTCTGTGAGTGTATACTTTTGTGTAAAGCCCTATCAGTTTGGGGAAGGAAAAAAACCTGCCTCTAGCTCCATTTCCATAACTAGGAATTTCTTTCTAAATCAGACCATGTTTGCAAAGATGACTTATTTCATGATATTCAGCAAGCATGTAAAAATCATGCAGAGCTCAGGAGGCTCTACTCTAGAGAGAAGTGAGCCAAATGTAAAATATACATGTGCTAATAGCTCTGCAACTGACTTGGCCCACATTTATGAAATGATGGCTCTTCATGTCTGGTCCATCAGTTGACTGAGTTTAAATTCTGATTAACCCAGACATGGAGAAATTATGTTCATCTTGAATCCAGATGGCAAATGTGCTTATGACCTGTGGTACTTGACTACATCGCCATTCTAGTAAAGTTGCTTACAGCTGTCAACTCAATAATGTTGTGTTTCATGTATGGGAGAGATGAAAAACATCTGGGATGTGAAGAATTTAGAGTATAAGTTCTTTGTGCCATTGCTAATATCTAACCAGAGGACTCTATAGCCATGATATAGTTGGTCCAGTAATTGTGCCCATCTAAAAAACTAAATCACAATGATGCACAATTTCTATGAATTATTGTTTCACTCTTGGTTACTTGCATTGCAAAAATGCTCTGAACTAGGGCCTAGGTCAAAGCATAGTATATATGGCAGGCCTAGCCCAGCTGGGAAGAGCCCATCCCATTAATTCATTTATTTACTCAATGAATATTTATTAAAAGCCTGCATTGTGCCAGAAGCCCTGCCTGGTGCTGGAAAGATAGCGGCAAGGGTGATTGACTTTACAGAAACAAAGCTTTGCCTTCTGTTTGGATCAGAAGGTGTTAGAGGAACCATCAATACAAATTTGGTAAAAGCAGGGGCTTCAAGATGAGCAAACTGAACTGCTTTCTCTCTCCTCAGAATTTTGATGTACTGTATAGAGCTGCTCTGTCCAATATGATAGCGATTTGCCATGTGTAGTTCTTCAAATTTAAATGAATTAAAATTATATAATATTTAAGGCTCACTTTGTCAGTCATCTTAGCTTTATTATAAATATTCAGTAAGTCACATGTGTCTAGTGACTACTGTATTGGCTAGCACAAATAGAGGACATTTGTATCATCACAGAAAATTCTATCAATCAGCTCTGATATAGAAGACGCAATGAAACAAACTAGTGACTTCATTTACAGTTTGATTAACATCAGGCACAATTTATGAGTTAACACTATTTCCTGTAATGGGCCCATTTATGAGGACCAGAAATGTTCTAAAACAGGCTTTACAAACTTTGAAGTTACAAAAAGACAGACTTTGCAGTTAACTTAAGAAGTTGTCACATTCTATGTCCTCGTTTTCTTTATACTGAATGTTGGAAAAGATAGTGAGGCAATGCAAAACTATTAGTATGGACTACAGTGGGTATCACTGACTCTTCACCAAAATCTATTGTCATCATTTTTTTTTTAATGTGAGACTATAATGGTACCTGGCTGACCACCTACATTGTGTGCCTACCCTCCTGTAGAGCTGGGTGTGGTGATTTGCTTCTCAACAATGGAGTGTAGACAGAAGTGACATCACTTTTGAATAGAGCCTTTCAATGGGCTCATATGCTTCCTTCATACTCCTTGTTCTTTGCTGCAAGTTGCCTTCTGTACCATGGCCTTCAGGGTACAGAAAAGAATGCCACCCTAAGTAGGGCATGGTGGGAAAGCGTGAGAAGGAGCCTAAGTCTTTAAGACTGTGTGTAGTCAAGCGGTCCGATAACCTGGAAGTCCAGCTGAAAGATTCCACTTCATTTGACTCAATGCCTTTTGAGATATGTTTGTTACAGCAGCTGTTATTACCCTAACTTACCTTAAAGCAGATACAAACTTAATTTTTCTTGGAAATATTTTTTCAGCCATAGGTGTCAGTAACAACCACATTGCCATGAAAAAATAAAAAATAAATACATACCACTTTCCCTGAATAAATATAACTTTTATCCACAGTGAAATTGCTTCTTACATTATAAGGCTCTGGTCTTAGGTTGCATTTCCTAGAAGCAAAGCCAAAGTTGGGGATTCTCTTGCGTTTCACTGAATGAGGACTCTCAAGAGAAATGTATAAAGCACTGAGGGAAGCAAAATAGGGAAGAGGAAAGAGCCAAAAAGATGCAGACTCAGCCAGATGCTAACTTAAACTTGGTTCCACAGAGAGCTCTACAGTGTAAATCTCATCAGTTTCTAGACCCTCTCTATTAGTCAGCCACTGGCTGGTGGACCCTCCCAGGCAGGTCTAGGGTGGCAGGCTCATACTGAATGAGGGAAAACCTGTAGAGAGAAGGACAGCTGTGAACTGAGTCAGGCCAACACTCCCAAAGCTGGGGCTTGGGTGCACCAACCCAGGAAGGGCCCCTGAGCAACTGCCCAGTGTCCACTATAGCTCCTTATCTTTAAACATGTTAATGTGTGATCAATGGCTCCCCATCAGACAAGACTGATGGGAGGATTCTCTTCCCAAAGGGAAACTTTTAATTTTTATGATTTCTAATTTGGCCCCTAATTTTGTAGAGCAAATTCTTTTTGCTCTACAGGAAGATGGGCAGTCAGAAAGTTTTGTTTTGGCATAAATACAAGTTTGAACAGTGGTCTGCAGAAGAAGGCATGGGATAATGATGGAAGGAAAGACTAGCTCTCCCCGGGGATACCAGAAGGCTGTCGCTGATGCGAGCAGGAGACATGAGAGCAATATTATATGATGTTATGGAATTTGAATTCTGGGGCCAGATGACCTCTGCTTGAATCACGGTTCTGTCCCTAACGTGCTATGTGTCACTGAGTGAGTAACCTGACCTGTGTGTGACTTAGTTTCTTCTGTAAAATGGAGATAATGATGGACAATAAAACAGATAGGAGCTGTTAAGAGGATTATACTCCAGTGTGTAAAGGTCTTTGAATGCTGCCTAGAACACAGTCAGTTCCATGTAAAGGAGACTCTGTTAGGAGAGCTAGAGAGGCCAAGCGTCCCACACACAGAGTAGGGGAGGGTAAGATTTAAGCAAGCCCTGGGCCTCTGGAGGCAGGCATTCTAGGACTGAATCCCTGCTCCACTGCTGTGTGACCATGGGCAAACTATCAGAATGTAAATTCTTTCTGCCTCAGGTTCCTTATTCTTAAACTTGGAATAATGATAGGATTTTCTCTTAAAAGTATGGTGAAAATTAAATAAAACAGTAATTGTAGAATTCTTAAAACAATTGCTAGCTTATAACATACTTTAAATAAATGTTGCTGTTATATTGTTATTATTATCCCATGGGAAAATGTAGGGGAACTTTTTCAGAGAACAGAGAAAAGTTCACAGGGACAGGTTTATTGCTTATATACAGATGTGAGTGTGAGACTCTAAAAGACAATTAGAAGATGAGATGGAAATTCCTCCTGTGTAAAGCTAAGGTGCTATAACTTGGTCCCATAGGCATCATAAACCCATTGGACATTAAATATGTTTTCCCAAGTTTCTTTCAGAATAAGAAAACTGGCTAGCTATTGCTGTATTACAAATGATCCCATAACTTAGTGCATTAAGACAAGTATTCATTTAGTTCTTGACTGTGTAGAATGGAAGTTTGGACTGGGATTGGCTGAGAGACTCTTTAGGTCTCAGCAGGCTCCTTTATGATTCTGTGTTTGTTTTCTGCTCAGCTAGTCAGCTCTGGCTCCAGAAGTGGATGGGTGTTGGTTTGGGCACCCTCGTTCTCTTCCGTGTGGCCTCTCATGGAAAGAGCATGTTCTTATGCCACAGGCAGGGTTCTAGTAGCAAGTATACACTAGCTCCCACGGCCTGTGCATGGAACTGCGCAGCATCACTTCTGATGAATTTTACTAGCCAGTGTGAACTCATGGTAGAGCAGAGTCACCGTCAGTGGGCATAGTTACAGAGGAATGAGGTGGATACAGGAAAGCCATTAATTGGGACTGTCAGTGGAAACAGTCTTGCAAATTCTCCGAGGGTCACTTCTTTATGAAAACGGGCAGAGGCAGTAACTGGAACATTGCTATTCTCTTTCAAGTGGTCAGCATTTGTAGGGTCCTGGCTTGGCCTTGCCGTTTCTCCTCGTAAGCCCCCAGCCTCTCTTCCATACATTTCAAAGATTGGTAGTTGGTGCCAGGAAGAGATCCTGCTGGGGATAAACCTGTATCACAGAGGGTAGAGAGACCTTATCATTCCACACGTGATTTAAGCAGAGGAATATGATACTGAGACAAGGAGGATCCATTGTTAAAAAGAAAGGGAAATTTTTTATGAGAACAAAAAGGAAATTTTGAGAACAAAAGGAAATTTAATATGAGGACAAAACTTTTTGGGAAAAAAAATTAACCCTTTCTAGTCCACCTTTATCTCTTTATTCAGAAAGTTAGAGAATTAGTATGATCTTTCAGTTTATAGAACTAAAGAGCTAAACTAGATACTACTGACAAAATGTCATATTAATATATTTGGTAATGTATTTGTAATACAAAGTCATAATATGTAAACTGTACATTAAGCCATATGTGTTTGATGTAATTTAAAACAGGGTTATTTTTCTTGTAAGTAACTTGAATATATATAGAGACTGTATATTTTATTGAGGATCCCTACTCTGTAAGAGGGGTTTCTCTGGTAGCTCAGCTGGTGAAGAATCTGCCTGCAATGCAGGAGACCTGGGTTCCATCCCTGGGTTGGGAAGATTTCCTGGAGAAGGGAAAGGCTACCCTCTCCAGTATGCTTGCCTTGAGAATTCCATGAACGGAGGAGCCTGGCAGGCTACAGTCCACAGGGTCTCAAAGAGTTGGACATGACTGAGCAACTTTCACTTTCACTTTCTCTTCTCTATAAGAAGAGAATCAACTGAAGATCACAGATTAATTAAAAAAAAATCAATGGCTATGTCGTACTGATACTGAATTGGGGGAACAAAATAGGTTTTGAATCCAAGCTTTGCTGACATCCCTTGAGTTTCTTGCCTAAATTCTTTGAACAACAATTTACTTGCTTGTTACCTGGAGGAGCTTCTAGCACAGGATTGTTGCTTTTAATACATTGTCTGGAATTGCCTATGCCCTTAGTAGGAAGTCATCCCTTCATCATTCAGTCATGAAAAGGAATTCAGTTTAATTTTATCTTTAAAGAGATGAAAAGAATATAAAATATAGAAAAAATTGTAACATTTTTTCCTTTGAATATTCAATTCTGATCAGTGCATTCAATGTCATTGGGCAATGTCTTGGTTTGGGTTGGCCTAGAAGCTGATCCAGAGATAAGAATTGGAGTGCAGGTGGTTAACCTAGGAAGGGAGCCCAGGAAACATTGGAAGGATGTGAAGTAGGGGAGAGAAAGTAGCTAATAGGAGGTGCAGTACCAAGCTGTATCAGCTGTAGACACATGGGGCTTAATCCTGCCTGGGGAGCCCAAAAGGCAGGAGGACCGTATATGATGCCCACTTGTGAGGTGAGGGAGCTGGGGCATTTATACCTCCACGGCCATGAGCCTGCGTAGCAGAGGGGACTCCTGCAACCAGAGGGAAACCTCAGTGATACGTGTGGAAATGGTAACTTAGCGAATGTCGATTGTGCCTTGCCATGCGTGTTCCAGGCTCAATCCTGATTTTTGAGATTACGTGTTTTTTTTTTGTCTAGCTGCTCAAATCCCTTTATGGAATATGAAACAGCATATAACACCAGAAAAATTGGAGCAACTGGGACTTCTGTGATGGTGAGTGTGCGCTTGAGCCCAGCATCCTCTTAGTTTTGGTGGTCCGAAAAACCAGCCCAAAGCTGAGGAGTGCAGGGCCTCCCCAGACTATAGTCTGAAAATGTACCGTTTAGGTCTTTAAGGATGCCGCCAGCTCTGGTCTCTGATTGACATCTTTCTACTAAACTGCCTTCTGCAAATACCTTCTCTGCTTCCTCTCCTCTTAAAAACAAAACCAAAACAAGATCCTTCAAAACCTCACGGGAGAAAAAAAATCTAGCAATTAGATTTCATAGTAATAAGAGCCAAAAAAAAAAAAAGACTGGTGGGGGCTGAAAAACACAACAAAATGCAAAAAACCCAGAGCTGATTGGAAAGCTATTTAAAACCCACACGGACTATTCAGAAGAGGGTAGCCATAGTAACACACCCAGGGAATGATGCTCCAAGTAACACAGCCAGGGAATGATGCCTCCAAGCTGGAGGAGGAAGGATTGGGCTGTTGAGGGCAGGGCTTTGCCGGGTGGGGGGCTCTCCCAGCGCAGATCACCACTGAGCCTGCAAAGGAGCAGCCGATCAGAAGCCTCCAATCGCCTCCATGAACATAGAGGTTTATCTATATTTTTGGCAACTTCCTTTTGGATTCCAAAGTTGGCTCCTTTAGGAATGACTTAAGTAGAAGCATATTTAAAAAACAAAATGTTTGATAAAACTTAACACTCTGGGGGATAAAAAAACAACAACAAAAAAAACAAAACCAAAAACCCAAAAGACCGCGTGGAAACTGTGGGCGGGAGCTGCGATCGTGCCTTTTCAAGCGGCTCCTCGGGGGTTAGGCTCTCAGCACGTCTATAGATAGATAGTTGCATTCAGTCACTGAAACCGCAAGGCAGCCCGTGAGGATTTGTGGAAGGTTACTGGTGCCTGCCCGGTGCCCCGCTGTTCAGCCCCTGCACCAGCTGCTGCGAAAGTGGAAAGCTAATGACTCACAGCTGCTTCCTATTCAGAGCTCTGCCCTTGGTCTGCAGGCAGTGCTCTCAGCAAATGCCGGGGAAGCTGTGCCTTCCTTACAGCCCCAAGCCCACAACGGATTGATACTGCGGGACAAAATCCTGGCCCCTAGACTCTTTCACGACATAACTCTGGTTCCCTTCAAGCTTCCCCAAGGACTCAACCTTAAGCCAGACACCAGAGGAGACCATGTCCTTGCTCGGCTTCTCCCTCTGTTCCATTTCCCTCACTTTCTCAGAAGCTTTTTTTCCCGAGATCGTCCTTTCAATAATACACTTGCAAAATACTCTTTTCAGGATCAGCTTCTAGGGAGCCTATTCCAAAACAGACACCAGGAGAATAGCTCTGGAATAGGTATGACCTTGCCCACCTTCAAGGTGGTGACAGTGGTAAAGAACCCACCTGCCAATGCAGGAGACCTAAGAGACCTGACTTCGATCCCTGGGTCAGGAAGATCCCCTGGAGGAGGGCATGGCAACCCACTCCAGTATTCTTGCCTGGAGAATCCCGTGGACTGAGGAGCAGGGCAGACTACAGGCCATAGGTTGCAAAGAGTCAGACACAACTGAAATGACTTAGCACACACTCAGCCATGCACCCACCTTCAAGACCTGGTCCATGACTGGGGAGCTGTGGGGCTGTGGGCAAGTGTCTGGACCTCTCAGGAATGCTGCTACACAGTGGCAAAGTTGGGCTAGATCATTCATTGTTCTTGTTTGTTTTCTCAGAACCCATATGGCGTCTAGTTCCTCCCTCACCCTATTCTTCTCCCCCTCGCTTACAGGTTTCTCCTGAGACCACTCCATCAATACATCACTTGCAAGAACCCCAACATGAGACTTTGTTTCTAGGGAATCTGTCGTAGAAAGTAATAGTTGGAGAGAAAGGCACACGCTAATAGTTGAAGGGAAAATGCATTCCTTGTAGCCCAGTGATGTTATTGTTTAATTGCTCAATTGTGTCTAACTCTTTGCAGCCCCATGGAATGTAGCCCGCCAGGTTCCTATCTCCATGAGATTTCCTAAGCAAGAATACTGGAGTGGGGTGCCATTTCCTTCTCCAGGGGATCTTCCTGACCCAGGGTTCAAACCTGCGTCTCCTGCACTGGCAGGTGAATTCTTTACCACTGAGCCACCAGGGCAAAATGGGAGCTACCAAAATCTGTGAGGGGTTGACTTCCATCCTCCACCCTCAAACCAAGGAAAGTCCCCTTTCATGGGATCTTTACATTGAATTTCCACAGGATTTCTGGTGAGAGTTCTTGGATGCCAATGTCTGAAATCTGTTGGATCAGATCTCTAAAGTTGGGTCTAACACAATTCCTGGAGAGCTTTCTCTACTACCCACTGAATAATTGTGCTCAAGATTTCTTGGGATATAAGAATGGATGTGGACAGGCCACATATCAAAGAAAACATGGTTGGCTGGAGAAGGCCTTGGGCATCACTAAGAAACACTTCAGAACATTCCTGTAGGAGAAGGAATATTTTCATCCTTTAGCTTTCCAAACTCTGTCACACTGTGGCTGCTTCCCTGAAAAACGTGGACTTTTTATGCCAGAGTAGTTGCTGTTATCAGCATGCCTAGATCATCCATCCTCCAGTGGTCCTTAGCTGATGAGAGCCTCAACTGTGAAGATATCTAGTGCTTCTCCCCTAGTCTCCAGAGCCCACCCACCATAAGTCAGTGGGAATCATGGCTGATGGCTGAATGATGTTGGAATTTTCAAGTCTACCCCCTTGCTTTGAGTCAGACCACACTGCTGTGAAAGGCAAAATTCACACTCTGGAGCTCCCCATAGGCTCATGCTGTGTCTAGACTTCAGCTGAGACCACATTCTTAACAGCTTCTTTTCCCTGCTCCATCCCACTTCCTGCTCTCTCTGGTTCCTCCTGGTTTCTCTTGGAAGCACTATGTCAACAAATCATTTGTAGAGTTACTCCTAGGTAGGGTCTTCCTTGGTGGCTCAGCTGGTAAAGAATCTGCCTACAATGCAAGAGACCTAGGTTCAGTTCCTGGGTCAGAAAGATCCCCTGGAGAAGGGAATGCCAACCCATTCCAGTATTTTTGCCTGGGCAATCCCATGAACAGAGTAGCCTGGCAGGCTACAGGCCACGGGGTTGCAAAGAGTCAGACATGACTGAGCAACTAAACACTAGCACTCCTAGGTGAATACAGTCAAAACTAGAATGAGATATCACCTCACACCAGTCAGAATGATGATCATCAGAATGTCTACAAACAATAAGTGCTGGAGAGGATATGGAGAAAAGAGAATCCTCCTGCACTTTTCAGTTCAGATCAGTTGCTCAGTCATGTCCGACTCTTTGCAACCCCATGAATTGCAGCACGCCAGGCCTCCCTGTCCATCACCAGTTCCCGGACTTCACTCAAACTCACGTCCATCGAGTCAGTGATGCCATCCAGCCATCTCATCCTCTGTCGTCCCCTTCTCCTCTTGCCCCCAATCCCTCCCAGCATCAGAGTCTTTTCCAATGAGTCAACTCTTCACATGAGGTGGCCAAAGTACTGGAGTTTCAGCTTTAGCATCATTCCTTCCAAAGAAATCCTAGGGCTGATCTCCTTCAGAATGGACTGGTTGCATCTCCTTGCAGTCCAAGGGACTCTCAAGAGTCTTCTCCAACACCACAGTTCAAAAGCATCAATTCTTTGGCGCTCAGCCTTCTTCACAGTCCAACTCTCACATCCATACATGACTACTGCGAAAACCATAGCCTTGACTAGACAAAACTTTGTTGGCAAAGTAATGTCTCTGCTTTTGAATATGCTATCTAGGTTGGTCATAACTTTCCTTCCAAGGAGTAAGTGTCTTTTAATTTCATGGCTGCAGTCACCATCTGCAGTGATTTTGGAGCCCAGAAAAATAAAGTCTGGCACTGTTTCCACTGTTTCCCCATCTATTTCCCATGAAGTGATGGGACCAGATTCCATGATCTTCGTTTTCTGAATGTTGAGCTTTAAGCCAACTTTTTCACTCTCCACTTTCTCTTTCATCAAGAGGCTTTTGAGTTCCTCTTCACTTTCTGCCATAAGGGTGGTGTCATCTGCATATCTGAGGTTATTGATATTTCTCCCGGCAATCTTGATTCCAGCTTGTGTTTCTTCCAGTCCAGCATTTCTCATGGTGTACTCTGCATATAAGTTAAATAAACAGGGTGACAATATACAGCCTTGACGAACTCCTTTTCCTATTTGGAACCAGTCTGTTGTTCCATGTCCAGTTCTAACTGTTGCTTCCTGAGCTGCATACAAATTTCTCAAGAGGCAGATCAGGTGGTCTGGTATTTCCATCTCTTGAAGAATTTTCCACAGTTTATTGTGATCCACACAGTCAAAGGCTTTGGCATAGTCAATAAAGCAGAAATAGATGCTTTTCTGGAACTCTCTTGCTTTTTCCATGATCCAGCAGATGTTGGCAATTTGATCTCTGGTTCCTCTGCCTTTTCTAAAACCAGATTGAACTATACACCAATATAAAATAAAAATTTTAAAAGCCTTATAACCCTCCAAAAACAAACAACAGCAACAAAAACCCCAAGCAAAAAAAAAACTACTTCTAGGTCACTGTTTGCTGCTAGAGAGCTTGACATAGTAAAGGTGGCTGAAGGCCACAAAGAATGAAGTTTGGTGGGGGCTGACCACAGTAAAATTGAGGTCTGCAATAAATAATTTGGGGACATTTGATTTAGAAATGCAGGATTTCATTCCCTTTTCAAGTTTCCCAAATCTCTCTTCAATGTGTGAAAATCAGGAGAGAAAGTAAGATTTATAGTGTGTTTTCTTATTCAAGAAATTGGAGTTTTTTGTTGTTTTTTTCCCCCAAAGCTGTATCCTTGGTGTTCATAAGAGACAGTGTTAAAATACCTACTGAATGTGTTTGAACAAATATTTCAAAATATCTTGTTGATGGACTTTTCTGAGTGCATTTTGGAATACAATAAAGACTTTAAAAATGGCAGGCTTATGGAATAAAATAGAAGATTAACCTACTTTACTTCTTTTCACTGAAGTGGAACAAGTCTTATTAAATACTAATTATCTTCCTCATTCTTCTGCATTCTGATTTTTTTTTTTTTTTTTTTAGAGAATATGCTTCTTATAGAGAAATTAGCTGTTTCAGAATTGTGTGTTCAAATATCTATCATATCTGGGCTGTAAGCTACCATTTCTATGAATTGCATTACTAGTCATTTCACAAGCCAGTTTGGATGTTTATTCAGACCATCTGAGGTCTCTGGTCATTTGGGGAGACTGTGTGTGGTGCTGAATGAATAATAATAGCATTCCACTACTGTTTAAATGGTTTTGGGAGCAGGAGGTGATATCAGGATCTTTGAGGTATTTGATGGAGTTTATATCTTTCCTGGTATCTTTCTTATCAAGGACCAGGTATACATATTTATTGATATATAGAGAAATGAAAGGAATTTGGAGAAATTTGACCCCAGAATATAAGCTACCCAGGTGGTTCAGTGGTAAAAGAATTTGCCGCCTAAGGCAGGAGTTACAGGAGACACTGGTTGGATCCTGGGTTGAGAAGATCCCTTGGAGAAGGAAATGGAAACCCACTAAGTATTCCTGCCAGGAGAATCTCATGGACAGAGGAGCCTGGCAGGCTACAGCCCATGGGGCTGCAAAGAGTCAGACATGACTAGGCATGCACACATGCCCCACCAGAATATTTTTATTTCAGTTTCCTTCCCACCACTTCTGTTAGAGCCTTTGGTTAGTAGGGGAGTAAAGAGCTGGGACTAGGATAAGGCCCTCATATAAGGTGCAAAATTTAAGAAGATGCCAGTAAAAGGTCAGTAATAAAGACAAATAATATTTAATGTAATATTTTTATTGTGGTAAAAAAATACAATGTAAAATTTACCATCTTCAGTTCAGTTCAGTTCAGTCACTCAGTCGTGACCGATTCTTTGCAACCCCATAAATCACAGCACACCAGGCCTCCCTGTCCATCACCATCTCCTGGGGTTTACCCAAACTCATGTCCATCGAGTCGGTGATGCCATCCAGCCATCTCATCCTCTGTCGTCCCCTTTTCCTCCTGCCCTCAATCCCTCCCAGGATCAGAGTCTTTTCCAATGAGTCAACTCTTCTCATGAGGTGGCCAAAGTACTGGAGTTTCAGCTTCAGCATCATTCCTTCCAAAGAACACCCAGGACTGATCTCCTTTAGAATGGACTGGTTGGATCTCCTTGCAGTCCAGGGGATTCTCAAGAGTCTTCTCCAACACCACAGTTCAAAAGCATCAATTCTTTGGCGCTCAGCTTTCTTCACAGTCCAACTCTCACATCCATACATGACTACTGGGAAAACCATAGCCTTGACTAGACGAACCTTTGTTGGCAAAGTAATGTCTCTGCTTTTGAATATGCTATCTAGGTTGGTCATAACTTTCCTTCCAAGGAGTAAGTGTCTTTTAATTTCATGGCTGCAGTCACCATCTGCAGTGATTTTGAAGCCCCCCAAAAATAAAGTCTGGCACTGTTTCCACTGTTTCCCCATCTATTTCCCATGAAGTGATGGGACCAGATTTACCATCTTAGTCATTTTTAAATCGAGAGTTCAGGTCAGTTCAGTTCAGTTGCTCAGTCATATCTGATTCTTAGCAACCCCATGGACTGCAGCACATCAGGCTTCCCTGTCCATCACCAACTCCTGGGGCTTGCTCTAACTCATGTCTATCGAGTCAATAATGCCATACAACCATCTCATCCTCTGTTATCCTCTTCTCCTTCTGCCTTCAATCTTTCCCAGCATCAGAGTCTTTTCCAGTGAGTCAGTTATTCGCATCAGGTGGCCAAAGTATTGGAGTTTCAGCTTTGGCATCAGTCCTTCCAATAAATATTCAGGTCTGATTTCCTTTGGATTGACTGGTTTGATCTCTGTGAAGTCCAAGGGACTCTCAACAGTCTTCTCCAACAACACAGTTTAAAAACACCAATTCTTCAGTGCTCAGCTTTTGTTATGGTCCAACTCTCACACCCATCCATGACTACTGGAAAAACCATAGCTTTGACTAGACAAAGTCAACAGACCTTTGTCAACAAACTAATGTCTCTGCATTTTAATATGCTGTCTTGGTTGGTCAAAGATTTTCTTCCAAGGAGCAAGCATCTAACTTTCATGGCTGCAGTCACCATTGGCAGTGGTTTTGGAGCCCAAGTAAATAAAGTCTCTCACTATTTCCCTTGTTTCCCCATCTGTTTGCCACGAAGTGATGAGACTGGATGCCATGATCTTAGTTTTCTGAATGTTGAGTTTTAAGCCAACTTTTTCACTCTCCTCTTTCATTTTCATCAAGAGGCTCTTTAGTTCCTCTTCACTTTCTGCCATAAGGGTGGTGTCATCTGCATATCTGAGGTTATTGATATTTCTCCCAGCAATCTTGACTCCAGCTTGTGCTCCATTCAGCCAGGCATTTTGTGTAATGTACTCTGCATATAAGTTGAATAAGCAGGGTGACAATATACAGCCTTGACATACTCCTTTTCCAATTTGGAACCAGTGTGTTGTTCCATGTCTGCTTCTCACTGTTGTTTCTTGACCTGCATACAGATATCTCAGGAGGCAGGTAAGGTGGTCTGGTATTCCCATCTCTTGAGGAACTGTCCAGAGTCTGCTGTGATCCACACAGTCAAAGGCTTTGGCATAATCAATGAGGCAGAATTAGATGTTTTGCTGCAATTCTCTTGCTTTTTTGATGATCCAACAAATGTTGGCAATTTGATTTCTGGTTCCTTTGCCTGTTCTAAATCCAGCTTGAACATCTGGACATTCACAGTTCATGTATTGTGGAAGTCTGGCTTGGAGAATCTTCAGCACTACTTTGCTAGTGTGTGAGATGAGTGTAATTGTGTGGTAGTTTGAGCATTCTTTGGCATTGCCTTTCTTTGGGATTGGAATGAAAACTGACCTTTTCCAGTCCTATGGCCACTGCTGGGTTTTCCAAATTTGCTGGCATATTGAGTGCAGCACTTTCACAGCATCATCTTTTAGGATTTGAAATAGGTCAACTGGAATTCCATCACCTCCACTAGCTTTGTTCCTAGTGATGCTTCCTAAGGACCACTTAACTTTGCATTCCTGGATGTCTGGCTCTAGTGAGTGATCACACCATCATGATTATCTTGGTCATGAAGATCTTTTTTGTATAGTTCTTCTGTGCATTCTTGCCACCTCATCGTAATATCTTCTGCTTCTGTTAGGTCCATACTGTTTCTGTCCTTTATTGTGCCCATGTTTGCATGAAATGTTCTCTTGGTATCTATAATTTTCTTGAAGAGATCTCTAGTTTTTCCCATTCTATTCTTTTCCTCTGTTTCTTTGCACTGATCACTGAGATAGGCTTTCTTACCTCTCCTTGCTATTCTTTGGAACTCTGCATTCAAATGGGTCTATCTTTCCTTTTCTCCTTTGCCTTTAGCTTCTCTTCTTTTCACAGCTATTTGTAAGGCCTTCTCAGGTAGTCATTTTGCCTTTTTTGCATTTCTTTTTCTTGGGAATGGTCTTGATCTCTGCCTCCCGTACAATGTCACGAACCTCTGTTCATAGTTCTTCAGGCACTCTATCAGATGTAATCCCTTGAATCAATTTGTCACTTCTGCTGTATAAATATTAGAGATTTGATTTAGGTCATAACTGAATGGTCTAGTGGTTTTCCCTACTTTCTTCAATTTAAATCTGAATTTTTCAATAGGGAGTTCATGATCTGAGCCACAGTCAGCCTCTGGTCTTGTTTTTGCTGACTGTATAGAGGTTTTCCATCTTTGGCTGCAAAGAATATAATCATTCTGATTTTGATATTGACCATCTGGTGATGTCCATCTGTAGAGTCTTCTCTTGTGTTGTTGGAAGAGGGTGTTTGCTATGACCAGTGTGTTCTCCTGGCTAAACTCTATTAGCCTTTTTCCTGCCTCATTTTGTATGCCACTCCAAGCCCAAACTTGCCTGCTACTCCAGGTATCTCTTGATTTCCTACTTTTCATCCCAGTCCCCTATGATGAAAAGGACATCTTTTTTGGGTTTTGTTCTAGAAGTTCTTCATAGAACCATTCAACTTCAGCTTCTCTAGCATTGCTGGTTGGGGCTTAGACTTGTGTTACTGTGATATTGAATGGCTTGCTAATGAGTTCTTTGGCACTAATTTTATTAATAGTGCTATGAAACAGCTCTCCAGAAGTTTTTTATCTTGAAAATGTGGAACTTGTGAACAATTCCACTTTTATCATTTTTGGTTAAAAAAAAAATTCTGCTTCCTTGTTTCTATGCATTTGATTACTTTAGATATCTCATTCTAGTGGAATCATGTAGTATTTGTACTTGGGTGGCTAACTTATTTCACTTAGTGAAATGTTCTCAGTTCATTCATATTGAGTATGTAACAGGGTTTCCTTCTTTTCATAAGACTGAATAAAAATCCATTGTATACAAAATGTACTTTTTCATTCATTGTATGCCAAATGTACTTTTTCTATTCATCCATTGATGGACATTTGTGTTGCTTCTTCCCCTTGGCTATTGTAAATCATGCTGCTAAGGTCAGGAGTGTTCAAATATCTCTTTGAGACTTTATTTTCAAATCTTTTGGATATATAGCCTAAAGTAAGATTGCTAGATTACATGGTATTTCTATTTTTTATTTTTGAGGAATATTTACTGTTTTCTATAGAGATCACACCATTTTACAATTCTACAAACAGTACACAAGGATTCTGATTTCTCATATTCTTGTCAAGAATTGTTATTATTGGCTTTTGTTTTCAATAATAGTAATCCAAATGGTTATGAGGTGGTGTCACATTATAATTGTTTGATTTACATTTCCTAGATGCTTAATGATATTGAGCATGTTTTCATATGCTTGTTGACTATGACCACTTACATATCATATTTGGAGAAATGTCTATTTATTTGCCCATTTTGTAATCAGGTTATTTAATTTTTTTCCTCGTCGAATTGTAAGAGTTCTTTATATACTCTGTATGTTAACCCCTTATCAGATAACGTAATTTGGAAATATTTTCTCCCCTTCTGTAGGTTTACTTTTTACTCTATTTATACACAATTTCAATGCATAAAAGTTTTTAAGTTTAATATAATCCCATCTTTCTGCTTTTGCTTTTGTAAGCCTGTTATTATGGTGGTGTCATATGCAAGAAATCCTCACTAACTTGAGTGTCAAGAAACTTTTCCATGCTTCCCCCACTGCCCCCCACCCCCGGGAGCTTAATAGCCTTGTGTCATATATTTAGGCTTTTCATTCACTTTGAAGTAATTTTTGTACACATTGAAAGATAAAGTTTCAACTTAATTTATTTTTGCATGTGGACATTCTGTTTTCCCAACACTATTTGAGAGACTATTCTTTCTCCATTTGACTGTATACACGAGGGTGTTTTCATCTTCATGCTCTCATTGGTCAGTTTTTCTATATTTATGCTAATACCCCTTATAAATAGCTGAGAAAAGAAGACAAGCAAAAGCCAAAGGAGAAAAGGAAAGATATATCCATCTGAATGCAGAATTCCAAAGAATAGCAAGGAGAGATAAGAAAGCCTTCCTAAGTGATCAATGCAAAGAAACGGAGGAAAACAATAGAATGGGAGAGACTAGAGATCTCTTCAAGAAAATTATAGATACCAAGAGAACATTTCATGCAAAGATAGGCAAAATACAGGACAGAAATTGTATGGACCTAACAGAAGCAGAAGACATTAAGACAAGGTGACAGAATACACAGAAGAACTGCACAAAAATGATTTTCATGACCAAGATAATCATGATGGTGTTATCACTCACCTAGAGCCAGACATCCTGGAATGTGAAGTTAAGTGAGCCTTAGGAAGCATCACCGGAGAAGGCAATGGCACCCCACTCCAGTACTCTTGCCTGGAGAATCCCATGGATGGAGGAGCCTGGTGGGCTGCAGTCCTTGGGGTCGCTAAGAGTCAGACACGACTGAACAACTGCATTTTCACTTTTCACTTTCATGCATTGGAGAAGGAAATGGCAACCCACTCCAGTGCTCTTGCCTGGACAATCCCAGGGGAGCCTGGTGGGCTGCCGTCTATGGGGCTGCACAGAGTCAGACATGACTGAAGTGACTTAGCAGCAGCAGCAGCAGCAGCAGCAGCAGCAGCAGCAGCAGCAGAAAGCATCACTATGAACAAAGCTAGTGAAGGTGACGGAATTCCAGTTGACCTATTTCAAATCCTAAAAGATGATGCTGTGAAAGTGCTGCACTCAATATGCCAGCAAATTTGGAAAACTCAGCAGTGGCCATAGGACTGGAAAATGTCAGTTTTCATTCCAGTCCCAAAGAAAGGCAATGCCAAAGAATGCTCAAACTACTGCACAATTACACTCATCTCACACACTAGCAAAGTAGTGCTGAAAATTCTCCAAGCCAGGCTTCCAAAATACATGAACTGTGAACATCCAGATGTTCAAGCTGGATTTAGAACAGGCAAAGGAACCAGAGATCAAATTGCCAAAATTTGTTGGATCATCGAAAAAGCAAGAGAATTTCAGAAAAACATTTAATTCTGCCTCATTTATTACACCAAATCCTTTGACCGTGTAGATCACAACAAACTGGAAAATTCTTCAAGAGATGGGAATACCAGACCACCTTACCTGCCTCCTGAGATATCTGTATGCAGGTCAAGAAACAACAGTGAGAAGCAGACATGGAACAACAGACTGGTTCCAAATTGGAAAAGGAGTATGTCAAGGCTGTATATTGTCACCCTGCTTATTCAACTTATATGCAGAGTACATCACGTAAAGTGCCTGGCTGATGGAAGCACAAGCTGGAATCAAAATTGCTGGGAGAAATATCAATAACCTCAGATATGCATATGACACCACCCTTATGGCAGAAAGCAAAGAGGAACTAAAGAGCTTCTTGATGAAAGTGAAAGAGGAGAGTGAAAAGGCTGGCTTAAAACTCAACATTCAAAAGACTAAGATCATGGCATCCAGTCCCATCACTTCATGGCAAATAGCTGGGAAAGCATTGGACATAGTGACAAACTTTATTTTCTTGGGCTACAAAATCACTGCTGATGGTGCCCACAGCCATGAAATAAAAAGACACTCACCCCTTGGAAGAAAACCTGTGACAATCCTAGACAGTGCATTAAAAGCAGAGGCATTACTTTGCCAACAATGATCCATATAGTCAAATAATGGTTTTTCCTGTAGTCATGTATGAATTTGAGTGTTGTACCATAAAGAAGGCTGCATATTGAAGAATTGATGGTCTTGAATTGTGATGTTGGAGAAGACCTTTGAGAGTCCCCTGGACTTCAGGGTGATCAAACCAGTCCATCCTAATGGAAATCAATCCTGAATATTCATTAGAAGGACTGATGTTGAAGCTGAAACTCCAATACTTTGACCACCTGATGCAAAGAACTGACTCACTGGAAAAGACTCTTATGCTGGGAAAGATTGAAGGCAGGAGGAGAAGGGGATGACAGAGGATGAGATGGTTGGATGGCATCACCAACTCAAAGGATATGATTTTGAGCAAGTTCCAGGAGATGGTGAAGGACAGGGAAGCCTGGTGTGCTGCAGTTCATGCAGTCACAAAGAGTCAGACTTGACTGAGAAACTAACAGCACAATTTTGATTACTGAAACATTTTGATGTTTTGAAATCAGGAAAAGTGAGTTCCTCAACTATATTTTGCTTTTTCAAAATTGTTTTGACTATTTGGTGTCTTCTGAGATTTCATGTAAGTTTTAAGATAAGGTTTTCAAAGTGTGCAAAAGTTACTATTGGGCTTTTAACAGGGATTGCTCTGAGTCTGTAGGTCCCATTGGGTAGCACAGACATGTTAACAATATGGAGTCTCTTAATCCATGAACACAAGATGTATTTCCATATCTGTGCCTTCTGGAATTTCTTTAAGCCATATTTCATAGTTTTAAGTATAGTTTTCCTTGGTCAGTTTTATTCCCATGTCTTTTATAATAGCATCTGAATCTATTATAAATGGAGTTGTTGACTTAATTTCCTTTTCAGATTGTTTATGTGTAGGACACACTGATATTTTGGTAATAATTTTTCATCCTGGTTTCCTGCATCTTTGCTGAATTTGATGATTAGTTCTAACAGTTCTCTCTCTTTTTTTTCTTTATATTGAATATTGAGAATTTTCTTCTGATCATGTTGTCTATGAACAGAGAAATTTTAATTCTTTCTTTTTGATTGGTTATCTGTTATTTCTTTTTCTTGTGTAATTTCTCTGGCTCAGTTCAGTTCAGTTGCTCAGTCATGTCTGACTCTTGGACACCCCATGAACTGCAGCATGCCAGGCCTCCCTGTCCATCACCAACTCCCGGAGTTCACTCAAACTCATGTCCATCGAGTTGCTGATGCCATCCAGCCATCTCATCCTCTGTCTTCCCCTTCTCCTCCTGCCCCCAATCCCTCCCAGCATCAAAGTCTTTTCCAATGAGTCAACTCTTCACATGAGGTGGCCAAAGTACTGGACTTTCAGCTTCAGCATCATTCCTTCCAAAGAACACCCAGGACTGATCTCCTTTAGAATGGACTGGTTGGATCTCCTTGCAGTCCAAGGGACTCAAGAATCTTCTCCAACACCACAGTTCAAAAGCATCAATTCTTTGACACTCAGCTTTCTTCACAGTCCAACTCTCACATCTATACATGACCACTGGAAAAACCATAGCCTTGACTAGACAGACCTTTGTTGGCAAAGTAATGTCTCTGCTTTTGAATATCCTATCTAGGTTGGTCATAACTTTCCTTCCAAGGAGTAAGCATCTTTTAATTTCATGGCTGCAGTCATCATCTGCAGTGATTTTGGAGCCCAGAAAAATAAAGTCTGACATTGTTTCCACTGTTTCCCATCTATTTCCCATGAAGTGATTGGACCAGATCCCATGAACAGTATGAAAAGGCAAAATGGTAGTATACTGAAAGAGGAACTCCCCTGGTCGGTAGGTGCCCAATATGCTACTGGAGATCAGTGGAGAAATAACTCCAGAAAGAATGAAGGGACGGAACCAAAGCAAAAACAATACCCAGATGTGATGTGACTTGTGATAGAAGCAAGATCCGATGCTGTAAAGAGCAATATTGCATAGGAACCTGCAATGTTAGGTCCATGAATCAGGGGAAATTGGAAGTGGTCAAACAGGAGATGGCAAGAGTGAACGTTGACATTCTAGGAATCAGCAAACTAAAATGGACTGGAATAGGTGAATTTAACTCAGATGACCATTATGTCTACTACTGTGGGCAGGAATCCCTTAGAAGAAATGGAGTAGCCATCATGGTCAACAAAAGAGTCCAAAATGCAGTACTTGGATACAATCTCAAAAATGACAGAATGATCTCTATTTGTTTCCAAGGCAAACACAGTAATCCAAGTCTATGTCCCAAGCAGTAACCCTGAAAAAGCTGAAGTTGAATGGTTTGAAGACCTATAAGACCTTTTAGAACTAACACCCCCAAAAGATGTCCTTTTCATTATAGGGGATTGGAATGCAAAAGTAGGAAGTCAAGAAACACCTGGAGTAACAGGGAGATTTGGCCTTGGAATATGGAATGAAGCAGGGCAAATGCTAATAGAGTTTTGCCAAGAAAACACACTGGTCATAGCAAACACCCTCTTCCAACAACACAAGAGAAGACTCTACAAATGGACATCACCAGATGGTCAACCCCAAATTCAGATTGATTATATTCTTTGCAGCCAAAGGTGGAGAAGCTCTATACAGTCAGCAAAAACAAGACCGGGAGCTGACTGTGGCTCAGATCATGAACTCCTTATTGCCAAATTCAGACTTAAATTGAAGAAAGTAAGGAAAACAACTAGACTATTCAGGTATGACCTAAATCAAATTTCTCTGGCTAGAACTTCTAATAACATGTTGAAAAGAAGTGACAGAAGCAGCCTTCCTTGCCTTGTTCCTGATCTTAGGGGAAAGGCTTTCAGTCTTTCGTGTTAAGTGTGGTGTTTATCTGTGGACTTTTCCTAAATGTCCCTTTATTATGTTGAGGTTATTTTTGTTCAGTCTCCCAGTCATGTCCAACTCTTTGCAACCCCATGGATTGCAGCACACCAGGCCTACCTGTCCCTCACCATCTCCTGATGTTTGCCCAAATTCATGTCCATCTCACCGATGATGCCATCCAGCCATCTCATCCCCTGGTGCCCTCTTGTCCATCTTTCCCAGCATCATGGTCTTTTCTGCACTCCATCTTCTTTATAGTCCAGGTCTCACAACTGTACCTGACCACTAGCAAGCCCATAGCCTGGACTATATGAATCTTTGTTGGCAGAGTAATGTCTCTGCCTTTCAACATACTGTCTAAGTTTGTCATAGCCTTCCTGCCAAGAAGAGATTTTCTTCTGATTTCATGGCTGCAGTCACCATCTGCAGCGATTTTAAAGCCCAGGAAGAAGAAATCCGTCACTATTTCCACCTTTTATCCATGGTTTTTTCAGTGGTCATGTATGGATGCGAGAAGTTAGACTGTGAAGAAAGCTGAGTGCCGAAGAATTGATGTTTTGAACTGTGGTATTGGAGAAGACTATTGAGAGTCCCTTGGACTGCAAGGAGATCCAACCAGTCCATTCTAAAGGAGATCAGTCCTGGGTGTTCTTTGGAAGGAATGATGCTAAAGCTGAAACTCCAGTACTTTGGCCACCTCATGTGAAGAGTTGACTCATTGGAAAAGACTCTGATGCTGGGAGGGATTGGGGGCAGGAGGAGAAGGGGAAGACAGAGGATGAGATGGCTGGATGGCATCACCGACTTGATGGACATGAGTTTGAGTGAACTCTGGGAATTGGTGATGGACAGGGAGGCCTGGCGTACTGCAATTCATGGGGTTGCAAAGAGTCGGACATGACTGAGTGACTGAACTGAACTGAACTGAACTGAATGGGGCCAGATGCCATGATCTTAGTTTTTATAATATTTAGTTTTAAGCCAAATTTTTCACTCTCCTCTTTCAACTTCATCAAGTGGTTCTTTAGTTCCTCTTTGCTTTATGCCATAGAGTAGTATCATCCACATATCTGAGGTTGTTAATATTTCTCCTGCCTACCTTGATTCCAGCTTGTAACTCATCCAGCCTGGCATTTCTCATGATATGCTCAGCATATAGGTTAAATAAACAGGTTAACAAAAGACAGCCCTGTTGTACTCCTTTCTCAATCCTGAACTGATCATCTGTTCCATACAGGATTCTAACTGTTGCTTCTTGATCCACATAGATGTTTCTCAGGAGACAAGTAAGATAGTTTCCTTCTATTCCTAGTTTCTTGTTTTCTTTTTTTTTTTTTTTAATCATGAAAGAGCATTGAATTTTGTCAAATTTTTTTCCACATCACATAAGATGATCATGTGGCTTTTGTCTTTCATTCTGTAAATGTGTATTGTGTTGATTTTTTTATGTTGAACCATCTTTGCATTCTATGAATAGATCGCACTGGGTCATGGTGTATAATTATTTTCATGCTGTTGAATTTGACTTGAGAGTAATCTTTAAGGAATTGTCACAGATATTAATCAAGAATATTGGTCTGTAGTTTCCTTTTTCATAGTATCTTTGTCTGGCTGTGCCCTCATGCAATTAGCTGGAAGTGTTCCATCCTCTTCTTTTTATTTTTTTGAAGAGTTTTGGAGAATTGGCTTAATTCTTTACTTTATTTAGAGCAATTTAAGGTTCTCAGCAAAACTGAGAAGGAATAGAGTTTTCCCAAATACCTCCAGCACCTACATGTGCATATTGTGCTTCATTATCAATATTCCCCTCCAGAGTGATACATTTGTTACCAAGAATGAACCTACATGACACATCATAATCACCCAAAGTCTGTAGTTTGTATTGCAGCTTACTCATGAGTTTAGGAGGATGGAGGGGTCTGGTAGGCTGCAGTCCATGGGGTCGCTAGGAATCAGACACGACTGAGCGACTTCACATTCACTTTCGACTTTCATGCATTGGAGAGGGAAATGGCAACCCACTCCAGTATTCTTGCCTGGAGAATCCCAGGGACAGGAGAGCCTGGTGGGCTGCCATCTATGGGGTCTCACAGAATCAGACACGACTGAAGCAACTTAGCAGCAGTAGCAGCATGAGTTTAGACAAATGTGTAATGACATGTATCTATCATTATGATATTCTGAATAACTTGACTCTTCTAAAGATCCTATGTGTTTCACTTATTTGTGAAACCTCTTGTGTATTGAGTTTTAAGAGTTAAGAGTATTTTCTTATAGTTCTTTCTATTTCTGTAGCATAGGTTGTAATGTTCTCTCTTTCACTTGATTTTGCTTATTTGAAACTTCAGGCATTGCTCTCCCCTACCTGGGCCTTGCATTTAAACTTTATTTTGCTGCAAGAGTGAAGCAATGGACAGTACTTAAAAAAATCAAAATTAATGCATAAAATTGACTGTTATATTTTTAAGGTAAAATTCTAAGAAACCATGGACATAGGGAATGAATATTCAGTGCAAGAGGAAAAAATTATGTGTGACTTAGTGAGTTGTTACTATTTGAGACTCACAGGCTGAAATGGTCACAGCTATTTGAAACTAGATTGGATATAATCATCATGTTTAAAACAAATGTGATGAAAGTTAGGGTGCAAAGTTTGAGAAAGAAAAGAAAATAGAGGCACTTATGGAAATACCAGAGGTACACTGTGTCTTGCTTAATATGTGCAGACTGTGGTCAATAGATAAGAATGAAGAGGAATCCAAGTCAAAAAAGTTAAGAGATGCAAAGTATTAGTTATGTAGTACATTCATGAATTTAATAGAAATTTTTCTTAGTCTTTCTACTTTTTCCAAGTGAAAATGTAAATTTTGAAAAACAAAAGCATCTTTTCCTTTGGAAAAAGCATCTTCCATTTTGTAAGACAGTTTGGAAGCAGGTGGTAACCAAAGGTTTAAAGAACAAACTTTCAACTCTGTGTAAAAGCTATTGTATATTCAAATTACCCCCAGATGGGTAGATTAAGGCTGCATTTGTTTTGTTTTCTTTCATCCTCTCCTGACTCTTAGGCCCCCAGGCCTCAGATCTAAAATCTCTGGCTTCAGAGCTCTTTGTGAATCTGCTTACCTTCATTTGTCTCAAATCTACTCTCAGAAACCCACCTAAGGAAGAATATAAGCCATTGTTCTTACCTACTTGAGGCTTGGAATCTAAATCCTCTTAGTGAAAGAACAAACAGGCTTTCCCCTTACATGGATTTCAGGGACTTTCCTGGTGGTCCAGTGGATAAGACTTGGGTGCCATCAGTACAGGGAGCCAGAATTTGATCTCACACGCTGCAACTAAAGACACCGCATGCCACAACTAAGACCCAGTACAGTGGGTAAATAAATATTTAAGCAATGCAATTCAGGCTTCTCTGAGGTGGCTCTGACTACTGAGTGGAAGGGCCTACTGAGGGCAGGTGGGAGACATCACATAATCAACATTGCTTCTGCAAGGGCTACTGTTAGTGGCATTGGTCAGCAGAAAGAACGACTTCTATGAGATAATATTTGATATTGAGATGGTATTCATAAATTGACATGAGAAGCCTTTATAGAGAGACAATGTGGTAATTCTATACCATTTCTGAGTTTTGTTCCCTAAACGGTCTGAAGAAATTAAGCAATGGTTGTTTTCTAAGAATCCTCTGGATAGTCCAGTAGGAATGGCAGCATGCAAAACTGAAAGCCTCAGGTAGAGTTAATGGTTCTCCTTTGAGTAAGGAGGATGCCTCAAAACACATTTTATGAACATAATCATTCATTCCTCCATTCAACACATACTTCACATCAGATCAGATCAGATCAGTCGCTCAGTCGTGTCTGACTCTTTGAGACCCTATGAATTGCAGCACGCCAGGCCTCCCTGTCCAACACCAACTCCTGGAGTTCACTCAGACTCATGTCCATCAAGTCCATGATGCCATCCAGCCATCTCATCCTCTGTCGTCCCCTTCTCCTCTTGCTCCAATCCCTCCCAGCATCAGAGTCTTTTCCAATGAGTCAACTCTTCACATGAGGTGGCCAAAGTACTGGAGTTTCAGCTTTAGCATCAGTCCTTCCGAAGAAATCCCAGGGCTGATCTCCTTGAGAATGGACTGGTTGGATCTCCTTGCAGTCCAAGGGACTCTCAAGAGTCTTCTCCAACACCACAGTTCAAAAGCATCAATTCTTCGGTCCTCAGCCTTCTTCACAGTCCAACTCTCACATCCATACATGACCACAGGAAAAACCATAGCCTTGACTAGACGAACCTTTGCTGGCAAAGTAATGTCTCTGCTTTTGAATATGCTATCTAGGTTGGTCATAACTTTCCTTCCAAGGAGTAAGCGTCTTTTAATTTCATGGCTGCAGTCACCATCTGCAGTGATTTTGGAGCCCAGAAAAATAAAGTGTGACACTGTTTCCACTGTTTCCCCATCTATTTCCCATGAAGTGATGGGACCGGATGTCATGATCTTGGTTTTCTGAATGTTGAGCTTTAAGCCAACTTTTTCACTCTCCACTTTCACTTTCATCAAGAGGCTTTTGAGTTCCTCTTCACTTTCTGCCATAAGGGTGGTGTCATCTGCATATCTGAGGTTATTGATATTTCTCCCGGCAATCTTGATTCCAGCTTGTGTTTCTTGCAGTCCAGCATTTCTCATGATGTACTCTGCATGTAAGTTAAATAATCAGGGTGACAATATACAGCCTTGACGTACTCCCTTTCCTATTTGGAACCAGTCTGTTGTTCCATGTCCAGTTCTCACTGTTGCTTCCTGACCTGCATACAGGTTTCTGAAGAGGCAGATCAGGTGGTCTGGTATTCCCATCTCTTTCAGAATTTTCCACAGTTTATTGTGATCCACACATACTTATTGAGCTTTTAATATGTGTCAGACATTATTCCTGGCCCTTCGTTTACAGAAGAAAACACAACTTTGAAGAAATCTGTGTCATCTAGGGAGATCATGGGAGGAAGACATATAACTTTAGAAATGTGATCTTTGATTTAAATTGTAGAGAATATGAAAAACTTCTGAAAGAATGGAGCTTGGTGTATTAGGTTCTAAAAACTGTTTAATCTGCATATTATTGACTGGAAATCCTGCTTAACTGGCAAATGATTTTCCTAATGATGATGATTAAGTGGCATAAGGGTAAAAATGCCCTCTTAATCATCAAAGAAAATTAGATTGCATTTAACACAGAACCTGTGTGAGATATATTTCTTAATTATTTGAAAACCTGTGTGTCTCAATTAATAAAGTAACATGATTAACTAGACAAGATTATTCTCTGGCCTAGTGGGATAACCCTGAATTTACTGTAATTTGATTGCTCAAAGCTGACAAGTCTGTAAAAATGTCTAGGACGGGGCAAGATGAAAATATATTTTATCTATTTATATATTGATATGAAAGCCAAAGTAAGGGAAATTGAGATACCCAATCAGTCAGACTGTTCCTTAGGAATTCAAAGTACTTATGGTAACCAGTGTGTGTGTGAGTTCAGTTGCTCAGTCATGTCTGGCTCTTTACAACCCCATGGACTGTTGCCCATCAGGCTCTTCTGTCCATGGAATTTTCCAGGCAAGAGTACTAGAAGGGGTTGCATTTCCTATGTGGGATTTTCCCAACCTAGGGATTGAACCTGCATCTCTTTTGTCTCCTCTATTTTCAGGCAGATTCTTTACCACTAGAGCCACCTGGGAAGTCCCTTGTACATGCTATCCAGTACAAGGCTACAAATTGCAGATAACATGGCACCTCTGCTTGGGTTTTATTTCTTCTTCTGATGAGCAGAGAAAAGTCTTCAAAAAGGCCTTAAGTGGCCATCACAATTCACTCATTGCTTTTTGCATCCTGTAATTGTCACATATGCCCTGTAAGTGTTTGAAATGATTATGTGGTATGTCACTGTATAAAGAAAGAATTCCTAATGACTGAGTCACTATGACAGCTTTCTTTATAAGTAGGGTAAAGAGAACATTTAAGATGCAATAATGAGTTTTAGGCCCAATGGACTTGGGGTAGAGAAGGTTAATAACCATAATCACAGGGAAGAAAACATCAGTGAAAGAAGCCACTTTTAATCAGAACAGTAAAGACAGCTTTGGCTAAGAAAATTTAGAGTGGAAAAAGAGAAATAAAGAGGCGAGGGAGAGAAAGGAGGAGCTCATCAAACTCATAAAAGAAACACAACTCATTAAGGAAAAAAAAAAAAAAGTAAGTGCACTTTTGGTATCTGGCCCAGCATGCATAGAGCTTGGAAGTGATCACTCCACTATAACAATAAATAAAAAGCTGAACAAACTGAAAATCAACAATCCTTCTCAGCTCTGTCAGAAAATTGAGGTCACAAGGATAAACCACTGCCCCCAAAATTGGAGATGGACAGGCAAATCCAGTGGGTCACAACTTACCAGATAATTAAGTTATAAGCAAAAGTCTTTGTAAGAACCACAGCTGGGACAGAAAACCCACAACTATAATTGATGAATTGGTTTAGTGGGGACAGGCCTAAGAGTTAAAAACTCCAGGGGAACCCAGTCATGGTGAGTGGGGAAGACGGGTGTAGAACACTTATGAGTTTTATTTCCAGGAGCCCTACCAGATTCCCATAATATCAGATTCTCAGAAGCATGAGAAAAATCCCCTCATGCTTCTAGAAGGGGGATGGATCTATGTTTAACCAGTGCTTCCATCTTTGAAAAATTATCATTTAAAAGTAAGTATTTATAAAATGGTTCTTTGAGGGGCATGGTCTATTGCATTTTTTGAGACTGTACAGTGAGGAAAGTTTGGTAGCTTTATGCTTCAAAATATAATTTAGTAAAAACTAGTAAAAAAAATGATCATTAAATATATATTCTATTATATTAAGACAGTATTCCCTTAAAAAGTGTCTTGATTTAAAGAGTGACCTAAAACAAACACTAAAACAAGCATTTTAAGTGGAGGCACCTTATTTTATGTGTGATCTCAGATTCTCAATGAAGCAGAGAAGTGAGAGAGGAAAGAAGAAAGTCAGTAATGGGAACATTGATTGCTGACCTGCTTCCTTGTGCAACTGGGATTTAACCCTGTTGAGATGCTCTGGGAGACTTTATAAAATATACTTTATAACTGTTCCCTGGAGAGGGGAAGAAAAAGGAAAGTTTGTCTGCCTCTTCCTATTCTTGGTTCACTGAAGTTTGATCCATTAGCCGAAATGGCTTCTACATCAGAAAAAAAAAAAAAAAAAAAAAAACAAAGAAAAACACCATACAGAGACATAGATGTCAAGTCTTGAGTGGGAACCTGCTTCCAGTCAGGACCTTCCCTCCAGAGCTGCATGACTTCCAAGGAGGGCTAGGGGAATGCCAGCAGGTGGGTCTGACCAGGCTCCTTTCAAATGACTGCTTCTGCCCTAAGTCCAGGGGGAGGTGAGACTTTGTGTACACTCTTTAAGAGTGGAGTCTATTTCCTCTGGCCCTCTGGCTCTCCCAAAAGGAAATCTCACTGACCTTCAGAGCCAAACATTCTGGGGACTCATCTTCCCAGTGCAGAAACCCCAAGCTGGGGAGCCTAATGTGCAGCTCAAACCCATTCCAAGTCAGAACCTCTGACTTGTAATTATCCTTTTGTTTGTGGTCACTCTTTGGAGGGTGTGGGTCTTGATTATATCCCATCTCTGTACCTCCTATCTGTCTCATTGTAGTTCTTCATGTCTTCAGGTGTGGGCATTTTCTGCTAGTTTTCTCGTCAACAGTTGCCCTGTAGTTTTTCTCTTGATATGCCCACTCGAGAAAGTGAGCCCAGGGTCTTCTTCCTGCACCATCTTGGCCATTCTAGTTCCCGATTTTTAGAATGAATTGGTAAAACTTAGGTATCTTCTACTGAAAAATTTATAAAACTAATCTTTATACACGGAGGAAACTATTCACTGTGTGAAAATAAGATGTTTACCGAATCCTACAGAATCTTAAATTACTCTTTCTTTCACTGACATATTCAAACCACTGAAAAGAAGAATCTTCAATCTAGTAAAGTATCTTTACCTTAAGATTAATTTTACTGCTACCCCAGTGAATAGAATCAAGGAACCATAGATGGAAGAGTGGTTTGGGATTGTCATAAAATTGATTTCAGGCTCAACAGGGGAATGGACTAGCAGGGAATGTTCTCTGTAATATCAGCCAGATGCCCAGAGGAAATTAATATGTAGATGCAAAAAGCGTAACTAGACACCTCATACTGAGTCAGACATGGAATTCTGGTAGCAGAGTGACTGGACAAGAGATTCTAATTAGGAAATGAGAAGAAAGGAAATGAGTATATTCCCCTAAGGACCTGACTGAAGGGTGAAGTTTCATTCACTTGTGTAGAGTATTACAGTCAAAGCTGGTTTTGTTCCATCAGCCGGGAGAGAGCTGTAGATAGGAGCTGGGTTTAGATGCGTTTTGTGTGGCATGCCCTGTGCTCTCTCTTCTTTCCATTGTCTGATTTCATGGGGATGTGAATATGTGAAGAAAATTGGTTACAGGTTTAAAAATTTTAAATTCTTTGGAAGACAAAATTGCATATATTTAGAGAAGGGATGCTCAATGCTCTTGGTCATTAATATGATCGATATGCTTGTGTGAGTCAAATGAATCTATATGTTATCTTATAATAATGAAAGATGTGCTGCCCAGAGTATTTCACTGATTTATCAATAAGTTTACAAGGCACGTCCCAGTCATTTTCATTCATTCAGCCAATGTTTAAAAACTCCTAGTGTACCCATGATTCAGTGTTAGACATTGGTGAAACCTTATGATCTTATAAAGGAACAGAGATACAAATGGAACTCTACATCAGGGTGCAAATGAATGTGTGGTTAATGACAAACATGAAACACCACAGGGGTTAGAAAGAGAAAAATCATCTTCAGCTACAGTGACTGCTACAGGAAAATGTAGCCTATATCTGCCATCATCATCTATATCATTACAGATATTACTGACTAATTCTACATGTTACGTAGGGACAAACAGGGCTATGATTTCATGAGTTAATCTCCTTATATACTACAATCATCTTCTAGTAATTTTCAGTACTAGAAACTGTCCCCAAACTCTTTGAGAATCTAAAAACTTTTTAAAGAAAGCTCCCAAGCTTGCCTGATAGCTCAGTGGTAAAGAATCTGCCTGCAATGCAGGAGACCCTGGTTCAATTCCTGGGTTGGGAAGATCCACTAGAGAAGGGATAGGCTACGCACTCCAGTATTCTTGGGGTTCCCTTGTGTCTCAGCTGGTAAAAAATCCACCTACAATGTGGGAGACCTGGATATGATCCCTGGGTTGGGAAGATCTCCTGGAGAAGGGAAAGGCTACCCACTCCAGTATTCTGGCCTGAGAATTCCATGGACTGTATAGTTCATGGGGTTGCAGAGTTAGACACGACTGAGCAACTTTCAATTCACTTCCAAGAACTTTAGAATAACTCACTAAATGGAAAGCTCTCTTCTGAAATCTCTACAAAGTCTCAGGGAAGAGTCATTTTGATGAAGTCCATGTATTAAAATAATGCTTTTTCTAGCATCTTTTGAAAATGAAGAATCTCATTTTGAGCAGTTAAGGTTTTTAGGGTCACAGGTTTTCAAAAGTCATCAAAAATAAAAAGGGAGAAAGTAGACTACTAAGTCACATCTCATTTCTAGATTTCTGAAACACAGAGGGAGGAATGGGAAGAGAGAGGGAAGGAGGAAGAGAGAGAAGAAGAGAGCAAATGAAAGAGAGAGAACATACACGTACTAATAAATATTAGCTTGAAAAAGTCCTGTATTCATATATATTGGGCCATTTTTTTTTTCAAATAAAAAAGGGAAAACTTCCACTGTTTGAGAGTGAAAGTAAGATAGAGAGAGAATAAAAGATAAAGAGAGAATGAAAATATCACAAGTACCAGAATGTTTACTGTTACATTCTCCTGTTTGAAATTTGAAGCAGATTTCCAGAGTCTGTTTCTTGGTTGTATGTGTGTAGAAGAGCTATATTCTAAGACAGAAAAATAAGAGGAACTGGCCTCAGTACTCAGTGCCTGCATACCATTTATTTATTCATCAACTATTTATTGGGTATCTACCATGCCAGACACTGTCTATCAGTTATACAGAGATAAACAAGATTCAGTATTTACAACTTTGAAATCCAATTAGGTTTCAGAGAAACAAATATAATTCTCTCATAGATGATAAATTTAGCACATACAATGTTTCACATACTCTGCCAAGCACCTTATATTCATTTATAAAGAAAATAGGATCGTATCTTCCTCATCGGTAAATAAGCTGGAGCCTTGGGAAGTTATTTAAACTTGCCCATCATTTCATCTGCTGAGGTCAGGCTTCTAATCACTTTATTGTGTATTTTTAAAGAACTATGTTTGAGCTGTTTTTATTTTTACAGAGGAAGTGAGAAACTCTTCCTGGAGTTGGAAGGAAGGAAGAAAACTTGTGGATGTTCTCCAGCACTGGTCATATTTTAGATGAGTTGTAAAGGATGGGTGGATGGGGCAATGAGAAGAACATATTAATAGATGGAAGAACAGCAACATGAACAAATAACAGTTAGCTCAGGATGAAACGCTGGGGAAACTGGGAAGGATGGGAAAGTCAGCATGATGCTAGTGAGCCTAACGTGTTGAGATGCTTGATAAGACATCAAAATTATTACAGAAGATGGCATCTTAGGACAAATTCCACAAAAGCAAATCCTGAGACAGGGATCCAGATGCAAGTGATTTATTAAGGAAACACCCTTTAGAGAAGTTAAGTGGATGAAGGAAGACAGAGAAGGGAAAGAGGTCAATCAATAGCTCTTTTTAGTCTTTCAGCCATCTTGGACCCTGTGGAGGCCTGATGGGTTTCTAAAAGGACGCATAGAAGGCTGTGGTCCAAGGTGATTTTTGCTAGCTATGAGCAGGGTCTATGGAACCAGAGGGAGCACTCAGCTCTTCTGAAAACTGAAGGTGTGTGTGCTCGAGATGAAACTGAGCGCTACCTAAGCAAGAGATGTGCTTGTGTGCAGAAAGCAAAGAAGAACACAGTAACTACTGGTGGAAAATCTTACAAAACCAGAGTGATCTGGGGAAGAGAACTCAGGCTCATGGAAACAGTGGCATGGTTCAGGCCAAATTCCAAAGCAACTGTCCTGTTAGGGCCACTGGGCATAGAATCTGTGTGATGCGGTACTGTTCAAGGATTTAAACTAACTGAAAAATAAATAAATGAAAGTGTGGATTTTTTCTCTTGGTTAAACAAAACAAACTCACTTTCAGGTAAAATCCCAGTCTCAGCCTAATCCCATTGGAGAGTTCTGGAGCTGAAATTACATCTCAAAAGAAGTTATGTAGTACATAGTACTACATAGTACATAGTAGTACCTAGTAGTAGGTATAAATGTTTCTATATTTTTTTTAATTTCACAACGATCAGTGTTACTTACTTTGCTGAATACTCCAATATCCCTTATGTCCTATAAGTTAAATACTTTTCATTGTAGCAGCATCGAAAGTCAGCTAGCAAATGTGCCATCATGGCACAGCACCAAAGATTGCCGAGTACCTCACTGTGGTGCAGTTACAAATTGGTAGCCTACATACGTGGCTGTAGGTGTATTCATAATGATGAAATCAGGTAAGTATACATAACCTCCCAGGCTGGAAAGGTGTGCTGATTCTCCCTTCACCCAGCAGCCCTAGCCTGCATGACCTCAGTAAGACTGGGAGAGCCTCATAGCTCCTCTGAGCAGTGCTTACCAGGCGCAGACTCTAGGGAAGCTATGTCCACGTCCCTGTTCTGGCATTGCAGCCATGGATGCTGTCACACTTGTAGCTTTTCTATAACCCAGCTTAGTCCAGTGGCCTCCTTTAAAAGACCTCCACTTGTTTAAATGTGTTCGTCAGTTATTTGGAGAGAAACACAGAGCTGTTAGGTTTTTAAGGGTTTGTTTTGCCTTTGCTGTAGTTTATTTTTTAAAACGGTACTTTATGAAAATACAGTCCTTTGGTTATCAGGATAAAAAAAGTAAAAAAAAAAAATTCCAACTTTAAAAAGATGATTAGAAAGTGCTACATGCAAATAGATGGTCTCATTGTATTGAGTGTGTAATGTGGTTAAAAATGATCATTGTAGTGACACAGAGTTAATCCAGTTATTTGTAAGTTTTATTTCTGTTCATTGTAGAGACAATAAATTGGCTTGTCAGAAAAAAAAAAAGAAGTTATGCTCACAGGCAAACAATCTAAGATTCTTACTCCCCCAGTAGGTCATTGGCTATGCCAGGGATATGATCTAACAGAGACTGCTAGTTCTGTGTGAAGACTGGTGAAGCAATTCCAATAGCCCAATGGTTGACCTCTAAAACCCAGTCTGCAAGACAAGCAGAAGCTGTAGAATGGGGGTAGAGAACATGACCAGAGCAAAACGGTGTCTGTTATAGGTGGTAATGCCCTAATTGTCATCAGAATGACATTTTTTAGAATTAAAATTGTCACTCAAATGACTTTAGAGTGACACTGACTCAGAGACCCTGAAATTCTTGAATTGAAAAACAGTAAAATCTTCAGACCAAAAATAGTCTATGAAGTTGTGAGAGCAACCAAGGCAGAGATGAGAGGCCCATAGAATTATAGATCAGGACAGAAATTCATAAGATGCGTAAATACAATCCAACCCGATGATGATTTGAAGATGAAGAAAGCATAACCGAGGAAATCACAACCAAGGAAATCACCATGCCCACAAAATTAGGGGCAGAGCCCAAACAGAGTATTTTTCCCTTGACTCAAACTTGAGTCCACTTGCTAGTCCACATCTGCAGTTTTGGAGAGGCATGATATTCAAACACCAATTTGGACCAGTAAGACAAAGGATTCTCCATCATTGAGACTTTAGATTTTCTAACCTCCCTTGTGGTTGGATGTAGCATGTGACTCAGTCCTGGGTTGTGATGTGATGTGCCTGGAAGCATCACTTCCAGGCTGCCTCATAGACAAACACTCAGGAAGCCATCTGTGTTCTCTTTTTGTATCAGCTGGTCAAGTAATGAGGACTCAAAGGAAATAGAGATCAATGGACAAAATGGAAGGATCCTGGATCACTGGATGACTGTATGAAACAATTCCTCCTTCTCAACTCAACCACTAATCACCCCTCATTGGACTGTAACATGGGCAAGGAATAAATATTTTAGTCCCTGGGTGAAATTTGGGGATTATTTGCTTTAGCAATGAGTCTGTCCCAACCAATACATAAAATCATTGACCAAACTTTATCAAGCAGTTTTTTTATACTATTAAAATTCATTAAAGGTCCACATTTATTTAAAATACTCTTCAATGTTCTTTTCTTTTTTATTGGAGTATAGTTGCTTTGGAAAAGACCCTGATGCTGGGAAAGATTGAAGGCAAAAGGAGAAGAGGGCAGCAGAGGATGAGATGATTAGATAACATCACCAAGTCAATGGACATGAATTTGAGCAAACTCTTGGAGATAGTGAAGGACAGAGAAGCCTGGCATGCTGTAGTCCATGGGGTTGTGAAGAGTTGGTCAAGACTGAGCAGCTGAACAACAGCAGCAACATAGTTGCTTTACAATGCTGCATTAGTTTCTGCTACATCAAGCAGTTTTGAGCCAAGGCACCAGGCTGCTAGTAGGTAATCCAAAGATAGACGAAATATTGCCCTGCTCTAAAGTACTCTTTTGCATCATAGCAGGAGGGGGAAAACTTGAATAAATGAGGACAGATCAAAAACATAGATGCCATAGGAGTTAGGAACAGTAATACAACTCTTCTGGTGATATTGATCTTGAGAATCTTCATAGAAGAGATGACAGGGCTCCAAAAACTTGAAGGGTTCATCAAGATTTTGATAAGATAGTAGAGTGCTGGTGCTCCATAGAACTCATTCCTTAGAGTGACCCAACATGATATGGAATACTCTTGAGATAAAACTTAGGACTCTGGCAAGACGTTGACACCAAAGTTTTGAAGACTTGGAATTTTAAGCAAACAGTTAAATAAATTAGCTGTTGTTGTGCAGAAAACAAACCTGAAATGTAACAACTGCTTATTATTTTTTACAGGAGAGTTTTGCTGCTATGGTTCAGGCCTTTAGCTGATCTCTGTTCATTTCCAAGGCAAACCATTCAATATCACAGTAATCCAAGTCTATGCCCCAACCAGTAAAGCTGAAGAAGCTGAAGTTGAACGGTTCTGTGAAGACCTACAAGACCCTTTAGAACTAACACCCAAAAAAGATGTCCTTTTCATTATAGGGGACTGGAATGAAAAAGTAGGAAGTCAAGAAACACCTGGAGTAACAGACAAATTTAGCCTTGAAATACGGAATGAAGCAGGGCAAAGACTAATAGAGTTTTGCCAAGAAAATGCACTGATCATAACAAACACCCTCTTCCAACAACACAAGAGAAGACTCTATACATGGACATCACCAGATGGTCAACACTGAAATCAGATTGATTATATTCTTTGCAGCCAAAGATGGAGAAGCTCCATACAGTCGGCAAAAACAAGACCAGGAGCTGACTGTAGCTCAGACCATGAACTCCTTATTGCCAAATTCAGACTTAAATTGAAGAAAGTAGGGAAAACCACTAGACCATTCAGGTATGACCTAAATCAAATCCCTTATGATTATACAGTGGAAGTGAGAAACAGATTTAAGGGCCTAGATCTGATAGATAGAGTGCCTGATGAGCTATGGAATGAGGTTCATGACATTGTACAGGAGACAAGGATCAAGACCATCCCCATGGAAAAGAAATGCAAAAAAGCAAAATGGCTGTCTGGGGAGGCCTTACAAATAGCTGTGAAAAGAAGAGAAGTGAAAAGCAAAGGAGAAAAGGAAAGATATAAACATCTGAATGCAGAGTTCCAAAGAATAGCAAGAAGAGATAAGAAAGCCTTCTTCAGCAATCAATGCAAAGAAATAGAGGAAAACAACAGAATGGGAAAGACTAGAGATCTCGTCAAGAAAATTAGAGATACCAAAGGAACATTTCATGTAAAGATGGGCTCGATAAAGGACAGAAATTGTATGGACCTAACAGAAGCAGAAGATATTAAGAAGAGATGGCAAGAATACACAGAAGAACTGTACAAAAAGGATCTTCACGACCCAGATAATCACGATAGTGTGATCACTGACCTAGAGCCAGACATCCTGGAATGTGAAGTCAAGTGGGCCTTAGAAAGCATCATTACGAACAAAGCTAGTGGAGGTGATAGAATTCCAGTTGAGCTGTTCCAAATCCTGAAAGATGATGCTGTGAAAGTGCTGCACTCAATATGTCAGCAAATTTGGAAAACTCAGCAGTGGCCACAGGACCGGAAAAAGTCAGTTTGCATTCCAATTCCAACGAAAGGCAATGCCAAAGAATGCTCAAACTACCGCACAATTGCACTCATCTCACACGCTAGTAAGGTAATGCTCAAAATTCTCCACGCCAGGCTTCAGCAATATGTGATCCATGAACTTCCTGATGTTCAAGCTGGTTTTAGAAAAGGCAGAGGAACCAGAGATCAAATTGCCAACATCCACTGGATCATAGAAAAAGCAAGAGAGTTCCAGAAAAACATCTATTTCTGCTTTATTGACTATGCCAAAGCCTCTGACTATGTGGATCACAATAAACTGGAAAATTCTGAAAGAGATGGGATTACCAGACCACCTGATCTGCCTCTTGAGAAATTTGTATGCAGGTCAGGAAGCAACAGTTAGAACTGGACATGGAACAACAGACTGGTTCCAAATAGGAAAAGGAGTATGTCAAAGCTGTATATTGTCACCCTGTTTATTTAACTTATATGCAGAGTACATCATGAGAAACGCTGGACTGGAAGAAACACAAGCTGGAATCAAGACTGCCAGGAGAAATATCAATAACCTCAGATATGCCGATGACACCACCCTTATGGCAGAAAGTGAAGAGGAACTAAAAAGCCTCTTGATGAAAGTGAAAGTGGAGAGTGAAAAAGTTGGCTTAAATCTCAACATTCAGAAAACGAAGACCGTGGCATCCGGTCCCATCACTTCATGGGAAATAGATGGGGAAACAGTGGAAACAGTGTCAGACTTTATTTTTCTGGGCTCCAAAATCACTACAGATGGTGACTGCAGCCATGAGATTAAAAGACGCTTACTCCTTGGAAGGAAAGTTATGACCAACTTAGATAGCATATTCAAAAGCAGAGACATTACTTTGCCAACAAAGTTTCATCTAGTCAAGACTATGGTTTTTCCTGTGGTCATGTATGGATGTGAGAGTTGGACTGTGAAGAAAGCTGAGCACCGAAGAATTGATGCTTTTGAACTGTGGTGTTGGAGAAGACTCTTGAGAGTCCCTTGGACTGCAAGAAGATCCAACCAGTCCATTCTCAAGGAGATTAGCCCTGGGATTTCTTTGGAAGGAATGATGCTAAAGCTGAAACTCCAGTACTTTGGCCACCTCATGCGAAGAGTTGACTCATTGGAAAAGACTCTGATGCTGGGAGGGATTGGGGGCAAGAGAGAAGGGGACGACAGAGGATGAGATGGCTGGATGGCATCACTGACTCGATGGACATGAGTCTGAGTGAACTCCAGGAGTTGGTGATGGACAGGGAGGCCTGGCTTGCTGCGATTCATAGGGTCTCAAAGAGTCGGACCCGACTGAGCGACTGATTTGATCTGTGTAGCAAACAAACCTGAAATGTAACAACTGCTTATTATTTTTTACAGGAGAGTTTTGCTGCTATGTTTCAGGCCTTTAGCTGATCTTGGTTAGATTCTCTCATGCATCTGCATTCAGCTGATAGGTTAGTTGGATGACCTCAGCTAGGGCAAATTGTCTCTGATCTTTGTTTCTAGAATTTTCCAGTATGGTAGCCTGAGATTACTCCCATATTGGTAGCAAGTGATAGAAATGTTTTTTGTATGTGTGTGTGTGAGTGCTCAGTCACGTCCAGCTCTTTGTGGCCCTATGGACTATAGCCAGCCAGGCTCCTCTGTCCATGGAGTTTTCAAGGCAAGGTTAGTGGAGCAGGTTCCCATTTCCTCCTGCAGGTGATCTTTCCAACCCAGGGATTGAACCCATGCCTCCTGTTTCTCCTGCATTGGTAGGTGGATTCTTTACCACTAAGCTACCTGGGAAGCCCTAAGGGACATAGGAGAGAACACCAAAATGCACAGGTATTTCATAAAGATGCTGATTGTAATCATGGGACAATGCAAGTCACATGGTCAAGGGCAGAGTCAGCATGGGAGGGCATTACCAAAGGCTATGGCTAGGAGCACATGTGAGGACTTGGGACTCTTCAGGCCAGCGATATCTGTAATTGGTGTATTCACTCAAAGGTGTGAACCCAGGACTCAGCGTGTATAACTGCTTAGATTCTATTCCCGTCTCTGAAATTTCCTGACTGCGTGATTTTGGTTAAATGACATTTAACCTTTCAGAACCTCAGCTTCCTCAAGTAAAAAATTGAGATAAAAATTTTGCTTACATCACAAGGTTGTTTGAGGATTCAGTAAGTTAATTTATGGAAGATGTTTAGAGCAGGGCTTGGTATATGTTAAGCTTCCTCCATATAAATGTTAGTCTCTGTTTCCAGGTCGATTTTAGAAATGTGGTGCAGTGAGTATGTTTCTATATGTAAACCTGAGCAGATAGGAGTGGGAGGATAAGGTGTCCTGGAAAAAGACTTTCCTTAATACACCATTTTGCCTCATATTGTTCTTGATAGCGATTACAGTTTATTTATTAATTGACGGCATGTCTGTAGACTGTCAGAGCAAAGATGTCCCTGGAGAAAGTTAAATAGATAAGAAAGACTTTATTCAAGGCAATTGCAATAGGAGAAAAGCCAGAGCTGACTCTGAATTCAGCTCTGATGATGCAAAAGAGAGTAAGGTTTTTAAGAGCTGAGGTGAGAAGATCATAGCTCACCATGGTTACTAACTGGGCTTTATCTGAAATAAAAGTAATCTTTGTTATGTTTTCATGATAGAGGTCATTTTACAACTTGAGAAGTCAGGGATCTACTCTTCCCACAGAGACTGGGAGACAGAGGTGCTCTCTTCTCGGTGATTAAAGGAGATGTCCCCTTCCTCCTACTCCACTGCTAGGAATGTAAATTGGTGTAGCCACTTTGGAGGTTCCTTAAAAAACTAAAAATAGAGCTATCATAGCATCTAGCAATCCCACTCTTGGTCATATATCTGGAGAACACTATAATTTGAAGACACACGCACCCCAGTGTTTGTAGCAGCACTGTTTATAATAGCTAAGACATGGAAGCAACCTAAATGTACATCGACAGGTGAATGGATAAAGATGCGGTGTATATACAATCAATGTATACGCAGCCATAAAAGAGAATGAAATAATGCTATTTGTAGCAACATGGATGGACCTAAAGATTATCGTATTAAGTGAAGTAAGTCAAAAAGAAAAAGACAAATACCACATGATATTGCTTGCTTGTGGAACCGAATAAACCATGATACAAGTGGACTTATTTACAAAACAGAAACAGACTCATAGAGATAGAAAATGATCTTATAGTTACCAAAGGGGAAATGGGAGAGGGATAAATTGGAGTTTGGGATTAACATACATAAACTTCTGTATATAAAGTAGATAAACAATAAGATTCTATTGTACAGGACAGGAAACCATATTTCCTTGCAATAAATATCTTATAATAAACTATAATGGTAAAGAATATCCATATATCTGTATCTGTCTATATAACTGATTCACTTTGTTGTACAACTAACACTGTAAATTATGCTTCAATGCAAAAAAAAAAAAAAAAAAGGAGTGTTTCCCGGATCCTTGAGAAAGACATTTCTGGCTTGGAAAACTGGTAAGGGGCTATTTAAGAAAAGATTTACATATCAAAAAGCAGAGAAAGCAATTACAAGTTCCTAAAGTTGGTGCTCCAAAAAAGGAAAGGCTTCTGAATTAGAGTCTAGAAGAAGCCCTTGTAGGGTTTGGTCAAGATGAGGCGAGTGTTTTTAGTCAAGTTGGTCCTTCAGAGTTTCTGTGCTTTGCCACTTCCACCTTAAACATGGAAATTAAATCTCAAGTTCAATAGTTGGCTACTCAGCACATTTAGCAATATATCTGGTAGGATTTTAAGCGTGTGGTGAGTTACTACTTTAGACACTAAACAGGGCCCTATTTAAAATGTCTGCTTTCTATTCAAAATGCCTGCTTTCTGGCCACAACTTTTGTAAGCAAAAAGCTTTATATGAATTAAGAGAAGAGCATTTAAAAATTCTAGAGAAAATAGCTTTAACCAGAACAATGAGCCAAAAGGAAGAAGGTATACATTTAAAATTTCTATTACATATTTTTATGTTTAGCTTATAATGCATCTATACATTTCTTTCTCAGAGTAACATATTTTTTGCAGCATATTTTTACTTGGACCTGGTGGTGCAGATGGTGGAGGGAAGTGTGAATATGGAGGGAAGTGTGAATCCCTAGGGGTGCTAAGAAAATGAGAGGGTTGGAACCAGAATATAAAATGAGGAAGAAAGACTCATGTAGGAGACAGAGGAAAAAAAAGAGGAGCAAAAGGAACATAAATAACATAGGTTTACCCTGTTTTATTGCACTTTAGTATATTTCACAGATACTGTAGTTTTTATAAATTGGTTTCATGGCAACAAGTCAAGCAACTTTACTAGTGCCATTTCCCAACAGAGTTTGCTCATTTTGTGTCATGTTTTGGTAATTCTTGCAATATTTCAAACATTTCCATTATTATTATATCTGCTACAATAATCCATGATCAGTGAACTTTGGTATACTACAGTGACTCACCAAAAGGTGAGATGATAGTTAGCATTTTTTGACAATATTTTTTTTTTAAATTAAGGCATGCACGTAGCTATCTTAGGTATCATGCTATTGTGCACTTAGTAGGCTAAAGTAGAGTGTAGACATAACTTTTACATGCACTGAGAAACTGAAAAATGTTTCTGACTTATTTTATTGTGAGATTCACTTTATTGTGGTCTGGAACTGAACCCACAGTACCTCTGAGATCTGCCTGTATTGATGATAAGGTCTCTGGAGTGAAAGAGAAATATTTCTTAAAAAGTAGAGAATACATCATATTTTGCATATATTTGTCTCCATTCAAGTCTCCTCCCTCTTCCCCCACCCTGATCTATACCAGTTCTTTTGGAAAACTCAGTATCATCCCCCCCTCATCTGGATAATTCTTCTTTCCCTGGATTCCAATCAAGTGGTTCCTGTAAATATGGGCAATAATGAATCCCCTGAGAGGATGGAGTGTACTACCAAAAATGGCATTGCTAACTCAATGGACATGAATTTAAGCAAACTGGTAGATGGTGAAGGACAGGGAAGCCTGGCGTGCTGCAGTTCATAAGATCACAAAAAGTTGACTGAACAATGAAAGCAATCAAGAAGGGCTAAACAGAATGGTGGTTAAATGGTAAGGAGAAAGATGGGGGGAACTTGGTTCTGTAACCAACAGTTCTATGACTTAGGTGTTTCCAAGGAAGTAAGATTTTCAGGGCTAAAATCAGGATCAGATCAGATCAGATCAAATCAGTTGCTCAGTCATGTCTGACTCTTTGCGACCCCATGAATCACAGCACGCCAGGCCTCCCAGTCCATCACCAACTCCCGGAGTTCACTCAGACTCACATCCATCGAGTCAGTGATGCCATCCAGCCATCTCATCCTCTGTCATCCCCTTCTCCTCTTGCCCACAATCCCTCCTAGCATCAGAGTCTTTTCCAATGAGTCAACTCTTCCCATGAGGTGGCCAAAGTACTGGAGTTTCAGCTTTAGCATCAGTCCTTCCGAAGAAATCCCAGGGCTGATCTCCTTCAGAATGGACTGGTTGGATCTCCTTGCAGTCCAAGGGACTCTCAAGAGTCTTCTCCAACACCACAGTTCAAAAGCATCAATTCTTCGGTGCTCAGCCTTCTTCACCGTCCAACTCTCACATCCATACTTGACCACAGGAAAAACCATAGCCTTGACTAGACGAACCTTTGTTGGCAAAGTAATGTCTCTGCTTTTCAATATGCTATCTAGGTTAGTCATAACTTTCCTTCCAAGGAGTAAACATCTTTTAATTTCATGGCTGCAGTCACCATCTGCAGTGATTTTGGAGCCCAGAAAAATAAGTCTGACACTGTTTCCACTGTTTCCCCATCTATTTCCCATGAAGTGATGGGACCGGATGCCATGATCTTCGTTTTCTGAATGTTGAGCTTTAAGCCAACTTTTTCACTCTCCACTTTCACTTTCATCAAGAGGCTTTTGAGTTCCTCTTCACTTTCTGCCATAAGGGTGGTGTCATCTGCATATCTGAGGTTATTGATATTTCTCCCAGCAATCTTTATTCCAGTTTGTGTTTCTTCCAGTATCCTCCCCAAAGCAGGATAGTTGATCACCTTTGAACTTCCAAGGAAGGTTTCTAAAATTGACAACCAAAATTGTCCTGACTCATAAGGTAGGACACTATTGTGGTCAAATCACCTAATAAGAAGTTTGGTGGAGATTTTCACCTTAACACCTCACCCTCAAATCAATTAGTTAAGCAAGGATATGATTTGGGATGTTAATCAACGAATTATAATTGTAGCAAATGCAAAGGGGATGTATCCAATAGTCTGTATTTAAAAAATGGCTTTATGGGGATTCCGCTATATAGAAATGGCCATGCTGCTGCTAAGTTGCTTCAGTCATGTCTGACTCTGTGCGACCCCATAGATGGCAGCCCACCAGGCTCCCCCGTCCCTGGGATTCTCCAGGCAAGAACACTGGAGTGGGTTGCCATTTCCTTCTCCAATAGAAATGGCCATATCACACAATAAATATATCAGAGCCTCATCTCTCTATCTAAACTTTGAAAGTACACATAAAGAACTACCTAGAAGGTGTCACAGTAAATTACATTAAGGAAACAACCGAAAGGGTTTAACTGCATGTACACAAATTGCTAATCTGTTGTGTACCACCCACTTCTGTATTCAGACAGTGACACCTCTCTAAAGCCTAAACCTTGCTTTGGGTTCTTTAAGAGCAGAGCCTGAGACAAGGACACCAGTGCAAGTGGTTTATTTGGAGGTGAGCATGGTAGGAAGTGCAAGCAGGGTAGCTGGGAAATTGAGATGGGGGTGGGAGAAAGTCAACCAAGGTCTGCTAATGAACTGTACTATGCTGGGAGATGGGGCCAGTCCTGATGAGATTCTGGTGAACTGTGTGGAGAGTGCCCTTGACTGGTGCCTCAGGAGGATGGAGACTTGGGAATAATTAACCAATGGCTCCTTCCAACCTATGGTTAAAAGCTGCCCCCAGGAATATTAACACCCTGAGATTTGGGGTCCTGTGGTCTGCCCACCTTTCATCTCTGAGATGCTGTTGTTCACTGCCTGTGTCTTACCCCTAGTTGTAGGGATAAGGCAGGTAGGGTAAAATCAGGTAAAATCAGGGTAAAACCAGGTAGGCTGAAATGATAGGTACAAGGCACTGGAAGTATTGTCTACAGCACAGTCATATTTCTGCTTGTAATTGTTCTTTCCACCCTAAAGAAATCCAACTGTCAACTAAAAAATTATTCAGAACCTAACAATTGAGAGCTATGTTTTATTCTTCAGGAATTTTTAGGACTTCAAGCCTGGAAGCATCTCAAGTAACCCGGAGAGAACTGCTCTGCAGAGGTGAGGGGGAAGCCAAGGTGTTTGCAACAAAGGTAGTCCAAATGTCAAAATACTATTATTAATTAAAGGAAAACCAGGTATGTCTTGTTAAGAAATTTAGCACTTTCTATGGATGGGAAGATGGAAGAGTCTGGGCTCACTGAAAACATTCCTCTGATAATGCATCTCAGCCACCTAGGACCAGTATCTTATATTTTCACATCCTGAGTTTCCTCAGGGCTCACCAGTTCAGCATCAGTGGTGGATGCAACTGCTGATGACTCTGATGTCCTTTGCTTACTGCTATGGCAGACAATGTGAGAGTTGGACTGTGATGAAAGCTGAGCGCCGAAGAATTGATGCTTTTGAACTGTGGTATTGGAGAAGACTCTTGAGAGTCCTTTGGACTGCAAGGAGATCCAACCAGTCCATTCTCAAGGAGATCAGTCCTGGGTGTTCATTGGAAGGACTGATGCTAAAGCTGAAACTCCAGTACTTTGGCCACCTCATGCAAAGAGTTGACTCATTGGAAAAGACCCTGATGCTGGGAGGGATTGAGGGCAGGAGGAAAAGGGGACGACAGAGGATGAGATGGCTGGATGGCATCACCGACGCGATGGATGTGAGTTTGAGTGAATTCTGGGAGTTGCTGATGGACAGGGAGGCCTGGCATGCTGCAATTAATGGGGTTGCAAAGAGTCAGACGAGACTGAGCGACTGAACTGAACTGAACTGATGGCAGACAATGTTCCATTTATCATTACTATAGCTGAAGGAGATCCTTAAAGATGGTATATGGGCAAGAGGCTTATTTAATGATGTCTACTAGTGGCTGGGAGAGGTAAGAGTGATTTTAAACCACACATAGACTTTTGGTAGAGCACGATTAGATATCTGGATTCCTAATGTTCATTCCAGGGCACGCATGTTGGCACTGACTGTGTCTATGGACTGTGGACACTGCAAATACAATTTTGATATTAACATGAGAACAAAGCAAAATGTTCTCTGATGCTTTGAAATGTATTCTTTTTAGAAATTGATATTTCCCTGTCCTCCTTTACCTTAATATTTTTTCAGCTTTATTGAGGTAAATTTGCATACAAAATTGTAAGATATATAATGTATACATTGTGGAGCTTTGATATAATGTGTACATTGTGAAAGAATCCCCCCTATCTGGTTAATCAACACATCCATCTCCTTATTTCCTTCCTTATTTATTTATTCATTCATTCATTTTTGGTGAGAATATTTAAATTATACTCTTAGAAAATTTCAATTTTGCTACTCAATGTTATCCACTATAGTCACCATGTTTTATATTAAGTCCTTGAACCTTATTTTTATCTTATAGTTAAAAGTTTGTACCATTTTATCAACCTCTTCCAAATCTTCCAACCCTCTTACCTTGGGAACCACTTCTGTACTCTCTGCTTCTAGGAATTTGACTTTTTCCTGATTTATTCTTATCAGAAGCATTTTATCAGAGAAAAATAAAGAATAAAGCCACATGTTATTTGGTGCCAGAAATCATTAATTTGCATAATGAACCCTGTGCCTACTTACTGAAAAGCTTCAGGCAAAGTGAGTGCTTAAACTTGGTTTCTTCATCAGTGAAATTGATCTTGGTGAGACAGCAGTGAGCCATGGCATGAAACAAGATCTTAATTCCCTGCCCAGGAATTGAACTGGGGTAGCCTGGATGAAAACCAGGAATCCCAGCCACCACACCAGGCAAGATTAGAGGCTAGAGACTATTTTTTCCCTGGACCTTTGCCCCCAGTGAAAAACACACTTATCATGGAGGCAGAAACTGTAAATGCAGGTACAAAGTTTATTATTAGAGACATAACATAACAGCAAGTGGGAGAAAACACAGAGAAATGGTTTGTTTAGTTAAGATGGAAGCAAGGAAGAGATGCACACCCAGAAAGGGTGTGAGCATCCTCCTAGTGAGGAGGAGTGCAGTAAAGAGGCAGTTAAGTCACTTATGTAGGTCAGTTTTCCCGGATCTTTGTTTCCTGGTAGCCAATTATCCCCATTTCTTTTTCCACGTTTGACCTACCCTGGGACCCTTCCCCAAGTGCACATGCCTCCTTAGTGAAGATGGATCTTGACGTGAAGACTTCCATGAGGAACAAGACTCATTATGGTCTGGTATTATCCCCTGACTTTTAACCTCCAAAGAGCCTTTCTGTACATGTGTAGCATCTCCTTTGTCCCCCAAGCAGGGGTAGTGCAGATCCCTTAATCCTTTACTCAAACAGGGTTTTGCCTCTGTTTGTCCTTGTTTTCGCTATTACCTTGTCTATTGCCTTGAGTATTACCTTAAGGTGCTTACGAGAGACAAAGACTGGGCTATTTGCCCTGTTTCTGTTGTTACTTCCATTTCAGAGGCCAAACAGAAGGCTGATTGTAAATGCTTCAACTAGAGCCCATCTATCTCTTGTCTTGAGCAATGCTAACAGTCATAAGTGTCCAGCCTGAAGCCTGCTCCTTTGTGCCCCATGAAGCACAAACAGGAGGCCAGTTGTAAATGTCTAACTTGGAGCCCATCTATCTCCTGACTCAAGATGAGTAGAGCATTTTCTATCTCACAGGATTCTGCTGGGAAATCAAATAAAATCCATTATATCAAGAGGTTTGTGAGCCACAGTTACCAGTGCTAGTTGTCAGTGTCATTGAAAGTTCTAATAAATTGTTTGCCCAGTGGGACATTTTTGGAGGGTCTATGATGCTATGAGTTCTGTAACACAGTCTTGTTTTCCTGTGTTCAACCCTACCTCAAAAGACCATAGTGCAATAAAGTTAAGGGGCACTAACCAGAAACCCACACAATACTGTGATTAGTATAACACATAGATTGACTGTTTTATTTGCTTGGAACTTAGTACATGAAAATTGTGTTAGCTAATAAATGCAGTCAAGCTGGTTTTAGAAAAGGCAGAGGAAAGAAAGAAAGTAAGAAAGTGAAGTCACTCAGTCATGCCCAACTCTTTGTGACCCCATGGATAGTAGCCTGCACCAAGCTCCTCCGTCCATGGGATTTTCAAGGCAAGAGTACTGGAGTGGGTTGCCATTTCCTTCTCCAGGGAATCTTCCCAACCCAGGGATTGAACCCAGGCCTCTCACATTGTAGACAGACGCTTTACCATCTGAGCCACCAGAGGAGCCAGAGATCAAATTTCCACCATCCACTGGATCATGGAAAAAGCAAGAGAGTTCCAGAAAAACAGCTATTTCTGCTTTATTGACTATGCCAAAGCCTTTGACTGTGTGGATCACAATAAACTCTGGAAAATTCTGAAGGAGATGGGAATACCAGACCACCTGACCTGCCTCTTCAGAAACCTATATGCAGGTCAGGAAGCAACAGTTAGAACTGGATATGGAACAACAGACTGGTTCCAAATAAGAAAAGGAGTATGTCAAGGCTGTATATTGTCACCCTGATTATTTAACTTATATGCAGAGTACATCATGAGAAACGCTGGGCTGGAAGAAGCACAAGCTGGAATCAAGGTTGCCGGGAGAAATATCAATAACCTCAGATATGCAGATGACACCACCCTTATGGCAGAAAGTGAAGAGGAACTAAAAAGCCTCTTGATGAAAGTGAAAGTGGAGAGTGAAAAAGTTGGTTTAAAGCTCAACATTCAGAAAACAAAGATCATGGCATCTGGTCCCATCACTTCATGGGAAATAGATGGGGAAATAGTGGAAACAGTGTCAGACTTATTTTTCTGGGCTCCAAAATCACTGTAGATGGTGACTGCAGCCATGAAATAAAAAGTCGCTTACTCCTTGGAAGGAACGTTATGACCAACCTAGATAGCATATTGAAAAACAGAGATATTATTTTGTCAACAAAGATCCGTCTAGTCAAGGTTATGGTTTCTCCAGTGGTCATGTACGGATGTGAGAGTTGGACTATGAAGAAAGCTGAGACCCGAAGAATTGATGCTTTTGAACTGTGGTGTTGGAGAAGACTCTTGAGAGTCCCTTGGACTGCAAGGAGATCCAACCAGTCCATCCTAAAGGAGATCAGTCCTGGCTCTTCATTGGAAGGATTGATGCTGAAGCTGAAACTCTAGTACTTTGGCCACCTCATGAGAAGAGTTGACTCATTGGAAAAGACTCTGATGCTGGGCAGGAGAAGAAGGGGATGACAGAGGATGAGATGTCTGGATAGCATCACTGACTCGATGGGAGTGAGTTTGAGTGAACTCCAGGAGTTGGTGATGGACAGGGAGGCCTGGCGTGCTGTGATTCATGGAGTCGCAAAGAGTCGGACATGACTGAGTGACTGAACTGAACTGAACTGAACCCAGAGAAGGGCAGCCTTGGTGTTTCACAAAGAATTTTGACAGTATTTGAGACTCCTGCTCTTTTATTGTCATAGGGCTCAGTAGAGCCTAGTGGTTCCGTTGTGGGTGTACTTGTTGGCCTTTGTTGTTGAAGCACAGTGGACCACAGAGGCTAACAGAGGGTTCCTGTGGCTTTGTTGAAGGCTGTCCTCCCTGGAACCCCTGAGAGTGGCTTTAATAATCAGCTTTGACCTTATGATTGAAAAGAAGTCAGTACTGTTCTTGTTTGGCCCATCTTTTTCTTTAATCCTTCAGGTTAAAAAATGCTCTCTTAAGTCATATGCAAAAACGTTTTTACCCTAGGGCAGACAGCTTTCAATGAAGAGGTGGAAAAAGTGCTGACTTAAACTCACTGTTACATCAAACCCAGACCTTCCAGGTCGTAATCCCTGTAGCCAAATTTCAAAACCTGAGCTTTTGTTAAGCAGCCTGTGGGCAACTCCATTAATAAAAGCCCCTTGTCTACACTCTCTTTAGAGTTCACAGCAATGGTTCTCAAATATTAGCATATGCGCAATTCATGAAGGTTGCTTTGAAAAAAATTAGATTTCTTGGTGGCGGTGGTGGTTTTGGTGTGAAGCATGTGCTCTGATTTACCCCTGGAGATTCTGCTGGGGTTGACCTTGAAGGATTCCTTCTTTTCTCATGGCAAGGTTTACCCTAGTTGAGTTTCAACCTCTTTGGAATTTCTCACCTTTAACTTGTCCTTCTGTCCTTGTATCTGTATAATTGTTTAATTTACACATTGACAATGAACTTGACCTCTAGAGCTCTTGCTAAGAACTGAAAGACCAGAATTAAAGAAAAGCCACAAAAGTGATACATGCACCAACATAGATGAATCTCATAGATATTTTGTGGAGTATTTTGTGGAAAGAAGCCAGACAAAAAAAGAGTTCATGCTAGATGATTCCATTTATATAACATTCTAGAGCACCCTCCCCTGTACCTTCTCACCTATAGCTGAATGTGGCTGGAGAAAAATATATAGCATACAGATGGGTCTCATTCATTCATGGTCATTAGCGTCAAGTGTATCTTACCACAATGTGGTGCTTATATTTATCCCGTTCATTTATGCTCCCAACTTTTTAGAAAACCATTCTGTACCCTCTCATCTCTAAGCTTCTACACCTCTCTCCTCGTCGTTACTCTCCGATGATGGCCATACTTTCCATGTCATAATGAAAATGGAAACATTCAGAAAAGTACTCCTGTGCTCTCCCATTAACACTAACATGCACCTATCTGCATTCCTGCCTTTTTATTTAACTTTTCTCCTATTTGGATGTCTAAAGCCCTATGCTCTGAGCTAAAAGAATATCTACATTTGCCCACTAGCTCCCATCCATTCCTCAAGTTGTCAAGGTAATCAATCCAAAAATTCTTTTACTTTCCCTTTCATAGTATTTTCGCTTTACTGAAATTTTCATACTTGGAAGTACATGGTTACTTTTTTCATTCCTAACAATAGTTCTGTGTGTCCAGCCATTACTCATTTCTATCCTCTTTACAGTAAATCCTCAAAAGGGTGTCAGTTGTTCAGTCTTGCATTCTCTCTTGAACTCACTCCATCAAGTTCTGCCCTCATTATACCATTAAACCTGTTTCCATCAAGGTCTCAAATGATTTCTGCATTTACAAATATCATATGTTCAGTCTAACTCCTTTTATTTTTTTAATCTGAGCAGATGATAAATGCCTCTCTTAGTTGAAATGCCTTTTCCATTTGGCTTTCCAAGGATCATATTTGCCTGATTTTCTCCTCCTTTGCTTTCCACTATTTTTCCAGTTCTCTTCATCTTCCCAGTTTCTAAAGGTTGGGGGATATAGGAACTTAGTCCTTGGAACTTTTTCTAGTCTCTCCATTGGTTGTTTAAACCAAAGATATGGATTTAAATATCTTAAAAATAAGTAAATAAATAAATAATAAATATTTATTAATACCTACCAAATTTATTTTATCAGCCTGGACCTCTGTCCTCAACTATAGACTCTTTTAAACAACCTCTCTGGCCCACTGCTATATCCAATGTTTTGTCTCATAGATATTTAAAATAAATACACCCAAAGCTAGGTTCCCATTAATTGACTCCAAACTTACTCATTTGCAATCTTCTTCACCTCAACAAATACTCAAGCCCATACTTTTAGTATTATTATTGAATCCTCTGTTTCATAAACCATATGTGATTTAAAACAACAACAACAACAACAAAATATTATTACGCTTCCTTCAAAATATACCCTCAGTTTGAACACCTCTCAGACCCTTCACTGTTACCATAGGTTAAGCCACCAGACCCATGAGGGCCTGGAAGAAGCTCTTTATCACGTCTCTGATTGCACCTCTTTTCTCTTCAGTGTGGGCCTCCCTTGAAGCTCAGCTAGTGAAGAATCCACCTGCAATACAGGAGACCTGGGTTCAGTCCCTGGGTTGGGAACATCCTCTGGAGAAGGGAAAGGCTACCCACTCCAGTATTCTGGCCTGGAGAATTCCATGGGCTGTATAGTCCACGGGGTTGGAAAGACTGAGCGACTTTCACTTTCACTCCCCCATGTTCTCACTTAATTCCAGCTACACTAGGGTTCTCACTGCCAGACATCACTGACTCAGCGCCTATACCCCAGATATTTCTTCTTTCTGGAATTTTCCTTCCTAAGATGTGCATGGCTTTCTCATTTTTGTCCTTCATATGTCTTCTCGAATAGCCCTCCTCAATGAAGACTTCACTACCTGGTTTATCTTCACTATCCAATTGTAACCCTCTCACTCCCAACACTTATTCCCCTTCTTTCTTCACCTCTTCCTTCCTTTCTTTCTTCCCTGCCTCCTTTCTTTCCTTTATTCTTCCCTTCCTTCCTTCTTTCCATCCTCTTAATTTTTTCTCTAGCATTTTCATCAGGCTCATTATATGTCCTTTGCATTTGAATTCAGGTTTTAAGAGGGGAGGTTTTTGTGAGTGTTTGTTCATTGCTGTATTGCCAGCACCTAGGACAGTGCCTTGCACATAATAGGCATTCAATATACACTGATAGAATTAATGAATGGTTAAATGAATGCAAGGGATGTTGGGCTTTTACTTTTCATAATATGAACACTGTATATCATAAATACAACTCAAGTGTAGCTCAGCTTCTCATTTATTTAAGCAATCATGTCCCATTCTTATACATATCATGCTTACGATCCACTAAAATTTCTGGCTCTTTTTCTTCACAACTCTTGCCAACCCAGGAGGTCCCTATTGTGTATTCATGAAATTATTTTTAAACTTCACACATGGCCCTTTATAAGCTTCATCTTGTTATTTTCAATGCAGCAGTCCAAGTCTGTCAAGAGATAATTTTGAATATTGATTTTGATGCATCTTGCATTAACATTCTCTACTCACTTTGATAAACTCTTTCATTTGGCTTCATTTATGTTCATTATAATGTTTAATCAGACAGGACAAATTGAAGAGTTCTGTGGGTTACCAAGAGAGGTTGCATATTCCAGAAACAGCTACACCAACACATGTACAAGCTCTTCTTATACTGTGATGCTGCCATGCCTCCCTGAATCTAAACAAGTCTTCAACTGCCTCAATCAATAGAGTAGGGTGGAAATAACTCTACATGACTTCTAAAGCTAAATTAGAAATGATTGCACAGCTACTGCCTGGTTCTTTCTTGAGACATGCACCTTGGGACTAGGAGCTGATGAGTAAAAAATTCAGCTACATCAAAGTCATCATTCTGAGGAAATCACATGGAAAGGCCACATGGAGGTAGGGACTGTAGCCTGAGGAACCCCAGATACTCAAGTCACCCGTTATTTAAGTCTCTGCAGCCCTGTCACCAGACAAGTGCATGAAGAAGGCTTAAAGGTGATTCTAGTCTCCACCACCACCTGACTGCAGCTTTACGACAGACCTGAGGCCAGAACCATCTGACTGAGTCAATCCCAAACTCCTCACCCACAGGAATATAATAGATAATAGATGATGATCATGGTTTTAAGCCACTAACTTAATGAGTGATCTGTAACATAGAAGTAAGTGACTAACACCTACTGTGCTGTGGAGGGTACCTGGTCGAATCCAGTTGTGGGAGCATCTGTTTACTTGATGCAGGTCGTGGGTGTTATACATGAGGAGCACTCAAGGTAGGGGGAGATGCTAGCATCCTCCAGAGGAAGACTTAGTAGCTTTACTTTAAGATTATGCTGAGTATTAAGCATCAAAACATAGAGTACTCTGAAATTGACTAGATTGGTGATATAAGTGGATTGAGACAGAATGAAGATGATTGGAAAGCAAGCTTTGAGATTTGGGGGCAAGAGTAGAGATGCACTCTGAATCACAATTTTGCTTAGACTGGCCCTCATTTATTTGAGGGAAATTTAAAGAAGCAATTGCTCTGAAACTGAGTTGAAGTCTGCTGACAGGCATTCTGTTTCTGCATTTGTTCAATCTCTCCATGCCCCTCCTACCCCTGGTCTGGTTGGCCAATAGGAGGATCATTTTCTGATAACTTTTGAGCTGTAAAGCAGAATGTTTTCTCTCAAAACCTTTGCTCCAAATTTACATTCTCACATTTGAATGAGGAACAAAAACCCAACTCTTTGATTTCCTCCATGAAGGTCTGATATATTGCACCCTTTGGATCACCAACATTTCATGTAGGATTTCAATTGATTTCCTCTTGCCTGTTCTTTTGAATGTAGGCAGCCTGAGTTTATTTAAAGTTACAAACTCTATATCAAGTTTTTCATTTAAGGTGATATTTTTCTCAACCTCTGAGCCTTTGTTCATCTTGCTGTCATGATACCAATACTTTAAAATGATTTTTTTCATATTAATCACTTTCTCAACCTGAACTACCAATTTTCTGAGTGTGTACCCTCCAAGAATAGACAATTTGTTCTCATCTTCTTTCCCCAACATGTCTCTGTTTGACAATTCTATAAGCCAATTTAATAAAAATGTATGAAATTTTTCCTGTTGGACATTTATTTAAGGAGTGGGGCACATTGAATAAGGGAAGGCAGCCATGATTGAGTTAAATCAATTTAGATTGTTTTAAAACAAGCTGTAAGGGGTTGGCCTTGTCTTATTCCTCTTTTACTGGTAGGACTTGACCATGCAAAAAATGTACACAAGGCTCAGTAGCCAAAACAGAAGCAAAGAACAATGTTGTTAATTTATGGCACTTGAGTGTCAGACAGGTTAAATCCAATATTCAAATTACAGCTGAGCTGGTCTTAGTTCTGGAGCCAAAGTGTTTTGTCACCCATGTCCTATTCAGAATCTAAATCATGTTGCTACAATGAAGTGACTCTGACAACTCTTTTCCAGTTGGTCACGTGGGGGCCTGAAAGCAGGTCTATAATCTTCCCTTGTGTGCTTAGACCATAGTGACAGTAAGCAATAACTTCCTCATGTGGAACAGTAAGTGAAAGAGGAGGGGCCTCAGACACTGCCTTTTGTAGACAGAATCCCCTTGCCTACAGTACCCAATCCAATAAGAGTTTCATACTTTGGTCCATCTGGTTATTAATTCCTGCTTCTGTGAGAGGAGAAAATAATTGAGGAGAGAAGAACAAGAAACCCCTTTGCAGGCATTCTCCTACATGAGGAGGAGGGAGAGGGCCAAAATAACTACCTGAGGAATAGGGTCACACCATCAGTCCTGGTCAGTTCTGGCTGCCATAACAGAGTACCAGAGATTGAATGGCTTGAACAACATTCAGTTCTCCTATTTCCAGAGGCAAAAAGTTTGAAGTCAAGGTGCCAGCATAGTTGGACTCTTGGAAAAGGGCCACTTCCTGTTTTTTTCACGTGGTAGGAGGTGGAGGGACACTGATGGAGAAGTGGGAGAGACAAAAACAAACTGATTGACTGACTATCTCAGGTCTCTTAAGGTATTAATATAAGGGCACTAGTGCCATCCTTTCACACAGCTGGCAGGATGGCAGAGAAGAAGGACATGCGCTCATCTTCTCCTGCAAGAACTCCAAAATTACAGCTTGCTGCTAAACAACCATCGACAGGAGAATGCTGGATCCCACCAAAAAAGATACCCCATGTCCAAGAGCAAAAGAGAAGTCCCAGCAAGCAGTAGGAGGGAAAATATTGCATTTAGAATCAAACCCCATACCTGCCAGAGATACTCAGAGGGACTAAACAAAACCTTGTGTGCACCAGGATCCAGAGACCCCACAGAGACTGAGTCAGACATGTCTTTGAGTGTTTGAGTGTCTCCTGTGGAGGTGCAGGTCAGCAGTGGCCTGCTGCAGGGTCAGGGGCTCTGGGTTCAGGATGCCTGGGTCACACAGCATGTGGCATAAGTCCTCTTGAAAGAGGTCACCATTAACCACACCACAGAGCAGACAACTCACAAACTGCAGAATAATTATGGAAAATAAATTCTCACACTCTGAAGTAAGTTCTAGGACCCAGCACAGATTTCCCAACCTGGGGATCTCCCAATGAACTGAGAACTTCCAGGGAATTTGACTTTGGAGGCCAGTGGGTTTTGATTACAGAACTAACACAGGACTGGGAAACAGACTTTTGGAGGGCACAAAAAACCTTCTATGCATGAGGACTTAGGAGAAAGGAGCAGTGACCCCACAAGAAACTGACCCAAATTGATGTCCAAGAGTCTCTGGGAGAGGTGTGGATTGGCAGTGGCCAGCTGCCGGGTCAGGAGCACTGAGTGTGGCAATGCATGGGATCTTTTGAAGGAGGTCGCTAGTATCTTTATTACCTCCACTAGTTTGGTCTCAGGTCAAACAAGAGGGAGGGAACACAGCCCCACCCATCAACAGAAAATTGGATTAAAGATTTACTGAGCATAACCTGCCCATCAGAACAAGACCCAGTTTCCCCCACAGTCAATCTCTCTGATCAGGAAGTTTCTGTAAGCTTCTTATCCTTATCCATTAGAGGCCAGAAAAAATGAAAACCATAATCACAGAAAACTAATCAACTGATCACATGGAGCACAGCCTTGTCTAACTCAATGAAACTATGAGTCATGTTGTGTAGGGCCACCCTTCTGACAAAACGTGGTCCACTGGAGAAGGGAATGACAAACTACTTCAGTATTCTTGCCTTGAGAACCCCATGAACACTATGAAAAGGAAAAAATATGACACTGAAAGATGAACTCCCCAGGTCGGTAGGTGCCCAATATGCTACTGGAGAAGAGTGCAGAAATAGCTCCAGAAGAATGAAGAGACTGAACCAAAGTGAGAACAATGTTCAGTTGTGGATGTAACTGGCAATGGAAGTAAAGTCTGAACAATATTGTATACGAACCTGGAATGTTAGGTCCATGAATCAAGGTAAATTGGAAGTGGTCAAACAGGAGAAGACAAGAATAAGCATCAACATTTTAGGAATTGGTGAACTAAAATGGACTGGAACGGGCAAATTTAATTCAGATGACCATTATATCTACTACTATGGGCAAGAATACCTTAGAAGAAATGGAGTAGCCATCGCAGTCAACAAAAGAGCCTGAAATGCAGTTTTTGGAGGCAATCTCAAAACGACAGAATGATCTCTGTTCATTTCCAAGGCAAACTATTCAATATAAAAGTACTCCAAGTCAAGTCCCAACCAGTAATGCTAAAGAAGCTGAAGACTTACAAGACCTTCTAGAACGAACACCCAAAAAAGATGTCCTTTTCATCACGGGATTGGAATGAAAAAGTAGGAAGTCGAGAGATATCAGTAGAAACAGGCAAGTTTGGCCTTGGAGAACAAAATGAAGCAGGGCAAAGGCTAACCAAGTTTTGTCAAAGAGAACACACTGGCATTGCAAACACTGTCTTCCAGCAACAAAAGAGACAACTCTAAATGTGGACATCATCAGATGGTAAATACCAAAATCAGATTGATTATATTCTTTGCAGCCAAAGATGGAGAGGCTCTATACAGTTAGCATAAACAAGACTGGGAGCTGACTGTGGCTCAGATCATGAACTCTTTACTGAAAATTCAGGTTTAAATTGAAGAAAGTAGGTAAAACCACTAGACCATTCAGGTATGACATAAATCAAATATCTTACAATTATATAGTGAAAGTGACAAATCAATTCAAAGGATTCTATCACTCTGTGACAGACAGAGTGTCTGAAGAACTACGGACAGATTCATGATATTGTACAGGAGGCAGTGATCAAGACCATCCCCAAGAAAAAGAACTGTAAAAACACAAAATGGTTGTCTGAGGAGCCCTTATAAACAGCTGAGAAAAGAAGAGAAGCTAAAGGCAAAGGAGAAAAGGAAACATATACCTCTCTGAATGCAGAGTTCCAAAGAATAGCAAGGAGAGATAAGAAAGCCTTCCTCGGTGATCAATGCAAAGAAATAGAGGAAAATAACAGGATGGGAAAGACTAGAGAGCTCTTTAAGAAAATTAGAGATACTAAGGGCACATTTCATACAAAGATGGGCTCGATAAAGGACAGAAATGGTATGGACCTAAAAGAAGCAGAAGATATTAAGAAGAGGTGGCAAGTTTACACAGAAGAACTATACAAAAAAGATCTTCATAACCCAGATAATCATGATGGTGTGATCACTCACCTAAAGCCAGACATCCTGGAATGCAAAGCCAAGTGGGTCTTAGGAAGCATCACTATGAACAAAGCTAGTGGAGGTGACGGAATTCCATTCGACCTGTTTCAAATCCTAAAAGATGATGGTGTGAAAGTGCTGTGCTTAATATGCTCAATATGTAAATTTGAAAAACTCAGCAGTGGTCACATGACTGGAAAAGGGCAGTTTTCATTCCAATCCCAAAGAAAGGCAATGCTGAAAAATGTTCAGACTACAACACAATTGCACTCATCTCACACACTAGCAAGGTAATGCTCAAAATTCTCCAAACTAGACTTCAATAGTATGAATTGTGAACTTCCAGATATTCAAGCTGGATTTAGAACAGGCAGAGGAACCAGAGATCAAATTGCCAACATCCATTGGATCATAGAGAAAATGAGAGGTCCAGGAAAGCATCTACTTTTGTTTTATTGATTATGCCAAAACCTTTGTGCGGATCACAGCAAACTGTGGAAAACTCTTAAAGAGATGGGAATGCCAGACCAACTTACCTGCCTCCTGTATTCAGGTCAAGAAGCAACAGTTAGAACTGGACATGGAACAACAGACTAGTTCCAAATAGGGAAAAGTGTATGTCAAGGCTGTATATTGTCACCTTGTTTATTTAATTTATATGCAGAGTACATCATGCAAAATGCCTGGCTGGATGAAGCACAAGCCAGAATCAAGGTCGCCTGGAGAAATACCAATAACTTCAGATATGCAGATGACACCACCCTTATGGCAGAAAGTGAAGAAGAACTAAAGAGACTCTTGATGAAAGTAAAGAGGAGAGTGAAAAGGTTGACTTAAATCTCACCATCCAAAAAACTAAGATCATGGCATCCAGTCCCATCACTTTATGGCAAATAGATCGGGAAACAATGGAAACAGTGACAGACTTTATTTTGGGGGGCTCCAAAATCATTGCAGATGGTGACTGCAGTCATGAAATGAAGAGACATTTGCTTCTTGAAAGAAAGTTATGACCAACCTAGACAGCATATTAAAAAGCAGAGACATTACTTTGCCAACAAAGTTTCATCTAGTCCAAGCTATGGTTTTCCAATTATCATGTATGGATGTGAGAGTTGGACTATAAAGTTGAGCGCCAAAGAACTGATGATTTTGAACTGTGGTGTTGGAGAAGTCTCTTGAGAGTTCCTTGGACTGCAAAGAGGTCAAACCAGTCAATCCTAAAGGAAATCAATCCTGAATATTCATTGGAAGGACTGATGCTGAAGGTCCAATACTTTGGCCACCTGATGCAAAGAACTGACTCACTGGAAAAGATCTTGATGCTGGAAAAGATTGAAGGCAGGAGGGGAAGGGGACAAGAGAGGATGAGATGGTCGGATGACATCTCTGACTTGTTGGACATGAGTTTGAGCAAACTCCAGGAGCTGGTGATGGACAGGGTAGCCTGGTGTGCTGCAGTTCATGGGATCTTAAAGAGTCAGACATGACTGAGTGACTGAACCGAACTGAACTGAACTATGCCATTCGTGGGGCTCTAGCCTCATAACCTAATTATCTGCTACATACCCCAATTCCAAATAATTTCAAACTGAATATTTGGACTTCAGCAGGTGAAATAGGGGAGAAAATAAACTTGCAGTCCATAACACCATCCTTCATCTGTCCAGACTTCCCCAGACTTTTATTTCCTTTTATCTAACTGAATTTAATAGCTAGGTCAATAGTCGAGATTAATTGTAACTGATTCTTCAGGACAGTTATAACAAGCCACTCCAAGACTTAGTGGGTTTAAAACCATAACCTTTCATTATCTCTTGTGAGTCTGTAAATCAACTGGGTGGTTCTGCTGATCTTGACTGGGCCCACTTACTCATCTGCCTGTGGCCAGCTGGAGGGTCAGCTAGAGACTCACTGGTCTTGATTGATTTCACTTGGGAAACATAGGTCTTTTCCATATGTCTCTCAAATCTTTTCAACAGGCCAGTGTGGACATGTTCTCATGATGCTTGCAGAAAACCAAGAGTAGAAAGTTGCTACTTGTGTCACATATCCTTTCATGCGTCAACTGAACCAGTCCCTCCTAAAGGAAATCAAACCTGAATATTCATTGGAAGGATTGATGCTGAAGCTGAAGTTCCAGTACTTTGGTCACCTGATGCAAAGAGCTGCCTCTCATTAGAAAACACTCTGATGCTGGGAAAGACTGAAGGCAGGAGAAGCGGATGAAAGAGGATGAGGTGGTTGGATGGCATCACTGACTTGATGGACATGAGTTGAAGTAAACTCTGGGAGTTGGTGATGGACAGGCAAGCCTGGCAAAGAGTCAGACACAAATGAGCCACTAAACAAGCAGATGAAGGGAATCAAGAGAACCAATATGTCAGGAGAGTCATGCTGTCACATTCTTGACTCTGGTGTCACCCCCATAGAATTTTCAGTGTTAATATAAGTGTCCTATATCTATGATGTCCAATATGGTGGCCTCAAGCCATATGTGGCTATTTAGTTTATATTTAACTTATGAGATAAAATTGGAAAATGAGTTTTTTAACTCTAATAGCCACATTTTATGTATTAATAGCTAGCAGTATATTGATTACTGTTGCTAATATTTTACTCTAAATCAGTGAGGTGAAAAATTGTGCTACTATACTTATAAGTTCCTATATTATATCAACATATACCATTAATTTGGCATATTTGAAACAAGGCTGTGCCCTATTAGAGACTGGTGTAAACTGATGAGGTCAAACTCAGCCAGTTTATTCATTAGGGAGACTTTCAGCAGCCACTATAATGGAGAATCTGCTAAAAGTTTGCAATGAAGCCAAGTCTCAGAGCTAGTTAGCTCTGCTTCACCTACAGACATTGATTACCAGGCAGACTTAAGACTCCACACAACTCTGCTCTGGGCTCAATAAAAGCTATGTGTCTACTTTCTGGTGATGTAATAGTAATTTCCATAAAATACCTAACTAACACAAAGGCAGCAAGTTGTCAGTTCAGTTCATTTGCATGGTCATGTTCAATTCCTCGCGACCCCATGGACTTCAGCATGCCAGGCCTCCCTGTCCATCACCAACTTCCAGAGCTTGCTCAAACTCGTGTCCATCAAGTTGGTGAGGGCATCCAGCCATCTCATCCTCAGGCATCCCCTTCTCCTTCCACCTTCAATCTTTCCCAGCATTAGGGTCTTTTCCAATGAGCCAATTCTTCACATCAGGTGGCCAAAGTATTGGAGTTTCAGCTTCAGCATTAGTCCTTCAGGTGAATATTCAGGACCGATTTCCTTTAGTATTGACTGGTTTGACCTCCTTGCAGTCCAAGGGACTCTCAAAAGTCTTCTCCAACACCACAGTTCAAAAGCATCAATTCTTTGGCGCTCAGCTTTCTTTATGGTTCAACTCTCACATTCATACCTAATTACTGGAAAAAGCATAGACTTGACTAGACAGAACTTTGTTGGCAAAGTAATGTCTCTCCTTTTTAATATGCTGTCTAGGTTGGTCATAGCTTTTCTTCAAAGGAGCAAGCATCTTTTAATTTCATAGATACAGCCACCATTTGCAGTGATTTTGGAGCCCAAGAAAATAAGGTCTGTCATTGTTTCCACTGTTTCCCCATCCATTTGCCATGAAGTGATGGGCCATGATCTTAGTTTTCTGAATGTTGAGTTTTAAGCCAACTTTTTCACTCTCCTCTTTTACTTTCATCAAAGGCCTTTTAGTTCTTTGCTTTCTGCCATAAGGGTGGTGTCTTCTGCATATATGAGGTTATTGATATTTCTCCCAGCAATCTTGATTCCAGCTTGTGCTTCATCCAGCCCAGCATGTCTCATGGTGTACTCTGCATAGAAGTTAAATAAGCAGGGTGAAAATATACAGCCTTGATGTGCTCCTTTCCCAATTTGGAACCAGTCTGTTGTTCCATGTCCGGTTCTAACTGTTGCTTCTTGACCTGCATACAGATTTCTCAGGAAGCAGGTAAGGTCTGGTATTCTCATCTCTTTAAGAGTTTTCCACAGTTTGTTGTGACCATATAGTCAGAGGCTTTGGCATAGTCAATAAAGCAGAAGTAGATGTGGTTTTTTTCTGAAATTCTCTTGCTTTTTTAATGATTTTTTAAAATTTATTTTATTTTATTTTTTAACTTTACAATATTGTATTGGTTTTGCCATATATCAATATGAATCCACCACAGGTATACATGTGTTCCCCATCCTGAACCCTCCTCCCTCCTCCCTCCCCGTACCATCCCTCTGGGTTGTCCCAGTGCACCAGCCCCAAGCATCCAGAATCGTGCATCGAACCTGGACTGGCGACTCATTTCATATATGATGTTATACATGTTTCAATGCCATTCTCTGTTTGCAATTTGATCTCTGGTTCCTCTGCCTTTTCTAAAGCCAGCTTGAACATCTGGAATTTCACAGTTTATGTACTGTTGAAGCCTGGCTTGGAGAATTTTCAGCATTACTTTGCTAGCATGTGATATGAGTGCATTGTGCAGTAATCTGAACATTTTTCAGCATTACCTTTCTTTGGGATTGGAATGCAATCAGACCTTTGCTAGTCCTGTGTTCACTGCTGAGTTTTCCAAATTTGCTGACATATTGAGCGTAGCCCTTTCACAGGATTTGAAACAGGTTGAATGGAATTCCATCACCTCCGCTAGCTCTGTTTATAGTGATGCTTCCTAAGACCCATTTGGCTTCGCATTCCAGGATGTCTGACTTTAGGTGAGTGATCACACCATCGTGGTTATCTGGATCATGAAGAACTTTTTTGTATAGTTCTTCTGTGTATTCTTGCTGCCTCTACTTAATATCTTCTGCTTCTGTTAGTTCCGTACCATTTCTGTCCTTTATTGTGCCTGTCTTTGCATGAAACATTCCCTTGATATCTCTAATTTTCTTGAGGCACTCTCTAGTCTTTCCCATTCTATTGTTTTCCTCTATTTCTATTTCCTCTATTTCTATTCACTGAGGAATGCCTTCTTATCTCTCCTTGCTATTCTTTGGAACTCTGCATTCAAATGTGTATATGTTTCCTTTTCTCCTTTGCCTTTAGCTGCTCTTCTTTTCTCAGCTATTTGTAAGCCCTTCTCAAACAACCATTTTACCTTTTTGCATTTCTTTTTCCTGGGAATGATCTTGATCATTGCCTCCTGTACAGGGTCAGGAACCTCTGTCCATAGGTCAGGCACTCTGTCAGATCTAATCCCCTAAAATATTTCTCACTTCCACTGTATAATCATAAGGAATTTGCTTTAGGTCATACCTGAATGGTCTAGGCAGTAGGGAAAACTTTCTTCAATTTAAGTCTGAATTTTGCAATAAGCAGTTCATGATCTGAGCCACAGTCAGCTCCCAGTCTTGTTTTTGCTGATGGTATAGAGCGTCTTGATTTTTGGCTGCAAAGAATATAATCAATCTGATTTTGGTATTGACCATCTGGTGAAGTCCATGTGTAGAGTCTTCTCCTGTGTTTTTGGAAGAGGATGCTTGCTACGACTAGTTCATTTTCTTGGCAAAATCTCCGTTAGCCTTTGATCGGCTTTGCTTTGTACTCCAAGGCCAAATTTGCCTGTTACTCCAGGTATCTCTTGATTTCCTACTTTTGTGTTCCATTCCCCTATAATGAAAATGACATCTATTTTGGGCATTAGTTCTAGAAGTTCTTCTAGGTCTGCATCTTGTAGAACTGTTCATCTTTAGTTTCATCAGCATTATTGGTCGGGGCATAGACTTGGATTATTGTGGTATTGAATGGTTTGCCTTGGAAATGAACAGAGATCATTCTGTTGTTTTTGAGATTGCAACCAAGTACTGCATTTTGTACTCTTTTGTTAACTGCCACGGCTACTCCATTTCTTCTAATGATCCTTGCCCACAGTAGTAGATATAATGGTCATCTGAGTTACATTCACCCATTCCAATCCATTTGAGTTCATTGATTCCTAAAATGTCAATGTTCCCTTTTGACATCTCCTGTTTGACCACTTGCAATTTGCCTTGATTCAGCAAGTTGTTGCTAAGCCCATAATGGACTCAGACAACTAAGAATTCTCTTTGTTATCTACTGAAGATGAATCTTTTTACAAACCAAGCCTAGGGTACCATTCCTGAATGAGAGGACTCCAGGAGACCCTGGATTCTATATTTTCTGCTTATATTTGGGCTTGCCTGATGGCTCAGATGGTAAAGAACATGCCTGCTATGTATAAGACCTGGGTTCATTACTTGGTTGAGGGAGATCCCCAGGAGAAGGAATGGCGATCCACTCCAAAATTCTTGCCTGGAAAATCCCATGGACAGAGAAGACTGGTGGGCTATGGTCCATGGTGTCACAAAAAGTCAGACACAACTAAGTAACTAACACTTTCACTTTCTGTGTATATGGGTCTGAATTGCTCTCAGTTCTTTCTAAGCAAGCCAAATCCTGAACAACCAATTTCCCTACAATGCACTCATTTCTAAAATCCATTGTGATCATTAAGCAAACAATTGATGCTAGACTTACTAAAGAAAATTCATTTTTGATATCAATTATGCTAACCAACAAAACCATAGGTGTTGTTCAGAAGTGAACATCACTGTAGAACTTGTAATAATCACCCTTAGACTGTGGTCTTTGATGGAGGACAAACAAACTGCCCTAAGGAGTGGATCATTTTTTAAGGCAATGGAATGTCCAAGTGGTCTGGATCAAATTATGCATACATGTATCTATTCCCTGGGCTTCCCTGTGGCTCAGTGGGTAAAGAATCCACCTGCATTGAGGAAATCCTGGGTTCGATCCCTGGGTTGGGAAGATCCCCTGGAGAAGGGAAAGGCTACCCATTCCAGTATTCTTGCCTGGAGAATACAGTCTATGGGGTCACAAAGAGTCAGACACAACTGAGCAACTTTCACTTCACTATCTACTCTCTATTTGTACTCAAGTGATATGCAGATGACACCACCCTTATGGCAGAAAGTGAAGAGGAACTCAAAAGCCTCTTGATGAAAATGAAAGTGGAGAGTGAAAAAGTTGGCTTAAAGCTCAACATTCAGAAAACGAAGATCATGGCATCCGGTCCCACCACTTCATGGGAAATAGATGGGGAAACAGTGGAAACAGTGTCAGACTTTATTTTTCTGGGCTTCAAAATCACTACAGATGGTGACTGCAGCCATGAAATTAAAAGATGCTTACTCCTTGGGAGGACAGTTATGACCAACCTAGATAGCATATTCAAAAGCAGAGACATTACTTTGCCAACAAAGGTTCGTCTAGTCAAGGCTATGGTTTTTCCTGTGGTCATGTATGGATGTGAGAGTTGGACTGTGAAGAAGGCTGAGTGCCAAAGAATTGATGCTTTTGAACTGTGGTGTTGGAGAAGACTCTTGAGAGTCCCTTGGACTGCAAGGAGATCCAACCAGTCCGTTCTGAAGGAGATCAGCCCTGGGATTTCTTTGGAAGGAATGATGCTAAAGCTGAAACTCCAGTACTTTGGCCACCTCATGGGAAGAGTTGACTCATTGGAAAAGACTCTGATGCTGGGAGGGATTAGGGGCAGGAGGAGAAGGGGACGACAGAGGATGAGATGGCTGGATGGCATCACTGACTTGATGGACGTGAGTCTGAGTGAACTCCGGGAGTTGGTGATGGACAGGGAGGCCTGGTGTGCTGCGATTCATGGGGTCGCAAAGAGTCGGACATGACTGAGCGACTGATCTGATCTAATCTGGTCTTAAGCTTTGGCAGCTGCGATGGCGCACGAGCGTGGCTGAGAGGAGCTAGCCTGGACTGGAGGTCAGGGGCGGCTGGCAGACAAACTACCCTGCGTCTGAGGTAAGGAGGGGTGGCTGCGCTTTGCTGGAGCAGCTGGGAAGAGAGACCTCACCTCCAAGGTAAGTGAAACCCAAGTAAGACGGTAGTCACTGAGAGAGGGGATCAGAGGGCAGACAGACTGAAACTATAATCACAGACAACTAGCCAATCTGATCACATGGACCACAGCCTTTCCTAACTCAGTGAAACTAAGCCATACTGTATGGGGCCACCCAAGACAGACAGGTCATGGTGGAGAGGTCTGACAGAATGTGGTCCACTGGAGGAGGGAATGGCAAACCACTTCAGTATCCTTGCCTTGAGAACCCCATGAACAGTATGGAAAGACAAAAAGATAGGACTCCCCAGGTCGGTAGGTGCCCAATATGCTACTGGAGATCAATGGAGAAATAACTCCATAAACTCCAATACTTTGGCCACCTGATGCGAAGAGCTGACTCATTTGAAAAGACCCTGATGCTGGGAAAGATTGAAGGCAGGAGAAGGGGACAACAGAGGATGAGATGGCTGGATGGCATCACCGACTCAATGGACATGGGTTTGGGTGGACTCTGGGAGTTGGTGATGGACAAGGAGGCCTGGGGTGCTGGGGTTCATGAGGTTGCAAAGAGTCGGACATGACTAAGTGACTGAACAGAACTGAATCTTAAGCTTCAGGCCACATAATTTAAGGTAAAAACTCACACTCATATATAAGGCTCAACTAAAGTTATGACAAAATCCCAACTTTTCAAAAGGCTGATTTATTTTTATCCTGTTTAAAATTTTACTGGCAATTTCTAGTTGTAAAACATCTGTGCTAGAAAATGTGACAAACATAATTTTTGTTAATTACAAGTTGCAAAGTGTTGTTGATGTTGTTTAATACATGATCAATTTTTGTAACTGTTTCAAAGCAAGTTGGAAAAGAGGTGCATTTTTTATGTTTGTTTACAGATTATATTTTTCAGCCCTTCCTTGCACATTTTATTTTTATATCATTTAAATTCTTTATGCAGTTATTTACCTCTTCATCTGCTTCTGTATTCTTCATTTAACAAAATCTAAAGCACCTTGTTTAAAGTCTTATCCATTAGTTGTAATTCTGCCCATTTCATCTTAGAGTTTTTAATTTATACATTGAGTGAACTGTTACTTTATGCATACCATTTTATGACTGCTAAATTTACATAGCAAGTGTATATTTGAACAGTAAAACATGACACTTTAATTTGAATCATTTTTCATTCAGCAGTATTGTAAGCTTTTGGTGGTTTATTATTAATATTATTCAGAAAGGATACAGGATTGATATAATTTCTGAAGTCTTGCATGCTTACTATCTTTTTTCTTGTTCCTTCCTACAAATAGTGACTTAATCTGTGCATGAAATTACTGGTTTACCAACCTTGTCTTTCTAGATTCTCCATCATTTTTTACTGGCACTCATTTCCTTTCTTTTGAGGTAATTTCTGTGTCTCACCTTGTTTTATTGGATTTTTTGTTTTTAATTTTTATGTTCTACTCACTCAAAAATGCAGCTAGCAGGTGTCTATTTGGGGGTTTTCTTTTCTTTCTTTCTTTTTTTTTTTTTCTGTTTTTCTTGGAATGTGAAGTTTTAAACCATCATCCTTGGGTAATTTATTGACCTCTTCTCATTTAAACTTAGTCTTTACTGTATTTATTTCTGATTTTCTTTTGTTTCATCCCACCAGATATGTTTATAACTCTGAAGCTAGATTTTTATTTTTTAACTCTTTACATAAGATTTTCTACCACATTGTTTTCGTCTCTTTATCTTTTTTCTTTAAACTCTGAGGGAAAAAAAAATCTCAATTCTATCCTTTGCAGTCTCTGCTTCATCATGTATTAAATTCTCAAGGATGTTGGATCTTCTCTCTTCCTTTGAGTAAGGATTTTAATTAGATTTTCTAAAACCAGTGTCTTTAAAAGCCTTTTCTATCTTCTCACTTACTTTTGGTACCCTACTCTGAGGTTCTGTATTTCACCTTGTTTGTTGCTGTTGTTTTGGTTTTCTCTTACTATTTTATACTGATTAAGACATGACTTTTGGGAATTCCCTGGTGGTCAGTGGTTAGGACTTGGCACTTTCGCTGCCAGGGCCCAGGTTCCATCCTTGGTTAAGGAACTAAGATCCTGAAAGCTGCATGGTACAGCCAAAAATAAATAAATAAACAGAAAAAATATAACTTTTGTTTCCATAGGTATTCAGTCATTCATTCAACAATTATTTCCCAAACAACTATCACACTCAGTAGCATCTTCATCAGACATTAAAGAAAATAATCACACAAATAATTATATCCTGACAAAATCACAGGGTACCTTGAGAATATGCAATCTAGAATAAGAAACAGACTCCTTGGAATGGTAACATTGAAACTAAAACCTGAATGAAGAGCAGGAATAAGCTAGTGATGGAAAAGTGAGCTGAGAGTCTGGTAGGCAAAGTGGATACAGGAGGTAAAAGATTCTGCTCCTTCCGTTTACTCTAGGATAAAATCCTCTTTCTCTATTTTTAAAATAATTTCATTTATTTATGTATTTTTGGCTGTGCTGGGTCTTCGTTTGTTGGCGTGTGAGCTTTCCTCTAGTTGCAGCGAGCCAGTATTCTTGCCTGGAGAATCCCAGAAACGGAGGAGCCTGGTGGGCTGCCGTCTATGGGCTCGCACAGAGTCGGACACGACTGAAGCGATTTAGCAGTAGCAGTTTAGCAGAGCTTTCCTCTAGTTGCAGTGAGCAGGGGCTTCTCATTGTGGTGGCTTGGCTTGTTGCTGAGCACAGGCTTTAGGGTGCACTGTCTGTAGCAGTTGGGGCTCTGGGGCTCTCGAGCACAGGCTCAATTTTTGTGGGGCACAGGCTTAGTTGCTCCATGGCATGTCGGATCTTCTTAGACAAGGGATTGGACCAGTGTCTCCTGCATTGGCAGGCAGATTCTTTACTGCTGAGCTGACAGAGAAGCCCCAAATCCTCTTTCTTTCAGTCTGCAGAAGTTTTAAGGAGATCACATGAAGGAATTTTGTGTTTATCTTTGAGGGGTGTTTTTCTCTGCAACTGGGGTAGAGCACAGAGCCTGCAGATTGGCCTAAGCTCAACATCCTGTTGAGTGGGTGATGGGGAAAGTCTTTCTCAGGTCCAGGCTGAAACCTAATGCTGTGTGTGTAGCTACCACTCTAGATGTGTGGATTTTATCCAACGTGATGTCGCTGAAATGGATATGTCTCCCCCGCCACGTGGTCTGTCACTTAAATGTGGCTTTGCTGGGGGGTTAGATGCCAAGATTCTATTAATCAGGATCAGAAACTGGTGAGAAACATTTTTCTCTTCTTTTTTTCCTAGCAAGTAAAACTGCTCTGTATCAGGAAGCAAAACACAAACAACTCCCTCTCAATGACGTTACAGAGAGAGGACATTCCTTCTGAATTCTGTAGTTATGTTACTTGGCACCCTTCATTTTAGGGTCATGTGATCATTTTGTTTGTTTTGCCTTCTGTGTATTTATATGTGTTTTAGTGGCATATAGGGTATTTTAAGAGATGCTATTTTAAACTCTTGATGTCTTTGCATGTATTTTTATTCTGCAAAACTTCTTGGAACTAGTTGATTTTAAAACCATGGATTCTTTTTGTGAGTGAAAATATCTTAGCAGAAAGAAAAATTATGCATGAAACCTAGGTCAGCATTTTTATTAAGTAGTATTTTTATTATTGGATATGAATCTGCAAGGATTTGGGTCAGAGAAAGTGATGAGAAGAGAGGACACTGATGTGTGTGGGGAGTCCCAGCCTGAACTTGAATGTCACCTTCCAGGAGGCAGATGCCTTGTTTATAAAAGGGAGAGACTGGGAAAATCAGTGTTGTTTGGGTTGTTCTGAAATGTTCTAGGGCCTTCCCACTCAAAGTATGCTCCTGCACCAGTTGTGTTACATCACCCTAGAGCTTGTGAGAAATGCAGAATCTCGGGTCCCCATCCAAGGATACCGACTCTGGATTTTAACAAGATTTTATGTGATTCCTACACTTGGTAAAGTTTGAGAAGCACTGATCCAGGGGCTCTGGGGGCTCTGTGGGAGAGGGAAAGAGAAGGTCCAGAGAAGAGGGGTTCCCGTCACTGTGCTCCCTTTGACCCATGTCCAATAGAAAATCCTGGTTTTTAACTTAAAAAAAATTAATTAGCAGTGTCCAGATATTTCCTCTTGAGAAAGGTCCTTATGCAAAAAAGAAAATTGTTTGACTAGATAATTCTCAGCATTCATTCAGCTTAAAAGTTTCACAAATACACTTTCTGTCCAAGAAAGAGAAAGGCAAATTTATTATAGCTAAAAGGAAAGCAATTACTATCATATCAAGCATACAAACTTAATTTCTTGGTGCCCATGTGGGATTAGCTTGAGGCAGGACTGCCAGAAATCCAGGAGAGAGCACACTGCTTCCTTCAGGTGGAAGAAATTATGCTGTCCAACCCCCAGCAGACAGGCTCACTGTTGGACAACCCCTGAGCTCAGGAGAGGAGCAAGATAGCTTCTCCAATATCCCTGGCCCCCAAGTCAATTTTTAGGGCCAGTCAAATTTTGGCATAAGACATAAGATGGCCAAAGAGCAAATTATTTCATCAATGATAAGATGTATTCTCACTCATTTGGCAAGACTTATTATTAGTTCTTATTGAACAACCACAGATTAAATTATTCACATCACCTTTCCTTTTTCTTGGCTATTGTCACAATAATGTTGCATAGCAATCATTCCAAAATCAGTGTCTTAAGGCATTATTATTATTTTAAATAATTCCTCACAGAACTGTGGGTTGACTGGGAGACTTTCTGGTCTGGGCTGGGTCAGCTCATTTTCTGAGATGTGCTGGCAGGTTGACTGGAACTGACCAGTTTGAACTGGCCTCCACTGAGGCATCTCTCCTATTGCTCCACTAAGCTAGCTTGTGTGTGACTCTGATCCCAGTGAATTCGAGAGAAGCAACAGAGGAAGCAGAAATATGCAAGCGTTTTCCCTGCCTTTGCTTTTCCCCCTTTGCTAACTTCATATTGGCCTAAACAAGTCACATGGCTGAGCTCAGAATGTGAGGGGCTCAAAAGTTCCAGAACAGACTATGGATGCAAAGACAGCATTTATTAGTTAAATTACATTTCAGTTAATTAAATTAAATATTAAGCGACCACACTGATTTTAAACAGAAATTGATGGGAAATTAAGCTGAGAAATACAATCCTCATTGAAAATTGGAATCTTGGAACAGGGATAGCTCAGAGAGATGGATCTCAGTGAACTGCAATAACAAATGATTAGTACTAGTATACAGAAAAGGCAATGGCACCCACTCCAGTACTCTTGCCTGGAAAATCCCATGGACGGAGGAGCCTGGAAGGCTGCAGTCCATGGGGTCGCGAAGAGTCGGACATGACTGAGTGACTTCACTTTCACTTTTCACTTTCATGCATTGGAGAAGGAAATGGCAACCCACTCCAGTGTTCTTGCCTGGAGAATCCCAGGGACGGGGGAGCCTGGTGGGCTGCCGTCTATGGGGTCGCACAGAGTCGGACACGACTGACGCGACTTAGCAGCAGTAGCAGCACTAGTATAAAGTAGATAAGCTCATGGCTTTCTAATGTGCTGGTTAGATTATGATAATGTAGGGAAAAGCATATGGCATACATTGTGTTTTCTCATTTCTGGTTTGGGAAACAAACCATAATATGTCCTTCCTCTACTACTGCTACCAAGTCCAAGCTCTGTCTGCTTGCCACATGACAGGCCAATTAACTGAGAGAGGGGCTGTTGAGGCAGGGAATGAGATTTTATCTGGAAAGCTGGCTGAGTGAGAAGATGGCAGACTAATGTCTCAAAATAACCATCTTGCCAGGGTCTGGATGCCAGTTTCTTTTCTAGGACAGAGAGGGGGAGGAGTTGAAGAAGTAAAGATCATTATCTTGCAGATATCTCCTGGAATGGCCAGTCTCAAGAAGGGGATGGGATGTGTTAATCTCTTCAGGTAGAGGGGCAGGGTTCCCTGAGGCAGGTCATTTTATATGATTATGATAACAAAAGAATGAAAAACAAAGGTTAAAGTCAAAGAAATAGATCCATCATGGAGTCAGAATTGACCCTTCCCTGCAACATTGTTACAGTGAAGTCGCTCAGTCGTGTCTGACTCTTTGTGACCCCATGGACTGTAGCCTACCAGGCTCCTCCATCCATAGAATTTTCCAGGCAAGAGTACTGGAGTGGGTTGCCATTTCCTTCTCCAGGGGATCTTCCTCACCCAGGGATCGAGCCTGGGTCTCCCACATTGTGGGCAGACACTTTACCATCTGAGCCAGCTGGGAAGCAACATTGTTAACACACTTAACAAAACCTAAATTTATGATTGCCCAGCTGATTTATGGCCAGCTCAGCTTTACTGGGTACCAGTGTGGCATATTGACCAATTATCTCTGCCAAGTCCTTTGTCCACAGTGTGCTTCAGACCTCCCATCCTAGTTGCCTTTTAAGTGCTTTTGAGACAGCATTTGAGAAAGCTGTGTAGCTGGCAGATACTGCAAGATGCTTTTGTCTCCTAAATCTTAGCTAGTCATAAATAGGCTACATCACTCACCTGCTCCTGTATCCCAGAGAAAGCTTTTCTGGGGATGTCCAGACCTGGGAGAGAGAGTCAGACTAAAATCTGTCACCTGCCTGAAGTATGTCAGTTATAACCCCAATTAATTTCAGTCTGTTTTTTTGTCCTCTTGGAACCAGGAGCATGTTGGGTGGGAAGGTTAATGCAGTGCCCTCTTATCTCCTCTGGGTAATTCTGCCCACTTGGAATGGTTTTAAATCTCCTCCCTGGGAAGGAAGTGTTCTTTGCTGTAGTGATAAGGAGATGGTAAAGAGGTCAATTGAGGGAGATTAGGATGCCTACTGACATCTCCCTGTGCTGCTCTGGGTTATGATGAATCTGGGAAGTGAGATGCTGCAGTTAATTTTAGTTCTGAGCAGCTCAGTCTCTAAGGGGTTCTTCTGATAGATGCAAGCAAATCTAAAGAACCTGGTTAAGAAGACTTCATCATGCAGGTCAAGGGACAGGACATGCACATGATTTTTACACAGGAGAGAACTTAGTCCCAATTGGGCTCAAAAGAAAATCAGATTTCTCTATTTTTTGAAAAACTACTGTCAGGAAAGAAAATGTTTTCTTTGACTCTCTTAGGGTCTCTGTCTGGGTCTGTAAATTTAACTGACGAGAACAGATTAGCAGGAGAAAGCATATGAGTTCATGTAACATAAGTTTTCTGTGACCTGAGAGGCTTCATAAGGAAATGAAGACCAAAGGAAACAGTTGAACCTATATATTTTACTGCTAAGTCTGATGTAGTGTGGACAGTCAGGAGAAATAAGATGGGTCAAAGAATGTGAGATAAGAAAAGTAAACTGGGGGGACTTGGCAAGGCCTGTGTATTCAGTCTTCACAGTGTCCCTTTGTCGTCAGAGACAAAGATGCTTCTTGCCTTCAGGTATAGCAAGGGCACCCTTATAGGAAGGTTTTATGACCTATTTCAGAAGTGAAGGGGAGAAGGAAGGTCAGAACTTCCCGCTTCTGTTGTTTTCTTAAAAACACCTTCAGCTACAAATATGCCATGTGTTAAGGTGCCATCGTTTGGGGTGACACAACCTGGGCCCCATCACTAGATCATCTTCCATGCCAAAGAATAATTTTGCTCCATAAATTAGTGAAAAAGGAACAGAAAAATGATAACAATTCCTTCCTAACATTTAATTTTATTATTATTATTATTTTCAGTGCTAAAATCAAGGAGGCCCCTAAGACATTCCAAGCATGGAAGCCTTTCTGTCTCTTGTTTCTTGACTCCAGCCTCCATGACCTTTCCTGAGTTCCAAACGGCAGATTCAACTGTTGTTAGAAGGGATGTTTCACAAAAAACTGGGAAGTTCTTAAAGAGATGGGAATACCAGACCACCTAATGTGCCTCCGGAAAAATCTGTATGCAGGTCAAGAAACAACAGGACCAGATATGGAACAATAGACTGGTTCCAAATTGGGAAATGAGCATGTCAAGGCTGTATATTGTCACCTTGTTTATTTAACTTATATGTAGAGTGCATCATGCAAAATGCTAAGTGGGATGAAGTACAAGCTGGAATTAAGATTGCCTGGAGAAGTATCAATACCATCAGATGTGCAGATGACAAGACCCTTATGGCAGAAAGCAAAGAAGAATTAAAAAGCTTCTTGATGAAAGTGAAAGAGGAGAGTGAAAAAGCTGGCTTAAAACTGAACATTCAAAAAAATTAATATCATGGCATCTGGTCCCATCAGTTAAGTTCAGATCAATCACTAGTCATGTCCTATTCTTTGTGACTCCATGGACTACGGCACACCAAGCCCCCCTGTCCTTCACCAACTTCTGGAGCTTACTAAACTCATGTCCATCGATTCAGTGATGCCATCCAACCATCTCATCCTCTGTCATCCCCTTCTCCCGCCTTCAGTCTTTCCCAGCATCAGGGTCTTTTCCAGTGAGTCAGTTCTTCACATCAGGTGGCCAAAGGATTGGAGTTTCAGCTTCAGCATCATTCCTTCCAATGAATAATCATGACTGATTTCCTTTAGGATGGACTGGTTGGACCTCCTTGCAGTCCAGGGAATCTCAAGTGTCTTCTCCAACACCACAGTTCAAAAGCAGCAATTCTTCGGCACTCAGCTGTCTTTATAGTCCAACTCTTACATCCATACAAGACTACTGGAAAAAAAAAACAACATAGCATTGACTAGACAGACCTTTGTCAGCAAAGTGATATCTCTGCTTTTAATATGCTGTCTAGGTTGGTCATTGGAGAAGAAAATAGCAACCCACTTCAGTATTCTTGCCTGGAGAATCCCAAAGACAGAGGAGCCTGGTGGGCTGCAATCTATGGGGTCGCACAGAGTCAGACACTACTGAAATGACTTAGCAGCAGCAGCAGCAGTAGGTTGGTCATAGCTTTTCCTCCAAGGAGCAAGCATCTTTTAATTTCATGGATGCAGTCACAATCTGCAGTGATTCTGGAGCCCAAAAAAATAAAGTCTGTCACTGTTTCCACTGTTTCCCCATCTATTTGCTGTGAAGTGATGGGACCAGATGCTATGATCTTAGTTATCTGAATGTTGAGTTTTAAGCCAACTTTTTCACTCTCCTCTTTCGCTTTCATAAAGAAGCTCTTTAGTTCTTCTTCACTTTCTGCCATAAGGCTAGTGTCATATGCATATCTGAGGTTATTGATATTTCTCCCAGCAATCTTGATTCCAGCTTGTGCTTCCTAAAGTCCAGCGTTTCTCAGAATGTACTCTGCATATAAATTAAATAAGCAAGGTGACAATGTACAGCCATGACGTACTCCTTTCCCAATTTGGAACCAGTCTGTTGCTCCATGTCCAGTTCTAACTGTTGCTTCCTGATCTGCATACACATTTCTCAAGAGGTAGGTCAGGTGGTCTGGTATTCACATATTTTTAAGAATTTCCAACAGTTTCTTGTGATTCACACAGTCAAAAGTTTTGCCATAGTCAATAAAGCAGAAGTAGATGTTATTCTGGAATTCTCTCGCTTTTTTGATGATCAGGCAGATGTTGGCAATTTGATCTCTGGTTCCTCTGCCTTTTCAAAATTCAGCTTGAACACATGAAAGTTCACAAATCATGTACTTTTGAAGCCTGGCTTGGAGAATTTTGAGCATTACTTTCCTAGTGTGTGAGATGAGTACAATTGTGTGGTAGTTTGAACATTCTTTGGCATTGCCTTTCTTTGAGATTGGAATGAAAACTGACCTTTTCCAGTCCTGTGGCCACTGCTAAGTTTTCCAAATTTGCTGACATATTGAGTGCAGCACTTTCACAGCATCATCTTTTAGGATTTGAAATAGCTCAACTGAAATTCCATCACCTTTACTAGTTTTGTTCATAATGATCCTTCCTAAGGCCCACCTGACTTTGCATTCCAGGATGTCTGGCTCTAGGTGAGTGATCACACCATTGTTATTATCTGGGTCATGAAGATCTTTTTTTGTATCATTCTTCTGTGTATTCTTGCCACCTCTTTTTAATATCTTCTGCTTCTGTTAGGTCCATACCATTTCTGTCCTTTATTGTGCCCATCTTTGCAGGAAATGAAGAGATCTCTAGTCTTTCCCATTCTACTGTTTTCTACTATTTGTTTGCACTGATTACTGAGGAAGCCTTTCTTATCTCTTCTTGCTGTTCTTTGGAGCTCTACATTCAAACTTGTTTA